>NC_085844.1:242248684-245063684 GCF_035594765.1 Anolis carolinensis | reverse complement strand
TTGGTGGGCTAAAAGGGGCCGAATGTGGTGATTTTCACCCCTCTAGCCCAAAAACCAGGGTGGGGGGAGAGTGAGCCTTGGAAGCCCTCCCATTGCAGTTAATGGTCTGAATTTTTTTTATTTTTTCGTAAGCCAGATGTTTGAATAGGCAACCCATTTTCGTTAGCGGGAACAAATAAGACGAAACGAATGAAACTACACAAAACGAACAGCAATTCCATACAAAAGTACAACACTAATGTCTACACCACTTTAACAAGTCTCTGCTTCTCTAATATTACTTCTTCTTGTGAAATTCCAGGACCTGCAGTTTGACAATGGGCTTAGCATTCTCTGCTAGTGGTTTCGAGTACTAGAGTTCTTGGGGGCATATCAGTCCCATTGTTGACTATCTGGGTTCCTGGGACCACACTTTGCTCACTGAAAGTTAAAGTTGTGTCTCACCTGTATGAAGGAATAAAAGTCTGTCATTTCATGTGATCCCATCCTTGTTACAAAGGGTGTCAGGAAATGGGCTTTCTCTCCCTGCATGGAGTCAAATCAAAAAAGAACAGCAATGATTTAATCCTCACTAAAAAAAAGGCAGGGTGAGCATTGCTGAAATTAATTCCTTGTCACGACCCAGGCTACAGAGCACCAATAACCATACGCAGAGGCCAGATTCTAACTAATATCTTTATTAAGGAAATATTTAAGGTTAATAAAAACAAATGTAAAAGTTAGTTCAGAAGCGGACCTTTCAGGAAAGGTCAAAATTAGTCCAAAAAAGCAATGTCCAATAAGAAATATTATGGTCCAAAGTTGTAATCCAATAACCGAAACACTCACTTTGCCAGGCAAAGTGAGGGGAGTTGACAAGGTCCTTTAGTCCATAAACTTGAGCAAGGCCAGGAAATAACTTGATACTTGAAACAAGGCTTAAATCGTGGAACAAGGTAACTAGGAACAAGAACAAGGTCCGTGGAATAACTTGATAAAATCCGTGGAACAAGGCAAGGATTGGTCCTGGGAAACAAGGCAAAGTCCGTAGATAAACAAAGGCTGGGAAGCAAGGCGAAGGCTGGATAGCAAGGCAAGGCTTGAGCAGGAGCGAGGCTTGAATCGGAGCGCGCTGTCCAGACACAACTCGCTCCGTAGGCTGACGAATTGACTCCGCGAAGATACTCCGTGGGTAAAACACCTAAATAGAGTCTAACTTTCCCACCGAAGCAGTACTCTGGGACCAGATGTTAAACTCCTTAAAGATTCTCACGAGAGCAGTCTTAATTGGCTACATTCTTAGCTGCAATTCTTGCACTCCTGCGCGAAGCTGAATCCAAACTTCTCTGTTGTTTACAAAACTCCCGGCGCAAGAACACGGGAGAAGTAGGTTCTGGGCTTGTTTGACATACTTCTGGGAGACAACTTTCTTGCAGGTGCAAGGTTCCCAGATCTGCCTGGGAAAGATCTGGCTGAGAGGAATCCAGTTCAGACTGGGAAGGTAAAAAACCCAAGTTTTCATCTTCATCAGGAATTACAATGTCCTGAGCAGGACTACAAGGCCCATGGGTCATCACACTATCCCCCTCCTCAAGGCCCCTCCCAAACTGGGGCCCTCTCCCCGAGGCGCGAGGTCGCGGCTTGGCGGGATAGGTCTGATGAAAGCGACGGGTTAGATCAGGAGCATGGACTGTGGAGGCGTCTTCCCAAGAGCGTTCCTCAGGGCCAAAACCCACCCAGTCAATGAGATATTGTAGGCGGCGGCGGTGAAAGCGAGAATCCAAAATGTCCTCAACCTCGAACTCCTCCTCCCCATTCATCAAAACAGGAGGGGGGGCCGGTTGGTCTGTATCAGGTCGCACACCATCCGCCGGAAGGAGCAGGGAACGGTGAAACACTGGGTGAATGCGCATTGAACGCGGAAGTTGGAGTTTGAAAGTCACGGGGTTTAATTGCGCCACCACTGGATAGGGGCCAATGAAACGGGCATCTAACTTCCGGCAAGGGCGGTGGGAGGGCAGAAAGCGAGTGGACAGGAAAACCCGATCTCCTACCTTGATTTCGGGGCCCGGCTGGCGATGTTTGTCAGCGTGGCGTTTATAGTCCTCCTTGGCTTGGTCCAGTTGCTGGAGCAAAAGTTGTTGCACCGCTGTGAGTTCCTGCAGCCAATCCTCTGCTGCGGGAACTTCTGAAGTTTCAATGACAGGGGGAAAGAAACGTGGGTGGAAGCCGTAGTTTGCAAAGAACGGCGTTTCTTTTGTAGAAGCTTGAACTCCATTGTTGTAGGCAAACTCAGACAGTGGTAACAGAGAAGCCCAATTGTCCTGTTGGTAGTTTACATAACAGCGAAGATACTGCTCCAAGGTGGCATTGGTGCGCTCCGTTTGCCCATCTGTTTGAGGATGATGAGCTGAAGATAAACGAGAGTCTATGCCCAATAGTTTTTGTAGTGCCTTCCAAAAACGAGAGGTGAATTGAGAACCACGGTCTGTGACTAAACTCTTGGGCAATCCATGTAGTCTGAAAACATGTTGAAGGAATAGATCTGCAGTCTCTTTGGCCGTGGGGAGACCTTCACAGGGTATGAAATGGGCTAACTTGGTGAAAAGGTCCACCACCACTAGGATCGTGGTGAATCCACAGGAAGGTGGTAGGTCAGTGATGAAATCCGCAGAAATTATTTCCCATGGGCGAGATGGGGTAGGAAGGGGATGTAGAAGCCCTGAGGGTTTCTCCCTTCTTATCTTGGAGCGCTGGCATACTGGGCAGGTGTTGACATATTTTTCCACATCTTTGCGGATCTTGGGCCACCAAAAATCCCTTAGGATCAGATGCATGGTTTTAAATAGTCCGAAATGCCCTGCTGGTTTGCAGTCATGACACAGACGAAGCGCTTTTTCCCTGCCCGGTCCGGGTGGGATATAAACATGATTTCTATAGCAAAGCAGTCCATCTTTAAGCGAAAAGGGAAAATGCAGACCTTGACGAAGTTGGTCCTGCGCCCAGGCATCTGCTTGCTGACTAGCCCTGATTTCTTGAGCACAGATGGGTCCTGGAGTAGAGGAAGTTGAACCAATGGGAGTGGATTTGGTGTTCCCCACTGTGAGCGTGGCAAAGTTCTCGGGTTGTAGTAGTTGGGATTCAAAGGTCTCCTTGCGTCCTGCAGCGTATTCCGGTTTACGTGACAGGGCGTCTGCTTGCTTGGTTTGGGCTGGGGTCACATAATGGATCTGGAAGTTGAAACGTTCAAAGAATAAGGCCCAACGTTGCTGCCTCTGATTTAGTTTGCGGGCAGTTCTTAGATGTTCTAGATTACGATGATCAGTGTGGACTTCAATGGGAAATTTGGCCCCTTCTAGCCAATGTCTCCAAGTTTCAAAGGCTGCCTTTATGGCCAGTAGTTCTTTTTCCCAAATGGTGTAATTCCTCTCTGGTGTGGTTAGTTGACGAGAGTAAAAGGCACAGGGATGGAGGTGATCTCCCACCGGTTGTAAGAGTACAGCCCCAATTGCCACATCAGAGGCGTCCGCTTGCACCACAAAAGGGGTTCCAGGATTTGGGTGCTGTAGAATTGGCTGGGAGGTGAATAGTTTCTTTAGTTGCTGGAACCCTTTCTCTGCTTGATCAGTCCAGCGGAAAGGCTGCTTTCCACGGATGCAGCTAGTGATGGGGTCGGACCAGCGGGCAAAATCTGGAATGAACTTGCGGTAATAGTTCGCGAACCCCAAGAAACGCTGCACCTCTTTCTTGTTAGTAGGCGCCCGCCATTCCAATACTGCTGAAACCTTGGCTGGATCCATGGAAAGCCCTAGAGGCGAGATGCGGTAACCAAGGAAATCTACCTCTTGTAGATCAAAGGCGCATTTTTCCAGCTTGGCATAAAGTCCATGATCCCGCAATCGTTGTAACACCATTTTGACGTGGTTCTCATGTTCTGATTGTGATCTAGAAAACACCAAAAAATCGTCCAGGTAGATTATCAAGAACCTGTCTAGATAGTCCTGAAAAATGTCATTGACAAAATGCTGGAACGTTGCGGGAGCTCCGCATAAACCGAAATTCATAACTCGGGACTCGAATAATCCGAATTTGGTCTGGAAGGCGGTCTTCCACTCGTCCCCTTCCCTGATGCGAACTAAGTTGTAAGCCCCCCGAAGATCCAGCTTGGTGTAAACCTTGGCTCCTCGAAGCCGATCCAGTAGATCCGAGATTAAGGGCAGGGGATAGCTGTTCCGCTTGGTGATATTGTTCAATGCTCTGTAGTCCACCACCAAGCGTAGTTCCCCTGACTTCTTCTTCACAAACATCACTGGGGAGGCGGCTGGGGATTGAGAGGGTCTGATGAATCCCTTGCGAAGGTTTGTCTCTAGGAATTCCCTGAGAGCTTCTTGCTCTGGTTCAGTCAGGGAGTAGAGATGCCCTCGCGGGATCGGGGCCCCCTCCACCAAGTCAATGGCACAGTCATAAGGTCTATGTGGGGGTAATTTTTCGGCTTCTTTCTCATTGAATACATCCCAATACTCGGAGTACTTCTTTGGCAAGGTGATGATGGGCTCGGTGTCTGTGGCATGGCAGACCTTGGCTACGAGGCAATGGTTTTGGCAGTACGGTGAAGCAAACTGCAGTTCTCTGTTGGACCAGGAGATGTTAGGGTCGTGGAGAGTCAGCCATGGAATTCCCAAAATCACAGGGAAATGGGGGACCTCGGTAACAAAGAAGGAAATCTCTTCCATATGTTCCCTTATCCACATCCTGGTGGGTTCCGACCACTGACTTACGGGACCCGTCTTGAGGGGGCGGCCGTCTATGGCTTGCACCACACGGGCATTCTTGAAATCATGATATTGTAATCCCAGAGAGTCGGCATACTCTCTATCAATGAAATTGTTGGTAGCTCCAGAGTCTATCATGGCGTGGATCATGACGGGTCCCCTTTTTGCTGACCATAATGTGACCACGAGAAGGAACAGGACCCCGGTTGGCGGCTCTTGAATGGATTTTTTGACCGGGTTGGCGAGCCTCTCTACACCCGGTCGTTGGCTTCCCCCGCCGGCTGTGTGCCAGTCGGCTCAGACGCCTTCGTCTCCGTGGAGGACGCCGCCGCAAGACGGGCGGCCGGCTTCCCTTTGGCTGGGCACTCTCTGGCGAAGTGGCCCCCGTTCCCGCAGTACCAACAGAGGTTTAAGCGTTGACGACGGGCCTTCTCGGCGGCATCTAGTCTGGGACGCACATTGCCCAACTGCATCGGCACCTCCTCGCCTCCTCTGGGGTATGGGGATGGTGGTGGGGGTCTCCACACTGGACGTGGCTGAACGCTGGCGGGAGCGGGGGGTTTTGCCCCGGCTCTACTGCCCTGGCCTCGAACCCACTGTTTCCTGTTGGCAATCATGACTTCAGCCCGTAAACATTGATCAATGAGTGCCTCGAGGGTCTGGGGAGGATCCACCTTGGAGATTTCTTCCAGCATTTCAATGTTGAGACCCTCCCGGAATTGTCCTCTGAGGGCTACATCGTTCCAGCCGGTGTTGTGGGCCAGCACTCGGAACTCGGCTGAGACATAGGTCTGTCTCCTTGGAAAAGGCGACGGAGTTTGTGACCGGCTGCCTCCAAATTGTCCTCGATTCCCCAAGTCTCCTTGAGGTGGTCCAAGAAGTGTTGCGCTGATCTTAGGTGTGGAGAGGCTTGGTCGAACAGTGCCGTCGCCCAATTGGCCGCTGGCCCGTCTAGAAGACTGTAAACCCACGCCACTTTGATGTCTTCTTGGGGAAACTCGGCATCACGGGCCTCTAGATAAGCTTGACATTGGCGACGGAAAACATGAACCTTAGAAGCTTCTCCAGTAAACTTGGTAGGCAACGCCATGGCCGGGAGGCGGATTCCGCGCTCCCGCAAGCCCTTTATTTCTCCATCCTGGGCGTTGAGTCTGTCGCGGATGCGATCCACTTCGTCCTTGCTGATGGTGTAGCTCAGTGGCTGCCCACCGGGCACGGTTCCGGTAGACATTCTGGCCGAGGTTAATTGGTGCTTAGGGTGGCGGAGTCAAACTGTCACGACCCAGGCTACAGAGCACCAATAACCATACGCAGAGGCCAGATTCTAACTAATATCTTTATTAAGGAAATATTTAAGGTTAATAAAAACAAATGTAAAAGTTAGTTCAGAAGCGGACCTTTCAGGAAAGGTCAAAATTAGTCCAAAAAAGCAATGTCCAATAAGAAATATTATGGTCCAAAGTTGTAATCCAATAACCGAAACACTCACTTTGCCAGGCAAAGTGAGGGGAGTTGACAAGGTCCTTTAGTCCATAAACTTGAGCAAGGCCAGGAAATAACTTGATACTTGAAACAAGGCTTAAATCGTGGAACAAGGTAACTAGGAACAAGAACAAGGTCCGTGGAATAACTTGATAAAATCCGTGGAACAAGGCAAGGATTGGTCCTGGGAAACAAGGCAAAGTCCGTAGATAAACAAAGGCTGGGAAGCAAGGCGAAGGCTGGATAGCAAGGCAAGGCTTGAGCAGGAGCGAGGCTTGAATCGGAGCGCGCTGTCCAGACACAACTCGCTCCGTAGGCTGACGAATTGACTCCGCGAAGATACTCCGTGGGTAAAACACCTAAATAGAGTCTAACTTTCCCACCGAAGCAGTACTCTGGGACCAGATGTTAAACTCCTTAAAGATTCTCACGAGAGCAGTCTTAATTGGCTACATTCTTAGCTGCAATTCTTGCACTCCTGCGCGAAGCTGAATCCAAACTTCTCTGTTGTTTACAAAACTCCCGGCGCAAGAACACGGGAGAAGTAGGTTCTGGGCTTGTTTGACATACTTCTGGGAGACAACTTTCTTGCAGGTGCAAGGTTCCCAGATCTGCCTGGGAAAGATCTGGCTGAGAGGAATCCAGTTCAGACTGGGAAGGTAAAAAACCCAAGTTTTCATCTTCATCAGGAATTACAATGTCCTGAGCAGGACTACAAGGCCCATGGGTCATCACATTCCTTCACCTTTCGAGTTAATGTGGGATTAAGCTATTGCACTTTGGAAAAAGTGAGCGCCGAAACACTCATTTCGAAGGGATTTGGCGTTCCACTTCAGGCCTAGGATTAACAACCTCAAACTAGCTTCCCTCCTGGTTCCCCAAACAGCGGAAACAGCATTCATCTCTCTGCATGCTCAGTTCTTTCCTCTAGCAGATGGGACATTATTTCATTTTATATTCCAGAAACCCTCACAGCTCTGATGGGAACAGATGAACACATTTGCTGGGACCAAAAATTATAGCTGAATGTAGTCATTCCAAGGGAGGTGCATTGATTTGTATACTTGGGTCTGGAAGGTAACATCTGAGAAATGCTCAGAAACATCTCAGAGACCTAAGAGAAAGTTTAACTTGGCATATTTAACTGAAACCTTCAGCAGAGCAATCAGCCCAAAATATATTAAATTCAACCATAATTGCCTCAAGGGATGCTTGTGTTCTGATGTCTAAAGCTGCATCATAATTCCAAATTCCTGTCATCCATCCATCACTGTTTCAGGGGGATGCTAGTGTTCTGGTATCTACAGCTCAACAACAACAACAACAACAACAACAACAACAACAACAACAGCTCCAATCTTCTCTCACCCTGGTGGTGCCCATGTTGATAGGGCGGTGTATCTGGGATTTAGTCCCAACTTTAAAGGAAATGCTCAATTTGCAAAATGAGAATTTTTTTCATGTCAGGAGTGATTTGAGAAATGGCAAGTGGCTTCTGGTGAGAGAATGGGCTGTCTGCAAGGACGTTGCCCAGGGGACGCCCAGATGTTTGATGTTTTACCATTCTGTGGGAGGCTTCTCTCATGTTACTGCATAGGGAGCTGTAGCTGACAAAGGGAGCTCAACCCACTCTTCCCAGATTTGAACCACATCCACAATCCTCACTACCTAGAGGATTCTAGAAGTTGTAGTTCCAAAAAGGAAACTTCCTAAATTCTGCTGGCCATTAGTCATTGAGTTCTGAAAAGTATGTGTGTGTGTATGTGGGTGTGCCAAAAAGGTTTTAAGAGCCCACAATGTGGGTTCCTTTTGAATTGGGATTTATCACTTTTAGCTTTACTATCTAGCTCTAGGAACTTTGGTATTAGAAGGAATGCTTCTCTCTACATATGTCAACCTGAGAATCAAGATGTGTTGGATTCTCAACTCTTTCTTCTGTGTCCCACCATTGGACACAATTATACTGTAGAAAAACATGGCAATGGTCCTTCTCTTCTATGGCACTGACATTCATAGAATGAAAGAGTTGAAAGAATCTCCAAGGGCCATCCAATCCAACCCATTCTGCCATGCAGGAATTCATGATCAAAGCATTCCCAAAAGATGGCTATCCAGATTCCGTTTACAAATTTCCGGAGAGTTGGCTGACACCAATACTAGCATCACTTTGGTGCAAAGTATGCTTTCACAGTGTCATAAAATCCTAGAGCTGGAAGGGGTTTTATAGGGCAGTAAGTACAATCTTCCACTAAGTGCAGGAACTATGAACACCAGGTCTTTCTAATTGAAATTCAAAGTTGTACTTGGGACTCTTGTAAAATCAAAATTTCTGGCACAATGTGTGAAGTTTTCTAGGCAAAGCAAATGTAAAAGCCACAATGTTGAGCCATTTGCATTGGGAAATGTAAGAGAAGGGTAGCATTTGTTCCCTAAGTCTTTAATTCCTGATCAGTTCTGGAACAATATTTTTCTGCAAACCATGTTCTTCTTGGTCTGTCCTTGGTGCTGAAATACTCAGTTCACTTTACAGGTTAACATTTTTGACTTTGTTTGGGTACAGAGGGAGCCCGTACTTTCTGTCTGCACACTGTGAAATACCATTTTATTAGCAATTCCAGTAAAGAAAGGGGTTTTCAGATAGTGATATAGTTTTGTTTTTCTTGTCCCTGTGGCATAACATTCGTCCTGCTTTTTGCAACAGTGCCAATGTCATCATGGCTTCAGAGCATCCTTTCTGTTCTGCTCGCTTGCTTCTGTCACAAAAGAGCTATTTGCTCTCCTGCCCACATTTTCACCATTTCGCCCTGTGCATCATGAAATGAGGGGCTGGGAGAAAAAGACAACCAGGTATCTGCAATGATAAACCGTCTCCCACTGCTTCTAAGCCGCATAGACCTTGCGTTGCTTTTCTGAACAACTATGTCTCTCTTACAACCTCTTGGGGAAAATTGCTCTGCCTTGTTGACAGCAGTAAATCAGGGAGCAGAAGCTTTGTGTTTAACATGGAGCTGGAGGAAAATTATACCTGAACTATAGAAGGTGAAATGGTGGCTGTGACTGATGCTCTGTTTACTTCTTCTTCTTCTCCCTCAGTTAGTCAGGCTGCCCAGCTTGAAGTAAGAAAGAAAAGAAGAAGAAAAAAGAAGGTGGAATTATAGCAGAAATAGCTGGACATTTTTGTCTAGGGCAGAGCATTTTAGCTGTGCCCCTAAGCAGAAGTTGACCATAGGGTTGCACTAAGGGACCTAAATATTCCTACAGAGAACGTATTAATCAAATCTGCAAAAACTAAACCTACAAATGAGGAGGGCCAGCTGTAGAAAGTGATGGGCTCTCTAAAATCATTTGCTTCACAGCACCGAGACCCTTTTGCATCTGCCCTGAGAACCAGAAAGGGATATTGCAGGGCTCCTAAAACCTGACGATGCCCATATAAATGAGCTCTCTTGCCGGCACAGGAGACAGCATTGCTCTGCGCCCGCAGAGATATTACTCATTCAGCCCCAGGACTTGCATTCATTTCTGGAATAACCTTGGTCTGCCACCGGAGAAATGAAATTGTATGCCAACGAGCTTTGTCGCCTGGAAACAGCTGAAGATGGTCCCCATCATCACCATAAAGCTTGATGCAGTGAGGCTGACAGATAAATATCTCTCCCAGACAGGCCAGCTGTCTCTTTTTTTGTTTGCTTCAATCAAAGAGACTTGCATTTACACTTGCTACACTGCTGCGCAACCTGTACTTTGGGGAGAGAGTGTGGGAAGGTGATTGAATCGGATAAAGCAGAGCCTGTTCTTACCTGACGGCACACCGTTTCAAATTACAGACTTACGGCAAGGCAGCTCCACAGCTCCACAAAAGGACGCATTCACACCAGATTGTCTTCTAAAATGGATCGTTTATTAGAAATTAGTATTTATATATGGCAAGTAATTGGCAGTTCGACAACACACAATTTATTAATTGGGACGGGAAATACAGAAAGGGACGATAATTGTAGAAGGCGGTTGATGTTTTACGCTCTGGATGTTTTGTCTTACAGCTCCCGCCAAACCCATTCACTATGGACATGGAGAAGAGTTAGGAGATCATAGAATCATAGAGTTGGAAGAAACCACAAGGCCATCCAGTCCAACCCCTGCTATGCACATTCCACACATTCAAAGCACTCTCAACAGATGACCATCCAGCTTCTGCTTAAAAACCTTCAAAGAAGGAGACTCCACCACTCTCCCAGGAAGCACATTCCACTGTTGAACAGCTCTTACTGATAGCAAATTCTTTCTAATGTTTAGGTGGAATCTTTCTTCCTGCAATTTGAAAAGATCGCTCCATGTCCAAGTCTCTGGAGCAGCAGAAAACAAGTTTGCCCAATCCTCGACAATAGGTTATACTTTCATATATCTAAATATGGGTCTCATGCATCTCCTCAGCTTTCTTTTCTCAAAGCTAAACATCCACAGTTCCCTAAGCCACTCTTCATATGGCCTGGCTTCCAAATCTTTGATCATTTTGCTTGTCCTTCTCCGGACACATGCCAGCTTGTCAATCTCCTTCTTGAACTGTGGGGCCCAGAACTGGACACAAGGTTATTCCAGGGAAAGTCTGACCAAATCAGAAGAGAGTGGGACTATGACATCCCTCAGTCTAGACATTGTAATCCTATTGATGCAGTCTCAAATCACATTGGCTTTTTTAGATGCCTCATCACACGTTTGGCTCATGTTCAGCCTGTGGTCTACTAAGACTCGTAGATCCCTTTCACATGGACTTTTTTCAAGCCAGGTGCCACCCATTTTTTAATTATTATTATTTTTGCCAAAGCATATGGAGAGCCAAAGACTAGACTCGAGACTACCCAAACTACAAGACACTTTCTGGACAGTGATGTGTAATGATGCCACACAATATCCATAATTATTTTCTCCTTTTGCATTTTTAGTATCATCTCATGACATTAGAGTCTATGTTGGTATTATGCATCTTTTAAAAAAGAATCCATATAACCTATTAGTATAAACCAGGGATTTAAACCAGGAGAACTCCATGAGGTCAACTAAGTTACTACAAATTCTAAGAGGCTCTGGAGCAAAGGTAAGCTATTTGATTTGATTCATTAGTTTCCACCTTCCTTCCTGTCCTCATAGTGCCAGGGCTCACCCTCTGTTCTGATGTGCATCCACCTTCGAGCTAGAAGCAGGCTGTCTACAGTAAATATTCCTTACCCTATCTTCCGAAGTATGTGAGAGTTACTAATTCATCTATTTCAGCTTGATCTGGGAACACTTCCTTCAGATGAGATGCCTGTTTCAATGTCCAAACTGGGGCTGGGCTGTGGCGCAGCCTGCTGCAATGAGTCACTCTGACCATGAGATCATGAGTTTGAGGCCAGCCCATGGCGGGGTGAGCACACATCAATTAAAAAATAAAAAATAGCCCCTGCTCGTTGCTGACCTAGCAAATCGAAAGATAGTCGCATCTATCAAGTAGGAAACAAGGTACCACTTATAAAGTGGGGAGGCAAATTTAACTAATTTACAACGTTGGAATGAGGAAGTGCTGTCACAGTGGATGATGAAGGAGCTCCTCCCCCTGTGGCCAGAATCGAACATCCCCTCAGGAGAAGGTTAAATTGCCTCTGCGTCTGTCTCTGTCTCGGTTTTATGTGTATATGGGCATTGAATGTTTGCCCTATATGTATATAATGTGACCGCCCTGAGTCCCCTTCGGGGTGAGAAGGGTGGAATATAAATACTGTAAATAAATAAAATGTTCTTTGTTGGAATGAAAAATAGTGAGCAACTGTAATTATCTACAGTATAACACTTAGGCCCCTCCTACACTGCCAGATAATATCCATATTATCTGATTCGAACTGGATTATATAGTAGTGTAGATTTAGATAATCCAATTCAAAGCAGAAAATATGGATTATCTGATTTGATAATCTGGATTATATGGCAGTGTTGACGGGACCATAGACATTACCAGGGACTGTCCCTAGGCTGCAAGTGTTGAACTTGAAATCCTGATTTGGAAATCTAATCAGAAATCTAATTCAGACTTCAACACTGCAAAATTGTATTTATGTGTGTGTGAGAGGGACAGTTGGGAAAGAAGTTACTATTGAGGACCCTATTGATGTCTTACACCCATATGAATTTGTTTTTGCATAAGGTTGTATTTTTGACTGATTAGTCATGGATATATTTAATTATTTATAGTGTAAGTGGAGCTTTGCAAGGATAGCAATCTCATGTGCAATTGCACATGCAGTATCACCCCCATATTTGTGGGTGAAATGTTCCTGGCTGTACCGTGGAAACATGAAACATTGATAGGGAACCCTATTGAAATTAATGCCTTTTGGTGGAATAATACCATAGAATCATGCCAGGGGATCTAACAATGCCTTAAGAGGACACCTCCTTAGCCTTTCTACATCCTCCATAACAATACTATAGTTAGTTTCCAGTAAAAGCATATCATAGAATAGCACTGGACGACCTAGAAAATGCTTAGAGATAACATTTCTCAAATGTAGGTAAGTGAAATCATGGGTATTGGTCCCACAGATATGGTGTCATACTGCATTTGGGTGATGTACAATTATTAGTTAGCACTTCCAGTGTACCACGTTCTTCTCTGGAATTGCAGAAAAGCTATTGTGCATTGCCAATTGTTACAACAGGACAATAAATGGGCATATGGACAATTGGTTAGCACTAGGTCATGTCTCACTCCCCTCCAAACCCACTCTTAGTGAATGCATCCTCTTCCATCCCATATTTACTGGAAAATTGGTTGAGATGACAATGAAGAAGGAATCCAGCCCTGTTTTTGTGCAACATGAGTTGCTGAAGGTGCTGTTCAGAAAGGACTGTTCTCTCAAGGGCAGCCGAAACTAATGTGCAACATGAGGAACTGAGCATGCAAACAGATGGGCAGCCATCCTCTGGAGCAGCTGAAACCAAATGATCACTAATGATGGTAAATGAGTCTCTCAAGCAACGCTGGGTACAGGAGCCAGTTTACTAATATGATTCCGACATGGCAAAGTGCAAGATAGATTGAGAGACTATGACTTCTACATCCTGAATAATAGCAGGGTGCATCTACACTGTAGAATTAATGCAATTGGACACCACTTTAACTTCCATGGCTCAACGCCTTGGAATACTGGAAGTTGTAGTTTGGTGAAGACCCCCACTCTTTGGCAGAGAAGGCTAAAGACCTTGTAAAGCTAAAACTCTGATGACTTCATCGCCTTGCGCCATGCCAGTTAACGTGGTGTCAAATTGCAATACTTTTGCAGTGTAGGTGCACCTGAAGCCATAGAACTACCAAGCCCCAATACACATTCACTCAACATACAGTTTCTACATTTCTCTTCAATAAAAAATGGACCCCTGGAATTATATATCACCTCTTCTTCTTTGCTGTGTGACTAGAATATGGTGGAAAATGTCCCAAAATGTTTTACTCTCATTTTAAGGTGACATTAAAATTTTTGGAGTACAAATATAAACCTGGACCACAAGAAAAATGACAAAAGTATCAAAAAGGGAAACAGTAGCTAGTAAAGTGTGTTTTATATACACACACATATATATATACACACACACACAGTAGAGTCTCACTTATCCAAGCTAAACTGGCTGGCAGAACGTTGGATAAACGAATATATTGGATAATGAGGGATTAAGGAAAAGCCTATTAAACATCGAATTAGGTTATGATTTTACAAATTAAGCACCAAAACATCATGTTATACAACAAATTAGACAGAAAAAGTAGTTCAATATGCAGTAATACTATGTAGTAATTACTGTATTTATGATTTTAGCACCAAAATGTCACGATATATTGAAAACATTGACTACAAAAATGCATTGGATAATCTAGAACGTTGGATAAGCAAGTGTTGGATAAGTGAGACTCTACTGTGTGTGTGTGTGTGTGTGTGTGTATATATATATATATATATATATATATATATATATATATATATATGAATCCTATGTATCTTAGTAAAGGTAAAGGTTTTCCCCTGACATCAAGTCCAGTCATGTCTGATTCTGAGAGTTGGTGCTCATCTCCATTTCTAAGCCGAAAAGCCGGCATTGTCCGTAGACACCTCCAAAGTCATGTGGCTGGCATGATGCTGTTACCTTCCTGCTGGAGTGGTACCTATTGATCTACTCACATTTGCATGTTTTCGAACTGCTAGGTTGGCAGAAGCTGGGGCTAACAGCTGAGCTCACCCGGCTCTCTGGATTCAAACTGACGACTTTTCAGACAGCAAGTTCAGCAGCTCAGCGGTTTAATCCACTGCGCTACCGAGGGCTCAATGGTTTGCTATGCATGTATAAATTCCCCTAAGGAATTGGCGAGGTATTTTGTTTGGTTCAGGGTAGATTTATTCAATTCAACTTTGTGGAAGAAGATTCAACATGCTTCATTGCTCATGGTTGCATGCCTTATACATTGATGTGCATCAATGTGCATTGGGCATTGATGTACATTTATCCATGCATTCTCCTCATTCAATTAAACAAGTTACATGACTTCCAAGTAATATTATATTTATATAACTTTATGGCCTTTCTCCTCAATGGGGAAATCTTGACTTCTTTCCTTCCACCTCACTATGAGATGGGTGTGGTGGTTTATCTCATACACATGTTACACATTATGTTATGTATTTCTTAAACTCCTCTTCTTCTTCATTCGTTTAGTCATTTTCGACTCTTTGTGACCTCATGGACCAGTCTACGCCAGAGCTCCCTGTTGGCTGTAGCCTCCCCCAGTTCCTTCAAGTTCATGGCAGTCACTTCAAGGATACCGTCCATCCATCTTGCCCTTGGTCGACCTCTCTTCCCTTTTCCTTCCATTTTCCCCAGCATCATGATCTTTTCCAAACTTTCCTGTCTTCTCATGATGTGGCCAAAATACTTCATCTTTGCCTCTAATATCCTTCCCTCCAGTGAGCAGCTGGGCATTATTTCCTGGAGGATGGACTGGTTGGACCTTCTTGCCAAGGTCCAAGGCACTCTCAGGATTTTCCTCCAGCACCAGAGTTCAAGCATCTATCTTTCTTCACTCGGCCTTCCTTATGGCCCAGCTCTCGCATCCATAGGTTACTATGGGGAATACCATGGCTTTCACTATGCGGACATTCGTTGCCAGTGTGATGTCTCTGCTCTTCACTATTTTGTCAAGGTTGGCCATTGCTCTCCTCCTAAGAAGTAAACGTCTTCTGATTTCCTGGCTGCAGTCTGCATCTGCAGTGATCTTCGCACCTAGAAATATAAAGTCTGTCACTGCCGCCACGTTTTCTCCCTCTATTTGCCAGTTATCAATCAGTCTGGTTGCCATGATCTTGGTTTTCTTGACGTTTAACTGCAACCCAGCTTTTGCACTTTCTTCTTTCACCTTGGTGATAAGGCTCCTCAGCTCCTCCTCACTTTCGGCCATCAGAGTGGCATCATCTGCATACCTAAGGTTGTTAATGTTTCTTCTAGCAATTTTTACTCCGGCCTTGGATTTGTCAAGCCCCGCACGTCGCATGATGCATACAAGTTGAATATGGAGGGTGACAGTATGCAGCCCTGTCGCACTCCTTTCCCAATCTTGAACCAGTCTGTTGTTCCGTGATCTGTTCTTACTGTGGCTACTTGGTCTTTATAGAGATTTCTCAGGAGACAGACAAGGTGACTTGGTATCCCCACACCACCAAGAACATGCCACAGTTTATTACGATCCACACAATTGAAGGCTTTGGAGTAGTCAATAAACTCTTAAACTGTGCAAAACAAAAAAAATGTGGCAAATTGTGGTTTTGTTGTATGAACTAGTACCAAGAGATTGTATGTCTTTGTGATCAGTTCAACTGAACTTTTGTGCTTGTTTCTGTATTCATGTGTGCTCAGCATCCTTAAGGGAAAGGGAAACTATTTTTTTTAACCATCTTGAGTTTTATGTGAAATAGATTGTGTTTTAGTTGAAGAAACCAAGACATAAAAACTGATGCCTGAGTCTAATACTACAGAAGAGATCTCTCAAGGGACTGGAGAGTCTTTGAGTTGTTTTCTTGCAGGTTGAAACCATTCATCTCACCACAAATATCACCAAAGGCAAGGCATCTTCACATCTCTCACAATCAGTGGTATGGATGGATGAGGAAGAACAAAAGTTTCAGCAGACTAAAATGTTCAACAGATGCAAGAGCAGTCAATGGCGTGGAAATTACACAATAACTACAAGTTTCATATGAAATGCCTCCACACAGGCGGTTGATGATTACACCCAATGAATGCCTCCTTATCTGGCTGAGCAGTTAATGCTGGGTGAGTCATGCTTAATGATGCCATTCTCATCCGTAGCACAATCAATCAGAATTGTGTTGCCTGCAGTCTATTCCTTCTCAAATACATCATTATCAAACATCATTTTCTTGACTTCACAAGTTGTGTGGGAACTGAAGTCCCGATTTGGCAACTGGTTGCAGGAAACACACACCAAAGTCAGGAAAAGAAAGTGTACATATGAGTCAATGGAGAAGGAATGACAGAGTATTGTTGGAATGCATGGGTTGCTTGGGAGGAATGCAGTCAAAAAAACCCTAAAAGTAAAGTTTATTTTCTATCCATCGTGATTGAAGGAGAGCTCTGGATTTTGAAAACTTGGCACCTTTGGATGTCTTGACAAAATTACTTGCTTAATAATGGAAATATTTATTTCTTGTTCCATTGCTTTGCTATCATGGGGATTTCTTGGTAAGATTTGTTCAGAGAGGGTTTGCCATTGCGCCTCTCTGAGACTGAGAGAGTGTGCCTTGCTGAAGGTCACCACAGTTATATTTGAAACCACGCTGCTTTAATTCCATCTCTCCTTTTCCCTGTCATTGTTTTCTCAATTCTTTCACCTCTTTCACAGTGAAGGTCATTGTCCTTGCAAATGTCTTTGAGACCTCAAGAAATGGTCTTCTGTTTAAGAGCAAACATAGTTCTGTTAAATGGAAAGTACAATTTATGTTCAGAATAATCTTTACCAAGAAAGCCAGAAGTGGAACTGCCTTGGAAACAAGCAAATAAAAGTTTTTTTTGTATGATTTATCAGTTATCTAAGCCAATAAGCAGTCCTTGGCCTCAAAATAACTAGTACATTCAAGATTTTTTTAAAAAACACTTCCCAAACTAAACAGAAAAAATGAAACATAGGGCTGGGTGACACATGGCTTGCAAGTAGTAAACATGTGAAAGGAGTCTAGGAGCCTTTCTAGACCACAGTGTGAATCAACAGTGTGTTGTGGCACCAAAAATGTCAATACAATTGCATCAAGAGGAGTATAGCATTTAGACTGAGGGAAGAAATGGTACCCCTCTATTCTGGTTTGGTCAGACTTCATCTGGAATAATATGGTATCTAGTTCTGGGCATCACAATTCAAGAGGGCATTGACAAGCTAGAACATGTCGAGAGAAGGGCGGCCAAAATGATCCAAGTTTCTATCAGGAGTTGCTTAGGATGCTAGGCATGTTCAACATGGAAAAGAAAAGGTTAAGAAGAGACATGATAGCCATGTTTAAATATTTGAAAGAATGTCATAATGAGAAAGGGATGTTGAGTTCAAGGGAAGTCATAGTCCCACTATTCTGATTTGACCAGAACTCACTTGGAATATAACGCCCAGTTCTTGGGCACTACAATTCAAGGAGGATATTGACAAGCAGGAAATTATTGCCTTCGATGTGTGGATGTTAGGAGAATATCTGTGCAATGCCCCACTCTACTTGGTCCATCTAGGAAGGACACAGTGACTGAGATACCACATCATTGCCCCATATTGTAAGTAATGACTGTCAAGAGAATTGTTCTGCTTTCACTACAGATTCATATAAGACCTAGTTACATAGCAAAATGGGGGCCAACTCATCTGCACATGATCATGTGGCACAGTGGTTCTCAACATAGGGTCCCCAGATGTTTTTGGCCTATAGCTCCCAGAAATCTCAGTCAGTTTGCTAGCTGTTAGGATTTCTGGGAGTTGAAGGCCAAAAACATCTGGGGACTCTAGGTTGAAACCACTGATGTAGCACAATGCATTATACAAAGGCACAATAAGTAATAATACACCAAGACCTCAATAATTGTGGAACTCATATCCAGAGTTTCACTTACCTCCATCTCTGTGGAAAATGTTCTCTCTAGAAATATGCTAAATCTTCCAGGTGATTCTGTAGTATACTTCTCCAGGAGGTTACCAAAAAATTGTGATGGAGGACTCAGAAAATTCCGAGGAAGGATACCTCTCAATGAGTCTCTAGGCCCTTCTCAATTGTATGTCAGGACCAGAAATGAGAACATTTAATGGCTTTCAGTCATATTCACAGTTTCATATAACTATAGTCCAGCTGGGAATATATCCCTTGCGGATACGAGAGTCTTACTATACAGGGAAAAAAATTGCCACGCCATTCTATGAACGGTAGTGTGCAAGTGCACAAACAATGGTTAGATGACATCAGCTAGAAATGATTATTGTACATTGTCTATTTCATGTGTAGAGCACAATGTGTGCCATTGTTCTCTGCCAATATGATACTATCCAATGCCAATTATCCTACACATGGTGAAAAGAGGAGAAGAACATGGAGAAGGAGTTGACGTCTCCAGTGCCAAACTCATGCTTGTTATAACCCAAAGTTCCACTTACTATTTTCTGTCTGAATCAGTCCTGAGTCACTTTGACAATCTCGGCAAGTAAGACGGATGGAACATTTCCAGTAATCTTGAAACCTTGTACAACATTTCTTATTTTATCTCCAAGCACTGAGTAGCTAAATAAGGGATAAGTGTCAACCGTGGAATTGATGTTTTTCTGGTTTCTAACCTTAATAAATAATCAAGAAGTTACTGGCATGCGAGCAATGGGGATATGAAAATATCTTTCTGAGTTGTCATGTTTCTTCAAATTGATTCTGACTTATAGCAATCCTGTCATGGGGTTTTCTCAGCCATATTTATTTAGAGATGGTTTGTCATTGTTTTCTGTTAAGGCTGATATTTGCCTAAAGCTATCCAGTAGTTTTCCATGGCTGTGCAGGCTTGGTATTTTGGAGTCCTCAGACCAGCATTCACACTGTGTTGGCTTTGAGTCAGAACTTTAAACTTTATCCAAGATTATTTCAAACAAAAAAACAAAGAAGCAATTTACACCCCAATGTTGTAATCAGACTTGGCATTTTCAACTCCATTGAAAATCCCAACGTGTTGCAGAATTATAAAAAAAGACTAATATCCAGCCCAGTAACGTAAGGCACATATTAGGAAAAAGAAGGCTTTCTTGGATGCAGTGGAATTGACTGTCCCCCAAAACACAGGAGGTAGACTTTTGGAGGAAAGTGACATAAGAAAAACCAGAAGTTATTTTGTGAGTTTAGAGCTACAGAATCAATTTAAAGCTCTCCACAGTGTTAGTGATGATACAAAACAGAAAGAAGTGCAACAGTACTTGTCCTCAGAGAATGGGCAGGTGGCCCACGCAATGTTGGCACATGGATTGGCCCTTACCAAACAACCAAGGAGACATATGGTGGAAACAGAAGCAGTGGTTTGTGGAACTGACAGGATGACTTTAGAGGCGTGTTGTCTCCCTGGGGCAAAAATCAAGGCATAGTGGTGCGTCTTAGAATTGTGTGTGTACATGTATACACATGCATGCACATGTGCGCACACACAAACACACACACAAGCTTTAGTACCTGGTGATGCCTGGGCTAGGTAATTTGTAACACTATACATTTTTTAAAGTAATTGTTTAATTTTTTTTTTTGATTTTATGAATTGTCTCATTAGAAAATGCATAAGGATATGGTAAACTCTCAAAAATATAAGCACATTTCCTGGCTGCATTATATGTAAATCAAAAAAGCCTTTATGATAGACAAGAAAATAGGATTTGAAAATCCCCAGAACTGCTGGAATAAATTATTAACATCGGAAAGAAAGAACATAACAAAACTGTACAATAAATTATTATAATGGAAAACTGAAAAAGAAGAAATAACAAATTCAGTGGTACTTTGGGCCAGGAATATTGGGAGATCCATAAAAATGATAGAATGGGAAACAATTTGGACCAAAAATTTAAAGTATACGTATGCTACAGATCTAAAAGAAAACAGCTTAAAAATGATACATAGATGGTATCTAGCGCCAGAAAAATTGGGAATAATGTATACCGACAAAAATAAAAAATGCTGGAAGTCCAAAGAACAAATGGGGTCATATTTCCACATGTGGTGGAGCTGTAAAAGAACCTTAAAATATTAGAAAATGATCCATGAAGAAATTAATAAAATACTAAAAACAAAGTTACCCCTGAAACCAGAATGTTATCTATTAGGGATAACAGACATGCAAGTGATTAAAGAAACAAACAACGACAAGCTCTTCAACTATCTAATAACAGCAGCCAGAATAGCATTTGCAAGATTTTGGAAATTGGAAACTACCTGAATGAGAACTTTGGATAGAGAAAATAATCAATATCAAAAATATGGATAGATTGACATTCGTGCTGAAAAGGAATACTGGCAAACCAATAAATGAGATGGACTGGGCGTGCTTCGAGGACTATTTGAAGCGGGAATATTAAGGAAGATATTCAAAGGAAATGATGACGTTAATAATACTGAACCATGGACCTACACCAATATTGAAACCTATCCTCTTTAGATAAACACAACATGAATCCAGAAGGAAGCAAAATGGAAGCTGAAACAAAATCCTCCCCAATCCCTGCTTTTTTTTCTCCCCCCACTTTTTTCTACCCCCTTTCTCCCCCCCTCTCTATTTCCTTCCCCCCATCCCCTCCTCCTCTCCCCCCCCCCTTTCCTATCCTAAAGGTAAAGGTAAAGGTTTTCCCTGACGTTAAGTCCAGTCATGTCTGACTCTGGGGGTTGGTGCTCATCTCCATTTCTAAGCCGAAGAGCCGGCGTTGTCCATAGACACCTCCAAGCTCATGTGGCCGGCATGACTGCATGGAGCGCCGTTGCCTTCCCGCCGGAGCAGTACCTATTGATCTACTCACAATTGCATGTTTTAGAACTGTTAGGTTGGCAGGAACTGGGGCTAACAGCGGGCGCTCATTCTGCTCCCGGGATTTTAACCTGGGACCTTTCGGTCTGCAAGTTCAGCAGCTCAGTGCTTTAACACACTGCGCCACCACCAGGGACCCCTTTATGTACTGTTACAAAACACTTTTCAATAAAAAATATTTTTTTAAAAAAAAGGATATGGTAAACTTTCACTCTCATCATCCCAGGTCTATCCCAGCCAAACACCACCAAACAAAGTTGGTCATGATAGGTGTGTGTGTCAAATTTGATCCAGATCCATCATTGGTGGGGTTCATAGTGGTCTCTGGATGTGGGTGAATTGCAACTCCCATTGTCCAGGGTTAATTCCCTCCAAACCCCTCCAGTATTTTCTGTTAGTCATGGAGGGTCTGTGTGCCATGTTTGGTCTAGATCCATCATTGGTGGGGGTCACAGGGCTCTCTGAATGTGGGGGGACTGTAGCTCCCACTATGCTGGGTCAATCACCCGTAAACCCCTCCAGTGTTTTCTGTTGGTTTTGGGAGTGGTCTGTGTGCCAAAGTTGGTCCAGATCTATCTTTTATGAGAATCTCAGTGCCCTTTGGAAGTGGGAGCCATCTTGGAATATATATATATATATATGGAGCCGCCGGTGGCACAGTGGGTTAAACTGCTGAATTGCTTAACTGCTGAACTTGAGTTGGTTTAAATAACTGAGAAGGGCAGAATATAAATATATTTTTAAAAAAACTTGCTGACTAAAATGTCGGCGGTTTGAATCTGAGGAGCGGGATGAGCTCCCGCTATTAGCCCCAGCTTCTGCTAACCTAGCAGTTTGAAAACATGCAAATGTGAGTAGATCAATAGGTACTGCTCTGGTGGGAAGGTAATGGCACTCCATGCAGTCATGCCGGCCACATGACCGGACTATGTCTACGGACTATGCCGGCTCTTCGGCTTAGAAATGGAGATGAGCACCAGTCCCCAGAGTCAGTCACGACTAGACTTAAGGTCAGGGGAAAATCTTTACCTTTATTGATATATAGGCACTCACACACACACACACACACACACATATATATATTCTGTTGATGGTACTGATATTAGTATGGGTTTTACAATTGGTTTTACCACTGTTCAGTGCTCTAAGTCTTTTTAAGAAAAAAGCAATATGTAAATCATCACCATCACCACCACCACCACTACCATAATCATCTTAGAATCAAAGAATATGGTAACAGCGAGGCCATCAAGACTCATGAAGCCCCCAAACAGATTCTCCTTCCTTTTGGTCCGCATGGCTACCAAGGTGTAGCGTTGAAGCCTTTGGCAGATGGCATGGGATTATGAGACTTGATGCCCAGATGGTCGTCTCTTTCCTCACTTCAGGAACATGACTCAGGAATAGAAAGAAGAAGAATGGAGGTGAATAACTGGCTTCACAGATTGTACCACCAGGATCAATTTGGCTTTTTGTACTATGGTTTGGCATTTATAGAATCACAGTGCTAGAAGAGCTCACAAGAACCATTCTTGGTAGATGAATATCGGTATTTGTTTCAATTTGTTTCAAATATTGAGTCCCCTTGGGAAGATAGGCTACAAATAAAGTATTACTACTACTGGGTTGTTGTATGTTTTCCGGGCTGTATAGCCATGTTCTAGAAGTATTCTCTCCTGACGTTTCGCCCACATCTATGGCAGGCATCCTCAGAGGTTGTGAGGTTACTACTACTACTACTACTACTACTGGACACAGAGCAATGGTTTCAAATTACCTAAATAGTAGTGATGAAGAGTAGCCTGCTACTAATCTTGCAACCCATAGCCTCACACTAGCCTTAGCACTTGCAATCCTTTTAAAATTGATTGCAAAAGAGTCTTGCATGCTGTACAGACTGAATACTTTATTTGTCTGTCGGATGGTGAATCTGTTCCAGGTTTAAATTTGAACTTTACAGGAGAAATCTGAAGTGCTGTATTTCAGGAACTAGCTCCAACATGAGAAGAGACCCCCCCCCCTTTAAAATTTGGACAGAAACGCAGACCAAATTCACATCCACGTTGACACAGAATCCATCAGCTGCCATGGCAACTACCTTGCATGGTTGTAGATTTATTTTATTTTGGAACCATTCAGCTAATGTTTTAAAACACTTATTTCTTTACATTATATTTGTGGAACTGGACTAAAAAACAGATTTTATTCAACCTTTTCCACTGGCTATTTCTTTTGAATTATCTTTCCCCCATCTGCATTTGTTATTTTACAATAATTGCCATCTGGGTTTGCAAAGAACTCATAACCTCTTGCTCTTTCCTGCCAGTGGTTTTAGTTGCTTTGCTTTTAAATTTCTCATTATAAGTCTGTATTTGCATTTGTATTTTGCATTCTTTGTTGTCTTTTTGTTGTCTTGAGAAGGATTCAGAGTGGAAAGGTAGGATTCCAACTCTAAGATTTCACAGAGTAAAATGGGGAGACATGTTGTCAAGCAACATTAAAATGCACTCAATATAGCATACATTTTTATTGGGATTGCAAAACATGTTATATGATTTTCTTCAGTAGTTTCCTTTTACCAGGGTCTACTGGGAAAGGCAAGATTCTGTGCCATCCTCTGCTCACTCTACCACTAAGTCAACAGAGCATAATTTACTTTTTCAGCAATAGAAATAACCTGAGGATGGTGATAGAATAGAGGAGGAAGAGAAACTGTCATACTTTGGATACAGTATGAAAAGAAAATGAATTCATTTAAAACGCAGTGCTGGAAAAAAGTTCTACAGAGTCTGTAGACTGTTAATAAATGGATCCTACTGGTTTCTCCCCAGAAGCCAACTGAGTCAGTCATATTTTAGACATATAAGAAGAAATGACTCATTACAAAAGGCAATAATGCTTGGCAAGGTAGAAATGGCAGCAGGAAAAGAGGAAGATCACATTACATATGGATGGACTCAATCAAAGAAGCCATGGGCTCGAATCTTTAAGACCTAAGTAAGCAGGAATGTTGATAACAGGGTGACTGTGAGATCTCTCATTCATAAGTTTAAGTCAACTTGAAAGCAATTAACAATACAACAAAATCCTCCCTGGTTTAAGTGTAAAGCACAGCTTTCTTGGGACAGGCCTCATTTTTGTGGACCCAAGATCAACATTTACATGCTAGTGCTCATCTACATCAGTCACAAAATCTGAGACTGGTCCAGAACATTGCTGCTTTGGGCCAGTACCAGATTATAAGGAATTGTACATGCTCCATCCTAAAATGGAATCAATTTGGTAGGTTGAACCAACTTGGCAGGTTTCTTGAACAGGAAAACCAATGCAGGAAACTATTCAATATGAAAAAATAGTGTGGATTTTTTTGCCCTGAATAACTTTTTGGCAACAATTTTGGACATTTCAATATAGGGAGAATACTGTGGAGGGATGTCCATTTTCTCCTACAGCAGGGGGAAATCTACCATAATTATTCATTCTCACAAATAAATAATTGAGGATTTACATCCCTATTAGGCTGCATTGGTCACTTAATGAGTGTGTATCCAAGCCAGGTTTAAGTTGTATAGGGCTGCCAGGCCGTTGTATGGAGATTCTTCCTATCTTTTTTCCCATTTGTTTTTGTCTCTTGTGCTTTGAGATAGGTTTTCATTCAATCAGCCCTTGGAGCTGTCAAACATCAATCCAAGTGTTTGAAACAGGGAGGCATTTTCAGTCTTTTTTGGAAGCCGAGCAAAAGGCTGGGACATGGTTTATTTGCCAAGTCAAAGAGCATCTGAGCTCATCAAGACACAGTTGGTGGCTTCTTCCAGAAAAGCAAAGTTTCTGGCACTCAGCTCCATGACATTTGGAGCAAGAAATGAAACAGCTAAGCTGGGGTGGTGTGTTTGTTTTGGCTCGAAACCTTTCCTCTGAGCAGCACTACTGAGCGCTGTTTGTTCTGAGGATGCAAAAGACAGAAGTCCTGTTGTGAGCTTTGGTGGCCCCGGCGGAGTCTAGGAAAAGCAGCTGTTTCTTGTAACTGGCTGAAGGAAAGATGTGACACTGCATGTATTTAGAAGAAGGCTTTGGTTGGGGGCAATTTAGCTGGCAGGAAGCATATGCCCAAGGGAGAAAGGAAAAGGAATTTAGGGTTTTTTTTGTCCCCTGCCAAATGGTTCTCTTCTACTTGCTTTCAAAGAATTCTCAGTTTTATAAACTAGGGACTCAGCTGAGAATACAAACACTGAACAGCTGTTGAGGAGTTAACCATCTTGCAGGCCTTTGAGAGAATAAATTGATTTGGAGCTCTCTATAGATGCAGAACATTCAAGTTCAAGTGGTTCAAAGAAACATCTAATCTTGGAGTGGGAGGGAAGTAGAAGGCGATCTAGTCCATTCTGCTGTGAAGGAGTATACAGCTACAGAATCCTTGAAAGACTTCCAACCTCTGTTTAAAGACTTCCAGAGATGAAAAATCCACACCAATTAGGAAGTTTATCCAAACTTTCTAGGAAGTTTACCATCAAGAATGTCTTCCTAATATTTAGCTGGCATCTTTTCCCCTTTAACTTGCTTCCTTGCTTTACAGCCCTGAAAACACACAACAATCTTGCTTCCATTGCTTTGTATCCTATGGCTCATCTACATCTACAAGCCCTTGGGGACAGAAGGCCAATTGGCATCGGAGCAAGTCTCCTGTCCATATTCTGCCCAAAGTGTGGGCCTGCTCTGGAGTTGTGCAAAAACTCTTTAGGATTCCCCAACTATTTTTAGGCTGCACCTACATAGTAGTCATGCACTTTGACATCACTTTAACTGCCATGGCTCAGTGCTATAGAATCCCAGGAGTTACATTTGTAGAGACACCAGCACTCTTTGGCAGAGAAGGCTTATAAAACTGCAACTTTCAATATTCAAAATCATTAAGCCATTGCAGTTAAAGTGGCATCAAATGGCATTAATTCTAGTGTTGATGTACACCCACTGAAGGACTAAAATAGTTCAGCCCAGTTTACCCTGCATTAGGACTTGAAGTCTCTGGGTATCATTTGGACACCCAGGAGCAACTCTGAGTTTCAAGGCTAGTGCAGACAAGTTGCAAGTCTCTAGAGCCGCAGAAAACATTATTCACTCCATCTTCTATGTGACACGCATTCATGTATTTTAAGATGAATATCATGGCATCTCTCAGTCTTCTCCTTTCAAAGCTAAACGTACACAACAGATTAATGCTGTCATGGTTGTATTATACAAATATTGGGATAGCTCCAGTCATTGTCGTAGGAGTGGATTACAGAGGCTTGTAGGAATTTTGCAAATTTATGCTAGCAGGCTGCTGAGACCTGGCACTGGGCCTGCAACAAGTTGCATGATCACGCTTCTCTTCCTAAATTTAGCAGCAACTGTTACAGCCACCACAGGCTGCAGAGATATCAATGTTTGTTTTGTGATGTATGACTTATTTTTTTCAGCTTGAGCTTCTCAGAGGTTGAGGGCCCCTTAAAGTCCAGGCCTGAGAAATGTTCCCCTGTGTTCTCAACTCTTTAGTTCTGGAAGTAATCACTCTGAATAATCAAAGTGCTATTCAAAATAACACACCATGAAGCAGGGATGAAAGGAATATTCAAGTGGTCATCAGATTTCATAAGTTATAATAAGCAAAGAAAACAGGTTGAGAATCCTTTATTCAGAATTCCAAAAAAACAAAATACTCCCAAATCCAAAATGGTCCAAATGAGTGGCTAAGACTGTGACACTTTTGCTGGTGGTTCAGTGTCACGCTTACTTCAAACGACCAGCATGAACACAGACCAAAGGTAGCTGCTATCAAAACCAATCTTTATTGAAGAACACACGACTTGGAAAAGTCGAGAATGACATAATGTTTACATACAATCACTTTTATTACCTTTGCTACAACGTCACACCACACGTAAATATCATCACTCAAACCCCACCCCAGGTATCATATGACTATCACTACAACACAAACTACTCATTAAAATTGTTTTGATTCTCACTCCAGAATTTCCCATGCTTGGCTGCCAGGTGTCCGTAGGAGCTATCGAGGAGTGCGTATTGTTATGGCTCCGATTCAAGAGCTTGCAGACTCAGCTCTTGGAATCGGCCCCATGACAGTTCAGTGTACACCAACTTTGTTTCATACACATAATTATTTTTTAAAATATATATAAAACTAGCTGTGCCCGGCCACGCATTGCTGTGGCGAAGAATGGTGGTATGGGAAATAAAGTGTCTTATATTATCTGCTTAGAACTGGATTATATGAGGCCCCTTCTACACAGCTGTAGAAAATGCACACTGAAGTGGATTATATGGCAGTGTGGAGTCAAGATAATCCAGTGCAAAGCAGATAATATAAGATTATAAATGGGTTATATAGCTGTGTGGAAGGGCCTTGAGTCTGCACTGCCATATAATCCAGTTAAAAACAGATAATCTTATTTTAAAGGCAGTGGGGAAGAGGCCTAAGTGAGGCCTAACTCTGCCTGTCCCCTGGGCTGAGTGGGTTGCTAGGAGACCAAGTGGGCAGAGCTTAGCCTTCTAACTGGCAGCAATTGGCTAAAAAGAATTATTCATCTCCCTCTAATTAGGACTTTATTTTTCTTTTCTTTTTGTTGTATGAACGTAGAGGCATGGATGAGAGGTTGTGCTACCAAGTTTAGTGTTTCTGGGATGTGTAGTTTTGTTGTTTTGTCCTAGGTTGAAATTTCATTACCCTTTTATATATATAGATTAACTTCTGCCCATGTGTATAAAATGATAATTTTAACTGTGAATTTTTAAAATACCATTGATGTTTAATTCTATTGTAATGTTTGTCTCTTGTCCTTGTGTGCCATCCAAAAACACTCCCTGGGAAGTGTACTCTCATTTGTTCCTTCTCTTTGATGGCAAATACAACTGTAGGCTGCATCAATAGGAGCCTAGTGTCTAGATCAGAGTTTCTCAAAACTGTGCTCTTCCAGATGTTTTGGACTTCAGCTCCCACAATTCCTAACAGCTGGTAAACTGGTTGGGATTTCTGGGAGCTGAAGTCTTAAACACCTGGAGAAGCACAATTTGAGAAACACGATATCAAGGGAAGTAATAGTGCCACTCTATTCTGTTTTAGTCAGACCTCATCTGGTCTTTGGTCACCTGCCCATTTCTGGGCACCACAGTCTAAAAAAAAATGAATTGTTTCAGAAGTTTGGAGAAATGGGAGGAACTGAAGCTGGGGAGAATTCATCTTCTGAGTTCCTGATGTGTCTGGAAACGAGAGAAAGTGCTTAAAAACAAGTGATGGAGGAGGTGCCCACATGTAGAATTTCAGTCTCAATCAAGACTGTGTCTCATCAGCAACCCATTGACACGTGCAAATCAACCCTGGACCTGGGATGAACTAACTTCTTGTTGCCTGTCCCAAGGTTTAATCTTATCTTCTCAAGCTTGCATGCTCTTTGATATGACCAAAAGCTGGCTGCAGGGCAATGCTGTTGTCTTGCCTTTGTATCTCTAGGGAGCACCTGGCTGGACTACCAATGAATTGAGCAGCCTGTTGCATTCAAGTGCATGTCGTGACAAGAGCCCAGGTCTATGGGATATCTCTTCTTTCTCCATGCTCCTCTTTGCTCTCCATGCCACTTGAGAAAACTGCTGTGTCAGATGAAATACCCTGCCAAGTTTTATCTCTCTATATCTGACAATTGCTTAATAGCAAGAGTTAGCATCTGGCTGGCTGAAAGAGACACAGTGGGAAGTGATATCCGTTGAGAAAAAACTGCTGCACTAATGATACAGATCCCTTGCCAAACATTTCCCACTCCTGTGTGCTGTAGATTGTACAGAGTGTACAGAGTGTTCATATTGACCATTTTGTCATATTGACAACTGTACTCCAATTCGCTTCTGATACGATAAATAAATACAGAGTAGAACGAATGCAGTTTGGCACCACTTTAACTTCAGTGTCTTCATGCAATGGAATCATGGGATTTGTCATCTGCATTCTTTGGCAGCGAAAGTTAAAGATCTTGCAAAACTACGATTCCCATGATTCTATAGGTTTGATCTGTGGCAATTAAAGTGGCATTAATTAATTCTACAGTGTAGATATACTCCAGGTCTTAAGTCCAGAGCACAGATTACTGTATATACTCGAGTATAAGCCTAGTTTTTCATCACTTTTTTTAAGACTGAAAAAGCCCCCCTTGGCTTATACTCGGGTGAGGGTCCTGGTTGGCTTATATTTGGGTCAGCTTATACTCGAGAATGTATGGTACATTTATTATTTTTCTCTATTATTATTGGTATTATTACATTTATTATTTTTCTCTATTATTGTTGCTACTATTACATTTATTTTACTCTATTATTATTATTATTATTAATACATGTATTATTTCATTCTGATCTTATTATTATTACTGCATTTATTATTTTACTCTATTATTACTTGTATTATTTTCCTGTATTTATTATTATTATTATTATTATTATTATTATTATTATTATTACATGTATTATTTTACTCTATTATTATTAAAAGGTCACAAAAGCACATTTACATTGAAGAAAATGAGAATAATGATTTGATCAGAGTTGGACAGTCTTATCTTAAATTTGAGCTTTATGTAAATATTCAAAAACATTTAACCTACCGATGCCTCAATTAATGTAATTTTATTGGTATCTATTTTTATTTCTGAAATTTACCACTCTCGGCTTATACTGGAGTCAATGTTTTCCCAGTTTTTTTGTGGTAAAATTAGCTGCCTCGGCTTATATTCGGGTCGGCTTATACTCGAGTATATACGGTATTTATTCATTCTTATTTAAGTCTTGTGATTTTTTTTAAAAAATATTCTTCAGAAAAAAAAGTTGAGTCAATGAGCAACTTTACTTCCCTCCTGCAAATTAGGTTGCAACAGGGGTAGACTTCTGAACTATCCACACAAGCCATGCGTTTGATTTCCATTCATTGCAGTAATTATGTCGCTAATGAAAAGAGTGGGGTGCCATTAGATGCCTGACCTTCAAATCAATTTTTCCTCCAGATGACTCACTCCGAAGACCTTGGGTCACATTTCACTTCTCTTTCCTCTCCCTTCCTCATCTGTGCAAGAAAGAGATAATATTTGCTTTCTTCACTGAGCATTGTGGGTCTTAATTAATGCTCTCAAAAGGCTGTGAGCTTCTCCAGGGGAAAAGGGCCAGAAAATCAGGGTCGGATTATGACTGCTATTTTACTAGTGTGAATCGGATCGCATGGAGAAACACAGGAAAGAATTCAGCAGGGCACTTGGCTGTAAAGGCTTATTTCGCTTTGGACGTCACAACCAGCCTGCAAGAAGCTGCTGTGAATATCAAGTCACCTTTTTGAAACAGACAGATTTACTCAGGAATTGGACTGAAGCTACAGCAGGGCACAATGTTTTGTGTTAGAAAAAAAATTGACCCCCAATCGTCTTAAAAGTTTGTTGCTGTTGTGTGCCACCAAGTCTTGAATGCATCTACACTGTAAAAATTAATGCAGTTTGACTCCACTTTAATTGCTGTGGCTCAATGCTACCGTATGGAATTCAGGAGTTATGGTTTTACAAGGTCTTTAGCCTGGTAATTCAATGAATTATAATTTTAATTATTCCATAGCATTGAGCCAGGGCAGTTAAAGTGGTGTGGAGTAAACTGTATTCACTCCACAAGTGAAGATCAAATCAGGGGATGTTGTGACTTTTTTAAAGCTTTGAAATGTTTTAAATGTAAGCCACTTTTAGTGATGTTTAATTTAATATTTGTATATCTGTAGATTTTAAATTGTACAGTAGAGTCTCACTTATCCAACATTCTGGATTATCCAACACATTTTTGTAGTCAATGTTTTCAATACATCATGATATTTTGGTGCTAGATTCGTAAATAAAGTAATTACTACAAAGCATAACTGCGTATTGAACTACCTTTTCTGTCAAATTTGTTGTATAACATGATGTTTTGGTGCTTAATTTGTAAAATCATAACCTAATTTGATGTTTAATAGGCTTTTCCTTAATCCCTCCTTATTATCCAACATATTTGCTTATCCAACGTTCTGCCGGCCTGTTTATGTCGGATAAGTGAGACTCTACTGTATTGAAATGTTTTTAATGTAAGCCGCATTTAGTCTCCTTGAGCGGGGTATAAATAAACACAATAATAAATAATAATAGATGCACTCAAAGGTGATTCTAAGGCCCCTTCTACACTGCCATATAATCCAGAATATCAAGACAGATAACCCACATTATCTGCTTTGAACTGGATTATATGAATCTATACTGCCATATAATCCAGTTCAAAGCAAATAATTTGGATTTTATACAGCTGTGTAGAAGGGGGTGTAATGTAAACCTATCATGGGATATTCTGGAGGCGAGAATGTATGATATTTGCAGATTTCCCATCTTTAGCAAGAAAGACATGTTTTGAACTTTTGAGACACTACATTGAAAAACAAAAACATGGTCAACTGTTGTGAGGTTGTTGGGCTTTTTCGTTGTGCCTTTGGATTGTGAGACTTTTTTGCCCCCTGTGGCAGATTAAACTGCTGAGATCCTGAACTTTCTGATCAAAAGGTTGGCGGTTCTAATCCAGGGAGCAGAGCGAGCTCCTGTTGTTAGCCCCAGCTTCTGCCAACCTAGCAGTTCAAAAACATGCAAATGTGAGTAGATCAATAAGTACCACTTCGACGGGAAGGAAACGATGCTACATATAATCATGCTAGCCACATGACCTTGGAGATGTCTATAGACAATGCTGGCTCTTCAGTTTAGAAATGGAGATAAGCACCAACCCCCAGGGTCAGACATGACTGCACTTAATGTCAAGGGGAAATCTTTACCTTTACCTTGCATTATGAGACCTTTTTGTCCAAAAAGTATTGGTATGTATTTTGTACCAGCTACTTAAATATTCTATCTGTCACTAAGGACTTATTTCCACTGGCCAGAATTGGACCAGAAGTCATTCCTTGACGCCCATATGAAATCCAGGGACTTTCAGTCCATAATGCTAGATAAAACCAACTACCTATAGAGCTTTGGAGAGCTTCTGGCCATAGCTGGGTGCCTTTGCTGATATTAGCAAAGATGCCGGATTGATCTAGGAAAAGAGTATGTTGGAGGGCGAGGAGGTCAACAGTGATTGCCAGGAGGTCAACAAAGCTCTGTGACTGGCTATTGCAGTGACAAAGAACAAACAAAGTGTGATATTAATAATCCAGTTGGGTTTGGCCTGGCTGAAGGATCAGGACTCTGCTCCCACTGCATTCAAATGTGGAGCATGTAAACAGCTTGCCAGCTTTGTGGCTTGTGTAGATGAGCACCTTCATAACATAGCTAGCTACATAGAACGGGCAACCACACATTTTTAGATCCAGAAATCACTATGATAGGTTCACCTTAGTGTCATCTCAGGGTTGCTATAAATTGGCATGGAACAGCAGAACGTAGGTATGAATAGGAATGCATCCAAGCTGTAGAATTAATACAGTTTGATTCCACTTTTACTGCCATGACTGAATGATTTGGAATCCCCGGAGTTCTTTGGTCTTCTCAGCCAAAGAATGCTGGTGCCTCACCAAACTACACATCCTAGGATTTCATAGGAGTAAGCCATGGCCATTAAAGTGGTTTAATTCTGCATTAATTCTACAATGTGAATGCACCCTGTGATACTATTGCTATGGTCATAATTCTGTTAGAAATCAGAGCATGGTTCAATAAATTTTCCATTGGAGGCGAAGGTGTCAGGGAAAGAGAAATTACTCAGTTATGTATACCTATGTATGTAAATAAATATACCTGAGTATATTTAAGTATGCTTATGGAAACTAAGAATATTTCAATAAACTCAGTATATTTTAATATAATTAATTACTTACTTACTTAAATAACTAAGTAGTTGATACAGAAGTCTGGCTATGGTTTGTGCAACTTCTTCTTCTGCCCCTACACTTTCCACACTGTCCTTTGTGTGAATTATATTCCTTGCCGCACAAAAGTCCATGTTTTGTGCCAAATGGAGCCTTTGGCAGAAATAAAATTGAGGCAAAGATATTTTGAAAAGCTTATTTTAATGTGAAAAATCTTTTGTGATCTCAAGGGACTTAAAAAAAAAGGCCCACATTCTTGCAGGGAAAAATAACTTAAGCAAAGATTTGTAGGGGAAATTAAAGGCCATTTTTAATTAACAATGCCTTAATAAAGTAATGAACTCTGCAGGGCTTCAGTGTACTTTCTACAATTGATTTTCTAGGGATTGACTGATTGAATGAATCTTTGTTTTGGGCTAAGACCAGAAAAGTAAAATAAATTAAAATAACACCATATGCCATTATTTTCATTCTGTTTTGCTTGGCTGTCTTCTTTGTGCATATGGCAAAAGTCTGGTTAACAATTCTGTAAGACAGACAGTCCCCAAGTAACTTAAATTGGATTTAGATGTAAGTCAGAACGGGTATATTTTTAAGTGTTACTGCACAGTGACAGAGTGGGTTCAACCACTGAGTTGCTGAACTTGCTGACCGAAAGGTTAGTGATACAAATCCGAGGAGTGGGGTGAGCTCCCACTGTTAGCCCCAGCTTCTGTCAACCTAGTAGTTCTAAAACAAATTGTCTTTGTGTGATATATTATGCTATTTTATGTGATCTGTTTGATAATGTTTAATGTTTTATTAGGGGAGGGTCAACTTTGATGTTTTATGCTGTTTTTTTATTGAAAGCATTGAATTGTCGCCAACACTGTGAACCGCCGTGATTAACCTTCGGGGTTGAGAAGGCGGTATATTAAATACTGCAAATAAATAAATAAATAAATAAAACATGCAAATGTGAGTAGATCAATAGGTACTGCTCTGGTAGGAAGGTAACAATGCTCCATGCAGTCATTCCAGTCACTTGACCTTGGAGGTGTCTACGGGCAACACCGGCTCTTCGGCTTAGAAATGGAGATGAGCACCAACTCCCAGAGTTGGACACAACTGATGTCCGAAGCGCCAGCATTCAAATTGATTTGAACCCGCAGTGGAGAGTTCCGCAGATCCATCGTAAAAGGAACAGAGCGGGACCGCAGCAGACTATTATTAAAAGATCTTTTTTTCTTCACTTTCCCCTTCCCTGAACTATGTAACAAATCCCCCCAATAAAAGTAGCATACATTTTATAACAGTAGCACTCTCTATCTGGTTATTTTGTGTCTTTCCTTGACTCCTTTTTCTTAACATGCAATCCTCCCCCTCCCTCTCACTAACCCGTCCGTCCTTTAAACTCTGGCTGAGGCTCCTCCGCCATAGGTTAATACGGCGGACGATACAAATTGGCTCATATCTTTATCAAAATTACCCCTAGCACGCTCTTCTTTTAGTTCTAACCCTTCCTAAGGCTCCTGACCCAAAGACCACCAGCGGAACCAAGATCGGCCCAGTTTAAAGCTTCGGAACAGCTGACTGTCAGACGGAGCCGACTGCTCTTTCCAAGACTTATCCCGGACTTTTCTCTCCCCGCGACCCGCGGAATGGGTTTAAGAGATCACCGGCCCATTCTGTGAGCTGTGGATGATGGATCGCTCTTCCTGCCGGGAAGACATAGTTCTCCAAGGACCCTCACCCTCTCTACAGCTGCTAGGAGGGTGCCTGGACGGGCGCCTTCCGCGTTTCACTCACACCTTCATAATTTTATGAATGAAAAGAACACTCTTCCCCAAACCTACCCCTGAACTTATGAAATCCTATACTTCCAAAGACTGCAACCCACATGTACCTCTTCCCCATGCTATTTCTATGAATTCCTTCCACCACAGATGAACTCTTTTCCCAATGTATCCATGAATTTTCATATTCTATGAACCAGGACACCCTCAGGAATCACTGTTATATGAATTTCTAATCGTTGGCCTAACTTCATGAATTGTAAAATCATGCTGCTAAAACTCCACTTTTATGAATTTCCATGCTGGGTTCTCCAGATGTTATGAACTTCGTTCTTATCAAATATTTTCAATTGTTTATACCATTCATGATTCCCCTTTATGCAATGTAACTCACTTTTATGGATTCTCCCTTATTTCCATGAAATCTATCTATCTGCCTATATGTATTTGTACTCTTTGGGATCCCCGGAAAATATGTATTTTTCCCAGCATGGTTTATATTCCAACTTTATTTTATTTTTCATTTTATTTCATATAATTGTCAAGTCATGAAATCAAATAGGAAATATTTTGAACTCAACCTGAACCCCAGAACTTATCCCATTTCCTATGACCCAGGCTTCCCTTCCCAAAAACAAAAGGATAATCTGCCACCGCTAAACCCAATCAAATTCAAATTGCATGGACAATATAGGGCTTGAGTAGCCGAATTCAGAGTGTTGTCCTAAAGGTGATTCGCCCCAAGGCAAACATTGTCATATCTCACCCAAAGGAAAATCCAGGACACCTCAGGAAGGCGCCCTGCAGAGCCTGTCAATATGGCTCATCACCACCCATCTTTGCTTCCACCTCTGACACCCCAAGGCATATCTAAAATCTGTATACGTGACAGAAACCCGGACACCCTTGATTGCTGCCATTAATAAATTAAGCACCCTTTAAGAAATCGGTCTAGCAGGACTTAATCCGATAGTTCCTGCCCTGTCACCTCATTGTTTCAATAACTCCCGCCTTCTCTTTCCTGATTGGCCCGAGTAGAGACAAAAGGCAGCTTCCTATTGGGCCAACGGAGCAAGGCGGGAAACGAAAGCCCGCCTCGTTCAACCTTCTAGCCTATCAACGATCAGATGGGCGGGGGAGCAGGGCGGGAAATTCAAAGGGCTGTCAGACTGAAATTTTGTATAAATATGGCTTTATTTTGATTGTATGGTACCCTAGTAGACCGAATGATCGCTACTAGAGTCCTCTTCAGCTGAATTGCTCAATAAAGACTCCTTGGCGGATTTTCCTTCAACTTTGGCGGACCTTCTTCATTTCGGCTTCAGGTTGTATTGCGGCTCGTAATTCTCCTTTTGGCTTCGCCAAGGTCCGTTCTCTCAGGACCGGATCGGGTCTCTCCTTAAGGGCCCGATCCCCTAAAATGCGGTCGACAACACAACTACACTTAATGTCAGGAGAAAAACCTTTACCATATAGATAGATAGATAGATAGATAGATAGAGATATACACATACATACATACATACATACACACACACCACATACACACACATATATATACATACACACTTTGGATAGAATAGGGAATGGTTAACACTGCGGTGGTGTTTCCTTTGCTTTCTGTGCCCCTGTTCAGAAGATCTCAACTCACTTTCTGTCCTTGTGATCATTGGATTTTGAAAAATCTGGCTTGTTGTGGAAACAAGGATTAAAGCTTCAGTTGAGACCCCTTTCCCCCATGATAATAACTCTTCCAGGAGTGGATTTCCCTTCCCAGTGGTAGGTCTCTCTCACTTCCTGTTGTTTCACCCTCATTCTTGACTATGGTAATAATAATAATAATAATAATAACAACAACAACAACTTTATTTTTATACCCCGCCTCCATCTCCCTGAAGGGACTCGGGGCAACCTACATGGGGTCAAGCCTAGGTGAATACAATAAACAAAATAAAACACATCAAAAGAAAAAACATGCGTAATGATAAATTTTTAAAATTAAGATGTTTGTAACTTGGGCACTGCTTGTATGGATTGAAAAGGAAACATATACATCTTTATCGTCTATCCTAATTTTAAGAATCAACACAGCTCCTGAAGGGGTCACTGAGACACCAAAGTGACTCCAATTTAGAATGCTTGTCTGCTTGGAAACTAGATCAGTCTCCCCTCTGAATTAAAGATAAAACTTGCTGTCTTAGGACATCATGTGTTTTATGTTTAAGCAAGAATTCAGTTGTGGTCAAGCTTGTGGTCAGCCGATTCCGAGAAATGTATGCAATATATAAATTACATGTGTTCTGCTTGCACCTGTCGAAAGTTGTGGTTAGCACATCCTGGAGTTGTTGACAAGGCAGGATGTAGCTAGCTAACCACAAACTGAACTGGGGGATTTCCAGTAAATCTAGTCCAGAAAGGGGAACTAGAAATGTAGTAAACAAGTAGGGTATATATTGTCCGGGGCTGATTAGCTCTGGACAGACAGTTTGGATCAGCAACAGCCCATGTTGCCCTGTCTGTCGGTAGCTACCTAATAAAGGTGTTTTTGTCCTCAACTATTTTGGGCTCTTGAGTGGTGGTCTCATAGCGGCTTGGCGAACTCGGGTAATGTATAAATGTCTGGGGGACGCCCAAATCACCCCTTACATTTCTGGGGGCCGGTCCGGGATTTCGGAATTTTGGGATTTCTAGTGTTTTGCCAAGGTTCCGTTGTAGCCCACTCAAGAGCTGCTCTTGGGAGCAAGGCGTGTCCACTTCCCCTTCCGGGGTGCTGCGTACGGTCCGCGCCGAGACGTGCGCACGGCCTCTAAATAGAGGTAAAGACCGGTGGTTCCCTTCGCGGCACCCGAGCGAAGGAAAGGCGTGCTCTCCTCCAAAACAGAAGTTGTGAGACAACCACCGCTGGGAAAGTCGGCCGGCCGCCGCGGGACGGAACGAAAATTAGGCAAGTATACCTCTTAAAACCGCTTGTTGTTTAGCATTGCGGGGAGGGAGAGTTTTAAATTGTAGAAGCAGTTCGGGGTCCCGTAGGAATCCCTTGGGAACCAAGAGAACCCCAAAGGGAAGAGAGCTCTGGGAAAGACCTGCAAGGGGAATCCGACCAGGTCCGGAGGCAGGCCCTAGTAGCAAGACGTGCAAGGATGGTCCGACCACGGTCTGGGGACATACTCCACTAGGAAAATAATCTTTCACGTCCAGTGGGAAAGCGGAGAAAGACCGTTGATCTTCCGGCTGTGCGGGCCAGGGTCAAATCCGCGTACCCCAATGGGTGGGAAAGAATCGAAAGGGACAGGAGGGCCAATGACCCCCCTCCGATGTATGTTGAATAACTTTGAGCAATTGAAGGAGTACACAGCCGAGGCAGGAATGGTGCCTTGTTTGGAGGTTTGGATGCTGTATTTGGTTTGTGTTTGTGCTCGGTGCACTGTTTGGAAGTTTGGATGTTGTGGATGTATACCAAGAGAAAGTGTTCCCAGTGAGAGTAGACCCTCAAGGGGATCTGAATACAGCAAATGGTAGAAACTCATTGAGGCTGTATCAGAACCTGAATGTTTGTGCCCTGGAAAAAGGGACTCCAAGAGTTCCAAATTTGAGAAAGATCTACCAGATGGAGCAGGAGCAGAATGAAAGTCCAGTAGCATTTCTAGAAAGGCTCAGGGAAGCATTCGAAAAGTTTTTCTCCATATGACATGGATGATCAGAGGGATCAGGCGGCAGGAAAGATAGTGTTGAAGAGTGTTTTCTCTAGCCAGTGCAGCCCAGACATACGGAGAAAGTTACAGAAAGATGCTGGTTTGGCTCACTTGACTTTGGAAAGGATTTTGGAGATTGCAAACCAGGTTTATTTGTCCCGGGAGGTGGTGCAAGCCAAACGGGAAGAGGCAGCGGTGTCTCGTAGGGCCAAGGTTATAGCCGCTGTGTTAGGGCATGAGCTTGGAAAGAATAAATGCGCACGGTGCCACAAGCAAAGGCACTGGGCGGCGGATTGTAAGGTGGATCTTGGAGGAGGACAGAATAGGAAAGTGCAAAATGGGAGTGGAAGTTGGAAAGGAAGGAGACAGAACCGTGGAGCTGTTAATCAGCCCAGTAGGGGTCCGGTTGCAATTGGATTGGTTGATCCTGCATTGGATGAAGCATGGGCTGGTTTTTCTGAGAGAAGATGATGAATTTGAGTTTCCAGGAATATCTATATAAATGAACAGAAAGGGAGCTGGGGCATTGTGCCCTACAAGAGTGAAAATGCATGATTGTATGAAAATGTATATGGCTGTTATTTGTGTGTGTATGAGAAGAACATAAAGTGCATGACACTATAGCTTATTGGAAGCTTTGCAGGCGGATAATAGAAAGGAATAAAGGCATGCAAGTTGCGTGTGTCGCGTGAGATAGAGTGGCCCTCATTCCCCTTCACTCCCCAGTGACTTTCCGAAGGTTCACTTGATCCTGTTTACACTTTAAGAGTTTGTGTATCTGTGTGAGGTTGTGCGAAAGGATCCAGAATGGGTGGAAGAATGTTAGTGTATGGCAGAAAACAATGGGATGACTGGAAGGAATAGAGTTATAGTTACAGGTGGTTCCCAAATGGAAATTGGCATCCTAATGGAAAGGAAAAGGGGAAGGCAAGACCTCCCCTATCCAGACTCAAGGTGTGTTTTGTGAGTTTTGTGGGACCAGTGTGGTTTTGTGTCATTATAACCTAAGATGCTTTGTTTGTTGCGTGTTCTTAGAACAGATAGTAGAGAAGAATGTTTGAGAGGAACTAAGGCTTTGTTATAGTTTTGTTTTGTGATAAAGGTTACAAGGTTTTGGGAAAAAGGTCTCCGGAGGCTAGAGGTGGAATGCAAAGAAGCCATTTGCTCCATCCCTACCCCCCGGACTAGGAAACAGGTTAGAGAATTCCTGGGAGAGGCAGGGTTTTGTCGTATATGGATTCCGAACTTCGGACTATATGCCAAACCCCTCCACGAGGCTACCAAAGGGAAGTCAGGAGACCCCTTGGCATGGGGAACTGAACAGCAAGATGCGTTTGAGCAATTGAAGAAAGCTTTGATGTTTGCCCCAGCATTGTATGTATGTATGTATGTATGTAGGAGAACGCAAAGGAGTGGCTGTAGGAGTGTTGACTCAGCCGGTGGCTTATTTGTCTAAGCAATTAGACAATGTGGCCTGTGGATGGCCTTCATGCTTGAGAGCTGTAGCGGCTGCTGCGGTTCTTGTGGAAGAAGTAAACAAGCTGACCTTAGGGCAGCCTGTGATTTTAAAATGTCCCCATGCAGTAGTGACTTTAATGGAACAAAGGGGACACCATTGGCTCACCAATAGCCGAATGCTTAAGTATGAGAGCATGTTGGTAGACAATCCACAGGTTAAATTGACAGTGTGTGCCACTTTGAACCCAGCTACCTTGATGCCAGTGGAAGAAGGAGAATTGATGCAGCATGATTGTTTAGAAGTGATGGATGAAGTGTATTCAAGTAGGCCAGATCTCAAAGATCTGCCACTACAAACTCCGGAATGGGTGCTTTTCACAGATGGGTCAAGTCGTGTGGTTGGTTCCGAAAGGAGAGCGGGGTATGCAGTGGTGAATAGCAATGGGGAGACCCTAGAGGCAAAGGGGTTGCCTCCGGGGACTTCCGCACAGCGGGTCGAGTAGATTGCTCTGATAAGAGCCCCCCCAATTGACTAAAGGAAAAAGAGTCAACATTTATACTGACCCAAAATATGCCTTCACCACTTTGCATGCCCACGGAGCCATTCATAAGGAAAGGGGACTGCTGACCTCTGCAGGACAGCAGATCAAAAATGCAACAGAAATTTTGCAACTTTTAAATGCAGTATGGGAACCAAAAGAGATAGCAGTCATGCATTGCAAAGGACATCAGTATGGTGAGGATCAGGTAACACAGGGAAATCGCCTGGCAGACCAACAAGCTAGGAAAGCAGCAGATGAAAGCACATCAGAAGAAGCAGTTTTACAATTGGATGTTACGCCCGTAGTAGAGTCCATGACTTACTCTGCACAAGAGAAGGAGTGGGCCCTAGCAGAAGGGGAAAGATGGAAGGGTAAGGTTTTTATCTTACCCAATGAGAAAATTTATGTCCCAAAAGCTTTGGGATGGAAATTATTAAAGAAATTAGTAGACAAACCCATTTAGGTGCAATTGGAATAGCTTCACTCTTGGAGGGGCAGCTCTGGGTGGATGGCTTGCAGGCCTTGGCCGGAGCTGCTGCCCCAGGATGTGAAATTTGTAAACAACACCCTTTAAATCTTTTGAGTCCTTAGTAGTTGATTTCGCCGAAGATGCCAAGGGTCTGGAGTATTCAGGGTGGATTCCAACCACCGCTGAAAGAGTTGTAGAGGTCAGGCGTGCTTTGTCAAGGGATGCAATCCCTGGGCACGGGATGCTCTACACATTGGGGTGACAATGGCTCAGTCATTTGGTCACCAGGTGGCAGAGGCCCGCGGCCTTTGTTCACCAGGTCCTTGGGTGCCTAGCCCAGGTGGGAGGCACCGCTTGGAAATTGCATTGTAATTGACCCTAATCTTTGGGTAAAAGAATGAACAGGGCTCTGGAAAGAAGTCCAATCTTTGGACAGGTTGTTAACCAACATGTATGAAAGTACCAGGCTTTTGCCAACCTTATGAATTGTTGTATGGAAGACCCTCTCTGAGAATTAGACCTCTGCAATGAGACATACATGAATTGGGAAAACAGGAATTGATGAAAGAGGTCCAAATTCTGAATATGGTGTTAAACAAACTGTATAAACTTACTGGAATGCTGCGTTATCCCTTTCCCTGTTACTGCGCTACATGTTTTTCTCACCAGGAGACTAGGTTTGCCTGAAAGATTGGAAGTATGATCCCCTCGGCCAAGGTGGAAGGAACCACTGGAGGTGTTCGACCACTGGAGGTGGTCCAAATAACTCTTACTACTGTGAAGTTAAGCGATGTGGAGCCGGGGGTACATTACACCTGCATAAAAAAAAAAAAGGACTACACCACCAAAGACCCTGACATCTGGAAGGTAAACCTGCGTAAGGACAATCCACTCAAATTCACACACCCTAAGGGTCAAGCTACCAAGAGCTGCCCTGAAGAGGAGGGGCCCGAAGCTACCTAGAGCTAGCCCCAGAGGTCAGGTTACCTAGAACCGCCTTGAAGAAGGAAGGAGGGTACACTTCCGAGAGTGTCCCAAAAGACCGAATGGACACTGGGTTTTGGGTGTGGGGATTTGTGGGTTGTATTGTATTCTGTTTTTGTGCTCTGTGCTGTAATATTGAGGACAAACACAAGTGTGAAAATGAGGACACAATTATGCTTTTTAATATTGATCATGATGCCATTGGTGCAGGCCCAGATGGGTTGGGACAGAAACACGTTCCACCAACTAATTAAAGATATAGTAAAGAAGCAGAGGTTAAAGACTGCTGGATTTGTGCCCATAGCCCTCACTCTCAATATGAGGGTTGGGTCATGAAAGCAGGGCCACTGCTGGATGTATCTGGATGGAAATTGTTCACCCCTTGGACATATGCTGACCAAGAGGGGTTGACTGATTTGGCTCAATTTATGTTGGCCCATGATGATTCTGCACCAACTGCATCAGCTTGTTTGGCAAGATTCACAGATGGGATCTCAGAAATTGATCATAAAAACTTCCCCCAAGTCAATCTCATAGAAGTAGGAGATTACCCTCATTGTAATCTCACTCTCCCTGTATATTATGACAACATATTCATGAGAGTTGAATAGCCACAGAGAGATGGTCACCTGAAAAAAAAAATCAAGAAGGCAAGCTTCCTTGCCAGAGGGTGATGGTAAGAAACCACCTTCTCGTTCGGCACGATATGTGGTTAAGCCCGGGTCGGAGCTGCCTCAGGCAGCAATTCAGCCACCTGTGGCGGGAGCGGCAGCTCCACCACAACCGCCTGTGGGTGGTGCTGCACCTTCACCACGATCACCGGTGGTGAGAGCTGCACCCCCACCACGGCAAGATCTGGTCCGGACACGAGGAAACTTCCCAATGGAATATCAAATTCCTGAAAGGCCAAGGCCCGGTATTTTGCTTGATAACCATGCCATGGGAGGATTGCCTCCGGGGTATTTCTGGATATGTGGGAAGTGGGGAGGTAAAGTCTTGCCCCCACAGTGGGTTGGTACCTGCACCATTGGTACCCTAGTCCCCACCAATATTGAGATACACCCGCGAGAGTAGCCCTGCAGGCATTGGGCAACAGACCGGTGAAACAGGCCTAAAAGAGCTTATGATGAAAACGTGGCTATGATCCTGATATCTAACTGAGGGAGAAGGATTTAGAACAGGTTCGCTGATTACCTTGTGGATTGGGTGGCTGAGAGACCTCATCAAAATATTATTTGTCATGTTGCTAATCATGATTTTTGCCTTGTCTCTTTTGCCATGTATCAGGTCGTGCTTGAAGAGAAGTTCAACATGTTACATACAGCTGAATACCTTGGAATACCCCACTGTAATTGGACACCTGTGCAACCAAGAAATTGTCTTTCTTGGTTACATGAAAAAACGGGGGAATGAAGGGGTCACTGAGACACCAAAGTGACTCCAATTTAGAATGCTTGTCTGCTTGGAAACTAGATCAGTCTCCCCTCTGAATTAAAGATAAAACTTGCTGTCTTAGGACATCATGTGTTTTATGTTTAAGCAAGAATTCAGTTGTGGTCAAGCTTGTGGTCAGCCGATTCCGAGAAATGTATGCAATATATAAATTACATGTGTTCTGCTTGCACCTGTCGAAAGTTGTGGTTAGCACATCCTGGAGTTGTTGACAAGGCAGGATGTAGCTAGCTAACCACAAACTGAACTGGGGGATTTCCAGTAAATCTAGTCCAGAAAGGGGAACTAGAAATGTAGTAAACAAGTAGGGTATATATTGTCCGGGGCTGATTAGCTCTGGACAGACAGTTTGGATCAGCAACAGCCCATGTTGCCCTGTCTGTCGGTAGCTACCTAATAAAGGTGTTTTTGTCCTCAACTATTTTGGGCTCTTGAGTGGTGGTCTCATAGCGGCTTGGCGAACTCGGGTAATGTATAAATGTCTGGGGGACGCCCAAATCACCCCTTACACTCCTAAGATTCTGACATGGATTAACGACCATGCAGGGATAGAAAAAAAAACTAGTATTTGTGCAACAATTCTCAGAATTCCCAGTTGTCATGTAGACTGCTGGATTCTGGGACATGTAGTCCAATAAAAAAAAATCCCCAAGCTCAGAAAACCATTTGAAAGTTAGATGGACCACTAGTAGGAATTATGGCTCCAACAAATTTGAGGTCAAGTATTGGGTTGAAAAAAAAATGAACCAGAGGGACAAAATGAGGAACACATATTAAAATGGAGTGGAAGACCAGAGGATTTGAAACATGTTGCTCAGACTGCTAGACATGTCCAAATGGAAGGGATTCCAAACCAATGGAAACAAACCAAATATCCAGGGGTACATTCCTGGCTGAACAGAATTACCTTCAATCATGGATATGACCAAGCCCCATTAAATTACTTCATTTTATGCTATCTGGAAGAGGGATAAGTTAATGGTGTTCAATCATATCCATGATTGAAGGTAACCACAGTCCAGCCAGGAACATATCCCTTATGGATATTGAGGTCTTGCCATATAGAATTTGGTTCCTTTCCTTTAGTTTGGAACAACATACAATCCACCTTCAAGATGTTGGTGGGATGTCATCTGATATTACTCAAATCAACATGGTAGCTTCAAAATGTTGTCTCCCTCTAGAAGCATAGTGAGTTTGGTTGGAGACATAAAGTACTAACATACCTTCCAAATGTCCTGATTTGGCAGGAATGGTCATGATTTGTTGTCATCACATTTTTTCGGCTTTTAAAATGCCCCAGTTTCTCTAATATCCTCCCATTTTCCTCTTATGCCCTCAGTTTCTTTCACAATGGCTGCAAATGGGTTTGAGGTGCAAAAGTAGTTGATAATCAATTGACTCAGCAAGGAGTAAGGAGAGAAAAGGATATAATATATATATATATATATATATATATATATATATATATATATATATATATATACATACAGTAATTTATAAATATATAATATATTGTATATACTTATAATATTGATAATAATATTATAATGTAATACAATATTATACTAATAATATAATATAATAATATTACAGTAGAGTCTCACTTATCCAACGTTCTGGATTATCCAACATATTTTTGTAGTCAATGTTTTCAATACATTGTGATATTTTGGTGCTAAATTCGTAAATACAGTAATTACAACATAGCATTACTGCGTATTGAACTACTTTTTCTGTCAAATTTGTTGTATAACATGATGTTTTGGTGCTTAATTTGTAAAATCATAACCTAATTTGATGTGTAATAGGCTTTTCCTTAATCCCTCCTTATTATCCAACATTTTTGCTTATCCAACATTCTGCCGGCCCGTTTATGTTGAATAAGTGAGACTCTATTGTAATTATATATTAAATGTAATATTACTGATAATATTACCATATAATGATATAGTACAATATAGTAATTTAATGCTTATATTGTGCTATCCTAATAATATATTGTATGTACATTTGATTTGTAAGCCGCTCTGAGTGCCCTCTGGGGTGAGAAGAGCGGAATATAAATATAATAAATATACAAATAAATAAACAAACAAACTTCTGCAACCTTACCTAACTTAAGTGGTTTTGTCTTCATGATTCTGCTCTGATGTTGCTTGGTCACAAATGTCTCATTTTGAATTTGTGAAATGTTGAAGGAAATGCACTTATTGCTCAGAAGGTAAGGTGCTGGAAGCAGGCAGCTGGAGACTGTTTTGCTGAAGGTAATTATTTACCCCTCAAACCCACCAAAACTGCCCCAGGCCTCCCAACTTGTATTTTGGAACTAGCCATGGTGAAGTTCAGTGCTAAGACGTGACGATCCAGAAAGTGGATGCGCCATCTCCCTCTTTTTGTTTTTTTTCTTCTCATCCAATTAGTGAATTTATCACCGCCTTTCTAGGGGTATTGCAGGAGAGCTAAAATCAATGTCCCTTCTTGCGCTGAGGCAATATTGGTCTTAGAAGCAGAGAGAAATGATTTGTAGCTGAACAGAATGTGCTCTGAGAAAATGGAAAGACACAGGGCTTTGCAAACAATTTGTCTTGGGCTTATTGGATCCTTCATGAGGCTGTCCCGAAGGGAGAGAGGTTTAACTGGGTTCAAAAATACTTGTCACAAAGTGGGATTCTTCACTTCTGTCTGCCTCTGGGCTGAAAAAGGAAGGCTTTTAAAAATGAGCTGGTATTATTCTGGCCCAAAGCAATCCTGGAGCCAGTATTTACATGTTGAATCTGCAGCCGTTGCCAAGATGACCCCAAACTGCATTATCTTTGTTGTCACCATCACTCGGGAGCAGGAGTGCATTGGCAGAAGTAGCTAGGATCGTCTGTAACTCCTATCCAAGTGCACAGTCTATCTGTAGACTCCAGATTAAGAACCCTTGCACTAACAAGATTATTCTCATAGTTTGGTGGCAGTTTCGCTATGCCACTTTTCTAAATACTGGTGTTGTGCTACCAGTTGCGTATTTGCCTCCATAACTGCTTGTTATGCTCTTGTAGAACAAGGAAGGAGCAGTGGCTGTCCAGGCAATTTCAGTGAATCATTGGATGCACTGAGAAATAACTATGAATCATTTTTGAATGCAGAACTGTATGCACAATAGTGACACTTTCAGAACTTAGTTTATGAAGCTATTGATTGGATATAGTCATTGCACACTGGTAAAAAAAAATCAATACAACCAGTTATGTAAAAGACAGTACACATGTGTAAGAAGCTAAAAGGATTTTGGGTGATACTTTTACATTAAATTTAGCAGCAGTGGGCAATAGGCTTGAGCAAATTTTTCGTTAGTTCGTTAAATTCGTTTAAAATTCGTTTCATAATTACTTTTGAATTGATATTGAACTGCCTTACAAATATTACGAATTTGAATAATAAAAGTACTTTTTTTTCGTTTGTTTCTGATGTCTTTGGATGTAGCTGTAGCTCCTCTGAGAGGAGAAGCCATGTTGGCATGCCTCTCAGCCAATCAGAGCGGAAGAGGGAGGGAGAGGCATGGCCATCGATCTGCTAGCATTTTAAAAATGCCATTGAGACCCCCCCCCCCCCCCCCCCGCGGGGACCACACCGGCTCAGTAGAAGCCTTCCGCAAAGCAGGGAGGGAGCGAAGAGAAGAGAGAAGAGACATGCCTGCCTGCGCTTGGCCTTCTCCTCGCCTTGCCTCGCCCTGCCTTGGAGCCGCCGTTTGGTTTTGCTTCTTCAGCCAGGCTTAAAGGGGAATACCAAAACAAGGCTTGCCTTCCTAAACGGAATCCTTAGAGCCAGAGGATATCCCTTTAAGAGATATCTCCACTGAGGAGATCTCCCAGAAAGGATTCTGGCACCAGCTCAATTGCAACAGATTCAGTGCCATGTCATGTGAGCTGTAGTTTTACAAAGTCCCTAGCCCCTTCCCTGCAGAAGAGAGCCAGTACCATGCCAAACTACAACTCCCAGTTTTCTGTCAAATTGTTTTGGATTTCAATTCCTACAATTCCTAACTCCAGACATGGGCAAAGTTTGCCCTTGCCTGGTATAGAAGCATTCTATTCTTCCAACAGTATTAAGTGATAAAATCTTGGACATTTTTTCCTTTAATGCTAAAAGTTCATAGGTTGTTCAGCAACAGCCTACTGGCTGGGTTGCTATGAGTTTTCCGGGCTCTATGGCCATGTGCCAGAAGCATTCTCTCCTGATGTTTCACCCACATCTGTGGCAGACATACTCAGAGGTTTTGACGTCTGTGCGAAGCTAGGCAAGTGGGGTTTATATCTGTGGAAGGTCCAGGGTGGGAGAAAGAACTCTTGTCTGTGGGAGGCAAGTGTGAATGTTGCAATTGGTCACCTTGATTAGCATTGAATAGCCTTGCAGCTTCAAAGCCTGGCTGCTTCCTACCTGGGGGAATCCTTTGTTGGAAGGTATTAGCTGGTCCTGATTGTTTCCTGTCTGGAATTCCCATTTTCTGGGTGTTGTTCTTTTACTGTCCTGATTTTAGCTTTTCTGTAGCTAAAAATGCATATAAAATTGATTCTATAGGGAGGATAAATGATTGGATTTCAACTCCTACAGCTTAGCTTTCTCTGCCAATAATGGTACCATACCAAACTAAAGCTCCCAAGATTCTGTAGCAGTGAGCCATCTTGGATATTGTAAGGGATTTATTATTATTATTATTATTATTATTATTATTATTATTATTATTATTATTATTATTATTAGACCTTGCTCCCAGGAAGGTGCCTTCGCTGTGGCTCCCAACTTATCTATCTACCTTTCCACATATTCTCCACATTGTGTGTATGTGTATGTATATTATATATACATGAGCCCCGATGGCGAAGTGTGTTAAAGCACTGAGCTGCTGAACTTGCAGACCGAAAGGTCCCAGGTTCAAATCCCGGGAGCAGAGTGAGTGCCCGCTGTTAGCTCCAGCTTCTGCCAACCTAGCAGCTTGAAAACATGCCAATGTGAGTAGATCAATAGGTACCGCTCTGGCGGGAAGGTAATGGCACTCCATGTAGTCATGCCGGCCACATGACCTTGGAGGTGTCTATGGACAACACTGGCTCTTGGGCTTAGAAATGGAGATGAGCACCAACCCCCAGAGTCAGACATGACTGAACTTAACGTCAAGGGATACCTTTACCTTTACCTATATACACACACACACAAACACACACACACATATGCAGGGACTATATATATATATATATATATATATATATATATATATATATATATATATATATATATATACACAGTATATATCACACACACACCAATGTAACAAAGTTTCAGCCACAAAAACAAAGTTTCTGAAGTAGAACAATGACTTTCACAATAAAGACAACCCAATGTAACAGGAAATAAGACTTTCAAACCAGGAACAGATTTCTGCAATTATTAAAAAAATGGTTTATTATAAAAGCTATGAAAATTCGCCAAAACTCAGAGGATAAGGGAAACGTTCCAAATTTTGGTGAGCTATCAGTGTTAAATGTGTTCTACCACTGTACCAAGTTTGAAGAAGATCACTCAAAAAATGAGGGCGGAAGAGTCCTGTAAAATCTCCCCTCGTGCTGGTTTTTTTTTGGCCACTGCGCATGCGCGTCCGCCATTAACGAATTACTTTTGAAACTAATGAATTTTCGTTAATTTCGAATTTTTTGGGGGGCAAAATTCGGAAATGACATCAGAAACGAAACGCTGGCGCCCCCTACTTTTGAAACGAGTTTAGAATCAATTTTTTCATGGATCGCTCAAGCCTAGTGGGCAACTATCAGTCACCTGGAGACTACACCCATAGTTCAACAATAACAACAACAACAAAAACAACAACAAATAGTAATGCTCTCTGGACCATGCTCTTGAAAAATGGATGCCCCCTGATACTTTTATGACAATCTTCAGCTTTCCCATGGTGACGTGATGACAACAGTCCTGGACAGCAGAGGCTCCTAAAGTGACCAATTTAAGGTGGAATAAATTGTCAAATGGGGATGAATTATTGCCCCAGTTTTATTTTCTTCCTAGTTGTGATTCTGCACCTTGTTTAATGGGAAGCTTCCTACAAGAATGGAAATTACCTAAAAGGCAGATAGCAAGCTCTTTAACTTCAGTAGTTAAAAGCCAAAAGAGAGTTTACAACATTTTTCCACCTTATCACACTGGGGCATTGCACTGCAACACTTTGGGAATTGGGCTCGCAAAGCATCATCACATGCTCGGCAGGCCCTGCCCTATTTATCCCCTAAGTGCCGAGGAAGCATTGCAATATGCTTCCTTGCCCATGGCACCTTGGTAAGTGTTTTTTTGGGTAGCTCCAAAAGAGCTACCCAGAATTTTCAGCCATTTTCCCCATCTGATGGTGACAGGGACAGGTGTCCCATTCACCCTCATCTGATGTGGGAAGGAGGGACATGGGGTGTAAAATGGTACAGGGAGGAGTGACGTGTGAAAAGGTCCTTAGTTAGAAGACTCCAATATACTGATGATAAAGGTAAAGGTTTCCCCTGACATTAAGTCCAGTTGTGTCCATCTCTGGGGGTTGGTGCTCATCTCCATTTCTAAGCCGAAGAGCTGGCATTGTCCATAGACACCTCCAATGTCATGTGGCCGGCATGACTGCATGGAACGCCGTTACTTTCCTGCCGGAATGGTATCTATTGATCTACTCACATTTGCATGTTTTCAAACTGCTAGGTTGGCAGAAGCTGGAGCTTACAGCAGGCGCTCTCCTGATTTGAACCTGGGACCTTTCGGTCTGCAAGTTCAGCAGCTCAGCACTTTAACACACTGTGCCACCGGAGGCTCCATACTGATGATAGACTGTGCTTATTCAGAGAAAAACCTACAAACCATTTTAAACGCCTTTGCAGAAGCCTATGAAAAGCCTGGCCTCTCACTGAACATTGAGAAAACCAAAGTGCTCTATCAGCAGGCATCAGCCAATCCCTCTACAATGCCAAAAATTCAGCTTAATGGTATACTGCTAGAAAATGTTGACCATTTCGGCCACCTAGGCCTCTCCACAAAAGCTGACATAACTCCATCTGAGCTCTGCGAGTGCAACACTTTTTCAAATGAAGCAGAAAGTGTTTGAGGATCAGGACATTCGTAGGGAGACCAAGATGCTTGTTTATAAAGCTGTTGTCCTTCCAACATTTTTATATGCCTGCAAAACATAGACCATCTACAAACATCACTCTTGATTTCTGGAAAGATTCCATCAACGTTACCTCTGAAAAGCCCTGCAAATCTCCTGGGAAGACAGATGGACATATGTCAGTGTTCTGGAAAAAGCAAAGACCACCAGCATTGAAATGATGCTTCTCTGCCATCAACTTTTCTGGACAGATCATGTTTTCTGAATGCCTAATCACTGTTTTGCAAAGCAGTTACGTTATTCTCAACTCAAGAATGGAAAACAGAATGACGGTAGACAACAGAAAAGTTGAACTTAAAGATAACCTTTAAAAATGTGGTATAATCACCAAGAACTGGCAAGTCCTGCCACTCAAGTCTTCCAACTGGAGGTCAGCAGTTGGCAATGGTGCTATGAATTTTGAAGAGGTGTGAATAGAGGGCAAAAGGGGAAAATGTGACAAGAGGAAGGTGTGGCAAGTAAACCCTTGTTGGGACCTCTTTCCATCTGGAAATCTACGTTCTTGTTGTGACAGATCTCTGGAAGACAATCACACTCAGCCAGCCACAAGTAATCACCCATGATGAATACATTGTATTTGCCACCCATCCCTTTTCATGCTCGAGGAGAGGTACAACATGGTTTAAACACAGAGATAAAACATAATACTATTAAAATGCACATATTAAAATAGACAGCTGTCATTGGAATTTTGAATAAAGTGCAATGGGATGTTAAAATAACCAGCTCCCTTTCTTCCCATTTTTGTGCTTTTTCTGCATTCTTGTGGATGGGGGAAGCTCTGTGCAACTGTCTGATTGTTGCGGCCAGAATCCAGTCCCTGGAGAGGAATACTAATGGATGTCTGAAACTCTCCCAGGATATAGAGACCTGACTGACTCAGTTTTAAGAGCTCTGGCTTTGCATTTTTGAGTAGTTGCAGTGTTTCAATTTCCCTAAAAGCTTCCAATAACCCAATGATACCTTGGCCTAGTGTGGTCTCAGGGCAGCTTAATGGCAGGAAATGAACTGCCAAAGAAAGTTCAGGCAGATGTTTCTCCAGGCTGCCGTTTAATTTCCCACTCGCCTTCTGTTTTTTGCCTTGACTAATGGCCAGTAGTGTTTCAGATGCGTTTACACTGTACCATCATCTCATGACAACTCCTTTGTTATGAACATGCAAACAATATATATATATTTAAAAAATAAATGTTCCTTTGCGCCGGTATCACAATCAAATCTTTGTGGGTGAGCTAAACCTTTAGACTGGTGATATTTCACAGCCTGTTTATTGATGGTTTTTCCCCACTGGCTTATTACTGATTTTCTTATTGATCCTTAGTGTTTTTTGAACCATCAATGTAGTTTTATGACTCTGTTGTTACATAAAATAGAATCTCATCCTCTCCTCTTTATTATCTAGATGAGATAGGAGTAATGTTATTGAAGATAAAACATAAATGTGCAGAGCTGTACGGGATCACAAGAGCCCTCTGCCATGCAGAAATCCACAGCTTAAGCAATTTGAGAGATGGCCGTTCAGCCTTTGTGTAAAGCCCACTTACCTCCAGGGCTTTCCATTTCACTGCCCAACTGCTCTTTCCAACAGAGCTAAATAAGTTTCCTGAAACCTAGTTAACTAAAATACTAGAGACCCGTTTCCTACCTCCTGAGATCACAAAGCATACCTTCAGCATGCATGTCATGACAGTTTGGTTCTTTCATGACCCAAGTGTTGTTTGAGTGACCACTCCTGCATAAGATAGCATCATGCTGTCAGCATCTTAGAAATTAAAATCATTCCTCAACACTTGCTGGGGTTATGGGTCCAAGAGCTCCACAAAAGTGGAAAAATTTGAATTAAAAGCTCACTAATTTTAAATTACTTGAGAGAACACCTTTTTTGTAATCTGTGGGTCCTCTAGTGAAATTTTATGTCCAGTTTCTGGTGGACTCTGAGACAGAACATTTTAATCAAACCTGAAAAAGTCATACCTGTAAATGTGAGGGGCTGACTATAGATAATAAAGCTATATTTGAAATGGGAGAGAGGGATTGTGTGGGATGGGAACATTCTCTAGATTATGTTGCACTTGGAGGCCATAATAAGGAAAAGTGGCTTTCATCTTGACCACCCACACGAGGACCTATCTGATATCATGTGTGTTATTTGTTATTACCAATTACCTATATAGTTCTGTCAGTGTACATGGTGTATTACAAGAAAAAGAACAAAAATAAACAGCTCCTTGCCCTCAGGCTTACAATCTAAAGACATAAGGAAAGAGGATTGCAGTGGAGAGACAGATTAAGTCCAATTGGTTAGAAGAGGGTGAATGTTGTCTCCAAAACAGGGGGATCCAAACAATAGTCACCCAGTCAGTTTGACAGACAATCTGAAAGCATGTAGAGGTTGCAAAATCCAGCCCCAATCAACAGTCAGATCAATGTCTATATTTGCTTTAAATATTGTTAAACTTTGGTCCATCGGGAAATTAAGAGGAGAACAAGACTATACTAATTTTTTTTAAGAGGAGAACAAGACTATACTAATTTTTATTCTTGTAATGTTACGAGTCAGATGCCAGCCAATATAAATAACTCAGGTAATTGCAAAACAACACAAAAGAGCCTAGAAAACAACCAAGAAAGAGCTCAAAACACTTTCTCCTCAGTGTCCAAAAAGAACTCAAAAAACCCGAACTCGGGATATAATCTGGATTATCCTGGGAAATAATCCAGATTAATACAAACTATGTCAAAATGGCTGGAAACCCACTCCACCTACTCGATGGAGCTTAGCAATCACAGGAAAGCAACCAGCAACTACCCACAGTGACCAGCGGCCACACTGTGCCCCAAAACGTTGTAGTGAAGCCAAACCGCATAGTAAAGGAAAAGTCACAGCCGCCACATCCGGTACGCGTCATTAGGGAGAAGTCACAGGCATTGAGTTCCAATCCGCGTCGCTAGGGAGAAGTCACAGGCATTGAGTTCCAATCCGCGTCGTTAGGGAGAAGTCACAAGTTCCGAATTCCAGTCCAAGGTCAACACAAAGAGCCAAAGTAACGGAGGCAAGCCAGCAGCTAATGCATAAAACCAACACAGGACAATCCAGCGCAAACCCACACAATGCCAGCCCCCGTTGCCACTGAAAACCCGGGTTAACACTTACATCCCAAAGCAGTCTTCCAAACACGTCTTCTGAAACAGAGATCCCGAAAGCGCCCAACAAACACCTTGCAGATTGCAGTTACATTAGCAACAAACATACTTTTATTTACAAGTCCTCCTCCGAACTTGAGCCAGCTAACGCCCTATCCACAGCTGAACCTTGTTGCTGCAAATCTTCATCGGAGCTGGAGTCGCCCAACGCCCCACCTCCAGCTGCTGCCCTTCTATGATCTCTCCAGCCAGACCACCTTCTATCCAAACCCATAACTCCCCAGGATCCATCTGTATCTTCGCTGTGCCATCCCTCAAATGTACCACTGCTTGTGGGTTCCTCAAAAATATCCCGTATCTCTTGAACCCTAGTCCAATCTATCTCTTCACTCCCAGAGTCCGATATCCCATCCTCCTGACTCCCAGCCCCACAATCCCCTTCAAAACCCTCAAAGGAATCATCATCAGTGGATTCCATAAGTATTTCCTGGATTCTCTTCTTTTGTTGTTCCTCATCGGAGTCTTGCTCATGAGTAGTTTTCCTGCCTCTTCTAACACAACTAGTAGTATCTCTACTCGAAGACTCCATCACAACATGTAATATGGATAAACATGCTGCCCTCAGTGGCACAGCTTACACAACCTCAAAGCAATCCAAGCACTTTCTGATAGCAAAACTTTCACCTCTGTTATAATTATGTAATCATGTAATTCTTGCTAATCCAAATCTGTTTATGAATAAACTGGAAAAAGAATATCAGCAAAAGGCCAGTGGCAAAGATTTTCCTTGGCAGCAATATACTGGTGACATTTGGTCTCTGATGGAAAATTAAATAACATTAGAAAAATTGAACTAATATATCTATTCTGATAAGAACATACACTTGATCCTAGCCAAAGGGCCAAGAAATGAACAATTATATCATATCTACATTCCAGTAATGTTTCAGGGAAGATTTTCTTTCATCTTTCTGAGAGTATGTAACTAGCAAAGTTTCTCTTTTCACCTTGGCAGCAATGAAAATTGGGGCAAGATTTATCACTGATGCTGCAGTTGATTGCTCTGAAAATGCTGCTGCTGCTGCTCAATCACATAGTCGTTTCCGACTCTTCGTGACCTCATGGACCAGTCCACGCCAGAGCTCCCTGTCAGCCTTCGCCGCCCCCAGTTCCTTCAAGGTCAAGCCAGTCACTTCAAGGATACCATCCATCCATCTTGTCCTTGGTCGGCCTCTCTTCCTTTTTCCTTCCATTTTCCCCAGCATCGTTATCTTTTCCAAGCTTTCCTGTCTTCTTAAGATGTGGCCAAAATACTTCAGCTTTGCCTCTAATATCCTTCCCTCCAGTGAGCAGCTGGGCATTATTTCCTGGAGGATGGACTGGTTGGATCTTCTTGTGGTCCAAGGCACTCTCAGGATTTTCCTCCAGCACCAGAGTTCAAAAGCATCTCTCTTCCTTCACTCAGCCTTCCTTATGGTCCAGCTCTCGCATCCATAGGTTACTCTGGGGAATATCATTGCTTTGATTATGCGGACCTTCATTGCCAGTGTGATGTCTCTGCTCTTCACTATTTCATCAAGGTTGGCCATTGCTCTCCTCCCAAGAAGGAAACGTCTTCTGATTTCCTGGCTGCAGTTTGCATCTGCAGTGATCTTTGCGCCTAAAAATATAAAGTCTGTCACTGCCTCCACGTTTTCTCCTTCTATTTGCCAGTTATCAATAGGTGTAGTTGCCATGATCTTGGTTTTCGTGATGTTTAACTGCAACCCAGCTTTTGCACTTTCTTCTTTCACTTTGGTGATAAGGCTCCTCAGCTCGTCCTCACTTTCGGCCATCAGAGTGGTATCATCTGTATACCTAAGGTTGTTAATGTTTCTTCCAGCAATTTTAACTCTGGCTTTGGAATCATCAAGCCCTGGAAGTCGCATGATGTGTTCTCAGATTTCTCAGGAGACAGACAAGGTGACTTGGTATCCCCAGACCACCAAGAACATGCCACAGTTTGTTATGATCCACATAGTCGAAGGCTTTAGAATAGTCAATAAAGCAGAAGTAGATTTTTTCTGGAACTCCCTGGCTTCCTCCAATATCCAGTGGATATTGGCAATTTGGTCTCTCGTTCCTCTGCCTTTTCTGATATCTATTATTTAGATTTCACCAAAACATTAGGAATAGTCATCTGTTGGAAATGCTTGGATTATGCAGGATGGGATTGAACTGGATGGTCTCTTTGGGTCGTTTTCAGCTCTATGGACTTATGAAATCTTCTCCAGAAAAGATGTTAAGTTGAACAACTGTGAAACTTTTATGCTGTTTCTGGTTGAGCTATCTTCAGCATCTCCTACCTACCACACAGCAATTAGGGAAAGCTATCTATTGTCAGCAATATTATAGCTTTCTAGTATATCTTTCTGCGGAAACAGCTAGTGGTAGCTGTCATTAAACTACTGATCAAAAGCTCTGGGAGTGGGATCCATTCTATGCCTGGTGTGTGGCTGGTGGAAACTTATTGATATATCCATATGTAATTCAGGGTTATTTGCCCATAGGTCTTGATAAGCACTGCATGTTTTAAAATGATATCTTCTTTATCTTTTGGGGAGATAAGGCGGTATGTAAATAAGTCCCTTTGGGGAGATAGGATGGTTAGTAAAGAATTTCTTCTTCTTCTTCTTCTTCTTCTTCTTCTTCTTCTTCTTCTTCTTCTTCTTCTTCTTCTTCTTCTCTTTATTAAACATCTAGAACCTTCTTCCAAAGCATCTGTCAAGCCCTAAGCATATTATAATCATCACAAGAGGATGCCAAGTACTTCAGGGAAAGAGACTGGCAAAACCACCCCGAGTATTCCTAAAACCCCATGAAATTGATGTGGTTTTCATATGTTGACAGGTCACTTCTAGGCTAGAATCTACTGGACTCAGAATAGCCATATTTGTCTCAAGGTTGTAGAAGAAGAATTTCACAATGCATTTCACATGGTCATGTATCTTGGCACCTCCAAACTGTCCATGGGGCCACTTGTATATTCAGTTCCACAGTGTTGTGATTCCCTATTAGAACAACATTAGACAGTGGACATAAGAGTTATGGTCCATCTTTTCTTGGACATTTAACACACACACAGGTATAAGAGTGCATGCATGTGTGTATTTTAACTGCTGATTCTTTAGTTCAGCACACCTTTTTAATTATCCAAAGCAAGCCATATAACAATTAAGGTAGTAATGATCACTACTCTACCAAGCAGGCATGCAATTCTGAAGAAATTCTCATGGGGTCCTGGTTTGCAAATTATCATGCTAGCTATTAAGGTGATATCAATTAACAAAGCAAAACAAAAGAGCCAATTGTTAATTGTATGAACAGTGACGTTATCTAGAATTTGACCTCAAGCACCCAAACCTGAGTATAGTTATTTCCCCTGACAACAGTCATTTCGTTGAGCATATTCCTGCCTTGATTTGTATATCTCTGGATATCTCGTTCCCACCTACTCTCACATAAGTTGCATTTAAAGATGTCCATCATGTCCTGCCTTATTTTGCTTCTGTCTCTGTAAATTGCATTGCCTTGGCTTTGCAAAAGGAATAGCAGATTGCTAAGAGGAGGAGGTCAACAAGAGCCCTGGACCTTGTTGACCTCTTGCTTAATAATTTTCCACTCAAAGCCCAAAGCTGTTCCCTCTCTTCATTCATTGGAGGTGGACAAAAGAGGGGTCAAAAAGCGGGCATCGGAGAGAATCATTTGAATCAAAAGCATTTCAATAGGGATGCCAAACATTGAACCAGCCAGCTGAAACATAACCTCTTATTATTTTGTGACTGTCAAGAATGAAGGCATTTGTGTTTTCACTCATTGTTTTTACTGGCAAAGAAATGAGTGACAGTGTTCTTTGGGTACAGGCGAAGGGGCCGATTGCTATTCTGCAGCTGCTAAATCAACAGTGCAGCTTTGGCAAAGAACATCTTGTAATATGAAGGCAAAGACCATAGACAAAGCTAGTTTAGCTTTGTTGGCACTGCATTGCTGTTTGAGATTACTATTGCCATGCCTAACAGAATGTAGCTGAAAGGTATGACATTGCTGTGTGCCTTCAAGTTATTTCCAACCTATGGTGAGCCCAAGGCCATGGGGTTTCCATGGCCATGGAGAGGATCAAATTCTGGTCTCCAGAGTTGTTGACAAATGCTGACACCACTACACCACATTGAAATACAGGAAATAGGCTTTATAACTGGAAAAGGGGAAATGTGGCTGATAGACCACATACAAGCTTCTAAATCTTGTATTTTTGTACCTCCCAAAGATCCCTGGCAGTCTCATTCATTTTCCAAATTTTATTTGGGGTTATAGTTTTGCCTGAAAGGCTCCAGATGTTCTGAACTTGGAGTTTGCCTCTCCTAATATCAACATAAGATGCCATATCTTTTTGGATTTGCAAGTTGAGCAAACAGTGTCAAGATCTAAAAATAGCAACCTATTTTTATGAGATTTACATAGATCTGGTACAGCAACACTTGCTCCACATTTTTTACTAATGCAAAAGAGTGTATGATTCAGTGTGTCAATATCAATTAACACAATCAATTGAACTCTGGTTTGAGACACCTACTATTCAGGTTTGGGGTACTGCAAAATGCTTGGGATACTTAGGCTTGGAGTACATTGGACAATGTGGAATTATTGGGGTTACTGGGAACCCTGTTTTGAAAATCTGTTATTCAGTTTTGGGCGACATAATAAAATATGGTGTTCTCATTGCATCACTTTGTAAAGCAGTTGTTTGTAACTTTGGTGGAGCTCTAGAGGGAACTTCAAATAGCTGCATTTTGGTGTATACTATGAACCTTTGTCAGAGTAATGCGCACAGCGTAGCAGCAGATGAATGACGTCAGTGGAGCGCAGAATGAAGGAACGTCAGAGACGATGTTAAAAAGTATTTACAAAGTTTACTGAACAAAACAAACAGACTTGAAGACGATAGACATAGGACTTTCACTCTAGGCAAACAGCACAGATCTTCTCAGCAGGCAGAAACAGAACTCATCTGATGCAATCAGCTATATAAAAAACACACTTGTAGTCTGGACACTCCTCTCTGTGTTCCAGCCACACATCCAAGGTCAATACAGCTTCTTAACAATTAACTCTTTACACACTATAGCATTTCCTGGATGATGCAATACATGCTAGACACAATTTTCATTTAAACACTACCTATACACAAATCCCACATTAACAACCTTGAGAGGAGATGTCTCTCAGAACTGGGTGGACTGTAAAAAATATATTACTTTTCCACCTGTAAAAAAGTTGCCTCATTTTGAAGTGAATGCCAAATTTTGGAGGTAGTAGGAAGCAAAGCTTACACACTTCACACCACTCTTCACTTAAGTACCTACAGCCTACACCCATTTGCCCACTCATCAATGAAATAATAAAACCAGACAACTGTATTGGGATAATTATGGGAAACTTTTATTAAATTGTTACCTATTTAACCTTCTTCATGGACTGCAACCAACTAAAAGTGGGGGTATGAACTTGATGTTGGATAAGCTGAGGCAGTGACCATTCCAGACACAATATTTATTCATTTATTTATGTACAGTATTTATATTCCGCCCTTCTTACCCCGAAGGGGACTCAGGGCGGATCACATTGCACACATATAAGGCAAACATTCAATGCCATACCATAGAACAGAGACAGAGACAAACGCAGGCACGGGCTCACCTTAAACTCATGACCTCTTGGTCAGAGTGATTTGTTGCAGCTGGCTGCTAACCAGCCTGCGCCACAGCCTGGCAATCCTCAGCTAACTTGAGTTCCCCATGCAACTCCTTTTGAGTTGTTTCCAGGGCAACTGCTTAGGGAAGCTTCATAGACTATTCAAAACCCAAATCTCTAAACTTCAGTGATTAGAATTCCCCTGTTGTATCCCAGCCACAGGCTGGCCACGTTCAAAATGATGACACTGAAGGGGACTTTGGTTTCCAAAGATGGAACAGAAGAGGATTCTGGTTTTGGGATTTTGCAGCAGTCTGAGCCTCCTGTTAGAGACATGCAGTTTCACTTTGAGCAGGATGACCTGCTGGCCCCAGAAGAGTCAGATAACGGTCAGGCTAACATTCTTCCTTTGGGAGTTTTTGAGGAGGATCCGAGAGTTGTGGAAAATAATGAGGAGGAAACTGGAGAACTGAGAAATAATGAAGGAGTCGGGGCAACTGAAGACCAGGTGCGAGATAACAGTGGCCCTGAGCTGTCCAGGCAAGACCGTTTGTCTTGGCGGGGCTCTGAGCTTCGCAGAAGTGACCGTTTGGCGCGCAAAAGAGAGCTTTTGAAAGAATCAAGCTGTGGGAAAAGGAACGCCTTCCTGGGTTGCTATTAAAAGAAGCCTGTGCAGACCATGCCCTTTGTCAGAGCAATTCATCGCTTTATCTGTGTGCATGTTTCCCTTGCCAGCGTTTTGGAGTCTAGGGCCTTGTTTTGTGCTTTCTAAGGACTACACTTTGCCTCTGGGATTACTTTGCATTCTTGGACCCTGTTCCTTGCCTCCTATGGATTAATACCTTGCTTGGTGGATTACTTATATCTCTGGACCTTGTGTTTTGGATCCTGTGGACTAAGACTTTGTGCTTTGAACTTCATGCTTTGGATTTTATGGACTAAGACCTTGTGCTTTGAACTTCATGGACTAACTCTGTGCTTTATGGATTATTGTTATTACTTTGCCTTCTGAACCAATGGACCTCGCCTATTGGACTGATGGACATTAATGTACTATTGATTGCTTTTTACCTTTGGACTCTTTCTTTACAACATTGAATTATCTTTTGATTGCTTGCTTGATCTATATTCTGCTTTGCTCTAAATAAAGACCTTAAAAGACTGTGTGTTGACTGGGTATCCTAGCAAGGTGAACCTAGCCTGAGGTGCGACATCCCCCATAGCTCCAAGGCCATTTCTGTTCACCCATCTTGGATGATTGAACACACAGGTGGGGTTCTCGTTCCTGGCCTTCACCAAAATGGGTGCCTGAGGTGCACACCGAGATGTTAAACTGCACCCCCGTTTCCCACACGATAGCTTATTTAATGTCTCCACCTAATGTTAATTACCCAGTAACCTCAACAGTGAAGGGTAGGCGACAAAACCCCTGTTAAAAGGGGGGATTCTTACCCAGCCCTCAAGCGACCCCTTGGTACACTGTTATAGGGTGGAAAGGGTGGGCCAATGATCGTTACTCCAATCCTGGAGCTAAAGGGGCAGCCATCTTAAATACTGCGCTCTGCCCCCTCCCCCCAAACTTAGTCCTGGCTGGGGCTATTTTAACATGTCTCCATTTATTAAGGTGGGCTAATAGCCCTCCCCATCCAGGCTGACTGGAAGGGAAAACCCAGTTCCCTGATTTACCTCTGTCCTTACTAACTGCTCTTACACAATCTTTTTCCAACTCCCAGCCAAACATTATTCACTTCCAGTACTCCATGTTCTTCAAGTCCTATTGTTGCACCCCTAGGCAACGTAGGTACGTCAAAACCACACTGGAGCCCCAGAATAAAGCAAGCAAGTTGTTTATTGATGATTATATGCAGGCAAAAGCAAAATATAGTTCAGAATCAGTAAATTAGGTTTAAATCCACAAGAGCAAGGTACTTGAAGTTCATGAAGCAAGAGTCTATAAAGACCACTTGAAGATCATAATCCAAAACTGGATTAATTCCAAGGCATGAATCAAGGATAATGACAGGAAAACAAAACCAGGGTGCAGGATTAATTCCAAGGCATGAATAACCACAGGGAAACAAGACTTGAGTACAGGATTAATTCCAAGGTAGTCCAACGTATAAAGTCAATGATGAAACTCAAGGCAAAGGTCTTGACTGGAATAAAAACCAAACAGTAAAGTCACTGGAATATTCAACTGGATTCGCAGGTAAGGCTGAAACTTGAAGCAAGATACAGGAACACAGAGCAAAGATCTTTCTTTCTTGAATAAGCAAAGTTGCCACCTCTGGCTGTGGCAGAGAAAACAAGGCATTTTAAGGAAAACCCAAGGTCTTTCTCTCATGAGAAAACTACTAATTAGAGTGCTTCAAAAGCAATCGTTTGCTTCTTCACAAACATTCTCATTCCCTCCTCTGATGAGTTATCGCTGCTTTCCTGTCAAACTCATTATCCTCCTCCAAACTAGAATGTCCATCTGATACCTGGTGATCTGTCCTTGACTGCTGGGAGGAATGTTGTTCAAAATGCCTGCTTGCAACCATTCTGTCTCTGGTCCTAGAATCCACTGGGGCAGACTCTGGCTGCATCTCAGGGCCAAACCCAGAGTCCTCTGGCAAAGCTGGTGCAGGGACAATCACTGGCTGAATGGGCCCAATCTCAGGCTGGGCTACAACACTTATGACCTCATCAGATGGATAGATTTGCCTGTCATATGCTGTTTGCTCTCCAGTTTCAATTTGGAACCCATTATACGACACACAGGGACTTCTGGCCAGGCTCTGTGCTGAAAGAGAAGGGCAAGCAGCATACACTGCCATGGCGGCAACACAGGAGGCTTCCTGGGTTACCTTAGGAGCAATGGGGGGTCAAGGCAAGGTGGGTGATGTGGGGCGTGGAGTGACGGGTCCTCCACATTCCCCACCAGAACCCGTGGGCCTTTGTTATGAGGTCCCTAGTCCAACATTCAAACCAATAATGACTACACCAAGCTAGCTCTCTAGCCAAGGGTTTTCTTGGCAGAATTTATTCAGAGGAGGTCTGCCACTGCCTTCCTCCACACTCAAACTGCAATTCTATAGTTCCCCTCATTTCACTTTGAAAAATCCAATATTGAAAATACTCAACAACAGCAGTCCTTACTACAAACAATACTTCATAATATACTTACATAAGTCCACAACATCAAAAATGCACAAGGGAATGCATTTTGCAATGTTGGCTTCAAGAAGATGAGTTTTTTTTAATATGTAATTTTAAAGGTATTTATGCTTGTATTACTTTATATGCTTAAAACACATTTTTTGAGACTTTTTACTTTTTAGCCATTGACCTCATGCTGTCCCCCAGTCATTTTCTTTTCTTTCCCCCCAAAAAATAAATAAAAAGAGATTGAAAATATTTAGATACCTGGTTGTGGTAGAGCATTGGACTATAACTATGGAAAGCAGGCTTCAAATCTGCGCTCGGCCGGGTCAACCTACTGGGTCATGTTTGGCAAGTCACATTATCTCAGCATCAGAGGAGGACAAAGTTAAACCCCCTTCTGAATAAATCTTTCAAGGAAAACTCTGTAATAAACTTGTTTTAGGGTCGCCATTGTCAGAAATAACGTGAAGGGGCTCAAAACGGACAGTAACATCTGATTATTTCTAATAAAGTCTAAATGAATAAATAGGAAATGGCCCTGAGAGGTGGAAATGGAGAAGCTTCAAACAACAAAGGCATGTGGAAGGCTATTTTTAAAAGGCTCTGTTCCCTTTCCTCCCCATTAAGAAAGAACATCATAATTTGTTTTTCTCTATGATACTCTGCCTGCGATGTTGTCTAAGTGAATAAACAAAGACATATAACAAGGTAAGAGAAGAGCCAAGCCATCATAAATACAAACACAAATGTTAGTGGGGTTGAGACCAAAAGGAGCTGTCAAAAGCGCTTTTTTAATCATGTCAGAAGCTACTTGAGAACATACTGCAAGTTGATTCTGGTGTGAGAAAATTGGCCGTCTACAGAGACGTTGCCCAGAGATTGCCTGGATGTGTTACCATCCTGCTGGGAGGCTTGTCTCATGTCAGTGCAAGCTAGAGGTAACAGACGGGAGCTCACGCCATCTCACGGATTCGAACTGGCAACCTTCAGTTCAGCAACCCAACCTTCAGGCCAGCAGTCCAGCTGGCACGGGGGTTTAACTCATTGCGCCACCACACTGTCAAAAGTGCTGATCCTGCCCTGAAAATAGGTTTAGCACATTGGACATTTTTGTTACAATTTGGATTAAAACCTATAGCTGCCTTTGAAATAACTAGAATGACATTGGGATATTTATATGTGAGCAACATTTTTCAGTCCTGCTATATCTCCATGCTCAGTGTCCCATGCTCAGTGTTCAACAACTTAATTGGGGAATTTACAAAAGCTTGTGTGTACATCAAACTCATATATGTAAGTCAAGGGCAGTTTTTAAAAATATGTTAGAGTTAAATTGCATTACTAACATTGACTAATGGACAATTCAACCCAGTTTTTTGGGGGGTCAATTACGGTAACTACAATTTCTATACATTAATATATACAGAAACTGTTATATTGGCTAGTGCTACTGTGGCTTTTTAAACATATTATATTATTACTGCTTCTTCATTGTTTGCTACTTTTGGTTAACATGACTGTAATATTGTTGACCTCTTAAAGGTTCAGAAAGTGTCCGCAAGTCCATCACAGGAACCCCCACAAAATGCTATTGTGAAGCAATAAATCAGGATCACTAGTTAGTTATATCAGAAATCTAGTGATTTAAGTAGTTATATTATCCTGCTAAGTTAACATTTTTGCCCTTCTCACTCCCAAAAGATAATATGATGCAAGTAATGGGCTCCTTGTTGATGGACGTTTTCATTTTGCTTATTTTAAGTTTGGGTTTCTTTCTCCCCTAAATAGAGCCATGACTCATGTTCAGGTGCTCTTTTTACTTAGGTGTTCTCAACCTTGGCCTTTGTCAGTTCACAAAAGCTCCAAGGTAATGTTCCCATTTGGTGTGGATGCAGAAAAAAAGAAACAGTAATAGAAGTGGGGGGGGGGGGGGGGGATCATTCTGAGTTCATTTGGAGAGATGCTTCTCCAAAGATAAAGTTTCACCAGGCATAAACTACTCCAACACATTTTCCATAGAAAAGTCTACCCTACTGCAAAACTATGTTATCTGCTTTAAACTGGATTATATGAGTCTACTCTGACTCACTGGTGGCCTCAGTGGCGCATTCGGTTAAACCCTTGTGCCGGCTGAACTGCTGATTTGAAGGTCATAGAATCATAGAATCATAGAGTTGGAAGAGACCTCACGGGCCATCTAGTCCAACCCCCTGCAAGAAGCAGAAAAATCTCATTCAAAGCACCCCCGACAGATGGCCATCCAGCCTCTGCTTAAAAGCCTCCAAAGAAGGAGCCTCCACCACAGTCCGGGGCAAAGAGTTCCACTGCCGAACAGCTCTCACAGCGAGGAAGTTCTTCCTGATGTTCAGGTGGAATCTCCTTTCCTGTAGTTTGAAGCCATTGTTCCGCGTCCTAGTCTCCAGGGCAGCAGAAAAGAAGTTTGCTCCCTCCTCCCTATGACTTCCCCTTACGTATTTGTATATGGCTATCCTGTCTCCTCTCAGCCTTCTCTTCTGCAGGCTAAACATACCCAGCTCTTTAAGCCGCTCCAGACCCTTAATCATTTTAGTTGCCCTCCTCTGGACGCTTTCCAGCTTGTCAACATCTCCCTTCAACTGTGGTGCCCAAAATTGGACACAGTATTCCAGGTGTGGCCTGACCAAGGCAGAATAGGGGGGAGCATGACTTCCCTGGATCTAGACGCTATTCCCCTATTGATGCAGGCCAGAATCCCATTGGCTTTCTTAGCAGCCGCATCACATTGTAGGCTCATGTTTAACTTTTGTCAATGAGGACTCCAAGATCCTTTTCACACGTCCTACTGTCGAGCCAGGAGTCCCCCATTCTGTATCTTTGCATTCCATTTTTTCTGCCGAAATGAAGTATCTTGCATTTATCCCTGTTGAACTTCATTTTGTTAGTTTCGGCCCATCTCTCTAGTCTGTCAAGATCGTTTTGAATTCTGCTCCTGTCTTCTGGAGTGTTGCCTATCCCTCCCAGTTTTGTGTCATCTGCAAACTTGATGATTGTGCCTTCTAACCCTTCGTCTAAGTCATTAATAAAGATGTTGAATGGAACCAGGCCCAGGACGGAACCCTGCGGCACTCCACTCGTGACTTCTTTCCAAGATGAAGAAGATGCATTGGTGAGCACCCTTTGGGTTCGTTCGTGGTTTGAATTCATGAAATGGGGTGAGCTCCCATCAGTCAGCCCTAGCCTTCCATGTGGGGACATGAGAGAAACCTCCCACAGGATGGTAACACATCCGGGCATTCCCTGGGTAATGTCTTTGTAGACAGCTGATTCTCTCCACTAGAAGCGACTTGCAGTATGTTCTCAGTTCATTTCTGACACGATAAAAAACCTGGATTTTATATAGCAGTGTTGAAGGGGCCTATGATTGTGTTAGAGAACCTAAAATTCCCTGATAAATATTCTCTTAGACCCACAGTATTTATTTATTTCATCATTTTCTGCTTTCATGGGGAAAGCGCTCCTAACGCCCGCAAATGTGGAGGCAGTATTGCATTAGTGCACCTTCAGTCCTGTTTAATTTCCCTCTCGCTGTAGTTAAGAGGTTTTTTTTTCATTCACCCATTTAACATAGAGCAGTTTCCTCCCTTCTTTTCTTGGAATGATTGCTATTTCCAGAGAAAACCCAGCAACATGCAATGCTTGAATTCCTTAATTCTTACCATGAATTTATTGGGCTTTTGAGGGAAAGCACTGCAGATTGTGTATAGCTGTTTTGTCTTATGACAGCAAAGGACAGGAAATTAGAAATTAGAAACTGGGGCTGTATCCACAGTTCAGAATTATAGCAATTAGACACCACATTAAGTTCCATGGCTCAATGCTATGGAGTTTTAGGACTTGTAGTTTTGTGAGATATATTTACTAGGCTTGCTCAAATAATTCGTTTTCCCCGTTAACCGTTATTAATTCGTTATTTTCGTTTGTTTTGAAGCAATTTTGAAGCATTGGTTGTCCACACGTCTGGATATCGCGGTTTCGAATCGCGAGAGGCCGTTTTTCGTTATGTCGTCGTTTTTTTCGTTAGGAAAAAAAAGCTTTTGCAAATCACCCAAACTCCTACCATTCAGGCCCTTTCCTTTTGCCCCTCAGCAAAAGGGGCGTCACGGGCTCAGCCAATGGGAGGGGGCGAGGGGGAAGGAGGCCGAGGAGGAGGAGGAAGACGGAGGGGGGAAATGGCCGCCGCCGCCTCGCCTCAGCTCAGGCCTGATACTCAGAGGTTTTGACGTCTGTGCGAAGCTAGGCAAGTGGGGTTTATATATCTGTGGAAGGTCCAGGGTGGGAGAAAGAACTCTTGTCTGTGGGAGGCAAGTGTGAATGTTGCAATTGGTCACCTTGATTAGCATTGAATAGCCTTGCAGCTTCAAAGCCTGGCTGCTTCCTACCTGGGGGAATCCTTTGTTGGGAGGTATTAGCTGGCCCTGATTGTTTCCTGTCTGGAATTCCCATTTTCTGGGTGTTGTTCTTTTACTGTCCTGATTTTAGCTTTTCTGTAGCTAAAAATGCATATAAAATTGATTCTATAGGGAGGATAAATGATTGGATTTCAACTCCTACAGCTTAGCTTTCTCTGCCAATAATGGTACCATATCAAACTAAACCTCCCAAGATTCTGTAGCAGTGAGCCATCTTGGATATTGTAAGGGATTTTATTATTATTATTATTATTATTATTATTATTATTATTATTATTATTATTATTATTAGACCTTGCTCCCAGGAAGGTGCCTTCGCTGTGGCTCCCAACTTATCTATCTACCTTTCCACATATTCTCCACATTGTGTGTATGTGTATGTATATTATATATACATGAGCCCCGATGGCGAAGTGTGTTAAAGCACTGAGCTGCTGAACTTGCAGACCGAAAGGTCCCAGGTTCAAATCCCGGGAGCAGAGTGAGTGCCTGCTGTTAGCTCCAGCTTCTGCCAACCTAGCAGCTTGAAAACATGCCAATGTGAGTAGATCAATAGGTACCGCTGTGGCGGGAAGGTAATGGCACTCCATGTAGTCATGCCGGCCACATGACCTTGGAGGTGTCTATGGACAACACTGGCTCTTGGGCTTAGAAATGGAGATGAGCACCAACTCCCAGAGACAGACATGACTGAACTTAACGTCAAGGGATACCTTTACCTTTACCTATACACACACACACACACACACACATTATGCAGGGACTATATATATATTATATATACACAGTATATATCACACACACACCAATTTAACAAAGTTTCAGCCACAAAAACAAAGTTTCTGAAGTAGAACAATGACTTTCACAGTAAAGACAACCCAATTTAACAGGAAATAAGACTTTCAAACCAGGAACAGATTTCTGCAATTATTAAAAAATGGTTTATTATAAAAGCTATGAAAATTCGCCAAAAATCAGAGGATAAGGGAAACGTTCCAAATTTTGGTGAGCTATCAGTGTTAAATGTGTTCTACCACTGTACCAAGTTGGAAGAAGATCCCTCAAAAAATGAGGGTGGGAGAGTCCTGTAAAGTCCTCTCCCTCTGTGCTGTTTTTGGGAATTGCGCATGCGCGTCTGCCATTAACGAATTAATTTAGAAAATAACGAATTTTCGTTAATTTCGAATTTTTTGGGGGGCCAAATTCGGAAATACCATCAGAAACGAAAAGCTGCCCCCCTCTAGTTTTGAAACGAGTTTAGAATCAAATTTTTCGTGGATCGATCAAGCCTAATATTTACCCGTTTCTGTCAGAGAGCTCTGGTGCCACAAGAAATTAAAAATTCTATTGTAGGACACTGAATCATAGAATCATAGAATAGTAGAGTTGGAAGAGACCTCACGGGCCATCCAGTCTAACCCCCTCCCAAGAAGCAGGAAATCGCATTCAAAGCACCCCCGACAGATGGCCATCCAGCCTCTGTTTAAAAGCCTCCAAAGAAGGAGGCTCCACCACACTCCGGGGGAGAGACATGAAATACATTAAGACATTAAAGACATTAAAGGAAGAACTAGAGGTGATACAGCAGAAAAAAGGAATCCCCCAATGGGGTTTATTTATTTATTTATTTATGGCATTTATATTCCGCCCTTCTCACCCTGAAGGGGACTCAGGGCGGATTACAATGAACACATACAATGCAAACATTCAATGCCAACAGACAAACAACATATATAGACAGACACAGAGGCATTTAACATTTTTTTCCAGATTCACGATTCCGGCCACAGGGGGAGCTGTAGTCCAGTAGTGGCTGTACTTCCTCATTCCATTTCTTGTGTTTTGCTGGCAGTATTATGATGTTGTAAATTAGTTAAATTAGCCTCCCGCATAAAGCGTACCTAAATTTCCCTAATTGACAGATGCAACTGTCTTTTGGGGCTGCATAGGTCAACAACAAGCTGGGCTATTTAATGGTCAGGGGCTTAACCCGACCCGGGCTTCGAACTCATGACCTCTCGGTCAGTAGTGATTTATTGCAGCTGGTTACTAGCCAGCTGCGCCACAGCCCGGCCCTGTGGTTGTGTCTTGATGCTTTCCTGCTTTCTCTTTTGGTATTCAGCCAGCAACTGAGTGTTGGATTAGGAATCCAAAACAAACAAATAACCCAGCAAATCAGTATGGAAACACTGCCATGGAACTCATTAAGTGACATTGGGCAAATCACATGCTCCATCCCTTCCTTCCTCACATTCACACACAAGCTTTACATTATAACTCCCATAGCGACATCCTACAGAATCCAAATATATGTAGTTTAGAGTACTGCTTCTTAAAGGCCCTTGACCCCAAATGGAGTTATATATTTTTCATGGGTCATGAAAAATATATAACAGTAAAAGGTTTCTCCATGCCACCTAGTGGCTGTTTTAGACACTTACACGAATTTCTTGTGTGGTGTTTGGAGAACCCTGCAGAAAATGCTTCAGTTGTGTATCATAAAAAGGAAAATCAGCCTATTTAGCAAGCCTTGCAAATGCTGATTTGTTATCAGAAAATGTGTGATGTCTATACCTATTTTACATAACTATATTATAATTATAATCATTTATACCCTGCTTTATCTCCCTCGAAGGAAACTTAAAGCTGCTATATATATATACCTGGTGTTATATAAAAATGTTTCAGGTCAAAAGGGGTCACAAAAGAAATTCTCAAGCAGGAAAGGGTCACAAATTGAAAAGGTTTAAGAAGTCCTTGGTTAGGGAATGGCACTTAGAATTGTCATCCAGGGATGATGTTTGGCGCAGCCAATGGTAAAGGAGGCAGCCATGGTAGTTAAAGTGCAATCAAACTGCTATAATTATGTAGAGTCCTAGTTCTCAGACAGGGGTGAACCAGGAAGGTTTTTTCCTTAAATGCAGCATGAATCAGCCACCATATTTATGTCTACTGATTGCAATGTCTTTCTTTCTTTCCTGGAAACTTGCTGCAGGCTGTCAGCAATTAACATACTGGCTGGCACTAGTCTAGCGACCATCGCTTTGAGTTGCACTACTTTAGCTTTCTCTCTTGAATCCCTTTTGTCGAGCTGCTTTGGCTTCCCTCCCATTCCCCTCTCTGTCTTTAGTGTGATCCTCTTTCCTGTCTCTCTCCTTTTCACATCTCCAGACACTGTTAACTCCTCTGGCCTCTCTCCCGATGCAGCAACATTTGCTCGAGATTCTCCTCTTATACTTGGAAGCAGCGAATGCCTTCCTCATTTGCAGAGGCTGGCAGTTCTTGGCCTCTCCTTCAAAACCATGAGCTTGCAGACATGCTCTCTCCAGAAAGCCATGAGATTGTTGCCTCCCCAGTATATTTATTTACATATGCCAAAGAAATAAGAAAAGACTTGGCTCAGAGTTAACTTTACATTTTAGTTAAAATAAATAGCTGTGCTTATTTGTAGGAGTACTTAAACTAGAAATATGCATTAGTGTTATTTTTTTATATAAACTATAGGGGAGAAAGAATTAGTATAGTATCTATCATCACAAAGTTAGAAGTGGCATGTAACCCTTTTTTGTTTGGTTTACTTTTGGATCGCTATTGCTGAGGTAGTATGTTAGTTGTGGAGTATGTGCATCTATGCAGTTGTTTGTAGCATGTGATATTTGTTATGGTTTTTCATTTTTGTGTTACTTTTCTTTTTGTATACCCATGATGTAGTTTTATGTAGTTCAAATAGAATCATTACAAAAGTCCTATGGCCTACATCTTTTTGTGGTTTCAAGTACAATAGGCCCATCTTATTGTCTTCTGTTGTCAAGTCAACATCAACGTACAGAAACTCTATGAATGCAAAGTCTCCAAGGCTCCCTATCCTCAATAGCTTTGCTCAGGCCTTGGAAAGTCAGTGCTATCGTTCCTTGATTGAATATATCCTTTTGGAATGTAGTCTTCCTCTTTTCCTGCTGCCCTCCACTATTATTGTCTTTTCCAATGAGTCCTCTCTTCTCAAGATACAGTAGAGTCTCACTAATCCAAGCCTCGCTTATCCAAGCCTCTGGATAATCCAAGCCATTTTTGTAGTCAATGTTTTCAATATATCGTGATATTTTGGTGCTAAATTCGTAAATACAGTAATTACAACATAACATTACTGAGTATTGAACTACTTTTTCTGTCAAATTTGTTGTATAACATGAAGTTTTGGTGCTTAATTTGTAAAATCATAACCTAATTTGATGTTTAATAGGCTTTTCCTTAATCCCTCCTTATTATCCAAGTTATTCACTTATCCAAGCTTCTGCCGGCCCGTTTAACTTGGATAAGTGAGACTCTACTGTACTATCAAAGTATGACAGTCACATTTTAGTCATGTTGGCACAATGTGTTGAATTTGCACTTATTTGATTCACTGTGTGCCGTCACACCGAGGCACCCCCAATTGAAATTAAGATGTGCTCCTTTCTTTGCCGGGTGGACTGTGGGGGCCTTACATTGAAGCTCAGGAGTCCCAGCAACTTAGGCCACTCCAAATTGAACATCAAACAAGATTTTTATTTTCTCAAAGTTCTTGACAGGCTTGGCACAATTTTTTGAGGTTACAAATACAAATAGTCAACTTATAAAATCATGCAGATGTTTCTTTTTACCTTTCCCTTTGGTTGCTGGGATAACTTCTTCTTAAGGTGGATAGATCCTGGAATGCGCTTTACCCTAACCCTGAGTTGCTATATCAGAAAGAGCAGGTCTTTCCCTGTCTAAACTCAAAGCTAGCTTGGAGACGAAGTAGTTAGAGCTTCTTCCAATGGCAGAGAAATCCTGGGATATTCTCTGCCCTAGTGCTGAGTTGCTATTTTAGAAAGAGCAGGTTTTCCCCTATCTAAGCTCAGAACTAGTTTTAAAGGCAAGAAGTTAGTATTTACGATGGCTTGTCTGAGCTGGCCTGGCTTGACCACACAAGCACATCTGAGTTCTTTTCTCTATTTTGCAGAAGGCAAAAAGGCTTTTCAAAATGGAGATTTTATCCCCAGATCAAAAAGATACTTTTGCAAGCCGACAACAGCAAAGGCTGGCTACAAACCTCTGGCTACAAACCTCTGTTGATGGTTAACTATCAGGGTGTTGCTGAGTCTGTAGCAACCCTGGAAGAAATGCAAAAAGGGTGCTATTTCCTACAACTATGGGACAATGCAAGTCAAACTCCTAGGAGATGGAACACACTGAGTGTGATCTAAAAATTAGGGTGAAGATTGAAGTAAGATCTAGCTCCAAGGAAATTTATCCTAACCTTATTCACAATATTATTGTGCAACTGTGTACATCGCAAATTGATCTACAAGGCAAAATGCAGAACCATTTCTCACCATGCAACCAATACACCATAATGCACAATGTGGAATAAAGAGCAATGGCACCACAGTTATAACTCTGTTTCTGTATCTATGCATCCTGAAGACACCAACAGGATTGTCAACCTAGAGCTGATTTTGTCTCTTTTAAATAGAAAAGCTTTGTACAGACATTCGTACAGGTTTAATAGACATAACACTGTGTTTTCCTTCGTCTGCACTCTAGCCGTGTGGGCAGAGATCTCTGCAGTTTGGCTTGTTAACCAGACTGCCTTCATTGCCTTGCAGCACCTTCTTGAATGGAAGCCAAGAGCTGAGAAAGAACATCAGACTTAATTACTTTCAACAAAAGAAAATCAATTAACAGGCTGCTCAGATCTGATGGGCTACGGACTGTTGGAATAAGGTAGCTGCTGTGTCATTTCTTCACCTTTCCCTTGCAAAAGCAAAAGAAAAAGGGAGGACAGAATATTTTTCTGAGTTCTAGAATCAATTACAAAAAAGAATAGCCTGTCCTATGCATTCCTTGGCAGACAGAGAGCTTCTCGTGCACCTCTGATTTCAAAAAGAAATGAAACAAAACTACATTACTTTTCAAGATGAGAAAAGAGGACTACCACTATTCCAGGGGCAGATCTGGCTTAAGATGTGAGGCTGTGGGGTTAGATATGAGAGTGGCAGTGATAACAGTATTGGACAGAAAAGTTCTTCTAATATGCAATTTCTTATCTTTTACAGGAATCCAGACAAAGATAGGTCTCTATCAAAACTTGATTTATATATTCTTTAGTTATCAAATCTGAAGAGATAGAAAAACCAAGTTTTTTTTCTTTCCCCAAAAACCACTTCTTACTGTGTTTCCCCAAAAATAAGTCGGTGTCTTATATTAATTTTTGCTCCCAAAGGTACACTAGGTCTTATTTTCAGGGGATGTCTTATTTTTCCATGAAGAAGAATTCATATTTATTGTTGAACAAAAAATGAACATTTATTATATACTGTACAGTAGCTGTTATCACAAACCAGCATAATCAGACAAACTGTGAAACCTATCAAGAATTTCTTGTTACTACCATTATTTCCATGCACAACAATCTATGGTATGTACATTTACCAATTCTTCATGCTCTGGTGTTCTGTTCAGCGGGGATGCTTCCAAACAAAATCTTTGCTAGGTCTTATTTTCAGGGGAGGCCTTATATTTAACAATTCAGCAAAACCTCTAATAGTTCTTATTTTCAGGGGATGTTTTATTTTCAGGAAAACAGGGTATTCTCTGGTGGGAGGAAAGAATGGAATGACTATGCTAGTGTGTGACCAAGGTTCAGAACTCCATGGGAATGTGTTTTCATTCATGTTAATATTATAATAATCAAAGGGCCAAGATCGTACATTGTGGTTATGTAGTGTAAATCTCCAAAGACAATTATGCATTAATTGCACTATACAACACTACTGCTTGAATGGATATGTTGAACAACTGAACTAAGACAGCAAAGGATGCATAAGGGGTAAAGGTTTCCCCCTGATATTAAGTCTAGTCATGTCCGTCTCTGGGAATTGGTGCTCATCTCCATTTCTAAGCTGAAGAGCCGGTGTTATCCGTAGATACCTCCAAGGTTCGGTGGCTGTCATGACTGCATGGGGTGCCATTACCTTCCCTCTGGAGCTGCACCTATTGATTTATTTACATCTGCATGTTTTCGAACTGCTAGGTTGGCAGAAGCTGGGGCTAACAGTGAGAGCTCACTCCACTCCCCGGATTTGAACTGCTGAACTTTCGATGAGCAAGTTCAGCAGCTCAGTGGTTTAACCCACTACCTAGGGCTCCTATAAGGTGTATAAGGGGTAGCTACATGCAATGGAACAACAGTGTGCTTTGGTTCTGTAGCCTTCATCAGACAAAAATGTCCAAGTGTTTCCATTGGTGTGTTGACACTGCACATTATTCCTCATTTTACATCAATTCACACATGCATAAGACACCAATGGGATTCAGGCCATTGTATTCTCTGCCAGGTATTCTGTTAGGGACATGAGCATGCTCATATTTTTGTTGTGGATGCATATGTTCTTTCTTGGGCACTGTGGGTATTGGTATTCCCTCCATAGCCCCAAAGGCGTCTCCTCTGCCTGCAAATTACAGAATAATGTTAGAAACCGCTCCCACACATGGATTGGGGAAAGTGTGGCAAACCCAGGATATTTGAAGAAGAATTTTGATGCAAACCTGGAAAAAATCAAGTAAAATAAATACAGGAAGAACTGGAAACTCTCAATACTTAATATAAATGCATCCTTTCAATGACTTTACTAGGACTTCTTGAGCAACACGATGGTAACGTCTGGAGAGAAAATGCCATAGAATCATCTGAAGGACCTAGAAATCTCTACTGAATGATATATTTCCCCAAATATTTATAGGTGAAACCACTGCTGCCACTCCTGTGGACACTTGGTTCATACTGTACTCTAGGGCAAGGTCTAACCAAAGCAGAATGGAGTGACACTACTACTTTCTTTGATCTGGACACTCTTAAGACTTGCCAATGGAAATGTGGATTTTCTGGATGGGTCTACATGGAGCAGGTTAATCCGGGAGCCTTGAGGCCCAGAACTGCCCCAAATTCAGTGTAGAGCTGTTGAATCTATGGCCATGTGTCCATATGGTCCAACCTTTGCTGGCTCTTCCCTTGTTTTGCTGCTTCTGCTCTTTGTTGGCCAGCAGTTCTGGAAGGCCCTGGCCATCATCTGTCATGTCTGCTAAGGTCATAACAGCATGACAAAAAATAGAGCAACTCTCTACTTATTGTTCATGTGGTTAGGTGCCCAAATTTTGATCTTATCAGAAATAACAGGTGATAATAATGTGTACATGCAGACTGAAATTATCATCCAGCTGCTTCACAGTTGCAAACTCTGAGAACATTCTGGACTTTCCTGCAAGCTCTGGGGTATCCTCTGACTTTGCTTATTGTAGACAAAAGTCAAGGGCTAAAAGATTCAGATTCCTGTTGGAAGTTAATGTGTGTCATGAAGACTATGTTGATACAGCTTCTGTACCACTGATGGTTAAATGGCTAACTGTCCAATGTTGCCCAGGGATATCTAGTCTGGAAAAGGTGGCAGGTTCCATCCATGTAAAAGAGATAGGAAGGCAAAATACATTTGTTCTCTGAATTAAATAAGTTGTGCTCCAACCAGTCTCACTGCCAGCTAAACAAACATATAGTCAGTGTACTTTAATCCAATTCATGAAGGAAAAAGCAACCACAGAACAGAACACGTATTGATTATTTTTATTATTATTATTATTAAAAATTGGGTAGTATGCCAAAGAGAAAAAGTAATCTAGCACGCAGTGGCTGTTTCTTCCTCACCCAGACATGTCATAAAGATAGAAATGAAATGCACCGAAGCAATTTCCTTCCTCCTGCTCTTCCTTTAAAATATATGCCTACATCAGAAGCATACTAACTATTGTGGAAAGACTGGAAACAGCAAAAATACTGCCGTTCTTGGCTTTCATGGTCCCTCTTTCTGCAGTGGTTTTGCACGGTATGAACACAGAGAGCTTCTGTAATATTCAGAAGTAGCATTATCAGATTAAACCAGTTGGTAGCAAAATGGAAAAGTAATAACATCTACCAGAGTGAAGGAAAGCATATTGGCAGATACACTGCATGAGAGCTAAGGCCAACAGGAGGACAGAATGATTTTTTTGCAGGCATCACATCCAGTCTTCTGCCTTGAGCTACGAAAAGGTATCATTCAGTTGAACACAGTATGCATTGTTCAGTTCTGAGGATGGGAAAATGCAAACTACAAGTCACAGGTAGCTCTCAGGCTCCGTCCAGAGAACCAACAATTTTGTTTTGTTCCAAAAAATATCTAGTGAGCCACTGAGTTCCACTCCAAGAGAAAAGTGCTGTATAAATTATATTCAGCCCTACTCCACATTTCAGGGTTGACTTTGGGGATTAGATTAAAATGTTCTCTCTAGAAATTTCAAGCTGCTCCAGTCTGACTTTGTGGTCAGCTTCTGGTGGAGGACCCAAAGATTGCTAAATAGTACACCATTGTAGGATTTCCCCAGTCCTTTAGGAAAACGTTGACCATAGAGTCATGTGGAGGACTCAGATTCCCAAGGAGGTGTTTTTATTTCCAGTTTTTTTATTTCCAGTTTTTCCACTTTTGTGGGAATCTCACACCCCAGACTTAAGTATCTGTGGATGACCGGGCTGTGGCGCAGGCTGGAAAGCAAGCCAGCTGCTACAAATCAACAAATCACTCTGACCAAGAGGTCATGAGTTCGAGGCCATCCCGGTGCCTGCGTCTTGTCTCTGTCTCTGTTCTGTGTCATGGCATTGAATGTTTGCCTTTATGTGTGCAATGTGATCCGCCCTGAGTCCCCTTCGGGGTGAGAAGGGCGGAATATAAATGCTGTAAATAAATAAATAAATAAATGACAGTAATGAATTCAAATAAATAATAAAATAAAATGCCCCTAGATACCTTCTAGGGTATCTGGGAGCACTTCCACATTCAACCTTTCTGACCAAGAAATTTTTACATGGCCCCACATAAAAAGATACAATTTATCTCTTTATATGTGGGGCCATGTAAAAATTCACTGATAATAAACCAGAATTTGCAATGCTTGCTAAACAGGCTGGAGGATTTTCTGCAGAATCCACTATAAACCCTGCACGTTGTTGCTAACAGATTTGTGCAGTGTTTAAAACAGCCACTAGATGGCATTCAGAAACTTTTTTAAAGGTAAAGGTAAAGGTTTCCCCTGATTAAGTCCAGTAGTGTCCGACTCTGGGGGTTGGTGCTCATCTCCATTTCTAAGCCGAAGAGCCGGCATTGTCCGTAGACACCTCCAAGGTCATGTGGCCGGCATGACTGCATAGAACGCCGTTACTTTCCCGCCGGAGCGGTACCTATTGCATGTTTTTGAACTGCTAGGTTGGCAGAAACTGGAGCTAATAGCAGGCGCTCACTCTGGTCCCCAGGTTTGAACCTGGCACCTTTCGGTTTGCAAGTTCAGCAGCTCAGCGCTTTAACACACTGAGCCACCAGAGGCTCCACTTTTTTACTGTTGCCAAATTTTTCATGACCCCAGCATTGAGCTAAAAGGACTCCATTTGGGGTTGGGACCCACAGTTAAGAAGCAGTGCTCTAGAGGACAAGAGAGGATCCCTGCCCCCATCCTTGGCCCGTTTTAGACAGAGGGGAGTACTTTTTGATAAAACAGAAAGAACACTTGCCCATAGGCCAGGAGAGTCCCCAAAATGGAAATAAATGCCATCATGTCCCCATTTTTTGAGGCACAAAATGGATTTGTGAGGGGTATAAAGCTTTGGGGAGCATACCTGGAGGATAGTGAACCCCATAATCTCCAATAGTTTCCCACTGATTGTTTAAGCTAATGCTTAGAAAAGGGAGAAGGCTTTTATCCACCCAGTTTCCCTTCTTGCCCCTGAAACTCTCCAAATGCTGCCAACGGCAGCTCATCAAAGCAGAGGGAAACGCTATGTCTCAGAGGAAAACTACAGACAGAAAACTGCAGACCATATTTCTCCTGTTGCCTTGGTTGGCATTTAGTAAACTAGGATGTGTTTTCTCCCGAGAGATTCAGGCGATGGTGGAGGGGAAAAATACCTGATCCTCATACTAATGAGGTCTTTGCAGTTGCAAACCCTGTCTAACCGTTGCCAGAACAGTCAAGGCAAATTATGAATACATTTGGGCCTCATGTGAAATTCGCCTTCTGCATCTATTTCCTCTGAGACCCACGTGAATGTTAACAGCCTAATTTACAGATCAGAGGCGCTTTGGTGCAACTCAATAAATATCGCCTAACCTTCCCCTCCTGATAAGAAGGCAAGCATAGTGAATGATATACTTGACTTGTCTCCAGCATTGCTGGAATTTCCATGATGTTTAATCTCCAGCATGAAAGCAGTTCCAACATAATGCCTGCTAAATGTAGCCTTGCCCACTGCTGATGGGTAGATTTAGGGAGATATGGGCTAGATTCCTATTGGGCAGTTACAGATGCATAGCCAAAAGATTTGTATCCATGATGCCTAAACTATTCATCCTTTAGTTTAGATGAGAAATAGGGACCACAGCTACCCTCAGTCCCACTTACTGGGAGCAGTTGCTGCAATTGGCAAGGGACTGTTCTCCTGTCATTCAGGAAGGAGCTAGTTGATGACCCATTCAGCTTCATATGAGTGATCCCTGGCACTAAAAGGGAATTGTGGCAAGGGTCCTCCTCCTGCCTGCTGGATTATAGATTGCTCATAGAAATGAGGAGGAATGTCATTTAACTGCTCCGCTATTGAGAGAGGAACAGAACCCAGTTGGTTATAGCAACTGCTGTCCAATAAATGGAAAGTGGGAGATCAGAAAGGATAGCTATGATGCTTATGCATTCATAACTCCTCCTCATCCTCTTTTTCTTCCTCTTCTTATTCTCTCTCCCCTATAGATCAATGCAGGAAACAACAAGATATTAAAAAAAATGAACAATGATCTTTAGCTGAGCTTGGAAAAGTAATTTTTTGAACTATGACTCCCAGAAAACCTCAGTCAGCATGGCAAAAAAACTCTCTCAAGATTGTTGTATGTTTTCCGAGCTGTATGGCCACATCCTCAGAGGTTGTGAGGTATGCCTGCTGTAGATGTGGATGAAACGTCAGGAGAGAATACTTCTGGAACATGGCCATACAGCCCGGAAAACATACAACAACCCTGTGATCCTGGCCATGAAAGCCTTTGACAACACTCTCTCAAGATGTTTATATGAACCATGTTCTTGGGGGTTATAAAGATCTGTGGTATAGTGGTTTGAGTGCAGAGCCGGCCCTAGATAATTTTCAAGTGTAAGCGAACAGAATTTTGGTGCCCCCTCCCGAATTTTGCCATCCCCCCCCCGAATTTTGCCACCCCCCAAAAAAACCAATAGCTCAAAAATAAAAGTATAGCAGAGTCTCACTTATCCAACATTCTGGATTATCCAACACATTTTTGTAGTCAATGTTTTCAATATATCGTGATATTTTGGTGCTAAATTCGTAAATACAGTAATTACTACATAGCATTACTGCGTATTGAACTACTTTTTTCTGTCAAATTTGTTGTATAACATGATGTTTTGGTGCTTAATTTGTAAAATCATAACCTAAATTGATTTTTAATAGGCTTTTCCTTAATCCCTCCTTATTATCCAAGATATTCGCTTATCCAAGCTTCTGCCGGCCTGTTTATGTTGGATAAGTGAGACTCTACTGTATTGCTACATTCACACTTGCCTCAAACAGACAAGAACTCTTTCTCCCACCCTGGACATTATTCCACAGATAAATAAACCCCACTTGCCTTTCTTCCTGAATCCTACAGACCAGAAGTAGGGAACTTTATTTTTTGATTTTATTTTATTTTTACATTTTCCCCCTTTTTATTTTTTCTCTTTTTCTTTTGTCTTTTGGCGTTGCCATGTTTCTTTTATCATATATATGTAAAACCTGAATAAATATTTTAAAAGAAGAAGAAGAAGTGGTTTGATAAAGCTATATGAAGTTATCTGAACCAACTCTGTACCCACATATTCAACCATCAATAGCTTGAAAATATTTTTTCAATCCAAAAGGACATCATTTCACTAACCCACTGGAGACATGATAGTTACCTTTATGCAGGATGACTTGAAAGAAAAAAAGAGGAGAGACTTGAGAGAGAAAAAAGGACCTGTCCTAACAGATGACTATCAAGCCTCTGCTTTAAAAAAGCACCAGATAGGCAGATAAGCAGACTCCCAGGCAAGGAGATACAATTAAAACCCTCCCGACAGATGGCCATCCAGCCTCTGCTTTAAAAAAAACCAGATAAGCAAACTTCCCCAGATTCCCAAGCAAGGAGATACAATTAGAACCCTCCCAATAGATGGCCATCCAGCCTCTGCTTTAAAAAAGCACCAGATAAGCAGATAAGCAGACTCCCAGGCAAGGAGATACAATTAGACCCCTCCGAATAGATGACCATCCAGCCTCTGCTTTAAAAAAGCACCAGGGAAGGAAATTTCCTCAGACTCCCAGGCAAGGAGATACAATTAGACCCCTCCGAATAGATGGCCATCCAGCCTCTGCTTTAAAAAAGCACCAGGGAAGGAAATTTCCTCAGACTCCCAGGCAAGGAGATACAATTAGACCCCTCCCAATAGATGGCCATCCAGCCTCTGCTTTAAAAAAGCACCAGGGAAGGAAATTTCCTCAGACTCCCAGGCAAGGAGATACAATTAGACCCCTCCCAATAGATGGCCATCCAGCCTCTGCTTTAAAAAAGCACCAGGGAAGGAAATTTCCTCAGACTCCCAGGCAAGGAGATACAATTAGACCCCTCCCAATAGATGGCCATCCAGCCTCTGCTTTAAAAAAGCACCAGGGAAGGAAATTTCCTCAGACTCCCAGGCAAGGAGATACAATTAGACCCCTCCCAATAGATGGCCATCCAGCCTCTGCTTTAAAAAAGCAACAGGGAAGGAAATTTCCTCAGACTCCCAGGCAAGGAGATACAATTAGACCCCTCCCAATAGATGGCCATCCAGCCTCTGCTTTAAAAAAGCACCAGGGAAGGAAATTTCCTCAGACTCCCAGGCAAGGAGATACAATTAGAACCCTCCCAATAGATGGCCATCCAGCCTCTGCTTTAAAAAAGCACCAGGGAAGGAAATTTCCTCAGACTCCCAGGCAAGGAGATACAATTAGAACCCTCCCAATAGATGGCCATCCAGCCTCTGCTTTAAAAAAGCACCAGGGAAGGAAATTTCCTCAGACTCCCAGGCAAGGAGATACAATTAGACCCCTCCCAATAGATGGCCATCCAGCCTCTGCTTTAAAAAAGCACCAGATAAGCAGATAAGCAGACTCCCAGGCAAGGAGATACAATTAGAACCCTCCCAATAGATGGCCATCCAGCCTCTGCTTTAAAAAAGCACCAGGGAAGCAGATAAGCAGACTCCCAGGCAAGGAGATACAATTAGAACCCTCCCAATAGATGGCCATCCAGCCTCTGCTTTAAAATAGCACCAGATAAGCAGATAAGCAGACTCCCAGGCAAGGAGATACAATTAGAACCTTTACAACAGATGGCCATCCAGCCTCTGCTTTAAAAAAGCACCAGATAAGCAGATAAACAGACTCCCAGGCAAGGAGATACAATTAGAACCCTCCCAATAGATGGTCATCCAGCCTCTGCTTTAAAAAAGCACCAGATAAGCAGATAAGCAGACTCCCAGGCAAGGAGATACAATTAGAACCCTCCCAATAGATGGTCATCCAGCCTCTGCTTTAAAAAAGCACCAGATAAGCAGATAAGCAGACTCCCAGGCAAGGAGATACAATTAGAACCCTCCCAATAGATGGCCATCCAGCCTCTGCTTTAAAAAAGTACCAGATAAGCAGATAAGCAGACTCCCAGGCAAGGAGATACAATTAGACCCCTCCCAATAGATGGTCATCCAGCCTCTGCTTTAAAAAAGCACCAGATAAGCAGATAAGCAGACTCCCAGGCAAGGAGATACAATTAGAACCCTCCCAATAGATGGTCATCCAGCCTCTGCTTTAAAAAAGCACCAGATAAGCAGATAAGCATACTCCCAGGCAAGGAGATACAATTAGAACCCTCCCAATAGATGGCCATCCAGCCTCTGCTTTAAAAAAGCACCAGATAAGCAGATAAGCAGACTCCCAGGCAAGGAGATACAATTAGAACCCTCCCAATAGATGGTCATCCAGCCTCTGCTTTAAAAAAGCACCAGGGAAGCAGATAAGCAGACTCCCAGGCAAGGAGATACAATTAGACCCCTCCCAATAGATGGCCATCCAGCCTCTGCTTAAAAAAAGCACCAGGGAAGGAAATTTACTCAGACTCCCAGGCAAGGAGATACAATTAGACCCCTCCCAATAGATGGCCATCCAGCCTCTGCTTTAAAAAAGCACCAGATAAGCAGATAAGCAGACTCCCAGGCAAGGAGATACAATTAGAACCCTCCCAATAGATGGCCATCCAGCCTCTGCTTTAAAAAAAAAGCACCAGATAAGCAGATAAGCAGACTCCCAGGCAAGGAGATACAATTAGAACCCTCCCAATAGATGGCCATCCAGCCTCTGCTTTAAAATAGCACCAGATAAGCAGATAAGCAGACTCCCAGGCAAGGAGATACAATTAGAACCTTTACAACAGATGGCCATCCAGCCTCTGCTTTAAAAAAGCACCAGATAAGCAGATAAACAGACTCCCAGGCAAGGAGATACAATTAGAACCCTCCCAATAGATGGCCATCCAGCCTCTGCTTTAAAAAAGCACCAGGGAAGCAGATAAGCAGACTCCCAGGCAAGGAGATACAATTAGAACCCTCCCAATAGATGGCCATCCAGCCTCTGCTTTAAAAAAGCACCAGGGAAGCAGATAAGCAGACTCCCAGGCAAGGAGATACAATTAGAACCCTCCCAATAGATGGCCATCCAGCCTCTGCTTTAAAAAAGCACCAGATAAGCAGATAAGCAGACTCCCAGGCAAGGAGATACAATTAGAACCCTCCCAATAGATGGCCATCCAGCCTCTGCTTTAAAAAAGCACCAGGGAAGCAGATAAGCAGACTCCCAGGCAAGGAGATACAATTAGAACCCTCCCAATAGATGGTCATCCAGCCTCTGCTTTAAAAAAGCACCAGATAAGCAGATAAGCAGACTCCCAGGCAAGGAGATACAATTAGACCCCTCCCAATAGATGGCCATCCAGCCTCTGCTTTAAAAAAGCACCAGATAAGCAGATAAACAGACTCCCAGGCAAGGAGATACAATTAGAACCCTCCCAATAGATGGTCATCCAGCCTCTGCTTTAAAAAAGCACCAGATAAGCAGATAAGCAGACTCCCAGGCAAGGAGATACAATTAGAACCCTCCCAATAGATGGTCATCCAGCCTCTGCTTTAAAAAAGCACCAGATAAGCAGATAAGCAGACTCCCAGGCAAGGAGATACAATTAGAACCCTCCCAATAGATGGCCATCCAGCCTCTGCTTTAAAAAAGCACCAGGGAAGCAGATAAGCAGACTCCCAGGCAAGGAGATACAATTAGAACCCTCCCAATAGATGGCCATCCAGCCTCTGCTTTAAAAAAGCACCAGATAAGCAGATAAGCAGACTCCCAGGCAAGGAGATACAATTAGAACCCTCCCAATAGATGGCCATCCAGCCTCTGCTTTAAAAAAGCACCAGGGAAGCAGATAAGCAGACTCCCAGGCAAGGAGATACAATTAGAACCCTCCCAATAGATGGCCATCCAGCCTCTGCTTTAAAAAAGCACCAGATAAGCAGATAAACAGACTCCCAGGCAAGGAGATACAATTAGAACCCTCCCAATAGATGGTCATCCAGCCTCTGCTTTAAAAAAGCACCAGATAAGCAGATAAGCAGACTCCCAGGCAAGGAGATACAATTAGAACCCTCCCAATAGATGGTCATCCAGCCTCTGCTTTAAAAAAGCACCAGATAAGCAGATAAGCAGACTCCCAGGCAAGGAGATACAATTAGAACCCTCCCAATAGATGGCCATCCAGCCTCTGCTTTAAAAAAGCACCAGATAAGCAGATAAACAGACTCCCAGGCAAGGAGATACAATTAGAACCCTCCCAATAGATGGTCATCCAGCCTCTGCTTTAAAAAAGCACCAGATAAGCAGATAAGCAGACTCCCAGGCAAGGAGATACAATTAGAACCCTCCCAATAGATGGTCATCCAGCCTCTGCTTTAAAAAAGCACCAGATAAGCAGATAAGCAGACTCCCAGGCAAGGAGATACAATTAGAACCCTCCCAATAGATGGCCATCCAGCCTCTGCTTTAAAAAAGCACCAGATAAGCAGATAAACAGACTCCCAGGCAAGGAGATACAATTAGAACCCTCCCAATAGATGGTCATCCAGCCTCTGCTTTAAAAAAGCACCAGATAAGCAGATAAGCAGACTCCCAGGCAAGGAGATACAATTAGAACCCTCCCAATAGATGGTCATCCAGCCTCTGCTTTAAAAAAGCACCAGATAAGCAGATAAGCAGACTCCCAGGCAAGGAGATACAATTAGAACCCTCCCAATAGATGGCCATCCAGCCTCTGCTTTAAAAAAGCACCAGATAAGCAGATAAACAGACTCCCAGGCAAGGAGATACAATTAGAACCCTCCCAATAGATGGTCATCCAGCCTCTGCTTTAAAAAAGCACCAGATAAGCAGATAAGCAGACTCCCAGGCAAGGAGATACAATTAGAACCCTCCCAATAGATGGTCATCCAGCCTCTGCTTTAAAAAAGCACCAGATAAGCAGATAAGCAGACTCCCAGGCAAGGAGATACAATTAGAACCCTCCCAATAGATGGCCATCCAGCCTCTGCTTTAAAAAAGCACCAGATAAGCAGATAAACAGACTCCCAGGCAAGGAGATACAATTAGAACCCTCCCAATAGATGGTCATCCAGCCTCTGCTTTAAAAAAGCACCAGATAAGCAGATAAGCAGACTCCCAGGCAAGGAGATACAATTAGAACCCTCCCAATAGATGGTCATCCAGCCTCTGCTTTAAAAAAGCACCAGATAAGCAGATAAGCAGACTCCCAGGCAAGGAGATACAATTAGAACCCTCCCAATAGATGGCCATCCAGCCTCTGCTTTAAAAAAGCACCAGATAAGCAGATAAGCAGACTCCCAGGCAAGGAGATACAATTCCCTATAGATGGCCATCCAACTTGTTTCTCCCACTCTGGACCTTCTACAGATATATAAACCCCACTTACTTAGCTTCCAAGAGACCTCAAAACCTCTGAGGATGCCTGCCACAGGCCCCTGAGGGCGAGCGAAGGGCCTGGAGGCCGGGAGAAGGCCCCGTTGGGTGGATCCAGGTCTCGGAGGCCGGGAGAAGGCCCAGGAGGGCGGATCCAGGCCTCAGAGTTTGGAGAGAGAGAGAGAGAGAGAGAGAGAGAGAGAGAGAGAGAGAGAGAGAGAGAGAGAGAAGCAGGGAGGGGGGAGAGAGGAGAGAGGAGAGAGAAGGGAAGAAAAAGCCATGCCTGCCGCTGCCGAACATGGAAGGCTTCAACTGAGGCCTATCGCATTAGCCGTCGACGGAGCCAGTGGTCCCCGCGGGGGGGGGGGGGGGGCGCTCAATGGCGCCCCTGGGGACCTGCGCCCCAAGCGGGGGCTTCATTGGCCTCCATATTGAACCGGCACTGTTTGAGTGTCAGACTTCGATTCTGGGAGTTCAAATCCCTACTTTGCCATGAAAAACCCCTGAATGATTTTGGGCAAGACACACTTTCTCAGCCTCAGAGGAAGTCAGGGACATCCTCCTTTAAACAATTCTTGCCAAGAAAACATTGTGATAGGTTTACCTTACAGTAGCTATCAGCTGGAAATGATTTGAAGGCACACAACAACAATAATGTTCAAAATAATTGGAAGGAACCTGGTTGCCAAACACTGGAATACACACTTTAGGTATTCAGCATAATTTACTAAGAAAACTCTAGTGTCCAGAGGTCCTTTCACACCACACAATTATAATGTTATGATTCTCCTTTAAATATCTATTGTAGTTTTACAGAGAATTTAGTCTGCTCTGCCAGTTTTACCAGAGGCCATAAAGATTTCCAGAGAAATATGCAAAAATATACAGTTCCTTTGACTATGGTTAGGACTCTCTGCCCTCTCTAAATAGGAGATATGCATGTGTTGGAAGAAGGAGAGACCAATCTGATTGGGATTGTAATATGGATAAACAACTAACTTTAATACACGCTATGCTCCCATCTTGGGAGAATTCTATGGTAAATTCGTTTTTAAAAGCTACATGATAGCAAACAATGCAACAAATGTCACATCTCACTTTCTTTTATTTCAAGTGACCTGGCCTTTTCTTTATTGGATTTTAAAAGTATACTTACAAAGGGTAGAAGGTGGGAATACATAAGATCAAAGAGCAGGCAAGACAAATCTCTTAATAAAAGCTTACTGTATTTCCAAAAACACATTTTTGGAAGTTGGTATCTATAAACTGTACCTAACAAAGTAGATATGTACCAAAGTATTACCATTTTAAATAATAATAATAATAATAATAATAATAATAATAATAATAATAATAATAATAATAATCCTCAAAGCACAGCAGACAAAAAATCAGTACAAGAAAACCGCACTACAAACTAGAGCTGACAGCTGGCACAACAAAACATTGCATGGAAAGTTCCTTGACAAAATTGAAGGAAAAGCTGATAAGGAGAAGACCTGGCTCTGGCTCATGAATGGGACCCTGAAGAAGGAGACAGAAGGCCTGATCCTTGCAGCCCAGGAGCAAGCCATCAGAACAAAGACAATTAAGGCCAAGATCGAAAAATCAGCTGATGACCCAAAATGCAGACTGTGCAAGGAAACCGACGAAACCATTGACCATATCCTCAGCTGCTGTAAGAAAATCGCACAGACAGACTACAAACAGAGGCACAACTATGTGGCCCAAATGATTCATTGGAACTTATGCCTCAAGTACCACCTCCTAGCAGTAAAGAATTGGTGGGATCACAAACCTGCAAAAGTATTGGAAAATGAGCACGCAAAAATACTGTGGGACGTCCGAATCCAGACTGACAAAGTTCTGGAACACAACACACCAGACATCACAGTTGTGGAAAAGAAAAAGGTTTGGATCATTGATGTTGCCATCCCAGGTGACAGTCGCATTGACGAAAAACAACAGGAAAAACTCAGCTGCTATCAGGACCTCAAGATTGAACTTCAAAGACTATGGCAGAAACCAGTGCTGGTGGTCCCGGTGGTGATCGGCGCATTTGGGTTCCGTGCCAAAAGATCTCAGCCGGTATTTGGAAACAATAGATATTGACAAAATCACAATCTGCCAACTGCAAAAGGCCACCCTACTGGGATCTGCACACATCATCCGTAAATACATCACACAGTCCTAGACACTTGGGAAGTGTTCGACTTGTGATTTTGTGATACGAAATCCAGCATATCTATCTTGTTTGCTATGTCATACAATAAAGTAATAATAAGAAAAATAATTCATACCCGCTTATATCTCTGCAAACCATGGCAATAACATTGAAAGAGAACAGAAACTCAGTTCAGCATGTTTCAACAAAACATGTATTCAAAACTAATAAAATGCATATGTGAAATGGAACTACAAGGTCAGGTACGCTTTGTGTAAGCAAATGAAAACATTTAGAGCTCTCTAGAGACCACTTGAAAGCCTCTTTCCAAACACATCGAAGATTTTTTCTTTCTTTCACCAGGCTCCACTTTACTTTTTGTCATTTTCATTTTGACAACTAGCCTTACAGTTCTGTACATTTTTCTAACATCCTGGGGGTAAGTTGATGAGGCAGACTTATATGTTTTCCTGTTTTCTCTTTGTGTTGCTTTCCTCTCTGTGTTCATAAACATGAGTTCATCAACATGAGCATTACACTTGAATTCATCTTGAGTTGGCTTCTGGCTATCTCCACAATGTTTCTCCACTTTTGACCAGTATAATGGCTTACCATTTTAGCCCTACATTAGTAAAAGTTGGGGGATACTCCAGAGTTCACCTGAAACTTTGGGGTATCTCTGTGATTTATCTTGTCACCTCCAACTTAAAAACACCCTGTTCCCTGAGTTATGTCCTTTTGGACTTGGTTTCCAGACCTTTGATAATCTTGGACACATTTCAACTTGCAGATATACAGTGCGGTGATGATTATACAGCTTGGCCACGGCAGAATCACTCTGAAATGCAACACGACAATGCATGTGGACTATTAAATACCTGGAATATTTGTGCTAAACATTATTATCTCAATGGCCATATTGCATTGTTCAGGGAAGAGGGACTAGGGATGCTCGGAAATGTGGTCTTCCCAAGACACTGAGGCACCTTTCACACAGCTGTATAAAATCCACATTGAACTGGATTATATGGCAGTGTAGACTCCGATAATCAAGTTCAAAGCAAATATTGTGGGTTATATGGCTGTGTGGCAAGGCCCTAACATGGAAGCAGTTCTCGGAGGACTCTGGTGGGAAAACAGCCAGAATCCACAAGAGAAATGCTTAGGAAACACTGCTCAAACTAATAAAAGTCTCAGTCTGAAGGATGAATGTTTCTGTCTGGAAACAGCAAGCTAACTGCGGGAAAGGTCCAAGGGGCAAGATCTTTCATTTGAGAACTTGCTGTTTTTAGGTAATGCAGTTTCACTCACCTGGAACAAATATTAGGTACAGCTAGCAAAACCAGTATCCATCCTACAGCCTATTTTTATTACCCTCTTTGTCTCTATTTTATTGGAACTCCATACATGACTGCACATTTGCTTGTTTCACATAATGGATGTGGAAGAGCTATCTCTCTCAATTCTCTTGAGTTTCTCTGAGTCCTGGCTGTGTTTTCTATCCCACTGGATTGTGTGGGAGTAATGAAATCTGGACAAATTTTAAAACTGATATGTGTGTTTGCAGCAGTCTTCCAATAATCTATTGTTTTGCTTTCAGTCGTTGCAGTTATGCATGGTCAACCATGCCCCAAAAATATTAAACAGAAAAATTCAGACCCCCCCCCTCCCCACACACACACAATGTGTGTGTTTTAAATTACAGACCACTCTGAGTTGCATGATGAAATCTTGTGCCATCTTGTCCATAAATAATCCCTTTGTCCAATGTATCTATGCTATATATGGTATCTTATCATTAGTCACTTAGATCATTGGTATGTATAGCAAGGGTGGTGGAGGATATTTATTTATTTATTTACAGTATTTATATTCCACCCTTCTTTCTCACCCCGAAGGGAGCTCAGGGCAGATCACAATGCAAATATACATGGCAAACATTCAATGCCATTAGACATACTACATACAGACACAGATAATAGAGGCAATTTAGCATTTTCCATCTTCTGGCTTCATGGAGCTGCTGCTTCATCATCCACTTGTGACACCGAGTCCTTGATGGAGTACTTCCTCATTCTTCCACACCCTGCTGGAAGTTTTTGTGGTGTTGTAAATTTGTTAAATTAGCCTCCCTGCATAAAGCAGTACCTAAATTTTCTACTCGACAGATGCAACTGACTTTCAAGCTGCTTAGGTCAACAGCGAGCTAGACTATTAATGGTCGGGGGCTCAATTTGAACCGAGCTGGCTTCGAACTCATGACCTTTCGGTCAGTAGTGATTTATTTATTTACAGTATTTAAATTCCTCCCTTCTCACCCCGAAGGGGACTCAGGGCGGATCACATTACACATATAAGGCAAACATTCAATGCCTTAACATAGAACAAAGACAAGACAAACGCGAGGCTCCGAGCTGGCCTCAAACGCATGACCTATTGGTCAGAGTGATTTGTTGCAGCTGGCTGCAGTTGGTTGCTCAACAGCCTGCGCCACAGCCCAGCCCATTTATTGCAGCTGGCTACTAGTTTGGTGATTTCAGGTATCCATTGGGGGTCTTGGAACATATGGATAAAGGTAAGGATTTATTGTATTTGCACAGTCAGGAAACTAGAATGTTATGGGGGATTGAGGGTTGGCCTACAAGGCTGAAGACAATGGCAACCCTAAGTTGATCTCATCATGGACTTTTCTTGGAAGGATTTGTTCTATCTGCCATCTGACTAAACCAAGAGCACCTCTGTCTTGTCTGGACTGGGTTCAATTTGCTTGCCCTCATTAAGTCCATCATGGTAGCAAACACTGGCTTAGGACCAGGGCGGCCTCCTTGGCTTGGGATGGAAAGGAATACTAGAGTTGGATGTCATCCGCATATTGATAGCATCATGCCTCAAAACTCTGAATGACCTCTCCAAGCAGATGAATGTATTTGTTAAATAGCACAGGGGGCAAAACAGAGCCCTGGGGGACCCCATAGGACAAAAGATAGGGAGTTGAACAAGAGTTCCCCAATCCCACCTTAATTCATGTCCATGTTTTCTCTCTTATTCTTACAGTTCTACACATTTTGCTAGGAATCTTCAAGTCCAACTTACAGTGATCCTATTCTAGATATGATGTTTTAGAAGAGGCTTGCTTTTATGGATGAGAAGGTGTCAATTGCTCAAGTTACCCAATGGGTTTCCATGAACAGGGTTTTGAGCTCTGGTTTCCCAGAGTCCTAATCCAACACTAAAACGAATATAAACAAGCTACATGCTCTTTTTTAGCTGCTGGTATTTTTGCTTAAATGCATATACTTTTTTATGTACATGTGAATATTCATAAAGTCCTTAAAGAGCTTGCATATAATAGAAATGCTTGAAATAAGATGCATATTTTCTCATGTGAAGTCTCAACAGGTGCAAAAAATGATGCTTTCATTGTTGAGTGAAATGAAATTTCCTTCCATCCCTACTTGTAGCTCTTAGTTTTATTGTATACAAGTGCACTTTTGTCTGTTTCTACAGGATCTGCAACAATATGCTTTTCTTCTACTGTTCCTTGCAGAAATAATCCCTTTTTTTGCCATGAATGCTGTAGAAAAAAGTTGTTCCATATCTCCTTGTTTTGTTGATTTGTTCCTGTCTAGATTAAACAAAATCTAGGGAATCCCAATGCAAGGGAGGCAATTCAGCTGGAAAAATAAATCACTCTCTGAAGCATCTCCAGAGAAATCCAGTTCTTCTTTGTCTGTTTCATAGAATCTTAGGCCCCTTCTACACTGTCCTTAAATCCCAGGATCTGATCCCAGATTATCTGCTTTGAACTGGATCATATGAGTCCACAGCCATATAATGTGGGATAAGCAAATAATCTGGGATCAGATCTTGGGATATAAGAACCACGTAGAAGGGGCCTTGGAATCATCATGTTGTGAAACACACCAAGCACCATCCAATCTAACCCCCGCCATGTCGAAACATACAATCCAAGCACTCCTGATAGATGGTCATCCAGTCTCTGTTTAAAAACCTCCAGAGAAGGAGGCTCCAAATGCTCCAAGGCAGCATCTCCCACTATCCAACAGCTCTGTCAAGAGGTTTTGGTGCAGTTTTAATCCATTAGGTTAAAGTAAAGGTTTTGCCCTGACATTAAATCTCGTCATGTCCGACTCTGGGGGTTGGTGCTTATTTCCATTTCTAAGCCGAAGAGCCAGCATTGTCCATAGATGCCTCCAAGGTCATGTAGCCAGCATGACTTCATGGAGCGCTGTTACTTTCCTGCTGGAGCAGTACCTATTGATCTACTCACATTTGCATGTTTTCGAACTGCTAAGTTGGCAGAAGCTGGGGCTAACAGCAGGAGCTCAACCTGCTCTCCGGATTCGATCCAACGACCTTTCAGTCAGCAAGTTTAGCAGCTCAGTGGTTTAATCCGCTGCACCACCAGGGGCTTCTTTGCTCCATGCCATAGTCCCTAGAGCAGCAGGAATCAAGCTTGTCCCTTCCTCATTATAATATCTTTTCAAATAGTTAAAGATGGTGAAATGTGGGCTCCTTGAGCAAAACACACTGGGTGCAGGATGTGTAACTAGCTGCTTTCCCCAATATCTCTTATTCACTACGTACATGCAAATACTGTAGTGGTATTTCAAAATTCAAAAGCATCCAAAATCTGACAATCTTCTGAATCCAGGCAATTTGGATAAGAGAGACTCAACTTGCACAGTCCATCTGTTGCAGAATGAACCGAGGAGCAAGTCCTCGCTTGGTGACATGAGGCTTGATGGAGATGAAGGAGGAGGTCCATCCAGAGGTCTCTTTCAACTGAACCTGCAACTGGATCATTCTAGTCCTATCAACCTTCTTGTATATGCAACAAATTTATCTTTGGCAGCTGACAGTTGTCAACCAATCAGCCCATTTGAAATGTGATACTAGAGACATCATAGACTGCCAAAAAGACAAATGAATGGATTCAGAAGCAAATCAAGTCAACATGATAATATGATATGCTTGCTAAAGTTGAAGACATTAGAGAAAAATAAAAGCAAGAACACATTTCAGATTGATTGACTCAATTTAGGAAGCCACGCTCCTAAGCCAGGCTGTTAATAACAGTCATTTTCTGATCTTTCATTCATGTGATTGCCATAAGTCAAGGCTGACTTGATGGCACAGAACAAACAAACCAATAGGAGATTTTTCTGGATCTTGAGTGGCAACAGGACTTGTAAACATGGGATGTTTTTCAGCATCAGGTCAGCCATCTCCCACAAAATGGGACTGTTCATATTTCCTTGGTGAGAGAAGCAATATCTGAGGCTACTGGGGAAGGAAATGGGAATGAAAAAGGAAGGGGTTGGTGACCACCTGCTGAGAAATAACTCCATTGCTGGGTTTATAAAGTAATTAGTGCACATTCACTTTTAAACCTTGCTCACTTTTCGGCACAGGCTCCCTTAATGGCTCATTATAGATTGACCTATTCAAGATTGAAGCTGAGCAATTGAAATCTTGGTGCTGCATTTACAGGAGAGCTTTTTGGCAGCTTTTGGAAAACTAGCAGTCATTTGGCTTTATTATTTTTCTATCTTTCTCTTGAGATTTCTGCTGGCATATGCCTCTCCGTCTTGGCTGCTTTTCAAACCTCTAGCTGCCTTATTTCACTCCAAAATGTATTCTGTGGAGGGACCTTTCATAAAAATGAAAGGGAAATAGTACTGAATCTCATAAGCAAAGTAACGGAATTGGCAAGGCAGAAGCTGAACAAGGCAAGGCACAAGCTGAGCAACCAGAATCATGCCCACTCATAGAGTCTAGCAATGAAAGGAACTACAGTGGTGTGGTGGTTTGAGATTGGACTAAGGCTCTGGAGTATGGCTTTGAGTCCTTTCTTGGCCATGAAACCCACCAGGTGATATTGGGCAAGACATACTCTCTCACCCTTAAAGGAAGGCAATCTCTTCTGGAGAAATCTTGCCAGGAAAACCCAGCATTAGGTTGCTTCCCCTCTTTGAACAACCTGAATAAATATTGAAATTAATGGCAGTTTAAAATAAAATTGTCCATAATTCAATCCATCTTCTATGTATGGCCTCATCATTTCAAGGGCTGGTCAGCAAAATAATCTACCAGTTTCCTCAACATTCTAGGAAACCTACTTTCTGTGGTGTCGAAGGTTTTCATGGCTGGAATCACTGGGTTGCTGTGAGTTTTTTGAACTATATGGCCATGTTCCAGTAGCATTCTCTCCTGATGTTTCACCTGCATCTGTGGCTGGCATCCTCTGAAGATGCCAGTCACAGATGCAAGCAAAAAGTCAGGAGAGAATGCTACTTCAACATGGCCATATAGCCTGAAAATTTCATAGAAACCCAAACTAGTTTCTGTTTAATGCTAAGATTAAATTTTTTAATCTCAATTTATCCAATACTGTGAAAAGAGTAATAATAATAATAATAATAATAATAATAATAATAATAATAATAAAAACTTTATTTATACCCCGCCACCATCTCCCCAACGGGGACTCGGGGCGGTTTACATGGGGCCATGCCCAGAGCAAAACAATATAACAAAATATAAAAACAACATATCATAGAGCAATTAAACAATACAATAAGTAATAATATACATTACAACACCAGTCAAAGAAACAGTAAAAACAAGGGCGGGCATATGTTTCATAATTCCTCTTGGAATCAACTATCAGCTTCACCAACTCACTAATCCAAATGCTTTGGCTGTTTTACACTCTGTCCAAAAGGTTAATTTCTTATCCACAAAAAATAGGTTATTTTCCATGCTATAGAATCCTTTTTCTCCCAAACATCAATTTCTCCTCCCCCCAATTTGACATTCATAAACATTTTGGTCTTTTAATGTAACTTAAACCCTTTCTCTCTATGACTAATAATTATGACTAGTAAGTCCCACAAGTTTTGTAAAAATAATTATGTCAATTGGTTTTGCTTTGTTAGCAATTAAAGAAGCCCTTAATAATGCAAAGAAAATTCTTTAGCTAGTGTGTTTTTCAAAGGAGGAGAGGAGAAAAACAATATCAAAATTAAACAAGGAAATAAAGCCGAAACAGTTTGGTTAATTGCTTGTCCTAAGACCCGTTGGGAAATGTGAGAAGTACTGGCAGAGCAAAGAAATTGGCGGTGCTGAAAGGTTGCTAATTCTAATGGTCATTCCATGTCAACACATTACACCACTTTTTCATTTTTCTAGGGATTTTAGCTGCTGCGCCTCATAAAACAAATTATTATAACCTGATGCAGAGTGATGATAGATAGCACCGCAAAATATGTTTTCCTTTTGCATTTGTTTTCTTTGCTCTTTTATGTATATTTTTATTGGTGTATATAACAATTAAGTAACAACGAAAGAGTGAGAACAATAATTTTTGACAGAAAGTGAAGAAAAAAAAGAGAAAAGAAGAAAAAGAAAAAGAAAAAGAAAAAGAAAAAGAAAAAGAAATATATATATATATATATATATATATATATATATATATATATAAAATACAAAAAAGTGATAAAAGTGACTTCCATCTTTGCCTTTGCGTTTCCCAATCTATATAAACGAAAGAGGGTGATACAAAAAATAAAAACAATATTGAATCAGCCTCATTGTCTATAATAGTGAGGACAAACCCTAAAAAAAAAGAAGAGAGATATTGTCCTTTATTTGTTGGCTTAGTCATTGCTTCTTTACTTTACCAAGAGCTTACAATCAGAGAGCGTGTGCTGGATTTTCACCCTTCAGATTTGACTGCTAGCTTGTCTACATTGGCCAGAAAACCTGAATTCAGTACAAATTTGCCACTGTCTGACTCCATGATGCACAGTGACTTCTGATGAGTATCCCAGGTTTTCTTTCCTGACTCGATAGGAAACTCTGGAATATCCCAGGGCTTTGCAGCAATCTGGACTGCTGAAACAAGGTGCATTTTGGCTCAATCCACTGTCCAGATGGACACCACGACCATCTTTTTCCTGCACTGATCAGTGAAGGAGAAGGGAATGGTGCCTCCTGATGTTGCCACTACTCTTGGCCATAGCAAACACTTGGCTATTGCAGTTGTGATCATGTGGCACCCCATCCTAACACCAGCAGATGATAGCAGATGCAATTATAGGATAGTATTCCTTGCATGGAGCTCCATGGTAATTGCAGTGACAACATGAGTGATGAGTGACAGCCCCCCAACATCTATCCTCTAGACTGTTTTTCTATCTTATGTCCCTGTTCCCCGTGGTTTTTATTCTTATCTTTTTCTCACCCCAAGTTTTAACTGAGTGTTCATGCGGCCCGCCCTGTTATATTGCTTTTTTTGATTTTGTGTTGTACTGTACATGATTATTTATTGTATTGTTTAACTGTATTATGTGTCAAGACCCAGGCTACAGAACACCAATAACCATGCGCAGAGGCCGGATTCTATCTAATATCTTTATTAAAGGAATATATAAAGTCAATAAAAACAAGTGAAGAATATAGTTCAGAAGTAGACCTTTCAGGAAAGGTCAAATATAGTCCAGGAAAATAATGTCCAATATGTGATATTAGAGTCCAAAGTTATAATCCATTAACTGAAACACACACTTTGCCAAGCAATAGTGTGGGGAGATGACAAGGTCTTTTAGTCCATTGAAGCTTGACAACAAGGCTGGAAAACAAACTAGATTCTTGGCTAAACAAGACTTGATACGAGGCAAACAAGAAGCAAGAACAAGGTCCGTGGCGAGGTCCGCGGCCAAACGTGAAACAAGGCATTGCTTGGAACTTGGTCCGGGAAACAAGGAACTGGGGTTACGAAGTCCACACACGATCTCACTCCTCAAGCTGACGAGTTGACTCCGCAAGGTTTCCTTTGCGGCAAAACACCTAAATAGGGTCTCGTTTCCCGCCAGAAGAACACTTTCCCTGGAGAACGAGAAGTGAAACCCAACTCCGTCCAGATGCATGACTCCTTAGAATTTCCCAAGGGAAGCAGACCTAATCCGCTAATTGTTTGGCTGCGATTCTGAGGCTCCGGCGATTAGCCTCCCTAGCTCCTCTATCTCTATTATAATTGTCCTTTCGGGAAAACGGGGGAGAATTCTGCCCAAGGCTTGTTTGGCTGACTTCTTGAGGGCAAACATCCTCCAGGTGCAGGGGCTCTGATTCTGGCTGAACCGGTGGAAATCCCATGTTTTCCTCTTCGTCTGCCACAATAGTACTAGGAACGGGACTACAAGGCCCATGAGACAACACACTATTGTCATGGAACCCAGTTACAGAGCTTTGGTAATTCAGCTCTGCAACTGGGAGTCATAACATAAACAAGCACCTGGCAGAAGAAGATAGAATACGCCTGGGAACTGGGAACCGAAAGTGTAAACAGTTATAATTGGTTTAGTGTGTGAAAATGGTAGTAATGTGATATTGGAGGTGGGGCTTGATGATGATATTTACGTGTGGTATTACGTAGCATCAAAAGTTATAAAAATAGTTGTATGTAAATATTAAGTCATTCTTGACTTTTCCAAAGTCATGTATTCTTCAATAAAGATTGTGTTTGAGAGCAGCTATCTTTGATCTGCGTTCAGACTGATCCTTTGGAGTGAGCAGGACAATTAAGTCAAGAATCCAGTTCTCACCCTCCTGCGATTTTGCAGTGAAGTGAAAATGAGCAGGGAAGGAGATCAAAGCCATGACGGAGCAAAGGGGCCTCCGCTGGAAGCTCGGCCGTTGGCAGGAGAGACATTGCAAGCCATAGCTTCCTCTACGGGGTACCCCAAGCCGGACGGCGTGACTCAGAGGATTCCCAGAGGGGGAAGAGGCGCTCCGGCGGCGGCAGAAACCAGTTGGGGATCTGGAGGAAGCATGCCGGAGACCGTGGCCCTGCGGCTATCCATCCTGGAAACTCATTTATCCAGGCTGTCGGATACCGTGGGGAGAATAGTGCCAATATTGGAAGAGAATCTCCAAAAAGAGCACATCCGATATGGCACCGAGAGAGAGCCAAGCAAAGGAGATGATTGGAGCCAGAGGGGACAGCGAGCTTCAACGCAGAGTCCCGCGGTGGCAAGGGACGAGGAATATTGGCAAGAGCTTGAGTTCCGGGACAGAATGGCGCGCGAAGTGGAGCGCCAGCAAACTCTGGGAAGTCTGAGGCCGCCAACCCCAACAGAACTCCCAACCCTCCGAATGGGAATCGGAGTAGAAAAGCCACTGGGGCCAGGGATCGGGTCCAGTGGATTAGCAGATAAATGCGGAGAGCAGCAGGAGATCCAGGAAGAGGAGGAGGATGTGCCGTACGACGAGGAAAGGCGAGATGCGGGGGCGACAATGAGGCCAATATGCGGATGGGGCGAAGGGCCGACAGCGGCGGCAGGATTTCGGGAGCCGCGCAGAATGACCACCGGAGTGGGGCGCGGCGTGTGCCAAGGGGCCATCCAAGGAAACCCGATGCAACCCTTCCCCATGCCTCCCAGACAGCACCAACGGGCCGCTGAATGGATGCCAAGAAGGGAAGATCTCAAGCTAGAATACGGAGGGGAATCGGATGAACTGAACTTTTTTCTAATTAGCATCAGAGGGTACATGGAAGACAACGCACACACATTTCCCTCCGAAGCAAGCAGGGTTCGAGCCATCGGCAACACACTAAAGCGAGGAGCGGCCAGCTGGTATGTGCAATTACATGCCAGACGCGACCCATGCCTGAGGTCGGTGCCCCGCTTCCTCGCCGCACTGGAAAACCGGTTCAGAGACCGGCTAGAGCAATTGAGGGCTCGAGACCAGCTGAAAGGAATAAAACAGAGGGACAAAACGGTGCCCGAGTACGCAGAGGAATTCCTCCACCTCGCGGAAAGGGTACCGGAGTGGTCTGAAGTGACCAAAGTGGAATTATTTAAAGAGGGACTACGCCCCGAGATTTTCAGCTGGGCAGCGCACAGAGACGACCCCGAAACGATCCAGGGATGGATTCAACTAGCGGGGCGCGTTGAATCCACCCTGGCCCAAGTAAAGCGCTTCAGGAGCAGCGGCGGCCAGCAAAGACCGGTGGCGAGAGGTCGAGGAGAGACGAGGAAGCAGGAAAGGCCCGGAGGGAGGCCGGGGATTCCCTCCAGAGGAGATGACAACAAACCTAAACCGGGATGCTTTGTGTGTGGGAAGACGGGCCATCGAGCGGCAGAATGCTGGGCCCGGAAGGGGGAGCCGCCAAAACCCTCAAAGCCCAAACCTGCAACCGGGAGGCGTGCGGAGGAGGAGGTGCAAGCCCCAGAACCCTCAGAAAAATTGGTGAGTCGGGACAAACGCATGATAGTAGTGCCAATTTGCCTCTCGGGGCTGGAGAATCGGGCCACCTGCAAGGCATTTGTGGATTGTGGTTGTTCCAGGAATATTATAACTCCGGAATTAGCAGGAGCGTTGAAATGCCAGCAGATGGCGCTTGACTCCCCAATTGCGTTTTCTCAGCTAGACGGCTCAGTTGCAACTGGGGAAGTATCTACCAAGGAAATACGGGAGGTCCCATGTAAGATAGGCAAATGGGAAGGAAGAATATCCTTTGTGATAGCCCCTATTGCAACATACCATGTAATATTAGGGATACCATGGCTTGAGCAAGCAAATCCTGAAGTAGATTGGAGAGGAAAGAGTCTAGCATTTAAAGAACAGCAGACACAATGGGAGATAAGCAAGATTGCAGAAGAGGAGGACGAGGGAGATGAAGAAGGTGAAATAGACCCACAGCTGTTGCCACCTGAATACAGAGACTTTGTGGATGTGTTCAATCAGAAAGAGGCAAGTAAATTACCCCCCAAAAGGAATGTAGAAGTAGAAATTGAAATAACCCCAGGAGCAAACTTACCAAAACCAAAAGTGTATCCCATGTCTGTGCAGGAAAAGGAGGAATTGAGGAAATACATTGATAAAAACCTAGCGCGAGGCTTCATTAAGCCATCCAATTCCCCTCTCGGGGCCCCAGTGTTATTCAGGAGAAAGAAAGACAACTCCCTAAGATTGTGCATTGATTATCGAAATTTAAATGCAATTACTAAGGACAATAAATACCCTATGCCCTTAGTAAAGGATTTAATTACCGTATTGAAGAAAGGGAGCATATTTACGAAACTTGATTTAATTGAAGCATATCATAAATTACGGATCAAACCGGAGGATACTTGGAAAACTGCATTTTCCTGCGCATTCGGCCATTTTGAATATAAAATTTTGCCCTTCGGTTTAAAAAATGGAGGCGGCTGCTTTATGCAGCTTATAAATGAAATACTACACCCGTTATTGTACAGAGGGGTATTCATATTCCTTGATGATATCTTGATTGTATCTGAAGATAAGGAAAAGCACGTAAAATTGGTCCGGGAAGTGTTGCAGAAACTAAGAGAAGCAAAGCTGTACGCAAAACTGTCCAAATGTGAATTTAATAAAACTCAAATTGACTTTCTGGGGTATCGGATATCTCCAGAAGGGTTAGCTATGGATCCAGCTAAAGTATCAGATGTAAAAGAATGGGGAGTGCCACAAACAAGGAGGCAATTGCAATCGTTTCTGGGTTTCGCAAATTTTTACAGATCCTTCATAAAAGGCTTCGCGCAAATAACTGCACCCCTTACTGAACTTTTAAAAACAAAAGGGAAAGGAGAGACAGCAAAAGTAAAAGCTCCGGGCGCCAAACTAAGTTGGACGCCAGAATGCCAAAAGGCATTTGAAACCCTAAAAGAATGCTTCACAGAGGGACCCATTCTAAAACACCCCGATATCAGGAGCCCGTTCATAATCCATTGCGATGCATCAGACTGTGCGTATGGGGCAGTACTATTGCAAAAGGATCAAAATGGGAACTTAAAACCCTGTGGATATTTGTCCCGGAAGTTCAGCGAAGCTGAAAAATGTTGGCCGATATGGGAAAAAGAGGCACTAGCCATACTAAAAGCCTTAGAATGCTGGCGGCACTTTCTCGAAGGAAGCGGAATCCCATTTGAAATTTGGTCTGACCATAAGAACCTCCAGTATCTAAAGTCTCCTCGAAAATTGTCCCCCAAACAGATTAGATGGGCACAATACTTCAGCAGGTTCGATTTCCAATTAAAGTTTTTTCAAGGGAAGCAGAATGTCTTGGCAGATGCCCTTTCACGCATGCCTCAACACGAAGGAATAACCGCAGCAACAGAGGGAACAATATTCTCTGATAAACAATGGGGCTTAGCTGTCAGGACCAGAGCACAAACCCAAAAAGAGAACACTGCTATGGTTGAACTCGGCGGGGAAGATAATTGGGGAAACGAACTGAAACAGTCTTATGAAGGAGACCAGTGGATCGCATCCAATACAGAACAGGGGGAGCAAAAGGGAGGATTTTGGTTTGTGAACAAGAAACTGTATATCCCAGCAACATTAAGGATCAAGATTTTGCATCGTTTTCACAACAACCAGAGCGCTGGTCATACAGGAATTACAAAAACAACAAAAGCAATAGCAAAACATTGCTGGTGGCCAGGGATGAGGAAGGACATAAAGAACCATGTGGTTCAATGTGATGATTGTGCCAGAAATAAATCGAGAGGAGGGAAACCAATGGGATTATTACAAACAGTAGCAGAGCCTACCAGACCTTGGGAATGTGTAGCTATGGACTTTGTGGGGGAACTACCAGTTAGCAAAGGACATCGTTATATTTGGACGGTATTAGACCTGTTTTCTAAACAGGCCCATTTTATAGCACTGCCGAAACTACCATCAGCCGAGAAACTAGCTGAATTGTACATAAACCACATTTACAAACTGCATGGATGTCCTAGTAGAGTAGTCAGTGACAGAGGAGTACAATTCACAGCGAAATTTTGGGAAAAATTCTTGGAAATGCTAGGAGCAGAAAGGAGTTTAAGTTCTGCTTTTCACCCCATGACAAATGGGGCGGTAGAACGTACTCAGCAGACACTTGGACAGTTTCTTCGAATGTACTCTAACATGAGACAAAATGACTGGTCTCGGTGGTTGGCTTTTGCAGAACTAGCTTTTAATTCGACTATACACTCAGCAACAAACAAAACCCCCTTTGAAGTAGTTTACGGGTATGAAATACAGCCTCTGCCCCAGCTGCCAAGATGGGCAGAGAATGAGGGAACAGAAGGGGGGAAATGGAAATCACAAATGATGGAATGCTGGAGTCAAGTGACTGCATCCTTAAAGGAAGCACATAAAAAGTATAAAGTGTTCGCAGATAGGAAGAGGGTGGAAGGTGATAAATTGGAGAAAGGAGATCTAGTGTGGTTAAGTACCCAAAACATCAAACTGGGGCTACCTTCGAAAAAATTGGGCCCTAGATATATTGGACCATTTAGAATACAGGGTGTTATCAACGAAGTGACTTTCCAGTTGGCATTGCCAAAAAGTTTAGGGAAAATACACCCTGTTTTCCATCGTAGCTTACTGAAAAAATATATGGGTACTTTGGACAAGATGGACACATAGAATTATTGTTTGATTTCAGATTTGTGACGAAGAAAGAACCGAAGAGGAGGGCGAAGAAAAGGAGGGCACCATGTCATGGAACCCAGTTACAGAGCTTTGGTAATTCAGCTCTGCAACTGGGAGTCATAACATAAACAAGCACCTGGCAGAAGAAGATAGAATACGCCTGGGAACTGGGAACCGAAAGTGTAAACAGTTATAATTGGTTTAGTGTGTGAAAATGGTAGTAATGTGATATTGGAGGTGGGGCTTGATGATGATATTTACGTGTGGTATTACGTAGCATCAAAAGTTATAAAAATAGTTGTATGTAAATATTAAGTCATTCTTGACTTTTCCAAAGTCATGTATTCTTCAATAAAGATTGTGTTTGAGAGCAGCTATCTTTGATCTGCGTTCAGACTGATCCTTTGGAGTGAGCAGGACACACTATGATATGTTGTTTTTATATTTTGCTATATTGTATTGTCCTGGGCATGGCCCCATGTAAGCCGCCCCGAGTCCCCGTTGGGGAGATGGTGGTGGGGTATAAATAAAGTTATTATTATTATTATTATTATTATTATTATTATTATTATTATTATTATTATTATTATTATTATTATGTCTCAACTCTGGTTTGCACTCCAGGCCAGATGTATAACTTTCCTGGCATAGATATGGCAGCCATAGGAGAAGGCATGACCCACCTGCAGCTAGCGGAAATAGAAACCCAAAGAAGGACCAACCTCTAGGCCAAGGCTGCACAACCTATTGCCCTTCAGGTTTTGGAACTCCAACTTCCAGAAGCCCTAGCCAGCTTGTAAAATGTTCAGGAATTCTGGGAGTTGAAGCCCAAAGCATCTGGAGGGCTACAGCTTATGCAAGCCTGCCCCAGACAAGGGCGAGGAAAGCCTCAGACCCTCCCAGTATTTTGAAATGCTGAGTTTTATAATGAACTTGCACTGGTCAGGGTCACTGGGGCTAATGGGAACTGAAATTCAAAAACCTCCATAGATCCAAATGTTGTTTCTCATATTGAATATGGAGTGCAACCGTACTAGAGCACATATGTGCTTACAGTATATAACAATAGAAAGAGATATGTAGAGTTATCTGATCTAATCTATTGGGCCCCAGAACAAATCAGGCTTGAACAACAACAACAACAACAACAATTCACTTTATTTATATTCTGCCCTTTTCCTTTAGGGGACTCAGAGCGGATTACAGCATTTACATACATAGGCAAACATTTCAGTGCCTTTACAATCATATACAGTTGTTTTTATTGAATGTATTTTGGGCAATGTAATTTGCCGACTGTTGTACGCCACCCTGAGTCCCTCCGGGTGAGAAAGGTGGGGTAAAAATGATGTAAATAAATAAATACAGTGCTTCCTCACGTATTGTGGGGTTTATATTCCAGGACCACCCGCGATAAGTGAAAATCCGCAAAGTAGGGATGCTAAGCTTCTCCTTAGGAAGGAAGTAGAAAGAAGGAAGGAGGGAAGGAAGAAGGGAAGAAAGAGGCAGGGGAATATGGCGCCGCCTCCTTCTCCTCCCGCTACCATTTGGGCTCCTTCTCGGCATCGGCACCCGCACCCGAGTGAGTCCACCGCCACTGTAAATCATAATTTTTATGATTTATAATATTATTTTAGTGTTTATTAAAAAACAGCGAGTCCGTAAAACAGTGAGTCTGTGAAAAGTGAACCGTGAAGTAGTGAGGGAACACTGTACACACAAACAAAGCCAAATGCTTCTCCTTTCATTTCTGGCTTTGGAGGTGGTACTCATTTCTGGCTCTGGGAGGTGCTCTTTCTCCATTTTCAAGACGAGAAGCCTGTGATGTTACTTCTTCGTCACATGGCTGGTAAGATTGATTGGGGCGTTTTTTGTCTTTTCCCGAAGATGCTGTACCTATTTATTTACTCACATTTTCATGTTTTTGAATTGCTAGCTTGGCTAGAAGCTAGGGCTGACAGACAGGAACTCATCCCCATCTCATGGATTTGAACTGCCAGCCTTCAGGTCAGCAGATTCAGTGGCACAAAGGTTTAAACCAGGGGTCCCCAAACTAAGGCCCGGGGACCGGATGTGGCCCTCCAAGGTCATTTACCTGGCCCCCACCCTCAGTTTTAGACTTAGGCTCGCCCAAAGTCTGAAATGACTTGAAGGCAAACAACAACAAAAATCCTATTTAACTTTACTATCTCATTGGCCAGAAGCAGGCTCACACTTCCCATTGAAATCCTGAAAGATTTACAGTATGTTGGTTAAAACTGTTTTTATTTTTAAATATAGTATTGTTCTTTCATTTACTAATATTGTGCTATGGTATTAATGTAATATATTGTGAATACATATAATATTGATAATAACTTATTTATTTATTTATTTATTTAATACAGTATTTCTACCCCCGCCCTTCTCACCCTATAGGGGACTCAGGGTGGCTAATAATAATAATAATACAATATAATAATATTGTATAATATAATAATATAAATTGTATATTATATATTAAATGTACTGTAATATTACTAATAATATTACGGTATAGTGGTATAGTACAATATATTAATATATAATGCTAATATTGTACTATGCTTTTTTTTTTCGTGTCAGGAGCAACCGGAGTTGCTACTGGAGTGAGAGAATTGGCCATCTGCAAGGACGTTGCCCAGGGGACGCCCGGATGTTTTGATGTTTTTACCATCCTTGTGGGAGGCTTCTCTCGTGTCCCCGCATGGAGCTGGAGCTGATAGAGGGAGCTCATCCACACTCTCCCCAGGTGGGATTCGAACCTGGCAGCTTTCAGGTCAGCAACCCAACCTTCAAGTCACTTAGTCCACTACGCCATCTGTACTATGCTAATAATATAATATATTGTATGTACATACAACTTGTAAGCCGCTCTGAGTTCCCTTCGGGGTGAGAGAGGGTGGGGTATAAATGTAACAAATAAATAAATAAATAATTGTGGTTTTTTTGAGGGGGTTACACTACAAATAAGATATGTGCAGTGTGCATAGGAATTTGTTCGTTTTTTTTTAAAAGTGATAATTCAGCCCCTCAACAATCTGAGGGACCATGAACCGGCCCTCCACTTAAAAAGTTTGAGGACCCCTGGTTTAAACCATCGCACCACTGCGGCTCTAGAACTCTCCCTAGAAGCCAAGAAGACTAAACTGAAACTGTCATACTTTGGAATACCTCGATAAGACACATGACTCACTGGAAATGATAATAATGCTCAGGAAGTTAGAAGGTAGTAGGGAAGAGGAAGATCAAAGTGCAGTTGGAGAGACTCAATCAAAGGAGCCATGAAGGCCATGAGTCTGCAAGACCTGATTTAATGACAGGATAACTGTCCTGTTTTGTCTTTCAAGAACAGCCTTAAAACACAGTAGAAAATAAATGAAAACTGCTTTACTTCAGCAAAACATAAAGAACAGCATACTCAGTGGAATAATGCAAAATGAAGCAAGGAAGTCTTAGAGCAAGCACAGTTCTTAGTCTCTGGTAAATTCCCAAATCAAATAGCAGTCTTACTTCAGACAAAGAAACAGCAATAAATCCTTAGGAGCAGTTTCCCAGAGGCAGGCTTGAAGCAGGCACAAGGGGAGCGAAGAGTCAGTTTGTTACCCGCAAGAGCTGGCTGCACCTGCTTCTGCTTTATAGCCCTGAGTCCCCTCACAGCTGTGAGGGCAGTTCCCAATTACTCAGCTGCATTTCTGGCAGCTCTTCTAGCCGAACAATGTCTCTGCTTTGTTTCCTTTTGCCTCTCCTGGAATGTGGGTACTTGCAAAATCTCCTCTTCAGATTCCAACTGCCCCTCTGATTCATAAACACTTTCCTGCTCTCCTTCCTCCTCCTCCTCCTCCTCCTCCTCCTCCTCCTCCTCCTCCTCCTCCTCCTCTTCTTCTTCTTCTTCTTCTTCTTCTTCTTCTTTTTGGGCTAAGATTTTATTGTTTCAAGAACTGATCCATGTACAGACTTTAAGGGATGGAAAAAAGTTATTGATTTGCAGTAATTAATCAGATAAATGCCACGGCATTTAGGTTTCCACAATTTTCAAAATAACCTTTATTTGACCTGTCAAATTTATGTTTTCCCAGTTTTAAAAGTACTGCAGTTGTAAAAGTTTAATTCTTAAATAACAGGGAGATCCTAACTGAACATCTTTGGAAATTGCTGCTCTGTTGTTTGGGGAATGGTGCTGCTTACTTCCCAGGATGAAATCAAAGAAAAACCGTCAGTTCATTGATAGCATTTGGAATTGGGAACAGAGAGGGAAGCTTAATTCAAAGACAAGGCTGTGTTCCAGTGTGGATCTGAACAGAAAATGGGGGGTCTGGAGGTGCCAAAAGGGTTCTTTATTAAATTTGCTCTGCCATTCGAGATATTATATCTCTCCTTCCTCTTCTGAAGCAGAGGAATCCTTAACAATAACTTGGAGGACTCATTCATAAAGTTGCTGTAATTGACTTGGCAGCAGTTAACAAGAACATTTTGTCTCTTTGTCATGAAGGTACCAAAAACACCCCAACCTTATCTCCATATTTGTAGTCTCTAAAATGTTATTTCCTTTTACTTATGATGTTCTTTGCCATTTATTCCAAACACCTGCTGCAATATACCCTTCCCCCGTGAAAGGATAGCAAGATTTTTGTGGCACCTTAAAAACTAACTAATGCATTAATAATGCCTGTAGCTTTAATGCACCAGATACACATTAATAATGTGTGCAATGTTGTGCCAGATTAATGTATCCTAAGTGGCATCAGGTTTGATGGGATAAAGCTTTTTTTCTGTATTATTGAAGTGTTGTGAGACAGTCTGCTGTTTTCCCCAGAATGCTAGTAACTGGGATGAATCTCATCCCTGATCAGCATGCTGATGATTTCCAAAGCACAAGACCCAGCAATTGTCCTGACCTCCATTATGTCTGGAAATCAGTTTCAATCAGCTCTCTTTTCTTCTGAGATCTAGGTTGTCTATAGTCCACATTAAGCCGTATTATGGGCAGCAATGGGCAAGTGATATTGAAAAGCCTGCCTGAACAGGTGCATGAAATATTCAATGTGCCCCAATGGCATGTATGACTCATCTACAGAGCACGATGCCAAATAATTTTGCCTCCCTCTCCAAATAACTGTTTATCTGTTCAGTTCAGTTTATTTTGATAGATTGCCTTTCATACACTGAATTTCAAATCAACTTACAGTTGAGTTTCAAAAATTGAGGCTTGACACTGAAATGCATTTGGAGAGCTATCATCTTTCTGGGGTGAAAGGGATTTTGTAGGCTGTATTTTTTTATATAAAAGCACAGCTCCCCCAGCTCAGAAATATATTGTTGTCTGATTAGCCAGTTCAATTTCCTATTTACACATTGGGTGTAAACATACGTGAGAAAACAAAAAAATTAAAACTTTGGGCAGGAGTAGGAGAGATTAGAAGATATTTTGTAGAAGTTGTAATAAAAATGCGTATTCGACAAGAGCAGTAAAAGCTTCACCTTAACCTGTCTCATTGATGTTCTCAGGTTTTCCCCATGTCCAATAACACTGAGTTATCAGAATGGAAATTAGCTATTTTCAGCTTATTTATTTCATTTCATTGTTGCTGTGTGTCTCCAAGGCTGGATTTACACTGCCATATAATCCAGTTCCTGAATCCAGATTATCTCCATTGAACTGGATTATATGAGTCTACACTGCCATATAATCCAGTTCAAATCAGGCAATCTGAATTCAGAAACTGGATTATCATCATCATCATCATCATCATCATCATCATCATCATCATCATCATCTAATTACTTATTAATCGCCCTCCATCCACGATGCTCTAGGCCAGGGGTCCTCAAACTTTTAAAGCAGAGGGCCGATCTACAATCCTTCAGACTGTGGAGGGGCCGAATTATCATTTGAAAAAAAAATGAACAAATTCCTGTGCACACTGCACATGTCTTATTTGTAGTGAAAAAAACCCAACAAAAATGAAAGAACAATATAATATTTTAAAATGAAAACAATTGTAACCAACATAAACCTATCAGGATTTCAATGGGAAGTGTGGGCCTGCTTCTGGCCAATGAGATAGTCGAGTTAATTAGGATTGTTGTTGCTGTGTGCCTTCAAGTCATTTCAGACTTTGGGTGAGCCTAAGTCTAAAATTATTTATTTATTCATTTACTACATTTATTTATTACATTTATATCCCGCACTTCTCACCCCGAAGGGGACTCAGAGCAGCTGAGCACAATATTAGCATTATATATTTCTATATTGAACTATACCACTATACTGTAATCTATATATATAAAAGAGTGATGGAATCCTGGCGACCGACAAAACAACAAAACTAAACACCCCTCAACCTCAAAAATTGACAGCACAACCCCTCATCCATGCCTCTAGGTTGATACAACTAAAAGAAAAGAAAAATAAAGTCCTAATTAGAAGGAGAGGAATAATTGTTTTTATCCAATTGCTGACAGTTAGAAGGCTAAGCTCTGCCCACTTGGTCTCCTAGCAACCCACTCAGCCCAGGGGACAGGCAAAGTTAGGCCTCACTTAGGCCTCTTCCACACTGCCTATAAAATACAGACACCACCAGACAATGCCACAGCAACGCGTGGCCGGGCACAGCTAGTATTATATGTAATATATAACATATAATGGGGGGCCCTGATGGCACAGTGTGTTAAAGCACTGAGCTGCTGAACTTGTGGACCAAAAGGTCCCAGGTTCAAATCCCTGAAGTGGAATGAGCACCCGCTGTTAGCCCCACCTCCTGCCAACCTAGCAGTTCGAAAACATGCAAATGTGAGTAGATCAATAGGTACTGCTCCGGCGGGATGGTAACAGCGCTCCATTCAGTTATGCCGGCCACATGACCTTGGAGGTGTCTACGGACGACGCCGGCTCTTCGGCTTAGAAATGTATATGAGCACCAACCCCCAGAGTCAGACATGACTGGACTTAATGTCAGGGGGAACCTTTTTATAACATATAATTAATATTATTATATGGTATTATTATTAGTATTATATTGTATAACATTATAATATTATTATCAATATTATATGTATATACAATATATTATATTATTTAAAATAATATAAAATATTATATTATAAAACTGACGGCGGGGGCCAGGTAAATGACCTTGGAGGGCCGCATCCGGCCCCCGGGCCTTAGTTGGGGGACCCCTGCTCTAGGCGATTTACAAGATAAAATTGTAAAGGATAAAAATACATACATTAAAATATTAATAAAATCAACATAGATTAAAAGCTCTAGTAAAGAGCCAGGTCTTGAGTGCTAGGGTAAAAGGCCCTAACAGTATATGTGGCAGTATAGATGGGAACCAAGTCATTTCTGATTTATGACACCCCTAAGATGAATGTATCACAGGGCTTTCCTGGCAAGATTTGTTCAGAAGGGGGTTTGCCTTGTCTTTCCTTTTTGTCTAAGAAAGCGTGACATGCTCAAAGTCACCTAGGAGAGGTTTCCTGGCTGAGTGGGCATTCAAACACAAGTCTCCAGAGTTAAAGCCATGAGTTATTGTCATCTACTGTCACCTGGGCTAATTTAGACTATTTAAAATCTTCTGTTGGAAATGTCACAGATTGTTTGGTTCTGCTGCAAGTGATGGCTAAGCTATTTTTATTGCGGTGAAATTGGAAAAGAATGGTCAGTTTAAGTGTTTGTTTGTTTGTTTGTTTGCTTATGTCTGGCAGCATCAAATTTTCCAATCTCTCTCTTTCTCCAAGGTTTGTGGAGCAGTAATTGTGCTCCATTATAAGTGGCAGAAGCTTTGTTTTTCATTTGGGTGATGGAGCTGAAATAAAACGGGAGGTGAAGGTTGACAAAAGGGAAAGCTTTCATTTCAAAACATACAGTGGTGTCCACACCACTGTTGGAGCCATGTGTTGTTTTAATACAGGGGTCCCCAAACTAAGGCCCGGGGGCCAGATGCGGCCCTCCAAGGTCATTTACCTGGCCCCTGCCCTCATTTATAATATAATATTTTATATCAGTTTTAATAATATAATATATTGTATATACATGTGATATTGGTAATAATATTATCATTTTATACAATATAACAATAATAATACCATATAATAATATTAATTATATGTTAAATATTACATATAATATTACAGTATAGTGGTATAGTTCAATATAGTAATATATAATGCTAATATTGTGCTATGCTAATAATATAATATATTGTATGTACATACAGCTGCTCTGAGTTCCCTTCAGGTTGAGAAGGGTGGGATATAAATGTAGTAAATAAATGTAGTAAATGAATAAATAAATAATTTTGGACTTAGGCTCCCCCAAAGTCTGAAATGACTTGAAGGCACACAACAACAACAATCCTAATTAACCTATCTCATTGGCCAGAAGCAGGCCCACATTCAGAGGCGGTCCAACCATAAGGCAAACTAGGCATTTGCCTGTGGCGCCATCGTCCCGGGGGCACCATCGTCCTGGGAGGAGGGCACCACTCTCCACCTCCTTCTCTTTCGGGCCTTCCGGCCAGCGCAGACCCACCTTCGCACCACGCAAGCCCACCTTTGGGGCCTTCAGAGATTGTGAGGTCTGTGGGAACTTGGAAGCTAGGTATGTGGGGTTTATATATCTGTAGAAGGTCCAGGGTGGGAGAAAGAACTTTTCTTTGAAGCAGGTGTGAATGTTGTAATTAATCACCTTGATTAGCATTTAATGGCCCTGTGGCTTCAAGGCCTGGCTTCTTCTTGCCTGGGAGAATCTTTTTTTGGGAGGAGTTAGCTGTCCCTGATTGTTTACTGTCTGGATTTCTTCTGTTTTCAGAGTGTTGTTCTTTATTTATTGTCCTGATTTTAGAGGTTTTTTTTTTTAATACTGAGGGCTATCTGGGTTATCTAAGTCCACACTGCCCTATATACCTGTTCAATGTTTAGTGCTAAATTTGCAAATATAGTAATTCCTACATAACATTACCATGTATTGAACTGCTTTTTCTATTGATTTGTTGTAAAACATGATGTTTTGGTGCTTAATTTTTAAAATAATAATGTAATTTGATGTTTTATAGGCTTTTCCTTTATACTTCCTTATTATCCAACATTTTCGCTTATCCAACGCTTTTATTTTTCAGTGATTGGTTTGGGGGGGGGGGGCGCCAAAATTCTGTTCGCCTACACTTGAAAAATACCTAGGGCCGGCTCTGCCCACATTTCCTATTGAAATCCTGATAGGTTTACGTTGGTTAAAATTATTTTCATTTTTAAATATTGTATTGGTCTTTCATTGTTATTGTTGTTGTTTAGCACTACAAATAAGATATGTGCAGTGTGCATAGGAATTTTTTTTTTTCAAATGATAATTTGGCCCCTCAACAGTCTGAAGGATGGTGGACCGGCCCTCTGCTTTAAAAGTTTAAGGACCCCTGTTTTAATAGAATATTTATCATAGAATCTTTTTGACAATTGGATACCATGTTGTCAATATTAGTAAGATCTTAATTCAGGCTGTATTTATACTGTAGATCTTGTGCAATTTGACACCGTTTGAAATGCCATGGCTCAATAGTATGGAACCATGGAAGCTGTGGTTTTACAAGCTCTTTAACCTTCTCTACCAAAGAATACTCACTGAACTACGAATCCCAGGCTTCCATAGCATTGGCTTCATAGTTAAAGTGGTGAAAAACTAAAAAAAATTCTACCCCTAATGAGTTCTAATGGGTTTGTTTTTTGTTTGTTTTGTTTTTTGTTTTTTGCTAGTAAGGTTGTGACTCTGTCCATCCATGGATAATGGCATCACATGGGCAACTTTGAACAGAATGGAGCCTTTCTACATTGGGAAAAAATGTCCAACCATTCTTAAAAGGAATCACACACACACACACACACAATATCAAAATGATCCCTGCATCTGTGTTCCTGTATTTGGATTTTTCAGATCTCTCCTTCTTTACAACCAGTTAATGAAAGTATTTACTAGGATGATGGAGCCCAAGTGTAGTTCAAGGTCACTCAGACTGAGTTGGTGTCCTGCACCAGGAGATAATTCATACTGTCATTAGACATGCTCAGATTTGGGTTGCTAAGCAGGGTAATTCAAAGAGGATCTATGCAAAGTATATGTTAATTTCTTCATTCAACTTATTTTTTGTTCTTAACTGACATCAAGTTGACTTTGACCGATGGTAACTCCATAAATAACAGACCTCCAAGTCACCCTATTTGTGGCAGCCCTGCTCAGGTCTTGGAGACTCAGGGCAGCATTGCTTTCATGATTGAGTCTATCCATCTGGAACGGGGTTGTCCTCTTTTCCTACTGCTCTCTATCTTACCAAGGATTCATTATTGCCTTTCTTTGTGAGTTATGTCTGCTCGTGATATGTCCAAAGTACAACTGTTTAAGTTTAGCCATCTTGTCTTCTATAGAAAGTTCACGTTTGTTTTGTTCCAGGATCCATTGATTTGTCTCTTTAGCAGTAACAGAGTCATATAATTGTAGAGTTGGAAGAGACCTCGTAGGCCATCCAGTCCAACCTCCTGCCAAGAAGCAGGAAAATTGCATTCAAAGCACCCCCGACCATCCAGCCTCTGCTTAAAAACCACCAAAGAAGGAGCCCCAACCACACTCCAGGGCAGAGAGTTCCACTGCTGAACAATGAGGAATTTCTTCCTAATGTTCAGGTGGAATCTCCTTTCCTGTAGTTTGAAGCCATTGTTTTGCGTCCTAGTCTTCAGGGCAGCAGAAAACAAGATTGCTCCCTCCTCTCTATGACTTCGCCTCACATATTAATACATGGTAATCATCATGTCTCCTCTCAGCCTTCTCTTCTGCAGGCTAAACATGCCCAGTTCTCTAAGCTGCTCTTCATAGGGCTTATTCTCCAGACCCTTGATCATTTTAGTCACCCTCGTCTGGACACATTCCTCCTTGTTAATATTTCCCTTAAATTGTGGTGCCCAGAATTGGACACAGTATTCCACGTGTGGTCTGCATAGAATTCTTTTCCAGCATCACACTTGCAATGTGTTGAGTTTCTTCCTATTATCTTTCTTCACATTCCACCATTCAAAATCATATATAGAAACAGAAAATATAATGGCATGGACAATCCTAAATCTGGAGATTTGGGGGTGTATCTTTGCTGGTTGGCAATTGTGTCATTTTGCTGTTGATGCAAAATACTTCCTAACAAGCCAAAGACAAAGGGATGTCATGTTTCTGTTGGATGTCTAAATATGGTTTGCAGCTGGGAGAGGACAATGGGCCAAGGTTAAGTCATGTAGCACTATGGCAACAGAAGCACTAGCCCTTCTGTCACAATAAATAGTCCTCACTGTGGTAACACAAAGTCACTTTGTCAAAGTGAGAAGGTTCACATGAGAAGTAGAATTGGGAATCATCCTTCTACACTCCAGTATGACATTAGAATGCAAGTAAACAATAAGATATGAAATATGAACATCTTGTTTTAGTGTTGCTCTTAACTGAAGATGGTGTGTTGTCCTATAAGCCCAATGAGATGCTCTTTCATTTTCATTTCAGTGGGGTCGTTTTGATTTGTTCCACCCCTTATCTCTCCCTCTTTCTCTCCCTCCCTTCTTTCTACTATCATTTGTAATTGCAAATCATTGTTGTTATTGCTGTCATTGTCATCATCGTTGTCATCATTTCAGTGTCTACCAATTATTATTGATGAGAACTTTGGACCATCACTGATGTGAATTCTGTCCAAGAATCTAAAAATCAGTGATGCATCATCAGATAACAAGTCATATTCAAAGCAACAATGATTTCTTGAGTAGCGATGCTCTCTACGGCAATTAACCTCAGATATTTTGCCAACCTATTTGGAATTGTTCCCAGAGCATCTATGCAAAAAAGCAGTTCTTCTTCTTTTCTCAGAGGTGCTTAATCTCATTTTGTAGGTCTCTATATGCCATAACCTTTTGTATCTCTTTCTCTTCAATTATGCTTTGAAGATGGACCTATAATTGGAGCTTTCTTTTTCTCATCCACAGTTATTACTGGCATATTGTTTTCTTGTTTGTTATTACTATTTATTAATAATCATTGGAAGAGACCACAAGGACTATCCAGTCCAATTACCTTATGTAGCGCAGGATGGTGAGCAGCCTGCTGCAATAAATCACTCTGAACATGAGGTCATGAATTCGAGGCCAGCCCGTGGCGGGGTGAGCACCCATAATTTAAAAATAAAAATAAAAAATAGCCCCTACTTGTTGCTGACCTAGCAACCTGAAAGATAGTTGCATCTATCAAGCAGGAAATAAGGTACCACTTATAAAAAGTGGGGAGGCAAATTTAACTAATTTACGACTTTGGAATGAGAAAGTGCGGTCAGAGTGGATGATGAAGCAGCTGCTCCCCCTGTGGCCAGAATTGAACATCCCCTCAGGAGAAGGTTAAATTGCCTCTGCATCTGTCTCTGTCTTGGTTCTATGTGTATATGGGCATTGAATGTTTGCCCTATATGTATATAATGTGATCCGCCCTGAGTCCCCTTCAGGATGAGAAGGGCGGAATATAAATACTGTAAATAAATAACAAATAAATATGTCATGCTGAAATATACAATCCAAGAACATCTGACAGATGGCCATCCAGTGTCTGTTTAAAAACATTTAGTGGAGGAGACTCCAACATACTCCAAAGTAGTACCATATTACACTGCTGAACAGCTCTTACCATCAGGAAGTTTTCTCTAATATTTAGGTGGAATCTCTTTTTCTGCAAATTGAATCCATTGCTATGTGCTCTAGTCCCTAGCACAGCAGAAAACATGCTTGCTCTATCTTCAATATGACATCATGTAAACATGACTATCATGTCCCCTTTTAACCTTCCCTTCTCCAGGTAAAACATAACCAGCTCCTTACCCAGTTTCCAGATCTTTTATGATTTTGGTCACCCTTCTCTGAACTCATTCCAACATCTCAATATGTTTCCTTAACTGGGTTGTCTAGAGCCCTGCTTCTTTAACTGTGGTTCCTGATCCAAATGGGGTCCTCTTAGGGGCTGGGCTGTGGCGCAGGCTGGTAAACAGCTGCTGCAATAAATCACTCTGACCATGAGGTCATGAGTTCGAGGCCAGCCCATGGCGGGGTGAGCACCCATCAATTAAAAATAAAAATATAGCCTCTGCTCGTTGCTGACCTAGCAACCCGAAAGATCTATCAAGTAGGAAATAAGGTACCACTTATAAAAGTGGGGAGGCAAGTTTAACTAAGTTACAACGTTGGAATGAGGAAGTGAGGAAGTGCCATCAGAGTGGATGATGAAGCAGCTGCTCCTCCCTGTGGCCAGAATCGAAAATCCCCTCAGGTTAAATTGCCTCTGCGTCTGTCTGTCTGTTGTCTCTGTCTCGGTTCAATGTGTTTATGGGCATTGAATGTTTGCCCTATATGTACATAATGTGATCTGCCCTGAGTCCCCTTCGGGGTGAGAAGGGCGGAATATAAATACTGTAATTAATTAATTAATTAATTAAATGTTGGGATCAGGAAAATATTTCCAACAGTATTGGAATGCTACCTAGATATTCACATGAATCCATCATTAACACAACATAGTGTTTAGAAAATACTTCAACTGTTTAGCAAATCTTGCAAAAATATGTGAAGAGAAGTCATAGAGAGCTTGTTTTCTGCTGCCCTGGAGACTAGGATGTGAAACAATGGCTTCAAACTACAGGAAAGGAGATTCGATCTGAACATTAGGAAGAACTTCCTCACTGTGAGAAAGAGCTGTTCAGCAGTGGAACTCTCTGCCCTGGAGTGTGGTAGAGGCTCCTTCTTTGGAGGCTTTTAAGCAGAGGCTGGATGGCCATCTGTTGAGTGCTTTGAATGTGATTTTCCTGCTTGTTGGCAGGGGGGTTGGACTGGATGGCCCATGAGGTCCCTTCTAACTCTGTGATTCTATGATTCTATGAAATGCTGATTTATCATGTTTGACTTCTATACCTATTTTATTTCCCTATACCCTGGGCGTCACAAAATTTTATTGGGCTGAAAGGGGTTGCAAGGGGAAAAAGTTTAAGAAGCACTGTTCCATTCCAGAGGATATATGTCCAAAGCAGGATTTTCACTATCTATATTGTTTCTCATATATATACAGATCTCTAGAACAGTGCTCCTTCTTTTTCCACTTGCAACCCGTTTCAGCCCAAGAATTTTTTGTGACCCCAGGTGTGTAGGTATATAAAATAGATGTAGAAATAAAACATGATAATTCACCATTTGTAAGACTTGCTAAAAAGCTGAAGCATCTTTCTCGTTCTCTCTCTCTCTCTCTCTACATTTTACCTTAGAGGGTTTGGGTTTTTTTTGCCAGTCTGAGAATATATAGAGCACTGCAATAGGAATGTAGGTGCAGGAAACCAAACATAGAAACACAAAAGTCAACTGAGCACTAAAATGTATAAGAAATCCTGCTAATACAGTGGTAGAAACATGCAGGTTTCTTCTGTGACCAACCGGTCTATTTATGAGGGTCAGTGGAGAAAGAGGCTGATAGCTGAAATGCCAAAGGGGAGGAAGGTTTCCACAGTTTGTCATTTGTCCATTTTTAATTGGCCCGACATAGTCACCCTTTGAAAGATTCACTCAGAAGCAGAGTCATTGAAATTCAGGACATCTGGGGAGGAAAAGTCCATTGAAAACACAGCTTGCAGTATCAGGTTGGCCTTTGGGTCTAACTGGCGTGAAATAGTGCTTACTGTGTTTGCTGATGTTCTCTCTTATGTGAGGTTATTCTTTTAGCCTCCTTCCTGCTTGCAAATTTATTTTTCAACTATGGGAACTTTTTAAAAATCATGTCAGAAGCAACTTGAGAACATAATGCAAGTTGCTTCTGATGTGAAAGAATTGGCTATCTACAGGGAACACCAGGACGTGTTACCATCCTGCTTGGAGGCTTCGCTCATGTCCCCAAAAGCTAGGGCTGACAGATGGGAGCTCACCCCATCTCATAGATTTGAACCGCCAACTTCAGGTCAGCAGCCGCCGACCTTCAGGTCAGCAGTTCAGCCGGAATAAGGGCTTAACCCATTGCACCACCATGGCTCCATACTACATGAACTAAACAGATGTGTCTTCATGTCTTAGTGGAATCTGGTTTGCTAGGACATGAGGTATATTTGTGTCTTTGTGGAAATTGCTGGCTATTGCTTAGGATGGGCTCACCATGAAAAGCTTCCTCCTCTTCCTCCTCTCCTTCTTTATTTTAACCTTCTGTTACTCTCATAAAAAGCAACAATCAAGTTGATAGCTGTGACTTTTTGGCCACAATAAAACTATTCTGACCCCACTGGGAATCTTGTGAACATGAAGTGATAACAATGCCAGTTGAATCCATTTCATTTATAGGTTGCAACACCACTAAATGTCGACCTGTCAATAGTATCTGTATGTGAATATTTCTGCAAGATGTTCCAGTGTCATTTATGGGTGGTTGAAGGATAGCCATCATCACGAAAACTGCATCTATGCGCTTTTCTTGAAGGAATCCCATCCAATCAGGGATCACATGTGGAAAAGAATCATGTCATGGCACTGTTTGATACAGTATCAGTAAATTAAATCACAACCCTTGGCTTGAGTGATGAATTATGGCAAGTAAGATATGAATAAAAAATCACAATCACTGCTTGTTGATTTTAATAATTGTTTTTTACTGATGCTGATGTTTTTTACTGGGATAATTGTTTTATTGCTCTGTTACTGTTATTTGTTTGTTTTATCGGGCCAGGCTCCATGTAAGCCGCCCTGAGTCCCTTCGGGGAGATGGGGCGGGGTATAAAAATAAAGTTATTATTATTATTATTATTATTATTATTATTATTATTATTATTATTATTATTATTATTATTAAAAGTCTTAAACTGTAAAAGTAAGAGAAATACTTAAAATCTTGTGCTATAAAAAAATAAGTTAATGAGATTTGATCTGCTAGGTTTACTTTCTCCCTCGTTAAAAATATCAAATTATTTCTATCAATTTTTTGGGGGGGGGAAAGGGGCATGGATTTGGAAATGTTCTCATTTAAAATGAAGCAAATAAAATTCTCCACCCACAGCTTTGCAGTCTATTCATCTGTTGCTTTAATTATCTGGTTGTTGTTAACATACCATTAAGTCACCTATTAGCTTATGGTGACCCCCTTGGGTTTCATAGGGTTTTCTTAGGCATGGAAAACTCAGAGGTGGTTTTGCCAATTCCATCCTCTGGAATACAGCCTACAGCACCTGGAATTAATTGGCAGGCTTCCATCCAAGTACTCTCCAGGGCAGACCTTCCTTAGCTTCCAAGATCAGACAAGATCTGGTGCCTTTAGAGTATTTAGGCACTTAATCATCTGTTTACCTTCCATCCCTTGCTCTCCTGTCTCTGTCTCCTTTATGCACTGAACGGACAGTTCCTGCCAGAAAATAAAAATGTGGCTTCTAGTGTAAATGAAACCCAGTAGAGATAACAAGAAAAGGTTGGAGGGGAGTCCAAACCACTTTGCCAAGAGCAAGAGGTGCCTGGGCAATTTTCCTCTCCAGCACTGAATATCGCTACAACAATGAGAAGGAAACAAAGGAGAAAGTAGATGTGTACAGTGGTTTGGATTAATGAGATTGGGGAGGCATTGTTATTTCCGTGAAGTTAATACACCACTAGGAGATTGGCAGAAGAGAAAGGTCGGAGTTATCTCTGACCTTTGGAGAAGACACACATGGAGAAAATCTTTGGAGTAAAATAGTGAAAAAGTTCTGGATTATACAATTTTCAAAAATATTGGCATATTGCTATGGTGGGGAATTAATGAATTGGAGTACAGATGCTCACCTCACCCTTCCATTATGATCTTTACAGCAGTAGAAGAAAACATTTTTAAAATTCTCCTGGCTATGGTATCCTTGCACTGCTTTTCTACCCTGTTGGTCATTTTACTATGGATCTGAACTATGTTTATTTTGATTGGTTGAAACTATTTGATTTTTTAGTATGGTTTTATGTCTATGTCTGTGCAAAAAACATCCAGAGAGTTTCAACTATTGGGTAATATAAGTTGAGTATCCCTTATCCAGGAGCCCCCGATGGCGCAGCATATTAAACCGTTAAGCTACTGAACTTGCTGACCAAAAGATCGGTGGTTCCAATCCAGGGAGTGGGGTGAGCTCCCACTGTTATCCCCAGCTTCTGCCAACTAGCAGTTTGAAAACATGCAAATATGAGTAGATCAATAGGTACCGCTCCGGCGGGAAGGTAACAGCGCTCTATGCAGTCATGTTGGCCACATGACCTTGGAGGCATCTATGGACAACACCAGCTCTTTGGCTTAGAAATAGAGATGAGCACCAACCTCCAGAGTCAGACACGACTAGGCTTAATGTCAGAGGAAAACCTTTACCTTTACCTTTTTATCCCTTATCCAAAATGCTTGGATACCAGATGTGTTTTGGATTCCTTTTTTTTTTTTTTGGTAAAAATTATTTTTGGACACCTGCATTTGCATGTACAGACATAATAAAATATCTTGAAGACTGGACTCACTTCTAAACATTAAATTCAGTTGCTTTCCCAACACATGTTATACACATGACTTGAAAGCAATTTTACACACAATACTTTAAATACTTTTGAGCATGTAACAAAGTTTGAATACACCAAAACTTCAGAAAGCAAAGGTTCTCTTAATTTAAATATCTATGTGGATAATTTTGGAGAATTTCAGATAAGAGATGCTTAGTAAAGGTAAAGGTTTCCCCTGATGTTAAGTCCAGTTGTGTGTGACTCTGGGGGTTGGTGCTCATCTCCATTTCTAAGCCGAAGAGCCGGTGTTGTCCATAGACACCTCCAAGGTCATGTGGGCAGCATGACTGCATGGAGCACCATTACTTTCCAGCCGGATCGGTACCTATTGATCTACTCACATTTGCATGTTGTTGTTTTTTTTTTTAAAATTTTTTTTATTGTTGTTTTGTCATCTTATCCCACTCCCACCCTCCCACCCTCCCCTCCTTGTACATACACTTTATACAACAAACTACAGAAGTTACATTTGAAATATCAATCTCAATCTTAATTTTTCCACTCCACATCTTAGTACATTCTCTAAATAGTTCTTAACTGGTTCCCACATCCCCTTGATTATTGCAATATTTTCAATTTTATCTATATTATTCCATTTGCAATTTGTGATTTCTACATTTAACATATCAATTATATACTTATACCAATTCGTCAGAGTCCATTTTGTTTTATCTTTCCAACCGCTCACTAAAACAATTTGTGCACATGCTATTAATTTGTCAATCATTTTTTCTTTTTGTATATTCTTCACTTCTGTTATCCTTGCATGTAGTACATTTCTATTAACTATTACTATTTGTAGATTTAGCATTCTATTGATTTCTCCTTCAATCATTCTCCAGTATTCTTGCACCCGATCGCACTCCCATATCATATGATTGAACACCCCTCTTTGTTCACAACCGTGCCAACACCTATCTTTCATCCCTGGTAAAAACCGTGAAAGTTGTGCAGGAGTTCTGTACCATTTTTGTAACATTTTCCTTCTTGCTTCCCTTAATACATTGTACTTTTCTTTTGCTATATTACTTATTTCCCTTTGTATATCTTCCCTCTCAATTTCCATGTCCATTCTCCATGTTTGGAAAATTTCCTCTACTATTTCTTCTTTTACCGTTATAATTTGTTCATACAGATCTCCTGCCACCTTCTTTTCCTCTCTCAAACATTTCCTAATCGCCTTCTCAAATGGACTGTCCTGTTCTCTAATTTTTTCTCTCAATCTAAAAATTTCCTGTCTTATAGCCCAGCTTTGAATCCAATTCCCTGATCCTATCCAATTCTGAATTTCTTTTTGTTCTACAGGGTCTCCATCTATTGTGTACAAATCCTCCACTAACCTTTTCCCTCTACTTTCAATTGATCTCAATGTTCTGCCTATAATTTCGTTGTTATTGTAATTAATTTGCCATATAGTTGCCATCTTATTCTCATTGCCTGGACTTAGCTTCTTCTTTCTTTTTTTCCACACTTTTATTGTTCCTTTAAAAGGTTCCTTAAATTCTGCTTCTTCTCTCCTACTCCATTCCCTAAATATTATTTCTTTTTCTTTAGTATTATTTATTATCTTCTCCATATTTGCCCATTTTTTTTTAGTATACTGTATTTCCAATAATCTTTGGATTTGAAACGCATCGTGATAGACTTCTAAACTTGGAATCCCCCAGCCTCCCTCTTCCTCTTTTGCATTTAACCATTTGTCCCTTATTCTGGGCCTTTTTCCTCCGACTGCCCATTTTCTTATTCTCCTGTCCCATGTCTTTAGTGTCTTCCTATCTACTGTGTTCGGTAATGTTTGAAATAAATATGTCAATTTTGGTATTATGAACATTTTTAGTGCCCTTATTCTGTCCACTCTTGTTAATGTTTTTCCTTCCCAATTCTTAAACTGTTTCTCTATTACCTTCCATTTTTGTTTATAATTCCCCTTGACTATACTCTTTGGGTTTTTATATATCCATACTCCTAAGTATTTCAGCTTCTTTAATCCTAATCTTAACCCTGATATTTTCCTAATCTCCAGTTGTTCCCTTGGTGGGGTATTAAGACATAGTATCTCTGACTTTTTAATATTAACGAATAGTCCTGATATATTTTTAAATTCTTCCAGTTTTTTAATAATATCTTTTACCATAATTAACGGTTGACTTGTAATAATCATTGCATCATCGGCAAAGAAATTAAGCCTTATTTCTTCCTTTTGTCCTCCTCCCTTTTCTATTTTGTACCCTGTCCAATTGGTGCTATTCCTGATACTTTCAGCTAGCATTTCTATCGCTATTACAAATAAAGTGGGGGATAATGGACAACCTTGTTTTGTACCATTTAAAATTGGTATCTCTCCTGTCCTTCCATTATTCACCCTTATTTTTGCTTTACAGTTGCTGTACAATTGTTGCAGCGTTTTGCAAAAGTTTTCCCCCATATTCAACTGTTGACATAATCTTAACAGATAATTGTGATTGACTTTATCAAATGCTTTGTAAACATCCAATTTGAGAATTCCCATTTTTTTCTTATTCGAATTTGCATGATTCATTGCAATTACTACATTTTTTATTGGATCCCCAATTTTTCTTCCCTTCACAAATCCATATTGATCCTCTTTGATTATTTTTGGCATTATTGTTTCCAATCTTTTTGCTAAAATTTTTGTAAATATTTTATAATCTTGATTGCATAGACTAATGGGTCTGTATGACCCTGGTTGTGTTAAATCTCTCCCCTTTTTGGGTATAGTTATAATTTCTGATACTTTCCATGTTAGGGGGACTTTTTGCTTAGTGTATATTTCATTGAACAATTCTGTTAGGTGTGGTGCCAACTCTTCCATAAATGCTTTATAATATTCTGCTGGAAATCCATCTGGCCCTGGTGACTTGCCTCCCTTTAACCCTTTAATTGCCCTTATTGTTTCCTCTTGCGTTATTGGTTGGTTTAATAACTCTCTGTCTTCCTCTGCAATTTTTTCTCTGATATTTAAGTTCCCTTGCATTACCCTCTCTTCCTTATATAGATTTTTATAATATTTTGCCATTATCTCCCTAATCTTACTTTGCTCCTCTTGTTCTTTCCCATTTTCGTCTTTCAATCTCTTTATCCATGTTTTTTCTTTTTTCTTTTTCAAATAGTAAGCCATCCTCTTCATTGATTTTATATTCCAACTTTGGGAATAGCTTTTAACGTATAGATATTTATTTATTATATTCCTTTCCTCAAATGCTTCTAATTGGTTTTTTTTCTCCTTTAGCTCTCTCCAAATCTGTCTATCCTTAGTCCTTTTATGTTTGTCTTGCAGGGTTTCTATTTCTTTTATTCTCTTATCCTGTTCATTCCTCCATCTTCTTCTAAGATTTACCTCTAAACTTATACAGTGACCCCTTATCACTGCCTTACTTGCATCCCAAATTATATCTTTAGTTACTTGTCCATTGTCATTGGTCTCAAAATACTTATTTATTTCTTTCCTAATTGTTTCATATTCTTCCTCTCTACTGTTTAAAACTGTGTTATATCTCCAGGTTCTTTCTTTTCTTTCTATTTCTAATTTTACTTTTACTCTTAATGGTGCATGATCCGATAAATGTATTGGAAGTGTTTTTGCTTCTAGAATCACTGATTGGTTTGTATTTTTCCCCAGAATATAATCTATTTTGCTATATGTGTCATGTCTTCCCGAGTAATATGTCCATCTATTATTCTCTGGTTCCCCTTCTAATAAATCATTCATGTTGTATTCCCTTATATTTAACTTTCTATTACTATTTTGCCTTGTTGTTACCAATTCCAGGTTATAATCTCCTGCACAATACACTTCTCCTTGTGCAAACTTATCAATTTCCCCAAATAGCTTTTTTAAATACTTTTTTTGATTTTTGTTTGGGGCATATATACACACTAAAGTGATTCTAATTTTTTCAATTTTCCCTTTAATCATTACCCATCTCCCATCTGAATCCCTTTTTACCATTTCCACTTGGAAGTCTATTGTATTTTTAATTAAAATTGCCACACCCCGTGCTCTATTTGAACCTCTCGATTCATACACCTGTCCCCAAATCCTATCATTAAATAATGGAGTATGGTCCTTTCTCTTATGACATTCTTGTAAAAGCAGAATGCCAACTTTATAATCCTTTACCATTTTCATAACTTTTGCCCTTCTTTGTGGAGTTGATAAACCATTAACATTATGAGACATTATTACTACTTCACCCATAACCAGGTATTATTTGCATTTACCCTCCTGTAGTTTCTTTCCCCTGTCTGCTTGTCTTCCCATCCTCCCCCATGCCCCCCAGAGTCCAGACCTCTCCCTCCTCCCATCAGAGGGAGACCTGAAAGAGTTTTCCCTTTGTTCTCTTCCATTCCCAGACTCCCTCCCACCGGTGACTGCGTTGCCATCCACTGCTCTCCCCTCCTGCATCATCTTTTACCCCTTTAACCCCATTTGTCCAAATTTCATTATTCCACAAATGTTAGGCTGTTCATTCTTAAGTCTCTGTACTAGATCTCGTTTCAATTCTTCTATTCTCCTCTCTAATTTTCTGTTTTTTAAGATCTCTTAATTGTTTTTCTATAGATTTAATTTGTTCTAAATCCAGGTCCTTCAAATTCCTTAAAGTTCTCTTTTCTTCCCTGTCCTTTGGATCTCCCATTGCAAATAGACTCTGAAGTAAGTCTGTCTCTGTTGGTCCGCCTCTCTCTGCATTCTCCAGCTCCCTCGATGCTTCTTGTCCAGTCGGCTTGTCCTTGGTCTTATCTGATTCCTCCTCCAGACCGTCTGTTTCTTTTCCGTCTGTATCCAGTTTTAACTGTTTAAGCATTTTCCTCCCACTTTCCAAGTCGGAAGCTTTATATAATTTATTGTCTTTATATACAATTAGGGTGGCTGGAAAAGCCCAGGTATAACGTTGTCCTTTCCTTTCCAAAGTTCCTGTAATTTCCCTCATTTCTGCTCTCTTTCCCAATGTCTCTGAAGATAAATCCAGGAGTGGCCATACTTTACTGCCAGCCAAGGTCAGGTTCTTCATTTTCCTCAATTTTCGATAAACAATGTCCCTTTCAGCCTCCCTTGTGAACCGTATCAAAATATCCTTGGGTTTCCTGCCTCCTCTGAAAGCCCAATGTATCCTCTCGATTCCTTGCGATGGGACCTGAGCATTTGTTGCAAGCCACTCAGCTATAACTCCCTTCAGATTCTCCTTTATCTGAAGACTCTCTCCTGCTGCTCTCAAACGCAGATTGGCTCTTCGGGATCTGTCCTCGAGGTCAGCAACTTTATCTAGAAGTTTTCTATTAATGTCTCTCAGAGTGATTAATTCACCTTTTTGTCTTCTGATCTCCGCTGCTGCCTCCTTAAACTTTTCTTGGCATTCTTCCACTTTATTCTCTATCAGCCCGAGTTTGCTATTAATTTGTGTGATTTGCTCTCTTGTCTGCTCATTTCCCTGTCTTAAAATCTCCATGTTTAATTTAAGATGTTCCAATGTAGTTATAATTTTGTTCAATTTTTCTTCCTCCCCTTCCTTCTCCTTTCTGTCCGCCATACTCACAGTTGTCCGAACTTCTGTTTGGATTCTGAGATTTATGGCTTCAGTCACCTTTGATTGTGACCTCCCAGCCTTCTCTCTTTTCTCCTTTGATCCGGACTCCAGTTAAGGAGAGATTTATGACCCTTTATGGGCTTTTTGAGGCTTTAATTGCCTTTATAGTTAGGAGAGCAATTAGGCACGTCTACTCTCGTTGACGCATGCGCAGCTCCCCCACATTTGCATGTTGTTGAACTGCTAGGTTGGCAGAAGCTGGAACTAACAGTGGGCACTCAGTCCGCTCCCCGGATTCGAACCTGTGACCTTTCGGTTTGCAAGTTCAGCAGTTCAGTGCTTTAACACGCCGTGCCACTGGGGGCTCAAGGGATGCTTACTCTGTATTAAAACACAGTCAATGCATGCATACAGACAAAAGATGTAAAAATCAACTAGATTAAAACAGGCAGCTGATATTTTCTAATCATTTTGCCAAACACAAAGGAATTGCATAATTGCATCCTGGAAGATTTGCAGAGTTCGTACTTTGGATGCTTCTACATCGGGCAGGTTGACCTGGCATGAATCTTCCCTTAGAGCATGCCTGGATTCAAGACTTACATATTGGATCTGTAGCCATTTGTTTGGCTCCATTGGGCTGTTATTTCCTCTATGTTGCTGCTGCTCATAGCCAAAGAGCTCCGTCTCAAGCTCCTGGCTGCAGCAGCACCTTTGATAAGGTCAGAGAGACCTGCCCACAAAACCAACAACCAGTTCCATCTCCCCTCCTTCTTGCTGTTGATGCAGGCTCCCTATTCTGAAATCAGCAGAAGTGTTCACAGTGGCCAAGCACTTGGATGGAGTTTTATGGCAAGCTGCCTAGAAGTGATGGCAGCAGCCACATGGGCACAATCCATCTTCTTTCACAGCATTGATCACCACAGGAGAAAAGTGATAGTGGCAGCATACATTTGGACAGCAGATCTGGCTGAAGTGGACCCGATTTAGCTGTCCAGACTGCCCTGAAGCTCCAGGATATTCCAGAGCTTCAAACCAATTCCAGCATATCCCTTAAATTAGCCAAATGCAGAGCAAGGGCAGTTTAAAGCAAGCAAGCAAACAAATAAACAAATCTACAAGAAAAGAGCAATACTTACTGGAAGCTGCTGTATCGTGAAGACTATCAGCAATCCATTTATGGTAAGTACAGTTTTTGGGACCACAGTAAACAAGCCCTCTGCTTTTAGCAGCTACTTTGCTCCAGGGAAAGCCCTACTGTGAGTATTACAATAGTTCACTCCCAAAATTGTGCCCTATTTCTTTTGGATATAATCAGAGGCAAAGTTAGTTCCCCACATGGGCTTACAATTGATTTTGCTTTATAGTGCCATTAAATGCAGTGCTGCTTCTGCAGCATTTTTCTCTTCTGGTACCATGCAGGAGACATTCACATGGCCCTAAATCCAATTGCTTGTCTTCGATCAGAGGAGGCTCATTAAATCAACTGGAATTAAATGAATGTTGACTTACTATTGCTGAGATCCAGTTGTGGACTCCGGGGTACTTGGAACAAGGCTTATGGACTTATAGAATGGAATGGAAGAAATAATTGTTTGGTTCTTATATAGCACACCTATTTTTTGTTGAAAGCGACAGAAGAGATTTCTCAAGTCTTTTTTGGATCCTGGAATGAGCAAAAACACAGATAAACTGTTGAAAAGGTTGACCCTACCAGACAAGGGAACAGTATGGGGAAGCGCTCAAATTCATATTTGGGATGTAAAACATATTTTTCCATGTGAAATTGCCTGCCCCACCATCCCATAGGCATTTTTGGAGATGACACAGAAGACGGCCTTCTCAGTGGCTCTCCCTTTTAAGAGAAACTTTTTTTTTCGTGTCAGGAGCAACCTGAGTTGCTTCTGGAGTGAGAGAATTGGCCGTCTGCAAGGACGTTGCCCAGGGGACGCCCGGATGTTTTGATGTTTTTACCATCCTTGTGGGAGGCTTCTCTCATGTCCCTGCATGGAGCTGGAGCTGATAGAGGGAGCTCATCCGCGCTCTCCCCGGGTGGGATTCGAACCTGGCAGCTTTCAGGTCAGCAACCCAACCTTCAAGTCACTAGGCTTTTATCCCCTAGGCCATCGGAGGCTCCTTAAGAGAAACTAAACAGGTGCTTTCTATACTGTCTTTCTGGAGGCTTCCTTTGATACAAGTATTATTCTGCTTGTATCTAGATGCACAAACTGCTGAGTCTAAAGCTTGAATTCCTGGTGGGAGATCGGTACTGAAGTCACACTGGTTACTCTGCTTAATTTCACACAATACAGAGATAATCCAACCACGCCAAGGTGTACAGTTGACCATCCGGATTCACAAATTCTGTGTTTGGTTGAATCTCTCCATGGATTCAACCAAACACAGCTCAAAAGTATTTTAAGAATTATTTTAAGAATTTTAAGAAAAGCTAGCTTGATTTTACCATGCATCAAGCATTATACTGATGTGCAGGCATGCCTTGCTCTAGCCTTCCACCATTTCAGAGATCCACAATTTTTCTCTGGCACTCCATTGAGTAGTTGGCCATTTTATATAAGGGACACTGTTTTCTTTATGTCATTCTATATGGAACTGAGCATCCATGCATTTTGATATCAACGGGAAGTCCTAGAACAAAATCCAGGTAGATACCAAGGACCCTCTATATTCTTTTTATTTTGAAGTTGAATTCTTTTGCCATGGACTGTAGGAGGAGAAGAACATGAGATATTAAATGAGAAGGGCACTTACTTCTCAGAGTGGACACTCCATTTCTCCCAGCCTCAATCTATTTCTCACCATCCTGATCATGGAGCAAGGGGAAAACAGTGCTAATGGGGACTAAAGAAGTTAGGAGGAGAATTGGGGGCCACACTGATTCTAATCATTTTTAGCAACACTCAATAGGGCTCATTTCTGACAGTTATACTCCACTTTTTCCTGTGGTGTTAATTTGCCAATCCCTATGCACAGCTCTTGTTTTTAGGTTTTAGCAGCTAAAGTATATGGATTTAGTAGGCCTTTCTCAAACGTATGTGTAGGGTGGCAACTATGCCAAGGTATCTTGGGTTCCTTTCCAACTTTTCCTTTGCCTCGTTAAACTTGCTAAACTTCATCCCGCTCTCGGCATTTTAACATTGCTAAGTACCAGTGACCTCAATAAATCCTAAATATCTCTCTGCATTACTTGGTTTTGACATCTTTGACAGCAGCTGCCTTATGGAACTTAACAGAAATAAAATACTGACAATTTCTCTGACTTTTCTTTACCATCACAAAGTGGAAGTAAGTCTGGAGTCCTCCTTCTATCCCTTCCCCATCTCTGGATGCATTTGTACAAGCATGATGGGGATTTGTTAACTTAAGTCTCAGCATTTTAACGTCCTGAATTCCATTGACTGGAATAAATCCTGCAGATCTATGTCTGTTACTGGAGTGGGCTTTGAGTGCATTTGCATTGTAAAATGAGTGCAGCTTTATGCCACTTTAACTGCCATGGCTATGGAAGCCTGGGATTTTTAGTTTGGTAAGGCATCAATTCTTTTTGGAAAATGAGGCTAAAGACCTTGTAAAACTGCAACCCTCATGATTCCATAGCACTGGACCATGGCAGCCAAAGTGGTGCCAAGCTGCATGCATTCTGCAGTATAGATGCACCCAAGGGCATTTTTGACAGGAGGGTGCAGGAACAAGGGGACCCTATGCAAGATCACTGACTTATCAGTTCTTAGATCTCTGTGATTTTGTGATTCACACAACAGAATTATAAGGCTCCTTTCCATAGTCCTTTTCCATGGAATCCTGGGATTTGTTGTGGAGCAAAAGGCATTTAGAAATCTCAGCCAAAGAGCTCTACTACTACAAGCTCTGGGATTCCACAGGTTGGAACGGTGGAATTATAGTGTTACAATTGTGTTGTGTGAATGGATTTGTAGCAGAGACCCTGAGTTCTTTTTGTATGGCAGCACTGTAATGAGAAAGTAGAACTTCCTGATGTTGTGTCTCTCACCCCCTTCCAAGGCATACGCTTGGAGGAAAAACAAAATTTCAGCAGCAAAGTACACTTTGCTTCTGTACTTTGCCTTGCAGTCTTTTCCTTACATGGTATTGCTATAAAATTCAGTCTGCTAAACTCAGCCACAGATCTCCTCTGCATAAAATCTTCCCATAAGCAGCATCGTTTCCACAGTTGCCTACATAATCCACATAGTTTCTCTGACATCCGTTCTACATAGTTTGATCCCTGGATTGTTAAAAAAATAAACAAGCAAGTGTTTGTTCATTCTCATGACTTTTGTGGGAAATATGAGAGAGAGACTACTTAATTCTATTTCCTCAACTCCTAAGTCCATTTATGTAAGTGCCTTACTGAATCCAATCTCTGCATAATCATAACAATAGCTCTCAAGATGGCTATCAAACATCACTAAAACAAAATAAACCAGATATCCATTCATATTATCACCGCTTGAAAGGATGTTTCCAGTTGCAGTAGGGTGGGAAGACCGTTCTGGCTTGTACAGTAGTCTGAAATTTAATGGAGCTCTCCAAGGTGCTGAACCTATATGGGAGACAGAGCCTAGCACCTTGGATAGCTGATTGAAATTTCAGAGTAAAGCCAGAAATAAGTTGATCATGCTATGGAAACCACCAGTTGCCTAAGGATGTGTCTTCTTCATGCACTGCTTAAAGTTGAAATTGCTCATAATTCAGGGAAGTGTAATGCATTTCATAGTCTGGCCCACACCAAAAGAGACGACCATCTCCCATGTCCCAGTGAAGTAGACTTCCACCATCAATAGAGTTCCCAACAAGGTCTTTTCTTGAGATCTTAGCAACCAAAAGAGTTCATAGCAAGATAGGTGATCCATTTAGATGAGTAGTTTGCAATCTGGAGTCCCCAAATGTTTTTGGCCTTCAACTCCCAGAAATCCTAACAGCTGGTAAACTGGCTGCGATTTCTGGGAGTTGTAGTCCAAAAACATCTGAGAACCACTGATTTAAATGGTTTGGATCTCAAGCCATGTAGAGTTTGGAGCAAAACTTTAAATGAGGTCAACATAACCAAGACATGCATTGCCAGTATTTGTTACTTCTGGATTTGTCTGTGTGGCTTAGACACATGTCCATGAGCCAAATCATTCTTTTTTAAAGGTCAAACAATGCAATGTCAGCCAATCTGGAACATTTAAAATACTAGGCTGGCAAGAAAATTGAGAGCAGACAAATCTTTAATTTATTCATTAAGCTAGGAATTTAAAACCAGAATGGAATTGGCAAGCTTTACCTAAGGCTTTTGTTCTCTATTTGATTTGAGATAAAAAAGCAAGCTTCAGGGGCTTCTTATAGAACAAAATAACAACAACGCTAGTTAAATAAACAACAACATAATAAAAAGAGCCTCTTGAAACCTAGATTATGTACAGGGTGAAAAACAGTGTTTATGAACAGAGTCATGTTGGTCATTAAAATGACCGAAGATGTTAATACTGAAAAATAATTGGCCGCACTGTCAGGACAAGAGCATCAAATGCATTTTGTTCATTTCCACAATTATCTGTGTATACTGTTGAGCACAAGGATGCTTTAATTACGGAACAAGACAAAGATGCCTTTCAAATCAAATGTAGATTATTCATTACTGAATTACTTGTTTCCATTTAGAGGATGCATGTATAGATTTTTGCTGGGCTTTGCTCGTTCTATTCACTTGATGGGCAAAAAACCCTCAACTATGATTCACTAAGCCACAAATAGACTGCAGCATAGTTCTCCCATGCTCAGTAAAATAATAAAGCAAAAAATTGCAACTTCTACTGCAATCAGGAGTGTGTGTGTGTGTTTGTGTGTGTGTGTGAGTAGTGATCAGGTGCTGCAGAGGATTTGGAGAGTCCACATTCTAGCCAACAATGAGCCATGAAATGGGTTGGATATCCATAGGGCAGTCGTGAGGATAAATAGGAGAAGGGCAACCATGGCTAGAGACACGTATCAGCAGAGTATCATCATCATCATCATCATCATCATCATCATCATCATCATCATCATTATCATCATCATCATTTCTAGATACTATTCCCCGACTGTGGAATTCACTGCCCACTGAGATCAGGCAAGCCCCCACCTTGTTAGCCTTTAAGAAAGATCTAAAAACATGGCTTTTCCGATGTGCCTTTGGGGAGTAAATGTTATATACCTCTTTGGTTATTCCCCTTGGATTCTATCCTTTAGACTGCTCCACCATTTTATATCCCTGTTCCCTTCATTCGTATGCCTCTCTCTCCCGAGTTTTTAATTAAGTGTTCATGTGGCCCGCCCTGTTTTTTACTGTTTTCTCTGATTTGTGCTGTAATGTATATGATTATTTTTGCACTGTTATATTGTGTTATGATATGTTGTTTTATTTTTTTATATTGTATGGTGTCTGGGCATGGCCCCATGTAAGCCGCCCCGAGTCCCCGTTGGGGAGATGGTGGCGGGGTATAAATAAAGTTTTTTTATTATTATTATTATTATTATTATTATTATATCCCACTTTTCTCCCCATGGGGACTCAAGGCAGCTTACCATGTCTGTTAGGCAGGGTTACACATGCTCAATATGATTCAGCTCCCTAGTTGATAATCTGGTCAAATTAAGATGGTTTTTATAAACCACAGCTATCTCAACCCCTGCCCACTTTCACTCATCTGCTCACTTATGCAGCATAATCCAGTTCAAATCAGATAATCTAGATTATCTAAGACCTTGGTGACTTCCCCTACACTCTCACTTTTTAAAAAGACCCCAATGTACCTTTTAGGGACTATGGGGGAGATGTTCATCATTTGCTTGTGTCTCCATGAATCTCCTTGTAAAAAAATGGGGTATTATTATTATTATTATTATTATTATTATTATTATTATTAAGCAGAGGCATAATACTGTTGCTCAGATAATCTACTGGAACTTGTGTCACAAATACCATCTGCCTATAACAAAGAACTGGTGGGATTACAAACCTGAAAAAGTCCAGACTACTCTGGGACTTCTGAATTCAGACTGACAGTTTTGGAGCACAATACTCCTGATCTCACAATCATGGGAAAAAAACAAAGTATGGATTGTCGATGTTGCAATTCCAGATGACAGTAGAATCAATGAGAAGCACCTAGAAAAGCTTACACGATACGAGGATTTAAAGATCAAACTGCAAAGACTCTGGCACAAGCCAGTCAAGGTGGTCCCAGTGGTGATGAGCACAGTACCTAAAGACCTTGGCCTGCACTTGAAAACCATTGGTGCTGACAAAATCACCATTTGTCAGCTGCAAAAGGCCACCCTACCCAGATCTCCACGCATTATTCACCGATACATCACATAGTCCTTAATACTTGGGAAGTGTCCAACGTGTGATCCAATCCAAAAGCCAGCATTGTGATCTTCTTTGCTGGGCACTAATCTTGTTGTGTGTCAAATAATAATAATAATAATAATAATAATAATAATAATAATAATAATAATAATAATAATAGTGTGTTGTGTGCTTTTTGGGCTGTATGGTTGTGTTCTAGCTGCATTTTCTCCTGATGTTTCACAGGCATCTGTGGCTGGCATCTTCAGAGGATAATAATAATATCATTTCAGGTTCTTTTCTCAAAGCTGGGACTGGAATTTATTCTGGTTTACTTCCAGGCCTTTTCTGGGACTAAAACAGCCCAAGGAGTCTCACAAATAATGGTTAGTGGTCATTTGGGGTCTCAAGGACTACAAAAACATCACCGTACTTCATGAGTAACACATTTTTCATCCTTGCGCTATTGGATATTTCAGAGATGCAAGAGAATAAATACTTGGCCAATGTTATCTGCTTCTGTGTTCAAGACAACGTAGCATCTGCTAAAGCAGGTTAGCAATATTTTCTCAGTCTCAGATCTTTTCCCAGTTTCAAACATCAAGGCAAGTGCAAAGTGTATCTAATAAGGTCAGATACGGTGCATCTGTGCTATAGGTTTAAAGCTGTTTGACACCATTTTAACTGCCATGGCTCCAGGCTATGGAATCATGGGAGATGTTGTTTGGAGAGGCACCAGCATTATTTAGCTAAATACCTAACTTCTCATGGTGTTTTGCACATATGACTCCAAGGTCTGCCCTCAGTGCCAGAGATTTCAAACTTGGCGGTTCTTCTGCTCTTCTGTTTGAAGGGCTGAAATGTTGGTTTGTTTGTTCCTAAAGAGAAGAATACAAAGATAGAGAAAATGTCAGTGAAATTGGAAGCAAGAAGCCTACAAATTGCCAAGATGATTGACTGAAGTGGAGAAAGGAAGGAGGGAAAGAAGGAAAGGAGTCAGTTGTGGTGTTAAGCCACTACGTTGCCCATTTGTGATAGGCTGTGGCTATCAAATAAATAGTTTGATTGTTTTCTAAGTGTCCCCATTTCAGCAGCTCCATGAGATGCTTACAAGTAGAATAAGAGCAAGGAAGTAGAAAGTGCACAAATGCACATATGTGGCAGACACATTTGAACATCTATCCGATGATTGCACACACAATCCAAAGGGAGAGATGTGAGGAAAAGCAGAAGATATATTTGGATTAGCGCTTCCCGAAGCTCAAGCCAATATGGCCAAAGAGCAGATTAGAATAATAATAGAACTGGAAGAGCTCGTAAGGCCCATTCAGACCAAGCCCATTCTAACATGCAAGAAACAACTGTTCAAGAATTCCTGACAGATGGCCATCCAGGCTCTGTTTAGAAATCTCCAGAGAAGGAGATTCCACCACACTCTGAGGCAGCAGCATATTTCACTGGTGAATAGATCTTACCATCCGGAAGTTTTCCTAAATTTCAGGTGGAATCTTTTTTTCCTATAGTTTAAATCTATTGTTACTGGAGCACCATAAAGCAAGCTGGTTCCATCTTTAATGTAACATCCTTATTTAAACATGGCTGTCATGTCCGCAGAGAGCCCTTGGTGCAAAAGTGAGTTAAACCACTGTTTGCTGAACTTGCTGATTGAAAGGTCAGCAGTTCGAATCCAGGGAGTGGGGTGAGCTCCCACTGTTAGCTCCAGCTCCTGCCAACCTAGCAGTTCGAAAACATGCAAATGTGAGTAGATCAATAGGTACCGCTCTGGTGGGAAGGCAATGGCGCTCCATGCAGTCATGCTGGCCACATGACCTTGGAGGTGTCTATGGACAATGCTGGCTCTTCAGCTTAGAAATGGAAATGAGCACCAACTCCCAGAATCGGACATGACTAGACTTAATGTCATGGAAAAACCTTTACCTATCTTATCATGTCCTCTCCCAACTTTCTTCATTTCAAGATAAACATAACCAGTTTTTAAAGACACTTCTTATAGGGCTTGATTTTCAGACCTTTGATCATTTTGGTGGTCTTTTTCTGGACACTTTCCAGCTTGTTCGTATCTTTCATGGAATTGTGCTCAGAACTAGTCATGGTATTCAAGGTGAGGTCTGACCAAAGCTGAATAGGGTGGAAGTAGTGCATACCCTGATATGGACACTATATTCCTCTTGATGCAGCTCAGAATTGTTTTTTTTTTACAGCCACATTATATGATGTATGTAGAGAAGGGGAGATAAGCTAGAGTTCCAAAGCTGATGTGAATACATATGAGCATAATGACAACAATACCTTCAGTTGCTTTCTCCCAAAACTGGGAATTAAGGAGGCTAACAAAAATAAAACACATATTCATTTAAAACCAACCCAACAACATCATTAAATCATGAAACAAGTTGTTTAAAAATGCAATCAAATGATAGAATTATAGTGATTTGATCATTCAACTGTAACTCTGAAGAAGAAGAAGAAGGTTAGAATCCTATAGCGATCATGAAACTCACTGCGTGATCTTGGGTGAGTCATAATATCTCAGACTCAAAGGAAGACACTGGGAAATCTCTTTTGAACAAATCTTGCCAAGAAAACCCTGTGATGGTATCATCTTATGGTCACAGAAGTAACATGTCTGGAAGGCACACAACAATAACAACTCCACTGCAAAATACATTTAAAATCAAGTGAACAATGTAATCTCCAAAACAACTGCAGTTAATTCTTGTGCCTTGCAGTTCATTCCTCAACCAGCTGGGGTCTCGAGATTATGTGCTTCCAAAGTGACAATAAAACAGCAGTGACATTTCACTCCCCTTAAAAATCTTCTCATAAAATCCTGCAGAGATTTCTAATCGCATATACCTTCAAGGCAGAACAGCATACAATGAAAAGAGGTTACACAGCTGCAGACATGTACGGATCCATGAAAAGGCTTGTAGAGGTTTTTTTATTGGAGATTTTGGGCTGCCCTACTTGGAGTCGAATGGAATGAGTTCAGAAATGTTAAGTTCTCCCGTCTTTAGAAGTCCAACCCCATTCTTCCATACACAATCATAAAAACCTCAAGAGACCACACCTCATGTCAAGGCAACCTGTTCAACTGTTGAACAGCTCCTGCCATCTGGATGTTCTTTCCAATATTCAAGTGGAATCACTTTTTCAATTGCTTCATGTCCTGTTCTCTGGATCTGCAGAAAACAAAGTCTGTACCATCTGCAACATGTCATCTTGTCCTTCTTTTGAGTCCTTTGTTTTTGTGTGCCACAAGTGATCTCTGACATATGGCCATAGGGTTTTCTGGGGCTGAGAGATTTGGGCCGGGCATTAGCACAGCTGGTAAATCAACAGCAGCAATAAGTTCTCCCAACTTAAAGGTTACCAGTTTGAAGCCTGGGTCTGAGTGGCCACCTGATTGTCAGCCCAGCTCACTGTTTACCTAAGCAGTTTGAAAACAGCTTAGAGCTGTAAGTAAAGAAATTAGCCACCGCTAAAAAAAACAGGGGCGGTATTTTAAAACACCATAAAAGAAAAAGACCAGAAAAATGCTGGCGACCAAAAGGAAGGAGGAAGCCCTGATGGCTCTTTGTCATGGAGGATGGAGGGACAGCACCTCCTTGTGGCTAAATTTGAGCACAACCTCCACGGCAGCAAAGGTGGATGTCAACACAACATACCCCCTTTCTGTCTGTTCTGTCCTGTCTGTCCAAACAGCATTGAATGTTTGCCATGTATATGTATTGTGATCCGCCATGAGTCCTCTTGAGGAGATAGAGCAGAATATAAATAAAGTGTTGTTGTTGTTATCACCTAAAGTCATCCGGGAATCAAATCCTGGTCTCTATAGTCATCATTCAACAGTCAAACCATTATGCCATGTTGTCTTAGGAGCAAACTTTAACTGAAGTTCATGGAGTTTAACAACAGACCAAATTTGGAAATTCATTCAGCAAAATAGCACCTGGTGGAATCTGGCTTGGAAGTGATGTAAATCAAGTAAATCAACTTTGTATAGAAGTCTTACAATATCATAAAGAGGCAGTATCTGAGTATCAACAGGCCATGCCAGTCATATGAACTCACCAATGATGAGCAAAATGTATTTCCAAACTATTGCTGAGACTTTGGGTGCATTGATGCTGAAAAATAGATGCAGGTCAAAATTAACTGCCATAGTTCATCATATGGAATCATGAGAACTGAAGTTTTACAAAGTCTTTATCCTTCTCTACCAAAGAGTGTGAATGTCTCACCAAACTACCAGAGGCCATCCAGCCTCTGTTTAAAGCCTCCAAAGAAGGAGCATCCACCACATTCTGAGGCAGAGAGTTCCACTGCTGAACAGTTCTTCTTATGGTCAGGAAGATCTTCCTAATATTCTGGTGGAAACTCCTTTCCTTTAATTTGAACCCATTGCTCTGAGTCCTAATCTCCAGGACAGCAGGAAACAAGACTGCTCCCTCTTCTTTATGACATCCTTATAAATATATAAGCATTGTTATCATGTCTCATCTCAACCTTCTCTTTTGCAGGCGAATTATACCCAGCTCTTTAAGCTGCTCCTCATAGGACATGGTTTCCAGACCTTTGATCATTTTAGTTGTCCTCCTCTGGACACTTCCTGCCTTAGAGTCAATATCTCTTTTAAACTGTGGTGCCCAGGATTGGACAGTGTCACTCCAGGTGAGTTCTGACTAAAGCAGAATAAAGGGGCACCATGACTTACCTTAATCAATAGATTCCACTTGAACATTAGGAAAGAACTTCCTGTGAGAGCTGTTCAGCAGTGGAACTCTCTGCCTAAGAGTGTGGTGGAGGCTCCTTCTTTGAAGGCTTTTAACAGAGGCTGGATGGCCATCTATCGGGGGTGCTTTGAATGTAGTTTTCCTGCTTCTTGGCAGGGGGTTGAAACTGGATGGCCCATGAGGTCTCTTCCAACTCTAGGATTCTACATACTATGACAACAGAAATTTTTAGGGTTTACTTCATTTAAATGAATGTGAACAGTAGCAAGAAGTGTGAGCCAGATGGAAGGAATGTGATATTTAAGAACAACAAACGCTGGTAAGTGCGGTTCAATATGTTGCTGCCTTGGAGTGTGATGGATTCTCACTCTTGGGAGGTTGGATGGTCATTTGTCAGGATTGCCTCAACTGTATCTTCCTGCCTGGCAGAATGGGGTTGGACTGGATGGCCCTTGTGGTCTCTTCCAAATCTAGGAAGAGGAGGAAAACTGAGAGTAGTAAAGTGAATTCAGATTTTGTTGACATGCAACATTATGAGCAAAATCTAGTGAGTGAATTTCTATTTCCCAATTTTGAGCATCAAGACATTTCAGATTAGTCTTGCTCTATATTACTTTCATTCAATAGGACTCGTTTAGCTTAATGCCTTTGGCTCACTTAGTAGATAACAGCTGGAATTCTGCTGGGGAATTATGAATGTGTAAGTGTTGTAGTTACAATCCTATGCCATGAATCTTGCCCTCAGATTCTTGTCATCATTCTGCTGCTTCACAATCAACAGGAGAACACAGTCCTATTGCTTACAGCAGCTGCAGCTTTTCAAACCTTCACAGTCCATATGTAGATACATAGGGATCATGAATATAAAACAGTCACAGGTGTGTAATCCTTGGTTTGTTATTATACATGTGCCTTCAATAGTTTTTAGTGTATGGTAACCTCAGGGTGCATTTCACATATTTCTTCAGAAAGTGTTTTTTTGTCATTGCCTTCCTCTTGAGACTGAGAGTGTGTGACTTGCCAAAGGCCACCCAGTGAGAGTCCATGGCTCAGTGGGATTTCTACCCTGGTCTCTAGAGTTATAGGCCAATCATCAAAACACAGTGCTATGCTTACACATTCATAACTGCCCACCAGTATTCTGGCCACGAGTATTTTTACTCACAAGCACGTTGCTGTGTGGATTAACAAATGATGAGTAGCCATGCATTGTTGTTGTGTGCCTTCAAGTCTTTTCTGATTCATGGCAACTCCAAGGCCACCCTATCATGTCATTTTCTAGAGCTGAGGATATGTGACTTGCCTAAGGTTATCCAGTGGGTATTTTTGGTCTTCAGAGTTGAGGTCCAACACACAAACCAGTACATTACAATGCCTTTATGTCAATTAAACTAGCTCCCTTGCTCTCAGAAATAGAAGTGGGATAGCTAGCTGCTAGCAGTTAGAATCTTCCTGTAAGTCCTTGGGGTGTTTCATCTATTTGGTGGGAGGAATAGAACTTCACCCATTTTTGCTCTATATAAGGTAAAATAAGAAAGTAGGTTAAATAAGCAGCAATAGCAACATAAGAGAAGCAATCAAGTTTCAGCCAGTTTAAAATCTTCTTTCCTTGCCAATGGTTGCGCAGGCAACCTGAAGGCGATGCTGCAGATAAATCTCACCTGAAGAGCTCTGACTGGGCGATGATAATTGTGATTAATAACACCCACTACCAAGGCACAATTAGAATGGTCCAGGTTTTTTTAATTAGGTGTCTCAACCTGGTCTGCAAAGGGATGGCACTGTGGGGGCGGTGACTTTACAGCCTGACCTTTTTTCGGAACACAATGCTGACGTCCAAGGAGCTGTTTTGATAGTTCTTCCATTGCCCTGGCTGGAAAATGACCTTACAAAATCTGTTGATTAAGTGCCCTCCTTTATCAGCCTCTTGATTCAACATCACAGCAAAGGATGCAAAAGGCAGCCAGGGAGGCTGGGGTCTGCTACATCATATTTTTTGCTTTTGCAAAGAAAAACAAAAACAAAAATAAGATTTAAAGGGGGGAAATGTTCACTTTCTTGTTCCACTGTTTCACAAAGCCTGGATGAGCTGGGCTCATTCCAAAAACAAAACACTTCTTTTAGATGGGTGAAATATTTATCTATATATATAAAAGAGTGATGGCATCATGGCGACCCACAAAACAACAAAACTACAGGCCCCCCAACCTCGAAATTTGACAACACTACCCATCATCCACGCCTCTAGGTTGATACAACAAAAAGAAAAGAAAAATAAAGTCCTAATTTGAGAGAGAGGAATAATTGCTTTTATCCAATTGCTGCCAGTTAGAAGGCTAAGCTCCTCCAACTTGGTCTCCTAGCAACCCAATTTTTTTTAATAAAAAACACTAAAAAATTAATACAATAAAATACTATAATAACAGAAAATAACTAAAAATAATACAAGAAAATAATAAAATATAATAAATAAAAATATAACTTACAATAAAATTAATTAAAAAATGCAAATGACATCAAATAAAAATTACACAACAATTTTTAACCAATACCACCACCACTTTTCCACAGCAACGCGTGGCCGGGCACAGCTAGTTCTTTATATAAGGAAAAATACAGTCTCTCTGATATTGTTCAACAGCAGTATAAATAGAGAAATTAAGCAAATATAGAATACTTTTCCTCAATGACCTTATAGTCTGAAAAGAGGGAAACCTCAGGTTCAAGGACCAAAGCCATCCCTCTTGGTTTTTCAGTCTGGCCCTTTGGACTTCTCTGGATGACATCTTTCAAACAACAGTTGCTTTGAGTGTTCTTCCAACATTTGTGCAGCTTTTATACACCAATTCACAAAGCTGGAATGCCTTCCATATGACTCAGAGCACTAAGAGCTTTGAAAAAAATCATGTTGCTAATTATGGCCCCAAACTTTCATAATAGATTGCACCCCCCCCCCATTAGGATAGGACCCTGAAATCTAGTTTGTTTTTTGGGTTAATGGTGGTTTCTCATCCTCTATTGAAAGCTGGATGGCCAAGAGGGAAACCAAAGGGAAGAAAGACAGGGAAGAAGAAAGGATAAAAGGAATGGATGTGACTGTAGTTCTGACTTTGGCATGGCTAGGGACAGAGATTAGGAAAATGGAAAGTTGAAAGACTTAGTGGAATATAGTGGTTTATATGATTGATGCCAGGTTGAGTGTGATGAAGTCCTCAGTCTTCTAAACAACCATTAATAGTACATGAGTCATCTCCAGTTTTCTTTTCTTTGGCAGTCGTGGCCCTCTGTATCCACAGGGGATTTGTTGAAGGACACTATGCATACACACTCACAGAGACCAAAATCCATGGATGTTCAAGTCCCATTATGTTGAATAGTGTAGTAGGATGGTGCCTTTCACATAAAATGACAATAAATTCATACAAGTGCTGGAGAGAGCCTGAAGATTTATGAAGTGGCAGAAAGCTACAGCAGGATAGGCATGCATGTCATTGTATTTATTTACTCTATTTATACTTCACCTTTCTCTATCCTGCAAGGAGGCATGGCACATGGCAAAAAACCCTGACATTGCTTTTGGGACTTCAAAAATATATATTGGGGCTGTGATTGGTTAAAAACCAAGTTGTAAAATTAGCTCCTCTAGTAGGTCCAGTTGAGAATGAAAGTGATTTCATTCTGCAGCCAAGTGAAATATCACTTTTTAATAAATCTCTAGAATTTGCCAGAAATACATGGTGAATATTGTTGTTGTTGCTGTTGTTGTTTGCTTTCATGTTGTTTACAACTCAAGGCAACCCTTCCATAGTATTTTCTAGGCAAGAGGGAGTTTGCCCTTGCCTTTCACTGAGGCCCAGAATGTGTGACTTGCCCTTTTCCAGAGCCTTAATCCAACACTCAAACTGCAATGCCACATTCCCATGGTGAACATCTCTAAACCCTTCTCCCCTTAAGCCAGTGCAGATCACATACATGACAGGTGCATTTCTATCTTTTTATCCACGGAACTTTGGGAAATACATTGAAAAGAACCTGTTGTCAAGCAGCACTACCCCAAGCAGCAGCATCAGAGCTAACTCAGATCCCAATAGGTAATCTCTGTTTCCATTCAGTTTACAGCATCCAGCAGAGCCACTGTTAAACACCCTTTTGTCTAGATAGCATCAAACTGGGGAAAGAAAAAAAGCTTGTGCATTTTCTCATCTTCCATAAAATAAAAGAATGTATTGACACCTTCCAGGAAAAGAAGGAATGGGATGTGATGAGTCTTCAGATTGAGGGCATTTTTCTGGAGAACTTATTTGCTTTGCAACAAATCATATTTTTACACATCAAACATGCAACATGTCTGCACAGGAATTGGTGGACTTTGTGCAAATAGTATATTGTTTCATGTTCAAAAATGTAGCCTTTTATTGTTTTATGTGCAACCCCTTATATGTTCAATTCAAACAAAGCAATAGGTACAAATGGATTTTTCAAGAAAAGTAATAGAGTGAATATAGTTGTTAAAAACTGTAGAGAAGCCATCATTTTCTTATGTAGTGGGGAGAAAACTCTTGGAATTATCCATTCTTTCATCCAAGAATGAAACAATTAGAGAAATAAATCCTTGTACTAAACAACAATATTTGATACAAGTCCTGTATCAAGGATTGCCTCTGAGAACAGATGGGACTATCAAATGAGCTCTAAAGATGCTATTGTTGGGTTTATGTGTCCTCCAGTCAATTCCAAATTACCATGATCCTATCATAGTGTTTTATTTGCAAGATTTATTCAGAGGAGGTTTGTCATTGTCTTCCTTTAAGGCTAAGAAATTATGAGTTGCCCAAAGTAACTCAGTAACTTTCCAGGTTTGAGCTTCATCTCACAGAGTCCTAGGCCCCTTCCGCACAGCTGTATAAAATCCCACATTATCTGCTTTGAACTGGGTTATATGGCAGTGTGGACTCCGATAACCCAGTTCAAAGCCGATATTGTGGATTATCTGCCTTGATGTTCTGGGTTATATGGCTGTGTGGAAGGGCCCTACATTTTTTCTTTAAAGCTGTTCTTGGTGCTGACCATTGGTATGAGGACATCTGGTTGAGCTTCATCCCTTGGCATTTCCACCTAAAAAGGATATCAAGTAACAATCTGTGGAAAGAACTCACAGCGCTGTGTGGGCAAACAAATAATGTGACTTATAGCTTTGGATAATGACTTTTTTGACTGCGTTGTCATTGTTATATGCCCTCAAGTCAGCTTTGTCTTATGACCATTTCAGGAATGTTATAGCTTTTCATGGACTCTAGTCATTACCAAACCTGCTTGTGTTTTGCATTGGTTTCCTTGACAGAGTCCATCCATTTGTGGCATGGTCCTCCTTTTTTCTTAATGGCTTCTGCTTCATGCTATATGGCAGTGCTTTTTTTGGTAATGGAATTACAATTCCCATGATGTTAGAGTTTGTATTTAGGATAGCATTGCTATTGCTGAGGTCTCCAAAGTTAGGCAGACCTTTCTACTGAAAAGTAAGACTAAAGCCGGCATGCTTTTGATTTATTCCAACTAGAAAAAGAGAACATCTTCACTGTAGAATTAATGCAGTTTGAGACCACTTTAACTGCCATGCCTCAGTGCTATGGAATCATGGGACCTGTAGTTTTACAAACTTTCTCTGACAAAGTGTGTTGGTGCGTCATCAAATTACAAATCCTAGGAGTCCATAGCATTAAGCTATAGGAGTTAAAATAATGTGAAACTGTATTAATTCTAAATTGTAGAGCCTGCTTATTCAGTGAGCTGTTGTTATAATGAATCAACATGTAGGTAAATCCTATTGACTGAATGGATCTATTCTAGTGAACACTAACAACAGGATATAGCTATAAGTGTGCCAAATAGAGGCAACAGATAACTAATCAGGACTGTCGCTGCCAAATTGGAACATTCGGAGGGTATGAGTCATAGCTGTATAAAATAAAGAATTGAAGAAAGACAGACAAACAGACAGACAGATAGACAGACAGAAAGAAAATTAATTGAGGCTGTAATCAGGTGGCCTTGGTCTGGATTTGCTTCTACTGTGTGTTCTAGCTATCTGCTTTGACACTGGGCTTCTATTTATCAGATTTAACAGCATGTCAGTCTCAAAAGATGGATGCCTTATTTTCAAAGGATGCCTATTTATGTACAGGAATATAGGGAAGTGGCATCAGTTTCCTACATCTCCTCCTACAGAGTTACATCTCCCCCATCTCTACCCCCAGTTCCAAGAAGACTTGCCTTCTATTTATTTATTTATTTACATCATTTCTATCCCGCCTTTCTCACCAGAGGGGACTCAAGATGACTTACAAATCTGGCAAGATTCAATGCCAATACAATTACAATACAGTAGAGTAAAAACATCAAGCAACCTAATTGTTTTAAATTAGGTATTAAAACACATGAAACAATATACAAAACTTAAGACATATAAAGTGCATGAATCAATTCATCCAAAAACCTTGCAAAAACCTTCTATCTTCTGGAGGTTAAAAGGCCTCGAACCTCTCCACCCTGTATCCTCTCTTTGCATGATCCATGTGCAACCTGTTGTATCTGTACAAATCAAAGCAGACCACCGACACAAAATGGATAACCTTTGTAGCTCTGGATCAACTGCATACATTTGCATAGCATACATAGCCAATGAGGTGGCAGTGTCTATCAAGCCAGGAGGAAGATGAAAAGCATGGAAAGGACACAATCAGTCCTCATTGTCCTACTTCTTCACTTAACCTCTCACTATTTCTGTGATGTTTCTTTCTCTGTTGCATCCTTGGCTGGCTGTGTCTTTCTTGGAAAGTGAACTGCTCAATACGCAAAGACATTGTCAGCCAGTCAACATAAGGATTGGACACAACTGGACTCGGGCAATGTTTTCTAATTTGGATGCAAATATATGCACTCAAATGAGGACAGAGATATGCATGCCAGGAATGGGGAAAGTGTAGCCCCAGGGCTGTTTTAATGCTTAATAAATCCCTCCTTCCATTTTCCCAATTTCTCCCCTATTTCTCAGAAGTTAGGGAGAAATTCCACATTCTTCCCTTCCCAGAATTGAACAGAAAATAGCCTTGAAGAAATCTTGTAAATGCTGACTGTTACCCACCACTAACTTAAACAATAGTGATCGGTGGAGCCCATTTTATTGGGAAGGCAAAATGACTTTGGCTGCTCAGGACAGTATAAGGATCCACATGTTGAGAAAATGTATATCAGCAATACATAGTCTTCTTGCAGAATAGCAACACATACCAGAGACTCCATGAATGTGCAGCCACAGCACGCAAAGTGTATTAAGATACACGGCTAAGTTCCTGTGGGATCGCTACTGTGTGTGTCTTAAGAGAAAAGGACTCACTCTAGTTGATTACAATCCACAGGCTGAATAATTGGAGTAATTAAGGTCAACAAGTTTGGGCCATTCCCAAAGGGGTATAACTGGGGAGAGTTTGTTGTATGTTATGGACTTACTGAATGTTTTCCTCCGAGCTTGCTTGGAGTAAGCTTCTAGCTTGCCGCCTATTTATTTCCTTGCTCGTCTCCATGAGCAAGATATAAAGATTGGGAGAAGACATATTTTCTGGTGGAAATCATTGCATGAATTCATTGCAAGGACCATATGTGCGTTTGATATTCCAGAGGAACTGTGATCATATTACTACTAAAAAGTTTGTGTTGAAGTTGCTGTTTTTTTCCATGAAATTTGCTGCATGAGAGTAAAGTTCTAGTTTTGCATTTTCTTCTACTTGTGTTACTCTTTTTTTTAATATACAAAAGACTAATCTACTGCTGGTCTGCACACACTGTCAAACCATAACAAAGTGCACCTTCTGCTATAGTGCACAAAGTTGCAATATGCATAGCCTGGCTTCAGACACTGTCTGTAAAATATGTCTGTGGCAGTGTGATAAATCATCTACCCCAGGTACATTTTCATTTTCAAATATGAAAATTAACAATAGTACCCCTCTATACAAATTTGAGAGGTAGATTTTAGCACCATGGATAGCTCCCTCAATGTTCAAGTGCATTCCTAACAGGATGCCCACCTCTTGAACATTGAGGGAGTTATCCATGGTGCTGAAATTTATCTCTCAAATTTATATAGAGTACTATTGTTAATTTTCTTATATGAAAATGAAAATGAAAGATGATTGAATAAAGATCTTGCTGCAGTGTTATAGAACTCATCAAATGATCTTTCAATACAAAAATGGACAAATAGAGGGCAGTCTATTGAAATAAATATTTAAAAAGCTAATGCATAAAATGAGATTAGCAAGAGGTGTAATCAAAGAAGATAAATTTGAAGAAATTCAGAAACTCCTTATGACTTTACTTGTGCAAACTCTAGATTTAATCAAACTCTGTTTGGAAAAATGTATTTTGAATATTAAGAACAACACTATGTATAAAATTAAAATTTCCTGTTTAATTGTGTGGAACTTACTTTGAAAGCAGTTGTTATACTCCACAAACTTTGTTTTTTTTTATGACTGAGGGTAGTACTATTATATCTGGGCACTTCGTTTATAATTTTCCTTAATGAAAATAGGCCATTTTAACCTTTCAATGTGCAGATCACAACAAAATTAGGATGTTTTTATAATATAACTAATTAGGAACAAAAATCATGTTACATAGTGTAATATGTAAGCCATTTTTATTCTATGAAGATGTTTACTGATGGACAATGTTATATATTTGGGGGGAAAGGGTAGAGGGAAGTGAATGTTATAACATTTGTATAAGGTGGAAGATTCTTGTGAATCTTCAAAGCCAACATGCAAGAGTAGCCACAATAACGATGTTCAAACTGGGGCTCCTTCTCTGGATGTTACCATTTGGATGTAAGTAAGACTGTTGCATGCACAAAAATTGAATAATTCAATACAGTATCTGTGGAACCCATATCTGCGGTTTCACTAACCCATGCCCAGGGAGTATTGGCTTCTCTAAGAATGTGCTAGATCAGGCATGGGCAAACCCGGGCCCTCCAGGTGTTTTGGACTTCAACTCCCACATTTCCTAACAGCCTACCATGCCTGATCTAGATCCTCTAGATGCTTCTCATGGAAGTTACTAGACTTGTGCAAAAAAATGGGTAGAGTTGGAAATCGTAAGAAAATCAGAAGCCATATTCGAAGTGTTTGCATGGCCCACACCAAATATTTTAGAATCAAAACTTACTCCATACTTTTTTGTTTTAGTTTTGTAAATCTCAGAAGGCTCCCAAAGTCAGGTGCATATTCAATGAAAGACAAGGAAGCAAAGCCAAAGGCTGTCTTAATACCTTTCCATTCCTCTGTGAAATTAATGCAGTATCTGCATTAGCAGTGGGCAAAAGAAGGAGGAGTGCATTTTGGGAACAGCAAAAAACTCTGGGAAATATAGTTTGGGAAGGGAAGAGCTCTATGCCAGAGAATTCAAAAGGCCGTGCCCTAAACTACATTTCCCAGGCTAGATCAGAAAACACCAATCAGGATAGCTGAGAGAGAGGTCTGTCCCTCCCTAAAACTTTGAAATTCACCAAAAATCCATGGATAAGTGAAACATTATGAAATTTGGTGTGCAATGTGTTCTACCATTTTAGCGAGTTTCACCCCACTAGCTTTAAAAATGAGGAAGATAGGAGCCCCTGAAGTTTCTCCAATTATAGTAATTTAGTTATGCACATGTACAATTACTGTAACAAAATAGTCATGAAATTTTGTGACTCTTGTTATAGTAACAACATTTTCACTAAGTATACTTTAGAAACACTTTAGAAACAAAGTGCCAGCTCCCCCCAGTTTTGTAATGACTTTTGAACCATTTTTAAATGAATCTCACATCTCTAGATGTTGCCATAGAGTTGTTTTGGAGGACCTGGCAAATTCCTGGAGAAGAAACCCGCATTTGCATTGTAAGATACAGAAATTCCCAGAAAGGATAAATTTCTCAGAATCCTAAGGTTCTCCAACATCTGGACCAGAGATAAGCTAATTTAATGGTGTTAGGTTAGACCTTTGGTTTCATATAACATGATCTGATTGGGAATGTATACTGGAGCCTTACTGTACTACCTACTAGGCTTGCTCAAATAATTCGTTTTCCCCGTTACCCGTTATTAATTCGTTATTTTCGTTAGTTTTGAAGCAATATTGAACCTTGGTTGTCCACACGCCTGGATATCGCGGTTTCGAACCGCGATTGGCCGTTTTCCGTAATGGCACCTTTTTTTCGTTTTTAAAAAATGCTTTTGCAAATCACCCAAACTTGTTTAATGGCACTGGGGCAACCTAGCGTGTTGTTGCCCTTTCATTGCTCAAATAGGGCAGTCTCTCCGTGGAAGGGTCGCTTCCTGTGTTTCAAAAGCCAACTTTGCCAAAAACAACTGCAGCTCCCATTAGTCCTTGGCAGAACTCAAAAAAATCCTTTTTGGGAAACAAGGGACCCACTTTTGCCCTTTCATTGCTCAAATAGGAAAGTCTCTCCGTGAAAGGGTCGCTTCCTGTGTTTCAAAAGCCAACTTTGCCAAAAAGAACTGCAGCTCCCATTAGTCCTTGGCAGAACTCAAAAAACTCCTTTTTGGGAAAAAAGGGACCCACTTTTGCCCTTTCATTGCTCAAATAGGGCAGTCTCTCCGTGAAAGGGTCGCTTCCTGTGTTTCAAAAGCCAACTTTGCCAAAAACAACTGCAGCTCCCATTAGTCCTTTTCGGGAAGCGTGCCGGCCAACGGTGGCCGGCCCCCCTGGGCAATATTTCAAGGTATGGGCCTTGCCGGCTGTGGCTTTTTCTTTCTTTTCTTTTCTTGCCTCCAGTAAGTTACAACACAATCACACAATAAACACAATCACAACACCAAAAAAAGGCCAAAACCCACAACAGGCAATGTGCCATGCTTTCTATATTTAGTAATATATATAATACAAAATAATAAATACAGCCAGACTTTTGAGCTGCAAGGATATTCAGTGCAATTCAACCAGACCAATAAAAGATTAACCTTCGAAAAAGGCGACCAGGCTTTGAAACAGTGATACTACTCTGAATCTGACCAACCAAAGAATTCCCCTAGATAGCAAGCACCCAGGCTTTGAACCACCGAGGCTATTCATTACAATTCTACCCCCCTAAAAGGCAACTACCTAACCTTCCAAGCAGCAAGCCTATTCCTTTCTATTCCACCTCACCAAACAAGGATTCCCATAAGAAAATGGCCAGGCTTTCAGGCTACAAAGCTATTATTCACTGTTATTCCACCTACCTAACAAAGAATTCCCATACACCACAGCAACGCGTGGCCGGGCACAGTAAACTATAAAATTGTGCAATAAATCTTAGGAAAGGGCAAACGCTCTGCAATTTAGCAAACAAGCAGGGTGGATTGTGTTCTCCCACTGTACCAAATTTGATCAGTATAGCTGAAAAAATGAGAGCAGGAGAGCCCCCGACCCCCCCCCCCCGGGCTGTTTTTGGGCGACCGCGCATGCGCGTCCGCCATTAACGAATTAATTTCGAAAATAACGAATTTTCGTTAATTTCGAAAAATTTTGGGGACAAAATTCGTAAATAGCAACAAAAACGAAAAACTGCCCCCTCTAGTTTTGAAACGAGTTTAGAATCAAATTTTTCATGGATCGATCAAGCCTCCTACCTACTATGAGGAAATGGTTGTTGAAATTGATGGATTCACCAGAAATGGATAAATTATCAATTACATTTATTAAAGACTGAAAATGCCTAATAGACTGTTTGTGAAAAAAAAATACTGGATATCTCTTATTTTGGCAATTTGTAAGACCTTTATTGGAAGAAGACTGAGAAATATGATAATATTTGATGAAACGAAAGTTGGAAGCTACTTTTTTTTCCGTCTGTATTCTTTTCTGTGCCACAGTTCTCTCTTTTTCTCTTTTTCTTTTTTTTAAACATTCTTTTTTTTTTGCATTTTGAAAAACGCTTCATAAAGAGTTTATATAAAAATGAAAGCGTGATCCTGTTTCTTTTTCTCTTACGTAATTGCTTACTTGCTGTCAAGGCTGAAAAGGCACAGTTTGTTTCCTTTTTAAAAAGAAAAGAAAAGGTACTTAGAAAGAAACTCTATCTTGATTGATTTCAGAAATTGCCAGCTCAGAAATTGGAAATGCATTTTCTTTGTGGTATTTGACATTCTGTTGACCAAGAAAGACAAATATTTGGCCTCCGAAGGGCAGACACCTTTCCATCAGTTTGACAGCTGGAAGGGGGAACCTCCCTTATCTTTCCTTTCCTTTCTCTCTGCCTCTGGCGCTTTCTGTCTTTGGAGTGAAAAGGAAGCAGTCCTGGGGCTGTTTGGTGCCATTTTCCAGCCCTTGACATCTCAAAACTCTGCAAACTGCTATTTTATTTGTCAAAAAAGTGGGCATATTGGGTATGTGTGCCAAGTTTGGTCCAGGTCCATTGTTGGTGGGGTCCAGCGTACTCTTTAATTGCAGGTAAATTATAAATCCCAAATGTCGAGGACAATTCCCCCCCAAAACCTACCAGTATTCAAATTGGGCATATCAACTATGCATGCTAAATTTGGTCCAGATCCATTGTTGTTTGGGTTGCTCTCTGGATGTATGCAAATTACAACTCCTAAAAATCAAAGTGAATTCCCCCAAAGCCCTCTATTATATTTTGTTGGCCATGAGGGTTCCTTGCTAAGTTTCTCCATACCTCATAACCTCTGAGGATGCCTGCCATAGATGTGGGTGAAACATCAGGAGAGAATACTTCTAGAACATGGCCATACAGCCCGGAAAACATACAACAACCCCATGAGGGTTCTGTTTGCCAAGTTAGGTCCACGTCCATCATTGGTGGGAATCAGAGTGCTCTTTGATTGCAGATGACCTATACATCCCAGTACTTACAACTCCCATAAATCAAGGTAATTTCCCCCCAAATCTCTCCAGTATGTTCTGTTCATCATGGTGGTTCTGTGTGACAAATGGGGTTCAGGTCCATTGTCAGTGGGGGTCACAGTGCTGTGTCCTGATGCAGGTTGAACTACAACTTCCATCATTTTGAGTCAGTCCTCCAAACTCGTCCAGTATGTTTAGTTGCTGCTCAGTTCTGCTCTTTTTGTTATGCAGACAGAGTTGAAAAGAGTAGGAAAGGGTTAAGGGAGAGGCAGTGGGCGGGATCATGCAAATTATACACCAATGGAGAGAGTAAGGAACTCTGGGATGCCTGTTGTGGAGGAAAAACAGGAAATGTAGGATTAAATTGTCCCCATATGAAAGTCTTCACTTGGGTGGGAGTAATATGTTGTTTGTGGAGGACATTGGCAGAGTTTGAGCTACATGTTAATGGCACTCGCTATAACCTGCAATGTCCTTGGAGAAGGCTTTTGGTGGCTTCTCAGCACTGTGGGTTATAGCTGTTTGTAGAGGCGGGAGCCTGTCTGTGTAAGTGGACACCTCTGCCACATACACACATACAGATTTTTACTTTTATTATGTGTATAGATTTACTATATTTCTATCCCACTCTATCAGAGTGGCTTGATATCACTGCCAGGACAGGACACCAGAAGTCTAATACCAGATGGACCAAGCTATCATTGATTTTAGATGTTCATGGGAACATGAAATGAAATACATCACACTTGGTACCAAGTGTTTTTCTTGCCGATGCTGACAACTTTAATGGTCTCAAGGCTTCTTGCCAGTATAACTTTAAAATGCTTGTGAGGTAGGCAAGTGCTAGAAAGAAAAGCCACTCAATGCAGGACTGGATAGATTCCAAGCTTCTACAATCACAACACAGATATATAGAAATGTGATACGAAATGTAGAGGTCAGCTTTTTAATTCGAGGGAAAACATTCTTTGATCTGCATTCTCCAAAACAATGAAAACCACTAATGGGTTATGATGGAACATAATTGTCTAGAAAAGTGGGAGGAAAGAAAATTATTCTAGACCAGAACTGAGTTCCACCATCACCCATTAGTGGTTTTCTATCTTTAGGATCCTGGAGACCAACACTCCCTCTAACTGCAAAGCTTATCTCTATACCTGATTATCACAGTTCTACATATCTATGTTGTGAGCACTTTTGGTGATAGCAAAAACACATAAAGCAACCCCCTAAATATCCCACGAATAGAAGAAATAATTCCCAGTTGCATGGTAAAGATTTGAATGTTAGATTCGGGTCTTAATGTTCACACTTTTGGGTAGAGAAATAACCAAAGTGCCATTTCAGGGCCTGGCTGTGGTGCAGGCTGGTAAACAGCTGCTGCAATAAATCACTCTGACCATGAGGTCATGAGTTCGAGGCCAGCCCGTGGCGGGGTGAGCACCCGTCAATTAAAAATAAAATATAGCCCCTGCTCGTTGCTGACCTAGCAACCCGAAAGTTAGTTGCATCTATCAAGTAGGAAATAAGGTACCACTTATAAAAAGTGGGGAGGCAAGTTTAACTAATTTACAACATTGGAATGAGGAAGTGCCATCAGAGTGGATGATGAAGCAGCTGCTCCCCCTGTGGCCAGAATCGAACATCCCCTCAGGAGAAGGTTAAATTGCCTCTGCGTCTGTCTGTCTGTTGTCTCTGTCTCTGTCTCGGTTCGATGTGTTCATGGGCATTGAATGTTTGCCCTATATGTATATAATGTGATCCGCCCTGAGTCCCGTTCGGGGTGAGAAGGGCGGAATATAAATACTGTAAATAAAATAAATACATAAATAAATTTCTATCTGTTGGAAGCCTCCTCAGATGCGGAAGGAGAAGATGGGAGCCAAGATAGCAGGCTTGAGACAGAGAAATTGGCAGCCTGGAAGCAGAGTCCAGCCCATCTCATGTAGACCTCAAAGAACAGGAGCCTGAGCTACTTCATACTCCAAACCAGTGGTTCTCCAACTCTGCTCCTTCAGATGTTTTGGGGCCCTTCCACACAGCCCTATATCCCAGATCATCCAGGCACAAAATCACACAATATCTGCTTTGAACGGGACTATTTGAGTCCATACTGCCATATATTCCAGTTCAAAGCAGATGATGTTGGATTTTCTGCCTTGATATTATGGGATATAGGCCTGTGTGGAAGGGCCCTTGGATTTCAGTTATCACAGTCCTTAACAGCTAGTAAACTGGCTGGTATTTCTGGGAGCTGAAGTCCAAAACACCAGGAGCAGCATAGTTTGAGAAACACTGCTTCGGGCCATTGCAGGCTGAAATGGAACAACATAAGTACAGATAGATCTGCCTGGAAGGGAAACACAGAGCTACTTAGGACAGCTGTGTTGAACTACAACTACAGTAGAGTCTCACTTATCCAACATAAATGGGCCAGTACCAGATGAAGTATACAGTACCAGATGAAGGGTTAACTGAAACTGGAGTAAACCTGGGAACCAGTAGTAAACGGATTATGTAAACAGCTTACTTCGGCTCACAGCCAACTACTCTAAAATAACATCTATTTGACCATTTATTGTCAACAAACTGAAGCTACGGCTAATTGACTGCATTTACATCATGAGAAGTCCTACAGAACTGCTCCAAGACTACAGAGACTTTGATTTGTTTTGACTCCAAGCCAGGTTTGAGCCAATTGATTTGCACATTGATATATTTAGTTTTACAGCATATTACATGCATTTGGAGAGACTGAATGTACACATACTGTGTCACTAACAAACTTTGGTTGGAGTCTTGTTGATATATGTTTGATATATGTTTTATACTGAAAACTGCTCTGTGTAGCATTTAAATCTGGATGATTGCAGTCTATAAATCTTTGTAAGTTACGACTGTGTGCCACTACAGCTGACAGAATTTGGTTATCAGTTGTATTATTGTTTGTATTATTGTTAACATTATTATGTATATGATGTTCTAATATACATATTGTGTTCTGTGTTTTGAACCTTTATCGTGGTGTATATTTTTCAGATATGGCTTATATTTGGGTCAGCTTATACTCGAGAATATATGGTATATTTTGTTTCTATTATTATTGGTATTATTACATTTATTATTTTTCTCTATTATTGTTGCTACTATTACATTTATTTTACTCTATTTTTATTATTATTAATAATACATTTATTATTTCACTCTGATATTATTATTATTGCATTTATTATTTTACTCTATTTATTATTACGTGTATTATTTTCCTGTATTTATTATTATTATTACATGTATTATTTTACTCTATTATTATTAAAAGGATACATAAGCACATTTACATTGAAGAAGATGAGAATAAGGATTTGACCAGAGTTGGACAGTCTTATCTTAAATTTGAATTTTATGTAAATATTCAAAAACATTTAACCTACTGATGTCTCAATTAATGTAATTTTATTGGTATCTATTTTTATTTCTGAAATTTACCACTCTCGGCTTATACTGGAGTCAATGTTTTCCTAGTTTTTTGTGGTAAAATTAGGTGTCTCAGCTTATATTCGGGTCAACTTATACTTGAGTATATATGGTAATTACTGCATTTACGAATTTAGCACCAAAACATTGCAATGTATTGAAAACATTGACTACAAAAACATTGGCAAAGCCACTATATATTGTGACCACCAACTTGGTAGTCACAATTCCAACATAGTGAAGACTCTCACTATATTGGAACTCAAGCAACTGGAACTCTCAAACAACCAGAAATCCATTTATAGAATCATAGAATCATAGAGTTGGAAGAGACCTCATTGGCCATCCAGTCCAACCCCCTGCCAAGAAGCAGGAAATCGCATGAAATATTACACTAAGTTTGACTTTTTGTCTTTATTTGCTTTGAATGGCTGTATTTCAATATTAATATTAAGTCAACGCAGAGCTGATGGTATGGTCTGGGCATAGTACTCGTTAGACCTCTTTGTAATAGTAAATGGTAACAGGCTTAGCACACCGGGCAAAACTGCTGCAGAAACATTCTGCCGATTGAAAGATCGACAGTTCAAGTAAAGGTGAGCACCTGCCATTAGCACCAGCTCACCTGTCCATTTAGCAGGTTGAAAGCAGAAATGCGAGTAGATAAATAGGTACCACTTTTAACAGGGAGGTAATAAAAGACATTGATTGGAGGAAAGCTCCTCTGCATGGAAGATGGAGTGACAGCACCACCCATGGTTGGAGTCAAGCACAGCCTCCAAGAAATAAAATGGGAAAAACTTCATTTACCTCTGTTTGTGTCATCTGTCCTTGTTGATTGTATAATTGGCATTGAATGTTTGCCGTATGTGTGTTCTGTAAGCTGCTCTGAGTCCCCTTCGGGGTGAGAAAGGTGCGGTATCAATACTGCAAATAAATAAATTTCAAGCGATCAGAAACTACATTTATCTAGCATTTACCCATCCCCATGGATGCCAGTTAACTGGATGTGTATTGAAACCCATTTATGAAGGTTGGCCACTTTTTCTGGAGTAAAATATCAGCACAGCAATACATTATTTTAATTTTTCCCTCCTTAGAATAATAAAATAATATGAATTTCAATCACTTTCATTCACTTACCCTCGTTCCATAAAAAATACTGACCCCACTTTATTGTACATCCTTTAGCTTGTTGCTTCTTAAACAAACAATGTATAAAAGGTAAAGGTAAAGGTTCCCCCTGATGTTAAGTCCAGTCATGTCTGACTCTGGGGGTTGGTGCTCATCTCCATTTCTATGCCGAAGAGCCGGCATTGTCCGTAGACACCTCCAAGGTCATGTGGCTGGCATGACTGCATGGAGCGCCATTACCTTCCCGTCGGAGCGGTACCTATTGATCTACTCACATTTGCATGTTTTCAAACTGCTAGGTTGGCAGGAGCTGGAGCTAACAGCGGGCGCTCATTCCGCTTCGGGATTTGAACCTGGGACCTTTCGTCTGCAAGTTCAGCAGCTCAGCGTATTTAATGCACTTCGGATGTATACATTTTGTTTATCAAACGTTTATCATCCACACGTCACTGCATCTCAAATTCAGATTTTCTCTTATCAAAATCATATTTTTTCATTTGAAATATTTTTCTATGGGGATACTATTGAAAACTATAATTCTTTACCTTAAACTTATGAGCAAATACCTTTTTAAAATTCTGACAGGCTTTAGAAAACCAGAGTTTAATTAAAGGGTTATTTAAAGGATGCTATAACCTTTTAATTGGTTGTTGTTGTGCCTTTGAATATTGTCTGATTTATTATGATCCTAAGGCAAACCTATCAGAAGGTTTATGAGGCTGAGAGTGTGTGACTCACCCAAAGTCACTTAGTGGATTTCCATGGCTGAACTGAAATTGAACTCCAATGCTATACTACTCTGCCTGTCTTTTAATTGTACTATACTGTTCTAAAAACTGCTTTTAAACATTTTTATGTGCATGGTTAAAACTCCTTTTAATACTTTTAATAGTTCAATTCAATTTTAATGTTGCTGTTTCCCATAAGATGCAGCTATCGCTATTAAATTGGAGTCACAGTGCAATAACTGTGTATAATGAAAGGGCCACTCATCTCATGTGATTTCATAATCCGGTCAAGCTTTACCCAGTTAGTGCTTACAGAGTGTCAAGAGGTAATTTCTTAGCATCTAAACCTGGAGCAGTTTGGAAACCATTCAGATTAATGCACAACCAGGTTGAAAAGGAGGCAATAACATTGCTAGATGTAACTCTGTTGACAGAGCTCCATTGCCCTAATCATGTCTGATGATGCACGATCTGGATTGTATTTATGGGATTGAGGTTATTGACATTAGTTGAAGCTGGAAAAATAGATAAGTCACTTGTAGTGATGGACAAAGAGTATAGTAGGAACCAAAGTAGAACCCATGGGTCTATAGCAGGCTGTTAGGAATTGTGGAAGTTGAAGTCCAAAACACCTGGAGGGCCAAAGTTTGCCCAAGCCTGGACTATAGCCAGGAATTCCTAAATTTCAATCCCAGCATCTCAGATATAAATGTGAAAAACTCTTTTCTGGCACCCAATAAAGTTGCAGCCAGCCTCTCACATTCAACTGCATTTGGAACAATTACAATTGGTACTACATTTCCCATGATTCTTCCCTCTTGCAATGGGGCTCCTGAACAAGACAGCTAGAAAATTCTGGAAGCTTTCATTGTGGAACTTTTCCCATGCTCTAATGTAAGGTAATGTAATGTAAGACTACCTACAGACCTTAAATCAACTTTAATTACCATGGTTCCATCCTGTGGAGTCCTGGCATTTGTACTTTAGAGAGAAATACAAAGAATTCTGAATCAGAGTGTCCTAAAAACTACAAATCCCTGAAATCCCTAACACAAAGCCATGGCAATCAAAGTAGAATCATAATTGTGTGGAGTGAAAAGGTTTCTGGAACCAGAAAGTTTGGGTTGGCATGGCCTGGATATAAAGAGATATAAAGATATTGGCAGGATAAACTATAAGAATGTCAACGACAGCCCCATAACAAGTTAATGATGTGTTCAGGCAAAACAGTCACAGCTTTGGTAGGCTAATGGCTCATTTCCCTTTACTCTAGAAGAGACTACTGAGGTAGTAGGTAAAGATAAAAGTTTTCCCCTGACATTAACTCCAGTTGTGTCCAACTCTGGGTCTTGGTGCTCATCTCCATTTCTAAGTTGAAGAGCCGGCATTATCCATAGTCATCTCCAAGGTCATGTAGCCGGCATAACTGCATGGATTGCTGTTACCTTCCCACTGGTGTGATACCTATTGATCTATTCACATTTGCATGTTTTTGAACTGCTAGGTTGGCAGAAGCTGGGGCTAACAGTGGGAGCTCACCCCACTCCCCAGATTCAAACCACCGACCTTTTGGTTAGCAAGTTCAGAAGCTCAGTGGTTTAACCTGCTGTGCCACTAGGGGCTCCTGAGGTAGTTGACATGACATATCATTCCACCCATCACTCACTCCACTGCCCATGGGTTGGATTTTCTATGTTATTTAATAGCGTTACACTCAGCAGATTATCGGTTCCTTCTGTTTACATTTACATTTATCAGATAACATAGTTATCAGTTTAGTTTGCCCAAATTAGTGATTCTTCCAATGTTTCTGCTGAAATACCAGGATTTTACAAGAACAATAGTGTCTTCCATGGGTTAGTCCACACTACTTGGTGATAGCACTATGATCTCAGTTTAACTGCCTTGGCAACATCCTGCAGAAACCTGTGATGTGTACTTTGCTAACGCTGGCTGTGAATTTTAAATCCCATTCCGTAACCTGCAAATGCCACATTCCATAGGATGATTATAGAGTGATGAAACTTTACCTTAAAAGAGCTAGTGGATAAGAATCAGCACCTTGGAGAACATCTTTATAGTTCAGGTGTGCACTCTCCCGCTGATGTAGATGTCTGGACTAAAGCCAAGTTAAGGTTGTGTTAAAAAATTAAATGAGCGATTTCAACCCATCTACTTGTCGTTGAACTGTTCAGTGAACATGTCTATACAGTTCTGGCTTGAAGGTCTCTGGCTTCCTGGAACAAAGAAGCATTGGCATGCTGCAAAAGAAGAGCATGTGTTTGTGAGCATGGCACCATTACAAGTATTGCAGAGGCTGACTAGTCAATAAGAGATTACATCTTCTCTCCAGCTCCTCCTCTTCTATCCCACCCAAGAAATACTTCCCCAACTTTGCTCTGCTGTGTAAACTGTTCAAAGATGATGTCATAGCTACTCCACTTCTCAAAGGGGCCAGGGCACGGAAACCAAGGCGCAGGAGGGGAAGAGAGCAACAGAAAAGCTCTCCCCTTTGTCACAATTCTTGCCTTCCCATTCCCCACAGGTGTTTGATGCTTCAGACAAATTGGGCTGGCTTGGAACGGCAGTTCAAACTACCTGCGCCGAAAGAGCACTTTGCATTGTATCTGATTTTTTTTTATGACTAGCAAGTAGCAAGCTCAGCTTCCCTATGCTCTTCCCCCTCCTCCACTCCCACTTAGGTTAAGAGCATACGTGTGTGTGAGTGTATGCAGTGCGTGTGTTCCTCTTCTTGGCATACCCCCACCCCCTTTCTCCCCTGCAAGTTGGAATTTTCTTCTTCCGCATCACATCCAAATCTCTGCTAAAGCATTGGTTCCTCAGAGCCAGAGAAAAGCAGCCAGAGAGAGAGAGAGAGCAAGAGAGACGGAGAGAAAAAAAAACCCACTCTCCTTTTGATGTGCTTTGTCTTGGTCGGTTCTCAGCTGCTGGACATCATGCGTGGACCACGGCATTGCTGAAAAGACTGTCAGAGGACCTGCAATTTCCAACGAGAAACCTACATCCAGGTAAGGAGGTGGCACATCCTTTTTAAGTTCACCCTGAGCTCCTTTATTTGTGTGTGTGTGTGTATGATGGGGGGGATCAGACTGACTGCAGTTTTAGCAGGAAATGCATGATTCTTTCCAAGGAAGGCTGGCTATTAATATCTCCCCTCACTCTGCATTCCTTCTCCCCTCCCCATGCACACACCTCTCTCAATCCTGCATTGGAGCTAATTTACCTGCCAGCATTGAAGGGTTTGTTTGCAAAGGTCTCTTTGCAACAGGAAACAAAGATTGGTGATAGATATTCAAGTCGTGCACAGAAGGGTCTTGCTAATGAACCAGTCCAGCAAGGATCCCAGCTCCCCAGAGATATATTTGCAATCTCATTCTTTATGCAAAGGGGCGTGAAAACGACTGCATTGTGTTCAGCTTGCAAGTACCTTCAGAAAAGTCTCAGCCCATCCAAAGCTGTCCCTCTTGCCTGTCTTTCTTGAAGTGGGTGTAGAAAATGTGTATTCCCATTAGCAAGCACGTATGTTCATATGGTGTGGATGTTGCATGCCTTTTCCAAAACCTTGACCCCTGGGTGTAACTGTGCCAGAAAACTGTGTTATCTGAATTAACTCCATATCCTCTCCTCCTTCTTGCAAATCTAGACTGAGCTTGGTTACCCCAGTCTTGCCACAACTAAGATGGATCCGCTTTTCCACACCCAAGCTGGAGACCTTCTTTACATGCGGAGGCTGGTCAATGACTCATCCCTGTGGAACATCACCTTCGGCGACTGGTTTCACAATGGGACAACTGACGGCTTCTTGCCCATGGGCATCAAGGTCACCATCGTGATTGTCTACTCCATAGTGTGCATCGTGGGGCTGGTGGGCAACTGTTCCGTCATGTATGTGATCATCAGGTAAGCCAAGACCAGGATAGCAAGTTCCAAATGGTCTCTCTTGGGAAGAAGCAAGGGTTGCATTGAATGTTTGATATGAGAACATCTGGGTAAGCTTGGAAGATCTCTCAAGAATTGGGCACAGCTGGTGATCAATTAATGCAATAATGCATCTAAGTATGTGATTAATTCTTTTTTCCCAATTAGTTTGCTGTCACAGCCAATGGATGGTTGGCATGAAATGAACTGTCCAATCTGATGAACTCTACCCTGCAAAAGGTTCCTTTAAAGATCTCCTTTAAAATTTGAACTAAAGCTCAGAGTGGCTTCAGCACCCCAAAGATATCAGAGCCACACATCAGAGAGAGAAAGAAGGAAGAATCTTAGAATTATAATGGTAATAGTGATTATGATGGTGATGGTGATGATGATGATGATGATCATGGAAAAAGAAGCACTTTAAGATTCAGGATTCTTCACATAACATTGTATTGGTTAATCCCAACTGGAGTAGATCCACTGAATCAATTGTTAAACTATGAATCAGCACATAGGTCAATCCCACTGAGTCAATGGGTCTGCTATAATTAGGATTAACAATATAAATTAGGCCATAATCTCATTCTAATCCTTAGAGCATCTCTGTTAAGTAGGCCGACTTCACTGCTACAGGTTGCAGTTTAGGTGAGACAGAAAAGCCTACAAGGGACTGGTATATCTATGGTCTGAAGGGATATTTGAATGGGGGTTTGTTGGTTTAAAACTCCAGCATATACAAAACAATCCTGGAAGAGGACCAAATGTATGAATATGCCATGGAACAAATTAAATACAAGTGTCAGTTCTATGGAGCTAGCACGACCATAGAGACAAGAGTGCTTCACTTGTTTGTGGAAAACCAAGGTCAAAATCCTTGGTTGAGTCTCAAGGTGCTGATGCTGGATAAGTAGTAGCTCAGCTCAGGTGTTCTGTATAAGCTTAACCTTAATATCTGCAGAGTAGAACATACAAGCTCTTTCACTTCTTTTGGGTCCTTGAGAAGTGTTCAGTCTGAAACAGAGAACCTCTTGCATCTATGGAGATTCTTCACATGATTCAGAATCCAAGAAAACAGTAGTTCAAAATGGCGAGGAGTGTCCTCACACAAGCAAAAGGCTATTTGCTGCAGGTTTATCTCTCTCTCTTGCAATCTTTCTCTTAATCTCTCCCAGTCTTTATGTCACTAACTACACTACCTCATAGGGTTATCATACTCTGGGTAAAATAAAAGGCTACTGAAAGTGTGATCTGTTACAGGCATATATATACAGCCTAGTGACTTCCAGATGTTTGAGATGACAGCTTCGACCATTTCCAATTGCTGGCCATGCTGAGCAGAGTTAGGAGTCGTAGCTGAAACATCTGGAGAGTGTCAAGGCTGTTGTTACTGCTTTGTTCATCTGGAAACCCTTCAAACTGGTGCTAAATCAGGAAATGTGAAAGGACAGATTGAGACTTGGTTGTTTGCACCTGTCTCCATGTTTCTTGTCTTCCAACGGTTACCTTGCTGCCTTACCCATGGTGGTTATTTGTACGCAACACTGGCATAGTATGAATAGCCTGGTACAAGAAAGCTTATTGTGATTTAGTTGTGAAATTGTTATTCAAGCATGGGTTTTATGTAAATGAAAGTGGTACCCAAGCATGGGAGAATGATAGCAGAGGCATCCAGGAGGAATGCGGTGGGATCTATGGTTTGCAGAATAACAAATGTTTATAGAGAAACGAACTCTAAGGTGATGTTTGGGCCACAGATCGTCTAGCAAGGATCAAGCACACTCAATGGTCACAAAATACTCAATGCTTGTCTAGCGAAGGCTTTGATATGGTCCAGTATGGCTCTTGTTGTGTTCTTCTACTAGATGATATAGCTAATGGGCTATAATCTTGAACAGCGCTCAGTAGGGAGACATTTTGTTGCAAGGACCATTTGACTTGACTGGGGATGTGTCTTTATAACAGTGCTCTTCCTCTGTGAATTAAAACACCAACAAGACAGCCTTTCTTTCTTGTTCTTCTTGTTCAAATTGCATGCTACCTGAATTCTGCTTTGATTTAAATTTTTTAATCAGTATTTATACCAGAAGTGGTAAATTATTGGTTTGTGGATATCCCTTCCTTTGGTTTCTTGGCATTTCTCCTCAGTACATCATGAAGATCATGCCTTCATAAACTGCAGAAAATATTATTTTGATGAAATTGTATGCATGACTGCATCAAAATTCTTTTTGGATGAGTGTTTTGATTGATATAGTCCCTAAAACCCAACTCGAAATGGATCGTCACAGAACGGCACATAATCAATCAAACTAATATTGGGCCCTCTGTATTTCTGTAGAGTTTTATCAGTGTACAGGTATGGATAGGCATTCATACATCAATAATCTATAAAGGTGCATGGGCTGTGGTGGCACAAAGATGTGCACATGAACTGAAGGAAATGATTTGCTACTGAATTGATTCATTAGCAAATCAAAAGTCCTCTTCAGCTGGTTTAACAGTATGTGGAATAATGGTGTGAAGGAGGGGCACATGGTTCAATCATTGTATCTCTCACCCACCTCACGTGGGGAGGGACTTTCTGTAGAAAAGGGAGTTCATTATCTGGGAACGCTATCCACATCACTGGCCAGTTTGGAAAACCAGTGTTCCCAATTGCATGGAGAACCTCTACAGATAGAAGTCACCATCTATGTATGGAGACTGATGGGAACAGGGACAGAGAAGGATACATGCCCCATTCCTTCCATATTTATCTTACATGAGTTCAGAATGCCCCAACAAATTAATGCACAACTTCAAGAATTAATAAAGTAATGTGCACAAGCAGAATTTTAGAAGCAACTTTATGATGGCAACAGCTCATTGTCCAGAGTATCTTTACATTTAATACTAGAATAGGAAGACTGGAAGGGAAAACAAGAGGCAAGATAAAATTAGGAATGGTGCTGGCCAAATGAAAGTATTCTTCAATGTTGGGCATCGCCAATTTCGTGGTTGTGACACCAGTATATTAGCCATGCTTTCACATCCTGTTTACGATGTTTAGCCTTTATTCTAACACACACACACACACATATATATATATCCACACACGCACACACAATTTACCATTGATTCTGTCTCCATGGATTCCACCATCCATAACTTGAAAATATTTCCCTCCCCTCAAAAACTATTCCATGAAATAATACAGTGTATTATGCACAGAATAAATCTGCCAAGCAAAGAAATAAAGAATCCTTTAGAACAATAATAAAATTGTCTCTAGGAAATCCACTGCTACTTGATACAAATATATTTATGCAGACATCATACACTGGCTTTGATGAGTATTCAGGGAACAGGCCCAAGGAAAAAAGAAGATGAAAATGACATTGTTGTTCATGATGAGCCATGGATATATTTTCAGCACACAAAAGTTCAAAGAGGTTTGCAAAAGGAGGTAAATGCATACAAACTACAGTAGAGTCTCGCTTATCCAACATTGGATAAGCGAATATGTTGGATAATAAGGAGAGATTAAGGAAAAGCCTATTAAACATCAAATTAGGTTATGATTTTACAAATTAAGCACCAAAACATCATGTTATACAACAAATTTGACAGAAAAAGTAGTTCAATACACAGTAAAGCTATGTAGTAATTACTGTATTTACAAATTTATCACCAAAATTATTTATTTATTTATTTACAGTATTTATATTCCGCCCTTCTCACCCCGAAGGGGACTCAGGGCGGATCACATTATAACACACATAGGGCAAACATTCAGTGCCCATAAACACATCAAACAGAGACAGAGACACGCAGAGGCAAGTTAACCTTCTTCTGAGGGGATGTTTGATTCTGGCCACAGGGGGGAGCAGCTGCTTCATCATCCACACTGACGGCACTTCCTCATTCCAGGTCGTAAATTAGTTAATCTTGCCTCCCCACTTTAGTGGTACCTTATCTCCTACTTGATAGATGCAACTATCTTTCGGGTTGCTAGGTCAGCAACGAGCAGGGGCTATTTTTTATTTTTAATTGACGGGTGCTCACCCCGCCACGGGCTGGCCTCGAACTCATGACCTCGTGGTCAGAGTGATTTAAGGCAGCTGCTCAACGATGTATTGAAAACATTGACTACAAAAATGCGTTGGATAATCCAGAACATTGGATAAGTGAGTGTTGGATAAGTGAGACTCTACTGTACCATCTTCCCTCCACATTCACTATAAGGTCACAGGACCTCCAAAAAGTGAAGATCCCAAATAAAAAATCTGCTTTTTTAAAATTTGAGGAACACTTCTCTAGAAATCTCTAGGCACCTCTAAGCCTTCTGGAGTGACTTTGTGGTCAATTTACAACAGAAGTTGACTATACAGTAACACTGAAGGACCCAAAGATTTCAAGAGAAAATATTTTAATCAAACCCTTGAATAATCAAATCTGCAAAAGTCAAACTCAAATATGGCGTGCTGACTGACTGTAATGAATTGATATATGGACACCCACCAATTTCCTCAAATTTGCTTTTTGATGATCCACTCCTTTGACTGTTTTGAATTATATCACAAGCCCATGTATTCAATGTGTGGTCTGCAATTTCATCCTCTTCTGGACACATTCCAGCTTGTCAACATCTCCCTTCAATTGCGGTGCCCAGAATTGGACACAGTGTGATTCCAGGTGTGGTCTGACCAAGGCAGAATAGAGGGGAGCATGACTTGGATCTAGACACTATACTCCTAGTGATGCAGGCCAAAGTCCTGTTGGCTTTTTTAGCAGCCGCATCACATTGTTGACACACGTTTAACTTGTTGTCCATGAGGACTCCAAGATCTTTTTCACACGTACTGCTGTCGAGCCAGGCATCATCCCCCATTCTGTATCTTTGCATTCCATTTTTTCCTGCCGAAATGAAGTTATGTGCTTCTTCTTAGACACAAAGTATCAGAAGCAAGGACAACAGCAAGGAAATAAATTGGAAGACAAACCCAAGGTGTAGGAAAAAAATTGTAGTCCAGTCTTGGTCCCAAGTGTGTGTGTAGCTAGCTCCCACATATGGCACTCTGTTACTGACATACATACATGTAAGTCATAGTATGGATGTAAGATTAACTATTATCATAGCGCAAAATATGCATTCAGCTGCCAATGGCAGAAGGAGAGTTGTGCATAGCACAATTTTGTACGTGATGCATAGTGGATTGTAGCTACAGATCGTACATTGTAGTTGTAGAATTTGCATTGGTTTCCAGTCATTGGCATATGTGCACACAGTGTTGATGTTTTACATGGGGGTTGCATAAAGCTGGTCTAACCAATCGACATGTAAAGATATTTGCACTTAGGCTGAAGGGTTTGTTGCCCTTGTGTATTTTCAACATTCATTTTCCTCTCTACATGTTCTTGTTTGCCACCAGCTCTGAGAAATATAAGAACAAGAATAGCATGGTATTGGTACAGCAGGAGAAATCAATGCATCATTGAGTGAAGAGAAGTTCTTGGAACACCTTGGCCTCTTCTTCACCACAATGGCTAAAGGTGAATTCTTTCTCCCTTCCACTTTTTCTGACTAGATGATTAAAGACATGGGTCACCGGTGAACAGTCCCTTGGTACATCATAAAGGAAAGGAAATTAATCCAGAGGATGAACGGAAAGGGACACCTGTACAAAAAATGTATCAGGAGGGGATGGTGGAATGTCTTGACTTGAGAACAAATATGGAAAGGGCTCTGTGAGGTGTAGCCACCATGCTGTGAATACACAACAAAACACAGAGACAGGTGCTGTGAATTGGCTCAGAAATGCAGAAGTACATTTGTGTACAGTTAATTATTTTGCATTGGTGGGGAAAAAATTGAGGGAAAAAAGGACAGTACTCCAAATGAGAGAAATATCTGTCTGTGTATAAGAGGCATTTGGAACAAAACCTATTGGTTTAAATGGGAAAAAAGGAAGTTTCTAGATCTCAGCTACATTCCACGGGAAAACTGAGGCCTGACAAATTTTTGCTAAAAGAAAGGATCTGCTAATACATGGCTCGGAAATGGCTGAGGTTGTGCTTCCAGTATGATTCTCCCTAACCTCATCTGTCAAAATATTTATTCCAGCGAAATACCAGCGAAAGGCCTCTGGTTAGAGAAGCTCGACGAAATTTTTGATATGGACAGATTAACATATTTATTGAAAGAAAACAGAGGCAAACCAATAAAAAATACAGACTGGAATAAATACGATAAATATAGAAAACAAGCAATGGACCAGAAGGAATGAAAAGGAGGATCCTTGGAATCCAAATAAAATGGAGACCAACAAACAAGAAAAGCCAATATAAATATTTGAATATATCCATGAAGAGTAGAAAATGGAAGACAAAAACTTTTACCCCTTTCCCCTCCTTCTTCTTTCTTTATTTCTCTTTTCTTTCTCCTTTTCACTCACTTTCTTTTCCCCATAAATCTCTCTATATCTTTACTTACTATTATCCTTTGTTCTTTTCTTTCTCCATTTCCCCCGCTTTCCCTTTTTCCCTATATATATCTTTTATGTAAAGTGTTTAAAATCTGAATAAAAATTATATATATATATATATATATATATATATATATATATATATATATATGTTTTTAAATTTAAAAAAATTCCTTTCTGAGGAAGGCACATTTCACAGACGAAAACAGGGAGATTTGTGGCCAAATATTATTGATGAGAAAAGCACACAAGCCAAGAGAGGCTGTGTCAGTTTGCTTCATCCTCTCCTTCTTTTCTTCCTACTGGATCAATTGTGGAGAAAAAGACATATTCTTCTGTGCAACAAACTTTTTTTCTGTACAGAAAATGAGTTTCTTGTGTGGAAAACAATGGGGCTTTGGGCAGAAGAAAATGGGTGTGTTTTTTCCTGCATAATAATTCCTGTGCAACACTTGGGGATGTTCAAATACAGGGAGACTGCTATGAAGGAACTTTCATTTTTCTCCTGAAGTGGGGATAAAACTACTTTAATGCTTGCATGCAATGATGAAAGAGCTGAGGATTTACATTCTTTCATGTACCTTGATACGTGTAGGTTGCGTCTGTACCCAGAGGGAAATAAGCAGAGGTGGCGAAATTGGGAATTGCTCCCGCAAAGCAGTTGGGGAGATGAAGAAATATTTACCCCAAAGCCCTGGTTGTGCCTCACCTTTCCTCTTAGGAATTACCAGGAATGAGTCATGAATGGCTTTGATGATGTTCCTCGATGTACTCTGGCTCATCGTGCCTGTATGTGTGTGAAGATTTCCATATCTCAGGGGTTAGGCTGATTTCAGTAGTCTTCAGGGGGGTGAGGAGGAATCTCAGTGTGAGAGCACTGCTTTGATATGCATATGAATGTTTATGGACATTAAAAGGAGTGTATCACTCCACCCACTGTACAGTCAAATAAGTGTTTCCCTTGAGTTGATGCAACCCCCAGATCCTAAAGATTTACCCAACCCTGGGATCACTATCGAGAGTTGTTGCATTGGGAGGGTCCACAAGTGCTATGGTCTAGTAGTTCTCAAACTCTGGCCTCCAGGTCTTTTGAACTTGATGGCAAGAGCTGTATGACAATGAAATGCCATTTCAGAGTGTTGTAGATTCTTCTTCTCTGGAGGCTTTTAATAAAGATTGGATGGCCATCTTTCAGGAGGGCTTTGATTGTGTGCCCCTGCATGGCAGAATGGGGTTGGACTGGATGGACTTTGTAGTCTCTCCCAACTCTATGATTCTGTGATTCTAACTCTCAGAAGCCACCACCAGCTTTTCCAATGGCTAGATAGATATTCTGGAGATGAAGCTGAAACCCTTTGGAGAACCAAAGGTTGAGAATTGGTTCTGTCAATTGAAATGGAATATGGGAGAGCTAGATACTATTCAGTTTAAACTTTATTGTGTGCTGATAATGTTTCAGGTTATACCCAAGGTTGTCCCTGTATCTTCTGAATGCTGTGTTGAAAAATTTGATCAATGCATGTAATAAGTGAACCTGACCAGAGAGGTGATGCAGATAGAAGATCAGGTGGACCCTATTCATTGTTTCCTGCATTTTAACTTTTTGTGCAATATGTAGATTGCTACTTACTTACAGCCTTGGCTTCCTTTCTTCCATTTCCTCACCATCAACTATAATGGAACCAAGAGAGTCTTTTAAAAACATATAATAATATGAAAGGCATTCTGAGCCAGGTGTCTTCCTTGTTACAATCTTATTTATAACAACACAAATTTATGTATTTGTAATAAGTACACTTACAAACCTCTTCTATAATCCTAGGCAAATTGTGTTTAGGCATATATTCTTCTAATTTTCCTTTGAGATATCTTGTTATCTATTAATTCATTGTGCAGAAAATGTTGCTTTCAGGAAATGTATTCTGCAGGAAAGTCCATGCACACTGTTCACATACAATGACGCAGAAACTCCATAGGTTATATCTGTCATTTTCAACCATGTTTGGAATAGTTTTAATCTGCTTTACATCCCCTCTGTTGTATAATTATTTAGACAAAACAACAACTATATGACTTGCTCCTGGTAAATGTTGAAAAGCTAAGTTTTGGCCAAATACTGTTACCCAGAAACCATCTAGAGCCATAATGCCATTTCTGACTGGCAGCCAGGATTCTCTGATGTTTCAGGCAGAATTCTTCCCTATTCTTTCTAGAGTATTCCTATGATGCATCTGCACTGTAGAATTGATGCAGTTTGACATCACTTTAACTGACAGGCTATTGAATAATGGCAATTATAGTTTTGCAAAGTCTTCAGTCTAACCAAACTATAACTTCCATGATTCCATAGCACTATGCTATGGCAGTTAAAGTGCTGTCAAACTGCATTCATTCTAAAGTGCAGAAGTCGTGCGTCCAGGTGGACACAGGCTCAAACGTGTCAACATTATGAAACCAAGTGAGAATGTCTTCACAGTGGTATTGGTTGGTTACAGCACCTAAAAATGCCAGTGCAGTTCTGGGATAGATCAAAAAGAGCACAGTGCCCAGATTGAGGGACAGAATAGCCTCACTCTATTCTGTGCTCACTAAACTTCACTTTGAATGCTTTGTCCTGTTCTGGGTACCACAGTTCAAGAAGGATATCCACAAGCTGGAAAGTGTCCAGAGGAATTGTCAAAACCTTATGAGGACTGTTTGGAGGAGAGAAGATGGAAAGGTGACATGATAGGTCTCTTAAATATCTGATGGGATGTCATGTGAAAGGTAGAGGAAGTTTGCTTTCTGTGTTGTCAAAGGCTTTCATGGCCGGGATCACAGGGTTGTTGTATGCTTTCCAGGCTGTACTTCACAACCTCTGAGGATGCCTGCCATAGATGTGGGCAAAACGTCAGGAGAGAATACTTCTGGAACATGGCCATACATCCCGGAAAGCATACAACAACCCAGTTTGCTTTCTGCTTCTCCAAAAACCAGAGCACAGTCCAATGGATTCAAAATTGCAGGAAAGGATATCCCATCTAAATGTTAGGAAGATGTTTTTAAAATCATAGGAGCTCATTTAACAGATTACCGCTTAAAATGGTGGATTATCTTTCTTTGGAAGTCTAAACTGAGGTTGGGTGGGCATCTTTGAGAAGTGCGTAAGTTCTGTCTTTCTGCATAGCCCGATGCTGGACGAGGTGGCCTTTCTCCCTTCCAAGCCTGTGCTTCTAATGCTTCAGAGGCCTCCCTTTTATAAGCTGCCCAGTAAATAATTATGAGAATTCATGCTTATTAGCTGTAATTAAGTGGAAGCACTGGGGAAATGATTTGGATGAAGTTGCATCAACCTGAATGGGCTGGAAGCCCAGTCTCCTGAATGTCTTTGTTAATCTTGCTCTGACAGCAGGCAACTCATACTTTCCTTCTTGCACCTTCAAAAGCTTTGCTTCTTACCATTTGGGCCTATTTATGTATGGACATGTTTAATTATTCTTTTCTGAGACACATATGTAGTTGTTATGCATTTGGGGATTGTCTTCTCTTGGAAACTGACATGTTTTCTCATCCTGGGAGGGTTAAATTCCTATCATTAATAAATGGATCTAGAACTGAAGGGAACAGAGTCAAGGAATTTCTTCTCCTGACCTCTCCTCTCCCTTCCCCTTCCTGTTTGCTTTTTCCTTTTCCTCTTCCTCTTTCCCTTCCTTCTTTTTCACCCAGAGAGATAAGGAGTTAGGTTGCTGTGAGTTTTCTGGGTTGTATGGCCATGTTCCAGAAACATTACCTCCTGACGTTTCACCCACATCTGTGGCTGACATCCTCAGAGGTCTGGTGGAATTGAGGCAAGTGGAGTGGCAACATGTGGGTGAAACTTCAAAAGATAATGCTTCTGGAACACGGCCATACAGCCTAGAAAACTCACAGCAACCCAGTGATTCTGGCCATGAAAGCCTTCAACAACAGATAAGGAGTTGTTCACATTACTATTTTGAACTACAGTTTCCAGATTCTTCCAGCTAACTTAGCCGCTAGTTTCTTGATGGAAGATTGTTATTAGACCAGTAGTGTGCACTGCACAACATATCCAAAATGTTGCACTTATGGGAAAACTAACAGCATGGGTAAAAGCCTTTTATTAGACACTTTCTATGATACTTGATTTCCATACTTTGCCTTTGCCAGCAATAATGCTAATGTTGGAATGCTGTGAGTTTTTCGAGCTGTATGGCCATGTTCCAGTAGCATTATCTCCTGAATTCACCTGCATCTGTAGGAGCCCCTGGTAGTGCAATGGGTTAAACCCTTGTGCCAGCAGAACTGCTGACAGGCAGGTTCAAGTCTGGCAAGGGCTGATGAGCTCCCTCTGTCAGCTCCAGTTCCCCATGCAGGGACATGAGAGAAGCCTCCCACAAGGATGGTAAAACATCAAACATCTGTGTGTCCCATGGGCAACGTCCTTACAGATGGCCAATTCTCTCACACCAGAAGCAACTTGCAGTTTCTCAAGTTGCTCCTGACACAGAAAAAAAAACCCTGAATCTGTGGCAAGCATTTTCAAAGATTTGTTCAGTGGTCTGCTGGAAATGAGGCAAGTGGAGTAGCAACATGAGGCAACAACAATTCTGACGTTGTTTATCTTCTAAAGTCCCATGCAAAAGTGTACCATCTAGCACCAGATTAAAAAAAAAACAGGTCATATTGTGGCTGGTACATTGGTTTAGGTCACTTTTTAGAATGTGGTTACAGTTCCACAAATCCATATTTGTGGATTAAGCATTCATGGATAGACATGTGCTGGAGGAGCCACAAATGCCTACCAGAGAAGTGTTCTGAGAACTTTATTTTCTGAGCTGAGAATGTCCTCCATGCCTTGTACTTGATACCTAATACTGGCCATGGAGGGCATTCTGCAAATACTCTCTTCAGTTGGTAGAAATTTTCCATACTCCCCTGTTGCCCTGCCATCATCTCAAGCTACATGACCAAACTCAACATTGTAAATGTTTTAAACAGCAACTATAGCAGGCATGGGCAAACTTGGGCCAAAACACCTGGAGGGCCCAAGTTTGCCCATGCCTGTACTATACCCTGGTCTATGTTCTGGTTACACCAGACCTGGAAGTACATTCTGTCAACGTCTGGCATAATAGAGCCGCAAATATAGTGGTGACGAGAAAGGATTGTTGGCAGAGATGGAATAATGCTCCCAACTCACAAAACGTTCTGTCTATTTTATACCAGTCTTTTTCCCCTCATTATTCATTGACCCCAGAAACCGAATGTACAGAGAAACCATGCTCAGAAAGAGAGGGAAATGAAATTAATACTCTTTCAATAATTTGACGGTTCAATAAGAGTCTTCTAATTTTTTTAAAAAAGGTCTACCTTATTTGCCTGCTGTAGGGATAGAATGAAATTGAACTTAAGCTGCCGGCATAGCAAATATTTTATGACAACCTCGAAGCAATCTAAGCTGCTTCCATATGATCTGTTTTGCTTTGCTTTTTGCCTCCTGCAACAGTCAGTGGGAGCAAATCAGATAGAAATGTAATTAACATTGAGGGGACATCTTTATGCAGTGTGATCACGACCTGTAATGAGGAGAGCGGCCAGAATCATGCCACATGCCCTGTCCCTGCCAACCTAGCCCACACTTCGATGGAAAGACTAGCAAACAATTTTTGCAGAAGGTATTTTAAATAAGAATTCAGGAGCTCTTTCAACTTACACAATTACATCCCAATGATTTTTACCTGATCTCCTATGATTCTATCTCATGGAATCCTTGCTGTTTGAGTCGCACTAAAATGTAAACCCTAGGATTCTGTGTTGCCATGGCAGTTAAACCAGACTCATACTGCTATAGTGATAAAATGTGAGAGATGTTTATAATTTCGAAAACTATTTGTATTAGGTTCATGGGAGCTGTGTATGTTTATCTTGGAGAAGAGAAAGTTGAGAGAGGACATGATAGCCATGTCTGAATATTTGAGTATATGGTTGTTTTACACTTTCAGATAAGTTTCAATTGCATTATATGGCCAGCGTAGAACAGGCATGGGCTAATGTTGGCTCTCCAGGTGTTTTGGACTTCAACTCCCACAATTCCCAACAGCCAGGAGGGCCGAAGCACCTGGAGGGCCGAAGGTTGACCATGCCTAGTGTAGAACCATATAATGCAGTTCAATGCAGTTCAAACTGCATTATATGGGAATGTAAAACAAGCCTTTGATGCTTACGATGCTTGACAGTTCTGACAATACCAGGACGTAGTAGGTTGACCCTGTTGTCTTAAAGCTTTACTACCTTGGTGATATTATTTGCTGAACTGAGAGTGTCTGTGTCTGATACGTCAAGATGGCAAAAATTATTAATGAGGAAGAACATTTTTTTTTCATGTCAGAAGCGACTTGAGAAACTGCAAGTCACTTCTGGTGTGAGAGAATTGGCCATCTGCAAAGAAAAGGACGTTTCCCAGGGGATGATGTTTTGACCATCCTTGTGGGAGGCTTCTCTCATGTCCCCGCATAGAGCTGGAGCTGATAAAGGGAGCTCATCCGTGTTCTCCCCAGGTTGGATTTGAACCGGCAACCTTCAGGTCAGCAACCCAACCTTCAAGTCATTAGTCCTACCGGCACAAGGGTTGAACCCACTGCGCCACCGGGGGAAAGAACAAATAAGCTAGAACAATCTGCAACAGTTTGCTTTTGCCGGAGCTGATTGGGAAGAGCAAACACCGAGTTAATTGCATGCACTTTGAACTGAGTTTGCAGCGGTTCAGATATGCTGAAGACAAAGGGGGAAAAGGAGGAGAGAGAAACTGGGACATTTCAAATGCAACTGAAAAAATGATGTGACAGAGGATTCATTAAGACATATGATATACACATTGTCACATGCATTTTAATACACATTGGAAATGTCTAGTTTTCATAATTAATAAGTGAGTCCTGTTGGGAAAAACAAAGTGCTGAACCACTGGATTACACATGTACATTTTAAAACCTCCCATTGTTAGCGAATCCAAAATGACCTCTCTAGGCAGAAAGAGACATTCTTGTTTTATCTCTGGCAATTAACAGAGTTTGGTATTAACAGCATCAAAATCAATAATGAGAAATGGTCAGACAGGTTTGCTCTCAGATGTTTTACAGATCAGCCTGTAAAGTATTCAATGGCACAGTGACAGATGGTGATAGATGACAAAATCCTACATTAGCGTTCCCCTCATACTGTTGGATTTATGCAAAAAAACTCTGCTTATTTATCAAGACCAAGGTCAGGAGACATGGCTGATATGGAGTTATGAGTCTGGAGCTGGATCATCTGACTAATTGGCGCATTCTAGTTACATGTAGTTGACAGAATTTGCATCTCAATTACGTGAAGACAGCCGGTGCCAAAAGACAGATGCTGGATGCAAGTTGAACATTTGTATTGTGGTCTTGTGGGAGTAGGATGTGACAATATTAAGTCGTAAAGCAATGATCCCCCATAACCTATTTTCTGGATTTATCTGGGAGACATGCTTTTCAAGAAGCAGCGTGTACGTCAGCACCAACGTCAGGAGCAGAACGATGAGAGATTTGGGACAGATAAAGGAAAGCACTTCTTTGCCTGGCACAGAGTTAAAACTATGGCATATGTTGTTACGCTATGCGGCAAGAGACACTAACTTGGATCATTGTTAAGGGGCTGGAAAAATTTATAGCTACAAGAAGATTCTGAATAGTCATTGGCAAGGGATAATGAAAGGCTATTGTTCAATTTCTCCTTTTATGGGCCTTCTGGGAACATTTAGTGGGACTCTGCCATGATTCCAGATCAGCTTCTTAATCAGGTAACTAACTCAGTTACATAAGTAGTGTTTCTCAGTTGTTCCTCCCTCCCAATCTAGATGGATGGGAAGCAGCTCCTGTGAGTGATAGAGGTCCACTCTCCTTTTGATCAGAGTGCAGCAGTTTGACATTTCTAATCCCAGTTACATACACCAGCAATTTCCAGTATGACAATCAGAAGCATTGTCCTTGTTGCAATCCCGCTTCACTGTGGAAATGTCTATTGGAATTGATGTGAGGAAATGTCAGCCTGTAGCATGCCAATTAACAGACTCCTGTCATTCACAGAAAGTTTGGATGGTAATAATAATAATAATAATAATAATAATAATAATAATAATAATAATAATTATTATTATTATTATTATTATTATTATTATTATTATTATTTTACTTTTATACCCCGCCCCATCTCCCTGAAGGGACTCAGGGCAGCTTACATGGGACCAAGCCCGAACATCAACAATATAAAAACAAAGCAATAAAACAAATGAATCACCAACAACAATAAAACAATAAAACAGGTCATAAAATCACATACAAATATAATGATAAAATCTTGGGTTGGCTCCAAAAGATACTGGGCTGAAAGTGAAAATAATATCAGTATCAACCGGGGGGGGGGGGGGGGTACCCAAGCAATGGTAATTCCAAATTGGGATTTTTTTTTCATGAGTCCATATATATCCCCTGCTCCGTTAAATGAATAGGGATTGTGAATACATACCAGATGCAAATGTGTCACTCTTGTTTAAATATTTGTAAGCATGATTCTGAATTTCATCCATAATTTTCTTTGAAGAAAATGTTGTTTCCTGCATAGAAAGCATTATAATCTGCATTGCAGTATATATGCTCGTATAAATCACTGCCATTAGGTGCAGTGCCAGAATAATTTAAATAGTAGATCTAGCCCAGATTGCAGATTTGTGCTAGGGACAGAATACTTCTGAAAGGGACTATGAAACAGCCTAATAGTGGTAGTGATATAGGTGCATATGTACATTGTTGAATTAATGCAGTTTGACAACACTTTCAGTACCATGGTTTAGTGCTATGGAATTGTGAGAGTTGTAGTTTAACAAGATGTTTATCTTTCTCTGCCAAAGAATGTTGTTGGCAAACTACGAATCCAAGGATTCCATTGCATTGCTCCATGGCAATTTGTGGTGTCAAACTGCATAAATTCTACAGCACAGGTGAACCTATGGACCATTGGTTCTCAGTCTTTGGTCCTTCTGCCCCAACCGGTTTGGCCAACTGTTAGGAATTCTGGGAACTAAAACGCTAGGAGGACCAAAGGTTGGGAACCACTAACCTGGCTCATGCATAAACATGCCACATCAGAGCATATGAAGAGACTCTGAAATCAAAGGTGCACAACCAGTGTTGTGTAACTGACAAGTGGGAGGCACTACTGTCCCCTGTTCAGTCATTTGTACAAAAATGTGATCCATCAGGGTTCTAGCAGAGTATAATTCTGGTATTGCGACATTGTGCAGTATAAACTCTGCAAAAAAAAAAAAATCCCAGCTGACGTATGTACCTTACGAGTGAGGCCAGTATTATTAACATGCCATGACTTGCAAGCCTGGGTAAATGGCTTGGCGTGCCAATCAGGACCTCCCTTCCCAGTGTGTGCCAGCTGCCACCAATGAAATCTTTGCAATAGAAACTCTATTAAAATGGAGCTGGGTCTTGAATTTGGTATCTTCTACGTGCAGAGCATGTACTGCGCAACAGAGCTATATATACACCCTTTCCATGGACCAACTGATGACTCATCCTATTCTCTTTATTTTAAAGAAACATTGAAATGGCTTACCTCCATTTTGAAGGAAGTGAGTTCATTTGTCCAACGGGTTTGTTTTTTTGTTTTCCTTTTAAAAAAAATATTCTCTCCTTGCCATTCCGGTTGCGTATCCCTTGTCCAAAATGTTTGGGACAAGAAGTGTTTAAGATTTTGGATTTTTTACCCATTCATTTTGAAATACTTGCATATTTGCAAATGCATGCATCATGAGGAATCTTGAAGACAGGACCCAAGTATAAACAAAAAATAATAATTTATCTTTCATAAACATCATATACACAGCCTGAAGATAATTTTATAGACATTATTTTAAATAATTTTGTGCATAACACTAATGGTGAATCTACATTGCAGAATTAAGGCAGTTTGACATCTCTTGAACTACCATGGAATCATAGGAATTGTAGTTTGGTGACGCAGTAGCACTATTTAGCAGAGAAGGATGCACACTTTCTAATACAGTAGAATCTCACTTATCCAACACTCGCTTATCCAAAGTTCTGGATTATCCAACGCATTTTTGTAGTCAATGTTTTCAATACATCGTGATATTTTGGTGCTAAATTCATAAATACAGTAATTACTACATAGCATTACTGCGTATTGAACTACTTTTTCTGTCAAATTTGTTGCATAACATGATGTTTTGGTGCTTAATTTGTAAAATCATAACCTAATTTGATGTTTAATAGGCTTTTCCTTAATCCCTCCTTATTATCCAACATATTCGCTTATCCAACATTCTGCCGGCCCGTTTATGTTGGATAAGTGAGACTCTACTGTACTCTGAACCCCTATTTAAATTATATTTAGCACCTTGGTGAGTTCCTTCACACTTCAGACTAAAACCCAGCATAGATTTACTTCCTAGCTGACACTGAGAAGGACTGAGCATCAACAACAGAAATCATCAACATCATTGTAATCTGAAATGGACTGACAAAACAGTCGGATGAAGTCACTACAGATAGGAGTGGAAGAGCACAATTAGAAAAATTGACATTACTGGCAACATAGAATGAATTATAACATTAGCAATAAATAAACACACCTCTCAAAGTAAGACTGGTAATTGATATTTTGCTAATATATTATAAAGCCTATGCAACGAACAAAAGAGGGAGGATACAAATATACAGATCCAAAAGGAATTACAGTAACTTTCAACACAGAGAATAATAAAATGTAAGGGGGGAGGGGGAATCCAGAATGAGTCATAATCAGATAAAAGGCGGCCCTGACAGCAGGCAACTCTGAATAAATGCAATCTCCAACCCCTTGCAATAAATACAGTCTCTAAACACTGGAAAGATTATCACTCCCTGGAACTATGCAGTCGTCTTCAGTGAGATATTTTTCAATAGTTTTAAACTCTTGTAAATATTGAAAAATTGTCAACAAATAAAGATAATGCCTGAAAAAAAACCCTAAGCAGGTATTTTTCCTGTGGCTTATTTGAAATATAGTGCAGTGTAGTAGTTTGAGTGTTGGACCATGGTTTGAGTCCCAGCTTGGCTATAGAAAGCTACTGGCCACGGAAAGTTATCACACTCTCTCAGCCTCAGAAATCAGTTGACGGCATACAACAACCAATGGTATCCATAGAATACTCTTTCAGCACCATATTTCAAATGAGCCAATTCTCTTCCTGTCAGCTTTCTTCACTATCCAGCTTTCACAACCATGTAAAGAAACTGCAAACATGATGACATGGATAATCATAATTTTAGCACTCAATGATAGATCTTTATACTTCAGGATCTAGTCTATTTGTTCCATATCTTTGATATTTTCTGGTTGGATGTCTAGCATTTTTCTCTTTATTTTTTTGTTGTAGTACTGCTGCTTTATCTTCAGCAATGGCTGTATTTTATTGTTTTTGCCAGGAGGTTCTGTGAATTTATGATGTTGTGTTTGACTGTTCATTGTGTATGTTTTGTTTTGCAATTGTTGTATTTTGTATGTCGCACCCTGAGTGTTCTGTGAGCCATTCCGAGTCCCTCTGATAGATGATGGCAGGATATAAATAAAGTTTTATTATTTATTATTATTTTTCCCTTTTGCTATACCCCAGTAGTTTGTTGAAGGCCTTCCAACCTGGGAATGTCATGCTCTGTCACAATCCCATATTTCATTGGGAATTATCAAATCATAGGGTTTTCATGATATGGGATAATAATCAGCATAGTCTTTTTCTGGCCATGAGCACACAATCCCATCACCATGGAAAGGCAGTATAAGGAATGGTGTTTAGCAGGACAATGTGATGATGATGATGATGATGATGATGATGCCATCCCAGGTGACAGTCACATTGACGAAAAACAACAGGAAAAACTCAGCCGCTATCAGGATCTCCAGATTGAACTTCAAAGACTCTGGCAGAAACCAGTGCAGGTGGTCCCGGTGGTGATGGGCACACTGGGTGCCATGCCAAAAGATCTCAGCCGGCATTTGGAAACAATAGACATTGACAAAATTACGATCTGTCAACGGCAAAAGGCCACCCTGCTGGGATCTGCACACATCATCCGAAAATACATCACACAGTCCTAGACACTTGGGAAGTGTTCGACTTGTGATTTTGTGAAACAAAATCCAGCATATCTATCTTGTTTGCTGTGTCATACAATAAAATAAAATAATAATAATAATAATAATAATAATAATAATAATAATAATAATAATACTACACTTTATTTATATTCTGCTTTATCTCCCCGGGGAGCCTCCAGTGGCTCAGTGTGTTAAAGCGCTGAGCTGCTGAACTTGCAGACCGAAAGGTGCCAGGTTCAAATCCGGGAAGCTGAGTGAGCGCCTTCTGTTAGCTCCAGCTTCTGCCAATCTAGCAGTTCAAAAACATGCCAATGTGAGTAGATCAATAGGTACCGCTCCAGCAGGAAGGTAACAGCATTCCATGCAGTCATGCCAGCCACATGACCTTGGAGGTGTCTATGGACAACGCCGGCTCTTTGGCTTAGAAATGGAGATGAGCACCAACCCCCAGCGTCGGACATGACTGGACTTAACATCAGGGGAAACCTTTACCTTTATCTACCCGGAGGAACTCAGAGAAGATTACAATACACATATAAGCCAAACCTTCAGTGCCTTTTTACACAATGACATACAATACAATACACAGACAAGGTAAAGGCCTTCCACTTTTCATCTCCGGCATCTGGAGGCGATGCTCAATTCCGGCCATGGGGAGGTGCTCTTGTTCAATTTTTCCATGCCGAGGAGTCTGTTGTCCATAGACATCTCCAATCATGTTTTGCCGGTATGTCTGTATAGGGTGCTCATTTCCTTCCTGCCAAGGTGATACCTATCAATCTACTCGCATTGCATGCTTTCAAACTGCTAGGTTGGCAGTTTGTAATCAATGTAGTCGAATCCTGAAGCCAGTTGGGCCAGTTCAGACTGATTTGTTCCAGCTTTCCAGTGTGAAGTCTCGAGATATTTCGTTCAATCTAGAGATACAAAGGGACTACACAGGGATAGAGGAACAAGGTGATGTGATGTGAAAAGGAAGGTGGGAATGGTAACAGTGAGTAAACTTCAATCTTGGGCAAGAATTTTGCAATTCCTCAGTCATAGTACTTATATGAAAAGATTTTGAGATGCCATTGGATTTATAATAAATTATCTACTATAATTCTTCCCCCCTCCCCCAGGTTTATCAGGTACTTGATCATACAAAAAGATGTAGTAAGTTTGAGCAGTTGCTGATTCAAATTTTATGTTTGATCTCTCCAAATCTTTTTCTCTTAATTTCTCACCCTTTTTTCTGTGGAACAGCTTGATTTAATCTTCTTTTAATCCACCCTTGGCTTGCAAAAAGAGCCACACTGGCAGCAGAAAATGCAAGGGGAGCTCATTTGTGTGTGGTGAGAGCTTCCATATCAGTGGGGCATTGGATTGGTTCCAGGTTTTAGTCTGCAACTTTAAAAGAGATATCCAAGGTGGGAAAACTAATCCCTAAAATATATTCAGAACCTCGGAATTCTCTTTTGCACTTAATGTTTAAACATAAAGTAGATTCATTATCCTATTTAAATTAGAGTCTCCAAATACTGCTGTTCCTGTGTTACATTATGGTATTCTTCTAGGAGTGTTGAGACCTGTGATTGTGATATTTTTCTGCATGCATCTCCTTCCTCTAAAAATAATACTGTATATACTCGAATATAAACCGACCCGAATATAAGCCGAGGCACCTAATTTTACCACAAAAAAACTGGGAAAATTTATGACTCAAGTATAAGCTTAGGGTGAGAAATGCAGCAGCTACTAGTAAAGGTTCAAAATAAAAATAGATATCAGTGCAATTATATTAAGACATTAGTAGGTTAAATGTTTTTGAATATTTACCGTATTTCAAAGAAAAATAATAAACTAGCTCTGTAAGTGGAAAAGTAGGGTCAACAAAAACAATGTGGTATCAACAATAACTTTATAATAATAACAACAATAATAAAACTTTATTTGTCCTATCTCCCCATGGGGACTCTGGCCGGTTTCCAAAAGTAACAGGCAAACATTCAATGCTCATATAAACAATGCAGAGCTAGATATAGATCTATAATTATATATACTAATTTCACATATGCATTTTCCCCTGAAACATTTGTAAATCCTTTCTCTATGTGCATTTCCTTCCTGCAATATTTGCAAGACCTATATATCTATATTCATATCTAACTAGACATATCTATATATATTTGTGTGCATTTCCCCTCTGTAATATTTGCAAGCCCTATATATCTATATTCATATCTATCTATCTAGACATCTCCCTTTATATAGATAATTATAGCTATATAGGATTTGCAGAGACTTACAAACATGTGAGGGGAAAATTCATATAAAAATAATGTATACATATATAGATATACAGGTACATGGAAATCTCTAGATATCTATATGTGTATAGGATTCGCAAAGGCCTGCAAACATATGAGGGGAAAATTCATATACAAAATTAATGTATATAGATAGATACAGGTACATAGGTACATAGGGATTGCAAAGGCTTGCAGGGGGAAATATCTATATATCTGTAGGAGAGATTGACAAATATTTCAAGGGAAAATGCTTTTATAAGATTAACGGATATATATATATATATATATATATATATATATATATATATATATCCTTCTTCCTGACTTGCAAGGGCTTCTCTCCTCCTCCTTTCCCTTTTCGAAACATTCCCTTGGTTAAGAGCGAAGGAGGCTTTGGAAAAGAAAACACACTGATAAGGAAGAAAAATATATCATATATTGCAAGCAATGGCCTCCAGGTTCCTGTCAGCTTGACCGTGGCCCCATTATAAGCTGAAGGAGGCTTTTTCAGCTCAAAAAAGGGCTGAAAAATTCAGCTTATCTTTGAGTATATATGGTAACTTTATGGGTTCATTTTCAGGCAGAATCCAAAGTACTGGTTTAGACCTATAAAGACCTGTATTGCTTGAATCACAGTTTGTGAGCCAAATAGAGCTCCAATCCTCTGGGGAGAATCTTAATTTTGTCCCAACACCCACGAAAGCTTGTTTAGTGGGAACAAAAGAGACAGACTTCTTGGTGGCTGCTCCCAGACTTTAAAACTCCCTTCCTAGAAAGGCCAGATAAAAACATTTCTCTACAAACTGATAGAATCATAAAATGATGATGATTCCTTGTAAGTTGCCTTAAGCCACTTTGTCAGTAGAAAGATGGGATAAACATAAAGTAAATACTAACTTAGAACATACAGTCATCTGGTGAAGGTGAATGGTAGGAGAGTTGGAATAAGCAAAATAAAAACATTATTTCACACAACTCACTTTTCCGAAGACGACCCCGGGCAAGTCACACTCTCTGAGAGGAAGGCAATGGCAAACCTCATCTGAAAAAACCTTGCATTAAAAAGCCTCATGATAAGTTGGCCATAAATTGGAAATGGCTTGAAGGCACACAACAATATCTCTATTTTAGAAATAAATATAACATGGACTTCCATTCATTTCCAAATTTAGTTTGTAAAAACCCCTTTTCTTATATACTGTAAAGTAGTTGTCATCACAAACCACGCAAACCACACAAACTGAGTCCTATCAAGAATTTCTTCTTACTGCCATTATTTCCATGTACAACAATCTATAGTACGTACATTTACCGATCCTGCATGCTCTGGTGTTCTGTTTGGCGGGCATGCTTCCAAACAAAAACTTTGCTAGGTCTTACTTTTGGGGGAGGCCTTATATTTAGTAATTCAGCAAAACCTCTACTAGGTCTTATTTTCTGGGGATGTCTTATTTTAGGGAAAACAGGGTAAGTAACTATATGTTTTAAGCTTGATTAATGTATTTTATGGATTATTGTTAATGGTTTTAAATGTGTTGCTGTTTTTACCGATCCGTTTGGCATTGAATTTTGCCGGTTGTTGTAAGCCGCCCTGAGTCCACTCAAGTGAGAAGGGCGGGGTAGAAATGTTGTAAATAAATAAATAAATAAAAATGTCATTGTTCAAGGTGCTTTTGGGGGGAAAATGAAACAATACAGAAATGTTCATCAGTAACTGATGGAGAATACTGTCCCAGTTTTGTGCTACATTGAGTTTGAATTCCATCATTGTGTGTCTTCATTGCTCTGTCTAGATTCACCAAGATGAAGACAGCAACCAACATCTACATCTTTAACCTGGCTCTGGCTGATACCTTGTGCCTAATGACCTTACCTTTCCAAGGCACCGATACCTTCTTGGGCTCCTGGCCATTTGGAAATGCCCTCTGCAAGATTGCCATCTCCATTGACTACTACAACATGTTCACCAGTACTTTCACACTGACCATGATGAGTGTGGATCGCTATATTGCCATCTGCCACCCCATCAAAGCCTTGGACATCCGTACGCCCCACAAAGCTAAACTTGTCAACATTTGCATTTGGGCCTTGGCCTCGGTCTTTGGGATCCCTGTGATGGTAATGGGATCGACTGAGAATGAAAATGATGGTGAGTACAATGAAATTAACTATAAATGCTGTCTAGTGAAAAATCTCATACCTTCCAACATTTCTCAGATGTTGCAAAAAAAAGATGGGAAAGGCGATTAATGAGGAACTGCACACAAACTGGCAGAAATCCAGATTCAAGAAATGCAAATGAGCCCTTTGAACACAGCAGCCATCCCTGTCTTTTGGGATAGGGTTGAAGGCCCCATTGGCAAAGCCTATCCCAGTCCAATGATAACTAGGCACATAGCTGGAATTGAGGAACAGTGATCTCAAAGCAATGGCAATATTTCCCCTTGTGGAATTCTTGCTGCTGAAAATGAGATGTAAATCAAAGCACATTGAAAAATATTAATCCCCTGCTAGGCAAGGCAGGAAAAAATAGCTAGCAAAGAAGCGCATATGCGTAATACTAGCCTAGACAGCATCAATTGATGCTTGTCATGACAAGAAGAGAAAAAAGCTAAACATAAAACCTGAAGAAAAAAAACTCTGGAATTGTCTTTGGAACTTGCTTGTAGACTCAAGAGACTTGTGCATTCCTTCTTGAGTACTTGCCAAGTGCAAAATAACTCTGATTAATCTTGAGCTTGCATGCATTTGAGTTGGGACTTGAATGCCACTCTTGACATATCATTTGCGCTCCCAGAACAATTTGGATGGAATTAAGGAGAAAAGGAAGACTTGTTGCCAATGTGCTTGCCAAGCTGAAATACAGTATTGCATGAGCAGCTAGATGGTGGATCACAGCTTGGAAAAGTCATTGCATAAGGATTGCACATCCCATTGGCCATGCTAGCATGGGATTTAGAGAGCTGTGGTCCAAAGACAGAGAGATTTCCCTAATCTCTGCTATGCCTTAGAACTTGTGGAGCTCATCAGTAAAAGAAAAGAAAAATCCAACAAAGCAAGTCTGCTATGTCTTCTTGGAGTAAGACTTATTTTCTGCTAAGTGTATACATTATTTTCTTTGCAAAACATGTTTTTTTCTATGTAAAAATGCTGTTCTCTACACAAAAATACCACTTCATTTAATATATCACCTACTTACGTATGTGCATGCATAAGCTAGTTATGTATCTGTTTCCTGGTCCAACTGCCCCAAATATATCCTACCAGGCAGCAGCCACACTGAGCAGAAGAAGAAGTTTCCAGCAGTAAGAATGGTTGTGACAAGGATTTGTGACAGCGTCCTACTTCTCTGGCATGGAAATGTCCCAGTTATCACACTTCCATTTCTCAGTGAGACTGCTCTGAGCAAAATGAATTTGAGGAAGTTGGGCCAGGAGACATGACATACTCACACATATATAACTAACATATAAACTCAGGTATAAGTTGACATCAAGCATAAGTTACAGGTGGATTTTGGGGGCCAAACTTATTGCTTTTGGTATGACCTATGAATACATTACTGATATTGACCCATGGGTAAGTAATCCTACTTGTTTGGGGTCAATCTTTGATTAAACTTTCTAGACTTATACATGAGTATATACAATAAACATGATTCAATGTTTTTTAGTTTCTGGAGCATCTGAATGTGATTTACTTAAGTGTTGACTCACCACTCAACAATTTAATTAGAGGGTCAACTTCAAGTGGGACTAAATAATAGGATTCAACCCACAAAAAGACTTATATTTCCTTCTCTGACTCCTATACAGTGGTCTCTCTTTTTTTTTTTCGTGTCAGGAGCAACCAGAGTTGCTTCTGGAGTGAGGGAATTGGCTGTCTGCAAGGACGTTGCCCAGGGGATGCCCGGATGTTTTGATGTTTTACCATCCTTGTGGGAGGCTTCTCTCATGTCCCAGCATGGAGCTGGAGTTGATAGAGGGAGCTCATCCGTGCTCTCCCCGGGTGGGATTCGAACCTGGCAGCCTTCAGGTCAGCAAACCAACCTTCAAGTCAGAAGGCTTTTTATCCCCTAGGTCACTGGAGGCTCCTACAGTGGTCTCTGAAAGAAATGAATAAGAGTACAGGGAGCCTCCAGCCTTCCTTTGGGATTCAAAAATGTCTCTTAAAATGAGCTAGTGATATGCAAATGCCTGGAGTTGGAGGTATGTTGCTGAAGATTAAATGACCCACTTTTCTGAGGCCAAGCCCTTCCATTCTTTCTTGTCTTTGCAGAGATTGACTGCCTGATCAGACTCCCTGAACCAGTGGAATATTGGGATCCCATCTTTGGAATCTGCATATTTCTCTTCTCCTTTATGATCCCTGTCATGGTCATCACAATTTGCTACAGCCTCATGATCAGGCGCTTGAAGAATGTCCGTGTTCTTTCTGGATCCAAGGAGAAGGACCGAAATCTCCGGCGCATTGCTCGCCTAGTCCTGGTGGTGGTGGCCGTCTTTGTCATCTGCTGGACCCCCGTCCACATCTTTGTCCTGGTCCGGTGCCTGGGAGCCAAGGCAGACAATGAGGTCAAGTTAGCCATCTTGTACTTCTGCACTGCCCTGGGTTACACCAACAGCTGCCTGAACCCCGTGCTCTATGCTTTCTTAGATGAGAACTTTAAGACCTGCTTCAAGAAGTTCTGCTTCCCATCTGCCTTTAGGAAAGAGCTCCAGATGTCCAACCGGATGTGCAGCATTGCCAAGGATGTGGCTTATGCTTGCAAGAATTCAGATGGGACTAACAATCCGGCATGACTAGGCGTGGAAATTCCGATGGTGCCGGTCAGCCAACAGAGCCCAACGACGCCCACGTCGGAGCTAACTCAGATAACAGCCCTTTAAAGTACAAATATTTTTGATCCAGGGCTAGAGACTCACCATGAGTTGGGAGGAGGAACATATTGGAACATTCCTCCCCCCGAGATAATAAAGAAGTGAGGCATTTTGAATATCAGAATGTAATACCTCTTTCTCTTTAAGGGCCGAATTTTCAATTGACTCTTGGATTCCACAAGGCCACGATCATGTTGGCTTTGAGCATGCCACATAAATACAAAGGATTTTGGAATGAAAGAGGTTTAATGTGCATCCTGGCTATTGTAGGTTTCTTTGTTGCTGCCACAGCAGTTGGAAAGTGAAAGACACAGAGAGACAGTATTCTTTGCTACTGCAACTTGAATTGCTTCAATGGCTCATCAGACAATTGTATACTGAGAAAGCTTTGTAGTGAGATTTTCAATGAGTTCAAGGTTCGAGTTTATGGGAGCTGAAGTCCAGAATGGCATGAAGAGCATAACAGAAAAGATTATTTACAACTAAATGAGCTATTCAATTCTGTGCATTTCAGTGTCTGAATACTGGGAGCTTAGAAGGATGTCTTCATGCTTTGTTTTAATGCTTTGAACCTTTGGTGGATGAGTGCAGCAGAATGGAATCGAGACCTATGGTGATGAAGCAGAGTTGTGGAAATGTAATACATATTTCCAATTATACCAATTTCTTCATTTTACCTAAGAACACTCTAAAGTGGGCTGCCAAATACAGAGATAATGATGACAAATATGTACCATCTTGAGCAACGCACATCTGAAAGGGTTTTTTTTTTACTCTTAATAATGCAACATAGCAGCTATTGTAGCCACAGGTAAGAATGGACAAGGATAACAATCAAGAGGCAAAATTCAAGCATATGAAAAGTCAGTTCAAGTAATGACTTAAAAAGCAGGTTTTAATAATAATAATGATAATAATGATAATAATAATAATATGAATTCCCTGCCCACTTCTGAATTCCCTTTACACACATATATATATATATATATACCGTATATCTAAGCCCAATTGCCCTCTCCTGTTGCATTGTGAATTCTGGCCTGGTCTCCTGATGGAAACTAGAAATGAAGCATATTGTCAGTTAAGACAATTCCAGTGTCCATTGCATATCTACAAGGGTATTTCAGATCCATTATAGCAGGGGGTGGGAAGTCTAAAACTGCTGAGTTGACTTACGAGAACTCATCCTTGGTGGTGACTTTTCCCTATGGCCAAACTCCAATGGTTGATATGTCCCAGTGTGTAAGGATTCCATGTAGCTAAAATCACAGCCTCCTTGTATAAAAGAATACACTCTTTAGCTTCGTTTTAATGGCATTGCAGTAGAAATGGAAGGAAGGCGATTGACCTTCACCCAAAAGGGACAGGATGAAACTTGTCTTACTGATCAATGCAGTTTCCAGCACTCTATACATGTGTAATTTCTCCCTCCATATGGTCCTGCCAACAGAGTTTGGAAAATGCAGACAGTGGCCATGCTTGCCGAGGAATTGTAGTCCATTCCTTTTGTTCCAAGCTCTGCCTCATGAATATATGAATTAATGGCATCTCAGAGAAACCTCTAGTGGGGTCAGCCAAATCACTTTTGTTTTTTTTATTGTTATTAATAACTTAAATGATTCATGATGGACTTCTGCCAAGAAAGGAGCCCAATTAGTGGGGAGTTCCATGAGGACAGGCTGTTGGCCAACTATATCCTTCACATAAGAGTGGGTTGGTGTTTCCATTCCCAAGAAAGCATCTATGTTGCGTGTTATAAAAAGGCTTTGTGCCTTGACTATGCCCAACATATCATTGACTGATAAATGCACAGAGATATTATCATTCCTTCGTGTTGTTCAGAGGTTGACCACTTACAATCCAACCTCAGCAGCCACCACTGTATCTGCTTAACCGTTCTTCACCAAAATACACATTTCTGCTCCGAATGACTTGCTCCAATCCTGTTGAAACCCAGCCTTGTTTCTCCTAAGAAGACCTAGTAATTTTTTTTGCATGGTAAAACATGTGCCTCTGGAACTCTACAGGAGAATTAGAGCTGGAGGAAGCTCAAAATGGAAAGCAGCGGCCAGAGAAAGGATGAAGCAGACCCCTTTCACGTCTCTGCTTCTCTGCTCAAACCTAGTGTTTGCCATTGCTGCTTTTCATTCAAAAAGGAGGCCATTGGAGCCTTGTTAAATGTTTTGTTGTGTAATATACAGCTCGGTCTTTAGTGTGCCTGAAAAAACATTGAATATTTCCTTTCTGTGCCTGCAAGAACAAAACAAAAAAGGATTTTAAAAACAGAAAAATGAGAAACTGGGCTCAAACTACAAGAACACTGATCTCGCAGAACTGAATCCAAACAGAAAGAAGGAACTGTGCCTACTCCTTCTTACTGCTGATTGTACAGAACTCCTTATGGAAGTATTTCTTGTAAGCGGTTTGATGAAATTGTGTATTTTTTCATGTGTTGATCTGCTGGATGTCGGAATGCTTCCTATCCACTGTATGACTATAAGCTGCCGTGTTTCTATGTTTTGTAGGTTTTGTCTCTTATAGTAGGGCTTTGGGAACTATGGACTGCACCACAAGTTTGAATACTTGCTGTTCACAGGGGCTTTTGCGTCAAAGCTACATTTTCTTAGCCCTTGTTTTGAAAATAGCTGGGGGGGGGGCTGCGGAGGGGGGGATTTTTGCCAGATGGCTGGGAAGCTGCTAATGTTTCTTTTTAAGTAGGAAAACAAAAGGAAGATGTAACAAGTATGTTGTATTGATGAGTTATTCCCAATCCATTTCATGACCACATAGTAGGATACTGCTCCCCCGCCCCGGCCTGGCACCATTGATGTGTCCATCAGTGAGATGGACACATTCAAATGAAGTTAGTTGAACATAGGCCCGTTATTAAATCAACAGGATGAGGGCAAGTCAAGGCATCAATCCCATAGAATTCCACCCACACTAACCTGAATCACTTTGCTCAATCCCAACTAATGGAGCACCATTGAATCAACTCATGAATAATGAGTTAACGCATAGGGGAAAGTCATTGGTTTAAATCTAATTGGCTTAACTTTGCAACATAATTTAGATCCTTTATGAGATAAAGGCATCCTCTGTCATCATCATTATTATGGTCCCCCATACCCACTGAACATACTGTAGAAATAGGAATAATGAAATCTGTTGAAATAAATTACTTCTTCTAGAAGTTATAATAAAGTCTCACTGGAGGACCTAGGAAATTAAATAGTTGAGCTCTAAAATAGAAAACACATACCTAAAAAACGATCAGTTCTGAGACAGCTCCTGGTCTAGAAAGATCTCCACCTGACAATGTAAGTTTCGGGAGGAGGAAACCAGCCTTGGAGAAGCAACCTCAGACAAAGCCTACTCCAGAATTCCCACCAAATGTTCCCATGAAGGTGGTCTAGATGCAGTCTTGCACTGCTATTTGAACCCTCTTGTGTGTCCACAGTATCTGGTGCCTCCTGTTTAGCCAAGTTGCTGTTGGCTTTGGATGAAAGAGTGTCTAAGGGTTTAACCCTATCCACTAAACAGGCTCACACCCTTGGAGAGCTCAGAATAAAAATTCAGAATAAATTTGGGCACAGATCCAATGCTGCACTGATGTGGAAATCTCAAGTTCCACTCCAGAGAGTTCAGAAGGTCTTTGAATGTTTTCATAAATTTTAAACCCATTTCCCCCAAAGAAGTTAAGGTAAAATGCCTACATAATTATCCAGTCACATTTCTCAACCCAGAATTTCTAAAGTTTTAAGAAGTTTGTGTGCTGATAGATGGAAGGCTGGATCTGCAGATTGTTCTTTTAAGAGCCCAATTTCTCAGTAGTGACACGAGACTCTAATTGTCTCGAAGCAGACAGAACAAAGCACCCAAATCATAATCCACCCACCAGCTGACTTGGGTGGATCGTTGCAGAAATTAGGTATTATGCATGGGATTGCTCTATCCATCAGACACCCGCCCACCAGCCTAACAGCACCCTCTTGAGATTCATACACACACATACATTTCCTGTACATTCAACTCATTTTTTATTTAAGAAACTGCTATAATTCTTCAGTTTAGATACAGCTTTAAGCAGACTCCCTTTTCCTTTCCCATCCCCATCCCCTTCACCTTCTCTCTCCTTCCTTCCATCCATCTTTTCTAGGGCAGCAGGTTCAAGAAGAAAGAGAAATATATAGCTTTATTGCTCTGTGCCTATGGAATTAAATGGCCCATGATTGGCTGGCTGGTTGAAACACAATCTTCTTAATTATCTACTGAAATGTCTGTGATGATAGTATACTATGATTGAGCTTTATGACTCTTGCTGTGCAAAACAGCTATTTTGCTAGGCAGCTATTTGTGCTTTAGGAAGAATAAAGTTCTGCACTTGGCAATTGTGGTGTTACTACTATAACTGCATCATCAGCATTGCAACATTATTATTAGCCAAGGTTCTACACCAGGGATATGTACCATATCTCTCTGCATGTATATGTTGTGCCAAGCAAACCTCGTGCCGAATAACAACATACTGCAATTGAGTGTATATCCAAATGTTCAATTGAATGCATGCAGAACTCCACTTCTCCACTTTTGAATGTCAGCCCCCAAAAGTCCCAGCCAACAAATCCAATGGCCAGAAATATTGTGACTTGAAACAACAGGAGTTCATTTTGAGGATCTGCAAATAAGGAGAGTGGGGCTCTTCAGCATAGCTGATCCCCTCCTGTTTGAAGCTGTGATGCTACAATCCACTTCCTATCACAAAGGCACCATATAACAATTTCCCTTCCACCACCAGAAGAATACAGAACATATCTGCATTATAGAATCTTAGAGTTGAAAGAGATCACATGGGGCATTTAGTCCAACCCCCTGCCAAGAAGCAGGAAAATCACATTCAAAGTACCCCCAACAGATGGCCATCTAGCCACTGTTTAAAAGCCCCCAAAGAAGGAGCTTCCACCACACTCTGAGGCAGAGAGTCCCACTGTTGAACACCTCTTACAGTCAGGAAGTTTTTCTTCATCTACATGTGGAATCTCCGCTCCTGTCATTTAAACACATTGCTCCAAGTCCTAAGCTCCAGGGCAGCAGAAAGCAAGCCTCCTCCCTCCTTTATTTATTTATTTTCAATATTTCTACCCCGCCCTTCTCCCCGAGGGGACTCAGGGTGGCTTCTTATGAATCCTTTCACATCTTTATACATGGTGATCATGTCTCCTCTCAAACTTCTCTTCTGCAAGCTAAACATAACCAGCTCTTTAAGATGCTCCTCAGGCCTTTGATCATTTTAGTTGCCTGCCTCTAGACACATTCCAACTTGTCAAAATTTCTTTTAAATTGTGGTGTTCAGAATTGAACACAATATTCCTGGTGAGGTCTTATTCTTCTTCTTTCTGTCATTATTTGCAGTTATGCCTTCAGTATCCCTCTTCTAAGAAACTCCCATTCATCATTAACTCCCTTCTCTTTCAGTATTCCTGTCCCCATTACTACTATATCTCTTCTTTTTGCATGTTTGGTCATCTGGTCAAGGAAGACTTCATCAAGTTTTTCTGTCTGGCTTAAAGGTCTGTAGTAGGCCCCCTCAACTACACCTTTTTCAGTCCCTGTTCCCTTAATTCTTACCCAGATGCTCTCAACTTGGGTTCTAGGATTGAAGCCTTGCATCTCTTCACATGGGTAGATATTTTTGACATATAATGCTACTCAACCCCCTCTTCTGTTTGATCTATTTCTCTGAAATAGGTTATACCCCTCAATTGCTACATTCCAATTATAGGACTTGTCCAAGTTTCAGGTTTCAGTTATACCTATTACATCATAACTGTTTTGTTGTGCTAGGAGTTCCAGCTCATCTTGTTTATTTTTCATGCTCTGGGCATTAGTATAAATACATCTAAGCCCATGGGACATTCCCCTTTATTTGAGATTATTGTCCTTTCGTTACTTGGTACTTGTGTCTTTTTAGCTTTTTAGCTTTTTGGTTGTTCACTCCAGGCCTTAATAAACCACTGCTGCCAAGGATAATGTCACACTCCCCCACACTAACTAGTTTAAAGTCCGCAGGATCAGGATTGCCAATCTCTGAGCAAAAAACATTCCTTTTTTACTTCTGTGAGATGAAATACATCCCATGCCAGTAGCCCATCTTCCTGGGAAAGCAGACCATAGTCCAAGAAGCCAAATTGTTCTTCCTTACATCATCTGCAGAACCAGTTACAGATTAAAGTAAAGGTTTCCCCTTGACATTGAAGCCTAGTCGTGTCTGACTCTGGGGGGTGGTGCTCATCTCTATTTCTAAGCCGAAGAGCTGGCGTTGTCCGTAGACACCTGCATGGAGAGCTGTTACCTTCCCTCTGAAGCAGTACCTACTGATCTACTCACATTTGCATGTTTTCAAACTAGGTTGGCAGAAGCTGGAGCTAACAGCAGGAGTTCACCCTGCTCCCCAGATTCAAACTGCTGACTTTTGGGTCAGCAAGTTCAGCAGCTCAGCGGTTTAACCTGCTGTGCCACCGAGGGCTCCAGTTACAGTTAGTTGATCAGTATTCAATTAGTAGAATCCAGATTAGTTGCTCAGTAAACCCAGGAGTGAATCTGCAGTGTAGAATTAATGCTGCCTGATACCACTTTAGCTGCCATGGCTCAATTCTATAGAATCATGGGAGTTGATTCCCTTACTAAATGATAATTCCTACATTTTAACTGCCAGTGCATGACAGATGCAGAGCTTCCATCTAATCCTCCAAATCTGCAGGTGTTGCCTGGAATGGAGCAGGTTCTGTACCTTTCACAATTGGGCTGACGGACTCCTCTGGCTCAGTCCCATTGATACAATTCTTTTCCTCATCCAAGGAAGTCTCCTCCAAATATGGCATGACACCCAAACATTAGCCATGCATTCAGTTCCACATTTGGTTTCTTGGAATTGTTGCCCAATATTGTCATTCAACATTCAGAGCGGACAGCAGAATGAATGCATGACTCTACATGTCGAAATTGAAGCAGACGTAAGTACAAAGCAGACGTAAGTACAAAGTAAGTACTTCTGGAACATGGCCACACAGCCCGAAAGACATACAACAACCCTGTGATCCCGGCCATGAAAACCTTCGACAACACAAAAAAGTTTATGCTATCCTTTCATTTTTCCTCAAAGATGCTACAAGATCCCTTTGCAATTCTGATGCTGGTTTCATCTATAGCCTCCCTCTCTCCCTCTATTATCTATATAGCTATTAAGCTATCTTGCAGTCTGTCATCAAACATTACACTGAAATCTGTTTGTCTTAAAAGAGCAAAATCAATTGCTCAATCCATAATTAAAAAGGAACATTAGTTATATATCCAACACATGAAGACTCTGGTGTTCCAAAGCAAAGCAAAGACATTCAAGCAGACCAAGTATGGCAATTCTTGCCAATAGATAAAAGTCAAACTCAAACTGCTCTGTGTAGGATAGATACTTTCATAGCCTCCTTCTTGCCTTTGTAGAAGTCTATAAAGGAACTCAATGTGCTTCGCTCTGACAAGGGGCAATGAACTTACTCCGAAGTGTTTCAAGGAGTTACTGCTTCTTCATCAGAGCAGCCAGTACAAAAGTGAAGTTCAAAGCACAACAATGACACAGAATCCACAGAGGGAAGAGTATTGCTCATCTGTCATTATGATGCTATGTTTACAGCCCTCACTGCCCCTGATAACTATTGCGAGATTATCTGCCTGAAATCCATTAAATCACAACAGGGCTCCAGCAGCAATCTTACCCTCCTCCCTCTGGTGTGGAAACAGAGGCTTTTAAGAAAGCATCATACTATTATTTGCTTGGTGACACATAAGCTTCAAGAGGATCTTTCTGCAAAAGCCAGGGAGGCCAACAACAGACACATTTAAAGCAGTTTTTCATAGCAACAAATTCAGCAGGCTTCCTGATGGTCTTCCTTTGCAACCGGAAAGCAATTATCCTCCTGCATAGTTATGCATTGTTGTTTTTCTGCTTGAACACAACACAGACTGCAAGGCAGGTGGGGGGAGGGAGAGAATTTGGAAAGAAAGTGCATTGGTGTCAAAGAGGACAGCTGGACTGCGTTGTCACAAACTATATCATGAGTCTATGTTGGGACTCCCAGTTCAGGACTATTTCAGAAAATTACATGAGATCTAGGACCTTATCATTTGAATCCATTATTCCAGTACAGCTACATTATTGTTGATGGATACCATGTTGAGACCCCTCACATCACACCTTTCTTCATTAATGCAATTTCACTGATTCAGCAATCAATGTGTGATGAGGCTACTAGTCCCACATACAACCATATTTCCATATAGCATCATAACCCCACCTTCCCACATTACTGTCATTCCTTAATTTTTTAATGTTTATTTGTAGCATTCTTGTTGTATCCCAGAGCAGGAACAGCTCTGACCTTAAACACCACACCAGTTGAGTATAATCAGCAAGCAGTTTATTGAAGAGTATATGAGAGCCAAGCAATAAAAAAGATGCAAACAGTAAAAATGATGCAAATAGTATAGTCCAAAAACAGGATCTTCAATCGGTAACAAATTGTCCATGAACTTCAAGGTATAAAGACAAAAACACAGGAAACAAGGTTGCAAAATCCAAAATACTAGGCAGCATGGAAATCCAAAACCCAGAAGAAGAACTTGGCAATCCTGGAATCATAAAACTAGAAATCCACTTGGAAACAAGACTTGGGAACAAGACTGCTATGAGTATTCAGTGTTAACCAAACTGAGCTATGGTCATTCCCTTGTCTCTTATAAAGCCTTTCCTGTCTCATGCAATGAAAAGAACACATTTTGTTGCACTTTGCAGCCAGATAAGGATTTGTTCCTTTTTTTCCCCCCATAGAAGGGTTGATGGTTGAGGAACCTGGAAACTTCCTTTGTTTACAAAAGTCTTGTTTTTTATCTTCAAGCTCATTAATGTCTGCACCTGACGAATCATCCTCAGAAGACAGATTCTCAGAGAAAGACTGTTGTTGGCCTCTTTCAGGAATTTGACCTTGAGCATCCACACTCTGTTTGAGAGAAACCTCAGGCCTCTCAGAGCCAGACCTTTCAGCCAGAACAAGAAGAACATCATTCCCATTGCCATCAGGCCCAGAAACCGCAGCATCTCCATTGACCATCACTGGCTGAACTACAATAGTTCTGCACAATTACATAATTCCAGCATTTAATAACAAAAGGCAATTACAAGTACAAAAGGAAAAGAAAATGCCCCATTTGTAAACAGTGAGGGGGAAACAGAAGAGTTGGGGAATCCCATCCCTCGATGTCACTTTGCAGAAAGGACCCATCACATCAAAGTAGGTGATGGGAACCTTGTGGGGTTGTGAGTTAATGATGAGTTTGAACCATTAATAGCTAGGAACAGGAGTATCACCAATTGGTGGGAGACCAACAGCAGAATGCACACAGTGTCGTGTGATCAAGACTTTCACCAAAGGTAACAGCCCAGCTGGAATTCTGGTTTCCCTACCTCAAACAATAAAGTTCCAAGTGATGGTCCCCCCTGATGCCACTGGAGGCAGACTCTGGTGATGTTACAAGGGCAGCTCCTGGTGATGCTATTAAGCATGACCTACTAAGCATCAGGTGCAGTATTAGAAATTATCTCACACTTTCAAGGCAGTTCTCTTGCCCTGAGATTCCTCACCCTCATGCTGAAGGCCAAAACAAACAAAGAAACAAAACCAGGTTCAAACCCTGAGACTTGGAAACCTAATACCTTACTAGTGCTTCATGTTACAAATCCAAGAGGAAAAGGAAAAAAAATATACTTCCCTGTTGGTACCTGTAAGTGATGCTGATCCTATAATAATATCATCATCATCATCATCATCATCATTGTTATTATCATACCATAGGAGCCTCCGATGGCCTAGGGGATAAAAGCCTCGTGACTTGAAGGTTGGGTTGCTGACCTGAAAGCTGCCAGGTTCGAATCCCACCCGGGGAGAGTGTGGTTGAGCTCCCTCTATCAGCTCCAGCTCCATGCGGGGACATGAGAGAAGCCTCCCACAAGGATGATAAAACATCAAAACATCAGGGCATCCCCTGGGCAATGTCCTTGCAGACGGCCAATTCTCTCACTCCAGAAGCTACTCCTGTTGCTCCTGACACGAAAAAAAAAATCACATCATATCAGCAAGAGACTCAAAGTGACTTACAGTAAAACCAATGCAATACTTTTTCAAACCTAAAGTATACAAACATTAAAATAGAGTTAAATGTAAACAGTATTAAAAATAAACAGTTTAAACCCTGGAAGGCATGAATATGATTCAGTGACCAGCTTCTCCTGGTAAAACTGTTTCAGAGACAAAGGGAAAGGGACTAAAAAACCTCTTCTTTTTCATGGAATAGTCAGTCAAGAGAGAGAAATCGACAAATGGTCTGATTAAGTAATAGAAGGCAACAGCATCTGTTCATATGAGAAGCGACACATGGAATGAAAAGTTGCTGCAGAAAGAGCAGTTTGGATTTCCTTTCCTCTTCTTCCCAATTGTGAGAGCGTTTCCCAATCTGTTTCTCCCTTGTTTTTTACACTACAGCTGTCATCCTTCCTACTCCGTATGACTAGTTTCCAACACAAGGTGAACCTTTCACTTTTTCTTTTTTTTTTGCAGATTTTGTCTGAGGCAGAGAGTGTATGACTTGTCCATGATTACCCAGTGGGTTTCCATGGCCGAGGGGGATTCCTTTTATTATTAATAATATATTTTATTCATTTAAACTTCAAAAAGTAACATAAGAGGAAGAAGAACTCGACAGACATATTTACAGTATCTACATAGGATATGAGTTATATTTTCATGATCCTAAAATGCAAAATGGGAGAGGGGGAGAACCCTGTTCTGAGAATCTTCAAATTTGGATAGATGTATACCAGGCTGTTATATGAGGGTACATCTACACTGGAGAATTAATGCAGTTTAATATTACTTTGACTGCCATGGTTCAATGCTACAGGATCCTGGGAGTTGTAGTTTGGTGAGGCACCAGCACTATTTGACAGAGAAGGCCAAAGATCTTGTAAAAGCACAACTCCATAGCATGGAGCCATGGCAATTAAAGTGTTGTCAAACTGCATTGATTTCTACAGTGTAGATGCATCCTGTAAAAGAAGAAATGTTTCCCAGACTGGCTGAAATATAAGGAATTCGATGCACCCAGCAAAAATTTTCTTATTCTCCATAACTTTGCCCAGTTGGCTTCTAAAATGGCTGAGAATCAAACCAATTTACAATTTATGTTATGCAGAGAAGGCACTCTGCTCCAATACTGAGGACATGTTCAAGGCAAACTGGAATATATTCAGCTTCATGAAACAAATCTCACAATGCAGTATAACTCCTAGATTTCAATAGGGTTAGCTGTGTTCAACTACAAGCTTGAGACTAAGGCAAGTGTCTATGGGGGATTGAATACAGCTCATCTGTCTGACAATTTAGATTCAATCTATTTTCACAGGTCCAGATTTGCTTGCTTTGGTAAAATGTATTCCGGGAGATAATACTCTTCCCAAAAGAATTAAATGAAATGAAGATGAACAACCTGAGATGAAGGGTTTGTTTTTAATTTGCCAAAGCTATGTTTGAGAGAAGCATCAACTAATCAATTTTCTTGATAATGTTACTGTTAATCATTCTAGACAGAAGCATTAATTTCTACTCCATTGCATTTGGTGATAATTAAAAAAGGTAAAGGTTTTCCCCTGACGTTGAGTCCAGTTGAGACCGACTCTGGGGGTTGGTGCTCATCTCCATTTCTAAACTGAAGAGCCGGCATTGTCCATAGACACCTCCAAGGTCATGTGGCCAGCATGACTGCATGGAGCGCCGTTACCTTCCCGCCGGAGCGGTACCTATCGATCTACTCACACTTGCATGTTTTCGAACTGCTAGGTTGGCAGGAGCTGGGGCTAACAGCGGGCGCTTATTCCGCTCCCGGGATTTGAACCTGGCACCTTTCGGTCCATAAGTTCAGCAGCTCAGCGCTTTAACACACTGTGCCACCAGGGGAAAATTACAAAAAATTACAAAAAATAAATTCCCCAACATTGCAGACTTACTTCGGCTGTGTAACACAAAAATAACCATGCAGATTTGTATATCGATTGTGCTATGGAACTCATAGAATCATAGAATTCAAAGAGACCACAAAGGCCATCCAGTCAAATCCTATTCTGAGACAATCAAAGCGCTTCTGACAGATAGCCATGAAGCTTCTTCTTAGAAACCTCCAAAGATCTATCTATTGCCTGTCACATCATATTTGGGAAGTGCCAAAATGCGGCATGTTGTCAGATACAAATTCTCTCCATTTCAGGAAATAAGCTCACTTTGAAGTAGTAAGCTTTATTTAAGGAAAACAGGAACAAGCTAATATTATTTATTTACAGAATTTATATTCTGCCCTTCTCACCCCAAAGGGGACTCAGGATGGATCACAAAACATACATATGCAGCTAACATTCAATGCCGTTTATACACTGACAAGACAGACAATTGTACACAGTTTTTTTTACATGTTTGTACCACAAAGGCTCCTCCATGACTTGATGGATCTGGACCAAACTTGTCACACATACCCATCATTATCCAAATTAAAATAATTGAGGTGTTTTATTTATTTATTTATTTTTTAAAATCACTTCTTTTAGGTTCAGACAGGGGGGAATAAAATGAACAAAGCAGATTGGCTGCTGCTAGGTGAAGTGAGGTCATTGGGAAAGAAAATAAGTGAAATGGCTTGGCTGCTGTTGTGAATTTGTATATGAGGGGAAGGGAGGGAGAAAAGAAAGAAAGAGAAAAAGAAGGGGAGGAAAGGAGAAGGAAGGATGGGATGGAGGAAGAAGGGAAGAAAGGGAAAGGAGGGAAGGAAGGAAGGATGAGAAAGGAAAGGGGAAAATAAGAGGGAACAAAAAAGAAAAGGAAAGAAAGGGAAGAAGAAGGGATGAAGGAAGGGAGGAAAGAAAGAAGAAGGGAAGAGAAAGAAAGAAAGAAAGAAAGAAAGAAAGAAAGAAAGAAAGAAAGAAAGAAAGAAAAACAGAGGGAGGGCAAGAGAAGAAGAAAAGAAAAAGAGAGCAAGATAGAGAGAAAGGAAAGAGAGATGGAGAAAGTTATCAGGGAAATAGAGGAAAGAAAGGAAGAGCCACAAAGAGTGTACCTGGTGTTGGTAGGATGTTGCCATTGAGACATTGTGAGATAAGCCTTCTCAGAGCTGGAGAAGGGCAAAAGTAGGCAGGCAGTTGTCCCAGTGACACCCAGGCCACGAGAATCATGTACACTAGTAGGTAGTAAAAATTATTTCATGCAATATCCCCTTCTTAATAAAAACGTAGTATAAAGTACACTTTTGTGGTTTTTTCCTCATTGACCAGGTAATCAGAACATCTCCTTGTTCCCACTTTTTTTTTTTTTTTGGATTTCAGATGAGAAAAAACTTGAATTCCTCATAAGAAAGCCTAACTCAGTCTGTTATCAAGAAATTGAACCCCCTGATAATTAAACTTGAACAGAGAGAGATGAATTAAAAATGATCGTTTTATTTTTTAAAAAACTAATTTTGCAATGTTGAAAGACTTCTCCCCCCAACTCCGGAAAGGTACGGCCAGTTATATCTCCCCTTGTTTATGAAATCCACCTTTATGAAATTGTGTAAACTATATCAAATGAAATTAACCTTTAAAGTGTAACTAAAACTCCAGGTCTGCAAAACTGCTTTGCTTAATCAAATGCCTTGAGACAGGAAACGGATTAAAGCTGGCTAATGTATGCAAGCTTGAAGGCACCCAAATGTAATTGATGGGATATCTATTGTGTTTCTGAGAACCAAAACTCGTTCCCATTGACAAACCTCTTTTTCACTGATAAATTTGCTGACTTACATTGAGGAGATAAGACTTATCAGTTGACAGCATCAGCAGACCTCCTGTGGGCAAGACCAGCCCAAAGTTCCCCAAGTCTCTTTGGAGTGGCCTCAAGTCCCTTTGGGGAGACGGGGGCAAAATATAAATAAAGTTTATTTATTTATTGTTCCATCAAGTAATTCCAATCACACTTTTGTATTTTATGGACTACCCCTTTGTGCTTACCTGGACTGGACATTAAGTCAGTCATGGGACAATTTGCATTTGGCAGCAGTACATTCTTAAGTTTCTTCCCCTTGTGGAGGCAGACATTTAAAAGGACAAGGACTTCAAATCACCCTACAGCAGATGTTAATTTTTCCCATCACAAGGAGAACTCCAAAAACAAGTGATGTCAGGAGGAATTCCTAGACAACAGGAGCCCGAATAGAAACCGGACTCGCTTTTCAGCCAGTCAGGGGAGGGTGTGGGTGTTTTTAGTGGCTATCAAAGTGAATAAAGTGCTCTATTTATTTCAATGCATGACTTATGTCAGTTCTTTAGAGTGCTGACTCTTACTGACATCCTTTTTGTCCAGAAAGAATAAGCTTCAGTTCATTTTGCCTTCAAACCAGTTATGTGCTTTAACCTGGCCTTTGGAATAGTGAAGCATGCTGGGTTCCAAACCCAGGTTATAGTGGTAACCGAAATCACTCAACAAGTCTAAACAGAATAAGTCTGTATTCCTATAGGATGAAATTTTGGCTGTACTCACCTGCTACCAAACAAGTATTTTCCATCAAGCAGTTTCAAACATTACCCATTACCTCTATTACATATATATAAGCCTTAAAACATGTAATATGTAATATATGTTGAGTATTAAAAACATATAACTGGATAGCTGATAATATACTAGTAAGATGTAGGACAGAAAGCATCATGGATATAAGAAGCCAATTAACAAAATAATTGTTTTTTTAATACATTTTTATTAAAAGAGAAATTATATATACATAAAAGTGGGGGAACAATATAAATGTAGAAAATTAGGGAAAAGGGGTAGCAAGAACAAAAGAGAAAAGAAGAAAAGAGAGAGAAAAAGAAAAAAAGGGGAGGGGGAATTTGTGGCTTCCATTCTTCCTCCTCCTGTTCAATTATAAACTTTATACATAGCATAGAACTAACAGAAAAAAACAAAATTTCTTTCCCACTCAAGTCTTTAGTATTTCAAGAGATAATTTTCCAAATTTGACCAATCCATCTTCTTCAATCCACTAGCGTTGTTAATTGTTAATAATTAGTTATCAAGTAAATAAGATTGTAAAGTATAGAAACTGAAGTAAAATCACAATAAAAGACCGTGAAGAGACAGCCCTGGGGCATAGAAGTTAATATTTACCCAATAATACATGAAACAAAGATTAATGGTTCTTGTCATTGTTTTGCAGAGACAACAGTCTCTGTATTTTATCTTATTTTAATACTTCTGCAAAAGTTCCTTGAGCACAAAATATTCCTTAGTAGAAAAGAAATGTTGCTTTTCATGGAAACGGCTGAAAATCTCTCTGGCTTTTTGTAAGTCTTCCATAAAACTCATTATTTTGTAGAAAAATGAAAATATAAATTACATGTCAGCTCATCAAAGTCTTTTTCTCAGTAAACGAAGCCACCAAAAAAACCTCTGGAGTGGCCATAATAAATAATCTTGTATATTTTCAAGATCCCTGAAAGCTGTAAAATCAGATAAATGTATATCTTATAACGTTGAAAACTATTTTATAGAACAAAAATATGAAGCTACAAACCTCCTATGTTGAATGGTTGTAAACAGCAAGGTTTCCCTTCAGCTGCTGGGAGATTCGAAGGTTGCTGCCTCCAGACCTGAAATAAAGAAATAGTTTAACAGACAATTGCTATGAAAATTTCTCCTTCTCTCTTTATTGGGCCTAAAGGCATGCTTCAGAGTTTTCCAAATTCTCTTTTCAGATTTCAGGAGCTAGAAATGCTTTGCAATCCAGTACCTCTGTATTGTAATCTTCGGATTCCAGGGGGTAAATATGAAAGCCACCCTTGCAGCAGAGAAAGTACACAATGGTTTAAGGGATTTTATAGAGTTCTCAACTACATAGATATCCCACAAGTGATGAAAAATAGATCTATGAATACCTGGAGTTGTGAGGGCAGAGAACTGGTATCTAGTAGGGATGTGCATGATTTCGTTTTTGTGTACCGGATTCTAATGATTCGACCGATTCAGTTGGCAAATGCATGAAAATTAACCTGGGTGAGGCAGCCAAAGCCTTTGCTGGTACAGATCACAGCAGCTGGATCTTTTCAGCTAATGGGGGCTCATAATGGGGACCAATGGAGCTGAGCGGCATTCTACCTGAGGTGGAGATGACGGAATGGGCAGGGCAGCTTCACTAATCAGGAAAGCTGTGGCTCCTTCTTTGCTTTCTTCCCCAGCAGACTCCTCCATCCTTTCCCAAAGTCCCCTCCTCCGCTGGTGCCTGCTTGAGGTAAGTGGGAACTCACTTTCCCAGTAGCACTGGGAACAAGCATTGAAGGAGCCTTGTGCTCCCTCCCAGGACATTATGGGAGTTTAGGTTTCTCTCTGTGTGTTTCTTACTTTCTTTCTAAGCCAATCAGAGGTCTGGTTGACTGTGTATGCCCTTTCTCTTCCCCTCTTGTGGCATGCACTTGGCACTTCAATTCTAAGAACCCCCTCTTGTGTTTTTTAATGTTATGGTAAAAACTTTAAAAAAATTCCAAAAAAATTAGTGGATTGCAAAAGAAGATGTGACCTATAAGTGAGGAAAGTTTCATGATGATTGTCATACCCCAGCTACCTTTGGTTTCTGAACCTGATTCAGAAATGAACTTTGACCAGGATGAAACTTATTCTGACCTTTTGCCTAGTCCGCAGAGCTCCTTTCAGTTACAGCTGCCAGCTGTTGATAGTTCAAATGCTTCCTTCATTGGGAGAGATACTGGAGATGTTACTCCCATGGCTGAACCAGATATCCAGAGTTCCCCAGACAACATGCCCTTCAACCGAAGGGAGTTTCTGCATCGCCAGAGATCAGAAAAACAAGGGCTTCGAAGGAGTAACCACTTGGCATCGCGAGGAGATTGTGGATAAGAAGATTCCCTTGGGAACCTTTGGGGAGTTTGGTTTCCCTTTGTTGGGATCTGATCTTCGTTCCATAAAAGTGTCTTGCACTGCAAACATTTTGCGGTGTCAACATAGCAAATACCTAAGAACAGTTCACCGACTCTAGCTCCTGGTGTTTACCCAGCCAAGTTCCCTGTTCCTGGCGGCTAAGCCGTGCCATGACTCCCGAGTAGAACTGGCGTAAATTCTCTTTCTTGCCTTGTTCCTGAATCAAGTTCGATCTTCGCTTTGTCTCGTTCCTGCCTTGATATCCACAACCTCCTCGTGACTTTGGACCTTGTTATTCAGCCTTGTTTCCTTGTTGTTCCCCACTCAAACTTTCCAACAGTTTGAGCGTGTTTCAGTTTTTGGACTTTGGACAATTATATTGGACATTTCTCTTCATCTTTTTGGACTTATTCATACCTTTTTACAAAGGGCTATTTCCCACGCATCCTTTCCACTTATGCATTCCTGAATTTATATTTGCTTTAATAAAGATATTATATGATTATTGGTCTGCCTTGGGGTGCAACAATGATAGGCATAAAAATGATGGCGAAATGAGAAAGGCCAAATTTCACACTCCTAAAATGCAATAGCAAGATGTTGATGGGAGTTCAATATAGACAGTCTTAAAGGAGATTCAAATTTCTAGGATTGTATTCAAACCCCTAAGCAGCTTGGGATCCTGATACTGAACGAACACATCTTCATATGGATACTGACTTGAGAACTGAAGTCTTCAGGAGTAGACCTCTTCTCTAACTCATCATTGGGGGCAATGCAAAGTGGAAGGACATGGGAGTGGACCTCCTTGGTTGTTACATCCTGATCATGGAATTCTCTTTCTTTGGAGCTCTGACTGGCACCAATGTTGATTTCTTTTGAGTACCAAGCCTAAACTAGAGCCAATGTGGTATAGTGGTTTGTGTGTTGAACTATGATTCTGAAAACCAGGATTCAAATCCCTGCTTGGCCATAGAAATCTACTGGGTGATCTTAGATGCATCACATTCTCTCACGCTGAGAGAAAGGACAAAAACAAACTCCTTTTTAAAAAATCTTGCACATAAAACCCCATGATAGGTTTGCCTTAGGGTCACTATAAGTTGGAAACAACCTGGAGAAAACATAACAACTAAGCAAAAATGAGACTTTTATTAAAGACTTTGACTTCACAGTATACATGCTTCTGAGGAGATAGAAAAAAGATCTGGTTTACACTGATTTCTTTTGAGTACCAAGCACAGTTTGGTGGCTTGTGTAGGTGTGTTTGTTTATTTTTGAACGCATGGTCTTAAGGTGGCAAGGCTTTTGTGGAGTCATTAATTTGATTGATGGAAGAGGCACAGCCACTTCAGCTGTATAATTACTGTTTTGATCTCTGGAGCTCGGCAAACAGGAGGAGAAATGCAGACATTTTTGTTGTTTTGTGTGTGTGTGTGTATGTGTGTGTGTGTGTGTCAGGAGCAACCGAGTTGCTTCTGGAGTGAGAGAATTGGCCGTCTGCAAGAACGTTGCCCAGGGGACGCCCGGATGTTTTGATGTTTTACCATCCTTGTGGGAGGCTTCTCTCATGTCCCTACATGGAGCTGGAGCTGATAGAGGGAGCTCATCCGCGCTCTCCCCGGGTGGGATTCAAACCTGGCAGTCTTCAGGTCAGCAACCCAACCTTCAAGTCACAAGGTTGTTGCAGCAACCTGAAATATTTGTGACATGTTTGTTTTCTTGTCAGATGATCTGCCATGCTATACCTGCAGCAAATGCAAACTAATTCTGAGGCTGAGAAGATATGACTTGTCTCAGGTCTCCCAGTAGGTTTTGATGGAAGAATGGGTATTTGAACCCTGGTCTTCAAAGTCATATTTCAATATTCAAGCATATATATATGCCTAGAAGTGCATACCAATAGTCTAAAATGGTGGTGGACATCACATGGCTTCCCTGTGGCTATGTTGCCTAGACCTGGGACATAAACAACAGATGGAGGTATATGTGCATCTCAGTTTTGGGCCAAATCCAGCAAAGGCCCATCTGTTTCCACAATGCTTTTGAAAGTCCATCTGAAAAGGAAAATACTTTAGACTGTGCTCTGATCCATTGGGTCGCAGGAGAACTGATCAAAAATATAGACTGAATTCTACTGATAAGAAGCAAAGTGAAATGAACTTGCAGTATAATTTGCATATGCACAAAAAAGCCAAAATGCAAAGCCCCATGTAACCTCTCTCATTACACAGAAAGCTGACCTCGTTAATTACTGACTGCTGATCTTTTCTGCAATTAATTAGAGAGAAAAATACACACACAAATATTCAGACCGTGCATGCCATGTAGTTTGTATTTACATTATTTTATCCAAGTTTGGGCAAAACAAAGTTGAAAAAAATCGCCATACATTGCCTTCTCTTCATCAATATTCATGCAGGGATGATTAACAGTAAGAACATTTCTCCCTTCCTCCTGTGCCCTGGGCTGATCATTAAAATATTGGATGTGTTCTGGACTTCAAAGTCTGAAATATGCCTGAAGAAATATCCTTGAGGAAATCATTATATTTTTACAGCCATGGTTTCTCCATTATCAAGTAATCATCTGAGTGGTAGGTGTAAGGAATAAAGTTCACTGATAGAACATATTTTTTACATCTCAGAGATGCCAGGCTTCACACTGAGCAAGCATTCCTAGTAAGGAGGTTTCAAAAGCCAATGCTTGGAAAGACACAGGAATGCATAGACTCAGATCTTGAGCAGTCTGGTAAAATCAACAAAGCCCCATCTCCATCGCCACATAATGCAGTTATGAAACTGCATTATTTGGTCAGTGTGGAGTCATAATGCAGTTTGGTGCAGTTATACTATATTATATGACTCTACACTGCATTATATGGCGATGGAGGCCCAAGACTGAAATAAAGTGTGGGGTGGGCAAGATTGTGTCGGGCTTTGAATGTTCAAACAAGATGTTTGTATCCTACATAGAATGCATAACTACTGAAGAGATATCTGACCAAGCATGCACTAGAGCATATTTGAAAGCCTACTCCACAGCATTAGAGGTAGCTGAGAAATTGTTTATTGCTGCTACCATTGCATCTGCAATGACCCACTCAGCTGAGCTGTTTTGAGTGGTCAGAGGGCTATTGCATAGTGGTCCTCAAGGAGAAAATTCTGCTCATTCAACAGCTCGCTGTGAAGGATTTGTATGGCAGTTAAAGTCACTCGGATCTGTTCTGACTTGGATGTTGTTATTGATACAGTTCCAGCAGATGTAACTCTGGCTCCTGCTTGTCCAGTGTTAATTGTTATCTTTCAATTTGTGCAGCCTGAGAATGTGGACAGAATTCTTAGAGAGGTGAGAGCTACCACGTGTATTCTAGATCCTCGCCCTTCCTAGCTGATCAAACAGGCCAGAGGGGACCTGGCAGAGAGGATGAAGTGTCAGAGTGCGCGGTTTGGATAAACACACATGCAGAAGGGGACCAGAAGGACCAGCTGGATCAGCACCAGAGCCTACTCCAGAACCTGCGACTGTGCCAGAACCAGACCAGTTTCCAGTGTACCCAGTATACTGACCAGTCTGTGTGGAGCCAGAGGTCCGGGAGCTGAGTGGTGAGCTGAGCTGTGAGCTGTGAGAAGGAAGCCGTTCCGGTGAGCCATGCTTAACCTGCTGGAGGGGGAGAGTTTGTCTTCGGTGGAAGCAAGCTTTGCCCGTAGCAGAAAAAGCAGTGCTGCGCAGCGGAAGCGTGCTGGGCCCATAACCACTGTCAGAGTGCGCGGTTTGGATAAACACACATGCAGCGGAAGATCAACGAAGAATCACTGGCACCAATAAAGAGGCTGAAGCCTGTTTGGCTATCTACGAAAGATTTACTAACAAACGGATAACTCTCAAGACGATATATACAGACAGAGTGCAGAGAGGCAGAGAGCAGAGGGCAGAGGGCGAACAGATAACACAGGGAGCTGTTTATAACCACCTCTGCTGTCTGATGCAATACACAGTTAACTCTTTACACACTCGCATAGTGGACAGCAGACAGTGCATGATGCAATCTCCAGCTCACATTGCATCACTATAAATCAATTACATTTAAACAACTCTATATACAATCATTCCCACTTCAACATGAAGGTGGGCATCCAATTAAAAGAAGGCAATTGTGAGACTTATATTTAAAAAGCCATCCCTGAACCCTTCCATAATGGACAAGTATCCAACCAGTATCCAATCTTCCATTTTTGAGCAAGGTTTTGGATGATGTGGTGGTCTTCCCACCTGTTCCTTGAGAAGCCAGATCTAGCCACGGTGGTCCATGCATTAGTTACATCCCACTTGGATTACTCTACCATGCTCTACACGGGGCTGCCTCTGAAGAATGCTCAGAAACTTCAGTTGGTCCAAAGACACTCAGCCAAGTTGCTAACTGTAGCTGGCTACTGAGAATGGACAGCAGCTTCATTGGCTGCCAGTCTGTTTCTGGGCATAATTCAAAGTGCTGGTTATGACCTTTAATGCCCTAGATGGCTGTGGTCCATGCTATTTGGCTGACCAAATATTTCTGTATGAAAGTGTTTGGACCATGAGATATTCAGGAGAGGCCCTTCTCTCAGTCCCACCTCAATTGCAAGCTTGGTTTTTGGGAATGAGAGAGCAAGCCTCCCCGGTGGCTGCCCCTCAACTCTGGAACTCTAGATAACATTGAAAGTTTAGGTTTTGACCATGTTTTTCATCCATTAACACACTGCTGTCCTTCTGGTGGCAGGCTGAAACCTTTTTATTCAGACAGGCTTTAAAAGTAGAAGGTTTTTAAGATCAAGTCAAGGGGTGCCGTAGTTTTTAGTTTTGATTATGTTTCTATGGATTTTAACTGTGATTTTAAATACTGTTTATATTTAATTCTGTTTTAATTTTTGCATATTTGTATTTTAAATTGTATTGAAATGCTTTTAATGTAAGCAACTGAGTCTCCTTGTGAAGAGAAAAGCAGGGTGTAAATATTAATATTAATATAATAATGGAAAGATTAAAGCAATAGGCCAGAAGGCAGCAGAATGTGGAATGAAAACCAGAGGACTAGGATGAGCTAATATGATGACTCAATGCAATCTCCATGCCTATAAAGCAGTTTCTGTTTGATAAACAACTCAGACATGTAGATGCTGGTAACAGAAACATCTAGGTTATGTTAAAATAGATGTTTATAATTTTGATTGCAATTGATGCACTTTATATATGTGTCTGGATGCATCAACAATGTTAAATCAATTCAGGCACCAGAACACTTTGGCAAAGGTTTTCTAAAACTACAATTCCCATGATTTCATAGTATTGACACAGGGAAATTAAAGTGGTGTGAAACTGTATGTAGACTTACCCTAAATTCATATAAGGGATTTTTTAAAATAAATAAATAAATATGCTCAATTTATTTACAGCATTTATATTCCGCCCTTCTCACTCCGAAGGGGACTCAGGGCGGATCACATTACACATATAGGCAAACATTCAATGCCTTTTAACATAGAACAAAGACAAACAAACATAGGCTCCAAGCCGGACCTCGAACTCATGACCTCCTGGTCAGAGTGATTCATTGCAGTGATTGATTGCAGCTGCTCTCCAGCCTGCGCCACAGCCCGAGCCCATGCTAATATCTTTGAAAACCTTTAATGAAAAGTATGTATGATGCTCATACAGTATGATAAAAGCAAACTGTCCAAACATTATCATGTTTGTGTTCTCCCTAAGAGGACTATACATGCTTGTATGCTTATGATTGCATATAACAAAGATCTTAAAAGATTACTAGGGAGCTTGCTCATTTCTCCATGTAAATATCTTGAAATTCCAATACTTGAGAATGTTGAAGTGGAGATTTAACTCTTCCTGTTGTAAATTGGGCACTTAAGTGGCCAGAAGGTCATAACAGGATCCTAGATAGCATACGGACTAAATGGCAACAGATCCTCAAGTCATCAATATAATGAGAAAGGGGTGAGGAACCATACTGGTTTCAGGAGAGCTGGAAGAGTTCATCTGTTGTTTTTGAGAAACTCCAAAGAACTCAGAAAGAAAGTTGATAAACCAGGGTCACATTTGACAGCCAAGATTTTTCCTTTAGATTTTATAGCAGCTGTTACATAAGAGGTAAACAACTGAGTGAATCCACTTTTGAAGTCTGCTAAGAAAATCAGATCTGTCAAGAGACCTTAGCAAGTTTTGAGCATCCTTTTTGTTGTCAGACAGTAACTGAACATTCCTTTACATTTCAAGCAGCCTTTGAGCAACTACTTCGGCTGCTGATTTAAGTGTCTCCATTGCATCTCTCTCTCTCTCTCTCTCTCTCTCTCTTTTTGCATGATCTCATTTTCAGCATTATTTATCAGAAATGATCGATATAGATCACTGAGCAGTTAATTCAAAGGTTTTACTCTAGTTGAGAGTAACCAACAGATTTCTATTCTTTGTCTGATTTTTAGTTCAAATTGTTCTAGAATCACAGAATAATAGAGTTGTACTTCGTTGTGGTTTTCCTGCATGGCCACTGTTTAAAAGCCTCCAAGGAAGGAGCTTCCACCACTAATAATTTTATTATACAATATTTTTCTGAAATGCATAGATTTCTCATAGACGTGATTCCACATTTTATCTCCCATCCTTTAAATAAATAATTGCATTGTTTCCATAAATAGCTATGTCCTCTCTTTTGACCAGATTGTATATCCCAACATAATGAAAACTGAAATGGGTTTGGACTGGATGGAATCAAAGTCTATAATTCTATGTGTCTATTTCCCCTCACATCATAAATGTATTTTGAAACCAAACATGGACTGTACAACAATTTCAATAGTGGGCAGGACCACACACTAGTGCTGGATGCAACACTGGGGAGAGAAGAGTTAGATATCAATTATTGGTTTCAATTCCAGCAATTATATGATCGATTTAAGAAAGATTTATGAAAGTAGGTTTCTTGGAAAAGAAATCTAAACTGGAGAACATTTTTGATAAGAGGAATAAGGAATTACTTTCCAGATTATATAAAAATAATCTAGGAGATAACAGAATAAAATATGTCATGATCCCTTGGGCCACAAACTTAGGGAAAAACATAGAACTAAAGAAATGGGAGTATCTTTGGAAAAGAGGATTTGAATTCTCAATAGCAGGGTCTATAAGAGAGAAAATGTATAAAATGTTTTATAGAAGCTATAACTCCAAAGTTATTAGCCAAAATGGATAAAAATCATGGAGGAGAATGTTGGTGATGGAAGAAACAGAAGGGCACCTTTTCTATGTTTGGTGGACCTGCTCAGTCGTACCAAACTTTTGGAAAAGTATTGTTAAGAAAAGAAATAAAATGCTCATCAAAAAGGTTAAGAAAATAAGTAGGAATCCCCCCCCCCAATGTTCTAGGGTTTTTTTTCACCTACCCTACACTGTTTAATCTATGGCAAATTAGGTGAGTGGGTTTTAAATAGTCTGGCATGCAGAAAAACAAGGTTACTGTAATGAAGTATGAATTTTTGGTTTACAGATGTTATGTTTAATTGTGTTTTTGTGTTTTAAAAGGGTAAGTATTACAGTTATTGCATCTCAGCACTCAGAGGCTGGTTGCCATTGAGAAGTAGGCGGAGCCAACTGCCGTTTTGTTGAAAAAGTGCAGAGTTTAAAAAAGGGATTCAGTCTGTGCTCTGATGAGGCACAGGGAGGATTGATCCTAGGTTGAGGGGATCAAGGAGACTTAATTGTTCATTTTGAGTCAGTTTAAAATAAGTTTGGTGACTTATTTAATGTAGTCTGTGTCCTGGTAAGGAACAGAGAATCTGTGATCGTATATCACAGGGGTGACTGCAGTTTAAAAGTAGCAGAGGAAGATGTTCTAACTACTTTAAGTAAAAGAAGTGACACTTTAGTGAGTTTGACTCACCTCATTCTAGTATTGCAACAGTTAATAAAAGTGCCTCTAAGTGAGAAACAAAATTGTAACCACTAAGCTCTGTGCCTGAATAAACTTGTTATTGTTCCTCCAACATCTAAGCCTCTGTCGCATATATTATAAACCAAGTTGCGTTACCATCTAAAGTGAATAAGAAGAAGAAAGAAAAAAAATTAAAACCTCTCCTCTCTGAGTCTTTGGTGGCTGCATCATTGCAAATTGGTGGCAGCGGTGGGATAAAAAGATTCCCCCTGCCTGAAAGGACCTTAGTCATTCTTAGTCCTTTACAAATTGGTGGCAGTCATTATTAGCTCTTCGCAGTTACATATTGGCGTGCACCTAAGGCACCCCCTTTGTGGTGTAGGCCATGAATGGGAACCATCACCTGTGATTAAATGAATCAAGGTGAGGTTGAACAGTAGTGGCCTTGAGCAAGGAGAATTCTGGTCTCAATATTCTCTGGAATTGGGATGGAATTCTCCATCCACTTCCCTGAATGGTTTCCCCGAAGCAACAGTTGGTTGCAGCCAGGGACCCTTGTTTGATGAGGAGTAGATCTTGGATGGCCACTGCCTCAGTTTCATCACACACATCAAGTTCATGCTCTGAAATTGGTTGGCAGTTCACATAGTAATTGATTGGTAACATTTAATAAAAGTTGCCCATAGTTCAACCCACATTTATGTGTTGTCTCATTATTTTGCTGGTTAGGGAGCAAATGCAATGGGAAATTTGACCTGCATTGTCTCTTAGCCTCTAAAATTACTTTTGCGCCCAATTTGCTTTTCTACCTGAAAAATTCAAAATGTATTCTAAACTCCAGCATGCTAATTAATATTACATTTCAGAGTGCTTTATGAGGTGAAATTTTCCCCAAGCGCTTTAACAGGCTCCAAATGCTGGCATTTAAAGGCAGCCCCCACATCTTTGATCTTTTCTCTGCAGTTTTTCTCACATAGAGCAAATGTCAGAATGAGATGCCCTGAAAGATGGAATCTCATTAATCTGACACTTCACTGTAAATTAACTCCTCCTCTGCCCTTCAGGTCAGAGGAGGAGGGGAGCCCTGGCATATTTCTACTCCCTCTCACTCTCATTATTCAATTTGATTTCAAATAATAGCCTTCCCTTCCCTGAAGGAAAAAAATCAGCATAAGTGAATTCAAGAGCCATCATTTAACAGAAAACACTGTATTCTGTGAACCCTTTAATTGTGGTTTTTAAAGCAAAATTTGGTGTGTTCAGTCTTACGAAACTGCACCGTGCATCAGACTGCAAATGTCATGACAAGAATCATTGTTGGTATCATTTGCTGTTGTTGTTAATTGCTGTGGTCATGTTCAGCATAAGACCTTCGAGAACCCCAGGTCTCAACAGCCTAGTTCAGGACTTGCAAAGTTAGAACTGTGGTTTTTCTTGGTTGAATCGATTTTCTTGTAATATCACTTCCTTCTTTTCTTACTATGATTCATTTTACTGAGCACTAGCATCTTTTCCACTGAAGCTGCATCTACACTGCCAAATAATGCAGTTTGAACCCATATAAAACAGTTCGATGCAGTAAAGCTGCATCATTTAGCAATATAGATCCAGCCTGGGTCTTATGATATCTCCAAAATATCTTGGTTTAGTCATCTTAGATTCTAGTAAGAGTTCAGGCCTGATTTGCACATTTCCTATTTTAGAAATGTGTAATATCTCCTTTAGCACCATATTTCAAATGAGCTTATCTCCCTGACAGCTTTCTTCCCTGTCCAGCTTTCACAACCATACATAGCCTGGATGAATCTGACTTTGGTATTCAGCGACATATCTTGAGGATCTAGTTAATTCATAGATGCCCTTTCAAGTCTTAGTCTTCTGCTATCTTGACAAGGGATGTTATCACATGAAAGCCGTGTTGGAGGCTTTCTTGCCATGAATGAAAAACTCACCAACTCTTGATCTTGTCATAAACTCACTGTAAACCAATCTTCAAATCATGTTGAAATAGTAGTTTATGAAAATTATCAAAGCCTATATGGTTCTTTCTCTCTGCTGCTGTTCTCTGCCTCCAATATGCTACCATTTCCACTTTCGATTGGCAAACACAGAAGAAATCTGACTGAAAAGCCAAAAGTTTCTTTCTGATTGTAAGCAGAACCAAATTTGTACATGTAGTGTCATTGGTCTCTGTTGTGCATGACACACTGGTGTGATTTGCTGATTGCACTTTTAATTGAATTGAAGTGATATGAATTGAAGCACATGGGGCATTTCATTTCACAATGCTGCAATTTAGTAATGTGGCAGAACTGTGAAACAGCCATGTTACATCATGAGCATAACTCTCACTCTGTCTCCTCGAAGTAGGATTCTACCCGTAATATCTCATAAACTGTGACTGTCTAGTATGTGCATGTAATATGTGTGAGTCCTCAAGTTATCTGTCAACTCATGGAAACCTCATGAATTTGAAAGGGTTATCTTGGGCAAGGAATACTCAGAGGTGGTTTTGCCAGTTCCTTCCTCTGAAACATAACCTACAGCACCTGATTTGTTGTTGGTCTTCCATCCAAATCTTAACCAGGGTTGACCCCGATTCCCCTCAAAGATCAGAGAGGATCTGTTGCCTTTAGGACATTTAGTTGAGGATTATTAATTGCTTTATCTGGTGCTCTTCCAACTTATTGGACTACAATACCCATTGTCACCAGATGATGACTGTTGGAGTCAGATAAAAAGGATCAAGTTCAGTACATGGTAAAGGTGCCAGGTGAGAAACACTAAGATAACAACTTAAGGGGGAAATCACATTTTGGATCTGAAGGACCCAAAATGCATGTAAATGTTCAAAGGATACAAAGAAGTATATAAATGTGTAATTAATGCACAGAATCATAAAAATCAGAAAGTTGGAAGAGACCACAAAAGCAATTCAAAAGAACTCAATTCTGCCACCCAGGAATACATAATCAAAGCACTCCTGATCGATAGCCATCCAGCCTCTGTTTAAAAACTTCCAAAGATGGAGACTACACCACACTCCAAAGCACTGTATTTCACTATCTAACAGTATTTTACTATCTGTCAGAAAAATCTTTCTCATGTTCAGGTGTTTTCCTAAAGTTTGAGCCAATTTCTCCATGTCCTAGTTTCTGGAGCAGCAGAAAAAAGCTTGCTCCATCTTTTGTAGGGCAACTCTCAAATATTTAAACTTTGCCATCTTGTCACTTCCTATCCTCTTCTCTGGGCTTCCTTAGTGGTTTCTCATATGGCATGGTTTTCAGGCCATTTACCATTTTGGTCACTCTCCTCTGGACACGTTCAAACTTGTCAATCTCCTTCTTGAATCATGGAGAACCCAACATTGGGCAAATCAATATGAAGACAAGTTATCAGCCAACTAAAGCTTCTGTTGATTCAATTGAATCTTCTCTGTAAACTGACCAAGAAAGATAGTGATCAACCAAGGAGCCAATCAATTAAACAACCAACATCAAGCCAGCAGTTCTCTCATGCTACAAACGAGAATATTGAACAGGGAAGCAGCTACAAATGGAAACATTTGAAAATTGGGACAACAGCACTCCTTGGTGTGCAGAAGATGTCATTACAACCCGTTGAAGAAGAATTAAAACTAAATACAAAAGACTGGAATTTTGCATGAAAAGACATAACTCTGACACATAGCATTAACTAGCTACATGCCCTGATGCTTTCCCTGCCCCCCCCCAAAAAACCCAAGCAAACAATTTTAAGTAACACAGCCCCTCCTGTCCCACAGAGAATAGAATAACATAGTTTGAAGAGATCTTCAAAGGCCATCTATTCCAATTCCCACCAGATGGTTTCCAACCTCTGTTTAAAAACCTTCAGAACATCTCCATTACATTCATGGACACTGTATTCCATGTTAAACAGCTCTGATACTCAGGAAGTCCTCCATAAGGTTTAAGTGGACTCTCTTCACAATGCTTAAGTGAATCAATCGGGACTGCAAGAAACTGAAGGCAATGGTAAATACTTTATATACCCTTGTATAATTCAAAGGTAGATTTTGGGACCTAAATTATGGATTTTGTTATGACTCATGGATAAGTTGACTGTTATTCCATGGAGAAGTGAAAACACCAATGCCACTTCAGGGATCAAGTTGCCCCTGGATACCACCACCATTTCCCTGCCCAGACATTCAAAAAGGCCAGCAGTAGTGCCATAATGGAGAGAGTAGGGGGAGTTGCATATTGGGTAATTGCATACTATCCAAGAATCTGCAACTACATATACAACTTTTATGCCTGAAGAACTCTATCTACACACAGCTGTGAAACAAAAAGTTCAAGGGAAATTTAATTTGTGTACAAGACGCCAACAGGATACTAGACTAACTCTTTTTCAGAACCACAAAAGGCTATGTAGCCACTTCCATGCTTTCTTTTTTATTTTTGGTATTTGGGGAAATCCATAGAGAATCCCAGGTGGAAAAGACTTTGCCCTCCTAAATCTATAGAGTTGCCTATACTTATTATAACCCAGAGGCATGGGGCTCAGAGGCAAATCCCCCCCTCTCCCAGACTTCATGCCCATGTGTCAATTGCAAGGCCCATGGGTCGAATCCAACCTGCCACATCTTTTTAAGTGGTCCACAAGGCTTTCAATGCCAGGGCAACATAGTTACATTTATACAGTCTTAGAATTACAAATAGCCCTTTGAAGGCAACCATAAGGCTGATGTGATCTGCCCTAGAACAAAGTCCAAATCCTTCCAAATCTGCAGTTCTTCTCAAAAGGGAGGCAGGAAGTGACATTGCTTAATTCTCAGCTGGTATTTTGAGGAAAACAGAGGTTTCTAGAAGTAGTACAGGGTTCTAGGATGCTTTGGGGGGGGGGTAGGGTAAGGGTATTTTAACATTGTAGGGGGCTTCGTATGTGATTTTGGGGGCAGAAATACCCCAAAATTATGTATTTTTAAAAGACAATTGTGGGTTGGTAGAGAGACGGGTAGAGAACTTCAGGGACTAAAATTGGTGTCCAAGACATTATTGGGTTCTCACATGTCCAATCTTGATAGGAGTTTTTCATGTATGGTGGCTTTATACTTTATGCTTTTCTTTAGGTTTCTTTTATTATGTTCTCAAAGTATGATGTTGGAAACTCTCCACCAGAGGGTACTATTGATAAATATTTGAAAACTAAAGGTTTTGTTTTCCCCCTGACAAGTATTCTCTGGATTGGACTGTTTGGTGTCAGACCGATGATGTTGAGACTGGGAGATAAATGGACTGCATTCACCTGCCTCTCCTAATCTCTACTTCAGATATATGAATTCTTCTCTCTGTCCATTAAACTTAATTCATCCTGACATGAGTAAAATGAGCAACTCTCACTGGCTTTGGATCCAATTAAGATCCTGTATCGAAGTTGTATAGTATACATTTCTACTTGTGGAGTTATGCATCAATCATGTGACACAACTCTAGTGTTAAATCAGCTGCTGAATATACCCAAATGCATCTGTACACAATGCCAACCCATACACATTGGAAAAAGCAGATTTTTGCACAAAATACTTTTAAAGTAGTGTACTATTCAAGTAGTCCCTACTCAATAGAAATCTTAATCCACTGGTGTCCCTTATAAGAAGAACCGTTCCTTTCTAATTGGATCAGAAAACTTTTTTTTTCATATAGACCAAATAAAATGACCTCCGAGCCTGCATTTTGTGGTGTAGGTCCTTCACAAAAAAACCCCCAAAAAAACAAAAACAGAAGTTTGTCATCATGTCATTTATGAATGTGAAAAACAATTTTACTGAAAGATACATAGTAGGTTAACTAAAATCCATACTCTTAATTTTTGTCTCAGTAGATTGCAAACTTTTTCATGCTTTCTTCCTGATTGTCAACTTTGTGTCCCATGAATTTCAACTAATCCTCATAACTATTTTGAAAATTTGGCTGTGCATGGATTGTGCTGATTAAGGTGACTGCTTATGGATTGAGTCAGTGATGTCCCTCTCATGATAAGTCAAGCATTTCCACCATTGGGTTGTTGTGAGTTTTTCGGGCTGTATGGGCATGTTCCGGAACCATTCTCTCCTGACGTTTCACCCACATCTGTGGCAGGCATCCTCAGAGGTTGTGAGGTATGTATATGTGGGTGAAATGTCAGGAGAGAATGGTTCTGGAACATGGCCATACAGCCCGAAAAACTCACAACAACCCTGTAATTCCAACCATGAAAGCCTTCAACAATACTTCCACCACTACTTGATTCATGATGTGCTTGTGAAACAAGGTACGGAGAAATACATCCATGTATCTCAAGCTCTTTGGGGATGTAATAATAGTACAGACTACTGCATTATCATGGGGCTTTCTCTGCTTGCATAGAGGTCCCAGAAGGATGGAGAAGAAGACCTCTTTATGGTCTCTCTCCCTTCTGATGACCTCAGTGGAAAATGTTCTAAAGATCTATTGCCTGATGTCTACCTGCCACAATGGCTGAGGAATTCTGGGAGCTGTAGTCCCCTGAAGCAACATTTCCAAGCTCTGATGATTTTGGTGGTGTCTGTGGCCAATGACCAGTCAGCCAAGCAACTGAGATAAGTGGTTTCACATAGACTGCAAAACTCAGGTTATAACCCTCTGGAGGCCTGCCAAATATCTTCATCACATATTAGGAATAAGAAAGGAGACAACATGTTAAATATAATCCATCTGGCAGTGATTCAAGCACCAAGAAGGGACATTAAGTTCTCTGGGAAAGTCCCCAATGACAAATCTTTTAATGTATGATTGATTTCAACATAGAACATTGTGCATGGCTGTGTGTTCTTATTGAAAAAGGCACATATTTGACTGAAAGAAAGAGAAACATTCTTGACCTTCAGAACTGGACTATCTTTATATATATTTAAACAAAACAACTTAGCAGTCTTAGAGGTTCTGACCCTAGTGCAGGACATTCGACAAATCAATGCTGAATTCTGTCATTTTTGAACAACAGTAATGAAAGCTAAAGCAGCAGAAAGCAGCAATAGAATAACAAGAGCTAAAAATGAATGGCATTGAGTTATAAGCATAAAGGTTAAAGGACACTATGGAGAATAAGTTTTTCTAACACTGGTAAAATGACTAGAAATAGTCCCCTAAAAATGCACTTGAGAAGAGACTCACACTCAAGCTTTGCAGAGCTGTGCCCTGTGGGAAGCAGAGTTAAGAAGCCTCCTTCTTTGGGAAACAAAGGGCTCCCGTTTTGTTGTTGATTGTCACCTTAGATCCCCTCCCTTTTGACAAACTCTGAGGGATGAATGAAAAGTAATGCCTCCACCTTCGTAACTCCTCAACAGATGGAAGTCCTGGTATGCAGCAGGTACAGGCTTGTTCAGTAGACTCTCCTCTACAGTTCCATTTGGTGGAAACCTTAGCATTGAACTCTTGTGTTGTTAAAGTGTGAAGTATGGAACCCTGCACAGACGATCAGTCAATTCAACTTAAGCAACGTGCAGTCATTGAATTCTTGACAGCAGAAGGTGTCACCCCAAAGGAGATTCAGTAGAGAATGCAAGCTGTTTATGGTGATTGTGTTGATGTGAGTAGTACTGTGCATTGTTGTGCGAGTAAGTTTAAAGATGTTGAGGTGGGAACATCTGACTTGCATGACAAACAAAGAGTTGGACGTCCTGTGACAGCAACCACCAAGTTTCACAAGCAAAAGGTTGATATATTGATTCAGGACAATTGTATCACTCAGAGAGAAATTTCAAGCATAATCGGCATGTCACAAGAATGTGTGGGTCACATTATTGCTTTGCTTGGCTATCAGAAGATCTGTACACGATGGGGACTGTGAGACGCTGGTTGTGGAAACAAAGTGTCGACTTCTTCTGTGACAGCTTCAGAAAACTTGTTCATCTTTGGCAGAAATGTATCCAATTGTCTGGTGATTATGTGGAACAGTGAATAGTGGTAGTTAAAGAGCACATTCTAAGGATTATTTATGTGTTTGATTTATTAAAATATTCCCATCCAAACCCAAGTAATGAAGGTGGAGACATTACTTTTCATTCAACCCTTGTATAAGGAAAAAGGAATGTACTGACTGAGGTCTGTGTTAATATGCCAATGAGCTCTCATCTGCTTTGTCTTATACAAAGTAACTACTCAAAGGTAGAATAGAATTGCCTTGCATTGTATAGTTATCCCTCCACTTTTGCAAGGGTTAGGAGTTCTGCCACAAAAGTTGAAAAACCATGAATATTTCTGATGGGGAGAGAGGGGAGTGCTAGCACTGTGTTTCCTCTTTTTGTGAGGCATAAGTGTCTCTTTTGCTCAGGCAATGGAAGGCAGATACCAAGGGGACCACAAACATGCAACAGACCCAAAGAAGAGGAGGAGCTGGCCCTGGTGCATCTGGTTTTTTTCCTCATTTTTCTGTGTGCTTCCTGTTTTCTAATAATTCTCTTCCTTTCCCCAGGTCGAAAAGAGATTCATAAAATATGGGAAGAGATGCCAGATCTGTGGTCACTTCTTTTACCCCCTAAACCCAGCTCTTTTTTTTCTTCCTGCATTTTATGAATTTCCTTTTTGCCCATGAAAGGAAGAGAGAAATTTGCAAAAAGAAGCCAGATGATGCAGCGTAAGGTTGGCTCCTGTTCTTACCTGCATGCTATAAATCTCTGCTTTGGAGAGGAAAAGAAGGGAAATAATGGGCAAAACTAAAATTTGCAGCACACATGCCTCCCAAACAGCTTTTTGAGGATGGGCCATCCGTGTGAACATTCATATGGCAGCACAACATCAGGCAGTGTTGTTTCAAACTCGCAAATAATCAAAACCACAAGTTTGAAACCTGTGAAAATGGAGGGCTGACTCTATGACTAAACCATGGTGCTCTGCAGTTTTTCTTAAAAGACACTATAACTCTTATTGTGAGAGCTGAACTAATTTTTGTGGGAATAGATGCATAATGTGACACCATAAAGGGTACTCACTGTACACAGACTGCAATGTCCACGTTGCAGTAGTGTGCATTGCACACTGATGTGCATCAGACAATGATATGTATTCCACATCAATATACATTGCACACTGTTATGCATTAGGCGCTTCGCATATTGTACTATGTTGTTTTAGAACAGCAGCCCTTTATTTGATATGAATACTATGTAACTTCACAATTCTAGTTCCTGCAGATATAAGGCGAAAGGGCCCAACGGGATTCCAGAGAATGATGGGGCATGACTATCAGCTCTTTGTCTTTATAACAGCTTCCAATGACTTTTAGTAGGCTGAACAGATCCAGTCTCAGATTAAGACAAGACACTCCAGGATACTCACTGGAAATCCCTGTGCATCATTGCTCCCTTCTACACTGCCACATAAAATCCACATTATCTGCTTTTATCTGGATTATATGAAGCTTCTTCTACACTGCCATATAACATCCATATTATCTGCTTTGAACTGGATTATGTGGCAGTGTAGATTCATATAACCCAGTTCAAAGCAGATAATGTGGATTATCTGCTTTGATAATCTGGATTATATGGCAGTACAGAAGGGTCTGTTGAAGCAGACAACACTGGATTTTCCAAGGGTCTGGATTTTTTGACCAGTATACACAAGTCCTGAAAAACACTTTTGTATATCCTGAATCATATTTTCCCATAGGAAAGAGTGATCCCATCCCAAACATTTGTGCTTTCTTTCTCTGCAATTTTTCTTTTAAAATATACCTCAGAGGCAAACTTAATGATACCTAAGGGCCTTTCCACACAGCCCTACATTCTAGAATATCAAGGCAGAAAATCCCACATTATCTGAGTGTGGACTCAGATAACCCAGTTCAAAACAGACACTGTGGGATTTTCTGCCTTGATATTCTGGGATATAGGGCTGTGTGGAAGGGCCCTAAGATATTTTACAGGTATATACAATTTAACATTGGGTGAATTTACACTGTAGAACTAATGCAGTTTGACACCACACAAACTGTCATAGCTCAATGCTATGATATGATGAGAGGTCTAGTTTGGTGAGAGTACTCTTTGGCAGAGAAGGGTTGTAATACTACATATCCCAATATTCCATAGCATTGAGCCATGGCAATTAAAGTAGACTGAAACTGCATTCATTCTACAGTGTGGATGCAACTATTGTTATATATGGTGCTATTGAAGACAAGATGAAAAAGTAAGGCGTTCTCTTGTTACCTCTCCCCAGTTGAGTACTGCTACTCTAGAACATAGCAATGTCTGTTCTCTCTGGAAGTTAATGGAAAAAAATGAAGGAAGAAATAATCAAGATATACAGTAGAGTCTCACTTATCCAAGCTAAACAGGCCGGCAGAACCTTGGATAAGCAAATATCTTGGATAATAAGGAGGGATTAAGGAAAAGCCAATTAAACATCAAATTAGGTTATGATTTTACAAATTAAGCACCAAACATCATGTTATACAACAAATTTGACAGAAAAAGTAGTTCAATACACAGTAATGTTATGTTGTAATTACTGTATTTACGAATTTAGCACCAAAATATCATAATATATTGAAAACATTGACTAGAAAAATGCCTTGGATAATCCAGAACTTTGGATAAGCGAGTCTTGGATAAGTGAGACTCTACTGTATGATTTACTAATGTATGAAAAAGATTTGCAAAATTTATCTCATGGAAAATGTCTAGGGCTAACTGTTGGAGTATAGTATGTTATTCAATTTTGATTTTGCATTGGCTTCTAATTCATTTCCAGGAATAGTTTTCACAACTGATCATTATCTAAAAATCATAAACAGGTGGATTATAATGATGTTTTCATTTCCAAAGGCTTTTGGCTTGCATTGTGTTCTGTATGACTCTTTCAAAAGTTTTCTGCCCCTTTAAGCATTGTTTTGCTATATATATTTACTTAAGCTGTGGTTCCAGAGAACTTTAAGGTCTCTTCTGCACTGCCAAATAAAATCCAGATTATCCACTTTGAACTGGATTATATGGCAGTGTAGAAGGGGGCTTTGTGGATAAATATTTTCTCCAGTTTTTGTCTTAGGTGTCCATGAAGCTGTACCTTTCTCCAATTGACAAAATTCCAAAGGCTATCCAGTTTAACCTCATTCAGGTGTACAGCCAAAGCAGTCCCAACCGATGGCCATGGTGGCCTTTGTGAGCTGGAAGGCAGAGTCTGTATTTTTGAGTTTCCCACAATATGTTGTACAAATAAACCAAGTAATGATCCAGACCCAGCCACATAGAGATGTCCCACTCGGGTTTCCATGCTATTTATTCCATCCGTTATTTTATTATTCTCCACCAGGGGGAAGATGTAGACCAGGACACATGGAAGGACATTTCTACAGGTTCAACTTCTTTCTTGCTTTCCTTTCCAGTGACATACATTAAGCAACATACATTAGGCATTCAAATGAAGCAAAGCATTAGAAAATAATTAGAATTTTTTTTAAAAAGACACATTAACCACTTGCCAACAGAATTAAATTTAAACTAATTTAAATTTCTTTGAACATTTTCACACACACACACACAAGGGTTGTCAGCAAAAGCCAGATTTATATGCAAAGGACACTAAACAAAATCTGGCAGGAGCAGTTCAATTTTTAATCAGCTCTGCATTCCAACATCTTCCGAAAACTTTTCTGAAAGCTGTCATCTAGGAAGGCATACAAGAATGGGTTCAAGCAAGAGTTAGCATAGCTCAGGCTGGTAATGAAGTAGGAAATGCCAATGACCAGTGGAGTCTGTGGCACGTCAGTGGTCAAAGCTACAATAGTGGCCAGATGAAATGGTGTCCAGCAGAAAAGGCACACGGCTAAAACAATAAAGACCATGATGGTGACTTTCTTTTTGGCTTTGTCGAGGGCTTTTGCATTAGAGTTCAAGCGAGTGTGCCTCAGTTTGTATAACATGATGATATAAAGGATGCAGAAAGTAGAGACGGGGATGGCAAAGCCCAAGATGAGAGTGTAGATTCTGCTGGCTTTGAACCAAAACCTTTCAGGCTTGGGGAAATTGAGCCCACAGCTTGTGATGTTTAAGCCATCTTTGTAGACATTGGCAAAGACGAAGAAAGGGGAGACGATGAGGGTGACGAGGCCCCAAATGCCAAAGCTGATGATGCGGGCTGCTCGGTACGTGCGATGGGGCATCCGTTTTGACCTGATGGTTGCCAGGACCACCAGGTATCTGTCCACGCTCATCACCGTGAGGAAGTAGATGCTGGAGAATATATTGTAGTGGTCAATGGACAGGATGACTTTGCACAGGATCTCCCCAAAGGGCCAGTAATGCAGCAGGTGTTCAGCAATGTTAATGGGTAGGACCAGCGTGAACAAGTCATCTGCTATGGCTAAGTTAAGGATGAACATGTTGGTGACGGTCTTCATCTTGGGAGCTTTGAGGATCACATAGATGACCGCTGTGTTGCCCGTCAGGCCCATGGCACAAATCACTGAGTAAATCACTGGGATGATCACATAGAAGTCTGGGGACTGTTCGTAGGATGTGAAGTTAATGTTTGTAACATTGCTTACACAGCAGGAGTTGCTGGTTCCATGAAAGGAGACGTTCAGTTCTCCATCCTCAGATGAGTTTGCCATATTTTCTCAGTCTATGGATTTTTCTTCAGATTAGACAGTAGATGAACACAGATGAAAAAAAGCCCAGCCATGGTAGAATGCTATTCTGGAGCAACTGGTGGTCTTTGGATGATCTAGTAGAAAAACACAATAGGAAAACCTCTATAAAAATGTTTGGGTTATTTAGGATTTAAAAGTGCCAAATCCAAACAGAACTATTTACCATATGAATGGAACAAGAGAAGATTGGGAAACTGAACTGCAATTGACTTTCATATTCAACATATCTTTCAACTGTACCTGTTCTGTACAAATATCTATCTCAAGATTAACTGATCAAATCTGATAATCTCTTGTCTGAAATGAATGTTATATAAATCCAGTGACATGGTTATATGCTGTACGTTATTTTGTCTATATACCCATTCCTTAACTTTTGTGTTGCATCACAAACAGAAACAAGAATAGCAATTACTCTAAACTACTTTCAGTTGGGTTATGGAATCTAATTCCTCATGAAGCTACCTGGTGTCGGTGAAGAGACTTGTATCCCATCTACTCCAGTCAAAAATTCATTCACACTAAGGAGATTCAGACACTTCCAAAAAGTCCTTTTATCCTGCAGAAAAAGAACAGGATAGAAAATGACAGTAAGAATAAAGCCTCTGCAAAATTTAAAATCCATACCTTGTTCCCCAAGTGAGTTGATGAATTCACAAATCCAGCATGTAAACACTGTCATTCTCCTTAATCCCTCTGACTAAAACATGCCTATGTGACATTGGGAAGCAAAGTCCCAAAGTAAAAGAATATTAACAGAGGAGAAAAGACTTTTAAGTTCTGTCCTTACCTTTTGTAGAGTTTTTGGTTCACTCCTTGTTTTCTGAGAAAATTCCTTGACATGCAGCAAACAAGAGATGGAGAAACCTTCCTAAAAGATCCTCTAGCTGGCATCCAAGCTTTGCAGGTATCAGGGAAATGAAAAGCCCCATTAGAAAGGAGCTGCAAAGATGCAGTGATTTTTCCTCCTCCCCTTCTGTTTGATGGACTGCCACAGTGGCAAGCTGTTCAGCCCAGTTAGGGGTCCTACTTCGTCACTTTTCAGACTCTCCATCCGCCTCAGTTCCTTCGCACGCTCCTCATCCATCCAGCATTGTTTCCCTCCTTTGACTCCGGCATCAGCTTCCTGGCTGGTTGGCTCTGTTCAGACAGACTCTCCTCTTTTAAGCAGCTGTGGTTCACTCAGCTGAGACTGTAGATTCCTTCTACACACACACAGACACGGACACACACATGTGTGTCTGTGTCTGAGTATAACCATTACTTTAAATTAGCCTGTGTCATACTGGGAAATCATTAGTTACATCTGTGTTTGTCTGCTTAACTAACAACTACCCCAAGTGGCTGCACAGAACTCCAGCTGGATAGAAAATCTGCTTCTTCCTTTTCTTTTCTTTTTTCAAAATAAGGAGAAACATCAGTTGCTCATTTCTGAAACGAGGGAAACTCAGACGTATGGAAACATACCTGCAAAACAGCAATGTCTGGCTCCCATCTCACTTCTTTAAAGGTCTATCTAGATGTAGAATATTGGCAAGTTGGAACATGTCCAAAGAAGGGTGGCCAAAATGGTAAAATGCAAGGTAATCAAGCCCTATAAGGAGCAGCTTAGGGAACTGGGTATATTTAGCCTGGAGAAGGGAAGGTCAAGAGGGGACATGATAGTCATATTTAAATGTTGGAAAGGAAGCCACTTTCAGGATTGAAGTTTTTTTTGTTTTTGTTTTTGTTTTTTTTGCTGCTCTAAAGACTAGGGGCCCTTGGTGGCAAAGTGCGTTAAAACGCTGAGCTGCTGAACTTGCGTACCAAAAGGTCCCAGGTTCAAATCCCGGGAGCAGAATGAGCCCCTGCTGTTAGCCCCAGCTCCTGCCAACCTAGCAATTTGAAAACATGCCAATGTGAGTAGATCAATAGGTACCGCTCCGGTGGGAAGGTAATGGCGCTCCATGCAGTCATGCCAGCCACATGACCTTGGAAGTGTCTACGGACAATGCTGGCTCTTCGGCTTAGAAATGGAGATGAGCACCAACCCCCAGAGTCAGACACGACTGGACTTATCGTCAATGGGAAACCTTTACTTTAAAGACTAGGACCCAGGACAAACTAGTGTAAACAAGATACCTTAGAAATATTAAGAAAATCTTCCTGTCAGTGAAATATGCTTTGGAGTATGGTGGAGGTTTTCTTTGGAGGGTTTTGAACAGCATTACCATGGCTACCTTTTGGGACTGCCTTTGCTGTGTACACCTGAATGGGATTAAATTAGATAGCCTTTGGGATCTCTTCCAAGTCTATGATTCTATGTGGCATTTTGGCAATTAAGGAAATGTACAGCTTCATGGACACCTAAGACAATAACTGGAGAAAAGATTTATCCACAAAACATGCATTTTTGTGAGTAAGGTTCAAGCCTATGAGCCAAAAGATAGAATTGACTTGAGGGTCTAAAAATAGTTTGGGCATCTGCCACATTTGTGCTTAATGTGTCATATGTTCACTTATCGGAAAGGAAAGGTATGTCATCTAATTTTGACAGTAGAAGCACATATGTGTTTTCTGCTGACTTTCCAAATCACAGTCCACCAGTGCTTGCCATGTTATCATCTAGATAATAGAAATTATCTCCTCTGAACGATGACTCTATTTCTAAGGGCTCATTGACACTGGACACGTTAGTTCTAAGGATACTTAATGGAAACCACTGTGCATTATAAAGACTAGCAACAGCCCACCTGAGTTAAATACAGGCTTTTTGACCCATGTAGACCAGCTCTAAAGGAACAAGCATTGCATAGTCATTTGAAAGGTTGGACAAGGTCTCTATGAGACTAGGGTTCAAGCCTCAGTTCAGTAATGGAAGCCATTAGTTAGAGAAAGACAATGTCAAACCTCCTCTGAAGAAATCTTGCCAGAAATGCAGTTGGGTTGCTAGAAGTCAGGGTCAATTAGAAGGGTACATAACAGCATCAATATATTTATTTACAAGTATTTATATTGCATGACTCAACCTCGCTCTCAAAGCAATCAACCGCTTGATGAAAATCTATGGTCAGGAATCAAGTAGTAAATTCATGGTGAAATCCACATGGAAAGCCATGAACAAAAAATATTGAATAGAGTTACATTTTATTAAAACTGAATTGCAGTGTAAGTATCATTGACACATGACAATATTCAGAGACGGAGAGTTCTGAAACAATGAATTGGAGAAGGGTATTTCTCATAGTGTTCCATAGGTGTCTACTAGGCTTGATCGATCCATGAAAAATATGATTCTAAACTCGTTTCAAAACTAGAGGGGGCAGTTTTTCGTTTTTGTTGCTAATAACGAATTTGGCCCCCAAAATTTTTCGAAATTAACGAAAATTCGTTATTTTCGAAATTAATTCGTTAATGGCGGACGCGCATGCGCGGTGGCCCAAAAACAGCCCGAAGGGGGGGGGACTTAGGGGGCTCTCCCGCCCTCATTTTTTGAGTGATCTTCTTCAAACTTGGTACAGTGGTAGAACACATTTAACACTGATAGCTCACCAAAATGTGGAACGTTTCCCTTATCCTCTGATTTTTGGCAAATTTTCATAGCTTTTATAATAAACCATTTTTTAATAATTGCAGAAATCTGTTCCTGGTTTGAAAGTCTTATTTCCTGTTAAATTGGGTTGTCTTTACTGTGAAAGTCATTGCTCTACTTCAGAAACTTTGTTTTTGTGGCTGAAACTTTGTTAAATTGGTGTAGTCCCTGCATATGTGTGTGTGTTACTGTATTTACGAATTAACCCCCAAATATCATGATGTATTGAAAACATTGACTACAAAAATGCGTTGGATAATCCAGAACATTGGATAAGCGAGTGTTGGATAAGTGAGACTCTACTGTATATTGTTTTTGCATGGCAGAATGGCGTTGGACTGGATGGTCTCTTCTAGCTTTATGATTCTATGATGTTTGGTGCCATGTTTCTATGATTCTATCATTTTGTTGTCGAGCAATTTAGAACAGTATTGGATACCTGTAACTGTTTCTTTGAGTGGTGTTCTGTGGAAACACAACCTGCCCATCCTCCCCGCTGATTTCATGAAAAGAAAAGAAAAGAAAGAAAAAGCCACATCCGGCAAGGCCCACACACTGAAATACTAGGCCGGCCACCGTTGGCCGGCACGCTTCCCTGACAGGAAGAAAGAGGGGCCGCCGCCCCAAAGAAGGCTTCTGTGCAAGATTGCACAAAGGGGTAAAGAACGACAGCCGCGAGAGAAGAGAGAGGCGGTGCATCGTGGGAAACACGTCGACCACGTAGGCCGACAAGGCCCACACGTTGAAATACTAGGCCGGCCACCGTTGGCCGGCACGCTTCCCTGTGAGGAAGAAAGAGGGGCCGCCGCCCCAAAGGAGGCTTCTGTGCAAAATCGCATAAAGGGGTAAAGAACGACAGCCGTGAAAGAAGAGGAAAGGGAAGCAGTGCATAGTGGGAAACATGTCCACCACGTAGGCCAAAAAGGCCCACACTTTAAAATACTGCCACCCTTGGCCGGCACGCTTCCCTGTGAGGAAGAAAGAGGGGCCGCCGCCCCAAAGGAGGCTTCTGTGCAAAATCGCACAAAGGGGTAAAGAACGACAGCCGGCGAGAGAAGAGAGATGCGGTGCATCGTGGGAAACTCGACCACGTAGGCCGAGAGGCAGCAAAAAGAAAAGAAAAGAAAAGAAAAGAAAGAAAAAAGCCACAGGCGACAAGGCCCATACATTAAGCCGGGCCGGCCACTGTTTGCCGGCACGCATCCCTGAGAGAGAGAGAGAGAAAAAAAACCAGAGGACACCGCCCCAAAGGAGGCTTCTGTGCAAAATCGCATAAAGGGCTAAAGAACGACAGCCGCGAGAGAAGAGAGATGCGGTGCATCGGGGGAAACACGTCGACCACGTAGGCCGACAAGGCCCATACTTTTAAATACTAGGCCGGCCACCGTTGGCCGGCACGCTTCCCAGACAGGAAGTAAGAGGGGCCGCCGCCCCAAAGGAGGCTTCGGTGCAAACTCGCTCAAAGGGCTAAAGAACGACAGCCGCGAGAGAAGAGGAAAGGGAAGCGGTGAGTAGTGGGAAACACGTCGACCACGTAGGCCGAGAGGCAGCAAAAACAAAAGAAAAGAAATAAAAAGCCACAGGCGACAAGGCCCATACTTTAAGCCGGGCCGGCCACAGTTTGCCGGCACGCATCCCCGGGAGAGAGAGAAAAACAGAGGACACCGCCCCAAAGGAGGCTTCGGTGCAAACTCGCATAAAGGGGTAAAGAACGACAGCCGCGAGAGAAGAGAGAGGCGGTGCATCGGGGGAAACTCGGCCACGTAGGCCGAGAGGCAGCAAAGACCAAAGAAAAGACAGAAGAAGCCACGGCCAAAAAGGCCCACACTTTAAAATACTAGGCCGGCCACCGTTGGCCGGCACGCTTCCCAGACAGGAAGAAAGAGGGGCCGCCGCCCCAAAGGAGGCTTCGGTGCAAACTCGCATAAAGGGGTAAAGAACGACAGCCGGCGAGAGAAGAGAGAGGCAGTGCATCGGGGGAAACTCGGCCACGTAGGTCGAGAGGCAGCAAAGACCAAAGAAAAGACAGAAGAAGCCACGGCCGAAAAGGCCCACACTTTAAAATACTAGGACGGCCACCGTTGGCCGGCAAGCTTCCCAGACAGGAAGAAAGAGGGGCCTCCGCCCCAAAGGAGGCTTCGGTGCAAACTCGCATAAAGGGGTAAAGAACGACAGCCGGCGAGAGAAGAGAGATGCGGTGCATCGGGGGAAACTCGGCCACGTAGGCCGAGAGGCAGCAAAGACCAAAGAAAAGACAGAAGAAGCCACGGCCGAAAAGGCCCACACTTCAAAATACTAGGCCGGCCACCGTTGGCCGGCACGCTTCCCAGACAGGAAGAAAGAGGGGCCGCCGCCCCAAAGGAGGCTTCGGTGCAAACTCGCATAAAGGGGTAAAGAACGACAGCCGCGAGAGAAGAGAGAGGCGGTGCATCGGGGGAAACTCGGCCACGTAGGCCGAGAGGCAGCAAAGACCAAAGAAAAGACAGAAGAAGCCACGGCCAAAAAGGCCCACACTTTAAAATACTAGGCCGGCCACCGTTGGCCGGCACGCTTCCCTGTGAGGAAGAAAGAGGGGCCGCCGCCCCAAAGGAGGCTTCGGTGCAAACTCGCATGAAGGGGTAAAGAACGACAGCCGGCGAGAGAAGAGAGAGGCGGTGCATCGGGGGAAACTCGGCCACGTAGGCCGAGAGGCAGCAAAGACCAAAGAAAAGACAGAAGAAGCCACGGCCAAAAAGGCCCACACCCTGAAATACTAGGCCGGCCACCGTTGGCCGGCACGCTTCCCAGACAGGAAGAAAGAGGGGCCGCCGCCCCAAAGGAGGCTTCGGTGCAAACTCGCATAAAGGGGTAAAGAACGACAGCCGCGAGAGAAGAGAGAGGCGGTGCATCGGGGGAAACTCGGCCACGTAGGCCGAGAGGCAGCAAAGACCAAAGAAAAGACAGAAGAAGCCACGGCCGAAAAGGCCCACACTTCAAAATACTAGGCCGGCCACCGTTGGCCGGCACGCTTCCCAGACAGGAAGAAAGAGGGGCCGCCGCCCCAAAGGAGGCTTCGGTGCAAACTCGCATAAAGGGGTAAAGAACGACAGCCGCGAGAGAAGAGAGAGGCGGTGCATCGGGGGAAACTCGGCCACGTAGGCCGAGAGGCAGCAAAGACCAAAGAAAAGACAGAAGAAGCCACGGCCAAAAAGGCCCACACTTTAAAATACTAGGCCGGCCACCGTTGGCCGGCACGCTTCCCTGTGAGGAAGAAAGAGGGGCCGCCGCCCCAAAGGAGGCTTCGGTGCAAACTCGCATAAAGGGGTAAAGAACGACAGCCGGCGAGAGAAGAGAGATGCGGTGCATCGGGGGAAACTCGGCCACGTAGGCCGAGAGGCAGCAAAGACCAAAGAAAAGACAGAAGAAGCCACGGCCAAAAAGGCCCACACCCTGAAATACTAGGCCGGTCACAGTGGGCCGGCACGCTTCCCAGAGACAGAGAGAGAAGAAAAAAACCAGGAAATGTGGGCCCAAGCCCCTCAGACCCGGGGGTCCGGCCACCGTTGGCCGGCCCCACGCCCACACCGCTGAACCCACAGGGGGAAGGGCATGCTTTCTTAACGTCTGCTTTCGAAATGTGGGCCCAAGCCCCTCAGACCCGGGGGGCCGGCCACCGTTGGCCGGCCCCACGCCCACACCGCTGAACCCACAGGGGGAAGGGCATGCTTTCTTAACGTCTGCTTTCGAAATGTGGGCCCAAGCCCCTCTGACCCGGGGGGCCGGCCACCGTTGGCCGGCCCCACGCCCACACCGCTGAACCCACAGGGGGAAGGGCATGCTTTCTTAACGTCTGCTTTCGAAATGTGGGCCCAAGCCCCTCAGACCCGGGGGGCCGGCCACCGTTGGCCGGCCCCACGCCCACACCGCTGAACCCACAGGGGGAAGGGCATGCTTTCTTAACGTCTGCTTTCGAAATGTGGGCCCAAGCCCCTCAGACCAGGGGGGCCGGCCACCGTTGGCCGGCCCCACGCCCACACACCACAACCCACGGGGAAGGGCATGCTTTCTTAACGTCTGCTTTCGAAATGTGGGCCCAAGCCCCTCAGACCCGGGGGGCCGGCCACCGTTGGCCAGCCCCACGCCCACACCGCTGAACCCACAGGGGGAAGGGCATGCTTTCTTAACGTCTGCTTTCGAAATGTGGGCCCAAGCCCCTCAGACCCGGGGGGCCGGCCACCGTTGGCCGGCCCCACGCCCACACCGCTGAACCCACAGGGGGAAGGGCATGCTTTCTTAACGTCTGCTTTCGAAATGTGGGCCCAAGCCCCTCAGACCAGGGGGGCCGGCCACCGTTGGCCGGCCCCACGCCCACACACCACAACCCATGACACAAAGATACACTCCATAACAGCAAACCGTCAAGCCTCTGGAAAAATCTAGCCATTTCTGTAGTCAATGATTCCATTATATTGTGATATTTTGCAGCCAAATTCATAAAGTAAGCAATAGCAACATATCATTTCAGCATATAGAACGACTTCTTATGTCTCCTTGGTTGTATAACATGAATTTATGGTGCTTTATTAGGACAATCATAACCTCATATGATGTGTTATATGCTTTTCTTCAACAAGTCCAATCCAAGAAATTTGCTTATTTCAGCTCAGGTAGGCCCGTTCAGCTTTGATCAGTGAGACTCTTCTGTGTTCATGTTGGGTCAATAAGACATAAGATAAAACTGAAGTCACAGTCAGCAAACAGCATTACCAGCTTAAAAAACAGTGGTGTAAAAACACGGCTCTAGTCCGAGGACTGAAGAGGAGGTAGTTTGACAGTTAAAAAACAATACAGTGCGAAATACTATTGGCCTGGCAACCAATTCTTAAATAGGCTACAAACGACCACACAGACCTCTAAGGCTTTTTGGAAGAGGAAGGTTTTAAGGCTCTGATGTTAGGTTCATGTTTCCATGGAGTTGCACTTCAGTGAAGACTAGTGTGTTTTTCAGGGGTTATTAAAGTTCTCCTGCAGATGAGCTGGATAGAGGGAAATGACTTCTGTTGGTATACAGTTAAAGTAAACTTGAGGAAGTACAATTATGAAAGATATTGTGTGTAATGGAGTAGAAATGAATTCAAAGTAGAAACAAAGCACAAATGTTGATTCCAAAGGAAACATGAAGACATAATTAAGTAATTGTTTTTAATAGCAAAAGAGTTTCTGAGTGGATTGATTCTCTACTTCTTACTCTGCGTAAGATTATCATCACATGCTGTCGACTACACCCGCTCAAGGCAATGGTACAGTAAAAGAAGACAATTTTGAGAAGTGGTAAAGGCCAAGGTGTCCCACTTCTTTCAGTGATTCCGCGTGCGCGGCCAGAGGGCAAGGGGAACCAAAGGCGGCCGTTCTGCGGCCACAACGTTGAGTACACTGCCTTTCAAGGTGAATGGGACACTGTCCCACAGTCTGTGATCACTCCACCCTCGTTATTACCAACAGACCAGCAAGAAACAGTTCCCACAAGACGGAACTTGCGCCCACTCCTCGAAAGCAGCCGCAAAGGCACACGCCCTGACGGGCAAACGTCACCGTCCGCATGCGCGGCCAGAGGGCGAGGGGAACCAAAGGCGGCCGTTCTGCCGCCACAACGTTGAGTACACTGCCTTTCAAGGTGAATGGGACACTGTCCCACAGTCTGTGATCACTCCACCCTCGTTATTACCAACAGACCAGCAAGAAACAGTTCTCACAAGACGGAACTTGCACCCACTCCTCGAAAGCAGCCGCAAAGGCACACGCCCTGATGGGCAAATGGCACCGTGCGCGTGCGCGGCCAGAGGGCAAGGGGAACCAAAGGCGGCCGTTCCGCAGCAACAGCGTCAATCACAGCCTTTCAGGGTGATGGGAGACTGTCCCACTGTCTTTGATCGTTCCACCCTCTTCTATTGTTTTACCAACAGGCCAGCAAAAAACAGTTCCCACTCGGCGAAACGTTCCGCCAACACCTCGAAAGCAGCCGCAAAGGCACACGCCCTGACGGGCAATCGGCACCGTCCGTGTGCGCGGCCAGTGGGCAAGGGGAACCAAAGGCGGCCGTTCCGCAGCAACAGCGTCAATCACAGCCTTTCGGGGTGATGGGAGACTGTCCCACTGTCTTTGATCGTTCCACCCTCTTCTATCGTTTTACCAAAAGGCCAGCAAAAGGCAGTTCCCACTCGGCGTAACCTGCGCCCACACATCGAAAGCAGCCGCAAAGGCACACGCCCTGAAGGGGGAACGGCATATACCTCTGTACAGTTAGAGTCTGGCGTCACGTAGTCCGAGAGGCAGCAAAAAGAAAAGAAAAGTAAGAAAAAAAAACAAAGGGCAGCAAAGACCCCACCCTGAGCCGGCCACAGTTGGCCGGCATGCATCCCTGAGAGTTCGGCCCGGCCCTCCCACAAAGTTTTTTGTTTTTGCGACTTTAGCCTCTACCCACACCAACACCCCACCACCCAAGGGGAAGGGCGTGTACCTCTTCTATCGTTTTACCAACAAGCCAGCAAAAGGCAATTCCCACTCGGCGTAACCTGCGCCCACACCTCGAAAGCAGCCGCAAAGGCACACGCCCTGACGGGCAATCGGCACCGTCCGCGTGCGCGGCCAGTGAGCAAGGGGAACCAAAGGCGGCCGTTCCGCAGCAACAGCGTCAATCACAGCCTTTCAGGGTGATGGGAGACTGTCCCACTGTCTTTGATCGTTCCACCCTCTTCTATCGTTTTACCAACAGGCCAGCAAAAGACAGTTCCCACTCGGCGTAACCTGTGCCCACACATCGAAAGCAGCCGCAAAGGCACACGCCCTGAAGGGGGAACGGCATATACCTCTGTACAATTAGAGTCTGGCGTCACGTAGTCCGAGAGGCAGCAAAAAGAAAAGAAAAGTAAGAAAAAAAAACAAAGGGCAGCAAAGACCCCACCCTGAGCCGGCCACAGTTGGCCGGCATGCATCCCTGAGAGTTCGGCCCGGCCCTCCCACAAAGTTTTTTGTTTTTGCGACTTTAGCCTCTACCCACACCAACACCCCACCACCCAAGGGGAAGGGCGTGTACCTCTTCTATCGTTTTACCAACAAGCCAGCAAAAGGCAATTCCCACTCGGCGTAACCTGCGCCCACACATCGAAAGCAGCCGCAAGGCACACGTCCTGAAGGGGGAACGGCACCCTCTGCGTGCCAGGTCAAAGGGGGAGGGGACCCAAAAGCGGCCGTTTAACGACCACAGCGTAGACCACGGCATATAAAGGAGAAGGGACACTAGACAACCATTTGGAGAAATGCTGGCAAAGGCGGAGGTGTCCCACTGTCTTTGATGATTCCCCCCTCCGAGTTATAAAGGCACCCTCCGCGTGCCTTTATAAGCGGGCAGAGGGCTAGGGGACCCAAAGGCGGCCGTCCCATGGCCACTGCGGCGACCACACCCGCTCAAGCCGATGGGACAGTGAAAGATGAAAATTTAGAGAAGTTCTGGCCAAGGTCGAGGTGTAGTAATCCCAGCGGATAAAGACATCCTAAAAGGTTCAGATGGACAGATACCTCTGTAAAGTGAGAGTCTGGCGTATTCCTACACCTAAAATGATTATCTGAAGTATCCACATCAAATATAACAGTGCTCTTTCTGTACAGGAACTGCGAGGATCTGGAGAAGACCTAACAGTCATGGCTCATGATGGAAATATTTTTTGCCCCCCCCCCCCCCCCCGAAAAAAAAGGGAATTGAATGAAATCCGAACAGAACACAAAGAGGAAGCATTTCCTACCTTGGCTTTTATGGACTAATTTTCCACAGAATATCCTTCTACCTCTACAGAGTCAGTATTACAGGAGAGAAAACGTTTTGTAACTTCCGAATACAGAGATGGGCCAAAAGTATATTAAGTTCAACAGGGACAAATGAAAGATACTTCTCTCCGCGATGGCTGTTCGGCAGTGGAACTGTCTCCCCCGGACTGTGTTGGAGGCCCCTTCTTTTGAAGCTTTTAAGCATAGGCTCGATGGCCATCTGTCGGGGATGCTTTGAATGAAACTTCCTGCGTCTGTCTTGGGGGAGAACTCGATGGCCCATGAGTTCTATTCCAACTCTACTTTTCTATGATTCCATGATTCAATGATTCGGGAAACGGCCCCTTGAGATGGATGAACCCAAAAACGACAGTGGGCAACGTTGAGTGATGAAAAAGAGGAGAAAGGAAGGGAAAAGAGAGAGGAAAGCATTGTAGGATAGAGGAGAGAGTTGTTGGACAGAGTCCAAAGGGGCCACCCCCCCGCCCGGCCGCCCAAAAAATTGGCCAAACTTACTCTGAAGCAGAGTTGCTTAAAGGAGGAGAACTGTTGCTCTAGGAGCAGTCGGTCTCAAAATCCAAATCTGGGAAATTCAACACAGGAAGGTTGGCCTTCAGGAAAACAAGTTTCTCAACTGTTTGAGGGTCCAGCAAGCTGCGGTGGGGCGTGACCACATCTCCCGCTAGGCTGAAGACCCTTTCGCTCTGGACGCTGGTGGGAGGACAGCTGAGGAACTGGCGGGCTACGTGCGACAGATCCGGCCACATGTGTTCACGTGAAGCCCAATAGGACAATGGATCACAAGAAATTATCTCAGGAGGCTCCTCAAAGTATCTGTTGACCGAGCATTCGGCCGAGTCTACCTTTTGAGCAGAAGCCAGCAAAGAGGATTCTTCAGAGCAGGCAAGTATGGCCACCGTCTCTGCAAAGAAAACGTTTCCTGTTCGCGGCTGGAGATCCGTATCCCTACGGCAACCCCCTACCGGCTCCCCGGGACTTTCAGTCTCGCCACTAGCGCTAGTGCTGGGGGTGACAGGCATTTCTGGAAGAGGGGCCGCTGTGCCCGTTTCCTCCACCCTGGCAGCAAAGACCTCCCTCACAAGGTCAACAAGTTGGGCCTTCCACACGGTAAAGTCTTTTGGGCAGACGTTGTACTTTAGCCGTGGATCACACAAGGCCGCCAGCATATGGACCTTGCTGGAAAGAAGTGGCTCTAGGCGTTTCCGTACAGCAAAGGACAACCTCCTCACCACCTCCTGGACCGGCGGTGTCAGCGGTCCAGCCAGGGAGTCCAGTGTTCGACCGGCCCCAAGCCTTTCTAGGTGCCTCCTTAGCCTCAAGACCATGGGCACTGCCTGGCTCAGAAGGGCTTTTGATTCCGAAAGGGTCTCAGTGGCATGTTTGAATGGCTTTAGTACGTCTACTAGCTGGGAGATGGTGTCCCACTCTTGCTTAGTTGGAACAAGCTTGCTAACAGGCGCAACCAAAGTGAGGGAGATGCCGTGTACCGCCTTCTGCTGCTCGACCATGCGTTCGAGCATTTTTAAGGTTGAATTCCACCGAGTCGAGACGTCCTGGAGCAGCTTGTGCTGCGGGAGGCCTTCAAGGCTCTGCCTGTCTCTCAGCTGCCGGGCTGCCTTGATGCTCCGGTGGAAGTAGCCCGCGATCTTTCTACAGCGCTCGATCAGCAGGGAGATGTTTGTGTTGCTGGCCGACTGCTCTTCCTGGCTCTTTAAACCTTCCTTGACGGTATTGTGAAGCAAGTGGGCCATGCAGGACACATTCTGAAACCCGGCACTTTCAACCGCTTTGATCATATTTTTACCAGCGTCCGTCACCATAAAGCCCCTCCTCATTTCTTCCGGCCTACACTGCATCCATTCCCCCATCATGTTTTCCAGATAGTTGCAGATGGTCTCTGCCTTGTGATCACGATCAACTACCTCCAATGCGAGGAGTGCCCAATGATGGGATGTATCCATAGTGCCTTCCTTCTCCCACCAATGTGCCGTGAGAGAGAGGTAGGAATGGCCTCCTCCCAAGCTTGACCAAATATCAGAGGTAAAATGGATGTGTCCTCCCATGGCGGTACGCAACATCTGGATAATGCGTTCCTTACAGCCCTCGTACAAGCCGGGGATTACTTTTCTGGAAAAGGTGTGACGGGAGGGGATTTTGTAGCGGGGGCACAGTCGTTTCATAAGGCGTACGAAGCCTTCTTGTTCTACCAGGCGGAAGGGATGGTGATCTAGGGCAATCATCTCTCCCACAGTTTGGGTTATCTGCTGGGGTGTGAGTAATGTTTCCCCCGTTTTCTTTCTGGGTAATGGAATGGCCCAATCCTCCAAGGTGGACTGTGTCCGCCTTCCACCATCTTCACCAGGAGAACTTTGCGTGCTAAGGCTGCCACTGGAAGGGCTTGCAGTTCCCCCTCCTAGCGAAATGGAGGGATGGTGTTGCTTCATGTGAGAGCTCAACCCCGAGGTCGCAAGATGTCTCGTGTCTCTGCCTCTGCTGATATTTGCCCCACAGTGTCTACAAACTGCCAAAGTAGCACTCTGAGAGTGGACATGGAAATGGTCCCAAATAAATGACCTTGGCCTCCCCACAGCCACTGTGGCGACGCCCTCAGAGATGGGAGTCGTGGGCACCCTTTCAGCAGCATGAGAAAGTCTACGTTTTGATGGTAGTATCTCCTCTACCTCCTCCTCACTGTCAGTAGCGGGTGGAGGGGTGGGGTTATCTATATCCTCATCCACCACCTGTAGTTCCATGACGGCAACACCTGTATGTTCCATTGATCGTCCAGTTGTCTCAGCTCCATACGACAACCGGCTCCGGGTGGATGCCTGTGAACTTTCTGCATTCGAACAGCCAGCTTCTTCATCAAGTCCACCCACTCCCATAGTTCGGCGTTCCAGACGGATGGGACCCACCTTAACTTTTTTGGCCCCCCACAGTGTCCTGGCTGTGGCTTGACCACTAGCAGGACTTGCTCCCCCAGACCCGCGTACAGCTGAGCGCTTCATGACAAGGGGAGTGTTTTCAGGTAACAGAAGGGATGATGGTAAGGTGTTGTGTTACTGGTGGGAAATATTTGTTGAATCTTGATTGGCAACGTGTTATATTCTGGCCAATTAACTGTCGCAAAAGCGCAGTCTATAACATTTAGTTAGTTTTATTTGTTTTCAAGGGGATACCTGTACTTTCCAGTTCTACAGGGAAGTATGGGATATGCAACTCTTTCCCAAACTTGGCTTAGGATTATCAGGAAGCGTCCCCGGCTGAGACACAAGCAGCCCCGCTTGTGTTTGAGAGCGGTGAAGGGACCAAGGCACCCCCTTCTTTCCCCAAAAGGAGTTGTATTTTGTACAGGGAAGTATGGGATATGCAACTCTTTCTCAAACTTGGTTTAGGATTATCAGGAAGCGTCCCCGGCTGAGACACAAGCAGCCCCGCTTGTGTTTGAGACTGGGGAAGGGACAAAGGCACCCCCTTCTTTCCCCAAAAGGAGTTGTATTTTGTACAGGGAAGTATGGGATATGCAACTCTTTCCCAAACTTGGCTTAGGATTATCAGGAAGCGTCCCCGGCTGAGACACAAGCAGCCCCGCTTGTGTTTGAGAGCGGTGAAGGGACAAAGGCACCCCCTTCTTTCCCCAAAAGGAGTTGTATTTTGTACAGGGAAGTATGGGATATGCAACTCTTTCTCAAACTTGGTTTAGGATTATCAGGAAGCGTCCCCGGCTGAGACACAAGCAGCCCCGCTTGTGTTTGAGACTGGGGAAGGGACAAAGGCACCCCCTTCTTTCCCCAAAAGGAGTTGTATTTTGTACAGGGAAGTATGGGATATGCAACTCTTTCCCAAACTTGGCTTAGGATTATCAGGAAGCGTCCCCGGCTGAGACACAAGCAGCCCCGCTTGTGTTTGAGAGCGGTGAAGGGACAAAGGCACCCCCCCTTCTTTCCCCAAAAGGAGTTGTATTTTGTACAGGGAAGTATGGGATATGCAACTCTTTCCCAAACTTGGCTTAGGATTATCAGGAAGCGTCCCCGGCTGAGACACAAGCAGCCCCGCTTGTGTTTGAGAGCGGTGAAGGGACAAAGGCACCCCCTTCTTTCCCCAAAAGGAGTTGTATTTTGTACAGGGAAGTATGGGATATGCAACTCTTTCCCAAACTTGGCTTAGGATTATCAGGAAGCGTCCCCGGCTGAGACACAAGCAGCCCCGCTTGTGTTTGAGACTGGGGAAGGGACAAAGGCACCCCCTTCTTTCCCCAAAAGGAGTTGTATTTTGTACAGGGAAGTATGGGATATGCAACTCTTTCCCAAACTTGGCTTAGGATTATCAGGAAGCGTCCCCGGCTGAGACACAAGCAGCCCCGCTTGTGTTTGAGACTGGGGAAGGGACAAAGGCACCCCCCCTTCTTTCCCCAAAAGGAGTTGTATTTTGTACAGGGAAGTATGGGATATGCAACTCTTTCCCAAACTTGGCTTAGGATTATCAGGAAGCGTCCCCGGCTGAGACACAAGCAGCCCCGCTTGTGTTTGAGAGCGGTGAAGGGACAAAGGCACCCCCCCCTTCTTTCCCCAAAAGGAGTTGTATTTTGTACAGGGAAGTATGGGATATGCAACTCTTTCCCAAACTTGGCTTAGGATTATCAGAAAGCGTCCCTGGCTGAGACACAAGCAGCCCCGCTTGTGTTTGAGAGCAGTGAAGGGACAAAGGCACCCCCTCTTCTTTCCCCAAAAGGAGTTGTATTTTGTACAGGGAAGTATGGGATATGCAACTCTTTCCCAAACTTGGTTTAGGATTATCAGGAAGCGTCCCTGGCTCGGATCCCTTGTTTCCAAAAACACTTTTGCGTGGAAAAAAGAAAGGAGAAAGCCCACCCCGCCCGCAAGAAGAAAAATGGCGCAGTAGAAAAATTGCTGCGCCAGGAAAAAAACACCCACAGGACAGCCCTTTGCAAAAACAAAAGAAAAAGAAAGACCCAACTAACACACACCACCCAAACTCAGCCAGCCACCCCACCTTTTCTCCCGGTCTTCACACAGCCATGCTGTGACGCAGCAATCTTTCCTGCCTGCCAGTGCCTGCACCAAAATCTCCCTTCCACCCTCTCCAAAATTCCCAGTGCGACTGAGCCACGAGGCGTGTGCACGCTGTTTTCATTCAGGACGTCCTACCAGCCCCTCCCCCTGGTTAAACGTGCTCTCTGATTGGCTACAAGGTGCAAACAACACGCTAGATTGCCCCAGTGGACTTAAACAAGTTTGGATGATTTGCCAAAGCATTTTTTAAAAACGAAAAAAAAGGCGCCATAACGGAAAACGGCCAATCGCGGTTCGAAACCGCGATATCCAGGCGTGTGGACAACCAAGGTTCGATATTGCTTCAAAACAAACGAAAATAACGAATCAATAACGGTAAACGGGGAAAACGAATTATTTGAGCAAGCCTAGTGTCTACCTCATCTCAGGGAATAGAAGCATACTGAGCAGCAGCCTTGAGGAAACTCCAAATCCTTAAAGATTTATTTATTTATTTATTTATTTATTTACATCATTTATATTCCGCCCTTCTCACCTGAAGGGATTCAGGGCGGTGTACAATTGGCAACAATTCAATGCCGACACATCATTAAAACAAACAGCATATAAAATCTATTACAAATAGTTAAATACAGTATAAAATATAAAACATGGTTAAAATCCGTTCATCCAATATCCTCGTGCTTTATCCATACATCAGCCTGGGTCGTCTTTGTCGTTTATTCATTAAAAGCCTGAGCACATAGCCATGTTTTTAAGGCTTTTTCTAAAACTCAAAAGGGTTGGGGCTTGCCGTATATCTTTGGAGAGGGTGTTCCACAGCCGGGGAGCCACCACCGAGAAGGCCCTGTCCCTCGTTCCCACCAGCCGTGCTTGTGAGGCAGGTGGGACCAAGAGCAGGGCCTCTCCAGATGATCTTAGGGATCTAGCTGGCTCATATGAGGAGATACGTTCAGATAAGTAAATTGGGCCAGAACCGTTTAGGGCTTTATAGGTCAAAACCAGCACTTTGAATTGGGCTCGGTAGCATATTGGCAGACAGTGGAGCTGGCTTAACAAAGGGGTAGTGCGCTCCCTGTAAGTTGTCCCAGTTATTAATCTGGCATATGCCCTGAGGTAGAGACATAGCCGTGTTTGGTTTGGCTCGCTCGGCTTCGAATGCCACACGCCCTCTAGTCCCCTCTTCTTTCGCTTCATCACTGCCAGCTCCTCAGTGAACCAAGGAGATGGTTTAGTTCGGGTACTCGAGAGGGGACGTTCTGGAGCGATCATGTCTATTGCCCTAGTCACCTCCTTATTCCAGAGAGCGACCAGAGCATCAACAGGATCACCAGCCAAGGTGGCGGGAAACTCCCCAAGAGCCATCAGGAATCCTTCTGGATCCATAAGCCTCCTGGGGCGGACCATTTTAGTGGGTCCTCCACCCCTGTGATGGTTGGGGGGCGCAGTAAGCTTAAACCTGATCAGGTGATGGTCGGTCCATGGCAACAGAGCAATGGTGAGCTCCTCCACACCGACACCTTCCTCCCATCCCTGACAGAAAACCAAGTCAAGTGTGTGCCCCGCTCTGTGGGTAGGGCCAGATACTAGTTGGGACAGCCCCATGGTTGCCAAGACGACCATGAAGTCCTGAGCCACACCAGAAGGAGCAGATTCGGCATGGACATTGAAGTCCCCCAGCACAATGAGCTGTTGGGACTCCAACATCAGGCCCGAGACCACTCCTGTTAGCTCAGGCAGGGAGACTGTAGTGCAGCGGGGTGGTCGGTACACTAACAAAATCCCTATTGTGTCCCGGTCACCTATCCTCAGATGAGCACACTCAAACAAGGTAGACTGCGGGATGGGGCACCTGGACAGGGGGATGGACTCCTTATAGACCACTGCAACCCCTCCTCCCCTGCCTCCAGATCTTGGTTGGTGCTGCACGGAATATCCTGGTGGACAAAGCTGGGTGAGGTTAGCTCCCCCAGCCTCGTCCAGCCAGGTCTGCCTGCTCATCCAGGATAAGGTCCTGGATGATTGCAGTTTACCATTGACAGACCTGGCGTTCAGCAGCACCACCTTCAGATCGGAGGGTCCGCCAACCTGGGCACCCAAATTTACTGTGTCAGGAGGCCGTTTTAAATCTACAAGCTTACAATGAAGAAGTGTGCTTTCTTAATTCCATATAGGACTTTATTAATCACAGCTATCATGTTATGTATTACTATTGCATGGTAGGGGGTTGGATTGGATGGCCTTTGGTATCTCTTCGATTTTATGGTTCATAATAATAATAATAATAATAATAATAATAATAATAATTTATTTGTATTCCACTCTATGTACAGTTAGTTTATCAGTATTGGGCCATCATTTTAAAGCCATGGGTAGCACTTTGGGGCACAGCTGCTCATTAGTATTTATTTTCATTCAAACTGTGCTACATGATACATTAAAACCCTTCTATTAATCTTCTTTCAAAAGATCCACAGGAGGTAGGGTGGGGAGGAAAATTCACCAAATGTTCTGAAATACATTACGGCTTCAATAATCTAAGCATTTGTATATGTCCATACACAGGTACTTCTTGGATCACAAACTTTGTGGGCTTTAACCACCTGCCCATCCTTGTCTCTTCTAATGAGGACATTTCAATGCTTGGCATTGCTTGAAAGCTTGAGCTGCTATTCCCTTGTGCTCTGTCCGGTAGTTGTATCTTTGCTAAAGGAGGGGAAAAGTTCACTATGCTGATTGGCTCTCATTACCGGTGATTTGCATGACTTTAAATTGGGAAATGAAGACATCAAAACAGACAGTTTTTTAATACTTGACCGATCGCATCTCTTCTTAGAAACCAGCCCAGGCACGGCAGTCAGAGGAGGAGGCCCTGCTCTCAGTCCCACCCCCATCTCAAGTACGGCTGGTGGGAACGAGAGAGAGAGAGAGAGAGAGAGAGAGAGAGAGAGAGAGAGAGGAGAGAGAAGGAGAGAGAGCCTTCTCCATGGCTGCCCCCACCTCTGGAACTCCCTTCCTGAAGAAATAAGGCAGGAGCCCTCCCTCCTTTCCTTCAAAGAACAACTAAAGACCTGCTTCTGCTCATTAACATATGGAGAGGAGGAGGATTAATTAATGAGAGACCACTACCAGATCCTGATTGAGAACTATGCTGTATCTGGGTTCTGTTAGTCTATGTCAGCCCATTTACCATCATAGGCCACATAATCCAACCCACACAACTCTGTTGAACTTCAGTTGGCTTTTGTAAAGTACTGTGAACGTTTATTTAGATTTTATGTCACTTTATAATTCTTGTATGATTCTGTCTGACTATATTGGTTTAGGTTATTGATGTTATACTCAATTGACTGATACTAGGTTTAATTTAATGTAAGGTCTTTAATGCTGTATTCATATGTGGGGTCTTCTTGGGATTTTATGCCAATATTTATTTGTTTTTTAAAGGCATTGAATGTATGCCATTGTTTGTTGGAATCCGCCCTGAGTCCCTTCGAGGAGGGTGGAATAGAAATAAAGTTTATTATTATTATTATTATTATTATTATTATTATTATTATTATTATTATATTTGCTACGTCATTAAACAAAATGGAGATGTTGGTCAAGAAATCAGAAGACAGAATTGGAATGTCAGCTAGGAAGAACTAGATCAAATCCTCAAGTCTAAAGACATAACACATCTCAAAGTCAGACTCATCCAGGCTACAGTGCAGTAAAATCTCCTTAGTGGTGGGGGAATGCAGTCTAAGAGTGTATCTACACTGTAGAATTAATGCAGTTTGACATCACTTTAATTGCCATGAATCAATGTTATGGAATCATGGAGTTGTAGTTTGCTGAGGCACCAGCATTCTCGGGTAGAAAAGGCAAAAGGCCTTGTAAGACTAATAATAATAATAATAATAATAATAATAATAATAATAATAATAATAATAATAATAATAAACTTTGACTCACTCCCACACAGCTGGATCATCAAGTGCCTGGACGCCATCGGGATTAGTAAAAACGTTGGCACCTTCATTGAAAACATGATGGAGCAGTGGAAAACTGAACTGTTTGTTGGAAATGAAAGATATGGACTTGTCAACATCAGAAGAGGAATTTTCCAGGGAGACTTATTGTCCCCTCTGCTTTTCATTATTGCCATGATCCCTCTGTCAACAATGTTACAAAAAACAAATCTTGGCTATCAAACATCTAAGAATTCTGACAAAATTTCACATCTGATGTACATGGATGACCTGAAGCTGTATGGGAAAACGGAAACTGAAATCCAGTCTCTGACTAACACTGTCCGAATTTTTAGCACTGATATCAACATGGAGTTTGGCTTGGACAAATGTTCGACAATGGCATTGAAGAAGGGAAAAATCATTGAAAGTGAGGGCATAAATATGCCTAATGGCCAAACAATAAAGTGTCACCAGCCAGAGGCCTATAAATATCTGGGCATATTACAGCTGGACAACATCAAGCATGAACATGTGAAGACTGTGGTCAGTAAAGAATACACACAAAGGGTCAGAAAAATTCTCAAAAGCAAGCTCAATGGAGGCAACACCATCAAGGCCATAAACACCTGGGCCATACCTGTCATAAGATATACTGCTGGCATCATAAACTGGACACAGATGGAACTGGACAATTTGGACAGAAAAACAAGAAAACTCATGACCATTCATCATTCACTGCACCCCCACAGTGATGTTGACCGGCTATATCTGCCTAGAAGATCAGGTGGCAGAGGACTCTTACAAGTCAAACAAGCAGTCAAAGAAGAAGAACATGCCCTGGCAGAATATGTAAAGCAAAGTGAAGAACCTGCTTTGATTGAAGTCAAAAATCAGAAACTCCTCAAAGCACAGCAGACAAAAAAACAGTACAAGAAAACCACACTACAAACTAGAGCTGACAGCTGGCACAACAAAACATTGCATGGAAAGTTCCTTGACAAAATTGAAGGAAAAGCTGATAAGGAGAAGACCTGGCTCTGGCTCACGAATGGGACCCTGAAGAAGGAGACAGAAGGCCTGATCCTTGCAGCCCAGGAGCAGGCCATCAGAACAAATGCAATCAAGGCCAAGATCGAAAAATCAGCTGATGACCCAAAATGCAGACTGTGCAAGGAAACCGACGAAACCATTGATCATATCCTCAGCTGCTGTAAGAAAATTGCACAGACAGACTACAAACAGAAGCACAACTATGTGGCCCAAATGATTCATTGGAACTTATGCCTCAAGTGCCACCTCCCAGCAGAAAAGAACTGGTGGGATCACAAACCTGCAAAAGTATTGGAAAATGAGCACGCAAAGATACTGTGGGACTTCCGAATCCAGACTGACAAAGTTCTGGAACACAACACACCAGACATCACAGTTGTGGAAAAGAAAAAGATTTGGATCATGAATGTTGCCATCCCAGGTGACAGTCGCATTGACGAAAAACAACAGGAAAAACTCAGTCGCTATCAGGACCTCAAGATTGAACTGCAAAGACTCTGGCAGAAACCAGTGCAGGTGGTCCCGGTGGTGATGAGCACATTGGGTGCCATGCCAAAAGATCTCAGCCGGCATTTGGAAACAATAGACATTGACAAAATCACGATCTGCCAACTGCAAAAGGCCACCCTGCTGGGATCTGCACGCATCATCCGAAAATACATCACACAGACCTAGACACTTGGGAAGTGTTCAACTTGTGATTTTGTGATACGAAATCCAGCATGTCTATCTTGTTTGCTGTGTCATACAATAAAATAATAATAATAATAAAACTTTATTTATACCTCGCCACCATCTCCCCGTGGGGACTCGGGGCGGCTTACATGGGGCAGAGGCCCAAAAAACATAAGGACAAAATATAAGCAACATAATACAATCACAATATAAAACAGATAAAACAGTAATGCAATATATCAATTAAAACAACAATACAGGATAAAAAATTACATTAAAAACACATAAAAGGTAAGACCGTAATAAATACAGGATAGATTATTAAAAACCCTCTGGGGCTGATTAATTATTGACTGTATCTCCGAAGGCCTGCTGAAACATCCAAGTCTTCACTACATCTCCCATGATTTTATAGCATTGATCCATGGCAATTAAAGTGTTGTCAAACTTCTATAGTGTAGATGCACACTATGGGCCCCCTCCTCAAGAATATTTGACAGTACAGATAGTATAGAAACCTTATATTTTAGGACCACAGTTGACTACTTAAATGTAACCCTCCAAGTTTAAGTAGTCAAATATGGTCTGAAAAAATAGGGTTTGGTATAAAAGGGGCTCAGAAACACTGCTTCTAGTGGCTGGGAGTAGTACTTACACACACATTTATCGGTTGCTGATCTACTTCCAACTTTCCCCATCACTCCCTTAGCCTCGAGTAAAGTAATAGCAAAGCCCCCTCTTAACAAATCTGGCCAAGAAAGTCCTGTGATAAGCTCACCTTTGCAATACTTTAATTGGAGATAACTTTAAGGCACAATGCAACAAGAATAGAGGTAGAGGCTGAACATTTTTACCCAAAGCAGAACATTTATATTCCCTTCAAGACTCCAAAGCATAGTTGTACATGTGGTGCAATGTGCAGTTCTATGTGGTTCTTATGGAACTGCACATTGAGCATACAGATATCAAATTTTGCATTGGTAATACAGGTTCTCAACCACTGAATACCAAACTACTGTGAGATTTCACCTTTGCAGGCATTTAGGCAAGTCGGTGAATTCTTGCAGAGAACAATCTAATTGTCGAAACGGTCCTGATGGATTGTCAATTTCTTAGCTCTGCTTGTGATTGCAACTGTTCTTGGGAACACTTTGCATGATGTCAATCTCCTAAGTCATTCTCCTGACCCCCCTCCCATATTCATTCAAAAGCTATAGGGAGCTGAGGCATTAAGAAATTAATGGACTCATCCATTCGTGATGCCTCCCTACTCCTGAGCAGAGAGGGAGGAAATCTCTATCATTTATTTCAGACATCCTGAGAGTTTGGAGGCAAATCTCACCATTTTCCACCTCAGTTGATGGCTCATTAAACCACTTCCACCTCCCACTTTAAACTCATTTTTGGCTTCATGCAAACTGAGCCCTCATCATTCTTATTTTTGCCTCAATAATTTTTTTCCAAGGTGGAAAATGGAATTGATGACAGCAGGAAGATTATGTGTTTTTTTTTTTTGAAAAAAAGAGAATTGAAGTGAAGTCCCAGCAATCATGCTATGTTAATCTGGGTAGTACTATTCTGAGGAAGCCAAAAGTTAAAAATATGTTAGTTCAACTTTTCATAGTCTCTGAAAGAATTTTAGAAATTTCAGAACCACCATTCAGTGTATAGGGTGGGCTGAAGAAAGGATGAGGGCCAGCCATAACAGCTAACTTATTTCTTACAACAAGGTCAGAAATGCATAATGCATTATCTTCCATTATTTTTGCAATGAAAACCAGGACATGTGCAACCAAGTGAAATCATAGTGGGGTCAAAGATGCAAATGTTATTAATGAGGAAGGATGGACAAACTTGGAGTGGCTACAATAATTTGTTTTTATCTGAATATGTAGGGAAGGGCAGTAAGAAATCTATTGGGAAAATTCCCTCCGATTTCTGTAGTTAATTGTGTCCATATTACTGTTGTATTTTGAACTCAATTTGCACCAACTAGAGTAGGTTGAGGATCGAGGGAGAATGTGGGAGAAAGAGAGAGAAACTGGAATTTAAACATAAATTGGAAAAGTAATTTTAGCAATTTCCTCCTCTGAAGATGCCAGCCACAGATGCAGGTAAAACATTAGGAGAAAATCCTGCAAGAACATGGCCAAACAGCCCAAAAATCACACAACACCCCATCTCCTTGTCACTTTGACAAAGGACCCTTCTACATTGCTATATAAAATCCAGATTATCTGCTTTGAACTGGATTATATGGCAGTGCAAACTCATATAATCCAGTTCAAAGCAGAAAATCTGGATTATATGGCAGTGAAGAAGGGGCCAAAGTCTTTGAAAACCACGAGGTCTTTAAAGAATATTCACTTTTTTAAAAAATCGCAGAAAATAGCATTTTCTGCATGGAAAACATGATTTCACTGAATAAATGTTAATATCTGTGCAGAAAATGCTGTTTTCTACTCAAATCAACCCTGTGTGAAACTTACATAGACAAAATCCCCAAGGACACCCTTTTCTGCACAGAAAGAAACATTTGACATACAGGAATTAATATTTTAGTACAGTAGAGTCTCACTTATCCAACATAAACGGGCCGGCAGTACGTTGGATAAACGAGTATGTTGGATAATAAGGAGAGATTAAGAAAAAGCCTATTAAACATCAAAATAGGTTATGCTTTTACAAATTAAGCACCAAAACATCATGTTATACAACAAATTTGACAGAAAAAGTAGTTCAATATGCAGTAATGTTATGTTGTAATTACTGTATTTACAAAATTAGCACCAAAATATCATGTTATATTGAAAACATTGACTACAAAAATGTGTTGGATAATCCAGAACATTGGATAAGCGAGTGTTGGATAAGTGAGACTCTACTGTATTGAAATATTATTTTCCATGCGGAAAAAATATTCTTCCTGTGTGATTATACTGTTTTCTGCATAAAACAACCATGTGTTTCAGACTATACATGAATATTTTAATATATCAAGGATGCTAGAATGGATCTCTCATGTGATGTGCACACCTACTGTAATACAATGACTGGAATCCTTTTTGTGATATATTCCGGCATGATCTCCTGTTAGGTCATTGTACTTATGCAATTGCTGCAGAAAGAGATATTCAGTATGCCCTTGTGCAATAAACCGCTAACATACAATTCCATTCTGAAGGTATTGGGACACACATTCATAGCCAATCCAACTGCAGCATTGTAGATATAAAAAAGGAATTGCCCTCCTAGATCTCCAATGGGTTCTGGGAGGGCAACAGTTATCAATTGCAAAACCACTTTCCTGCTAGATTGGCATAGACTGGCCCATTCAAAGTGATATTGCACAACCAGTAGCAATAGAAGCCCAGCAGAGGTTCAGGAATGCAGATTTACACTCCACCAACACTATATGTTAACTTGGCCAATGGATTCTGTAACTTTACAAGATTGAATTGGGGAAGGATCAGATCCTTGTTCAAGACAATGGATGAGAAAGTGAAAAAGAAGATCCAAAATTACAATGTGGAAGAAAGGGCTAGAATCCTGATGAGAAGATGTACTGGTTCAAATGTTCCAAAACAAGTGCTTCTATTTGTCCTGAGCCAAAATTCTTTTTAACCACTACTTGCAGAAGTGGTTAAAAAGAGAAAAAGAAATTACTTCTTATAAAGGAGGGGGAAGTGTCTGAAATCCATACATGTGGGATATGTGATTTTTGCACTTATTAAAATGAGAATGGTTGTATCTGAATGTCCTGTCCTTCACTGTATAGTTATTTCTCCATGGTCTGCAGCTACTCTGACTTCCCACATATCAATTAAGGCACAGGACTGTTTCAGAATAGAAAATGTGTGTCAACTAGAATGCTACCGTGTTTCCCCGAAAATAAGACATCCCCATAAAATAAGACCTAGTACAGGTTTGGGGGAATTGCCAAATATAAGACCTCCCCCGAAAATAAGACCTAGGAGGGAGCCGCAGCCGCTGCCGCCAGGGCTCCTTTCTCCTTCCTCTGCTGGTGCTGTGTGAAAGCGTCGCTCATGCTTTCCCCTCTCCCTTCCCTTGCTTCCCTCTTTGGTCAGCACTCGCTCAAGAGGGGGAAGGAAAAAGCGAGAGAAGCAGTTTTTCCTTAAGCTACCTGTCCGGTGTTGTGTGAATGTGAAAGAGACGAGGCTGCTTGAGATTGTCCCTTCCCTCTTTGGCCGGCACTCGCTCAAGAGAGGGAAGGAAAAAGCGAGAGAAGCAGCTTCTCCTTAAGCTGTGTGCATGGGATCCTTTTCTCCTGCCTTTCTCTTTCCCTTTCGCCAGGCATGCACTCTTCCTGCCTTCTCATTTTCCCACCTCCTCACCTTCCACGTGGCTGCCTTTCCTGCCTCCTTCCTCACTGGATGTGTGCCAGATAGTGTTTGAGAACCAGGTACATTTTTCAAGAAAGGTCTATTATTATTATTTCTACTTTTTGGAAGTGGGTTTTGCACTACAGGTCCCATCAGGCCTTAGCTATGGAATGGTGGGAGTTGCAGGCCAGCAATGTCTACAGCAGAATGAATGCAAAGAATGGCTTCCTCTGGGTCAAGATGAGCCACATATGGAGTGAATGCTTTTTCTTTCTTCCTAAGCCATGACGCCTCCAAAGCATTTACTCCATATGTGGCTCATCTTGACCCAGAGGAAGCCATTCTTTGCATGCATTCTGCTGTAGACATTGCTGGCCTGCAACACCCACCATTCCATAGCTAAGGCCTGATGGGACTTGTAGTGCAAAACCCACTTTCCATTGACCTTTAAAGAGTGCTCTGACCATCCACCTGAATGCTAAGTGTATGTGTGAGATGGGCAATCTGCAAACCCCACAAGCTGTTTCCTGTGGCCCTCCATGTACCATAGATTGTTGTATATGGAATAGTGGCAGTAACAAGAAATTCTTGATAGGTTTCACAGTTTGTCTGGTTATGTTAGCTTGTAATGTTCATTTTTTTTGTTCAACAATAAATGTGAATTCTTCTTCATGAAAAAATAAGACATCCCCTGAAAATAAGACCTAGCACTTCTTTGGGAGCAAAAATTAATATAAGACACTGTCTTATTTTCGGGGAAACAGGGTAGAGAGATTTGTAAAAGAAATGAACAGACCTCTTGAGTGCTTCACAGCTATTAGGTGAGTTCAAACAACACCATCAAAAGGGGCTCAAAAAGAATTCCAAAGTGCACTGAGAATGAATTATGAAAAACCCAATGGTTGCTGTCCCTTATACATATAGCCGCTTTGAGTCTCCTCGGAGAGAAAGGCGGGGTAAAAGTGATGTAAATAAATATACTCCCTTAAAACTATGATGTAATAATGTGTATTTAAACAACACTCTACTAATTTCCAGAGTTGATAAATTCCTCTATTGTTATTGTGAAAAGGTAATGAATAGGCCCCAATCTTTCTTAAAGTTTCTTCTTTATCAGCATAGTCAGTAAGTTCATCTTGGCTATTTCACAGATCTCCATCAGCCATTTTTCTTGTGTTGGAGTAACTGGTTCCTCTGACCACCATATACAGTTCTTGAGGCAGTTATCATATATAATTGGAATCCTGTGAAAGTGACCAATGACAAATAAAGAAATGATTATTTCTTTAACCAAAACAACTCTGGGAATTTCTAGGTCCTCTGACATGAACTTCCACTGGAAATTAGCCATAGACTTGCACAGGAGGATCTGCCCCTCCAAGCCTGATTAGCCACCACTCAGGTGGACTGGGGGATTATAAGAATAGAATAGAATAGAATAGAATAGAATAGAATAGAATAGAATAGAATAGAATAGAATAGAATAGAATAGAATAGAATAGCTGTATTGTTATTGTACATTGAACAATGGAATTAAATGCTTTCCCCAGCACATATCACAGAACACCACCACTACACAGCCCCTAATGCCCCATCAATGCAAAACCATGCAGTTCAAAATAGTTATAGCTCTCAGTCTGTTTGTCTTTGCCTTTGTTACCCTTTAGCATCTGCCAGATGGTAATAATTCAAAAAAGAAATATTCTGGGTGAGATGGATCCACAAAAATCCTCTGAGCTTTCTTAAGACTGCAGAAGCTATAAAGTTCTTCCAAAGATGGGAGCAACCAACCAATGATTCTCTGTCCAGAAGTGGTGACACTTTGGAGCATCTTCCTATCTGCCACTATTCAGTTATCAAACCATGTGCACATGCAGTAGGTTAAGACATTCTATAACACAGTGGTAGAAAGTCACCAGCATTTTTTTTCATTTTGTTGCTAAATGTTTCACCCAGGAGATTAGGACACTGTTTCCAGAGGTCAAATACAAGAGATTCACCTTGCAACGACTACAGTAGCCCACAGAATATATGGCTGGTTTTTCAATAGAAGTGCTGCTTTCAACTGAGGAGAAACTGCAATTCCCTGGAAGCTCTAAAGCAAGCACAGACAGAGTTCCAGAAATCCCAACCAGCTTACCGGCTGTTAGAAATCGTTCAAACCACCTGGAGGGCTGAAGTTTACCCATGCCTGCTCTAAAGTAAGTCGAATGTTTTTGAGCTGTGGGCAGTTGGATCAATTTGAGCCTAGGATGACCCATTGTCTCTCCATCCGACAACCCAACAACTGCCAGAGTCCTGCTGGAGACTTTGCTTCTACTGATCACATGGATGGAAGCCCTGTTTTGATCTCATCAAAAGCAACATCACCAGCATGTTTCTGCCAAGGAACTTCTTTTGGTCAGTGAAACAGTAGTGGCAATGGAGGCTCCAGTGCACCACCAACCCATCCAACATCAGCCTTGAAAAAGGCAGTAGGGCACTCCCATGCTGCATCCGGAGCACAGCATTCTAGATTATTTTGGCAGGTGTAGATTCATCCTAGGTTTCTTCAATCCCATTTTCCTCTTGCATTTTTCTCTGATAGCAGACATTGTGAAAGAAGAGAAGAAATGTAGACTGGGCTTCTTGCCCGTTAGCAACTACTACGGCTGAGAGATTGTTCCAAGCAGTGGCTGTGAAAGAAAGAGATCTATACTTATCTTCTGCTGATTAGACACAGACATCCTTTGGGCAATTAAGAAGTGAGAGAATCTTAGCTTAATAGGCCTTAGGTGATGTCAAGGAGTCAAGTTAATTTGAGACCGAGGAGGCGATCAATAGACTCCTCTCTCGAGACTGACGCACAACTGAATCCCCAAATTAGTTGTAATCACAGCTGGAGAGATGGATAATCTGGAGGAAATAGCCAGCAAAGGAAGGAAGCTCGGAGAGACTGCCACTCGAAGGACCCATTAAATTGTTGCAAATGGTGTTGGCTGCATATGACCAACTAGTCAAGCACAAAACCAGATTTATTATGTTTTTCTTAATCGTTTTATCCACATTCTATACAAAACTTGAACATACCAAAAATTGCAACAGATAATCTAGACTATAATAAAAAGGCAATAAAAAACAATATGAGCTATACAATAGCAATACTATACCATAGCAATTTCTAGACATTCCTAGAGAGATGTTTTCTCAGGTTTTTAATCCATGGTTTTTCCACATTCATGGATGACTGTAATCATATTTTCACATTCATTCTTTCTCCAACAGCCAATGAAAGGTAAAACAAATTACCGATGACTTTTCTCATTAGACTTCTATGTCAAAGCATGTGATGATCTTGCTGCTATAATCAGACATTAAACATATTCTTCAACATTAGTAAACATTAACTTTTTCTAATTCCAATACGTCTCCCCTGATTTGAGTTAGACAAAGCTCACAAGTAATGCACATAAGTTTTATATAATAATTTATCCCATTGCTCTCTTTATTTTAAAATCAGTCTCCCCTTTATTACAACCTCAACTTTTCTCCTACCTCCACAAAAGAAAAAGAAAAATGTTATATCTATCTTTTCATTTTCAAGAGCAGTTAATAATAATTCAGTTCATTAACACCCTCCCAGCTCTATCTAAATTATATTTAATGTAAATGTAAAAACTCATATGAATTAACCTTAATAAGTCAGGGTCAGGTTCATCAATAATGGTGCAAATATTCAGACCCTTATAGGTTAGGAGGAGAATATGGTGCAAGCTTGGTTTTTGGCCTTCCAACGATTCCTTCCTAAATCTCTTGCTGTTTCTGTTATCAGCTCTTATTTGAATAATGGAGTGAAATTGCATCCAATCAGGATGTCAGTCTTGCTGAGCCTGTAAAGTTGAAAAATCAGCTCCCGCATCAAGATTTTTGTGATGCTGTCTATTGTTCTTTATTTATCAATTATCTATATGTTTATTTAATTCCCACGCTGATACTCCTAAAATTCATCGCAATTTTAGGAGCTCCAGGGATGTTTTTATTTAAACCATTTGCTCCTGCAGAGAAGAATGAGTAATTCAAATAATTTTCTCCTTGCTGCATGAAATATTTTTGAAGACTGTCTGGTTTCCAAAGATAATTCACAGAAGAGAGAAAGTCTTTCTGCAAGACTCACCCTGGAATGGCATGTGGAAGGTAGCAGAGCTACAAACCCATTGCCAGCAATCACAGGTGGTGATGGGTGACCCTCCTTATTTACAGTAGAGTCTCACTTATCCAACATAAACGGGCCGGCAGAACGTTGGATAAGTGAATATGTTGGATAATAAGGAGAGATTAAGAAAAAGCCTATTAAACATCAAAATAGGTTATGATTTTACAAATTAAGCCCCAAAACATCATGTTATACAACAAATTTGACAGAAAAAGTAGTTCATTACACATTAATGCTATGTAGTAATTACTGTATTTATGAATTTAGCACCAAAATATCACAATGCATTGAAAACATTGACTACAAAAATGCGTTGGATAATCCAGAACATTGGATAAGTGAGACTCTACTGTACTTCCCACTGACCCCATTTCACTTGCATGGCCCCGTGACTGGCTGGAGCTAGGAAGGGGTGGGTGACAAGGAGTCTCATCCAATAATGGAAGGAATGAATGAAGAAAGAATTGCAAAAATACCCACAACAACACTATGGAAGAATTAAAATAGGAAACACCTGAAAAAGTCAACAAGGCTAAACAACAAACTCTAGCCTTCTTTTGTAGTGAAACTACAAAAAAGTATTATAAAGAATAGAAGAAATATTCAATCAACAGGGAAGAATATAGATGCATAACCTGAGCTTACAGAGAAGTAGAAGGAAAGCTAAACCTGAGAATGAGCTAAGACTAGCAGCTAGGCTAGTTTTTTCTTCTTCAGATAAATGATCGAGATGATTATGATAAAAATATGCCAGTCCTCAAAGAGCATCATCTCCATCACAATATTGAGAAGCTGCTCTTATACACTGTCCTCCTTCCCATAAACAATTGGTTAGCCAGGAATATCCAAGAAAGGCCCTCCTCATATTCTTATGAGTCATAAGGATTCTAGTCTTAGCGATATTGGAGGGCCACCAGCACTAGTAGCAGTCTGCAGCCTTGTTTTTGTAATCTTGTAATTACAGTTGACTCAGCAGCCCCACAAGGAGCCGCATGGTGCAATGGGTTAAATCCTTGTGCCGGCTGAACTGCTGAGCTGAAGATCTGAAGTTCAGTGGTTTGAATCTACAAGCAAGGGTGAGCTCCCATCTGTCAGCCCCTGCTTCCCATGCGGGAACATGAGAGAAGCCTCCCTGGGTAATGTCTCTGTAGGCTGACAATTTTCTCACAACTGAAGTGACCTGCAGTATATTCTCAATTCACTCTTGACACAATAAAAAAGTATTAACAAATTTCCAATGAGTCATGTGGTTTCATGGTATGTCCAAAGTACAGCAGGCTCAGTTTAGTAATTTTTGTTTCTAGGGAGTGTTCAGGATTGATTTGCTCTTGGACCCATTCATTGGTCTTTTCAGCAATCCATGGTAGCCACAAAGATCTCCTCCATCAACACATTTCAAATGAGTCAATTTTCTTTCTATTATCCTTTGTCATGATTCTTCTTCCCAAACCATATGTAGAAGTCTGTGATTAGGCTCCATGAATTAGTCAAATTTACCTTCAGGACATTTGTGCTGGTGACTATAACCACATCTGATGATAGCAAATTCTACAGTTTAACTCCTTTTTCCTGCTCTGAATCTCCCACTACTGTATCCAGATTCATTGGATTTCATGAATCTGAGAGTTGGAAGAGACCATAAAGACCATTCAGTCCAACTTGCAGAACGACCCTAAAGAGCTCTCTGACTACCCTGTTTCCCCGAAAATAAGACAGGGTCTTACATTAATTTTTGCTCCCAAAGATGCACTAGGTCTTATTTTCAGGGGATGTCTTATTTTTCCATGAAGAAGAGCTCACATTTATAACAACAAAATGAACATTTATTATATACTGTAAAGTAGTTGCCATCACAGACCAGCATAACCAGACAAACTATGAATCCTATCAAGAATTTCTTGTTACTACCATTATTTACATGTACAAAAATCTATGGTACCTCTTGCAGTTTAGGTTTCACAAGGTTTCCATGCTGACTTCTTTCTATTCTAGTTTCAATGTAGTCATGAATGATGAATAATATAATATACTATAATAATAATATGATAATATAATAATAATATAATGATATACAATATATTAATGAGATAATATAATAATAGGATATAATAATAACAGAATATGATAATAATATGGTATTAATAGGATAATATAATAATGGGATATAATAACAGAATAGCATAATAATATAATAATAATAGGATAATATAATAGAATAATAGAATAGAATAGAATAGAATGATATAAAATATATTAATAGGATAATATAAAATGGAATATAATAATAAAACAGAATATGCTAATAATAATAAAATAATAATATGATAACATAATAGAATGATAGTATAGAATATAATGATATAAAATATATTAATAGGATAATATAAAATGGAATATAATAATAACAGAATAATAATATAATAATATGAAAATATAATAGAATAATAATATAATGATATAATAATAATAATAATAATAATAATAATAATAATAATAGAAAATATAATATAATGATATAAAATATATTAATAGGATAATATAATAATGGGATATAATAATAGTAACAGATATGATGATAATAATATGGTAATAGAATAATAGTATAAAATAATAAGTTTCATGGCATAGGATAGGAATAAGGATGAGAGGAGAATCCCTATGCGTCCTGTACCTTTAAGAAACAGAAAGAGCAGGATGAGTGGAAAGCCCTCTTCCTTCCCTCCCACCCTCCCTTGCCCTGGCTCCAGGAGCCAATCAGAAGCCTTGGGGGCGAAGGGAGCAGGGCCAGGACGGAAGGAAGAAACGGCAGCGCAGCAGCAGCCACGGAGGCTGGGGGACAGGCAAGGCAAGGCCAGCAAGCACTTTCTCTCCCTCCCTCCCTCCGGTGTGTATGAATGAGTGCTGGTTCTGCCCTGCAGCCATGCTTCCCAATGGAACTCTGCTGCAGCCTTAGTTGCTAGGTCTTACTTTCAGGGGAGGCCTTATATTTGGCAATCCCCCCAAACCCCTGCTAGGTCTTATTCTTTGGGGATGTCTTATTTTAGGGGAAACACGGTAGCTTTCCCCTACTGTGCCCGTCTTGACGTGCCACTATAAGGCCCCACATTTCTCGCCCCCTTAAACTAAATAATCTCCATTCATGAGCTTTCCTCCTAGTGCAAAAGATGTTGCAGTCCCTGCATCTTATTTTGTTTAATCTGGACACCTGGTTTGCTCCTCAACTTTGTCTTCTCCTTTGTTTTCTGCCATGACGTGCTCCTTGATTCTGCCTCCTGGAGAAGGAAAAAAACAAATGTGTTAAAGTAGCAGTTTTCCAATACTCAAAAGTCTATCATGTGAAAGATGGGTGAAAGGTAGAGGAATTCCCTATTCCAGAGAGTAGGACCTAAACTGGAGAGTGAGTGCAATGTAATGGTTTGAGCATAGGGTGTAGTGTAATGTAGTGGTGTGAACATGGCTTGGACACTAGAGGAAAGGGTTCACATCCCCACTCAGCCCTGGAAACCCACTGGTGAACGAGGGCAAGTCATACTTTCTCAAACTCAGAGGAAGGCAAAGGCAAACATGGTTTTGAAGACACGATAAGAACAAGTATTTAAACCAATGGTTGCAAATTACAATAAAAGATATTTAAATTAGGCAAGAGAAAGGACATCTTGATAGAAAGAACTATTTGACAGTGGAGGGGATTAGCTCAGACGATTGTGGAATCTTCTTCACGGGATATTTTTAAATAGAGGTGTACAGATTTTCAGAGAGATGTACTTAAATTCTACAATTCTATGAGTCAATGAAAATATATTGGAGATTATCCTGCTGCCAGTATCTTTTCCAACAGATTGTCGTAGAATCATCTTGAAGAGAGGTGAGGCAGGGAAGGAATCTTTTTCTGAATCCCACCACTGCCTCCAACTGAAGAGGACTGAGGTGACAGGGATGGAATCCTTTTGATCCCACCGCTGCCCCCAATTGAAGAGATGTGTGCACGTGTGAGAGGGAGGGATGGAGGATGTGTGAATGTATGACAGGGATGATTTAGTGGATAAGGAAGGATAACGGAACTGATTGGGTTTAAATGAGTAAAGATGGTAACTTATATAGGAAAGTACGGTAACTTATATAGATAGGTACGGTAACTGCCACCAACGTGAGGTAACAGGCTTACAGAGAGGCAAGGAGACTTATCTTTATGAACAATAACAAAATTCAAGTTTATTTTTGGTACATAAGCGTATGGTTTCAATCAGTAAACGTTCCGGATCTTAAGTTACAATGTAGTATTTCTTGAATGGATATTTCTTAAATAACTTCTCTTCAACACAGTATACTAAACTCCCCTGGTCAGCTTATATTCCCAGCCTTTCCCCTGAGTGACCATAAGCTGCCGTCCTTAGCTGATTTCCCCAGCTCCTAATCTTTCCAAAACCTAACCGCAACTCCTCTTCTCAAACCCCTAACAGCCACACCTTTTAAAACCCTCACAGCAACTCCACTTTTAAAAGGGAATATGCTCCAACTGTCATCTTAGCCACGCCCCCTTTTTCCTCCAGAGAGAGGTTACGTTGCCATGGCAACCCGCTGAACACAGCTGGCTTCCATGTGAGACCTGTCTTCATCAATACATAACTCCCCTTTTTCCTTTTAATAAACAAATAAAATCATATCAATAATTCCCATTAACTCATAACATCCTTACACATCTCAAGTAAATTGAATTCATAGAATACCTCTTTGGAGGTTCAGAGTGTGTTAAAGCAGAAATAATGGGATAGAACTGAGAAGAAAATGCAGCTTATTTTGCAGAAAACATGTCTTCTATTTCTCCAGCACTTATTTCTCTGTGGAAAAACATTACATCATCAAATAAGCAATTTGGTATGAAACCAGACAAAATCGGGTAGCAGATACTGTATGGGGAAAGCTCATATTTGTGTTTGTAGGGATAGATTATAATAGCTAGAATATTATTTCTTTGCTGTCCTGTATCAGACTGCTTAAAGAACACTGTTTTATGAGCACTCTAATTACATTACTTTTGGTAATGGTATTTTTATCAAGCATGATAATTTTCTTCAAAAGGTGTTGGAAATTACTTCCCAACTCTCTCTGGGCTGCTTCAAATGATTTATCTGGATAGTGACCAAAATAATTATAAGGAAGAACCCGTTGTTAAGTCATTTAATTCCTTTTCTTTCTAATGGAAATTATGTCTCTCACCTCATTGCAACTGCCTAGTAACTTCTGTTTCCTTTCCTTGTTAAAAGCTGCAGGTTATTGTAGGATGAAGATATATACAGATATAGTTCTGTCAAGCCCATGATAAGTTTCAGGTATGCTTTGGCAACATATCATCATGATTTGAGTGTTGGGCAATGACTTTGGAAACCAGGATTTGAATCCCTGCTTGGCGATGACAACCCTCTGGGCGACCTTGGGCAAGTCACACATTCTCAGCCTTAGAAGACTTTATGATAGTGTTGCCTTAGGGCAGTGGTTCTCAACCTGTGGGCACCCAGATGGTTTGGCCTTTAACTCCCAAAAATTGTAACAGCTGGTAAACTGACTGGGATTTCTGGGAGTTGTAAGCCAAAACACCTGGGGACCCACAGGTTGAGTCACAACAATTTGGCAGAAGATAGATAGTAGCAAACTTGTTATATGACCTTTCAGATGACCTAATTCAAGTTGCACATATCTGCACAATGATTACTATGGTTTGATTAAGATAGTTAAGACTTCTAGGAGTTTCACAAGCAAACAGTGCCACTTCAAGACAGTGAAGGAAGCTATTTGGAAGCAGGACTAGTAGTTGGTGATACTGGCAGAGGATCTCTAAAATCCAATGGGCTTTTGCTGCGTCTTTGGGATAACAAAAGATCACAATATCATTTTTGGTTACATCTGAGAACAAGGGTTGGCAGCCACACAAGGGTCCTGGATCTAGTATCGGCCAGCTGATGGACCGACACAACATATGATGAATAGAGGGCATGATGCCATGATGAAAAAATCTCTACTGTGACCCTGGAGACTTAGTAGGGGCACTATGAAGGTGCCTGTTCTGAGCCTATTTGCACAGCCATTTCCTCCAACACAAAGCAGGAAAGACTAGTTCAAGATTCTGCAACAAGAGGATACAAAGCAGGGAGAAAATGCATCCAGGGCCCATGCCATCTGCCCCTAAGTTGTGACAGAGTCAAGATGAGCAAATCTTAACAGCAACAAACTAGAAATGTGGGGATGAGTGAGTGAGGAGCACTTGAAGGCAACTGAGCTTGGGAGCCTGGTGAGCTTGTTTATATGCAAGGGAGGCAGACCTGAGGGAGAAAGTCAATTGAGGTGCAAGCTGGCTGAGTGGCTTTTCTCTATCTTTATAGTTAGGCGCATGGGGTGTACCACCCTCTGGGAAAGAGGTGAGCCAGAAGGAAGAAAGACAGCGGGTGCACTGCAACTTGTCCCTGCCCCCCCCCCAAACTAAATTGGGTAAGGCATTTAGTACCATAGAAAGAGGCACTCAAAAACCATACTTCAGTGCCTTTTATTGATCTGCTGTGATTGTTATGTATTTTATATTGTTGTATTTTACACTGTGTATTTTATACTGTTGTATTTTATTGTATGTTGTTGGGCTTGGCCCCATGTGAGCCGCCCCGGGTCCCTTCAGGGAGATGGGCTGGGATATAAAAATAAACTTCTTCTTCTTCTTCTTCTTATTATTATTATTATTATTATTATTATTATTATTATTGACACAAAAACACAGTATGACACAGCAAACGAGATGAGCATGCTGGATTTCATATCACAAAATCACAAGTCAAACACTTCCCAAGTGTCTAGGACTGTGTGATGTATTTTTGGATGATGCGTGCAGATCCCAGTAGGGTGGCCTTTTGCAGTTGACAGATCATAATTTTGTCAATGTCTGTTGTTCCAAATGCCGGCTGAGATCTTTTGGCACAGCACCCAGTGTGCCCATCACCACTGGGACCACCTGCACTGGTTTCTGCCAGAGTCTTTGAAGTTCAATCTTGAGGTCCTGATAGCGGCTGAGTTTTTCCTGTTGTTTTTCGTCAATGTGACTGTCACCTAGGATGGCAACATCAATGATCCAAATCTTTTTCTTCTCCACAACTGTGATGTCTGGTGTGTTGTGTTCCAGAACTTTGTCAGTCTGGATTCGGAAGTCCCACAGTATCTTTGCGTGCTCATTTTCCAATACTTTTGCAGGTTTGTGATCCCACCAGTTCTTTGCTGCTGGCAGGTGGTACTTGAGGCATAAGTTCCAATGAATCATTTGGGCCACATAGTTATGTCTCTGTTTGTAGTCTGTCTGTGCGATTTTCTTACAGCAGCTGAGGATATGACCAATGGTTTCGTCAGCTTCCTTGCACAGTCTGCATTTTGGGTCATCAGCTGATTTTTCGATCTTGACCTTAATTGCATTTGTTCTGATGGCTTGCTCCTGGGCTGCAAACCTTCAAATCATTTTTTTTTCTTCCTAATGCAAACCTATCATGGGGCTAAGAATGTGTGAATTGCCCAAGGGCCTACAGTGGCTTTCCATGGTCAAGCAGGAAACTGAAGTGTTCAAACCATTTCACAATGCTGGCTTCCTAGTCTTCCATTTTTCACAATCAAGATTTCTCTCTCTCTCTCTCTCTCTCTCTCTCTCTCGCTCGCTCGCTCGCTCTCGTTCTCTCGCTCGCTCGCTTGCTCGCTCTCGTTCTCTCTCTCTCTCTCTCTCTCTCTCTCTCACACACACACACACACACGTACAAACATTGTCCAACCCTTGCAAACTCTTTCAGAAAACTCACCACTTTTTAGCAATTCCCTTCAGGTGGAAACGAAAGCAAGATGAACCATCAGATGCCCACTTTCTAACTATGATTTTATAGCTAATGCTTCCTTTGCAGGACAGGCTTGTTCACAGAGGGAGAGCATCGCTTTTTTGTATTTATCCCCCATCTCATTTGTGTTCTCAGACAGAGGGGATGGGGAATCAAAACTCTCCTTAAAAGACAAGGTAATGCTGCCATTATCTGCTAGTTCGTCTCCTTCCTTAGAAAGTGAGGAAATATGTTTGCATTGTAGCAGTCAGGAGGAGTCCAAGGAGGGCCATTTGGAGTGGCTAAACAGTGCACTCACATAAATTGAGCCAAATGGGACAGCAGAAACACAGCTAGAAATACCAGTTTGTCTACAATCTTGGTCATTACAGCAGTTCCACAATCTGTTATGGGTGGGTATGCAAGAACACATGGATACTCACTGAGCATCAGGAATGAAAATCATGGACTCATAGACTCACATAGTAAGAAGGGGCTCTAAAGGCCACTGTTAATCCCCTTCCTTGCATTGCCAGGACATAAGGCTCATCATTTTTCATCCATTGTCTATGTTGGAGTAGGCTCATGGAACATCTAAAGAACAACACCTGGTTCTCATCCTCGTGTGGCTTGTTACAAGAGGCATATGTTGGATTTGAATTGTGTTTAGAAACAACCCAGTAACCAGTAAAACTGTTTCAACAGGGAAGAAGTGGGTTATATTCCCTTCAAGAAGTTCCTGTCAATGGTCTGGATGGATATAGCCTTATGGATCTTCTGTAGTTTCTGAACAATTTCCCAGTGTAGAGTGCATTCTAGGGATCATCTACACTGTAGAATTAAGACAGTTTTACACCACTTTAGTAGTCATGGCTCAATGCTATGAAATCCTGGGAGTTATAGTTTAGTGAGGTGTTGACTCTTTTTAAGAGAGAAGCCTAAAGACCTTGTAAAATTAAAATTCCCAGGATTTCATAACATTGAGGAAAGGCCGTTAAAGTGGCGTCAAACTGCATTGCTTCCACAATGTAGATGCAATCACAGTTATCAAAACAAATGTAATCAAAGTATATCTCACCATGGCCAGATCTGAGATTTTAAGGAATAGATGCAGTTGGTACAGTAGCTTTGACTGTGCAAATGCATCCTTGCCTCGGAGTGTGGCAGAAGCTCCTTCCTTGGAAGCTTTTAAACAGAGGTTGGATGGCCATCTGTCAGGGGTACTTTGATTGTGCTTTTCCTGCATGACAGCGGGTTGGACTAGATGGCCCATGTGGTATCTTCCAATTGGTGAGATGTGGGCCTTCAGGCTCAAGGATGTGTTCAAGAGAACACCAAAGCTATGGATCTAAAGTACAACATAATCTCAGCCAACCGAATCTATATTCATATTCCACAGTCTGGCTTTCAACTGACTAACATCACCTCTGTTTCGTCTGGATTCAGCTACAGTTTGTTTCACCTCATCCAGTCTACTACCCAAAGTGCAGTTTAGGTAGGAGTGTTCAGAATACTCAGCCAGAGAACTCTAGCATCTCACTGAATTATAAATGCCAAGACCGCATAAGATACAGCCATGGAAGTAAAGGGCAACTATAGTATTATACCTGTGTGATATGAAAGAGCCCCTAATATCTTTCTGGGGAGGAAGTTCTCCACTGGTTTCTTTCTCTCATATATTATCCATATCCAGTTCAAAATGGCATTGTCTATTTATTTATTGGATTTATTTACTGGATATATATCTTGCCTTTCTCCCAGACTAGGATTCCAAAAGACTGGGGGACCAGGTGGTGGAAGAAAAGCAGCAACCATCACCCCTTTCCCCATTATTCTATCCTTTGTGGATATTACCTTGAGAAGAGCATTGAGACAGACCTATTCATTGGAGGTACAAAGAGATGGAGCATAAGGGAGCCAGTGCCACATCATTGTTTGAGGAGAACAAGATGCTGGCGGGACTGGCCCCAGCACAGTCAAGTGCACACCTCAGAGATTATGCAGATACCATTGCCTACCTAGCCTTGTTGCCCAAGTAGTTTCAAGATCCTTCCCACTAACAAAAGTTTTTGTCTGGCTTGAGAAATGACTGGGCAACTATTCATTGATGAAGCAGGTGGGACTAGGCAGTTTGTCTACAGTTTTGGTAATTACAGCAGTTCCGTAATCTGTTATGGGTGGATGTGAAAAAACACATGGATAGTATACTCACTGAGCATCAGGAATAAAAATCATGGACTCATAGACTCATATAGTAAGAAGTAAGTCACTTTTGACTTGTGGTTTTGGACCCATTATTCCCAGTCCAGCATAGCTACATCCCTTGCAGTCCAATGCTATGCTCCTTCAGAAGCCCCATCTACACTGGCATTTAATGCAATTTCATAATGCAGTTTAACAGCATTGAACTGAATTATATGGCAGTGTAGACTTGGATATATATAGTGCAGTTCAATACAGTTAAACTGCAACATGAAACTGCAATAAATGGATGTAGATGGGAGCAAGAGTGATGCTAACAATCAGCAGGGGCCACAATATAGGCAATAGCACTTTCCCATCCTAATGTATTCTGAAGTAGTTCAATTTAAAACAATGAGTTCTGTACCATTCTGGAATACTTCCAGAGAGAATGAAAGTTCCCACAGCCTTGAATGAATTATAATGTCTCTCAAGGGATTTTAGAGGAATGCATGTTTTATGAAATCCATGCTCGCTAAAGCCCACAGAAACCAGCGGCTGTAAATGAAACATCTCTGCATGGCCCAGCAACTTTAAAGTGTTTGTAGTTGCTTAACAAGCATAAAATGTCATTATCCCTTTTAGCGACAAAATCATTATTTTCACTCTTGGCAAGTTCTTTTATTGTCTGTCTCAAATTGTGCAACGGAGATGTTAATACTGGAACACAGAGAATGGTATTATAGTGATCATTCGGTCATTTATTGAACTCAGTACCGTCTTTCTGAATAAATGCATCACTATAAGGTCTTATACCATCAGCCACTTGGACCTTTTGTAACCAGAGATACTAGATCAGATACTAGATCAGGCATGGGCAAACTTGGTCCCTCCGGGTGTTTTGGACTTCAACTCCCACAGTTCCTAACAGCCTATCGGCTGTTAGGAACTGTGGGAGCTGAAGTCCAAAACACCCGGAGGGACCAAGTTTGCCTATGCCTGTACTAGATGAAGCTGGAATTATCTGGTGGCTAAATTAGCTGGTGTTTATGGGAGACACATTCCAAAAAAGAAACTTATCCAAAGCTCTGTACATTCCTTATGGCAAGACTTTCACTTTAATCTAGATTGTTTCGTTGCCAACCTCATGCTCCATACACTAGTAAGTGTGGTAGGGGTTTCTTCAAGTGTATCAGTATCCAACAGGTTGGTATCCCACAACTGTGTTTATTATAAATCCCACATGTGGAGTAATGCATTGATTGCACTATACAGCTCTTATATTGCACAACTTAATTCACTCCTGAATGTGAAACCATGTGTTCATGAAATGCTGAATGTGCATGCATGCATGTCTGCAAACACAATGGCATTGTATGCCCAACTCTGCTTCTTTAACCTTGAGCTAAATGCAGATGTTCGGCATCAAACGAAAATGGAGGGATCTATGCATGTATAGGACACTGACTGGATTCCACCCTGTTATATTATGCAAAATGATTTTTGGTCTTGAGTTATAAATATCATTTCCTAATTGGTTCTATAATAAAAACATTGATAAAGCTTATTAAACTGCAAAAACATTTTTTTGCTGGACATCTTGCAGCACATTTTGTTATAGTTTTTCAATAAATATCTTACTCTCAACCAATTCAACATAGGTTTGTGGCACAAAAACAAAGTTTCTGGAGTATAACAACTACTTTCAAAGTAAGTACCACACAATTAAACAGGAAATAACACTTTCAGTCCAGGAACAGATTTTTTTTTTTCAAATTCTGTTACATAGTGTTACTTTCATTCTACGATGGTTTTAGGTTCTACTTTGTCTGTCAGAACATTGTGCTTTGGAACAGCCATAAAAATCTAACTTATTCAAAGTGTAAAAACCATATAGTCTGTTATATGCTGAGTCTCACCTAAGAGTCTGTAGTGACACAGCTCCCTCTGAATAAATTTTGACAAGAAAATCCCATAAATTGCAATAAGCATTTTAATTTCTTTGTACGATTGTGAAAGCTGAAAGAAATTTTTAGGAAGGAAGTCAGCTCATTTGAAACATGGTGTTGGAGAAGAGCTCTTTTGATACCAAATGAATGAAATACAAATTAATACATGCAAAAGCAAACCAAAAGCCATTCAACCTAAAGACCAAGATAACTAAACTGTAACTATTGTAGGTTGGACACATGAGAAGTCATGAATTACTAGAAAAGACAAAAAAATGCTGGAAAAATAGCAAGCAGTAGGAAAAAGAAAAACATATATATGATCCCTTGGCGTGGCCTTTAGCTTCAAGGTAATAACTTGCAGAATGTTTACAAGCACCATTTTCATTGTCTTTTATTCTGTCTGTTAGACAGGTTTTAAAGCAACCACAGACTGCCCATTTCATCTGCTGTTGACAGTTCAAGATAGCTCTCGGCCAGTATATGTGTCTGCAAATGACAACTGACCATAAGCTTTTATGGAGATAAGGAAACTACTTCAGCCAGTTCACTGAGGTGTCTGTCTGACAGGATTATTCAGTTCCTCATGATAACAGGGACATATTTTGCTTTAGGAGAATGGAGTAATATAGCAGCATGAATAAATCTATATATATAAAAGAGTGATGGCATCACGGCAGCAGACAAAACAACAAAAGTAAACACCCCACAACCTCGAAATTGGACAACACAACCCCTCATCCATGCCTCTAGGTTGATACAACAAAAAGAAAAGAAAAATAAAGTCCTAATTAGAGGGAGAGGAATAATTGTTTTTATCCAATTGCTACCAGTTAGAAGGCTAAGCTCTGCTCACTTGGTCTCCTAGCAACCCACTCAGCCCAGGGAACCCTTTACCTTAACTACCACCAATTCCTCAATACTTTATTTCCCATACCACCATACTTCGCCACAGCAACGCGTGGCCGGGCACAGCTAGTATAATCTAAGTAAGAGGCTGCATTTTCATATTATATTTGGACTAGAACTGTTAATTGTACAGAAAGACTAAAATGTGATGCGAAATTGAATAAATAAAAGTATTCCTTTTAACAGATTGCTTAAATGCAAAGTAAGATGGCAACAGAAGAGAATTTTAATAAATGTATATAGTTATTTCTATTTTAGATGGGTAGTACTTTAGGATCTTTTGAAACACTCAGGCTATAATAAAATGGCAAATTCCTCAAGGTGCATCTATTTTACACTGTAGAATGGATGCCATTGGACACCAGTTGAACTGCTATGGTTCAATGCTATGGAGTCATGGGAGTTGTAGTTTCATAAAACCTTCAGAATTCTTAGACAAAGAGCGCTGGTGCCATACAAAACTATAACTCCCAGGATTCCATAATGTTGACCCATTGCCTTTAAGGTGGTATCAAACTGCATTTCCTGTACAGTGTATGAACTCTTTTATCACCAGGACTGATAAATGCATGCCCACCAGATTCCCCTTGAATTTTTAAAAATTTATTTAGCATTTGGACAAAAGTCCAAGGCAGATCCAATGACAGAGGAGTCACAATATTCCATTGATGGAGGGAGACTTTATGGTAGCTGTTCCTAGAATATGATTTTTTTTTTCTTTTGGGTGATTCAGATGGTCTTTTCTTTGCTCTTCCTTTTTATTGATTGATTTTGACACTAATACTACAATGAAAATACCATCAAAGAAGAAAAGGAATAAAAAGAGGAAGAGAGAGAGAGAGAATAAAAGAGAAAAAAGGGGACTGTGTATAATAGCAATAATAGCAGTAGATCCGCCCTGAGTCCCCTTGGGGAGATAAGGCAGAATACAAAAAAAAAGTTGTTGTCGTTTTATCATCATCATCATCATCTTCATCATCATCATCATCATCAGTAAACAATTCAATAAATAAAGTGCGAGATGAGAGTCTGTTTCTACTTTAGTTGGTCCAGTCATGTGACAGGTAAGGTCAACAGTAGTTGCCTCCAAAATCCCTTCCTGAACAAGTGCGAAAGGCAAAATAGGCAGAAAAGGAGATAACAGGTAAGCCTAATTTAGCAACAACCCACAATGTGTCAAAAAGCATGGATCTATAGCAGTGATTCCCAACCTTTTTTTGACCAGGGACCACTTTGTCCAGGGACCACTCTCCAATATTAGTACCAAAAGGGTTATGAGTCAGTTTTTGGTCAACTTTAGATTCATTTTGGTTATTTAGGGTGCTAATTCAGAAAACTGCATTGGAGGGACCACATCAGCTCTAGTTTCTGATACAGAATATATGCCATCCAGTAGTCGCTATCTGCTCGCTCACAGAAAATCATATTTAATAATCTAGAGCTGATGTGGTCTATCCAATACAATTTTATGAATCAGCACCCCAAATAAACCCAGGAACAGGCCTAAAAATGAAGACACCAAGGCACCCCCATTTCCAGGTGACACATGGAACAGCTCCACTCAGGGGGTGGGAAGAGGAGGAGAAGCAGCAGTCAGGAGGCTTGTTGTCAGCTCTTTTGTTGTCACGCCCTGGGCAACGGAGCACTAAGAACCAAATACAGAGGCCAATAACTATCTAATATCTTTATTAAGGAAATATATAAGAATAATAAAAACAAGTAGAAAATATAGTCCAGAAGCAGACCTATCAGATGAGGTCAAATATAGTCCAGAAATGTTTTGTCCAATAAATGATATTAGAGTTCAAAGTAGAATCCAACAAACCGAAACACACACTATTGCCAAGCAATAGTGTGGGGAAATGTCCAGAGTCTTTCAAGGTCCAAGGTAAATCCACAACAAGACTGGAAACAAAACTTGATTCTAAGAACAAGGTCCGTAGCTAGGAACAAGGCAAGGCAATTCTTGAATACTTGGTTAGGCGAAGCAAGGAGACTGGGTTTGTGGACTTTGCGAAGTCCACACTAGGCTGGAAACATGAAATCATTCCTGAAGCTGCTCTGTTGACTCCGCACGGAACCTACCGTGCCAGGCACATTTAACTAGGTCTCGTTTTCCTGCAAAGCAGGTGTCCAGCGTTCCCTTTCCCTAGGGAACAGGAAACGAAACACAGCTCTCTCCAGATGTGAGACTCCCTAGATTTTCCCAGGGGAACATGGCTAATCAGTGTCTTGTTTAGCTGCAATTCTCAAACTCCTGCGAACCTGCTCCTTCTCTCCCCTGCCCGCAGTATAGGATTGTCTCCTAACAAAAGGGGGTGAGAACTGCTCAAGGTCTGTTTTAATGGGTTCTTGGGCAAAAACATCAATATCAGGCATCTGGAAAGATTCCGGCTCTTGCTGAGCCGGCGAAAACCCCATGTTTTCATCTTCATCAGCCACAGTGGCACTGGGAGCAGGACTACAAGGCCCATGAGGCATTACATTTGTGGATAGTCAGCTTCTCCCCTCCCGACATTCCTGTTGCCTCGGCATTATATGTGGGATTCACGAGACCAGTCACTCTCATTGCAACGGTATAGTAATGGTGAGGCCACAGACCATATTTTAGTTCTTGGGGACCACTGGTGGTTCACGGACCACAGATTGGGAAGCACTGATCTCTAGGTTTGGCCATTCAAATGGATATCATGAAAAATGTTTAGTGTGACAGAAGAAGGAAATATCCTGGATTACATTTTGGAAGACGCTTTCCCGTGGTCTTTGGATGGCTCACAATGTCTTTCTTCTATCTATGCAAGTCTTATATAATCTGGTTGTCTCATTTCACAATTACATATTATCACTTTATTGAATAAAAAGTTTGTTAAAATATATTGAAGTGCTTTTCTTTTTTGTGATGTAGGAAGCTTTCCCTGTTTTTTCACTGTTATTTCTGCCTCTGGAACAAAAGAAAAAGAAATTTTTTTCACATCATATTACTGTGTTATTGATTTTTTTTTTGACATCCTAGTGACCCCACAGATGGAAGCTGTTTTGACCACTGTATGTTTTGGCTCAGGCTTTGCCCTTGGCTTTCTCAGTCAGTTATCACGTTATGACCAAAAATGGTATGGGTTTAAAAATTCTTTTTTAACCCCTTCAGCAATTGTCTTTTTCAACCGCAAGAAAGACGAATATCAATAAACAATTGGCTAAAAATTCTTTCCTGCACATGGTGTATATTAGTATCCAGCTGACCTTCATCTGCAGCATTCCCCACTAAAGTCAAAGTTAAGAAGTTTGAATTATTTGTCCATGGACTTTATAGTTATCATCCTCAGTCCCATTGCATAGCTCATGTAGTGTGTGTTGATTTTTATTTTTGACTGCCCTCTTCCTTCTTTCCATTTGCATCTCTATGGATTTGGAAGATCATTTTAACCCCCCTTGTTCACAACCCTCATGTTCACAAATCTCTCATATCCAAACCCCAATTTGAATGGGAACAAACATATGGTATACTTGTGCTAACAAATACTCCAAGGATGCATCTACACTGTAGAATTTATGTAGTGTGATGCCACTTTAATTGCTGTGGCTCAATGCTATGAAGGTCCTGGAGTTGCAGTTTTACATAGTCTTAAGTCTTTGCCCAAGAGTGCTGATGCCTCACCAAAATCTTCCACAATCCAAAACACTGAACCAGGGAAGTTAAAGTGTTGGCAAATGGCATTAATTCTACAGTCAAGCTCTTTTTTACAGTCTTCTTACATTCACCCAGGTCCTCTTTTACTCACCATCTTCTAACTAGCTGGAAAGTTTTTAGAAGAATAAGTTAAGGAAGAGAATGAAATAGGGTTGAAAAAATTGGTTTTTTTGCCTGGCTGTGACTAACTGTGCATCTGCAGAAGACAATACAATAAGTAAAGCTTGATCTGGGAAAGAGTGGGATCTTACTTTAAGTGATTCTAGCTAATAGCTATACCTATGGTTGGGCAGTGACTTTCTACTTTGGTCAGACCTCACCTGAAAGAAACCCATGTCCAGCTCTGGGCATCACAATTCAAGAAGGATATTGACAAGCTGGAACATATCCAGAGAAAGGCAATCAAACCAAGGCTGGAAAGCCAAACCCTACAAGGAACAGGTTAGGGAGCTCAGTGTGTTAGTTTGGAGAAGAGATGCTTGGGAAGGGACACGAGAGTCATGTTTAAATATTTGAAAGGATGTCACATTAGGAGGAGGCAAGCTTCTTTTCTGCTGCTTCAGAGAATAGTGACAAATTGGATCCCCAAATTGTGAAATGTATAATGAAATGTTAAAAGTATGAAATAGAAACTTCTACTATGTCAGACCCAGTGAACATTTATTTATTATTTATTTATTTACAGCATTTATATTCCGCCCTTCTCACCCTGAAGGGGACTCAGGGTGGATCACATTACACATATAGGCAAACATTCAATGCCTTTTAACATAGAACAAATACAAGACAAACACAGGCTCCGAGCGGGCCTCGAACTCATGATCTCCTGGTCAGAGTGATTCATTGCAGCTGGTTGCAGCTGGCTTGCTCTCCAGCCTGCGCCACAGCAGTGTTCCCTCACTTATTGCTGGGGTTAGGTTCCAGGACCACCTACAAACATGCATCTGTGCCTCCCCTAAAGCTTTGTATGAATTGCCTTTGGAATGTTGTTTGGTCACACACAAAACACCTACCTCTAATTTCCATAATTCCCACAAGGAACTGGGAGATAGGTGGAAATTACACATTAGAGCTCCCTGGGACCGTTCCCTGCTCCTATTGATAAGATTGGGGATATATGTGGGAAAAATTTGGCACCCATGTTTCAAACCAGCTTCATCTATTGAGCATCATCCTCAAGTATCCATTGTCTACATTGGAATAACCCTGTTGTGTTCACTAGACCCAGACCATTAAGCTCATCATAGACTAATTACCTGATATCACACCGCATTCCTTTCAGATCACGCCCTCTCAAAGGCAGGTCATTAAATGGACCAACACTTCAAATGCACCAATGATAGCTTATTGAATTTCCCACCACTACAAAGAACCAACCAGCAGGTGTATCCAACTGAGTCCTGGCCACTCAGCAGATCCAAGTTGGACCATTTTTCAACCAATCAGGAGCTGGAATGGATTACTTGAATGGCTGTCAAATAAAATGAAAATGCTTTGTATTTTCAACTGTACTTTGGAATGCAATGCTTTGGTGGAGTTCTGATATCTCCTCTGTCCATTGTGGATAGATCTCTGCTTTTGTCTTCTATTGGTCTGTGTCTGATTTGGCTTTCTGGGAAGGTAGACACACTGGGACCCCCATCCCCATGGTTTTAGTAGAGCTGAAATCACTCAACAGTAGGACATGGAGCAATGGATTATATTTTCAGGAAGAGAGATTCCACCTAAACATTAGGAAGAATGATAAGAGTTGTTCAGCAGTGGAATACGCTGCTTTAGGAGTCCAGTGGAGTCTCCTCAAGAGATCTTGAAACAGTGACTGGATGGTCTGCTTTGGTTGTGTTTTGTGTATGGCAAAGGGTTGGACCAGATGACCCTTGTGATCTCTTCCAACTGTATGAGTCTATGCCTCTATGATAGGAAGAAAAGTAATGTATTTTAGATTAGATGATATAGAATCTAGGCCATGAAATCAAACTGAAATCAGCTCTTGCCCAGACAGCTCTTTTCCTCTTTGCTTTAAACAAACCATTTAGATGCAAAGGGACATATTCCTTGGAGGCAGGGAAAGAAAGAAGGAAACACAGTTGAAATCAGTTTGTTAAAAAAACCTCTGCTGCTTCAGTTTATCCTTTCCTTACCTTTTTCCCACCACAGGCAATTTGCCACCCCTGCAGCCTTGAATATGATGGCTCAAAAACCGTCTGGTGATTATGACTTGTCTGTTAATCTTCTTGTACTCGGCATGCTATAAAGCAATGGATATCAGTTTGAGTCTATTTGCAACAAGAGGTAAGTGATTGCTGTTTTTCTTTTTCAATTTCTTGTGATAAGGCAGCACGCAAGTCATCCTTCTTTAAAAATAGTCCATCCATATTACAAAATGTTTTGGAAAAGAAGAGTGAAAATCTTAGTCTTCATGTTATATGATCACAGCTGGGGGAGGATTCCTTTTGGAGTATAGCACCCAGAGTCTCCTAGCCGACAGGACAATAGGTTCTGCAGTCCAAAATGACATTTTCCCAGTAGTCTACATTACCAATATTAAAAAAAAACCTTGCATACTTAAATGCACACTATTATTTAGAAGGAAACATTTCTGCAATGGCCCCAATCCACATTAAGATTCCAAGCCAATTTCCTTCTGCAAATCTGTTTACCCTGCTGGTGATTTTTGCAGCTGATGTGTCCATCAAATCGTTTCCGTCCCATGACAATCCTAAGGTGAATGTATCACAAAGTTTTCTTGGTAAGATTTGCTTTTCTCTGAAGCTGAGAAAGTGTGACCTATGCAAGGTCACCTACTAGGTTTCCTGGCTGAACAGTGATTTGAATTCTGGTCTCCAGAGTCATAGCCCAAACCACTACATCCTACTACTCCTAAAAGTGATGTATGAAAGCCTCGGAAGGGGAGATAACTGTTGGCAGGCAGTGAAAAAGATTGGTTCAAAACTGGAGCAGGGACCTGCCCTAGATTGGGAAATGTGGCATGGACTCGAGACCCATAGCTGTTTGTTTGCTGAATGTTTGCTAAGCACATAGGCATGAAGATGGTGGTGAAGATGATGATCGAATCATATAAATGTTGCCCCTCCCAATACTGGAAGTTATTAAGGCAGCTTACAAAATCTTTTAACAGTACTGTCTGAAGTACATACAAGACATCAGTGAAAATATAACATTAAATTTCAAATGCCATTAAACCATCTTAAACAGGGGTATTCCTTCTGGAACTACACTGGAAGGAAATCAAGATTGTATTGTTGATAACTCTGAAAAGTTTCTTAAAAACAGCCAGAGGGAAAATGTTCTTAAATGCATTGGACATGTGATAGGGCTAAAAGGTTCAGGAAGCAGATTTCCTTGGGGTCACAACTCCCAGAAAAAAAAACTTTACTGTTTAGTGCAAAGCTTAACAGAGCTATCCAAGGTGTTGGCTTCATTTGGCAGTTAGTGTTCAGCACCTTGGACAGCTTGTTATAATTTATAGTACAACCCAGAGAGGATTTGCCATCCCACTACCTTTATAGTCAATAGCCTTCTGTCAAGTATAGCAGAGTTTGTGTCCTTTTCTCACTGTTGATTGAACAGAATCTCTCTCTCTCTCTCTCTCTCTCTCTCTCTCTCACTCACTCTTTCACACACTCTCACTCTCTATCTCTAAAGCCCTAAAAACTGAAATCTGAAGATGGAGCCATCCTCTGTGTTCCACCAATGGCTGCAGTATGAAGTAAAGGGACTTGGAGGAGGGCTTTCTTGGTGATGGCACCCCGATTGTGGCATGCTCTCTCATCGGAGATCCAACGACTGATGGCAATGTTGATTTCCTTCTGCCACTATCTGAAAACATGCCTTTTTATTACAGTTTACTGGAATTAATTGATTTCAAGTCTCTCTTTATATAGTTTTAAATTCTGGTCATTTTTAAAGATGAGTTTCTCTGGCTGTTAAAGTGGATTTAAGTGTTCTCATGTTAAATATGTTTTTATTTTGTAGAATTTATTTATGCTCGTAAACTGGAAATGTTTCAAATCACTTGTACTGTATACTGTTCAAAAAAAATCTGTGACCATGGGCAGGAAAAAATACATTCACGCATGCATAAATGAGGATTCACATTATGGGAAAATATGTTCCATCTAGGTATTAGTAAGAACTATTTTATTGGAGGAGTAGTTCAACAATGAAATAAGTATTCTCAAGGATGATGGGGTCTCCTTCTTTGAAGTGTTTTAAACTAAATTTGGAGAGGCATCTTTCAGGTTTGCTTTAGGTTTGCAACTAAAAACACTATTTTTCCTAAAGAGATATCTCTCTCTATAAATCCCTATATCCTCCATATCAAGTTTTCCAGCCGTAATCATTTGTTTCACAGAAAAGTCTTATTATTTTTCAAATAGTACTTCATTTGTTAACAAATAGAAGGATCTACTCTTGACATATCTTGTCACAACTGAATGCTCTCTACAGAACCATCCTTATAAAAGGCTTTGTATGCCAAGCTGGTTATAGGTTCATCAATCATACACTTATAGCCCTTTGTTCAATTGTGAACCTCTAAAACCTAAAGCTACACAGACTTTATTGTTTCCTCCATTCCCTTGATTTGTTTTGGTAGTCAAGCAAAATGTTCTGGACAATTAGTCTTCTATAAGCTGTGTTTGTTGGGGCCAGAAAATGTAAAGTGAATTTTACAAGGAAGAAGTTAAGAATGGGTTAAAGAGACGTGAGGAGGGAGGAAAAAAGAGTGAAGCGTTAAGGAATTCGGCAGAGATAAGCATTGCCTAATGCCAATACAATAGATTTGGGTGTCAGGTGAAGAGGAGATCAGATTAACTCAACAGTGATGGGAGGGGAGAAAAATGTGTAGGAAATGTTTTCCAAAACAAGAATTGTTTACAAAAATTGTTTACAAAAAGCCTCATTTTGGAGGCCTTTAAACAGAGGCTGGATGACCATCTGTTGGGGATGGCCCATGAGGTCTCTTCCAACTCTATGATTTTATGATTCTGTGTTGAGTTGAAGGATAAAGTTGAGAGGGACAAATACAGACAGGAAAGAGGGGAAAAGGAAGTTTGATTGCATGCAGGAGTGTTTGCATCAGTCTGAGACTATAAAACCCATGATGCAGGAACAGTCAAACGTGGCACTATCTTGATGCGTTCTTGGCTTGTCTTGATTGTAACTACCCCTTACTTTTTCTGCAGAATGAAACTATTGTATTGTTAATCTCCTTGTTTCTAGTCTTTGACTGGGAAATAAAGAGACTATGCATTACATCATTATACTCCAACATAACTCTTTGGTTAAGTTCAGTCACAGAATTGTGCTGAACGACTAGAGATTCATAGAATCATAGCATTATAGAATCATAGAGTTGGAAGAGACTTCATGGGCCATCCAGTCCAACCCCCTGCCAAGAAGCAGGAAATTGCATTCAAAGCACCCCCGACAGAAGGCCATCCAGCTTCTGCTTGAAAGCCTCCAAAGGAGGAGCCTCCACCACACTCCACAGAAGAGAGTTCCACTGTCGAACAGCCCTCACAGTGAGGAAGTTCTTCCTCATGTTCAGGTGGAATCTCCTTTCTCGTAGTTTGAAGCCATTGTTCCACGTCCTAGTCTCCAGAGCAGCAGCAAACAAGCTTGCTCCCTCCTCCCTATGACTTCCCCTCACATATTTGTACATGGCTATCATGTCTCCTCTCAGGTTTCTCTTCTCAGCTTTCTCTTCTGCAGGCTAAACATACCCAGCTCTTTAAGCTGCTCCACATGGGGCTTGCTCTCCAGACCCTTGATATTTTAGTCACCCTCTTCTGGATGTTTTCCAGCTTGTCAACATCTCCCTTCAATTGCGGTGCACAGAACTGGAAACACAATTCCAGGTGTGATCTAACCAAGGCAGAATAGAAGGCTAGCATGACTTCTCTGGATCTAGACATGAGACTCCTATTTATGCAGGCCAAAATCCCATTGGCTTTTTTTGCCGCCACATCACATTGTTGGCTCATGTTTAACTTGTTTTCCATGAGGACTCCAATGTATTTTTCACATGTACTGTTGTCCAGCCATGTCTTCCCCATTCTGTATCTTTGCATTTCATTTTTTTCTGCCTAAGTGGAGTATCTTGCATTTGTCCCTGTTGAACTTCATTTTGTTAGTTTTGGCCAATCATCTCTCTAATCTGTTGAGATTGTTTTGGATTCTGCTCGTGTCTTCTGGAGTGTTGGCTATCCCTCTCAATTTGGTGTCATCTGCAAACTTGATGATCATGCCTTCTAGCCCTTCATCTAAGTCATTAATAAAGATGTTGAACAGAACTGGGCCCAGGACAGAACTTTGCTGATGGCACTTCACTCGTCACTTCTTTCCAGGATGAAGAGGAAGCATTGGTGAGCACCCTTTGGGTTCGATCACTTAGCCAATTACAGATTCCTAGGTAAATATTTATCTAGACATTTGTATGTCCTCCAAGGTAATTCTATGGTTAGCATTTTGACAGATGTTGACCAGAGTTATGGAGAGAACATATTAATCAAACTATGAAACTCACAAATGTAGAGGGCCAACCGTATTCCTGTGTGTCACGCCCTGGGCAACGGAGCACTAAGGCCAAAAACTATCTAATATCTTTATTAAGGAAATATGTAAGAATAATAAAAACAAGTAGGAAATGTAGTCCAATAAAAGACCTTTCAGGGAAGTCAGATATAGTCCAAAGTTATATTGTCCAATATTTTATATTAGAGTCCAAAGTTGCAAATCCAAACCGAAACACACTCTATTTGCAAACAATAGAGTGGGGAAACGTCCAAAATCTCTCTCAAAGTTCAAAGTAAGTCCACAGCAAGAACTGGAAACAAGGCTTGATACTAGAAACAAGGTCCAAGGCTGGAAGCAAGGCAATATAGTTCTTGAATACTTGGCTAGTCAAGGCAAAGCAAAGGAACTGGAACTGCGGACTTTACGAAGTCCACACTTGGCTGGAAACACGAAATCACTCCTGAAGCTGATCTGTTGACTCCGCACGGAACCCTCCGTGTCGGTCACTTTTAACTCAGTCTCATTTCTCTGGAAAGCAGGTGTCCTGAGCTTCCTTTCCCAAGGGAAAGGAGAGCGAAACACATCTCCCTCCAGATGCGTTCCTCCCTAGAATTTCCCAGGGGAACATAGCTAATTAACGTCTTGTTTAGCTGCTAATCTCAAGCTTCTCCGAACCTGCTCTTTCTCACCCCGGCCCACCGCATAGAACTGTTTCCTAGCAAAAGGAGGGGAAAGGCCTGTTCAAGGTCTTCCTTAATGGGCTCTCGGGTAGAATCATCAACAACAGGCATCTGGAAAGATTCCGGCTCTTGCTGAGCCGGCAAAAATCCCCTGTTTTCGTCATCATCAGCCACGATGGCGCTGGGATCAGAACTCCAAGGCCCATGAGACATCACACTGTGTGACAAAACAATAGATGGCTCTTGTGGTTCCTTCCATGAACCAATGCAGAATTCAGGGTTGGGTCATTTGTTTGTCTCAGACCACCTAAAACCATGGGGCAGCCTCAGTTCTAGGTTGCTTGGAGAATCCAAGTTAAGTTTGAGGAAATGCTTCTTACATTCAACTGTGAGTCACATATCACATTTACCTGCCAGCTTCTTAAAAATATAAAATATATTAAATCATGGAGATTCAAGGAGATTCCACCTGAACATCAGGAAGAACTTCCTCACTGTGAGAGCTGTTCGACAGTGGAACTCTCTCCCCGGGGCCGTGGTGGAGGCTCCTTCTTTGGAGGCTTTTAAGCAGAGGCTGGATGGCCATCTGTCGGGGGTGCTTTGAATGCGATTTCCTGCTTCTTAGCAGGGGGTTGGACTGGATGGCCCATGTGGTCTCTTCCAACTCTACTATTCTATGATTCTATGATTCTATGGCCCACACAATCCCCTGTATATAAAGCCCACAAATTAATTTCAAACCATGACTAGAAGCAAAGGAAAGAAAGATTATGACTTTCTTCTTCTTAAAAGAAAAATCCCTACCTTTTTCTAAAAGTACAAAACTAAAGAAAAATTTGGAAACATCAACTGTTTTCACATTCAATATCTTTTTATTTTTTTTTTATTTTCTCCGACAAATGAAACACCTTTTAATGATAGGAAATCCTTCTGAAATAGCACCAGCAGGGAAGAATTTAATTTTGCTTGTTCTTCTTTTGTCAGAAAGAAACAAGTCTCTCAGCTGGACTGTGCTTGACTCCAGTGTTGACTTCCAAGGCTCTTGAATAAATTCTGCTTCCATTGTCTAGGTTTTCCTAATGCAAAAGTTTCTGCATTTTCTCAATGTCATGTTATTCATACAACCGATAACTTTAGCTTCCTTAGTCATGAGTGTATTGGATGCAGGAACCACATGGCTTCTATTAAATTTGTACTGTCACACAACCTTTAGAAAAAGTTATGTGGAAGGAAAGTGGATATGTCAAAATTTACCTGAAATTATGAGAAACCTTTTTGTTGTCCATGGAGCAACATAAATTTTGCACCTTTGAAAATTGCACAGGAGTTTGAGAAACTGCCCAACTTTGCTGTAAAAAAAACCTCTCAATCTTTTCTTGCATCTTTTTGCTTGCCTGAACTAAATGTTTTGTGGCAGGGAAAGAAATGCTGGTTCACTAAACCTAAAGCTTTTGCTATTTTGAACGCTGAGCTATTTTCTTTCCATTTGGAAAGCAGAATATTTCCATGGAGAAAAGCTGTACAATTATCTGTTTCTGTGCTTAAGGCTATACAGTTTTCAGAAAAGCGGTTTTCTGGCCAAGCTGAGCACCTTTTGTAGAAAAACTGTGTTGTTTCTGGGTTGCTGTGAATTTTCTGGGCTGTGCTATTTTTCATCTTTGTGTGAGAAACCATAGGAGCTATAGGATGAAATACTGTTTCATTGTTCTCAACATCTGTTGGGAATTTGAAAAATGGAGATTTACCTTGCATAGTGTCATAGAAATCCAAAACCATGATACCTAGCCTATTATTGATATGAGCTCTTTTTTCTGTACATATCTTTAACTATCTGGATGATTAACATGTATTGCCTTTCAAGCAGATGAAACAATTCAATTTTCACAGAAAGGTTATATAATCCCCATTGGGAAGATGTTCATTATTAGGTCTCCTATCTATGTTAAATTCATGGGATGTCTGTAATTCAGCAGCAATAAGTAATGGATCAAGATAATTTTTCACTGGGATTACAAACCTGGAGGAGTTTGGGTTGACACTAAATAACAAAAAATATTAGTCCAATCTAGTTTGCTTAAATTTTGTAGTATCTTGGTGCTTCTGAGATGATGACGACGAAGATGATAGAGGAAATATTGCATATAAGATTATCATCCCTTGGATATAAGTATATGACAATGACGACGACGACGATTAGTGGACTTTCTTTCCTTCAAATATGAATATGTCACTAAGGAGATATTATTTCAATTGAAATAATGACTGAATTATTGCAGCTTCAAAATTTACAATCACCATTTTGTTAGTTTCTGCTCAATATCCTAGTTTATAAAGGTCTTTTAAAATTCTGTCCCTATCTTCCAATCTGTTAGTTAGTTGGATCACAATTAAGAGAGGAATTAATGGTGGTAATAATAATAATAATAATAATAATAATAATAATAATAATAATAATACCCTTTATTTTCATCTCCAAAGATAAGGATTCTCTCCATTCTGTTATTTAAGTCAATAGTAAAAATGTTGAAGAGTATAATGGCTAGAACAACTCAGAAGGGCTTCACTTGATATTTCCTTCGCATATGAAGCACATCCAATGATTATGATTCTTTGCTCATGGTTTCTCAAACAAACACTGATCCCTCTGACAATGTCCCTACATTGAATCGAAATACTACAGTGGAACTTATTGAATGCTTTCCCAAAATCCAGATAAATGACATCTACAGTATTCCCACCATCTACTAAAGTAATGACCTGATTGAAAATACATATAAGGTCACCACTGGCAGAGCATGCATTTTCACCAGTATATTCAATACTGACATCCCTTTTTGTGAATCCACTTAGAATATTATCAGAATAGGATAGAATGGGAGAAGATGAAAGAAATAATGTACAAATCACCCCACAATTTCACTACCATGATTCAGCAATGGATGCAAAAATTACTCATGGATAATATGGTGCCCTATGACCACAAAGCAGTTTTAGCAATTGCACAGAAAGAGTCAGTAAATAAGCATCTGCATCAAAAAGCAGATCCCATCAAGTTCAATGGGGAGTCAATGAGCATCCAACCCTATATCCAATTCCATCCAATTGGGAATAGACAAAATTCAATCTGTGACCTCATGTGGCCCTCAGGACCATTTTGATGGCCTCAAGAGTCCCAGTGATATTTTCTGGGGAGATTCGCATTTGGCCATCTACGTACATCCACATCAGTTCTATGTATTAAGAGATCTTCCTGTCTGTATTAGGACAATTGTGATTCACCTGATGTAAAATGTCAGTATGAATTCAAGCTATGATTCCATGGAAGTAACAGCAGGACACTTTCCATGGTTATGAACTTCATTATGCAACACAACATCCTTGCTATTAGCGTTGTGAAGGCCTCCAGATGAGTCACAATCACACCCAGATCCATTTGCTTAATAATTTAAAAGAAATGAAGCCCTTTCTAAGCAAGCAATCACAGATATGGATCTAATTAACATTCCCTTGAGTTTGTTGATTAATGATTTATTACAGAAAAATCATTGCGGGTAGCAGAAAGGTTGCCCAGAAACGCTCCATACTCCTCCCTGTCTTTCTTGTTGATATGAGATGAGAGCAGCAAGTGTTGTACGCCTTCTAAAACAAGCTTGGTATTATGTATTAGTACTTTACTTTGGTGTGGGGATGAAAATATTTTGTAAATATGCAATGATCTCTGTACAGTAAATAGTTTCCAAGTCTGTGGAACAGTGAATGCACTCCAGGTTACCATTTGGAAACAGGGACCAGCATCCTCGAAAATTTAGACTACAATCCAAAGAAAGTTTGTCATCCTACTGATATGGAAGCCACCAACCTGTACTGTCTCTATATTCATACATGTTCAGAATTCCCCAATACACTAAAAAAGTTCATACATTAATCTATATAAATAAAAATGTAAATGTCAGTTTGTTCATGACCTCATATCTCCCAAACTACTTGAGCAAATGCTTTGAAAATTTGACACTATGTAGCATTTGAACTGCCAAGTGTTTTTATGCATTCATGTACCTACTACTATACAGATGTCACACCTGTGACAGGTAAAAACATTATTTGCTTCACAAACAGCGCCATCTGCTGGACATCCAAGGCACACATGCTATACTACATACGACTGTTAAGGTTCTAAAACTTAAATCTCCCTTGCTTAGAGCTTGGCTCTCCCTAAAGCCAGCCGTGCTCAGTGCTTGGCTCTCCTTCACGCTGTCTCCATCCCCTGTTCCCTCTGCCCTGGCTGTGGCACCTCAGGAAAGCTTCACCTTGCTGTAAACACCAAACTGTACACAGGCTGTAGTCTTTATAGTTTATTAAAAGTAGAAGATAAAAGAGTTCTTAAAACAAAAGTAGAGTTCCACAAGATTGATACAATATAAAGCCTTGGAGCATAATTCAAAGAAGCACCAGCAATAAACAGAGTCCCATTAGAACATGACAAAGTCCCAAGACCGAAAGCTGCAAGATAATCCAGGAGTTTCTTGGTTAGATGAAAAGTTGCTCTTACAAAGGTTTGTCTCCAAACACAGTGCTTAATATCCTTTGCAAAACATGAAGGCATTTCTTTGCCCTCTGTCCTCTTTCTTATTAGCTATTCTCACACTCCTTCGAACTTTGAATTCCAAACAATCAGCTCAATCTAAGATTCCTTTTTCACCAAGGTCTGAACCTGAACCTGATTGTAAACCTGAATCCCATCATCCCCATCAGAGTAAGTCTGAGACTCCAGCTGAGTCACAACACTGGCCCTGCCTCCGGGTCCAAGATACCTGTATTGCCAGCCTCCCTTCTTCCAAGAGAAGAGACCCTCTGGTGCCACCATCATCTTGCCTGGCTGCAGCGTAGGGTGAAGTGAATCCTGTCAGGGCTGAAGCTGACCTAGCTCTCATAGCTTCACGCCCTGCCAAGGCTAGTCCGGCACAGCCTCATGCCCACGCCTCCTGTCTCCCTCCAGAGCAGAACTGGGAGAACAAGAGCAGGAAAAGGGCAGCAGGGCAGGTAGGAAAATTGTGGATAAGACATGGGTTGCGTCTCACATGGACAATTATATGTTATGTGTTCTACAGATAGCAAACCAGACAATCTCTATATCTGCAGAGACAATGGATCAACAAAAATATTGTATACCCACAAGCATTATGAAATTACATATATTAGAAACCAGCTCTAGATACAGCTAGTACATAATATATTTAGAAGTCATTGCTGACGTAGGTATCAGCCTTGTCATTGTTTTTTTTATATATGTGTGTTGTTTTATACATGCAAGGCATTGAATGTTGTCATTGATTATGTTGGGAACCGCTTTGAGTCCCCCTAGGGGTGAGAAAAGCGGTATATACGTGCAATAAATAAATGAAATCCTTTGGGAGGAGCATTCTAAAATCCTAATTTGCTATAGACCTACAAGGAACAAAGAAGCTTTTTTTTTCAAAGAGAAAAATGTGTCAATATATTTCAGCATTAATAGAAATAAATAAAAAGAGTTGTGAGGGAGGAATCTAGAATCTCCTCTTAGCCTGATTTCTTTTAGCATGAGTTATGGCGTTCAGGAAAAGAAATGGGAAGTGGGTTGAAATCTACAATAGCTCATACTAAAATAAATTGATCTCAAGCTTTTTGCTAAACTCTTGTCGAACTCTTCATTTCCCTTCCTTCTTATGAAAAGGAAAGGAACAGTCTGATATTAACATTTTGTTCTCCATCATTAATGGTTCTGAATACCAGAGATTGTTAATTTTTCAAGGAGGATGATGGATCATTTCTTCTATCTGGAATCATACTGGCAGTATAGAGTAGATACTAATTGTAAATACAGATTCTTATAATTTAATTTTTAATTTGAAATCTGTGGTGGATATTTGTAAATACTTGTACTGAATATTTTACACATCAACTGGTAGCTCAAAAGCATATTCCATGCAGTCCAATATAATAAGAGAAATAGTTTCAATTTGGATTGCTTCTGTATTCAATTCCTCTAAAAACAATCTAAAGAGATTGGGTTGCTGTGAGTTTTCTGGACTAAATGGCCATGTTCCAGAAGCATTCTCTCCTGACCTTTCACCCGTAACTATGGCAGGCATCCTCAGAGGTTGTGGGGTTGGGTGTAAACTAGTCTAGTGAGGTTTATATATATCTGTGGAATAATATCCAGGGTGGGAGAAAGAACTCTTATCTGTTTGATGAAAGTGTGGATGGTGCAAATTCGACACCTTGATTAGCATTTAATGGCCTTGCAGTTTCAAGGCCTGGCTGCTTCTTGCCTGGGGGAATCCTTTGTTGGCAGGTTTTAGATGGCCCTGATTGTTTCTGGAATTCCTCTGTTTTCAGAATGTTGTTCTTTATTTACTGTCCTGATTTTAGAATATTTAATACTGATAGCCAGATTTTGTTCCTCTGCATGGTGTCCACATTTCTGTGGAAATTGTCCACATATCTGTGGATTTCAATGGCTTCCCTGTGTAGTCTGACATGGTGGTTGTTTGAGCAGTCCAGCATTTCTGTGTTCTCAAATAATATACTGTGTCCAGGCTGGTTCATCAAATGCTCTGCTATGGCTGACTTCTCTGGCTGAGTTAGTCTGCAGTGCTTTTCATGTTCCTTGATTTATGTTTGTGCATCACTGAGTTTGGTGGTCCCTGTGAAGATTTGTCCACAGCTGCAATGCATATGGTGGACTCCTGCAGAGGTGAGAGGATCCCTCTTGTCCTTTGCTGAATATAGCATTTGTTGGATTTTCTTGGTGGGTCTGTAGATAGTTTTGTAGGTTGTGTTTCTTCATCAGCTTCCCTATGCGGGTCAGTGGTTCCCTTGATGTATGATCTGAAGAGAAATCAGAGGATGTCAAGACAATCTGTTTGCGAAATCTGTCACCCCATTGATTGTCACGGTTGATTCAGCAATTCTTCTAACAATTCCTTTCCAATGGATAGCAACAGGTATGATTCCAGGTTCTCCTTAGACACTGAATTTCTTCTTTATGATTCTTAGCTATGAAAATGTCCTCTCATATTGGACTTGACCAACTGTGTGCACATGATTTTGTCAATTTTAAAAATTGAAATAGCAGTACAACATAAATTTTAGCTGTATTCAATAATAATATTGGGACTTTTTATATTTTCAAGCTACTAAAAGGTTATTAACATTTTAAACATGTTGTCTAATGTTTTAGCGGCCCCACTTGCATTTGGGCAAGCTGGCTTCTAGCCAGTCCACCACTATCTGTCCTTGTGACCTTAGAGTAAGGAAGTAATGGACCTGCAGAGGTTCTTTGCAGTATGTAGTGAGCACTGTATACTGGTCTCATACGAATAAGGATGATTTGGTGTTAAATGCTCATCTGCAAGAACAAGATGAACCCTTGGGAAACTTGTCATTGTAGTGAAAGGCAATTCTGTCCATGCATATCATTAGTCAAACCTTTTCCAGTGAGATCTTCTTTCATTATTCAAGCTGCTGATCAAGCAGCCACCATCTGGGTTTCATTCTGCATGTGGGCAGGTCCTTAAATGAGCAGGTATCCCTGAAGAGTGAAGAGTATTCATGAGCACAACACAATAAGAGCAAAATGCATACTTCTTTCCAGATCAGTAACTTAGCACATTGTGATTTTAATAGTCATAAGAATCAACAGGAAGGAGGGAAACAGAAGCACAGTTAATCTGAACATTGTGTGTAAACAAGCAAATGCTTTAAACTGTATGATTTCGATGCAGTTAACGAACACCCGCAAAAAGCTAAATCTGTATTACTGTTATGATTCAGGCTGGTTAGTAGCCAGCTGCAAAAAATCACTATGACCAAGAGGTCATGAGTTCAAGGCCAGCCCGTGTTGGAGTGAGCACCCAACCATTAAAGTAAAAAAATAGCCCTGCTCGTTGTTGACCTAAGCAACCTGAAAGATAGTTGCATCTATCAAGTAAGAAATGTAAGTACCACTTATGTGGGGAGGCTAATTTAACTAATTTATGACACCATAAAAATCATCCAGTGTGATGACTCATGGGCCTTGTAGTCCTGCTTATGACACTGTAATGCCTGATGATGAAGAAAACTTGGGTTTTTTACCTTCCCAGTCTGAACTGGAATCTTCCCAGCCAGATCTTTCCCAGGCAGATCTGGGAACCTTGCACCTGCAAGAGAGTTGTGACCCAGAAGTATGTCAAACAAATCCGGAGCCCACTTCCCCTGTGTTCTCCCGCCATGAGTTTTGTAAACAACAGAGAGGTTTGGAAGCTGCTTCGCGCAGGAGTGCGAGGATAGCAGCCAAGAATTCAGCCAATTAAGTCTGCTTTTTCGTGAGAATCCTTAAGGAGTCAAACATCTGGTCTCAAAGATTAGCTTTCGTTTCTGGTTCCCAGAGAACTGCTTCGGCGGGAAAGTTAGACTCTATATAGGTGATTTACCCGCGAAGTAACTTCGCGGAGTCAATTCGTCAACCTCCGGAGCGAGTTGTGTCTGGACAGCGCGCTCCGTTTCAAGCCTCGCTCCTGCTCAAGCCTTGCCCTGCTTTCCAGCCTTCGCTCCTGTTTCTGCCTTTGATTACCTACGGACCTTGCTTGTTTCCCAGGACTAAACATTGCCTTGTATCACGGATTTTACCAAGTTTTTCCACGGACCTTGTTCTTGTTCCTTGTTACCTTGTTCCACGTTTTGAGCCTTGTTTCAAGTATCAAGTTATTTCCTAGCCTTGCTCAAGTTTATGGACTAAAGGACCTTGTCATCTCCCCTCACTTTGCCTGGCAAAGTGAGTGTTTCGGTTATTGGATTACAACTTTGAACCTTAATATTTTATATTGGACATCGCTTTTTTGGACTAATTTAGGCCTTTCCTGAAAGGTCTGCTTTTGGACTATTTCATATACTTGCTTTTATTAACTTTATATATTCCTTCAATAAAGATATTAGATAGATTCTGGCCTCTGTGTTTGGTTATTGGTGCCTTTGCAGCCTGGGTCCTGACATCCAGCAGCATTTGGAATGAGGAAGTATCCAAGGACTCAGCTTCACAGTGGATAATGAAGTAGCTGCTCCCCCTGTGACCGGACTCGAGCATACCCTTAGGAAGCTGGAGAAGGTTAAATTTCCTCTGTGTCTGTCTTTGTCTCTGTCTCTATGTTCATATGGCACTGAATGTTTGCCATGTATGTGTACATTGTGATCTGCCCTGAGTCCCCTTTGGGGTGAGAAAGCGGAATATAAATACTGTAAATAAATAAGATTCTGAAGATCTGAAATTTATTTATGACAGGCTATTGATTTTAATGCCTCTTCTCAACTCATGCTTCCCATGAAACTCTACTCAAAATCTGACCCTCTTCACAACAAATCAGAAAATACTAATTCTTAAAAATTGCAGTTGATTAGCTTTCTTTCCCTTATCCAAACTGCTCATGTGGAATTTGTTCTATAGCTGCACTGTCTGAAATCCTATTGGTATCTGACACATCCATAGATTCCCTTGAAGAAAATGTTGGCCACTTGTGTCTGAGATGGAATGGATAGATTCAGTACAAAATGGTGGAAGAAGAATAGCACATGTGGGATGTTTGTGTGTGGGTTCATATTGTGCATTCAGAAGTAACACAGTTTGACACCACTTTAATTACCATGATTCAGTGTTATGCCTCATTAACTACAAATCCCAGGACTCCATAGCATGGAGTATTGGCAGTTGAAGTGGTGTCCTTCATGCCAAAAAATTGCATTAAGTCTACAGTGTAGATACCCTCCTAGATGGTTGATACGTTGATTGCACTTACACTAGGCTATAATATCCTTCTCCTGAATATTGTTGAATGTTTGGCTAGAGATTATGGCAGTCCAGAGAAGTAACTTGCCTAAATTCTGATTCTTGAGTTTCAGGTCTCTCTCTTTCCTATGACTTTATTGAACTGAATATAAAACAGAGCAGTCATATTTGATTCTTTATATAAAAGGTTCAGCCTCGAGGGTAAAAGTGCTGCTACCAGGAGATGACATTTTAATATCACTTAATAACATTTTCTCAACAAGGGTGGTAGCCACAGAGGATGGCTGAGCGAAAAAACTTTGCATACAGGAGATGGCCGGAGGCTGATGCTGCAAATACAGTTAGTAACAGAGATCCAAAAGGCTGGGCCTCTCATTAGGCAGACTGCAGCTATAGTCTCAGGCAGAATATCTGGGCTGCCATCAAGAGAAATAAATTGTTACTTGTTTTGTCTGCTTCCTACCAGCTGAGATCCAACATTGAGGTTGTGTACTGGCATACATTTTTCTACGTGGAGCTACAATTTCATTGTGCTACCCATTACTGAAGCGAGTCTATATGGGCAAGAAAACCGAGACTTGTACCAAAATACTTTCTGTGTGTTTCCAAGATATTTGTCCACTTCTGATAAATATTGCGGGTTTTCAGATATTAAATTGGCTTTGTTCTGTTTCAAGGAAAATTGGTTGTTATTTTTCAGTTTGCTGGAAACTCGTTTCCACTGAAAAAAAGTGGAAATTGTTGAAATACGGGAGCATATCTTATAAGCACAAATACTATATTGTAATTTCAAATATAAGTCTTATAAGCAAAAATATTTATAAGACAAGAGACATACCACAAATGACATCTACAGCATATGGTACTGTCCACAAAATGATGCCAAGTTGATTGAGGGGAAAAATCAGCATGTGGTCTCAAAGACATTGTGAAAATATGCCAAAAGAGCAGACTATGTGTCAAATATATGGATTCTGGGTAAAATTTAAACTGGCCAAAAGAGAATGTCATCAAAAAAGCAAGGGATACCTGTGCCATGCAAATAAAAGATTGGCAATCATTTGAATGCCTTGGATCCATAGAATACTTCTTTAATTTCAACACAATGGATATCAGTGTTTGCCTTTTGCTTGCAATGGGAAATGCAGTATGTTTTGGTTCAGCCTTCTGTGCATCAGCTTGATGAACATTTACATTGCAAGAGTAAAATGATAAAGGAAAAATTAATGGGCAGCTGATAAAATGCAGCACTAAGAATTAACCATTCAGGCATTAACCCTGGGGTTTTTTTTCTTTCAGCAGATATTTCTGTTACTTCAATAAAGATATGATAAAAATGCATTGTGGAGTTTGGGGATGTGTATGTGTGTGTGTGTTTTAATACAGTGTCTAATGCAATTGGGTCTAATCAAATCTCAGATCCCATTGCTAAAGTTAATTGCAGGTGATGAACTGTCAAATGTTCACCAAGATCTAGGCAATTTATTTCCTGTCTCTAAAAATACATCCATTGATTTTAATAACCCCAAACATGTGCACCTGCAATTACGATGTGATGTGAAGCCTTACAGCAAGTAGAATGTCTCTCTCATAGCCTCCAACTGTTTCGATTTGACACAGACATTCCCAATTAATTAATCCTGTTGTCTCGCTTTTTCAGCTGCTTTTAAAATATCCCAGTTGCTCTCTCCGCCTCCCCTAGTTGCCCTCAGTCTTAAGTCAACAGCATTTTTTTCTGGCAGATTAATTCAGAGCAAATTTGTCTTTAAAGCAATGAGAATTATTCTGTGCAAATTTTGCCAATGAGTGACTTCCATGGAAAAATCATTTTGATGCCCCCACAGTTCCGTTTCACTGGGAACGGATGACACGCACAGTGCCTCGCGGTGACCTGCTTACCCTTCTGCCTGCCCCCATCACAGGGGAACATTGGGACAAAGTGTGCTGGCACCCTGATTCTGTCCACATCAGATGGGGAAAAGGGTGTCAATGAGCAATGCCATATTGAGGTGGTGCTTGGCAGGCTTTGCACCTGAAGAGGAGCAAGGCACCAATTTCCCTTGTGTGATGAGGTGGCTAGTTTCTGCATACAAGTATTGTTTTCTGTGCAGAAAAGGCTTTTTTCTAGGCAAATCACCCACATTTGAATTTTGAGGAGAATAAGCCCTACATTGCAAAGACTTTCTCAATCCGTGATTCTTCTTGGTTTTTTTGGATACCCAAATAACATGTTTTTCTATTATGCATTGGATATTTTTGAATATTTTTTCCATATCTACATGGGTATGCATGTTTGTTTCCCTCAAATTTGGTTCAACTGAATGTGTAGATGTGAAGGCTGAGAGGAGACATGATTAGGGTCATGTATAAATATGTGAGGGGAAGTCATAGGGAGGAGGGAGACTAGCATGTGGAACAATGGCTTCAAATTACAGGAAAGGAGATTCCACCTCAACATTAGGAAGAATTTTCTCACTGTGAGAGCTGTTTGGCAGTGGAACTCTTTGCCTCGGAGTGTGGTGGGAGCTTTTAAACAGAGGCTGGATGGCCATCTGTTGGGGGTGCTTTGAATGCGACTTTCTTGCTTCTTGGCAGAGGGCTGGACTGGATGGCACACAAGGTCTCTTCCAACTCTGAGTCTATGATTCTGTAAGTTAGTGGTTATCTTGTGGCTGACACTTAGGTTGTATCCACACTAGAGAATTATAGCAGTTCAACACCACATTAAGTCCCATTGCTCAATGCTGTGGAAATCTGGGGCTTGTAGTTTTGTGAGAAATTTACCCTTCCCAATCAGAGATTTGGTGCCACAGCCAACTATATGTATCAGGATTCTATAGAATGGACCTATGGCAGTCAAAGTGATGTAAAAGTGCTATAATTCTGAGGTTTGGGTGGGAGATCCATGAAAGCAGTCTTTTTCACATCATCTATGGCTACCATCTTCACCAGCTGGGCCAGTAGTTAATGCCAAGCATAAGATTTAATCTTCAAATTTGTCCCATTGTATGAACAATTTTTTTTTAAAAAAACCAGACCAAATGTGTAATAAACGAAGCATCACAGAACATGGGTAATGATTATTCCAATGTTTCTGCAGTTCATCAGTGTCACTTCTGTTAGTGTTCCATAGAAATGTCAATGGCACCACTTGACTAACCATCATTAGTTTTCTTGTTAACTTCAAGAGATTTGTTCTAAGCATCATTTATGGACCAATACCCAGGCAAATCAGATGACATCTGCAGTACATCTGCATGTAGTAAATAAATACTTGATGAGCAAAGAGAACTAAATATACTCCAAACACTAATTGGGATTTTTTTTTCTTATCTGAATTCAGATTAGGAAGCAAATATGTCTCTTGGCCTGACAATGGAAACATCCTCATTGATTTGCATTTGACTGGGAACTAACTCACAGCTCTCGGTCTCTCTCTGTCTGTCTTTGGGCTCCAGAAACCGAAAAGGTTCAGCATGGAAAATGAGGACTCACTCCCAGGTAGACTTGGGGCTACCCAATAGTGAGTCCCCACAGGCCCAATATATGTCGGAACCCTACACAGCATCTCTTAGTATAAGCAGCCACTCACTATTCTCATCATCAGCCAGTCCAGAATGCATGTAGGTAAAAAAGTAAAGGTTTCCCCTGACGTTAAGTCCAGTCATGTCTGACTCTGGGGGTTGGTGCTCATCTCCATTTCTAAGCCGAAGAGCCGGCATTGTCTGTAGACACCTCCAAGGTCATGTGGCCGGCATGACTGCATGGAGTGCTGTTACCTTCCCGCCGGAGCGGTACCTATTGATCTACTCACATTGGCATGTTTTCAAACTGCTAGGTTGGCAGGAGCTGGAGCTAACAGCAGCCGCTCACGCTGCTCACGGGGTTTGAACCTGGGACCTTTCGGTGACATGCATGACAATGCAGATATCAAACAACAAACTATGCAGGGATAATTCAGAAGTCATAGTCAATAGTCCATTTCAAATGCCCTCACCAAAATATCCAAGACTATGTATTGCAGACCCTGACAATACCCCATTAGACCTGGACCTTTCAAGAAAACCTAAATCAAACGGGGTATTTGATTAATTCAGGACAACTAAGGTCATTCCAAATTAATTTGTTTTTACCAGAGGCATCGTTTGGTAAAAAACCCAGACAGGTCCCACATTTTGGGACTGACTGTATAGGCCCCAAGTCTGTATCTGTGCTGCAAAAGAGCAGCTCCAGTATTTTCAGTACTAGAATAGCCTTTGATCTTTGTTATCCTGAACCTTGGTCTGTTTGTTCATGTCTTCTTTTTTGGTTATTTCCTGGCTGGACTGCTTTGACCACTTATGTGTTCTTCTGGATCCCTTGCGTATGGCCCTGAATAGACTCAACTCCTCCTCTACTGTTTTTTAGGTCTTAGCACAAGCTGAGGTTAGGGGCACAGAACTACCAAGAAAGAAATTGCAATGTTATTACCTGAGAGAACACTGCTCAGGGAATTTCTTGATTTTGCAGTAAAGTTTTTGGGAGACAAAGGAATTTCTTGATCTTCCAGCACAACTCTCCGATCATCTTCCACTAAAAGCTGTGCTCAGAATTGTCTTGGAGAATCTAGAGATTCCTAGAGAGCTATTATCTCAAGAAATCCCTCATCCTCCAGCAAAGCTGGAGAAAGTTGATGATAGAGTCACATTGGAGGACCTAGAGATTGCAAGATGTAACATTGCAAAAATAATAATAATCCATAAATACCAAAATCCACAATAGTCAAAATCATAAATGTGGAGAAATTGCTGTAGTGCCCAGATTGAGAGACTGTAATACTACTGTATTCTGTATTGGTCACACTTCAGCTGAAATCCTATGTCCAGTTCTGGACACCACAATTCATGAAGAATGTTGGCAAGGGTCTTGAGGAGGAAGTCCATCATAGTCAAAGATCTGGAAGCCAAGCCCTATGAAGGATGGCTTGGGGAGCTAAGTATGTTTAGCTGGGGGGGGGGGGGGGGAAGGTTAAGAGGTGGCCTGATAGTCACATTTAAATATTTGAAAAAATATCACATTGAGGAAGTAGCAAGTCTATTTTCTGTTGCTCCAGAGCCTTAGACATGGAGTAAAGGATTCAAGCTACGGGAATAGAGATTCTACCTAAACATTAGGAAAAATGTCCTGATTGTAAGAGCTGTTTGACAGTAGAATAGATTACAATCTACCACTCAAGTCTTCTTGTAGCTACTTTGAGTCTCCTTGTGGAGAGAAAAGGTGCTGAATAAATAAATATAGCAATTGTTATTATTAATATTATTATAAAAAATCAGGATAGGAAATAAAGAACAACACCCCAGAAAACAGGGGAATTCCAGGCATGAAACAATCAGGGCCAGCTAACACCTCCCAACAAAAGATTCCCCAGGCAGGAAGCAGCCAGACTTTGAAGCTGAAAGGCTATTATTATTATTATTATTATTATTATTATTATTATTATTAGGAGAAGGTTTTTAAACAGAAGTGGGATGACCATCTATTAGGAGGGCTTTTAATTGTGTATTCCTACATAACAGAAAGGGGTTGAATGGATAGGCATTGGAAGCCTCATTTCTATAATATTATGATTCAGTTGATTCCAGGACAGGTAATCTAATATGGGATATTAGAGGATATTAATGAGATATATTTCATGTAACTCTATTTGTGAAATAGATAGGCTTTCTATGGGAGGAGAATGGGAAAGGGAAAGTGGCTTTTTGTGGCTGTCTGAAAAATGAAGGTAGTAAAAGTCGTCTGTTTCATGGAGTGAATTTAAGAAATGACACAGCTTTGTATCTTCAGAGAGAAGCTTAGAAAGAACAGAAAAATGAATCGTTATGGAATTGGTTTTTTAAATTACCTAGCTAAACGCTAGCAGAACTCCTTGCTGTGATCAATGGATCATCAGTGGCCTTTAAAGTACAGTTTGAACTAATTGCAAAGTAACTGTTGAAGGCATCTTACAGCAAGAGTCTCATTTTTCTTCAGCTTGTTCTGCTCCCTATAATCAGTCCGTTCAAATCTACCATAGCAGTGAAAGAAAGCAGTAAAACCTTCTTTATAGATGGCACTCGCTTGGTCTAAGGATGCGATTCTTCATAAAATTTATTCTCAAAGAGAACAAATATTTTTAGTCATTTTCTTTCCACCACAAGAAAGTCTTCATGTTTATAAAGCCTGTTTAGATATGTACAGGTGTCTATGAAAAGTCAACTGGTGTAATACGGAAACAGGTTTTAAAGAAAATAATTTACATATAAGTAAATATGTATATATGTTCTTGTGTGACTTATACCAGTGTGTATTTGTTATAATTGATGTTGCTATAAAAGTGAGTACCTGTCAGGACATTGTACAAACAAGATACCTATGTTTTCTTTTCACATTAATAGAATCATAAATACATATAAGGCATAAGGTAGTGTGAATACTTATATGTAAATTATTTTCTTAAAAACCTCTGTTTCCATATTACACCAGTTGACTTTTCGTATAAAACCTGTTTGCAATTTTGGACTGATTCTGCACAGGATTGGCACATAGTTGGTTTCTACTAGGGGTGTGCAATTCGGGTAAACCACGTGCCATTTTCGGTGTCCCATTTTTGGCTGCTCCCATTCCATTTGTATGGGAACTTCCCAAATTCAGGGAGGCAAAATGCTATTTTTTGATCCGTCAGCCGGAAGTTCAGTTTTCGCTCCAGGAAGATCCGGCTCATTGGTAGCAATGGAATGTGCAGGACAGAGTACACAAGCAAGAAGATAGATAGGGCAGGGAAGGGATTGAATTTTCCCCATGGGGACTCAATGGGGTCAGGCTATCACCTCCCTTCACACATTCTTCTTCTTTTCTTACTGCCTCCCACTTTGGCAAGCTTTATCAGCTCTTCTTCTGAGTCATCTCCCCAAATGATATGGCCAAAATGCAATGTTCTTCCTACTTGATCTCAAAAATGCTACTCATATGTAATTATATATATTTGAATACTATGGGTGAGGGATTAACTACCCCGTTAATATGGACACTACTATATCATCATCATCATCATCATCATCATCATCATCATCATTTAATTACTTATTAATCGCCCTCCATCCACGATGCTCTAGGCGATTTACAAGATAAAATTGTAAAGGATAAAAATACATGCATACAAATATTGATTAAAAAATATTAAAATAGATTAAAAGCTCTAGTAAAGAGCCATGTCTTGAGTGCTAGGGTAAAAGGCAACATGTGTCAGAGTATTTGCAGCGCAGCAGTAGTTGGATGGAAGCAATGGAACACAGAACGAAGAGACACTCAGAGACGTTGGTAAAACTATTTACAAAGTTTTACTGTATGCAGCAGTAATCAACACAAACAGACTTGCAGATGACAGATGAACACAGGACTGTTCTGTTCTCCAACAGAACTTGACTCGAACTCTAGGCAGACATAACTCAACAGAACTGATGCAATCGTTATGCACAAACACTTGTGTCTGGATACTCCCTAGTTCCAGCCACACATCTAGGTCATCATAGCTTCTTGGCAATTAACTCTTTCCACACTATGGTACATTCTGGATGATGCAATCAGTTGCAATACAAGCATGGCACAAATTGCATTTAAACACTGTCAATACACAAATCCCACATTAACAACATGGGTCAATAACTAATGGAGCTCTTGCTCTTTTTTTATACACTCTAGTGCAGGCATGGGCAAACTTGGGCCCTCCGGGTGTTTTGGACTTCAACTCCCACCATTCCTAACAGCCTATCGGCTGTTAGGAATGGTGGGAGTTGAAGTCCAAAACACCCGGAGGGCCCAAGTTTGCCCATGCCTGCACTAGAGTATAGATGACAATGAAACCAACATAGCAGACAGTAGTCCTCTATCCCAAAGGAAATCCAGACTCAAGCTGATTTAAGGATAAATTAACCATCAGATGTGGAGCTGCCTGTAAAGTGTTCGTAGCAGGAGAAATGACTGAACAGCCATGCATGCAAAATATCAAAATCATAGTGAAATGGACCTGTTTCTAGTTAAACCATACATTTTGCAATTTTACATGTACGTTAGCATAGGCAAATCTGTACCTTCTTTTGTCTTTTAATTTGGAAGTGAGTAATTGGATAGATACAGTGAAACGTTATAAAGTAGTAGGATTGGTCTAGCATCTGGCTTGCCTAGTGAAGTGATAGGAGTGTTCCTACCCCAAAATGTGGCATAAAACACATCAAATGTGGCATAAACACAGAGAACTGGGAAGCCCTGGCCCTTGAGCATTGAAACTGGAGGTCATCTGTGACCAACAATGCTGTGATTTTGAGGAGTCACAAATAGAAGGTGATAGAGAGAAATGTTCCAAGAGGAAGGTGCTAACTCAAACTCTTGTCGGGACTGCCTTCCATCTGGAAATGTATGTCGTTACAGAGAAAGACCATGTGGAACCAGAATAGGTATAAGGAGCCTCCCCTGTGCCAAGAGGACTGCTGACTGGCAGGTTGGCAGTTCGAATCCAGGGAGAATGGGTGAGCTCCCTCTGTCAGCTCCAGCTCCCCATGCGGGGACATGAGAGAAGTCTCCCACAAGGATGGTAAAACATCTGAGCATTCCCTGGGCAACGTCCTTGCAGACGGCTGATTCTCTCACACCAGGAGTGACTTGCAGTTTCGCAAGTCTCTTCTGACACACACAAACCAGAATAGGTCTCTGCTATCTTTTGCAGACCCACCACCAACACTCTACACTTGAAAGAAAATCACCCCTGGTCACAAGTGATAGCCTATGATGACCCCAAAATGAACATACTTCAGACTTTCTAAATGCACCCTGTAAAGGTTTCAGACTGTGAATGGGCTGAGGGTACTAAATACATTTGCCCTAGGAAATTGGCAATTACTGCTGTTTGTCTTGCATGTTGCCAGGAAAAGCTGCTAATAAATGGCCTAATGAGCAGAATCTTAAAACAGGCAATTAGTCTCTTAGAGTGCTAATTTGTGCCACTTTGGCATTTTCCAATCTCACTGTTTTTCCCCTTTCTTTTTTTTTAATTGTTTTGCAAAGGGAGACGAAGTGGCCAATTATAGTATCTCATACACTTAATTTCTCATGCACATGTCCAAGCCAAGGACTTTCATGGCATAGTACTTTCATGGACCTATGCCATGAGGCCATTATAGTCCATGATGCTATACCCCATTGGGCCTTGTCCCTAGCCTAAAGGACATGTGGTAATTCCTGTTTGATAGAGGATGTGCCACCTCCTTGGAGAGTAGTGGACTTTCCTTTTCTGATGTTTCATCAGAAGATGGATGGCCATCTGTCAGGAGTGCTTGGCACGAGTCTTCCTACATGGCAGAATGGGGTTGAATTATATGTTGTGCTACACTTTTAGTTCTAGATGAATCAAAATACACACCATGAACAGGACTTAACAGCAGTTTGGGGAGGTTTTGTTTTTGTTTTTTGCAGGAAGCCCCAAAGAAGTATCAGTATTAATCCAAAAATGCCTATTTCTGCTCTGGCTTTGAATGTGTCCAGTGTACATACCTACAACTAGCACATACTGGAAACAGGTTAATCCACCTGTGCTTGAAAGATATAATTACAAACCTCAGTATGCATTTTTCTTGTAGACATTTGTGACATATTCCCCACCTACTGAAATTCCCAGTCTCTTAATGTGATGTGACCAAGCACTTAACTGAGACACTCACACAAGCAGAAGCAAATATTGAAAAGTGACTTGTTTTGCATAGCAGTTAGTTCTGAAAACAGCACTTACAGCAAAGTCAGTGGTTCTGATAATTAGTAATCTTGCCCACCTACAACATTTTACCAAAAAGAAATACTTCCTTACAAGCTGCATACTGTATGGGCAATTAGAAAAGTGCTTCTGCCTTCTGTGAATGTAAACCAAATGCTTTTGGGATGTCTACAAGTTATTTATTTTTGAAAGGGGAAAAGTTTGAGGATATTAGTCACCAAATTATAAAACAAAATGATGGGGGAGGGGGAGGATATTTCTTACCAGCAATAATGAGATTCATAAACACAGAAATCTCCCAACTATGTATTGAAAGCATGCATAGGACAGAATGGCCTTGTAGACTCCATGAAGTGATGGAAAGGTCACTTATAGGCAATACTGACAAAAACATATTTCTTAAGTTTAACAAAACCTTGATGAGAATTCTCCCACAATGAGAAATGTTTCAGTTTGTGTCTTTTGTGCATAAGAAAACTCTTGTCACTTTTTGCAGAGAAAACTCTTTGTTTGAATGCTGCACTCCTTAACCACCAGTTTAAAATGATAAGCAATCAGTTTCTGTTGGGTTTTTTTTTACTTATCTCACTATGCCAGGCAAATACTCAGCCTCAGCTTTTCCAAAAGTTTGCAAAGGACCGCTGCTCAGAAGAAGCCCAAAAGTCAACCACACATGTTCTTCCATTTCTACCTCAAAGAGAAGCTGTTGGGATAGAGAATTCCTGATCGAATATAGACAGAAGAGAAAAGGAACCCTGTAGTTACCATTTGCATTTCTGAAACATTTTGGACAACATAAAAGAGACACATTTTGCATAACATCTGGTTTCTAGTTGGGAACTCAATGGGTAAATTAATGCTGTTTGACACTACTTTAGCTGCCATGGCTTAATGCAAGATAACACAAAAGTTGCCATTTTACAAGGTCTGTAGTCTCTGCTAAAGGATGCTCAACACACCACAAACTTTGACTTGTGTGGCCTTGAGCCACACCAGTCAAAGTGGTATTAAACTGTGTTAATTGCACAGTATGGATGCAGCTAACGAGACGCTTTTCCAAGATCAACACTAGTTTTATTATCTTGAGTAGATGTGTGTTTCTCATTATCACAGCTACAGGTACAGTAAAGTAGAAGAAATCTTGATTTCTTCTACTTTGGGTGTGTAGTGCTTCACTAAGGTTGTAGAATTTGAATAATTTGACACCACATTAACTGCCTGGCTCAGTTAATCCCAGGATCTGTAATATGGTGAAATGCTTAACCTTCTCTGTCAGAGATCTCTGATGCCACAACAAACGGCAAGTCCCAAGATTTCATAGGATATTGCAATGACAGTTAAAGAGATGTCAAGCTACTATAACTTTGCAGTGTGGATGGGGTATAAATTAGTTCTTAACAATTTGTCTCTTCATTCACTTGTGTTTTGGAGAAAATACTACACAATATGAAGTTGTGTAGTATTGTCATGGAAGTAAAAAAAAACTGTTCCTGGTTGTTTTTTGTGAATACGTTTTACCACTCCACAATTGTTGTTGTGTTCCTTCATGGTGAGTCTAAGGTGAAATTATCAGGGGATTTTCTTGACTTGCCCTATGCCATCTGGCAGGTTTCTATGTCTGAATGGGGATTTGAACTCTTGTCACAGGATCTTAGTCCAATGCTCAAACCACTACACTGTATCACTTTTGCGGTGTGGTGAGGTGCGGCATATATCTTCTAAAATGAATATGGGGTTTCTGCAGTGCAGATATATTAATCACACATGTATTAATCATATGCATACACTGCATGCCTCCTATTAGATAAAGTGGATTTAATTGCACATTATAGGCTCCATTCAAGAGAACAGATATCTTTCCAGACAAGAAAATGTAAACCCAAATGACTGCTGAACATAATATTCACAAATGGCTTAATTGCATCATCAGCTACATAACAGTATCTATCTGGTCTTTCTTTCTTTCTCTTTCTTTGTATAGATCTCCCATTGCTATTGACTCCCAAACATGCTGTTTCTATGACTTCCTGAGATTAGGAAAAGAAGGCATCTTTATAAAATTTATAGTCAGCTCTTAAGGGCAACACTCCCCAGGCATTGTACAAAATTAAAATCATAAAACAACCATAAACAGTGAGGAAACCATAATAAGAAAATAACATCAAATTAAGCTTTGAAACCTGCTCATACCATCTACAGTACACAAGAGCACTCAAACTCTCAGTTATCATCCAAGGTCAAAGATTAGTCTTCAAGGCTTGATGAAAGATTGGTATGAGAGCTTGGAAAGGTTACTTTTCTGAGCACCAGCTTTCAGAACTTGTATGATCAAAGACAACTCTTAGAATCTTTTACGAAGCATACCAATTGCCCATGCCAACTTTAGGAGTTGTTGTTAAAAATGGCTAACAACACGTTAGGCATTTATGATGATTGTGGACTGAAGCATGATGCCCTCAATCCCTTCCTGCAAACAGGCATTGGTATAATGAGAAGTTCTGACCCTGCAAAGATACCATCTTCTTGCTGAGTGCACTAATGCTCATTGTCAGCAGGAAGCCACCCATATCATCTTTCAACATCCTATTCATCAGGGTCACAGAACTCCATTCCTCAGTAGAGCAGCCTGAGCATTAAATCTGGCTTCAGGGATTGGGGTATAGCCATTGCACCATGTCATTAATTAGAGTGGAATCTGGAGTCAAGAAATCAGGAAAAGACTAGGACTCCAGTGCTACTCTGAATACAGATGAATGACGTCACTTTAAATTAGTCAGTCAAGACACTGAAATTGTTCCAGGTGTTCCGTATTTTGACTCAGATTAATCAGAATTGAAATGGCAGTCAAGAAATCAGAAGAAGAGGACTTGGAAGGGGCTGTTTGTGGTAGAATTTGCTAATCACATCCAAGAGGTTTATAGGTCTATAACATCCTGGGTCTGTTCTAGATCAACCTTTATATAATTAGAATAACAATTGCCAAACACCACTCCTTTGGACACACTCCTAGTACACCAATGAATTTAACCCACTGGCTTATTTGGCCTAGCAAGAAAGTCACAGCACTTTTTTATGGTTTATGATTTATTCTATGCACTATTTGCATGTGTTTTGTATGTGCAGAAAACTGTTTCTGGCACAGAACATGCTGTTTTCTGTGCAAAAGAAAACTTGCACATTTTTTTTACATAACATATGTTTTGAACTGTAAAGATTCTTTTTGGTTTATTTTTCTTTTTGTCTGGGTTTTCTGAGTTTTGCCTGGTTTTTTTTTTTTAAAAAAAACACTTTTTGAATATTGTCAAATAGTCTTCTAACCTCTAGTATAAATTTACATTCACATAGTTAAGTGGTATTTGCATTACATCACTATTTTACTAATAATATTGTACAATTTAATGTATGTGTTTAAATATGCCTGCTGTCTACACAGTCTCAGTAGATCATAGAACCATAGAACATGAATTGAAAACTATGGTTCTACTTGAACAGATTAAAATGGTATTTAATATTGTTTGTCTTCTTCACTGAAGCATTGTACCAGGGGCCATGTTCAAGTTATGACCAACAGTGATCCCAATGTCTTTTTCTCATGTACAAGGGTTGAGTGAAAAGTAATGCCTCCACCTTCGTAACTCCTCAACAGATGGCTGTACTGGTCTGCGGCAGGTACTGGCTTGTTCAGTAGACTCTCCTCTACAGTTCCATTTGGAGGGAAGCCTTAGCATTGAATGGTTGTGTTGTTAAAGTGCAAAGTATGGAACCCTGCACAGACTGTCAGTCAATGCGACTTAAGCAATGTGCAGTCATTGAATTCTTGACAGCAGAAGGTGTCACCCCAAAGGAGAAAGCGTCACCTTCATTCTCGTAACGTGAGAGGAGTTCCTGGCAAATTTCAAGTCTGTGCGCTTTCATTTCAGGCGTCAGCATCCTGGGTACCCATCTTGCACAGATCTTCCGATAGCCAAGCAAAGCAATAATGTGACCCACACATTCTTGTGAAATGCTGATTATGCTTGAAATTTCTCTTTGAGTGATATGACGATCGTCCTGAATCAGTCTGACAACCTTTGGCTTGTGAAACTTGGTGGTTGTTGTCACAGGACGTCCAACTTTTTCTTTGTAATACAAGTCAGATGTTCCCACCTCAACATCTTTAAACTTACTTGCCCAACGATGCACAATACTCACATCAACACAATCCCCATAAACAGCTTGCATTCTCTGATGAATCTCCTTTGGGATGACACCTTCTGCTGTCAAGAGTTCAATGACTGCACATTGCTTAAGTCACATTGACTGACCGTCTGCACAGGGTTCCATACTTCGCACTTTAACAACACAACCGTTGAATGCTAAGGCTTCCCTCCAAATGGAACTATAGAGGAGAGTCTACTGAACAAGCCAGTACCTGCCGCATCCCAGTACTGCCATCTGTTGAGGAGTTACGAAGGTACTTTTCATTCAACCCTCGTATTTGTGCTAAAATTAGTATCCCTCACTTATGTGTGTTTTGTGGCCCAAATGTGAAATTTTTCATATGGTTTGAATTTCATTCTATTGTTTTAATTTCTCAAAATCTTTTGAATTCTCTTCAGTTAGTATGTTGAAAACTCTGATGAGTAATTATGCACAAGCTGAGAATTCACACTTGTGAAATTCTGATTGCACAATGGTGATATGAATACAGGTGTTATACCATAGCCAAAGATGTACACCTGCATGTGTCAGGCAAATTAATTCTGTGTAAAACATCAATAAGATGCTAGCTAAAGAGTCATGAAAGAAAAAGAAAAAATGAGCAAATTAAATCAGAATATTCTGACAGATATAAAGCACATTTGCCCATTTTTAACTCCTTCTTTCATGCCATTTTTGGTTTTTCTCTTCTTTTAGCAGCAATTCTTCCCACCTTTTTGAATGCACCATTTCTCATTCCATCAGAAATGTAAACAGAAAGAATAAAGCTTTAGGGTGCCTCAGCTATGGACATGAACAGCCCAAAAGCATAATCAAAGGACTTGTTCTTTGTTCAGTCTCTGAGGAAGATGATCTGATGCACTTTGCAATCAAGGTCTTACCATGCGGCATAAGAAATGGAATATCTTGCCCTATTGTAAGTTGTAGTTGGTTTCAGGGATGATTTTTTTGTGTTTGGCAAAGAGCAAAGTGAAGGTCAGTGTTCAGCCAAACTTGGAAGTTGCAAGCTAAGACATATTATCATTCTCTCACTTTTCAGCCTGAACAAAAAGAAGTGCTAAAAACAAAGAAGGTGGGTCCATCAATGCCAGTACGACATGCCAAGTTTTATTTCGCAGACCTAGCATCAGCACCTTGAACATTTCCCTTGATGGTTGGGGTTGTTGTATGTTTTCTGGGCTGTATGGCCATGTTCCAGAAGTATTGTCTCCTGATGTTTCACCCACATCTATGGCAGGCATCCTCAGAGGTTGTGAGGTATGCCGGCCATAGATGTGGGCGAAACGTCAGGAGACAATACTTCTGGAACATGGCCATACAGCCCGGAAAACATACAACAACCCTGTGATCCCGGCCATGAAAGCCTTCGACAACACATTTCCCTTGATGTTTGGACTCAAACCCAATGCAAATTCACCACTCCACTGACCTGCTTAAAGAAAATGGGCAGCAGAGATGAATAAGGAAATGACTTTATTTCTGTTTTTGCAATGTGGGAGGGAGAGGGAAAAGAATCCTTCAGCTTTTGTAATATTCAAGTGAAAAAGAATTGAATACAGAAGGGTAGGGCACTTAGTGTGTCCAAGAGGGCAAGGCAAAATGGGATTGGACTGGATAGCCCTTGTGATATCTTCCAACCCTAGGATTTTATTATTCTAGTATGGAGGGCTGTTGCAGGCTAGCCTTCCTACATAGTAAATAGAGCCTTGAAACCATTGTCCTACATGCTCAGAAGGCACAGAATCCAATAACGCAAAGAAGAAGAAAAAAGTCTTCATTTTGGCACTATTCTACACAATTCAATTATAGCCCATGACCCACTAGAAGGAGCCAATGTTCATCCTAATCTTGGCTAACTGCCTATCCAAAGCATTCAGCTTTAGGTCAGATTATATTTACATTAAGCTGTTATTTATCTGTCACCACAATAAGCCCAAAAGCTATAAAGTTGAAGAAGTTTCCATTGACTTCTTCCCTTCAACAGTTTTTCTCTCAACAATTCCTTTTTTATGTATGTATTTATTTATTTATTTTTCAAACTTATATGCTGCCACTCCCCTAGGGCGACTTGTCCTTCAAGTCTTCCCTCTCCATTCTCCCACCTTCCTCCCAGCTCTTCTCAGTGTTTTCCCTTATCAAGCCCTTTCCATGGCTCTATGTTCTCTTCTTCACTTGTTCCATATTCACCCTTTCTACCCCACCGTGCTTTTCCAGGCTCCACTCAGGATCCTCAGCTTGGGTGTTTCCCTCCTTAATTGCAACCTTGTTAGAAGGGCAGGCTGTATTTGTATCTAGGCACCTTCTAGACAGGATGGAGATTAAAGAGACATGGTTTTCTCTGGAGCACCTACACAAGCACCCCAGGAACCAGCTGAAGGTTGGGACAGTGGCCACAAAGATCCACTGATTGAAGATAAATTCAATACAAGGAATATTTTTCCCTTCCTTGTCCAAGGAGATGCACCAATAAGAAACAGCCTGTCTGGTGAGGATCAGTGCTAGACAAAAGCAATGCAAAAACAAGAAAAGGATAACAAATGTTCCTATGAGAATGCTGTTGTTTCCTCTCTAGGGGGAGATGTTTATTTCCCTTCTGGCTGAGCTATATATCCAATTTCTTCCCCCAAATTCTTCAGCACTAGCCCTGCCTCACAAGTGTTTTGTATTTTGGTCTCGGTTTTCAGCTCTGCATGAAATATAAACTGATTGGCTTCAGCAGATTTTATGGTGTGATCCAGAATTTCCACTGAGTTTTTAATATGCTGTTTCTGGCTGGATTTATAGTGCAGCATACATTGGGGGGTGCATTTTGTGGACACCTTGACCTCAAGCTGATTTCGAACTGGAATTTAGCACCTGTGTAGAAGGGTCCTCTGTTACTAGCTAAATCACAGCAAAGAATGGGGACAAACAGATATTGTTTCCAAAGGCTTCTCAGAATAGGACAGTTCTGAGGTTGGAGTGAGCTCCTGTGGTGGATATGTTGACAATAGATACATTCCCTGGAACCCCACTAATTGTATTAATTTAAAAGCTTTCACAATTCTTTATTCCAAGTAATACTTTGTTGTTTTTCTATCAGCAGGAGTCTAAATGGAAGCTCTGTGTGTCTTTATTTTTTATTTTTTTTTAAAAAAACAAGAACTGAAGAATGTCACCAGGAGGTCCCTTTTCATTACAGAAATTTACTGATGACTCAGTTTTTGTGTCCCATCTAGACAAATTGCTTAGAATTTCTGGTAAGTTTTCTTAGTTGAGAGTTAGCATTTGCAAGCCAACAGGTATTGTAATCACAGATGTCAAAACCCCCAAAAGTAATCAATTTGCATCCAAGAGCTTATCTACACTAGCACAATAACCAGAAAGGGGCTAGATGTTGTTCCTGGATGTTCAATAACATCTGCTGACTTCTGATCCTTAACATTTATTTATTTATTTATTTATTTATTTATTTATTTATTTATTTACAGTATTTCTATTCCGCCCTTCTCACCCCGAAGGGGACTCAGGGCAGATTACAATGAACACATATATGGCAAACATTCAATGCGAACAGACAAACAGCAACATATATAGACAGACACAGAGGCATTTAACATTTTTTTTCAGCTTCACGATTCCGGCCACAGGGGGAACTGTTGCTTCACTGTCCACTAGTGGCTGTACTTCCTCATTCCTTTCCTCGTGTTTTGTTGGCAGTTTTTATGATGTTGTAAATTAGTTAAATTAGCCTCCCGCATAAAGTGTACCTAAATTTCCCTACTTGACAAATGCAGCTGTCTTTCGGGGCTGCATAAGTCAACAGCAAGCTGGGCTATTTAATGGTCGGGGGCTTAACCCTACCCGGGCTTCGAACTCATGACCTCTCGGTCAGTAGTGATTTATTACAGCTGGGTACTAGCCAGCTGTGCCACAGCCCAGCCCTGGAGTAAACATGGAGTAAACTAGACTGAACTGGTTTGATCCCACATTAATCAAAGATTGGCACAGATTTTATTTTCTTCCAAAGAGTGATGGTGCCCCACGAAACCACAAATCCCAGGATTCCATAGTGTTGAGCCATGAGCATTCAAAAAGTGTCAAACCACATTAATTTTGCAGCATAGAGTCAACCATAGTCTGTTTGATAATTGTTTTTAGCTTTATAATCAGAAGTCTGAATTGATGCCTCACCAATCTAAAAATCTGCATTGGGTCTCTTTTTAGAGAGGTAAAGTGGGATTAAACAGAAGGAGAAGAGGAGGAAGCTTTAGTTTTATGAGGTCTTTAGCCTTCTTTGCAAAGAGTGCTAGTGCCTCATCAAACTATAACTCCCATGTTTCCATATCGTTGAGCCATGACAGCTAAAGTTATCTCAAACTGCATTCCTTCTAAAGTGTAGATGTAGCCCTATTGATATCAATAATTTTACTGGAAGTATGGCTGAGTCTGATGTCCTAATCCTTTGAGATATGTGTGTGTGTGTGTGTGTGTGTGTGTGTGTGAGAGAGAGAGAGAGAGAGAGAGAGAAAGAGAGAGAGAGAGAGAAGCTGCCACAAATAAACATCATTGCTGTTGTGTAATATATCTTTAAAACTACACGTTCAAAGAGCAGAACTTGCTTGCTACCAGAAAAATCACTCTGCAATCTCTGCTTGAGTGTCTAGGAGATGACAAATGCTCCCCAAAAGGTATTCATATATTCAGGTAAGTGTTCCCAAAGCAGTGAATGTACCTGGACTCTAATGCATTACTCTCAGGCAATTGTCCTCCCTTCTCCTTAAGGCTTCATTTCCATATGGCTTCATAGAATCCAGCTCCCCATTAAAATCATGTCCTTCTAGATTGCAAAATGTGTTCCATTTGAAGTCTGTTAATGTGTTCCATGTCTGACATTTTCTTTAATATTAAAGTACAAAGTATATATAGCAGCCTTCAGACTTGCTCTCCCCCCATCCACGGCCTGGAATTCTTCTCAAATGTCATATAAGAAAACGCTGCTTTTAAAATGCAGGCACTGAAATGAAATAACGTCCTTGCTGAAATAGATGAGAAAAAAAAACAAGAGGCTGCTATGTTTTCTTTTTAAAATGTTGCCATTTCCCTATGAAATGAAGGGAAAAAAGACGTTCTAAATAGCCTTCTTTCTTCATAAGGTGGAAACCTGTCTTTTTCAGTTTCGACAACTTTGAAACTTTGAACCCACTTCTATACCAGTGGTACGAGTCAGTATTGTACACTAGTTAAGTATACTAAGCAACTTCTAATTTCCTTACTCTTTGTGAAATGATAGAAACATAATTCACCCATGTTTCAATGGTTAGGAGAATGTACCTCTTTCTCCTCATGCAGTAATCACATCACAAACAACACTAACAATGCATCTACATTGAAGACTTAATGCAGTTTGACACCACTTCAGTTATCATGGATCAATGCTTTGCAATCTTGGGAGCTGTACTTTTGAGTGCTCTGAATTCAGACAACAATAATCCCGGACTGTTGAGAATCCAGTATGTAGAAAATTCTGTGCACAAAATTGTTAAATGATTGTTTAGAGCTGAAAATATTTTCTTCACAGAAAACAATAGGAAACATATTTGCAAAGTTCAAGACTCTGGAGTCAGAGTCATACATGTGGTGCATGTGGTGCCATTGTCCATTTTAGAGACACATGTGGTGCAGGCTGGAGAGCAAGCCAGCTGCAACCAGCTGCAATGAATCACTCTGACCAGGAGGTCATGAGTTCGAGGCCCGCTCGGAGCCTATGTTTGTCTTGTCTTTGTTCTATGTTAAAAGGCATTGAATGTTTGCCTATATGTGTAATGTGATCCGCCCTGAGTCCCCTTTGGGGTGAGAAGGGCGGAATATAAATACTGTAAATAAATAAATAATAAATAATATACATGAATATTCTGTTCTTCAATCATTTGCAGAATGCTGTCATTCCAACATAAAGGTCACATACACATAGCTCATCGAATACCTATCTCCACAAGCAAGGACTTTCCCTATATAGCCCCAGTCTCAGCCTCTATATTTTCCTGCACTGTGGTAGTGAACTTCATGACGTTTTATGCTTCTGGCATCACAACGATTCTGCTTATTAATGAGGCCATTCTACTTTGCGGCAGCTGTAAAGTTTTTCCTCCAGCAGGAGAAAGGAGGCATGAAAATGTATCCCCAACTTCTCCCTCTGTAGCTTCCTTGGATCCCATTCTGAGAGGAAGCCAAACCATACATTTAAAAAACAATAAATAATATAGAATGGGCTTTTGAAATATGTATCACCTTGTGAAGTATCATCTGTCAATTAATCAAGGAAGGGATCTTGGATTTTCAAGGCCAAGGTAATAAGCAGTGATAGAAACAGCATGACATAGTGGCTGAGCATTGGACTACAACTCTGGAGACCAAGGTTCAATTTCTATTGTTTAGAGGGAAATCTATTTTTCTGTAGGTTGACTCCATTGCTCCATATCTACATTTTTCGAGTGACAGGAAAGCATTGCTCCACATCCTAGTCTCTAGAACAGCTATCTCCAATATGACATTCTTTCAAATATTTAAACATAGCTATCATGTTACCTCTTAACCTTCTATTCTACATACTTTAAATAAGGTAAGGTGCTGAATGTATGAGAATCCGACTCAGCAGCTCAATAGCTTTTGTAAAAATTAAACTAAAATTCAGATTGCCTTTACCAATCCATCAATATGGAAGACACCAGCTCTAATTACAAAAGGTCCCCTATTAGGGCTGAACTGCTGCTCCCCGCTTAAGGAATATGTGAGTCCCTAGCCCTCTAATTCAGTCTAGCATATGGAGCCTCCAGTGGTGCAATGGGTTAAACCAGGGGTCCTCAAACTTTTTAAGTGGAGGGCTGATTCACAGTCACTCAGACTGTTGGGGGGGGGGGGTGGAATATGATGAAATAGTCCAAAATTAGGATTGTTGTTGTGTGCCTTCATGTCATGTCAGACTTAGGTGAACCCTAAGTCTAAAGTTTAGGACAGGAGCCAGATCAATGACCTTGGAGGGCCATAGTTTGGGGACCCCTGATCTAGACGACCTCATAAGATTATAGGTAAGCAAAGAGACCTCCAAAGACCATCTAGATGGTCTCATAAGACCATAAGTAAGGAAAGAGACCCTCAAAGGACATCTAAATGATCTCATCAGGCCATCAGAAGACCATAGATAAGGAAAGGGATCCTCAAAGGCCATCTAGATGGTCTTATAGGACTATAGGTAAGCAAAGAGACCTCCAAAGACCAGAGAGACTTAGGCCAACCTTAAGTCTAAAGTTTTGGACAGGGGCCAGGTAAATGCCCGCGGGCCTTAGTTTGGAGACCCCTGGGTTAAACCCTTGTGCCAGCAGGACTGCTGACCAAAAGGTCAGCAGATCAAATTTGGGGAGTGGGGTGAGCTCCTGTCTGTCAGCTCTAGCTCTCCATGCAGGGACATGAGAGAAGCCTCCCACAAGATGGCAAAACATCAAACATCCAGGAACCCCCTGGGCAAAATCCTTGCAAACAGCCAGTTCTCTCATACCAGAAGTGACTTGCAGTTTCTCAAGTCGCTCCTGACACACTAAAAAAAATCATAGCATAAACATTCTCTCATAATAGTATAAATATCCACTTGCCAAGGTGTGTTATGAAAGTGCTATGCAATTTTCAGGCAGAATAGCAAAATTGTGCAGCACATGCCAATGACTGGGTTCCATTGTGCAATGCACAACAGTGTGCCATGCACAGCCACATTACCCAATATTGCTTTCTGTGGAAGTCCACTTCCATTGTTCTCAGCAGAATGGTATAGGGAGAAAGTTGCCCTTTACATATAATATGATCAATGCATGAATATGTTACCAGCAGGATGTCAGTCTATGTCTCTCAAGCTTCTCCTCCCCCTTGTCTATTTGACCTGTGGTGTTTTCCTACCTTCAAGTTTCAGAAGGGACAGAAAATAACCTTATAGATTCCATTATTTTGAAAGATTCTATGGGCTATTTCTGGGGACCACTGCAAGGCATGGGGCACCCCATCTCTCCCCCTTTCTTTTTGTCTGGGAGGAAAGAGCCAGCAGCCTGACTCACCCCTTTTCTCTGCAAACATGAATTAGCCACGAATGTTCGAGAATTATTCCTGAATAATTCATGAACCTGAATTAATCATGCATTTCTCCCCCATGAATTATTCATGAATTATTCATGGAAATGCAAGGTTTATTCATGCTCTTGGAAAAGGGAGGAGAACTGGGGGATAGGGGGAGAAGGGCCCCTTCTCAAGATTTTTTTCGTTCTTTCTTTCCTGCCCCCCCCCCTTTTTGATAAAAATCCTTGCTTGTATTTATTTTTCTGTTGTCCCCTTCTGTAAAGGCGTGATGTTGACACAGGCTTCTCAGGTTAGATTTCCCAAAGCCAAGGATTTGACTGTTTTGTGCAGATTTTCTTGGTGTTTGTGTGTGTGTGTGTGTGTGTGTGTGTGTGTATGGGGGGGATTGGTAATGTGGGTAACATATATACATTAGCGTATGACTGCTTGTGCATTGCTTTTTCCCCCCAAAGAAAATGAAAGCCATAAAGGATCTGTGATGATGAAGAACGACAGCAAAAGAAACACAAGACAATCTCCTCTTCTGCAACCAGCAGCTGAATACTGAATAGCCAGAAGACATTTTGTAAGAAGACTCCAAAGTGAAACAGGCAAGAACTATGTATGACTCCTTACTTTTCTTATTATGGGACTTTAATCTTTTTTTTTTCTCCCTTCTCCTATCCCATACCCCTCAGTTCTAGATGCATGATTTAGTTGGCTTCTCTTACCCTAAAACTAAAAATTGGGGAGGGAGAGGAAATAAGTAGAGTGGGATTAGAAGAGAAGACCACCTGATGTTATCATGGAGTGTTTCCGTAAATGGTCCTCTCCAGTTCCTAAATGAAGGGGATCTAAGCCCATAAGGACTCATACTTTAATTTTGTCCCCAAAGTATTTTCCCCAGTCCCAAATGCTGAGCACAGGGAGAAATGATTGGCTACATAGTCAACTATTCTCCAGGGCTCCCTTGCTGTTGGGTTGATAAAACAGTCAGCAGGAAAGCTCTGAATTTTTGCCCTAAGGGTAATGTGAAGCCCAAGGAAGCATTTTTTTCCATGTTCCAAAATTGCCTCCAAGATTCTCTTGAAGCTTAATGGAAAAGCTAAACGGGAGAGCAAACTGTGCAGACACATTGCTTGGGAAACTTCCTGGGCAGAGCTGGATGAAAAATTATGGGGCTTGCAGTCCTACAAAGTAATATTTACAGGATTGGCATAGGAACTATCTTGGGTTGGACCAATGTCTTTATCTATTGCAAAATCCTGTTCAAAAAAGCCCTGTGGAGAAGTTTTAAGGAAACCCACAAGCAATCCATAAATCAAGAATTCCTCTGTGTCACCTTTCCTTTTTGCAGGACTTGATATTCCATGGCACACTTCCTCTGAATATGAGGGTACAGTTTACTGTTGTGGCTAATAGCAATTAATGGACTAATCCCCAGATTCTTGATCAGTAAAAACCTTATTAGTAAAGATTTAGGAGATAAAGAAACTCCACAAGGAACCTAACCATCACCCCATGTCTATATAGCTGTTAGGCATTATATGGGGAGAGTGCATTACATGCTGCTAATTCAGAGCTTGGGAAACATATTATTTCACTTACAACTCCCAGAATTTCCAACTAGTGTGGCCAGCTCTGTGTTGGCCCCTCAATTTTCATAGCTGTAATGATTGGGACTCCCTGACATGGAAGCATATGTATGTGTGATGCTGGGACCATATCAGTATAGCCCTTGGTCCTTCCTCCTTGTATTTGTCCCAGGAATGAATAATACTTTATGAATATAGCTGGGCAGTCTGTAATGCTACCTATATGAATCAAGGGGATGCTTTAGAATGTATACTGTTGTAAAGACTGTGTAAAAACCAACTGGCAAGTCATTGGTTCAGAATATATTGTTTCTGTGTCTTGGTCTATGGTTACCAGATGCTAAGTGTTATGATGAGGAATTGATAGTTTGCCACTAATTAGGTAGACAACCCAAAACTACAGGTAACTTATCATACAGAAAATATCTGTGAACTGAATAAAACACCAACTGCAAGAGGTGGTTATTTAGAAATTATCGCTGCAATTTTCCTCTCCCTTAGACCATTAAGAAAGCATAGCCGGTGTTTGAAGGATGTGATCCAGAAATTAAACATTTTATATGCATTTTTTAAATTTTTCCATGCATTCTGGAACATCAGTTTTTAATGACAAGGTATATCTAGGAGAATCAATAATGTGGATAAATCTAGTTTAAAAAAAGAAGAAGCTCCAGTCAGAGATTTGATGACTTTGTAGTTCTGGATCACTTCTATACCCTTATCTACCTCTTGCCTGGGGACATATTGGAGTCTAGACTACTTATTTCAAAATGTTGATTATCCAGTTGTTCTTAACTTCAACTCCCAGCAGCTTGATTCAGCTTATCCAAGAGTCAGGGATTTAAGAACTCAGAAAGTTCAAAGTTCTTAAATTTTTCCTTGCTTAGATGATATGTGTAAAAAGATGTCTGTTTGTTATAGCTCATACTGGTTCTCAGCTTCATATCTTGCATTTAGCAAACTGGGTTTAGTGATTGTCGACTGAACCCTAGAGCTATTTTGCAAGTCAAATTTATGAAGCATGTATCCCCAAAGAAGATAAAAGGAGTTACTTGCCTTCTATACACATTCTCATTAATGTCACTTTGTGTCTCATTTAAGAGAAGATGGGGTAGAAATCAACATGGTTGTTGTTGTTGTTGTTGTTATTTTTATTATTTCATCCCAAGTCGTTTACTGAAGACACCAATGGGTAATTATGCAGTATGACGGTACAACTCCATATGCATCAATTATACAAGAGGAACTCTGCTCATCCAACTTTGTACCCCATAAAGACACAATTCCATGGCTAAAAACTTACCACTGTGTCTATACAAACAACAACAGGCTGTCAGCTTCCGTTGAATAGCACATTACTGTGAGGCCTAGATAGTAACGAAGAATGCTGGGAATTGTAGTCCAACATCTATAGGGCTGTATGATTCTCACTCCGGCTTTAAAACTCACTTGTTGACAGCTTTTCCACACAAAATCCTTTTGTTCATAGCCATAAACTATGATTCCAGTTCGTAGGGCTTGTCCTGAAATTCTGCTTAACAACAACAACAAAAAGAAACCCTTTTTTAAATAGAATTTCAGTTCTATAAAGGTCATTTTCCTGTTCCATGGTGCTTTATTCTTAAAAGAATGCAAAGATAATCTCTGTATCAATAGAAGCACACACATTATATAAATCTGCAAACTTAACAGTGAAATTCCTACTTCAATGTGGCATCCAGGGATCAATTGAAATACGTGCATTGCTCTCATAAAACTCTCAGCGGGTAGCTTGAACACAATGTATTCAAGTACGAAAGGGAAGTTGAAATGGATTTGCTCAATACGCAGCTACTGTTAGTGATGTTGCATAAGTTCTAATCCTTTCCCAGAGTCTCTGCCTCTGAGTCCCTGAGCTTGTAGGGTTGTCTGATCCCAAGCCTGAAAGAAGGAAGGAGGGAAATGGGTGTTAAAACAGCTGTCATATTGTGGGTAGTATTTGTTTGCTCCCATTACTGGTGCCATGGCCACAGTAGTATTTGGAGGCACTATAAGTGCATCTACACTGTAAATTAATCCAGCTTAACATCATTTTAACAGCCATGGCTCAATGTTATGGAATCCTGGAATTTGTAGTTTAGTGAAATACCAGTACTCTTTGGCAGAGAAAACTTGTAATACTACAGTGCCTAACTGCCTATGATTCCATATCATTGAGTGATGCATTAATTCTATAGTATAGATGCAGAGCTGGCCCTATTATTAGAAAGAACTCTTATATTACATAATTGTGGCACTTTGATACCACATTATTATTATTATTATTATTATTATTATTATTATTATTATTATTATTATTTACAGTATTTATATTCCGCCCTTCTCACCCTGAAGGGGACTCAGGGTGGATCGCAATGTACACATACACGGCAAACATTCAATGGCATATGAACATAGAGACAGAGACAAATACAGAGACACAGAGGCAATTTAACCTTCTCCAGCTTCCAGCTTCCTGAGGGTAAGCTCGATTCCGGCCACAGGGCTTCATTCCGGCCGCAGCTGCTTCATTATCCACTGTGACTCCAAGTCCTTGGATACTTCCTCATTCCAAACGCTGCTGGATAGTTTTTATGGTGTTGTAAATTAGTTAAATTAGCCTCCCCACATAAGTGGTACCTAAATTTCCTACTTGATAGATGCAACTATCTTTTGGGTTGCTTAGGTCAACAACGAGCAGGGTTATTTGTTTTATTTTAATGGTCGGGTGCTCACTCCAACACGGGCTGGCCTCGAACTCATGACCTCTTGGTCATAGTGATTTATTGCAGCTGGCTACTAACCAGCCTGCGCCACAGCCCTGCCCCTATGCTATGCTATGCTATGCTATGACATGACCTGCCTCCTATGGAATTCTGGGATTTATGGATTGAGACTTGACCTCTCCAGCAGACAATAAAGCATTTCACAAAACTACATATCCCAGAATTCAATATAATGAGGGCATGGCAGTTGAAGTATCACCAAAGCACGCTACTGCTAGTGGACTTTCCATTCCATGTTCATTCACTTCTATAGGAAAAATAACATATGCTTGAAACTCTAACAAGATTTATGAACAGCACCTCAAGAAAAGTATTACTTAATTATTTCACTTTGTCTCTTACTTTTGGTTTTTTTTTTCTACCTTAAGCATCCCACCTGCCAATGGCTGCCAAACTTTATGTTCTTGTCAGCTGGCCAGATGGGAGCCGTGTCATCAACATTGAAAACATCAAGGAGCCACGAAAGTCCTTCCACTTGTACAGAGTTGGTGAGCAGGTTTTGGCCCGATGTCCAGGCTTCAGTGGTTTGTACTGGGGGATTGTCGAAGGGATCAGTGGTAAGTACAAGTGGCCCTTACGTTATCTTTTAATTTATTTATTGAACTTACATTATATCATGAATTTATAAATTTATTTGTTGAATATATTTATATACTGAAGTTGAGATTGCAAGCAACTTACAATATTTTAAGATTATCCTTACTTTGTACTTAAATGTTCACATGCATTCTTATAAAACTAACAATTTAAAATCCTTTTCTTTCAACAGAGAATAAATATGTTCTGGAGCGAAAGCTACAAGAAGATAAAGAACTCCTAGAGATGTTGGGTAAGCAGAGACCTTGGAAGTATTTTTCCTGAAGAGGTGGATTCTTTATTGAATAAAAGATGAAATTCAAATAATATCCTAAATGTTCTGGAAATGTTCCATTGGTGTTTATTATAGTGCATCAAAAGAACTAGAAATCAAAAGTTTCTGCTGTCCCTTTCCCTTCCCCTTCCCGAGGAAAAGCTGCCAGGATCAGCCAAGCAGTCTGGAGGAGATCAGCATTGCCTCCGGAAGAGAAGCTGCCAAGAAGCCTTGGCCGATCCTGGCTGCTTCTTCTCGGGAGGCAAGAGAGCTGGCAGGAAGGGAAGGGAAAGGGATGCCAGAAACTTTTGATTCTCTCTTGCGATCTTGCAAAAGAAGAGAGAGAGCGGGGTTCTGGCTTGCTCCTCCCTTCTTTTTGCATTCATTCTTCAGCTGGCTGAGCTTCCGCATTGCAATAGCGCGGGTTCCACACTCTTCAGGACGGCGACGGGAAAGCGCTGGGGGTAATAACTTTCAAAAATCACCAATAGTTATGAAACGTGCCTAATTTTGAATGGGGACTATATTTAAAAATACTATTGCAGTGTGGCTTTCAAATGTATATAATAAATATTTATTCCTATACGTTGTTAATTTTTAATTCCAAAACGTAATTTACTTTGTGGATAGCCCTCGTATTCCAGTTCCAAGCAGATAATGTGCGATTTTATTCAGCTGTGTGGAAGGGGCCTCAGAGGGATAGATTTGGAACCATGGTGGTTTGAATTAAGGAATCATGGAGTTGGAAGAGACCCAAGAACCATCTAGTCCAGTGCTTCTCAACCTAGGCTCCCCAGATGTTTCTGGCCTTCAACTCCCAGAAATCCTCACAGCTGGTAAACTGGCTGGGATTTCTGAGAGTTGTAGGCCAAAAACATCTGGAGACCTGAGGTTGAGAACTACTGATCTAGTCCTTCTATGCAAGAAGACATAATCAAAGCTCTTCCAGCAGATGGCTACCCAGTTTCTGATTGAAAAACTTCAAAGAAGGAGACTCTACTACAGTGGTTCTCAACCTGTGGGTGTTTTGGTCTACAACTCCCAGAAATCCCATCCAGTTTACCAGCTGTTAGGATTTCTGGGAGTTGAAGGGCAAAACATTTGGGAACCCACAGGTTGAGAACCACTGCTCTACTACAATCTGAGGCAGCATATTCCAGCATTAGTGGCTTTTACATCAGTAAAGCAAGACAATCTCAAGATAGTCCTTCAGGTTTAAGCTGCAGTCAACAGAAACAGAAGACCACAGCTATCATAGGCAGCTGTCATGCTACTGAGGGGACTTCCTTAGTGACTATTACATGTTCTGCTCATTCTGTAATGCAACTCCATACTCCTTTCTTGTTTCAGAAGAGCAGCCAAACATAGCAAATTGGGGGCCCACCCAACCCAAAAAGTCAAGGAAATTCTTTCCCAAATGGAATCCGGGATCTGGTTTGAGGAAATGTAGCAAGGATAAATCCTTCAGGATGGTGGAGGAAGCTGCAAAAGCTCATTTCCAACAAGAACCTCCTCCATCTTCTGGTCTACACGAGGGATACAGCCATAGTGCCATGATGAAGAGCTATTCCCCTGAGTCAGTGATTTCCCAGTCTCCGGGTCCTTTTCAGACATCATCTTCTTTCCTATCTTTATCTGCCAGTGGAATATCTCAAAGAAGTGGAACAAGAGTGAACCGAGGAAGCCGAGGTAAGATGAGCGATGTCTGAACAAAACATCAAAATGCAGAAGATATTTTCCAGGCATAAATGGCTACACCAGGGGTGATTGGTGTCTCTGATAGTAGTGCCTTGGAGAATCTGTGATGGGTTAAAGTCTAACAATTAAAAGAGCTAACTAAGGCAACAAACTTATTGTAGGGCTAGGATTCAAAGTCTTGGTCAGATCCTTTAAAGTTTTAAAACTGGAGTGGATGGGATTGGAGCCATCAGACATCATTGGATTATGTCTTCAAGTGGTTTCCATGCCAAGTTTGCAAAAATAGACAACCTTGTGACGCAAGGTTATAACTATTATTACTATTGAGCCTGTATATTGTAAAAAAAAAAAAAGTAAAAGAGAAACATGATTGAGAAATGACACACACGACCTCCTCACATGGGCAAAATTGCCTGTCCTATGACACTTTCCTCTCAGTTCAGAGACTTAGCCTGCTGGATCCCATCAGATATACTTCCAGGGGTCCCTGTCCCTGAACTGAGGTGAAAGTGTCATAAGAGGGAACAAGAAGAACACAGGAAGCTGAACGGTGACACTTCTCTCCCTTGGAATAGGTAAAGGGGAATGTGGATGATGTGGGGTGTGGAGCAAAGGGTTGCCCATACTGTCCGCCATATGTATTTATTTAAACTATTTATATTCCACCCTTCTCACCCCGAAGGGGACTCAGGGCAGATCACATTACACATATAAGGCAAACATTCAATGCATTTAACATAGAACAAAGACAAGACAAACATAGGCTTCAAGCTGGCCTCGAACTCATGACCTCTTGGTCAGAGTGATTTGTTGCAGCTGGCTGCAGCTGGCTGGCTGCTCACCAGCCTGCACCACAGCCCGGGCCTATTTGCCACAATGCATGGTGAATCTCCCCGCTATCACCCACAATTTTGACCTCAATGTTATAAAATCCATAGAAAGTAACTACCTTATTATAAAGGCCCATAGATTTGCCCCGCATTGAGGTGAATCCATGGGCTACTGGTGGAGGCATGGAGATGCTGCTACTTCATGCCCCATATCGCCCACCTTACCTTCCTTCTCATCCAATGGGGGAAATGTTGCTGCCTGGCTTCCTCCACTCAAGGGAAAGCAACACAGGAAGGCTTCCATGTTGTGGCAATGGCGGCAGGGAGCCCAGCTGGAAGCCCCTTTATGTTATGTGAAAAGCTCCATGCTGTAAAGGGAGATGAAGTAACGTATGATGGACAAATTGGCTCCTGTGATGAGGTCATAAGTAAAACAAGGTCTTTCTGGGACCCCATAATACAAAAACCGGGGATTTCCATAGAGACTGAATGTCGGAAGATTAAAGAGAGGAAATTAAGTATTTATATAGTTAATACACATTTTAGCATGTGCAAGCTCTGGACCCCTCTGCTGGCTTGTGAGAGTATCTCTTCCTATATGCAACATCTCAAAGATTGAGGTCTGCTGAGGGAAGCCCCCATCAGTGTCCCACCAGTGAGGCCAGTACAGTGTCATAAGACCATGGCCCTCAATTACAGAACATAAAGCCTCTCGACACTCAATTGGTGACAAGTCTGGTTTCATTTCTGCCAAATAAAACATAACTTTTTGGGAATGTCTTCGGGGCTTAGTTTTTTTAAAATATTTTAATTTAATACTTTAAATTGTTGAATATTCTTTTACTCTATTTTAAATTATTTATATTTAAATTTTTAAATGGTTTCAAACTGTTTGCTTGATTTTATTAGTATGCGGCCCTGATTTGCTAGGATGGACACACCTCCCCTGCATATGGAAATCACTTACCCCTCATCAAAATGCTTGTCAAAATTTTATCTCTCTTTTGTTGTATTCAACATTGCCTACTTGTAATTAAGGCAATGCAGAAGTAATGGAATTTGACACCACTTTAGCTGCCATGGCTGAATGTTATGAAATCCTAGGATTTTTCTGTTTGACAAGGCACCAGAGCTCTTTGGCAGAAAAGGCTTAAGACCTTATAAAACTGCAGGCTCTCGTGATTCCATAGCATGTTGAGAAAAGCGAGGTTTGCAAAATTTATAAACAGGAGATCATCAATGTATAGCCAACTGCCATGGGGGAAGTGATTCTAGTTTACACTTAGATCCAGCAGGAATCTTCTTATGCTTTTAATGTGATGAAGCCATGAGACTCCTATCATAAAACAGTCTTCCTCTAGAAGCAATAAATGGGCTTCATAGTCATGCAAATGATACATAATCTTTCCTGGAATTGTTTTGTTTTTAAAGATTACTCGACCATAATAACAAGGAGAAAAATGGATGATCCTGTAGAACAATGTCAGAAGCGGATCTGTATAAACAGGTAATATAGCCCCAAGGAACAAACTGTACAAATGCAAGATGTGCCTCATGATGTTAAAACAAGTCCAGTATTGATCTCCTGCTTACATTTCAATGTGCAATTTTGGAAGCAAATAAAATCCATATAGAAAACCACTTAGATATACACTCCATTGTTGAAATTGTATTTTATTCAATTCATAGCTTGGAAAGGATTTCTTTGAAAACTCATTCTGGCTGCAGGATTATGGGAGTTTGAGAAAGTAACCTTTCCAAGCTTCATCTGGGTTATAAAACATTCTTGAATTTTATTATTGCTGAGTATATCTGTAAATGATGGCTATATACTAATTGGCTCGAATGGTCCACGTATAACATACTATTTTATCTGGCATCTTGTTGGTGTTTTTTCTTTATTAACCGGCGTTTTCTAAGACAACTCTGTAGGCATTTTCTAAAACCTCCTGGGACCAATATGATATTCTTGGGTTCACCATTATCTGTGCTTTCACATAGCCATGCAAACTCCAGATACATATTCCCCACATATATGCAAGTCATACTGTATTTCAAAATTAATCATTCACATCAGTGGTTTCTAACCTTTGGTCCTCCAAGTAAAATGGCTGGGATTTCTGGAACTAAAGCCCAAAACACCTGTAGGACCAAAGGCTGGGAATCACTAGTTTACATGTTATGTTATATTAAAGACTCTAAAGAACTACATCTAATATATATAAACATAATGGGTGTCAATTAGTTAGAAAGATAAGAGCATAATTTTATATTCCAGCTAGTCTATAAGTGTATGTTCCAGGGTTTACGAAAGTTACTTCTAGGGGTACAACTCCCATTTCTTCCAGTGGCCACAGTAGCTAAGAAATTCTGGCAGTTTTAGCCCAAAAGTTCACTTTCTGACTCTGCAAGAACAGCATCTCATTCAATTGCAGCTCCTCTTTGACATTTTCTGATAAAAAGATGATGTTCATTTACCAAATATCTTGTTTTTGGGAGTGTATGCCTTACATAAGTAGACACACATAAGTGGGAATTAAAATTTTACAGTTCCATAATACCTATATCCAGCAAGGGGTTGCTGCTATATTAGTACCTAAGAGAGCCAACAAAGTGACCAATGCACATTGGAACTGATATACTATGCGATTGATGTGCATCCACCCCATTATGCATCAGTGCTTTTGTGAATTGGGACTCCAGTCAGGGCTACTCTTGTGGGTGTCCTCTTACATATTTTTGCAATATGTTGTTTCTTATGTAGCTAAGTGTGTGTGAATGTAATGTATTCTATAAGAGAGACTTCCAGACAGCCTTTTCTGAGCAAAAAAAAGCTGTTTTCTGTGCAAACAGCTATATGCAATTTTGGAGCAGAGTAAATCCTCCAATATTAAGCGTTTTGTCAGTCCAAGGTTCTTCTCTTCAACAGTTGTCAATACTGAAAAAATAACTCTTTCAATTCCTACTTTCACATAAATAGGATACAAAATTTTATCTCTGTTGTCTAATGCCCTTAGTAGGCTTTAGTCCAAATTTTGAAAGAGCTCCCTAAGATGCCAAACCTGTTTCAAGGATTTAAAGGATGGCTATATCTTTTAAAATTTGGACTAGAATCCAGAGCAGACTCCCATGTAGGCTATAGGCTCCTACTAAAGGCAAAGGGTAACAGAGATTTTTTGTGTGTCATGAACAACTTGGGAAACTGCAAGTCGCTTCGGGTGTGAGAGAATTGGCCATCTGCAAGGGACACCTGGAGATTGCTCTTTTTGCAGGGAGGGAAGGCGGACAAAAATATCCAACTTTTTGTGGTAGCTGAGATGCCTACAAGTGTGTGCAGTGAAGGTCACACTAAATTCAAGGGAATCTTATACATGAAACTGGAGAATGAAAAAGTGGACAGTACCTATGCTCAAGAGCATCTTCCGTAGTGGCTGATGGTTTCTTTGTAAGTGGAACAGTCTAGTTTGTTTTAAATTTTAGTCTGGATATTCAGGCACTTGTCCAACATGGTGAAGCGAATTTGGTTATAGGGTTCAGTACTTTAGATGGACTTTTTAATGTTCATATTAGAACACAGAATAAATGGACATGAAAACCATCACGTACCATGGGGCATCTTTGATTTTACTTGGCAAGAAAGTGAGAGCTTTAGAAATATGTAAATCCAAATCTGTATGTTTTTAACCAAAAAAGATTAAGTACTTTCTTCTATCTCTGGCTTGTGGTATAGTTTGAACTTTATTGTTACAATATCTGGGCAAATACTCTACTTCAGATGATTTTGGAAGGATCTCTGTGCCAAAGAAAATTGAATGTGTTGTTGCACAGAAAAAAATCATAATCCTCTTGTGGATGATAAATTAAAAGATAAATTAAAATAAAGAATGTCCTGCTTCATTGCTGGTTTGTTTGTTTCTCTAGCTTTGATGAGTCAAAGGGCACCAATTCCCTGGAAATTGATGGTTTGGAGCTTGTTCGGAAAGCTATTGAAAAGGAAAGGTAATTTGGCCATGAAGAGGCCATCTGGCTTTAATTGCATTTCCAGCATCTTGCAAGACGATAATGGGATTTTGATTAGACATGCCTGAAAACCTAATCACAGTTTTCATGCCCGTAATATAAGCAGATTTACCACTGAATACATTTCTAGTTGGAACCTGTTTTAGTTCCAAATGGTCATACATTGGTCCTGGGATCTAAATACAGAAATATTTCAGAGTCACGAGTACTTTGGATACTCACAAGCTTGCACTCCCCCCACCATAGCATCCCTGTATTGATTTTTCCATATTTAGACATACATGCCTATGTTATGGCTTAAAATATGCTATACATTCCTGTTCACAAAATACATCACTGCAACTTACAAAATGGGTACAGAACAAATAAATAGTGGCAGCTGATGGCTTCCAGTAGCAAACACAGGAGATGCTAGATGCTACTGGTAAAAAGATAATGCTTTTTTATTAAAGTCCACACACAGAGTGCCCTTTCATGTGACATTGATGAGTCCCCTACGGGGTGAGAAGAACGGGATAGAAATGAAGTTAATAATAATAATAATAATTGATATAGCACTGTGATAGCACTTTCCCTAGGATGGTGGCATCCTAGGGAATCTCAAAACTTGCAGTTTAGCTTTTTGAGACAAAGAGCTTTAGTGCATCACCATGCAACAAACACCAGGATTCCATAGAATGCAATTAGGACAATTAAAGTGATATCATAATTCTAGAATTTGGTGGTATGAATGGGGTGGGGAGAAAACACAGAAGAGCTCCCAACAAATTATTAACTACAGCAGGCAAATCTTTTCTTTTTTTTTTTCTTTTCTTTTTGGTAAAATCATAGAACTGGAAGGGACTGCAAAGACCATCTAGCCCAATCCCCTGCAACTCCCAGAAGCTATCTATCTATCTATCTATCTATCTATCTATCTATCTATCTATCTATCTATCTATCTATCTATCTATCTATCTATCTATGTGTATATATATACATACATACATACATATATATATATATATATATATATATATACATACACACACACACATACATACACACATATACATATATACACACACACACACACACACATACATACACATACACACACACACACACACCCAGGACATTCTTCCATGCACAAATACACAAGTAAAGTACTTCTGAAAGATGTTTAAATGACCTCAAACTGGAGGAATCCACAAGAGGCTGTAAGAGATGGTAAAGAGGTTCTTCCTAGTGATAAGGTAGCATTTTTTTATTTTGGTGTGTGTTCTGGTCTATGGAGCAGCAGAAAATAAGCTTATTGGATAACCGGAATAGATGGGTTTTTATGTGTTTGCCATAACTTAGCATGGAAATATTGTCCACCTACTTTGTAAGGGAATTACATAGAACTAGGGCTACAAGAGTTATGCTTCTGGAAGACATCAACCTTTCCTCTCAGTAAGATGAAACTAAGAGTAGAACCATGTCTTCCCTCTTGATCTACATACTTGGCAACAACCAAGGGTTGTGAAAGCAAAACTAACCATGATGACATTTATAAATGAGACTAAATATTAAAAGAGAGAAAACTAATATGTTGTCAAAGGCGTTCATGGCCAGAATTACTGGGTTGCTGTGAGTATTTTGGGCTGTATGACCATGTTCCAGCATCATTCTCACCTGATGTTTCACCTGCATCTGTGGCTGGCATGTTCAGAGGTTCTGTTGGCATTGAGTAGCCACAAAGCAACTAAACCAATCAGCAAACAATCAAGTGCCAGTTAAAACCTCCCAAACAGAGGATGCCTCCAGGAAACAGAGGCCAGGCTACCTCTATTCAGATACAGATTGGCTTTGCAGCTTCATGGCTACTCAATGCTATTCAAGCTTGCTAATTGCAACATTCACACTTGCTTTAAGCCCTGGACATTCCACAGATATATACATACACTGCCAACAGAACCTCTGAAGATGCCAGTCACAAATGCAGGTAAAATGTCAGGAAAGAATGCTGCTGAAACATGGCCATACAGCCCAAAAAACTCACAGCAACCTGAATAACTAATAGTAACAAAGTACTGTCAACTCTGATAGGTTATCCATGAAATTATCATGCCGAATTCTTTCTTAAACCTACCTGGAGATCCCTGGAGGTTTCCACTGAGACTGGGAGATAACTAGATGCAATAGTTTGAACATTGAATTACAACTCTGGAGACCAGAGTTGAATCCACAGTCAGAAATGGGCAAGTTGCACTCTCAGAAGAAGACAAGGGCCAACCCTCTCTGATCAAATCTTTCCAAGAAAACCCAGAATAAATTTGATTTAGGGCTGGCATATGTCAGAAGCAACTAGAAAACGATACAATATGCACACCACTCTGGCATTAGGGATAACAATCTTTGCAGGTTTTTACTCCATCATGAAAGAATGAAAAACTCATATCCTAATTTACTTCTTTTAATGTTGTCCAAGGATAAAAGATTATAGACATTGTAATATAATATATTACTTCAAAGTCTTAGTAACCAAGTAGATACTGCTGGAGCTCAGTTCATGGATGCAAGACAATCTTTTAAGCTTTCCCAGTATCACGTCTACAAGCTAACCCAGACTTCTGAAATGTACATGTGGGATGTATTAAGCACAGGAATGTGAAAAGTCTAGAACAGTGATTCTCAATCTGTGGGTCCCCAGATGTTTTGGACTTCTCCCATGAATCCTAACAGCTGGTAAACTGGCTGGGTTTCCTGGGATTTGTAGGGCAAAACAACTGGGGACCCACAGGTTGAGAACCACTGATCAAGAAGTTAACAAATATTCAGATGCTGATTCTACACAAGGTGAAAGCCAGTGTGCTATAGTGGTCTGGGTGTAGGGTCAGGAGACCAGGGTTTGAATCTTTATTTATTTATTTATTTATTTACTTACAGTATTTATATTCCGCCCTTCTCACCCCGAAAGGGACTCAGGGCGGATCACATTATATACATATAGGGCAAACATTCAATGCCCACAAACACATCAAACCGAGACAGAGGCAGACAGACGCAGAGGCAATTTAACCTTCTCCTGAGAGGATGTTCGATTCTGGCCACAGGGGGGAGCAGCTGCTTCATCATCCACTCTGACGGCACTTCCTCATTCCAATGTCATAAATTAGTTAAACTTGCCTCCCCACTTTTACAAGTGGTACTTTATTTCCTACTTGATAGATGCAACTATCTTTTGGGTTGCTAGGTCAGCAACGAGCAGGGGCTATTTTTTATTTTTAATTGACAGGTGCTCACCGCACCACAGGCTGGCCTCGAACTCATGACCTCATTGTCAGATTGATTTATTGCAGCAGGCTGCTTTCCAGCCTGCACCACAGCCTGTGGATGACCTTGGCCTCAGAGGAAGGCAATGAAAAACTCCATCTAACAATTCCTTATCATAGAGATCCCTTGATGAGTTCATTTTATGATCCTTAGTCAGAAATTACTTGACATGAAAATAACGAAATATAAAGGATCGGCCCTCTATGGAATTAGTGGTTCCATTTGGATTGACACTGGTGCAACTGTTCAGAAAGGTTGTATTTTGGTACTACAATTCTCAGAATTCGTAACAGTGGCTGGGGGTTCTGAGGATTGTAGTATGAAATTAATATTTTCCCAGCTCAGGGTCAATATCAGTGGGTCTATACCAGTGGTTCTCAACCTGGGATCCCCAGATGATTTTGGCTCTCAACTTCCAGAAATCCTAACAGCTGGTAAACTGGCTGGGATTTCTGGGAGTTGTAGGCCAAAAATATCTGGGGACCCCAGGTTGAGAACCACTGGTCTATACATGAAACAAATTATCCAAGCTGCTTAACACAGCTTCCCAAATAAGTTCACCACCTTGAATAGTTCATTGGAAGTAAACTAAAATGGGAAATGGATCAACTGACGTTGAAATCTCCAGATACCTCTGTTCAGTATCTAGGTGTGAGCAGAGATACAGAGACAGTCTATTTGGCTACAGGTGACAGAAAAAGTTAACTTCATCTGCTACATAATCTTATCCCACACATATGCATTGATTTTCATCACCTGTTTATTGCACTCAGACATTCAACACAATATTTCACCAATCAGACGACAACTGTCAGTGCCTATCTAAGCAGCCAGATCCATACTCTGAGAGTCATAATTTTGTAGAAATAATATTTCCATCTGAATCTTAGTCTCTGGAGACAAACATTCTGAAGTTTTTACCATCTGTGAGCGTTCTGCACCAGTGCAAGTGGAAACTGAAACTCCAAGACAATAATTGACAGCAACTTCTGCTGAATTCTTTAAAGCAATGGTGAGACTCGGGTGAGTCTCCAGGTTTTGGTGGATTGTTAAGTCCCAGAAGTTGTAACCAGCAAAGTGAATATTGAAAAATGCTGGGAAATGTAGTTGAACTTCTGGGGGACTACAGAACTTCCACCACTGCTTTAAAGCACAGAAAAAAACAACAATTTCAACCCAAAGCTCTTGAGGATTCATTGGTGGTGGAGCTTGAAGGATATCACACATTTTCTGATTTCCATGACAGCAGTATTTGCAGAATTGCTCACAAAACCAGATAGCAAGGGAAACAGGATGCGAAAGGAAGCCTTCCTGCAACAGTCATTAAAGGTAGAACTCTCCATGATGCTGATAATGTTACATCCTTTATCCAGAATTCTGAAATCTGAAATACTCCAAAATCTGAAATTGTTTGCATGGGTGGCTGAGTTAGTGCTTTCTGATGATACACAAATGAAGCTTCATGCTCACAATTATTAAAAACATTGGCATATCAAATGACCTTCAGTTGTGTGTGAAACATTGATTAATTTCACATTAGACTTGGCTCCAATCTAGAAGATATCTCATTATGTTCATACATGAAAATAAAGGTATTCTGAAATCTGAAAAAAAAAACCCTGAAACCTTTTTGTTCTAAGCATTTTGAATAAGAGATACTCAAGAGGTACACACTCTTGAATAAGAGATACTCAATAAGAGTGCAGCTTAGGGAAAGTGTAGCTAGAAGCTGGCTGTTTATAAATCTACATTTTTGCACGAAAGAATGAAATAAGCAAGGGGCAAATCACTAAACTCCTCTCTACTACATACAGAACATCCACTTTTTTCTACATCTTATAGCAGCATTCTTCGGGATCTTCATAGCTATGATGGGACCATTGAAATCAGAGATCCCTAAACTAAGGCTTGTGGATTGGATGAGGACCTCCAAAGTCTTTGGCCCTAGGCTTAGGGTCGCTCTAAGTCTGAAATGACTTGAAGGCACACAACAGCAACAATCATAATTGCCATGACTAGTTCATCAACCAAAACTATATATCTGTGGCTCTGATACTGACTCTGTGCACCTTTAAAGCCCTATACTACTAAGAGTCAGGCTATCTCAAAGTGTGCCTCTCTTTATATGAACCTGTGTGAATTTTACCGTCTTTGGGGAAGGCTTCCTCTTGGTTCCACCAGCATCACAAGCACATCTGAAGAAAATTTGGGATTAATTAAGAAGTAAAGCATATGGTTGAAAAGAGGCACAAAATGAGATTTATGTAAATGGAAACAATATGTATCAGATTATATGATGCTTAATTTTATATGGAAAATAGGGATTACATGTAATGATCAGATAAATGATAATGTATGGATTATAATCTGAGAAAACAGGTTGATTATGTAAATGGAATAGATGGGAACAAGAAACTAAAGATACAATTAAAATGATCTTCCTCATGAAAGGTAATGGATATTAAAATAAATAGCTAGGATGTTGCCACATGGGAGGAGGGATTAAGAATGAAAGACAAGAAGACAGTTATGGTAATTTTTGATTGATGAAATGTCATGTGAGTTGATGATGAGTTATTGAAGTTTATAATGATATTGCATTTAGTTTTTATTCATTTATTTCTTCTTCTTTGGAAAGGAATACTAATAGAAAGGTTTCTTTCTCACTCTCTTACCAAAGTAGTCCCAGATTTAATGGCATGTTCTTGTTTGACCCTCAGAGAGGAGAAGATTGAACAATTGGAGCGAATGGTCTTGGGTCTCCAGCGAGAAGTCCTCTCCTTGAAGCAGAAGGTGCAGCACCTTGAAGGTGCCTCTTTTCAGGAGCAGAAACCTCCATGCCAACCGTGTGAGGTCTCTGAACTATTCAATGGATACACAAGGGACCAACTCAAAGAGGCCATCCGGTTTGACCAAAAAATCAGCACCGCTTGCAAAACTCTCCTCTACAAGCTCTTCACATCAGATTACATCCAAAGTCATTCCATCACCGGGAGGAGAGGCAATACATTCCGGGAAGCTAAGCCCATGATGGATGAGAGGTGCATCAAAATAATCCGAGTGTTGCTGAAGCAGAAGTTTGGGGACCATCTGAGTGATACAGTGATCACTGAGAAGATCCAAAATGTGCAGAAAGCATTGAGGCAGAAATTTAAGACTGAATGTCTCTGATTCTCCAGTAACCAGGCATATCCCACCTGCATACAAGGATAAAGCTTTAAAATATAATTACTTTGGATTTTCTATTGAGTTGATATCATCCTAAATATTTCCTATCATCCACTCTTTCACATATGGAAGTATGGCACTATGATTCCACTTTAAACTCCATGTCAACATCCTATAGATTCATGAAATTTGCATTTAGAAGATGAATATTGAGAACTCTCTCCCACAATGTTCCAATGTCTTCTATACTACAAATCCAAGAATCCCATAGAATGTTGCCATGGCAGTTAAAGTAGAATCATAGAACTATAATTCAGTATAAAAAATAGAAAGTTATTCCACATGTGAACCTCCTTTTAAAATATTGTTTGTGAATAGCTGATGCACTGTAAGTGAGAATACAAGTTTCTTGCTACCCTGTGGAGCTCTAGTCTTTGCTTCTTCTGGCAAGGGCTAGGTAGTAAGTGACGCAGAGAGTTGCTGCTAGTCAAAGTTGAAAGCATTGAAGAAAACAAACTAATTGTCTCAATGAGTAATATGAAGCTTTATATTTTAGCAGTACACTTAAAAGCAGCATATTCCTGCACATTTTATTTTATGGCATGGGAAGTTATATATCACAGATCCAAGAATTTGGGAAGTTGTTCTCCAGATGAATGTTTCCAAACTTTGTTTTTTCACTGTGTGGAATCCTATTGGTGATTTATGTCTTCATAAATGTCCTTGTGACTTTGGAAATTAGAATTGGACAATTTCATAATATTTATATCTAGTAAGGGAAAATGGTTGTTTTTCTACATAAGGGAGTCAGCAAATACAGCAAATATGCATTGGGAATGATGCTCAATTAATGTGCATTTGTCCATTGTACATCAGGACACAAAATAGACAGTACCAATGAACATCAGGAGAAACGCTTGCTGTGGTCCTCTTCCACATCTTTGCAGTTCAGTAGCAGGGATTTCTAGCAGCTTGGCCATGTAGCTACAGATGGATAAAATTATGTAATATAGACTATGATTGTCATGGCTAATGCCAGCATGAGGAGATGGAGGAAGGATGACTTCTCCCGGTCTTCTAGTTGGGCTCAAATACAGAGCAAGAGCAGGTGCAGCCAGACAGACACTGAAGAGGCCACCACTTCTGAACAGGAACAACAGCCACACCAAGTGGACAATGAAAAACTTACCACTCCTTTGGGCTCACAGCAAGGGCAGGATTGGGACCTTAAACTAGGAGACCAGGGGTTAAATATTCCAGACTGGCTACAATTAAGGACAGATGGGATTCAAGTGTAGAGATCTAGTCATTTGGCTGAAAAGAGGGCCAGCAGGTGGGAGAACTTGAGAAATCTGTATACATAGCTGAAGTCTGGAATAGTTGCTGGTGGCAACGTTGGTTTTTGAGCTGCAGCCTTGATAATTGTGCTTTGTGCCTTGAACCTTTGAAAGACAGGCTATACCTTGGATTGTGGATTATTCCTGGAAATTGTGTTGATGAAATAACTTGGCTTTAGAATATCGGAATGGACTTATGGCTTACTCTCTTGTCTCATCCTTTCTTGACCGATTGATTACTGTGTTGACCTCAGACTTCCCCTGGACTAAGCTTGTGTGCTCAGCTGCTTTACAGAGACAAGCAGGGCAGGACTCTGATAATGACAGAGGATTCTGCTCTATGTTAATTGGTATAACCTGTTGCCATTATGTTCTTCTACATATACATCATTTTGAGCTATGTCACACTCTCTTTTTCTGTTAAAATAGTTCATATATTATTTACATTAGGCATAGCTCTGCGTTTACATAGAAAACAAGAGAGTCCGAGTGGAAGGAAAATGAGGTTGTGGGCTCTCTCTGGGAGTGCATCCTTATTTCTTCTCCCTCTGAGATGAGACAAATGTGTCTTTCCATTTAAATCCTCAGTCCCCACCAGTAAGCAGTATCAAGCCTCCCAGGACTTGAAACCTACAAGATATGTGTCCAGGTGGAGTGTTATGTTCATTAAGCCTGATGTAGGCTCTTGACTCAGTTGATCAGGACTCAATCAACTATTACTTGGTGAGCTTTGACTCAAGCAACAAGAAGGGAGCAAGAAGATTCTATCTCCCAACCAGATGGTGGTAAACCTCAGCAAATACTACAATTTTTTTCTTTATTTAATGATGTCCTTCATTTTGCCTAATGGATCTCAAGTACAATTTACTCTTCTCCACAAAGGGCTAGAGAACCCTTCAGAAAGAACACTTCATGGCAGCAGAAGTGTACACCATGACATTTAAATCTGGATGAGTGGTACATATTTTTGCCTGGCTTAATAAATGTGTGGCTGTTTTGTGGATTTTTGATGTTATTATATCTTATTGTCTGCACAATATGACTACCCCTGGTTGTGTATTTTACAATAAGTATGCTTTTATACAGCTGCGTAAGACTATTTAGAGATGTGAAGGACTTATTGAAAAGCTCATACTATGTAAGAGGGAAGACGTAGCTAAACTCAATGTCCCTCATTGAATCTGAATGATTAGAGATTCAGAACAGGCAAGGCATTCTTCTACACAGAGTGCATAGTTAAACTGAGGAATTTGGAGTGATGGATGCCAGCAAGATGAGGTGACAGATGCCAACACAGATTACTTTAAAAGGACATCGGGTGAACTTTTAGAGAATTGAGCTACCACAACTACATTGCATGGTGTGTGTGTGTGGTAAAATGGTTTGACTGTTAGCATAAGACACTTGGAAGCAAGAGTTTAAATCTCCGTACAGGCGTGGAGACCCATTGGGTGACTTTGGGAAAGTCACGTTCTTTCAGCCTCACAGAACATGAAATACAAACTCTATTTGAATGAATAATAATATAATAATAACTTTTTATATATATCCCGCCTCCATCTCCCCACAGGGACTCGGAGCAGCTAACATGGGACCAAGCCCAGGTATCCACAATAAAAATAGAATAAAATACATACAGAACAAAACAAGCATCATCATCAAAAAAAGCAAGTTAAACAGAGTAAAACGCCATATTAAATAGCAATGTAGTAATTAAATAAAACACTTTGTAAGAGTGAAAACCACAATTAATATAGGAGGACTGGGCAAAAATGCGAGGAGTGCATAATTGACCTTTGTTCCAATGACAGCATCTAAGTCAGCTCTTATGTGAGAGATTTTTTTCTGCAAAATGGTTGTAAAAAGCATCACAGTGAGTTACTGAAGGTTCTAGCAAAGGATTTGGATGGAGGGCACCTGGGTTAAACCTCTCACCACTCTGAACAGCTCAGCTGGATGTGAATCTGCAGACACAATGCTTGCAGAGAGGAAAACTTTATTCGCTGCAAGTATTGCCACCTTATAAGAGCAAAGGTGCCCTCTATACTATGTATTGTTGCATAAAAGTCAAGTTTTCCACCATCTGTGCTCTAGTTGTCGTCCTACCCATTTCATTTCTGGGCTGTGGCGCAGCTGGTTAGTAGCTAGCTGCAATAAATCACTACTGACCAAGAGGTCATGAGTTCAAAGCCCAGGTTGGATTGATTGCCCGACCATTAAATAGCCATTAAATAGCACCAGCTCGTTGTTTACCTAAGCAACCTGAAAGACAGTTGCATCTGTCAAATAGGAAATTTAGGGACCGCTTATGCGGAGAGGCTGATTTAACTAATTTACGTCACTATAAAAAAGTCCAGCAGTATGCGTGCCGTAAGATGAAGAAGTACTCCATCATGGACTTGGCATCACAGTGGATGATGAAGCAGCAGCTCCCCCTGTGGCCGGAATTGAGCATACCCTCATAAAGCCAGAAGTTGGGAATATTAAATAGCCTCTGTGTCTCTGTCTCTGTGTGTCATATGTCTGATGGTGTTGAATGTTTGCCATGTATATGTACATTGTGATCCGCCCTGAGTCCCCTTTGGGGTGAGAAAGGTGGAATATAAATACTGTAAATAAATACATAAATTTCCATGAGGGAGCCTATTTTGTCACTAGTCGGAGAGGACATTTCAGAGTGATCATAGCCCTGGTTAGATTTTGGTTCCACTTTTAAGAAGGTGAATAGTAGCCGATGAAAAATTGTGCAACTTCATTTTTCATCTTTCAGGATTGTACATCTCAGAGTTAATGGTACATACTTTGACTACCAAGCATTTAATCAATTTTTCACTGGTAGAAACTGATCTCTCTTCAGATTTTCTCTTTGTGGCTGTAGATAACAGATGTGCTCATCAGAACCTTCTAATTCTCTGTCTAGCAATGTTTGTATTTTGATTGAAGATATGGTAATTAATCACAGCTGTTTCTTTCTTTGCAATGTCACTTTAGTTCCATTATAACATTTTCTGGAAAGAGACCAGTTAGGGTCTCTTAAGCAATTTTAATTAATTTTATTTTAAGCAATGCACATCAACATGCATATGTTACAACAGCATATCTTAGTATATTTCTTTTGCAGCTGAATTGACCCCTGGGCTCTGTTTATACTTCCAGGGATCTAGTCCTAGAAATATGATGAGGAATACTTTGGTTGCAAAGTAGAGATGGAAAGAATATTCAAAATATTTTTTAAAATAAGTGCAAAATGTGTTTCTAGTGTTCATAGAATCATAGAATCATAGAATAGTAGAGTTGGAAGAGACCTCAAGGGCCATCTAGTCCAACCCCCCGCTAAGAAGCAGGAAATCGCATTCAAAGCACCCCCGACAGATGGCCATCCAGCCTCTGCTTAAAAGCCTCCAAAGAAGGAGCCTCCACCACGGCCCGGGGGAGAGAGTTCCACTGTCGAACAGCTCTCACAGTGAGGAAGTTCTTCCTGATGTTCAGGTGGAATCTCCTTTCCTGTAGTTTGAAGCCATTGTTCCGTGTCCTAGTCTGCAGGGCAGCAGAAAATAAGCTTGCTCCCTCCTCCCTATGACTTCCCCTCACATATTTGTACATGGCTATCATGTCTCCTCTCAGCCTTCTCTTCTGCAGGCTAAACATGCCCAGCTCTTTAAGCCTCTCCTCATAGGGCTTGTTCTCCAGACCCTTAATCATTTTAGTTGCCCTCCTCTGGACGCTTTCCAGCTTGTCAGCATCTCCCTTCATCTGCGGTGCCCAAAACTGGACACAGTATTCCAGGTGTGGTCTGACCAAGGCAGAATAGAGGGGGAGCATGACTTCCCTGGATCTAGACGTTATTCCCCTATTGATGCAGGCCAAAATCCCATTGGCTTTTTTAGCTGCCGCATCACATTGTAGGCTCATGTTTAACTTGTTGTCCACGAGGACTCCAAGATCTTTTTCGCACACACTGCTGTCAAGCCAGGCGTCCCCCATTCTGTATCTTTGATTTCCATTTTTTCTGCCGAAGTGAAGTATCTTGCATTTGTCCCTGTTGAACTTCATTTTGTTAGTTTCGGCCCATCTCTCTAGTCTGTCAAGATCGTTTTGAATTCTGCTCCTGTCTTCTGGAGTGTTAGCTATCCCTCCGAGTTTGGTGTCATCTGCAAACTTGATGATCGTGCCTTCTAACCCTTCGTCTAAGTCGTTAATAAAGATGTTGAACAGAACCGGGCCCAGGACGGAGCCCTGCGGCACTCCACTTGTCACTTCTTTCCATGATGAAGACGACGCATTGGTGAGCACCCTTTGGGTTCGTTCGCTTAGCCAATTACAGATCCACCTAACCGTAGTTTTGTCTAGCCCACATTTTACTAGTTTGTTTGCCAGAAGGTCGTGGGGGACTTTGTCGAAGGCCTTACTGAAATCCAGGTACGCTACATCCACAGCATTCCCTGTATCGACCCAACTCGTAACTCTATCGAAAAAAGAGATCAGATTAGTCTGGCATGACTTGTTTTTGGTAAATCCGTGTTGACTATTAGCAATGACCGCATTTGTTTCTAAGTGTTTGCAGACCACTTCCTTAATGATCTTTTCCAGAATCTTGCCTGGTATTGATGTGAGGCTGACCGGACGGTAATTGTTTGGGTCGTTCTTTTTTCCCTTCTTGAAGATAGGGACCACATTCGCCCTCCTCCAATCTGCTGGGACTTCTCCTGTTCTCCAAGAACTCTCGAAGATGATTGCCAGTGGTTCTGAAATAACTTCCGCTAGTTCCTTCAATACTCTTGGATGTAGCTGATCTGGCCCTGGGGACTTGAATTCGTTTAGAGTGGCCAGGTGTTCCTGGACAACTTGTTTCCCTATTTGGGGTTGGATTTCCCCCAATCCTTCGTCCATTCCATGTTGCTGAGGTTGAAGATGGCTTTCTTTTTGTGAGAAGACCGAGGCAAAGAAGGCATTAAGCAGTTCTGCCTTTTCCCTATCCCCTGTCACCATCACCCCATCTACTCCTTGCAGTGGCCCTATCGCCTCCTTTTTCTTCCTTTTTCTACCAACATAAGCAAAAAAAACCTTTTTTGTTGTTTTTTATGTCCCTGGTAAGCCTGAGCTCATTTTGCGCTTTAGCCTTGCGAACCTTTTCCCTACAGGAGTTGGCTATACGTTTGAATTCTTCTTCGGTGATTTCTCCCCTTTTCCACTTCTTGTGCATGTCACTTTTGAGCTTTAGCTCAGTTAGAAGTTCTTTGGACATCCATTCTGGCTTCTTTGCACTTGTCTTATTTTTCTTCTTTGTTGGCACTGTTTGCATTTGCGCCTTGAGTATTTCACTTTTGAAAAACTCCCATCCATCCTTAACTCCCTTGTTTTTTAATATCGGCGTCCATGGAATGCCGCTCAGTAATTCCTTCATTTTTTGGAAGTCAGCTCTCTTAAAGTCCAGAATGCGTGTTTGACTTGTCTTAGTTTCAGCATTCCTTTGTATTGCAAACTGCAGGAGCACATGGTCACTTGCCCCTAAGGATCCAACCACTTCAACTGTATTGATCAGGTCTTCCACATTTGTTAAGATTAGATCAAGAGTTGCTGATCCCCTTGTTGCCTCTTCTACCTTCTGGACCATAAAATTATCTGCAAGGCAAGTGAGGAATTTGTTGGACTTTGTACTCTTGGCTGAGTTTGTTTTCCAGCAGATATCGGGATAATTGAAATCGCCCATGACTACTATATCTCTTCTTTGTGCCTGTTTGGTCAGCTGTTGACAGAAGGCTTCATCAAGTCCTTCATCCTGACTCGGAGGTCTGTAGTAGACACCCACGACAAGATCTTTTTGAGTCCCGGTTCCCTTGATTCTTATCCAGATGCTTTCAAGCTGGTTTCCCGGATTACAGTCTTGCATTTCTTCTGCAACGTAACTGTTTTTGACATATAAAGCTACTCCCCCTCCTCTCCCCTTTGTTCTATTTATGTGAAAGAGGTTATAGCCCTCAATGGTTAAATTCCAGTGATGGGAGTCATCCCACCAGGTTTCAGTGATGCCTATGACATCGTATGTGTGGTGCTGTGCTAGGAGTTGGAGTTCGTCTTGCTTATTTCCCATGCTCTGAGCATTAGTGTAAAGACATGTAAGCCCCTGTGACCTCCCCTCGAACTGTTTATTTGGGATTATTGTGCTCTCTGTACTTGGTCCTTGCTGTGTTTGTGCAGCCCTCCGTTTAGCCTTACGGCGGTTCCCTGTGGTCGTGGGTAATATAGTGTTCGCCAGGCTGTTGTTCCCCTCCCCCAGTGGATTTAGTTTAAAGTGCGCCTGATGAGGTTTGTGAGTCTGTGTGCAAAAAGATGTTTTCCTACTTGTGTGAGATGCACCCCATCGCTTGCCAGTAGTCCATCCTCTTGGAAGAGTAGACCATGGTCAAGGAAGCCAAAATGCTCCTCTTGACACCATTTTCTGAGCCAGTTATTGACCTGTACTATTTTTCTGGCCCTTGTAGAGCCATGTCCTACAACGGGGAGGAGGGATGAAAAGATCACATGTACATTATACAGTTTTAGCTTTGTTCCCAGAGCTCGAAAATCATTTGTGATCTTTTGAAAAGTATGCCTAGCGGTGTCATTGGTACCTACATGAATCAACATAAGGTGGGGAGGGTGATGGGGCTTTAGGAGCCTGCTGAGCCTCTGAGTGATATGGTGTATTTTTGCCCCCGGGAGGCAGCATGTTTCTCGAGCCATCCCATCCGGTCTGGAAATGATGGCTTCCGTTCCTCTAAGGAGGGAGTCACCTACTACCAAGACCTGTTATGGAACTTTGTTAAGGAAAAACCTAAACTGAAAAAAATCTTAACTGTTTAGGAGTTATTCTTACAGAGTGGGTGTAGGGGATAGGGGTCACATATAGAATTTCATATTTCACATAAAACAGTATTTTCTGTACAGAACGTTGTGTATTTTGGAAATTACATTGCCCAACATTGGCTCTTTTTGGTCTGAAAGCAGCCTTTGCTATGCAAAACAAAATATTTCTCAGCAGTAAGTACTGTTTTGTGCACACAAACACACACTAGCCTCACTTGGAATTTTTGCTGCATAAATCCTGGACTCTGAATATGGGTTTTGAATAGTTTCTCATTATTGTAAGGAAACAGCTAAAATTACTGATTGATTCCTTTGGGAATGAATGGTGTAGACCATGTCAGAGAAACTTATGTCTTTGTCCCCATGTTGCAATGCAGAGCAATGCCATCATTAGATGGACTTTACTGAATTCTCCTAGAAGACACCTGAAGATGATACAATTATCTAAAGACACAACCAGACACTTCTGCCAGCCATTGAATATCCATAATGGGGTCAAATTTCAGGGAGTGACCCATGAAAGGGCAGAGAGAATCATCTTCTTAGCATTTTAAGGAAAATTGATATTTTAGCACCATCACAAGCAATGCATTTTGATAGTTTGTTTGATTATTTATTTATTTATCTACAGTATTTATATTCTGCCCTTCTCACCCCGAAGGGGACTCAGGGCAGATCACATTATGTACATATAAGGCAAACATTCAATGCCCATAAACACATCGAACAGAGACAGACAGACAGACAGACGGACGTAGAGGCAATTTAACCTTTTCCTGAGGGGATGTTCGATTCTGGCCACAGGGGGGAGCAGCTGCTTCATCATCCACTCTGATGGCACTTCCTCACTTCCTCATTCCAAGTCGTAAATTAGTTAAACTTGCCTCTCCACTTTTATAAGTGGTACCTTATTTCCTACTTGATAGATGCAACTATCTTTCGGGTTGCTAGGTCAGCAACGAGCAGGGGCTATATTTTATTTTTAATTGACGGGTGCTCACCCCGCCTCGAACTGGCTGGCCTCGAACTCATGCCCTCATGGTCAGAGTTATTTATTGCAGCAGCTGCTTACCAGCTTGCGCCACAGCCCGGCCTCAGTAGTTTCTACTGTAGTTTCTACTGTAATTCTCTTCCTGAAATATCACATGGATGAATGTAGTCCTCATTCTTTTCTTCTTCTTCTTCTTCTTCTTCTTTTTTTTTTTAAAAAAAAGAGGGACACTTTACAATTGCGGAAGTCTGAAATCTAGGTTTTAAAAAGGAGGGAAATATAACCACAGCAAAGTGGTGATATATCAAAATTCTGCAATTCCTGAAGAATATTTTTAATTACCATAAAAGTTTAATGCAAGAGGAAAAGGAGCATCAAGGCCCCCTGGAATGTCCACTCTTAAATTTTACTGAAATGATCTAACATGGGGAAGAGTTCCCATCCTACATGTAGGTAAATGCCTTTACCCTTTTATGTGTGAATCAGGAGCTCTGAAGAGAATTGTTACATGACTTCTAAAACCTCATTCTCTACACATTTTAATCACAGATGGAGACCCACAGAAAATGTCCAGAAGTAGTTTTGTGTTGCATGATGGGCTCTGTGAGACTCCATCTTTCAACTGTTTTGAAAGTGTATAGAAATGGGAGGAGGTAGTTTCTGTGTCTGATGAGTTCCTCACACTACATAAACTGCCAGATTCCACATTGTTTGGCATGATATTCAGCAACCCTAACACACATTTGAGGACCCTTCTATACAGCTGAATAAAATCTACATTATCTGCTTTGAACTGGATTATATGGCAATATAGACTAAGGGCCCTTCCAGACAAGCCCTATACCCCAGGATCTGATCCTAGGTTTTCTGTTTATCCCAGATTATCTGGCAGTGTAGGCTCATATCATCCAGTTTAAAGATGAAAACCTGCGATCAGATCCTGGGATATAGGGCCTGTCTGGAAGGGCCCTAAAATAATCCAGTTCAAATCAGATAATGTGGATTTTTTGCTTTGATAACCTGGATTATCTGGCAGTGTAGAGGGCACCTGAGTCTCAATCACAAATGCGGTAAGACTCTCATATCTGTATTCCAAGATCCCTTGTGGATACCTGAAACCATGGATAATAATAGACCCTATATTTTGACTATACTTGGGCTGGAAGCATGCCATAGAATTGTACTGGATGACCTAGAAAGGCCCACAAACACAAGCAGGGGGATCTTTTATTTGAATTGTCAGAAAGTGAAACTGTGGGTGTTGAATCCATGGATAAAAATCACACTGTATTAAATAACAGATATAATTTACTTCATGCACAATGCAGGGAAGGTACCTTATAATTTTTAAAACTTTCACCTTGTATTTCAGAATCTCTGCTAATGCATTTTTATAACCTGTCACAGACATATAAACATTCATTATCCTTGGTCTTTAAAGCAATTACATGTTCTATCCCCTGACAGAATCAACAGAAAAAGGGTTTGCAGGTGTGAAGAAATTATCCTGACATTTTGGATTAAAATTTTGTCCTAATCAATGGCAGGCACCATCTTTGGCAGCAAATCAGGGAATCATGGCTGTGCATTCTATTTCTGGGGGAAGGCTGGAGCCAGAAATATTGTGGGTTTTAAGGACAAGCCAGCCCATTTATTTGTATAATCTAAAACAGAGAAAAGTAATTAGTGTACATTGTTAACTAATGTTCAAACATTCAGTGGAAGACGCTGGAGTTTACAGTCTCCTTAAGATGGCAAAATCATCTTCAGTGACACCAACAACTAGTATGCTATCTGCATGTTTGGATTTCCTCTCCCACCAGTCCCAAATCCCATTGGTTCCAGCATGATCAGTGAAGTCTGAGAATAAAGTTTCCATTCCTCAGGACCAGACCTGAATCTCAGGGCACTTCCAGACAGCACTAAATCATGGGTTTTAAACAGGGGCAAAAATCCGAGGACTTCAGAAGAGGTCCACATACAGACCTGTTAGTCCTAGGATTTCTGCCTCCGTTGTCCAGACTTGCTGTTTTGTTCCGAGATTTTTAGGCTCCCAAGATAGCCGTCATAGTATTTCCATCTGAATTTTTTTTAAATTTTTTTAAAATTTTTTAAAAAAGGCCCTGGATAGGAATATACAGATATGCGGATCTCTGCAAGAGTTTTGTTCTTTGTCCTGGTCAGAAAAACTGCTCCCCAGATGTTTCATGAAGTATCTGCCATACAAACAAACCTAATAGGTTAGGACCACTTCTGCCCAAGTCAGCAGTGCACAATGAAACAGTAACACACACTTTCAAGCCAGGAACAGAACTCTGTCATTATTGACACTTTTTAGAGAGAAGCTTTGGTGCATTCAGGGGCTGTTCAGTAAAAACAAACAAACAAAAAAAAAAAACAAAAAAAAAACCTTAACTGACCCACCTGGTACCTAGAGGGAGCTGTCTATCAATTCCAGAAACTGCTGAGAGTCCTCAGTGGTGACAACAATTCGGACTTTGACAACGCTTTTGGTGTTTGTTGTTTTCTGGAATTCTTAATCTTTACACTGGTTATGTTTAATTATTCCTTGTCGTACCTCTTTGTCTATCTGGATCATTGACTTTGTGCGATAGTTTCTGGTCTGACTGTGACCTTGCCCCTGCATCTTTCTTTATCTTCTTGGATTTCCTATGCATATCTTGAACTGTATTGAGTTTCCTGTAGTTGCTTCTTTTAGGATAATCTGTCACTTTGGATGCTTGCTGGCCATGGGCACAGGACAGTATTTGCCTTTAAACTGCTTGTTGACTTGTGGCAAATCCATAAATTTCATAGGCCTACAGCACCTAATATTTCATGATGCTCTCTGATTCAAGTACTAACCAGGCCTGGCAACTGTTCAGTTTCTGTGATTAGAAAGAATTTGGTACTTTGAAGATATTAGTACTTCTTACTTCTTCAAGGATGGACCATCTAGTTTAACCAAGGCTAGTTATATATTCTTGGCATATGGAGTGACATCCTTGTGACCATGGTACTATTGGGAAAATTGTAAGTGCCCCCAAAACCCTACTTAAAACCCAGCTATCCACACTGAGAGGCGGAGGTCTGTGGTGGTAGGTTTTTGGTTCCCTATGTCTGTTTTGGAGAAGCTGATCTAGGCTGTTGAGAGATCTCCCCTTCCTACTTATGTGTTAATATTGGTGTTTATTTTAATGACACATTCTTAGCTACTGCCTTAGTTAATGCTAATCCCAGTGATATCGCCAGTGGCTGTCCTTCCTTCTTGGGCCTGGGATGTACCAGATCTAGCAATCATAGTCAGAAATACTGAATGTTATATTCATTTCCTTAGTATAAGAAGGGTCGCCTTATCTCTTGAAAGAGAAGTCCCTTATTGGAATAGAAGGGTCTGAAGAATATTCATCATTAGAGAGGCATTTTCTGGTGTCCTCTGTCTCAACTTTCCCAGCTAAGGTGCTTTTGACAAAGTCCTCCATGACATTCTCGCATGCAAACTAGTGACCAAGACAATACAACTGTTATGTGAATATGTGGTTGGTTTATGCAATTAACCAAACAATGTTCATTAATGGTTCATCTTCTTTCTGAAGAAGTGGTGTCTCATAGTTCTGCCCTGGACTCAGTTTTGTTCAACATATCCATAAATGAATTGGATGATGGAACAGATGCCATGCTAATTAAATCTGCAGATAGCGCCAAATTGGCAGAGGGAACTAATACCTCATAGACAGAATCAATAGCCAAGTGAACTTAATGGATTGGAGAGCTAGACAAAAGTAACTAAATGCATTTCAATAGGGATGGATGTAAAATACTAACTCTACACTGGAAAAATTAGATGCACAAATAAAAAAATGATAAAGGGCTCTTGTAGCACCTCTGAGACTAACTGAGAGAATGAAATTTGTAGCATTTGTAGACTTAAGTGTACTTCACCAGAAGTATTGGATGAAGTGCCTAAAAAGAACTCTTCATGGCTATGAATGAGCAGGTTGTCTATGTGAATGGCACAGAAATGCGAAACATGGGGACAACTTCAGTGACCAGTTCAATTTTAACTACCTGATGAAAGATGTTATGTGATGTCAAAGTGAGTAGAAAGTACGAATATTGATGAGCTGGACTGTATTTTGAGGAAGATGACAGAGGTGGTAAAGTTTCTGAAAACCAAGTCCTTTGAGGAATAGCAAAGAGAGTTGAGTTTTTAGTTTGGACATGACTGAAAGGTGATATGACAGCTATCATTAAATTTCTGAAGGGCTGACATGAAGGACAGAGTTTGATTTCTTCTGCCCTGGGACATAGGACCTGAAGCAGCAGATTTAATCCAGGGAAAAATATATTCTGACTAGACATTAGGAAGACCATTCTCACATTGTGAACCATTTGATTGTGGAAAGGGATGGGCTGACTTTATCAGAGGGTCTGAACTGGCATTACATGGGCATTTTTCAGACATGTTTTAGCTGTATTTTTCTGGGGTTTTTGGGTTTTTCCAGTTCTATGATTCTTTGGTCAGAGATTATTAGACTGATTCCTGAAATCTCACTTTCAAGAGAAAAAAAACTAACCGAAGAAGTCCCAACCTTCTTTGTTTATAGAACCCAAATGCTTTGGCTCCAAATGAATGGAAATATGTCATAGAATTACTTTTCAGTAAAGCCATTAGTGGGTCTAAATACCCAAAAGGCACCATCTCCTGACTGATTTTGATGTTAAGATGGGTCAACCCTGGTCAGGTCATAGATAGCAGACCACCAATGAATACCAGGTGCTGGAAACAATTTTTCCAGAGGAAAGAACTGACAAAACTACTACTGAGGCCCTTTTTACACCACCATATAAAATCCAGATTATCTACTTTGAACTGGATCATATGACAGTGAAGACACAGATAATCCAGTTTGATAATCTGGATTATATGGCAGCGTAGAAGGGATGGTAAATTGTTGGCTTCTAGGCTGCATTTGGCTATTGAGGGGTCCAGTGATGTCCTTAGGACCCATATGGACTTCCTCAAGGTTCAGCATGTGTTTATACTTTTTGCTAAAAAGGAGTTTGAAGTCCAGATGGCTTTAAAAGATTTTGTTATATGTAAATATGTAGTTTCAAGCCAGCCCAAAGGGTATGGTCAGGAGTGACATAAAAATCATGTCTGTTTATCTAAAATGATTGCCATGATTGTATGGCTGTGGTTCTCCAATGCTGTAAAACAGGGTTTCTCAAACGGTGCTCCTCCAGGTGTTTTGGATTCAGCTACCAGAAATCCAAGCAAGCTTCCCAGATGTTAGGAATTGTGGGAGCTGAAGTCCAAAATATCTGGAGGAGCACAGTTTGATAAACTCTGCTCTAAAGGAATTCAAAATTAACAGGTTCTCCTGAAAACAGTGAACAAAAAAGTCCAGCAATGAGACAGCTGTGTTCTTCATCCAATTTGGGGAGAACAGAAGGTTTAAAATAAAGTGTTTGTTGATAAAACCGTCACATGTGCAGACATCTCAATTGCAAAGTCCATTAGAAAAGGTCTAATGCCTGTAAGCAACTTTCAGAAACTATCAAATTTTGACCTTTGTTGTCAATATTTGATCTTGAGATGTTAAGTTCTGGCAGCATGGATAATATTCAGAGACAAACAGTTCCCTCAGAGAACATGTACCATCAATATTCCATTCACATAATGTTTTAAGAATTACAGTAGTTTCTGGAGCTCTTGCCACCCGTCCTGTAATTCAAATGGGAAACATGTCGTGAAGTTGGACTGACATGAATGATCAGTGATCCATTTTTCTTGGTCTCACTTTCCATTCTCCAACAGATTCACAAACAGTACAAAACACTGGTAAGCAGAGTCATTACAATGTTTCTGTGAAGCATTTCAGGACACACAGCATCAATTTATTAGATCACATCATAGAACACTGCTTACAATGCTTAGCTCTCCCTTAGGTTTTGCTGAAGGAATCTTTGTGTTTGTATGTGTGGAGGGAGACTGAGTGTTATTTCAAGTTATTTAATAATCACTCAATTTCAATCCTCCCCTGCACTTTTGATGGAAAATAGTCAGGGAGCGCATGACCTGAATGCACCTTTGTTTTTGAAATATGAAATATAAAACCAAATTTCTCTATTCATAGAAGAGCTTTCTTTAAAGGGATTGTGTACATAGGAATGCAATTATTGTTTAACTTTACATCTTTTAGGAATGTGGGATCTAGAGCTATGGCCTAGTCAATTATAATTTCTGATAATGAAGATGTAATGATGCTCAATTTCAAAGGTAAGTAACAAGTGGGAAAAATTACCTTGGGTGTTTTAGTTAGGATTAAAGAAGGCCCTAAATATCCCGAAGGCACCAGATCCCATCTGGTCTTAGAAACTGAGCATGATCAGCCATGGTTAGCACTTGGGTCTAGTTCTGGGCACCGTAATTCAAGAATGATATTGACAGAGAAGGACAACTAAAATGGTCACGGGTCTGGAAACTGTGAATCCCTCTGAGAAGTAGCTTAGGGAGCTGGAGATGTTTGACTTGGAGAAGAGAATGTTAAGAGGTGACAAGATAGCCATGTTTAAATGCAGTATTTGAAATGAGGTCATATTGACACTGGAGCACATTTTTCTGCAGCTCGAGACAAGGGGTGAATCTACACTGCAGAAAGAATGCAGTTTGACACTACATTAACAGCTATGGTTCAATGCTCTGGAATCCTAGGAGTTGCAGCTTGGTTACTCTTTGGCAGAAAAAACTAAAATACTTTGTAAAACTATGAAAACAGCACTAAGCCATGACAATTAAAGTGGTGTCAAGCTGAATTAATTCTACACCCTAGCATACAGAAGGGGACCCATGATGGCACAGCGTGTTAAAGCTCTGAGCTGCTGAACTTGCAGACCAAAAGGTCGCAGGTTCAAATCCAGGGAGTGGAATGAGTGCCCGCTGTTAGGCCCAGCTTCTGCCAACCTAGCAGTTCAAAAACATGCCAATGTGAGTAGATCAATAGGTACCGCTCCGGCAGGAAGGTAACGGCGTTCCATGCAGTCATGCCAGCCGCAGGACCTTGGAGGTGTCTATGGACAACGCCAGCTCTTCAGCTTAGAAATGGAGATGAGCACAAACCCTCAGAGTCAGAAACGACTGGACTTAACGTCAGGGGCAACCTTTACCTTTACCTTAGCATACAGAGCAATGGATTCGAACTGCAGAAAATGAGATTCTACCTACCTAAACATTAGGAAGAAGAGTTGTTCAGCAGTGGAATATGCTGCTTGGGAGTGTGGTGTGGGCTCCTTTGGAGGATTTTAGACAGAGGCTGGATGGCCATCTGTTGGGGGTGCTTTTATTGTGCATACCTACATGGCAGAGCATTGGACTGGATGATATCTGAAATATCTTTCAACTCTATATACCCATGATTTTATGATTTCAGCTGAACCATCTAAAGTATGATGAGAATGGAGATTGTTTTATTTATCATGTGCTTTTGTGGACAAAATAGCTGTTCAGCTGCAACTACATACAAGTCTGTTGAAAACTACACAGATTGCAAATCAAACCTAGCAGTCTTTCATGTTCCACAAGACTCTTTGTTATTTTAACTATAAGACACTGATGATCACCACTGAAGTATTCATTTGGAGGCTTGATGAAATAATTTGCAAACAAAATGCCCACACTAAGAACCCAGAAAACATAATTGTTTAAATAGTTCTTGCCCAGTCGCTTGATCACAAAAACATGCTTGGACAATAGATGTCATCTGATGCCATGGATGGGGTATTTTCCAAGTATCCTTACCCACATGAGCCACTAACAGGTATCTTAGGGCCCTTCTACACAGCCATATAACCCAGAATATCAAGGCAGAAAATCCCACAATATCTGCTTTGAATTTGGTTATCTGTGTCCACACTGCCATACATTCTGGCTCAAAGCAGATAATGTGGGATTTTATTCAGCTGTTTGCTTACACTTGGAAAAAAAGTAATGCAACAATCAAAACATTTAGGATGACTCACTCTTCATTACATGGTGAGATGCAATGCAGTTAATAAACAAGCAGTTCTATGGCTAATGGGCTCAAAACCTTTGGGATTTTGTGGGCTGGATTGCTCTGACATTCATAGGTTGCAAGTGTTTTGTTGACACTTTTTTCCTGGGAAGAAGCTGGGTTGGAAGCAAACTCACTTTAGAGACTGCTGGGTCTTCTGTATGGAAGAAGTTAGGAAAATATTGTTGATATTTTTCATTCAGTGCCAAAGAAGCTCAAAAAGTGTACATGGAATAAATTATGAGGATGAGTGCAATTCATGAATTAGTCACAAAGCAAACTAATTGGTTATTTGAGCTTCCACAGAGTTTTGAATTTGCAAAGAGTATTTCATGGAGACACATCCTGGTTGTTCTTGTCCTTTTTTTGCTATCAAGTTGACCTTGACTTCTGGAAACCCTAAGAATGAGGGACATCTAAGAGCCTCCATCATTCACCACTGGGTTGTGGTTTCTTTGATTGAAGCAATCCACCTGCACTGATACCTTCCTCTTTTTTTACTGCCTTCCCCTTTACTAGGTTTTATGACTCTCTGTAAGGAGTAATGTTGTCTCATCATGTGTTCAGTGTACAACAGTCTAAGTTTAGACATCTTTTCTCTAATCTTACTAAGTGATAAATACCCCACTTTTCACTTTTAGGGCCACTCTATGCGCCCCCCCCCCCCCCCACCAACACACAGTATGTTCTGGTGGGTGACATCAACATAAATGGGATGATTTGGCTTTGACCAATCTCTAGGTCTTCCAATGCAACTTTATTGTATGCTGGGACTGGAATTGAGGCATTGGAATTGGGACCGGGCTGTGGCGCAGCTGGCTAGTAACCAGCTGCAATAAATCAGTACTGACCGAGAGGTCATGAATTTGAAGCCCGGGTTGGGTTAAGCCCCCTACCATTAAATAGCCCTGCTTGCTGTTGACCTATGCAGCCTCGAAAGACAGTTGCATCTGTCAAGTAGGGAAATTTAGATACGATTTATGCGGGAGGCTAATTTAACTAATTTACAACATCATAAAACTGCCAGCAAAACACGAGGAAAGGAATGAGGAAGTACAGCCACTAGTGGACAGTGAAGCAACAGCTCCCCCTGTGGCCGGAATCGTGAAGCTGGTAAAAAATGTTAAATGCCTCTGTGTCTGTCTATATATGTTGTTTGTCTGTTGGCATTGAATGTTTGCCATATATGTGTTCATTGTAATCCGCCCTGAGTCCCCTTCGGGATGAGAAGGGCGGAATATAAATACTGTAAATAAATAAGTAAAAATAAATTTTAATGATGTTTTCCCATAATCATGGTCCAGCTGGGAACGTATTTCTTATGCCAGCATAACATTCTCCTATGTCTCATTACAGTAGAATTACTTCCTCTTACACTCTCTTAATCCTCTCTTACAATGGTGCAACACTCTCTTACAGAAGTACAGTACTTACTTGTGTCCACATAATACTATCTTATGTGGACACAAGCAAGTACTGTACTACTGTAAGAGAGTGGTGCAGCATTGTAAGAGAGGATTAAGAGAGTGTAAGAAGAAGTTATTCCTCTGTAATGTGACATAGGAGAATGTTATGCTGGCATAAGAGATACATTCCCATGATTATGGGAAAACATCATTAAATACCTCATTTCCAGTCTCAGCATACAATAAAGTTGCATTGGAAGACCGAGATGTTTCTAGAGCAGTGGTTCTCAACCTGTGGGTCCCCAGATGTTTTGGCCTTCAACGCCCAGAAATCCTAACAGCTAGTAAACTGCTTGGGATTTCTGAGAATTGTAGGCCAAAACACCAGGTTGAGAATCACTGTTCTAGGGAGATAGGAATTTGCTAGGTCTTTCAATGTAACTCTATGGGACCTCTGTGGGAAGTATACCATAGAGTCACCTACAGACCATTTCCCCCCGGACATGAAACTGATATGGATTCTACAGTTACTAGGTTCTTACTGGAATAAGTGTGTTTTCTCAACACACAAAAGCATTACATCAGTATATGAGAAAAAAATGCCAATTTAAAATAGTGTTACGTTGACAAAAATAATCAAAAAGGATTTCAACCATAGTCTTTGGACTCTCCTTCCCTTAATACCTGATACTTCTCATATTGAAAACCTTCCTCACCTTTTTCTTATCACTGATAAACAAAAACAATTCCAATGTCCTTCCCAAACCCTCACACAGTTTCCCACATAAGACTTCATATCCTATAACCTGTAACTTTATTTCTACTCTTCCAAACATAGAATTGGACAGGAAATGAGATGGTAAGGTGACTGTGACCAACTAAAAGGTCCCATTCAGAAGGTTGGGGAAGTTGGCTGTGCAAACTACATCATTCAGGAAATAAATGTTTTGAAAATCAACCTTAGTAGATTAAAGGTGTTCCCAAGGGACAGCTGGACAGAAAAAATCAATGATTTTTTATTGTTCAGTGTAGAAATAAGTAAGTTGTGGACGGAGAACATTTTTTATAGCTGAAGTTGAAGCACTTATTAAAGTTGTCGTGGGAAGTGTGTGTCAAAAGAAAGTGGAATGTAACCAAAAACAAAGGCTTAAAAGAAAAATATATTTGCTTCATGGGTTTGCTTCATGGGACCCTGTCAAGAACAATCTAAATGATGTGCAGTAAGTCAAGATGGATTTTACTGCACAATTTTGCTATTCCACTGCACCCATATTACAGTAATAGATGATACATATTGGAGTGATAACCTTAAATATCTCAATTCTCCTCATTTGCAGAATTGCACCAATTCAGCCATTCATTCTCCCAAACTTCTGCATACTCTCATAACCCTGCCTTCTTGCACATCTCCCATTCTGTAAATTATATATATATATATATATATATATATATATATATATATATATATATATGAGAGCAATTTCACCTTTGAAATACAAAAAAGGCAAATATAACTATAAAATATAAAATCAACAGAAAACAGGCAGATTGGGAATAGTGAAAAGGGGACGGGGAGGAGGTAGAGCACATGCCAGTGAATAGGGTTGGTATTGAAAAAGTTTGATTGGAAATGTAATCAAAACTAACACAACACAGATAAATATAATATACCTCACGTAGGCAGAATAAAACAAAATGGACCAATATAGGATAAGTAACATCTGGTTTGATAACAAAACTTGTGTAGATGAACTATTAGTAGATCACAAGCAAAACATGAGTCAACAGTATGACGGAGCAGCCAAAACAAAAAACAAAACCCAATATAAATTCTAGACTGTATGAACAGGTGCATTGTGTTCAGATCAAGGGAAGCAATAATAACAATGTATTCTACTTTGGTCAGATCTTACTTGGAATGTTTTGTTCATTTCTGAGCACCACATTCAAGAAAGATATTGGTAAGCTGGAAGAAGGCATTAATCAAGATGATAAGGAATCTTGAAACCAAACTTATGAGGAACAGCACAGGGATCTGTGTATGTTTAGCCTGGAAAAGAAAAATTGACAGATATCATGATAGTCATATTTAATGGAATGTAGAAGATGGGATGAGCTTGTTTTCTGCTGCTCTGGAAAGAAGAATGTGAACCAATCCACTTTCAATATTTAGAGATACCATCTAAATATTAAAAACTTCTGCACGGTTGAACATTAAGATTTTCCTTGCTGTTTGATAAGGGAATATACTGCATCAGAAAGATCTCATCTTTCTTAGGAGATCTTTAAACTGAGAGTGGATGCCCATCATTACAAAGCACTTTAGTTGTGTATTACTAATTGATCTTTTGATGCCTTCCAGGTTTGTAATTCCATGATTTGTGTGGCCTGTTCCATCTGACTTACCAGAAGGTGCAGACAAGTATTCATTCATCTTCTGAATAATCATATCTGTAAAACCATTATTTATTGGCTGTGATGGGCAATTATCATTCTCCAGAAGATTTCAGCCTACCATAGTAATCACCCTGGTCTATGCTGCTAGTGAAGGCTTTGGGAACTTTAATGCAAAAAGCTTTGAAGGACCTCAGCAGGGTACTCCAGCCTTAGATAATACTACAATTAGTACAACAACCCTACCCTGTAGAAAATCTCTGGCAGTTGGTTTTCTCTGTACAGCTACTTGTTGATCTAATGAAATTCTGAAAATTACTTCCCAGTGATGCAGTCCACTTGACAATTTTGCATCTACCTCACACATTTCCTTATGGACCATCTGATCCAGGCCCAAGAGACATGGGCAAACAAGGAAGGTTATTCAGAACATTTATATCAATACTTATTGTCAGACTTGTTGAAGGGTAAACAGATGGACATGTATGGTAACCATGTTGTTCCTCCAGAAAGCAATTACAGATGTTGCCCTTGGAAAACAGCACCATTTCTCCCAAAAGCAATTTCATAGAATCATAGGGTTGGAAGAGACTAGACTATCCCATCCTATTCTGCAATACAGGAATACATGATCAAAGCACTCCCAAAAGATGACCATCCAGCCTTGGTTTAAAACCTTCCAAAAATAGGAGACTATACCACATTCAGAGATAATGTGTTCTGGTATTAAACAGCTCTTATTATCAGGATGTTTCTCCTAATGTTTAAGTGGAATCTCTTTTCCAATAGTTTTAATACATTGCTCCATATCCTAGTATCTGAAGTAGCAAAAAACAAGCTTGCAACATCTTCAATATGGCTTTCTTTCAAATATTTAAACATAGCTATCATGTTTAACCTTCTATCATGGCCTCTTAACCTTCTCTTCTTCACGCTAAACATGCCCAGATCCATAAGCTGTTCAATATAGGGAGCCATGGTATCTATAACTTTCATCATCTCAGTCTTCCTTTTCTGTACACATTCCAGCTTATCAGTATCTATCTTGAATTGTGATGCCCAGAACTGGGCACAGTATTCCTGGTAAGGTATGAGCAAAGCACTTCCTCAATCACTTCCAAGAATTTCTTTTATCTAAGTGTCCTTCCTCCCAAACAACCCATTTCCTCCATTCTTCTGTGTATAACCACCAGCTTGTTTTTGTTGTGCATTGGGTTTCGGGATGGTTGTTTATAGTCATTTATTTTTCAATGTGAACAGTGGGAAGCTTAAGAATACTCCATATTAAGGGGATGAATCATCTAAGTGCAGAACATTATTATGGTATTTTTAATTCCCAGCTTGCCTTTTCCAAATCTATTTGTTTTAATCCTGAACATGACACTGAGATGGTAGCGAATATCACTTATTATATCTGACACTTGAGGGCAAGACAATATGCTTTAAGGGCAAGCACAAGTACCTACTTTGTGTCTAAACCAAGCTAGATAGGTAGGCAGGTAATATTCACAAACATGTATAAGTGCCATTCCAACAAAACTCATTACTGCAAATAATGGAACCCAGTTTACAATATGTATAGATTACAGAGGTCAAGGACTGTGAAGTGCAATGATGACAACTGCATAGATCCATCATTAAAACTTTTTTTCATTCCTATGAGTTTGTTGTGGTAGTAGAAAGTTTGGGATAATATTGATAATATTGTAGCTACACCGTAGAATTAATGCAGTTTGACACCACTTTAACTGCCATGGTTCAATGGCATTGGATGATGGGACTTGTAGTTTGGTAGAGAAGCACTCTATGGCAGAGAAGGCTAAAAGACATTGTGAAATTACAGCTCCCATGATTACATGGTATTGAGCCATGGCAGTTAAAATGATGTCAAAATGCATTAATCCTACAGTGTTGATGCAGACCAACCAAGTCAAATTGAAGGCAAATAACAACAATGAGAGCAACAACAACAACAATACAGGGGGATTAAGATTAGGGACAATAGAATGTTTTAAAATATTTGATGCAACCCAAGGCTGAAGTTTGGGTGAAGGTCAGGATTCCAATTCTTATCTTTGGGTGGCCTTGGACAAATTAGTCCTTCTCAGAATTAGAGGAAGGCAAAGGCACATGTCTCCTAAATAAATCTTGCCAAGAAAACCATAAGATAAGGTTGCCATTAAATCACAGGGTGTGCATCTACATTGTCGAATTCATGCAGTTTGACACCACTTTAAGTGTCATGGCTCAATACTATAGAATCATGGCAATTGCAATTTTACAATTCGGGATGATGCCTCATCAACTAAAAATCCCAGAATTGAATTATGCCAGTTAAAGTGGTATCAAACTGCATTAATTCTGTAATCTAGATGTGCTAAAAGTCAACTTGAAAGCATGTAAAATAACAATGGGAGCAAGAACATCAGCACATTTCTGGCAACTGAGATTAGAGATGGAAATAATTTGTGAAAATATTTGAAAAAAATGTCAAAAGATTTTTTTCCCCCAACTGTTTAAGGGCTCTCTTGAGAAGAAGTCAGGACTAATGAGAATCTTCCAGTTTCAGATCTGAAATAATGCTTCTTCCTTTCAGTTTAGCTTTATTGGAGTCCCCTCCAGGATTATTTTATTCATTTCCTGCTTTGATTGATGGCCAAACTGCATTTACAATGATTCATTACATAGCTCCCATTTCAACTTATGTTTTATCTTATCAGAGAAAACCAGACATAGCTGTACAAACAATAGTTCTGTGATCTTCAGGCCCTAACTTAATGTAATTGCAGTTGGCAAACTAGAATTAAGAAAATATTACTACATTTAATTTTGGGGAAAGGAAAAATGAATATGTTCTTCTGCCGGGGACAAATGAAGAAAATTGCATTTTCATCTAAAGCATCCTGGGAAAAGAAATCAGAAAACGCTGGGTCATATATGTGATTTTCTTCTCTGAAAAGGGCAATTAGCAGCAGAAACAAACTTATTAGATCATTTGCTTTTGGTGACAAAATCGCAGATTCAAATCCACGCTGGAGAAGTCTCTGAAGGGGTTTGCTTAAAAGCCTAGGCAAGTGTATGCTTTCAGTCTTGCCTTGAGATTATCCCAAAGGAGTTTTACAGTGTCATTTAAAGTGCAAAGAAGAGAACATTTTGAACCTTTGCATAAGTGTTCTCACAGCTATCTAGTGAGGACATTAGTGCAGTCTGCCTCTGCCTTTTTCAGAGTGATTTACGGGCCTTGGATCATGCCTTCAGAGCATCCAAAGATCATTACTGGCCGTGCTTCCTCCTTTTCCATCTACCAGGCAGCTAAGTCCTTATGGAAAATGTTGCCTTCAGAAAAGTGTTTAGCTTGAATAAACTCTTAGCCCTCTCATCTCCAGGCTAAACCTAAACTGCTCCTCATAGAACTAGGCTTCCAAACCTTTGATCATTTTTTTTGGTCACCTTTCTCTGGACACATTGCAACTTGTCAATATTCTTCTTGAATTGAGTTGCTGAGAACTGGACACAATATTCCAGATGTGGTCTGATGAAACAAAACTCGATGGGACTATGACTTCCCTTTATTTAGACATGATACCTCTATTGATGCCTGGTAGTGCAGCAGGGAGTGGGGTGAGCGCCCACTATTAGCTCCAGCTTCTACCAACCTAGCAGTTCAAAAACATGTAAATGTGAGTAGATCGATAGGTACCTCTCCAGCAGGAAGGTAATGGTGCTGCATGCAGTCATGCCACACCCATGTCTTTGAAGGTGTCTATGGATAATGCCAGCTATCTTTGGCTTAGAAATGGAGTTGAGCACCAACCCCCAGAGTCAGACATGACTGAACTTAATGTCAGGGGACAACCTATACCTTTATCCTTTACTTTTGGCATAGAATAAAAAAAATAGAGTTTGGAAAGACCACATGGGTTATCTAGTCCAACCTACTGCCAGGCAGAAAAAGCACAATCAAAGCACCCTGACAGATGACCATCCAGCCTGTTTAAAAGCTGAAGCATCATGTTTTTAAGCTGATGCATCATATTGTTGACTCATGTTCAGCTTATAGTCCCCCGCTTGGTAACGTAGTCCCCCTCTGCAATCATCATCGTGTTTCAAGTATTGCGTTCAACATAATAAACAGAAGCTGTTCCACATAACATTACCTTTACACCTTTTCTATAACATCTCAAGGGGTCATCTCTCCATTTCAGGTTTTAGCCATAACATTTGAGGTCCGCTGTAAGTTTGCCAAAATTGTTTCTTCATCCTACATGCTCATAACCTTTAGGTAGTAAAAGGTAAAGGTTTCCCCTGACGTTAAGTCCAGTCATGACTGACTCTGGGGGTTGGTGCTCATCTCCATTTCTAACCCAAAGAGCCAGCGTTGTCCATAGACATCTCCAAGGCCATGTGGCCAGCATGACTGTATAGAGCACCGTTACCTTCCCACCGGAGTGGTACCTATTGATCTACTCACATTTGCATGTTTTCGAACTGCTAGGTTGGCAGGAGCTGGGGCTAACAGCAGACGCTCATTCCGCTCCTGGGATTTGAACCTGGGACCTTTTGGTCCGCAAGTTCAGCAGCTCAGCGCTTTGACACACTGTGCCACCAGGGGCCCCTGGGTAGCTCACTAGATTTCTAGAGTTAAACCAAAAGATGCCTCACTTTTCTATTCCTGGATTTCCATCTGCAAACTCCATCTTCTGCTTCTTCCAGATATTAATGGTTGATGTGCTTCCAGTCTTCTGCATCCCTTCAGGACTAATGGCTTTTCGAAGGTTTCTTCTGTCCCTGTGGGTGTCTTCAGCTTTCAAAGTCTGTCCACTGATGAGGAACCAATTTTGGCAAACTGACTATCTCGTCTCTCCATGTTTGATTATTATTGTAATTATCAACACTCTAGTGGATATTCTGATGATTATATGAACCAATTTACTGCAAAGTTGTGATATCCTTGGCTAATCCAGCCTCGTTTTGGGGAAAATAGATTAATGCACTCACTCACCTGTCTCTGCATTCCTAATGAGCAGAAGGAACATGATCTGCCTCCTTGACACAGTGAAAATGTATTTAGTACATGCCAATGGACCCAACACCTTTGTGGTATTGATATTCTCCTTTCCTTCAACCTATTCTAAAAATCACACGTAACTGGGAATATGTGTTTGATTCTTTCAGAAATCACACTCATATTACAATTTTTCTTACTTCCTTCAAAATGCCTCTGTTGGTTTCAGATTCAGGAGGAACCCTGCATGCAATTTAGATCCCACCTTCCTCAATTTGATGCCTCTTGATGTGTTGGACCACAACTTCCATCATTCCAGGGCAGCAAAGCCAATGATGGCTGTTGTTTGGAGGTGATGAGAATGGTGATGCAGCACATCTGCAAAGAATTGCAAGGATGGACCAATGTTCCTGAAGCTGCAATATGGTGCTAATTAATCAATAGTCACTTCTTCTAATCCAAAGAAAACACAGCTGGTGGCTGATAGCTTTTATATCAGTTGGGTGGTAGATCAACTCTGAGATTGAGTGTGAACTCCTAAACTGTGATGCCTCATGGGCCCTGTAGTCCTGTTCCTAGTACTATTCTGGAAAGCACTACAAAAACTATTGGGCATAGACTCTCGTTTATCTTCAGCTCACCATCCCCAAACGGATGGGCAAACTGAGCGCACCAACGCCACTTTGGAACATGTAAACTACCAACAGGACAATTGGGCTTCACTATTGCCTCTATCAGAGTTTGCTTACAACAATGGTGTCCAGAATTCAACTAAAGAAACCCCGTTCTTTGCAAACTACGGTTTCCATCCACGTTTCTTTCCTTTTGTCATTGAAACTTCAGAAGTCCCTGCAGGGGAGGATTGGCTGCAGGAACTCACAGCAGTACAAGAACTCTTGCACCAGCAACTGGATCAAGCCAAGGAGGACTACAAACGCCACGCTGACAGCCATCGCCAGCCGGGCCCCAAGATCAAGGTAGGAGATCGGGTTCTGCTGTCCACTCGTTTTTTGCCCTCCCACCGTCCCTGCCAGAAGTTAGATGCCCGTTTCATTGGTCCCTACCCAGTGGTGGCGCAACTTAACCCCGTGACTTTCAAACTCCAACTTCCGCGCTCCATGCGCATTCATCCGGTGTTCCACCGTTCCCTGCTCCTTCCGGCAGATGGTGTTCGCCCCGACGCGACCCGGCCGCCCCCCGTCCCTGTTCTAGTGGATGGAGAGGAGGAGTTCGAGGTTCAGGACATTTTGGATTCTCGCTTTCATCGCCGCCGCCTTCAGTATCTCATTGACTGGGTGGGTTTTGGCCCCGAAGAACGCTCCTGGGAAGACGCTTCCACAGTCCATGCCCCTGATTTGGTCCGCCGCTTCCATCAGGCCTACCCTTCCAAGCCGCGGCCCCGCAACTCTCGGGGACGGGCCCTGAATGAGTGGGCCTTGGGAGAGGGGATAGTGTGATGCCTCATGGGCCCTGTAGTCCTGTTCCTAGTACTATTGTGGCAGATGAAGATGAAAACATGGGGTTTTCGCCGGTGCAACAAGAGCCGGAGTCTCTTCACCTGCCGGATGTTGACGTTTGCCCTCAAGAATTCAGTAAACCAGGCCTTGGGCAGTACTCCCCTCCGTTTCCCAGGAAGGAATCTTATTCTAGAGATAGGGGAGTTAGAGAAGCTAATCGGAGAAGCCTGAGAATCGCTGCCAAACAACGGGCTGATTAGGTCTGCCTCCCTTGGGAAATTCTAAGGAGTAATGCATCTGGACAGAGTGGGTTTCGCTTCTCGTTCTCTAGGGAAAGAGTTTGTTGGCGGGAAAACGAGACCCAATATAGGGGTTTGGCGCGAGAGATTCTTTGCGGAGTCAATTGATCAGCTTCAGGAGAGAGATCGTGTGTGGACTTCGTAACCCCAGTTCCTTGCTTCCCGGATCAAGCTTCAAGCCCTTGCCTCGCCTTGCTGTTTAACCACGGACCCTGCTCCACGCTTCATGTTTTGCCTTGTCTCCAGTCACGGACCTAGCCAAGAACCAAGTTTATTTCCAGCCTTGTTGTCAAGCTTCTTTGGACTCTAAGACTCTGACATTTCCCCACACTATTGCTTGGCAAAGTGTGTGTTTCGGTCAAGTGGATTAAAACTTTGATTAAAACTCTATCAATTATTGGACAATACATTTTTGGACTATATTTGACCTCATTTGAAAGGTCTGCTTCTGAACTATATTCTTCACTTGTTTTTATTGCTTTTATATATTTCCTTAATAAAGATATTAGATAGAGATTGGCCTCCGTGTATGGTTTTTGGTGCCCAGCAGCCAGGGTTCTGACATAAACTATCCAAAGAGCCAAAAATCTATTTTCAAAAGAACAATGCATTAGGAACTTCATAATTGCAGAACCCGTATCACTTACATGTGTCCAGAGGAAAATGGTATCTCTAAGCATTTTCTAGACACGCCCCACTCACTCAACTGATACTATTGAATACCTTTCCTGGAAATTAATGTGGAGTTGCATTGGAGAACACACTTTTGTGTTCTGCTGTAACCAGAAGTGAGTTTATTTCATAGTGTTTGGTTGTATGTGTGGCTTCACGTAATTATGGCCTAGCTGAGAATGTATATCTTACTATATTCAGCACTTTACATTTCTGACCTGTTCTGGAGCAAACTCATCAATGCAGTGGCATGGAAGCAAAGAGCCATGAGTAACAAGAGGTTTCCATTCATGTGCCAATAAAGCACTTTTTACCCACTAGGAATGGAGACTGTGCCAGAATTACTGCTGCCAAACACACTCTTGATTCATCTATCACTAGCAATGCCATCCAAATTAATCGTTGTACAGAATATCATCGACAAATGAAAAAACTCCATCCTGCCAATGATAACTTTATGCTCCACTCAGTGAAAAACCTTGCAATTGGCTTCCTCTCCTCCCAAACAATGTCTCCAAGTTCAGCACCTTGCAACAGGATGGAAAATCTCCTAGCAGGCTTTTTTGTTCATCCCTAGCTCCTTCTGCCCAGCTGCCTCCTTGATTATCTGTGATTTAATTGAAATGTTTTCTAACAGGCTCTGAATTAAACAACAAGCTTCCCTGCTCCCTGTCTCACCACTGCTGGTCAAACAACTCCTGGCTCTAACCTGAGGTGGAAGGAGACCTTTTCCAAACAAACTCTGCTTGTCAAACACTGTTGTATTTACTCTGAGCAAGGTCTTGCATATTTATTTAGCAAAAAATACTTGACTGCCAACAAGTTCTACAGCTTCAGCAAGCCAGGACAGACTTTGCAATACATGTTGAATATGCCTTATCAAAAATGCTTTGGAACAGAAGTTTTTCCTATTTTGGAAATTTTTTGGGATTTCAGAATACTTGTATATCTTGGAGATAGTTCAATAGTTTTAATAATTTTGTGCATGAGACAACATTGGTGTATATTGAATCATCAGGAAGCAAAGGTGTCACTATCTCAGTCACCCATCTGAACAATTTTGGATACCGGTGTATTTTGCAGTTCCATATGCAGGATGCTCAGTCTATATAAGACTTATAATTACATCCTTTATACTCATTGTGAATTCCTTAGCTGGATTTCTGAAATCCAAAGTATTCAGCCTTGGTCTCCAAAATCAGACTACATTTCACACTGTGAAATGTAGTTTGACCCCACATTATGCTATTGAGAAACTAATCTATTAAAGTGGATCAGGTGTTTACAAAGTAGATCCCCAGTGGTATTTTTGTCCCACTTTGGGGTTTTCAGCCTGTATGGACATGCCCTAAGACACAATAACAATCCCAGTCATTACCTGGGATATCTAGGTGGCTAGATAAAGTGTGGAATCTGACTCAGTCTATAATGGCATTGTTAATCCATTATGTTGGATTGCCTGAAAAAGATGAAAGATTCAACATATTGGTAGAAAAGCAGTCATGCTTAATTGGTTTTTGTAAAAGAAAGGAGATATAGTTAATATCATGGATGTAAAGTATACTTGTCAAAATTTCCCATCCTCGGTGAGAGATGAGAAAGGAAGGCTTGACTACCGGGTCCTCTTTCTCCCCATCCATTTAGATATCACCATTAGTAATAAGATAATGCCTCAGAACAAGAGAGCAGATGTGAGATTTTTTCATAATTTAGGATAGGCGATATTTAATAGTATGGTTCCTGTCACAGGTACAGTCAGCAGCCAGCTGGAGTGTATCCACTCCACATAATTATAGCAGTTTGACATCATTTTAATTGCCATGGCTATGTCTGAGGAACACTTAAGATTCTCTATTGTATTCTCTACAACTGTAGAAAATTGGAAATAAAGGGGTCCCTTGATATCCGCTGGGGATTGATTCCAGGACCTTCCATAGACACCAAAGTCCACGGATGCTTAAGTCCCATTGTATACAGTGGTGCAGTAACATGGTGTCTTTTGCATAAAATGACAAAAGGCCTGCTTTTTGAATTTTTAAAAATATATTTTCATGCCATGGATAGTTGAATCCATGGATGCAGAGTACTTAAATACAGAGGTCCAACGGCCTTGGGAAACTATGAGGTCCCCATGAGATGAAGCCAGTTCCAGTGGGATCAAGTTGCTCCAGTTTGGTAATATGGATATACTCCTGGTAGCCTCATTTCTCTCCTATAGCAGAAGACACGGTTGACAATATTGAGAACATGACCAGCATAGTATGCAAAATTTCTCACTAATCTCTTATCTAGCCATCTTTTCCTATCTTCCATGAAACGACAGCCAGTGGTTCCTCTTGCTGCTGCTGATTCAGATGCTTCTCTCACATGCCAATGATCCAACCATATGCTCTTGGGGGCAGAAGAGCTGACTGTTTTCAAAATCTGCAGTACAACCATCATGTGCATGAAAGGCAATATTGTGCAACTACATCATAACAGCTGAAGAACAAGTGCATGCGGAGCTGAGTGCTTATATGTACCAACATACAAAGTATAACAAATATCTAATTAAAATCCACTTGTTGTGTAGATGGGTGGATATTTCCAAACTGATAACTTGATGAGAAGCTTTCCTGATCAGATACATAGTAGTAATTCATGCTTAAGGTTCTCTTTCATGATAGCTATGTGGGATAGGAAGAGTGAATGTAGGTTTTGACAAGGAGCTCTCAGTTTGAACATTTCTAGAGACTATGGTGTGGGAGACTATATAAGCATAATGCCCCTCATGGATCCTGGCTCATAAATCCTCTCTGATATATTGCAGAATTTGATGAATTGCTGCAAAAGGACTCATGGGTAGAACAAGAGCACAAGAGCTGCCAGGACTCATGGGCAGACCGCATTATAACGACTTGTTCATTCTGTGGTTTACGGCAGTCTGGCCATCGTACATTGAATTAATGAACTATAATAGGAGAAGATCTCATGCAGAGATGAAGTCTTTTATAGCCACATGATGAATAAAACAGCCTCAGAAACCAAGGGCAATAAACTCCCAGAACAGAGACTGTCTCTTGGCTCAGAGATACTTTTAATGTATCCACTATTTTTTACCATCTATTGTTAAAGTCTCATCTCAGCAGTCAGTAGATGGGAGGCACATTGTTCAGACACGGAGGGGTGGGTCAAGTAATAAAATGATGTAGGGAGAAAAATGAGGCTGGCATTCTTCTTGGGACAGACGTCTTTGTAAAAGTCTTGTTGTGCTCAAAAAAATTGAAATGCGTAGTTTCACCAGCATGGTATTTGCTGGAGTTGTTAGATGATCAGCTTGGAAGGGAAAGACAGACAAATCTTGCAATATGTGATTATAGTTGCTTGATTATGCCCCAAAGTGGAAATATATGGCACATCTCCTCTTAGCTTTACTTTCTCCAGGCCAAACATACTCAGCTCCCTAAGCTGTTCCTCAGAAGGCTTGCCTTCCAGACCATTGACCATTTTGGGTGCCCTTCTCCGGACATATTCAAGTTTGTGTCCAGAACTGGACACAGTATTTCAGGTCCGACCAAAACAGAATAGAGTATGATATAAGATCATGGCCATGTTTTTTGAAAAAAAAATGAAATTTAATATATCAAAATTAGTTCAGCCCATTACTTTTGCAGGAGTTAAAAAACAAACCAGGAGGATTACAGAATACACATTTCTGATTGTCCAAAGCAAGAATAGTTCCAATTCCAGTGCTTCGACCCTGTTCCTTTTAGAGAAAAACAAACCAACCCATAATTATTTAAACAGCTATTCAACGGATGCCAATGAAATCCAGGGGCGAGGATAGGGTATTTTTTACAGGAGATTTGAATAATATGGTCAGATGGAGGCCATATCAGAAGTGCTTTCTTTCATTTTTAGGGCTGGCTAGATTGTTCCGGATTTTTCCCAATGGCACTTATACGGGCCAAGTTACGGTCTGGTTATCAGCAATGGGAGTTGGAACATTTGAAAAGCAGTAACAGAAGGATTAGTCGTCATTATTCCTCCCCAGCATCAATCTCTGCTTTTGCTAGTCTCTCAAGAAGTATGAGGCTGAGTACTATTAAGTCTGCTGAGAATCCTATTTAAGCCAGCCTGATACAAATCCGAGTAGTGAGGCTTAGTGTTCTTTTGGGTTCATGCATTTTAGTTCATATTAGACCAGTGGTTCTCAACCTTCCTAATGCCGCAGTCCCTTCATGCAGTTCTTCATGTTGTGGTAACCATAAAATAATTTTCGTGGTTACTTCATTACTGTCATTTTGCTACTGCTATGAATCACAATGTAAAGATCTGATATGCAGGATGTATTCTCATTCACTGGACCAAATCTGGCACAAATACCCGATACACCCAAATTTGAATACTCGTGGGGTTGGGGATGAATTGATTTTGTCATTTGGGAGTTGTAGTTGCTGTGATTTATAGTTTACCTACAATCACAGAGCATTCTGAAATCCACCAAAGATGGAATTGAACCAAGCTTGTCACACAGAACTCCCATGAGCAACAGAAAATACTGGAAGGGTTTGTTGGGCATTCACTTTGAGTTTGGGAATTGTAGAGGTGCCACGGGATCTCTAATACAGAATTTTCCCCATATTGATGGGCTGACATTCTCATGAAGCAAAGCTCTTTGTCTTAATGAAATCTGTGGCTTCTCAGAAACAATCAGCTGCACTATAAATTATATTTGCCTGTTGCAAATATCAAAGTATATTTGAAAGTGATGGATGATGATGAAAGAGATGCAAGTGAAAGCAAGGAAGGAAGAGACACACTTCCACATATACAAAGGCACTGAAAACGTTTTGCATTAGCTGACTTCATAGGAAAAAAAATGCCTATCACTTTGTATATTATTTTCCACCCACAATCTGCTGTAATGGGAAAAAATTGGAATATGAGGATGGTACGATGACAGGAGGGACAAGAGCAGCTGCATTGCTGGAACACACAGGGGCAGATTATGTTTGATTGATGCCTCACCACTCGAAACATAAATGAATACACCGGAATTCAGAGCCAGACTCTTAAGAGCCAACCACTCCAAACCATCTACCTGAATAAACACGCCTGAGTTTCTTTAACTCTGGTATTCAGATTCTCAAATTCTTTCTTTAATCTCTATCTTTTAAAAAAAGATATTCACAGGTGGGGTAATGCAGACACCAGAGACATCTGAAGAGAGCCACTGTGCAGAGAGGTTTCTATCATAATCTGAAAAACCTTTGAGCCAAAATAGGAGAGTGCTTCAGTTTAAAGGGAAATGCATCATAGGCATAGATGAACAGAAAGATCTAACAGGATACAGAAGATTCTTCAGGGAATCCAGTAGAGTATTATTTTAGAGTATTAGTTGAGAACCACTAAAACAGTGGTTCTCAACCTGTGGGCCGTGACCCAGCAGTGGGCTACGAGAACGAAAATCTCCTTCCTCTTTATTTATTTATTAATTTTATTTCCGCTCTTTTCCGCAGAGCTGACCATTGCATTGGATAGACCGCATCAGCTCTAGATTATGAAATATGGTTTTCTGTGGGTGAGCAGATGGCGACTACTGAATGGCATATGTTTTGTTTCAGAAACTAATGATGATGTTGACAAGCTGGAAAGCGTCCAGAGGAGGGCAACTGAAAATGATTAAGAGTCTGGAAAACAAGCCCTATGAGGAGCGGCTTAAAGAGCTGGGCATGTTTAGCCTGCTGAGAGGAGACATGATAACCATATATAAATATGTGAGGTGAAGTCATAGGGAGGAGGGAGCAAGCTTGTTTTGTGCTGCCCTGGAGAATAGGACGTGGAACAATGGCTTCAAACTTCAGGAAAGGAGACTCCATCTGAGTATTAGGAAGAACTTCCTCACTGTGAGATCTGTTTGGCAGTGGAACTCTCTGCCTCAAAGTGTGGTGGAGGCTCCATCTTTGGAGGCTTTTAAGCAAAGGCTGGATGGCCATCTGTCAGGGGTGCTTTGAATTAGATTTTCCCGCTTCTTGGCAGGGGGGTGGACTGAATGGTCTGTGAGGTCTCTTCCAACTTTATGATTCTATGATTCTATGTGGTCTATCCAATGCAATTTTCTAAATCAGCACCCCAAATAACCAAACCAAATCTAAAGTTGACCAAAAACTAATTCATAACCCTTTTGGTACTAATATCAGAGAGTGGCTCCTGGTTGAGTGGCATGTAGTATTTTATGTAGTAGTATATTTGAACAGGAAATATTTATGTGCAGAAGATACCATTTCCTGGAGATCTGCAAGCATAATACTGGCTTTGTGCTTTCTGCATAACGCAAAATGTCCAATTGTTCCTGCCGTTGTATAAAACATGCAGAAAACTCAGAAAGACAATGATGATGATGATGATGATGATGATTATTATTATTATTATTATTATTATTTATACCCCGCTGTTTCTTTCCACAAGGAGACTCAAAGTAGCTTAAATTAAAAGCATTTCAATACAATTCAAAATCTACAAATATATAAACATTACAACAGAATTAAATATCATTGGTATTTTAAACAATTTCCTCTCTACACGAAAAACCTTTTTTTAACCAAACACTGGCTTTCAAAAATCAATCCAAGCAGTGTCTAGTGCTTGAAATCTTTTCTTTTACTACTATTGATTCACTCCAAACAGAATTTTCAGTGATTCTTTTCTATGAGTGTAAATAAATTTACTGGGTCTCCAGTGGCATTGGATTTGCTTTCTGAATTTGAGGAAGTGCCTCTCTGCATTCTTTCTTTATATAGATGGAGAAAAAAGCGCAATCACTTAACAGGTCTGGAAGAAACATGGCAGGATCATCCCTGCTTGAATTTTAGCAAATATAGCAAAGGCAATATTTCAAACCTGCTAATAAAAGTTTTTACCCATAGGATTCCTTAGATATCTTTCTTTTGCCTTTCTTTGCAAAGTCTAAAATGGAATTTCTAAAAGTATGTAAGGAAAATACACTTGGAGACTCTCCAAGGCATTCATTACATTTTAAAAAAAACCTTCTCCACAATTTTTATGGTTATATATTTCTGCCACGTTGGCAAGGAAGTAATCATGATAGCTAGCCCTGCCAGAAGTCATTAATGAGGAGAATCTCTGATGGAGTAACAAATCCAAAGGCCTCTACCAGCAATGAAGGGAAAAATAAAGATGCCACTCCTGAACTTGCATACTTTGTAATTTGTACCAGTATATATTTATAATTCTTACTGCAACCATCTCTACATCATTTTTGTTGGGTTTTTATTGTGTTGTGGAAATGGGAAGATTCAAAATTCAGTGCAACAGAAGTGACTCTCTGAAGATGCCAACCAGAGATGCGGGAAAAACGTCAGGAGAAAATGATGCTATAACACGGCCATACAGACCAGAAACCACACAATGCCCCAGTGATTTTGGCCATAAAAGTCTTTGACAATGCAATGCACTCAAAGCTTCTATAATGTTTCTTTTTTGCAGTAATGGGTGCTTTTAAGAGCACCTGATGCTTCTGATGCTCAAGAAAAGTTGTGAAGGTAAATTTCCTTCTCTATTCACAGACCTCCTTCACTTCCCTAGAGATTACTGGATTGTAGCTTTGAGTGTTCAATTTTATTTTGTTGTAATTCTTACAGCAACCTTATGCAGTTGAATAACATTTCAATGAAGAAAGATTCACAGTTTTCAAGGAGGCTGTTTAATGGTGGGAATTGCTGACCCAGAGGGCGGTGGAGTCTCCATCTTTGTGATTTTTAAACAAACTATGATCATTCATTATGACAATGCTTGACTGTATTTTCCTGCATGGCAGGGAATTGTACTGGGTGGCCCTCTTCTTCCAACTAGGTTTCTATGATTCTATATCAAATATGTGGCATCTACTACAAAGCAGTTACATTTTGTTCATCTCAAGAATGGGGAAAAGAATGTCGGTGGACAGCAAAAGAGATTTAAAGATGGACTTAAAGCTAACCTTAAAAATGTGATATAAACACCAAGAACTAGGAAGCCATAGAGGGTGAAAAGGAGGAACATGTTGCACCTCAGACTAGTTCACCTTGCTGTAGACACCAGACAGCACACAGTAGATAGTCTTTTGTAATTTTATTGAGCAAAAGCAGAATATATATAGTATCAAAGCAGGCAGAAATATAGTGCCAAAAGTAGTTGCAAAATAGAGTCAGTAAATCCAATAATCCATAGACAAGAAGCAATAGTCCATTCCCAAAGATACAAAAATCCAAAGGTCACAAGGATTCACGAACAAGAGTATATCCAAAGCAGAAGTAGTATGAAGACATAGACCATCCACCCTGATGAAGCGATAATTTGCTTTGACAAAGATTTGCCCTTCAACACACTGTTTTAAAAGCAACCCAAAAATGCATTCTTTTTCCCTTACTGGCCTCCCTTTTCCCAGCTAATCTAAGACTTCGCCGTGGCATTCCCTTCCATTGTAAACTATCAGCCCGAAAGAGCAACGGGCCTTCAGACTCGCCCTGACCATCAAGGCCAAACTCCTCATTACCATTATCTCGCACCTGAACTTGAGCCTGAGACAGATCAAGCTCATTATTTCCCATGGGAATGTTTCCTTGGTTCTCATCCATGACAGGCTGCATCTGGAGCTCATCAACAGGTTGCACTTCTGAATCAGCCTGTGTCTGAATCCCATAATTCCCCATAGCATCATCTTGAAACTCATCTTGAATCCCATCATCTGACACCTGCATCTGTAATCCAAAATCCCCTTCCTCATCTTCTTCACTCTGGAACTGCTGCTGCGTCACAACAGAACATGTCAAGTGGAAGAGGGCTCTTCAAGCAAACGCTTGTTGGGACCACCTTCATCTGGAAATCTATGTCCTCATTGTGAAAGAGCATGTGGATCCAGAATAGGTCTCCACAGTCACTTATGGACCCACTGCCAAGACTCTATTATTGGAAGCCAATCATACTCGGCCACGAGTGATCACTGATGATGATAATAAAGCATCTAGCAAAAGAGAAATTATCATCGATCCAGTGGATCTATTTTATATATTGAACTAATAACAAGATTCGAGTCAGTATAATTGTGTCTACACAACCACCACAGCATCTCATACTTGTGCAACTGAATCTTTGTAGGTAATACATCCACTACACCCTACACATCTACATGAATCCTGCTAGGGATACCTTTGTGGTTTGTTTTAGGAACCATCTTGTCCTATTCTGATTTTGTTCAGTGTGTGTTTATCCTGCCTTAAAAGAGAGCTTTTGAAGTGGTCTACCAATGACAGAAACCACCATTAAAATGTGAATAGCAACAAACAAAAGAAATGGTAAACAAAATAAAAACCCAACAAAATTGAAATAGATAGCAGAGTACAATAAGATCTTTCATAATGACATCAAAACTACAGCCACTAAATCTCAACATCAAAAAAAAACACTTTTAAAAAAGAACAGTAAAAAAGTATTCTTTCTAAAAGCAATAAAAAGAGCCCAGCTATTTTTTTACCTGCTTGCTAAAGCTATAGTAATACATTTGAACTGCTGGATTAAAGTGAAGCAGTACCTACCTGCCAACTGGTAGATCAATGGATAATTTGCTGCAGATCAACTCAGAGTTTTGCAAAGTTATCTTTTTGAACTACAGAAAGATTTAATATTATGCAATTATAGGACTAAGTCCATCTGTAGTTTAGATAGAAGTGTGGGGAATTATTGAGCAGTGCCTCATCAAACTTCAAGCACCAGGTTTTCAAAGAATATTGCATGGACAATTAAAGTGCAATCAATGTGTTGTCGAACAAAATCTGGCTACCAGTATTACAAAACTCCAAAATCAAAACAGTAGATGGGAACCAACACAATAAGGACTTGACTGAACAAAGGATGCCCCCAGGCAAGGGACAAAACATTTCCAGTGCCAATTAGGGTGATTAACTGAAACATTAATGCTGGCTCCCAGTGACAAAGAACTCTTGCCACACCTTGGACTCTACACAGATATATATTATTTCCTTTCCTTACTTAATTTATCCATACCTCACAACCTCTGAGGATGCCTGCCATAGATGTGGGCGAAACGTCAGGAGAAAATACTTCTGGAACATGGCCACACAGCCCGAAAGACATACAACAACCCAAAGTGCAATCATATAGTACAATCTATAACTGTATAGTGTAAGTACTTTATCGCACAAAAATGGAAAACAGGCACTGAAGCAAGAAATTCACCTTTGGTCATGGTTCCTATCACACAGTGCCAAGCAGATATGCCTTTGCAGATATGCCATCTCCCTGGAACAAACCCATTATTGATGGGAAAACCAGTCAGCAGCCCCTGATTGTGCCCTGGTTTCATCACTTACCCTTATGACGATGATGGTGATGAGCTCAATCTGCTTTTCAGCCAGAATACCAGCACAGTAGTAACTTCAAGGGATTTGATTGTCTTTCTCTCCTCCTCTCCCCGATTCCCCGATGTAGTGATTTTTCATTTTTTTTCATTAACCTTGACAGGCATTGTAAATTTGCTTTTATAAAATTACTTTTAAAACCTTAATGGAGCAGCACAACTATGTGAAGATGGAATGTATGGCTACAGGACCATGGAACAGCAAGTTGTCACAGTTGTGCAACTTTGAAGAAGTGCGATGATCATCCTGGTAGTTTGCCATTATTTCTAGTTGGACAAATGCCACAGGATAGGGGCTCCAAATAATAAAGTCCTAAATGGGCCATCTATTCTGCAGTTATTCAACAATAGTAGCAACAGCCTTAACCCCTTGCAAGCTTTTGCAATCTCTATGTACCTTTATATTTGTATCTATCTATATGCATTAATTTTATATATGAATTTCCCCTCATATGTTTGCAGGTCTTTGCAAATCCTTTATGCATACAGATCCATGTACCTGTGTATCTGTAGCCATACATATACATTATTTTTATATATGAATTTACCCTCATATGTTTGCAAATCTCTGCAAATATCTATATAAAGAGAGATGTTGTGATGTCTCATGGGCCTTGTAGTCCCGTTCCTAGTACTATTGTGGCAGATGAGGAGGAAAACATGGGATTTCCACCGGTTCAGCCAGAATCGGAGCCTCTGCACCTGGAGGATGTTTGCCCTCAAGAAGTCAGCCAAACAAGCCTTGGGCAGAATTCTCCCCCGTTTTCTCGTCGGGACAATTATAATAGAGATAGAGGAACTAGGGAGGCGAATCGCCGGAGCACCAGAATCGCAGCCAAACAATTAGCTAATTAGGTCTGCTTCCCTTGGGTTTCACTTCTTGTTCTCCAGGGAAAGTGTTCCTTGGCGGGAAAACAAGATCCTATATAGGTGTTTTGCCGCAAGGGGAACCTTGCGGAGTCAACTCGTCAGCTTGAGGAGTGAGATCGTGTGTGGACTACGCTACTCCAGTTCCTTGTTTCCAGGACCAAGTTCCAAGCCTGCCTTGTTCCCCGGACCTCGCCACGGACCTTGTTCTTGCTTCTTGTTGCCACGTATCAAGTCTTGTTTGCCAAGAATCTAGTTTGTTTTCCAGCCTTGTTGCCAAGCTCCAATGGACTGAAAGACCTTGTCATTTCCCCACACTTTGCTCGGCAAAGTGTGTGTTTCGGTTATTGGATTATAACTTTGGACCTTAATATCACCTTCTGGACATTATTTTCCTGGACTATATTTGACCTTTCCTGAAAGGTCTAATTCTGAACTTTATTCTTCACTTGTTTTTATTGACTTTATATATTCCTTTAATAAAGATATTAGATAGATTCTGGTCTCTGCGCATGGTTATTGGTGCTCTGCAGCCTGGGTCCTGACAGATGTCTCGATAGATATGAATATATTCTAACCTATATAGGGCTTGCAAATATTACAGGGGGGAAATGAACACAGAAATATATATAGACATGTCTAGATATATATGTATAGGGCTTACAAATATTGTAGGGGAATTGCACACACACACACACACACACACACACACACAGAGGGGATTTGCAAACGTTTCAGGGGGAAATGCATATGTGAAATTAGTATCTATGATTATAGATCTATATCTAGCTCTGCATTGTTTATCTAAGCATTGAATGTTTGCCTGCTACTATGTTGGAAGCCGGCCTGAGTCCCCATGGGGAGATAGGGTGGGATCCAAATGAAGTTATTATTATTATTATTATTATTATTATTATTATTATTATTAGGTTATTGTTGATACCATATTGTTTTTGTTGCCCCTACTTTTCCACTTATAGAGCTAGTTATTGTTTTTCTTTGAAATATGGTAAATCTTCAAAAACATTTAACCTACCGATGCCTCGACTAATGAAATTTTATTGGTATCTATTTTTATTTTGAAATTTACCCATAGCTACTGCATTTCCCACTCTCGGCTTATACTCGAGTCAATAAGTTATCCCAGTTTTTTGTGGTAAAATTAGGTGCCTCGGCTTATATTCGGATCGGCTTATACTCGAGTATATACGGTACTTGAAAAGAAGAGAGTTTGAGGGTGAACTACTTGTGTATTGAGCATTCTCCTCTGTTGCTTTCATCTTGCATACAGAGTGGTGTCAAATTGCATTGACTATACAATATAGATGCATCCTATGTTCAATTATTTGTTCTATAATCTTTCAGAGTATTGATGTCAGGCCAACTGGGCAGTAATTGTTTTGGTCCTCTTCCCTCTCCCCTTTTTTGAAGATGAGGACAGCCTTTGCCCTCCACCATTCTATTTTTTAATTGTGGTCTTGGAAAGTGATTAAATCTCTTCATTTACTTTAATTTCTAAACTGAATAGTTCAAATACTTAACTCTTTTTGAAAAGTATAACCCTTGCCTTTTCATGTATGCTCATAAAAGCTTTTATAATAATAATAATAATAATAATAATAATAATAATAATAATAATAATAATAACAACAACAACAACAACAACAACAACAACAACAATTTTATTCTTATACCCCACCACCATCTCCCTGAAGGGACTCGGGATGGCTTACAAATGGGACAAAATGCCCACAAGACATAAAAACAAAACAATCCATTAAAGCAACGCACAACTAACATAAGAACATAGTGAAATACAACAATCCAGATAAAAGCACAATTTAAAATAAATAATAAAAATATTAAACAACAGTGTTGTAACTCAGTCAAAACCATGGTCAACAAAAACCAATAGCCAGTAGTACAATGAGCAAGTTACATCAAGGATTTGAGGTGAGGAAGAATCATATCGAACTGCACATCCATCTTTGGGAAATCTTGATTCACTTCTAGCTGTGGATAAATAAAGAAATGATTTTGTCATCTCATTAGAAATTGATTAACAACTCTCAAAGGGGCATAGTTGTGTATAGAACTTAAAATACAGGATTGAAAAGAAACTAGGATAGCAACAATAGCAACAACAACAACAACAACAACAACAACAACAACAACCTTTATTTATATACCGCTCTATCTCCCATAGGGACTCAGAGCAGTTTACACATAGTAAACATTCAATACATATACTTCATACAAAATTCAAAAAAGCAATGGCTTTCAGCTTAATGACATTAATATAAAAATAGCCTTTTGTTTCTTCATTTGAAAGCCCACTTGCTTGCTTTCCAATTATCAAATTAACATGTCCTGTTATGACTGTTTACTGAGTGTGATAATTTGTTCTGTCTCAAGTGGTGGAATTGAATGCCTTGGAGCATTCAGTTGTTTAGACTAAAAGTCTCAGACTTCCCCAATCACAACTTGAATGGCCAGTTATGGTTTCTAGGACAAATGAGGACTAGAACCTAGTTTAGTAATAACCAAGGATGCTTGCACAATGGATCTCTCTCAGGTGTGTAAATATATGCACCTGTGCACCCCTGGTGGCGCAGCGTGTGAAAGGTCACAGATTCGAATCCATGGAGCGGAGTGAGCGCCCACTGTTAGCTCCAGCTTCTGCCAACGTAGCAGTTCGAAAACATGCAAATATGAGTAGATCAATAGGTACCGCTCCAGCGGGAAGGTAACGGCATTCCATGCAGTCATGCCGGTCACATGACCTTGGAGGTGTCTATGGACAACGCTGGCTCTTCTGCTTGGAAATGGAGATGAGCACCAACCCCAGAGTCAGGCATTACTGGACTTAACGTCAGGAGAAACCTTTACCTTTACTACACATATTTCATTGGTCTTTTCATTCTGTCTATAAATGTGGCTGCTCTGAGTACCTGGGAGATGGGGATGAAATTCTTCACTAGATTTCTTTTCAAAGAAACTAATGTATTTTAACTTGCCATTTTCAAAGCCTATTCACTATTTGGGACTCCTGCACAAAATGTGCATGTGGATATTTTGGATAGAAAACAGAATGTTCTATGCAGGAAGCAACATTTTAATACATAAAATAAGATAGAAGCTGTCTCCTAGTTGATATCTCCATCCATCTATCACTTTGTTCATATCCTGCTTTTCTTCCACTGAAGGTGGCATACTCTTCCAAATATAAAAGCTACTGTTCTGGTTGCTTTTTAAGGTTTTTAAGGTTCTTAAAACTTGCACTGAATCATTTTTCAAATAGACAATGCCCTTCAAGGGCCACAACTACCACAGTGTACCAGCTATAGAAAATCTTCCGATTGGCAATTCAAGCCATGGGTGGGGTGAGCTCCCGCCCTCAGCCTAGCTTCTGCCTACCTGGCAGTTCGAAAACAGCAACGTGAGTAGATAAATAAGTATAGCTCTGGCAGGGAGGAAACATGTTGGCAGTTTAATCAGGAAGGCATCCATGGACGACAGATTCCTCGGCATGGAAGAATGGAACAACAGCATCTCCTCATGCCCAAGTCAAGCACAGCCTCCAAATGCCGGAGATGAAAAAAGAGAGAAGCCTTGTCACTGCTTATGTACTGTCTGTCTTTGTCAATTGTGTAACGGCATTTAGTGAAGAGGAAAACATACACAAAGAAATGAAAAAAAAACATACATACTATATGAATGACTACAAATCTATCAAAGACTAACTTACGAATATCTTTTCTGTAATTATGCACATATATCCAACCTTTTCTTATTGTATCTTTGTGTGTATTCAGTTCGTTAATTTAGTGTTATTTAGTTGCCTTCAAAGAGACCGGACAAGGACATTTAGCAAAAATAAAGAAAGGAATCACATGTTGTCAGCATCCATTGCTATGGTTCCATGACTTGCAACCTCTCATCTCCCCCTATAGACCCACAAACAAATGCACACAGACATCTCTACTCTTGAAATTAAGGCTACCATGGATACTAAAATACGACAGCTAATAAACACCACTTGTATCCTCTCAGGAAGTCAGTGGATGAAAGATGCTGATTTAATTTGTTCTTTCAAACCAATTTGGGGGAAAAACAAGAACATGCTGCAGATGGTTAAAACAGAGTGAATCCAAACAAATGAAGCTAGCTTGCCTTTTGTTTGGCTTGAGAAAATAGCAACCCAAATAAGGTACACTTATTATATTTTAGGCAGTGTCTTTCAACAAGAGTTTATACACGTCACCAATGGCTGAAAATTATGTTTTGTTGTTTAGTGGTTTGATTACTGGACTAAGAGTAGCAAACCAGGCAATAAGAATGGTAATAGTGGCATAATTTATGGTCATGAGTATTATAGTCCTACTAGGGTGATCTATGTAGATCTGTAATGGTAGACTAGTATATTTCCCCTTTTTGGATTTCTTTCATGACAGTTTGTATTGAGTGTCAGTGCCCCATAGTGTGTTATATAAGCTGGTTGTACACTGACCCCAACATCCTGGGGGGCAATGCAAGGTCTAAAGTCAGGGAAAAGTCTGAAATCTAGATGAGAATTTGGATTTCATTAACATGGGACATGGCCGTATTAAGATGGCCTTGCCCCTGCATTGTCCCAGATCAGCTCCGTGTGGTTTTTCGCCACAATGGAGTTAATCCAGCCTGAAACCTAGCTAAGTGGTTGGTGTAGATGTTCTCCAAGTCAGCATTTAGTACTTGCTCTAGTTTAGTTTATTCATCTTGTGTTTTTGTCTTAGTGTAGTCTAATTGTTATTGTTGTTGTTGTTGTTGTTGTTGTATACCTTCAAGTTGTTTCTGTCTTATGTGCTTAATGTGGGGTTTAATTAAGCTGAAAATGTGTCATACAGTGGGCTTCATGACTGAGCAGGGATTTGAATCCTACAACTCCCATGCTTTCTTAGCATTGAGCCAAGGCACCTAAAGTGGTGTCAATTCAGCAGTGTACATGCACTCCAGATCACAAACATGAACAAAATTCATCTTCAGGATAACATTGGCTGAAAGTGAAGGAAGATTTCAAAATTCCAGTAAAGCTTTAAATAGGTTTGGGTAATAATAATAATACTAATAATACTAATAATAATAATAATTCTTACCCGCCTCTCCTCATGACTCGAAGCAGGTTACAACACAGCTAAAAACACACAATCATCTAAAACATACACATAATAAAACACATTTCTACAGAATACATATTAAAATACACAGAACAAAGATTAAACATAAGATGCAAGTTTAAAATTTGTGATTTGCTGGGAAGCTGCACAGAGCATTCACATTTCCCATGAAGCTAATATTGTTGATTGATTTTAGCTACTGCAGGAACCATCCATCCTCCAGGAAATAATGCCCAATGGCTGCTCACTGGAGAGAAGGATATTAGAGGCAAAGATGAAGCACTTTGGCCACATCATGAGAAGACAGGAAAGCTTGGAGAAGACAATGATGCTGGGGAAAATGGAAGGAGAAAGGAAGAGACGCCGACCAAGGGCAAGGTGGATGGATGGTATCCTTGAAGTGACTGGCTTGACCTTGAAGGAGCTGTGGGTGACGACAAGCTGACAGGGAACTCTGGCCTGGACTGAGTGGAGGCAGTGACAGACTTTGTATTCCTAAGTGCGAAGATCACTGCAGATGCAAACTGCACCCAGGAAATCAGAAGACATTTACTTCTTGGGAGGAGAGCAATGATCAATCTCGATAAAATAGTGAAGAGTAGAGACATCACACTGGCAACAAAGGTCCGCATAGCTAAAGCAGTGGTATTCACCATAGTAACCTATGGATGCAAGAGCTGGACCATAAGGAAAGCTGCTCAAAGGAAGAGAGACACTTTTGAAGGTTGGTGCTGGAGGAAAATTCTGAGAGTGCCTTGGACCGCAAGAAGATCCAACCAGTCCATCCTCCAGGAAATAATGCCTGGCCGCTCACTGGAGGGAAGGATATTAGAGGCAAAGATTAAGTACTTTGACCACATCATGAGAAAACAGGAAAGCTTGGAGAAGACAATGATGCTGGGGCAAATGGAAGGAAAAAGGAAGAGAGGCCGACCAAGGGCAAGGTGGATGGATGGTATCCTCGAGGTGACTGGCTTGAACTTTAAGTTAGCTGGGGACGATGACAGCTGACAGGGAGCTCTGGAGTGGGCTGTTCCATGAGGTCATGAAGAATCGGAAGCAAGTGAACAAATAAACAACAAAGGAACTTTGGGTTCAAAGGCCTGGTGTGACAAACTCTAAAGATCAAATGAAACATAGATGGGCTAAAGGCAAAAAACAAACAAAAACAAAAACAGAGCTTTTATTCACTTCAGCCAAAGTAGATGCTAGCAGAGTCTGCGCTCCCAAAACTGTCATACTGTAATGAAAACATGCAGAAACATTTATAGGAATTTGGTTTAGGTGGGACCTGGCTATGATCTGCATGCTGGCTGATTGAGATGCGCCATTTGCTGCTGTCGCTGATTGGTTTCGGAGTCTGGTGGGAATGTTAATAAAGTGTCATTGCTCATTTTAAAGTTTTGTGGCTCGTTCTTGGTCTGCCTCTCATGGCAGCATGGGGAAAGGAATATGGGTAGGGTACGAGTTTATGAGTGCTAGTTAATGTTAATGGGTCTAGAAGGGTGTTGGATAACCTCCGCAACCTCTGGTTTGGTTCCATTGTTGGGTAGGTTGCAGAGGTATTGTTAGGGGATTATGCCTGTAGCCCAAAGGATGATGGAATTTTCCTATGTTCCTCCAGTGAATGTGTACATGCTTTCTCCAAACTAAAAGTCACATGTGAGAGTTAGCCTGAATTAGATTCCGGTGTGAAAGGTCACCTTGGACTTTTTTTATCGAGGCCTCTTCGTGGCTATGGGCTTTTGGGGTCCTCTTGGGGTCCCAGTGGGTCAATAACAGTCGAATGATGTTTCAGTTGCCTACCACCTCTCTCACACACACATACATACTGGTGATGTAGTTAACAATGCAGCATCATATATAGCACATGGAAAGAGCACCATGCTGGAATACAAGAAGATGAAAGAAATCAGCATGCTCATCCTTATGACAGTGGCTCACATTTGTCTCTTTACAGCCCTGGAGGGACAGACCAGCTTTAGACCGAATTTCAATAAGGTACATAATGGAAGAACAGCAGGTTGAAAATCAGGACATCACATTCTGTACCCTTACGCATCACTGTAGATAAGTAGATTCCAATTTATGTTTTAGTGGTTTTGAAAAGAGTTGAATTATTCAAATAACTATATGCAATAATGGCAATATTTTTTTTTAAAAAAAACACAACACTAAAATGATCCTGACTTTACTTAGAACCCTGAGCACAATTTCGAATAGTCACGTATTTCACCCAAAGGACATAGACTCTATCTTCTTTGGTTCTCAAGTTTGTATGATGACATTTTTATCTGATTTGATCTTAACGTCTGTGAGGCTGTAAAAATGAATAGCTGAATGCAACCTGCCCCATCATCATCTGCATCTGGGGTTGTAATTACAATCCCATTACAATGAGAATTTCAGGATGTACTAGGTTTGATGGTGTTCTCAACTAAATATCTTGTAATGGTTTTCCTTGTGCATTGTTGATCCAAAAACCCAGCCCAAGAGGAGAGCTTAACGTCTGTGCAGTGCTGTTCTTAAAGGCTCCTATATGGTCCTTTAATGAATTTTAATGTTTGTAATGCTCAGTAGTTTAGTTATATAAGGTGTAATTTCTTTTTAAACCACTCTTATATTTATACATTTATTAATAACTGTGTATAAATATGTATAGTATTCAATACAGGTGAAATGGCAGATGCAGGTCTCATAGATATGGGGGTTTTACTATATTGGCCCTCTTCGCACTTGTTACCCTATCCAACCCTGGTTCTTTTTGCTTTGCATCTCTCATGGATCAGTGGGTTTTTTTTTTACAAATTCATTTGTTTACAGCATGTATTCTTCTTAAAACTGCATACGCTCCACAGGCCTCTGTTGAAAGATCTTGTCATCTCAAAAGACCATGCATTTTTCATAGTGAGCTCAAATAATAAATTGTCCTCATGCAATAATGTCTCTTGTATTACTTTGGAACTGGAGTCTGCCTTTCATCTTTCTTGTTTGTCTTTTATATTGCCATCTGCAACACAAATTCAACAGCCTTTTGCTATCAGATGCATCCCTCTTTCAATAGCAGAAGGACACTCGTAGCTGTAGCAACAGATGTCTGTACTAGCAGCTGGGTTAGATGGCCCTTGAGGTTCCTTCCAACTCTACAATTTTTATGATTATATGCTATATTTTTCAAGTAATTTGAAACCTCTAATTATTGCTTTCATGTTCACATATATAAAGATTAAATCTTCTTTCTGTCCGCATTTTATTTGTTATGTTTCTCATGCAAGTAAGTATGGATAATAAAGTCAAAAGAAACACAATACAGACATTGAAATAACAATGCTGATGATCTTTACCACTGCCTTCACAATAAAGAGTCACAGCAACAATTTGCTCATTGCACCACAGAAAGTTGGCAGCAATAGAACAAATTATGATCAGATTGCTATTTGAATCATGCTAGGCTAACTTTCCGAGCATCTGGAGAAATCAAAAGTATCACGGAAAGGAAGGAGCTGTTTGGAGTTCCATTTTGGGAGAAAGGAAGGATATGAAACAATCCATCAAACAAACAAAAAATAAAAGGGAATTGGGAAGAGAAGATACAAAAACGGAAATTCACTTGAGAGACTCTTCCTTTACTATAAACCAAAATAATCAAATTTAAAGTTATGTAATTTTTTTCTTTTGAAGCTAATTCCAAAGATGTAAGAAATTCAGATATCATCAAAGATAATTACTCAGACATTGAATCATAGAGTTGGAAGATACCACATGAGCCATCTAGTCCAACCCCCTGCCTGTATAATCAAAGTATTTCTGACAGATGGCCATCCAGCCTCTGGTTAAAAGCCTCCAAGGAAGGAACCTCTACCGGACTCCAAGGCAGAGAGTTCCACAGCTGAATAGCTATTACAGCCGGGAAGTTCTGTTAAGGTAGAATCTCCTTTCCTGTCATTTGAACCCACAGCTCCAAGTCCTAGTTTCTAGGTAATAAAAATGAGCCTACTCTCTCCTCCTTTTAACATCCTTTCACATATTTATACATGGTTATCATGATGGCAACAGTCTTGGACAGCAACGGCTCCCAAAGTGACCCATTTAAAGTGGAATCAGGTGTCAAGCAGGGATGTGTTATTGCCCCTACCTTATTTTCCATCTTCATCACTATGATACTTCACCTTGTTGATGAGAAGCTTCCCACCGGTGTGGAAATCATCTATCAGACAGATGGCAAGCTATTTAACCTCAGCAGACTGAAAGCCAAAACCAAGTTCACCACAACATCTATCATAGAACTCCAATATGCCGATGACAAGGTAGTCTGTGCGCATTCAGAAGAAGACCTACAAGCCACTCTAAACACCTTCGCAGAAGCGTACGAGAAGCTCAGACTCTCATAGAACATTGAGAAAACCAAAGTGCTCTTCCAGCAGTCACCAGCCAATTCCTCTGCAAAGCCAGGAATACAGCTTAATGATGTAACATTAGAAAATGTTGACCATTTCCACTACCTTGGCAGCCACCTCTCCACAAAAGTCAACATCGACACCGAAATACAACACCGCCTGAGCTCTACGAGTGCAGCATTTTTCCAAATGAAGCAGAGAGTGTTTGATGATCCGTAGGGATACCAAGATGCTTGTTTACAAAGCCATTGTCCTCCCAACCCTGCTCTACGCCTGCGAAACGTGGACGGTCTACAGACGTCACACTCAACTCCTAGAGTGTTTCCATCAGTGTTGCCTCAGGAAAATCCTGCAAATCTCTTGGGAAGACAGGCAGACAAATGTCAGCGTGCTGGAAGAAGCAAAGACCACCAGCATTGAAGTGATGCTCCTACGCCATCAACTCCACTGGACTGGCCACGTTGTCTGAATGCCCGATCACCGTCTCCCAAAGTAGTTACTATACTCCCAACTCAAGAACGGGAAACGGAATGTTGGTGGGCAGGAAAAGAGATTTAAAGATGGGCTCAAAGCCAACCTTAAAAACTGTGGCATAGATACTGAGCACTGGGAAGCCCTGGCCCTTGAATGCTCTAACTGGAGGTCAGCTGTGAATAGCAGTGTTGCGGAGTTCAAAGAGGCACAAAAGGGAGAAACGTGCCAAGAGGAAGGAGCATCAAGCCAACCCTGACCGAGACCGCCTTCCACCTGGAAACCGATGTCCTCATTGTGGGAGAACATGCGGATCAAGAATAGGTCTCTTCAGCCACCTAAGAACCCACCCCCAAGACACCAGAAATGGAGGACCATCATCCTCAACTTATGAGGAATCACCTAAGTAAAAAAGTAAGTTAACTGGGACTAACTCATGGATAGTAGCCCCAGGCTTTATAGAAGTTAATGAAACTTGAAACTTTTTTCTGACATAAGGTTGAAAATAATTTTCACAGGCACCTCAGGCTATTTCAGAAGACAAGCTTTTTATCTCATTCCATCCAATTCCTGTGGAGTGCATGCATGAGACACAACAGGCACTGGCAGCACTACGCATACGCACTTGCTAATCGAATCAAGTGAACTTCACTCCAAATTGTCTTGGACAATTCTTTTTGCATTCAACAGCAAACTAGAGATTTGCTATTTTACCTGACTGAGAGAAGAAAATGATCTACTTGGGCGCTGAGGAGAGCCAAGGAGACCCTCAACATGGGCATATCTGATAGTACTCAGGGGCTGTGGCGCAGACAGGAGAGCAAGCCAGTGCAATTAACTGCAATGAATCACTGACCAGGAGGTCATTAGTTCGAGGCCCGCTCAGAGCTATGTTGTTTCTCTTTGTCCTATGTTAAAAGGCATTGAATGTTTGCCTATATGTGTAATGTGATCCACCCTGAGTCCCCTTCGGGGTGAGAAGGGTGGAATATAAATGCTGTAAATACATAAATAAATAAATAATACTCTTTTCCTAATTGACTGTCCTAGTAGTGTTTGCTGGAGATTCAGCCTCTTCCTTTCATTTCCCTAACCGAACATTCTCTCTTGGTTTCCAAGGTAAAAGATAATCATATGATGGATTTGCTGGCTTGAAGCAAATGAATAAGGTTCAGACTCTGACCGCTGCACATATCTTTTCTATTAGCTTGATAAGTCAGTGGATGCAATTAAAGGCTACCATTGCATTTACAATTTCAAGCAATTTTGTTTGAGATTACAGTTAGGACTGTGTTGCAGTCCCATGATAGATAATATTCCTCCAATAGATAATTCTCCATTGTAAAAGCCAACTCTTTTTTTTAATGTCAAGACTCTGGGATATTTGTTCATAAAAAATATCAGACTATGTAAGACCCTCCAGAAGTCAAACAGTGCACAATACATTTATGGAAAAGCAATTTCCTTCTATTGAAAGCATTGGTGGTGCAAAAATTAGGGTGTTAAAAGCTCTTGTCCATCAAGAATGTTCTGTGTATCAATCTTGCTTGTCCTTTTTTTTTAATGTATACAAATTGTTTCAAAAAGGCAGGCCCTTATTACAAAATATACTTCCTTGAAATTGGGTCCATCATTTTGAAACACTGTATAGAAGAGCAGTAGATTAGTAAGCATGTGTAACATGGGAACAATATATAAGAAGAACAAAATTCAGTGGGATGCTGTGAGTTTTCCAGGCTCTATGACCATGTTCCAAAGCTGATGTTTGATTAGCATTGAATATCAGTCAGGCTTTGGAGTTGTAAGGCTATTTAATGCTAATCAAGGTGGTCAATTGCAACATTCACACTTGCCTCAAACAGAGAAGAGTTCTTTCTCCCAACCTGGACTTTCCACTTGGACCCCACTTGCCTAGTTTCAACAGACCTCACAACCTCTGAGGATGCCTTCCATAGATGTGGGCTAAACGTCAGGAAAGAATGCTTTTGGAACATGACCACACAGCCTGTAAAACTCACAGCAACCCAATGATTCCAGCCATGAAATCCTTTGACAACAAAATTCAGGTTTGTTTGGTTAGAAAAGTTGTCTTGTTTCATTGTCAAAGTTGTAAACTTTAATTCAAGTTTTTCTTGTAAGTTTGAAACACTTCTATTCTATTATTATTTTTTATCCTGTTAAAGGGGTGTGTGTTGGTTTGAAAAATGAAAAAAAAACAAAAAATCCAGAATTATATGATCTTGGGAGTATATGGTCAGATCTCCACATTTGAGACTGCCATGAAAGTGAAAAAAAAAACACAAATTAAAAAATCATTTTTTTAACCTGAGGGAACACTTATCTAGGAATGTCTAGGTCCTTTTATTGGAAGTTGACCATAGGGTCACACTGGAGGATCTAGAGATTTTAAGAGAGAATATTGTAATCAAATCTACAAAAATCAAACTCCAAAATGTGGGGGATTGTCTGTGTGTGTATGTATGTATATGTGTGTTTGTATATGTGTTTGTGTATGTGTGTGTGTGTGTGTGTGTGTGTGTGTGTGTGTTTAGCCCTGTACATTTCATTTTCTAGTGATCACACTATTCCCCAGTCCATTTAACCATAGGACATGCTGATGGGAAACTCTAGGATTTGCAGTTCAAAAATAGCTTTCCCATACTCTGCTGCTGTTCTGAACTAAACAGGATGTGCAATCTTTTGAAATGATACATACAGCTGAACATTTTGTTCACTAGTAGGAGTTGGCTAGTCATGCCTTTTTTATTTATAACATGGAGCCCTAAATACTCCAGAATCAATTTCCCTGCAATTCTTCTGTTAAGGAAACATTCCTTGGGGACCAGGATGATCTGCACTGAGTGCCTCTTCACTGAAAAATCAATTTTTGTTCAAATGTTCTTGCCACACCGTTGCAATATCACAAGTAAGTTGGGTATTCACTCTCTGCTGACATCATGCATCCTTCCAATAATGATCTGTTTTCTCATGATTGAACATTTCTGACTCCATTTGTTTCTGTGATGGAATCCTATAGAAATGTATAGAAGAATGGATGGTGTACCATTACACCCAGGACAAAGGCTCAGTTCAGTAATGAGAAAAAGGAAAAAAAATGACATCTCCTAACATTTCGTAATGTTACAACCAGCAATTATAGAGCAGCAAACCTCTGTTTTTCATCTTCCTTATTGTCTCTCTGCCTGTAAGCAAATGCCTCTCTATTCAGGCTGACCTTGAGCAACTAGACTGCCAGATACGGACAAAAGGTGTAAATGGACAAGCAAGCCTTTTCATGTTTTAGTTTTATTGAGAAGATTTAAACTGTTCCATATAAAGTTGGATACTGTACCATTATCCAGGCAGACTCCAAAAGGGATCCTAGACAGAGAAGGATGATCCATTTTACTGGGGAGGGGGGAACTGAAGGAGAGAAAACATTTCCCCTGTTTTTGCTGGTTATTCCCCTTCCCCACTTTCTCATTTCATAAACAAGGGTTGTTTCCATTACAGGAACTTGGGTGGGGGGAATAACTGGAACACAAGGGGAAATGGCTTAACTCCTTCACCCACCTCCTTCCCCATAAAATGGGCTCTCCTTCTCCCTCTATCACCCCCTTGTAGCCTCTACCCAGATAATGGAACAATATCTCAATTTGTGTAGTATGAACCATCTTATTTTAATAGGTATAGGATAACAAAACATAGAGTTGGAGGAGACATAAGCACTTTCAAGCCCACCTCCCTGTGGCAGGGCTCTGTTCTGGGTCCAGTGCTATTCAACACCTTGAGTAATTTATTGGGTAATTTATTTTGGAAGTTTGAGTGGGGAACTGAAGTGGGGAACTGAAGAGGATATGGGTTTTTTCCCATCTCAGCAAGATTCTGTTCCATTCCAGATGTCCCCTGTTGACATTTTCGTGCCAACACCAATTACGGACGCCCTTGAAACAGAGTCTGGTTCCCCGGAAAGTGTTGGGTTTGATAGGAAGGCCTTTCTCAAAACACGTCACTCCCATAAGCAGTTTCTGAGACGAAGTGCGAGATTAGCGGAGATAGACTATTGTAATTAAACCGTTTCCCTTGGGAAGTTTTGGGGAGGCAGGCATGTTGAAACAGCTACTTTCTCTGGGAACAATTGGGGAGTTAAACACCTGTTGGGGGAAGCTCTTGAACTTCCATAAAAGTTCTGCACTGAGCTCTCCCTATCGTGGTGTCAACGTGACTAATCAAAGAAGAACATCGTCCCTTGTTTCCGAGCTCCTAAGCGGCCCTTTGGTGCGCTTACTCACGAGTAGACCGGGAGTTGCATTTTCACTCCTGTTCAAGTTTGGACTGCGTTTCAGATCCACCACGAATTACCTTGCCTAGCCTTGAATCCTTGTCTGGACTTTACTTCAAGAATCTCCCAGTGAATCCTTGCTCTTTCCCCACTCAAACTTCCAAAGGGCTTGAGTGTGTTTCGGTTATTGGATTGTAGACTTTGGACTCTAACACTGGACATATAACTTCATTTATTTGGACTATTTTTGATCTTTCCTAAAAGGACAATTGCTTGACTATATACTCTGCATACTTTTGTTTTATTCTTTTATTGCATTAATAAAGATATTAGATTGTTTATTGGCCTCCGTGTTGGTTTCCAGTGCTCACGCAGTCTAGGGGTGTTACATTGGTGTCATCTGCAAACCTGATAAGCACACTCTCTAAACCTATGATGGCTGCGGGGTCATGGGCCAAAGGCCCCTGAGACATCACAACCAAATTGAAAGGGATAGCAAATACTCTTGAATTCTGGCTCTGGCTCTTAGAGTATTTGCTATCCCTCTCAATTTGGTATCATCTGCAAACCTGATAAGCAGATGAACAGATTAGAGACCTGGGACAAAACTAACAAAATGGATTTCAACAGGGAGAAATGTAGGATACTTCACTCAGGCAGACAAAATAAAATGCACAGATAAGGGTGGATGATGCCTGACTTGACAACAGAGTTATATGTGGAAAAGATCTTGGAGTCTTCATGGACAATAAGTTGAACATGAGCCAATAATGTACTGCAGGAGCTTAAAAAGCCTATGGGATTTTGGGCTGCATCAAAAGGTGTCTAGTGTCAGATCAAGTCATGATGCCTCTCTATTCTGCTTTGGTCAGACCTCACCTGAAATACTGTGTCCAATTTGGAGCACCAAATTCAAGAGAAATATTGACAAGTGGAACGTGTCCGGAGGAAGGTGACTAAAATGGTCAAAGGTCTGGAGACCATGCCCTATGAGGAGCGGCTTCAAGAATTGGGTATGTTAAGCCTGCAGAATAGAAGGTTGAGAAGAGACATGATTGCCATGCTTAAATATTTGAAAGTCTGCCATAAGGAAGAGAGACCAGGCTTCTTTTCTGTGGCCCTAGAGAACCAAAGCAATGGGTTCCAATTATTTATTTACGGTATTTATACCCCACCCTTCTCAACCCGAAGGGGACTCAGAGCAGCTCACACAACACACATACAGCAAACATTCAATACCAATTATACAATTATACCATTAAAAAGGACAGACAAGTGCAGAGAACACAACAGAGGTAAAGGCAGTTTTTTCCATCTTATTTCCAGCATCTTGGAGGCTGTACTTGACTCTGTCTTGGGGGGGGGGGGGGGAGGTGCTGTTGTTCCATCTTCCATGTCAAGGAGCTTCCTCTGATCAATGTCCTTTTAAGGGAGCCTTTAATACTTCCCCGCTTAAAAGTGGTACCTATTTATCTACATACATTTCTGTTTCGATCTGCTGGGTGGGCAGATGAGCTAAAGGCGGGTGCTCAGCCCTGACCTGAGCTCAAACTGCTGGCCTTTTAATCAGCAAGATTTTCTGCAGCACTGCGGTTAGACTGCTGGGCTAAGCCAGTCCCATCTTAGAATGGGTTTGGTGCTCCTATTAGGACAAAGGAAGAGGCATAAATGCTGGGCCCCAAAGGAAAATTACAGGAAAGGTGATTCCACCTGAACATTAGGAATGAATTCCTGACTGCAAGAGTAGTTCAACAGTGGAACTCTGTGCCCCAGAGTGTGGTTGATGCTCATTCTTTGGAGGCTTTTCAACAGAGGCTGTGTGGCCATCTGTCAGGAATACTTTCATCATGCTTTTCCTGCATGGCAGCAGGTTTGACTGGATGGCCCATGTGGTGTTTTCCAACTTTATGATCCACTGCTAAAGTATCCCTGAGATGTGGTCATCCACTTTCTCTTTGAAGACCTCAATGAAGGAATATCCACCACATTCCAAGACAGGTCTACTATTGCACAGTTCTTGCCATCTGGGAGTTTTTCCTAAGGTTTATTCCGAACCTTCTAATGTGAACCTATTGATTTGGTTCCTATCCTCTGGAGCATCAAAACCGATCATGTTCTATCCTCTAACCATATTGAATTCAATTTAATAAACAACCAAATAATTATTGAAATACTATCCCAGATATTTAAGGGTATCTGTCATATTACCTTCTCTTTTCAAAGTTAAATGCATCCAACATTTTCCACTGCTCTGACTTTCTGGGTCAACCTAAAACTGGACACAGTATTCCAGGCTAATAACTTATTGGGGTTGCCCTTCCCTCCTTCTGAGGCTGAGAGAGTGTGAGTTCCCCAAGCTCAACCCAATGGGTTTCTATGATCTAGAGAGTGTGAGTTCCCCAAGCTCAACCCAATGGGTTTCTATGATCTAGAGGTGATTCAAACCCTGCGCTACAGGGTCATAGTCCAACACTCAAACCACTACATAATGCTGGCTGTCCTATTTCAGGAATACAAGAACCATTGCATAACACAATAGTACCAATAAAGATACTTTTCACACCATTCTATAACATAAAAGTAAAACACAGCACACTATAGAATTGTTTTCCATCCTTAGACAAAGGAAAAACTCAAACTGTGCATGTCGGAGTCTATTTTCAAAACATTCTTGATAACATTCAGAGAAGGCATGAGCAGAAACAGTTGAATTGCTGGTAACTGCCATCAAGTCAGCTTCAATTTATGGCAATAAGAGACCTTCTAAACCAGTGGTTCTCAACCTGTGGATCTCCAGATGTTTTGACCTTCAACTCCTAGAAATCCTAACAGCTGGTAAACTGGTTGGGATTTCTGGGAGGCCAAAACACCTGGGGACCCACAAATTGAGAACCACTGTTCTAGACTGCATCAATAGAACTACTGTCTAGATTGAGGGAAGTAATAATATCCTCTATTTGTCTTTGGTCAGAATCCACGTGGAATAACAGTTTTGGCCACCACAGTTCAGAAAAGAACGTGTTCAGAGAAGGCTGACCAAAATTGTCAAAGGTCTGGAAGCCAAGCCCTATGAGGCAGCTGCTTGTGTTTTGCTTGGATCAGATAAGGGTAAGAGGGGACACAATAGCTATGTTTAAATATCTGAAAGGATGTTATTTTGGAGAATGAGCCAACTTGTTATCTGCTGCTCTGGAGCAATGGAGCAATGGAGTCAAAGTGCAAGATAAGATATTCCTCTTAAACATTGGAAGGAATTTCCTGATGGTAAGAGCTGTTCAACAGTGGAATATGCTGCCTGAAAGAGTGGTGGACTCTCCTTGTTTGGAGGTTTTTAAAAAAGACTGAGAGGGCCTTTCTAGACATGCTCTATATCCTAGATTCTGATGCCAAGTTTTTTGTTTTAACCTGGATTATATGAGTCTCCACTGCCAGATAATCTGGGATAAACAGAAAACCTGGGATCAGATGCTGGTATATGGGGCCTGTCTGGAATGGCCCTGAGTGGCCATCTGTTGGGAATGCTTTAGCTGTGTGTTCCTGCATAGCAGAAATGGGCTGAATTGAATGCCCCTTGTGGTGTCTTCCAGCTCTATGAATTTCTGATTATATATTCAACAGCTGAAATGTTATGTTTTTAGCTGTATTATGCCCTGCTTTTAATCTTGATTGTGCAAGAAAGGCATGGCATTATCATATCATCATCATCATCACATCTTATAAAAACTTCTAAAAATTGGAAATATGCACCAGCAAACCCATTCTGGTATTCCTATATTGAAAATTAACCCTGCTTGGTACACTGAAAAAAAGGGTTTGTTTTCTGTTCTAAGGAAGGTGCATGCTATTGTGAGGTGTTTGCAATAATCAGTCATTTAAAACCTCTGAAAAAATGAGCAGTGCCATCGATTTTATTCCATTACTTCTGCACATTTGTAATACATTTTCCTGGTTTGTTTAGCAAATTCGCAGGGTGATAAACAAGGCTTTGTCTTTAATGTTTTGTCTTTAATAAAAACCAATGTTGATTTCCTCCAAACAAATCAGCTGCAATTACATGTATCAGGAAGAGCTAGGCTTTATGGGTTTCGAAGATTACCGTTTCTGAACAAAGCTCTTCCGAATAATTAATGCCAATAAAAGGAAATTCTAATAATCTTTGCTCCCTTGTTTTGTAATGCAAACCTGTAAGAGTTTGCCACGTCCTTTGCTAGCAAAATTCTCAGAAGCAGCAGAACACAGTAGGAGGAAATAAGCAGGCACTTTAGGTGAGGTGCATTGATCCAACAGCCTCAGTAATGACTCAGTGTTCAATTCCTAATGTTTTGCTCAGAGGCTAAACACAGACACCTCCAGAAAATGCAAAAATGTAGAGAAATGTTGGGTTCTAAATTTTAGATGTTGACTTGGATGTTTGACCTTTAACAAATATGATTTTGCTTGTGTTTAATACAGAAGTGTGCAGCTTTTCAACGACATCACATTTCCAAGAGCTGAAGGGGAAGAAAAATGGGTAGACCAAACAAAACGGAGAAGGCAAAATAAGTTGCCTGAAAACAATTTCTGTCTTTGGTCCCTTATCAAAAAAATGTAAGATTATTTCATAACACAAGTGTGTGTGACATACAAATGGAGCCAGGGAAAGAGGAAGTCCTTTCCATTACAACTGTGAAAACCTTTTTAAATTGTCATATTGTCTTATTGAAGAATATAGGTTTGACTTCTCCATCGTGGTCTACGTTGCATTGAAGTCCAAGCATGAAATAATGAAACAAGAAAGAGACATTTCCATCAAATATTTTATTGATAAATACAGAAGTGTGTGTGGGAGAGGGGAACAACCTCCCTTTGAGGAGGAGGCAAGCATTTTTCTGCTGCTCTAGATAGGTCATGGAGCAATGGATTCAAACTGCAGAAAAATAGGGTAGTAAAGGTAAAGGTTTCCCCTGATGTTAAGTCCAGTCGTGTTTGACTCTGGGGGTTGGTGCTCATCTCCATTTCTAAGCCGAAGAGCCAGCATTGTCCATAGATACCTCCAAGGTCATGTGGCCGGCATGACTGCATGGAACGCCGTTACCTTCCCGCTGGAGCGGTACCTATTGATCTACTCACATGTGCCTGTTTTCAAACTAGGTTGGCAGAAGCTGGAGCTAACAGCGGGCACTCACTCCGCTCCCCGGATTTGAACCTGTGATCTTTCCGTCTGCAAGTTCAGCAGCTCAGTACTTAAACACACTGAGCCACCGGAGGCTCCTAGAAAAAGAGACTCCACCTAAAAATTAGAAAGCTGTTTGACAGTGGGATATGTTGCCTTGGTCTGTGGTGGAATCGCCTTCTCTAGAGGTTTTCAAACAGAAGCTAGATGGCCATCTGTTGGGGGTGCTTTGTTTATGTGTTCCTGCATAGCAGAATATAGTTGGACTGGATGGCAGTTGGGGTCTCTTCCAACCTTAGCCAAGGGAAAGGTATCGAGATCACCTCCTCAGCCCATCTTTGGGTGAAACACCTGATCTCAGAGCAATCCAAATTTATGGTTCCTCTTCTTCACAGCATCTCAAGCTCCAAAACCTAGAGAAACCGCTCCAGAGGCCCACCCTTCATTCCAAAGGGGAGGGTGTTGCCAAAGTGCACATCAGCTTTTATATTCCCCCTCCATACCAGTGACAACATAGGTTATGAATACCATCCAATGGCAAATTCCAATTTCATACAAATCTATATGTAGTGTGCTGTTTGTACATTCTCTCTGCAAAGGGGAAAAGATTCCAACCCAGCTTTGACACAATTAGCTGTACTTGTATTACACTGAAAATGAGAGTGTGGGTTGCCGGAAAATGTCAAAAGGGGTCTCTAAAGGGGGGCAGACTATTTCAAATACTCCACGTGCTGAAGCCTGTTCCCACATGGGTACTCTGTCCTCATTTTCAGAAGCCTTCAATTGACTTCCTTTCCCCAAATAGACTTTCAGCATGGCCTTGGGATTGCATACTATGCAGAGGCACTAAGAAACCCTGTTAGTGAACTGCAAAGATGTAGTGCAAGAGTGTCTTGATGTTCATTGGGCTTTACCAAGATGTATTAGTGTTAGTGTGTTCTGTTGTTAGAGTGAAATGTTATATTAAGTGATGCTGTTGGGTGTTTCCGGCAGAGCATTCCAGTAGTGCATGGGTTAAGCACAAGCCAGCTTGATTGATTGCCCACAGGACCAATAGGTCAGGGCTTCTGTTTGAACTGTCTGACCGGAACTTTCATCATGAACTGAGGAATGCAGGAGGTGCCTGCTTGTACTGATAACAGCCTTGGTGAGCGGAGAAGACCCGCCATGTGTCCGGAGAGTTATGGCTTTGAGTAATTGTAAATAACTTGTAAATAAAGTAATTAGACCTGCTGGGATCAGCAGTAAAACAACGACTGAGCTGTCGTTTTGTTGGTGCCACTTTTGCTGCTGCTTCAAGTGGTCCTTCGGGTGAGCAGACTGAGAGAACTGACTCATCAAATCAGTCAGGGTGGCGAATAATTGATTTAACTCCCTATCCCAGCATCAATGACAATTAGCATTCCCTAGCCTAGATTATGTTTGGTGCACAACAGGACCAATGTGCATTGATCCCATGGTGCATCAGTTGCAATTCTGCATTGGTTCCAGTGCACATCGGTCACTCTGCAAGCTCCTCCACATAGGAATATAACAGTAGCCTCTTTCAGGATATGAATATTATGGAACTTCTCAATTCTAATTCCCAAAAGTGTGAGTTATCAACAGGATTCGAGCTGCAAATAAGACTCTCGCCCCCCTTTAAGGAATACAGAAGCAAAAACAGTGCAAGTAAGGAAGTTCTAGCAGTTTAGAGAGCAGGCAAGGAAAGGGTGTATAAAACACTACCAGATACCTTTTTTCTGATGACTTCCAAAGTGAAGATGGAAATGACATTTTAAAATATTTCTCCAAAAAAAAAGTTGGAAAAAAGTTTCTCAAAGGTTTGGAAACCTTTGTGAAGAAAATGGTATTGGCTGAATATATGAAAAAATAAAATGGCATTGGCTATGGAACAAAGATTGATTTCTATATCAAATAGGATGGAAGCAAGTTTTCTGCTCCCAGGTTGCTAAGACAACAGTTGTTTCTCCCTCTTTCTTCAAAGAATTGCCAGGTTTCCCATGTTCCTCACAATAAGAGGTACGTTTTGCCCTTAAAAATGGTGAGCATTCTTTCAAATGCCATCTGTACCATCAATGGCTTTATTCCCCACTTAAATGCAAAGCATCTTCAGATGAGGATACATAAAAAGGGTTTTAATGTGTGCCTTTCAGTTTAATTGGAAGTGAACAGTCAACATGGTGACATACACTGTCTCTCCTTTTGTATTATATTTATAATGCAAACCCATTTGTCATATTTTGAAGACAGGAGGAATATTCTGTTAAACAAAGAACCAGAAATGATACAGAAGCCCATGAGGGGAAATTTGAGTACCTTCAAAATGGGTTGTGCATTACGGATGTAGTCCTTTGCTAATTTACTCAGAGGATGAAGCAAGTTTTTTTGGTGACGTCTTTGAAAGTTGTTTATTTTTAAAAGATTATTTCCAGTTTGGCAATTATGCAGTGATTTGAATGCTAGACTAGGACTCTGAGAAATTAGGGTCTGAATCACTGCTCATTTATGGAAACCCATTTGGTGGCCTTGGGCAAGTCACACTCTCTCAGCATCAGAGAAAGGCAAAGGCAAATCCCACTGAACAAATTCTGTAAGAAAACTTCTTGATACTTTGCTTCAGGGTTGCCATTAGTCAGAAGAAAGGTCTTGAAGGCAAACAAAAACAAAATTCTGCACAGAATTTGCATGCATTATTTTGTGTGTGTGTGTGTGTGCGTGCGTGTGTGCACAAGATAGCATTTTCTGTTCAGAACACAAAATCTTCTGTTCAGAAAATAATATATCCACAGAAATTGATATATTTTCTTTTGAGTGAAAAATACAGTTTCCAGTCCAGAAAATACTGTTTTCTGTATAAATATACAGAAAATTTCATGACCTTGGACAATGGAAGTCTCCTCCAGCCTGGCAGTTATCAGATTTATCATCTTCTGCCTGATGCAGACATGAGCAGTGGTGGGTAGTGACTTTGATGGCAGTGGCATGATGAATCTACTTTAGGGTTGTTGTGTGTTTTCTGAGCTGTATGGCCATCTTCCAGAAGTATTCTCTCCTGACGTTTCGCCCACATCTATTGCAGGCATCCTCAGAGGTTGTGAGGTATGGAGAAACTAAGCAAAGAAGGTTTATATATCTGTGGAAGGTCCTGGGTGAGGAAAAGAACTCTTGTCTGTTGGAGGCCAGTGTGAATGTTTATTTATTTACAGTATTTATATTCCGCCCTTCTCACCCCAAAGGGGACTCAGGGCGGATCACATTGTACACATATAAGGCAAACATTCGATGCCATATAACAAAGAACAGAGACAGGCGCAGAGGCAATTTAAACCTTCTCCAGCTTCCAGCTTCCCACAGGGGGAGCAGCTGCTTCATCATCTACTGTGACGGCACTTCCTCCTTCCTCATTCCAGTGGTGGCTGAATGATTTTTATGGTGTCGTAAATTAGCCTCCCCACATATAAGTGGTACCTAAATTTCCTACTTGATAGATGCAACTATCTTTCGGGTTGCTTAGGTCAGCAACGAGCAGGGGCTATATTTTATTTTTAATTGTCGGGTGCTCACCCCAACATGGGCTGGCCTCGAACTCATGACCTCTTGGTCAGAGTGATTTATTGCAGTTGGCTGCTAACCAGCCTGTGTCATAATTAGCATTAAATGGCCTTCCCAGCTTCACCTCCTGGCCTGGGAGAATCCCTTGTTCAGAGTCGTTAGCTGCCCCTGATTGACTCATGTCTGGAATTCTTCTGTTTTCAGAGTGTTGCTCCTTATTTATCTACTTTAACCTGAATCCTGGGAGTTGTCATTTCATAAAGCCCTATTACTAATTCTAGAGGGCCTGTGCACCCTATGATGCTGAATTCAATCCCCAAAGTCAGTTCAGGACCTTTGGATAACTCTTTATGAGTTGAAGCCTGGAACAGACTCATCACTCTATTGCTATAACCTATGGAAGGACAAAGGTTGGATTTGGTTTCTCATTCTTAGGGTGTCCATAAATCAAAGTCTACAAAAACCATAAATACTGATAGCAATTGTAGGAAGTCAAAGGGCATCCCAAAAGCCAAGCTCAAATAAAAACCAAGGAAAGTCATGGTGCCTCTCTGTTCTGCTTTGGTTAGATTTCTCCTGGAATACTGTGTCCATTTCTGGACACAACAATTCAAGAGGGATATTGACTCTAAGCTGGAAGGTATCCAGAGGAGAGCAGCTAAAATGATGAAAGATCTGGATACTATAAATCCCTCTGAGGAGCAGCTTCAAGAGCTGGGTATGTTTAGGCTGCAGAAGAGAAGGTTGAGAAGAGACATGACCAACATGATAAGGAAGAGGGAGAAGGCTTCTTTTATGCAGTTCTAAAGACTTGGAGAAATGGGTTCAAATTACAGGAAAGGAGATTCCACCTAAACACTTTCTTACAGTTAAAAAGTTCTTCCTAGACTGTAAGAAGAGCTGTTCAGCAGTGGAACTCTTTGCCTCGGAGTGTGGTAGAAGTGCCTTCCTTTGAGGCTTTTAAACAGAGGCTGCGTGGCCATCTGTTGGGGTGATTTAATTGTGCTTTTCCTGCATGGTTGGGTTGAACTAGATGGCCCATGTTACCTCTTTCAGCTCTGATTATATGAAGAAAACATGTCCTCAACCGGGGAAAATTTTAAAAGCTGCAGAATTATTAAGTTATTATAAAGCCCAAGGAAAACGAAATTAAGCATTTAAAGGTCATACTGACCATACTGTGAACTAATTGGCAATTTTACTTTTAATGATACAAAAATAAAGGTAAAGTTCAACATGAACAGTTTTCACTTAGAGGTTGTTTAATAATGTTCCATTACGGCATGATGACTGCTATGTGATGCTTGGCTAAAATAGTCACATGCTTGGGTGTATATTGTTATTTGCTGTTGCTGGAATAACTTTCAAAAATGTTATAAGTATAAAAGTGTATGTTGGCTTACTGCCAGCTTGTCTGCAGGATTATTCAATAAACTGCTATAAATATATTTTTGAAAGTGATGTAAATGGATAGGAATGGATTAGACATCTCAACATATCTGCTACCTGTTTTGTTCCCTTTTAACTCAGTACTAATTTCTGAAGTATAGTTGAACCTCTACAATATGGAAAACACATGAAAAGCAAAATGTATTCATGCCAGTTTCTGAGGACATGGCTAGAAAGGTTTAGTTGCATTCGTGTCCTATTGATGGCTTTGTAGATACATTAGCTTGGCCACAATGAGAGCATAATGCAGACCAGAGAGGCCTTTGCTATGCTCCAGCACAGAAATGGTGTTCTGTCTTGGTCTGGTTAAAAGCAAGGAAAGATACACAGGCAATAGCTTTTAAAACAGAAATATTCGCCATGTCAAAAAAAAAAAAAAAAAGCGCGATTGGACAATGTGAATGAAGCCACTTCATCGACCGCCATTTTTTGTTCAACAAATAATCAGGATTTTAATCTATTTTGTGAAAAGGAGACTATGCCTCTCCACTTAATGCTTTTCTGAGAAACATAGACAGGGGTTCCTGTCCATTTCACGGAAAGGGACGATGGCTCTCTACTTAATCCAATGGCTCGACATCACCAACATCACATCAGACAGCAGCTCCTGACTAATTTCAGAGCACTTTTCTTTGGCCCTCCAGAGCACTCACTGCATTTTAGTACTGCGTTCTCCATTCACAGCAGGCTGACTTTGTTGCCATGACTTAGAGATTTCAGCCAGTGTCTGTCAGAATAAGAGCAATTCATCCTTGTGGCTTTGTTTCCTGGATACTAGTCATTATGTCATTCCTATGTCTTGTCTTCTTGTCTCCCCTGCTTTGTTGTTCTTCTTCGCAATTTTTCTTTGCTGGGGAGAAGAAAAGAAAAGAAAAGATGACAGCAATCAGATGCCTTTTGGTTCTCTGATTTTTTTCTTCTTCTTGGCACCATCATGCCTGCAAAAGGCCAAATTAATTGGCTTCGCTTGTCTGATCTTTCCAAGGAGCATCCTGGCAGAAACAGCCTGGCCATCAATGCCACAAAGTTGACGCCATCGCTGAGGTCAAATCCTTGGTTTCCATCTTAGGCTAAATGTCCATGAAGTTAGGAAAAGCCTTGCTTGGATTTAAAGGGAGGCAGGATTTTATCCTTGGAGAGAAGAAAAGGTCCCCTTCCAAATTCAATGGAAGAACATCATGAAGGTTTTGGATTCCTCTACACTGCAGAAATAATGTAGTTTGACACCATTTTAACTGCATGGCTCAATATTATAAAATCCCAGGAAATGTAGCTCACTTTGGCAGAGAAGGCTGAAGACTTTGTAAAATGACAACTCCCATGATTCCATAGCCTTGAACCATGGCATTTGAATCGGTGTCACGCTGTATTCATTTCACAGTGTAAATATGCTCTTTGAAAACCAATTGTGATATGATGCCACTCAAGGCATTCAAAATACACAGTTGTAGCATTATTATTCCAGTGAGGTGGGGTGTGGTTTCTGGGCCGTATGGCTGTGTTCTAGCAGCATTTTCTCCTGACGTTTTGCCTGCATCTGTGGCTGGCATCTTCAGCCTTCGGCAATTATTATTCCACTTTCACTGCCATGACGGCACCCTATGGAATCATGAGGTTTGCTATTTGATGAGGCAAAAGCATGTTCTTATTAAGAATTATCATTTTGTTTTGTGCCTTCAAGTTGTTTTTGACCTATTGACCTATGGCAACACTATAGTAAATCTACTACAAGGGTTTTTTTTGGGAAGATTTGTTCAGAGGTAGTTTGCCATTGCTTTCCTCTGAGATTTGAGAGTGTGGCCTGTCCAAGTTTACACAGTGAGCTTCATGGCTGAGCAGGGATTCAAACCCTGGTCTCCAGAGCTGAAGTCCAACAATCAAAACACCACACTATCTCTATCTCCCGAAACTACAATTCCCAGGATTACCACTGGAATTAAAGTGGGACCATAGTGCTATAATTGTGTAACTTAACAAGGCCTCTGGTTGCCTTTCATGGCAGAGAAGTTCTTGCTCTTCAGTTGGATTCTGCTAGTTGAGGTTTTAACCTCCTGATATCCCCCCCCCCCCCGGGATCTTAACTCATTAGGATTAAATCAATGCTATTCTTGACTGGAAATTCTATTTCTACAAAATGAGTATTATTATTATATTTTTATCCCATCTTTCCTCCAATGAGCTCAACATTTCTTGTCACAACTACCCTGTGAAATAGATCAAGCTGGGAACAAAAGACTGAGTCAAAGTTTTTAATGGCTATCTTGGCTATTTCTTCGTATGCATTCCAATACTTTAAGCAAAATTCTACTTTGGCTGTGACAAAGTGGTTGGAATCTTTGGCATGACCCTTGAGATACTGAACATATATTTTAAAAAATCAGAAATGAATCTACACTTGGTCCTCCACATTTGGTGGGTTAAATTTGGGGGATTTCAACATTCACAGATTTTATTAATATGTTCTCTCCAGGAATCTCTAATTTCCAAGTGCAATTCTATGGTCAATTTTCACACTGCAGATTCACCATAGAGTCATGATGGAAGGCATAGAAAGCCTTAGAAAAACATTCTCTTGAGTTAAAAAGCAATTCATCATTTCTCTACTTTCACATGGATCCTGCAAACCTAAACAATCCAATAATGGTGAGCCTTTTGTACTTAATGAAGGCATGAAAGACTCCTCTCCAAAGTTGTGCATCCAACTATTCTACCACTGAACTTTGAGTGTAAGTACTAGGACAAGCAAACCTGGGTACTGGTATGCCATCCAATCCAATGCCCTGCCATGCAGAAACACACAATCAAACTCAAATGACATACACCTACAAGATTCCAAGAGCAGTTGCCATGCTCTTTTGGCTTCATTCATTTTGATTGTAAACAATAATAGGCAAAGGATGATCCTGAGTCACACTTGGTCTCCAGGGCTGTTTCTATGGCCTTTGACCCTTCCAGACTTTCCTGTTCCCCCAAGGATGTCTATCTCTTTTAGAAGTAGTAATTCATCTTTCAAATACATTTCAAGGGGCTGCACACATACAACACAACCCCAGTATCTACAAGGAATGCATGCCTGAAGTTCTCCCAGAAATGAGAAACCTCAGATAATAGGAAAACCCCTTGAAATGAATGACATCCACTGGAAGTTAGCTGGTGACTTCTACCACAAGTTACCATAGAACCATACTCGAGGACCTAGAAAATGTCTAAAGAAGTGTCCTTCCTAGGCATTTTCTATTACTTATTTATTTATTTATTTATTTACTGCATTTATATACTGCTTTTCTCACCACTGGGGGGACTCAAAGCGGTTTACAACATAATGGCAAAATGCCAACCATACATTAGAAAACATAACAGACTGATCACATCATAAACAATAAAATGAGCAACATCAAGTGTACTTATCAAACAACTCAAAAATAACAAAAATAGAAATTTAAATATATAAATCAATCATTTAGGACATGTTTACTAATAGATCTAATCTAATAGATAGATTAATCTAATCTAATAGATAGAAGCATTTTCTAGATCCCTCAGTGTGACTCTATGGTAGGTGCTGATGAAAACATACTACAAAACCACACTAGAGGACCTAGAAAATGGTTAAAAATACATGCTTTGTTGCAAGTGGGTAAATGAAACATGGGTACTGGTCAAGTGGCTATGATGGACATTTCACACTTTTGGGAGGCTGTTCTTTTGGGAGGTGGTTGGGATTTTTTGGCATTAGACATTAGACATTTAGGCATTAGGCATTAGACATTAGAAACTCTGCCCCCGAACCCATCACTATTGCCCACCCCCACTTAAGAATCTCAATTCCCCCCTGAAATGCTACATAAAGAAGAGAAAGAAAAACAACAATTTATTGGTCTTATTAGACAGCAGGGTCAATTTTTTTTTTTTTAAAAAATCAAAGCATGGGACTCCACATTTTTTCAGATTCCTGTATTGTGATCACTGGAAGCTGGTGATGGAAGTTATTGAATCCGTTCTGGATTTTAGTTAAAGAACTATAAAGGAGCTGTCCAAGGTACTGAATATATTTTGCACAATACTACTCTTCCAAGTGCTGACATTTGAAGGGAGGTGTTTTCTCCATGGAACATCTCTGCCATCTTGTGGCACTAGGATATAATAGTACAGTGATGTCTTAAAACACCTCAATAATTGTTCATCTGGATCTTTTTTAGAAAGGTGCAAGCACTTTCTTTCCCCTTTCTCCTCTTCCACTTCTTCCTCCTCATTCTGTCAATAAAACATTTATTTGGGTTGTTGTACAGTGTGGACTGGTTGCAGACTTTGGAATGAATTTGACTCTCCAGAGAATGAATCTGAGGCAGAGGATATTTATGTCTGATTGTCTCTGTCTGATTGTCAGGAGAACTAATAGTGAAGAAGATATGGGACCTCCAAAACCAAAGACTAGCAAGAAGTTTACAGACTTTGCGAACTAAAAACCTTCAAGCAGGAGTGTGGGGGTGCTGATATATATAGTCACAACAGTTTTCACATGACAACCCTATAAAGTGAGAAACTCAGTAACAGTAGGTAAAGGAAAAGGTTTTCCCCTAACATTAAATCTAGTTGTGTCTGACTCTGAAGGTTGGTGCTCATCTCCATTTCTAATCTGAAGAGCCGACATGTCCAAAGATACCTCCAAGGTATATGGCTGGCATGATTGCATGGAGCAGTACCTATTGATCTACTCACATTTACATGTTTTCGAACTGCTAGGTTGGCAGAAGCTGGGGCTAACAGCGGGAGCTCACCCCGCTCCCCAGATTCGAACTGCTGACCTTTCAGTCAGCAAGTTCAGCAGCTCAGTGGTTTAATGTGCTGCACCACCAAGGGCTCCATAGCAGTAACAGTACTCGCAGAAGAAACAAAAGGTGACTATACTGGACAACAAGCCAGAATACAAGTCAAAAGAGAGACCAGGTCAAATCTTATTCATATTCACAGGTGAATGCTAATTTCAGCAGTAGTGAGAATTGAATATGCTTTCTGTGTTAGTCTGATCTTTATGGAGATTTAAGGCTAAATCTATTTTGAGAACAAGATTGATCATCACAGAAAAGTTCTGTACTCAAACCCAGAGAAGATTCACTGCAACCAGTTTAGAGATGAAGATTGGGTACTGCTAGGGTGATTCTCATTGTTTCATTATTCACTGAAACAAACAGTTGCTAAGTTAGCATGTCTCCTAGATGAAGGTCCGTGTTGGGAACTGCCCTATGTATTGCCTGATCTGAACACTTGATATTTGTTGCCACAGGATTCCCCAATCTTTTTTTAATTGCTTTGGCCAGAGCTTTCACTTTAAAAAAGAAAGAAATTTGGGAGGATTTTACCATGTTAAAAAGCCAGCTTTTTTGCAACTCTTGGGATTTGTTGCAAGAAAATGTTCCTCTCGCCTTGAGCATTCACACATTTACAGAGCTAACTAGGTTTTTCTGAGAAATACAGTGAACACAAATCCAAAGTTCTAAAGTAAGTGGACCCATTAAATGCATGTGATCTAGTCTTCCATTGGTTCATTATTTTTAATTGATTACATGGATGAATTCTAGGTGAAACGAACCAATAGGATACATGTCAATGGCTGAAATAATTGTAATTTTACAAAAATACTCAGTGAAGAAAAGTTTTATGTATTAGGTGAATTATGCAAATAAATTTGCAAATGTTTTAAGGCTTTTTAAAAAGTGTGTATTTCGATGCAGGAAGAAAACAGAAAGTTTCATAACCAAAATAAGGATGGGAGGAAAATGCAGGTATGTTTAAGAGAAACTCAGAGAAATAGGATTTCTGGGAGTTGAAGGCCAAAACATCTGGAGACCCACAGGTTGAAAACCACTGCACTAAATGATACCTGGGGGATCACCAGTTAACATGGGCTGGGAATCCCCTTGGTCTTTTATGCTGGTGCAACTAAGAATTGAGACAATGAATAGAACCCTGTTTGTAGTGTTATTGTCATTGTTATTGTTATTACTAACTTTATGGATACCCCACTTTTCTTCCTATGAGGGCTCTAGACAAGTTTAACAAGTGCAATACAAAAGTTAAAAAACAATTAAATAGAACAGTACGGTAAAACAGAATTAAAATAAAATAAATGCACTTAAGTGGCCTTTAAAACTCAATGGAGTACTACAGCCACTGCTTCACTTCATGTGTGCAAATTTTACATTAAGGAAGTGTGATGTAGAATCCCAGCCTAAGCACTTTCTCAACTGCTGCACAAGGATCATTATCCTTGGAGGCAAATGTTTCTTCCAGTCTTCACAATAGCAGCTGAAAGGTCCAGAGGCCCAAGGCTTCTGATTCGTCTGGCCATTGAATGGTGGTGGTAAGTCCTCAGGGAAAACTTCATTGCAGCATTGCCCTCTCTCTTTTGACCTCCCACATCCTGTGTAAATATCCTGGCAGACCTTTATGTGCAGTCACTAATAAATAAACATTGTTTCACAGTTTTTACTTTGACACATCCATATCCAGAATGGGTTTTAGAACTATTTTAAAAGAAGGATTGTGTGTGGGTGTGTTATGTTAAATCACAGGTCAATGCTTATCCGGTTATAAATTGATGTGTTGCTACTCACTCCATAACTTTGTTCTAACACATCACAAACCAGGTTTTTTTTTATTTTCACTCCCCTCCCACCAGCTATTTTACTTTGATGAAAGTAGGCAGAAAACCATCAAACAACAAAGCATTAAACAAGAGAAGAGGCAATTTCTCCCACAAGGGGTTTCTTTTCCTCTTTGTGTAGTTTGGGCAATAACCATGTTATTATTGCAAAAGTATGTCTAATGCCACCTTGGACTCTAATGGAGATGAAGCTCAAAGGAAATATATCAACCACCATCTAAAAAGGCTGCTAATGGACACAATTTTTTTTCTTGAAAGACATAGGGAAAATCATTGTCCAGGCATTCTTGTTCTAAACTAGGCTGATTGACATCCTACTTTATTACCAGCAATCCAACTGATGAGACCCCTTTGCCCACCCCATGAAACATTAGAGGATATGTTGAATCTAAACTTTTCCCCATTTTGGGACTCAAGATAGCATACAACAAAGATAGCTAAAATCCACAGCATACAAAATAATAATACAGTAGAGTCTCACTTATCCAAGACTCGCTTATCCAAGGTTCTGGATTATCCAATGCATTTTTGTAGTCAATGTTTTCAATATATCATGATATTTTGGTGCTAATTTCATAAATACAGTAATTACAACATAACATTACTGCGTATTGAACTACTTTTTCTGTCAAATTTGTTGTATAACATGATGTTTTGGTGCTTAATTTGTAAAATCATAACCTAATTGGATGTTTAATAGACTTTTCCTTAATCCCTCCTTATTATCCAAGATATTCGCTTATCCAAGGTTCTGCTGGCCCATTTAGCTTGGATAAGTGAGACTCTACTGTAATAATAATAATAATAATAATAATAATAATAATAATAATAATATACTTTATTTATATTCCGCTCTAGCTCCCCAAGGGGACTCAGAGTGGATTAGATATACATATACAGCAAACATTCAATGCTGTTATACTATTAACAACAAACACAGACAGTACATAGACAGAGGCAAGGTTTCCCTCTTTTTTCATCTCTGGCATCTGGAGGCTGTGCTCGACTCAGCCATGGGGAGGTGCTGTTGTTCCATTTTTTCATGCTGAGGAGCCTGTTGTTCATGAATGCTTTCCTGATCAAATTGCCAACATGTCTACCTATTTATCTACTCACATTGCTGTTTTTTGAACTGCTAGGTAAGCAGAAGTTGGGGCTGATGGTGAGAGCTCATCCCAACCCATGGCTTGAACTGCCTGGAGCCCCAGGTCTCAGCGGTGGCTAGGGGAGCCTTTGCACAGCTAACACATGTGCGCCAGCTGCTCCCGTACCTTGGGAAGCCAGACTTGGCCACGGTGGTCCGCGCTCTCGTTACATCCCGTTTAGACTACTGCAACACACTCTACGTGGGGCTGCCTTTGAAGACTATTCGGAAGCTTCAATTAGTCCAACGGGAGGCTGCCAGGTTAATAACTGGGGCGGCGTACAGGGAGCGTACCACTCCTCTGTTACGCCAGCTCCACTGGCTGCCGATTAGCTACCGAGCACAATTCAAGGTGCTGGCTTTAGCCTATAAAGCTCGAAACGGTTCTGGCCCAGCTTATCTGTCCAAACGTGTCTTCCGCTATGACCCACCTCGAAGCTTAAGATCATCAGATGAGGCTCTGCTCGCAGTCCCATCAGCCTCACAGGTGCAGCTGGCGGGGACGAGAGACAGGGCTTTTTCAGTAGTGGCTCCCCTCCTATGGAACGCCCTCCCCAGTGAAGTCAGGCAGGCTCCCTCCCTCCTATTCTTCCGTAAGAAGGTTAAAACTTAGTTGTGGGGACTGGCTTTCGAATAACAATTAGCAGCGCTAATTATTATTATGTACGCTGGAACTCAATCGACAGACCCAGTCTTTTAAAATTGAACACGCCTATCTGTATTTTAGAATGTGTTTTATGAATGTCCGATGTAAGTTAATAATTTTAACTGTTTTACAGTGCATTGTACAACTTTTATATATGTGTTTTATTATAAGCCGCCCTGAGTCCCCTGTTGGGTGAGAAGGGTGGGATATAAATATTGTAATAAATAAATAAATAAACTCACAGCATGCCAGATTAACCTCAAGAAACTCCATCATGACTTAGTTTGATATGTTGGGCACATTTGCTATAGATCAGTGGTTCTCAACCTGTGGGTCCCCAGGTGTTTTGGCCACAATTCCCAACCAGCTGCTAGGATTTCTGGGAGTTGAAGGCCAAAATATCTGGGGACCCACAGGTTGAGAACCACTAGTCTAAATGCATCATCGAAGGGGTTCTGTGTGCTCTCTGGTTTCAGGGTAAACTTCAACTCCCACTATGGTGAGTCGGTCCCCTCAAATCCCTCCATTACGTTAGGTTGAGTTAGTCATGGGGGTTCTGAATGCCAGGTTTAGGCCAGGTCCATCATCGGTTGAGATAACAGTTTCCCTGGTTCTGGTTGAACTACAACTCTCAGAAAGGAAGGTCAGTTTTCTCCAAATTTTGGCATGTCAGGTATGTGCGCCAAGTGTGGTCCAGATCCATCAGTGTTTCAGAGATATTTCAGGGCTGTTCGGTCTTGTTGAAAATGAACAACCTAAAGGCATATACTAGTGTATAAATACATAACTTGTGGCAAGGGTGATGACTTAATACTCCATGCCATGTCTAGACATGGCAAATGAATTTGACTTTCAATCTAGCTTGGAAATGCAGAAGTGTCCATTTGCACACCCTTGTTGTGTTCCTGAGCTCTAGGCTCACTCTCAGTTCCATAGAGAGCCTGGGGAAGTTAATACTTTTGGACTATACCTCCCAATATTCATTGGCATTAGCTATCCTGGCTGCAAGTTTTGGCATTTTAGAATGCATCTATATTGCTGTATATGCATGTATTTGACTAAGTTTTTGTGGGATTGCCACTTGTGTGTATGTGTGTGTTAAGGGAAAAACACCTGGTCAATCACAATTCATAGTTGGGTAATTAGAACAATCAAGGATAACAAGCTTGAACCACTCCCTGAATGGGGTATAACTTGGGGAATGTTTGTAATGCTTTTTGAGACTTACTGAATCACTTGCTTCAGCACTTACTCGGAATAAGTTCCTGGCTGAGAGCCTATTATGCTTGTCTCCTTGCACCATTGAAGAAGAAATCTCCAAAGAAGATGCATGAATTTAATGCAAAGAACTTCATGTGAGTTTGTTGCTCCAGATGGACTGAGTTATTTTGAAGCTGGAGGTTTTGTGTTTTTGAAGCTGCTTGTTTAATTTTCTCCTTGACTCTGCTACTTAAGAGTAAACTTTGGTTTTTCCCATTTTCTTGGCTTGTATTTGCTCATTGTGGGCTGGATAAGTCTGCACAGGACTGCACACAGTTTGTTTTTTCACAAACCCATAACAATCTACACTGTAGAATGAATGCAGTTTGACACAACTTTTAACTGTCATGACTCTGTACTATGCAATCATGGAAGCTGTACTTTGATGAAGCCATAGCACTCTTTGGCAAAGAAGAATGAAGACCTTGTCAAACTACAGCTCCCGTGATACCATGACAGTGAGTCATTACAGTTAAAGTGGTGTCAAACCACATTCATTCTACAGTGCACCCTTAGTCCCCCAAATGAATTCTTCTGGCTCGACAATTCCCTGGATCCACTGAGTGATGTCTCATGGACATGTCTGTGACCTGAAAAGGAGGGTATTTGCCACTCAGCAGTTCATATTAAAAATAGGACAAGAGCCAAAGAAGGTTGTTGATATTAATTAATGAGCAGTTAATTTGCTTGACCATGTGTTCATGACTGCTTGAACAGCTCTTTGGGGACTGGTATAATTGAGTTGCATGGCGATGTGGGACATGTACATGGTTGTTCCTCGTTCACCCTTGCATGCCTTGATTTAGTACTCTTATTTATTGGAGACCATTTGTAGCTGCAAGCTCACCAGATGCCATGGATTCTAAATCATCACAGCCTTCATCGGCTCATCTTTGAACCTTACGAGAGATAGATGTCTCCACTTTACTTACACACCAGGGATAGCAGGGGGCAACAGAAGGCCAAATGCTATCATCTCTTTCTTAGCTAAGTGTCGGTGGCTGAGCTTCCAGCCAACATCCTCCTTCTACCATAGTGATTACTATTTGTCATACAAACCCTATTAGGAGAGTTATAATGCTTTGCCTACTGCTGATACTTTTAATACAACTACTCTTGTTTCCGATACCACATTTTTCACAACAATGAGTATTATCATTCATAACTGTGCCTATAAGTCATAATATCACTATGGTTATTTATGATTAATATCAGTATGGTTTCTACCATTATTATTAGAATCCATTGCATTCTTTTTGTAAATCTGGGGTGGGCAACTACACAGGGCCTAGAGCTTGGCGTGGTGTGGGAGTGGGACAAAGCCTTTTTCTTAGTGGAAGGGCTGTAAACAACCCTTTAATTTCATCCAGTTTTTATTCAGAGGTTCTCTTGAGACCTGAGTATTATTTCAAGGGGTCTTCCAGGGTATCAATGCTGAGAAAAGGATGAAATACATTGGTTCATTTACATTGCTTCATTCCAGTTTTCAACCTGTTTTTCTTTTTAAATTGAACTCTGTGCTGATATTTTGTTGAACACCAGAGGACACTATTGTAGAACACAAAGAAAAGGAAAGTTAGGCAACAGATTAATAGACACAAACAAGACTTTTAATCTCAAACACAGAATCTGACACATTCAAATAAGAATTGTTCCAAAATCTGAAAGCTGACCATCATTCTCCATGATTATATGATTGTGTCTGGGATGATGCAGATTCTGGTGCAGAAGAGAATAAATAAGGAGAGAGGGAAGCTGAAATCCTTGTGTCTTTGCCGACCCACAAACACAGAAATACTTTTGAAAGCAATTTTGGACACATGTTTTGTGTCCAAATACTGACATCTGAAATATAAGTTTGGGGTATAGTTGATGTTTTCTCCGTTACAAGGAAATCATACTTTGATGAAACTCTGTATTTGCATGTCTGCATAGAATCATAGAATCAAAGAGTTGGAAGAAATTTCGTGGGCTCCAGTCCAACCCCCTGCCAAGAAGCAGGAAAGTTGCATTCAAAGCATAGATGCAAGTATTTCAATTAGATAGTTAGATGATAGATAGAAATAGACAGATGACAGACAGATAGACAGACAGACTTTAGCTACTAGGATCCATAAGGTAAACATAAAGGTTTTCCCCTGACATTAAGCCTAGTTGTGTCCGATTCTGGGGGTTGGTACTCATCTCCATTTCTAAGCCGAAGAGCCGGCATTGTCCATAGACACCTCCTAGGTCATGTGGCCAACATGACTGCATGGAGTGCCGTTACCTTCCTGCTGCAGCGGTACCTATTGATCTACTCACATTTCCATGTGCTTGAACTGCTAGGTTGGCAGGAGCTGGAGCTAACAGCGGGAGGTCACCTCACTCACCGGATTCAAACCGCTGACCTTTCAGTCAGCAAGTTCAGCAGCTCAGTGATTTAATTCGCTGCGCCACTGGGGGCTCCTACTAGGATCTGTATCCAAAGACATATATATAACCATAAAAAATGAGCGTCATCTTTCAGATTTAATTCTCATCTGATTTTGACAGATTCTTGATCCATTGGTTCACTTACATTCTCTTGATTCACTGGTAAGGGCAGGGGTAGGCATATACTGCACAACTATGTTCTTATACTAGATGCACAATGATGGCTTCATCCTCTGGAAACTTTTGATGGTACACTGGAGGTCCCAATGATCTGGATCTGGCATAGGAACACAGTCAAATGTAGTTTAGCTATTATCCCACGCTTGCCCAGCCACAGGTGTGTTAAGCGATCAGTGGGATACTGCATGAGGAAAGTAGTTGGTTCCCCCACAATGATGACAAAAGTCTACATACAAGGGAAATTGATATTTCTGTCCATAACATGTTTTCCCTCCAATAATAGGAAATGTGCATCTCCATAATCAGACTCATATCTCAGCAAATCATTATATCTTTCAAGGGTCAATGGCAAAACAAAGCATCCTAGATGCATGTAAGGTCCAGCACCTGCTATGAAAAACAGCTGAGTTCTTACTACTTGAGGGAGCAGTAATTTGCTCACCAATTCTTCTTCTATCCAACAGGCTGCAATGAAGAAAGGTAGGGTGGCGAGCATGGGCATTTAGACCAACCCTGATGACAAGTTTTCTCTCCCTCTTTCCACCCTATCCATTTGTGCCCTATCTCTTAGACTGAAAAGCAGTAGGCTTGGAGAGTCTTCACTTTATTGTACAAAAGCTGATTGGAGGCATGAGCTGAGCATGATGGTGATGATGGTGACAGAATGTTTTCTGAAACCTATCACCCTAGTAAGCCAGAATTGAAAAAATGCTGATTTGTTGTCAGTATTTTAATACTTTCTGCTAAAAGCCAAAAGCTGCAAGAAAGTTACCACCAGAGCAAAGGAACATCTTAAGGTTTTTTGTCAGCTTCATTCCCACCTTGCCTGTTGGTGCTGATTCATGACAGCGAAAAGGGTTGTCATTACTGCTTTAACCTAAGAGGGAATGCCATGTCCCCAGCTAAACTGTAGCATGATGCAGCTTCTTTCTAGCCAGTCAAGCTGGGTTTTTTCTAATGCTATTTATACTTTCCTAATCTGCTTTTAATGATTCAGCAAAGGGAAGGGCAGAAGGCTCCCAAAGTAAAGTGGAAGGTAAGAGAGAAAGATACAAATACTGCAGACTTTATTACGGATTGATGATGATAAATGGAAGCTCTTACGTGTGCCCGCAATCCAGAGTCCCCCGCAGAACAATAACATGCCACTCAGGTTTGTAGAACACAAAATACAGGAACTTTACTAATTCCAAGAGATCAAAAAAACAGTATTTACAATGGTCCCTGTGATCACTTACAAAAGTCTACAGTCATAAACAGTTCTTTCTCGGTCCACAAATCTGCTTCAGAGAAGAATACAGTCCTGTTTCTCGGCAGCAAGAAGGCCTCAAAATAGCAAGGCCTCTCTGAGTACACTGCTCTCTTCACCAACAGTACTCAGCACTGAAAAACTTGTCCAAACTTGTTCTGCAGCAGCAGAACAGAAACAGTATCAAATGAATCCCCAGGTCTTTGCAGGATCAGCCAATCGGCTTCATGCACTTCATTTTCTAGTTAATACACACAGCACAGTGCCTTTGCAAACCATGACAGACTTCACACACACATGGCTACAAAGCTGAAAAACAAACAATGGAAAGGGAGCCTCAGAAGTTCCCAGGGGATGATGTTACCATTGTGCATCCAGTATAGGGTTATTGTTGTATGCAGCCTGCCTGTCCTCTGCCCTTACCCCACAGGATGGCTGTGTGGGGTAGCTGGAGGAGAGGTTGGTCCTGAGGGAAGGGAGGAAGACTCAAAGTTCCACTTGGTAGATGTTTGCATACCATCACATGATTCAGAATCACTGTCCTAAATTGACCCTAAATGGTTAATTTCCTATGACTTCAACTTAATGCAACCCTATGAAGGAGAAGTCAACTTAGACCTAGATTATCTGTAAGAACAGTTGGAAGAGACCTCATGGGCCAAATAGTCCAACCCTCTGCCATGCAGGAAAAGCACAAAGTATCCCTGACAGATGGCCATCCAGCCTCTGTTTAAAAGCCTCCAAGAAGAAACTTCCACCACACTTAGAGTCAGTGAGTTCCACTGTTGAGCAGCTCTTACAGTCAGAAAGTTCTTCCTAATGATCAAGTGGAATCTCCTTTCTGTAATTTCTCCAGGTTCTAGTCTCCAGGTTCTAGTCTCCAGGGCAGGAGAATTTCTCCAGGTTCTAGTCTCCAGGGCAGGAGAAAATAAGCCTCCTTCCTCTTTCTTATCCTTTCAAATATTTATACATGACTATCATGTCCCTTCTCAAACTTCTCTCCTGCAGATAAGATTAGTCTGGCATTCCTTGTTTTCCCTGTTGAATTTTAGTGATCACAGTGATTGCAAACTGCCTCTTTAATGATCTGCTCCAGAATCTTTCCTGGTATTGACATCAGGCTGCCTGCACTGAAATAGTTTGGGTCCTTCTTTTCCCCTTCTTGAAGATAGGGACAACATTGGCTCTCCTCCAGTCTGCTGGGACTTCTGCTGTTCTCTAAGAATTCTCAAAGATTATTGTCAGTGGTTCTGAAATGACTTCTGCTAGTTCCTCCAATACTCATGGAGTTCATCTGGCTCTGGAGACTTGAATTTGTTTAGAGTAGCCAGGTATTACCTGACTACTTCTTTACCTATTTTGGGTTGCATATCCCCTATTGTCTCATCCGTCCCATATTACTCAGGTTGAATACTGATTTCTTTTTGGGAGAAGACTGAGGCAAAGAAGGTGTTGAGTAATTTTGCCTTTTTCCTCTCCCCTGTCAGCATTTCACTGTCCTTTCCATGCAAAGGCCCTACCATTTTCTTGTTCTTCTTTTTACTACCAACATAACCAAAGAACCCCATTTTATTGTTTTTAATCTCTCTGTCAGTCTTGAGCTCATTTTGTGGTTTAGGCTTACACTAAAAGCAACGTGAAAACACATTAATTTCTTAAAACAACAATAATAGAGCACCTACACATTAAAACTCCATTCCTTCAGAGCCAGTTGACCAAAGACAGTCTGAATAAATATTTATAGCTGATGGCTAGTCAACAGGAAATCCAATGTTCTTGGAAGGAAGTTCCACTGCTTGGAAGAAGGTGCCAAGAAAGCCCTATGTAGGCCTACAGTCTTGTGAGGGGTGTAAAGCCTGCTTTTTTAAAAGGTTTATGAGGAAGCCACGATGGTGTAATAATTTTGACTCTGTACAGTTGCTGTATGACTCTGGAGTACAGGTTCAAGTCCCCACTCAGCCATGAAACCCACTGGGTCACCTTGAGAAAGTCACACTCTCTCAGCCTCTGAAGAAAGCACTGGCAAACCTATTCTGAATGAAGTTTGCCAAGAAAACTCTGTGATCGGCTCACCTTTAAAGTCACCATAGATCAGAAATGACCTAAAAGGCATACAATGACATGTGCGCTTTTAATGCATTTAAATATATTTTAATGTTTATAACTTCAAAATTGTTTGCTTTTGGGGTTTTGTAGTTACAGCTTTGTGTTGTTTTAATGCTTATTGTTTTAATACATATTGTTGGCTGCCTTGAGTCCCATTAGGGGCCGGGCTGTGGCGCAGGCTGTTGAGCAGCTGCAATAAATCACTCTGACCATGAGGTCATGAGTTTGAGGCCAGCCCGTGGCGGGGTGAGCACCCATCAATTAAAAATAAAAAATAGCCCCTGTTCGTTGCTGACCTAGCAACCCGAAAGATAGTTGCATCTATCAAGTAGGAAATAAGGTACCACTTATAAAAGTGGGGAGGCAAGTTTAATTAATTTACGACTTGGAATGAGGAAGTGCCATCAGAGTGGGTGATGAAGCAGCTACTCCCCCCTGTGGCCAGAATCGAACATCCCCTCAGTGGAAGGTTAAATTGCCTCTGCGTCTGTCTGTCTCTGTTTGATGTGTTTATGGGCATTGAATGTTTGCCCTATGTGTGTATAATGTGATCTGCCCTGAGTCCCCTTCGGTGTGAGAAGGGCGGAATATAAATACTGTAAATAAAATAATAATAATAAATTATTGGTAGAAAGGAGATATATGTCAACAACAACAGCAATTATAATAGGCAGATTGTTCTCCACCATCCAAGAATGCAACACTGTATGTGAAATACAGTACAGTCTCACTTATCCAACATAAACGGGCCAGCAGAAAGTTGGATAAGTGAATATGTTGGATAATAAGGAGGGATTAAGGAAAAGCCTATTAAACATCAAATTAGGTTATGATTTTACAAATTAAGCACCAAAACGTCATGTTATACAACAAATTTGTCAGAAAAAGTAGTTCAATACTCAGTAATCCTATGTAATAATTACTGTATTTATGAATTTAGCACCAAAATATCACAATGTATTGAAAACATTGACTACAAAAATGCGTTGGATAATCCAGAATGTTGGATAAGCAAATGTTAGATACGTGAGATTCTACTGTAGTTGCATTTGCATTTCACAATAGCCCAAAACACACAATTTCACACATGAGGGAATATACACTTGTGTATGACATCAGGTATTCCAAATTAACATTTCATTTGACAAGAATATAACCTAAAATAAGGTTGGAATTCTTCCCCCTAATACATTATATTTCCATGTACAAGAAATATGTTTTGTTTTAAATGCAGGAGAGAGCTCTCTCTTAGTTGCATTACAAAATGCTTTAACCCAGATGAAGGCCAACCACTGAATGAACCCTAGGTTTTGGGGAACAGACTATAATAACTCTGTGGTGGCAATGAAGGTGGCCTGCATATGCTCAGGAGCATATATTTTCTTTTTATGTCATAAGTTACAAGACCTAACCTCTGTTCTGGGGAAAAAATATCTAGAACTGAATCCCTGTCATAAAATAACCCCAATCTTCTGACTGCATCTTATCTTTCCAGCCTTACAATACTGTGCGACCTGATAATAATGTGTTTTATTTCCTGCTGCATGCAAATGAACTAAATTGCATTTGTACTTTTTCATTAAATTGAAAGCCTCATTTATCTTCTTTGGAGATACCAGTGTACTCAGAAGTGTAACTTTCCTTCTGTGGGCCTGGTCATGAAACCAGTTGGAGCAATCAGTAGTAAAGATATCAGATTATCTGTAACAATAAATTTATTTCTGTTTCTTTTTCGGTAACTGGGTGATTTCTTTGTTTTTGACCTTCCTCCCCTGAAAAACTGAGAGATGTTGAGATCTGATCCATTTATCATCCACACTAACATGCCAGCTTCCCCCTTCCCTATTTACAATGGCTTTTGTCCCTATTTCCCATAGAGATATGTATAGAAATAGGGGAGTTGATCCAGGATATGTCTTTCACTGGAAATAATGTTCTGTACACAGAGGAAAGTCTTCAGTTCATTGGTGGATCCCAGGTCTCTGAAGTGGTGAATTTGCTGTTGGTTTTAATCTTAATTTTGAAAGATCTATCCAAGGTATGGAATCCAGGAAGGAATTGCAATACAATTCCTTTTAAGATCAACCCACATCATATAATTGGAACTTCCTAGAAATGGAAGAGCTGAAGATGGTAGTGCATGTGCTGGTAACCTCAAGGTTGGACTTCTGCAATGTGCTGCACGTTGGGCTACCTCTGTACTAAGTTTGGAAACTCCATTTAGTCCAAAATACAGTAGCTAGATTGGTTACAGGTACATCTAGGAATGGTTATATCACACTTACATTAAAATCACTCCACTGGTTGCCAGTTGGTTTTTGGGCAAAGTACAAATTGCTGGTTATTACCTTGATTTGAGTCCAGATTTCCTGTAGGATCACCTTCTTCTGTATAATCCACCCCATACACTCATGTTCTCTTGGAGGCATTTACTTCAACCACACAGAAATCAACTTGCAACTATCACTCAGAGGACCTTTTTGTTCGCCACCTCTAGACTGGAATGATTTGAATGTTTTCTTTTCTGGCTACATTTATACTTTCTCAACAGTAGATGTCAGCAGTGGAAAGAAGTCATTTCAGCTAAGGCTCTTGCTGAGATCTCTTCTCAATATTATGCATTTGTTTTCCCCCACCAAAACCTGCAGCAGCTCTAGGACAGAGACCTAGAATGACAGGAAAATCAGACATTACAATTGACACTGAAATGTTGTCTCCGGAGAAAGCAAAGTTAATTTGGACATTCCTCCTCAGGCAAAACATCTGGAAATCGGATGGGAAAATAAAAAGAATTGACAAAAGAGGAATGATCTTTCTCAGAGGTGTTTTATGCATCCTGTTGCCAGTGTAGAGGGCTGTGAAGGACGTAGGGTTTCCTTTTGCTTGGTCCAGAATTTATTTTTTAAATGTATTTATTTTTAATTTAAGATACGATGTCATCCTGTACTTGTTAAAAGCTTGGAATTGCATCTAAGTCTGAAAGGTTCCAGAGGTGTTCTTCTGTTTACATTTATGCCACAGGTGAGGAAAATGCCACCTGTGGACCACATATGTGTTTCCTGGACCCCACTTCTATTGCAGTCAAGCTCCCTGCCAGTTTCCTAGTACAGTAGAGTCTCACTTATCCAACATTCTGGATTATCCAACACATTTTTGTAGTCAATGTTTTCAATGCATTGTGATATTTTGGTGCTAAATTAGTAAATACAGTAATTACTACATAGCAGGGGTCCCCAAACTAAGGCCCGGGGGCCGGATGCGGCCCTCCGAGGTCATTTACCTGGCCCCCGCCCTCAGTTTTATAATATATGTTGTATATACATATAATATTGATAATAATATTATAATGTAGTACAATATAACACTAATAATAATACCATATAATAATATTAATTATATATTCTATATCACATATAATATTACTAATAATATTACAGTATAGTGGTATAGTTCAATATAGTAATATATAATGCTAATATTGTGCTGTGCTAATAATATAATATATTGTATGTACATATAATTTGTAAGCCACTCTGAGTCCCCTTTGGGGTGAGAAGGGTGTGATACAAATGTAGTAAATAAATGCAGTAAATAATAAATAAATAAATAGTCTGAAATGACTTGAAGGCACACAACAACAACAACAACAACAACAACAACAACAACAACAAATTAACTTGACTATCTCATTGGCCAGAAGCAGGACCACACTTCCCATTGAAATCCTGATAAATGTATGTTGGTAAAAATTGTTTTTATTTTAAAATATTGTATTGTTCTTTCGTTGTTGTTGCTGCTGCTGCTGCTGTTGTTTTTGCACTACGAATAAGACATATGCAGTGTGCATCGGAATTTGTTTGTATTTTTTTTTTTCAAATGATAATCCAGCCCTTCAACAGTCTGAAGGATTGTGGACCGGCCCTCGACTTAAAAAGTTTGAAGACCCCTGCTACATAGCATTAATTTGTAATGAACTACTTTGTCTGTCAAATTTGTTGTATAACATGATGTTTTGGTGCATAATTTGTAAAATCATAACCTATTTTGATGTTTAATAGGCTTTTTCTTAATCTCTCCTTATTATCCAACATATTTGCTTATCCAACGTTCTGCCGGCCCGTTTATATTGGATAAGTGAGACTCTACTGTATAACTAAACCAAAGCTGCTTTGGGAAGGAAAGGGACTTTCTATTTTATTTATTTTTTTACTGTTTGAGCTGAAAGCACACAGACAGGCCCCAAAATATTCAAAAAATACTATAGCATCCCAGAGAAAATGCCTCAGAACCACCAAATAACCTTATTGGAGTACTTCTCAAAATGGCAATTGGAAGTCATGTCCAGTCACCATGTTGGGAAGGATTTGAGGGGTTTGAATTATATATATATATATATATATATATATATATATATATATATATATAGAGAGAGAGAGAGAGAGAGAGAGAGAGAGAGAGAGAGAGAGAGAGAGAGAGAGAGAAGCACTTTTAGAGAGGATGCAGGTCTTGTACAGCAACTTGAGATGTTGGATCTGTCAATTGTGGCTTAGTTGCATCTCATTTGGACTACTGTAACACATTCTGTGTGGGATTGCCTTTGAAAAGTGTTCAGAAACTTCAGCTAATTCAAAAATCTGCAGCCAGACTGCTAATTGGGGGAGGTTACATGGCATGGACTATACTACTGCCTTGTTAAAACTGTTCCAGGCACAATTCGAAGTGCTGGTTATGACCTATGAAGCCCTATATAATTCAGGTGAAAGCTGAAGAGGCCCTTCACTCAGTTCCATTGCCTTCACAAGCACAGTTGACCAAGACACAAGAGAGGATCTTCTCTGGGAGGAAAATGGGATACAAATAAACAGGAGGAGAAGGAAGACATTACCAAATTCCATACTGGATATCATAAAACCAAAAATAAAAATCACAATTAAAAATATCTATACTGAAATGAATTCATGTTTAAAATGTATGCCAATTTTTTGTATCTGTAACTTTATGTATCCATAATTATATGGCACAAATGCAATGAAAATGTCAGTGAATTGGGAAGATTTGTGTACCAGGCAGTCCTGATGAGCTTCAAGCATTTCTGGTGGACATTGGGCATATCCTAACAAATGTCTGGATGTGCCCTTGAAGTTCCCAATGCGGATCAATGCTCATGGCACATTGGGGTATGACACATCAATTTCTCTACTAGTGGTGGTTACCAGTGCTTTAATATCACAGTCACCATTAAATGAATGCAACATTGCAAAACTACTCAGTTCTTAGTCCACTTTCAATGATGCAAGTTACATACTGAATTCCAACTGTAGCCTCCAATCACTTTCACAATACTATGGACACTGAACATGCTACCTGAGGAATAATAGTTCAGGAAAGTAACTATTCCAAGCTCAAAGAAGACATGTTTTGGCATCTCACCTCAAGGTCTTTTGCATGTTCTTATGGGTCTGCCCCCCTCCATACATAATCATATGCATGGGGGTGTCCGTCCTCCCCCTTTTCAGCATCCTGCTTCCATTTTCATGGTAAATTTGTTTACCGGACTGTTGTCTGAATCCTGGAAGCAGAGAGAATGCATTTGCTCCATAACCTTTTTGGATCTGACAACTCTTATAAAATCTATTAAACCCTTTAATGAAATACCCGCTCTGTGGCAGTGCCAGCGAAAGGATGCAGAGTCAGAAATTGAATTTTAAATTAAAATGTTGTTTTTGTAGTCTCCGTGACTTAGGTGGAATGGAAATTAAAGGGGCCGCCTGCCGATACCTGGCTGTGTTTGGTCATCTACACTTTGAAGCATCACAGGAAACGTTGATAACATATTGTTGCATTTGCTAGGTTGGGATTCCTCATTGAAAACAAGGCATATTCTAGATTATTCCAATCAGTTTAGTGTCTGGTAAGCAGCATTTGTGTTGGAAAATAGGGCCATCTGTAAGGAGAATGTCCTCTACAGTCTATTTGTCACGATAACCCTGTGGGGTATATATCTGGACTATTTTATCACATTTTGGGCTCATATAAAGGAATGCTTGCCCTTACAAAAAAAATTCCTCCACAATGAAAATCAGTCATTTGTCATTTGCTTTCCCACAAGAAATGGTGCTCCAAACAGGTTTACAGACCAGTTTTAGAATACCTGAGCAATTATTTATTTATTTATTTATTTATTTATTTCCAATATTTCTATCCCGCCCTTCTCACCCGAAGGGACTCAGGGCGGCATACAATTGGCAACAATTCGATGCTGACACATCATTAAAAACAACAACATATAAAAATGTATTACAACCAATTAAATACAGTATAAAATATAAAACATAAAACATATGCTTAAAATCAGTTTGTCCAATATCTTCCTACTTTATCCATATAACAGTTAACTTTGGGTTGGATCTGGACTTCTTGCAGAGAGTAATCCAAGCTCTTCATTCTTCTGTCCTTTTGCAGAAATTGGTGGCTTCTGAGAATGGAAGCAGTTGCAAACTTCTTTTCTGCTGTTAAAACCCATAAGACTATGTTACATTAATAGCATTTGGATCTGTTCTCCAGTTTAAAATATAATAGATCTTTCATACTGTTTTTATAGACATTAAATAATACTTTTGAATTATACCCACATTGGCATGTTAATGGCCTGTGACTCCACAACAAACTGTGATACCAGAAATAACATATGTTTTATATTATTTTAAATTGTTCTAATGGTACTTGTGTTTAAGATGATTTCTTTATTTTGTTCTAATATATATTAATGTGTTGCCTCATGGTCTGTTGACTAGAATAAAGACTTCTTCCTCCTTTTCCTCCTCCTCCTCTCCTCTTATTTTTTTCTTTAAGTACTATTAGAACAATTTTACAAAAAAAGAGGAATTAGAAATAGGTTGCAAAATAAGAAAACCAAAAAAAAAAATAGCTTCTCTAAAGATTTCGAGGACTCTCTAGAACATGGTGCACCATGTCCAAGGGGATAGATGGGAAGGAAGAATGGACCAAAGTTGGATATTTCAATGATAGGTTGACTGTGGGCATCAAAGAAAAGAGTGGAGTCTGGTGGCTGCTATGTCAGTGGGATAATGCATCTGCTCTGGATTTTGGTCTGAATCTTAAAGGTGCTGAACTTGATTCAGGATAGCGTCCAACATCTTAACAGGCTCCTTTGGAGTTTCATCATTCGAATTTGCCACCTATATGGAAGTTGCCATAAGGGAAGCAGGTTTAAAAGTGGGGGTGGAGTAGTAATACCGTTATCACCCTGAACATATCTGAAATTGCCTTATTTTAAAAACTTAGTAGAACCAAGTTTGTTTAAGTTAAGGTTAAGTGAGAGCACACCAGAATAGAATAGCAGGAACCTCCTGATCATCCAAAGGAAGCCCAATGTCTCTATCTGAACTAACAAAACTGGAGTAGATAAACCAATAGTATATAAGGCTGCTTCTTGAGCTCTTTTAGAGAGGACATATTCCAGATACATAGGGACCAAAGTTGGTTCTCTCAAAAGATCCTGTACTCAGAATCTGGAAGTAATTAGTTACTAGTACAGTAATCAAAGTCTTCACATTATGATTCCTTCACTCCTTTGATAGTGTAAGTGCAGGCCAGAATCCTCTACCATGATCTACATAAGTGGTTGCCAACCATTTTTGACCAGGGATGTAATGTCTCAGAGACCCTCGAGTCATGACCCCGTCACCATTATGGATCAGGCCGAAGAAGCTATGGGGTTTGTGCTGACTCCGCAAGATTCTGCTCCCTTCCAGATGTCCCCTGTTGACAGTTTTCGCCCACAGTTAATTAAAAAGGCCCTTGAGCCAGAGCCCGGTTCTCCAGAGAGCGCTCCTTTTGACCGAAGATTGTTTTGGGAAACATCCCGCTTGGAGAAGCAGAGTCAGAGAAAAAGCGCTAGATTAGCGGAGAGAGCAAGCGTTAATTAAGCCAGTTCCCTTGAGAGTTTCCCGGGAGGATTGCATCTGGCAAGTTGTTGACTTTAGTCCACTTTCCCTTGGGAAAGAGTGTTCAGACACCTGGCTGGAGGGGAGATTGTAGTCCCATAAAAGTTCTGGGCACCAACTGACCTTTCCGGTGTTCAACGTGTCAGTTGAGGAATTCACATCGACTCTAGTTCTGCAACGCGCTACTCTTGAGTAGACCGGGCGTTGCATCCCGTCTCCCTGCCAAGCCTGGACAGCGATTCAGCTTTACCACGACTAACTTTGCCTTGCCTTGTATCCTAGCCTCGGATTGGAAACCTGGAACTCTTGGACAGACCTTGCTGTAATCCCCACTCACAGCCTAGAAGTTTGAGTGTGTTTCGGTTATCGGATTTAAAACTTTGAACTCTAATACTGGACATCTACTTTCACATTACTGGACTATATTTGACCTTTTCTGAAAGGTCTATTGCTGGACTATATACTCTGCTTATTTTTGGTTGTCTCCTTTATTTCTTTAATAAAGATATTAGATTGTTTATTGGCCTCCGTGTCTGGTTCCCAGTGCTCACGCTGCCCTGAGGCGTCACAAGGGACCACTTTGACCAGGGAACCAACATTAATATCAAAAGATTTATGAATCAGTTTTTGGTCAACTTTAGATTCGGTTTGGTTATTTGGGGTGCTGATTCAAAAAATTGCATTGGATACACCACATCGGCTGTAGTTTCTGATACAGAACATAGGCCGTCCAGTAGTCGTCATCTGCTCACTATATTTAATTATTTAGAGTTGATGTGGTCTGTGGGATGCAATTTTCTAAATAAACACCTCAAATAACCGCAAGAATACACCTAAAAACACTGCTTCCAGGCACCACATGGAATGATTCTGCTTTGGGGTGGGGAGGAGAGAGAAGCAGCAGTCAGGAGGCTTGTTGTCATGCCTTTTGTGGGTAGTCAGCCTCTCCCCTCACATCAGATTGAAAGGATAATCTTCCTTATTCTCCTTTCCTCCTGCTTCTACTTCTGTGGAAAAACTTGTTCCACCAATGTTCTACCACTAATGGAGGTATTGTTGGAAGTCAGGCCTTCTTATAATAATAATAATAATAATAATAATAATAATAATAATAATACTTTATTTATATCCCGCCACCATCTCCCCAACGGGGACTCGGGGCGGCTTACATGGGGCCATGCCCAGAACAGTACAATATAGCAAAATATAAAACAACATATCACAATACAATTAAACAATACAATAAATAATCATATACACTGCAACACAATATATATATATATATATATATATATATATATATATATATATATATATAACAGGGCGCCCAATATGGCACCCAATATTTAAAACCCCTTCTTCAAAAGATTCATTGTCTTCCTCATTTGTTATTGTTGCTGTAAGTCATTTCTGGCAATGCTAAAAGGACCATATTGTGAGGCTTCCTTGGCAAGATGAGTTCAGATGGAGTTTGTCTTTGCCTTCCTCTGAGGTTGAGAGAGTGTGATTAGCTCAAAGTCACACAGTGGGTTTCCATGGCTGAGCAGCGATTCAAACTTTTGTCTGTAGAATCGTAGTCCAACACTCAAATTGCTTTATCAGGGCAGCTCTCGTCCACCTCATTGCTAATATTTGGTAATGATTTTCTTGTTCATTCATATCTCTGGTACAGGAAAACGATTCAGCCTTATTCTTTTATATTCTGTTACCACTATGTTGACATAATTTCTCATAATTTCACCAACTACGTTTTGAAGACTGGTTGCTGGTTACATTATAAACCCCAGATTACTTTTCCTTTTGCAGACTATGGTAATTATTCCACTTTTGCCCATTTTTACTTTTCAGACAGACTAGACAATGTCCCTCTTTTGAGGCTATTTGCAGCAATGACTCTGAAATCATTTTTAATTTTGTTGCTTCTATCTGTAGTGCCATGGTTATTTCCATATACGTATGATTCAATTCACTGTGCAAACTCAGAGCTGGAGATACAAAAAGTCCTTACATCCTGTGTAGTATCATTTAGAAACTATGCTTTTCCAAAATCTTATTCCTCCTTTTCAATGCAAAAGTTCAGTTCTGAAAGTTAATTAAGGTAAACTTTGCTAAGCTCAACAAGCTGCTCCCCCACTTTAAAGGATCTTAGCCTCTTTACGTGGTAAGCTCAAGAAAAGACTATTTAGCAGCAGCAAAGAAAGAACCTTCACCTTGCATCCCACAAAGGGCCAAGTGGGGTGATACAAACATGAAACACATGACCAACACAAGACACTGCAAACACCTTGAGAGAATGGCAAAAAGCCGAGAAACATAGTTGTTATAATAATAGCCTAATGGTTCTAATGAACATGAACCACTATTTATTGCTAATGCCTTCAAGTCGGTTTGATTTCTGGCGACCCTGTGTGTGTGTGTGTGTGTGTGCCAGGAGTGACTTGAGAAACTGCAAGTTGCTTCTGGTGTGAGAGAATTGGCCATCTGCAAGGACGTTGCCCAGGGAACGCCCGGATGTTTTGATGTTTTACCATCCAGTACCCCAAATCAACTTCTCATGTCCCCACATGGGGAGCTGGAGCTGACAGAGGGAGCTCATCCACACTCTCTCCAGGTTGGATTCGAACCAGCAACCTTCAGGTCTGCAAACTAACCTTCAAGTCATCAGTCCTACCGGCACAAGGATTTAACCCACTGTGCCACTGGGGCTCCTTGGCAATCATATGAATGAAAGACCTCCAAATTACCCTGTCCTCAACAGAGTCAGCCCTTGCAGACTCAGGGCCATGGCTTCACTAATTTAATCTATTCATTTGAAATGTTGTCTTCCTCTTTCCTCTTTTCAATTTTATGAGGCATTGTTGTCCTTTCTAGTGAGTCATCTCAATATATCAGTGGTTCTCAACCTGTGGGTCCCCAGGTGTTTTGACCTACAATTCCCAGAAATCCCAGCCACTTTACCAGCTGTTAGGATTTCTGGGAGTTGGAGGCCAAAACATCTGGGGACCCACAGGTTGAGAACCACTGCAGCATATGACCAAAGTATAGCAGCCTTAGTTTATTTATCCTGCCTTCTGGGATCTAATTTGCTCTTTCTCTGATTTGTCATTTTAAAAATCCAAAATACCTGCAGAACCCTTCTTCAGTATCTCATCTCAGATGAGGTGATTTTCTTCCTATCATTTTTTTCAGAGGGCCCTTCATTTTTCTCATGGTGAAAGCAATAATCCCACATGATAAATAATTTCAGCAAGGATGTTGGGGTTTTGGATTTATAGAATGAAAAAAGATATTGTTTTACTTTTGGGCTGCATAAAATTCAAATTTCTGGCATCACTCACTACAAAACTGTAAGAGTGTGTAAAGCTGTTTCTTTGCACTCTAGCTCCCAGAATCTCAACAGCCATTATTGTCACTAGTCGTCCTTGCTAAGGGGTTAAAACAGTGGTTCTCAACCTGTGGATCTCCAGATGTTTTGACCTTCAACTCCCAAAAATCCTAACTGCTGGTAAACTGGCTGGGATTTCTGGGGATCAAAACACCTGGGGACCCACAGGTTGAGAACCACTGGGTTAAAGTAATAGAATCACAGAGTTGAAAGAGACCATAAGAGCCAAGCAGTCTAACCCCATACTGCCATGCAGGAAAACACTCCCAACAGATGCCCATACAGCCTCTACTTAAAACCCACCAAAGAAGTAGACTCAACCACATTTCGGGGCAGCATATTCCATGGCCAAACAGCTCTAACCAACTGGAAGTTGGTAAAATTTCTTTCCCTGAAATTTGAATCTACTGCTCCATATCCTAATCTCTGCAGCAGCAGAAAATAAGCTTGTTCCCTCTTCAATATGATATCCTTTCAAATACTTAAACATGGCTATCATGTCACCTCTTAATCTCCTCTTTTCCAAGCTAAACATACCCAGCTCCCTGAGCCACTCCTCACAGGGATTTACGGTATCCTATCCAGACATTTCGCCATCTTGGTTGCCCTTCTCTGGATATAGTCCAACTTATTAATGCTTTCTCTGCAAGATGGTGTCCTGAACACAATAATTCAGGTTCTGGGAATTTTAGCAATGGATCTGATGCCATTAATAGGGAATGGAATTCACTGTAGGCTTGAGTCCAAATTTAAAATAAGTGATCAAATACAGCAGACCTCTATGTGAGACAGAATTCTACATCTTGGATGTCTTGGATTCAGATTAATATCTACAGTGGGTTTACTGTCCTACATATATGGAGTCCACAAGATACCCCTGAGTTTGGTCTAAAAAAATAAACTTTACTGAGTTCCACTGCAAAAGCACAACCTTTTACTCTACTGCACCCCTCCCATTTTTTCTCCCCATCCTTGCCTTGAATCAATCAGCCAATTAAAATGGAAATGAACTGTTGCCTGCATTAAGCCACGGAGCACATTCAAGATCACTTTTAAGGGCTCAGTGCAGATGGCAAAAGGTTCTCTGGTGAGCCAGTTAAACACCCCAAAAGTGGACCACTGTGGAAGGGCAAAGGGGAGGTGGTTCATCTGTGAACCTTTCCATTTCAAAAGAGGTTGCCGAAGAAAGTTTATTCATGGCCTTCGGCATTGCTGCGGCAGACAACAAGATTACCAGCCTCCCTGGGTGAAAATAGAGGCAAAGACAGAAGTTTGGAGCATCCCGTAAGCCTCCACCCCTGACCCGCCACCTTGTCTCTTGGGCCATATGGCCTACTGATAATCGGCTGAGTCCCTGTGGAAGAAAAGTTGCTCCTTTAATTAGATCAGCTTAAGAAGAACTCGGCCTCTGCTGCAAAAGGGAGCCGTGTTTGTATTAAAGGCAGACAAGGGGAGCTTAACCACAGTCCTTAGGGAGGACAGGGAATGAATGCATGGATCTGGAAGTTGGGCAGGGGAACGTGCGAGAGAGTGATTGAGAAAGTAATTAGAAGCGATACAGAGGAGAAGATGCGAAGTAGCTTTGACAATGTTTTCTGCAAAAAGGGCCCTGATTTGTAATTCCAGACAAATTATCCACAGCTACATTATATTGCAGTGGAAACAAAAACCAGTGTTCCATGATAGTAGGAATAATAACGGTAAATTTATTATTATTATTATCATTATTATTATTATTTCTTACCTGCCTCTCCTCGTGGCTCAAGGTGGGTTACAACATTGCTAAAAACACACAATTATCTAAAAGCATTATAAATACACATATTACCAGTCGGAGTCTGGTTAATTGGAGTAGCTGCCCCCCAGAAGACCTAAGTCTTTGAGGCAGATTGTACAGGAGAAGATGATCCTGGAGGTAACCTGGACCCAAACCATGTAGAGTTTTAAAGGTCAAGCTGATTGGCAGCCAGTGGAGTGACTTTAGGATAGTGTAATATGTTCTCTCCTGGATGTTCCTGTAACAAATCTGGCTGCCTTATTTTGAACCAACTGGAGTTTCTGAACTTGGTACAAAAGTAGCCCAATGAAAAGTTCATTGCAGAAGTCCAACCTTGAGGTTAGCAGTGCGTGCACTACCATCTTTAAATTCTCCAAATCTGGGAAGACCACAATTTGTGTATCAGCCAAATCTGGTAGTAAGCACTCCTGACCGTCACATCTACCTGGACTGGTATTTAGAAAAATGGAATCAGAATCTCTCCCAAGTCGTGAACACAGTCTTTCATGGGGAGTGTAACTCTATCTAGGACTGGTTCACACACTTCCATCCCCAGATTAGGATCCTTGGTGGCAAACACCTCTGTTTTGTCTGGATTCAGTTTCAATTTGTTTTTCTTCATCCAGCCCATTACCTCCTCCAGGAATTCATTCAGAGGAGACATGCTATCCTTAGCTAGAGCTATTTCGGAAAGCAAGGAGAAATATATTTGGGTGTCATCAGTATACTGATAACACCCTGCCCCGTGCCTATGGATTATCTCTCCCAGCAGCTTGATGTAAATATTAAAGAGCATTGGGGATAGAAGGTCACCTTGTGGGACATCACAAAACAGCTGTTTTTTTAGGAGCAGCTGTCCCCAAGCACCACCATCTGGGACCTGCTTGAGAGGCACAACCGGAACTACTGCAGCACTGTGCCTCTGATGCCCAGCCCCTCCAGGCATTTCAGAAGGATACCATGGTAAATGGTATCAAAGGCTGCTGAGAGGTCTAGAAGCACCAACAGGGACACACTCCCCTTGTCGGTCTTGAGATGGAGATCATCCACTAAGGCAACCATAGCAGTCTCAACTCCATATCCTGTTCAGAAGCCGGTTTGAAATGGATCAAGACCGCCTAGAGTTGAAGGGCAACTGTCTTCTCAATCACCTTGCCCAAAAAAGAAAGTTAGAAACTGGTCTGTAATTATTAAGGTTTGATCTCAAATACAATAAATTATTAATGTGTCTCTCAAGGAGGGGAACTTTCCATTCTGTTTAAAAGAAGCAATAAGACCACTGCTGAAAAGGTGGAGAACGCTATTTCAGCAGTGGTCTTACTGCTTCTTTCAAACAGGATGGAAAGCTCCCCTTCCTGAGAGACACATTTATAATTTATTGCATTTGAGATCAAATTGCATCTTCCCCCTTGACAACCAGCCAAAAGGGACAAGGTTGAAGAAAGCAGGTAGGCCTCCTTACTAGTCCCAGCAGCTTGTCCAAATCAATATTACTCATCAGTTATATTGAACCAGTATAATCCCACTCACAGAGTTGCTGGACACCTCGTTGTTAGCTTCTACTCCAATGACTTCATCTAAGGGCCCTTCTACACAGCTATATAAAATCCAGATTATCTGCTTTGAACTAGATCATATGACAGTGTAGATTCAGATAATCCAGTTCAAAGCAGATAATGTGGATTATTAGCCTAGATATTCTGGATTATATGGCAGTGTAGAATGGCCGTAAATCATCCATGCAAGAGATTTTTTCAGCAAAATATTTGTTAAAAGCATCACAGTGAGTTACTGAAGGTTCTAATAATGTGTTTGGAGCTAATCCAGCCTGGAGCTAACCCAATTGGGTGTCTGACCAAGCATGCCAAAAAGCACATGGTGCAAGGGCACCTGGGAAGGAGAACCCTGAAAAGAGGATGGTAGGTGATGTGCATCACCTGCCACAACCTACCTGACTGGTAAGTTGGGCAGGGCATCTTGGAAGGGAGAGCATCTCGGTTAAGCCTCTCAACACTCTGAACAGCACACTGGACATGAATCTGTAGACACAATGTGTTTAGAGAATAATGCTTTCTTTGTCGTTCCACCTTTTAGGAGCAGAGGTGCACTCTATACCGTACCTTGTCACATAAAAGTTGAGTTTTCTGCCATCTGCACTCTAGCCATTGTTGCTCCTGTTTCATTTCCCTGAAGGTCTCTGTACCCCGGGGAGCCTGATTTGTAACAGGTCAGAGAGGATGTTTCATAGCGATCGTGTCAATAACCCTGGTTAGATTCTGATTCCATTTATTGATCAGGGATTCAACAGGATCATCGGTGATGCCAGCCAACATACTCCCGGGAATCTCAACAGATCCATTAGCCTTAAAGGGTGGACCTTTAGAGGTATAGATCAGCTTTGCCCACAGATCCGTATGTTCTGAGCTGATATCACATCAAGGGTATGACATGCTGAATTCATCAGTCGAGAAACCAATTGGAATAGGCCCATGTTAGTCATGAACTCCTGAGCTGCACCTGACAACATACCAGTGGTATGTTGAAGTCACCCAGAAAAAAAGCCTGGGCGACTCCAATAAGACCTCCAAGACCAGTTCTGTGAGTTCAGCTAGGGAGTCTGTTAGGCAGTGGAGTGGATGACAGTAACAGAATCCCCAGTCTATCCCTGGTTTTCAGACTCAGGTACACACACTCAATGTGATTCAGCTCCCTAAGAAGTAATCTGATCAAGTTAAGATGGTCTTTATAGATGACAACTTCCCATTCATGTTAGTACACAAGGCTGAACACAAAGACCATGGAGAAGGGAGAGAAAGATCATAGATGAGAAAGGAAAAAGGAAGAATTGGGGAAAAGATATGATGAGGAAAAGTAAAAAAAAAAAAAAAAAGCCCCAGAATGGGAAAAAATACTCATTGAGATGTACTACATGGCCTCATAATACCTTTTGACTCTATGATTCCATGATTCTTTGGGTAGTTCATGATTCAAGTACTTCACTGCCTGGAAGAGAAATTGAATCAGCCTGTGTGGAGAAAGAAGAATGGTTCCTGGACTGGTGGATGGCAATAGCAAGCAGAAATGAACCCGGTTGAGTAAGACAGAAAGCACTGCACAGGGAGATAGATGAAAGGATTTCTAATCCATGAAAATCTGGATATTTACAACATCCTCTCCCATTCACATTCTTGCTTGAAATATTTTTGTCAGTACAAATACCTGCTGGGTGAACAATAAAAAACAGATCGGTGGCATTTTCTTTAATGAACATTTTGTGCTGCACAATTACAGCACTTTGATGCTTTTTAAATAGGTGTGTGCAATTTGGTTAAAATCTGTGCCATTTTTGGTGTCTGGATATCCCCCCCACACACACACAAAAAAAATCCATTTTTCAGGAGCTTCCCAATTTCAGACGGGCAAAATTCTGTTTTTTGCTTCAGCAGCCCAGCGTTTACAGATCATGTGAAATTGTGTGAAACAGAGACAAATCAGGTGTTCCTAGAGACTGAAAGATAAACAAAGGGAACACAGGTGTGAGAAAGAGATGTCATGGGCAAGAGGGAGTATTCTTAAGAAATTGGAGTCAATTTAGTGGGGGGATCTGCATTGGATTTTCATTATTCAAGTTGCCTATCTTGGGGGCAACTGTATAGGAATGATAACAATATCAAGGATAGCTTTGACAGTGTGGTGAGTGAATTGGAACCAAACATCCTGAGGAGTTAGGTTGGATGGGACTTGAGAAGCATTGCTAATAACAAGGCAGCAGGAGATGACGGGATCCCAGATGATTTGTTTAAAATCTTGAAAGATGATGCCATCAAGGTGATGCATGCCATATGCCAGCAAACATGGAAAACCCAAGAATGGCCATCAGATTGGAAAAAAATCAATGTATATCCACATATCAAAAAAGGGAGGATCCCCAGTGGCGAAGTGTGTTAAAGCACTGAGCTGCTGAACTTGCAGACTGAAAGGTCCCAGGTTCAAACCTTGGGAGCGGCGGGAGCGGCTGCTGTTAGCTCCAGCTTCTGCCAACCTAGCAGTTTGAAAACATGTCAATGTGAGTAGATCAATAGGTACCGCTTCAGCAGGAAGGTAACGGCGCTCCATGCAGTCATGCCAGCCACATGACCTTGGAGGTGTCTACGGACAACGCCAGCTCTTCGGCTTAGAAATGGAGATAAGCACCAACCCCCAGAGTCAGACATGACTGGACTTAATGTAAGGGGAAGCCTTTACCTTTACCTTATCAAAAAAGGGAAATGCTAAAGAATGCTCAAACTTCCGTACAGCGGCACTTATTTCCCATGCCAGCAAGGTAATGCTCAAGATCCTGCAAGGCAGACTCCAGCAATACATGGAGCGAGAGTTGCCAGATGTTCAAACTGGGTTCTGAAAGGGCAGAGGAACGGGAGACCAAATTGCCAATATCCGCTGGATAATGGAGGAAGCTAGGGAGTTTCAGAAAAACATCTATTTCTGTTTTAATGACTATTCTAAAGCCTTCGACTGTGTGGATCATAATAAATCGTGGCAAGTTCTTGGTGGTATGGGGATACCAAGTTACCTTGTCTGTCTCCTGAGAAATCTGTATAAAGACCACGTAGCCACAGAACAACAGACTGGTTCAAGATTGGGAAAGGAGTGCGGCAGGGCTGCATACTCTCACCCTCCCTATTCAACTTGTACGCAGAACACATCATGCGACGTGCGGGGCTTGAGGAATCCAAGGCTGGAGTTAAAATTGCCCGAAGAAACATTAACAACCTTAGGTATGCAGATTATACCACTCTGATGGCCGAAAGTGAGAAATTGTTGAGGAGCCATATCACCAAGGTGAAAGAAGAAAGTGCAAAAGCTGGGTTGCAGTTAAATATCAAGAAAACCAAGATTATGGCAACCAAACTGGTTGATAACTGGCAAACAGAGGGAGAAAACATGGAGGCAGTGGCAGGCAGAATGCAGACTGCAACCAGGAAATCAGGAGACGTTTACTTCTTGGGAGGAGAGCAATGGCCAACCTCAACAAAATAGTGAAAAGAAGAGACATCACACTGGCAACGAAGGTCCGCCTAGTGAAAGCAATGGTATTCCCTGTAGTAACCTACGGATGTGAGAGCTGGACTATAAGGAAGGCTGAGCAAAGGAAGAGGGACGCTTTTGAACTGTGGTTTTGGAGAAAAATCCTGAGAGTGCCTTGGACCGCAAGAAGATCCAACCAGTTCATACTCCAGGAAATAATGCCAGGCTGCTCACTGGAAGGAAGGATATTAGAGGCAAAGATGAAGTACTTTGGCCACATAATGGGAAGATAGGAAAGCTTGGAGAAGATCATGATGCTGGGGAAAAGAGAATAAAGGAAAGAGAAAGAGAAGCCAACCAAGGGCAAGGTGGATGGATGTTATCCTTGAAGTGACTGGCTTGCCCTTGAAGGAGCTGGAGTGGCCACGGCCAACAGGAAGCTCTGGCATGGGCAGGTCCATGAGGTCACAAAGAGTCAGAAGTGACTAAAGGAATAAACAACAAACAACATCTTGGGGGCTCCAAATCAGGAGTCCTGTTCTTGGGTCTGTATCTTGTCCTCTTGATTAAGTTCCATGCCTCCTGTTTGGATTACAACTCTTGTTTCAAGTCTATGGGCTATGGTCATGGTCATGCCTTCAAGCTTTGCCTCCTGTTTGGATTACAAAACTTGTTTCAAGTTTCACTCCTTTGGTCATATTCATTCTTTCAAGCTTTTGGATATAATTCCAGTTTAAGTGCAACAACCCTTGTTGGGAGCTGGCCATGACAAGAAACAATCAGGGCCAGCTAATCACCCCCTAACAAAGGATTCCCCCAGGCAGGAAGCAGGCAAGCTTTGAAGCTGCAAGGCTGTTCAATGCTAATCAAGGTGATCAGTTGCAACATTCACACTTGCCTCAAACAGAATTCTTTTTCCCACCTTGGACATTATTCCACAAATAATGCTGCAACAAATCATTCTGACCAAGAGGTCATGAGTTCGGGGCCAGGCCAGTGCCTGCGTCTGTCTCTGTTCTATGTTATGGCATTGAATGTTTGCCTTATATGTGTAATGTGATCCACCCTGAGTCCCCTTCGGGGTGAGCAGAATATAAATACTGTAAATAAATAAATAAATAAATAAATACCCCACTTGCCTCATTTCCAATATACCTCACAACCTCTGAGGATGCCTGCCATAGATGTGGGTGAAACATCAGGAGAGAATGCTTCTGGAACATGGCCATACAGCCCAGAAAACTCACAGCAACTCACATAACATTGTTTCAAATGCTTCACAATGTGTTGTTCTCTATATGCTCCCGAAGGTCTTTGAAACATTTCTCCAGTTTCTTCTGTAGATTGTATTGAGTGTTCATTGGCTTTTGTTTCCTTCACAGACTAAATAGCCACAATGCAACTTCACATTTAAAATTAAATATAGGTCTCTGTTTATGTTGAAAACACAATGCAGATTAACAGAAGGGCTTCAAAGGATATATTTGAGCCCAATTAAATTTGAAACAAAGCTGTCAGTATTTAATTATTTTTGAAGCTAACATATATGCTCACACAATAATCCATGACTAGGAATCTCAGTGTATTATGCAAATCAAGCCCACTTATATTTATTGGCTGATGTCACAGGATTGTAGTCAACTTCCGTGGTGATGCCGTTTTGGCATGGCAATACAACACAGGGATCCATAACCCTGCCGGTACTTGGCAGCCTTTTCCGTTTCCCTTGCTAATCTGTTGCAGAACGTCTGTGTCCTTTCGAAGGCCTCACGTCGGCCTCCCACGGTGTGCTGAAATCATTTGTGAGCCTCCAAAATTTGCCATGTAGCATCCTTTGGCTCCCTTTGTGGAAGAATGTGCCATCTGTTTGGCAGCACCCCACAACACTGAAGAAAATTCTCTGTTGGAAAGATAATATTGTGGGCTGGAAAGAAGACAAAACGAAGAAAAAAGAACTGTTCGGGCTTTGATATACATAGATCATTGACAGCCCCATCTAAAAATTGTGAAATAATTTGGAATTGCCACCAAACCTGAGCCAATGCTTTGCAGTTGTTTTGCAAGAATCCCCTGGGTTTTCCAACATCCCCAAAACTGAGGTATAGTCACATAAATGTAGAGTTCCAATAAACACCTAAGAAATATTGTCTGATTCACTCCAAACTTGTGCCTAAGTTTTGAAAATGTTTTATAAGTTGTGATGGACATTTCAAAACAAGGTACTAGTTTGTTAGGGATTCCTCTTCTTCAGAAGAGGAAGGGAAGCAGGAAAGTGTTCATGAATCAGAAGGGCAGTTGGAATCTGAGGAGGAGATTTTGCAAGTACCTACTTTTATGGAGAGGCAAAAGGAAACAGAGTAGAGACCTTGTTCAGCTAGAAGAGCTGCCAGAAATGCAGATTAGTAATTAGGAACTGCCCTAGCAGCTGTGAGAGGACTCAGGGTTATAAAGCAGAAGCAGGTGCAGCCAGCTCTTGCTGGTAACAAACTGACTCTTTGCTCTCCTTGTGCCTGCTTCAAGTCTGAATCTGGGAAACTGCTATTGCTGTTTCTTTGTCTGAAGCAAGACTGCTACTTGACTTGGGAATTTATCAGAGACTAAGAACTGTGCTTGCCCTAAGACTTCCTTGCTTCATTTTGCATTATTCCACTGAGTGTGCTGTACTTTATGTTTTGCTGAAGTAAAGCAGTTTTCATTTACTTACCACACTGTTTTAAGGCTGTTCTTGAAAGACAAAACAGGACATAGGCAACCTCAAATTTCTACCCATGTCCAATTTGTTTCACATAGAAACTCTGAGCTGTTATGTTTCTATCTCAATTTTGGAATTTTGTAGCAAAACAATGGCCAAACTCTGGTAAAGTGGACCTTTGGTGATTGCTGGGGTTTGGTCTAGGACATCCTGTGGATACCAAAATATATAGATTCTCACATCCTTTATACAAAATAAAATTGTGTCATCTGATTTCAAAAAATCTCAAAGATAAACCCGCCACACCCCCAAGCAACATATTACACTGTCGAACAGCTCTTATCATCAGGAGGTTCTATCTAATGTTTTCCTGTTCTTTCTAGCACAATAGAACATTAATGGGCTCAAAAGTTCACATCCACTCAGCTCACACAAACAAATATCCTTACCCTAACAGACACCACCGTCTTAACCCAACATACACTCCCAAAAGAGAATTTAAAATGTTTAATCCACTGGAAACAATGAAAGCCTTCGAGAACACATGAAACAATTTCACTTTATTCTCTCTCTCTCTCTCTCTCTCTGTCTCTCTCTCTCTCTCTCTCTCTCTCACGCCACACCCAGGTAAAACACCCCATTGGCCTTCCCTGTCAGGCAAGCTTCTGTTCACCAAACTCCAAGGCCTGGGACTACAGCTATAGAGAGAGCCAGTGGACTCTTGCCCCTTCCCCCAACCAAGATCGATGCACAATTCATGAACATGAACAATGGCACCATATGCAGAACTTCACTTCTGCCACCTTTGCTGAGTCAGATTCTTTTAACCTCAGAGGAATGGAGTGGGAAAGATATTCTGAGTAAATCTTGCCAAGAAAATATTATTAGTGGATCACCAAAAGTCATAGTCAACTTGAAGGTGTGTAACAGAAATCCCGGAAACAACTTCCACACAAAGCCTGCATCTCTATCTATGCCAACATCCCATATTAAAGGGGGCTCAGGTAAGTGAATCCAGTTACATCTAACAGCAAAATTATTATCTAATAATTTTAAAAGTGCCCAGTGTCACTTATGTATGCCAAACTCAAATCTCAGGATGGCTGCTATCTGAAATACTATAGGTGACCACTAGCCCTATATTCTGTTCACAGGTAAATAATATGCCCTTATCTATTCCCTCTGATATAATTACTAAGCACATATTTAGGAAGAAGAGGATAGTTTGTAGGCATTAGTCTCCCCTTCCCATCTAGCCCCTGCCGCCATGGAAAAGATTCTCATCTTTCAAAAGGCGCCAGATGCAACACTGGCTCGGTTGATTGCTACGCCCGTCTCTAATGGAAAGTATTGAAAGTCATCACAACATCTCAATTCAAATTGGAAGTTTGCCCTTCAGATGGTGATGTCGTGCTAAAGCGAAAGGGGCCATTTAGAAACGGAATTAAAAAGGAAGATGGACACTCTTGTTAGCATTCTTTCAGAGTCGGAGGCCTGTGTTTGCTTTTTCCACTTGTGCGGGTGTGCAATTTAAAAAACCAATTAGGACATTTGTGCATTTGAAACAGAGCTTCCCAGGGGGACACTGCAGGAGGAAACAGACTAAAGAAGAGGCAACTTTGAAAAAGAGAGGCAGCGGAAGAGGTACGGCACATAACCATTTGAAAGGACAAAAATCAAATGACTTCAACCTTAATTTTCTACATAGCATGAAATTTCATGACATTTCCTTCTGGAGAAGGAAGGAAGGAAGGAAGGAAGGAAGGAAGGAAGGAAGGAAGGAAGGAAGGAAGGAAGGAAGGAAGGAAAAGGGAGGGAGAGAGGGAAGGTAAAAGGAAGGAAGGCAAAGTTTTAATTAACCCAATAAGGCCATCTGCAATATAATTAGAGAGATATTTCACTGCTTTTGCTCACCCTCTCTCACACATCAGTTAAAAGCCAGACGGTCGGAGGGTCCACATCTAATCCATTTAGTGACTCTTCTCCCCATCCCATCTCATCCTCCACCACCTCTTCTAATATTCCCTGCTCCAAATCAGCTTCCTCCATTATTTTGTTTAGGAGTCTGTTCAAACAGTGCATTGTGAAGAGTAAATAAATTATTCCCTGCCCTCTTGCCCTCGTTCCATAGCAGACGGGCCCTCTTCCAAACAGCTGCCTTTCTGGCATATCCAGTGATCACATGGAAGTAAAGAAAGACCTAGCTGCATACTTGCATGTGTCACAACACACACACACACACACACAACCACACCTATTTACTTGCAACAGCCGAGAAATGTGTCCTAGAGATTAGTTGTGTCACATTTCAGGGAGGAGCTCTGAAACTGAGCAAGAAGGAAAACTGGCAACAATAACTTTGCCCAAAAGTGCAGAGACTAATTTCAGTGAATGCTGACAGTTTCAATGTCACTGGGGCTGATGAATTTGCTTTGGGTTTTAGTCCAAACATTATTTTTTTAAAATGTTCTCTAGAATCCTGAATCTTTTTCTGTGGGGGGGGGGGGGGATAGCACAGCAGGTTAAACCATTGCTGATGCTCAGTTGTTTAGTCGTTTCCAACTCTTCGTGACCTCAGTTAAACCATTAGCTGCAGGAAATCTGCCAACCAGAGTGTTGGCAGTTCAAAGCCACGAATCAGGGTTAACTCCCAACTGTCAGGCCTAGCTTCTGCCAACCTAGCAGTTCAAAAGCATGGAATGCGAGTAGATCAATAGGTACTGACTCGGTGGGAAGGTAAAAAAGTGTCCTATGCAGATATACAGACATGCTGGCAACGTGATTGGAGATGTCTATGGACAACAGGCTCCTAGGCGTGGAAAAAGAGCATCTCCCCATGGCCGGAGTTGAGCATTGCCTTCAAACATTGGAGATGAAAAGGGGGGAGACGTTTACCTTTGCCTGTGTATTGTATGTCGATGTTCACTGTGTAAAAGGCATTTAATATTGGCCTTATACATGTATTCTGTAATTTGCTCTGAGTGCTGGGGAGGTAAAGCAGAATATAAATAAAATACGTTGTTGTTGTTGTTGTTGTTGTTGTTGTTGTTGTTATTATTATTATTATTATTATTATTATTATTATTATTATTTCTCAAACTGGGATCAGGACTTTGGATAGCTCTTCTAAACCTCTTTAACAAAAAAAAACTTGGTGAGATTCCCCACTCCACTTATCTGGAACCCACCAGTCTCAAGTGATCATATTCAGACGATTTTATTTCACAAAATCAAATGAAGGAGGGCCTCCCAACTACATCTGTAGCCTATTTCTTCTTCTTTTTTTACAAAACTTCACAGGTTAGTATTTTGAAATTGCATACATAAAACTGAAAGAAACCAATTATGAACAAGTGTAGAGATCTTTCTGCAGGTTCACATGTTAAAATAAGGAAACCTTTACCTTAATTCAATTTTCTTTTGATTGATTCTTTCCTGGAAGCTTCAGGAAACAACCTGGTCACACAGAGCAAAGAAACGGCCTATTTCTTGAACAAGAAGACCGAACAATGCATTCTGCCGACCAGCATTTTCATGCATGGATTCTCAGAAGTTGTTAAAGACTCTTCATTTTTTCAACTAAAACCAGTTTGGGAGGAACGGCAGAACTTTCAGAACGCCGTTCCCAAATATACCCTTGATCAATATGTGGTGATGACCTAAGAAAAGCTTTTCACTTTTTCACAGAAGCATCATTTGGGTAAAATGAAGAGCTGAAATAATCTCTCTTAGCATACGGTAACTGTAGCTTTGATAGAAGAGACAATAGGATCCTTTCTATTCATACAAATTCACACTTCAGCATCCTGTATGGGCTTTTTGCTCAGAGACAAACTAGAAATGCAGAGCTTTTAAGTTACACAAAAGGCCATCCATGTCAGAAGGAAGTCGCACAAGGCTTTGATATAAAAAAAGTGTTCACTTTTATAGGAAATTTAGCTGGCAAATACCAAAGGAATGTTCAGAGATGGAACTGATGACAATTCCAGCTCTCCCTTAGTCTAAACCTCCCCAAGACTATATGAGTCCAAAACCCAGGAAACAGAGTCACCGCAAATAGACAGGACATGAGAAAAGTCTCCCAACAGGATGGAATCACATCTGGGAGTCCCGTGTGCAACATCTCTGTAGATGGCCAATTCTCTCACACTAGAAATAACTTGCAGTATGTTCTCAAGTCACTCCTGACTAGAGTTGTGCATTCGTGTGGAATTGCTGTTCGTTTTGTGTAGTTTCATTCATGTTGTCTCATTTTCGTATTCGTGTCCTGCTAACGAAAAATGGGCCCCTACATGACACAATTTTTTGTCTGGCTAAAGAAAAAAATGTAAATTTTCAGACCACTGGCTGCAATGGGAGGGCTTCTGAGGCTCACCCTCGCTCAGTTTTTGGGCTAGAGGGGTGAAAATCACCACACATGGAGGGCATTTTGATCCAAGCCAAGTGTTGCACCCCAAGGGAGCATGAGCACTGGAAAACAAACAGAGACCAATAATCATATAATATCTTTATTAATACAATAATAAATTCAGGAAAGAATAAGTGGAAAGGATGAGTGAGCAATAGTCCTTTAAGGAATGGTATGAATTAGTCCAAATAGTTGAAGAGATATGTCCAATATTATTGTCCAACGTCCAGAAACCGAAACATGCTCAAAACTGTTGATAAGTTCTTGAGCGGGGAAAACAACAAGAAAGCAGGAGTGAATAACAAGGTCCAAAGTCACTAGGAAGTCTTGGGTTTCAAGGCAGGCAGAAGATGAAGCTAAAAGCAATCTGGATTCAGGAACAAGGCAAGGACGTGAATTTACCCCGGATTAAATTGGGAGTCGCGGCTCGGCTTGGCCGCCAGGAACAGGAGACTCGGCTTGGTGAAATCAGGGAACTGGAAACGGTGAAGTGTTCTCAGAAGTCGCTACGTTGACACCATAGTAGTTCACAGTGCAAGACACTTTTATAGAACTTGGATCTAATAACAACGAAGGGAAACCAACTCCTCAAAGGTTCCCAAGACAATCTGCTATCCAGTATCCCCTCTAGATGCCAATCGTTGACTCCTTCGAAACTGCTGTTTTTGAGATCTCTGTTGATGCAAAAACTCCCTTCTGTTAAAGGATACATTCTCTGGGGGACTTGGGACATCAGGTTCTACCACAGGAGTAATGTTATCAGTATCTCTCCCAATTAAGGAAACATTGGAGCTGTCCACAGATGGGGTCTGTAATTGGAAGGAGCGCCTGGCATGCAAGGCCCGGGAAGGCCCAAGTGGTCCTCCTTCCTTTACCAGGAGGAGGGGTGGTGGGCCCAAAGTGGCTTAAAGAAAGAAAAAGGAAAAAGGCCTGAGCAAGGCCCCGGAAAGCCAAAGCACCCTCCCAGAGCCACAGAAATATTGCACTGGAGCTGCCGCCGCTCGGGTTCACCACTGCTTGGGTCCACCACCGCCGCTATCCTTGCCGCTGCTGTCCCAACAATGAAAAGCAGGCCCGATGCCTGCTCTGACCCTCCAGGAGGCCTTCAATGGGGCCACCTGGGCCAGCCCACTGACGATTGGCCAGGAGGCCAGTCAGTGGCAGAATTTCCCACCACACAGGGGACTTCTGGGAAAAAGAACCCCCCTGCAGTGCCATGAAAAGCCGCAATGACCCTTGTTTTATAAGTCCAGCAATGCAAATGATTAATACCCATTGGTACACATCAGCTGTTGTGGGAAAGCAGCAGCCCTCTGTCAGTATGAAAAGAAAATGAAAGCAAGCCCAATAGCTGCGGCTTTGATTTTCATATCGTTTCCTTATATCTTACGAAAATTTCACCATTTGTTTTGTGTAAACAAACGGTTGAAACAAAACGACAGCACTAAGGAAATGAAGGAAAAAATTTCTCACACACCTCTACTGCTCACACGATAAAAATACCCACAAATAGACCGCTAGCTAGCTATCTCCACAATGCACAACAGCTTCCAGCAAGTAATGCAGTTTTTCCAGTTTAAACCAACTTTACCTCATTTTTGGCAAAGTTGGGGGATACTAAAGAATTTTCTGGAGTTTCGTCACTGGCAAGACTGAACCTTTGGGACAGAATTTATTTATTTATTTATTATTTACAGTATTTATATTCCGCCCTTCTCACCCCAAAGAGGACTCAGGGCGGATCATATTACACATATAAGGCAAACATTCAATGCCTTAACATAGAACAAAGACAGAGACAAACACAGGCTCCGAGCTGGCCTCGAACTCATGACCTCCTGGTCAGAGTGATTTGTTGCAGCTGGTTGCAGCTGGCTGCTCACCAGCCTGCACCACAGCCTGGGCCTATTCATTGGCAACACTTGCACTGGCAACACTTGCATTCATTGCAGCACTTGCATACTGAACTGACATACTCATGGGATGGAAACTGAATTCTTATATATAAAAAATTGTCTATGGCTTTATCAGCAGCAGGTCCAAGAAAGCCCCTGTAAATTAGTGCCAACATTGAGCATGTAAAGTTCCCTTCCACTAATAAATAACTGATTCAGTTGTGAATTTGGATTCAAGAGAAGTTGGAGAGCACCTCAATGATAGAGACATAGATCTGTCTCAGCCTTTCTACTCTATGAAAGGGGATGCAAGGAAGGATCCTCTTGTCATGCTTGAACCTAATCACGTTCTCCATCTTAGTTGCCAAAGCACCAGATTGCTTAATGCCGAAAATGATATTGAAACAAGATACTCAGAATAGAGGTTGTGTGTGAGATAAGATGTAATGGGAAAGTAGTTTCATTTTCCCTATAGGGCCACTGGAAAATGGAAGCTTGGTACTGAAACTCTGTCTGGCACCTTGTTCAGATGTTTTGACCTCATAAGCCTAAATGTAAGGTAAAGGCAAAGGTTTCCCCTGATGTTAAGTCCAGTCGTGTCCGACTCTGGGGGTTGGTGCTCATCTCCATTTCTAAGCTGAAGAGCCGGCGTTGTCCGTAGACACCTCCAAGGTCATGTGGCCGGCATGACTGCATGGAACGCTGTTACCTTCCCGCCGGAGCGGTACCTATTGATCTATTCACATTCACATGTTTTCGAACTGCTAGGTTGGCAGAAGCTGGAGCTAACAGTGGGAACTCACTCCGCTCCCCAGGTTTGAACCTGGGACCTTTCGGTCTGCAAGTTCAGCAGTTCAGCACTTTAACACACTGAGCCACTGGAGGCTCCAAGCTTAAATGTATCACTTCATAAATCTCATTCTTCACATTTACAATCATGACACCATTGCCATAATCACAAATACTGCCTAAAATCCACCTTCAACTCTTTTGGTTGGTGTAGTGCCTGCCATTTAAGGTGGATTTGGATGAATCTTGGGGGTAGTAATAGGAAACATGTAGTGGAATTCCACATATGAGATCCTTAGACAGGTTGTGTAGCCTTTTTCTGAAATGCTTGGGACCAGACAGATATTGGATATTGGATTTTCCCCCCAGATTTTGGAATACCTCTATTTATTTACACATATATACATAATGAGAAATTTTGGAGACAGGACCCAATCTAAATAATGAAATTAATTTATTGGTACATTGAATCATCTAAAAGCAAAGATGTCACTGTTTCAGTCACAGATGTGGACAATGTTGGAATCTTCTGGACTTGAACATTCTGGATAAAGGATGTTCAACCTGTACTATGTTTCATCATGTAGGGTCTCAGCCTATATATGTCAACTCTATGGCAAGCATACAGCCTTCACTCATGACTAAGCATGTTTGACAACCAGAAAAGTTTGCAACCCTGTGAATCTAAACCTATTTTTCTACTCTTGATGCTTCCAATCCATCCCTTTTTGCTTCTTCTAGTGCTGTGGCTCCCCATCTTGGAAGCATTAGTGTGAAAGACATCAATCTTATTACTTTTTTGCAAAATAATTGTTTAGAAATGATGGTTTTACTAATCATTAGTAAGATTACTGGTAGTGCTTTTCATTTTGAGGAAAATGCAATTAAAATTAGTAATATTGGTTCAAAATGTCCAACCTCCCTAATCTTACCCTGAAAGTAAAAAAATAAATAAATAGCAGGAAACATTAATCATTACTCAAACCATTAAACACTAAATTGATTGAAATAATGACTTTTGAAATCATAGTTTAAAATTACAGTGGATCATGTGTAATTAATTATATTGAATTAATTCCAAGATTTGCTTTCCCTGGCACTGGAAGGGCAAGTGGTGCAAAACAAAAGTTTCCATAGCAGATGGGAAATAAATCTGAGTTTAGTTCACTCTTTTCTAGGGTGGACCTCTCTCTGCATCATAAAAACTAGGGGATTCTGGGAGTTGTAGTTCAAAAAGCAATTCCTCTGTCCTGAGTAAATCACAATCATTTAGTTGAGCCCAGTCAAGAGATATAAACTGATGCTTTTCAGTGCATTCCTTGGAGGGCCCTGTCTCCTGGGAGCGGAGGGGTGAATGAGTGAAAGACTCTAAATTGCATTTCTGGAGTGCTTTTAGTGGTCAGTTTCTCTGAGCAAATTATTAACAGTAATTGTTTCACCAGGGAGAGGGGAGAGGAAATCTGCTCATATGAAAAACAAGGACCCAGATGTGGTTAATATTTGAGGCTTTGTGATTGCTGCGATTTCCACGGCAACAAACCTCCATCGCAACCTCCCCCCCCCCCAAAGACAGACAATGTGCATTATAAAAGAAGAAGCAAGGAATGAAGGAAAGTGTGCAGAATAAAACACGCACCATTACAGACAAATAACAGCCCTGCACCTGAAAGTCCATTAGAGAACCAGAGATGGACGTCTGCACTTGGTATTCCACCAACCCTGCTATTGATTGATTTGGCTCATTCATACACATAAGCTTAAGGCAAAAGGGAAAGTATTAAGCATGCATGCACAGCTGTACATACAAACTCGCAGAGAGAATATACAATGTAAAGTATTAATCTCATACTTTCCCTATGGGGAGTATATTGACTTATTACACTCTATAGCATGATTCTACAGTGATGTGACATCGGAAACCGTATGATGGGTGTGACACTGGGGAGCCCAGTTCACTTTCCTGGGAATCTTGGAAGGGTTATTATTCAGTAGAAGCTTTGAATGGCATTCAGTCCCCCATAGCTCCAAGTAATGCTGGTAAATGTTCCACCCTGAAACCATGGATAGCCATTGTCAACCAGAACAGATATCAGCTGGAGAAGGACCTTCTGACTCAGTATTAGGAATATGCTGTGTTAAATTATTCATTCACACAAGGGAGAATGGATAATGTACTCATTTTTGTTCTCCCTGCAGCTGGATGACTTAGGAAAAGTCTGCAGTTTTTGAATTGGTGTGTCCCCAGTGGCAACAGAGGCAGGAATGGGATCAGGAAAGACAGCCAAGGATCTAGAACAGGGGTCCCCAAACTAAGGCCCGGGGGCCGGATGCGGCCCTCCGAGGTCATTTACCTGGCCCCCGCCCTCAGTTTTATAATATAATATATTGTATATACATATAATACAAATAATATTGATAATAATATTATAATGTAATTCAATATAACACGAATAATAACACCATATAATAATATTAATTATATATTCTATATTACATATAATATTACTAATAATATTACAGTATAGTGGTATAGTTCAATATAGTAATATATAAAGCTAATATTGTGCTATGCTAATAATATAATATATTGTATGTACATATAACTTGTAAGCCACTCTGAGTCCCCTTTGGGGTGAGAAGGGTGTGATACAAATGTAATAAATAAATGCAGTAAATAATAAATAAATAAATAAATAAATAAATTTTAGACTTCGGCTCACCCAAAGTCTGAAATGACTTGAAGGCACACAACAACAACAACAACAGCAACAACAACAACAACAACAACAACCCTAATTAACTTGACTATCTCACTGGCCAGAAGCAGGGCCACACTTCCCATTGAAATCCTGATAAATGTATGTTGGTTAAAATTGTTTTTTTAAAAAAAATATTGTATTGTTCTTTCGTTGTTGTTGTTGTTGTTTTTGCACTACAAATAAGACATATGCAGTGTGCATCGGAATTTGTTTGTATTTTTTTTTCCAAATGACAATCCGGCCCCTCAACAGTCTGAAGGATTGTGGACCGGCCCTCGGCTTAAAATGTTTGGGGACCCCTGATCTAGAAGAATACAGATATAGTCTTCCAGATCCTTGGTCCCTTTTTCCACCCTTGTTTCTGGTGTTACATTGGGTGAGCAAACAGTAGAAATAGCCTTGGGTTATGATGATTATATTAATTAATTGGACTATACCCTGCCTTTGTCCCAGTTTGGGACTCAAGGCCACTTCTGATGGTTTTCTGCACAGAATACACTATTTCCTAACCAAGGAAAACTTTTTAAATGCAAGATCCATGGGATGTGTATACAGAAAAAAAATCACATATATTTCTTCATAGAATTAATTCCCCAGAAGACTTTGCAAAACTCAAAGAATTTTCCTGCCATTCTGTTCTTTTTACTAAGGGGCCATGGTAGCACAGTGGGATAATCACTAGCTGCAGGAAATCTGTTGACCAGAGGGTTGGCAGTTCAAAACTGAGAGTTGAGCTGATCTCCCGACTGTCAGCCCTAGCTTCTGCCAACCTAGCAGTTTGAAAGCATACAGTGCAAGTATATCAGTAGGTACCACCTCAGCAGGAAGGTAAAAGGATTCCCTATGCAGAAATTCAAAACATGCCGGCAACAGATCTGAGATAACTACAGACAACACGCTCCTAGGCATGGAAAAAATGGAACAAGAGCACCTCCCCATGGCTGGAAGTTGAGTATCGCCTCCAGATGCCAGAAATGAAAAGGGGGGAGGACTTTTACCGCTCTCTGTGTATTGTATGTCATTGTGTAAAAGGCATTGACTGTTTGCATCATATGTGTTCTGTAATCTGCTCTGGGTCCCTCTGGGGAGGTAGAGCCAAATATAAATAAAGTGTATTATTATTTTATTATGACACAGCAAACAAGATAGATATGCTGGATTTCGTATCACAAAATCACAAGTCGAACACTTCCCAAGTGTCTAGGACTGTGTGATGTATTTTTGGATGATACGTGCAGATCCCAGTAGGGTGGCCTTTTGCAGTTGGCAGATCGTAATTTTGTCAATGTCTATTGTTCCCAAATGCCGGCTGAGATCTTTTGGCACAGTACCCAGTGTACCCATCACCACCGGGACCATCTGCACTGGTTTCTGCCAAAGTCTTTGAAGTTCAATCTTGAGGTCCTGATAGCGGCTGAGTTTTTCCTGTTGTTTTTCGTCAATGCAACTGTCACCAGGGATGGCGACATCAATGATCCAAACCTTTTTCTTTTCCACAACTGTGAGGTCTGTTGTGTTGTGTTCCAGAACTGTGTCAGTCTGGATTTGGAAGTCCCATAGTATCTTTGCATGTTCATTTTCCACAGTATCTTTGCAGGTTTGTGATCTCACCAGTTCCTTGCTGCTGGGAGGTGGTACTTGAGGCACAAGTTCCAATGAATCATTTGGGCCACATAGTTGTGCCTCTGTTTGTAGTCTGTCTGTGTGATTTTCTTACAGCAGGATATGATCAATGGTTTTGTCGGCTCCCTTGCACAGTCTGTATTATTATTATTATTATTATTATTATTATTATTATTATTATTATTATTGCTACATGTGCATTTTGTGAATAGAATTCAGAAATTGTGTGGTTTTTTACAGACTTTCCTACAGGGAAGAAAATACCTAAAATCACTCATTGCTTCCTTTGTGAAGAAATGTAGTGAAGAATACCTTATCAGTATCAAAAATACCCTTTGTGACTTACAGAAGCAATTAGTCATTTTTGTCTGTTTGGGAACATTTGCCTTCAATTTGAGGTTATAGAAGTAAAGTTATACCTTCAATCTTAGTATGATGCAAATATTCAGAATCCTATCATAAGATCTCAGCCTTGTATACTGGGAAAGAGTTACTCAGTGAGATTGTTCCTTGAAACTAATTCAGTATTACACTAAGAATACTTGATAAGAATGAAGAAACCAAATCAGAGATTTGCTATGAAATTTCAGAACTCATCCCATAAAATTCCATTTTGATGCATATGGTATTTTCCAGTTCCAATACATTTTCTCCAACTTCTGTGGTTTTGGTGCTGCATTGGATTGCATCATGTTACCAGACTGTAATTTGTCATTTAAATTAAAATTAGCATGATGCGCTGATTACGGAGTATTGCATTTACGCCAGGGAGACTCCGTTTCAATTTGCTCCTTACTGGATGACCTTGAATCAGTCATCGTTTCCAACACAAGGTGGATACTCATGAATTGTCAAAGCAAGGGAAAGACAATAACGGTGAATGAAGCACAAAGCAGAAAGAAAAGAGGAGGACTATATTATAACTGGTTTGATTCAATCACTGAGGCTGAAGCACAAGCCAGGAAAGCAGTGGGGTATGCTTAACCTGTTGGAAGAGACCACAAGGCCATTTAGTTCAACCCCATTTGGCCATGCAGGAATCAAGCAAAACACTCCCAGCAGATGGCTATAAAGAAGAGAAGACTGAGACGTGACATGATAACCATGTTTAAATATTTGGAAGAATGTCATGCTGAAGATGGAGCCAGTTTGTTTTCTGCTGCTCAAGGACACAGAGCAGTGGATACAACTTACAGGAAAACAGTAGGTTGAACTTACCATCTTATCACATTGAAAAATTTCCCAGTCGTAGGACACTTCAGCCTCTTTTCAAGCATGGAGAGGCATGGAGCTCATCACATGAGTTCCACTACTTCTGTTCGTCATGCATAGCCCTCCATGGTTGAAGTGTCCTGAAAGGAGGGAATGCCGGCAATCGACCCCATCACATCGAGAAATTTCCCCATCACAAAACACTTCAGCCTTTTTGTGGAGAGGCACAAAAGTCATCACATGTTCCAGGGTTGAAAAGAGGCAGAGATGTCATAAAAGGAAGGAAGTCTGAACAAGGGCCAGCAATCTTGTTCATAGCTCCTATCTCTTATCACACTTTACTCCCATGTTTACAACTGAAAAACAGCTGCAATGGGAACTATCACAGTTTTCCATCCTGTTTCATCACCCAATAGTCAGCAATGGTTTTAACCTGGATCACTGTCTCTTGTATCCTATGGGCTTTGATGCAGAACCATAGAATCCCATGGAAAGCAATTGTTTTAACCTGGATCACTGTTTCCTGTATCATATGGGCTTTTTGATGAAAAACCATAGGATACCATTGAAAGCTGGGGCCCTGGTGGTGGCACAGTGTGTTAAAGCGCTGAGCTGCTGAACTTGCAGACCAAAAGGTCCCAGGTTCAAATTCAAATCAAAGTGGAATGAGTGCCCGCTGTTGCTCCAGCTTCTGCCAACCTAGCAGTTCGAAAACATGCAAATGTGAGTAGATCAATAGGTACCGCTCTGGCGGGAAGGTAACGGCGCTCCATGCAGTCATCCAGCCACATGAGCTTGGAGGTGTCTATGGACAACGCCGTCTCTTCGGCTTAGAAATGGAGATGAGCACCAACCCCCAGAGTTAGACATGACTGGACTTAACATTAGGGGAAAACCCTTACCTTTACCTTTTTACCATTGAAAGCAATGGTTTTAAGCTGGTGTCAGTCTCCTTTAATGTAAGGGGCTTTGGGTAGGGTAAGGGATCTCTTCATTTTTGGATATTGTTTTCCTAATTAAAAACAAAAAAGTAATACTGACCTTTGTGATGAATATAAGATGAATGTATTGCCAGCTCTTAACTTTCCACATGTAAGTGTGATGGGAAGGCAGAACACAAAACAGGACTGCTAACGATATAAGTGGGGCAATTCTCTACTATTAAAGGTACAGTCACACATGCTTTTCCCTCTCAGTGTGATGAGGTCTTGATAGTAAGAAGAACTATTTTACAGTGTAATATACTGCCTTGAAGTGGGATGTAGTCGTCTTCTCTAGAGGTTTTAGAACAGATGCGGGATAGCCATCTGTCGGGAGGGCTTGGATTGCGTTTTTCTGCCTGTCAGTATGCAGTTGAACTAGTTGGCCCTTAGGGTCACTTCCTATAATCCTGAATTTGCAAGCGCTGTGCTCTTGAAGACAAATGGTCTTGGAGGTCTCTCATTCATAGGGTTGGCATAACTCAAAGTCAGCTTGATGGAAAATAACAACAACAAAGCCATGCTAATCTGTTACACCAAAAAAAAAATACGACAGCATAACCTCTTCTGGATTGCAGCCTATTTGGATCTGAAAAAGGGAGCTGCAGCTCACAAAAGCATATATTATGTCAAAAAAAAATTTTTTTCCTGTCAGGAGCAACCGGAGTTGCTTCTGGAGTGAGAGAATTGGCTGTCTGCAAGGACGTTGCCCAGGGGACACCTGGATGTTTTGATGTTTTACCATCCTTGTGGGAGGTTTCTCTCATGTCCCCACATGGAGCTGGAGCTGATAGAGGGAGCTCATCCAGACTCCCCCCGGGTGGGATTCGAACCTGGCAGCTTTCAGGGCAGCAACCCAACCTTCAAGTCACAAGGCTTTTATCCCCTAGGCCACCGGAGGCTCCATATTATGTCAAAGTATTTGGGATTATGTCAAATAAACCCAGCTAGTGTTTAAGGTATCAGACAACTCAATTGGACATGAAATCCTGTCAGGAAAACATGGCACCCAAATTAGGATTTTGCCAGTCAGTGGGTTTGTTTGAACAAATTCTGTGTCTGAATCTGAAATTGTAAATTCTGCTTTTTTGCCTTTGGCTTTCAACTTATTTTTAGTCTGGATATTTTAGTAGTATCACTTGAACTTTTGAAAGAGTCTCTTTTTACAAAAGCAAGCTGAGCTTTTTCAGGCTTATTTTTTTTAATGCTTAGGTAGTTTAAAAACTGAGTACAAATTGGTCTTCACAATCTAGCAGATGTTATATACTGTAAATTATATTCCCCGGAAGGTGTCCTTCTATTCACTCAGACTGAACTTTCCATTTAAAGGGCCTTTAAAAAAAAAAAAGAAGAATACCAGTTCATGGTGCAGCAGATACAAAGGTCAATAGCAAAGGAGAGTGTGGGAGTAAACAAGGGTAAGACCCCCATGAATGAGGAGCTGACCTTTCACCCCTGGCCTTGCCATTGCAGGACATTGTTGGCTTCTTGAATAGCGAGCCAATAAAGGCAAACATTATTCTGAGTTCAGATCACAAAAGTGACTTCTGAAGCTCTGGCAGAACTCCACCTCTTCTTGTACTTGTGCCAGACGATTCTGAAAATTGGAAAGAGCTTTGATTCATCTGGATGGGTGGCCTTCATTTCTATCTTCTGTTGAAAGAAATCCTGATGAGGCCAAAGGTTGAGGTCATCAACAGAGTGTCTTTGGAGCAGTTTAAAGGAAAATAACAGGTTGTAAATCCAATTGCAATTAAAGGATAGGGTTCTGCTGTGGTTTCTCCCTATGTAAATGCTTTTCTAGTAGCAGTTTCACTTTCTTAGTTGTTGCACAAGCTATTCTGTTCAGAGTTGCACAAACTCTAATGCTGGCTTAGTTATATAAATTTGAATCCTGTTGATGTCTTATGAATATATAAGTCCCCCTATGGACGTGGCTTGACATTTTTGTCCCATATGCAACATATGCATTTACTTCAGTGTTGTAGATCAGCTTCAATGTTGTAGATTAGAGTTGTGCATGTGGTGGTGTTGCACTCATGGATGAGCATTCTGTTGCACATTTGATTGCACATTATTTATTTATTTATTTATTTACAGCATTTATATTCCACCCTTCTCACCCCGAAGGGGACTCAGGGCGGATCACATTACACATATAGGCAAACATTCAATGCCTTTTAACATAGAACAAAGACAAACAAACATAGGCTCCGAGCGGCCTCGAACTCATGACCTCCTGGTCATAGTGATTCATTGCAGTTAATTGCAGCTGGCTTGCCCTCCCGCCTGCGCCACAGCCCGGGCCCACTGTGTGCTTGGATACACATTGGATTGTGCATTCAGTTGTCCATGCAGCCATTCAGAACTAAGGTGGAACAGCATAGCAACACTTAACTCCTCACATGAAAATGAATACTATTATTTTATTTATTTAATTATTTATTTCCAACATTTATATCCCGCCCTTCTCACCTGAAGGGACTCAGGGTGGCTTACAACAATGGCAACAATTGAATGCCCACACAAAAACAATATCAAACAATACATAAAATAAATTAAGACTATTAAATACAATATACAATTACAATATATAAATTTAAAACATTTGATGAGATCCGTTCATCCAAAAAACCTCATGCTGTATCCATAGGTCCATCCGTGTCATCTTTATCATTTATTCCTTGAAAGCCTGGACACATAGCCATGTTTTTAGGGCTCTTCTGAAGCCCAAAAGGGTTGGGACTTGTTGAATATCTTTGGGGAGGGTGTTCCACAGCCGGGGAGCCACCACCGAGAAGGCTCTGTCCCTCATTCCCACCAGCCGCACTTGTGAGGTAGGTGGGACCGAGAGCAGGGCCTATTCAAACCAAAGCAGGATTGTGACTAGAAGTATAGCATTGGAATCTCCCAAACACATCAAATACAGGGGTCCTCAGACTTTTTAAGCCGAAGGATGGTTCACAGTCCCTCAGACTATTGGTGGTCTGAACTAATTTGAGGGGAAAAAAACATGAATACATTCCTATGCACACTGCACATATCTTATTTGTAGTGCAAAAACATGAAAGAATAATACAGTATTTAAAATGAAGAACAATCTGACCCAACATAAACTTACCAGTATTTCAATGGAAAGTGTGGGCCTGCCTTTGGCTGATGAAATTGTCAAGTTAATTAGGATAGCTGTTGTTGTGTGCCTTCAAGTCAATTCAGACTTAGAATGACCCTAAGCATAAGTTTAGGGTGGGAGCCAAGTAAATGACCTTGGAGGGCTTCATCCTGCCCACAGGCCTTAGTTTGGGGACAACAATCTAATGCAACCCTTGGATCAGGGGTCCCCAAACTAAGGCCCGGGGGCCGGATGCGGCCCATCAAAGTCATTTCTCCGGCCCCCACAGCACAAGGGCAGAAGGGGGTTGGGCTAAATGACCCAAGGGGTCTCTTCTTCTCTTACAACACTTATTATTATATTATTATTATTAACATTAAGGCTGGGTGGTCATCTGTCAAGGGTGCTTTGCTTGTGCTTTCAGTGCACAAGGCAGAAGGGGATTGGACTCAATGGCCCAAAGGGTCTCATCCAAACCTCTTTATTATTATTATTATTATTATTATTATTATTATTATTATTATTATTATTATTATTACTCGGTGGCCAACTATAGTCCGGCCCTCCAACAGTCCGAAGGATCATGAACTGGCCCCCTGTTTAAAAAGTTTGGGGACCCCTGCCTTGGATGGTTAGAAATATCCTACTAAGAATCCCTAAGAAGTGGTCACATAACTCTGCAAAGAAAGAAGAATTCAGTTTTCCAAGAGAGGTTGTGCCTTTGCAGAACTGGTTGTAGTGTTGAGGACATTATGTAATGTGGGTCTTTAGAAATGGATGGAGAAGTTGTCAACTCCTGCATAATAAGAGAATGTGCAGCATACCACCCAGTAACTCCACCATAACTAGCTATCCATCTTGATAAAATCAGATGCTTCAACTCAACAGATCCCCTGGCTGACAGATATTTTCTTATATACCTATTGAAAACATTAGTCTGAATCTTATTGCTAGTCCTCACTGGAGTTAATTTACTGAAATCATGGGATTTTACCTAGATATTGACTTAACTATTCAACACTTTGGTCTAATTGAATGACCATGGACAATGTACATAACTTTAATGTAAACAAGCCAGACAATGAAATAGTTTGTGAATTCTCATAACTTGGCTCAACCTGATTAATGACTGAGCCAAGTTATGAGAAATCACAAACTAATATGTGGAGACTGCAGTCAAGAAACCAGAAGAAAAGTAGACCTTGGAAGATCAGCTATGAAAAAACCAGACAAAATCTTCAAGTGTAAAGAAATATCTCTGAATAGCATGCCGTCACATTCCCCATTTCTATGTATGGCTGTGAAAGCTGAACAGTGAAAAAACTGATATGAAGAAAACTGAGATATGATGCTAAAAAAGAATTCTGCGAATACTGTTTATTGGTAAAAAGACAAATAAATCGGCCTAACTCAGATCAGACTATAACCCTCCCTAAAAGCCAAGATGACTAGAGTCAGGCTGTCATATTTTGGACATATCATATGAAGAGATGATTATCTAGAAATGACGGTAGTGATTGATAAAGTATAGGGCAACAGGAAAAGAGGAAGATGATATACCAAAAAGGTTGACTCAGTCAGAGAAGAAGCCGCCCTGCATCTGGATGACCTGAGCAGAACTGTTGACTGGAGATCTCTCATTCATAGGATTGCTATAAGTTGAAGTTGACTTGAAGACAGTTTTTCAATACTTTAGTTTATTTACAGATAAAAATAATCTTGATTACATACAATTATCTTCCAATATGAGAAAAGCAGGAAATAAAAATGTGGAAGGAGCATGCCAAATATGTGCATTTTTTTTTAAAAGTCTATACATAATTTTTTCAAATGTTGTATGTATTTTTGGATCTTCTGTCTATTATGTCACAAGTCAACAAAAATTATATTTGCAATAATAAAGTTTTGATCTTTTAGCAGTCAAAAGAGTGGATAGAATCAGGTTACATTCTAAGAAACAGGTAAATACTCAAAAGAACAAGTAGATCCTTGAATATCAAAGAACTTTCCAAAACCAAATTGACTTGTGTGATTACCATCTCCACCCAAAAATATATTCCCAAACATATGCATTAAAGAAGTATTAGCAGTATTACATCTCCAACAATTTGCTGATTCGGATGGCTCTTTCTTGATTAAACATTGTGGCAACCAATATACCTGAAACAGTCATTTCTTCTGGATAAGATATAACAAGAGATCTATAACCATAGTCATTATAGATGGTAAAACCAATGGCCATTGATTAGTCAGAATTGGATATTCCTATTCTCTATTTCATTCTTGCTATAAATCTCATATGTCATAATTATTTACAGAGAACAGATATAGATACAGAGTTGGTTTGGTTATTTGCTTGGCCTCAATTAATTAATAATCTCTAATATTAATGGAAGCTTAGATGCACTTAAAGCTGAAGAGCCAAGTCTGTATTATAACAAATGTTTTGTTTGTAAATATTGACATTTAGCTGATAGAGGTAGTTTACACTACATCTGTAAAATTGAAAAAGGCAAAAATGCATCATCAACACCAGGTGTCTGATTTGAAGAAACAATCCCACACTGGCCTACCCCTTCTATTAAAAGATCTGGAAGACTGAACTTTACCTCTTTTATTGGAACTGACATAATTTTCATTAAAAATCTATGATGAGAAAAGCCCCCCTCAAAACTTCCTTTAAGATCATTTATTTTTTATCAATACTTGCAAGGTATAAGAAGAGGAATGCTAGATATAACATTCATTTTAATCATGTTTACTTTACCCCAGGGACTAATCTTTAAGCCTTCCCCATCTCTCCAAATCTTGTGCAATATCTTTTATCAGCTTACCGACATTAAGATTAATCATCTAAGTCCCTAGGTAATTATACCCAAATGGTTAATAGAATTTGGGGGATATTGAAGTTGCCATACTTATAACATGCTACAGTCACTAAAACCCAGAACCTTCAATATTTTAAAAGATTTTTTAAAAGCATTGATCATACCCCAATATATTTAGCACCAAGAGCTTTTTTAAAATCCAATTTAAACATTGAAACTGAGCATAAGAAACTCAGGTTTATCAAAGGCCTTCTTAGCATCTAAAAAAAATAACAGATGGCTGATTAGTTCTATCCAAGGTTAAAGTAATCAAGTCCACAACCAATTGAATATTATCAGCTCCATGTTTCTTTGCTTCTCCATGCAATCTATTAGCTGAAATAGCAGCCAATATTTTGATATTAACAATGAGTAAGATACAGGGCAGTTGTCAGCACAGCAAGTTTGATTCTTGCAAGGTTTAGTTATTAGGTTAATATAGGCATTGTTTAATGATGACAAGAGGGAGACATATTCCTAAATATGTTTTTAAAGTTGGGAGCAGTCGTTATGCTATACCACCAATACATTTAATATCTAACCACACCCATAATTTCCAATATTACAGAACTTGAGGGTTTTTTTTAACTTGGCTAAAATGGCACATTTTCTCCAAATTGCAATCTGTAATTATTGATTCCATAAATCATCACTCCACGTTCATATGCTTATGGCAATCTGGCAAACTTATACAATCACTTATAAGTGAATCTAATGAGGAAATGCAAAAAATGAACACCTCAGATGGCTAACATTTTTGAAACAAAATGTCCACGCTCCCCTTCCCCAAATCATTTGAACATATGCAAAAACAAAAAGAGAAATGCAGCTATTCAGCCATGAGTAATATTAATTCATTGCATAATGAATGCATACGTTCCCATGCACTGATGCATAGAATCTCAGAGTTGTCAGTATTCAGCATGAAAAGTAGGCTACAATATAAAATGATTGGCCTGGAGTTTATTAGTAAATTCAGTTCTATTCAGTTAGGTCTTAATCAAGATCAGAGGGACCCCCCCCCTTCCATAAAAACTTAATTAGACAAATACTACGTGGTTTGAAAGGTAGCATAACCTTTTTGTGGTTAATGGCTCTGCTTTGGGTGTTGTGAATGAGCCTTCTGGGGTCAATGATACTACTGATAGTAGCAAGAAGAGAAGAAAGACTCCTCGGGAACAAGAATCATTTGAGGATTTACAGAGAAAGAGGATTAGAGAGATATTTGAGGAATCAACAGATGAGGATTCATTTGAGGGTTTTGAAGGGGAGGATGGGCTTGAAATGGTACTGGTTTGTTTGCGCTGTTTCCGGCGGTAAAGTTTGGCCCGGTTTGGGACATTGTTTGTTTAGAACCTTAAGACTCTATTTTGTAATCCAGTTGGGATTCTGTTTATTTTGGACCCTTGGGAATTCGGCCCGGAGTTTGCTTTGCCTTCTTCAAGTCATCCTGCGATTTTGAGCTGAATCTAAGCAGTTTTGTTTTAATCCGGATTATACTCCAGTTTGGTTTTTTTGGAGTTTTTTCAGTTTAAATGTCTTTTTCACACTGAAGTTTAAATGTTGCAAGCTCCTGTGTTTGTTTTATGAGCTTTTTTGAGTTGTTTATGCAATAAACTGTATTTCCATCCATTGGCTGGCATCTGACCTTGACATTGGGTCTGTATAGATACTTCAGCCCCATTCTGCCTTGGTCAGACCACACCTGGAATACTGTGTCCAATTTTGGGCACCGCAGTTGAAGGGAGATGTTGACAAGCTGGAAATCGTCCAGAGGAGGGTGACTAAAATGATTAAGGGTCTGGAGAACAAACACTATGAGGAGCGGCTTAAAGAGCTGGGCATGTTTAGCCTGCAGAAGAGAAGGCTGAGAGGAGACATGATAGCCATGTACAAATGTGAGGGGAAGTCATAGGGAGGAGGGAGCAAGCTTGTTTTCTGCTGCCCTGGAGACTAGGACGCAGAACAATGGCTTCAAACTACAGGAAAAAAGATTCCACCTGAACATCAGGAAGAACTTCCTCACAGTGAGGGCTGTTCGACAGTGGAACTCTCTCCTCTGGACTGTGGTGGAGGCTCCTTCTTTGGAGGCTTTTAAGCAGAGGCTGGATGGCCATCTGTCAGGGGTGCTTTGAATGAGATTTCCTGCTTCTTAGCGGGGGGTTGGACTGAATGGCCCATGAGGTCTCTTCCAACTCTACTATTCTATGATTCTATGATTCTATGATTCTTCCTTCTTCCATTGTTGTTTGACCTCTGTGTGAGTGTTGAGTGAATTTCAAAATCACAGTTATAAATGTGTAGCCTAGAGTTGCATTGGTAACTGATTCATATTCACAATCTGTACATAATCAGTATTGCAAGAAATAGGCAGGGATGTAAAAGCTCTTCCAATCCTCACCATGAACTACTGTGAGCAATGGATATCATCCTCCTGTTCATCAAGTTAAGACAGACTGGTATTTCCAGCCTCTCTGATGAGCGATCTCTAATTTAAGGAAGCATTGCAACAAGGATTCTAAGGAATCACACAGGAAGGCAATTCTATACTTCAATCAGCAGGTGAACCAGGAACCAGGTGGTTGGATTGTTAAGACCTTTCAAAGAGTGAATTCAGTCCAGGACTGCCATAGATTATTCATCAGGGTGGAAGGAGAAATGGTAGAGTGGCTCAGAAGTCATTCAGCAAGTCAGTCTGAATTCAGAAATCTAGATATACAAACCGAACAAAAAATAAAATAAAACAGAGTCATAATTCATAGCCAGTCCAAAATTGAAAAACATAAATATCAGATTGTCCAAAACCACTACTAGTCACCAAGACAGATGGTTGAAAGCAACAAAGCTGCCAGGGAGTGGCTAGGAGATTTATATTCAGCTGTCTCCACACCCCAGGTGCCTAACTGAGTCACCGTCTCCTACTTAATAACCACCAGAAATGATGCAATTTCTTTTTGTCTCTTGGTTACTTGATGAATGAAGTCAGTCTCAGCCTTTGGTTCTGCAAACTCATTCTCAGGACATTTGATTCCTGGCTAGTGCCTCCTGCTCTCTATTTGAATCTTTTGCCTTCAGAAGGTGAGTTATAAAAAGGGAATGGGAACATCAGTGAGGTGTATCTTGACCAACATGTTGCTCACAGCAGCTTATTCACAGTAAACCAGAATTGGGGAGAGGGGAACAGGAAACATTTCTTATGTAAATATTTTTTTAGTCGCTGATTTAGTATCTAGGCCATTGTCTCCATCCTCTGGGTGTAGCTTAAATCTCGAGGTCACTGGGGAATCCCAAGTTGGTGAGAAAATGAATCCACTCTGAGGCTTAGCCAAGGGACTCACTATATATCTATTAGGAGGATGGGGTTCAGCACTTTGGGTCTCTCCTTTACATTTTGGACTAAAGCTTGGAGCAGATTCACTGCCCAGTAGCCACTGTTTATGACTCAATCAATCCCCTCCTGGTGCCAAAGTACAGTTTCTTCTCTCCAATAGATATTTCAGAGGTAAACAGTACCCAGCATACTCCTCCTAATATAATCCTCCATGCTGTGCAATAACACTATGTAACAAAATTTGAAATATTTTCTGTTCCTGGGTTGAAAGTGTTGTTTCCTGATTATGTGGTACTTACTTTGAAAGTAGTTGTTACACTTCAGAAACTTCATTTTTGTGGGCGAGGGTAGTACTATTATTTCCTTCAGTCTAGACTGTAGACACTTTGTAATTTCCCTTAACGAAAATATGCCATTTTTAACCTTTCAATGTGCAGACCGCAACAAAGTTTTATTAAACTTTTTCCATGTTTTTATGATAGAACCAATTAGAAAATGACATTTATAACCCAGGAACAAAAATATGTTGCATAGTGTAATTAATCAAGGAAAAAATGAATTACACCATGAGTCTAATTTCAAAAGCCCTTTACAGGCAATCAGTCCAAATCTCAGCAAGAGTGATTTGTCCCCCTGAAGGCAGGCTACTAAATAGAGAGAATTTTGAAAATGGGCAATAGAATGGCAGAAAAAGAAAAGAGTGAACAAAAGAAAAAGAGACAAAGGAAAGGATCCTCAACAACCCCTTCCACCCACATTTCCATCCCAGAAGAATTTGTTCCTCAGTAGATTGTTCCAAGACTGTAGCTTTTGACTTTCTTTCCCAAAAAGATTTATGTTTATTTATGAGCTTTTTATTTATGTTTCTTTAGGAGCCCCAGATGGCACAGCGGACTAAACTGCTGAGCTGCTGAACTTGCTGACTGAAAGGTTGATGGTTCAAATCTGGAGAACAGGGTGAGCTCCTGCTGTTAGCCCCAGCTTCTGCCAATCTAGCAGTTCAAAAACATGCAAATGTGAGTAGATCAATAGGTACCACTCAGGCAGGAAGGTAATGGCACTCCATGCAGTCATGCTGGCCACATGACCTTGGGGGCATCTATGGACAATGCCGTCTCTTTGACTTAGAAATGGAGATGAGCACCAACCCCCAGAGTCAGACATGACTAGACTTAATGTCAGGGGAAAACCTTTACCTTTACCTTATGAGCTTGTTTAACTACTTATCTTTCAGTCACAGCTGGTGCCTCTTACATCAATGAGGCTGTGAATCTACTCTTAAGTTTTAGTCTGAACCTTAATGGCTTTATCCATGGTGCTGAAGCATCTCCCCAAAAGAGCTCCAGCTTATTTTGAATAGCCCTTTTAAAGTTCAGACTAAAGCCCAGACTTGTTTTCTGTTGGTGTCATGTGCCTGTGTAAATTCCCATACACATTGGTGGAGATGCGTTCAGTTGTATAATAGTCAACCTAAGTATGGTTAAACCTTACCACTGTGAAACTGATTATATGACTGTAGAGTTAGATTGTGAAATGAAATATCCGTTTGTGACTCTGGACAGAGCTCAGCAGCCACTAAGGATTCACCTACAGTTGGCACTACTTACTTCCATGTCTTGAAGTTATGGAATCACGAGAATTATGGTTTTACAAGGTCTTTGGCCTAATCTGCCAAAGACTGCCTCACCAAACTACAAATCCTCATATACCATAGCATTGAGCCATGGCAAACACAATTCAGTAAAATGTTATTTTTCTTTAATTGCTAGTGATTACATTTATTTTTCTGCCTATCTTACAAAGACCTGAAAGCAAAGCACATGACTGTCCCACACACATTTTGTTCTCACAGCAATGTCATGAGTTTGGTGAGTCCAGAGTCTCACATTGAACTTTGCAGTTAAAAAATCTTAGTCTTGTTGCTTAAAGTCCAACATTGCAAACATTATATTTTATCTCACCCTGTAAATTCTACCAGTTGTCTACAGTGGGTCTGAGATGGAATATATAATACAAAGTCTTGTTTTCTGAATTGTTCTCTGAACTTTAAAATTTGGGTGATTCCTAACCATCTGCCTTCTCTCCTTTTTCCTGTTTTAGGCTGCAAACTATTTCAAATGAGTTATGACAAACACAGCCATCTTCGAGATCCACAGTTAATTTCTAAATGAAATCTTGCACTGTCTGTTCCTCTTCCTTTCACGCTGATGACATGAGATTTGCATACAGATGCTTCCACACATCCATAGCAGCAACCACTGCAGGGGCAGCTTGCTGGAAATGTGGCCTGGGATGGGAAGGGGGGTAGAAGAAAGGAAGTCTGGCCAGGCTACTTCCAGCATGTGTGCCTGGTAGATGCAGAGAAATCTGCTGGCTCCCAGAGTCCAGGTGGCCAGACAATGATTATTCAAAAGGGCTATTATACTCTCTAGAGGTCCAAATATCCCCACTTTTGCTGGAAGAGCAAAATTAATGCCATGCACTTTTGGAGAAACACATGGTATGTTCCCCCCCACCCACCCTTCACTTTTAGCCAGACTCAAGAGCATGTCCCTAACTCCTTATGCTTTGTGCCAGAAAGATGGGAACCTTTGACAATTCAGCTCCCGTGCATTTCCTGTGCATTTGCAAAAGCATACCCAATCTTCTTTTTAAAAGTTTAAAAGCAATGCTTTTGGGTTGGAAAGATTAGCCGTTAACAAGAAACGTTGAGAATATCGAGGAAGGCTATGAGAAAGGCTGCATTACGGGGACAGTTTTTGTGGACCTTACAGCAGCCTATGACACGGTGCAACATAGAAAAATGCTGCATAAAGTCTACCATATCACCCGGACTTTGACTTTACAAAAACTGTCCAGACTCTCCTGGAAAACCTCAGCTTCTATGTGGAGTTTCAGGGCCAGAAAAGTAGATGGAGGAGGCAAAAGAATGGTTTACCCCAAGGCAGCATTCTTGCACCGACCTTATTTAACATCTTCACGAACGATCAGCCACAACCACCACTCACAAAGAGTTTTATATATGCTGATGACCTTGGCCTAACAACACAAACAAAAGATTTTGAAACAGTTGAAAAGCAACGCACTAATGCCTTGAAAGATCTCTCCAGCTACTACAAAGAGAACCACCTGAAGCCTAACCCTGCCAAGACACAAGTGTGTGCTTTCTACCTACGTAACCGCGAAGCCAACAGGAAACTGAAAGTTACTTGGGAAGGCCAAGAGCTCAAACACTGTTTCCATCCTAAATACCTTGGTGTCACCTTAGATCGAACACGAACATATAGGAAACACTACATGAACACTAAGCACAAAGTAGCTGCGCACAACAACATCCTGCAGAAACTGACTGGCAGCTCATTGGGTGCAGACCCACAAGTAATAAGAACATCAGCCTTGGCCTTGTCTTTCTCAACTGCTGAGTATGCCTGTCCTGTCTGGCAAAAGTCTGCACATGCGAAGCAGGTGGACATAGCACTGAATGATACATGCAGAATAATCGCCTTCAACCTACACCTGTTAATAAACTCTACAAGTTAGCTGGCATTGCCCCTCCTGACGTGCGACGGGAAGTTGCTGCTAACTGTGAGAGAAATAAGGTTTATTTATTTCGTGTCAAAAGCATTGTACATTTCAAATAATGGAAATAAAAATAAAATTTAAAAAAGAAAAAAAAAGAAATCACAAGCAACTAAATAGTTTTGGACCAAAAGCGGGCAACAGCACCTGCATTGTCTGTAGCTTTAAACAACTCCTCCTCCGTACATGAGGCAGGGCATTGTGGGCAAGCATACATATGCTGAGTTGTTTGTTCAGCTCCACAGTCAGACAAGGTGGAGGATTCCTCCAGGTAGTGCCACCTTGCCAAGTTGTCTTTTGATCTGCCCACTCCGCTTCTGAGTCTGTTCAGGGACTTCCAAGTTGCCCATTCTTGGTTTGCCCCTGGAGGAAGACCCTCTTGGGGGGCCATCCAGTTAGAATTGCCAGGTTTAGCTGCCCAGAGGGACATCAAGAGGAGTGGTGGTTCTCATGAAGCCCTTCCTTGATTTGAGTCTGGTGGGAGGAGGGTGATAGCCATGCAGTGGGTGGCTTTCACAATGTTCGACCTTTTTTCTCTCACCGTTAGCAGTTAGAGAAATAAGGTTGAACACTGTGAAAGCCATCCACTGCATGACTAACAGCCTCCTCCCACCAGACTCAAATCAAGGAAGGGCTTCATGAGAACCACCACTCCTCTTGATGTTCCTCCAGCAACAGCAAGAGTATCCCTCTGGGCAGCTAAACCTGGCAATTCCAACTGGGTGGCCCCCCACGACGGTCTTCATCCCGGGGCAAACCAAGAATGGGCAACTTGGAAGTCCCTGAACAGACTCAGAAGTGGAGTGGGAAGATTAAAAGACAACTTGGCAAGGTGGCACTACCTGGAGGAATCCTCCACCTTGTGTGACTGGAGCAGAACAAACAACTCCGCATATGTATGCTTGCCCACAATGTCCTGCCTCATGTACAGAGGAGGAGTTGCTTAAAGCTACGGACAATGCGGTTGCTGTTGCCCACTTTTGGTCTAAAACTATTTAGCTGCTTGTGATTTCCTTTATTTCATCACTTTTTAATTTATTTATTATGCAATGCTTTTGACACGAAATAAATCTTCTCTTTGATTATCTCAGTTTTGGTGCTCTAGTTTATGTTGTTGTTGTTGTTGTTGTTGTTGTTGTGTGCCTTCAAATAATTTCCAATCTATGGGGAAAATAAGGGGTTTTCTGGGATTGAGAGTGTGTAAATTTGCTCAGCTATGGAAACAGCGGGTTTCCATGATTAAGCAGAGAATTGAACCCTGTCTTCTAGGGTGCATCTACACTGTAGAACAGATGCAGTTTGACAGCACTTTAGCCACCATGACTCAATGCTATAGGATTCTAGGAATTGTTGTTTGATAAAGTACCAGCTCTCTTTGGCAGAGAAGGCTCCAAACCTCATGATATAGAACTACAAATCCCATAATTCCACAGAATTGAGTTATCGCAGTTAAAGTGCAAATGCACCCTAAGTCTCTCAGCGTCCTACTCAGACCACTGTACCACACCATCTCTGTATACTCTCTTTGCTGATCTTTATTTCCCTAACATTTTCAAAAAGGGGTAATTGGGAAATTTTGTTCTGTCTAATGACTCCGTCTCAGCAAAGCTTTGGTAATAAAGGCAGCATAAATAATTCATTAAAGCTGCCATAATTTTTTTAAAGAAAGTTAAAAATAAATAAAATCAAAAGTACAAATCCAGAAACAATATTAAACAGCGGGAAACCAGTTAAATCATCAAATACCAATTATCCCAAAGGAGGGAGGAAATCAAAGAAATGCTTATGCATATAGTTGGTGACAATAATGCTGTGATCTCAGATGTTGTAAAAAAAAAGAATATCTCTTCCTACTCAAAGGAAAAAAAGATCTATATTCACATGCAAGGGTAGAGTGTGCTCCAGGGGCAACATGTGGTCCTCAATTCTGGTTTTATAGGGTTCCCCTTGCTTTCCTTCCTTCCTTTCTTCCATCGTCATTCACAGAATCATAGAATAATCGATTTGGAAGAGACCACATGGGCCATCTAGTCCAACCCCCTGCCATGCAGGAAAGCACAATCAAAGTACCCCTGACAGATGACCATCCAGCTTCTGCTTAAAACATTCCAATGAAGGTTCCACCACACTCAGAGGCAGAGCGTTTCACTGTTGAACAGCTCCTACAGTCAGGAAGTTCTTCCTGATGTTCAGGTAGAATCTCGTTTCCTGTAGTTTGAACCCATTGTTCTGAGTCCTGGTTTCAAGGGCAGAGAAAACAAGCCTGTTCCCTCTTCCTTATGACATCCTTTCACATATTTATACATGGCTATCATGTCTCCTCTCAACCTTCTTTTCTGCAGGCTAAACATACCCAGTTCATTAAGATGCCCTTCATAGGGATTAATGGTCTCCAGATCTTTGATAATTTTAGTTGCTCCTTCCAGTTGCTGGAAGGTTGGACACCTTCCAGCTTGTCAATATCTTTTTTAAACTGTGGTGCCCTGAATTGGACACAGTTTTCCAGGTGAGGTCTAACCAAAGCAGAATACAAAGGCACCATGACTTCCCTTGATCTAGACACTAGACTCCTTTTGATGCAGCCCAAAATCCCATTGGCTTTTTATCTGTTGCATCACACTGTTGTCTCATGTTCAACTTGTTGTCCGTGAAGACTCCAAGATTTTTTTCACATGGGCTGTTGTCAAGCCAGTCCAATTCATTCCATTAATTTACGTCGCACATAACTCACAATATGGAATCCAACGCAGCATGAAAAGTTATATGTGTAACATTTAAACATGAAATTTAAATGCTGTGATGACCCATGGGCCTTGTAGTCCTGCTCATGACATTGTGATGCCTGATGAAGAAGAAAACTTGGGTTTTTTACCTTCCCAGTCAGAACTGGATTCTTCCCAGACAGATTCTTCCCAGCCAGATCTGGGAACCTTGCACCTGCAAGAGGGTTATGTTCCAGAAGTATGTCAAACAAACACTGAGGCTACATCTCCTGTGTTTTCTCGCCATGAGTTTTGTAAACAACAGAGAGGTTTGGAAGCGGCCTCGCGCAGGAGTGCTAGAATAATTGCTAAGAATTTAGCCAATTAAGCCTGCTTTCCATGAGAATCTTTAAGGAGTCAAACATCTGGTCTCAGAGATTAGCTTTCGTTTCTGGTTCCCAGAGAACTGCTCTCGGCGGGAAAGTTAGACTCTATATAGGTGTTTTACCCGCGGAGTAACTTTGCGGAGTCAATTCGTCAGCCTCCGGAGCGAGTGGTGTCTGGACAGCGCGCTCCGATCCAAGCCTCGTTCCTGTTCAAGCCTTGTTCTTGTTTTCAAGCCTTCGCTCCTGTTTCCCAGCCTTGTTTACCTACGGACCTTGCCTCGCCTTTCAGGACTAAACCTTGCCTTGTTTCACGGATTTTATCAAGTAATTCCACGGATCTTGTTCTTGTTCCTTGTTACCTTGTGCCACGATTCAAGTCTTGTTTTCAAGTATCAAGTTAATTCCTAGCCTTGCTCAAGTTCATGGACTAAAGGACCTTGTCATCTCCCCTCACTTTGCCTGGCAAAGTGAGTGTTTCGGTTATTGGATTACAACTTTGGACCTTAATATTTCATATTGGACATTGTTTCTTTGGACTAATTTTGACCTTTCCTGAAAGGTCTGCTTCTGGACTAACTTTTACATTTGCTTTTATTAACTTTATATATTTCCTTAATAAAGATATTAGATAGAATCTGGCCTCTGCGTATGGTTATTGGTGCTCTGTAGCCTGGGTCGTGACAAATGCAAATAAAATGTTAAGAACCATGGATCAGTAATGTTATAGTTACTGATCATGGCCCATTGGTCCAAATTAGCCAAGATCCATCCTCTCAGTTCCCTATATTGCTTTCAGCAATGAGCACTCTTTTGCTGTTGTTTTTTTATTTGTTCAGTCGCTTCTGACTCCTTGTGACCTCATGGACCAGCTCATGCCAGAGCTCCTTGTCTGCCATGGCCACTCCAAGCTCCTTCAAGGTCAAGCCAGTCACTTCAAGGATACCATCCATCCATCTTGCCATTGGTTGGCCTCTCTTCCTTTTTCCTTCCATTTTCCCCAGCATTATTCTCTTCTCCAAGCTTTCCTGTCCTCTCATTACGTGGCCAAAGTATTTAATCTTGCCTCTAATATCCTTCCCCCCAGTGAGCTGCTGCACATTATTTCCTAGAGTATAAACTGGTTGGATCTTCTTGCGGTCCAAGGCACTCTCAGAATTTTCCTCCAACACCACTGTTCAAAAGCGACTATCTTCTTTCGCTTAGCCTCCCTTATCGTCCATCTATCGCATCCGTAGATTACTACTGGGAATTACTTACTTAGGTGATCCCTCATAGTTTGAAGATGATGGTCTTCCGTCTTTGCTATCTTGGGGATAGATCCGTAGATGGCTGAAGAGACCTATTCTTGATCTGCATGTTCTCCCGCAGTGAGGACATCGGTTTCCAGGTGGAAGGCGGTCCCGGTCAGGGTTGGCTTGATGGGCCTTCCTCTTGGCACGTTTCTCCCTTAAGCCCTCCATTCGTGCCTCTTCAAACTCCGCAGCAGTGCTGGTCACAGCTGACCTCCAATTAGAGCGCTCAAGGGCCAGGGCTTCCCAGTTCTCAGTGTCTATGCCACAGTTTTTGAGGTTGGCTTTAAGCCCATCTTTAAATCTCTTTTCCTGCCCACCAACATTACATTTCCCGTTCTTGAGTTCGGAGTAGAGTAGCTGCTTTGGGAGACAGTGATCGGGCATTCGGACAACATGACCACTCCAGTGAAGTTGATGGCGTAGGAGCATCGCTTCAATGCTGGTGGTCTTTGCTTCCTCAAGCACACTAACATTTGTCCGCCTGTCTTCCCAAGAGATTTGCAGGATTTTCCTGAGGCAATGCTGATGGAAACGCTCCAGGAGTTGGGTGTGATGTCTGTAGACCGTCCACATTTAGCAGGCGTAGAGCAGGGTTGTGAGGACAATGGCTTTATAAACAAGCACCTTGGTATCTCTACGGGGAATACCATTGCTTTAACTATGTGGACCTTTGTTGCCAGTGTGATGCCTCTAGTCTTCACTATTTTATCGAGCACACCCCCACCTTATCTAAAGGTGTTTTATGCTGGATGAATCACAGCTGGTAGCCTCCACTTTCCTGGGGTTGGGAATCTACATTGGCTATTATTCCAAATTTAAAAAGAGCAGTTCAATTTATGAAATAATAAAGCTAAAATAAATTCAGAACCTTGGATAGTTCCATCCAAATTCATCCTGAAACCAAGAGAAGATCCAGTGCTCCAGTGATACTGTTCCATCAGTCTCAAATTCTAAAGGATTGCGCTGATGTCAATGGGAGCAGTTTCCACAAACTCAGGGCCACAGACTCAGGAAACAATTTAGATTTATGCGTACAATTCCTCATCTGGATTGGCTTCCCCTGCCTACTAGTTACTTGCAAAATACCATGCAAGCAATTTCAAATATGCTCAGTCCATAGGCCAAAAGCAGAAAGAAAGAAAAAAGAGAAAGGAATGCATCAAGGCTATGGGATTGGCAGCAGCTGCCTGTTGTATTTGGAGGCCTGAATTCTCAGAAATAAGACTATAGGCTCTTCTGATATAAGAAGAAGCAGACTTTATTAGTTTCATTCCTGTCCAAGGCTGCAGGTCAGCTGTCGGGGAAACATGGTCACAAAATACCGTGTTTCCCCGAAAATAAGACAGTGTCTTATATTGATTTTTGCTTCCAAAGATGCTCTAGGTCTTATTTTCAGGGGATGTCTTATTTTTCCATGAAGAAGAATTCACATTTATTGTTGAACAAAAAAATAAATATTTATTATATACTGTACAGTAGTTGTCATCACAAACCAGCATAACTAGATAAACTGTGAATCCTATCAAGAATTTATTGTTGCTACCATTATTTCCATGTACAACACTCTATGGTACCTATATTTACCGATCCTGCATGCTCTCATGTTCTGTTCGTTGGGCATGCTTCCAAACAAAAACTTTGCTAGGTCTTACTTTCAGGGGAGGCCTTATATTTAGCAATTCAGCAAAACCTCTACTAGGTCTTATTTTCTGGGGACGTCGTATTTTAGGGGAAACAGGGTAAAACATAGAATCATAGAATAGTAGAGTTGGAAGAGACCTCATGGGCCATCCAGTCCAACCCCCTGCCAAGAAGCAGGAAATCACATTTAAATGAAGTGGACTATCTTTACCTAGGGCAGGATATTCCAACAAATAGATCAACTAATGGATCTGCTTCAAACATTACACCACCACCTTGCCAGGTACCCAAATTGCTAGCCCTTGGGTAATTCAGTTGCCAGAACTTCTCGCTGTGTTGGGTTGAGCAGCCCATTTTTTGCTCCATGTCCAAAATATGGTTCGATATCCACTTCTTCCATTTGCTCTGTCTGATTGATGATTACAACCAAATAATTAAATGGCATGGTTTTGACAAACATTCCACTTGATTATGAAAGCATCCATAAACAATGTTGTTCCTGTTTGCACTTATTTCAGATCTTTTCTTGAAACACTATGGTCTTTCCAAAAGCATGGCCTTGGGAAACAATGGAAGCTCTCCCTCATTGGAAATGGAAAGGTTATTTCCATGTAAAACAGATACATGCTCTCTCTGTTTCAAGTGCTGGGCTTCACAAACATGGAGCTCACATACAGAACTCCAGCAGTCTATTTGGAAGCACTCGTACCGGAGAGGAAAGGACGGCACCCCTGAAGCACAGATTTGATGTCACATTTGGCCTTTGCATTGTAGAGACACGATTTCACATCCACTCCTGAAATATGCGGGTTCTCTTCTCTGTAGTGCACTCTGCCTTTGTTGTATTAATTAAAATCTCAATCCAAGTAGAGCAAGCCCCATGACCGCCTAGCATTGACTCCATCTCTCCAACATTGCCGTAATTGTATGTCTAGAAAAGAATGGGAGAAATGCGTATTAATTATGAACAGAAAAGTACGAGCGGAGGAAAACAGGCACACCACCCCTTATTCTTTACTTGTTTAATTTCTTTTTAATTATTTTTCTAAACAAGAGGCAGGAAATATAAAGTGGGACCTTGATATCTCTTAGGATTTGGTTCCAGGGACAGCCCACCCCCTCAACCCTCTGAAGTCTATGGATGTATAAAATAACATAGCAAAATGGTGCCCCCTCTATAAAATTGCAAAATCAATGTTTACTTTTTTGGATATCTGTTTTAAATTATAAGTGGTGAATGATGGAAACAATTGATACAGAATTCATGGATATGAAGGGCTAACTGTATCTACCACTGGGATTGTTATTGATGTCATTTGTTTGTTTTTTAGGGAGTTATTCCAGTAAATTTGAGGGAGCTCTATTTTCTTCTCAAAAGCAGAGCACAGGGAAAAAGTTGATGCTCTTTCTTTGCCACATGGACCCTTCAAGAGTGTGTAATACGCTGACCACTTGGTTGTACAACCACTTGGAAAGAAGAAGCAGACTTGCATGATTGGGTATAAAGTGGGCCACAATTTGCTGAATTTTAAAATTATCCTTTTACCTAAACAAAGCCAATGCACTATATGTTTTTTGCACTATATGTTCTTGTATAATCTATTTAATTGCAACAACCAGTATATCCTTCCCAATATTCTGGACTATTGTCCAATTCAAGGTAGGCAAGGCCTTTTCCACCATCTGTTTCTAATATTGTCAATCAGATGAAGTGACCAACTGAAATCTGCACTGTTATGTGGAAGATGGATCCAGCTTGTTTTCTGCTGTTACGTAGACTAGAACTCAAAGCAATGGGTTCAAATGAGAAGGAAAGAGTTTCCACTTAAATATTAAGAACAGAAAGAGCTATTGGAGAGAAGAATAGGCTTTTGGGGAGAGCAACAGACTCTTCTTTCTGTTTATAAATTGCATTTCTATCTCTTAAAGGTAAAGGTTTTCCCCTGACGTTAAGTCCAGTCGTGACTGACTCTGGGGGTTGGTGCTCATCTCCATTTCTAAGCCGAAGAGCCGGCGTTGTTCGTAGACACCTCCAAGGTCATGTGACCAGCATGACTGCATGGAGCACCATTACCTTCCCACCAGAGCGGTACCTATTGATCTACTCATATTTGCATGTTTTCGAACTGCTATCTCTTAGGAATGCTTTAATTCAGTATTCCAGTATTCTGTTGTCTGCCTTGTCATTGTATAATCAGCATTGAATGTTTGCCAAATATGTGTTTTGTGATCCGCCCTGAGTCCCCTTTGGGGTGAGAAGGGCAAAATATATATACGGTAAATTAATAAATAAATATTCTTCCATGGTATGGGGTTGGACTCAGTGGTAATTGCATTAACTTCCAAATCTATGATTCTGTGATTCTAACAATAACTAAAACTACTCCAAAGCTAATGGAGTGGTAAATCCACTCCAAATCCACTTTCTTCTCTCACAAAACAATAGGGTAATTTTCACAAGGATAGGTGAAACAGTACAAAAAGTCCTTTCTGATAGGGCACTTATTACCTCCCCAGTAAGTTTTTTGCTATCTCCAGGTGCCAGATGTCTTTATTTGTAAGAAGATTGTTTCTTCCAAGGCAGCCCTAAACTTTTATTTCCATAAATGAATTACCATATATACTCGAGTATAAGCCGACTCTAATATAAGCTGAGGCACCTAATTTTACCACAAAAAAGACTGGGAAAACATTGACTCCAGTATAAGCCGAGAGTGGTACATTTCAGAAATAAAAATAGATACCAATAAAATTACATTAATTGAGGCATCAGTAGCTTAAATGTTTTTGAATATTTACATCAAGCTCAAATTTAAGATAAGACTGTCCAACTCTGATCCAATCATTATTCTCATCTTCTTCAATGTAAATGTGTTTATGTATCCTTTTAATAATAATAGAGTAAAATAATACATGTAATAATAATAATAATAAATAGAGTAAAATAATACAAGTAATAATAAATAGAGTAAAATAATAGATGCAATAATAATAATAATAATAATAATAATAGATCAGAGTGAAATAATAAAAATATTATTAATAATAATAAAAATAGAGTAAAATAAATGTAATAATAGCAACAATAATAGAGGAAAAAACAAATGTAATAATACCAATAATAATAGAGAAAAATAATAAATGTACCATATATTCTCGAGTATAAGCTGACCCAAATATAAGCCAACCAGGACCCTCACCCGAGTATAAGCGGAGGGGGGCTTTTTCAGTCTTAAAAAAGGGCTGAAAAACTAGGCTTATACTCAAGTATATACAGTATCTTTTCAGTAAGGTGGTAAGGCTTTAGGAATGTGGTAGACAACCAATAACTGCAAGCCACAGCAATAATAGCATCTCAAAATGTTTACTAATCTAATATAAAAAAACAAGAATGTTTATTTTGTTAGAGTTTAAAATTAGATCCTAAAATGAGAGGAAAAATTCCCTATTGAGCTATAGAAACATAAAGAATAAACAAATTCCTCTAAACTCATGATTCTCAACCTGCGGACCACTGCCCAGCAGTGGACTGCGAGGACAAAAACCTGGTCTCCAAACCTCCTTCCTCTTTATTTATTTTATTTTATTTATTTTATTTCCGCTACTTTCTGCAGAGCTGACCATTGCATTGGATAGGCCACATCAGCTCTAGATTAGATTAGATTAGATTATGAAATATGGTTTCATGTGGGGAAGCAGGTGGCAACTACTGGATGGCATATGTTCTGTATCAGAAACCAGGGCTGATGTGGTCTATCCAATGCAATTTTCTGAATCAGCACCCCAAATAACCAAACCAAAGGTAACCCTTTTGGTACTAATGTTGGAGAGTGGCTCCTGGTCAAACTGGTCCCTGGTCAAGTGTTGCTTGGTCAGAAAAAGGTTGGGAACCACTGCTTTAGGTGCTACTTTGTTCATAGTTCGCAAAACCTGAAGGACCTAAACCCAAAGCAATTCTTGCAGTTCTTCCCACTGAGTACCAAGAAAGAACAGTAGAATTCCATCTCTTCTGGCTCTCCATTTGCACTCAAGGCTTCAATGAAAAGAGGGAGAAAAGTAGCTTGCGGTGGAGGAGGAAACCCAGCGATTGGGGCCGGCTCCAAACAGACAGACGTCCAAAGAATGACTCACTTGGGGACATTCCCAAAAACCTCCCACTACTTCTTGGCTCCTTTATCTTGGGGGAAGAAATTTATGCATATGTGTCGTGTACCAACTGAGCATTTTCTTTAGCCCCATGGACACCCCCTCTTCACTACTCCTACCCCCTCCACCACCATTCTCTCCAACTCCTCTTATTTGGATTTATACCCCCATATAATTGGCCCTGTGGATTTGTTTCCTTTTGTTTCACAGTGATTGCTCTGTACTTCACACAGACTGACTCCTGACCCCCCCTCCCTCTCTTTTCAAACATTTAAAGGGAGGAGGGAGATTGCAGGGTGAGAGAAAGAGACAAAGTAGAATTGCTAGGTCTGGACACTTTTTAGTTATATATATTTTTTAAAAGCCGCACACATGCACGCACAGTACTCACACTCCTTTCAATGACAGCTGGGCTTAGCAAAGCTGAGCCTTTGAGTCTCTAAAGCCCATTAGCTGTGCCCACTTATTTAATGATGCCGGCAGTCTGGCAGGGCTGAGGGGGGGGTCTCTCCTCCCAGAAGTGTGGCAGCGGCCTTTGTTATTCTAATCGAGTTTGGAGTTTATGGAATGGTGCCATCAGCCACTACGCTTCTGACAGCAAGGCCTTGTAATTTGCTCAGAGGACAAAAGCAGGGCGATGTCAATGATTCTGTACATCTACCCATTCTGACTATTTATCTTCATACCAACATATCTATCTATCTACCTACATGACTTCATGTCTATCCATCTTTCTACATACTCTCTCTCTCTCTCTCTCTCTCTCTCTCTCTCTATATATATATATATATATATATATATATATATATATATATATAGATAGATAGATAGATAGATATAGATATATATACACACACACACACACACATACAGTAGAGTCTCACTTATCCAACATAAACGGGCGGGCAGAATTTTGGATAAGCGAATATGTCGGATAATAAGGAGGCATTAAGGAAAAGCCTATTAAACATCAAATTATGATTTTACAAATTAAGCACCAAAACATCATGTTATACAACCAATTTGACAGAAAAAGTAGTTCAATACGCAGTACTGCTATGTAGTAATTACTGTATTTACTAATTTAGCACCAAAATATCATGATGTATTGAAAACATTGACTACAAAAATGCGTTGGATAATCCAGAACGTTGGATAAGAGAGTGTTGGATAAGTGAGACTCTACTGCAGGGGTCCTCAAACTTTTAAAGCAGAGGGCCGGTCCACAATCCTTGAGGGGCCGAATTATCATTTGGGAAAAAAACCCGAACAAATTCCTATGCACACTGCACATATCTTATTTGTAGTGCAAAACAACAACAACAATGAAAGAACAATACAATATTTAAAAATGAAAATAATTTTAACCAACATAAACTTATCAGGATTTCAATAGGAAGTGTGGGCCTGCTTCTGGCCAATGAGATAGTCAGGTTAATTAGGATTGTTGTTGTTGTTGTTGTTGTTGTGTGTCTTCAAGTCATTTCAGATTTGGGCAAGCCTAAGTCCAAAATTATTTATTTATTCATTATTTATTTACTACATTTATATCCCTCCCTTCTCACCCCGAAGGGAACTCAGAGCAGCTGTATGTACATACAATATATTATATTATTAGCATAGCACAATATTAGCATTATACTATATTGAACTATACTATACTGTAATATTATATGTAATATATAACATATAATTAATATTATTATATATTATTGTTAGTATTGTATTGTATAAAATGATAATATTATCAATATTATATGTATATACAATATATTATATTATTAAAACGGATATAAAAATATTATATTATAAATGAGGGCGGGGGCCAGGTAAATGACCTTGGAGGGCCGCATCCGGCCCCCGGGCCTTAGTTTGGGGACCCCTGCTCTACTGTATATATTCGTCATCCATCTATGTCTCCACCTTCACATATTCTTGTTTATCTTTCTATGTACAGTACATAGGGGATACATTCCTTAACTTAATGTGGAAATAGGAAACTGTGGCTAATAACAAGCCTTCTGCTAGAAATTACCTTACAGTTGCCTTGGAAAACATAGAAAATGAGAACATAATTTGTTAGGTGTGGATAGGTGAAATTGTGGGTCTGAAGGGTACCGGTGTTATACTGTATTTTATTATCTATCTATCATCTATATGTCTATTAGAGCTTTTGTTTAGTAATGTAATCCATAGGTAAAGGTAAAGGTTTCCCCTGTTGTTAAGTCCAGTCATGTCTGACTCTTAGGGTTGGTGCTCATCTCCATTTTTAAGCCAAAGAGCCGGCATTGTCCGTAGACACCTCCAAGGTCATGTGGCCGGCATGACTGCATGGAGCGCCGTTACCTTCCTGCCATTTATCTACCTGCTATTTATCTACCCACATTGGCATGTTTTCGAACTGCTAGGTTGGCAGAAGCTGGAGCAACAGTGGGCGCTCACTCCGCTCCCGGAATTTGAACCTGAGACCTTTTGGTCTGCAAGTTCAGCAGCTCAGCGCTTTAACACACTTCACCACTGGGGCGCTGGTATAATCCATAGAGAAGGTGAAAGACCTTGTAAAACTACAACTCCCATGATTCCACAGCATTGAGCCATGGAGGTTTAATTGGGGTCCACATTGTAGATGCACCTCAGAGACAATGAAGCTCAGTGGTGATTTAAAGCTAGACCTTTCAATCAAGTACTCTAACAATTGCACATTGTGGCACCTGTCCTTCTCTTTCCATCACTCTGGCCCACCTCTCAAGGATGTGCCTCAGGCAGCAGAAGGGCTTGTTGGGTAACCATTAAAGATGACACCTGATTTAGTGTATTATTTTGGAGCCTCGGGTGACTCAGTGAGTTAAAGCACTGAGCTGCTGAACTTTCAGACTGAAAGGTCCCGGGAGCAGAGTGTGCGCCCGCTGTTAGCTCCAGCTTCTGTCAACCTAGCAGTTTGAAAACATGCCAGTGTGAGTAGATCAATAGGTACCGCTCCAGCGTGAAAGTAACGGCGCTCTGTGCAGTCATGCTGGCCGCATGACCTTGGAGGTGTTTACGGACAATGCCGGCTCTTCAGCTTAGAAATGGAGATGAGCACCAACCCCCAGAGTCGGACACGACTGGACTTAACGTCAGGGGAAACCTTTACCTTTTACTATTTGTTTTTACAATCTTGCACAAGAAAAGTAGGCTCCAAATATCCTGCCCAGACCCAAAACCATGATGGGCCTTTATAACTCAACCCATCCACCCTGTCCTCTTCTAGGCTGCTCCTAGAAAAGGACATAGATCACAATACATTGCAAGCACACAGAGAGAAGATGGTGGTGCTCCAATCACCCAGCACATAAATGCATGCATATACATCTATATGCTCCACGAGCCAATAAACAACCATTTATTAGCGCCTCTCAACAGGAGTGTTGGCTTTTATTAGCATTCCTAGAAAACACCTTGCACTCAGCTTTAAAAAGCCCCCGCGGTTGAACTCTCCGAGGTCGCTGTTAATAGGTTAATGAGACCTTCGCCTGCTTTTGTGCCAATGCCTGGTTTTCTAAGATAAAAAAAAACTACCCCAGTGTCGTGATGAGGAGGCTGGGCCTCTTTATGACTGAGCGCCATTCATTCTGAGTATACAAGAGCTCGCAAATTTAATAAGCGGAATCCATTTCAGCCTCATGGTCTGCCATGGCAACAAGAGAGCACTGGAACGGGTGTGTGGTTTGGGGAGGAAGGGGAGGGGGCTTGATGCATGGAGGAGAGAAGGGGCGCCTTGCATTGCTTAGCCTTCATTATTTCCAAAGCCATCTGCTGCAGGGAAACTACAATTCCAAACTCATTTAAATAGAGCTGGTCTGAAATATGACGTTCGTTCAACCTGAGATGCTGGTTCATTCTCTCGTGCTTAAGCTTCCTCTCCAACACATATAACACAAATGCGCACACATGATTTCAAGACCCATCAGAATGCAGCAAAAAAAGGAGGATAAATAGAAGAAGATTGTAGTGGCAATACTAATCATAACATGTACTAAGTGCTGTTCCAGTGTCTATCTGCTGCTCTGCCAGTATGCATCGTACTTGATTTAAAGTTAGAACAACCTTGCAAAGTCGAACAATGCTATTATTCAGATGTAGCTGGAAGGTGAGAGCAGGTTGGAGGCCGAAGCAATGAAGAACAGCTTGTTCAAGACCATCTGCTTGTGATTAGATTTGAATCCAGGATTTCCCAGCTGCCATTCCCAGGGTATATTCAGTCATCTGGCTTTGCTAGTTTTACATCTAAAGACCTGAACCCAACTGCTAGCCCCAAACAGCAAAGGACTATCGAAACAATAGGAGTTACAATAAGTGGGCACTTACCATTCTGCCTTTGATTCAATAGATCTACTCTAATTAAGGCTAGCAATAGGATTTATAGTGGGCCCTTAGCATCTTCCGGGGTTTGGTTCAAGAACTCACTGTGGATACCAAAATCTATGGATACTCATCCCATTATATACAATGATGTAAAATGGTAGATCTTATATAAAAAGGCAAAATCAAGGTTTGCTTTTTGGAGTTTTAACAATGTTTTCATGCTGTGGGTGGTTGAACCCATGGATACAGAATCCATTGCTAAACAAGAGTGACTGTACATTGCTAAAGTGCATTCTGGAAGCTGTTGGACTGCGACACCCAGCACTCCTCACTATTTGCTATGCTGATAAGACTTGAAAATGAAAAATATGGCCACATTTAGGGCAGAAAACTGAACATCCACTTCATAAGATCTAGAATTCTGACCCTGCCATTTCTAGCTAGAGATCAGAAACAAGACTGCAGAAATCTGCAGGCACAAATGGACTTATTGTATACACTCGAGTATAAGCTTAGTTTTTTTAAGACTGAAAAAGCCCCCCTCAGCTTATACTCAGGTGAGGGTCCTGGTTAGCTTATATTCGGGTCAGCTTATACTTGAGAATATATGGTACATTTATTATTTTTCTCTATTATTATTGGTATTATTACATTTATTATTTTTCTCTATTGTTGTTGCTACTATTACATTTATTTTACTCTATTTTTATTATTATTAATAATAATACATTTATTATTTCACTCTGATCTTATTTTATTTTATGACACAGCAAACAAGATAGATATGCTGGATTTCATATCACAAAATCACAAGTCAAACACTTCCCAAGTGTCTAGGGAAGTGTTCGACTTGTGATTTTGTGATACAAAATCCACTCTGATCTTATTATTATTATTATTATTATTATTATTATTATTATTATTATTATTATTATTATCAACACAACGACGTTGTATGGCACAGCAAACAAGATAGATATGCTGGATTTCGTTTCGCAAAACCCCAAGTCGAACACTTCCCAAGTGTCTAGGACTGTGTGATGTATTTTCTGATGATGTGTGCAGATCCCAGTAGGGTGGCCTTTTGCAGTTGGCAGATGGTGATTTTGTCAATGTCTATTGTTTCCAAATGCCGGCTGAGATCTTTTGGCACAGCACCCAGTGTGCCCATCACCACCGGGACCACCTGTACTGGTTTCTGCCAGAGTCTTTGAAGTTCAATCTTGAGGTCCTGATAGCGGCTGAGTTTTTCCTGTTGTTTTTCATCTATGCGACTGTCACCTGGGATGGCGACATCAATGATCCAAACCTTGTTCTTTTCCACAACTGTGATGTCTGGTGTGTTGTGTTCCAGAACTTTGTCAGTCTGGATTCGGAAGTCCCACAGTATCTTTGCGTGCTCATTTTCCAATACTTTTGCAGGTTTGTGATCCCACCAGTTCTTTGCTGCTGGCAGGTGGTACTTGAGGCATAAGTTCCAATGAATCATTTGGGCCACATAGTTGTGCCTCTGTTTGTAGTCTATCTGTGCGATTTTCTTACAGCAGCTGAGGATATGATCAATGGTTTCGTCGGTTTCCTTGCACAGTCTGCATTTTGGGTCATCAGCTGATTTTTCAATCTTGGCCTTAATTGCATTTGTTCTGATGGCTTGCTCCTGGGCTGCAAGGATCAGGCCTTCTGTCTCCTTCTTCAGGGTCCCATTCGTGAGCCAGAGCCAGGTCTTCTCCTTATCAGCTTTTCCTTCAATTTTGTCAAGGAACTTTCCATGCAGTGTTTTGTTGTGCCAGCTGTCAGCTCTAGTTTGTAGTGCGGTTTTCTTGTACTGGTTTTTTGTCTGCTGTGTTTTGAGGAGTTTCTGATTTTTGACTTCAATCAAAGCAGGTTCTTCACTTTGCTTGACATATTCTGCCAGGGCATGTTCTTCTTCTTTGACTGCTTGCTTTACTTGTAAGAGTCCTCTGCCCCCTGATCTTCTAGGCAGATAGAGCCGGTCAACATCACTGCGAGGGTGCAGGGAATGATGAATGGTCATGAGTTTTCTTGTTTTTCTGTCCAAATTGTCCAGTTCCACCTGTGTCCAATTTATAATGCCAGCAGTATATCTTATGACAGGTATGGCCCAGGTGTTTATGGCCTTGATGGTGTTGCCTCCATTGAGCTTGCTTTTGAGAATTTTTCTGACCCTTTGTGTGTATTCTTTGCTGACCACAGTTTTCACATGTTCATGCTTGATGTTGTCCAGCTGTAGTATGCCCAGATATTTATAGGCCTCTGGCTGGTGACACTTTATTGTTTGGCCATTGGGCATATTTATGCCCTCACTTTCAATGATTTTTCCCTTCTTCAATGCCACTGTCGAACATTTGTCCAAACCAAACTCCATGTTGATATCAGTGCTAAAAATTCGGACAGTGTTGGTCAGAGACTGGATTTCAGTTTCCGTTTTCCCATATAGCTTCAGGTCATCCATGTACATCAAATGTGAAATTTTGTGAGAATTCTTAGATTTTTGATAGCCGAAATTTGTTTTTTGTAAGATTGTTGACAGAGGGATCATGGCAATAATGAAAAGCAGAGGGGACAATGAATCTCCCTGGAAAATTCCTCTCCTGATGTTGACAAGTCCATAGCTTTCATTTCCAACAAACAGTTCAGTTTTCCAGTGCTCCATCATGTTTTCAATGAAGGTGCCAACGGTTTTACAAATCCCAATGGCGTCCAGGCACTTGATGATCCAGCTGTGTGGGAGTGAGTCAAAGGCCTTTTTGAAGTCAATCCACGTCATGTGAAGATTAGCTTTTCGGCTCTTACAGTTCTCCAGAATCATTTTGTCAATCAATAACTGGTCTTTTGTGCCCCTGCTTTTCCGTTTGTTGCCTTTCTGTTCATCTGGCAAGATGTTTTTTTTCTTCAAGATAGTCTTGAATTCTGTCAGCTATGATGCCAGTCAGTAGTTTAAACATAGTGGGCAGACATGTTATTGGCCTGTAGTTTCCTGGTGCTGCTCCTTTTGCTGGATCCTTTTGTATCAGGTATGTTCTTCCAGTTGTTAGCCATTCACTGATACTTCCTTTCTGCAGCATCTCATTGAATTGTTGGGCCATTTTTCCATGTAAACTAATCAGATGTTTGAGCCAAAATCCATGAAGTTGATCACTACCAGGCGATGTCCAGTTTTTGACTTTTTGCACTTGTTTGCTGATCATTTCAGTTGTTATTTCCATCAGTTCCATTTTGTTCTGTGAGAATTTTCCTTCAAACTCCTTTATCCACCCAGCGTTTTTGTTGTAGTTTTTATTATTTTCCCAAAGTTCTTTCCAGAACTTTGTTGTTGCAGTTTTCTCTGGCTTTATGGTTACTGTGTCTGTTGTTTGGTTCAGACTCTGGTAGAACCGTCTTTGGTCTGATTGAAACAGTTGATTTTGTCTGTACTGGATGATTCTGGCTTCATACCTTTCAATTTTTCTGGCTGTTGCTGTAATTTGTTCTTTCACGATTTCCAAAGCTTCTTCAATTTTTCTGGTGTTCAGCCAGTACTTTCGGATCAGGTATTGCTTGATTTTGTCATTCTTCAGTTTCCTCTCTTTCATATTTTTCAGGTTACTTGCATCTGATCTAAGTTTCTTGATTTTCAACCCTAGCCTGACCTTCCACTTTGGTTTTCCAGTCGATTTTCTTTGGGGCTGCCTTGGTTGTAGGAGCCCAAGTTCTTCTGTTACTATCACTGCTGCAATGTAGGCAAACTGGTTTGTTTGTTCAATTGATGTTATTTGGACAGTGGAGAGTGCTGCATTCACATCTTTCATGAGAGGCGCCAGGTGTCTCTTGGGCACTGTTTTTAGAGTTGGGAGCCGCTGTCTTATTGCATTTGCTGCAGCATGAGCCATGATCTTATCCTTGAGCTCTTGTTGTCTTGCTGTCAAGGTTCCTGGTGGTTCAACAGATGTTTCAAGTGCTGGTTCCTCAAATTCTTGCAAAAGCGCCACACTTTCTTCTGGTTCAATCTGTTCCACCATTCCAAGTGTTGCTGGAGTCTCTGCTGCTGTCTGTGCTGTGGTCTGATGGTAATTTACTTTGCAAATTTTCTGGATTTCTTCGAGTTCAACTTCACTGAACACTTTGTTTCTGATTATGAATTTTCGTTGGTCAGCCAGTCGGGGTTCTGTCAAGGTGGCACCCCCCCGTAGGTGCCACCTTGACGTGGTGGGGGGGCTTAGCTGCTCCAATGATGACTGAGGGCTGTGCTGGCGGTAGTGTAACTACCGGCAGGTCCAACCAAGCCAGAGAGGCCTCAGCTGAGGAGCACAACCAAGAGCACCTAACCCATTAGCATTATGGAGAATCAAACCCAAACGAAGTCTATACTGGCTCGGTCGTCGCCCAGGATAAAAAGGACCGCGGTGGATGCTGCTGATTCTGGACATCCATCGACAAGTGGGCTACGGAATCATCAAAACCCAAATGAACAGTCACAGAAGCGGCAAAAATATACAATGCCAGAAAACCACACAATTATGAAATGCTACTACAAATCTGAACCTCAAAGGCGTGGCTACCAAAAAAGGATGCATCAGCTATGGAAACAAGAGTACCCTGACTCACAGATAACAGAACCCCGACTGGCTGACCAACGAAGATGATGATGATGATGATGATGATGATTATTATTATTATTATTATTATTGCATTTATTATTTTACTCTATTTATTATTATAAATATATAGGGGAAGTCATAGGGAGGAGGGAGCAAGCTTGTTTCCTGCTGCCCTGGAGACTAAGATGTGAACAATCCCTTCAAACTTCAAGAAAAGAAATTCCACCTGAACATTAGGAGGAATGTCCTAACTGTGAGAGTTGTTCAGCAGTGGAACTATCTTTCTCTGCCCTGGAGTGTGATGGAAGCTCCTTCTCTGGAGGCTTTTAAGCAGAGCCTGGATGGCCATCTGTCAGGGGTGCTTTGAATGCGATTTTCCTACTTCTTGGCAGAATGGGGTTGGACTGGATGGCCCACGAGATCTCTTCCAACACTATGATTCTATCATTCTATTTGTATTTGCACCAGGATTTTATATTTGACAGATTTAAGTCCATTTTGTTGGTTGCTTCGTCAGTTTTTAAACAACAAAACATTGCACACTTTGTTATTTCATGTGTTTATTGGTCTTATAGTTTATCGCTCATTTAAATGTATTTTCTTCTTCTTTTTCTTGCCAGCCACTCCAAAGAGTCCTTGAACAGCAGATTGGAAAGAATGGTGTTAAATTCTCAGATAAAGAATGATAAAACATGCCTGAAAGTTAAATGGTAGGCAATGCCTGCTGACATCTCAGAAGCCAAGAGAGGCAATAAACAAGATTTGCAAGGACTGAGGTGTGCTTTTGGTGCCTTGCAGAACTCTTGTGCTCTCCTGCATGGCCAGACCAACCCAAATAAGTAGGCAAAACATAGCATAACGTATACTTAAATAAGAACAATCACCCAGACATTATATGGCAAGCAAGGATGTGCACCTCTGACTTTGCAAAGTTGATTATACTGGGAGATAGAATTAATAAGGGATCCCAGGATTCTATAGTATTGAACAGGAAAAGTGGTCTCAAATTGCACTCATTCTACAGTATAGATGCATTGTTAGCTGCCTATCATTTTCACTAATATATTGTTACCTTTTATTGTTACCTTTTATTTTCCAAATAAAAGGTAACAATATTTATTTATTTATTTATTTATTTATAGTATTTATATTCCGCCCTTCTCACCCCGAAGGGGACTCAGGGCAGATCACATTATGTACATATAGAGCAAACATTCAATGCCCATAAACACATCGAACCGAGACAGAGACAACAGACAGACAGAGGCAGAGGCAATTTAACCTTCTCCTGAGGGGATGTTCGATTCTGGCCACAGGGGGGAGCAGCTGCTTCATCATCCACTCTGACGGCACTTCCTCACTTCCTCATTCCAACGTTGTAAATTAGTTAAACTTGCCTCCCCACTTTTTATAAGTGGTACCTTATTTCCTACTTGATAGATGCAACTATCTTTCGGGTTGCTAGGTCAGCAACGAGCAGGGGCTATATTTTATTTTTAATTGATGGGTGCTCACCCTGCCACAGGCTAGCCTCGAACTCATGACCTCATGGTCAGAGTGATTTATTGCGGCAGCTGTTTACCAGCCTGCGCCACAGCCCGGCCCCTTCTAACAATACCACTTCTGTTATTTCTAACTGTACAAAAGCTAAGAAAAGTTTGATAAAAATAAAGATTAAAAAGATAACTTTTAATGCTCTGTTTGCATTATAACCCAGTGTTTCAAAAGATATAGATATATGAGGTTTTGAAAACAGTTCTAAAGGATCCTAGTGCAATGGAAATGTACCAGGTTATCCATACTTTCAGTGTGATTTGCTGATAAGATAAGGACACAACTGATTCCCTGTTTTTCAAAGTGTGCTGTGGATGAACCAAATTATGGCAGCAACATTGGCACATGCACCATAGCAACATAGATAAGAGAATAAAAACAACACCTGTTAGATGCGTGAAAAGGAAGGATTTGTGGGTGAGGAGGGGCCTTATTTTAAAAATACACTCACAAATGCAGTATTCTGTGCAAACATAATATTTTGGGGGACGTGTTATTTTGCAAAGAAAATGTTACAAACAATTCAGAAACTGACAAGGTGTTAGCCCTTAAGTGGAGCGAATTGTGGCAAACAAAAAGGAAATTAAGGCTGCATCTACACTGTATTATGAATGTAGTTTGACGCCACTTTAACTGCCATGGATTAATGCTATGGAATATTGAGGATTACTGTATTTATGTCTGCAAAATTAATCTCAGTTACAGAAATTTTACACACACACACCCCTTTAACTACCATAGGTCTAGCTCAGGCCTGGGCAAACTTCAGCCCTCCAGGTGTTTTGGACTGCAACTCCGGCTGTTAGGAATTGTGGGAGTTGCAGTCCAAAACACCTGGAGGGCTAAAGTTTGCCCATGCCTGGTCTGGCCTGTGTTTGTAGTCTGCAGAAGAACTGAGAATTCTCCCTTTTAGAGAGCTCTAGTATGGTAGTTCAAGGCAGTGGATTAGAGTTCTCCCGAACCAAACTACATAAACCAATGTTCCACATGCTGGAGTCACGAACATTGAAGTGGCATCATACTGCACCAACTATGTGGGTGGGACACTGCCTGGCAAGCCAGATTTTTAAAGAATTACAGTTTTGGATGACAGTTTCCATAATGACCAAGATATTCTAGGTATTGTAATCCCTGAAGTATTTTTTCAAGGTTTGCCTAGAATACAAACTTAACATCCAATGTGATGATATCATATTTTATTTTCACTTATCCCTTGAATCGGCTGCTCCTTCTGAATTACTTGAAACAAAGTGTTTATGATGCGAAGCCTGTTGGTTATGAAGCACTACATCTTGAGTGTCAGGTCTTCATAGAGAAATTCTTTGTTTGTCTTGTTGGAAAAAAAGCCCTTCACTGACTTTTGATGGTACTTTTGATGGGCCCGGGCTGTGGCACAGGCGGGAGAGCATGCCAGCTGCAATTAACTGCAATGAATCACTCTGACCAGGAGGTCATGAGTTCGAGGCCTGCTCGGAGCCTATGTTTGTTTGTCTTTGTTCCATGTTAAAAAGGCATTGAATGTTTGCCTATATATGTAATGTGATCCGCCCTGAGTCCCCTTCGGGGTGAGAAGGGCGGAATATAAATGCTGTAAATAAATACATAAATAAATAAATACTTACTTCAAGACCAGTTCTGGGCACCACAATTCAAGAAAGGATAGTGACAAGCTGGAAGGTGTCCAGAGGAGAGTGACTAAAATGATCGAGGGTCTGGAGAACAAGTCTTATGAGGAGCGGCTTCAAGAGCTGGGCATGTTTAGCTCGAAGAAGAGAAGGTTGAGAGGAGACATGATAGGATGCCATAAGGAAGAGGGAACAGGCTTGCTTTCTGCTGTTCTGGAGACTAGGACTCAGACAGGGAAGGAGATTCCACCTGTACATTAGGAAGAACTTCTTGACTGTGAGAGCTGTTCAACAGTGGAACTCATTGCCTCAGAGTGTGGTGAAGGTCCTTATTTGGAGGCTTTTAAACAGAGTCTGGATGGCCATCTGTCAGGGGTGCTTTTATTGTGCTTTTCCTATGTGGCAGAAGGGGTTGGGCTGGATGGCCCATGCAGTCTGTTCCAACTCTGTTATTCAGTTATTCTACTGAATAACAGAGTGTCTACTTTTAATTTCAGCTCTAGTCTTTGCCCGCCATTGGATTACAGATGAAATGGCTTGCAATCATGGGGCCTCATCATATGTGTTTACAACAGTGAATAATGTGGCCCACTTATGTTGTGGTACCAAATATGCAGAGACAAAGAGATCTATGGGGCCATCTCCTTACTGCTCAATTGTTCTACTAAGGCTCTGCTGTTGAGAGGTAATTGCAATGAATTACTCACTGTTTACAAGAGCTACCCTTCCAGAAATCTATTATTTGAAAAGAAAATGCTCTTGATCATTAATAGAAACCAGGGTTGTGAATATTCTTTATGTTTTGAGCATGGTCTGTCTCACCGTACCAAAAATAAATTGATGAAAGAATCAAGAGCTGAATAGGCATTGCCAGTATGTAGATGTATTGAGGTGTAAAGACAAAACACCAGATCCATTCTAATCCTGGAAGCTAAGTTGGGTCAACACCATTGGATGGGTGACCGCCAGTGAATACTGGGTGCTATAGGGCTATACTTCAGAGGAAAGAACTCTGCCTGAGAAAAACCTATGAAATTAATGGGGACACCGCCATAGGTTAGCAGGTGGCTTAAAGGCACACACACAAACAACTCTCTAAAGCAACAAGGCCCTACAAGGATCATAAGATCTGGTTTAATTTCTATTTCAACAGTTCAAAAAACATCTTGATTGAGCTTGGACTGGTTCAGAGACCACCTGATTCGACATGGCTCCCATTCAATTTAGTTGTTTTCAAAGAGATACTTATGTGAGTCTTTTTCAGCATAGAATCACAGAATTATAGAGCTGAAAGACAGCCTCAGGACCATCTAGTCCAACCTCCTTCTGCCATGCAGGAACACATAATGAAAGCATTCCTGGCAGATGGCCACCCAAACTTTGTTTCAAAACCTCCGGAGAAAGAGACTCCACTGCACTCCCAGGCAGTATATTCCATTGTTGAATACCTTTGCTGTCAAAAAGTTCTTCCTAATGTTTTTTCTAGGTCATCCAGTGCCACTCCATGGTAATTTTCAGGGAAAGGATACCAAGGAATTGCAAGGATGTCTTATAAAGTGCCTACAGAGACCATTTTCCTCATGAATAATGAAACCACGAAGAATGGGTTCTGCGGTTAAAGGTGTAAAATCAAGGTACAGCATATCCCATTGTGCCATGTTTCATTAAAGGTTGAAGTCCTGACTGAATAAAAAGATTTTGTGTGCAAAAAAGTGATCACAGAATGGGCCAATCTAGCCTCCTACAAGAGAAAGTTTCACAGCGTGGAAGCAACCAGCTCTCTCCTATGTCCTCACCATACATTCATACCTGCGACAATGGTGGGGGAAAAATAATTTATTTATTTATTTATTTATTTGCAGTATTTATATTCCGCCCTTCTCGCCCTGAAGGGGACTCAGGGCGGATCACATTGTGCACATACAACGCAAACATTCAATGCCATATGAACATAGAGACAGAGGCAGAGACAGACACAGAGGCAATTTAACCTTCTCCAGCTTCCAGCTTCCTGAGGGTATACTCAATTCCAGCCACAGGAGGAGCAGCTGCTTCATTATCCACTGTGATGCCGACTTCTTCATTTCTTTCTGCATGCTGGTGATAGTTTTATGATGTTGTAAATTTTAGTTAAATTAGCCTCCCCACAGAGTGGTACCTAAATTTCCTACTTGATAGATGCAACTATCTTTCGGGTTGCTTAGGTCAACAATGAGCAGGGGCTATTTTTTTATTTTAATTGTTGGGTGCTCACTCTGACATGGGCTGGCCTCTTGGTCATAGTGATTTATTGCAGCTGGCTACTAACCAGCCTGCGCCACAGCCCATAATGCACATATATAGAGATCTGTTCTTACAGATAGCCTAGATTTGGGTTTCTCAACCAAGATTCTCTATAACCTTGGGTTTCTATGAGAGATCAGGGTCTCACTGTAAATGATTTTTATGTGGGAGTTCCTTGAGGCCTATTCCAGGATGAAAAATGTCAGAAAGTCTGGTCTAGACCCAAACCATCTGGAGCCGAGGTTAAAAATTGACACTTGCAGGAATCACCTGGAGGATACACAATCAGGTCATGTAGGCAGTTATTTGCTTTGTTTGACTATCCAGTTTCAATCTAGGAGTGGCCCAGTTGCCATAGAAATGCCTTTGTCTTTGAGTATTTTGGCAAACAGTCAAGATCGTTTTTCCCCCAGTGCTGTTGAGTCCCACCTGCTTTTCACCTTACAAGCTGTTCTTATGACTCAGGAGGAGCTTGGAAATTCTTTTTTATTATGCATGAATACAATCGACCTTTTGCATTTACTGGGTTTTGGGCCCAAGATTTCCATGAAAGTGGAAAAAAACACAAATAAAAAACCCACAATTTTATTTTACCCAAGAGAACACATCTCTAGGAATCTCTAAGAGCCACCTATCTTGTCCTGAGCTGTTTAGTGAAAAGTGGGTAATAAGTAAATTTTAAAACCATAATAACAGAAGAACTATAATAATAAAATAACACATCTGCATGTGTCTGTATCTGTCTCTGGCAGCCATAACTAATCAAGACATTAATGGCTTCAAATCAGAGTGTTTTTGGTTGTCATCCAAGCTGCAGTGCCAAGTTCCAGGCTGAAATTCAAAACTGGGGAGAGGATGAGGTTGGTGCAAATTTAAAAAATGAGTGGGCAATCCTTATTCATGTGTTTTAAGGCATTGTATGTGTTTAAGGCATTGAATAATCACCATATGTAAGCCATCTTGAGTCCCCTTCAGGGATAGAAAAAGGCAGGGTAAAAATCAGAGACCTCATTTAAGCTGAAAAGTTGAAATTTGAAAGAAGAACTTTCTAAGAGAAAACCACTGTGTAAGTGTTGTTATATCATCATCATCATCATCATCATCATCATCATCATCATCATCATTTAAAATTTGGCACCATATTCTTGGTTGTTACTCAAGACGTAGTCAATACTTTTCAGTTCAAACTTTCAAATGAGAGGCCTTGTTGTAACATGCTCTGGTCAAGATAGCTAAAGTTATCTGAGTCCATTTAATATTTAGCTTTTGTATATTTTTATTATACAGTAGAGTCTCGCTTATCCAACGTAAATGGGCCGGCAGAACATTGGATAAGTTACTATATTGGATAATAAGGAGAGATTAAGGAAAAGCCTACTAAACATAAATTTAGGTTATGATTTTACAAATTAAGCACCAAAACATTATGTTATACAACAAATTTGACAGAAAAAGTAGTTCAATACACAGTAATGCTATGTAGTAATTACTGTATTTATGAATGTATTTATTTATTTATTTACAGTATTTATATTCCGCCCTTCTCACCCCGAAGGGGACTCAGGGCAGATCACATTACACATATAAGGCAAACATTCAATGCCTTAACATAGAACATAGAACATAGAACAGAGACAGAGACAAGACGCAGGCTCCGAGCTGGCCTCAAACTCATGACCTCTTGGTCAGAGTGATTTGTTGCAGCTGGCAGCTGGCTGCTCACCAGCCTGCGCCACAGCCCAGCCCAAAATATCTCTATGTATTGAAAACATTGACTACAAAAATGCATTGGATAATCCAGAACATTGAATAAGCGAGTCTTGGATAAGTGAGACTCTACTGTATTGGTTTTTTAGCCATTTTGCATCTAAATACTGGAAAGAAAAAAAGAAACCAGGATTGTTGTTGTTGTTGTCTGACCCAATCTGTATGAAGCTTTATAGGTCATGACCAGAACTTTAAATTGTACATGGAAATATACCAGTATCCTGTGAAGTTGGTTTAATAAGGGAATTATATGCTCCCTGTAACTTGCTCCCTATAAATAGTTCCTATTTGCTATCATGTTTCTTTCTTTCCTGGAACTGATTAGAGACCAAATTCATGATATGAGGAGCTTCTACTGCTTTCCGTGGTTCGCGCAGCATCCCTTGACATACCAAAAGTGCTTTTTACTTGAGTATTAATTAACCGCCCCCTCCTGAGACTGGTAATTATCTCTCGCTAGTACTCTTTGGGTTTCCCTGCAGGGTTCACAGCAAGTGCAAACTGCGTGGTTTTGATGGCAGCGCAAACCAGTGCAAGGCATGCTAGTCCTGCGAGAGAAGTGGAGCTATTAGCCCACTCAGGAAGGGCTGCAGCCGAGAGAGTCTCTGTGGGGCAAAAGCTGACACTGCCTAAGGCTTGCCGGTTGCGAGCCATCGGATTGATTGAGTGCCTCTCCACTCAAGCCCCAATTGCTTGCAAGAATACTGCTCGTGTTCCTGCATTGCTTCATATTTGGAACAAAAAGAAATTGAGATTTAAAAAATGAAGATGGAAGAGGAACCAGATGTGAGTTGCATACACCCTGAACAATTACTTACATACAGTATGATCCCTGTATCCACAAGGGATATGTTTCAGGACATCTCAAGGATACGGTTCTGGCCCAGATTACCTGTCTGAACGTATCTCCGTCTACGAACCATCTTGTAGTATAAGATCATAGGGGCCGGGCTGTGGCACAGGCTGGTTAGCAGCCAGCTGCAATAAATCACTCTGACCAAGAGGTCATGAGTTCGAGGCCAGCCCGTGTCGGGGTGAGCACCCAACCATTAAAAATAAAAAAATAGCCCCTGCTCGTTGTTGACCTAAGCAACCCGAAAGTAGGAAATTTAGGTACCACTTATATGTGGGGAGTCTAATTTATGACACCATAAAAATCACCCAACCGCCGTTGGAATGAGGAAGTTGCTGTAACGGTGGATGATGAAGCAGCTGCTCCCCCTGTGGCCGGAATCAAGCATACCCTCAGGAAGCTGGAAGATGGAGAAGGTTTAAATTGCCTCTGTGTCTGTCTCTGTCTCTGTTCTATGTTATATGGCATTGAATGTTTGCCTTATATGTGTATGCCCTGAGTCCCCTTCGGGGTGAGAAGGGTGGAACATAAATACTGTAAATAAATAAATAAATAAATCATCTGGGGAGCCCCTGCTCTCAGTCCCACCTTTCTTGCAGGCATGACTGGTGGGGATGAGAAACAGGGCCTTCTCAGTGGAGGCCCCTCGGCTTTAGAACTCCCTCCCCAGGAATATTAAATTTGATCTTCCACAAGAAAGTAAAAACGTGGCTCTGTGACCAAGCCTTTAGAGAACCTGTGCAATGAACAAACAGATATGGATCGATATGTTATGACTATAGGAACAGCCTGGTTTCTGCTTGTGGATCATGTGATAAATTATGATTGTGATTTAAATGTTTTAATTGTTTTATTGGAATTTTATGATATTTTAAAATGCCTTTTATTGTTGTCAAGGCATTGAATAGCTGCCTTCTATGTAAAGCCAGCTTGAGTCCCCTTCGGGGTAGAAAAAGGCAGGATAGAAATATTGCAAATAATAAATAAATAAATAAATGCATGACTAAACCCAACTGAATGAATGTTTTTTGATGGAGGCATACCCTAGAGTCATACTGGAAGATAGCTAGAGAGTACACCACTTTTGGCATCACTTGGTTTTCCATTGCAATTCTTAAGTCGATATCTGGTGGAAGCATACCATGGAATTGCTTGGAAGAGGCAACACATTTCACCAAGTGCATGTAAATGAAATTGTGGGTACCAATCCTGTGAATATGGAGATCATTCTATACTTGGCTCTTAAAAATGCTGATTCAAATTCCAGCATATTCAATCATTTTTTGTTAAATAAGGAATGCTACTCCCCTCTTCCCAGTTGGAGCTGTAACAATGCCTACTTACTTTTGGAAAGTAATGTCTAAGTTCTGGCCTCTTACCACAGGGCCAATGTCTTCTCACCTAGTCCTAGCAGAAAGGAGAAGAGCCACCTTGTTGAAGTTCCCATCCTTCTAGAATAAAGCTAAAAGTGGTCCATGAGTCATCCTTTCCCAGAGGAGAATGAGTTCAAACTAGCATGACACACTACCCTCTGCTTTTTGGTAAACAAGGCTTACGTCTTGGCCCTGACTCACCCAGAGCTATTTGGCATCTTCCGTTACTTACTTAACTGTTCATTGCTTCAGAACACGCCAACCTTTAAGGGAAATGTCATTTTGCCATTGACTTAAAAGAAGAAACAGCAATGTGAGTTTTCTCTTTGCTTTTGTTCAGAAGCAGTTCTCCACACCACTTTTCTGTCCTTGCCCTGATTGGCTCTTCCTGATATTTTTTAATCCTCATCCAAACAGAGGTGAGCAAACAGATCTTTCTGTGACTTTGATAACAACATCCTCTCCTGGCACATGCACAAAGTGTGATATTTTCCTAAGCTTTCATGGCTATGTGCCAGTGGGGGGGAGATATTTATTCCCTCACGTTTGCCAGAGAACACAGCTTTTTTGGAGAAGAAAACTGTGAAATCCACCCACTGGCCAACATTGTGAATTTCTTCGCGGCCAAGTGATAATTTTCTGCCATTGAATCTGCCCCTTGAGGGAGAGAGCAAAAGAAGGGAACAAAAACTGTGAATAGAACATCTTCCCCCACACATTTATCCCTACAGTCATTAGAATGCAGATCCTGTATGAATTTTAACATCACTGGCCATTGATTCAAGCCAAGATGGAAGCTTTTGAGAGAACATTGCCCACAGAGGTATCAATGAAGAGGACTGAGATAGATAAGTCTGTGACTGCTTACTTTTTCCTTGATGTACACAAATGTAGAGAAAATGAGGGTCAATTGTCACCCCCATGTTCCCATGAAAGACTACATTGGAAGTGAAAATTGCCTGAAAACCATAACTAGAAATTTCTTCTAACTGTGATAGTTGGGCTTTTGGAAATGTTTTGGAGTGAGGGGAAAAATAAGGATGGGTATTTGTTTTATAACATAAAAGGTAAAGGTAAAGGTTTCCCCTGACGTTAAGTCCAGTCGTGACTGACTCTGGGGGTTGGTGCTCATCTCCATTTCTAAGCCGAAGGGCCAGCGTTGTCCGTAGACACCTCCAAGGTCATGTGGTTGGCATGACTGCATGGAGCGCCGTTACCTTCCCGCCGGAGCGGTACCTATTGTTCTACTCACATTGGCATGTTTTCGAACTGCTAGGTTGGCAGGAGCTGGTCGCCCCCAGTTCAATAGGGGTGGGTTCCAAGTATAAAATAGAGACAGAACCTAAAGTGATGGCAGAGGCATCTTTGGGGATGGATAAGAGAACAGTCCTAATGCATCATGCCATACAGTGGGTATGAGGAAGACAGACACAAAAAATCTAAAGGTTTTGGTGTTTAGAAGATGGGGAGAAAAGGTGACAACACCAGGAAAAAATGACATTTTCCTCTGGCAGTGACTTTAGGTTTTTCTATGTGAGCACATGGTCCTGATTAATCTTGTTCATTATGTCCCTACTTTTGTTTTGTTGTTATATCACATTTTTTCCATCATATGCACCTTCTCAGTCTGAGCCCTGATCTCAATTCTTAATAGACAACTTCAAGGGCCCTGTTGCAATCCTTTCTTCTGCTCCTTTATATATAGGCCAGGCTTGGCCCCTGCATACACAGGGCAGCTTCAGAGATGGAATAGTTTTCAGTGAATATGAGCACATAGGCATGTTTGATCAGTTATAATACACAGCCTCTAGGTCAAGATTGAAAATCATGGGGCATGCTATGTGTTCTTGGATTTCTATCAACCTTAGCTAGCATAGCCAGTGGGAGAGAATGCTGGAAACTACAGTCCAATGATATCGTATGAATGAATCCTACTATTGTTCTAGGCAGACAATATGCTGAAGGATCTAGGACAGTGTTTTCCAAACTCTTATCTTCAAGGTATTTTGGACTTGTATCAAGAATCTCTGATCATTGGCCAAATGTTTCTGGGAGTTGGAGTCCATAATCCTTGAGGACTTGAGTTTAGGGTGTTTTGCTCTAGAAGGGGAGTCCTCCTAATCTAGATGATGAAGCAGTTGTCCAAAGTGCTAAAATCCATATTCCACACAATGTAGATTTAAGTACCTTGGACAACTCCCTTTCAACACTGACTGAGAAACATCAACTTCCACTGGACCTAACAAAGAAAACATCATAGGCTTTGAAGTTTCCCCATTTACAGTTGACACCTGGATGGCTTATTGAGGAACAAACTCACAGAGAAAGGGGATTTCTCCCCACTATAACCACACAAATATGTATACAGTTTCTATCTTTATTATACCAATTGTGTTTAAATCACTCTGCAACTTCTTGTGTGCCTTTTTTATGATGCATTTTTCCCTTTTTTTTAATCACATATAAAGAACCACCTCTCCCATTCAACCCTTTCCCAAAATGTTTCAAGTGTGACTTCAGAAACCAAAAGATCATCTGAATAAGAGGTCCAGAGCCTACACTTTTTCCATCTTGATCTAGGCAAATCATTGCTGGAGAAATAAATGTCTATATAAACTGAGTAGAGAGCCTCTTTCCATAATTACATGCAAAGATGAACAGTGGACACATGGCAAAGGTTCCCCATGTCATATGTATCAAAATAAATTGCAGGAGAAGGCTCACGGAGAGAAAGTCAGATGCAAAGTTGCTGAGGAAGAAAAAATCAACTCCTACTGTGAGTTCCTAGTAGTCTAGGTTTTCTTTTTCAGGCAGATTGTTTATGACTATATTTCAGAAAAACACACACAACAGAAAGCAAACCTTGTCAGCTAAAATGCAAATATTTTGAGACAAAGCATTCATTATAGAAGAACCTGATTTTTTCAGGGTCAAGACTTTTTTATTGCAGCAAAATTGATAGACAGCTGAAATGTTTATTGTCACCACCCTTTGACAGCTCTGACAGTGCCTATCAGGTGGAACTCAACAACCCAGCCTTGTTACTGCTCTGTATTCTTAACATAAAGCAATTCCAAAAATGTGAGAAAGGGTGATGATTTAATAATCAGCTTGAAGAAAAAAAGGTAGAAAAGAAGACCTTTCTGGAAAAGAAAGTGCCCCTACTCTGTCTGTGCAAAGTTGTATTTCTGTTACATCACTTCCTGCACAGGTCTAGAAGGATTAAATATTCTGCTGCATAGAACACAGATCCATATCTTTGCTTATTTCATACTTGGCGTATAAGCTTGAAAATTCTGTCATAAAACTACAAATCTCACGACTCCATGGCATTGGGCCTTGGCAGTTAAAGTGGTGTCAAATTGCATTAATTCTACAGTGTAGATGTACTCCCAGTTAAGTATTCAAGTAGGATCTTTTTCTGACTTACAGAGCAGCAGTAATGGCAACCAATAATGGCTAGTCCTCTTGCTGACAGGGACATTAAAGACTGATCTTTATGGTGGAGATCATATTGTCCTTACATTGCAAGTTCCATCAACCATAGTTGGTATAGCCATTAATAAGAAATCACAGTAGTTGCATTCCAACAACCCATGGTTTCTACATAATTTATGAGCAAAAATAAGGGGAAAGCATGGGTCTTTTTGTTATACAATCGTCAAAATTCATTATGCTAGATATTTTTTTCCAGTTGGAAAACCCAACATTTGGAGATCCCTTCTCCCATGGGACACTTGAAGCCCTTCTAGACAGGCCCTATATTCCAGGAACTGATTCCAGATTTTCCACTTTAAACTGGATTATATGAGTCTCCGCTGTCAAATAATCTGGGATGAACAGAAAACCTGGGATTAGATCCTGGGATATATGGCATGTCTGGAAGGTCCCTTGGAATTCTATGCCACGATTCAGGAAGGATATTGTCAAGCTGTCTCCAGAGAAGGGACACCAAAATGATCAAAGATCTGGACACTACGATTTCCTATGAGAAGCAGTTTAGGAAGCTGGGTATATTTGTCCTGGAGAAAAGAAAACTGAGAGCAGGACATGATAACTATGTTAAAATATTTGAAAGAATGACACATTAAGGAGGGAGGGAAGCTTATATTTTTGCTGTTCTAGACACAGGGTAATATATTCAAACTACAGGAAAGGAGATTCCACATAAACATTAGGAAGAACTTTTTGACAATAAGAGTGGAATATGTTGCCTGGGAGTATGGTGGAGTATGCATGGCAGGAAGGAATTGGACTAGATGACCTTTGGGGTATCAGGGTTGTTGTATGTTTTCTGGGCTGTATGGCCATGTTCCAGAAGTATTCTCTCCTGACGTTTAGGCCACATCTATGGCAGGCATCCTCAGAGGATGCCTGCCATAGATGTGGGTGAAACGTCAGGAGAAAATACTTCTGGAACATGGCCATACAGCCCAGAAAACATACAACAACCCTGTGATCCCAGCCATGAAAGCCTTCAACACTTTGGGGTATCTTCCAATGCTACAATTTGTGGCTAAATAGAGATTCAGATGCCAGATCACCACTCAATCCAATATATCTTTTTCCTTCTCTACCTTTGAAAATTCCTTCCAGCTCTTGATTTGGTCACCACTCCTGGCAGGAAGCAAATGCCACATGTCATGTTCTGGAAAAGTTGTAGAAAACTGATGTGAATCATGCTTCTGAAATGTGAGAGCACAGTTAAGAAATGTTTCTTTCTGTCCCCAGGCTTCATGTCTCTTGGTAATTGACAAGGGACAATGATCACTAATGGGCAATTTGGCTGCCATCCAGCAATGAACTAGAGCAAGGCAGGGAAGAGGGAGAAGGTGAGTTTAAAAAAAGTGTGACTATGACAATGAAACACATCATTGTTCCCAAATAGCATTTGTAAATCAAGTGGGCAGATGTTAGGCTTACAAGTTCTGTTTTGATTTGCATCAGAATCCTAAAATCTAGGGCACCACAGGGTATAACTAAAGATATATTTTTAGAGTATGATGGTACAAGCGTGATACTAAAGATACCCTCTTAGAATATATCTCCAATAGATTTAGATTGGTTTGGTACAACTTTAACCACCATGACTCCATTCTATGGAATATTAGGATCTGTAGTTTGGGTAGATGTATTACAATTCTGGATTGGAGAACTCTGGTCCACTCCCTTGAGCTATCGTACTAGAGCTTTCAAGAACCAAGAGTTCTAGCATTCCTTGAACCAGAGTCAGTGGCCAAGTTGTTTACTGGGAGCACACAACTCTCTATTTACAACAACTCTGCTGTCTACTGGTTCATCTTTGAGAACAAAGTGTTGGTTTAAATTTAAAAAGCACTATGTGGCTGTGACACATGTTATTTGAAGCCAAGTGAGATGGTACTTCAATAAAATTGAGCATTTGGATGAGAACTTTGGAGGGTTGAGATCCACCCTGTACTTCCAGTGTTAAATGCTCCTGATAGGGGCAATGGCTGTTTGGGTAAATTGAATTCTGAATATTTCTCTTCAACTGTGAGTTTTTAGGGCTGTTCTGGAAACTGCTGCTGAAAAACTTTTACCCTGAATCCAACTCAACTGGACTAATCTAATGACTGAACAGTTTCCAATATCCCATTCTTAGAAAATGTTCTGGAGCATTTAGTGGTCTTTCAGAGATGGGACTTCATGATACTGTTTTGTTGTGTCTTTGGTCTTCTTGGAGGGATGGATTCATAGATGGCACTGAGGGATTCTTGTTCACTGCCTTGGACATTGGCCCGTACTTCACTTTTCTGTTATATTCCCCCAACATTTCCTCAATACTTTTTAATTTAAATGTAACTATATAAAACATTTTAAATGATCAATTCCCAGAGATTTAGTATTTTGTGGCATCACTATACTAATAGCACTTGATCCTATTCCTTTTTTCTATCTAAATCCAGCAAGCCAATTTCACTTCTATGCCAGAAAGCCAGTTTGGAGTTGTGGTTTGAGCATTGGACTATGACTCTGGAGACCAGGATTCAAATTCACATTCAGACATAGAAACCTTTGAACAAGTCCATTGTCTTGACCTCAGAGGAAGGCAAAGACAAAACCCCCTTCTGAACAAATCTTGCCAAGAAAACCTATGATAGGGTTGCCTTGTGGTTGCTATAACTCAGAGGCAACTTGAAGACGCACAACAATAAATCAGTAATATGGAGTTGTCACTGGCGAAAAGTGAACAAACTGAAGCAAAATATAGACTTCATAGCACTCCTCTTGGTCAGTCATAAGTCAACTGAGAAATGGGGATTCAAGTCATACTTTAGATGAGTTAATCCTTCTTTGAAGGAGCAGGTGTGTAAGTGTTCAGCCATGCATTTGGACACTTAAAGCTAGTGTACAAACTGCAACTATTTCTGGAGATATTTAATCTGGCTTTGGTGCCTTTTCAATTATTATAATGTGCTCTATATCGGGCTGGTCTAGAAGTGTGTTCACACACTTCAACTGGTCCAAAATTATAATTTTTCTAAAGTCTGTCATAGTTCACTCCACCCTACCATGGTCTGCATGGTTTCCTCATTTAGGTTCAGTTTCCAATCCCAAGCAAGCAGCAAGCAGTCCTGCTCTTTGCTTTAGAAAACTACGAATCACAAAACTGGCCATTTTCTCTGTTTGTTCTTTTGTAGAAAGAAAGGAAATTGCTTTGAGAAACAGGAACAAATGATTGTGCAATTTTTTTCCCTTGGAGTGCTGTTCTTTCCATTCTGGACACCATGTTCAAGCTACCTACCTGCTCACATCATTTTAATGGATTGCTCACAGGATGATCTATAGTAGCTGGAAAGTCTGATAGCTGAATGATGTCTCAGTGTTCCTGGAAGCTGTTGGCTGAAAGTGCCTGGAAATGGGTGGAATGGGTGGACCGTTTGTTTTAAGAGTTACAGCCATACTCATTGGAAAACTTATGTGGACTGGCACAGGAGACAGTTGTAGACATTGGACTCAGTAGTCTCATGAAACTCTGCTTTTGACAGCACTGCTTTGGGGAGAAACATGGCTAACATTTCTTTTACTTCTCTCTTACACCATTTCTTGCTTTAGTATTAAAAATAAACCCCAAAAACACAATTCAACGTATACATGGGTAAAAAAAAAATAAGCACTCGTATTAAAACAAACCAAAAAATAAAGTGCCAAAAAATAAAGTCTTAGAGTATAACTGCACAAGTAGGGATGTTTACACTACTTGGCCTTGGTGTAAGATTTTGCCACTTTCTTAAAAGTAGGTACCATTCGAATGCATAAAATGCCACATATTATTAAAGTAAAGTCAATAAAATGAAAAGCAATATACTTACCTAGATAGCTGCCCCAATTTAATTTCAAAAGGTCATTGAATTGGAAGGGACTGCAAGGGCCACTCAGTTCAACCCCTTTTCATGCAGCAAAACATAGCTAAAGCATCCTCAAGAGAGGACCATTCAACCAGTATTCAAATGCCTCCCAAGATGCCAGGCTGTGGCACAGGCTGGTTAGCAGCCAGCTGCAATAAATCACTCTGACCAAGAGGTCATGAGTTCAAAGCCAGCCCGTGTCGGGGTGAGCACCCGACAATTAAAAATAAAATATAGCCCCTGCTCGTTGCTAACCTAAGCAACCTGAAAGATAGTTGCATCTATCAAGTAGGAAATTTAGGTTCCACTTATATGTGGTGAGGCAAATTTATGACACCATAAAAATCATCCAGCTGCCGTTGGAATGAGGAAGTTGCCGTCACAGTGGATGATGAAGCAACTGCTCCCCCTGTGGCTGGAATCAAGCATACCCTCAGGAAGCTGGAAGCTGGAGAAGGTTTAAATTGCCTCTGCGTCTGTCTGTCTCTGTTCTATGTTATATGGCATTGAATATTTGCCTTATATGTGTACAATGTGATCTGCCCTGAGTCCCTTTCGGAGTGAGAAGGGCGGAATATAAATACTGTAAATAAATAAATAAATAAATAAATAAATAAATAAATAAATAAATAAGAAGGAAAGTCCACCATCCTAAAAGGCTGTCCATTCCATCCAAGAAGTTCTTGTGATGTTGAGGTGGAATCCCTTACACAGGTGTACGTGTTGAACTACAATTCAAAAATCAGTTCAATGCATTTATTCTATTTTGAACTAATGAATAGGATTCAGGCTATTAATTTTAATAATGACAGTGTGTGCATGTGTGTGTGTGCAGACAGACAGATATGTAGATAAATACTATATAAATAGGGATAGATACTGAAATTGAGATGGAGATCGATAGGGATAGATATAGATATAGATAGATGATTATGATAGATAGATAGATAGATAGATAGATAGATAGATAGATAGATAGATGATAGATAGCTAGATAGATAGAGATAATAGAGAAATAAGGATCTTGTAAGTAGTACCAGAACAGGGTTTTTTTGTCATAGTTCATTTCTGCTGAAAATGGGAGAAATCTAAAGATCAACATTACCGCATATGAATCCCAGACAAAATATTCATTGCTACAGCTGAATTAATCAGGCTATGATCTTTTGCTGTGTTCATAACCCTTCCTACAGCTCACATTTAAAAATTAAAACAATTGAAACAGCGCTCGCATAGTGAGAACAATGAGCTCATTTTGGTCCCACACTCCTGCTGTCATGGAGACTCCGGGCGGTGCTCCCAAAAGAAGTAAAGAAACTGAAACCTGCCTCTTCAACATCTCTTTGAAAGGGCTATAAGAGCTTTCAATTGACATTTTGTATTATTATTAATAATAATAATAATAATAATAATAATAATAATAATAATAATAATAATTGTGCGGTTTTCTGGCATTGTATATTTCTGCCGCTTCTGTGACTGTTCATTTGGGTTTTGATGATTCCGTAGCCCACTTGTCGATGGATGTCCAGAATCAGCAGTGGTCCTTTTTATCCTGGGCGACGACCGAGCCAGTATAGACTTCGTTTTGGTTTGATTCTCCATAATGCTAATGGTTTAGGTGCACTTGGTTGCATTCCTCCGCTGAGGCCTCTCTGGCTTGGTTGGACCTGCCGGTAGTTACACTACCACCAGCACAGCCCTCAGCATCCTCGGAATGGCTAAGCCCCTCCCACCACGTCGAGCTTTTACAAGAATTTCATGAACCAGCACTTGAAACACCTGTTGAACCACCAGGAATCTTGACAGCAAGACAACAAGAGCTCAAGGATAAGATCATGGCTCATGCTGCAGCAAATGCAATAAGACAGCGGCTCCCAACTCTAAAAACAGTGCCCAAGAGACACCTGACGCCTCTCATGAAAGATGTGAATGCAGCACTCTCCACTGTCCAGATAACATCAATTGAACAAACAAACCAGTATGCCTACAGTACAGCAGTGATAGTAACAGAAGAGCTTGGGCTCCTACAACCAAGGCAGCCCCAAAGAAAATCGACTGGAAAACCAAAGTGGAAGGTCAGGCTAGAGTTGAAAATCAAGAAACTTAGATCAGATGCAAGTAACCTGAAAAATATGAAAGAGAAGAAATTGAAGAATGACAAAATCAAGCAATACCTGATCAGAAAGTACTGGCTGAACACCAGAAAAATTGAAGAACCTTTGGAAATTGTGAAAGAACAAATTACAGCAACAGCCAGAAAAATTGAAAGATATGAAGCCAGAATCATCCAGTACAGACAAAATCATCTGTTTCAATCAGACCAAAGACGGTTCTACCAGAGCCTGAACCAAACAACAGACACAGTAACCATAAAGCCAGAGAAAACTGCAACAACAAAGTTCTGGAAAGAGCTTTGGAAAAATAATAAGAACTACAACAAAAACGCTGGGTGGATAAAGGAGTTTGAAGGAAAATTCTCACAGAACAAAATGGAACAGATGGAAATAACAACTGAAATGATCACCAAACGAGTGCAAAAAGTCAAGAACTGGGCATCGCCTGGTAGTGATCAACTTCAGGGATTTTGGCTCAAACATCTGATTAGTTTACATGGAAAAATGGCCCAACAATTCAATGAGATGATGCAGAAAGGAAGTATCAGTGAATGGCTAACAACTGGAAGAACATACCTGATACAAAAGGATCCAGCAAAAGGAGCAGCACCAGGAAACTACAGGCCAATAACATGTCTGCCCACTATGTTTAAACTACTGACTGGCATCATAGCTGACAGAATTCAAGACTATCTTGAAGAAAAAAACATCTTGCCAGATGAACAGAAAGGCAACAAACGGAAAAGCAGGGGCACAAAAGACCAGTTATTGATTGACAAAATGATTCTGGAGAACTGTAAAAGCCGAAAAGCTAATCTTCACATGACGTGGATTGACTACAAAAAGGCCTTTGACTCACTCCCACACAGCTGGATCATCAAGTGCCTGGACGCCATCGGGATTAGTAAAAACGTTGGCACCTTCATTGAAAACATGATGGAGCACTGGAAAACTGAACTGTTTATTGGAAATGAAAGCTATGGACTTGTCAACATCAGGAGAGGAATTTTCCAGGGAGACTCATTGTCCCCTCTGCTTTTCATTATTGCCATGATCCCTCTGTCAACAATCTTACAAAAAACAAATCTCGGCTATCAAACATCTAAGAATTCTCACAAAATTTCGCACCTGATGTACATGGATGACCTGAAGCTGTATGGAAAAACGGAAACTGAAATCCAGTCTCTGACTAACACTGTCTGAATCTTTAGCACTGATATCAGCATGGAGTTTGGCTTGGACAAATGTTCGACAGTGGCATTGAAGAAGGGAAAAATCATTGAAAGTGAGGGCATAAATATGCCCAATGGCCAAACAATAAAGTGTCACCAGCCAGAGGCCTATAAATATCTGGGCATATTACAGCTGGACAACATCAAGCATTGTGATGCCTCATGGGCCTTGTAGTCCTGTTCCTAGTATTATTGTGGCAGATGAAGATGAAAACATGGGGTTTTCGCCGGGTCAACAAGAGCCGGAGTCTCTTCACCTGCCGGATGTTGATGTTTGCCCTCAAGAATTCAGTAAAACAGGCCTTGGGCAGAACTCCCCTCCGTTTCCCAGGAAGGAATCTTATTCTAGAGACAGAGGAGTTAGAGAGGCCCAACGGAGGAGTTTACGGATCGCTGCCAAACAACAGGCTGATTAGGCCTGCTTCCCTTGGGAAATTCTAAGGAGTCTTGCATCTGGACAGAGTTGGGTTTCGCTTCTCGTTCTCTAGGGAAAGAGATTTGTTGGCGGGAAAACGAGACCCAATATAGGTGTTTGGCGCGGGAGATTCTTTGCGGAGTCAATTGATCAGCTTCAGGAGTGAGATTGTGTGTGGACTTCGTAACCCCAGTTCCTTGCTTCCCGGATCAAGCTTTCAAGCCTTTGCCTTGCCTTGCTGTGTAACCACGGACCCTGCTCCACGCTTCACGTTTTGCCTTGTTTCTAGTCACGAACCTAGCCAAGAACCAAGTTTATTTCCAGCCTTGTTGTCAAGCTTCATTGGACTCTAAGACTCTGATATTTCCCCACACTATTGCTTGGCAAAAGTGTGTGTTTCGGTCAAGTGGATTAAAACTTTGAACTCTAATATCATTTATTGGACAATACATTTTTGGACTATATTTGACCTCATTTGAAAGGTCTGCTCCTGAACTATATTCTTCACTTGTTTTTATTGCTTTTTAATATTTCCTTAATAAAGATATTAGATAGAGATTGGCCTCCATGTACGGTTATTGGTGCCCAGCAGCCAGGGGTCTGACAAGCATGAACATGTGAAAACTGTGGTCAGCAAAGAATACACACAAAGGGTCAGAAAAATTCTCAAAAGCAAGCTCAATGGAGGCAACACCATCAAGGCCATAAACACCTGGGCCATACCTGTCATAAGATATACTGCTGGCATCATAAACTGGACACAGATAGAACTGGACAATTTGGACAGAAAAACAAGAAAACTCATGACCATTCATCATTCCCTGCACCCTCGCAGTGATGTTGACCGGCTCTATCTGCCTAGAAGATCAGGGGGCAGAGGACTCTTACAAGTAAAACAAGCAGTCAAAGAAGAAGAACATGCCCTGGCAGATTATGTAAAGCAAAGTGAAGAACCTGCTTTGATTGAAGTCAAAAATCAGAAACTCCTCAAAGCACAGCAGACAAAAAACCAGTACAAGAAAGCCACACTACAAACTAGAGCTGACAGCCGGCACAACAAAACATTGCATGGAAAGTTCCTTGACAAAATTGAAGGAAAAGCTGATAAGGAGAAGACCTGGCTCTGGCTCACAAATGGGACCCTGAAGAAGGAGACAGAAGGCCTGATTCTTGCAGCCCAGGAGCAAGCCATCAGAACAAATGCAATCAAGGCCAAGATCGAAAAATCAGCTGATGACCCAAAATGCAGACTGTGCAAGGAAACCGACAAAACCATTGATCATATCCTCAGCTACTGTAAGAAAATTGCACAGACAGACTACAAACTGAGGCACAACTATGTGGCCCAAATGATTCATTGGAACTTATGCCTCAAGTACCACCTGCCAGCAGCAAAGAACTGGTGAGATCAGAAACCTGCAAAAGTATTGGAAAATGAGCATGCAAAGATACTGTGGGACTTCCGAATCCAGACTGACAAAGTTCTGGAACACAACACACCAGACATCACAGTTGTGGAAAAGAAAAAGGTTTGGATCATTGATGTCGCCATCCCAGGTGACAGTCGCATTGACGAAAAACAACAGGAAAAACTCAGCCGCTATCAGGACCTCAAGATTGAACTTCAAAGACTCTGGCAGAAACCAGTGCAGGTGGTCCCAGTGGTGATGGGCACATTGGGTGCCATGCCAAAAGATCTCAGCCAGCATTTGGAAACAATAGACATTGACAAAATTACGATCTGCCAGCTGCAAAAGGCCACCCTGCTGGGATCTGCGCGCATCATCTGAAAATACATCACACAGTCCTAGACACTTGGGAAGTGTTCGACTTGTGATTTTGTGATATGAAATCCAGCATATCTATCTTGTTTGCTGTGTCATAATAAAATAATAATAATAATAATAATAATAATAATAATAATAATAATAATAATAATAATAATAATAATTTGCCACCATATTTTCCCTATGGATTGAGACAGGGAACCACACATTAAAATGTATCACATAACATAAGTTTAAACGAACATATAAGACCAAGGGATATCTACACTATAAAATCAATACAGTTTGATACCATTTTAACTGCCATGGCTCAATGCTATCACGGCATCATAGTTTTAGAGTCTCTTTTGTGGATGTACACTCTCGGCCAAGAAGTGCTTGGACCACCCAAATTACAACTCCCAGGATTCTATAGATTGAAAGTGAATTTACATTGCATTAATTCTACAGCAAATATGCACTCCAATACATATTAAAACAGTTGGACCACAGTTTAGAAATCACAATTTAAAATTCATAATTGAAAAATAATCTGAATAGGCCTGCTGAGAGAAACTGTTTTTCACATATGAATTTAAATATTTCATTTATGAAGCTGCAGGAAAAGAGATTCCACCTAAACATTAGGACTATTTGGTATTGAAATATGCCACTTGGCAACATGGTGGAGTCTCCTTCTCTGGAGGCTTTTAAAAGGAGGCTGGATTGCCATCTGTTGGGAGTGCTTTGATTGTGCGTTCCTGCATGGCAGAATGGGGTTGGATTGGATAACCCTTGAAGTCCCTTCTAACTCTCTGATTCTAATGTGATTGTTGTCATAACTAACTCTCCATCAGCGTTGGGCTCTTGTGCCCTCTGCATCCACTCTTCATTTCCCTTTCCCTCTTCACATGAGACTGCTTTGTGGTCGCTAATGGGCCTGTGCCTCCTCTACTAATGATGAAATGCTCAAAAAAGTGAATAGGAAAAAAATTAAAAATGGAAGCCAATTTTAGCTATGTCTGTAGTTGGAGGAAGGCATTACAGTGGAACACAAAAATTAGGGTCTTTTCAACAGCCTCCTTCCTTGTTTCCAAAACAAACAGACTGCTCTAAACTTGAGCAGCTCAAGTTTAGAGCAGTTTTCTGGGTTGCTTTTGAATGCTACTCTTCCTTTCAGCCCACGGAAAACCATCAAGACAGAGAAATTGACCCAGATCAGCCCACTAGGAAGGCGAAGGTAATGAAGAAGATCACTCAAAAGCATACTGAAGGAAGATACTTACCCTGTTTCCCCGAAAATAAGACAGTGTCTTATATTAATTTTTGCTCCCAAAGGTGTGCTAGGTCTTATTTTCACGGGATGTCTTATTTTTCCATGAAGACAAATTTACATTTATTGTTAAACAAAAAATGAACATTTATTATATACTGTACAGTAGTTGTCATCACAAACCAGCATAACCAGAATCCTATCAATAATTTCTTGTTACTACCATTATTTCCATGTACAACAATTTACGATATGTACCTTTACCGATCCTACATGCTCTGGTGTTCTGTTTGGCGGGCATGCTTCCAAACAATAACTTTACTAGGTCTTACTTTCGGGGAGGCCTTATATTTAGCAATTCAGCAAAATCTCTACAAGGTCTTATTTTATGGGGATGTCTTATTTTCAGGGAAACAGGGTAGCAGTTCTCCCAGTGGTTGGATGCAGCTTTCTCCATTGCCCTCTACCTTGGTCTCCAATATCACTGAGTGTTTTGAGAGTATTCTGTCCCCTCTCTGCTCCATAAACATGCTTTGTTTTGTAAAAGCCATAAAAGACTTTTCTTTTAAAAATGTTTTTGAAAAAACAACTCCATTCCTGTGAGTTTCTCCTGAAGAATGTCAGTTTGCAATCTCCGCCATGCATGAAAAACATGCTCTAAATGGAGGTGTGAAGTGATCTTGCAGAAAGGCTGGTCACTGTTGATGCAGGAACAGAGAAAAGTGAAGAGCTACTTACTTAGGTCTCTTCCATTAAAGCCCCAGGAGGCTAAAGACAGGAGAAGAACAAAAGTTTCCAATTGCCAGCAATATAATTGTTATAGTCATTTTCCAGGCATTGAGCTGTTAACAATGTCACCTCTCATTTTCAGAAGAAGAGCACAGAACAATGATCACTTTTTTCCGCTTTGAGTTTCCACTGGTATTGGAGATAAGAATTAACAATTGCTCAAATATATACTTTAAAGATATTTTTAGAACTGAATAAAATTATCTACCACCAGAAGCCAACATTTTAGTGTATTTACATCAGGTTTGATTTGACCATCTGTACTAAAGCTGAGCTGGAGCATGACTTCAACCATGACCCTAAATTTAAAATGGCTAAAAAATTCAATTGTTTGGCTCTTTTAAGATTGAAATTGAAATGTGATAGATCTTTAAAACATTAATCTATCAATCAAAGAAATGAATAGTGTTGAACTTTTCTTACTCTGGTGTTTTGGGGTTGTGTCCAATGGTGACTTTCCATCAGCAGAAAACAACCTCATTGAATTGAATACCCCTTACAGACCCAACAGCCAGTACATTTAGCAAGATTAATATTTTGTTCAATTTGAAAAGGCTACAACTTTATTGAACACAAGGCTTATCCCACAGGATGAAGCTCAATATACATTGCTTAGGTCTCTTGTTTTTTGTAAACTGCCGTCAAGTTAACTTTGACTTATGGCAACTCTCTGGCTGAGAGACCTCCAAGTCACTATATCCTCAACATCAGACTCAGGACCATGGCTTTTTGACTGAATCTATTTACCTGGAATTCTTTTGCTCTTTTTCTGCTCTTTCTGCTTTACCAAGCATCATTGTCTTTTCTAGTGAGTCATCTCTTCTCATGATAGGGCCAAAATATGAGACTCTCCATTTAGTCAACTTGGCTTCTAGGGAAAGTTTGAGCATGATTTGCTTTAGGACTTGTTTATTTGACTCAGCAATCCAAAGTATCCACACATCTTTTTTTCCAGCACCATCCTTCAAATAAGTTTATTTTCTTCTTGTCAGCTTTCTCCACTGTCCAGCTTTCACAACTACAAGCAGAAATTAGAAATACAATGCTATGAACAAACCTAACTTTAGTAAACAACATTATGTCTTAACACCTCAGGATCTTGTTTAATTACTTTATAGCTACTCTCCCAAGACCTGGAAAATGTTTACAATCTCTGGAGGCATTGTTTTGTTCTCTATATTTGTTGACAAATTTTAATTAGAACTAGAGTAGATTTGGTCCGGTAGCTTGAGGCAGCTCTCTTGTATGACACATGGTGACTTGTGTTTCCAAACGCTCTGAAATTGGAGGTTCATCTTAAAATTGTCTTCCATGAATGAATATGTTACTATTCCACCATCTTTCTATTTCTACTGGGTTCTGCAATTAGTTGTTCTTCTGTGAATAGAGAATCTCAACTGGTGTTGAGGCCTGTGAAGCCTCTGAGGATGAGAGGGACTTTTTGATGGAGTCTACGGTTTTTACTTCTGAACCTATTACTTCTGTGAGGAGAAATGAAAGTCTTCCTCAGGATGATGGAAATGTTTTGGGTAGTTCTATTGTCGGAATCAGAAAGTGGTTATCATGAGAATCTGCCAGGTATTGGCTCTGAAATAATGGTGGAGGAGACAGAAGTGTTGTCTATAACCCAATGTTTAGAGTTCAGAAAAGACAGCGCAAAGCAGAGATGAATTCATTGTTCCCAGAGGCTGAAACATAAGCAAAGGGAACCCAGGTGTGAGAAAAAGATGTCATTGGGAAGAGTTAGAATTCTTAAGCGATTTGAGCTTGTCATGAGATCAACGTTAGATTTTATAGGTCAAGTCATCTGTCTTGTGAGCTCCGAGGTAGGAGTTCTGGTCTTTGGTCTCTTCAGCCAACTATGCATCCACTGCCAAGACACTACACCTGGAGGACCATCATCCTCGGTCTACAAGGGATACCCTAAGTAAGTAAGTAAGTAAGTTAAAGTGGTATCAAATCGCATTCCTTTTACACTGCAGATACACCTTTAATTTTTTCTGTGAGCTCTGCCATTAAGTGTTTATTACTGACAAGAGCTGTGGCCCCACATGTAAACTAATGTTTATGTGTGTGCATTTTAAGATTCTAACTTCAGACCACCATGAGCGGTGCTGTAATTTAAAATTTGATTTTTCTAGTCTCTGTCATTAGGAGTTTGGAGATAAATGTGGAGGCATAGAGGGTGCAAATGATATCATTCAAGTATATTTTTGCAGAATGGGTTGTCATTCCAGAAGCATTCATTGACTTCATCAGGGCAGCCATCTCTTGGGTGATCTTGCTGAGCTTCCTTTGTTTCTTTTCTAGCTGCTGTACCACATTGGCTCCTGTTGAGACATCTCCTGGCATCTTCTCACGGCTTCTAGGCCCGCCTTGTATCCTGGCAATGCTGAAGCTTGCAAGACTGATCCTAAAATCCTTATTGTATGTCACCCAAGGCATTGTGGATTTTTGTTCAGTTTTCATCTTTCTTGGCTCAGAGGGGACCATACAACAGTACAGAGTTTTCCTAAAGATCTTATAATAACCTCAGAAGAGCCATGTTCATCTTAAACACCAATTTGGCAAAGAGATCTGGATAAAGAAGATGAGATGTCTCCACTTTCCCTCTTTCCTTTTCTCTCTCTCTGTCCTTTCTTCCCAACCCAAGCCAAAGAAAACACAGAGCATAGTCAATCCCTGCTGGGCTAAATTGCTCTAAACTCCTCTTTAGTAAATATCAGCTTTGTGTCTGGCTCTTATTACACTTACCACCTGTCCCTCAAATTGTACATTTGATTCCCTTTTTTTCCTACACTCACTCAAATTATCCAGAGCATTTGGATAGAGGGGTGTGGGTGGTGCATAAACCTCCACATAAAGCAAAGCCAATTCACTGGCTGCACAGAAGGCATTTTGCAACTGGGCTTTGTGTAATGAGAATACAGACCCAATGTAACAGAAAATGGAGCATCTTTTTATGCTCATGGAGTTACACAGTGGTGTGCAAAGCCACTTCATGAATTGCAATGTAAAATGTGTCTGTACATCTGCCTATGCAATATGTGGTGCCTGTCTGTGTGCAATGCACAAACTTCATGTACAATGACAGCATATGCAGAACTTTGCTTCTGCAACCTCAAACTCAGTAGGGTTGGGACAGAGGATATGGAAAAAGTATTTCTTGAGTATTAGGAAATCTGATTGGTGAGAATTGTCACAGTTCAGAGTTTATTCTGTACATATGGGGGGGTTGGGTGGAGAGGGGGAGCAGAAAACAGTATTTCCAGTGTAGAAAACATTGTGTTTTTTTTTCTAACTCACTGCCAAGACTTTGGAATTCCCTTTGTAGTACAGCTAGAATAGCCCCCTGTTTGTTGCCTTTCTGTTGGTAGGAAAACACTTTTTTATTCTTTTGGAACTGGTGTTTTTTAAAGAAAGATCTGTACAAGCTCTATTGTTTTGAATTATATTGCTTTACTTTTCAACATCTTTTTACAATATATGTTTTAATATGCTTAGTAGCTTAAATTAGTTTTGATGTTGCCTTTTCTATAATTTTGTACTCTATGTAATGTACAAACCACTTTGAGTCTCGGGACCCTTCCTCACAGCCATATTACCCAAAATATCAAGGCAGAAAATCCCACAATATCTGCTTTGAACTGGGTTATCTGAGTCCACACTGCCATATATTCCAGTTCAAAGCAGAAAATGTGGGATTTTATTCAGCTGTGTGGAAGGAGCCCCAGTTTTTTATGTATTGTTGTAATAGTTGTTGTTACTGTCTTCTGCACAGAAGTCTGCACAAAAGCTTTGGGTGCATGTTTAGTACAGAATAGGTCCCACATTTCAGATCCACTTTGGAAATGGCACAGTTTTCAAATATTTTTCTCTGAAGTCAGAAGAAAGTTGCTAAATATTTATCCTTGCTTCTTCACGTTAAGGGTCCCTAGCAGAGATAGCCCAGCCACTTGAGTAGAGGAACCTACACATGGACACAACACCAGTGAGATTCTGAGATTTTGTTATTCTCAAGACAAATTGGCCAACTAAGGCCCCTTCCACACAGCTTGTTGTAACTCAGCCATCACGGCCTGCTCTTCAGCAGGAGATGGAGTTTGATTCAGAGTCTGACTCGGATTTTGGCCCCATCTAGGACTTGGATTAAAGCCCAATGTTGTGGACACAGGGGAGGATCCTGCTTTTAATCAGAGGGAATCTTTTGCAAAGGAAAGGAGTCAAAGGGAGGGTGTGAGACGGAGACGGCGCTTGGCTCTCAGGCTCACTAATGACTAACTTTCCCATGTGAAGTTCTGCGTGTCCCAACTCTCATTGACTTGTAGCCTTGAGAACTCCTTAAAGGTGCCTCACTCCCTGCTCTTGTTGCGGTGTCAACTTTGCCATCCTTGGAAGAGGACTCCATGTTCCAGTATCTTGTTCCTTACCTTGTTCCCGAGCCTTGTTTCAGGAATTCCAAGCCGTGTTTGTGCCTTGTGACTCTCGAGTATACCTTGCCTTGCTAACCTCGATTCCATGATTCTTTGGTTTTTGCTTCTCATGTGGATTACAGTTTGTGGAATTCCAGCATCTTGTTCCCTTGACAACCCCAAACTCTCGTTTCCATTGATATAAACCAAAGGCCTAAGATCCACCCTTGGTTATATGAATGAACCAAATTTCTCTCTTTCTCTAAAGGAATATATTTATAGGTCCTTTTGCTGCTTTGCTGGCCCACCGCCAGTTTCTCCTTTCAGCTGGAGTTCATGGTTGCCATCTGTCTTTTGAGATTTGGAGTTGCCCTTCACTTTCCTTTTTTTCTTTTCTGAAGCCACAATAGGTGCCCCTCCACCGAGAACAAAGCCTCACATTGAAATGCCTTATTCTGCCAGAGGGCTGGGATGTGCTGAACAGTTGCGCGCAGCCTACACAGGCCACAGAAGGGAACTTCCCTTTCCAAGAAATACTTCAAGGACCAGACTGAGCTCCGTTATTGCAAATCAGACCATTGCTCCATTTAGCCTGGGACTGACTAATCCAGAGTGGCACTGATGTTTCAGAGTCCCTGAATCTTCCTTTTTGACCTGAGATCTTTTCTGAAATGTGTGTGTGTGCATACAGAGGTGCTAGAAGCTGAGCTGTGGGCCTTTTGGACTGAACATGGAAACCTTTGCTCTTTGGGCTAACTCTCATGATCCTTCCATTCCCAAAACTTGTGTGGCTGCTGGCCTTACTGGCTGATAGATTATCTGAATTGTAATCCCTGCAAAGGGCAGCAAGGAGATAGCCATTCTCACTTCCTTAGTTCCAGAGCTAAAAGGCAGATGCCCTATCTTTCACCATTTTAAAAAAATTGACACTGCTTTTAATTTTTAAAAAATTTATTTCACAAAACCACCTTGGGCCTTATTCCAGGAGAACATTGGACACAAATTGAGTGAATAAATTATTGAATGAATATGTTTTCCTTGATCTGAGGATAACAAATTTAGTCACAACACAGGAACCTTTAACATAAAAGGGTTCTGGCGGATAATTCAGAAAGAAATGGAGACAATACTCCAAAATAAGTTTGAACTAAAACCGGAGTACTTCCTTTTAGGAATTACAGACTTTCCGATGGATCTAAATACTGAAAAGCTTTTCATATATATGGCAACGGCAGCCAGGATATGCATAGCGAAGTTATGGAAAATGCAAGAAATTCCCTCATTAGAACAATGGACACTAAGACTATTAGATATCAAAAATATGGATACATTAACACAAACAATATCACAGAGTATCTCACCAAGACAAAAGACAGATTAGAATAAGTTGAGACAATACCTGAAAGGAAGGAACATAGAACTTGTGTGATACTCGTTAATAAGTAATCCTTGGCTTTTAGAGGTATACAGTTGTATCGTAGGCAAATATTTAGGTTAGAAGACCTATTTAGGTTAGGAGCTGGAAGAGAGCAACAGTTTTGGTGGGGGTTTTTCTTTTTCTTTTTCCTTTTCTCCTCCTCCTCTCTTTTCTTTTTCTTTTCTTCATCTATTTTCAAACATTGTTCCACCACTTTTATGTATATTTAAAATCATAAATATATTTTTTTTTAAAAAAAAAAACACACACACACACAGGAACCTTTAACAAGAGGGGGCTAAGGGACTGAGAGTTAACTTTTTCAAGTTTCTTTCTCCAGCAAAAGTAAAATGCTTTCAACTGGACTACAATTTGCAAGTTTTACATACAAAATGCATAACGTTTTTTCCAGATGTAACTGTATAGTGATTTCTTAAGTAACTTGGTATTCTCTGCCCAAAGAGGGCACAATCAGCCTCACATCGGACAGTTAGCATGGATCTCAGTAGAAGTTTTCTGTTGCTAATGGATTTGAAATATTATTTCCTGTGTTTTATTATCCTTTGTTCTGGGTCTCTACATGATCCAGAAGGTCAGCCCCTTCTGCCTGCATTTATATCACAACCGACCATCTTAACCTACAATAGAAGTGACATCTGAGACCACATGTAAGCCTGTGACTATAACATTGTCACTTTTCTTCTCCTGCATGATTTTAACATCTTTGCCTGATGAATTTATTTATTTATTTATTTGCAGCATTTATATTCTGCCCTTCTCACCCTGAAGGGGACTCAGAGCGGATCACATTGCACACATATAAGGCAAACATTCAATGTCATAACATAGAACAGAGACAGAGACAGAGACAGACGCAGGCATGGGCTGGCCTCGAATTCATGACCTCTTGGTCAGAGTGATTTGTTGCAGCTGGCTGCTAACCAGCCTGCGCCACCGCCCAAAGCGAGTGATGCTTTCAAAGCTTGCATGATATATTTCATGCAATTTTGGTTGGCTAATAAAGGTATCACTGCTTGGTGCATTTTGGATTTTGTGGTATCTTGTTGCATAGCAAACGTGACAATGGCTTAGTGATTTGAGTTTTGGACTTCGACTTTGAAGACCAAGATTCGATTACCTGCTTAACTATGGAAAACCTCTGCTTGATCTTAAGCAAGTCACACATTCTCAGTCCCCCAAAAGCCCATAATAGGTTCACTTGAAAGTCTCAAACCTGAAGATACACAACAAAAATGAATTGAATGGCATTTTTTGGCTCAACCCCTTCTCCCATCCTGCTTCCTTGGTCAGCAGTAGCTGCTGCAAATTATGGAAATCAGTTCTCCTGACACTCCCGCCCCTCTCCTGTGAGCAGTCTCCAGTGCAAAGACGAACCGTGATAAGGATCCTACTTCTAATGCACCAGAGTTCACTCATGAGTTGAAACTCGGACCTCCAAAAAAAAAAAAAGCATTAGACAATCAGTGTGCCACAACCCAAAATAAATTCTGTGTCATGAGCATGGACTCAGTGTATTCTACTGTCAAACAGCTCTTACTATAAGGAATTTCTTCTTAACAATCAGATGTAATCTCTTTTTCTGAAATTTGAATCCATTGTTCCACATCTTAATCTCTGAAGGACTTTGCCCCATGCTCAATGTGACATCCTGTCAAATATTTAAACATGGCTATCATGTCAACTCTTTCCCTTCTGTTTTCCAGGAGAAGCATACCCAGTTCCCTACCCAACTCCTCATTTTGAAAAGAACTAGCAAACCTCATCCTATAACTTCTTTGGAATGACCCTTGAGACACAAAAGGAGAGCAGTAAGCCATGTAGAAAGCTAAAATGCACACATCCAATGCCTCTTAGATAGTTAGACATAGTTGTGATGTTCTTTGGTACTTTAGATTTGAACAACTCATGAGTTGCTGAGTTATGAATTTACCATTGCTCCTCTGAAGGTCAATTCAATCTGCAGGATTTGCACTTTGACTTGTTTTGGAAGTGCAGCTGAATAGGTTGATACTCTCACATAAAACTATTCAGTCCTGCAAAATTATCCTCAGAAGCTATTCTGCACCTCTCTGCAATAATAAGATGAGATAGAACCTTTTTGGTGGTAGCATTTCAACATGAGCACACACTTAGAACAATTGTTCTCAATATTTTAGTCCTTCAGTCATTCGGAGATCACAAAATCCCTGATCATCAGGCATGTTTCTGAGAATTCTTGGCTTTTCTGTGAGATAAAGTTTGAAAGATCTGCATGTCCAAAAATTAAATGCTACTACTCTACACACCATTAATCAAATATCCATCTTCATCTGTGTGTGTGTATTTTTCAGATTGCTTGGAGGCTGTTTGTGATGTGTTATAATCTTACTACTGCTGGTTTCATGGGGCTTTAACATTCCATAATATCTGTGCTGCTGCTTTAATGCAATGATTGGTTGATAGGTTTTTTTATCTGTTTTCATTTTTAGTCACTCTGTGAATCTTTCAGGGTTGAACAGTGGGGTATAAATACATGCGACCAAACATGCAAGCCAGCAAACAAAAATAATTGAGACAGAGTTCACTCAATACGCCATGACAATTGACTGCTTGCTGATAGGATTATTGCAGCCAGATATTGGAAGTAGAAGCAATCAGCTTCATACGATCTCTGGGTTAAACAAAATGAGTTTTCATAGTGATTAACAAACTCGCTTTATAAAAAAAAGAGAGAAAATAATTACATTATTTTATGCTATGTCATATCATCAGGAGACCTAACTATGCAGCTGAAATGGAGGAAGAAAGATTTCTCTTTTTTATGTTAGCTGAGATCATGTTGGAAAAAGTGAAAAGGATTCACTAGTGTACATATCATAGAATCATAGAGTTGGAAGCCACCACATGGGCCATCCAGTCCAACCCCGACCATGCAGGAAAAGCACAATCAAAGCATTCCTGACAGATGGCCATGTGCTTCACTGCCCAGTAAGTGACTCCTTGGAGTGATGTGGGATGCAGCTGCATTGAGGTACATTTCAACATCTATCACACAGCCAAAACAAATTGTCCCAGAAGCAGGTAGTAAATGCCTCATGCTATAGCAGAAAAAGCAGCTACTATTCTATAGCTTTATTACTATTCTATTCTACAGCTATTATTCTATAGTCTTAGTAGACTACAAGCTGAACATGAGTCAACAGTGTGAGGAGGCAGCTAAAAAAGGTGATACACTTCTAGGCTGCATCAACAAAAGTCTAGTGCCTAGCTCACGAAAAGTAATAGTACCACTCTATTATATATTGGTAAGATTTCAAATGGAATAACTATGTATCTAGTTCTGGGCACCACAATTCAAGAAGGATATTGACAAACATGAACTTTTCAGAGGAAGACAACCACAATGGTTAAAGATCCGGAAAACAAGTACTTGGGGAGTTGGGTATGTTAGCTTGGAGAAGAGAAGATGAAGGGCAGCATGATAGCTGTGTTTAAATATTTGAATTGATGTAATTTTGAGGAGAGAGTAAGTTTGTTTTCTGCTGCTCTAGAGATTAGGATACAAATAAATTGATTCAAACTGCAGGAAAAGTTTCCTGATGATAAGAGCTGTTCAGCAGTGGCATATGCTGCCTGGGTGTCCAATGGAGTGGGATGATCATCTGTCAGGAGTGCTTTGGTTTTATCCATTTTATCCCCCCATTTTATCCATTGATGGTGATGTTCGTTTTTATTACCTTCCTTATCTGGTTACTATGGTTTTTGTATTTTGTGTTTTTAATTTGTTTATTATATCTGAATGTTATGATGATATTGTTTATATTGGTTTTAACTTGTCATATTTTGTTTCTGCTTTGGGCTTGGCCCCATCTTAGCCGCCCCGAGTCCCTTCGGGGAGATGGTGGCGGAATAGAAAAATTAAGTATTGTTATTATTATTATTTTATTATGACACAGCAAACAAGATAGATATGCTGGATCTCGTAACACAAAATCACAAGTCGAACACTTCCAAAGTGTCTAGGACTGTGTGATGTATTTTCGGATGATGTGTGCAGATCCCAGTAGGGTGGCCTTTTGCAGTTGGCAGATCGTGATTTTGTCAATGTCTATTGTTTCCAAATGCTGGCTGAGATCTTTTGGCACGGCACCCAATGTGCCATTACCACCGGGACCACCTGTACTGGTTTCTCCAGAGTCTTTGCAGTTCAATCTTGAGGTCCTGATAGCGGCTGAGTTTTTCCTGTTGTTTTTCGTCAATGCGACTGTCATGCATTTTGGGTCATCAGCTGATTTTTCGATCTTGGCCTTAATTGCCTTTCTCCTGATGGCTTGCTCCTGGGCTGCAAGGATCAGGCCTTCTGTCTCCTTCTTCAGAGTCCCATTCGTGAGCCATAGCCAGGTCTTCTCCTTATCAGCTTTTCCTTCAATTTTATCAAGGAACTTTCCATGCAATGTTTTGTTGTGCCAGCTGTCAGCTCTAGTTTGTAGTGTGGTTTTCTTGTACTGGTTTTTTGTCTGCTGTTCTTTGAGGAGTTTCTGATTTTGGACTTCAATCAAAGCAGGTTCTTCACTTTGTTTTACATATTCTGCCAGGGCATGTTCTTCGTCTTTGACTGCTTGTTTTACTTGTAAGAGTCCTCTGCCCCCTGATCTTCTAGGCAGATATAGCCGGTCAACATCACTGCGAGGGTGCAGGGAATGATGAATAGTCATGAGTTTTATTGTTTTTCTGTCCAAATTGTCCAGTTCCACCTGTGTCCAGTTTATGATGCCAGCAGTATAACTTATGACAGGTATGGCCCAGGTGTTTATGGCTTTGATGGTGTTGCCTCCACTGAGCTTGCTTTTGAGAATTTTTCTGACCCTTTGTGTGTATTCTTTACTGACCACAGTCTTCACATGTTCATGCTTGATGTTGTCCAGCTGTAATATGCCCAGATATTTATAGGCCTCTGGCTGGTGACACTTTATTGTTTGGCCATTGGGCATATTTATGCCCTCACTTTCAATGATTTTTCCCTTCTTCAATGCCACTGTCGAACATTTGTCCAAGCCAAACTCCATGCTGATATCAGTGCTAAAAATTCGGACAGTGTTAGTCAGAGACTGGAATTAAGTTTCTGTTTTTCCATACAGCTTCAGGTCATCCATTATTATTATTATTATTATTATTATTATTATTATTATTATTATTATTATTAGTTGCCTATTCCTGCAAGAAAAAAGGGTTGGTCTGGATGGTCCTTGGGGTCTCTTCCAACTCTATGACTCTATGATTACTCCAGTGCAGCTAGTGGATTCGAGCTTTTGATATTTTACCTGACTCCCTTGTGGTCTCTTCCGACTCTTATGATTTTATTATTTGTTTCTGTTGTGCTGATCTATGAATATATTGGGATAGCAGAATGCCCATCCAACCTGCAGCACTCTGCTGGAAGAGGAGCAGATATGCTGCATAAATCCCAGCCGCCAAGCGTTTCCTGGAGTGGGCCATGCATTGCTCTCCCCGTGCACTCATATGTTTTCCCTTTCTGTTTCATTCAGCTCCGTCCCATTGTCTCCTATCTCAATAGCAGTTGGGTTATGTGTGCTCAGGAACTGCAAGGCCTCTCATTGGCTGTGCCGTTGGCCGCCTCGGTTTGCAATTATCAGCTTGGGAAGCTCCCATTGGCCGGAGCATCTTCCTCAGTGGGCCTCTTGCCTGCATAAGTTTTTGCTCTGGACTGTTAACTTTTCCTGAAATGAAATCTCTTGAGTGACTTGAACTGTTCTGTTTGAGTTTTGCCGGTTGTTGTCCCAAGTTGCTCAGGGGGGGAAGCCAAAGGCAAGCAAAGATGAAGCTCTGTGGAACATTCCTAGGTGCGTGCTTTCTGTAAACCAAAACAAACTGAACTTTCCTCTCTAACTTTCCTTGTTGTTTTTTTATTTCTGCTGTTGCTACTTGCTTGTTCTGCTTTATAGGTTACTTACTACCATTCATTGGTTGATCTGTTGCATGTCATGAAAAAGATGCCACATAACAACTGGGAATTACTGGCTTTTGTGTCCTTGAGCTGTGTGTGTGTGTGTGTGGGGGGGGGGGGGGGGTTAATCTGCCTCTGCATAGGGATCATCAAAATGCCAATTAGATGGGAAGATCAAAAAAGCCAAATTAAAAATCAGATCCAATGTTTGTTTTGTGAGGGGCGAGAAAGAAGTGTGTTATGAGATTTCCCCCCCTTTTTAAATGCAGCCTGCAAAGTCTTAATTGCATCCATCCCTTTTCTGATGGATGTAAGAGAAAGGGTACTTTGCAACTGATAAGATGCTTAACTTGGAAGGGTTTAAAACACAAAATGAAGAAGTTAAATGCATTTTGAATTGCAGTGGATCAAATTAGGCTCTGTTTGGAAATGTTGCTTATGTAAAGAAATTGAGACAATGTTGACATACTTTTCAGTTTTCTTTCTTTCCACTTCCCTTCCTTCCTGCCTTCCTTCTTTCCTCTTGGCTTCCTTTTTGTTTCTTTTCCTTCTAGGTCCAGATTATGAAATTATCAAATGTAAACTGGATGATGGTTCCAAATTGCAGTGGATCAAATTAGGCTCTGTTTGGAAATAAATGAAGAAAATGTGGACATACTTTTCAGTTTTCTTTCTCTCCACTTCCCTTCCTTCCTCCTTGCCTTCCTTCTTTCCTTCTTTCCTCTTGGCTATCCTTTTTGTTTCTTTCCTTCTAGGTCCAGATTATGAAATTATCAAATGTAAACTGGATGATGGTTCCACAACCCTAACCTGATTGAGCTCTTTTTTAAAAAAGAGAAATGTTGGGGGCTTGGGATTGAGGAAAGTGGGGAGGAGACTGAGAGGACATCAGTCATACAACAGAAGCGGCGGAATTACTGTAATATCATTCGAAAGTGGGGGGGAAGTCGCCAGCTTTGGGAATGGGGGAGGGAAATCATCTGATTAAATAGATCAACTTCCAACTGTAAATTTCATGTAGACAAAGGACATTTTTATTCCCGAGGGGCGATTGTATAAATCTCAGGGAGAAGGGGGTTATTAAATGGGCCTTTTCCCCTCCTCCCCCCCTCCCTTCCCCCTTACTCCCCTCTTGTTGTTCCATCTGCTAGGGGCCTAGCCTGGGCAGAATGTATTCTAGCCCTTCAGCTGTTCCATATACAATATTAATGCAGGGCTATTTCCTCCTGGCATAAGATTCTTAATTGTCGTCTGAGGCATTAAGGCAAGTCTCCCCATCTGCACGGAGAGGTTTTCTTTTCCACAAAGAAATGAGGAGGGGGGAAAAGAAGGGGGAGATCTTTCCTCTCTCTTTCTCTCTCTCCTTCTTTCTCTCTTTTTCGCCTCTTTCTCCCTCCACCTTTTTCCCACCTCAGCCCCCCTTCTCCTCTCCCCATTCCTCTCTCTCTCTCTCCTCCATTCTTCCAGCTGGCAAGCAGCGAAGTTGGTACCCAATTTCAAATGCATTAAGTTTGAGGCCTAAATGACAAAGGAGTTTCTGAGAGGCATCAAAACAGCTTCACAGTTGTACGTCTGGCTTTGGGGAAAGTCATTGTTCTTTTAATTACAGTGATCTGCACAAAGCCCAAAACATTTATTTCAGGGGGTGACGGGAGTGGTGTGTGTGTGTAAGTGTTGGGTTTTTTAAAAATGACTCTCCCAGTCCTTGAATTCCTCTTTCAGCTATAGATGTGAGTATGAACCACTCTCATTTCAAAATATTTCATTTGAAAAATGCTCACTTTTTTTTTGAATGATTAGTTTTTTAAAAAAATACTTTGCATTTGTTCCTTATGAATAAGTGTGCACATGTCCCCAAAGATGTTTTCTGGCTCATTTCAAAATATTATGTTTGAAATATGGACTATGGGATGTGTTGTTTTTTCCCGAATGGCTAACATAGAAAGGAAATGAACTTCAAGAAGGAGAGGGGGGAGTTGCAAAGTTTTCTTGCCACCATTGTTTTCTTTTTTAAAAAAAGAAATGACAGGAAAATATCCAGGAACTCCTGGAAAGGATTATGAAATTTTCTGAAAGAGAGTTAGAGAATAGTTGTCCCGTCAAGAGTTTTATTTCACCCTTTTGATGCGAAACAGCTAATTTCAGGAGAGCTGTGTGGAGCTGTCCTTCTCTTAGTGCTGAACTGCTCATTCCTCTGTTCAATTCAGAATGGAGTGATTACTCCGGGTTGTAGACCTCATGACAGCACATTGGTAAGTCACACGTTCCTATCACTCATTTCCAGGCAAGGGCTTACCATATGGGCTACTGTTTCCTGAACTATGGCTCACTTGAGCATTGCTTACAAGTTAAACCCATGCTGTAGGCATAGTTTTTTTTTAATCATGCCAGAAGTGACTTGAGAACATCCTGCAAGTCGCTTGTGGTGTAAGATAATTGGCTGTCTACAGAGACATTGCCCAGGGGACACCCAGATGTGTTACCATCCTGCTGTGAGGATCTACACAAGCTAGAGCTGTGTGATGACCCATGGGCCTTGTAGTCCTGCTCAGGACATTGTAATTCCTGATGAAGATGAAAACTTGGGTTTTTTACCTTCCCAGTCTGAACTGGATTCCTCTCTGCCAGATCTTTCCCAGGCAGATCTGGGAACCTTGCACCTGCAAGAAAGTTGTCTCCCAGAAGTATGTCAAACAAGCCCAGAGCCTACTTCTCCCGTATTCTTGCGCCGGGAGTTTTGTAAACAACAGAGAAGTTTGGATTCAGCTTCGCGCAGGAGTGCGAGGATTGCAGCTAAGAATGTGGCCAATTAAGACTGCTTCTCGTGAGAATCTTTGGGGAGTCTCACATCTGGTCTCAGAGTTAGCTTTCGGTTCTGATTCCCAGAGAACTGCTTCGGCGGGAAGCTAGACTCTATTTAGGTGTTTTACCCGCGCAGTAACTTCGCGGAGTCAATTCGTCAGCCTACGGAGCGAGTTGTGTCTGGACAGCGCGCTCCGGTTCAAGCCTCGCTCCTGCTCAAGCCTTGCCTTGCTATCCAGCCTTCGCCTTGCTTCCCAGCCTTTGTTTATCTACGGACTTTGCCTTGTTTCCCAGGATCAATCCTTGCCTTGTTCCACGGATTTATCAAGTTATTCCACGGACCTTGTTCTTGTTCTTAGTTACCTTGTTCCACGTTCAAGCCTTGTTTCAAGTATCAAGTTATTTCCTAGCCTCGCTCAAGTTTCATGGACTAAAGGACCTTGTCATCTCCCCTCACTTTGCTTGGCAAAGTGAGTGTTTCGGTTATTGGATTACAACTTTGGACCTTAATATTTCTTATTGGACATTGCTTTTTTGGACTAATTCTGACCTTTCCTGGAAGGTCTAATTCTGGACTATTTTCTACACTTGTTTTTATTAACTTTATATATTCCTACAATAAAGATATTAGATAGATTCTGGCCTCTGTGTATGGTTATTGGTGCTCTGCAGCCTGGGTCGTGACAGTTTGACTCCGCCCCCCTAAGCACCAATTAACCTCGGCCAGAATGTCTACCGGAACCGTACCTGGGCCGAGCGGCCAGCCGATTACCTACACCATCGACAAGGAAGAGGTGGACCGAATCCGTGATAAGCTCAATGCACAGGATGGAGAAATAAGGGGTTTGAAGGAACGCGGAGTTCGTCTTCCGGCCATGGCGTTGCCAACCAAGTTTACTGGAGAAGCTTCTAAGGTTCATGTCTTCCGTCGCCAATGTCAAGCTTATCTGGAGGCCCGTGCTGCCGAGTTTCCCCAAGAAGACATCAAGGTGGCATGGGTTTACAGTCTTCTAGACGGGCCAGCGGCCAGCTGGGCGACGGCACTGTTCGACCAAGCCTCTCCACACCTAAGATCAGCGCAACACTTCTTGGACCACCTCAAGGAGACTTGGGGAATCGAGGACAATTTGGAGGCAGCCGGTCACAAACTCCGTCGCCTTTTCCAAGGAGACAGACCTATGTCTCAGTATATAGCCGAGTTCCGAGTGCTGGCCCACAACACCGGCTGGAACGATGTAGCCCTCAGGGGACAATTCCGGGAGGGTCTCAACATTGAAATGCTGGAGGAAATCTCCAAGGTGGATCCTCCCCAGACCCTCGAGGCACTCATTGATCAATGTTTACGGGCTGAAGTCATGATTGCCAACAGGAAACAGTGGGTTCGAGGCCAGGGCAGTAGAGCCGGGGCAAAACCCCCCGCTCCCGCCAGCGTTCAGCCACGTCCGGTGTGGAGACCCCCACCGCCAACCCCATACCCCAGAGGAGGCGAGGAGGTGCCGATGCAGTTGGGCAATGTGCGTCCCAGACTAGATGCCGCCGAGAAGGCCCGTCGTCAACGCTTAAACCTCTGCTGGTACTGCGGGAACGGGGGCCACTTCGCCAGAGAGTGCCCAGCCAAAGGGAAGCCTACCGCCCGTCTTGCGGCGGCGTCCTCCACGGAGACGAAGGCGTCTGAGCCGACTGGCACACAGCCGGCGGGGGAAGCCAACGACCGGGTGTAGAGGGGCTCGCCAACCCGGTCAAAAAATCCATCCAAGAGCCGCCAACCGGGGTCCTGTTCCTTCTCGTGGTCACATTATGGTCAGCAAAAAGGGGACCCGTCATGATCCACGCCATGATAGACTCTGGAGCTACCAACAATTTCATCGATAGAGAGTATGCCGACTCTCTGGGATTACAATATCATGATTTCAAGAATGCCCGTGTGGTGCAAGCCATAGACGGCCGTCCCCTCAAGACGGGCCCCGTAAGTCAGTGGTCGGAACCCACCAGGATGTGGATAAGGGAACATATGGAAGAGATTTCCTTCTTTGTTACCGAGGTCCCCCATTTCCCTGTGATTTTGGGAATTCCATGGCTGACTCTCCACGACCCTAACATCTCCTGGTCCAACAGAGAACTGCAGTTTGCTTCACCGTACTGCCAAAACCATTGCCTCGTAGCCAAGGTATGCCATGCCACAGACACCGAGCCCATCATCACCTTGCCAAAGAAGTACTCCGAGTATTGGGATGTATTCAATGAGAAAGAAGCCGAAAAATTACCCCCACATAGACCTTATGACTGTGCCATTGACTTGGTGGAGGGGGCCCCGATCCCGCGAGGGCATCTCTACTCCCTGACTGAACCAGAGCAAGAAGCTCTCAGGGAATTCCTAGAGACAAACCTTCGCAAGGGATTCATCAGACCCTCTCAATCCCCAGCCGCCTCCCCAGTGATGTTTGTGAAGAAGAAGTCAGGGGAACTACGCTTGGTGGTGGACTACAGAGCATTGAACAATATCACCAAGCGGAACAGCTATCCCCTGCCTTTAATCTCGGATCTACTGGATCGGCTTCGAGGAGCCAAGGTTTACACCAAGCTGGATCTTCGGGGGGCTTACAACTTAGTTCGCATCAGGGAAGGGGACGAGTGGAAGACCGCCTTCCAGACCAAATTCGGATTATTTGAGTCCCGAGTTATGAATTTCGGTTTATGCGGAGCCCCCGCAACGTTCCAGCATTTTGTCAATGACATTTTTCAGGACTATCTAGACAGGTTCTTGATAATCTACCTGGACGATTTTTTGGTGTTTTCCAGATCGCAATCAGAACATGAGAACCACGTCAAAATGGTGTTACAACGATTGCGGGATCATGGACTTTATGCCAAGCTGGAAAAATGCGCTTTTGATCTACAAGAGGTAGATTTCCTCGGTTACCGCATCTCGCCTCTAGGGCTTTCCATGGATCCAGCCAAAGTTTCAGCAGTATTGGAATGGCGGGCGCCAACTAACAAGAAAGAGGTGCAGCGTTTCTTGGGGTTCGCGAACTACTACCGCAAGTTCATTCCAGATTTTGCCCGCTGGTCCGACCCCATCACTAGCTGCATCCGTGGAAAGCAGCCTTTCCGCTGGACTGATCAAGCAGAGAAAGGGTTCCAGCAACTAAAGAAACTATTCACCTCCCAGCCAATTCTACAGCACCCAAATCCTGGAACCCCTTTTGTGGTGCAAGCGGACGCCTCTGATGTGGCAATTGGGGCTGTACTCTTACAACCGGTGGGAGATCACCTCCACCCCTGTGCCTTTTATTCTCGTCAACTAACCACACCAGAGAGGAATTACACCATTTGGGAAAAAGAACTACTGGCCATAAAGGCAGCCTTTGAAACTTGGAGACATTGGCTAGAAGGGGCCAAATTTCCCATTGAAGTCCACACTGATCATCGTAATCTAGAACATCTAAGAACTGCCCGCAAACTAAATCAGAGGCAGCAACGTTGGGCTTTATTCTTTGAACGTTTCAACTTCCAGATCCATTATGTGACCCCAGCCCAAACCAAGCAAGCAGACGCCCTGTCACGTAAACCGGAATACGCTGCAGGACGCAAGGAGACCTTTGAATCCCAACTGCTACAACCTGAGAACTTTGCCACGCTCACGGTGGGGAACACCAAATCCATTCCCATTGGTTCAACTTCCCCTACTCCAGGACCCATCTGTGCTCAAGAAATCAGGGCTAGTCAGCAAGCAGATGCCTGGGCGCAGGACCAACTTCGCCAAGGTCTGCATTTCCCCTTTTCGCTTAAAGATGGGCTGCTCTGCTATAGAAATCATGTCTATATCCCACCCGGACCGGGCAGGGAAAAAGCGCTTCGTCTGTGTCATGACTGCAAACCAGCAGGACACTTCGGACTATTTAAAACTATGCATTTGATCCTAAGGGATTTTTGGTGGCCCAAGATCCGCAAGGATGTGGAAAAATATGTCAACACCTGCCCAGTATGCCAGCGCTCCAAGATACGAAGGGAGAAGCCCTCAGGGCTTTTACACCCCCTTCCTACCCCATCTCGCCCATGGGAAATAATTTCCGCGGATTTCATCACTGACCTACCACCTTCCTGTGGATTCACCACGATCTTAGTGGTGGTGGACCTATTCACCAAGTTAGCCCATTTCATTCCCTGCGAAGGCCTCCCCACGGCCAAGGAAACTGCGGATCTATTTCTTCAACATGTCTTCAGACTACATGGATTGCCCAAGAGTTTAGTCACAGACCGTGGATCTCAATTCACCTCTCGTTTTTGGAAGGCACTACAAAAACTATTGGGCATAGACTCTCGCTTATCTTCAGCTCATCATCCCCAAACAGATGGGCAAACGGAGCGCACCAATGCCACTTTGGAGCAGTATCTTCGCTGTTATGTAAACTATCAACAGGACAATTGGGCTTCTCTGTTACCACTGTCTGAGTTTGCCTACAACAATGGAGTTCAAGCTTCTACAAAAGAAACGCCGTTCTTTGCAAACTACGGCTTCCATCCACGTTTCTTTCCCCCTGTCATTGAAACTTCAGAGGTTCCCGCAGCAGAGGATTGGCTGCAGGAACTCACAGCGGTGCAACAACTTTTGCTCCAGCAACTGGACCAAGCCAAGGAGGACTATAAACGCCACGCTGACAAACATCGCCAGCCGGGCCCCGAAATCAAGGTAGGAGATCGGGTTTTCCTGTCCACTCGCTTTCTGCCCTCCCACCGCCCTTGCCGGAAGTTAGATGCCCGTTTCATTGGCCCCTATCCAGTGGTGGCGCAATTAAACCCCGTGACTTTCAAACTCCAACTTCCGCGTTCAATGCGCATTCACCCAGTGTTTCACCGTTCCCTGCTCCTTCCGGCGGATGGTGTGCGTCCTGATACAGACCAACCGGCCCCCCCTCCTGTTTTGATGAATGGGGAGGAGGAGTTCGAGGTTGAGGACATTTTGGATTCTCGCTTTCACCGCCGCCGCCTACAATATCTCATTGACTGGGTGGGTTTTGGCCCTGAGGAACGCTCCTGGGAAGACGCCTCCACAGTCCATGCTCCTGATCTAACCCGTCGCTTTCATCAGACCTATCCCACCAAACCGCGACCTCGCGCCTCGGGGAGAGGGCCCCAGTTTGGGAGGGGCCTTGAGGAGGGGGATAGTGTGATGACCCATGGGCCTTGTAGTCCTGCTCAGGACATTGTAATTCCTGATGAAGATGAAAACTTGGGTTTTTTACCTTCCCAGTCTGAACTGGATTCCTCTCTGCCAGATCTTTCCCAGGCAGATCTGGGAACCTTGCACCTGCAAGAAAGTTGTCTCCCAGAAGTATGTCAAACAAGCCCAGAGCCTACTTCTCCCGTATTCTTGCGCCGGGAGTTTTGTAAACAACAGAGAAGTTTGGATTCAGCTTCGCGCAGGAGTGCGAGGATTGCAGCTAAGAATGTGGCCAATTAAGACTGCTTCTCGTGAGAATCTTTGGGGAGTCTCACATCTGGTCTCAGAGTTAGCTTTCGGTTCTGATTCCCAGAGAACTGCTTCGGCGGGAAGCTAGACTCTATTTAGGTGTTTTACCCGCGCAGTAACTTCGCAGAGTCAATTCGTCAGCCTACGGAGCGAGTTGTGTCTGGACAGCGCGCTCCGGTTCAAGCCTCGCTCCTGCTCAAGCCTTGCCTTGCTATCCAGCCTTCGCCTTGCTTCCCAGCCTTTGTTTATCTACGGACTTTGCCTTGTTTCCCAGGATCAATCCTTGCCTTGTTCCACGGATTTATCAAGTTATTCCACGGACCTTGTTCTTGTTCTTAGTTACCTTGTTCCACGTTCAAGCCTTGTTTCAAGTATCAAGTTATTTCCTAGCCTCGCTCAAGTTTCATGGACTAAAGGACCTTGTCATCTCCCCTCACTTTGCTTGGCAAAGTGAGTGTTTCGGTTATTGGATTACAACTTTGGACCTTAATATTTCTTATTGGACATTGCTTTTTTGGACTAATTCTGACCTTTCCTGGAAGGTCTAATTCTGGACTATTTTCTACACTTGTTTTTATTAACTTTATATATTCCTACAATAAAGATATTAGATAGATTCTGGCCTCTGTGTATGGTTATTGGTGCTCTGCAGCCTGGGTCGTGACAAGCTGACAGATGGGAGCTCACCCCATCTCACGGCCCGGGCTATGGCGCAGGCTGTTGAGCAACCAGCTGCAGCCAGTGCAACAAATCACTCTGACCAAGAGGTCATGAGTTCGAGGCCAGCTTGGAGCCCCGTGTTTGTCTTTGTCTTTGTTCTATGTTAAGGCATTGAATGTTTGCCTTATATGTGTAATGTGATCCGCCCTGAGTCCCCTTTGGGGTGAGAAGGGCGGAATATAAATACTGTAAATAAATAAATAAATAAATCTCACTGATTCAAACCAGCAGCCTTCAGGTCAGCAACCCAACCTTCAGGTCAGCAGTTCAGCCAGCACAAGGGTTTAACCCACTGTACGACCACAGCTGTTGTAGACATAGTGCTATCACGTGACCACGTTTTTGTGATGTTGATGCTCTATGGATATCATGGTCCAAATTCTGTTGATGCCATATGTGTGTTTGTTTTTGCCTATGAAAGAAATTGGAGATGGAGAATGTCCACAATGAGATCAAGATGGTAGAAATTGAGTTGCCACGTGTGGTGCTAGTACCTATGGATGTACATTGCACATTGTTCCTGGAGGTGCATGTGTACCTAGTGGCATATATGAGGTTGTGGTTCAACTGCAGGATGTTGTCCTTCTGCATAAAGGTTTTTTAGTGCAATTTCTACAGGCAGAAAAAAATGTTACACATAATCTTACCATTTGATATGATGGTGCTGAAACCTACCAAGACATGACCATGATTATCTCTTATGTGTACCTTCCACAAGACTAGCATGTACATTTCTTGGAATCGTAAAATGCACAATGAAACAGTTTCAAATTCTGAAAGTATGTGAAACTTTAATCTTGAAATGAACTCTAAATATAAATAATGCAAACCAGTGCATCATTCTCAGACATTGGAATATTGACTTCTCCTTGGAATGATACATTTCTGTATTCAAGAAGATTCTCACATTAGGTAGGTTTATAAAATTCAAATATATAAAGACCCACTTGCAGCTAATACTTAGTATTCACCACTGAAAACATGTAGCATTAGCTTCAAATAAAGTTGTAAAGCAGTGGCAAAAATCCTTTTTTGGATTTCAGTGCCCAGAACCCCATCCCACCTCTAACTTGGCTAGGAAATTCAGAGAATTGGCTTTCTTATAACATGATTTTTCAGACATAGTGAGAAGATTCAGGGTCATCAACTGCCCTGCTCAGGTCTTGTAAATTCAGTGCTATGGATTCCTTGACTGATTCATTCTTCTGGTAGTGAGATCTTTCTCTTTTCATGCCAAACATTATCCAATTTTCCAATGGGTCACATCATTTCATAATGTGCCCAAAGTACAACAGTCTCAGCTTAGTCATCTCCAGTTCTAATGAGAGAGCAGGCTTGATTTGCTCAAAGCCCCATTCATGTTTCCTTCTAGAAGACCACGTTTTCCATAGACCTCCCCCAGCACCACATGTGTTGACTCACTTCCCTTTGAATTTCTCCACTGCCTGGATTTCACACCTATTCATAAATCAGTATCCCCCAAAAACGACTATTCTCATGACTGACGTTTTCATTGAAATTGTGACTTTTCAACTCAGAATTGAAACCGGACCATAATTGGTCCAGTCATAATTTGGATGGCATTATTTGCCAAGATCCTTTGGAGTTGTTTCGTGGACAAAATGGCACAGCTGGGAACCTTATTCAAAAGTCTCTGACATGCTGTCATTCCTTTCTACTTTTGAAAAAATGCAACACATTAGTGCTGATGGTACTCATTATTTCACAAGCGATGTGTCACTAACATGTTATTTTTTCCGCCTTAACAAAAATAGAAGAATGGCCAAACTCCCACCAAAATGACCAATTAAAACCCATCATTTTAAGGTATTGTTACTTTCAAATAGTACTTTCCTGTTTCACCCCCCGATGCTTGAAATAATGTATCAGCTTAAATGTTAAAACATGGGGAGAAAGGAGAATGTTAGTTCCCAAAGTCACTTGTAACTTAACTTAGGGCAATGCATTACTTGTAAGCTCCGTGAAACTTTTTCCATCAGTAGAAGAGAACAAGGGAATGAATTATTCATTTGGGCAACATGGATTTATATTAGTGCTACTGTCACAAGTACCAAGGCAGATATTTTCTGTACTGAAAAACTAGACAAAATCATAATCATGGAAACCATTTGGTAACTTTGGGCAAGTCACACACTCTCAGCCCCATAAAACACTACATCAGGCTCATCTTAAGTTTGCCATAGGCCAGAAATTACTTGAAAGCACACAACAGCAGCAACAACAGCAGCAACAATATTGTGATCCATAAGAGTATTCTTTTATTTCAAATATTTTCAGTGGCAAAATTTAGGTTGCAATCTTGCCTCCATTTCTCAAGAGAGCCTCCATATCCTAAAAAGACCAGATTCTGTCTGATCTTCACAGCTAAGTTGAATCAGGCCTGGTAAGTACTTGGAAAGAGAATAATAATAATAATAATAATAATAATAATAATAATAATAATAATAATAATAATAATCTTTATTTATGTTTCACTCTATCCCCCCAAGGGGGCTCAGAGCTCATTACAGAATACATATACGACATTCAATGCCATTATACAATTAACAATAGAGACAGACAGTACAGAGACAGAGGCAAGGCTTCCCTCTTTTTTCATCTCCACCATCTGGAGGCCATGCTTGACTCAGCCATGGAGAGGTGCTGTTGTTCCATTTTGCCTCGCCGAGGAGCATGTTGTCCATGGACACCTTCCTGATCGAATTGCCAGCATGTCTTCAGGGGTGCCGTTTACCTCCCTGCCAAAGTGGAAGCTTTTAATCTACTTATATTGCTGTTTTTGAACTGCTAGGTAAGCAGAAGCTGGGGCTGATGGTGGGAGCTCACCCCAATCCACGTCTTGAACTGCTGACCTTCCAGTCGGTAAGATTCACTGTAGCTGGTGGTTTAACACACTGTGGTAACCACAGCCCCAAGGAAATAACAGGTCTGTAAGCTATATTCAGAAAAAATCTAATGGCAACCACCTCTAATTATTCCTTTACTAAGAAATTCCTTACCATAAATAGAAAATATGCACAATCAAAGACTTGAAAATATGCACAATCAAAGACAGAAAACAATCCCAGAAAACAGATGTTTCTAAGTTGTTTTGTATTGAGTAGCTGTCTATAGAATTACACTGTCACGCATGTACATATGATGCATATGCCTATGATGTCTCACAACAGCCACATCCCAAAATGATGTGAAGAAATTGTGAAACAACATGGCAAATATTACCGTTTTGTAGCTTGGCTCCACAGGCCAATGAATCCTACTATTAATTCTGTTATCAAGATAGTCCCAAGTACTTTAATATAATGCACACTTTCGACCAACTTGTGTTTCATAGCATGTAACTGTCCAAAGATACAACAACAACAACAACAACAACAACAACAACAACAATAACAACAGCAGTAACAACAGCATCAGCAGCAAAATACAGCTCTGCTTTGGAGTTCTCCTTGAGAAACAATAATGTGACTGTATTTGCAAGAGTGCCTGTCTTCTGGTCCTGTGTGTTTATAATTGGAAATGCATGACTTCGTCTATGTCTGCACACATAGACCCTCTGGTACCCCTCTTATTTTCCACAATATTTTGCTTTTGTTTTTCCAAGTTGGCGCATTACAGATCTGAATTAAATAGCAGTCAATGGGACCATCAGGCATTGTTCATGGGATAAAGTTGATCCCGTCTTTCTCCTCCCTTTGATCCTATCTTGAATGCAGAACAATGAAATGCAGTTAAAGCACCAAGCCTGCTGCCTGATGATAAGGCTTTAATAGAATTTCTGAATGCCAGAGGTTTAGGATGTAAAATATCCCTGTCTTCGCAGCATGGTCAAAGGAGATAGAATTTTTTTAGGAGTACTCTCTGCTGAACACATCCTTTTATGTTAATGGCTGAGCTTGCAAGAAAGGGAGGAGGGGAGCCACAATTGAAATGGGCCATTGCAAGACTTTGCGGGGGTGTTCTAAAAAGCTTTAAATACTTACAAAAAAAGTCAATGGAGAACTTGAAACAATGTGACAGGCTAGTTGATTTGAACTGAGTGAGAATCTGTTGTTTCCCATTTCCATCAGTGTAAGGAAAACAAGTAACAAAACCTGCCAAACAAGTCTGTAAATGTCATTTGCTATGACACACACACATAATGTTTTAATATCTCATTTGCCTCTATGCTCTTGGCTGCCATTCATGGCAAGGTCTATGGGGAGGGAAAAGAATCTAGAAATTTGCTATTAGGTGGTTCTAATTAGGTGGTTCTAACTAGACCAAATGAATCAGGTGAGTGGCTAATAATGGCCTGAACTTCAAAAAAGAAGACGCAATGATCCATCAGCCAATCATAGATGCAAAAGTTCATGAGCAATTAAAGGTATTCAAATCAAGGGATATATGGAATTGACTTATTGGAACCATGCTAGCCAAGACCCTACATCAAAGTTGCATAGTTTAAATCTCCAGATATAGAGTTATGCATTAATGCTGCTACACAATACATAATTTCATGCAACTGGACCAAGATACTCCTTCTGCAACTAAATACGCAACCAAAACCCCCAGTCTTCCAGAGTCCTAGCCTAATATTCAAACCACTAAATTAGTGGTGAACTAGTGTTCACATGACATTCATGCAGGTCTCTGAATGTGAAGAAATTAGGTGTCAACCAATGACGTCTTAGCCAGGTTTTGGAAGCACTTTGTGTACAGTCAGTCAACATTCTATAAAGAAGCCCTAGGACAAGGTCAATAATCTCAATGCTTTCTTTTAATAAGGGAGGGAATGTTGGGTCTTGTATGATTTCACCCTGCCATTACAGCATGGAGTTATCTCCCTCTCTTTTACTATCACAGCAAACCTGTGAGGTGGATTAGGCTACGAGAAATAATGGCTACTCCACATTTACCCAGAGAGTATTAAGGCAGAGTAGGAATTTGTAGCCTGATCTTTCCAGCCTCAATAATAATAATAATAATAATAATAATAATAATAATAATAATAATAATAATGCAGACTGTGCAAGAAAACCAACGAAACCATTGATCATATCCTTAGCTGCTGTAAGAAAATCGCACAGACAAACAGAGGCACAACTATGTGACCCAAATGATTCATTGGAACTTATGCCTCAAGTATCATCTCCCAGCAGCAAAGAACTGGTGGGATCACAAACCTACAAAAGTATTGGAAAATGAACACGCAAAGATACTGTGGGACTTCCGAATCCAGACTGACAAAATTCTGGAACACAACACACTAGACAAAAGAAAGAGGTTTGGATCATTGATGTTGCCATCCCATGTGACAGTCACATTGACAAAAAACAACAGGAAAAACTCAGCTGCTATCAGGACCTCAAGATTGAACTACAAAGACTCTGGCAGAAACCAGTACAGGTGGTCCCGGTGGTGATGGGCACATTGGGTGCCGTGCCAAAAGATCTCAGCTGGCATTTGGAAACAATAGGCATTGACAAAATTACAATCTGCCAACTGCAAAAGGCCACCCTACTGGGATCTGCATGCATCATCCGAAATACATTACACAGTCCTAAACACTTGGGAAGTGTTCGACTTGTGATTTTGTGATATGAAATCCAGCATATCTATCTTGTTTGCTGTGTCATACAATGTCGTCGTGTCAATAATAATAATAATAATAATAATAATAATAATAATAATAATAACTTTATTTATACCCCACCCCACCTCCCTGAGAGAACAGAGCGGCTACCATTGCATTGCTCTGGATTATGATGAATGCATCATCTGTAGGCATATTAATGCACCCTGAGTTGAAGCTGTGATACACCAGCCATAAAGCCCAATTCAATTCTGGGTGATATCAGCAGGAGTATGGCATGGCAGTGCTGTTCTGTTTTACTTTGGTCACACCTCACCTGGAATACTATGCCCAACTCAGGGCAACTCTGAGCACCATAATTCAAGCAGGATATTGATAAACCTGAATGTGATAGCTACTTACATTCTACCTGGAGAAATGTCAGATAGCCACCTGGAGAAATGTCAGAATTGAGCGAGCTTGATTTTTGCTGTTCCAGAGATTAGAACATAAGACAATGAATTCAAATGACAGGAAAAGAGATTCCACCTAAACATTAGGAAGAACTTCTTGATTGTAAGAGCCATTCCAGAATGGAACAGGCTGCCTCTGAGGATGGAGAACTCTTTATCATTAAATGTCTTTAAACAGAGGTTGGATGCCCACCTTTCAGGAGTGCTTTAGTTGTATACTCCTGCATGGCTGGGATTGGACTAGATAACCTTTGTGATCCCTTCCATCTCTATAATTATATGATTATATAGTATAGATAATTTATTTGATTAGGCAATTTGGAATCTGAGAGTGAAATTCAAAGTCTGAGTCATTAATTGTACGATACCAACTGCCCATTGCATCATACCCTGTTTCCCTGAAAATAAGACAGGGTCTTATATTAATTTTTGCTCCAGAAGATGTGTTAGAGCTTATTTTCAGGGAATGTATTTTTTTTCCAAATTGATATTTTCATGAAATGTAACTAGGCTTATTTTTGAAGTAGGGCTTATATTTTGAGCATTCTCAAAATCCTGAAAAATCATGCTAGGGCTTACTGACCTGCCCAGGGCTAAGTTATTCAGTTTATGGAAGAAAAAGGATTAAAACTCAGTACAACACCTGTGACTCACCCATTCTTTGAGCTGGATTTTGTATAAATCACTAAGCACAGGCATTCCAGAATTGTTTAGAAATTCCACACAGTGATCTCACTGCAGTATTCATATAATGGTTTCTTTTTAATGAGTCTCACCAGAACTTTTTCTGATGAAAAGATGGAATTGCTTTTTCTCCCATACAATGATGAAATCAACAGTAGTGGGCTGAATTTCCCAAACATTATATCAGATTCATATTTTTAGTAATTCTCTCTCTCACACACAAATGCCTGTAATACATTTCTTACAAATAAGTAGTGTACAGCCCTCCCAGCATAAAACCCCCCAAATGTATTGGATGACAGCTCCCATAATCCCTGGGAAGCATACTCCCTGGAAACAATGGAAAATGCAATAGGAACCACAAGCTAAACTGTGGCAAGTAACCGAAACAAGCCAATGTGATTCTAGTCTACATCAACAAGGAGTAAAGTGTCTAGATCAAAGGAAGCAACACTCCAACGACTGTGCTTTGCTCAGACCTCACCTGGAACAAACCTGTGACCAGTTCTAGGTGCCACAATTCAAAAAGGAAGCTGGAAAGTGCTTGGAGGGCAGCCAAATGGTCAAAGCTCTGGAAGTCAAGCTCTATATTTAGCCCAGAGAACAGAAGGTTAAGAGGTGACATAAAAGCCATGCTTAAATGTCTGAAAGGTTGGCATACTGCAGATAGGGGCAAGCTTGTGTTGACTACAATATGGAGCAATTGATTAAAATTTCAGGAAAAAAGGATTGCACCTAAACAATAGGGAACATTTCCCAAAGATAAGAGATGATTGATGTGCTGCCTCCTTCTCTGGAGGCTTTTAAATAGAGGCTGGGCGGTCACCTATCAGGAGAACTTGGATTGTGTATTCCTGCCTGACACGATGGGGTTGGGCTGAATGGCTCTTGGGATCTCTTCCAACTACATGGTTCTATGAAATTGTTGGTACCTTGCAGCTGTGTCAGCCTTAAAGCCTTGAGTAGAGGCAGGTGACTTGTCTGTTGTTGTTGTTGTTGTTGTTGTTGTTGTTGTTGTTGTTGTTGTTATATCTTAGTCCAATGCAGAATTTGCGACATTAAGTGCATGGTTGCAGAAGCACTATTGATGCCTTTATGCATGAAAACATTGTCGTCATCATCATTATCATCATCATGTATACTCCACTTTTCTCTCTACAAGGAGACTAAAAGCGCTTCACATGTGGGTGCACACATATATGCTATATTTGGTTGCCCTTTCAGCATCAATGCATCAAAAATCACTAATTCACTTCTCAAGCATAAAACTTCCTCTCCATCCGCAGAAGGCAGTGTCTCAGGGGCATATTTGGGTGGATTCGGTCTTGATGGACAGCGCCTCTTCTCTCCCAAGCAGGAGTTGTAGCAAATTCCTGAAGCAGTCATTTCAGCATGAGGAGAGCTCCCTCCATCTCCAGTAGAGGGAAAGAGTTGGGAATTGCGCTGAAAAGAAAGTTTGAGTCTCTCTGGCAACTTAATCGAAGGAACGCCAAGAAACAGTTAACTTCTCTCCTTCTGTGGAATTGCAAAAGCAACTTTACAAAGTTACTTTGCAACTCCAGGAGAGTTTCCTATCAGTATGGAAACACTCTAGGGTATCTTTTGTGTGTTATACCACACCTGTAGCTTATTCCTTGCAGTTGATTTATGGTTGGCATTATTGTTGTTGTTATTATTTATGATGGTGCACTCTTTCGATTGCAAGATTCCCATCTCCCATTGTTGTTGTTGTTGTTGTTGTTAATAATAATAATAATAATAATAATAATAATAATAATAATTCTGGTGATGCAATCTCCAGTAGAGGGAAAGAGTTGAGAAGCATGTTGAAAAGAAAGCTAGAGTCTTTCTGGCAACTTAGTGGAAGCAACACCAAGAAACTATTAATTGTATTGTCAAGGGCTTTCAGTTAACTTCTCTCCTTCTGTGGAATTGGAAAAACAACTTTCCAAAGTTACTTTGCAATTCCAGGAGAGTTTCCTATCAGTATAGAAATTGTGTGTTGTACCACACCTGTAGCTTGCTCCTTGCTGTTGATTTATGGTTGGCATTATTGTTGTTGTTGTTTATTTATTTATTTTATTTATTACAATATTTATATCCCGCCCTTCTCACCCAACAGGGGACTCAGGGCGGCTTACAATAAAACAGACATATAAAAACAGTACAATACACTATAAATCAGTTAAAAAATTAACTTACATATAACATTCATAAAATGCATTTATAAAATATAGGTAGGCGTGTACAAGTTTAAAAGACTGGGTCTGTCAATTGAGTTCCAGTATACATAATAGTAATTAATGCTGCTGATTCTTATTCGAAAGCCTGGCCCCACAACCAAGTTTTTACCTTCCTACGGAAGGATAGGAGGGAGGGAGCCTGCCTGACTTCAATGGGGAGGGCGTTCCATAGGCGGGGAGCCACTACTGAAAAGGCCCTGTCTCTCGTCCCCGCCAGCCGCACCTGTGAGGCTGACGGGACCGCGAGCAGGGCCTCATCCGACGATCTTAAGCTTCGAGGTGGGTCATAGCGGGAGACACGTTTGGATAGATAAGCTGGGCCGGAACCGTTTAGAGCTTTATAGGCTAAAGCCAGCACCTTGAATTGTGCTCGGTAGCTAATCGGCAGCCAGTGGAGCTGACGTAACAGAGGAGTAGTACGCTCCCTGAACGCCGCTCCAGTTATTAACCAGTTATTATTGTTGTTGTTATTATTATTATTATTATTATTATTATTATTATTATTATTGATTATACAATCCCCAGTAGAGGGAAAGAGTTGGGAAGCATGTTGAAAAGAAAGTTTGAGTCTTTCTTGCAACTTAGTGGAAGCAACACCAAGTAACAATTAACTATGTTGTCAAGGGCTTTCAGTTAACTTACCTCCTTCGGTGGAATTGGAAAAGCAACTTTCCAAAGTTACTTTGCAACTCCAGGAGAGTTTCCTATCAGTATGGAAACACACTAGGGTATCTTTTGTGTGTTGTACCACACCTGTAGCTTGCTCTTTGTTGTTGATTTATGGCTGGCATTATTGTTGTTGTTGTTATTGTTATTATTATTATTATTGACACAATGCCAAGTGTTTCCATACTGATAGGAACCCCAAGAAACAATTAACTGTGTTGTGGAAGGCTTTCAGTTAACTTCTCTCCTTCTGTGAAATTGGAAAAGCAACTTTCCAAAGTTACTTTGCAACTCCAGCAGAGTTTCCTATCAGTATGGAAATTGTGTGTTATACCACACCTGTAGTTTGCTCCTTGCTGTTGATTTATGGTTGGCGTTGTTGTTGTTGTTGTTGTTGTTGTTATTGATTATACCATCTCCAGTAGAGGGAAAGAGTTGGGAAGCATGTTGAAAAGAAAGTTTGAGTCTTTCTGGCAACTTAGTGGAAGCAACGCCAAATAACAATTAACTGTGTTGCCAAGGGCTTTCAGTTAACTTCCCTCCTTCTGTGGAATTGGAAAAGCAACTTTCCAAAGTTACTTTGCAACTCCAGGAGAGTTTCCTATCAGTATGGAAACTGTGTGTTGTACCACACCTGTAGCTGGCTCCTTGCTGTTGATTTATGGTTGGCATTATTATTATTATTGTTATTATTATTATTATTATTATTATTATTATTATTATTAATGATGATGCACTCTTTCGATTGCAAGATTCCCATCTCCCACTAACCCAACACATACAGAGGGGGGAAAACCCCAAGCCCAACAACAACCCAGAGTTATTGATGACTCTGGGTCATTTTTCCTCCCTATTAGACCACCTTGCAAAGGACTTTCGCTGCCGCTCGCCTAAGCCAGGGCATCTGTCACTCCTTTGCTTGTTGCTATTAGAAATTATGGGACTGTACCATCCGCAGGAAAGGCGGAGGGGGGATGAAGTTGACAGTTGTAACCTTCCTGCCTCCCTTTTGTCTCCTTTGCCTTTTTTCCCCCCCTCCGCCCCATCAGCCAAGCTAGATATTAATTATAGATTGGGTTTCTAATGAGTGGGATTTACCTCTCCTGTCAAATCGGGAAGGGGAAGGGATCTGTTCCCTCCAAAAAAGAATAAAAGTCAGCACCTCCTTGCCTCTCTCTCCTCCTCCTCCTCCTCTTCTCCCCCCTCTTCTGCCTCCCCTCCTGTAGATTTATTTCACCTCGGAGAGTAAACAGATCTAGTCCAAGCCCAAAGGGTTGATGGGTAGTGTATTTACAAAGGGAAGGAGGAAAAAAAAGAGAAAGACCCCCCTCTTCTTTGGCATCCACCTCTTCCTCTTCTTCCTCCTCCTCCCCCAAAGCCATCCCCATTAATGAGAGCGATCATTAAGTGAGTCGCTGCCTTTCCAGAGTTCAGCCACTAAAAAGACTTCTCAGCGATTTAATTGAAAGCCACCAAGCCGGCTTTCCACGCATGTCCCCCTTGTAAGGAAGTGTGGGGAGAGCAGAGGGGGAAAGGAAGGGAGGGAGGGAGGGGGCCTTGGCTTGCTCTCCTTCTCCTTCTTCTCCTCCTCCTCGCCCCTTTTCACACTCCCCCCTTCCCATCTCAGCCTCTCCTCCTCTTCCTCCTCCTCCTCCTCTTCAGCCCCCCCCCCCATGTAAATTTCACCATCGCTTTCCGTGATGTCATTTTGAAAAGGGACGGACAATAGGCTGGGCTTTTGAAAGGGGGGGACCAAAAAAAACCACAACAACAACAACAACAACAACAAGGTAAGTCAATGCTATGTTTATTTGTTTACCTGCAGGGACAAAAGGCAGCTGGTGAATATTTCTGACTGCATTTTTAAATATTTTAATAGCAGGAAAAAAATAATCAGCTGATGGAAAGGTTGAAAGAGAAGTGTAGTGGAGAGAGAAAGAGAGATGAAGGCTCCCTGTGTGTGTGTGAGTGTGTGTGTGTGTAATATATGACTATATCCGGATAGATCTGCCTGTCCGGAAGAGGTTGCGTCTCTCTGGAGAGAGAGCAGACCTTTTGTTGTTTATTTCTCGCCTCCTTGCTTGTCTCCTCGGTTGTTTCCCTTCCACCGGATCGGAGACGTGGAGTTTTTATTTTTCGAGAGTAGAAAGATGTCCAGAAGAGAAAGAGAGGAGGAAAGAGGAAAGGTAGGAGGACTGGATGGTAGGGAAGGATGGGCAAAAACCTTCGGGTTCGCGGTCTGAGCCAACTGGAAAGTTTGCCAGCGTTTATTCCTTGAAAAACATATATATTGCATCAATGGAGTTGAGTTATATTCCTGCCTGGTTTTTCATTCATGGTAAAGAGAGGAAGGTGTTTCTTTAGGGGGTGAGAGAAGGCGAGGGAGCGCTCGGTTTTTCAATAGTACTTGCTGCTGCCTCTCCATTCACTTTGCTTGGGAAGCCAGAGCTGTCCTTGGTGCTGAAAGGTCCAGCTTTTCGGAGGAAGTTTTCAGGCTCCTCTCTTCGCCTTTTCAGCATCCTTACAGGTGGAATATCCCTTATCCCTAAAGCTTGGGGACTGAAGTTTTGGGGCATTTTTTCCCATGGATTGTAAACTACTTACATGCCCTTAATGAGATATCCTGGAGATTGGGAACTTAGTCTGAACACGAAATTCATTTATGTTTCATCCCCTGAGAGCAAGCTAGTACACCATGTTTGGAAGAGTTTTGTGAACCAAAGTCTGTCTACATTGAACCATATCTTGGAGATTGGGAACTTGATCTAAACACAAAATTCATTTATGTTTCATTCCCTGAGAGCAAGCTAGTACACCATGTTTGGAAGAGTTTTGTGAACCAAAGTCTGTCTACATTGAACCATATCTTGGAGATTGGGAACTTGATCTAAACACAAAATTCATTTATGTTTCATTCCCTGAGAGCAAGCTAGTACACCATGTTTGGAAGAGTTTTGTAAACCAAAATCTGTCTACATTGAACCATATCTTGGAGATTGGGAATTTGATCTAAACACAAAATTCATTTATGTTTCATTCCCTGAGAGCAAGCTAGTAGACCATGTTTGGAAGAATTTTGTGAACCAAAGTCTGTCTACATTGACCCATATCTTGGAGATTGGGAACTTAATCTAAGCACAAAATTCATTTATGTTTCATTCCCTGAGAGCAAGCTAGTAGACCATGTTTTGAAGAGTTTTGTAAACCAAAGTCTGTCTACATTGAACCATATCTTGGAGATTGGGAACTTAATCTAAACACAAAATTCATTTATGTTTCATCCCCTGAGAGCAGGCAAAAGTGTAACTCTGCTGAGGACCCACAGTTTTGGAGTGTATTGGATTTTGGGATTTCAGAGATTTTAGAATACTTCTATGACCATAATAAGATGTCCTGGAAATGAGACCCAGTCCTATTTATGTTCCATGTGTACCTTCTACACATAATCTTGTACACAATATTTTTTTTACCATTTTGTGCACCAAAGTTTGTGTACACTGAACTATCAGAAAGCAAAAGTGTCAATCTTTCACCGATTCATGTGGATAATTTCGGAGTATTTCAGGTTTTGAAATTCTGGATAAGGGACACTAAAATGTATTACTCCTCCTGGTAGCATGAGTAGTTTTGTGGAAGATTAAATATTATTTCTTGCTCATTGATGAGAATTAGAAAGAAAGCAAACAGTGACAAAGGGAAATCGGTTCAAAGGAAAGACTATTTTCCACGTGTCTCTCTTTGCCTGTTCGTTCCTTGAGTCAAGCAGAGTTGGGTGATCCTTCACTGTTTTTGTATTTAGAGGAAGGAGGCAAAGCTTAAAAGTAAAAGGGCATTTTAAAAAGTGGCAGACATCTTTGAAGTAAGTTACTTGACAGCATGGATTTGTAGGAAGGGAGCCTGGACACGCTGATTTAAGCTCATTCTACTTTTTGTCTTATTTAAATTCCCTAACATCTAAAATGGCCAGGTACTATCCAGAAGGGATTGTTTTTGATCCTGTTCCTTCTAAACGTGTTGCAAGATTTATAATTTTGGTTGCATCTGATCTTTTGTGTACTTCTAAATACACTCTCATGTATACTGTTGTGACTGCTTGGATGGGTTGGTTGTTTTGTCACCATCATCTTCTCTCTCAAAAATTATCAGTCTGGAAATAAAAATGTTTAAGAAAAGGATTTTAGGGTTGTTGAGTCCATTTCAGTCTCTTGCTATTGCAGTGTCTGTGAGAGAGAATTTGACTGAGGTTTCTCTGGCTGCCGATGTGTTACTTTCAAGTATTGAACAGAAGAGCAAAGTATTTTATGAAATGTGTACAGCAAGCCTTTGAGTATTTTGTGAGCCGTCCATTCATTTGCCTGGGGGAGCCTCCTTTGTTGAACCAGAGAGGAATTGTTGACTCTTCCATTTATCCCAGTTCCCAATTATTATTATTATTTTATCTCAGAGCTGGGCCAGCTGAGGCCTCCTTTTGAGTTGTTCATGACAGCCATTTCCTACGTTTGAAAAGGAAAGAACTAAAGGGCATCTTTATGACTCAGCCGACTGACAACACGGCTCTCCCAGTTGTGCCTTACTGCTTTGTGTGCACAAACACACATACTCTTTTGCTTACGGTTTCCTGGAGATCCACTTTGGTTGAAGTTCTCCCCTCCAGTAATTACAAACAGCCTCTCTCTATTTCTCTCTCTCTCTCTCATTCTCTCATTGGCTCATCTGTCCTTATTATCAGCTTCTTCCATATGTCCACTTTAATTAATGGCAGACAAAAGAAGAAGAAGGCGAGAGAAGGAGGTAGTTGTCAGGATTAAAGTTTAAGAGTGGCTTTGGCTGGGATGCAAAAGGGGGGAGTCCATTGAAGACTCAAAACAAAGATTGTCGGGGGCTTGTTTTGTCCGTCCTTTTGTGATGACGTACGTCTTGCTCCGAAGGCAGGCCATTAGTCGGAGGGTGATGTGTTCGCTGGGAGGCAGCAGGGAAAACAACATTGTTTTTCTCTTGATCTGGGATCTATAAAGAGAGAAGAATATGAGACAGTGAGCAGGAAATATGAGGAGAGTGATACACAAAATGCTTTTAATGCATTTAGCAATGTCATTCCCCCTTCTCTGGCCTTTTTCTGAGTTTTCTTCATGTACATGGAAGAGAAAAAGATAAATATCTGAAAGTCAGCCCTTGGCTTGAGAGGCAAAGTCTCAGAGTCTTGAAAGCAGGCCAGCTTGTTCACCCCAGGAGAACCCTGGGAAGTTTTAAAAAAATCAGAAGGTTTGCTAATCAACTCTAGATCTATATTTAGACTGGTATAAATAGCATACCACACAAGAATCTAGGATGCTTCAACTTGGAAGAAAGCGAGAAGGGTTTGTTTCTCCCTCCGAACTCGGAGATGGAATCACGTGCTTTAATTTTTCTCTTTAGCTCTCGCTCCTAGTAGGACAAAATACAACTTTCCCTTGCAAGAAACTTTAGTAAGATTGGGTTCCTTTGTGGAGTTGTTAAAGAGGTTAAAATGGCACTTTTTCTAGTTCCTCCAGGTTTCATAGCGTCCCAAACACACGTTCAGTGGCCGGGACTTTGGATTTAAAGCTGATCCCTTTCTATTTGAGTCCCCATCTTCCCAACAATTTGTCACTGTAACATAGCTGAGGCAACAATACTCCCTTTGATGTTCCCTAAACTTCCCCTGAAAAGCAAAATTGGAAATGGCAGAAAATCCATATTTCAATACCATTGAGATTTGAGAGTTTTTTACAGCAACATACATTCATATTAAGAGCCAGTCAGCCATAGTAGGCCCAATATACATACAGTTGTTCATCCACATTAGTGGGCTTCACTTTTACAGATTTGATTATTTATGGATTTTTTCTCTCTCTAGGAATCTCTAAGATCTCCAACATAAAGTTTCACTATAAAGTTGTGGTGAGGGAACTTGAGATTCTTTTTCTGTCAAATTTGTTGTTAAACATGATGTTTTGGTGCTTAATCTGTAAAATCATAACCTAATTTGATGTTTAATAGGCTTTTCCTTAATCCCTCCTTATTATCCAACATATTCGCTTATCCAACGTTCTGCCAGCCAGTTTATGTTGGATAAGTGAGACTCTACTGTATTCATTTACTTCATTTATATCCCACTCTCCTCACTTCAATGGGAACTCAGGGAGGCTCACAGCAAGGCACAATTCAACACAAAACCAATGCTTCTCTAAGCAGTTGTAGGTCCTCCATTGTGATTCTATGGATAGATGTTCTCCCAGGTAAAAACATAGTCCTTTGGTATTCTTGGTTTCCCCACTATTGGGGGGGGGGGGTTTGCACCACTAACTTCAATGAATGTGGAGGGTGGACTGTATTCATTGTGAGCCACAGGGCTGGGGTAAAAGATAAGTTCAAATGCAATAAGAGACACCTGTATGCTGAAAGTACCATGTATGAATGCAACTATGGAATACAGGTTGACAAGCCCTTGTCTAAAATTGCTTCAAAATCCAAAACTTTTGGAACTACACCACTTATGTACCTGAACTGTAGATGCAAGAAAGGAAAGAGGGGTAGTTGGAGAGGGATGTAAGTCCTTGTGAAATGGTGGAAATCCATATCTCCTGCTATTTTACATTTCTATCTTGCCAAATGAATGAACAGGAGAGCCATAGCCACCATCTTAAAGGTAGAAGCGGGCAATTGGCAGCCGCATCACTGCTCTTGTTCAAATTGGCTGATATTACTTAGTTGCAAACTGCAGAAGACTTGGGGAGGGAGGGCACTGAATATAATCCAGGATCTGCTGGCAGAAACAGAAGGAGAAAGGGGCTGTTTTTTGGGAGGTAGGGTTGTTTGTTTTGGGCTGTTCTCCAAGTCAGGCTGGAGACAGTCACCAACAGATGCCACTGCCAAATCTCACTAATGACCACATTTTGGTTGAAAAGTGTGGTCTTAAGTGGGATTTAGCAGTGGCATCCAGCCTTACCTGGAGTACAGCCCAAAACAAACAAACAAAAACTACAACATGTTGGATATTACTTTGAAACCACACAACAACAGAATAGGCATGAAAAAATACAACCTCTAAAGCCTCTCCAACTGCCTTTCCAAACCTTGAGCTGCTGGAAAAAAATCACCTGACAATCTACCTCAAATGACACCACAACCATCCAAAACTCGTTTGTCATTTTCTATTTCATACGACTTACCCACTCTACAAAATCCAAAGTAGCCGAGATCAAGTGAAAACCCATGAAATTACTTCCAGCTCATATTTCTGATTGATTCTTGTCTGAAAAAGTGGCCATAAGGTTTACAGGATTGAGAGGACTAGAACAAAAAAAACTGGGTTGGTGGAAGCCCAATACATTGCCCAATTTCTGTTAGTATCAATGAAGAGTCTCTGTGTGAAAGAGAATTCATTTTGTTCATTTATATGATGTCCTATAATATAACAAAACAAAGCACACTCACATGACTATCATTCCCTTTTCCTATGTCTCCAACATTATGTCAGTTACACAGCATGGACTGCCACATTGTTGTTGAATGAAAACTACATGTCAAATGCGCTGCCTAATGCACAGTCAAATGTTCCTGCACCACATGCACAACTATTGCTGTATTCTTTTGACTGCATGCAGACATTCCACATCAGACCAAAACATCCAACTGCTTGGATGGACTTTTAGGTGGGCTTTTAGGTGGGCTTTTGTTGCTATCATTGTGTGCTTTCAAGTCATTTCCAAATTATGGAGACCCTAAGGCAAACTTGGAGACCCTGGTGGTGCAGTGGATTAAACCGCTGAGCTGATGAACTTGCTGACCGAAAGGTCGACAGTTAGACTCTGGGGAGCAGGGGGAGCTCCTGCTGTTAGCCCCAGCTTCTGCCAACCTAGCAGTTCGAAAACATGCAAATGTGAATAAATCAATAGGTACCGCTCCAGAGGAAAGGTATTGACACGCTGGCTCTTCTGCTTAGAAATGGAGATGAGCACCAACCCCCAGAGTCAGGCACAACTATATTTGATGTCAATGCCTTATATTTAAGGCAAAATTTTCATGCATTTTTCTGGAGCTGAGGGTGTGTGACTTGCCCAAGGTCCCTGCAATGGGTTATCATGACCAAGCAGAGATTCAAATCCTTGTTATCAGAGTCATAGTCCAGCCCTCAAATCCCTATAATATGCTGGGCTTACACATGCGTAAAACAGCACCTAACTTCAAGTCACAGTGACCAGATGTTTTATAGCAAGTATACTTAGTTCCCCTTAGATTCCTACCTTGTTTGTTTGTTTGTTTTATTTCTTGCATTTATATGCCACATTTCTCCCAGAGCAGGAATCAAGGCAGCTTCCAAAACAATTACGAATTCACAATAAAATTATCAAAATAATTAAAAGATAAATCAAAAGACAAAGCAGCACAAAGCATAGATTAGATTAGAAAGAATAAACACACTAGAAAAATGTATTGGGAAGTTATTCTATGAAAACAAAAATGTATTGGGAAGTTATTCTATGAAAACAATGCCAGCACAATTCAAGGTGCTGGCTTTAGCCTATAAAGCTCTAAACGGTTCCGGCCCAGCTTATCTATCCAAACGTGTCTCCCGCTATGACCCACCTCGAAGCTTAAGATCGTCGGATGAGGCCCTGCTCGCGGTCCCGTCAGCCTCACAGGTGCGGCTGGCGGGGACGAGAGACAGGGCCTTTTCAGTAGTGGCTCCCCGCCTATGGAACGCCCTCCCCATTGAAGTCAGGCAGGCTCCCTCCCTCCTATCCTTCCGTAGGAAGGTAAAAACTTGGTTGTGGGGCCAGGCTTTCGAATAAGAATCAGCAGCATTAATTACTATTATGTATACTGGAACTCAATTGACAGACCCAGTCTTTTAAACTTGTACACGCCTATCTATATTTTATAAATGCATTTTATGAATGTTATATGTAAGTTAATTTTTTAACTAATTTATAGTGTATTGTACTGTTTTTATATGTCTGTTTTATTGTAAGCCGCCCTGAGTCCCCTGTTGGGTGAGAAGGGCGGGATATAAATATTGTAATAAATAAATAAATATAATAAAAACCCCGTGGATTTCTCTCTTCCTTCTGGGTAGATAGATCTGTTTGTATACACCAAGGATCACTTTAGCCAGCAGTGTTCAAAGAAATGGTAGAGCAGGTGTGATCCAGACCACCCAAATCCCTCCTCGAATGAAAAGTCAAGAAATCAAGCCACCAGCATGCATCCTGGAAGCAGCCCTTAGCATTATAATGATGAATAATGTTATGAGATGTGATAAAAGAGGGATGAGATCAGCTTAAATGCAAGGACTTCAGCTTAATCAGGTCACGGATCAGGCTGAAAGGTTCATTTTTCTCTCTCTCTCTCTTGACTGAGTAGCTTCCGAACCTCCTTAGAAGCATTCTTCCTTCTTCAAAGCAATCAACTCTGACTTTGCTTTCCCCCTTCCCCCAAAATGCACACAAATGCAAAATATGCCCCCAGTAGATACGCATCCAAGTTCATTCCGCAATTGCTGTTGTTGTTTGACCACGCTCTAATCTCCTTTGAAGGTTCTTTAGTAACCTTTTTAACTGCTAGGAAAACTGGACCAAAGCATTATGGAGAGTAATCAGAAATGCAGCTTTGCCAGCACAGCGCTCATATTTGATCCTGCCGTGCAGAAGAAATGTCTTTTATCCCCCTGGGGAGAGATGCTTTGAAAGGGGAAGACAACGAAGAAGTCCTCCTTTTCTTAATGGCTTAGGAGAACCCAGAAAAGGATGGTCTCTCTTTCTAAACTTCCAATGGGATTTCCTTCGAAAGAATGATTCTAAAGCTATTAAATGTAATGGCTTCCTTGCCCAAGTGGCATGTGATCCATAGTGCAGCTAACAATGCTCAGCGTTTATAGATTCAATGTCAAATTTTCAAAGGGCTTCACATACATTATCTCAGCAAGCCCTGCAGCAACTCTTAAGGTAGGCTGTTGTTATTATCTTCTAAATGGCTGAGGCTGAGTACAGAGTTGCTTGAAAGCGGGAAAGGAGGAGTAGGGATGGACTAGATATTAGCCTAAATACAAGGCTGGTCCCAAAGCAGCAGCTGCAAGGTTAGCTCAACCCCATCCCCCTTCATAAGGTCTTGTTGTTGTGTTGTTGTTGTTGTTGTGTACCTTCAACTTGTTTCTAAATTATGGTAATTCTAAGGCCATGGCATGGGTTTTCTTGGCAAAGTTTGTCCAGAAGGTATTTTCCCTTGTCTGTGTCAGAGGCTGTGACTGGTCCAAGATCAACTAATGGATTTTACATGGCTGAATGGATTTTACATGGCTTTGAGACCAGTGCCGGTGCCAGTGGCTCAGTGTGTTAAAGAGCTGAGCTGCTGAACTTGCAGACCGAAAGGTCCCAGGTTCAAATTCGGGGAGCGGAGTGAGCGCCCGCTGTTAGCTCCAGCTCCTGCCAACCTAGCAGTTCAAAAACATGCAAATGTGAGTAGATCAATAGGTACTGCTCCAGCGGGAAGGTAATGGCGCTCCATGCAGTCATGCTGGCCACATGACCTTGGAAGTGTCTATGGACAATGCCAGCTCTTCGGCTTAGAAATGGAGATGAGCACTAACCCCCAGAGTCGGACACGAATCATAGTCCAATGCTAAAACACTATATAATGCTACCTTTATAAGGTTTAATAGTAGATGCTATTGTTTTCAAATGAAGACTTTCCCTCACCTCATCCTCACTCATTTGTTTGATGAAGATGCATGGCAAAGCTTTCTTGGTGGCTAGTTTTGGTTCTCTCTCTATTCTCCTTCAATTGGCAGTCAAAGACCTCTTTATTCAGATGGGCATTTGACTGTCAAGTGATTGCTGTGGAAAAGTCTTTCTTGGAAGAAGTTGTACTTTCCCTTTTCCCTTCTTGTTATGCTTTTTAAACAATCTTTTAACTTAGAACTTGGTTTTATTACCTGCTATTATTTTATGCACCTGTATGGTCCCCTAAGAAAGGAGTTGGGCATTTTTGTCCAATGCAGAATGCTCATTCAGAAGTTGAATTATACATGTGGTGCCATTGTGCATGACGATACTTGTGGAGACACATTTCATTGTCTATTTGGTTGACCACTAGATAGGTGCTTAAGTTGTGCAACACTGTCATTCAACACAAGGGCGGTACATCAAAACCAACACAAGCAGAGAATTATGTCCCATCACTGGAATGTAGACTGACGACCTAAATGAATGCTGTTGTTGGCTGGTATCCTGCATCACCATCTACATCTTATAACTTTATGAATCTGTAGTTACTTTTCAGACTTACAACAAAGTCCTATTACTGAATTGCAAAGATGCTTAATATCCAAGCAAGACTGCTATGATGTGCATTGGGTATAATTTCTAATGTGCATTTAGTCCTTGCATTGTGGTTTGGTATTTCTTAGGTAGTGTCCTGATATGCATCAGGGAGTGCTCCAATATGCATCAATGCTCATCACATCGGTCAATGGTGCACCAGTCACTCCAGTGGTTACTACTGCATAACAGACACCTATCGTTTGCAACATGACAGCAGCTCCCAGCAGAATACAGTTATTATGCTCCTATTGATGCAATCCAGAATTATATCGGGGTTGTTGTGAGGTTTTGGGGTTTTTTTGGTTTTGTTTTGTTTTGGGGTTTTGTTTTTTGTTTTGTTTTTTGTTTTTGGTTTTTTGCTGCTGTATCTTACTGTTAATTCATCTTTAGCTTGTGGTGTGCAAAGATTCCTAGATCTTTTCAAGCCAGGTATCACCAATCTAAATTTGTGCATTTCAATTTTCTTGCAATTATCACTATTGAAATTGGTTTTGTTAGTCTTGGGCCAAGCTCCCCAATCTATCATGGTCATTTCAAACTTTGATGCACTGAACTATGGTCTGTTCCTCTGAGATGACTTGTGTCTGCAAGTCAAAACACATTCCAAGTTCTAGGGAAGGAGATGTCCAGAAATGAGCCATTCTCATGTTGACATGTCTGTTGGCAAATTCATTCATGTCTACCACAGTGGTATCCATCTTCTGAGATGAAAAACCTGGGTAGCCGTCTAAGCTGCATACTCAATTCAAGATGCACAGATATGATAGACTTCTTTCTTGTAATGCATTCCAAAACATCCCCAGCGTTCTCATGTTGGAAACATTGGCAATTTCATTTGCAACTTCTTCATTGAGGAACCTTTGCTCAGCATTTTAGAATTGCTCCTCCTCTTCCTCCTCCTTAATCCTTTCAACTAGTGACTGGTAGTTTTCCTATCACTGTGGAAACAAATCTTCTCTGTTCTAATCCAAATTTAAAAGGAGTTATCCTAAGTACTTCACCTATTTTGGCAATAGAAGAGCACCATAAAAGCTTCTGCAAACTGCAGATTTAAAAGATTCAAGTGGGAGTTACCATTCTCCTACTCCTCCTTCCCTACAGAAAACTAGCTTAAAGAATGCCAAACTGAGTCTGACAAGATTAGAAGAATTTCCCACAAGAGTAATTAAATTCATTTCTTCCCCTCACTTAGTCTCAAAATATTTGGAATAGCTTCATCTACACTGCCATATAAAATCCAAATTACTGTATATACTCGAGTATATGCCTAGTTTTCCAGCCCTTTTTTTAAGACTGAAAAAGCCCCCCTCAGCTTATACTCGGGTGAGGGTCCTGGTTGGCTTATGTTTGGGTCAGCTTACACTAGAGAATATATGGTACGTTTTTTATTTTTCTCTTTTATTATTGGTATTCTTACATTTATTATTTTATTATTGTTGCTACTATTACACTTATTTTACTCTATTTTTTTATTATTATTACATTTATTGTTTCACTCTGATATTATTATTATTATTATTATTATTATTATTATTATTATTATTATTGCATTTATTATTTTACTCTATTATTGCTTGTATTATTTCCTGTATTATTTATTATTATTATTATTATATGTATTATTTTACTCTATTATTATTATTAAAAGGATACATAAGCACATTTACATTGAAGAAGATGAGAATAATGATTTGATCAGAGTTGGACAGTCTTATCTTAAATTTGAGCTTTATGTAAATATTCAAAAATATTTAACCTACTGATGCCTCAATTAATGTAATTTTATTGGTATCTATTTTTATTTCTGAAATTTACCACCCTCGGCCTATACTGGAGTCAATGTTTTCCCAGGTTTTTTGGTGGTAAAATTAGGTGCCTCGGCTTATATTCGGGTCGTCTTATACTAGAGTATATACAGTATCTACTTTGATAATCTGGATTATATGGCAGTGTAGAAGGGACTTTAGTCACAGAAAAATTTGTGATAGGGTTCACCATAAATTGGAAACCACTTGAAGACACAAAGCAACAAAGTTTCATCTCACTTTAACAGCTATAGCTTTATCTCATAGAATCCTGTGAACTGTAGTTTGATCCGTTCTTTAGGATTTTCTGCCAGAAACATCTAGTCTTTTACCAAGCTACAAATCCCAGGTTTCTACAGGATGAAGTCATGGCAGTTAAAATATTATGATTCTTTTATTATAATACACTATAGTTATAATAGCTATGATTGTTATAATAATGTAGTATGCTTGCAAAAAATGATCACTCTCCTCTTGTGCTTTTAAATAATTTGTCAAAATTGGACCATGAAACTCCTCACAATGTGTAAACACTGCAGAGGAGGGTATTTTTTCCTCTGCATAAGGTCACAAGAATATGACGCAACATAAAAAAGGAAAGCTACCAAATCCTGAATTTATCTGTATTCATTACACTGATAATTCACTTTATCCATAGACCCACAGTGGGTTACAACCTTATAAAAAACATGATTACTACATAAAAACAGCAAGTATGGAACAATCCATTTAAAAAATATGGGCGGCCATTTGGAAAACACACTACCCCAATAAAATATTATTTATCCCTGGCTACTAAGTAGTGTACTTGCCTATACAACACTCATCTTTCAGCACCTCTCTGGAAATGATGGAGTTCAAACTGAGGCTTTTGGTGTGTGGGAAGGATGGGGCATGTAGATTTCTCCTGCCTCCTTCCCTTAAGTGTCTTACTTTGTAATGGAAAGTTTTCATAACTTCCACTTGCAGACATGGGTTGCTTAGATATAGACTATTCATTGCAGGCTCAATAGGCAAAGAGTTTAATTTTCATAGTGATGTGACACAAAACATAGTCACTGAAAGAGCATCCATTTCACTTTGACTATTGCATCCTGCTGCATGTACAAACTGGGTATGAGAATTTGAGGCACAGGGTGCATCTACACTATAGAATTAATGCAGTTTGGCATCACCTCAACTGTCACAGCTCTATGCTATGGAATAATGGGAGCTTTCTCTGCCAAGAGCCTCACCAAACTGCAAATGCCAGTATTCCATAGCACTGAACCATGGCAGTTAAAGTGGTGTCAAATTGCATTTTATCAATATTGTAGATGCATGCACAAAATTATAGAATCATACAATTTGAAGGGACATCTATCCCAAACTCCTGTAATGCAGAAGTGCACAACTAATGCACTCATGAAAGGTGCTCATCCAAGCACTGTCTAAAACCTCCAAAAAAAAGCCCACTACCATCTGAGACAATCTAGCTTTTACTGTCAATGAGTTAGGATTTTTGTTTAGGTGGAATCACTTTTCTTGTAATTGGAATCCATTGGTTCATGTTCTAGAAAACAAGTTTGCTCAGTCTTTTATGTGACATTCCTTCTGGTATTTAAAGACAGATATCATGTCACCTCTCAGTCTTCTCTTTTCCAAGTTAAACATCCCCAGCTCTTGGATTGTTCCTCAGAAGACTTGGTTTCCAAATCCTTTAGTCCAGCATTTCTCAACCTGGAGATCGGGACCCCTGGGGGGAGGTGGGTCATGGGAGGTTGTGAGTGGGGTTGCCAAAGAACAACAGAAAACAGATATTTCCATAAAAAGTTTGGTTCAGATCTTTCAGTTAGGTGCCCATTGCTCTGTCAATGTAGGTGAACTATAACTTCCAACCTCTGAGGTCAGTCTCCTTGAAACCCCATCAGTATTCAGAGTTTGGCATGTTGGGTGCGTGTGGCAGGTTTACTAGTTCCATCACCAATTTGGTACATGGTGCTCTCTGAGTGATGGTGAACTACAACTCCCAAAATTCAAAAATAGCCTCTGCTAACCGCACCAATATTCAATGTTGGCCATCTAGGTAGTGTGCCAAGTTTGGTGCTGATCCATTGTGGGCTGGGTTCAGAGTGCTCTTTGATTGTAGTTTAACTATAAATCCCAACAACTAAAACTCCCAAATGAAAAAATCAATCCCCCAACCCCACCGGTATTTGAATTTGGGCATATCAGGTATTTTTTCCAAATTTGGTCCAGATCCATAGTTGTTTGGGTTCACAGTGCTCTCCAGAGGTAGGTGAACTACATTTCAGTTCCATTGTTAGTGGAGTTCAGAATGCTCTTTGATTGTAGGTGAATTACAAATTCCAGCAACTACAACTCCCAAATGACAAAACCCCACCAGTATTCAAATTTGGGCTTATCGGGTATTTGTGCCAAATTCGGTCCAGTGAATGAAAATACATCCTGCATATCAGATATTTACAATTCATGACAGCAAAATTACAGTTATGAAGTAGCAACGAAAATAATATTATCGTTGGTCACCACAACATGAGGAAGGTTGAGAACCACTGCTTTAGTGTCCTTCTCTGGATGTGTTCCAATTTGATAATATCCTTCTTGAAAGACAAACAAAACCTCCAAAGAATGTGAGTTTACTATTCTCCAAGGCAATCCTTTCCATTCTCAAACAGTTATTATAAGCAAAGAGTGTTTTGCTAATATTTGGGGGAATCTCTTTTCTTGTCATTTTAATCAATTAGTTCATGGTCTCTGGAGTAACAGGAAACAAGTTTCCTCCATCTTGTACATTGCATCCTTTCAAGTATTTAAATACTGTTGTCATATATTCTCAAACTTCTTTTCTCCGGGCAAAACATTCCCAACTCATTTAGTAATTCCTCATAGGACTTGTCTTCTAGGCCTTTGATCATATTGTTCACCTTCCTCTGGAAACGACCCACTTTGTCCACATTCTTCTTGAACTGCAGTGTCCAGAATAAAACCCAAACATCTAGGTGCAGTTTGAACAAAGCAGGATCTAAATGCCAAGCAGAATAAGGTGAAGGAGACTGAACTGTATCACTTTTGATAAGGAGAGTGGCGCCATTATAACTTTAAAATGTAACTTTCCCCAATAAACTCATCAACTGTTTCTAACATACTGGGTTTTGGTTTGTTTCTTTTCTGGATTCAGGGCAAAGAAGGTTGGAAAGGAACTTGAGGAATGGATGTTATGAAATCATGAAACACTATCATCTTCCATTCAAGTAAAAACAGCTGCATTTGTACCAGATGTATGTCTATCTAAATGTTTGTATCCAACCTTGAATTCTCAGAGTAGGAAACTGATAAAACAAGAGATAATTTGTCATTGTTGCGTTATAGCAGGCATGGGCAAACTTTGGCCCTCCAGGTGTTTTGGACTTCAACTCCCACAATTCCTAACAGCCTACCGGCTGTTAGGAATTGTGGGAGTTGAAGTCCAAAACACCTGGAGGGCTGAAGTTTGCCCAAGCCTGCCTTATAGTAATCTTAAGGTTAATCTATCATGGGGTCTCTTTTTGCCATGCTTCATTCAGAGGGGGTTTTGCCTTTTCCTTCCTTGAAGGCTGAGAGAGTGTGACTTGCTCAAGGTCATCCAGTGGGCTTCCGTGGTTGGCTGGGGATTTAAACCTTGTCTCCTGCAGTTTAGATTCAGCACCTTGGAGAGCTCTTTCATTGCATCTGAAAGAGTGGGCTGACTATACAGTTAGCTCTCTACATTCACTGAAGTGAGCGGTGCATCAGGACCCCTGTGAAAATTTTAAAAAATGATTAAAAATGGTATTGTTTTTAATTTGAAAGAACACCTCTTTAGGAATCTGTAAGTATTCTGGCATGGCGTTGTGGTCACATTGAAGAACCTAGAGATTCCTAGAGAGGTTTTAACCAAATCCATGAATCAAATCCACAAAACTCATAGAATTGTAGAGTTGGAAGAGACTCCAAAGGACACCCAATCCAACCCCCTTCTTCCATGCTGTAAAGGCACAATCAAAGCCCCCCAAGAGATGGCCATCCAACCTCTGTTAAAAAAACTTCCAAAGAAGGAGACTCCAGCAGACTTCACCAAACCCACAAGTGTGCAGGGCTGACTGCTGAGCATCCCTTCTTTGGATTGCAAAATATTCCAAAATCCAACATTTTCCACATGGAAATGCAATAGTGACACGTTTACTTTGTGATAGTTCTAGTAGGTATACAAACTTTGTTTCGTGCACAATACTCATTGCTTATTGCATTATCTTCAAGCTATTGTATAAAAAAACATTGATGCATTTCATGTTTAGACTTGGGCCCCATCTCCAACAAATACAGTAGAGTCTCACTTATCCAAGCCTTGCTTATCCAAGCCTCTGGATTATCCAAGCCATTTTTGTAGTCAATGTTTTCAATATATCATGATATTTTGGTGCTAAATTCGTAAATACAGTAATTACTACATAACATCACTGCATATTGAACTACTTTTTCTGTCGAATTTGTTGTTAAATATGATGTTTTGGTGCTACATTTGTAAGATCATAAGCTAATTTGATGTTGAATAGGCTTTTCCTGAATCTCTCCTTATTATCCAAGATATTCGCTTATCCAAGCTTCTGCCGGCCCGTTTAGCTTGGATAAGTGAGACTCTACTGTATACTCCATTGTATACATACATAGATGCAAATACAAGCATTCCAAAATCCACAGAACTTCTGATCCCAAGCATTTCCGATAAAGGGATGCTCAAGCTACACATACAAATTAGCTTGGATTGTAAACCTCACACATTAATACCAAAAAAAAAAATCAATTCATCTATGGTATAAAGGTGCCAGAAGATTCTACTTTTCCCCCTCTTCCTTTTTATCCCTCTCTTTCCTATACTTTGAACATTCGAAGGGAATAATGGGGTTTGTGGGGCTGAAAGCAGCCAAGGCAGGTGGAGGGAGCTCCGTGAAATGAAGGGGAGGAGAAGCAGGTGATTTCCTGCTGGGAAGAATCAGAAAACGATTATGGTGGCAAATAAACCAGCTGGGGCGAGTGGTTCTGCAGCGCCGGGACTACATAAAACTCAGAGCCCAGAATGAGCCATGGTTTATCATGCAGACGGGAGGGGCAATCATGCATCTGCGGTGCCAGAGTAAAAAGAAAAGGAGCCGAGAGGGAGAACCAAGAAGTCTTGAAGATCATCTATGCTGTAGAACAGGCCTGGGCAAACTTGAGCCCTCCAGGTGTTTTAGACTTCAACTCCCACAATTCCTAACAGCCACGATTCTAACAGCCGATTGAAGTCCAAAACACCTGAAGGGCCCAAGTCAGCCCATGCCTGCTGTGGAATGAATGTGGTTCGCAGTTGCATGTTTTCAAACTGCTAGGTTGGCAGACGCTGGGGCTAACAGCGGGAGCTCACCCCTTTCCTAGACTCGAATCAGTCAGCAAATTCAGCAGTTCGGGAGTTTAACCTGCTGTGCCACGTTACACGCACCCAAACTCCACAAAGCTCTCTTGACTCTTTAAATTGGGCATTTTGTAATTATCTAAATATAATTTCACTCATTTTAAAATGGTTTTTAATTCTTTCTTGCTTTATCCCAGTTAGAATGTGCCTGGGGAAGACACCTTAGTGGAGTGTTTTCAGTATTAGACTATAAATCTGGATAGCAGGGTTTGAATCCCTACTCAGCATTGTAAATCCACTGGGTGACCTTAGGCAAGTCACACTCTCTCAGCCTCAGAGGAAGATGATGATGAATCCCTTCTAACAAATCTTACCAAGGAAACTCTGGGATAGGGTCACTTTAGGGCTGTGAAAGATTGGAAATGACTTGAAGACACACAACAAGTCATCTTGTATCAGGCACATTATAGCATCTTAAGGACTAGAAGGGACTACAAGGTCCATCTAGTCTGACCCTCTGCCTTGGAAGGGGTAATAACTATAAATAGTATCCCATCCAATTCCACTGCCAAATAGTTCTTACAGGCAAGAGGTTATTCCTAAAGTTTTGGTAAAACTTGTTTGCTTGCAATTTGAAATAACAGACTCATAGAATCATAGATTTGGAAGAGACTACATGGGCCATCTAGTCCAACCCCCTGCCATGCAGGAAAAGCACAAAGTATCCCCAACAGATGACCATCCAGCCTCAGTTTAAGAGCCTCCAAGTGATTGGTTTGTGTGCTTGTCTGGAACAACAGAAAACAAACTCACTCCCTCTTCTGCCAGCTATCTCTTCAGATATTGAAAGGTAGCTAGTTATCATGTCAGCAATACTCTTCCCTCCTCCAAGTTTAGAATCCCCAGCTCTCCAAGTCATTCCTTGTAAAGCTTGGCTTGCAGGCCAAAGTACATCTTGTTCATTTTTCACTGGACACATTCCAGCCTGAAAAACAGGATAATAAATAGATATTAATCTGATGGAACTTTAGAGTTGAGTAGACATGCCAACATAATGGCAACGTAAATTTAGAAAGCCTATTTAGGTTGCTGAGACTTTTAGCACCTTTCTGCACATACTGATGTTTGAATTAAAGAAGCTGAGTTATAGAAGCAAAACTGTGTCTATCCAAACAGAAGTACAAATTTTGACTGTGCAGATTTTATATCCATCTTATATGTGGGAAAGAGTGTTTTTGCCCAGATTACAGGACTTTTTGCTCCACAGTAAAAGTGTCTTGAGAAAGAAGCATTTTCTTACCAATAACTGTTAGTGAAGACCACTGTTAGATTTAGGGAAATGTGTATGTTTAGCTTGGAGAAGAGACAGTTAAGAGGGATTATGTTAGCCATATTTCAATATCTGAATGCAGATCATATTGAAGATGGAATTTGTTTGTTTTCTTCTGCTCCAGAGACTAGGACGCAGAGCAATGCATTCAAATTGCAGGAAAAGAGATTCCACCTAAACTTTAGTAAGAACATCTTGATGATAAGAGCGGTTTGATATTGGAATGCACTGCCTTAGAGGGTGAGGGAGTTTCTTTCAAAAGTTTTGAAAAACAGGTTGGATGGCCATCTGTCTGGAGTGCCTTGACTGTGCATTGCTGCCTGGCAGAATGTGGTTGGACTGGATGACTCTTGGAGTCTCTTCCAACTCTGTGTTTCTATAATCCAATGATATGGAAGCCACCAATTTCTGCTGAGATCATGGCCCCTAGGACTGGATCATGGAGGGATGTGATCTAAAACACACACCACCCTCCCCTCCATTCTTTAAACACATTATTGTGACTATTTGTTTCCTAGGAGAAATAAAACTCATTTTTATGGAAATGAGAAAAGAAAATTCTGCAGCATTAGCTTTGGGAGTTGTCGAAAAGAGAAATAATTGAGTTCCTTTTACTTCCCGTTGGCCAGAATGTATTTACCCACTTCTGGTCACAAGGGCTATCTCTTGGATTTCAGTGCTCCCGGATAATAAGCCGGCAAGGACACGTGGCATTACTTTGCCCAGTCAAATTACAGTAACCGAAAGAAAAAGAAAACCTTTCCAGAAATGTGGGAAATAGATGAACTCATCCTGATAAACAAAACGGCTTCCCAGAAGCTGTGAAATCAACAGAGGGAAAATGAGCCTCCCATTACTCAGGGATGTAAAGTGAGAGGTTTGGGTTAATTACTGGGAGGAAAGGCTGGATGGGGAAAGGCAAAAGAAAAAGATTTCCAGTTGTAGCAAGCAAAGGAGAGAAGTGTTGGGGTGGATTATATCAAACCCTAGGAAAGTAAAGTGGTATCAAAGGCTACTGGCAAACATTTACACTAATGTACTACCACTAACCATCCTGCTTGTACAATTTGGAATTTCAGGGTTGGTGATGGTTAACAGCCTTTGATGACTGGGATATGGATGTTCCATGCACTTAAATGCATGTATTACACACCCAACTGTGCAGTCGGTGTCAAGGGAGGCTGTTTTTGAAGCTCAGGAAAGAGAGAAAAATATTAGTGTGAGTTTAAATTCATCTGGAATCAGTGGGTAAGAGGGTTTTGGTTGCTTGCCAAGGTACTGAAGGTACTGCATATGGCTATCGCTCAGGAACAAATATAGCCTGAACTAGTAGGGCCTGAAATGTGTTTGCTTCCCACCTGCTCAACCTGTGAATTTGCAGCTCAGCAATGCATCACAGGCAGCACACAGAATGTGACTGTGTGCAAAGTTCATCCTGAAATAGCTTATGGCTCAGGAAGGGGAGGAATGGAAAAGGCAGATTATTATGTACTAATAATTTGAAAATGGCAGAGAAACATAGCATTGTAGAGTTGGAAGACACTACAGCAGTTATCCAGTCCAACCCCAATATACAAAGCACTCTCAGTAGATGGTAATCCACCCCCTGTTTGAAATCTCCCACATAAGGCGACTTTGCCACACTCCAAATTAACACATTGGAATGTATCCAAAGAAAGAGCAGTGGATTCAAATTGCAGGAAAAGAGTTTCTTCTTGAATGTTAGGAAGTACCTCCTAATGGAAAGAGCTGTTCAGCAGTGGAATATGCTGCCTTGCAATGTGGTGATGTCTCTTTATCTGGAGATTTCTAAGGAGAGTCTGGATGGCCATCTGCTGGGAATGCTTGGATTGTGTATTCCTGTACAACAGACTGGATGTCATTTCCAACTCTATCAATCTGTGAGGAAGAAGGCTCACCACTGAATAGCACCTTTAAAGTTAGTCTAAACCTTGAATAGATCCATTATCCCACTCTCTTCAAAGCCACTCACTTCATTGTAATGTCAAAAGGGTGTGTGTGTATGCTGTGATAGTTACTTTCCCCATACTTTGGGCTGTGTGTGGAGAATTAGGAAGAGACCTTTCAGAATATAATAAACCTTAAGAAATGTCTCTCAAAAGGTGTCTTTAAAAAATAACTATGCTGGAATCCCGTTGGTTGATCCCAGCAAACCAATCAGTCTTGTGTCACTTCTTGAATGGTGGGTCAACATGGAGAGAAAGTCAACTGATTCAATAAGGATTCTGATTTAGTGGGTCTACTTCAAGCATGGACAAACTTGGCCCCTCCAGGTGTTTTGGACTTCAACTCCCATAATTCCTAACAGTTTACCAGTGGTGCTCAAATGGGGAGGTGCTCTTGTTCCATTTCCAAGCCGAGGAGCCTGTTGTCCATAAACACCTCCTGGTTGTGTTGCCAGCATGGCTGCATGGGCGCCTTTATTGCCTTCCCACCAAAGAGGTACCTATTGATCTACTCACATTTGAATGTTTTCGAACTGCTAGGTTGGCAGGAGCTAGGGCTAGCAGCAGGAGCTTACCCCGACCTACGGCTTTGAACTGCCAAACCTTAGGTCAGCAGATGCAATAGTTCAATGGTTTAATCCATTGTGCCACCACGGCTCCTTTGTATGGTATTATAAAGTATCTTGCCCAATGTATGGTGTTATAAAGTATATTGCCCAATGTATGGTGTTACAAAGTAACAATAGGCAATGACCCCTTGCAACAACTTTGTTCCCACTTGTTGAATCATTATTGAAATGGAACATTGTGAAATACTTGTTATTAAAAAAATTGATGTTGTTGTTGGTAACTGTGTTAACACTCTGTGTTGTGGTCCCAAAGTCTGGTAAATTCCACTGTATCTATAATGTCAATTTAATGCAGATTGACACCACAAATTGTCTTGACTCGGTGATATGGAATTCTGAGAGTTGTAGTTTTCCAAAGTTTTGAGCCTTCTCTGCCAAAGAGTGCAGGTGCCCCACCAAACCACAACTCCCATGATTCCATAGCATTGAGCCATGGCAGTTCAAGTGGTGTCAAAATGCATTAATTCAATAGCGTAGATGCACTCTGTCTTCCAGAGGAATATCTCCGTCATGCAGGAATCATCAAAATTCTTAGGAGATATGAAAGAGTCTACAGCAGCCATGGGCAAACTTGGGCCCTCCAGGTGTTTTGGACTTCAACTCCCACAATCCCTAACAGCCTCAGGTCCCTTCCTTTCCCCCACCTAGCTACTTAAGTGTTAGAAATTGTGGGAGTTGAAGTCCAAAACATCTGGAGGGCTGAAGTTTGCCCGTGCGTGGCCTACATCTTTCTTATGTTGACCGAAGGTTCATCCACACACCATTGTAGCAGTTGCGTATATGTGTGTGTGTACATATATGTTTGTATGTTTTTCCATGTTCTTTTGACTTCAGCTAACAGGTTAGGGTAAGAGTTAAAGGTAAAGGTTTACCCCTGATATTAATTCTAGTCATGTCTGACTCTAGGAGTTGATGCTCATTTCCATTTCTAAGCCGAAGAGTCGACATTGTCCATAGACACCTCCAAGGTCATGTGGCTGGCATGTCTGCAAGGAGTGCCATTACCTTCCCACCAGAATGGTGCCTATCAAACTACTCACATTTGCATGTTTTCAAACTGCTAGGTTGGCAGAAGCTGGGGCTAACAGCAGGAGCTCACGCCGCTCCCTGGATTTGAATTGCCAACCTTTTGGTCCAAGTTCAGCAGCTCAGCAGTTTAACCTGCTACGACACCAGGGGCTCCAGGTAAGAGTTAGGTTGACTTTAAAGTACTAGAATTGTCTGGCACTCTAGTACTTCATGGAACTACAAGTCCCAAATGTAGGACAGAGCCATTGCAAGTGAAGTAGTATAAGCATTATGCAAACATAGAATCCTGGAGTTGGAAGAGACTTCATGAGCCATCCAGTCCAATCCCCTGCCAAGAAGCAGGAAATCACATTGAAAGCATCCCTGAAAGACAGCCATCCAACCTCTGTTTAAAAGCCTCCAAAGAAGGAGCCTCCACCACACTCTGAGGCAGAGAGTTCACTGCTGAACAGCTCTCACAGTGAAGAAGTTCTTCTTGATGTTCAGGTGGAATCTCCTTTCCTGTAATTGGAAGCCATTGTTCCGCATCCTTGTGGAATGTAGATATATCCGCATTGGTTTCTTGCTGGTTTGTATGAAAGTTACATTTGGGGAGGGGGAAATCGGCGCTGTGCAATATTGGTGGCAGCTGACAGAATCCTTTTAAAAAGAGAATAATGAAACGGCAGTACTCTCTTACCATTTTCTCTTTTTTCTAAAAAGGGGCGAAAAAATCAAAAACCCAGAGGGAGGGAGGGAAAAAAATAATCATTTTCACCTGAATTAAAGTATCTTTGATCTTTGTATTTCATTGAACTTTTTTTCTCCCTTTTTTGCTTCAGAGAGAATAGATTAATAAACACTTTCAAATGGAAAAATATTGTTGGAGAAAAGGGTTTCGTTTTATCTTTTTTTTTAAGCAGCCAGCTTTGTTGCTAACCTGTCTGTGGTGTTCCATCCACTTTTCCCTTTTGTCTTGCCGTTTTTTTTAATGTTACTAAGAAATGAAAAAAGAATCAATCTTTTTATAATCATCCTGACCTTTCCTGGTAATTTTAGATTTCTATTTTATTTTATTTGTCCGACAAAAGTTCTGCTTCTCTCTCTCTCTCTCTTTTGTTTTCTGCTCATTTTGAAGCCGGCAGATGATAAAAAACAAAAACAACGCAACATTTTTCTTTTTTGCCATGTTATTTTAATCAGGCTGAATGAAAGAGCAAATCAGAAAGAAGGGATTTTAATCTCCCCCCGAAGCAAAACTGCCTCATACATCTGTCATGTTTGGGATTAGTAGAACTCTTTTAAGGAGCCCGAGACTTTTAAAACAAAGTATTGAGCATTGTGCTGACCTCGTTTCCATTCTTGCGATATTCTCATTAATAAGAGTGGAAAGGCCTAAGACATCTGTTAGCTCTAGTTTTTAAGAATATTACACACAGGCCTTGTCAACAACAAAAACAACCCACAGATCTTCCAAATGGAACAATTGGGATCATTTCTTAATGGAACGGGTGGAGAAAATGCAGCCGCAGGGTCTCATAAAGCCCCGCTCCATCCATCATTTTTTTTTCACAGCCCCTCAAGACCCAAATTTCTTTAAAATGTTTTTAAAATATACCCAAATATCCACTTCAACCCAAGGGAACCCATTCTTTCCAAAACAGTGAACAAAACATTGGCGTCCAGGATACCTCTTGCCTATGGGTACATCCACACCAGGCATGAGCAAATCTCAACCCTCCAGGTGTTTTGGACTTCAACTCCCACAATTCCTAACAGCTTGTAGGCTGTTAGGAATTGTGGGAGTTGAAGTCCAAAACACCTGGAGGGCTGAAGTTTGCCCATGCCTGATCTACACTGTAGAATTGCTATAGTTTGACACCCATTTAAACTTCCATGGCACCATGCAATGGAGTCATGGGTGTTAAAGTTTTACAAGGTCTTTAACCTTCTCTGCCAGGGTGATGATTCCAATTTATTTATTATTTATTTACTGCATTTATATACCGCTTTTGTTACCCCTGAGCAAAACTGCAAAATTCAATGCCAAACATACATGTGAAAAAAATAACAAAGAGGTCAAATCATAAACAATAAAATAAACAACATCATGTGTACTTATCGAACAACTCAAAAATAACAAAATTAGAAATGTAAATATATAAATAAAACATTTAGGCAATAGCCCTAATATTAGTAGGCAGTTAAAGATTTCACAGCATTCATCCATGGCAGTTAAAGTGATGCCAACCTGAATTAATTCTACCTTGTAGACCAAGCATGGGCAAAGCTTGGCCCTCCAGGTGTTTTGGACTTCAGGTCCCACAATTCCTAACAGCCTATTTGATGGCTAGCTCTAATATTAGTAGACAGTTAAAGATTTCACGGCATTCATCCATGGCAGTTAAAGTGATATCAACCTGAATTAGTTCTACCGTATAGACCAGGCATGGGCAAACTTTAGCCCTCCAGGTGTTCTGGACTTCAGCTCCCACAATTCCTAACAGCCTACAGTAGGCTGTTAGGAATTGTGAGAGTTGAAGTCCAAAACACCTGCAAGGCCAAGCTTTGACCATGCCTGGTGTAGACACACCCTAGAAGTTGATTTCCAATTGACTTAAAGTTGATATGACATCACGTGTTGGAAGGTGTCTAGAGAAGGCCAACTAAAATTGTCAGAGGTCTAAAAATCAAGCCCTATGAGGAATGGCTGAAGGAGTTGGGTTTGTTTGACTTGCAGAAGAGAAGGTTGAGATGGGACGTGATAGTCATGCTTAAATATGTGAAAGGATGACATATTGTAGTATGGAGCATGCTTGTTTTCTGCTGCTCCAGAGTCTAGGACAAATGAGAACAGATTCATACTATAGGAAAGGGAACATTAAGAGGAAGCATGTGACAGTAAGAGCTGTTCAGCAATGGAATACTCGAAGTGTGATGGAGTTTCCATCTTTGAAGGTTTTTCAACCAAGATTTGATGACCATTGGTCAGGATGGCTTGGATTGTACATTCCTGGACTTTATAACACCAGAGGTCTTTTCCAACTCTATAATTCCAACTCTATAAAAGCTCTTTCATAGCCTAATATGCCCCAGAGATGGCATGAAAGGTAGTGAAGGTGCCTCTTCCTACAAACTAGGAAGCATTTGGAGTAGAAAAATCTTTTATTTCTAGAAGTCCTGTGGTTCTAATGTCTCCTGAGTCTGCCTCTGGGGCCAAAGCACCTCCTATCTCAAATAATTGTCCATGCATGGTTTCCTTCTAAAGTTGGGCAAGCAGCCCTCCAAGTTATATGTCATCTGCAGTATGTTTTGGTGCAAATTGTAATGCAACATCTTCCTATCTCTATCCCACTAGTCTGTGTTGGGTCCCTTTCTAGGGGCCCCTGAACAAGATGGAGCTCAGATTTTGTCCTTCCCCATCTACTCCTTCTATACTACTTTGAAAGGGAACTCAGGATATAGATATTGGGACCTGTCTTTTACAGTCAGCATTAGAAGCCCACTCCCTCGCCCCACAAACAACTCCAGCCTGAATCTGACTAATTTATTCCAATTAGACATATAGAATCAATTAGGCAATGGCAAGTCCACATGCAGGTTGATTCCATTGCTTCGACCTTCCAGTGGTGACTGACAAGGAGATCCATAAACCCCCTGCTTGACAAGTCAAGAACTGGTAAGGTAAAGGTAAAGGTTTCCCCTGACGTTAAGTCCAGTCATGTCTGACTCTGGGGGTTGGTGCTCATCTCCATTTCTAAGCCGAAGAGCCAGCATTGTCCGTAGACACCTCCAAGGTCATGTGGCCATCATGACTGCAGAACTGGTAGGCACTAGGAAAATATCTTTCTTCCCTATTTCCAATCAACCAAAAAGTTGTCCTCTTCAACTGGAATCTACCATAAGCATGGGCCACTGAAGAAGTCCCAAGTGACTTTTCAATTAGAGAAATAGAAAAAAAAGAATAATCAGGACCAGAATTGATTTTCTCTTCAGCTCACATCTTGTCTTGCCTATCTTTACTTAACTTCTATTGCTTCTACTTTTGGCTCTACTTTCACTTCTGCTTCTACTCTTCCTCCTTCTTGATAAAGGTTTCTCCCCAAAAGTTTGATGGAAGATGTTGAAGGCAACAAAACACCTATAGATCATAATAATGTCCTTGGGGGCTTCATCTGGTAAATGGGCTACAACTGACCCACAGTTTGTGTATGTGTGTGCCTAAACTTCACCCACTGATTTATGGTGACCCCATGAATTTCATAGAGTTTTTCTAGTCAATGAGTGCTCAGGAGTGGGATTGCCAGTTCCTTCTTCTGAAATATTGCCTGCTGCATCCAGTATCCATTTGTAGACTCCCATCCAAATACTAGCCAGGGCTATTCTTGCTTACATTTCAAGATCAGATGAGATCTGGCACCTTAGTCATGTTAGTCTAACATTTAAGAGCTCCATTCTTCACTCACACACAACCAAGAAAGGTACAACTGATATGTCTAAAACCCTCACTACAATCACTTGCTTTGGTTCTCATTTCTTTGCTTCAAGCTGCACTTTGAATATGGATAAGGCTTAGAATGGAGAAATTGCAGTTGTAATATTGCAAGGAGGATAACTTCCAACATTTCACAGATAATAACCAAGACACAGGAGGCCAAATAACATCAAAGTGTGGTCAAGATGGAAAAAAGTATTAATGAGGCAGGATATACAAGTTTGCTTTTGAATCTGTATGAAGGACAAAATTGTGTCCTCTATTCTCCAAAACATTGAGTTAAGTGAGTGCAAAATGCTTCACACTTTGTTTGTAGCAAGTGTAATAAGCTGAACCCAAGTAGATCAAAACTGGGTTGTTTTAAATGCAGCTGAAACACTGGGATGACAAAGGAGTAATCATCAAGACTGTTCCTGCCAATTTAAGACAGTAGGAGAATGTAAAGCAGGAACTATAGCACCTTACACATTATGTGTGTCATCTATCTATATCACGAATGTAAAATATGCATATCACTTTGCATAATAAACATTAGTTGTGATTATGATTACAATGTGTCATAAAGAAACCATGATATTCTTTTTATAGGGGAATAAAGCTGGGTTTGTTCTCAGAATAAGTAGGAGAAACTATATTTTCTCAACTTAACATAGTTGGTCCAAGGAAGGCAGAACTTGAAGAAAAGTTACTGGGAACATAGTTACAGTTCCTACAATTCCCAGTTCCATGTGACCAATGACTGCACAAGTTTTGAGAGGGAATCCTTCTCGTTGCAAGTAACTTTTCCAAACTCTGATTTTGCTATCTTATTTCCCAGTTGACATCCTTTCTTATAACTTGACCCCACCTTTTGCAATTTTGGCATAACCACTACTGCTTATGGATTGGTGGTTCAACTTTATCCCCATATCCCCTCCTTCTCCCTTGTAAGGAAGGGGCTGAAAAATCAAATAGTATTGCTGTACCATTATATAATTCTGTTTGGAATGCTTTGTACATTTGCAATTGCCACAGTTCAAAGACAGATATCACAGCGCCGAGAAGGGAAAAGAATGAAAGGGGGAAGGAACTCAAATGATCAAAGGCCTGAATCGCTCTCTCTTTGCCGAGAAACCAAGGAGGTTGAGGAATTTTAGTTAGAGCAAAGACAGCTAAGTGGGAGAGGGAGGTGAGATGGAAATTCATAACATTATGAATGATACCGAGAGGAAATTCATTCCCTCCCCTCTTTCTCTCACCGAAATATGGGGAATTGGAGTCATTCTGGGAATTATCTGTGGGCAGAATGCTGCTATATGTCATGCATTAAGTTCCATTTTTTGTGAAATGGTGAACAATTGCATTCAGTTCTAATATATGGAACTAAAGCCACACATTTTGTGGACTTGGCAGTGGTGCACATTGCACATGGATTTGTATCCCCACTTGGTTGTGGGTTCAGATGCATATTCAGTGTACTGGTTCAATTGTGCACTGCCGCCATTCAACACAAAGGTTGCCCAGCATAACTAATACGTAACTCCACATGGGAAGGTTTATGCTATGTGACCCCAATGTTGGATATCAGCCTATATGTTTGGAAAAGGCACAAGGAAATCCTTCATGCACAAGAAAATTAATTTATGGGACTTGATGAACCGTGATGCAATGGTGGCTGCTGAACCAGCGTAAAAGCTTTGGATTGATGGGAAATGCTATTGCCATAGTGGGTGAAAATAGGAGATTTTTATTCAGAAAGAAAGAAAGCATGCTCTACTTTATTTTATTCATTTATATCTCATTTTTCTCTCAATAAAGAGACTCAAGGCAGCTAAAATGTATTAAGAACAATATATGTTAAAACATGTGTCCTTAAAGCTGTAATTGGCTCATAAAGAGAGATACAGTCCTTAAAATAACCTGAACCCAAACCATAGAGCTATATAGGTCAAAAACAGCACTTTGAATTGAGCCCAGAAACAGACTGGCAGTGATACGCTCACTGAGTTCATCTACACTGTAGAATTAATGCAGTTTGACATCACTTTAACTGCCATGATTCTAGTTTGGTGAGGCACTAGAGCCTTTGGCAGAGAAATCTAAAGACTTTGTAAAGCTGCAATTCCCATAGTTCCATAGAATTGAGCTATGGTTGTTAAGGTAGTGTCAAACTACATTAATTCTACAATGTAGATACACCCTTGTGGCCAGCTACACTTAGGAGCCTGGCTCTAGCTCTCTGGACCAGCAGAAGTTTCTGAGCTCTTTTCAAAATATGTCATCTATCTGAACATGTGCAATGGAACAAACTGGTCAGTCAAGCCTTGCATAAGTAATCAAAATCAGTCTTCTAGAATTTGAACCTTCTTGAAGGGCTTTTCCAAAAAGCATCCAGGGAGTTAACTTTTCCTTTAATCGGTCTCCCATTATTTCATGATTCATTTTAGTGGACAGATGTATAGATCTATGCATTTACTTGTTTTAACATGTTTTATTGTGATTATCTGGGCTTGGCCTCATGTTAGCCGCCCCCAAGTCCCTTTGGGGAGATGGAGGCAGGGTATAAAAATAAAGTTACTTACTTACTTACTTACTTACTTACTTAACATGCTTGAGGTTGTTGGTGAGATGGGCTTATGTGCTCTCCACTTTTCTCTCTGTTTTGTTTTTCATGCAAAGCTCTTTGGAACAATTCTTGCCAGGAATACCCTGGAATATGGTCATCTTAGGGTTGCCATGATTCGGAAATGATATTGCACAACCAAATGCATAATCTAGTAAATGCATTGCATGCCAGTTCTGCTTCTGAACATTTAACCAAATACAACTATGGGCGTCAGACAAATAAGAGCCAACGTGGTGTAATGGCTTGGGCAATGGATAATGCTTTGTTTGCCTCTTTAGCTATAAAAACTCACTACTTGACATTAGGTAAATCACACTCAGAGGAAGGCAAAGACAACGTCCCTCTGAACCATTCTTATCAAGAAAACATAGTGATAGAGACATCTTAGGTTCACCGTAAGTCAGAAATAACTTTGAATAATAGAATTAGAAACCCATAGAATCACAGAGATGAAGAGACCACAAGGGCCATCCACTCCAACCCTTTGTCATGCAGGAACACAGAATCAAAGCATTCCTAACAGATGGCCATCCAGCCTCTGTTTAAAAATCTCCAGAGAAGGAGACTCCACCATATTTTGATGCAGCATATTCTACAGTCGAACAGCTCTTGCCATCAGGAACCTTTTCCTAGTATTTAGATGGGATCTCTTTTCCTGAAATTTGAATCTATTGCTCCATGCTGTAATCTCAAGAACAGCAGAAAATAAGCTTGCCCCCTCCTCTATGTGAGATCATTTCAAATATTTAAACAAGCCTATCATGTCCAATCTTAGCCCTTTTTTTCCTCTAAGCTTAAACATACATAGCTCTCTAAACCACTCATCATAAGGTTTGGTTTCCAACCCTTTAACTATTTTTTCCCTGCTTAGAATTAATTATGTTAGTTTTGGTTTAGTTGTCTAGTTTGTTAAGGTAATTTTGGATAGTGATCCTGTCCTCTGGAGCGAACCCTCCCAATTTGGCACCATCTGAAAATTTGATAAACATGTTGTCCAAGTCATTGATAAAGATGTTGAATAGCCATGAATAGCCCAGGAGAGAGCCCTCTTTATGGCCCCCACTAGCCACTTCTCTCCAGGATCATGAGGAGCTGTTGGTAAACACATTTGAAGCCACAGAACAACTTCAGGCAAAAATGTCCAAACACTTCTCTAGAGAAACATACACACAAATGAGATTCCAATCCATGTGTCTGTTATTACACCTCATTCTGTTGTGTTTTGCCTCTACTATGGAAACATTTACTATTAGACCTTGTATGAACTCGGGATCTTTTGAAACTCTGTGTTGGGAGGTTGGTCTTGGCCTTTGGCTCTGAGCTTGGCCAGGAGCCAGACTAACCTTGGCTGTGTATGCGGGTTGTGCGTGTCTCATTTAATCCCTAGTTGGCCAAGGCAGTGGATGTGAATCCCCCACGGAGCCTAATTGAAGGGTTGCACCATAGCTGTTGACTAGCAAGGAGAGAGGGAACTGGAAAATGACCTTGATTTGTACGCATGTTTTGTGGGGATAATAACACAGAGGAAACAACCAGCATGGTTCAGACCCCCCTCCTTTCCTGGAAAGAGCCACGTGTGCAATATATTGTATGCAGAGAGAAACAGCTTTCATTATTAACAGGGCTATACCTTTTGGAGAGAAAGGTTGCCGTCGAACACATTCTTTGCATCTTGTTTGGGCATGCTGAGTAAAATATTAATGCCAGCCTAGGAAGGCAAGGTTATGGTGCAAAAAAGAAGAGCAGCAGGGGAGAGGCAGATGGTGCCAACGCACTGGCAGGTTCCCAAACACAGAGGGTATTTTTTTCTCCTTCTCCTTTCAGAGGAATAAAAATTCAAAACACTGCAGGCATCTGCCAGTTTGGATGCTTTGACTTCATGGATGGAATTTCACCAAGGCCAAGAGGAGAAGGCAGTGAAACGAAGCAACCACCTTTTGTTGGGAGATTTAAAAATTTTAATTGACTTACTTTAATACATTTGTGGATTTCACTTTTGTAGCATTGGCTATTCATGGGTTTTATTGATTTGGTCTCTCTAAGAGTCTCTAGGTCCTCCAGAAGATCCTTAGAGTTAATTGATCAAATAATCACATTGGAGAACCTAGAGAGTCTTAGAAAGAACACTTGTTCTCTAGACATTTGTAGGTTCTCAAACAATTTTGATGGACAGATCCTTCCTTGGAGGCTTTTAAACAGAGGTTGAATTGCCATCTCTGAGGATGCTTTGATTGTGCTTTTCCTGCATGGCAAGGGGTTGGACTAGATGGCCCATGTGGTCTCTTCCAACTCTATTATTCTGTGATTCTATGGACTAAGAGTTTTGCTGAAAAACATAGTGAGTCCTAGAGGCTGTAAAAAGTGTGAGGTTTTTTTCTTTATAGTTTTCCCAAGTGAATAGGGGTTGCATTCCTCTAACCTCATCAAATGTAAAGTGCTGACTGTAATATATTTGTTAGATTCAGTGATATTTGGTTGTACTGATTCTGTGTCTTGATAGATGTTTAGATGTTTCAAAGAAATAGCATTGTTAAATGTGTCTATGAGCCCCAAAGTCACCTGTCAACTTTGCAAATTTCATGGAGTTTTCTTAAAGATTTCCCATTGCTTCAAAATATAGCATAGAGTACATTGATATTCTTTGGTGACCCTTCATCCAAATACTAATCAGGCTTGGCCCTACTTAGAACCTAAGATCAGAAAGGAGCCTTAAGCCCACTTTGTAAACTACACATGTGCTTTCAAGTTGACTTTTGGTGGTACAGTAGAGTCTCACTTATCCAACATAAACAGGCTGGCAGAACGTTGGATAAGCGAAAATGTTGGATAATAAGGAGGGATTAAAGAAAAGCCTATTAAATGTCAAATTACATTATGATTTTACAAATTAAACACCATGTTTTACAACAAATAGACAGAAAAAGCAGTTCAATACATTGTGACATTATGTAGTAATTACTGTATTTATGAATTTAGCACCAAAACATCACAATGTATTGAAAACATTGACTATAAAAAACATTGGCTACGAACAAATTGACTACAAATAAAGATAGAATTGCATAAAATGAACTTACAGTAACAACAGTGTCGGAAATTAAATCCGTAAAAAAATTCAGTCCTTGCTGCTGTGAGAAACAGCAAGTGGATCAGGGCGGGAGGCAGACTGCGTTGGATAATCCAGAATGTTGGATAAGTGAATGTTGGATAAGTGAGACTCTACTGTACCATTAATTTCCTAAGTTTTTCATAGGCAAGGGATGGTTTGCCAATTCATTCCTCTGAAATATAGCATACAGTACACAGTATTCCATCCAAGTACTAACAAGGACTGACCCTGCTTAGCTTTTAAGATGGAACCTGGTGCCTTCAGGGTAGTTAGACCTATATCTTCCAACATTTTAGAGATGAAAACTGGACATATGGGACCAAACAACATCAGTGTGATCAAGCTAGAAAATGTTATTAATGGGAATTAACTCATAAACTCGAGAGGCTGCAGCAGTTTGCTTTTGTCTGAGCCAACTGGGAAGGGCAAGAATGAATGTCTTCTTCTCTCTTTTCCACCTGCTGAGTTAACTTAGAGCACAGTTTGCTGCAATGGACAAAGGTTAAAGTTGGGAGTAAGAGATAGAAACAGGGAAGCTGAAAAAGTGGGACAACAGAAGATTAATTAGGAAAGTCCCTGTCAACAATCAGGACAGTTGGGGAATACTTTAAAATTGCTGTTCTTGTGTAGTTCATTATATGCAACACATAGAATGTGACACATACAGGAACAAGGATGCATGAAAGTTGCATGGTACTTTAAAGAAGCTTGGGAGCAAAATCAGAAACAGGACCTAACACTCTAAAATCACACAGTGAGGAAAACCTAAATCCAATTGCTCGAATCAATTGCTGAATGGTAAATCAATATTTATGTAAATCCCATTGATTCAGTTGGCTTACTCTGTTTGGGACTAGAATTGGATATAGGCGAGATGATACAGAAAAATGAAACAGAGTAATTCAACTTGGATCCAGCTGGGAAGGAACTGTGTATATGTGTTATTCAATTGAAAAAAAGCAAAGGAAAGTTTTAATAATTCATTATATACTACTCTAGTGGCCCTGGCAGGATAAAAAGTGATACATTATTTAATTGATTGATTGATTGATTGATTGATTGATTGATTAGATTTCTGCACCACTTTTATATGCCCCCATTCCTTTGTGGAAGAAGTAAATTCCATCATTCCCTTCTATCTTCCCTTTCAAAATCCTAGAAAAATACATATCTATCACAGGCAGATCAACTTCTGTTTTAGTGCCAGGATCTTACACCTGTATTTAGTGAAGGAAAACTTGGTTTATTGGCTCTCCCTTGCTGTATCTCTCACATTATTCTAGGGCAGCATAGAAATGTGACTCTCGGATTGCTCCAGTGTACCTCCTGGGATGCCCAAAGGACTCAGTGCCCCCATAACAGTTTGGCAGAGAAAGCCTATTTGAGGCTGGGGGTAAACACTACAATGAGATTTTAAACACTCCAAAATTTTGTATTTGGACCAACACAAAAATAATACCAGGAATACCGACTATTTTCCATATCTTGATATGGATGCAGCACCAGAGCATTCCCAGAACCCTTTGTCATCCAGATGGCAGCCAGGCTGAGGGTGCATTGGGGCCACCACTGCTCTTTTGCTGATCCAAACAGAGCCTGGCAGAGCCTTGCTGACAATTGAAGTCACAACTGGGTGTCCAGTCATATGAACAGCAGAAGCAACACCACCACCAAGGTTCTGCTGTGGAGCAACTTCTAGCCCATGGCACAATAGTGAATATGTTGACATGTGGACACTGGGTTAGACCAGATCCAACCTAATCCATCTATGCTTCAGAAACACTGGGATTAATTCCAGCCAATTCTGATTCTCTTTGTTGTAAATCAAGAACCAGAAGCAGTGCATCTGATGCAAAACCAGCTGTGCATCATGCGGACTCCCCACAGCACTTGCAAGGTCAGTCCACTTTGTGTTGTCAAAGGCTTTCATGGCCGGAATCAACGGGTTGTTGCATGTTTTCCGGGCTGTATGGCCATGTTCCAGAAGTATTCTCTCCTGACGTTTTGCCCACATCTATGGCAGGCATCCTCAGAGGTTGTGAGGCCATAGATATGGGCGAAACGTCAGGAGAGAACGCTTCTGGAACATGGCCATACAGCCCGGGAAACATGCAACAACCCTCAGTCCACTTTAATTGGCTCATATAGGATGTCATGCCATGGATGTCTCACAGGCCATATTCCACCCTGAAATTGAAAAAAGCAATAGGAAAATGGGAAGACCCCGTGGCAAATTGAGAGATTCAATTAAGTTTGCAAGACCTAAGCAGGGATGTTGGTGATATAGAATGACCTGGAGTTCTCTCGTTCACACGGTCAAAGTCAACTAGATGACATTAATAATAACAGCAACAAAAAAACCTATGTTCTTGTATTACTTCACATATCCTTTCAGCTCAGAGCTGCATGGGCTGATGAAATGAGAGTGAATCATCTCTTTTTGCCCCTGGAGGCCCGAGCCCTGTATATCTAAGTGCTCGCTGCTGGTTTAAGAAGAAAGTCGGGTTTATTGGGCACATACGGATTTGTAAGGCAGCATTACAATCCTCCCACAGTGAATGTTATTGCAAGGTACACAAGATATCTCTGGAGGTGGCTGCATACATACAGCACTTAAATCCAGAAGTACCATTGGCTTAATCTGCAGGTGAACCCAGGAGGGGCTTTTTGATTTGATGAAAAAAAGGGGTTGCTACAAGAAACAAGAATTCCTCAAAAGCAAGATTTTTGCTTTTGAATTCTTGTATTCCGTTTGCATGGCTTTCCGATTCTCTCGCGTTGCAGCCTGCTAAGTTTTCTTGTCAAAATATTTTCCTCCCTGCGCAACACCTACGTGCTGTTTTCAAATGGCTTCAAAGGCAAAATTTGTATTTAGAATTACCAAGAAAGGAAACAAATATAGAATTTTAAGTATGATATTAATATATGCTCCGTCCACATTTGGAACACTGTGTACCATTCTGGTCATCCAGCCCGTCTCAGGAAAGAAAATATCAACACGTAGGTCTCTGCCAAATGTTCAATCATGAATATTTTCAAGATGCACATTGTGTTCTTGGGGGAGCCATTTTTTCCCTGAAAAGCCCTTGTTTTTCCAGATCATCATAATTTCCTGGCTTGTTCCTATTTCACTGCCATTTCCCTCCTTCTGAGTGCATTCATTGAATGATCCCAACCAATCAGGGAGCATGTTGGGAGTTTCCGGGGGGAAATTAAGCCATCCGTATGTGGCAATACTTCTTCGAGTGAGTAATCCAAGCTGACCAAGGGCACATTGGTGCTCCTCTAAGCAGTCAAAGTGCTTGAAAACTGGCAATACAGAATCCCTATTAGCCATTCAATATACTGGGCAATAATTCCATCCTCCCACAATATTTACTGACAAATAAACGACAACAATAACAACCTGTGGTCACAATAATTTTCATTGGTTATTTCGTCAGTGATTTAGTAAACCACTTTGAACATTATTTTCAGTGGAAGTTGGGTATAAATGTAAAATTTTGGGTCCTAGTATGTCACATCTTCATGCTGTTGGTATGTGCCTTCAAATCTTCTCCAATTTATGTCAACTCAAATATAGAGTCTTCTTCGCCAGCTGATTCCAGAGCATTGAGCCATAGCAGTTAAAGTGGTGGCAAACTGCATTCATTCTACAATGTAGATGCATCTGAGTTATGCAACATAGATCCTCATAGCGAATTCTGCCCATTGCTTGCTACTCTTATTCCAAAGCTTGTCCTTTGTGTGTGTGAATATATCTGCATACACAGACAGAATATATAAGAAAGAGAGAGAAATCAACTTTGGCACCTTCTTTGTGTTTTAGATGCACACAAATTCCTTTATGCATATGAAAGTACTTATTTTTTGGCCAGGATGCAACACATGTATTTCATTCCCAATCACAAAAGCAGAGTTCTATAAATGTAACTGTTTTACATTCAAGGGTGCATTCTCAGATGGTATGTCACTGTTTGTCAAGGTCTTCAATGTGCCACTTGATCTATTGGGATTGCAGTAAAAGCAAGCAGATTCATAGATAGACAATTGGTCGCACAATTCTGGTATTCAGCCAAAGGAAGATGTCACTCAGTCACCACTTAACTACATGAGCATAGATTAGATTTACACTAAGTAAGTACACTTCATGATCTCGTCTTAAAAGAGATTTCCATGCTTTTGAATGCTGCCATCACAATCACAAAAAAAGAGCTAAGGGAGCATGAACATTTTCAATAAATGTACCACCTTTTCCCTGGTTTGATTATTCTCTAGAGATGGTGGCTGCTGCCATTCTACCATGTTTCCAAATGTCCTGATGGGCACACAAAATACAGCAGTTTTTCAACTTCTGTATTTGCCTAGGGTTTTCTGCAATGGTGCTACCATTGTGTAATCGTGGAGTAACTAATGCACCACGACCTGAAGTGCAATGGCCCGATGTACAATGGGCATCAAGTATGAGCTAGAAAGTGCCAAGTGGATAGTCTGATCTACATTAAAAATGCCTCAACTGAATTGAAGCATCTTGCCCAAATGCACATTTTCACAAGTGAAAGGTGCAGTGATTCTACATAACAGCCTATGTTACTACAAAGCCTTACCTACATTGTTAGTGAATTGTGAAGATGTGTATTAGCCATCTGGTGTGGTATTGGGTATGTCTGATGAGCCTTAGACACTTCTCATGTGCATTGGGCTCTTATGATGTACATTGAGCACCTCCAACTTTCAACAGGTACTCCTGTTGTGCTCCAGGACCTTCTCTCTGAATGACCACCCACGTTTACATTTGTGCCCATTGGACATTGAGCCATGTTACATCAGTCACTCTACTAACTATTAAGCAACAGATGTCCACCTGTAGTAACATCACAGCAACTTCTAACTGAATATAGACATCATGAAAAGACTCAGTTCTTATTACTATTAGTCCACTTACAAAGACATAAGTCCCACCCTGAATTCCACACAGGGTTTGGTTGCATTTCTGCAACATAACTTTGGCTATGTAAATTCCAAAAAGTAGACTGTGGGGTCAGATCTCAGCCAATATCTCTTTAAACAACCACCATTTTGTGTTTGCTCTCTGATTTTATCCGTTCCCTCCCAAAAACAAAGTGCTTCTGTCATCTGAATGCTTTCAGGACTAAATGGATCTCTCTAAGCCCCTTCAGAGTGATTCCCTACAGCAAGCCAAAGGCATCCTGGCTGCCTCTGACTTTGCCAACAGAATGCTATGGGCTATGTGCTCTTGGAGGACTGTGCCTTTGTCTTCCCTGCTTTTGCAACAGCAATCATTATCATCTCATCTCATACTCTAAATGAGCTATTCCTTTTCCCCAAGTGTTGGACTACAACCTGCAGCATGTGTGGCCAATGGGAATTATAGTCTAAGCCATCTGGACAGCTAGATTAGAGAAAAATGAACTCAGTCATATTTAGTATTTTGACTGCTATATCTATGACTTGTTGTGGTGCCTCCTCTATTGATGTCTTCATGATGGCAGTTCAAAATGCTCACAGAGCTTTCAGACTGGCCATAGTTGTGCTGTATAACCTACAGATACCTAGAAAAGTCTTCTCCATAGAGCTCCATATAAGATCTCTCCAGGAATGTCTAGGTTATCTATGCTCACCTCCTCCATGGAGACACACTGGAGTACCTAGAATTTCCTTGAGAGATGTTTTCTCAGCTAAAAATAATCCTTCCTCTAAAGTTGAGATAGTATGGCTTGCCCAAGGTCATCCACATAGTTTCTACCGTGTTTCCCCAAAAATAAGACAGTGTCTTATATTATATTTTGCTCCCAAGGATGTGCTAGGTCTTATTTTCAGGGGATGTCTTGTTTTTCCATGAAGAAGAATTCACATTTATTGTTGAACAAAAAAAATGAACATTTATTATATACTGTACAGTAGTTTTCATCACAAACCAACATAACCAAACCAGACAAACTGTGACTCCTGTCAAGAATTTCTTGTTATTACCATTATTTCCATGTACAACTCATATGTACATTTACCAATCCTGCATGCTATGGTGTTTTGTTTGGCGGGCGCCGAGCATGCTTCCAAACAAAAACTTTGCTAGGTCTTACTTTCAGGGGAGGCCTTATATTTAGCAATTCAGCAAAACCTCTGCTAGGTCTTATTTTTGGGGATGTCTTATTTTCGGGGAAACAGAGTATGGCCAAACAGGGATTCAATCCTTAGTTCTCTGAGTTTTAGATCAACTTTCAAACTACTACACCACACTGTCTCTTTTAAAACATTTATTCCTAGTTAGGTTTCTATAAGCTACTACAGAATTGTCCTAACTGAGCATGACAATTCTCACAGTCTTTAAGGAGCAAAACTGACTTTGTTTGCATGTACATGCACAAGTGCTATCTATCTATAGCTACATCTATATCTATCTATATCTGTGTACATGCATGCATGCTTTGGATAGCATAGGGAAGGTTTAACACCCCTGTGGTGTTTGTTTTGCTCTCTGTGCCCTCTTCAGAAGATTTCACTTCATTCTCTGTCCCTGTGATAACTGGGTTTTTTTTAATGGCTTGTTGTGGAAACAAGGATTGGTGATAAAGCTTTAGTTGAGACACATTTTCCCCAAGGTAACTCTCAGAGGAGTGAATTTCCCTTCCTAGGGGGTAGATTTTCTCTCACTTCCTGTTGTCTCATCTCCATTTGTAACTATGAGCCATTTGTAAGTCAGATGTTAGTAACTCGGGGGCTGCCTCTACTTAGAAGATACACTTCATCATCTTTCTGTGTTTGGTTGGGTTTTGGTGGAATCACATTCCCATTGGTCTGAGAGAATGTGAAAGAGTGGATTGTTATAAGGTGGATGGCAAATAAAACTATGCCGTGTTTGCAATGTGTGCCTTTGTGTGTGTTTGTCAGCGTGTCTATTCCTGCCATCCAAGAAATCGTCTTTCTTGTCAAAGGGCACTGGGAAGTGTGAAACCACCCCAAGGGGGGGGGGGGGGGGCTGGCTGATTTCAGAGCGATTTTGCCTCCTCATTACGCCTTATTGCTTCTGTCTCTTTGACTCCGTGTGATACACATTCTGTGTCAAGTTTTCACTTCTCATTTGACAGAAGGAAGAGGGGACTCAATATTGGGACGACAAGCTGGCAGTGGCAACAGAGCCTTCGTAGTGAGCTAACATTTTTCTTTGCTCCTGGCCTCTGTTTATATTTTAAGTTTTCATGACAGATGTAGCAAGAAAGCAGAAAGATCCATGCAGAAAATGCTCTTGGTTTGGGACTGCAGGCTTCCATATTTTGCTCTGAAGAATTCCCTGTTTTTTTTTTAAACAGAATTTGGGAAGCAGACAATATGGGTTATCTGCTTTGATAATCTGGATTATATGATAGTGTAGAAGGTCCCTAAGGCAGTCATTGACTTCTAAAGCAGTGGTGTCATGGATCCCCTTTTAGACTGTCCATGGTGCTGGACCTCTTAGGCTAGTTCCTTCAAAGATAGAAATCAACCTCAAAGCTGAGGCACAGCATCCTGGCATGGACTTTGCCAGCTAAATCACCATTGGAAAGAACCAATATTTGAAAATCTGTATCTTGGATGCAGCCATGGTTTATCTTTATAAAATGGCCAGAGTTTGGAGCCACTTCTAAATGAAATGCAGGAAAACTGGCCCATCACAAAGCACAACCCCGACTCTGACCTCTTCAACTAGGATGATTTTCATTGCCGAATTTCTAAAAGTCAAGTGTGAATTGGCCCTCTGCAACATCTGTGGGCATGGGAGGAGAGGGGAGAAATGCCGGGGCTCACCGCAGCTTCCCTCTCCATGTGATTTCATCCCCATTTGACTCTCCTACCACCTTCTGTCTTCAATAAAAGGCGAGATGCAAAGCGTGTCCCTTAATCTCCAAAACAGCAGCTCACCGCTGAGAAAATGATATAGATGTAACTTCCAGCATCATACACTTTCTTTTCCATTTATATGCAAATGCCGACCTTTCACCCAGGCTGTCTCAAAGAAGTATTTCCTTAAAAATGCAAATGGCATGTTTCTGCCAGTTGCTCCGGCTGAGGCTTTCGTGTGGTATTATTACTACTATTATGTCTTTTAACCTTACCGGCGCTGGAAAAACAACTGCTAAACTGCACCTTACTAATAATTTACTTTCACAGCCCAAATCCAAAAGTGACAGATTTGGTGCAAAATTGGGAATTGTGGAGGTGATGCAGAGCATGGAGAGCCTGAGGACCAGAAGGTCTCCAATCCATAGATGAGGGCATACCTCCACTGGAAAAGCTGGCACAAAATACTGATTGTTGTAATTATGTGTGAATGTGATGAATGTGAAGGTCTGTTCTCCATTTTTAATTTTGAGGGCTGCCATTAGTGATGTCAAATCTCAGGGCCTGGCCCCTCTCCAGGTGGAGGATGAGGGTGTAAATTCTCGTTTTGATGGACTCTGCTCCAGGTAAGAGGGAAAGATTGTGTGCAAATCTCCAGCTCATTGGGTAGAGCAGCAGTTTGCTACAATTTTGCCAGGCTTAATTAATTTGTTACTGCAACTTAGCAAGGACTCTCCAGGTAGTCTCTGTAGTACTTAGTTAGCTTTCTCCTTCCTACCCAGACATTTGATTGCCAGGACTCACCCTCCACCCTACTCTGCAAGTGATCTAGCTTGAAAGTTAATAATAATAATAATAATAATAATAATAATAATAATAATAATAATAATAATAACAACTTTATTTTTATACTCCGCCCCATCTCCCCAAAGGGACTCGGGGCGGCTTACATGGGGCCTTGCCCGATAAAACAATCAAATATCAAAACACAGCAATAAAACAGTTATCCAATAAAAACATCAATTGCAATAAAAACAATCGTTAAAATCAACATAAAACATACAATATTAACACTGGAGACTAATTCATAGAACCCAGGAAAAGTGCAACATGTGCCGAAATGGGCCGAAATGGGGAAGGTAATTTCACAGTTGAAGTGGACAAAGTGCAATATAGCATTGGCAACACCTCGAGAATGGGGCTATTATAAAATGGGCAGACAGATCAGTCTGACACCAAATTAAGTGTCAAAGGCCTTTTGAAAGAGCCAGGTTTTTAAGCTCCTCCGGAAGGAGAGGAGGGTAGGGGCCTGCCTGATCTCTCTAGGGAGAGAATTCCAAAGCCGGGGGGCCACAACGGAGAAGGCCCTCTCTCTCGTCCCCACCAACCGCGACTGCGAGGGTGGTGGGAGCGAGAGAAGGGCCTCCCCCGATGAGCGAAGAGAACATGCGGATTCGTAGGGGGAGATGCGGTCTCTAAGGTAGGTGGGTCCCAAACCGTTTAGGGCTTTGTAGGTGATAACCTGCACCTTGAATTGGGCCCGGGAAATAAATGGCAGCCAGTGGAGCTCCTTAAACAGAGGCGTTGAGCGTGCCCTGTAATTCGCTCCGGTTAGGAGCCTGGCTGCCGAACGCTGTACTAGTTGTAATTTCCCTAAAAGTTCCCTATCTTATATCTCAAAATAACCACAAGGAAATTATTCCCTCATTTCACCTTGAGCTAAGAACAATATTTTAACACCAATGTCTATTTTAATTTCCAAACAAGAAAACATGTTTTTCTCTGTGTGGGTGCATACGTGGGTGTGTTTGAATGACAAGCTGTGACCAACTGTAGTTGGGACTTAGTGGATAATGTATAGTATCAGAAGGAACTATCTTGTTTTGACCTAGAAATCTCAAAGCCTGGAATGATCCTGAGTTGGCAAGACTAGCTGGTATCCTGTCAATGTTTTCTGCACTTATACATGCAGCTGTACTTCTTTGGCCATGGCGCAATGTCTGTATTCAGTTCACACTCATTAAGAGGATTTCTGAAAGTGCAGCAGTTGCACCTGTCATCATATATTCTTGGATGTTACATAGCTACCTTTCTGTGCCTTTGGTGTATCACTTGATTCACTAGGATTGCAGAAACAGACACTGTGCTTTCCCAGAAACAAGTGGAACTATTCGGAATCACATATAGTTAGCTGGACAAGGTCTGTATTCAGTAGAAGTGTGGAATAGCACAACCCACATTTAATGACACATCTGCAAATTGGCATTGAACAAATCAGATGTATAATTTGCTGTTAATTATTTATTTTATTGGGTTAGGGTTTTTTATATATATCCCAACCTTTTTCCTACTAATGGCACTCAAGGCAGCTTATAACACGCTACAAACAATGCCAATTTAAATTGTACAGAAAGTTCTGTAAGAAGTATCAATATAAAAGTTACTGAAAAGAGAATTAAATAGTTTATGGAATTAGAACCATCAATATCCATGAAAACACTGTATTGTTGTGTACCTTCAAATTATTTCAGACATATGGTGACACTAGGATGAATTGATCATGAGGTTTTCTTGGTGAGATTTGCCCCTGCCTTCCTCTGTGACCAAGACAGTATGGCTTGCCCAAGGTCACCCAGTGAGTTTCCATGACTGAGTGGGGATTCGAACTCTGGTCTCCAAAGGCTTCGTCTCAGAGAAGGGCGGGGTATAAATAATTGAAATAATATATATTTGATTGACTTACTGATTGCATCATCTGTCAACCTGCCAGAACTCCCAAGGCAATGAATAACATAAAAATATTGTTTACAGTGTTAGGCAAATATAAGTGAAGCAGCTAGGAGCATTTACGGAAAGCATGTGAAAATCAGTGAATAATCAAAGTCCAGTTCTTGTAGTCTGAATTCCAGTAGCTTGAAACGTCACTTTGTAGACTACAGCTCAGGATCCCTCAAACCAGCAAGACCAGACCAATATAGTCATGGTAATTCTGGAAAATAGCATTCAATAGTAATGTGTCCATGATCTAATGCCAATCTGCATCTTCATCTGCAGGGTGCCAGTTAGTGTAGTCTGTACCTCAATTTGCGACGAGAAATCGAATTTAGCATTCTGGTGGGTGAGTAGGTAATAGACATAAAATGATAGATAGACTTAAAAGATATTTAACCATAATAAGTGTGTTGCTTCTTAGAACAGTATCTGACTGAATGCAACTTCTCTGTCCTATTTGATCATGCAGAGAGGGGAGTGCTCTGTTTAGGCATGCATAAATCACAGGGAAGGCCTTACTGATGCTAAAAGAGCAGCTGAGAGGTAGAGAATGAGCTTTTATTTCCCCTTGATGTGCCCTGAAAGAAGACCTTGTGCTGTCTTCCTACCCTCCCTCTCCCTCCTCCTTCACCCAGTGCCAGCAGATTTGAACTAGATTATGCTCAGCTGTCAGCGGAAAACACCTCGGAGGCGTGTTTCTGCTGAGCCGGGAACATCCGCTCTAGAGCGAAGTCACACCAGATCTGACCTGTCTGAATCAGCAGCTTCGCCCCTCCCCCTCTTTCTTATGTCAATTAGGAATGAGAAGAATATTGGGGGGGGGGGGGGGGGGAGAGAGTCCCTAATGTGACATGGAAAAGCTTCAGCTATTACAGCCCTGCTTGAAGGATGGGGGAGAAAAGAGCATAATGTAAATAAACAGGGATAAATGTCAGTTGCCACATCTAAGCACAGAGAAGGAAATGTACAAGTAGAAGATGGGTGACACCTGGCATCAAAGCAGTATGTGTGAAAAGATCTTGTGGTCTTAATAAACCACAAGCTAACCCTGAGTCAACAATGTCATGCAGCGACTAAAAAAGCCTGTCCAAAAGCCTCACTAGAATGTAATTCAAGAAAGATATGTCCAAACTGGGGTCGCCTTGGTGCAGCAGGTTAAACCACTAAGCTGCAGAACTTGCTGACTGGAAGGTCAGTGGTTTGAATCCATGGAACGGTGTGAGCTCCAGTTGTTAGCCCCAGCTTCTGCCAACCTAGCAGTTCAAAAACATGCAAATGTAAGTAGCTCAATAGGTACTGCTTTGGTGGGAAGGTAATGGTGCTCCATGCAATCATGCTGGCCACATGACGCAGGAGGCATCTACAGACAACGCAGGCTCTTTGGCTTAGAAAGGAAGATGAGCACCAACCCCCAGAGTCAGGCTCAACTAGACTTAATATCAAGGGGGAACATTTACCTTTTTACCTTTATCTCCACACTGGTTTGACCTCTTATCATTTTTCTCCTTCCTCCAAGAGAGGAGTGGCAGAGTTTCTTTCATGTCAGAAGCAACCTGAGAAACTGCAAGTTGCTTCTGGTGTGAGAGAATTGGCCATCTGCAAGGATGTTGCCCAGGGGATGCCAGGATGTTTTGATGTTTTTACCATCTTTGTGGGAGGCTTCTCTCTTGTCTCCGCATGGAGCTGGAGCTGATAGAGGGAGCTCATCTGCACTCTCTCCGGGTTAGATTTGAACCAACAACCTTAGAGTTTCTGTATAGGCATACATGAGATTCTGTATCCAGTCAAAATAGTATCAAGCCTATTAGGATTAGTCTGTTGATGGAGTAGCTTTAACTCCCTTTTTTAAGAGTTGAAACAGATGATACAATGATGAAGGTGGCAGGGGTGATGCAATATTGCTAACCTTTGACCCATATGTAGAATTGGATTCTTTAGCCCTGTTTAGTGGAGCTCTAGTTTGGGGATTATAACTTCTGAAAATCACACACACCGTTAAAAAAAGAATTTGTAGAAGTTGTTGGAGGAACTCTAATTTCCAGAATCTGCAGCTAGCATGGCCAAAAAAGTGGCTTGCCCTTCCTGCGAGATATTTCATAATGTGCAATTGTTGGGTGCCATGTACCAGCAAACTACCATTCAGAAAAGTTCACAAAGATCTAGAAACTTTACTTAAGAAAAGAGAGTTGATTACAGTACAACATTTGTTGTTAAGTCTGAAGGGTGAATAACTACACAGTACATTTATAGGTAAAGAAATTCAGCTTTTCTTGCAGGCTCCCAACTCATTTGTCAATGAGCAAAACATGAGTCTTCCCATCATTTGTCCATTAACCCAAACATCCCAGGAGTATGTCTCCTCCCCACTTCATACTAAGATTCTCATGAAAACAACTTTGCAATTTCTGGTGGTTATAAACTACCTCTGCAGCTGGTCTTAAATCTACCAGCTGAAAATGAATATGTCCAAGCATATTCCCCATCATTCCTAATATGCAAGAAATGCAAGCATAGTTAAATGCATGGTAAGACACACCTTCCAGTGCCTATAATACATTGCCAATCCAAGCATCCTACATTTAAAAACAAAAACAGAAAATAAAACGGAACAGGACTCATACTCCTAATACAGAGTTTCCCTTTTCTTGTGTGTTTTCTGTTGTGAAAAGCTGCAAGGCCTAATTGCTGTTTGTTGAATCCATTTTTTCCTATTCCTTCAGAAAGAAGCTCCACATCTATAGTTTCTGTCCCTTGTGAATATTATTTACTTAAGCGACGCACTGAGCGATGCCTGGAAAATTTAGCCCTTGAAGCATGCATTTAATTTAAATCCTAATACAGAATGTTAAACTGTATATTGCACCACTAATGGCTAATCATTAAAGCCTATTAATTGAGGTTTAACAACTGTGTAATAGAGATACAGCATGCTCACTCCGTTAGTAAATATGATGTAATATCTGGCCAGGGTAAAAGCGATAGCAGCCACTCTCTAGAAATAAGGGGGAGAATTACACATAATTTCGTGAGAAGAAGCTGTTAACAAAAAGTGGTAGCTGCTGGCTTCCTAAATCAATTGGTGGCGAGTTCATTCCAGCCTTTAAGATGTACTTTAAAATTGCTATCTGTGGTGCTGAACTATATCCCCAAAATAGATTCAATACTTTGGAGTGCACCTTTCAAATCTGGACTAAAACCTGGATCAGATTAAGTACCGCACTGGCATGAAAGCAATCAGGTGCCACTGCTAAAAATACAAACTCAGATACATTTTTGAAAACCAAGAGTGTGACTTCCATTTTCCCATTTTACTTCTTATCCTCTCCTTTCCCATCATGTTTCTGGATAATTTCCAGTGAAATGAACTACTTCTGCCAGAAATTGGAAAATCCCTAAAGTGGCATCCTCTGTAGGAATTGGCTCAGTCTCCAGCTAAATTCTATGCTGGCAGAAGCATATCATAGAATCACCTGGAGGATCTAGAAAATTCCTAAAGAGGACTATTTTGCCAAATACAGGTAGGTGAAACTGAATACTGGTTCTATAGGCACAGGGATCATATTGTACATGATTCCATGGGGTGACTTTAACAAGCACCTGCTGATGTCCATACAAGATCAGCCCTATCATTAGATAGAGCCATTGATAGAGTCACTGAACGACAACTGGTCCTAGTTCATAATTGTGCAAAGATAAAAGGATTCCCTGGAACTCAGTGTAACTCTTTTACTTCCCTTCTCCCACATTCATTTTAACTGGGAACTAGTGGTGCCATTACAGATTTTAGATTAGGCTTCAAAGGACATGAACCCTATCTCCGAAAAAGGTTCAGTAAGTTGCATAGATCCTTTACAGTTCAAGTTAAAGCTCAAAGCAGATTCACAATCTGCTGTTGAACATTTCACTAACTATACTACAATGTACTTTGCCATTACCTGGGCATGAGGGTCCATGTGCATGCCATATCAGTGTGCGTACATCCTCTTCTAGGAAAGAGATCTGGCATTGCTGTGGGCCATCTACTCCAGGGCTGGATGCCCAGCTGAAAGCTGGCAGAGAATGGAGTTAAAGAGATCCGCCAGACATTAAGACTATCATGCTAATGTTCCAAAGAGATTATGATAACATCCAGCAATAATGTGAAAATGCAATCCCAAAAAGTGGCCACAACCTCCGCTTGGAGAATACAAAGACAAAGGCTGCTGGGCAGAGAACAGCTTAAGCTGCTTCAGAAATAACGTTTTATAATCATGGATTTCACTTTCCCTGATAGACCAGGGTTGATGAGACTTTCAATATGGTTAGTTAGAAAATTTGTCCGATGTCTTCTTCCTATTACCTTCATTCTTTTTATGTGGTTTGCCAATTAAAGTTTGGTACTATCCAAACACGCAGTGTTTAGATGCTTAATGATGACTACATATCTGTGGGGAAAGGAAGTGAGATTAAGGAAGAGCTGGAATGAGGAGCTTTATTTTTCAGGCAGTGATTTGTGAATCCTCTCTGAGTTTTAGTCCAGACTTTAATGAAACTGTCTAAGATGCTACAAACATCCCCAAAAATGGTTTGTGGAAGCCAATAACTGCCAGTAAGCTTAAGGAAGTCATTACACATAGAAGACAATGATAGAATAACATCAGATGTCAAGTTGAAAGGAGATTGCAAGTGATAAAGTCAAGCGAGGAACAGAAAGGATAAACTGAGGTAATCTTTAAGATAAAAGTTAGAAAAGGATTGAGAAGATTAACCCAACAAGGGGATGGTTAAGCATTACATTCACATCCCCATGTGAGCCGCCCCAAGTCCCCTCAGGGAGATCGGGTGGGATACAAGAATAAAGTAATTCTTCTTATTATTATTATTTTATTATGACACAGCAAACAAGATAGATATGCTGGATTTTGTATTATTATAATATGAAATTATAATATAATAATATAATAATATATATTATTATATATTATTAAATATATTTTATTATGACACAGCAAACAAGATAGATATGCTGGATTTCATATCACAAAATCACAAGTCGAACACTTCCCAAGTGTCTAGGACTGTGTGATGTATTTTCAGATGATGCGCGCAGATCCCAGCAGGGTGGCCTTTTGCAGCTGGCAGATCGTAATTTTGTCAATGTCTATTGTTTCCAAATGCCGGCTGAGATCTTTTGGCACGGCACCCAATGTGCCCATCACCACCGGGACCACCTGCACTGGTTTCTGCCAGAGTCTTTGAAGTTCAATCTTGAGGTCCTGATAGCGGCTGAGTTTTTCCTGTTGTTTTTCGCCATTATTATTATTATTATTATTATTATTATTATTATTATTATTATTATTATTATGTGTATTATAGAGTCATTAATTTAGAAGAATCTGAGAGGGTAGTCTGCTCCAACTCTCTGTCATACAAGTCCATACAACTAAAGCACTCCTGAGAAATGGCCATGCAACTTCTAGTTAAAGACCTCCAAAGAAGGAGAATCCACCACTAGCCTTCTTTCAAACTCTTATTGTCAGGAGGTTCTTTCTAATGTTTAAGTAGAAACTCTGTTCTTACAGTTGAACCCATTGATTTATGTTCTGGGCTCCAGAGCAGTAAAAAATGACCTCATTCACTTTCCACAAAATGTCCCTTCAGATATTTAATGTCAACTCTGTCTTCTCTTCTCCTAGGTAAACATGCCCACATTGCCCATCTCCCTAAGTTGACCCTTCCCAGGCTTCATTTTCAGAGCTTTGTTCATCTCAGTCGCCCTTTAGACAAGTTCCAGTTTGTCAATAACCTTCTTGTACTCTATGAAAATATCTACCAGTGGTTCCCAACCTTTGGGCCTCCAGGTGGTCTGGACTTCAGTTTCCACAATTCCTAACAGCTGGCAAGTTGACTTGGATTTCTGGGAGTTGAAGTTCAAAACACCTGGAGGCCAAAAGGTTGGGAACCGCTGATCTACACAGATTGCTAATTTAGACGTGCAGATTCCTATAGTCATCTGAACAAGTGTACATGTTATCACAGGCATGGGAAAATACACTTCATTTCCAATTCAAAAAATATATTTCTTGGCATTTAAGAAACTTCTTTACAAAGAATGATAAAGCAGCGATATCTTTGTACATATTTCTCCCAGTCTCAAACATCCTAGGGGATTTTTCTGCCAAGAGCAACACACAAGTATGTTTCCTGTATGCAAACAGTGTTTTCTGAACAAGAAACATACTTATTGTGTAAAAAAAATGCCGAAAACAATCCACCGAATACTGAGAGAACATTTTACAGAAATACTCATTCTATATCCCCCAGTGAGTAGAAAAATTGAGTGATTATTTGTCCTTCTATGCAAGGACAGAATAATTGAGGATTTACCTCCTTACCATGTTCAGTGTAAGAAATGAACACAAAGATGTTTAGAAGAACAAGAAGCTTAAAATGAAGATGGGATCGAGAAGACAGCTATCAAAGAGAGTGGGACAACAGGGCATATGTGTATTTGTGTGTCTGTGTGCCTTCAAGTAGCCTGTCAACTTATGGTGACAGCATGCATTTCATATGATTTTCTTTGACAGAAATACTAAAGTGATTCCCTGTTGCTTCATCTGAAATATAGCCTATAGCACCAGGTATTTATTGATGGTCTCCCGTTCAAATATTTGCTTTGCTTCCAAAATCAGGCAGGATATGGTCGCATTTGGGCCATCCAGTCAAAGGTAGAACATTACAATTTGCAGCTGGCATTCTGTATTGTTCAGTGTATTAACTATGCCTATATAGTTTTTCTGTAAGACTATGTGATGCTGCCATGATGCCAAGGGACATTGCTGCTTTGGCAATAGGAGGAACTTTGGACCCCTCATGAAATGTGGTCAGGCACTTTGCACTGACCTCAGCGTATGGGAGGGGCTGTGGCTAACACCATTTAAGGAGGTGAGCCTCCTCTGGTTGCTTGCTCCTTTCATTTAGCAACCTACCCTCCTACCCACTATATAATATGAGTGAATGAGGGGATTGGGTAGAAGTCCCCTCCTCCTGTATGTGGGGTTACCCCATCTTGTTTTCTGTCTCTTGTTTTCTCTCTCTGAGGCTTATTGTCAGAAGGTTCTTTCTAATGTTTAGGGGGAAACTCCGTTCTTACAGTTAAACCCACCATTCATCAAAGGTTGTGGTAGACAAGCACATCCAAATGTTTTTGCTTATCATTCAAATTTCAATGGCTAGATTTTAAATCAAATTTCCAAATGGGTGGCTTCCTGGAATAAAAAAGAGTTTTCCACCATGTCCCTGTGATGGCCAGGATGAGCACCCCATGGAGATGTATTGCCTGGCAGATCTGGTGTTTTGCCTAAGCATGGACTGAGGAGTTGGTCACTGGTTAATATCTGTCCCTTGGTCTTGACCCAGATGATGTTGCTCCTTCCCCAACCTCAAACTCATCCAGGAATTAATAAAAATAGTTTATCCATAATTACATAATTATGTGTCTGACCTCTTAAAATAGGTGAAAGGCAACATCATGACATAGTTACTTAACTAAGTAGCTGATGAAGAATATGATGTGTGTTTTTAGTAATAAGTTGCCTGCCCTCAGACTATTGCCTGAAGTCTCCAGAAATTGTTGTGCTCTCCCATTCATTGGGAGACCATCAAAGTACTTGCTTTGTATCCAAGATCAATTAGAATTTGATGCCTTAAGGATAGTTGGGTCATTCAACCAAAGGTAGAACAGCACAACATGATAGCATTCTAACACCAAGTTTTCAGGGGGAGGACATTAGTGCTGAAAAACATTTTTTGTGAGTTGAGTAAAGTGGCATTAAAATCTGAGCACTCATCTCTACTCATTCCCAGCTGACACCAGGGCTCACTCAGCATGGAGCTATTTGCATGTGTTTTGGGCTCCAATTATGTTGGCCCATGAAACAGTGCGGAGCAAAGAGAGATGATACATCTATTTGGGCCTTACATGCTATTTTGAGTCAGGCAAACACTGGTGCACTGCTACGGGCTTTCTTATTGTAACTGTTGTGCAAGCAGCACAAGGCCTGGAAAAGCCTCCCATGCTGTCCAGGTGTCAAACATGGCCCTTCTCTTAGGTCTGATTTGCCGTGTTACCAAATGCAGTGTATCCGTATATTCCCCCATCCCAGCTGAACCAGTACTATTTTCATTCCCCCTCCCAATCCTTGCAAGCCTTATGACATCACAAGGACCATCCCCATGACATTGCAATGGCCCACTCTGTCATAAGGATCCAGGATTTCAGATATTTGGGTTCTGTAACTCAAGGAATGGGATGCTACTGAACTTTTAACCCTATAATAACAGCCTTTAAGGCAGTGTGGAGAACAAAAGCAAGGAAACCCACAAGGAGAACATTGCTGTAATCAAGTCAGAGCATCTTAAGATAGTGAACTGAAATGTTGGTAGTGTCTGAAGATTGTTCACTGGAGCTGTAGCATCAGACTCTGCAGGAGAGCATTCAGATATGCATGATGATCCTCACATGGTGGCCAGAGTCCTGCTGGCACCTAATACAAGCAAGCATGCATTCCTTGCTGAAGTGGGTGGAAACTTTCGCACAGTGTGAAATGTCTGCATTCAGTTCAAGGTCATGGAAATGGAATTACACAAACAGTGCAGTTGCATACACAGGTGCATGCTGTTTGCCAATGTTAATGTGTCTGCCCCTGCAGAAATCAATGGTAATACACCCATGGTTTGAAAATAGTCCCCTATAAAACATTCCAAAAAGCAAACTTTGATTTTGCCATTATATATGAGGAATACATTTTTTCTGTGCCATTGTATATAACTGAACTGAAACATCCATGGATTTTGGCATCCACAGCCCTGGAACCAATCCCTAATGGATATCAGTGGCCCTCTGCATAAATTTACATGCAACATTTTATACTACACAACTCTGATGCAGCTACTGATTTCAACAGTGAATTATGACTTGTACCCAGAGTTTTTCCACTGAGATAATGAACACATTTTCTGCGAGTTACTGAGCACACTCTCACCAAGCTTACAAGCAAATATGCTCCCCTTTTCCCACCATCCAGTGAACATAACATCAAGCGATGCCTGATATACAGTCATCCCAAATCGTATAATCCTACAGGCAAAACTTTTATATATCCTTAGAACATATATCAATGTATGCATTCTGCACTTGATATTTCATGTGGAAATGAAATATCAAGGGACACATAAGCATTTCTTAAGCACTTCACCCCTTACACAGCTGGGAATTTCTGTACCTTTTGTTAAACAAGGAAGTGGAGCTTCACTGACCCATGTTTTCAGGGTACCTAGATCTTTCCCTGCTGAGAAGAGTCCCTTGTGAGTAGTGAAGGGCAGTCAAGAGAATTTTCTTTGTCTTCCTTCTCTTGTGAACTCCTTGTTAACATTTAATAGGTCTTATATATCTACATTAAAGGAAGACAAATGAATATCTCAAGGGTATTTCTGTAAGATTGGCACAAAGTATGTGGATACCACCAGAATAATGATGCATTTAGTAAAGTAAGATGATATCAGTGAGTTATAAGTAGATGCTGATACTGATATAAATATAGGTATAGATTATGTAGATATGAACAAGGCAGTGTTTATTTTAGTAGGCAAAAGGACTTGTCAACTGTCAAAGTCCTGCTTCACATGAAGCACAAATCAGCTTTTTTTAGAGGGTCAGGCTTTAGCACAGCTGGTAAATCACCAACAGCAACAAGATCTACCAACCGAAAGATTGTCAGTTCAAATCTTGGGTCGGAGTGAGCACCTGACTGTCAGCCCAGCTGACTGTTTACCTAAGCAGTCCAAAAACAATTTAGAGCTGTAAGTCGAGAAATTAGGTACCGCTAAAAAATGGGGGAGGTATTTATGACACCATAAAAGAAAAAGACCAGAAAATGCCCAGCAACCAAAAGGAAGGAGGAAGTCCTGATGGCTCTTCATCATAGAGGATGGAGCGACAGCAGCCCATGGCTGGATTTGAGCACAACCTTCAAGGAGTCAAAGTTGGACGTTGACACAACATACCTCCTTTGTTCTGTCCTGTCTGTACAAATGGCACTGAATGTTTGTGGTGTATGTGTATTGTGATCCACCCTGAGTTCCCTTGGGGAGATAGGGAAGAATATAAATAAAGTGTTATTATTATAATATGATTTTTATGGAAGCCAATTCAAATGATGTGCTATGGCAGTTCAACTATTCAGGATCAGAACAATGAGAGGCATTTAGTTTATATGCAGCTATCTAATGTATGGAAAGAAATAATAAGAAATAATATATCTAGCACTTTAGAGTATTCAAAAGTGCTAGATATTCATTTCTTTGAATATGGAATAAGATTGAAACCACTGGTAGTGGGGAACCAAATCTGCTCCAAAATATAGAGAGCTAGTCAAGATAATGAATCCTAGCCTCAAAACAAGTTCAGTACATTAAATAATTTCTTTTAAATTAGGGTTAAACCGTGGGGTGAAGTCACTGCTTTCCTGGCATGAAAGGCACCCTACACTGCTAGATGAAACTATCACCCCAATTCACCATGTCAAAAGGTCAACCTGGATCATTACAAAGGAATTCTGTAGCCACCCTTTAAATGTGTCTTTATGAGTAGTGTAAGAAAACTACAATCCATGCCACTGATTCTGAAATAGAATGGAACTAATAAGTTGTGAATGAAAGTATGTTCTTTTATATTTGGTCTTGTTAAGTCAAAACATCTATCCCTCAGTTGCTGTGAGTTTTTCGGGATGTATGGCCATGTTCCAGAAGCATTCTCTCCTAATGTTTCACCTGCATCTGTGGCTGGCATCTTCAGAGGTACTGTTGGCAGTGAGGCAAGTGGAGTGTATATCCCTGCAGAGTGTCCAGAGTGGGAGGAAGTGTGAATGTTGCAATTAGCAAGCTTGAATAAGCATTGAGTAGCCATGAAGCTGCACAGTCAATCAGTGAGGGTATCTGCATAGAGGTAGCCTGGCCTTTGTTGCTTGGAGGCATCCTCTCTTTAGGAAGTGTTAACTGTAACAAGGGTTCTTTCTCCCACCCTGGACATTTCACAGTATATATACAGTGTATATACACTCCACTTGCCTCACTGCCAGAAGAACCTCTGAAGATGCCAGCCACAGATGGTAGTGAAACATTAGGAGAGAATGCTGCTGGAACATGGTCATACAACCCGAAAAACTCACAGCAACCCAGTGATTCCAGTCAGGAAAGCTTTTGGCAATACATACATATCCCTCCTTTGCCTTCAACATCTTCATTAACTTTCTGCTTGTGAACATGTCTTCCTTTAGAAATATAACCTTTTTCCAAAGTAGGGGAAGAGAATTAGGTGTTTTTATGTTGAAATGTATTAAAAGTTCCCATTCCATGGTGACATTTGACATGTGAGAAGGTTGGAACTAGCATCATTTTGTAATGGCATCCAGGCACCGCATCTGGTATCATTGTATGGCAAAGCAGGAAGGATCCAGGTATAATTGTAAAATTGCGGTAAGGTACTTGGATACCACTAGAATGGCACATATATATATATATATATATATATATATATATATATATATATATATATGGCAGCTGATGAGGTAGACTTCTATACAGTCGTGCTGAAGGATCTAGAGATTTCTAGAGATAACATATTAATTTCTCAATCAAATTTGCAAAAGTTATACCCACAGATGTGAAATGATGACTGCATAGTAAAAAAAAAAAAACTAGAGTGGATTCACCATCTCAATGATATCAGAGCCATTACTTTTTACTGCTGTTGCTAAAGCTAAGAAGCTCTGGGTCTGAGGCAATGCCAAGATGAGACACTACTTGGAAAGGCTTGTGTGTGCTGCCTTGAGTTCCACATGGAAGGGAAAGTGTAAATGTCATAAGCAAATGAAGAAATTAGTGTATCAGCCCAAGACTGCCTGCTGCTTCAGGATTTTGTGGGTTGGTGATCTCTTTTCTAATTAGAGAGCATTCCCAGAATTCAGAGAGCTTTGGGACACGATGGCAGTTTTCAGAGCCGTGCTGCCAAACTCCGTGCCTAAGGCTGCAAAACACCTTGAGCCAGTCCAGAGAAGGAGGATCTGGCTGTCTCCTAGCAATCATGCATTAGAATTTTATAAAACCTGACTCTAGTAAATCTGAAATTATGGAAATAGATCGCTTGCATGGGTTGAATAGGAAGACCTCTTCCCCTTCTCCAAAAAACCCAGGAGCAAGAGAATGCATGTTTTTGACTCAAATCCTCCTTGGTAGTTTGGTGGAATGCTGCACCAGAGTTATGCTATGCCAGAGTTGTATTTTGCATTGATCATCACACAGCTGATCAGCTTAGGTACTTGCAGTGCCTCATACTCATCTGTTGACCATCTAGCAGAGCCGGTCCAACAATGAGGTGAATTAAGCGGTCGCTTCGGGCGCAAAACATACGGGGGCGCAGTCAAGACTGCTTTTTCTGTTGATTTGTTGTAAAACATGATGTTTTGGTGCTTAATTTGTAAAATCTTAATGTAATTTGATGTTTAATAAGCTTTTCCTTAATCCCTCCTTATTATCCAACATTTTCACTTATCCAATGCTTTTATTTTTCAGTGATTGGTTTGGGGGGGGGGGGGGGCAAAATTCTGTTCGCCTACACTTGAAAAATACCTAGGGCCGGCTCTGCCATCTAGATGAATCCACATCGCAGAGTTGTAGCAGTTTGCCATGGCATTAACTGCCATAGCTCAAAGCTATGGAATTACAGATTTGCTCTGGATTTCTACTTTTGTGAAATATTTACCCTTCTCTGTCAGATAACTCTGGTGCCACCGCAAACTATAAATCCCAGAATTCTATAAAATGAAGCTATAGCAATTGAAGTAGTGTCAGATTGCTACACTCCTGTAGTAGGGATGGCCTCTAGGACAGCATTCTTGTGCAACTTACAAGAAAGAATGACAGCATTCTGCACTTATTTCAACCTTATTCCTAGGGCACACTTGAAACACTACAATTTCCCTTTATCTGCCATGGCTGCAGCCTAGAGAATCCTGGGGTTTGTAGTTTAAGGAGGGATTAGACTTCTCTAGCTGAGAAATCAAAATGTGTGTGCGTGTGTGTGACTAATAATAATCCCTTTAATTTCAAAGGGTTTTCTTAGGAAAGGAATACTCAGAGGTGGTTTTGTCAGTTTCGTCCTCTGAAATATAAGCATCTGGTATTCATTGGTGGTCTCCCATCCAAGTACTAACTAAGCCAAGCTTCCAAGATCAGACAGGATCTGGTGGCTTTAAGACAGTGGTTCTCAACCTTCCTAATGCCATGACCCCTTAATACAGTTCCTCATGTTGTGGTGACCCCCAACCATAACATTATTTTCATTGTTACTTCATAACTGTAATTTTGCCACTGTTATGAATCATAATGTAAATATCTGATATGCAGGACGTATTTTCATTCACTGGACCAAATTTGTCACAGACACACCCACATTTGAAGACTGGTGGGGTTGGGGGGATTGATTTTGTCATTTGGGAGTTGTAGTTGCTGGGATTTGTAGTTCACCTACAATCAAAGAGCATTCTTATCTCCACCAATGATGGAATTGAACCAAACTTGGCACACAGAACTCTCATAACCAACAGAAAATACTGGAAAAGTTTGGTGGGCATTGACCTTGAGTTTTGGAGTTGTAGTTCACCTACATCCAGAGAGCACTGCGGACTCAAACAATGATGGATCTGGATCAAACTTGGCACGAATACTCAATATGCCCAAATGTGAACAACGGTAGAGTTTGGGGAAAATAGACCTTGACATTTGGGAGTTGTAATCGCTAGGATTTATAGTTCACTTACAATCAAAGAGCCCCTTGAACCCCACTAGTGATAGAATTGGGCTAAACAGGCAGAGAAATCTTCAGCCTTCTCTGTCAAAGGGGTTCCTAAGATCATCAGAAATATGCAGAGCCGGTCCTATGTATTTTTCAAGTGTAGGCGAACAGAATTTTGGCACCCCTCCCCAAACCAATCACTAAAAAATAAAAGCGTTGGATAAGTGAAAATGTTGGATAATAAGGAGGGATTAAGGAAAAGCCTATTAAACATCAAATTACATTAAGATTTTACAAATTAAGCACCAAAACATCATGTTTTACAACAAATCAACAGAAAAAGCAGTCTCAACTGAGCCCCCATATGTTTTGCGCCCCAAGCGACCGCTTAATTTGCCTAATTGTTGGACCGGCTCTGGAAATATGTGTTTTCCGATGGTCTTTGGCGACCCTTCTGGCACCCCCTCGTGAGCCCCCCAGGGGTCCTGACCCCCAGGTTGAGAAACACTGCTTTGGGGTATTTTGCCCCCTCTCTAAATTTCAAACTTCAGGATCCTGTAGGTGTTACAGAGTTACAGTTACATAATGTTGCAATTGTGTAATGTGAAAGGGCTCATGGAATCTCTTTTCCTGCAGTTTGAATCCATTGCTCCATTGTGATCTAGTCTCTAGAGCAGCAGAAACCATTTGGATCCATCTTCAATGTGACAGCCTTTCCAGTATTGAAACATGTCTTCTCTGAACCTTTACTCATGTGCACTCCTTACCTAGGATCACAACCTGATGTGATTATTATTCAGCCTGTTTGAATTATGCATGGTTTGTTAAATGCTTTTCAAGGAGTAGTCTTATTGTGTTTAAAATGTTTTTATTTGTGCATGAAATGTTTTATAGTGGAATGAGAAGTGTTAGGGAAATGCAATAGATGATGGATGAATAGATGGATAGATGATAGCTTTATAGATAGACAGACAGACAGATACATAGATCATACATTGTACATGGATAGGTTGTGTATTTAAGGCTCTTGGACCAATTCTTAAACACGCTTCTGGAATGAGCTTCGTGTATTCCAAGTAGACTGGAACGTACTTAATCCTAATCTTTTTTTATACTGGTTTTAAACCATTTCATTGGATGTGTTGCAATAGCAGATTCTCAGATTAGTTTAGTGTTTACACCTTTTTTTTGGTTATTTAATATTTAATGTTTATTTTACTTAAGTGATATTTGTCTTTACTGTTCTAATATAGCACAAATCCTATGTATACTACATATTTTTGACATTAATATTGAAACCTGAAATATATACCTCACAACCTCTGAGGATGCCTGCCATAGATGTGGGCGAAACGTCAGGAGAGAATACTTCTAGAACATGGCCATACAGCCCGGAAGACATACAACAACCCTGTGATCCCGGCCATGAAAGCCTTCGACAAAAGTCTTTACTACACTGTTTTATATCCCAGGATCTGATCTTGATCATCTTCTTTGAGCTGGATTATATGAGTCTACACTATCAGATAATCTGGGATAAATAGATAAGCTGGGATCAGATACTGAGATCCAGCCTTAGTTGTGTCGTTCAGTTCCATGACATTATTTTAGAATTTAAGGGGTTTTTAAAAATCACAATCCATGCATTACTCCACATGTGCAAATTTACACACAGTACAAATTCCACCCAATTATTCTACATGATTGACATGATTGTAATATGAAGCCATATGTTATGTTTTCATTTTAATGTGGTTTTAATCATAATTTGGTTGCATTTCAGTTCTGTTGAATTTTCATTTGGTTTAATCCAGTTGCATTTTAAATCGGTTGAATTTTAATTCAGATTTATGCTAATAAATGTTGAAACAGTGAACCATGCATTGAACATACAACTTGGGGAATACAGTAGAGTCTCACTTATCCAAGCCTCGCTCATTCAAGCCTCTGGATTATCCAAGCCATTTTTGTAGTCAATATTTTCAATATGTCGTGATATTTTGGTGCTAAATTTGTAAATACAGTAATTACAACATAACATGACTACGTATTGAACTACTTTTTCTGTCAAATTTGTTGTATAACATGATGTTTTGGTGCTTAATTTGTAAAATCATAACCTAATTTGATGTTTAATAGGCTTTTCCTTAATCCCTCCTTATTATCCAACATATTCGCTTATCCAAGCTTCTGCCAGCCCGTTTAGCTTGGATAAGTGAGACTTTACTGTAGTTCAAACTGGCCTAAAAGGCAGGTCTTCAAAAAGCAGTGGACATCTATACTGGATCTTGACCTGTACCACCCCAAAAAGTCCTTTGCTTGGGTCTTGCTCATAGGCTTCCTGCCCCACCTGCATTGCTGATGTGTTATATTTCTCTTCTCTCCTCAGAAAATGAGTTCCGAGGCAAACTGCTGAGTCAAAAGTGGACCCGCGGAGAAAAGATCAGCAGTTGCGAGACAGCAAAAAGCCTCCACAGCAGGCACATCAAGGTGAGAAGGCTCAAAGGGAAGCAGCGGTTAAAATGAGAGAATTTGAGAATGTCGTAATACAAGCAATACTCCCTCACATGACCAATAGACAGAGCAAGAGCAATTGGGTGGTTTAGAAAGGGCCATGGCAGTTAAAGTGACTTCAAATTGCATTAATTCTACAGTGTAGATCAAGCATGGGCAAACTTTGGCCCTCCAGGTGTTTTGGACTTCAACTCCCACAATTCCTAACAGCCTACCGGCTGTTAGGAATTGTGGGAGTTGAAGCCCAAAACACCTGGAGGGCCAAAGTTTGCCCATGCCTGGTGTATTTATTTCGTGTCAAAACCATTGCATAACAAATACATTTTAAAATGATGAAAAAGGGGAAATCACAAGCAGCTAAATAGTTTTAGACCAATGCCTGGTGTAGATGCACCCCAAGTGAACCTTACATGATTCTGTGTCTAATTGTCATTTTCACACATAGCCTGCACATTCACACATAATCACTGTTTCAAAAAACACTCAATCTTTTCATAGGCTACAACCGTGAGGTATTTCAATAGGGTTCGCATGTTACCCCTCAGTCTATTCTTCACCAAACTGAACAACCCCAGCGCCATCAATCTCTCACCACAGCTTTTGTTCTCATACCTCTTATGAATGTGCCTCCAATTGTCTGTCATCCAGAACTGACCACAGTATTCCAGATTAGGCCCGACCAACACAGAATATAGTAGGGCTATTTCTTTCCTCAGCTTGGAAACTGTTTCTTGTGTTGTCAAAGGCTTTGATAGCCGGAATCAATGGATTGCTGTGAGTTTTCTGGGCCTATGGGTGCAGGCTTTGGGCCGGGCCTCGCAGGGCCTATAGTAAGGATCGCTCCTTACTCTGCAATCGTCTGTAGGCCCTGCAAGGCCCAGGTGCCTAGGCCCAAAGCCTGCTCCTGTAGGCCCAAAGCGCCCGGGCCTATGGCTGCAGGCTTTGGGCCTTAGGCACCTGGGCCTCAGAGGACCTACAGATGATTGCAGAGTAAGGAGCAATCTTTATTCAGCAATCGGCTGCAGGCCCCGCAAGGCCCAACTGCTTGCCGAGTAAAGATCACTCCTTACTCTGCAATCAGCTGCAGGCCCTGCGAGGCCCAGGTGCCTAGGCCCAAAGCCTGCTCTTGTAGGCCCAAAGCTCCCGGGCCTATGGCTGCAGGCTTTGGGCCTAGGCACCTGGGCCTCACAGGACCTACAGAAGGGTACATTTCAACTGAACATCAAAAGGAGCATCTTGAAAAAAGAACAATGGAACTATTGACTTAGAGGGGTGATGTGGTTGCCTGCTCCAGATGCCTTTAAAAATGTTACCTGCAAGAGATGTTTTGGCTGAAAATCCTGATCTGGACATTAAGCTCCTTCCAACTCTGTGATTCTATGGTTATAGAAAGAAAAGGGGAGGAAAATAGTGTGTTTGGTTCCTTCTGTATTTTAAGAGGATGTAAACTCTTTCCGGATTTTAGTCTGAACTTTAAAGGTGCTATTCAAAGTGCTGAACATTATTGTAAGTAAATGTCTACTTCTTTAGCATGCATTTAAAATTTTGGATCAAAACCCAGCATGGGTTTATCACACACTGCTTTTCTTCTCCCTAGTCACCAAGTCACTATGATGTTGCTTGGAAAATCCCTAGGGTCCTCACCAAAGAGCTTTTGCTTCCCCCACCCCATAAAGAGGCACAATAAATCCCAAGAAGACAAGCTCTGAATTGAGGAATTAGTTCACAAAAGGCTTCCTTTGCTCCCAAAGACAGAGGCTTCTCGGAAGAAGAAGATGCTCCTGACGGGACAGGTGAAAGCCAGAGATGCTGTAGTGTGTTGAATGAACTCCATTCATGATGAATGAAGGCCTAATTAAAAGTCCTAGTGAGAGGGAAGTAAGTTGGGAAAAGAAAGTGGGCGCTGTTGTTTGGACACAGGAGGGTATTTAAGGAAAGGGATCCAGCTGCAACTTTTCGAAAAGGAAAGGAAAGACGGAACTGTCAAAAGTTCAGGCTGAATTCTCTTGCCGGGAGATCAGGGGAGGCTTTTGTGGAGAGAGAGCTTCCGGCCTTATCTTGGTCCTGCCGAAACACGGTGCCCTGTGTCCCCCGGGTAACAAGGACCCATCTTATGATGGAAGGGGTGGTCTCTGTTTAAGGCAGCTGAGACAGCCTCTGTCCAAAGACTGCCTGGCAGTTAGAGAATGGCAACAGCCCAAACACGGCTTCTCTTCAACCGGCTTGATCCAAACCCTGAAAGGTCCCGGCCATAGAGTTTTGCCAGGTGTGGTTTTTGGCACCCAAGTGTGGCATTGACAGGAGAAGCAGCACCTAGGGGAATTTTCATTTTGGCACAGCTCTCAAAGCACAGAGCCACTCACTCCATTGCAACCAGGGAATTTTAACAATGCTGAAAACCCAAAGAGGAATCATTTTGATGTAAGAGAATTTTGTTGGGATCACTAAAAAAAAAAGCCTCCTTTCTTTGAGCAACCTCAACAACTAGTTGTTTCCATCCTAATGCAGTGGCAAACCTGCTCTAGATGTTAATCTAAATGTTAAAGGACCTATCCACGTCTAATTGTTGCAGATATGTTTACAGATGTATTAATACATTCTCTCTTAAAATCTTTAGGTTTCCAGCATGTTTCTATGATGGAAGCTTGGCAAAAAGTCATGCTGGGGAACCTAGAAATCTTAGTTTCCTCAGATAAAAAGTAGAAGGTTTTATGCACAGTTTTTTTCCATTTTCATAGGAGTCCTTCACCTCATACTCCCATGAAAGTGGAAAGTTGACTGTTCTTTGCATATAGGTTCAATATCTTGGAGAGGTTCATTAAAGCATAAGTAAAACCTGGTGGCACAGTGTGTTAAAGCACTGAACTGCTGAACTTGTAGACCAATAGTCACAGGTTCAAATCTCAGGAGCAAAATGAGCGCCCACTGTTAGCCCCAGCTCCTGCCAACCTAGCAGTTCGAAAACATGCAAATGTGAGTAGATCAGTAGGTACCGCTCTGGCGGGAAGGTAACGGCGCTCCATGCGGTCATGCCAGCCACATGATCTTGGAGATGTCTATGGACAACGCCAGCTCTTCGGCTTAGAAATGGAGATGAGCACCAACCCCCAGAGTCGGTCACGACTGGACTTAACGTCAGGGGAAACATTTACCTTTAGCATGTACCTGGTGTGGATTCCTTGTTGTATTAATTTGCCAACTGCCTCAGTTTGGAGCTCTGTGCAGACCAGAAGACTGCATGTTATTCTGCTACACTGCCCTCCTTCTTAAGTGTCAACTCTGCAACTGAGGTGCAAAACCATTGCAATGTCTTGTAGCAGCTCTTCCAATCCACTCCTCTCTCACGGAAGGAAGCTCTCTCTCAATTGCATGTAGTTAAATGTTTCATTTGCGCCCTTCGTTTCTGCAAATGGAAACTGACAAGCCAACTTCGTTAGGTTTGTTTATTACACAGCAGTAATTTCTAATTTGAAGCCTTAGGAGGGGTGAACTGCATCCCCTGGTAGGCCACAAAAAAGTGGGGGGAGAGAAAATGTCAGGAAACATGCTCCCGGGATGCAAAGCTGGTCAATGCTACACACATGCCACATCGACAGAGTCTTTTTCCAACAACAGTTAAGGTCGGGGAAGGATTAAAACAGCAAACTTCCCATTAATTCAGCTGTGAATGAGACTCAGAAGAGGTGAGGTGTCAGGAAAACTTAGATCAAGCAGCTGGGAAGACCCTAAAGGAAAAAAGCAGGGGGAGGAGGGGGAGTAAATTCAGAAGATATCTATGCGACAATGGCTCGGAGGTACAAAACGGATGTGCAATAGCAATGTCATTCCACGCAGGTTCATAAAACTAAACCTGCCTCCTTAAAAGTCAAGCATGCTACAGCTACGGGCAAAATCTCTTCCCTTTTGCTAGGGCACAGTCCCATGTCCTCCCTCTGGGTTTCTTTGCGGAACCCAGTTCAGATTGTAAGGATCTTCCTCCCTTCTCTTTCACAGCTCTTTTTCTTCCATGCATGATGGGTCTTGGTTTGGTTCCCTTCCGGAAGGAATAGCCAAGGGGGAGGGAACATGCAACCACTAGAAGAAGCCACATCTGCCATTTCTTTTGGTCATTCAATGTATGTCTATTCCTATTCAACTAATGAGTGGTCAATGGGATGGCAGTGGGAGGTGCCACCCCTTTTTCTGACTATGAGAGTTGAATGAAAAGTAATGCCTCCACCTTTGTAACTCCTCAACAGATGGCAGTACTGGTATACTGCAGGTACTGGCTTGTTCAGTAGACTCTCCTCTACAGTTCCACTTGGTGGGAAGCCTTAGCATTGAATGGTTGTGTTGTTAAAGTGCGAACCCTGTGCACTTAGTGCGATTTAAGCAATGTGCAGTCATTGAATTCTTGACAGCGGAAGGTGTCACCCCCAAAGGAGAAAGGCATCACCTTCATTCTCGTAACGCAAGATAAGTTCCTGGCAAATTTCAAGTCTGTGCGCTTTCATTTCAGGTGTCAACATCCTGGGTACCCATCATGCACAGATCTTCCAATAGCCCAACAAAGCAATAATGTGACCCACACGTTCTTATGACATGCCAATTATACTTGAAATTTCTCTCTGAGTGATACGACAATTGTCCTGAATCAATCTGTCAACCTTTTGCTTGTGAAACTCAGTGGTTGCTGTCACAGGCTATCCAACTCTTTGTTTGTCACACAAGTCAGATGTTCCCACCTCAACATCTTTAAACTTACTCGCCCAATGACGCACAGGACTCACATCAACACAATCCCCATAAACAGCTTGCATTCTCTGATGAATCTCCTTTGGGGTGACAACTTCTGCTATCAAGAATTCAATGACTGCACATTGCTTAAGTCGCATTGACCGACCGTCTGCACAGGGTTTCATACTTTGCACTTTAACAACACAACTGTTCAATGCTAAGGCTTCCCGCCAAATGGAACTGTAGAGGAGAATCTAGTGAACAAGCCAGTACCTGCCGCATACCAGTACTGCCATATATTGAGGAGTTAAGAAAGTGGAGGCATTATTTTTCATTCAACCCTCGTATAAAACAGCCTTTCAGTGGCAGCAAGTGATTTACATGCCAGTATAAGTATAACTGAGTTTTAGTACCAACCTTAAATATCTTATCCAAGATCCTGAATATTTTCTGTAAGTGACATTCAGGACATCGGATAGCTCTTTTAACCTGGATGGATTTAGAGCAATGGTTCTCAACCTGTGGATCCCCCAGGTGTTTTGCCCTATAACTCCCAGAAATCCCAGCCAGTTTACCAGCTGTTAGGATTTCTGGGAGTTGAAGACCAAAACATCTGGGGACCAACAGGTTGAGAACTACTAATTTGGATCCTAAATGGCATGGGAGCCACCAGCCACCACTGCAACCAAGATTTGTGCAGAAGGGGTTTGCCATGACCTTCCTCTGTGGCTGAGAGAGTGTGACTTCACCAACGTTACCCATTAGGTTTATATGGCTGAGAAAATAGATAACTGCTTTTAAAATTACATCACACACAAGTTTAAAATATAATCAAGCTTCACATTTTCTATAAACATAAATTTTATATTTTTCTAAATAAAATTAAAAGTGTGTCCCATAGGGAAGACTTTTAGGTTCCTTTTAAAAACTGGGGATGGTTCAGAAAGGGTGGAAGCATCTCAACTAGTTGATGACACAGAAGGTTCAGTGTTTTTCGTACCATCCGAAAGTGTTGCTACTGGAAATCTAAATCCATTCCCCTCGCTCGCTATGCCTTTCCTTTTCTTCTGAAAGAAGAATCACACTCTCCATTTGCTTTTTATGCTTCTCAATTACAAATGGTGAAAGAGGATGCTGAAAAAAGAGAAAGCCACAGCTGTTGACATCCATCCAAAGGAGATAGCAGACTTCATGTTGAACCATTATATTTTTTTTCAGACCTTTTCTGTTCTCTTTATTTGTTCCATTTGTTTTTAAAAATATCATTTTCTGCATGAACTCAATTGTCAAGGCATGCTTGAAAAACCAGGAGTATGTTTGCCAATTTCTCTGGTAAAACAGACAAAATAAAGAAAAAAGAAAAGAAAGCCATCCTAGATTTCATTATGCAGGGGGATGAAAAAAAACTTAGCCATCCAGCAATCAAAAATATTAATTCTATTGTGAGGCGTGCATCGGAAGGCATTAACTCGGGCTAACACCAGGAATGGCATATTTGAAAGGCTCGTAAATGTAATGAAGTCCTTTTGACACCTGCTCCTCTCCACATTTTAAACGTGAGCCATCAGTCCGGTGGGAATGGAGGCTTTAAAAATAGAAATTATAGTAATTGTCTTCTTGGGTTATTGGGAAGGTTGTAATAAACGCGGGGCTCGTAAGGCAATGGCATGGCAAGACCGGGGCTGACAGGATGCATAAATTACCCCTGTTTTTTATTCCATTCCCCTCCCCCTCTCCAAAGGCCTCACACGCAAATCACACAGGATAAATCATTTGGTGTTAGTGCTCACATTACAGCGAGGGGGATATTATGCATGGAAATTCCATCTGAGACATAGGTTCACAGGCAACACTCTTGAGGTTCTTTGTCATCCATCATTGCTGGAGACAAAACAGCTCCTGAAAACTCCACCCGCTTTCCTGTTGTGAAATGCTGGAGAAAAGGGGAGCAGAAGGTTCAGCAACCCGGTGCTAAAAAAGAGAGAGGAATGTGGACAGGAGGGAATCATAGACTTATAAAATCGTAATGTTGGGAGAGACCCCAAGAACCATCAAATCCAACTCCATTCTGCCAATCAAAACATCTAACCAAAACCTCAGACTCCACCACACTTGGAGGCAGCATATTCAACTATTGAACCATTCTTGCCTCCAAAAAGTTCTTCCTAATGTTTAGTTGGAATCTCTTTTCCTGCCATTTGAATGTGTTGCTCCATCTCTCAGTCTCTGAAGCAGCAGAAAAACAGATTGCCCCCTCCTCAATATAAAATATTTTCTAATGTTTCAAAATGGTTATCACACCCCCTTTCAACCTTCTCTTCTCTAGCTAGACATAGCCAGCTCCCTAAGCCAGTACTCATGAGGCTTGGCATTTGGACCTTTTTGGTTGTCCTTTGGTCTGATTATAAGATATAACATGATAATACTTTCCTAAGAGGAATAATTTCCAGATCGTCTATCATTTTTGTCACCCTCCTCTGAACATGTTTGAGAAAACTTTTATTAATTTTATTAACTAAAAGAGTTTAACTAGAATTCCCAAAAATTCTAGTTAAACATAGACACTAACATATCTGAGGCCCCTTCCACACAGCTGTATAAAATCCATATTGAACTGGATTATATGGCAGCGTGGACTCAGATAACCCAGTTCAAAGCAGATATTGTGGATTATCTGCCTTGATATTCTGGGTTATATGGCTGTGTGGAAAGGCACTGAGTTGCGGTGAAACAACTCTAGGTGATTCTAGACTTTAAATGAGCTCTCCAAGGTGATGAACCCTAATTCCCCAAATCAGTTCAGCACTTGGAACAGCTCCTTTAGCACCTGAAGTGTAAAACTGCATCCCTTCCACCTGCTGTTAATTCTGAGAAACTCTAGTGAAGGTCTTTGCCTTCTTTGGAGGCTCTCAGCTCACAGGGGTGCCCAAAGGGAGGGAAGAAAGCCCAGATGACTTTGTGTTGTGAATATGTTGAGAATCATCATGTCAAAATAGTCTCTCTTTCCCTCTCCTCCCCCTTCCTCCACTTCATTGAAGAACAACAGATCACATGGCTGGCAGCTGGCACTGAGTCATGACTCGGTGCCAATAGGACAGCAATACACATTGTTTTTATTAAGATGCTCTGCCAACAAAGAGACAGCGAGGGGAAGCAGCGCGTGCCATTCCATGAGGCTTGCATTCCAGCTGCTGCCCTTGGCTTGACCATTTCCCCCTCGCCACCTCCCTTTTCCCTCCTCCCCTTTCCCTGCATTTCATTCCACAATGTCATTTTTATGCACATCTATCACATGAGGGAATTCTATCAGCATACAGGAACTGCTGGACACTGTTTAGTGGGACACTGAGCCTGGGATCATCATGCCAGAGATGTGAGTCCAAGTCCTGTTGCTGCATCCCAAATGGAGAGGACCTACTGAAGCAAAAGAATCAGCACAAAAATCAATGATCTGCACAGAAATCAATGAAATGGCACATAGCTAAATCCTATTGATTAAATAGGAGTCTTTCTTCATAGAATGACTGTTTTAGGGTTTCATGTCTTCCTTTTATGTGTGTGCTTTTCCTTTCCTGATTAGATATGGTAAACCTCATACCAGAAAGCAATGTTTTCCAAACCTTCAGGTGAACTCATCTTCTTTCTGATCTAACAAAATGGACCCTGAACTTTCTTTTCCACCAAATAGCCTGGTTTGAACTGGTACCAGCAGCCAGCAAGTAAAAGCTCAATTTCTACACACAGCATAAGACGGTTCCTACCTTAAGGGGGCAGGACATGACATTGAGAAATAAACCAAGATGGGCAAAATGTAGCCCTGGGGTCCAACCCCAGTCTGCCATGCAGGAATGCATAATGCAAGCACTCCTGGCAGATGACCATTCAGACTCTTTTTCAAAATTTCCAGAGAAGGAAATTCCCTCATTAATATGACTTCCTTAAGCACGGCTATCATATCTGCTCTCAGCTTTCTCTTCTCCAAGCTAAGCATTTTCAACTCCCTAAGTCACTCCTCATAGGGCTTGAGTTCCTGAGGGTTTACCATTTTGGTCATTTTCCATCTCCTCTAGATACATTCCAGATCAAAGCAATGAGCGACATCCTCTGAATAAGTCTTGACAAGAAAACCCTGCTATAGAGCTGCCATACGTTGGAGTTGCCACACAAGCACAGAACAGCAACAAACAATAGGTCTGCCTGCCTTCCTGGGTCTGCTGAAAGTCCTGGTGACAAGGCAAAAGGATAAAAGTTGGGCTCTTTGATCCAACTGAGCAATGGCCACTGTGGTACATTTCCATCAATTCCAATAGCCATACATTTACTGAAAGGAAGTACTTTGTAACCATCTAGCTTCTATTGTGCAGCAGAAAAACATCACTGAACAAGCAAGTAGCAGATAACTTTTTGCTCAATGCCCAAGAAAATAACATGACCTTGATTTTTCCCCATATAAACAACTAAATGAGTCCCAGGCTCCAGACTCATTTTTGTTAAGGCATTTTTAGAAGAATAGGCAATGGAAGTGAAATGTACATTCCCAAATAGATCACATTTTCTTTCTAGATATTGAGCTTAAAATTCCCTAAAATACCCTAAAATTCCAAGTGCAGAATTCTTTTCAATGGCAAAATCATTTGTCAAAATTAAACATTCAGGGCCTCCTTAAAAACAGTTTATTTTTCAGATACAGAACATAAAATCTCTTCAGCTGTCAGCTGTCAAATACAGAACTGCATTACATGCCTGTTATCTTATACTGTCAAATATCAAATATTGAAATCAAATATGGAAGCCAAACATGTAGTATTGAAATTAAATCTCAGGTGTCAAAGGCATGTGTCAAATATTTGGGCAGGATTCCGCAAACATTGCCATATTTAGAGACTAGCTCCACTTCAGTTTTAGTTGTCAGGAGTTCTTCGGTACAAGGTGTTCTTTGGGGGAGAGTAAATAATCACCCATTTATTTCCATGACGGTTCTGCATTTCAAGCCTATTTCAGAGTTTAGTGAAAGCATTTCCAAGAGAAATTTCTCATTTTGTATAAAATGTTCCAGAGGATTCTGCCCTGCATTAGGCCTGCATCCATCACTCCAAATTTATTCCAAATTTACTCCATTCTTTGGCCGACAGAGTCCACGGTTCTAGAGAAAAACAAAGATGATCATGGAAAAATACAGCCTCCCACCAAGCTTGGAACATTTTCAGAACTTCTTAGTAGATTCAAGGTTCCACAATCTTTGTTCTGCCAGATGTTTTGGACTACAACTCCCAGAAGCATTAGCCAACATGACCAGTTCTCAGAGTTTAGGTGGAGCTGAAGTCTGAAGCATCAGAAGTTCAGGACTACTGCCTTAGTAGTCAACTAATATATCTCAGATGTGGAAAGTTTAAAAAAAATTGTCCTAAACAATGTATATTTTGTATGGGAAAGGTTTGTTTTAGGACACTAAAATGTAGACAAACAGATCTTCAAAACAAGACTGTTCACCCAAGTGGTTTGCCAGGTAGAGTTACCTCTGCACATCAGGGTGTCAAGTGGCAAACTAAGTCGCTGCCAACCCCATATGAAATTGTACCAACAAAATGGTCTTCTTGTTTACTAGCCCTGCATTGAAGCTATTTCTCAGGTGACTCATGGCTTAGATCTTTCCCATCTCTTTTGTGCACCCCTGGCTCGTGGTTTCCGGGGGCCCATTAGCTTTGATTGCAAATGGATTTCATTAACTAAAATGTTAATTCTGTTGTTTTGATTCCAGATGAGTTTAGAGAATGACGACAAGCGAGCACGCACACGATCAAAGGCAATCAGAGGTGAGCACTTTGTTATTTTTCCTCATGTGGAAATATGTATGGAAGCAAATCAACCCTAGCAATGGGTCTCAGTGTGAGCTATCTAAAGCAATTTATCTCCAAGGCCAAAGGTTTTCAGTTTTCATACATGTGCCTCTGAACATGTGCATGTTTGTGTTTAAATGCTGTATACCAGGAGTATAAAATGCTTGCTAGAACTTGGATGCCCAAATACTGCTACCCAAAGTTCTTTGTATTCAAATGCGCTCTAGAGCATATGAGGCATTGCCATGTATTTTTCAGCCTCCCTGGGTCATATAAAGGCCACAAAAACCTTTCATTTTTTAACAAGAGGAAGTGAATGATGGAAGTAACTTCACCTTTACGTATTTTTTAAAGGGTTCTCCTGGGAATGAATAAATGGATATATATGGATGGATAGATGAATGAATAGATGGATACTCTCTCTCACACAGAGACACACATCAAAGATTACCTTTAAAGCACAGGTCTTCAAAGTGACATTTCCATCTTTGTCTGTCTGGCCATCTGTCAGGAATGCTTGGATTATGTGTTCTTGTATGGCAGAATGATGGTGAACTGGTTGGTCTTTGATGTCCCTTCCAACCCTCGGATTCTAACCAGGCCTAGCCCTGTTTCCAAAATCAGACAAGATTGGGTTCAAAATGGAGCAGTGTTTCTTGGGAGTCGTTCTAGCTGGCCTTCAGCTGTCCAGGTGTAAAAGTATCCATACTTTATCCATGATGTGCAGGCATTAGAGTTTCACTCTGGAAATGTGAAACACAGATTAGAGATCAGCTCCCCATATGAGTCTGTGCAGTCCCCTGAGATCCATAGAATCCATAGATCCTTCTCTATGACGCACCACCTTCATAGCCATAGGTTGTTTTTTTTTATCATGTCAGACTAGACAAGTCGCTTCTACTGTGAGAGAATTGGCAGTCTACAGAGACGTTGCCCAGGGATGCCCAGATGTGTTACCATCCTGCTGGGAAGTTTCTCTCATGTCCCTGCAAGCTAGAGCTGACAGATGGGAGGTAACCCTGTCTTGCTGATTTGAACTGGCAATCTTCAGGCCAGCAACCCAACCTTTAGGTCAGTAGTCCAGCCAGCACAAGGGTTTAACCCATTGCGACACCATTCTATGACAAGGCATTTGGGGCCACTGCGAAGCAAACGTGATTTCAAAATGAGCACTAAAAAAAAAGTTGACATTCTCCTGGAGGAACTTAGTTGTAAAAAGGTAAAGGTTTCCCCTGACGTTAAGTCCAGTCGTGTTCGACTCTGGGGGTTGGTGCTCATCTCCATTTCTAAGCCGAAGAGCTGCCGTTGTCCGTAGACACCTCCAAGGTCATGTGGCCGGCATGACTGCATGGAGCGCCATTACCTTCCCACCGGAGTGGTACCTATTGATCTACTCACATTTGCATGTTTTCGAACTGCTAGGTTAGCAGAAGCTGGGGCTAACAGCGGGCGCTCATTCCGCTCCCCAGATTCGAACCTGTGACTTTTGGTCTGCAAGATCAGCAGCTCACTGCTTTAACACACTGTGCCACCGGAAGCCCTCGACTTAGTAGTAGTAATAGTAATATCCCACTTTTCTCTCTTCATGAAGACCCAGTGGCTCAAAACTAAAAAAAAAAAAAAACGTTACTGGAGCCACTTGTAGCCCACAGATCATGCTTAGATCACCTTGATGTATACACACACATACATATACAAATCCTCCCCAACCTTACCAGAGAATCTGTTCATCTTGCCAGACACTTGGACACTCCAGCACTGTACTTTCCCAACCCACCTTCTGATTCTTCCCTCTTGCACCCCACCCCTTCTCCCTCTTGAAAAGGCAGCCTTGCATACTCTGCTTCATAGGAATCTTGATAGCTTCAGATCACTTTTATCGCATGCGCTTGGCCCAAAGCTTTGAAGTCATACATCTGAGGGAGCCAGACAGAGGCTGTGCATGTTGCCGAAGCAAACAAGGCTGTCTCAGGGAAAGGGTTTGAAGACAAATGACTTGTTAATTCAAAGCTTGATTGCTATTTATTTTCTGACTTTGAAAGCAAAATGCCTCTGCGCTTCCCACCTGGCAGAAGGAAGGAAGCCTGACATATCAGACCGGGATGCCAGATTCTCACCTTGAACATTTTTTTAAATGATTCTCAACATCTGAGATCTAAATGATGATGTTTAAATCTGGCTTCCTCTCTTTTGATTGAATTGTTTCTGGTACACAAGAGAGTGAGGAAAATTGGGTTTGAGATCTGTGTGTGCATATAATAGTTGAATAAAGCAAGTCAAATGCACCATTTTCAGGTAGTAGCTGAAAACAGCGCAAGGAGTGAAACGAACAGGCAAGATGATCATCAGGGGTGTTTGCAGGGGAGACCCAGATTTATGTTCCATTTTTTACTTAACTCTGCTAAAATAAATGGTGAGGAGCTCATGTAGTCACTTGCAATAGATGTGGGATGTTTGTGTTCTTGCCTGAAGAGCTATACTTGCAAAAAGTGAAAGTTAGTGATCCTCCTATTAGGGAGAAAGAGGTTGCCTTGGACTCAGCCGAACAGAAGGTCATGCAGGAGTCTCACTCAAGGAGTCTTAGTGGACAACAATCTGAACATGAGCCAACAGTGTGATGCAGCAGCTTAAAAAGCCAATGGGATTTTGGGCTGCATCCAAAGAAATAGAGGGTCTAGATCGAGGAAAGTAAGGGTGCCCCTCTATTCAGACCTTACCTGGGATAAAATTGTGTCTGAGCACCACAAATTAAGAGGGATATTGACAAGCTTGAATGTGTCCAAAGAAGGGCAGATAAATTGATCAAGTCTGGAGACCACGAATCTCTCTGAAGACCATCTAAAAGAGCTGGATATATTTAGTCTGCAGAAGAGAAGGTTGAGAGGAGACATGAGAGCCATGTATAAATTTGTGAAAGGATGTCATAGGAAAGAGAGCAGGCTTGTTTTCTGCTGCCCTGGAGACTAGGACTTGGACAATGGATTCAGATGTCAGAAAAGGAGATTCCACCTGAACATTAGGAAGAACTCCCTGACCAGGAGAGCTGTTCAACAGTGGAACTCTGTACCCCAAAGTGCAATGGAAGCTCCTTCCCTGGAGGTTTTTAAACAGAGGTTGGATAGCCATTTGTGGGGGCATGACTCTCATGTCTCCTCTCAAGCAATTCTTCTGCAGGCTAAATATATCCAGCATTTGTGCTTTGATTGTGTTTTTGCTTCATGGCAGGGAGTTAGACTAGATGGCCCAACTCTATGAATCTATGCTTCTCATCTCTCTGAGGTAGCTACTTGGAGATTATGTTACACATAGGACCAGGAATCATTCTGTGAGTTTGGAGCTACAGAATCAATTCGAAGTTCCCTCCAGCATCAGTGATGATGCAGAACAAAGGAAGTGCAACAGAGCTTGTCCTCAGGGAATGTTCAGGTGCCCTTGGAAGAGCCATTACAAGGAATGTCCCCTGCCAAACCTCCAAGAAGAAAAGCAAGCTTGCCCCATCTTTCACAGGAAAAACTGTTTCAAAGATAAAGTTGTATCTCCTCCCACCCTTCTTCCACCCACCACATTTAATCACTCTGTTTTCTCATGCATATCTATTTGGTCTAAACATTCATTTGTGGGGAAAACACATTCATAGCAGCCAGTGTAGTGCAGTGATTTGAGGATTAAACTAGAACTTCAGGAAACCAGAGTTCAAATCTCTGCTCAGTCATGGAAACCCAGTGGATGACCTTAAGCAAGTCACAAACTCTCAGCCTCAGAGGAAGGTAGTGTCAAGCCCACCAACCTACAAACAAATCTCATCTTTGGGTCTCATCTTTGGGCTGCCATTAACTGGAAATTACTTGAAGATATTCAACAACAACAAGAAACAAAACATGTGCTCTATTTCCACCAACAAAAAAATTCAAAAAAAATTGAAGAGCGTGACTTAATTAAAGCAGAGTGTTTTGATTACAATGGTAGAATTAAGTGTGCATTTGAATCCCTCCTACTGCATCTAATGAGATCTGGAGGTGCTGGATGGAGCTCAAAGAATTTAGCTTCTTTAGCTCAGTAAAATATGCTCCATGAAAGAAAACTGCTTGAAATCCAGATCTTATAAAAGCACCCCAATCAGTCTGAACACCTAGGAAAACAGAATATCTCAGCATGCTTTGAAATCTTATAACACTTAATACACTGGCTTGTCATAGGCCATCTGTGTTTTCTAGTCTACTACTTATCTTTTGATCTTGAAATATTCTGCCAGAAAAATTCTCCGTAATTGCAAAATAGCTCATGCTAGCAGTGCTCCTTGAAAGCAAGGCATGTTACTGGGGATGTAACTATTGTGCTTGACACACAACTGCTAGTGTATTCAGCATCCCTAGGCTAAACTTTCCTCTTTAAGTTGGTCTTGGTGGTTTTCTTTTTAAAAGAAACTACTTACCTAATAATAATAATAATAATAATAATAATAATAATAATAATCCAGTAGGTTGCTAGTAATTGTTGTTACTACAGTCCAGAAGGATATCTCATTAAGACCATTGTGCCATTGGAGAATATAGGAAAGTGCTCTCCAATACCCCCAAGTGTCCAGTTCAGATACTGCATGTTGGAAATTCTGTGAAGAATGCAAAAGACATTACAATAAACATTGCAAAGCAATGTTTCCCAGATGCACAATGCCCCAATATAATAATTCATCCTTTCCTGCTATTTGCCAGTTTGAGTCAGCATACTAACTTCCCCATCCCTATTCCAGTAATGAGTAACAAATAGAATCCACACACACCCGGAAAACAGTGTTTCCATGAAAAATTCACCGATGACGATGATGATCGATGGCCAGTGAACTGGTTCACAGCAATACAGCTCTGAAATAATATGCTTAGGGAGCAGTTTTCATTGGCAAATGCTTGCCAAGTGAAAAACCTGGTTCTACCTTTCCAAAATTACTAATATTGAGCTTTCTAGTTTTACTCATGGCCTCTTTTTCTGTCTGTTTTGCTTCTTTCTCCTCATCCATCACTCTCTGCAGTACCTACAGAACTCATCGGTCAGGAGGTGAGGTAAGAAAAAAAACTTTTTTTTCATTCCCAAAAAGATCACACATCCATTTCAGTGATGCTTCCCCAATAAATGCTCAGTAAAGCATGTGTATTGTCCCAACTGAGAATTATTACATCTTGGGTGGTGTTTCCTGATACAGAAACTTTGTGGTCTTTGATCTAGAATGGGTCCTTTACATACTCATCTGATAATATTTGATTGTATCAGGACAAACTCAATGAGTGCATCTGTACAATTGATATATTTTGAGATCACTTTAACTGCTGTGGCTCAGTGCTATAGGATCTTGAGAATTATTTGGAAAGGCAAAGCCCTCTTCAGCAGAGAAGATAAAAGACCTTGCAAAACTACAATGCCTATGATTCCGTAGCACTGGACCATGGTAGTTAAAGTGCTGTCAAACTGCATTAATTCCACAGTGTAGATGCAGCCTAAGTCTCTGAGTACAGCATTTTCTGCATTGCAAACACCTTTTTTAGAATATATCTTTGTATATAAATATTTAGAAAATTATATCTCTACATATAAGAACTTTCTGGATAATCCTAGAATCTTCCCATCAGAGTTTCTTGACATTTTTCAACCATTTGGGGGACAGTTTCAGATTTTATTTCCTTTGCTTTCCTCAGCATAAAGACTAGGATGTTCTGCAGACATCTGACAGTCCTTAACCTGACCCTCTCCTCCTCCACACTAAGTTAGAGTTTAGAAAAACAGAAGGAAACCTTGTAGACTGTAAGCTCACCAGTAGGTATCAATTATATGCTCAGGAAACGTGCAAGCACTGTTCAAATCACAGAGAATACTCCAGCAAGAAGGAATTCATAGTATGGTGCAAATGAAAGGGGTTGTCTCTCCCTTCCCTTTTGATTAAGAAAGGCCCCCTGCATCAAATGCAATTGGACCTCGCGTGACCCAGCTACCGAAGGTGTTTCTCTTCCGAGCGCCTGCTGTTTCCTCTTGAGGTACCCATTTAGAGAGAGCGGCAGGTGCTCCACTTGCCTCCGTTTTATAGCTGAGCACATGAGCGGAGGTGGTAGTAATTGAAGCCGGTGACATATTTCAGGGGGCAGCTCGCAGGGCTGCACACAGCCAATGCTGCAGCCGGCCACTAATTGCCTGATTAACTGGACGATTAATCGACTAATTGAAGTCTGGGCTATTTCTGAGTGTGACAAAATGCATGGAGGCCATGGTTTGTTTAAAAAAAGATATTAGTGCAGTCAAAGGGAGCATTGGAGTCTTGACTGTTGAGTAGGGAGCATGGATCTACACTGGCGGGACACTGTAGAATGAATGCAATTAGACACCACTTTCACTTCCAAGGCTCAGTGATATGGGATCCTGGGATTTCTAGTTTGGGGAGGCACCAGCACCCTTTGGCAGAGAAGGCTAAAGACCTTGCTAAACTGCAACTTCCTTAGCATTCAGCCCAAGGACAAGGAGTAAACTGCCTATGGTCCTCTCTGCACAAGCAGCACAAGGAACAGGTATTGCTGAGTTTACTCAAATACTATTATGCAGCCTTCCCCAAGACTATAAAATAAATTTAAACAATAATATTAAAGTAGCAACCTGTAAGAGCCTGTGTGGCATAGTAGCTTGGATGCTGGAATAGGACTCCAAAGACTTCAAATTCCAGTTCAGTCTTGAAATTTACTAGGTGGCCTTGGGCAAGTCGTACTTTCTCAGCCTCAGAGGAAGATGAAGAAAAGGCTGAGAATGTAGCTATAATTTGGAGTAGACTTAAGAGCACATAATAGTAATAATGGTGGCAACTGGCCCCTGTTGCTGTGGGAAAATATAGTTCAGCACCTTGGATAACTCATTTGGACTGCTGCTCAGAAACAGCCCATGTGATGTCATGATTTAAGTGTTGGACTAAGACCCTGGGGGAACAGGGTTCAAATCTTATCTGGCCTTGAATACTCACTGGACCCAACATGGCAATCCCATGAATTTCATAGTCTTAGGCCACTAATTACCAGAGATTACTTTGCCTTTGCCCTCCTCTGAGATATGGCCTTTAGCACCTGATATTCTTTGGCTGTTTCCCGTCCAAGAACTGACTAGACCTGACCATGAATAATTTCCAAGATCATACAGTATCTGGTGTTTTCAAAGTGTTGTGACAACCTAAGTAGCTCATCAAACTCCAGATCCCAAGACTATATAGGAGGGAGTATATCAGTTAAAATGTTACAATTGGGTAGTGTGATTACACCTTGGAATAAATGTCCCAGACTTGGTTCATTTTGGAGAGAATGAAAATGACTAAGATTTTCTATGTTTGATATGAAAACGTGACAGAGAAGAAAGCTTAGATACAGAAAACTCATGCAACTGAGATGTGGTGCTGGAGAAGACGTTTGGGGATGCACTGCTAAGCACTGCTAAAAGGGCAGATAGATGCATCTTAGAGCAAACAAAGCCTGAAATCTCATTACAAGTGAAGGTGGGGCTATTGTACTTTGGACATATCATGAGATGATGCATCTCAATAGCAAAGATGATCATGCTGGGGAAAGTGGAAGGTAGTAGGAAGACTGCTCTAAGGGTGTGCTAATTCTATCAAGGAAACCAAAGTCCTGAGTTTGCAAGACCTGAGCAGAGCAGTTGATGACCAGAGATATCAGAGGCCCCTCATTCATAGGGCCTCCATAAGTCAAAGCAGACTTGACAGCAAATGACAGCAACAGGCTGAGGTGCCAATATTGAATAATATGATTATGAGAATTGCAAGCCCACCACAAATCTTACGGTAATGTGAACCTACTAAAATTAGTAGGAAGTACTGTCAGATCACTATCTTGGATTTTTTGGGGTTCAGCACTCTCTGCGAGTCATACAATTGTTTGGAAAGTCCACATTGGGCTGTGTACTACACACACATGCACATGCATGTCAGTAAGGAATGTATAAACAAAATAAAAGCCTCATCCCTATGAGGTGGATGTGGGAGTTGTTTGGCTTTAAAAGCCTTGCTCTAACACATGCAAATCTTTAATTAAACATACTCATAAAACTATAATGAACCGTTCATTTAATTAAATGGGGTGAGTCATTTCATTAATTTTTAGCAAACTGCAAAGCCGTTGCGTTGCCCTTCTCTGGTGGAATTCAAAGGGAAGAGATGAACTCTTGAAAGGGAATTATCCTTTCGTGCACAGGGTGTTTAGGTGGCTTCTTTCGGTTTCATAGGATTTGTCGGGTTGGTTCAAAAACATCCCTCCATAATTGAGATCTTTGATCTGTAAATTATTCTTTTTCTGCCCTTGAAGTTAAGCCTTTTTCTATTTCTTGGTTATGTTACCCTTCTAACATAGCTGCCCTACTCCAGGATGCAACGGATCAGGACACATCCGGGGAAAGTATGCAAGACATAGGAGGTGAGTTACCATGCCCATTGACAGCTCCTCTGCCACTGTCCATGTCCTCATTGAAATCAATTGCATCCATCCCAAAAAAAGACAGATCACTGTGTATATAAAGATTCCACATTTGTGACAGTTTTAGAGAATCTACATCACCCTTGAAATCACACAGAAGTTGTACACCTTCTCAGTAAATAATTGTGGCATAGTACAAATAATGAGCATTCTACATCAGCGCACAAGATTGCGCCATGCACATCCATGTGCAATGCATGCCCATGCATGATGGCACTACATTTATAGGGTGGCAATGTATAAATTACTTTTCAACAAGTAATCCTTCATAACCAATATATAGTTTGATCCTCATAACCATGGAGAATACATTCCAATACACACACCATGGATATCTGAAACCATGAGTTATATTTAGACTGGGACAGAAATGTACTATAGAATTGCATCAGTTCAGTACCTTGGAGAGTGCCTTAGGATTCAAGCTAAACAATGGAATGGATCGCCATCCCATTGACTCGGGAAATATTTACTGCTGCTGCAGTTCCTAGCGGCTATGGGCTCATCTACACGGGACCATTTAGCCAGGTGTAAATCTGTACCAAAGTAGCCCTGGATTTAGCACAATCAAGCAAGATGCTTTTCAGACAGTCCAGTAGCACATCTATCCTGCTGGAGAAGGACACCGCTCACCACCTCTGTGTCACCACTGCTGCTGTTCCTAGCTAGCCATGAAGCTCCATGAAAGATCCTGGTCATCGTGGAGACCTCTGCTGACATCAAAAGGAAAGAAGAGGTCAGCCTATGATGACCAGAAGCTCACACTGAGCTCTGTAGCCAGCCAGGAATAGCAATGATAGTCATGAGCCATTCTATTTCCCTGTATTGAAGCAGCAGGATACCCCAGAGTTTTCCGCAATTTTGGCTAAAGCTGGCAAAAGGAAGTTTAAAACAAAAATCCATGAAGTACTGACCAGAACTTGCTGTACTTCATAAATGCAGCCAACCTCCCATTCAGTGTGAGCCTGGGGTTGTTGTTGTGGGGTTTTTTGTTACAAGTATAGACAAGTTATCTGCGGTTTAAAGTTCACTGGTCTCACATTGCTTTCATCCTAACCCTGATTTGTTTTTGAAGTGTATAGACTATCCTTTCCAATGACACCTGCTTCTCTTCCCTATATACTTCCTGCCTCCTTTCCAATCATCTTCTAGTTTACAAAGTTGCCCACTTGCGAAGAAGAGGAAGCTTGAACATGCAGACGCAGACCATCCAGCATCCAAAAGGAAATCCCACCCCCTTAAAATAGCCCTGGACGAAGGCTACAACGTGGACAGCGATGGAAGTGACGAGGCTGGGGTGAAAGAGGACTCTGTGACGGATGATTCGGAAGGCACCCTGGAGGAGGAAGAGGCTGAGACGATAGACCAAGAGGAGGCCTACAGCAGCCCTCTGCCACAAGAAGGTATCTCATTCATTTAGTGAACACAGGATTTTTTTTATTGTTATTGAGAATTGGACAGAATGAATCAATGATCAAGAGTTACACTTTAAGTGATACAGGAAAAGTTTGTTGTTGTGTGCCTTCAGGTTGTTGCCAACCTATGTAGTTAAAATATGCAAGACTACAAAATAATGTCAAACTAAAATTCCCAAAACTTTGGAAAGAATCTGAAAACCTACCATTTTCCAAGTAAGAATCCAAGAATACATTCTTTTGGGTCTCATGGAGTTCTGAAAAACTCTTCTGACATTACTCCTCTTGGGAAAGACACCTATGAAATAAAACCTGGCATTGAAATAGTCCTGTAGTATATTGCTTCATAGAATCATAAAGTTGGAAGAAACCTCATGGGCCATCCACTCCAACCCGCTGCCAAGAAGCAGGAAAATTGCATTCAAAGCACCCCCGACAGATGGCCATCCAGCCTCAGTTTAAAAGCTTCCAAAGAAGGAGCCTCCACCACAGTCCAGGGGATAGCAGAATAGAGGGATAGCATGACTTCCCTAGATCTAGACACTAGACTCTTATTTATGCAGGCCAAAATCCTATTGGCTTTGTTTAGCTGCCATATGACTTTGTTGGCTCATGTTTAACTTGTTGTCCACGAGGACTCCAAGATCTTTTTCACACGTCCTGCTGTTGAGCCAGACTTCCCCCATTCTGTATCTTTGCATTTCATTTTTTCTGCCTAAATGGAGTATCTTGCATTTGTCCCTGTTGAAGTTCATTTTGTTAGTTTTGGCCCATCTCTGTAATCTGTTAAGATCGTTTTGAATTCTGGTCCTGTCTTCTGGAGTATTGGTTATCCCTCCTAATTTGGTGTCATCATCAAATTTGATGATCATGCTTTCATCTAAGTCGTTAAACTCTAAAATCGTTCATTGTGATGAGAAGATAAAGCTGTCAATCGCAATTACTTCCCTTATGTCCCTTTACTTGCACCTTCTTTACATAAAGACCTTGCTAAGAAATGCTATCACATTTTGTAGACTTCCATTCTCAGTATTCATTCCTTCTAATGTAAATCATGAAGAAAGCTCTGGGCAAATCCACGTTTGGATTCAGCCTATTTTGGAAGAACCCTATCTCCATTTGGACATCTTCCAAATCCGTCCAAAATCATCCTAGTTTAGTTTAGGATTCAGCCACATCCCAAACATACTCCAAAAAGAAATATTCTATTCACTCGCACCCCATCTGCTGCTTGTGTAGCTTCGGGAACCTAGCCTCAATGCTCTCTCTGTGTAAACGTAGCTAATGATGAATGCCTTAGTTGGCGTTAACCTTCTGCCTAATGTTTCCAGCACATAAACATTGTTCTAGAAAAACACAAGACAAAGCACACAACTGTCTAGCTGATGGCTCCTGGCCGCATCCTGGGGAAAATAAATGTCAACCGTTGACATTCATTTCATCGGAGGGAGCAATTTTTGGAGAGAAAACTACCCATTTACCTGCCATTCCTGAATACTATATGCACAAATGCAACCACGCTCTCATAGCTAGATGTGGGTTTCAATTAAATTTTTGAAATTGACTATTTAGCTGTTTATAAGACTATGATGATGATTGACATACGATAATTTAAATCTTGCCCTTTTTCTAAGCCTGGGGTTCAAGGAGGTTTACACATTTAAAAGGCTGCAATTAAACATACAAGAAGTTAACATTAAAACTGAATTAAACTATTAACCATATTAAAAACATAAGCCGTTGAGTCTATGTTGAGTAAATGTACACATACTTTGCTATGTAGTAGTGGTGCAACCAAATCATCCCCGGGAAAGGCAAAGATGCAAACGTAGAATCATAGAATCATAGAATCATAGAATAGTAGAGTTGGAAGAGACCACATGGGCCATCCAGTCCAACCCCCTGCTAAGAAGCAGGAAATCGCATTCAAAGCACCCCCGACAGATGGCCATCCAGCCTCTGCTTAAAAGCCTCCAAAGAAGGAGCCTCCACCACGGCCCCGGGGAGAGAGTTCCACTGTCGAACAGCTCTTACAGTGAGGAAGTTCTTCCTGATGTTCAGGTAGAATCTCCTTTCCTGTAGTTTGAAGCCATTGTTCCGTGTCCTAGTCTGCAGGGCAGCAGAAAACAATCTTGCTCCCTCCTCCCTATGACTTCCCTCAATGTGCACTGGGTTCTACCAATTCACATCTGCACTCCCTAGCTGGTTTCTTGATGTGCATTGGGCTCTATTCAGGCAAACTGGCGATTCTTAAACATTGTCCAGATGGGAATAAGGAGCTCCATATATACAATGGCTCCAATTGTGCATTGACCACGTATGCATCGATTCCCCATGTGCAGTGGTCACCTCACTGGCTTCTCTATCTGGGAATGTCATGAAGGCTCCTGGCTGAATATGCTCATTTCAGAACTGCTCCGTTCAATTCCCAGCAGGTGTAAGTCCACTTACATAGAAGACACAAGTCCAATACTGAATTCCAACTGTACATATTAAAATAAGATTCTAAAAAGCTAGATACCATTTAAAATAATGCAGATCTTTAAGGCCTTTCTGACAAAGCCTTCAGTTCTAACAGCCTGCTCAAATGAAACATTTTCAGTTGCTGATGGAAGGATACAAGGAGGGAGTTTTTCGAGCTTTCTAGGAAAGGAGTTCCAGAATCCAGGGGTAGCCACTGAAAAAGATTTCCTTCATTTCCCATCAACTCTACCTGTCAATGTGATAGGACTTAGAAAAGAACCTCTCCTGTGGACCTCAATGGCCTTGGCAGGCTCATATTATCTGTCATATAGGCTCATGTGTCAGGCTCATGTGATCTGTCATACAGTCTGGACCTAAGCCATATGTACCTCTTGCCATCTCTGTTTCAGATTTATGCTCCCAGAGGCCGAATCATATGGCTAAAGTGTAGTTACTTTTACTTCTGGCCAGCTCAAGACCAATGAGAATTGAAATATTGTACCGAGCTCATTCTTATCTGATTTTGGAAGCAGGTCTAGCCCTGGTTAGAATCATAGAATTAGGAGAGATCCATCCAACCCTGTTTTGTCATGGTCCATCCAGTCCAACCCCATTATGCCATGTAGGAGTTCACAATCAAGGTACTCCTGATGGAAGGTCATCCAGACCCTTTTATCAAACCTCCAAAGATGGAGAATCCACCATCCTTCACGACAGTGTATGCCAATGTCAAACAGCTTTTACTGTCAAGAATGAGCTCAGAGAAAACCAGGAATCTTCAAGTGTGATCACCTGAAATTTTGGAGACCTATTGCTGCCAGTCAGAAAATACCCACCAATATTTCACAGATTAAAACCAAGGCAAAAGCAGCCAGCCAAAATCAGAGTGTGCTTAAAGTGGCAAAAATTATTAATGAGGAAGAATAAATATACACTAGGACTTGCTGCAGTAGTTTGCTTTTGCCTGGGCCTACTGGGAAGAGCAAGATCCCGCCCCTTCTCCTCCTCTCTACCTGATAAGTAAATTAAGTGCAAACTATTTGTGTGCTTTGAACTTAGTCTGCAGAAATAGAAGTACTCTCTGGATAAATGGGGAAGGTGGGAGGAGAAGAAAAAAACTGGTACAATTTTTAAAGCAGCTCAAAAAGTGGTATAACAGAAAATGAATCAAGACCATCCCTGTCAAATTGATCCAGTTGGAGGATATTTCAAATGTAATAGTACTGATTTAGAAGGTGCAATGGTCTCACTCAGTATGAGGCAGCTTTCTGTGTTCCTATGAAATAAGAAGATACTCCCTCTCTTTTCATTCTAGACCAAGTCGAAGAAGAAAATCTGGCAGCCAAGGAAGAGAGATCTGAAAGCGAAGGACAGGTCTCCAGTGTTAGCGAAAAGGTGGATTCGCTTCATGAAGGGGCAACAGAGGAGGAAGAAGAAGAGGAGGAGGAGGAGGAAGAAGAGGAAGAAGCAGGGGAAGAGGAATGCGAGAAGGAGATCATCATTCAGACAGAAGATGCCGAGGAAGTCATTGAGCTGACCAGTGAACGGAGCAGTGATTTGTGCCTGGAACATCGAGATGATGAAGTGAGCTGTGAGGAATCATTAAAACTGCAAAAAGAGGAGGAGGAGGAGGAGGAGGAAGATGAAGATGAAGAGGAGGAAGAAGAGGAGGAAGAGGAACATGAAGAGGAACATGAAGAAGAGGAGGAGGAAGAGGAGGAGGAGGAAGATTATGAAGATGAGGAGGACGAAGAGGAGGAGGAGGAAAGTGCAACTGAAATGGTATCTGAAGAAGTTCCTCACACATCTCAGGACTCCCCCAAAATGCACTGTGAAGGACCGACGGTCAGTCCCAAGCCAGAGTATTCTGTAATTGTGGAAGTGAGGTCAGACGACGACAAGGACGATGATTCTCACTCCCAGAAATCCACTGTGACGGACGAATCTGAGATGTACGACATGATGACCCGGGGAAACCTGGGGCTCTTGGAACAGGCCATTGCGCTGAAAGCGGAACAAGTGAAGGTGGTGAAGGAGCCTGGCCAGCAGCTGACAGGGGAGCATGTGAAGCATTACCAGGTTGAGGAGAAACAGAACAAAACCCTGGACTCCATCAGGAAGAGCTACTATAGCAAAGGTGAGTGAGGACTTTGTCCTAAGTACCTGAGAGTAGGAAGGGGCTGGGAGCCACAGCTCTATGGATAGTTGCCAAATCTCAGGGCATGAACCTGAATCTTCAGTTTTCAGGGAACATCTCTGGGCTGCAAATTCTCCAATGCTGGGGGTTCAGCTTCAGAAAAAATGGAAAGGGGTGTGTAGTAATCACCTGCTCAGCTAGTAGAGCTACAACAGCCTACCATTTTGTAGGTTTAATTAATTTCCAAAATGCAGAAGTTTGGCCTCTACAATTTCCCAAGAGCTTCATATACTTTGGAAAAGCCCCCAAACATCAGAATAGTCAAAAATGGGAGATGAGCTCAATCACCTAACTAGCATCCATCTGGAACATCAGTCAGTCTTCTTGTATCATTTATTTATTTATCTATATCCTGGCTTATCTCTTCATACGGAGACTCAAAGCGGCTCACAATCAAAAACATTACAACTTAAAATATACAGATATACAATAATAAAACAGCATATCATATATATTATCAGTAGTGATGATATTTAATATATTATTATTACTATATTACAATATTATTATAATATATTATTATATTGTATTATTAGTGTTATATTGTATTACATTATAGTAATATCAGTATTATATGTATATATAATATATTATATTATTAGCATAGCACAATATCAGTATTATATATTACTATATTGTACTATACGAATATACTGCAATATTATTAGTAATGTTACATGTAATATTTTTAATATTGCATTATTAATAAAATTACATGTAACTCAGTTCTGCACTATGGCAAGAATAATTTATATAAGGAAGTCTGCAATGCTGCTCCGCATATACAAAAGAAATATCATTATTTCAATAAGCACTGAATAGCATTAGTTCCAAGCCCTCGTGTTTGGGTCCATAAAATGCAGGGGGGGGGGGTTGTTTGTTTGTTTCTGCTTAGTTGTCACTTGGGTGAATGCAGCTGTTTCAAGGAATTGAAACTTTTTCCATCCTCTTTTAGTCCAAAATGTGCCTATCCTGTTCCCCTAGAAAACTCAATGAGTCTCTAGGAAACTGGCTAATGGGATGCCATTTAAAAAAACAAACCAATTCAATGTATTGGATCTTCCCCAGAGATGATCTTGGTGAGGAGTTTGCAGGGAAACAAGGAGGATTTCAATTTGTTGAATATCTCTGGTGAAATAGTGCTTGCCTCTGCTTGGCCCATGGTTTTCATTCTGCATCATCTTCTCCACTTCTCTCCAGATCCATCGAGACCAGAGAAGCGTGAGATCAAATGCCCAACTCCAGGCTGTGATGGAACAGGCCATGTGACAGGGCTCTACCCTCACCATCGCAGTTTGTCCGGCTGTCCGCACAAAGACAGGATCCCTCCAGAGAGTAAGCAGGGTTTGGTGGCACAACTCACACAACACAACTAGGCTGCTAAGGGCGCATCTACATTGTAGACTGAATGCAGTTTGACACCACATTAACATCCAATGCTATGGAATCATGGGAGTTGTAGTTTTCATAAGCCATGGCATTCTCACCCAATGCATTTCTATCTGTCCCTGCTCAAAGTGACATAGGAACTTTTTCAGCTATGTATTAAGCTGCACATTTAGTTGCATAGCATGGTGCATCTGGATGAGTGTTCCGTTGCACAATGTTACCATTCACCCTAAGGGTTGCATAGCACAATCAGTCTGTCATCCCAAATAAAGAGTTTTACACTACACAGCCCGAAGATAGGATCTTGGCCAATATTTTGTTGGTAGATTTTCAGCCAGTTTGGTGTCATGATGTGAGTGTTGGACAAGCGATTTGGAGAAGGGGATTCAATTCCCCACCTAGCCATATCAACTCACTGGATAGCAATCACAAACACCTCTGGACATATCTTGCCAACCATCATAGGGTTGCCTTACGGCCACCATATAACACAGAAACAACTTGAAGGGATACATCAATGACAAAGATTTGGAGCTCAAATACTCATGGAAATGGTACATTCCAGGTAAAGCATGATACATGTGAAAGTGAAGAAAAGGAGGAAAGCAGCCAGTTCAGCAGACCAAGGAGGCCATATAGTTTGATAGAAACACTTGTCTTGAGACTGTCCCAGGGATCTGAGGAGTCATCTGGTTGAGAAGTAGATAATAATAATAATAATAATAATAATAATAATAATAATAATAATAATAATAATAATAATAATAAACTTTATATTCCGCTCTATCTCCCCAAGAGGACTCAGGGTGGATGGCAGAACACATAAACGGCAAACATTCAATGCTGTTATACAGTTAACATGGACAGGCAATACATAAACATTCTATGGGAGTTGAAGTCAGTAAGTGAGGAAGTTAGCTGGAGAGTCATGATAGTTTGTTAGTGAGTAAGAGGTAGTTGGAGAAATAGTTAGAAGAATAAATTAAAAATAATCGAAAATCTGCATTTACGCATTCCTTTTTATGAAGAAAAAGATTGGAGGAGAGTTGTACTGAAACATTGTTTCTTAACTACTAAGCATTTATACCTTTGTAACCATTATGCTTTTGCCACAAGAACGCTATACATAAACTAAGTGACTGTTTCTCTTTAAATAAAGATTCTTGCTCACTATCCTAAATATAATTCAAGAAATCACAAAAGGTGGAAGAAGGATTAAACAACCATTTACTTCTTTGGTGGTATATTCGCGTAAGCGAATAACCTGGCCTCTTCCTGACTGTTTTTCATTTTTGATGGGATAGATAAGTAAAGAGACTCTTCTACTACGCAACAAGTTAGAAGTGCCTCACATATTTGATGTTGGCAGCTGAGGGATAGCCAACAATTACTCCCTTGCCTGAAGGTTTCTGCAGGCATCACTAAGGAGAGGATATGCATCCCAGGCGCCTTTTATTACCTCCCTGCTTAAAGCAGTACCTATTTACCTACTCACATTTCTGTTTTCTGTCTCCTGAGTGGGCAGGGAGCTGGGGCTGACGGCGGGTGCTCACCCAGACCTGGGCTTGAACTGCCAACCTTTCGCTTGGCAGGATTTTCTGCAGCTTAGCGGTTTAACACGCTATGCTAAGCCCAATAGAAAAGTAAATTAATATGTGAATATCAAGGACATCATGGCCTTGAGTCTGCAAGACTTGATCAGAGGCTATTGAGGATGGGTAGACTTGGGGCCCTTCCAAACAGGCCCTATATCCCAGGATATGAGCCCAGGTTTTCTGATTATCCCAGATTATCTTGCAGTGCAGACTCATATAACCCAGTCTAAAGCAGAAAATCAGATTTTGGGATATAGGCCCTGTCTGGAACCCTTGGAGGTCTTTTATTCATAAGGTTGCCATAAGTCAAAGCTGACTTGAAGGTAGCTGACAACAAGAAACAAAATAGTTGTTCCAGAATTCCAGCCATCATCACTATCTCATGCCAAAAAAAATCACACTTTTTAGAATCAAACTGGAACAGTCCATACTAGTCTGCCCCCAACAATTAAACATAGGTACTTATGGCTTAGTAATAAATTTTAAATGGCATCACAAGATTTGCTGTGTGTGCTTATGCCAATAATGCAAAATGCTGCCTTATCAGTTCATTTCAAAGGGGGCAGAACTGAGAGAAACCACAAGACAAGGGGGCATCTTGTTATTTTCTCTCATGTGCGGTATGTTTTTTTTTTAAGAGTCTAATCAAATCAAATAAAAATGCTAGCCATGTGCTTTCTGAGAAGCAGTTAAACAAATTATTTTCTTTGGTTTTAAGGTCATCACCACAGGAGGCAGTAAGATTAAAATCATTTTTCTAAAATAAAAAATCATCAAAGTCTATGGATAAAAGCAAATTCAATTCCAATCACTTAAAAGTACCTGAAAGAGATGGGCAGGAGAAATGTAATGAAGTTGCAAAGGGGAAGATGCATTTTGAAAGATCCCTTCAAAATAAACATATGTATTCTCTCTTTCTACAAGGATATCAGAACAGCTCATATCCAGCTAATGTTCTCCGTTGAATCACCTGAACTTCAATGGTAGAAATACCTCATTGACTTAAAGGCCAATGTTGCTACTTAGCAAGGACTGTGCTCTTTAAAATAGTGGTTGATGGATCTATAAGCAATTGACTATGGGTGCATCTACACTGTAAAATTAATGCAGTTTGATGCCATTTTAACTGCCGTGGTTCAATGCTTTGGAATCCTAGGAATTGTCATTTGGTGAGGCACCAGCAATTTTTTGGCTGAGAAGACTAAAGACCTTGCAAAATTACAACTCTCGTGGTTTCATAGCATTGAGCCATGGCAGTTACAGTGGTGTCAAACTGCATTAATTCTACAGTGTAGATGCACCATGCCTGTCTACAGTGAGTTACGTTTCAGAAGCAATTGTACAAGTGGGACAGTGGGAGATGTATTAGGATCATGTCTGCCAAACTGAAATGCTTGAAAGTTATGAGCCACAAAATTCTGAACCTATGGAAGGAGGTAAAATTGTAATGCTGAGAACATGAAATATGTTTTCTTTCCTTTATAAAAAAAAACATGCTAATTTTTCACATTTTTTCTCTTTTCTTTCTGCATTGCAAAGTCCTGGCCATGCATGAGAATGTATTAAAATGTCCAACCCCTGGGTGCACCGGACAAGGCCATGTGAACAGTAACCGCAATACTCACCGAAGGTATGTGATTCAGAATGGCTGCTTCATGCCGACATCGCAAAAGTGCAGGTTGTATAGAACCAATATAAATTCATTTTAATCCCAAACAAAGTAAACCCATGGCTTCAGTTGTGGAATAGTGAGTAAATACTTTGGTAAAACCCACCGATTTCTTGGTCAACTCTAGACACTATCTCCATTGGGACAAAAATAAATAGAAACCTTGAGAAATGGCTATCTTGTGGTTAAGGTGTGGCCTACAGGATTAAAAACAAAAGAGATGGAAAAGATTATGAAACATTGAGACCTACAAATCGAAATTCAGCACTTCTGGGAATAGAAAATATCTATGACCCTGCGCTGCTGAAGGCTTTCATGACCAGAATCATTGGGTTGCCATGAGTTTTCCAGGCTGTATGGCTATGGTCCAGAAGCATTATCTCCTGATGTTTTGCCCATATCTATAGCAGGCATCCTCAGAGGCCAGCTAACACCTCCCAAAAAAGAATTTCCCCAGGCAGGAAGCAGCCAAGCTTTGAAGCTGCAAGGCTATTCAATTCTAATCAAGCTGGCCAACAATCACATTTGCCTCAAACAGACAAAAGTTCTTTCTCCAACCCTGGACATTCCACAGATATATAAAAACTCACTTGCCTAGTTTCCAACAGACTTCACAATCTCTGAGGATGCCTGCCATAGATGTGGATGAAACATCAGGAGAGAATGCTTCTGGAATATGATCATACAGCCCAGAAAATTCACAGTAACCCAATCTGTGACTCTTGTTGTGGTAGGTACTCTGAGAACAATCCCAAATAAGCCAGCAATGCATCAAAATGCCATAAATAGGATCCTAACAGCACAATTTCAAAAAGGGCCACTGCTTGGTCCATGCCACATTATGTGGCCAATACATATTTCGGTGCCTCAAATGTTAGACCTGTTTCTGGGTCTATTTGACCTGCTGATTCCAAAAATTGCACTGGTTTTCTTCTAGTTTTTGAGATACAGAAAATGTGACATATACCACTCTTCACTCTGCTCGTCCATAAAAGGATCAGGGTGTTTTAATGTAGTGTTTAAATTAATACCTCTTATGCATGAAGGAAACATATTAAAAATTAAAAAAAAACTGTACTACATGAAAAACTACTTATTTCATACCAAAAGCACAGAATTATGATAAAAAGCTTTCTAGCTATTCAACACACCATATCCAAGAATCCAGAGCTGGTGTGGTCTATCTAATGCAATTTTCTGAATCAGTGCCCCCCAAAAAACCTAACGGGACTCAAAACCAAGACACCAATTTTTGTTGTTTTTGGATTGTGTTATCTGATGCTATCTCACTAATTTCTAGATTCTTGGATAGCAGATGGTCCAAAATTTAATGCAGTATATGTAAGGTAAATGCTTTCCCCTGACATTAAGTCCAGTTGTGTCCAACTCTGTGGGTTGGTGCTCATCTCCATTTCTAAGCTGAAGAGCCGGCATTGTCCGTAGACACCTCCAAGGTCATGTGGGTGGCATGACTGCATGGAGTGCCGTTAGCTTCCCGCCTGAGCAGTACCTATTGATCTACTCACATTTGCATGTTTTCAAACTGCTAGGTTAGCAGAAGCTGGGGCTAACAGCGGGAACTCACCCCGCTCACCGGATTCGAACCACTGACCTTTCAATCCACAAATTCAGCAGCTCAGCACTTTAATACGCTACGCCACCGGGGGCTCTCAGTGTATATGTATATGTAGTAGAATGTACTACATGTTGTCTTGCTGTATTAACTTCCTTGCTTGCTTCTTTTGTATCTACCTTTCTCACTTCATTTTTCTATCCTTCCTTTCTTTCGTTCCAACCAACAGCTTATCCGGGTGCCCTATTGCAGCTGCTGAAAAGCTTGCCAAATCCCACGAAAAGCAGCAACCCTTGACGGGTGACCCTTCAAAGAATAACTCCAATTCTGATCGGATACTCAGGTTGGTCACTGAGGTTGGACAACATGCATCCCAAACTGCTAGTTTTCTTCTTCCATTTTCCCCCACCAACACGGACTCCCACTGATGATAATATAATTAGTTCTCAAAGCAGAAATAGTTTCCCTCCTTATTCCAGTACCAGCATGTCTTGTCCCTGCGAATGCTTTCCTTATTGCCTAATGTTAGAAAAACAGACGGTAAGAATTTAATTGATGCTTCTCATTAGGGCGCTCAGGACAGGGAACGGCTTCTGGAGCATCAATTAATGTTGAAACAACAGGCCAAAGGGTTTTTAACAGTGCACCGAACAGCATCCATACTGATTACATTGCAATGCAATCTGCCAGACAATTGCAGCTATTATATTGACATTGTAAGGCAGCGGGGCTAGAGAGACACCATCAAATGCTTCTCTTTCTGGTTCACCATAACCCAAAGTGCTCTGCCCTTTGTGCTTCTTACACTGTCTGCCTTCAGGGGTGAGACACGGCCTGGATTAATAGTATGATGGTTTAACATGCAGTACAAGTTTGTTATCCCTGGATCTGATATCCACAGTATCACGCAACCACACTCCAAAAAAAAAATCTCCCCAGAAGTGTTTGTGGGCCCCTCAAGATTCTCCAGTGCAATTCTATGGTATGCCTCTGGCACAAGTATAGTAAAAATATAAGGTTCAGTATTATCTATGGTTTCGATATCCACAGAGGGTATTAGAATATACCTTCTCACACATGGATACAGAGGTTTTACTGTACTTTCTCTTTGTGCCTGCCCATCATTATCATAATCTGTGGGTTATATATGAGGTCAATGAGAAACAAAAAATTGAGAATACAGGTTCCTTAATTAAAAGTGTGTCCTTTATTCAAGAACCAGAAAGTTTCTCTCTTATATCGCTGGTGGGTATCCTTATTACAAGGGGTCGCACATTTGAAGATTGGAAACTTTTTCCTTTTATACAGGCCAAAAATCCCATATTTCAAAAGGCCCCAAATGTGTGCGTCATGTTATTCATTAATGTGGACAACATGCTGAGTGTACAGAACAATAAGCAATAAGTCTACTGAAGTCCATACCTTCAATTGGTATTTTGATAGAGCACAAACTCACTAATTGCCACTTCCTAATGTTCAACCCTGCATGAATTTTGAAAATCTTTCATTGATGTTTTGAAAATCTGGCAACACTAGAATATGCTAAGGGACTAATATAAAAGTCTGGTACAAACATAGTACATATGTATGCAATTATTTCCTTAATGTTGTTAAATGTAAATGATTGTATAATGTATTTTACAACATATAATAAATGGATATAAAATGTATAGAACAATGAACTTTTATCACATAGATTTTATAAAAGGAGAGAGTGATCTAATTAAACCAATATATTCAATCAAAAATATATGACGGTGATAATAATAATCATCATAATCATAATAACACAATATGAGGATTTAAAGATCAAATTGCAAAGACTCTGGCACAAGCCAGTCAAGGTGGTCCCAGTGGTGATCGGCACACTGGGTGCAGTGCCTAAAAACCTTGGCCTGCACTTAAACACAATTGGCGCTGACAAAATTACCACCTGCCAGCTGCAGAAGGCCACCTTTCTGGGATCTGCACACATTATTCGCCAATACATCACACAGTCCTAGACACTTGGGAAGTGTCCGACATGTGATCCAGTACAAAAGCCAGCAAAGTGTCTGCTGTGAACTCAACTTGTTATGTTTCAAATAATAATAATAATAACCTGAACACAATTACAATACAAAGTTGAATGCCGCATTTAACTGAAATATACAATTATAACCAATAGGGCCATGATATAATGATATAGTTAGAGTGCAAGTCCATCAGAATACAAGGAATAACATCCATCTATCATAAATATGGAATGTAATCTCCATAAGAGTTGGAACAAGGTATTCAGTCCCAAAGGCCATGGAAAGTCCTCACCTGGTCTTCCAAATGTGATAGCAGTTCCTACATCAAATGTCCATGCTTCTATTATGAACACAGTGTAGAATAATTCACCTTGTTTCTTATGCAAAAGTAAGAAGGCACAGTGCTAATCATTTCCCCCCATTTCATCCACATCATAACTGGGAATTTCATGTTTGTTTTTAAAAGCAAAACTGCACCATACAATGAAGATGCATGATCAGGTCTCCTAACTTATTTGGAAGGGACCATCTTTACATCTAGTTCAGGCATGGGCAAACTTTGGCCTTCCAGGTGTTTTGGACTTCAACTCCCACAATATCTAACAGCCTACCGGCTGTTAGATATTGTGAGAGTTGAAGTCCAAAACACCCAGAGGGCCGAAGGTTGCCCATGCCTGATCTAGTTCAACACCCTGCCATGTTGGAATCCAAACCATTTAATAATATTGGGAGTGGCAATCCACATTTGGTTGTATTTGCAGATCTGTACCAAGCAGTTCCAGAAAGCCCTCTGTAAATTATTTTGCTTCTAACAAAACTTTTCAAAATTGAGAACTCACTTGTCTTTCAAAACACGGATCAACCTGCCCACAGAATAATTCTACCGAAGACTTTCCTCCAGAAGGATTTTGCCATGAATGGAAGCAGATTGACATAAACGTGCATTTTCTCTTCCCCTTCCTCAGGCCGATGTGCTTTGTGAAGCAACTGGAGGTGCCTCAGTATGGGAGCTACCGGCCCCATATGGTTCCCACCACGCCAAGGGCCAACTTGGCCAAGGAGCTGGAGAAGTACTCCAAGGTCACCTTCGATTATGCAAGTTTTGATGCTCAGGTTTTTGGCAAACGCATGCTTGCCCCAAAGATTCAGACTAGCGAAACCTCACCTAAAGCCTTTAAATGTAAGTTGGGGCTGGTCATGGACGGCAGTTTGGGAGACCCTGAAGGGTGTGTTGTTGTTTCTTGTGGATGTGGCATTAAGTGTTACCTGTTTGGATTGGTCCAATTGCCCATTAGAGCAAGTTTCTAGCAAGGGCTCACTGAATATTTCAGGGAGGTGCAGAAGCAAATGAACAGCCTTCAGCCTTCCCACATTGTTTATCTCAAATTTGTAGAATTAGAGGCACGCTGCCTCTTCCTATTGGGCTGTCTTGTTTAGCAGTCCTTGATCAACAGGCTCATCTTCCATGAAATTGCAATCCTTAAAAAAAAAAACTCAACTGTATGCATTAAATCCCATGAGTTAACTATTATCTGAAGAACTACCTTTGTTTGCCAACTACATCTCCTGTTAATCAACTTAATTGAAACCCTACATTCTAGTACTATAAGGAACAGATTAGATGTTGCCTGCAAAATATGTATATCCAGGAAATTTCTCTGACCTTGCCCAAACTGATACTGAGTTAAGCCAAAGTTCAACTTGGTAGCACTATCATCCTAAGCAATTTTTTCACATGAAGTCACATGCAAGCTTTACCAACACCAACACAGGAATATTCCAAAAGAAGAAAGACAAAAATTGACAGTCAACTCTTAACTTCCATATTTGGGACCTCTACTTGAGTAGGATAACAAATAATAGTAGTAGTAGTAGTAGTAGTAGTAGTAGTAGTAGTAGTAACCACTTTATATTCCAGTCTATCTCCCCCAGGGGACTCAGAGCGGATTACAACATAAACAGATAATTTCTGTGGTAACCCACTACTTTCAGACCAGCCCATAAACAGATAGGCAAACATTCAATGTCCTTAATACAGTGGAATAACAATAACATACACATATTCTGAACAAAGGTTAAGGCTTCTCCTTTCATCTCCGGCTTTCTGGAGATGGTGCTCAACTCTGGCCATCAGGAGGGACTCTTGTTCCAAGTCTGTTTTCCACAGACACCCCCTGGTTGTGTTGCCGGCATTGGCTGCATAGGCACCTTATTACCTTCCTGCCAAAGCAGTAGCTAATGACTTACTCACATTTGCATGTTTTTTAACAGCTAGGTTGGCAGGAGCTAGGGCTAACCTTGACTCATGGCTTCAAACTGCAAACATTTAAGTCAGCAAATTCAACAGTTCAGCAATTTAACCAGTTGCACCACTGGTAAAATTTTAGTATCATTTTTTTTCAGAGATTGAGATTCAAAATTTTGCTATGGTTTTTCTTAGATCCTATCAGATAATACAGTAATTTGAATGTACCTGTGATCAGGTATGTCCACCTGTATAGCATACATACGGGTTCGATTGGATGGCCCATGTGGTTTCTTCCAACTCTATGATTTTATGATTCTATAAATGACAGATAAGCAGACAGCCTGTTATCCTTTTGTAGTTTTATTATCCTGATAAAACCGTTTAAGGGAAAGATTGTATCAAATGGCAGAGCTGTTAGGAAAGAAGAGAGACAGAGATGGAAAAGAAGCAATCCTTGTCCTGTCAATATCCACTCTAAATTCTAGATACCTGCCCTGTCCCTACAGGCATCACAAAGTCTGAAACCAAAGTTTGGAAGGGCAGCTTTGGACCCTTGGGTTTGAAAGTCAAGCCTCGTTGTCTTTGCAGGCCCATCTTGAGCTCTGGTTTTTTATCAGATGAGAATGTGATAGAATATTGGGCAGAGATTTTGCAAAAAGATGCCCATGTGAAACAGGGGTGGGCAGTGGGAATGTATTTATTTATTTATTTATTTATTTATTATTTAAACTTATATGCCGCCACTCCCCTAGGGCTCGGGGCGGCTTACAAGAACAGGCTAAAATCTAACAATTTAAAAACATCTTTAAAATATCTTTTTAAAAACATCTTAAAAACACTCCCCCAGGGCTCGGAGTGGCTTACAAAAACAAGCTAAAAATCTAAGCAATGAGTCCCACACACACACTTGCACACATGTCTAGATTTGACACTTCCCTTCAGTCGCCAAATTTCTACCATTGAAGAGAATGAACATCATTCCCATCTATAATTTGTATGTGTTATGTTTAGCAAACCCTTGGTCAACTTTGGCATCCCCCGTTTCTTTAGATGACTCACCTGCATTTCTAAATGCTCATTTGATGCCTACAATGCTGGAAATTTGGGAAATTTCACCAGGAGAAATTATTGGGAGGCAATGCCCTTATTTCCCCCTGCTCTATTGATGGAAAGCAAACACAATGCTTTCCAAATGTGTGTTCAAGGTGTGTATGTGGGGTGGGGGGTGCATTTTGTTTCCCTCGAGGCAAACATCAGTTTGAAATCTACATGTTTTCATCCTGCCAGACACATTCCGATGAATGTGGAAAGGAAAAAGAACAAAGCAGTGAAGATATCATTTCCCCACAGCCCTTTGAATTCTCAGAGGCATACAGCAATACAGTTTTAATGGAGAAGATTATAGTGTTCTGGGAACTTGATGGTCCACTCAGTTAGCGGGTAGACCTTTCACCTCCGTATAGACCTGCTCATAAATCTCCTTCTCTCCCTCCACCCCTACTCTCCAGCAGTTCAGCTCCTTCTCCCATCAGCTTACATGATAATTTCCAAGCTTGCTGGATTAGCCCAACAGGTCAATTTAAACATGTGCTCTTTTTCACAGTAGCCAAACACATGCCTCTAGGAAGTCCCACAAGCATCTCATGATAGTATTGCCCTCTTTTCAGCTACTGATATGCAGTGGTCCAGATATAGAGTCCCCAGTGGTGCAAAGAGTTAAACCTTTGTGCCCGCAGGACTGCTGACCTGATGGTTGGGTTGCTGACCTGAAGATTGCCGGTTCAAATCCAGGGAGAACACAGATGAGCTCCCTCTGTCAGCTCCAGATCCCCACATGGGGACATGAAAGAAGCCTCTCACAAGGATGATAAAACATTCAAAAACATCCAGGCCTCCCCTGGGCAATGTCCTTGTAGACGGTCAATTCTTTCACACCAGAAATGACTTGCAGTTGCTCAAGTCACTCCTGACACAGTGGTACAGATGTTTATACAACCACTTTAGGTATCTGCTACGAACTATCCTACATGGATACATGCTATTCTCCTTTTAAACTAAGCAGTTCCAATGGATCTGGTAGCCATCCACATGAGCCCCAGACCAGTGCTGTATCCACACTGCAGAATTATAAAAGTTTAACATAACATTGAATGCCATGACTGCTACCCCTCTTTGTCTGAGAGCTCTGGTGTCTAACTAACTATCCCAGAGTTGCATAGGATGAAGTTATGGCAGTTAAATTGGGATCAAAGTTTGCAGCAGGTATCGAAGGCAGTCCAGAGGTTTGGATCTCACTGTAGTTCTAATGGTCTGCATTGGACACAATCGTACTGTCCACACTGTGTCCAAAGTATAGGGCTGCTCTGGAGTTTTACCCAAACTCTGGAGCATTCTTCAGCTTTCCTTAGTAAAGGTAAAGGTTTCCCCTGAAGTTAAGTCCAGTCGTGACCGACTCTGGGGGTTGGTGCTCATCTCCATTTCTAAGCCGAAGAGCCAGCGTTGTCCATAGACATCTCCAAGGTCATGTGGCCGGCATGACTGCATGAAGCGCCGTTACCTTCCTGCTGGAGTGGTACCTATTGATCTACTCACATTTGCATGTTTTCGAACTGCTAGGTTGGCAGGAGCTGGGGCTAACAGCGGGCGCTCATTCCGCTCCCGGGATTTGAACCTGGGACCTTTCCTTAGCTTGTGGCAAAATCAGTTTAACCCAGTTGACCTCCAATAAGGATCAGAAATCTCTGGATGTCATGTAGATATTCTGGAGAAACCTTATGGCCACTATTGATCCCCAAAGTAGTCATCCCTCCTTCCAAAATGTGCATTTCATTAGCTGTGAGCTTATGCCCCAGTTTCCTCTGCCTCCAGTCCCTCTCCCCACCCAAAACATGCACATGTAACTAGAACAAAAAGAGTCCCCTGACCTTGAAGCCAACTGTACTGGATTGAGTTACTTGCAAATGGCAACCATCATACATCACCCGCCCTGTGTTACTCCCTTTTTACAGCCAAACCTTTTCCAAAGGCCTCTTCCCCTGGCCACAGTCCCTCCAGCAGTTACGTGAAGAGCACTTCGTCTTCATCCACAGGCTTCGACTACTCCCACGATGCCGAAGCTGCGCATATGGCTGCCACTGCCATTTTGAACCTCTCCACTCGATGTTGGGAGATGCCTGAGAATCTCAGCACCAAGCAGCAAGATCTGCCTAGCAAGGTAAGCACATGAATCAGGGGATAATAGGACTGCAATGTACCCCAAGGGCCATCTGATCCAATTCCCCATCATTGCTGTGATCTATGTTTAAAGTGTCCTTGATAGCTATCACAACTGAAGTCCTGTTATTATATGCAGTCATCCAATCTATGTATTTCAATTTTTAAAATAAACAGAAAAATAAAGTGCAAATTACAGAGGGCGAGGAAGAGCCATGCTTCCCCTGGCTTCCAGTTAGAAGGGTAGGCCCCACCCCCTTCAGGTCCTAGCACACAATGGCGCTGGGGAACAGCCAGGGTTCACTTAGGCCTCTTCCACACTGCCTACAAAATACAGATTATCTGATTTGAACGGGATTATATGGCAGTGTAAACTCAAAGACCACACAGCTATATAACTCAGAATACTAAGGCAGATAATCCACAGTATCTGCTTTGAACTGGATTATCTTGAGTCCTCAAAGCCATATAATCCAGTTCAGTGTGTATTTTGTACAGTTGTGTAAAAGAGGCCTCATACAATACTATTCAAAGCAAATAATATAAGATTATAGATATAATATATAAAATTACTGTGGTATAATAAAACAGAACAATATAATCTCTAAAATCAGGACAGTAAATAAAGGACAACACTCTGAAAATAGGGGAATTCCAGACAGGACAGTAAATAAAGGACAACACTCTGAAAATAGGGGAATTCCAGACAGGAAACAATCAGAGCCAGTTAACGCCTTCCAACAAAAGATTCCCCCAGGGAGGAAGCAGCCAGGCTTTGAAACTAAAATGCCATTAAATGTTAATCATTCTGGCTAATTGCAGCATTCATATTTGTCTCCAACAGACAAAAAAAGGAACAACCAGAAATATTGTATACAGTGTTCCCTCATTACTTCGTGGTTCACTTTTAGCGGATTCGCTGTTTTGCGGTTTTTCAATAAACGCTAAAAGATTATTATAAATCATATAAAATTACAATTTACAGACTAAGGAAGGGAGGAAGGAGAAGCTGAAGGGAGAGAAAAGGAGCCCAAGCGGCAACGGAAGGAGAAGGAGGCAATTTATCAACACACGATTGGTTGATAAAGACTTAAAATAGTGTATAAGTACTAAAATAATGTATAAATATTAAAATAAATATAGTGTCACTACTTTGCGGATTTTCACTTATTGCGGGTGGTCCTGGCACCTAACCCCAGCGATAAGTGAGGGAACACTGTATTCACAAGCTTTAGGAAATAACATATACTAAATTCTTCAATACTTTATTTCCCATACCACCACACTTTACCACAGCAATGCGTGGCCGGGCACAGCTAGTAGAATTATAGGAAGACAGTGTAAGGGCCCCCCAGTCCAACCCCCACTCTCAACAGATGGCAATCCAGCCTCTGTTTAAACATATGTTTCTTGAATTATGGTGTCAAGATGCAGGGTCACCGAAGGAGTTAATTGCCAATGTGTAATCAAGGTTGCTCTTTTGAATGTTTCAGTCAATGGACATTGAAGTGGATGAAAACGGGACTTTGGACTTAAGCATGAACAAGCACCGCAAACGTGAGAGCGCCTTCCCCAGCAGCAGCAGCTGCAGCAGTAGCCCCAGCATCAAATCCCCAGATGTGTCCCAACGCCAAAACAGCACCAGTGCCACAAGCAGCACCATGACCTCACCCCAGTCCAGCCACACATCCCGGCAGGATGAATGGGACGGCCCCATTGACTACACCAAACCAAACCGGCAGCGGGAAGAGGAGCCTGAAGAGGTAAATAACAACAGGGGAAAAACTGCACAACTCTCACATTGCTTGGAATAAGGGGATGTGTTGCTCCCTAGATGTTATCAGGCTGCAATAATGCACTGGAGGTTTCTAGAAAAACATTCTCTTCAGAAATATCTAGATCCTTCAGCATGATTGGTGGAAGTTAAACATAGAGTCACAATGGAGGACCGTCCTAGAGGATCCTAGAAAGAATATTTCCAATCAAATCCATGACTGGGTTGCTGTGAGTTTTCCAGGCCATATGGCCATGATCCAGAAGCATTATCTCCTGATGTTTCACCCACATCCGTGGCAGGCATCCTCAGAGGTTGTGGGGTATATTGGAAACTAGGCAAGTGGGGTTTATATATCTGTGGAACAATGTCCAGGGTGTGAGAAAGAACTCTTGTCTGTTTGAGACAAGTGTAAATGTTGCAATTGGCAACATTCCCCCAGGCAGGAAGCAGCCAGACTTAGAAGCTGCAAAGCCATTCAATTCCAATCAAGGTGGCCAATTGCAACATTCACACTTGCCTCAAACAGACAAGATTTCTTTCTCCCACCCTGGACCTTTCACAGATATATAAACCCCACTTGTCTAGTTTCCAGCAGACCTCACAATTTATTTATTTATTTATTTATTTACAGCATTTATATTCCGCCCTTCTCACCCCGAAGGGGACTCAGGGCGGATCACATTACACATATTAGGCAAACATTCAATGCCTTTTTTAACATAGGACAAAGACAAACAACAACATAGCTCTGAGCGGGCCTCGAACTTATCACCTCCTGGTCAGTGATTCATTGCAGTTAATTGCACTGGTTTGCTCTCCCGTCTGCGCCACAGCCCCGGGCACAACCTCTGAGGATGCCTGCCACAGATGTGGGTTCAACGTCAAGAGAGAATGCTTCTGGAACATGGCCATACAGCCCAGAAAACTCACAGCAACCCAGTGATTTTGGCCATGAAAGCCTTCTATAACAAATCTGTGACTAATCAAATTCACAAAAGTCATAACCACAAATATAGAGGAATGACTGTATTCCTGTCTCAGCCATTCCCATGTGCTACACAATCCTTTGCTGGTTTCTTCCAGTCAGAGCCTGCAATGCGTTCTTTCGCCTCTTCTGAAGCAGATGACCAGGAACTCCCTGAAGAAAATTTTGAAGAAAGGAAGTATCCTGGGGAAATCACCTTAACCAATTTCAAGCTTAAATTCCTTTCCAAGGAGATCAAGAAAGAGCTGCTTACGTGAGTTTTGCCACCTGGGCTATGAAGCCATATAGGAAGGAACATACATTGGACGGGACTAAAAGAAAGGGGCAATTAGGGCTCTGCACACTACACAGTTATGACACTTTATATGACTTTATATATGACACTACACAGTTATGACATTATAACTGCTGTGACTGCATCCTGTGGAACCCTGAGATATGTAGTTTGATGGTGCACTGAAACCCTTGGGCAGGAGTTTCTAAGTATCCTTCACTAAACTTCAAATCCCAGGATTGTTTACGATGGAGCCACACAAATTTAAGTGGCATTAAAGTGCTATAATTATGTAGTGTATTAAAAAAAATAGCCGGTTGATAAATTGGGTGTTTCTCTTTTTTAAAGTTTGTTGATGTTTCATACTTCAAGAGTCTTGTTTGATCTAAACACTTGAATGAAAAAACTTTAAAAGGTAACCTGATGTTCTAAATATTCCTGATTTTTAAGATGAAATGTTGCTTCTTGTGGTCTCCAATACCATTAATTATCTTGTGGAGGAGGAAATACTCCACTGAAGTACCAGAATCTTAGGATTCATTAATCTGATTATAAATGTAAAAAGGATAACTTTCCCCTTAAGTGTTTTTATGATTAGGACAGTTTTTCCAATGAAGCATTGTAATGGCAAAGAGCTTCCGTAAATATTATGGTCAGAATCCTATAGCGTACTCCCAACTATAGTATACTTATTAAGTCCGTGTTTGATTAGTGAATCAAACATAGGTAAATCTCATTGATACAATGGGTCTATTCTGATATGGAATTAACAATAAAGTTCTCAGACATTTCTTGTAATGGTATTCCCTAGACCCTTTTAAAATGTTTCCTGTTATGCATCCCGCTAACCAACATCCCAGGACTGGCAAACCCCAGCAATGGCTTTCAGTTCCTGATTTTGAACTGTAGATCACTCCTGTACTGAGTTGCCAGTTCAATATCATGTCAGATGGTGACATTTCTGGGCCAAAACCTAAGACCTGTTGATTGCCCCTGATGTTTTATTAATAAATATTACTCATTCAGTGTCAATCACAGCTGTTACAGCTTGTCATTCAAACACTATCTCAGGGAAGGGGAGAGAAAAATATATTTTCCTGTTGGGAAATTAAAATGGAAATCCTAGCTAAAGGAGTTGTTCTCCGATGAAGGTGAAATAAGGAGTTTTTCCTTCACATTTAAGGTGCTCTGTAGAATTAATGCACCTTAACTGCCATGGCTAGTGTTATGGAATCAGGGGAGTTGTAGTTTTGCTTTGTCTTTTAGCCTGCTCTGCCACAAAGTGCTGGTGCCACAGCAAACTAAAAATCTGAGAATTCCCTATCATTGAGCCATGATGGTTAAACAGCATTAATTCTACAGTAGGGCTTGCCCTTCGTACGGAGGAAGAAAAAGAAATATTTAATTTAATATCCTTGTTTCTAATCAAAAGACGGATGGAAAGCAAAATGAAGGGTGGACCTTAGTGTCACAATTACTGGGAGTGAAATGGAAAGCTAACTAAGTAAGCCAGTTGGAACAACAAAACAATTTGCAAATTGTAGCAAACTGATACTCTGCTAGGCGAGGGGTCAGAATCTGGGCTCACCAAAACTAGAAGATTTGCACCCTTATGTCTAATCGGGAGATGGTCCATGAAAACTGGAATCTCAGAACCAGAATCTGATATCTGGAAGCTCTAATAATGTATCCTCAATGGTTGTGTAGAGGAGGAAATCTCAGCAGGTGTTTCTTGTTACCTGGTTGCATGACAAGTAATAACTACTGAATTTGTTCATCTATACAACCATTATAAAATATAAGGGCCTTCTCCAGTTTTCACCAGCTGAATGGATCTCCTTTGTCTAATCCGGTGGCTGGCTCTTAAAGTAGACAGACATTCATGTAAACTAACACTAAGACTGCATGATGTGGTTTGAGCATCGGACTGCAACTCTGGAGAATAGGTGTTTGTTGCTTGTTCAGTCATGGAAACCCACTGACTATATCCACACTGCAGAATTATAGCACTTTGGCATCCTTTTAACTGTTCAAGCTTCACCCTATGGAATCCTAGGATTTGTAGTTTGTTGTGACACCAGAGCTCTCTGACAGATAAAGATAAATATTTCATAATACTGCAAATCTCAGAACTCTATAGCACTGAGCCATGGCAGCTAAAGTGGTATCAAAGTGCCATAATTCTGCAGTGCAAAGATGCAGTATCTATAAATGAATGTAAACTTGTAGTACAACAGTGGCACTGCTACTAGTAAGGTGTGTATTGGTATCTAGTAGAAATGTACATTTTGACTTATTTCATTTTCAGATGTAAAAACAAAAAAATGAAAATGTTTTATCCTTGTTGTCAACTGCCCCTACACAATGGGATTATGCAAGTGTTGATGCATTTTTAATTATTTTTCACTTCTTGGGATATGCACACACATATATTTTTTCTACCCAACTGCATACTGTAAGATCTCTGAACAATTTACAGTATAATCATTGTGTTTGCAAAACATACTTTTCTGCAAAAAAAAAAAAAAAAAAAAAACCAACACGCTGAGATCTTTCAGTATTTACATAGGATAAATCTACACTGACATAGTTGCTAATTGGCAGCACTATCTGGCTAATATCCCAATGGAGAATGCAGACTGGCTGCAATCTAGTAGGGGTCAACATAATGTAGTAGGTTCACATGCGGACCTATGCTCATCTGGGCCACACACCACTCCCTTAGAACACATCTGAAGTACCCCCCACCCACCCAACAAGGCCTCTCTGCTTTTCAGAGAGTAGACAAAATCACAGAAGTTTTCAGTTTTGTTGTTAATTGCCTTCAAGTACACTTCAACTTCTGACAGCCCCTATACATGGGAAATCTCCAGGTCACCATATCCCCAGCAGCCCTGCTCACGTCTTGCAGAATCAGGTTCACTGCTTCTCTGGTTTAGTCTATCCTTCTGGAATGTGGTCGTCCTCTTTTCCTATTGCCTTCTGCCTTACCAAGCATTATTGTCTTTTCTAGTGAGCCATGTCTTCTCATGATATGGCCAAAGAAAGTATGACAGTCTCAGTTTAGCCATCTTGGCTTCAAGCAAACTTCAGGCATGATTTCCTTTAAGACCCATTTATTTGTCTGTCTAGCACTCCACGTTATCAGCAGAACTCTTCTCCAGCACCACATCTCAAGTGAGTTGATTTTCTTCCTACCAACTTTATTCACTGTCCACCTTTCACAGCAATACATGGAAATGGGGAATACAATGGCATGGATCATCCTAACTTCAGGATCACACTAAGAAAAGCCCTTTCCTTGCAAAACAGTGTGTTTCCAGGAATACAAAGGTCTTCACCTGCTAATTGAGGCCCAGGAAAGAGGTAGCCAGCCCTTTTCAGCTGAATGCTTTAGTGAGTCATGAAATTATAGAGTTGAAATTATAGCGTCATGCAGTCCAACCCTTTGCCATGCAGGAATCAAAGCACTTCTGACAGATAACCATGGTCTCTGTTTAAAGCCTTCTGGTGAGGAAACTTCACCACTCTCTAATGTAGCAAGTACTTCCCAATGTTTAGATGGGATTCTTTCCAGATAGCAGGTTGGCTTCTTAAAGAAGCCTGTTGACTTCTCCCAATAGTAATCAGGACCTTCTCAAACCCCAAGAAATCAAATTGGCAGGGATGTCTATGAATGAGTGATCTCAACAGTTCTCCACAGTAGGAGAAGAGAGAAAGAAGGCCATTTGCAGGTAGATGATTATCATCAGGGAAACAGAGCAGAAGGCAAGCACCATGGTCTTGATCCAAATCACACAGTCCCACACACCATTGATAGCTGGTGGTATCCATATCAGTAGACAGATGAATCCACAATACCTTTAAAATTTTGGAGCCAGACGAAGTGCTGAACCTAAGTTTAGTCTGGGACTCTGACATCTTGGATATGTCCTTTAACATTTAGACCAAGCTCTGGAGCAAATACACTGCTCCACTTCCATCAGAGCCATCAGCCTCCATTTCATTCTATTTAACTCAGATCACATATTACCTGAACACATTTTTCCAATCCCATCAGAGTTGCTGAAATCAGATTCCTTTTCTATGTGATCCCATGGCCAGTAGTAACCCACACAAAGAAGGGAAGGAACCTCTAATTTATTTATTTTTTTAGCAAAGGTCCAATTCAGATGGAAAAGCAAAGCTGAGTTCACTCAGGCATGTATACAAATGTTATCTCATATCGCATCAGACCACTAGCCTGTCCAGTTTGAATTCTGGTTTGAATTCTGATTTCCAAGCCAGCTGGAAATCTTTCCAACCTTCCTTCCTAAGACAATATTGTATGGAAACAGGGGTATGGGAAATTGAGTCCAAAGACTTCTACATGCAAGTCAAATGCCCTAGCCCTTGAAAAGGAATTTCCTTTCCCAGTAATTTCAGGAGATATTAGAAGACTGGGCTTGGGATGTCAAGGATCCAGCATTGTTCAAAGAAATGCACTTCTGTCATGTATTCTGACATCAATCATAGAGCATCCAAATGCTCCAGATTTCATCATCCTGGGCAATGGGTACAATCAGCCTTCTGTATCCACAGCTTCCGTATTCATCAATTCAACTATCCATGGCTGGAAAACATTCAAAATCAATTCCAAAAGGCAGATATCATTGTTTCCAAAGAGATTACTCACTATGTTTTTCTACTTTTGCCCTGGAGTTTCTGTATAATAAAAGGTTTAAATCTATATACTGTAAACAAATTAAAGGTCTTGTATATTAGTGGTATTGCTAGAATAGACAATTTTGCTTCAGTGAATTTTTAAAGGTTTTTACTGTCTCCATTCGTAGCTTTCAGAATGTATTGATGTATTGCTGTAATCCACTTAATGTTCTAAAAGGTGGCTGGAAAATGAGATCCAAATATATATATAATAACCTGTGCATAATGGTGCTAATTTTCTTATTTGAATATTTGTTGTAAAGGTTGTTGATTTATTTGTAATTTCTCAGGGTAGGGGCATCATAGGATTGAGTAGCTTTTGGAGATTGCTTCTGGAAATCCAAAAAGAGGAGGAAAAGCAAACCTTTTTGGTAGATTCCAAAAGCGCCAGCAGAATTCTTTTATTAAAAAAAAATGATTGGCTATCTGAAAGTCAAGTATCCCTTATCCAAAATGCCAAAAATCAGAATTGTTCCATATTTCAGATTTTGTTCATATTTTTGAATACTTACATATGCATAATGAGATATCTTAGATATAGAAGCCGAGTTTAAATCCAAATTTCATTTGTGTTTTATATTTACACATTAAAGTAGTTTAATACATGATAGGTTAGTTAGATAGTTAGGCGGTAGGCTGTTACGAATTGTGGGAGCTGAAGTCCAAAACACCTGGAAAGCCAAAGTTTGTCCATACTTGATATAGACAATATTGGACAATTTTAGAATTCTGGATAAGGGGTCCTTAATCTGCTTTGTTGTATCAAGACAGGCCACTCACATCAGTTGGCTTTAGCTACTACCCTTTTCTATATAACTAAAGATATGGCCCACCATTTCATACCACCACTGTGCAAGCATGGATTTAATATTTTTAAAGAAGCATGCTTTTTGATCCTTATCCTCACACAGATCAGCTATCTCTACTAGAGTGCAATGTACAACTTCCAATTTCCAGGGTGAATCTACACTTTAGAATTAATACAGTTGGACACTACTTTAACTGCCATGGCTATATTCTACAGAGTCATGGGTGTTGTCATTTTACAAGATCTTTGACCTTCTCTGCCAAGAGTATTAATGCCTCATCAAATCTCAGGATTCCACAGCATTGAGCCATGACAGTTAAAGTAAAGTCAAAATGCATTAACCCTACAGTGTAGTGGAACCCCAGTGGCATCTCAGAAAGAAGGGGAGTTTTTTGCATCTATAAAAACACAATCAAGGTAGAATCTGGATTATACAATTGAAGATGCTTCTCTTGCACAAAGGCTGGATGTGCTTATGCATTTAGCTTCCCTCAAGCTTCATTACTCCTTTCAAGCTACCTCTACCCCACTTTCCCGCAACTCAATCCAAATCTGCTCCTCCCTACCCTATTCCCAAACCCCTCCTGTCAATCATGTCAAGAAAAGATAACTTCCAGGTCCAAAGGCAGCAGGTGCAAAGACAAAAATAGGAGGATACCATCAAAGCTTTGGAAATGTTTTGAACCACAGTTCCCAGAATCACCAAGCCAGCATGCTGGGAGTGGCAGTCCAAAAATGTTCACATTTCCCCAGCTTTGAGGATACTTTCATTCTCCTGCTCTGCATAAGGATATGGCTGGCTAAGGCCATAAGCCAGATAATGATTTAGGACATATCTACACTGTAGAATTAATTCAGTTTAACTACCATGGCTCAATGGTATGAAAACATGAGAATTGTCTTACAAGGTTTTTCATCTTCTCTGCCAAAGTGTGCTGGTGCCCCACCAAACTGCAAATCCATAGCATTGAGTCAAAACAGTTAAAATAGTGTCAAACTGCATTCATTCTACAGTGTAGATCCATCCTTAGAGGAAAACCAAATATCATTCTCCCAGCTCTACTTACAGATTAAAGATAGAGGGGATAGATACAACGATGAACCGACCTGCATCCTGTGACAATCTCTTTCCCTACACATGCTCTATTTCCACATACCAGGACAGATATTTATAAGCCATCCACGTTTTGTCCAGAAAAATAGGCAAGGCGCAGCCACTGTGCCACAAATCACATAAACTAGGTCCATTGGCACATGGACTGCCATGAAACTATCTATGCAGTTAAAACCATTGAAAATAATTAAATCAAAAAGACAAAAGGTAAAAGTCATTTTCAAAAGTCCATTAAAAGAAGGTGAAAAGTCATTTTTAAAACAGTGCACTACAGCTGTTCTTTAAAAAGCCTGTTGGAATTGAAAAGTTTTCATTTGTTGATGGAAGTACAATATGACATCTCCACGGTTTCACTTACCCATGCTCCAAAAAACAATTTTCACCCCAGGAAGTGTTTGTAGGCCTCTCTATGTCCTCCAGTGTGATTCTATGCACAAGTAGAGTCAAAAGATAGAGTTTGCTATTATCTATGGTTTCAGGTATTCATGGGAAGTCTTAAAATATATCCCCACTGGATACAGGATTTCTGCTGTATAGCAAGTAGGAATCCTGTATCCAGTAGCTTTATGAGAAATTGACTTCTATTATCAAGGATCAAATACTAAGGGCACTTCCAGACAGGCCCCAAATCCATGCCAAAGCGGATTTTAAAAGCTTTGGAAATCCCCACATGGACCAAAAACCCCAGGCTTTCCCAGGGATATGTCTACACACCATTCTAATTACAATTGGGATGGCATGCAGCCATGCAGTCCTCCTCCCATTTCCCTGTTAAAAGTAATGTTAAACTTACCTGGCCACCATAACATTCCTCCTCTCGCCAGAAGGGTGTGAGGAGAAACATTATGGTAGCCAGGTAAGTTTAACTTTATTTTTAGGGGGTTTTTTGGGAGCTTGGGGGAAGGGGGTGGGCATCATCCCGCACTTTTGGGCTTCAGGAACCCAACAGATTTGGGATGGCAAATGGAGACTCACTCACAGGTAGTCCCAGGTCTAGACTACCCAGAAGTGAATCCCCAAAGGCCCAATACCAGATTAGAAATGGACTTTTCAGGAAGTCTGATGAGGTATTTAATTAATTTGAAATAACTTAAGTTATTCCAAATTAATTCATTTTTACCAGAGGTGTTGTAAAAGCCAAACAGTAAAAGCCAAACAGGTCCTGCGTTTTGGGCCTGTCTGGATAGGCTCTTAGAAGGACCCTACCCAATCTCCCTGTGTATTACCTAAGTATTTAGGTGCATTCATTCTCCACCTTTCAGTCCTAATTCCTAATATGACTTATGTAAAAAGCAACGCAGAATGACAGTAATAATAAAAATTAAAAATCATCAGGACTTCAGATTCCCAAAGCATAATCAGATAGATATAGCTATAGCTATAGATATAGATATAGATACGCCTGGAATTAAACATTCAGCTACATTATTGTAGGTGAACCTTTCTGTGGAAAGCATTCTAAAATTGGGCCATCACCACTGAGAAGCCGCTTATGTTGATAGTTTCTCTGGAAATCCCATCTTATCTTGGAACATCCTTTCAAAAAGAAGATCCTAACTTATAGGTGGATATGGATGGAAGCAGGCAGTCCTTCAAGTACCCTGATCATATGCCACCAATGTTATGGTGGCATGTGACCATATGACCTGGTCATATGCCGCCAAAATAAAGTTTTATTTTTGCTGGAGAATAGAATACCCTTATGATTAACTGAGTCACCCACTTAAGAAGATGAATGAGAGGACTATGTAAAATGAAAGAAAGCATAATATGGTAAGGCCTCTATATCCACAGGGGATAGGTGCCAGCCAGACTGAGATTATCTGAAATTGTAGACACAATCAAATGCATGAATTCTGGTCCTGGCATATCATAGAGCTGCATTGGAGGATGCAGAAATTCCTCAAGAGGTACCCTCTTGGGGAATTTGCTAGATCCACCAATGCAATTCTATGGGAGCATACCATATAATTGCCTGGAGGATCTAGCAAATTCCTAGAGAGATCATTTTCACCTGGGTGTGGGTAAGTGAAATCACGAGTATGGGTTGTACAGTTACGGAGTGAAATGGCCTCATTTCAAGACCACATATGGGCTTCCTTGCAAGGTCTTCGGTAACTTCCCTTCCACCCAAGTTCTACAGAAGAAGAATTTTCTTCTCCTTTTTTATATTTTTAAATTTTTTTACATATGCATGAATCTTACTGATTTATTTAAATTTTTTTTGCCACTCACATTTTTTTCCCCATAATTATTTTTGTTCAGTTGCCCAACCCCAGGCTGTGATGGCAGCGGACACATCACGGGGAATTATGCTTCTCACCGCAGGTTAGTTGACCTTACCTACCCTATTCTTTCAGGTTCTGACAGTCTCTTAAAGATCTCTTTAAAAAAAAAAGTGGATGCTTTGGTTCTATTCCCCCCTTTCTTTTACCTCCCTTCCTTTTTTTTTTTTTTTTAGCTTACCCAAATATTCCATCTCTTCTTTTTCAGCCTTTCTGGTTGCCCTCTTGCTGACAAGAGCCTCAGAAATCTCATGGCTGCCCACTCTGCTGACCTCAAGTATGTTTGCGCTAAACTGGAATCTCTCTTCCCTCTTCTCTTTCTCTCTCCCTTTTGCTATGGCTCTCGGCTCTCGCTTCTTCCTCCTTTCCTTGCACTTTTCCTTTAGAAAAAAACCAATCGGAAACCTGCCTGTGAATCAGATCTATCCTAATCTGGCCAATAGACATTTCTGTAATAGAAGAGAAAGCATCATGTTGTAGGAGGGCAAATTCTGGAAGATGAAGGACACCATGAGCCTCATGAAAAACATACCTTTTTTTGCCCCAAATGCCATCGAAGATCCTCTAGGGATCCTTGGGAAAACCTTCAAGTTGTTCTTGAGACCAAGAGAAAACCTTTTATAAACAACAGGGAGTGAATGGACATCACTTCCTATTTGCTTTATGTTCCAAAAAAGTTTAAAACAAAAATGCTAAACAGAAATGCCAAAATGTGGCGGGCATGTCCCCCACAACCCCAGAAGGCATTTGGAGCCAAAATGCTTTTGAAAAAAATTGTAAAATCTTTGTTTGGCATACAAGATACCCAGGGAACTTCCAATGCAGTGGGAAATGCCCTCTTCACCTTCTAGTTGTGTTTTGTGGGCATTTTAGAGAAAAACAAATCTGATATGCAAAGAAAATTACCTCCTGTGAGGCCCATAGGCCTGATTTTATCCACCCCTGTTGAAGAGTATTAAAAAAAAACCAAATTGATTTTGATTGGACTGTCTTGGAGGATGGAGACTTTCTTTGGAAGTCTTTAAACAAAAAATGGTTAGACGTCTCTAAGTTGTGTATTCCTGCCTGGCTAGGGAATTGGCTAGGTGGCCCTTTTAGTCCTTTCCAAATCTATGATTTGATGTCATTTGTGCATGAGTTCCTCTGAACCACAGGCAGATTTTTATTGGCTCTCTTGGAAATATGCTATCCTCTTTTCCTCCCACGTCTTCCTTCTTGATCTTCTAGAGATTGCAACATCACCGGTATTTTTCTTGCATAATAAAGCAACACCATTTTTGTCAGGTGGAGAACATACATCCCATATTTTACACATTTCTGTAGACAATAAATGGATGACAGTGCAGCCTCTTTCTGCATATTTTTCAGTGGTTCTATTTCTCTGAATCCAGTTTATTTCAACACTGTCCCAGAATCAAGTCACTTGCATTTGAGTTGTATGTTAACATGAAGTCCCAGTTGCTGAAAAATAATATTAATGGTAAATTGAAGGAGGGAGGGGAGGACAAACTGAAAACTTGATAATTTTGAAATCACACATCTATCTAACCCTCATGTATAGGCAATTGCGATTGTTCCTTTGCCAGACCAGTTCTCATATTTATGCTTGAAGCTTGCTTTAATTCTTGTTCTTGGTGGTTCTGAGTTTACATGTTTATTTTTTTGACATTTTCCAACTGTTATGATGCTGAGTTTGCTTTCTTGTTCAACCTGGGCAGAATATTAAATTGGCTGCAACAATCATCCAGCCTTTTCCCTAACATAGATCTGCCTGATGTTCTATTGTTCCGATAAAAACCATCTGTACAAAATATTCTTCTAGTGTGACTCCATGGTCAACTTCTGCCACAAAGTATGCTGGAGAACCTAAAGATTCCTAAGGATAACACTTCTCTAGACATTCCTAGAGCAGTGGTTCCCACATTTCCTAACAGCTGGTCAGCTGGCTGGGATTTCTGAGAGCTGAAGTTCAAAACACCTGGAGGACCAAAGGTTGAGAACCACTGCAGAACCTCCAGCACAACTCTATGGACAACTTCTGGCAGAAGTTGACCACTGAGTCACATTGAAGTATTTTGAGATACCTAAAGAGGTGTTATTTCAGGTTAAAGGTTCTTTTTATTTGCAGGTTTTCCACTTCTACAGGGGTCCTGCACCCCTAACCCTTGCAGAGGTGGAAGGCCTATTGTAATTCTGCTTGGAAATGCAGCTTTCAAAATATATTTCACAGGAAAAATAATGGATAATTCTAATTTATTCATGTAAAGGATTTAAATGTTAGAAAAAAAAGAAGTCCCTGGTTCTGGATAATTACCAAAGAGATCCATTAACCTTGCTCAATTGGACATAAGCTGTGATCGCAAAGCCACATCTAACATCTCATTTGAACTCTTCAAGGCTACCAAACAGAATATTCAGTGTGCCTTAGTCAGGGCTTGAAAATGATATTTTGATTCCTAGCACACAGAATCCCTAAGACAGCACAACCACCATGTTAGCTGGGGAATTCTAGGAGTTGTAATCCAAAAATAATTTTTCCATACTCTGACTTTGGACATGCCATGCAGTTTGTGGCAACTGAAAGCCTCAATCAGTCCAGTATTGTTGGGGTTTTTTCACATATTTTAATAGCAGAATTTCATGTTATAAACAACTGACTTCCCCAGAAAGGTAAGTTCTTTATAGTCCAAAAAGTTCTTTTACCCTTCACAGATGTCTGATGGGTTATTTTTGACGAGTGAGAAAAATGCAGAGGGGATCACAATGTTATGTTAATTAGAGTTTGTTCATAAAAGCTCTGCTTGTGACTTTCCTTAAGATTCTCCATTGCAGCATTAGTGACTTGCATGTGTGAGTGTATGATCAGATCTAACACTTCAGGTAGAACTTTCATATCACCATCACTTAGTGCTTTTTGAGCGGTGTCAGCTGGTTCATTCAGCTACCAAATAATCAAAAGTTGGAGAAATCAAAACGATGTACTTGCATTGTGTTTATTTACTAGCACGTGGGACAAAGTGCTAAACTCAGATCATTGCCCTGGGAAGTGCAATATGTCTTAATGAGAAGTTAATGAAGCTTGAGGGGATATTAATGGTTGTTATAGAAGTTTCAATGGCTGCTGTGGAAGAAGCAGAGTATGGATTGATGTATAAACAAATTATTATTTGTTGCTAGGTTGTTGTTAACAGCTATTGTGGTGTTGTGGACTAGGACTCTGGAGACCAGAGTTCAAAAACCCACTCAGCCATGGAAACCCACTGGGTGACGTTGGGCAAGTCATTGTATTCAAAGGAAGATGATGGAAAACTCCTTCTGAAAAAAAAAACTTGCCAAGAAAACCCCATAATGTTGTTGTTAATACATTATGGTCCTTCTACATGTGCACGCAACACAGTAGCAGTGTTGTGCACTGAACCCCAGCATGACCCTCCCCATCCACATTTTCAAGGAAGCAGTTGTTGCGATTGACAGATATCTGTTCCCCTATCACTGAGGAAGGAGTTGGCTACTGTTTCTATCCCCACTGAGCTGCTTCCCATTATAACAGGCAGAAATGGGGTCTCTGTCACAATTCCATTTCATTTTGGAGATGACTGGCATTGGGGGAAAAGTGGGAACAGATTCCCACTAATGGCAGTAGCTGCTGTCAGGAAAGTGGAGATTGGTGAACCTTTACCGTCCCTAAGTAGCTCCTAAACTAGGGGCTATGTAGGGACTGTCAATACATAGCTATCACAAGTGTGCAACTCCAGGTTGTGCATTCACAACTGTGATGCAGGAATCCAGTCATGATAATAATAGTTTCATCTCTGTGTGCGAATGTATAATAATGTATATTTTAACATTTATTATTATAAAATGGTAATGGGAAGAAAGATTAGGGCATCAGACAGAACTCATTTTGTCAGATGCACTTCACTTAGGGTGCATCTATACTGTTTTATGCAACATTAGCTGCCCTGATTCAATGCAATGGAATCACAGGATTTGAAGTTTTACAAGGTCTTTAGTGTTCTCTGCCTAAAGGTGTTGGTGTTTCATCATACTACAGCTCCCAGTATTTCATACCATTGAGCCATGGAAGGTAAAGTCGTATCAAACTGCATTAATTCTACAGTGTAGATGCATCTTCAAGAGTGCTGCTTAATTTATTCATTTTCCTTACTTTTTCACTTTATGTAGAAGCAAACTGACACACAGAAATGTAATTTATTGCTAATTTTCTTCTCAAAGCAAATAGCAAGTTACTTTATCCATTTTCTTCATGATTCTTGTTTTTGAAGTTCAACACAAAAATATTATTTTCTATGCAGAAAATTTTCCTCGCACACAGAAAACTGTTTTCTGAGCAAAATAATAAGGTGGCAATTTTGTGTAGAATAACTCCTAATCTGCAAAGATTCTAATCTCCACGGAATTCATCTTGTCAGAATTTCCTAACATCTGAAAAACATGTTTTTCAAATATTTTTGATTTTTTAAAAATATTCTTCCCATTTTTACTAACACCATGCCTTTGACATTGCTAATATTGGTTGTTTTGTTGTTGTTGATTGTGACCACAGTATTATTACCCTCTCATATCTAGCTAGGGTAAATCACACTTATCTACAAGACAGTCGATAAAATTCTATAACAATCTTGATGTGTAAAATAAATAAACACTTGATGAAGTATTTTTATTACACATTTGAAGAAACTAGTTCTGTGGGTCTCACCTCTGTTACTCTTAAATAGTTCATAAGCTACATGCCCCTGTTAAAAAAAACCACTTATCCATGGAAAATTGATAAAGTTTGGTGTTTTGCTTTCTCCTCAAAACTGACTTTCCTTCAATGTGTTTTCTGTCTGGGCATGTACGGTATGACCCTTGTATCCATGAGGGTACATTCCAAGAACCCATGGGTTCCTGAAATTATGAATAATTTCAAACCCTTTAAAAAAAAACTATACTTGGGCTGGAAGTGTGCAATGGAATTAGACTGGAGGATCTAGAGAGCCTCACAAACAGTTCTGAAGGGAATAATTTTTGCAGCTTGGGTAAGTGAGACCATGGATATTAAACCTGTGGACAAGGGCTTCATGCTGCATTTTTGTGAAGCATTGGGATGCTGTGAAATATCTTTTGCTAACTCGTATCAGGACCAGCCTAGAAAAACCTGCCAGCCCACTAGTAGTAAGACATAGTGAAAAGCCACAGAAAATGGAGTATACTTCTGAATGAATCTTGGATTTTATCAATATATGTAACTAATGTGGGCAAGTGGCTTTTGTGTCAGTGGTCCAATGTGGTATTGGTGTATCATGATCAAGCTCAGTGGTAAAGGTCTGGCAGGATGCATCAATGTCAAATCAAGCTCAGAAGTGAGTTTAGATGTTGCATTGTCCTAGAGTAGATGATCATGCAAAACACTTTCCCAGTATTTATGGTGACTTGGCCTTTGAGACCTAGCCACAGATCATAAAAGCCATGCTTCAATCAATCAAGAATGTATTATTATCCATGGGAAAAGTGACAATGTAGCTTCTTCAGGGTAGATTTTACCTTCTGCATCAGCATCAACATTCATTGAAAATAAAAGAAAGCACACATGAAATAATAACATCTCTAAGAGCAAAAGGAAGCAACAAATCCGAAGTATTACTGGAAATGTATGTTAAAGTCACACAGGAAAAATGGGAAAATACAAAGTAGTTTAGCATGAAAGATTAATTTTACTTTCCAAAAATGTAACCTCTGGAACAAGAGGGCATCTAAAGAGGGAAGCAGTTGAGTGAAGCATTCAATCACCAATGTCAAATTCTTTGATGGTTTTCTTTGAACAGAGTCTTCTCATCCAAGACTTTTTAAATACAGCTGAATAAGGGTTGTTTACGCACATTCAAGTCTGCAACAGTAACAGTGAATGCGGCAAAACTGTTGAATTTTTCATTCCAGCCATTTGCAGTCTTTGCTTGTGCCTCACTTTTCATCTTCATTCGCTGGTGATGGAAACAGGAATGTTATCCACATTTGCTTTGGTGGGTGTTTTTTTTTATCAGCTGGATATCCAAAATGATATTTCAAAATCCAAATTAAGTCTGCAACATCTTCAGTGAGAAATTATTAAGGATATTACACAAAGGACAGAAAACTGGCTAGCAAATATCTATGGTGTAACAATTGTCTGTGAAATCATTTGCTAATTTACATTTACCTGGTTGTGGAAACCAAAGTGTAGCTGTATTGACTTTTGTCCTAAATAAGATTATCCAAATATTAAGAAAGATTTTGGCCTGCAATCCTTACTACTTTTCCTTCTTTTGTCATCACCCAGGTGCCCAACTCCCGGCTGTGATGGCTCCGGTCATATAACAGGAAATTATGCATCACATAGGAGGTATGTTGGATGAGTGAATGGACATATTAGTGAAGACTGGGGGATCATCCAGAATTGCAAGATGTGTTGATGGTGCTTTGGATGGTGCTAATGTAGGGAAATGGGAAAAGGCAGTAGATGGCATTTCCAGTAGGCTTTTTCATCCCTTGTTGTAGGCAACAATAGGGGGATTCAAGGTCTGGAAAAGCATTCCAAATGAATAATAATCAGGCAAAGAGTGAGGCAAAAAAGTAAAGGCGTCAGCAGTAAAAATGAAGTAATGGAGTGTCCTTCCGATAACTTTACAATTGTGAGGCAACGAAAGAGCAGTCACAGAACACAGAGCAAAAACAGGAAAGGTGACTTGATACAAGAAGAGAAAATGCACTTTCAAAAGTATCCACAGGATAAAAATGACCAAATATTTCTTAAAATATTGCGATCCTTTTCATATGCAAACATGTGTGTGATGTTGCCACATATGTATGCAAAACTCCCAAGTCAAGAGCTTTCCACAAAAGGAAATAGTGCAGAAAATGGGTGAAAGGAAGGTGGAAAGACGCTTATTTCCCAATAACTCATGGCATTTTCAAACATTTTGTGGCGTGTCTATTTCTATGTGTGCACTCAAGTAAAGTGTTGACTTATGGTAACCCCATGAATTTCACGGAATTCTATAATGCACTGAATCCTTAGAAGTGGTTTTATCAGTTCCTTCCTCTGAACTATTCCAATCTCATAAATGTTTACTCAGGAGCAAGCCCCATTGAGTTTAATGGAGCTTATGTCATCTTGCACCTTCTGTCACATGGTGGTTTTTTTATGCGAGGGATAGCCTTTGCATGCACATGTTGTCCAGGAAGGTGACCTATTCTGTGCAAAACTAGAATGACAGACCTTTTTAATGAGGCAGGGCATCACCAGTCTGGGAGGAATATGTAAGGTGTAAGACATGCTGAAACACATACAAAAGATACAACTGCAGTTGGAGCAGAAAATACATTAAAGGGCTATTAAAAGAATGCTGCTTAGCAAAATGTCTGTTCTTCAAACACATTCAGCACCTTGGATAGGTCCTTTAAAGGTTAGACCTCAGATGAGTCATTTAAAACCCAGATTTACTATTCCACTGATTTGGAAGGCATTGGTCACCACTACACTTTACACAATGACTGCTAGCCGCACCTCAAAGTTTGTGCAATTTCTATCACACTACTCCCCAAACCATGATTTAAGTATAAATATATGCAGAGGTAAAATGCCATGTCAGTTGATCTCCATCCCCACAGGCACCCTCCATGGTCTAACTGTGATTGCAGAGTTCTAGCTACCAGGGAAACATCTGTGCACACAAAGTTGTGTGTCTATACGCCTTTCCATTTCAGAGACCCATCCCAAAAACTTGGGCATCAAGATAAGATTATGGGAAGAGTAATTGGGGCGAAAGTACTCAAGCAGCCCAGCCATCACCAGCTGGTTGGGGACATTTTCATCCAAATTATTATTTATTTATTAGCTTTTGCCCAGAATATATCACAGTCTCTTCTATGAAACTACCTTTTTTGGGCAATGCTGGAGATATGTACTTAGTGATAAGCAATTGCCTAGATCTTCTTAGAAGCCAAAGTAACAAAACTGAGGCTTTCATGCTTTGGGCATATCACAAGATGATGTGACTCATTGGAAAAGGCAACAATGCCCAAAAAAAGTAGAACGCAACAGGAAAAGAGGAAGACTGCATTACTGATGAATTTACTCCATTGGAGAAGTCAGTTTTCAAGGTCCAAGTAGAACTGTGAATAATAGAAAGTCTCCCATTCATAGGATCACCATGAGTCCAACTCCATTTGATGGCAAATAACAACAATTACCTATGGTAATATTTGAAGTCATGCCCTGCCAGCCAGTGCTAGCCTATGAGCCATTGGCTGCTACCCTACTGAAAATGTCTAGGAAAGAAACAGTTTTAGCCAATGGACATAAATATAGTGGGAAAACTGGGTTGTTGTGAGTTTTCTGGGCAGTATGGCCATGTTCCAGAAGCATTCTCTCCTGACGTTTTCCACATGTATGGCAGGCATCCTCAGAGGTTGTGTGGTCTCTGAGGACACCTGCCATAGATGTGCGTGAAACGTCAAGAGAGAATGCTTCTGTAACATGGCCATACAGCCTGGAAAACTCACAGCAACCCAGTGATTGCAGCCATGAAAGCCTTCAACAATACATTGAGCATCTCTATGGGGAGAAATTGTTCCAAGACACATAGTGGGGAAAGCTTGCTGGTCCTCTATATCAGATAGATGAAGAAGCACTGATTTAAGAAATCTGTACAGATCCAGAATCAGCTTTATCCGTATGTAATGTTATAATTCAGAAATAACATTACCTGCTCTATGATTGACTTAGCCAGAAGAACCTACAAAACAAACCTGTTAACACAGGCATGGGCAAACTTCGGCCCTCCAGATGTTTTGGACTTCAACTCCTACAATTCCTAACAGCTGGTAGGCTGTTAGGAATTGTGGGAGTTGAAGTCCAAAACACCTGGAAGGCCGAAGTTTGCCCATGTCCATGTTAACATATTATTTTTGTGTCTATTTCTCCCACATTGTCTTCCTTGGATCTTTTACAGAATGTTTGCTATGTATTAAAAGAGATGCATATACAGTATGCGTATTTTATAAATCATCATTCCAATCCCACAGACATTTCTATTTCCTCAAACACAATGGACATATTTCCAGAGTGTTCCAAAGTTAGAAACAAGTGAGCCTTGCTTTCATCTCTCTAATCTGATTTTTTTAAAGAAAAACATTTCCCAGAATCAGATTAGAAGCTCTTTCTTCAGCAAAATAAAAGACAAAGGGATCAGATTTTAGCTGACACATAATTCCTGTTAATAACATTGCCTATTTATGACTTCTATTATCTTTCGTGAACATTAATGGGGACCTCACAGTCTCCCATTTGAGCAGTTCCATTAACAGCTGCTGCCTGCTAGCAAATGCCTTCTTATCTAGGCACTATTAATTGCAAAGTATTTCCCCTTCAAAGTGAACAGCTTCCTTTCTTTTTCTTCTTAATTTTCACCACCATGTCCCCCCTTGTGAGGTGTGGGAAACAGAATTATCAAGATCAAAGCACATACAGGAGGAATCAAAGGCAGAAATTGTTCCTTTTTGCTGGTTGTTCAGTTGAGGTGAGGGAGGGATTTGCAGAAAGGTGGTGGTTCTATGCAATAGAGAAATATGCAAAGGTTCGATTATCTGCTCATCCATGGGCTTTAACAAGGCACAGGCCTTCTTTTTATGTCACAAAAAGTAAGAGTTCCAGGATTCCTTGGATATCACATTTACAATCACTGCTTCCTTAAGGTGCGTCTATACTATAGAATTAATGCAGTTTGGCCCCACTTTAACTCAATATTAAGGTATTGTGGTTTGATGAGGCACAAGCTCTGTTTGGCAGAGAAGGCTAAAGACCTTGTCACATGACAACTCCAATGATACAATGGCATTGAACCATGGCAGATAAAGTGGTGTCGATCTGCATTAATGCTTCAGTGTAGATATACTGTGTCCAGTTTCTCCAACTGTGATGGTCAGTGGCTAAATAACCCACACTCTTCAGTGGTATATCTCTACCACTAATTAATCTCAGTTTCCCAATCTGTCACATGTTACCGAAGAGCTTTTGAATGGTGATTCAAATTCTATCTGAATCAAAACCTCAGTTAGGTGTCATCAGACAATATGGTCTTTATCAAGTAGTGCATTTTATTTATTTATTTTTGGAATAGTGCTATTGTGGTCCTATGGTGATTTCACTCAGATGGTTTGTCAGCTTGTTTAGAGATCTTCTCAAAGCATGTATCATCACTGAGACCACAGTTGTTTTCTAGTACAGATTGTCAGGAATTCTGGAAACCAAAACACAATCGACCCTCCACATTTCTGGCTTTGACCTTTGTGAAATTTGGTTAAAAGATTCTCTCTAGAAATCTCTAGGTCCTCCAACTTCCACTGGACACTGGAGGACCTAGAGAGAACAATGCAATTCAAAATATGAATTTTTTGGGATGAATTTGGCATCCCAAACCCCAAAATGATCTGAGATGTGCTCCATCATGTAGTTCTTTCACAACTTGCCTTGACGTTTCCATGTTGTAAGATGTGGACTGAGAACACTGAAATTAAAAATGAACTTGAGAAAGAACTGTGCATGGTGATTGTGGTTTTGTTTTGTTTTTTCAAGTTCAGAACCTTAAAATGTATTTAAAATAGTAACAATGTTGAAATAAGAGTTTCATCACAGGCTCATGAAAAGCAAAAAATCAATTTTAAAACATACTCATTAAACAAGGAAAATAACAAATACATTCTGGATTTTTGAATATCCCAAATTTTGGACTTCCAGATTTTAAAAAATATTCAAACTTTATTGTCAACCTTAGATTTCTATGCATCACGGTGTTGCCTATAACTGTTGGTGGCTGCCATTCACATTTGATTCTGTTGTTATAGACTGTGGAAAATTCCTTGCACAAAATCCAGAACTTTATATTTTCCGTTCCCTCGTTCTTCATTTCACTCCCCAAAAATTTAGCTTATCCTGCACTCCTAATCTAATTCTGAATATGTGCCTTTGGGGCAGGCAGCTTGCTTATTCCTATTGTGTGTTCATTAGATAAGACAAGCCATTAATCAAAATCAAGGGGGCAGGGTGGTGACTGAGGCTTGGTGCCAACATATGTGCTGCTGGACAAGCTGCAAATATGATGCTCTTTCTTCTTCTCTTTTGAAAAAAAATAGTCTATCAGGCTGCCCTCGTGCCAAGAAAAGTGGAATCAAGATTACCCCCACAAAGGATGACAAAGAGGATCCAGAGCTGATGAAGTAAGTAGCAGAATTTTTCTGAGCAGGTCTCTTAAATTATCCTATTCTGAATGCCTTACACAAAACGTAGATATGAAGAAACAATGCATACAACTTAATGTACTTACACAAAACTCTTAGAACACAATGGACTAAAACTGTCAAAGAATCATAGAGTTCGAAAATACCTCCATTGCCTTCCTGTCCAGCCCCCTGCCATGTAAAAATACACAATCAAAGCACCCTCAAAAGATGACCATCCATCCACTTAAAAACCTTCAGAGAAGGAGACTCCGCCGGATGCCCAGGAAGCATATTTTTCTTTTGAACAGCTTTTACTATCAGGATGTTTTTCCCAATGTTTAGATATAATCTCTCTCTCATTTTTGTCATTTGAATCCACTGCTCCAAGTCTTGGTCTCCAGAGCAGCAGAACAAAATATACATTGTACTAGAACATCAGTCTCAGAACTGTCATCCAACTGATGCTAGCAACAATCATGGTACCATGAGGCAACAGCCAAATGCAGTTATCCATTTGTATCCATAGGGGAGTGGTTCCATGACTCCACATGTATACTGAAATCCATGAATGATCAAGTCGTATCATGTAAAATGATATATACTGGAGAAGGATGTGAAGTTGGAAAGACACAATGTGGAAGACTGAGGATTTGTGAAATGGCAGGAGGTATAGCTATGCATTATGCTTGGATTCTTACTATTTCTCAGATCCTCAGTCTCCTTACACAATTCGCAACACGAGTAGTATAGTATATGTACTGTCTTTATGACGCTGGAGAAAGACATGCAATTGGAGAGAGACCGAGCGTCTGTGAAATGATGGGAATCCAAGTATATTGTTCAGCCTGATAGAATTCCTGCCATTTCATAGACTGTCATTCTCTCTCCAGGCTTGTAAATATAATACATACTGTGTTAATTGTGTTATGTAATGGAAACATTGATAGAGTGCTATATTTTTGTTCCAAATGATGAGAAAACAGAATTACTGTATATACTCGAGTATAAACCTAGTTTTTCAGCCTTTTTTTAAGACTGAAAAAGCCCCCCCTCGACTTATACTCGGGTGAGGGTCCTGGTTGGCTTATATTTGGGTCAGCTTATACTCGAGAATATATGGTAAATTTATTATTTTTCTCTATTATTATTGGTATTACTACATGTATTATTTTTCTCTATTATTGTTGCTACTATTACATTTATTTTACTCTATTTTTATTATTAATAATACATTTATTATTTCACTCTGATCTTATTATTTTTATTATTGCATTTTTATTTTACTCTATTTATTGCTACTTGTATTATTTTCCCGTATTTATTATTATTATTACATGTATTATTTTACTCTATTATTATTAAAAGGATACATAAGCACATTTACATTGAAGAAGATGGGAAGAATGATTGGATCAGAGTTGGACAGTCTTATCTTAAATTTGAGCTTTTTGTAAATATTCAAAAACATTTAATCTACTGATGCCTCAATTAATGTGATTTTATTGGTATCTATTTTTATTTCTGAAATTTACCACCCTCGGCTCATAGTGGAGTCAATGTTTTCCCAGTTTTTTGTGGTAAAATTAGGTGCCTCGGCTTATATTCGGGTCGGCTTATACTCGAGTATATATGGTAATCTGGCCTGTCCCTGCCCAATTGGAACAATTGGAAGATATAGTAAGATACTGTAGAGGGCATTAGGGGAGAAAGAGAGATTGCAGTCCTACAGGTGGATTGTTTTTGTCAAGAAAGTCATGGCTGCCCTGTGTTTACAAGATCAGAGCCGGGCCATTGATGACTAGGAATAATTTTGGAAAGTTCTTGTTTCTAGGGTTACCATAAGTTGAAGACAACTTGAGAGCAAATACCAACAACAACACTTCTCCTGTTTCCAGGAAACCCTCCCTGCTCTTGGTTCATTTACCCTTTTATAAGACTAATGTTGAATGAGTGGGAGGGTAGAATTTCCCGTCTCTTTGTTTGTGTGTCAGCAAACAGAGACCTTTATATTCATGCAGGCGTTTGGCAACTCAACTCACTCAGGAATAGGCTTTTAACTGGATGAAGACTGTATTTTCTTTTGTTGGCATGTTTCTAAATTGTGTTTTAAATGCCGTGTGCTTTACCCAGTTGCTTTTTAATTATGTTAGTGCTGTTTTATTCTAAGAAATTCTGGATCCCATTTGTTGTAGATAAACCAAATCAATGCAAACAAAGAAAACACTAACTGTGAAGGCATACCCCCCCCCCCCAACTATTCCAATTTGGCAAAGGAAGTATCAGTTAATCATCTGACATCCCACTTTTTTCCAACTGTTTTAAAAATATATGTTTCCCTCTTTTTTTCTGCCACATTCCTGTTTTATCATTTTCTGCAAACTGAGTTGAAAGTACAATATTAGTTGGCATTCTGTTAATTCAAAAGGGTGAAAGAACAAACATGCCTTTCCCAATAGGCTCTGGCAAAAGCAAAACACTGCAGCCTCTCCTAATAATAATATTTATTTACAGTATTTATTTACAGTATTTATATTCCTCCCTTCTCACCCCAAAGGGGACTCAGGGTGGATCACATTATATACATATAGGGCAAACATTCAATGCCTATATACACATAGAACCGAGACAGAGACAGACGCAGAGGCAATTTAACCTTCTCCTGAGGAGATGTTCGATTCTGGCCACGGGGAGCAGCTGCTTCATCATCCACTGTGGCATCTTGATGGATACTTCCTCATTCCAAACAGTAGCTGGACAATTTCTTATGGTGTCGTAAATTAGTTAAATTTGTCTCCCCACAAAGCGGTACCTAAATTCCTACTTGATAAATGCAACTATCTTTCGGTTGCTTAGATCAACAATGAGCAGAGGCTATTTTTATTTTAATAATAATAATCCTTATTTATAGCCCACCCTATCTCCTCAAGGGGACTCTGGGTGGCTCACAACAATATAAAACACAATGGCAAACATTCAATACCAGTGAAATGTAAAACAAATCCAAAAACAGCTTAAATAAATATGGCATAATACATTTAATGCATTTAACATATTAAATCAATTAAAAACTCTTAAAATCCAACTAAAATAATTGGGTTAAGATGGTATACAGCAGATTAACAGAGATAGGTGTTCAACAACAAGGCAGGCTGTCCATACGCTGAAGTGCATAATGTGTTTTTAAAAGCTTTTTAAAGGAGAGGAGAGAGGGGGATATTTTTAATTCTGTAGGGAAGGAGTTCCAGAGCCAGGGAGCGATCACAGAGAAGGCCCTCTCACTCGTTCCCACCGGACGCACTAGAGATGAATGTGCGACCGAGAGAAGGGTCTCCTCCACAGACCGCAGCACTCGAGCTGGTTTGTACACTGAGATGCGGTTATTCAAGTACTTAGCTGGTTATTAGATTTATAGATAATAACCAGCACTTTATAGGTAATAACCAGCACTAATAACTAGTATTTAGCCTGGATGCCGACCAGCAGCCAGTGGAGCTGCTGTAACATAGGAGTTGTACGCTCCCTGTACGACACTCCAGTTAGTAATCTGGCTGCAAGTCTCTGTACCAGTTGAAGCTTCTGATCTATCTTCAAAGGCAGCCCCACATAGAGAGCAGAGGATGTGACTAGGACATGGACTACCATGGCCAAGTCTGCCATCTCAAGCTACGGGTGCAGTTGGCACACAAATTTTAACTGTGCGGAAGTGCTCTTGACCACTGCAATGACTCCAGGACCCCCAGACTGCAGACCTGTGCCTTAAGGGGAATGTGACCCCATCCAACACAGGCTGTGATCTCAGCTTGTGTGTTCTTCATAATTTTTGCTATCTTGGTTTCACCACCTCCTCTTCCCTATTATTACTATATCATTAGGAGCCTCCGGTGGCTTAGGGGATAAAAGCCTTGTGACTTGAAGGTTGGGTTGCTGACCTGAAGGCTGCCAGGTTCGAATCCCACCCGGAGAGAGCGTGGATGAGCTCCCTCTATCAGCTCCAGCTCCATGCAGGGACATGAGAGAAGCCGCCCACAAGGATGGTAAAACATCAAAACATCCCGGCGTCCCCTAGGCAACGTCCTTGCAGATGGCCAATTCTCTCACTCAAGAAGCAACTCCAGTTGCTCCTGACACAAAAAAACTATATTATTATTATTATTAGTAGTAGTAGTAGTAGTAGTAGTAGTAGTAGTAGTAGTATCATCATCATCATCCCTCCTTACCCTGATAATGGGATTCAAGGCAGCTAACAACATATTTAAAACAAGTAAAAACAATACAAGAGTCAAATTAAAAGCACTCAATTATCTGAGTGGAGAGAAAGAGGGGCAAAGGCAAACCGCTGCAGCCTCCCTTCACTTATATGTTCTTCCTCATTAATAAGTTTTTTCATCTGTACCACATACTGTGAAGGTTCTTCCAGCTCAGATCCTTCCTCCTACCTTGTTTTCTTACTGCCCTTGGATTTTCCTGTTTTAGTTCAGGAGCAAAGGGAACAGCATGGCAAGGATTCTGTGCACTTAAGCATCCGCTGCAAACCGTGATGCTGTAAGTGATCCAAAGGTCTTTGTAAGAACCAGATGACGTTGGGAGCCATCTGTTCTGCCTTCCATCCCCAGGAAGGAGAGCATTTGCATTCAATGAGCCATGTCACAATTAGCAGGAGTAAGCAGAGTTTATTAAAGATTGAGCAACCCCAATTTTCCAAACTGCCGAAGGGAAGAAAAAAAAAAACTTCACTTTTTTTGAGCATTGTATTCTAAATCACACAGGCAGGTGGAACCATGCATAATCCATAAGGCCATTCTACGGTCCAAAGATATTGTGAGAAGAGAGAGAAAAAAGAGAATGGAAATGGATCACACTGACAAAGTTAAGTGCTGCGTTGTGCAGTTTATAGCCCATCAGGGCAACTAACAGGACGGCATTGACTTCCCCTCTGTTTGGTTTCTGGAGAATTATAGCAGGATCGATGCCGCCTGTAAACATGTCCACATGTTACTTAAGCTTGCCAATTCTTGATTTAGAAGAGTGCTGTTCTCTCAGCAGGTGGGTCCAAACACAAACTAACAGGTAAAAGGATTGAGCCAAAAAGGAGTGCAAGTTGTAAATCCTACAAGTGTGCCTAAATAAAAAGCTCAGAAGGCTCGTCCACACATAGCAACACTCCATACTGGTCTGAGGACCCTGCAACCAAATCCCAATGGGTTCCAAGCACCCTTTGTATTTGTATAGCAATGCATAAATAAAACGGAAAACATGTTATCGGTGCCCCTTCTGTAGGCAACAGACTTGAAAGAAATAGGATGCTCTCTGAACCAATGAGAGTTATTTGGTGAGGCACCGGCACTATACTCCATGATAGTCTTCTCTATCAATCTTTATTTATTACGATCCATGACCAGCACAAAGTGGGGCAGAAACGCCCTGGGATGGAGAAACGCAGTTCCCTATTAAGCAGTTATAAAAGAACAGATTAGAAAACAGTTTGAAATTACAATTTAATGTAGCAGGTATGGAACCAAGGGGAGGGGTCTGATAGGAGGGGTCAAAGCACTAGGGAGAGGCACTAAAGGGGACAGAAGGGGTGCATTACAAGTCTAGTGGCATTTCAGCTGTAACTAGTTGCTCTAGCTACATTCCCGTCGGGGTGTTGCCTTGCGGGGTCGATCACCCTCCGTCTAATTTTAATTGCTGCAGCACAAAACTTAGCAACACTGTAAGTTATTGTAGTGCTAGAGTCCGAGAGCAGCAGTGTGGAGTAATATTTTTCACTACGCCCTGGATATTTTATTATTATTATTTTATTGTATGACACAGCAAACAAGATAGACATGCTGGATTTCGTATCACAAAATCACAAGTCGAACACTTCCCAAGTGTCTAGGACTGTGTGATGTATTTTCGGATGATGCGTGCAGATCCCAGCAGGGTGGCCTTTTGCAGTTGGCAGATTGTGATTTTGTCAATGTCTGTTGTTTCCAAATGCCGACTGATCTTTTGGCACGGCACCCAGTGTGCCCATCACCACCGGGACCACCTGCACTGGTTTCTGCCAGAGTCTTTGCAGTTCAATCTTGAGGTCCTGATAGCGGCTGAGTTTTTCCTGTTGTTTTTCGTCAATAATAATAATAACAATAATAATTATTATTATTATTATTATTATTATTATTATTAGGATAAGGTTTTCCCCTGACGTTAAGTCCAGTCGTGTCTGACTCTGGGGGTTGGAGCTCATCTCCATTTCTAAGCCGAAGAGCCAGGGTTGTCTGTAGACACCTCCAAGGTCATGTGGCTGGCATGACTGCATGGAGCGCCGTTACCTTCCTGCCGGAGCGGTACCTATTGATCTACTCACATTGGCATGTTATTGAAGTGCTAGATTGGCAGGAGCTGGGGCTAACAGCGGGTGCTCATTCTGCTCCCGGGATTTGAACCTGGCACCTTTTGGTCCACAAGTTCAGCAGCTCAGTGCTTTAACACACTTTGCCACCAGGGGCCTAATAATAATAATAATAATAATAACTTTATTTTTATATCCCGCCACCATCTCCCCAAGGGGACTCGGAGTGGCTTACATAGGGCAAGGCCCGACAACACAATAAAAATAAAAATACATTAAAAGCAATTCACAATATAAAAATAGAATTAAAACAGCAATATTGTAACAATAAATAATAATATCAACCGACAACCAGACACAGTTTCTGTCATCTTCATGGGTGGGTAGACTAAAAGTAGCCACAGTGTAATGAGATTAGTTCTAAGGTCTCTGTAGAATGTGCATTGAAGGAGCATGTGCTCAGTTCTTTCTATGTGTCCGGACTCACAGGGGCATAATCTCTCTTTGAAGGGGGTCTTCCAGTACCTCCCCTCCAATACAGCCGATGAGAGGGCATGGCATCTTTCCAGAGTAAAAGCCCTTCGGTGTTTAGGCACCTCTAGGTCTGTTAGATAAGCCATGGAGGTGGTGAGGTATCTATTAGCTTCACTAATGATAAAGGCTACATCCAATTGGCGCTCTATGACCAGGATTCGTTGCTTGATGAGATCCTTGGCTTGGTCCCATCCCATGCTTAGTCATTGTTCTTGGGAGAAACCTAGTGTAGTGATATTTCCTGCCACTGTTTTAGTCCATGTGGACTAGAAGTCATCCCTCATAGTTATGGGGGTATGAATCTAGAGAATAAGATACAGAGCAATAGATTCAAATTTCAGGAAAACATTATGAAGATCTTCCTGATGGTAAGAGCTGCTTGACCATGTTGCTTGCGAGTCTGGCGGAATCTCTTTCCCTTGAAGTTTTTAAGCAGAGATTGGATGCGGTTGTTGTATTTTTTTCCTGGCTGTATGGCCATGTTCCAGAAGTATTCACTCCTGACATTTCACCAACCTCCAAGGATGCCTGCCATAGATGTGGGCCGAACGTCGGGAGAGAATACTTCTGGAACATGGCCATACAGCCCAGAAAACACACAACAACCCTGTGATCCTGGCCATGAAAGCCTTCGACAACATAGAGGGGTTTTTTTTTCATGTCAGGAGCAACTGGAGTTGCTTCTGGAGTGAGAGAACTGGCCGTCTGCAAGGATGTTGCCCAGGGGACGCCCGGATGTTTTGATGTTTTACCATCCTTGTGGGAGGCTTCTCTCATGTCCCCGGATGGAGCTGGAGCTGATAGAGGGAGCTCATCCGCGCTCTCCCCAGGTGGGATTCGAACCTGGCAGCCTTCAGGTCAGCAACCCAACATTCAAGTCACAAGGCTTTTATCCCCTAGGCCACTGGAGGCTCTTAACATAAAGGTTGGATGGCCATATGTCAGGAAGGCTTTGGTTGGGTGTTCTTGTATGGCAGAGGGAGGTTGTATTGGATGGCCCTTGTAATCTCTTCCAACTCTATGATGTCATAGATTGAGCCATAACAGTTAAAGTGGTGTCTAACTGCATCAATTCTACAGCAGTGATGCACCCAGAGAAATGATAAAGTGAGACGAGCTTTCAATTCCCCGTGGCCAAACTCTTCTAGTCTTTGGAAAGCGGCGTTTTGTCTTCTCTAACAAGGTATTCCTCTCACTCGGAGGTCCCTGCAGGTTTGCATTAAAGAGGCTCAATAGTAATTCCATGTCTCCATCTGTGTGGCAGACAGCGACTTGGCTGCGGTCCGAGATCCGAGCGCTGTCACTGAGAAGAAACTAATACCCTCCCCAGTGCCTTATTGCTCTTTCTTCACACCATTTACCACGTGGCGTACATGGAAGGGCATGAGTCCTGCCCCTAAGTAGGTAGTAGTGCTCCAAGAAGAGATTGACACTTCATCATATCCCCTTGGTTCCTTTCTCTTCTTTCTTCGAGGGGGGGGGGGGGGAGACAATTCAGGGTGGTAGGTATTCAGTGGGCCAACCATTCCTACGGCATCAATTAAACAGCAATAATAAATTTTAAAAATATGTTCACACATGCACACCCCACATCCCAAGCCAGCTGTTTGCTACAATAAGGCTCTGGTTTATTTTTTACAATAAAAGTGTAATGAAAGTTAAATTAACAGCGTAAAATATGTAACGGCCAGGCCATAAACGCCGCATGCTAATCGTTGTCTTTCCAGCCCCCCTTTCCTCTCTCCCCAATCTCTCTTTCCCTCTCGTTCGCTTTTTCTCCTGAGGTTTCAATAATTTGCTTGCGATCATATAAACAGTGACGCCGTTATGAATTTAGTGTGCATCCTGCTGGCAGCGGTACAATAAGTGAATTGTGCCGCATTTGCAGATGATTAAAAACAGGATCAGCGTTTTTTCAAATTACCTCCAAAGGGGGATGAAATAATCGTGGTGCAGCCCTGACTGTCAACTCCTCTGTTGTTGTTGTTGGGGATTTTTTTAATGGAAGGATAATAAAATAATGATGATAACAATGAAATGTAGGCTGTGAATGTCAAGCACAGACCGGCACTTGTTTTGACAGCCATCTTTTGACATTCTTAATTGCCGCCTCGCTTTAACAGTTGGCTCTGTGGTTTCCCATTGACTCTTTTGTTTGTTTGTTTGTTTGTTTTACAGCTTTGAGCACTAACAAACTTTTAGATATGTCTATAATTGACATAACTGTTTACACTATTGCAAACAATGGCAGGAAAAAGATAAACAACTGCTGAGGTCTTAGCCTCTATGCAAAAGTGTTAGGGTTGCCAGATCTCAAATTGTGGGCCTCTTCTCCAGTTCTCAGAGGAAGTGGGAGGAATCTCAGTGCAAGAGTGCTGACTTGAAAATTTTGTGCATATATGTGTGTGTGTGTGTGTGTGTGTTGTACCCCAAGGCAGCGCGAGCACTCGAAAACCAGGCAGGAACCAATATAACACACAAGCTGTTTATTGAAGCAGAGTAAATATATAGGTCTATGCACATTTAAGGTAGAAAGTCAAAGTAAGACTTTCTAATGCAATTCAGAAAGAGTTTATCAATGTCCAATTTGTAATCCACAAGTGAAGCTCGATAGCTTCTCTTAGATATCAAAGTTTGTCCATGAAACAATAGCGGAAAACAAAGCACTGCAAATCCGCTGGAAAAGTCCCATAGCGAAGTCAAAGAAGCATGGTAAACAAAGCGGAGTCAATCTCGATCCAGGAACAAGGAAGTCGCGGTAACAAGGCAAGGTCTACTCGGGAATAGCGGCTCAGCACGGCTCTCCTGAAACTGGAAACTCGGCTCAGATTCAGAAGACAAGGCAAGGAGCTGTAAACTGGAAACTCTTCCGAGGAAAGGCAAAGTTGACACCGCAATGAAAATACAGTGCAGAGTACTTTTAACAGAATCCCAAGTCTGTAAGAATTAGGGAGTACAGGGCCCATGAAAGTTCTCATGGGAAAACTAATCATTATCTAGTTTGAGAGCGAGTCTTTGACTTCTTCTCAGTCCTTGTTTTCTACTTCTATCTTGGGTAACAAAATCTCTCTGATTAAAACTTCCATTCTCCCCCAAGTCTGTATCATCTGGTGTGGTTAACGCTGGAGAGAATTCAGAATGTTTGCCAATTAGAGTATCCGGCACCTTCAAGGCCATGGGGCCTGAATTCTGAACAGGAATGTCTTCGAATTCCGCCTCCTCATCTGTTTCTGACTCCAACTCTTGATGTAACCTGGGCCATGATGGCTGAGCCACAACAGTGTGTGTTAGCTCTCACTCAGCTTTGATGTTTTTTATTTGAATTGTATGTACTGTACAGCCCCCATATCTATGGGGATACATTCCCAGACTTTGCACAGATATGTGAAACTTCAGATAATCATGATCCCATTGCTTTTAATAGGACAAACTATGGAAGTACCAAGAAAAGAGTGTAGCTTATACAGCGGAACATACATGAGCAACTGAAACTGTAGATAAGTGGAACCACGTATATCAGTTATGTGGATACAGGGTAATTTTTTCCTCTATTGTGGTTGATAATTCACATACCCTGCTTGATGTCATTATTGTAGTCTCCTCTTGATAACCATGATTTACACCCAGGTTTTGACTCTGGAGTAGTCCTGACTTAGCAGTCCTAGAAAGGGTTTGTCAAATCCCCTAGCTTGCATGCCGTTCCAATCCACACAAGTGAAATAAGGGACGGTTTCTGTCCCTTTAATGGTTGTGGAGAAGAGAGGATTTGAGGAAGTGTTGCTCACTGTACAAGCAATGCCAGCTGAAATCCCTCCTTCTACACAACCATAAAGGGGTTAGAAGCCCTGCCCCTTATATTCCCTGACAGCCCAGAGCAATAGAATAAGGAGAAGATAATAATAATAAGAATAAAACTTTATTTCTAGATCACCCTCTCTCCCCAGAGGGACTCAGTCTTTATTTTAAATGTAAAGTATCCTCAAATAAACTATTAGAAAACCAATTTAAATAATGCCAACCGCAGCAGATGTGCAAGTAGGATAAAATCAATTAGAGCTTGAAGATGTTAATAAAAAGTCCTGTTTGATCAAGTATCAGAATAACACATTGTCACCTATTGGATTTCCAGAGGGAGGGTATTGCTTAAGTTACATTACCCGACTCCTCCAGTGTAAGAAATGTGTAATATTTTATGGAAACCTCAAAAGAAAGGAGAAATGAAAGAGGTAACAAAAGATAAACCCAGTCTCTCTCTTTTTTGGAGATCTTTCATTGGAGGTCGAATTGACATCTTTCAGGGTTGTTGTGTATTCTTCCAAGAGTGTAAACTAGATGGTGCTTTTAACTCTAAGATTCAGTTATTCCTGTGATCAAATGCAGTTGATTTGATTTGATTTGACTAAGAGGGGCAATGGGTTCAAATTGAAGGGGAAAAATCCACCTAAACTTCTTGATGACAAGAGCTGGTCAGCTGTGGAATATGCTGCATTCAGTGATGTCTCCTCCTCTTGAGGTTTTTAAGCAGAGGCTGGATGGCCATCTGTCAGGAGTGCTTTGATTGTGTTTTCCTGCATGGCAGAAGGTTGAACTGGATGACCCTTGTTGTCTCTTCCAACTCTATGATTCTATGACTTGTGGCAGAGATGCAAATTTTTGAAACCAAATAGTTGAAGTAATAGAAGGAAGAGGAAATGGCCCCATGTTACTAGGACTGTCCCACACATACTATCACTTTCTGTGATCACTTGTTTCATCATTAATCCGCTGTGTCGTTTTGGAAGGTTGGGACCTTTTGTTCAGACTTTCCATCCTTACGTCTCTTTGTATTTCTACCTGCTAGGTGCCCTGTTCCTGGCTGTGTTGGGCTCGGACACATCAGTGGTAAATATGCCTCCCATCGCAGTGCCTCGGGGTGCCCCCTCGCAGCCCGGAGACAGAAAGAAGGGTCTCTCAATGGCTCCTCCTTTTCGTGGAAGTCGCTCAAGAATGAGGGCCCAACCTGTCCAACCCCAGGTTGTGATGGCTCAGGTCATGCAAATGGAAGTTTCCTCACCCACAGAAGGTAAGCATTGTGCATACAGTCTTATGCAAAACACAGCAGTGAGATTGCTGTTGAAAGCCTTCTTGACAGTCTAACAAACTTATCAGATTCTATATTTCTTCCTGATTATACTGTACCTATGGCACATCTGGAAAAGTTGCTTTTTCATATTGCAAATGCTAGCCATTGCACTATTGACACAGTTTTCCTATTTTCTGGCAGTTACTCAGCCACAAGAAGGGCTGTTGCAACTTCCTGTTGGTATGGGGAAAATATTTCAGACCATTAAGTAATAGATAGGCTCAGCTGGTATGGGGATACCAAGTCACCTTGTCTGTCTCCTGAGAAATCTGTATAAAGACCAAGTAGCTACAGTAAGAACAGATCACGGAACAACAGACTGGATCAAGATTGGGAAAGGAGTGCGGCAGGGCTGCATACTTTCACCCTCCCTATTCAACTTGTACGGAGAATACATCATGCGATGTGCGGGGCTTGAGGAATCCAAGGTCGGAGTTAAAGTTGCTGGAAAAAACATTAACAACCTTAGCTATGCAGATGATACCACTCTGATGGCTGAAAGCGAGGAGGAGCTGAGGAGCCTTATCACCAAGGTGAAAGAAGAAAGTGCAAAAGCTGGGTTGCAGTTAAACATCAAGAAAACCAAGATCATGGCAACTACACCTATTGATAACTGGCAAATAGAAGGAGAAAACGTGGAGGCAGGGACAGACTTTATATTTCTAGGTGCAAAGATCACTGCAGATGCAGACTGCAGCCAGGAAATCAGAAGACGTTTACTTCTTGGGAGGAGAGCAATGGCCAACCTTGACAAAATATTGAAGAGCAGAGACATCACACTGGCAACGAAGGTCCGCATAGTCAAAGCAAAGGTATTCCCCGTAGTAACCTATGGATGTGAGAGCTGGACCATAAGGAAGGCTGAGCGAAGGAGGATAGACGCTTTTGAACTCTGGTGCTGGAGGAAAATCCTGAGAGTGCCTTGGACCACAAGAAGATCCAACCAGTCCATCCTCCAGGAAATAATGCCCAATGGCTGCTCACTGGAGGGAAGGATATTAGAGGCAAAGCTGAAGTATTTTGGCCACATCATGAGGAGACAGGAAAACTTGGAAAAGATCACGATGCTGGCGAAAATGGAAGGAAAAAGGAAGAGAGGCCGACCAAGGGCAAGATGGATGGACAGTATCCTTGAAGTGACTGGGTTGACCTTGAAGGAACTGGGGGCGGTGACGGCCGACAGGGAACTCTGGCGTGGACTGGTTCATGAGGTCACGAAGAGTCAGAGACGACTAAATGACTGAGTAGCAGCAGCAGGATAGGGAAAAGAAACAAGTGTATGATCACAGATGGAGTACAGCTCCTTTTGCATCCCACAGGAGGAAGATCTGAATTGCCTTTCCCTTCCTTTTTCTCTCTACTAGTAAGAATGAACAGCAGTTGTTCCCGCCAGCATCTGGAGTAAAGTTTTTGGGATGCAATATAAATGCAAGAGAAAAGCTCTCTTCCTGCACATCTGAAAAGGGATATATGCATGAATGTCACTAACAGGGTGTTAGCAATACCTCCTTGTTTGACAATTCACTTCTTCTCACTGTGTAGGAAGCAGTAAATAGAACACATGATCTCAAATTCCACAGTGTGAAAATAGAATAAAATAATTATATTGTACATTGCACAACAAAATTAAATGCTTTCTCCAGCACTCATCACAATAACAACATACCTATCCCTCCAGACTCCAACCACCACCGCACAGCCCCCAATGCCATTTCATTTCTAAGGAAACCAATTACAGAGCTGGATTTGAAGAAAAATTAGAATCACAGAATTGTTCAAGGGCCATAAAATTCAACACATTGCTCACAGCAGGATTCTCAACTAAAGAATCCCCAGCAAGGAGCTGTCCAGCCTCTATAGTACAACCCCTTTACCCACAGATTCAATATCCACAGCTTCACTTATCCCCACCCTTCAAAAATATGTGCTTGTTTAGGTTCTCCAGTGCTATTCAGTAGTATGTTTCCAATGCAAGTATAAGTCAACATATACGGCTTCATTGCACTGCTAAGCAAACCACTCAGAGAAAAGAGGATTTGGAAATCTGGAGAGGACCCAAGAGGTACAAGATACAAGATTCCAGCAAAGCCCCTGGCTGCTACCTCTGAGTTGCTCTGGCATAGGAATCCAGCAAGATTATGGCCCGAATCCCTTCTAAATCGCCTAAACTAAGCTCCTTCTTATTATGGATGTTTTAATGATATGGAGAGTGAGTTAATTAGCTGCTTCCTTCAAAAGTGTAAACACAGCTGGTGTGACTCCAAGGACAGAGAAAGATCATTGGCTTCTAATTTCTGGATGCTGAAAATTCACTCTGTTTTCCAATTTAGGCAAAATGTTCTAAGAGCCACATTCAGTCTCAGCATTATAGGAACTGGTGAGAGGGCAATATCTGTGTTTGCTCTTAATCAAATCATGGATGGTGAAGATTGAGAAGATTTTCTGGTTGTCACAGACAATACATGATGGTTTGCCCTTGTATCCCATAGAGTGTGTTGTGGACCATTTGCTTTGGCCAATGTAGTTTATATTCCTAGTCTCTGGAAACATGCAAATACAGAGCCTGATTGTACAGAATACTGCCAGCATATACAACGAGTATAGGGTAAAGGTAAAGGTTTAAGACCAGTCATGTCCAACTCTGGAGGTTGGTGTTCATCTCCATTTCTAAGCCAAAGAGCCAGCATTGTCTGTAGACACCTCCAAAGCCATGTGGCCAGCATGATTGTATGGAGTGCATACAACCATCTTATTTGGAATGTATTGTGCTAGGGACCAAATGTGCATCAACACTTCATGGATATGTTGGTATTGTTGTGTGCCTTCAAATCATGCCCAACTTGTGAACCTAAAGTTAATCTATGCTGGAGTTATAAGAAAATGCTTGATATATTTGCCTTTTTTAGATCACCAGTTGGAAATAACTTGAAGGCAAACAATAATAACAACAACAAGCAAAGTTATAAAGGAAATGGAAAAATAATAAATACAAGTGCTCTAATGTCAATGATTTTCAGTTCTCTCTCTCTGGAATGCTAGAAACGTAAAGGAAGAATGTTTCATTTTGGAGGACAGAATTCATATAGGGAGGGCAAGGTTCATAATTTCCTCGCCCCCACTAGCTACACTATTGGGAGGTTGGACAAGTTATCTGAACAGTAGAACAGGCTATCTTCCCATATAGCAATTTTCAGGATTCAGATCACTTCAGGTTTATGGGACATAAAATATGCACTTTGATTAAAATCTGCATTTTATAGCTGAATCTTTTATGGGGCAACCTGCAAGGGAATTTCTTTCTTTCAGATGAGTGTCATTTCTGTTTTTGAACTATTCAAACACAAGCTTGTCTGAATGATGGCAAATTCCTGATGGATGTATAAAAAAAATACTGCTTAGAGAATCCAGTGAAAAAGCTGCCTCAGGGAAACGATTTTACAATGATCATAAAATAGATGTTATCTTTTTGTCATTTTCTCCCTCTTAGAAAGAATTGAGGAAACAATAATAAAAAAAACAGAAATTAGAGAAATAGTGGCTTTTTATTCTTCTTCTGGAAAAGGAAAACACACTTTTCACTTGGTTTTCAAAACTTATGCAAACATTCAAGTCAAAAAAAGTGGGACAACTTTCAAGAACATTTCTTTTTCAAGATTTGCTGGTTTCAGTTTCTGGATCAGAACACATTGCTGCAGCAATGCAGGACTCCTTCCAGAAAAGTACATTAACACATACAGACAAAAAACACATAATAGAAAAACATAATTCACCTCCAATCCAATCTATATTCTTCTTTCATATGACCACTGCTACTTGGAAATAATCATTAATCCACTCTTGTTCTATCAAAGATCCTGTAAAGAACGTTGCAAGATCGCATCGAATTCAACATCTCCTGATATCAGGATCAGAACTAAAGTCCTGTGGACTTAAACAGCAATTCAGTCTCAGCTACACAATAATGACATTGAGGCCAAGTCTACATATGTTTTTTTTAAGTACTCATTCCAAAATTGATGCTAGGAGTCTTTATGATGCATGACAACTTCCATCAAGATTGCAATTTTTCACCTTGGAGATGCTCCAGAGTTTGCATCATAGTCAATCCAGGGCCAGTGTAGACAGAACCTGAGAAATTAAAGAGGGCAAGTGAGTGAGGCCAATGAGGACAAAGTCAATGCATGGACTGACTTTTTTTTTCAAGCAATGTTGAATCTCATATTGCAAGGAATGGCTGTACATAGTTACTAAAAAAAAGTGGCATGTAATTTTGGTTCAGGTTTTATTTTTTGGTTCAAATGGATTCCTGACCAAATCCTATTCTGTTGGTCCTTTAGCCTTTCAGGGTGTCCAAGAGCTACTTTTGCTGGGAAAAAAGGGAAAATCTCAGGGGATGAAATTCTCAACACTAAATTCAAGACCAGCGATGGTAAGTGAATGTCATTTATCACCGGGCTATGTTGTGCAATCTCTGTGCAAAATAATTTAATAAATTTACATCCCGGTTGGATTTGGGATCTCACTTCCAAAGGTCAGGAGATCGTTTTTCTAAATTTGAGAGGATCCTTCTCTATCCCAATTGTTCACCGCATTCCACAGGAACCTATCAGCCATTTTCAAAGAGTTCAGGGAAGCTGGTGTGGGAGACAGGGAATTAATAATAATAATAATAATAATAATAATAATAATAATAATAAAAAAACTTTATTTATACCCCACCACCATCTCCCCAACGGGGACTTGGGGCGGCTTACATGGGGCCATGCCCAGGACAATACAATATAGCAAAATATAAAAACAACATATCATAATACAATTACAACAATACAATAAATAATCATGTACAGTACAACACAAAATCAAAAAAAGCAATATAACAGGGCGGGCCGCATGAACACTCAGTTAAAACTTGGGGTGAGAAAAAGATAAGAATAAAACCACGGGGAACAGAGACATAAGATAGCAAACAGTCTAGAGGATAGATGATGGGGGGAGTAACAAAAAAGTGTGTAACAGTTACTCTCCGAAAGCACACCGGAAGAGCCATGTTTTTAAATCTTTCCTAAAGGCTAAAAGAGTGGGGGCTTGCCTGATTTCAATGGGCAATGAGTTCCACAAATGGGGGGCCACAGCAGAAAAGGCCCTCTCTCTTGTTCCCACAAGGCGGGTCTGGGATACAGGCAGTGGCGACAGGAGGGCCTCCCCTGATGAACGGAGAGATCGGGCAGGTTTATGGTAGGAGATACGGTCACGAAGGTAGGTGGGTCCCAAACCGTTTAGGGCTTTATATATGATGGTCTGCACCTTGAACTGGGATCGGAAAATGAATGGTAGCCAGTGGAACTCCTTAAACAGGGGAGTAGATCTCTCCCTGTAACTCGCCCCCGTTATTAATCTGGCAGCCGAGCGTTGGACCAGTTGTAATTTCCGAGCCGTCTTCAAGGGAAGCCCCACGTAGAGCGCATTACAGTAGTCCAGTCTAGAGGTAACTAGGGCATGGACCACCGTGGTCAAGTCAGACTTCACGAGGTATGGTCGCAGTTGGCGCACAAGTTTGAGTTGTGCGAAAGCCCTCCCGGCCACCGCCGACACCTGAGCCTCAAGCATCAACGCTGAATCCAGGAGGACCCCCAAACTGCGGACCTGTGATTTCAAGGGGAGTGCAACCCCGTCCAGCACAGGTTGCCACCCGATACCCCGATCAGACGAGCGACTGACCAGGAGGGCCTCTGTCTTGTCAGGATTGATCCTCAGCTTGTTCCTCCTCATCCAGTCCGCCACAGCGGCCAGGCACTGGTTCAGCATCCGGGGGGCTTCCTTGGAGTTAGATGGAAACGAGTAGTGGATTTGCGTGTCATCTGCGTAGAGATGGCAACACCCTCCAAAACTCCGGATGACCTCTCCCAGCGGTTTCATGTAGATGTTAAATAGCATGGGGGATAGGATAGACCCTTGCGGGACCCCACAGGTCAATGTGAATTACACATACCAACAGCAGGATCGAACAATCTGTGCATTCCCACATCATGAATTGTATTACTAGACAATCCAATTGGAATTTTTTTTGTTATTGTATGCCATCAAGTCACTTCCAATTTATAGGGACCTTAAATAAACCTATCACAGAATTTTCTTGGCAAGTTTTCTTTTGCTTTCCTCTGAGGTCAAGAAGGTGTGACTTGCCTAAAGTCATCCAATGGATTTCCATGGCTGAGCAGGGATCCAAACCCTGGGCTTCAGATTACTAGACCAATGCTCAAGCCACTACGCCATGATGGTTCTCAAATTAAATTAGCCTTTCTTAATTTGTGTGCTTTAAGAATGCTCTGATGTCCAATATTTCTTGCCCATTGACAATCTCCCATAACCCTGAACACACAAAGCCTGTTTAAGTTCGCAATACGTCATTTAAAATATTTAGACAATGCAATTCTTGCATATATAGCTAACATAGCTTTGAAAAACTAGAAATGTACTAATGTACTACCACTATAGTAATTTTAAAAATATCCCCTGCTTTCTGGTCATATGTGATTTATAGAATATTTCAGTGTGGAAGACCCATCATTTCTCAACCATGACTATACAACAGCAATGTAAATATTTGACTATTTTGTCCTTGCATGCCCTATTTCCCTATTGTGGGGGAAAAGTCGATGTTTCCATTGAGTTTCTGCCTTTAATTCTTGCAGTTCTAGAAAATGATGAAGAAATTAAGCAGTTAAACAAAGAAATTAGTGAGCTGAATGAATCCAACACTGAGATGGAAGCAGCGATGGTGAAGCTGCAGTCACAGGTATGTGCATTCATATCTATGTGCCTCCATAGTCACCCTATGCTCATGTGCCAAAATTAGACCAATGGAGATCAATGGAATCACCCCATAGTTTTTTAAGATCTTCTTTATTTGTTGGACAGAGTGTAATATACCCTCCAGGGTCTTCTGGCATCAACCTATACCTATAATAGTGAAAGGAGATATATTAAATATCTTGGTGACAGCTGTATATTGAGAAGAGTGTGACTCTGTGTGTCTATGAGAAAGTGTTTGTATACCTTTGGCTACAATCCTGCATGGTTCAGCATATCAGAAGGATTCTCCATATGGAATTATACCACATTAAGCCATTTATTACCACTTTCAGACCAACTACAGAACACATAAAGTTTCCCACCCACAACCATTCATGACTGGAGAAGACCAGGGACAATAACAGAAGCATCTGACTGTGTCCCTGTAACCAAACATGAAGAAATGATATTGTTTTCTGAATTCTTCTGGGCAATTCTGGAGTTCTCAATAGATGATATAAAGTTATTATTATTGTTATTATATAACTATTTTTTTTATTTGGCTATGAAGGCATAGCCTGATATTCCTCTCATTTACCCCCTCTTGGCTCTCCTTCAAGTACAAATGGCTGTGAGTGGGGAGTTTTGCTCAGTTTAGAGGGAGGAAAGGAATGCCATCCTCTGCAGCAACCAAAAGTAGACATAATTAGGCAAAGAGGTCATGTATGTGTATTTATACCACCATTGGTTGTACCCAACTATGGAACAAGGAGACTTGTAAAATAGTGGTTCAAGGTAGGATCATCACCTTGTACTTAAAACTTTGGCACATTCAGATCATTTCCATTCTAAGCCACACTGTTCCTTCCTGCAGATCTCAAGCATGGAGAAGAACCTCAAGAACATTGAGGAGGAGAACAAGATCATTGAGGAGCAGAATGAAGCCCTCTTCCTTGAGCTCTCAGGGCTGAGCCAGACTCTTATCCAAAGTCTTGCCAATATCCGCCTTCCACACATGGTGAGCAGCACTATTACATGAGCTTAGTCTTTATCCGTGTGACAAAGAACCTATTTCAGAAAGCATTTTGGGGGAGGGAAGACTTTGCATATTACATAGAAGAGGAGGAGAAATAGCATAAAGCCATCAATTCTGTCTACTTTTTATAAAATTTTATAATTTTCAGTAGAGAGGAAAAATATCTATGTAAGTTAGGTATGTAAAAATCTGTTTTGGTCTTGAGGTGTTTCTTGCTCACTTGGCACCATTCTCATTCAATTACAGTTTCATGATCATAATTTTTTGTTTTGCATGTAAAACGTATGAATATTTTGGATACCTTGGGTGCATCTACATTGCAAAATTAATGCAGCTTGACACCATTTTGATTGCCATGGCTCAGTGAGACCACATGCCAGCCAGTTTCCCCTTACCCCTGATCTACAAGTAAAAGAAAAATCAGAATTCTACCTATTGAGTGGCACCTAAGCCTTCTACCAGATTTCTGGAAACTATGTTATGACTCTCCCTTTGCTATCATTGCGCACTAATCTCTTTTGCGTTTTTTTTGTTGGTGCATCACACCTCATAGCCTAAGTAGGTGAGAAAATAATAAAAGGGCCTTTATCAAGAATCCATGTGGCCTTTTTAAAGTTAAGACAGCATGAGTGCAGATAGGACAGGATTGGATTTTAGCATCAAAAAGATATTTCAGATCCGATTATAACTCACGGAGCTTCTGTTTTGTTCCGAAAAGCTGTCAGCTGAACAATCTCAACCATGAAGAGAGTATATTATATTTAACATAACAAGGTCTAGCAGGGCCCAGCATGCAGCCACAGTATTGCTGTGGAATTAGGGGTGGCGAGACTGCTGCACTGAAATAGAACAGCTGAAAGGAGATATTAATTACCTCCTTTCTGTTGTTGAGAAGTTAATTGAGTTCTATGGCACATTATCACCAGTTAAACACATTAAGCTTGTATTGTGCAACAACACAGCCAGACAGACAATAATGGAGCATAGAAACTAGCAGCTTGATCCAAAAAATGCCTTGTTCCAAAATACATTTGCTTTGAACTAGGTCTCATTCACTTCAGTGAAACTTATGTCCTAGTAAGCAACACAATAATAATGTTATAATTATTGACGCTAAAAATATCTCTTGCATTTGTTTATGTGTCCAAGTGCTGTATATGAATATTTCTTAATGTATCAGAGAATTCAGAAGAAAATAAATCAAAGATGCATTCCAGCTCTTGGTGGCTTCAAATTCACATGGGCAGTCAATTTAAAATAAAGTTGATTTAACCTTAGAAATTGCCTTTGGAAGGAACCACCACAATATTTCAGACTTACAACATATTAATTAATAACTAAGACCTCTTAAACATGAAACATTAGAGCAGAACTAGACTGTTTGAAAATATTTTTAAATGCTTGAGATCAAGGTAAATCTGGCAATCAATCTACTTCACTTGAGCATATGTTGTTCTTGATGCATGCCTTCAAGTCATTTCCGGCAATTTTCTAGGCAAGATTTGTTCAGACACATTAAGATTCATGATCTTTCTCTGAGGCTGAGAGAGTATGACTTGCCCAAAGGCACCAAGTGCGTTTCCATGGCCAAATGGGGACTCAAACTCTGAATTCCGACTTATACATGAGTATGCGCAATAGGTCTAATCTGAACTGAGCCCTGAATTGGGTGCATTTCTATTTGTGTCTCTGAGTCCGTTTAGGAATCACGTGAGTTGTTTTGCTTATTGTTTTCTTCTTTTCCCATGTTTTCTTTTGCACCCAGGAGCCAATCAGTGAGCAGAACTTTGATGCATACGTCAACACCCTTACTGACATGTACACAAACCAAGAATGCTACCAGAATCCCGAGAACAAGGACCTGCTGGAAAGTATTAAACAGGCCATTAAAGGAATTCAGGTCTAAGTCCAGGGAGATTTAAAAAAGTGGGAAGAAAACCAGAAGAAAAAAAGGGGGATGGTAAAAGAAATAGAAATTCAAATTACTGGAAGAATATAGAGGACCTTCACCCTGCATTTTCAGGTTTACAAGTGACAAAACTTGTCGAATGAATGAATCAAAGGACCAAACCGTAACCAAGAGGCCATTCACAAGAAGAACGAACTCAATATGTTTTTGTTTACTTGGTGGCATCCCTTTGGCAGATGGAAGGGGCTTTCTTACAACTTTTTGTCCCGTTCTACAAGATAGGTGTTCAAAGTGGGTCTTGGATGCATATGAGGATCAAGGATCTTCACAAGCCGAAAGGCTCCATGGTTGAATTAGTCCAAGGTTTAGCGCATTCAAAGCTTTCATCTGTATCACAACAGACTCTACAACGCTATGTTGCCTCTGGTCATGTCCTCAGATAACACATGCATTATGCGACTTGTATTGTTCGTGTGAAGCTGGAGCTGCAGACTATGTGTCCATCCCGGCCTGGACTGGGATTCTTACCCCACCAAGGATTCTGACACGTACTGGACATAAAAACTCTTACAAGTATTATAGAGTAGCATTATTTTTTATTTTCCAAAAGAGCAGCTCTGGATCTCCAGTGGAAAGCGCAATGGAAAAAAATAATTACAAAAGGTTCTCAGGGAAGCTTTTTTGGAGTTTGCAACTACAGTATTCCTTTGTCCGTCTTTGAAAAAAATTGATAATAGCTATTAATGAACAGACCAACATTGGAACATTTTGTATGGAAGAATTCTAAGTGTGTCATGGTCCAGTGTACATGAGTTTTGGAAAGTCCTTTTGCTGACCGTTCTGGTTCTGTTTGTCGTTGTGGTCATCGTTGAGTAGCCGCAAAGCCTGGCAAGGCGTTATTGCGCGAGACACGTTTAAAGTGTGATTAGGAACAAAAAGGTGTCTAGGAAGGGTCATTTGCTCTTCGCTATGGACCTTTGGCTGATACGTACATGGTTTTGGGTTCTCAGCTTTCTTTTCTACGTTTTCGTTAATGTTTCACAAAACTGAGTGATCATCATTCTACAAAAGGAACAGTTGGGTATAGATCTTCCAAAGAACCACTTGCTTTTAGTTTCGGTTGTTTGTATGTATGTTTTGTTAACCCTTCAGTATATGTAGTCCGCTGTGCACTTAAAAGAACCACAGTGAAGTGAATGTCTCTTTAAAATGAATTTCTTCAGCACCACCTTTACCCACAAACACATTTGCTGGATGTGTAAAAGGAGGTTAGAGGGGCAGGAGGATGATATAAATATTGATTCTGCCTCTGGGTCATCAAATTGTTCTAGGAAACCACCTCTAAACTTAAAGAAAATCAACTATTTTGAAGCTTGTCACTACCATGCTGAGGCTAAATGCAGGACATAGGTTTAACACTGAGCTAAGGGAAATGGTTGGTGGCAGTGATGGCTGGAGGCACCCATCTCAAATGGGTGGTGAATCCAATGTGAGTGATAGTTTGAACTTTACAAGAGGTACCCCAGGCACTGGACCTATTTTGGGCATGGGTTCAGGACTTTGGATTGCTCCTTGTAGTAAAACCTAAGGCCCATTAACGCTACAGATTTACAGGCAGTCCCCAGGTTACGAGCAAGATAGGGTCTGTAAGTTTGTTCTTAAGTTGAAATTGGAAGTTGGAACAGGTATGTTTTTTAAATGTAACACCAACCTTTTTTTAACCTTTGGATTGCAAGGGGAAGGGTTAACACCCCTGCGGTGTTTGTTTTGCTGCCTGTGTCCCAATTCTGAAGATTTCACCTCACTTTCTGTCTCTGTGATAATTGGATTTTGAGAAAATTTGACTTGTTGTGGAAACAAGGATTGGTGCTAAAGCTTCAGTGGAGACACCTTTCCCCTATGATAGCTCTTTCGGGAGTCATTTGTAAGTCGGATATTTGTAACTTGGTGACTGCCTGTATAGTGCTATTATTCCATTTTAACTTCTATGGCAAAATCCTATGGAATCTTGGAATTTATACTTTGATGAGCCTGTGGATTACCCTGACTAAATGCTCCTCCCTACCAAACCCCCAGGATTGCATAGGATGGCAACATGACAGTTAAAGTGGAATTATAGCACTTTAATTCTACACTATGAATGGAGCTGATTCGCAGTATCCTGGCATGGGATGTCTTTACTACAGTGATGATCAAGAGAGAGAAAAGTATGAAAATATAGCCATGAAGTATCAGAAAAGAGACCTCGTGTCTCTCCCTTCCGCTTTCCACATGTTCATACCTCCTTCACACCTGTTATTCCAGCAAATCTTAGAGCCGGAAGAAGTGTTTGATAAAATTCAAGTGGAAAAAGTATTAAATATTCTGCAAGGGTTCTTAAAATATATATTTTTGGTGCTGAAAGGTCATTTCTTATGGCAATAATTTGGTTTACAAACTAACCCCCCTGACAAATTCTGAGGTTGCAACCTGATGCTCATTTCACATGGGGATATGGCCCACTTAACTCAATGGGACTTCCTTCCATGAAAATAAAAGAAAATGTGTAAATGTTTTTTCTAGCCAGGTTAGGATAGTTGGTCAGGTCAGGTTTTGCCCTGTAAACACAACATGGAGCCTTGGTTTCACTGAAAATTAATAAAACTTGTTGATTCTGTGGGAACAAGCGCCCAAGAGCCCCTTGTGCGCAACTTTGTGCACTGAATGTGCCACTTATACCCTTCAAGATGTTGCTCTTCACATAAAAATGGCAGAGTTAGAAATGACTGAAAGGGCCATTGAATCCAACCCACTGCCAAACACACAACTAAAGCACTCCCAAAAGACGGTTATCCAACTTTGGTTGAAAAATATGAGAGTCCATCACCCTCCGAGACAGTCTCTTCCATTCCCAAACAGTTCTTACAAGCAAGGTATTCTTCCTAAAGTTTAGGTAGGATCTCTTTTCTTGTAATTTGAACCCATTGGTTCATGGTCTAGTCTCTGGAGAAGTAGAGAACAAGTTTGCTCCATCTTCTCCATGGCATCCCTTCAGATTTTAAAGATGGCTATCACATCACCTTTCAACTTCTCTTCTCCAAGCTGGAGATACCCCAGGTCCTAAGCCATTCTTCATAGGGATTTCCACTCCTTTGGATATGTTCTGCCTTGGCAATATCTTTCATGAACTGTTTTGCCCAGAGCTGGACACAAAATCCAAGGTGATGTCTGACCAAAGCTGATTAGAGTGGCTTTTCTTGATCTAGAAACTACGCTCCCATTGATACAGCCTAGAATTCCATTGGCTTTTTCAGCCACTTCATCACAGTATTGGCTCATGTTTGTGAATGACTAGATTTTTCTCACTGGGTTTCTCCATCATCACAAATGTCTTTTGGGGCAATACAAGGGGCTTACAGTGGAAAGTTAAGAAACCTTGGTCTAAGGAAAGGAAGATTGCACACTGAGATTGTATTTGAAGTTGAAATGTTGGGTTTCTCAGAAGGGTTTCATCCTGAGGCTTTGTTTTAAAATGTGTCAACTTTTGATCCTCTCTTGTTCTGTTTCCTCATTTTTACAGCCAGAAGAGAGGAGTGAGAAATGTAGAATGAATTTTCTGGCCAATGGGAGTTTTATATTCATGTGAAAACCTTGCCTGAAGCAACAACCATAGAGAGCCTCCATGTGAAAAAAAATGCCTTAAAAGCCTAATCCTGCATATACTTAGGCTATAAATGGGAGGAAAGGTTTTGGAAGTCAATGGAAAGGGCCCAACAAGTAAGGAGCAAGTGAGGGGGCAAATGAAGCACATGGGTGACTTTACTCAAATGCCTAGTTCTGTGGTAGATATAAAAACCACAGCACTACTCATTGGAGTAAACAGGTTTGTGTGCCCAAAATGATGAAAATGATGGGCTCTTTGGCTTGGCAGATAGATACAACCTGTGGAAAGTGCAAAGAAGAAAGCAAAGGAAGGGGGAGAAAAGATTGAAACGAAGTATTTAAAAATGAAATGCTTTCAATGTGTAAATAGAGTCCAACTTGGTGATAATTGCAGATCAGTTAGTATTTAAGAGTAGAGAAATTGCACTTCCTTAAAAGAAAAAGAAGGGTCGTGGGGGGGAGTAGTTAGCTGAATTATCCTGTAAATTATTTGAGGGTGCATTCAAATGCACATACTTTTGCGTGGTGGAACCGCTATAGAAATGCACTCACTGTGTTTTTTCTCTGTCCGCACAGTCTTTTCCCCAGGATCAATCAAGCTAAGGGGAAAGCAGTCTCTTCCCTTTGGCAAAATAGACCCAGAATCTGTACCGACACAAATTTAATTCCCCAAAGCAGTTTTCCAACTTTCAACAAATGGGGTGCCTTTTCTTTTTCCTATTCAAACACAGATCAAATGACCAAAAAAATCCAAGTAGATCAACATGGAAAGCCAATAAGCATTTGGTTCAGGTTCACAACCTATTTAAAAGCACTGGAAAGAATTTTGTGGGGGAAACACAGTGAGTCCTCTTTCTGTGCGTGCACACCCTAATTGGGGGAAAATGTATGTAATTTATATTCGCCACACCTTACGTTTCGGTTTCTTTACCTATTTATTGAATCTTGTTTTATTTATTAAATTTATATTTCTGTTTAAAAACTGGACACATCACATCATGAGATAGGAAAGGAGACAAAAAAAATCCCAAAAGTAATAGGAAATTTTTGATCAATAAAGCATTAATAATCCCTCTAAAGAAGGAAAGAAAGGAAATAAAAAATCTAACTCACGCGTGTAGTTTTGATGCAACCAAGTTATTTTTTATATATTTTTGTTATTTATTCTTTTACCAATGGGAATTTTTTTAAAGATATTTTATAACTGAAGTGCTTTTTTAAATGAAAAAAAAATAATGTTTTTTGTTTGCTTTTGTTTCGGGTGGGGGCAAAATGCAGAAAGGGAGAAGAGAGAGAGAGAGAGAGAGAGAGAGAGAGAGAGAGAGAGAGAGAGAGATTGGTTCCTTTTCTTTGTTTGTTTCTTTTGTTTTCTCGGCGTTCTTATTGTTTCAGGCACTGATAATGGTTAAAAAAAAGAAAACCTGTAATTTATTATTTATTTAATATTTAAATTAAACATAAAAATGATCTGTGCTCTTGTTGTATATTTATTTTGTCATGTTTGTGTGTCAGTTATGTGATGACTGAGTAATTGTTTATGTGAAGGAATACTGTTCATATTTAAATAATAAAGAATCACATTGGAAAAAAGAGAGTACCTTTGGCTATGTGTTCTTCTACAATATGGGGTGAGTGTCCCTTACCTAAAATACGTGGAATTAAAAATATTATGGAGGTTTTTTCCGGATTTAAAAAATATTTCCATGTAGATCAGCATTTCTCAATCTGAGGATCGGGACCCCTGGGGGGGGTCCCAAGGGAGTGTCGGCAGAGTCGCCAAATACCATCAGAAAACATATTAATTCACAGTGCTTCCCAGAGGTAGGTGAACTACATCTCCCCTAAATCAATGTCAATTCCTCCCAAATGTCTCCAGTATTTTCTGTTGGGCATGGGGGCTCTGTGTGGGAAGTTTGGCCCAATTCTATCATTGGTGGGGTTCAAGGGGCTCTTTGGTTGTAGGTGAACTATAAGTCCCAGCAACTACAACTTCCAAATGTCAAGATCTATTTTCCCCAAAACTCCACCAGTGTTCACATTTGGGCATATTGAGTATTTGCGCAAAGTTTGGTCCAGATTCATCATTGTTTTAGTCCACTGTGCTTTCTGGATGTAGGTGAACTACAACTCCCAAACTCAAAGTCAATGCCCACCAAACTCTTCCAGTATTTTCTGTTGGTCGTGGAAGTTATGTGTGCCATGTTTGGTTCCATTTCATCATTGGTGTAGTTAAGAATGCTCTTTGATTGTAGATGAACTATAAATCCCAGCAACTACAACTCCCAAATGACAAAAATAAATCTCCCTCTCAACCCCATAAATATTCACATTTGAGCATTATCAGGTATTTATCCAAATTTGGTCCAGTGAATGAAGATACATCCTGCATATCAGATATTTACATTACAATTCATAACAGTAGCAAAATTACAGTTATGAAGTAGCAATGAAAATAATTTTATGGTTGGAGGTCACCACAACATGAGGAACTGTATTAAGGGGTCACAGCATTAGGAAGGTTGAGAACCACTGGAATAGATGATGAGATAGATATCTTGGAGATGGGACCCAAGTCTAAATGTGAAGTTCATTTATGCCTCATATACATCTAGCATAGCGGATTAAACCACCAGTTACAGAAGATCTTGCTGACGAGAAGGTGGCAGTTCAAGCTGCGGGTTGGGGTGAGCACTCACAGTCAACCCCAGCTTCTGCTTACCTAGCAGTTCAAAAAAAACAATGTGAGTAGATAAATAAGTACAGCCCGGAAAACTCACAGCAACACAGGTACCACTTTGGCAGGGAGGTAAAAGGCACCCTGAAAAACATGCGGAGAAATCAGATCGGGAAGGTATTCATGGGCAACAGGCTCCTTGACATGGAGAAATGAAACAACACCTCCCATGGCAGTTAAAGTGGTGTTGACATGCATTAATTTTGCAGTGTAGATGTACCCAAGACTGAAGGTTTTCCTTTGGCCCAACTTGTGCCATCAAGGTAGGAACTTCTGCCGTCCTATATATTCAATAACTGTTAAACTAAATCGACCAGAGGAAGAACTGGGATTTAAAAACCAGCTGTCTGTACAATAGTTCTTTAGGTGGAACGATGCTCCATCGTTGCACTCAAAATCTCCACCCTGGACTCATTGTTTAGCCACGGCAGGGTCTGCTATGGCCATCAGTGACTCCTGGGAAGTGAAAGGGGATAGCAAAGCTACATTCCCATAACCAGAAACAGAGCAGTAATATCATCTACAGACATCCATTAGGGTTCTCTGAAGCAAAACTTCTTAAACTGTGGGTCACAAAACCCCATTTGCGGTCCTTTTGTGTACCTTGCCACCTAGTGGCTGCTTCAGAAATTGACATGAATCTGTTAGCAACAACATGCAGCAAATGTTTCAGCTGTACTCCATTTTAAAAAGAAGAGTCAGCCTGCCTTATTTAGCAAGCCTTATAAATGCTGTTTTTGCTTAATGACCATCTTTTTTCAGTTTCAGAAATACTTCCCTTTATATTTTGGCTCAAAAAAATACTGAGTTGGATTCATAAACCATACTCAATTGAAATTGAAAACATAAGTCATCTGCCATTAAAAATTCAAGAACAATTTTTCCCGCAACCTGTGCAGGGAAGGAAGGGTTAATACCACCTATTTGTTTTTTGAGGAGAGGAAAATATATAGATTGCATGCATGTATGTGAACCGACCATGATGGAAACAAGAGGGAAGTAGGTATGGATCCATTTCAAGCACCTGGCCCACTCTGAAAGTCAGGACCTTTTCAATTGGAGGAATGGATACCCTATTGTGGTCCCCAAATGCAGGAGAAAATGAAATTGTGTAGGTGGAAGACTATAACAATTTCTGCAATATACAAACATAAGGTAGACTAATGTCAGGGCATGTTACTAGCATGGCATGAGCCACAGTTTATAGTCCTAATATATTTCTGGGGTTTATGTGATTTTTAAAAAGAAAAATAAATATAAGGAAATGTTCCAACTAAACCAAGTTCGCTGAACTCTTGGGCATTACTGTCATCTGAATCCTTGATATCCTAAAGCTGCCCCAATCTACCAAGCCAAAAAAGAAATAGTTTAGCAAGGACAAAAAAAGAACTTTATTTTATTTTTGCAAAGAGGAGTCACATGAGGCCAATGAGTCTTACCAAATCGTTGTTGTTGTTGTTGTTGTTGTTGTTGTTGTTGTAGGATTTTGTAATACTTTTGTCAAGTTCTTGCCCTCTATCTTACATGCATATAACAGGCTATTGTCCTACATCCTAAACATATGTGTGTGGTTTTCTACGGTCCCATCAATATTGCTATATAATCCAATTTCAGAATGCAGATTTACGGCATTGAACTGGATTATATGGTAGTTGTGAGGACTCTAAGCTGCGAGAGCACTGGGAACCAGACACGGAGGCCAATAAACAATCTAATATCTTTATTAAAGAAATAAAAGAGTCAAGCAAAAATAAGCAGAGTATATAGTCCAGCAATAGTCCTTTTAGGAAAGGTCAAATATAGTCCAATAATATGTAGTTAGATGTCCAGTATTAGAGTTCAAAGTTTTAAATCCAATTACCGAGACACACTCAAACTTCCAAGCAGTTTGAGTGGGGAAATGAGCAAGGTCTTTCAAGAGTCCCAGGTTCAATGTCCGAGGCTAGGATAACAAGGCAAGGCAAAGTTGGTCGTGGTGGAACTGAATCGCAGTCCAGACTTGACAGGGAGACGAGATGCAATGCCCGGTCTACTCGAGAGTAGCGCGCCGCAGAAACTAGAGACGATGTTGGATTCCCAACTGACACACTGACACCGCAATGGCCAGCCTGCACGCAGAACTTTTAAGGGACTTCAAATCTCCTCTCAAACCAGGTGCCTGAACACTTTTTCCCAAGGGAAACAGACTGAAGACAACAACTTGCCAGATGCAAACCTCCCTGGAAACTCTCGAGGAAATCGGTTTAATTAGCGTTTGCTCTCTCCGCTAATCTTGCGCTTTTCCTCCTATTCTGCTTCTCAGAGCAGAATGTTTCCAAAAACAATCTCCTATCAAAAGGAGCACTCTCCGGGGAACCAGGCTCTGTTTCAAGGGCTTTTGTAATTAACTGTGGGCTAAAACTGTCAACAGGGGACATCTGGAAGGGAGCAGAATCTTGCTGAGTTGGCACAAACACCATATCCTCTTCAGTCTGATCCATAATGACTGCGGGGTCATGACTCGAGGGTCCCTGAGACATCACAGTAGTGTAGACTCATATAATCCTATTCAATGTTGTTCAACCTGAATTATATGAGTCTACACTGACCATTATAATGCAGTTGAAACTGGATTATATGGCAGTGTAGATGGGGCCTATATGTCAGATCAGCACGTTTCTTGCCAGGTGTTTGGCTGTTTTTCCTTAGCTTAAATAACTTTTCTTTCTTTAGACAAAGGACTTGTGTTCAGACAGACAAGGAGTTGTCCATTGTTGGAGACAGCATCCTTCTCAAGCCTCCTCTATTTGATGTTTTGTCTGTTTTATAATGTGTTGGTTTATTTCCTGAAGTATATGTCTTCTTTGGTTTGCAGTTTTCTTAGCTCTAGGTACTTGAAGCAGTGGGAGGGTCTGCAGATCTTGTGACTGTTTAGAATGCTTTTTAAAAGGATGACAGCTGAGGAATGACAGTTGAGGCTGGAGTCTGTGTACAGAAGCTAGTGTTAGGTATCAAAAGACAGTTGAGGCTTGGGTCTGAGTACAAAAGCTAGAGTTAGGTGTTAGAAGACAGTTGAGGCGTGAGTCCCTTGGAAGTAGACTGTTATGAAAGTGTTGTACAGAGCAATATAGTTTTGAAGAGACTGTTAAAGACTATAAATTAAAGATACACACCTAAACATTTTAAAGTTTAGCCTGACAAGAAATGTATCTGTATATTTAAATACATGAAGTTATGAGTAAAACGAACACATTATTTTAAAGAAGTCTACTTGAATCTTTGTCTGCTGACAGCATCGAATAGAAACAAGATATTTATGTGCCCAGTGATCTTCCATTACCCGTACTAAAGGAACATGTTGAAAAGTGCTACCCAATAGGTTATAATCCTAACGGGTCATAATCCCCATTAGGTTGTGATCCTAACAGGTCATAATCCAATAGTCCAATATCCATGACACAGACTAGAAGAGAACTTTGCAATCATTTCATGTTGGTGGCACACTCTTTAGACATGCATCATTTCACAACACAGTAATTCAGTTTTCCTAGCAAACTGGAGGTTAAACCAACCCTTTATAAGGACTCTTCCATACAGCAATATCACCCAGAATATCAAGGTAGATAGTCCACAATATCTGCTTTGAATGGATTATCTGAGTCCACACTGCCATATAATCCAGTTCAATGTGGATTTTATACAGCTGTGTGGAAAGGGCCTAATAGATACAGACACATACACACAAACTTTGTAATAATGAACTGTAAGGGGCCACAACGTATCTCATGAAAGCCTTTTATTTATATTTTTTAAAATATAAGATTGGAAAGATAATAACATAAATTTCCACAATTGTTGTCATTTCTTCTTATGTTCGGGCAACATACTGTGGCGGACACACTGAGGCCCCTTCTACACTACCATATAATCCAGGTTATCAAAATTGATAATCCACATTATCTGCTTTGAACTGTATTATATGAGTCTACACTGCCATATAATCCAATTCAAAGCAGATAATCTGGATTTTATATGGCAGTGTAGAAGGAACTTGACAGGTTGTGACACACAGTTTGGAAAGCTCTGAACTAGAGGCTTGTGGTCACAGCCACTTTTCAATGAGTGCTACACTTTATCTAATGGCACTTGCTCATCCCGGATGTCTAACTCATCATTTCATGTTTATTTATGGAAATATTAATGCTCTGCCCTTTTCCAAAAGATTTCTCAGCATCCAACCTATCATTACGACGTGAGTCACTATCCCACAGTGTTCCTACAATGTGCAATAGAAATAACTTGTACAACCACTGTTGTAGAGCAATTGCAATGCTTTGAAAGTGCAAAGCCATACTTCTGGGTGGGCAGTGTAACTCAGCAATTGCAAAGTGCTTTGCCGTAAAAAATTAAAAATACACGAGTGTATGCCACTACAGAAGCCATAGGACCTATTTCACAAGGAAAGTCCTGGGACTGTGACGTGATCAGGGATTATTGATGGACTTTACTCATCAATATTTTGCAAGTCATTTCTGGTTGCGAAACAGAAGAACGGCCTGCCTCAGGGGAGCATGCTTGCTCCATCTTTGTTTAACATTTACACAAATGACCAAAAGGGACAGAGAGTTTCATCTATGCTGACGATCGTGCTATCACCGCCCAAGTAAGGAGCTTTGAAATGGTTGAACAGAAGCTCTCTGAAGCTGTAGGTGCTCTTACTGCCTATTACAGGGAAAACCATCTGATCACTAATCCATCTAAAGGATGGTTCTGAGGATTACCTGGGAAGGAATCCCACTGGAGCATTGCAGCACACCAAAATACTTGGGAGTTACCCTGGACCGTGCTCTGACTAATTGTTTGAAGCACTGTTTGACTATCAAGCAAAAAGTGGGTGCTAGAAATAACATTGTACAAAAGCTGACTGGCACAACCTGGGCATTACAACCAGACACAGTGAAGACATCTGCCCTTGCGCTTTGCTACTCTGCTGCTGAATACGCATGTCCAGAATGGAAGAAATCCCACCATGCTAAAACAGCGGATGTGGCTCTTAATGAGACATGCCTTATTCTCACAGGATGTCTACACCCCACACCACTGGAGAAATTATACTGTTTAGCCGGCATTGCATCACCTGAATCCGCCGGGAAGTAGCAGCTAGCAATGAAAGGACCAAGGCATTGACATCTCTGGGCTATCCTCTGTTCGGATATCAGACAGCCCGCCAACACCTTAAATCAAGAAATAGTTTTCTAAGATCTACAGAGATACTTGTAGGAACACCTAAGCAAGCGAGAGTCCAAAAGTGGCAGGCTAAAACCAGAACCTCAATCAGTGGCTTACACTGGATGAGAGACTCCCTCCTGGGCACACAGAAGACTGGGTGCTGAACAGACTGTGCTCTGGCACTACAAGATGTAGAGTCAATCTTAAGAAATGGGGCCACAAAGTGGAGTCCATGACATGCGAGTGTGGAGAAGAGCAAACCACAGACCACTTACTACAATGCAGTCTGAGCCCTGCCACATGCACAATGGAGGAGCTTTTATAGTAACACCAGAGGCACTCCAAGTGGCCAGCTATTGGTCAAAGGACATTGAGTATAATGCCAAGTTTTTAAACTTTGTTTGTGTTCTCAAATACATTACAACTTGTAATCTCATTTCGCTTCTGACACGATAAATAAATACCCATCAATAGCCTCTGACTACTTCATTGTGGGGAAGTGGTGGTCTGGCCACTGGTACCGTACAACATTACCAATGTCATGATCTTGTTTGTGTGCCAGATCACCACCTCTGTGTAATAAGGTCCCTTTACTCCTTCACCCCAAAGCTACGCATCTCCATCAAAAGCAACAGGAGGAAGATGGCAGTTTGTGTAACGAATGTCAAGCTGCCCACGGCCCTTCACAACAACAGAATATTTTTCCATCTAAACTGCCCTGAGTTCTCAACTGCTTTGGGGAAAAACAAAACAGCTTTTGAGACTCTACAGAGTTTAAAAAATATTTGTCTCTGGGTCTGCGGAATCAAAATACTACAAGGACAAGGACGGGTTTTTAAAAACACTCCTCTCTCCAGAAAGCAGGGCATAAATACAAAACAACAGAGCCTTTTGTTCGAGAAGCTTTACACCGTTTGCTCGTTATGATTTTTAAATGTCCTTATCCTTTCAGTGAACCCCACCTCGTGCCAGTGTGGAGCAATTCACTGAATAATGGTGATTCCTGGGAGAGACTCTCTTTAGTGCTCTTCAGTGGAAGCTTCTGATGAAAAGAAGGCTGCAGGGGGTTGTGTGTGGTTTTTACTGGCATCAATAAAAAAGCCGAACACATTTATGACTATGGAGTTTTTTATTATTATTTCTTCTTTCTTTGCTGTTGTTTTTAGAAGAGATCCAAGGCTTAGAAGGGGGCACTTATTTTGCTTAAATACTTGTAGCAAATTGGCAGAGAGGTGGGCATTTCAATTGGATTGAAAACACTTATAAGAATGGGTTGCTGTGTGTTTTCCAGGCTGTATGGCTATGTTCCAGAAGCATTCTCTCCTGACGTTTCACCCACATCTATGGCAGGTATCCTTACCACAGAGGTTGTGAGGTTTCTTGGAAACTAGGCAAGGGAGGTTTATATATCTGTGGAAGATCCAGGGTGGGAGAAAGAACACTGCAGATTATTTCTACTAGAGAAGTCAGCCATAGCAGAGCACTTGATGAACCAACCTGGACACAGCATATTATTTGAGAACACGGAACTGTTGGACCACTCTAACAACTACCACATCAGACTACACAGAGAAGCCATTGAAATCCACAAGCATGTGGGCAATTTCAACAAAAAGGAGGAAACCATGAATATGAACACAATCTGGCTACCAGTATTAAAAACTCTAGAATCAGGACAGTAAATAAAGAACAACACTCTGAAAACAGAGGAATTGCAGACATGAAACAATCAGGGACAGCTAACACCTCCGAACAAAAGATTTCTCCCAGGCAGGAAGAAGCCAGCCTTGTAAACCACAGGGCCATTAAATGCTAATCAAAGTGATTAATTACAACAGTCACACCTGACTCCAAAGACAAGAGTTCTTTCTCCCACCCTGAACCTTCCAGAGATAAACCCCATTTGCCTAGTTTCCAACAGACCTCACAACCTCTGAGGATGTCTGCCATAGATGCAGGTGAAACGTCAGGAGAGAATGCTACAGGAAATGCCCATACAGCCCGAAAAACTCACAGCAACCCAAGACGAAGCAAGCTTGTTTTTCTGCTGGTCCAGAGATTAGGGGTACATTTACACTGCATAACCAATGCGGTTTGACATCATAATCTGATTATGTATTGCGGTTGGATGTATTTGTTTGAAATTTATACGTTGTACACCATTTTGAATCCCACCCACGAGAGAAAGCGGGATAGAAATTAATCATCATCACCATCATCATCATCATCATCATCATCTCTGACCGGCATCTTCAGAGGTCTGTTGGAAATGAGGCCAGTGGAGTGTATATATATAACTGGAATGTCCAGGGAACCACCAAATGCAGCAATGCCGAGACACGAATCAAAGAACACGAAAGACTAGAGAAGTCAGATATAGTAGGACACAGAATATTATATGAGAACACTGGACCACTCTGACAACCATCATGTCAGACTACACAGAGAAGCCATTGACATCCACAAACATGTGGACAATTTCAGCAGAAAGGAGGAAACCATGAAAATGAACATCTGGCTACCAGTATTAAAATAAAACACCAAAATCAAGACGGTATAAAGAGCACCACTCAGAAGCAGGGGAATACCAGACAGCAAACAATCAAGTGCCAGTTAACACCTCCCAAACAAAGGCTGCCTCCAGGCAAACAACAGCCAGGCTACCTCTCACTGATTGACTTTGCAACTGCAAGGCTACTCAGTGCTAATCAAGCTTGCTAATTACTTCATACAGGCAAGGGTTCTTTCTCTCATCCTAGACATTCCAGATATATATACACTTCACTTGCCTCACTTCCAACAGACCTCCGAAGATGCCGGCCATGGATGCAGGCGAAACTTCAGGAAAGAATGCTATTGGAACATAGCCATACAGCCCCAAAAACTCACAGCAACCCAGTCATTCCGTCCATGAAAGCCTTTGGCATCCCTACTGATATTTAGACATTGGGATTTGCAGTTTAGGGAGGAGTATCTAGTTTAATAGAATCAAGGAATTTTAAAGTCGGAAGGGACCAAAGAGGCAATCTAGTCTAACCCACTGTCATAAAAAATGCACAAGTAAATGCCTTCCTGGGAGATGGTAATCCAAATTCTTCTCCTAAGCCAGGAAGCAGAAATTCTGCACACAACAAATGGCACCCACGCAGTAAAGAATGGGGGGAAACCATAAGTATAAACAATATATAAAGAAAGAAGTATTAAAAGAAATATTTCATTCCACCTCACGAACCATATCTATCTTCAGACACTGCGGTTCATCCCTATCTGCATACTTATTTCCAACATATATTTTTTTAAATTGCATTGCGTTGATATATTTTGTGGTATGCTACTATGGCCCCAGGGGTGATCAATGTAACTTGTCCTTTCTTAACAAATTGGCTGAATGAGCTGAATAATTGAACGCTGATGTTGTGTTTCAGATGGCAGCCGTGGGAGCTATTCTTGCACAACGCTCTCAACTTGGAACCGGCTTCCTTTATCGTACGGAAGGGAATTGAATCAGTATAAGGAGGCATCACGTCTGCTTTGGAGAGCTCTTTAGTTCTGTTCCAATCTCCTTTTGGGAGGAAACATCTTCAAAGACAAACTATTTCTCCTCCAAAGACACAAAAGATGGATCGTGTCCTAAGTATCATCCCATATACTCTCTAATCATCATTAACCTGTTATTGCCGAGACAAGCATCGACGAATGGGATTTTAAAACCAATAGTTACATATGGAAACAGCTGCCAACTGAACATCAGAGTCATTAAACAAATTTTTCTCTGAGCTCAAATGTCTGGGAAAGAGCATGTGATACAGTCCTCCAGGGACTATACCACAAGGACAGAGATGTTTGGATATGCATGAATGCGCGCACACACACAATTGTAATTGAAACAACTGCATGGCCCCTTGGAAGTTTAATTGGAAATAGAGTGACCTCAAAATGCCCCAGGTGAAAACGTGGGTTGCATCTACATTGTAGAATGAATGCAGTTCGACACCACATTATTTTTCATGGCTCGATGCTTATAGAATCCTGGAATTTGTAGTTTGGTGGGGAATCAGCACTCTTTGACAGAGAAGGTTAAAGATCTTTAAGAGTACAATCCACATGATTCCATGATTCCTGGAAATCACAGTCTAAATCTATTTACTTCCCCTTGTGGTTACATCTGAGCACTGCATACATACATATCTGTGTTGCATTCTACTGCCATTTATTGTATACTTTTTGGGGCCTACCCCAAAATGCATTAACCCCTCATTTATTTTTAAGTTGGTTAATGACGAATATGTGTGTCAAATTTGGCCCAGATGCATCAAGCCATGTAGGAGCCTTTATGGTGCAAACAAACAAACATACACAGGGTTGCTGTGAGTTTTCCAGGCTGTATGGCCATGTTCTGGAAGCATTCTAGAGGTTTATATATCTGTGGGAGGTCCAGGGTTGGAGAAAGAACTCCTGTCTGTTTGAGGCATATGTGAATGTTGCGATTGGCCAGCTTAATTAGCATTGAAAAGCCTTGCAGCTTCAAAGTCTGGCTAATTCCTGCCTGGGGGAATCCTTTATTGGGAGGTGTTAGCTGGCCCTGATTGATTCATGTCTAGAATTCCCCTGTTTTCAGAATGTTGTTCTTTATTTACTGTTCTGATTTTAGAGTTTTTAAAATACTGGTAGCCAAATGTTGATCATTTTTGTGCTTTCCTCCTTTCTGCTGAAATTGTCCACATGCTTGTGGATTTCAATAGCTTCTCTGTGTAGTCTGATATGATAGTTGTGAGAGTGGTCCAGCTTTTCTGTGTTTTCAAATAATATTCTGTGTCCAGGTTGGTTCATCAAGTGCTCTGCTATGGTTGAATTAATCTGCAGTGCCTTTCATGTTCCTTGATTCATGTTTGGGCATTGCTGCGTTTGGTGGTCCTTATGTAGACTTGTCCACAGCTGCATGGTATACGGTAGACTCCTGCAGAGGCGAGAGGATCCCTCTTATCTTTTGCTGAATGTAACATTTGTTGGATTTTCTTAGTGGGTTTGTAGATAGTTTGTGTTTCTTCATCAGCTTCCCTCTGCGGTCAGTGGTTCCCTTGGTGTATGGGCAGAACACTTTTCCTCTGGGTGGATATTGTCTTTACTCTCTTCTAATGTCCATGGTGGAGTATCCATTGGCCTGTAGAGCCCAGTTGAGGTGGTTCAGTTCATCTTGGAGGAGGTGGGTTCACAGATTATTTTTGCACAGTCTTCCCGGGCTTTGATTGTGCTCCTTTTTTGACTTGGGTAATGGTTGGAGTTTTTATGTAGATATCTATCTATCCGTGTGTGTAGGTTTTCTGTAAACTGTGTGGCCCAATTGTTGATTGGGTTTGCAAATGACCAGGACATTTAGAAATGGCAGTTTTCCTTCATTTTCTTTTTCCATGGTGAATTGCATGTTTGGGTGGATGCTGTTGAGGTGGTCCAGGAACTTGTTGAATTATTTTTCTCCATGGCTCCAAATAGTGAAGATTCTTGCCTGGCTGATTCCCCAGGCAGGAATCAGCCAGGCTTTGAAGCTGCAAGGCTTTTCAATGCTAATCAAGGTGATTAAGTCACACTTTCCTCCAACAGACAAGAGTTCTTTCTTCCATCCTGGACCTTCCACTTGCTTAGTTTCCAACAAACCTCACAGCCTTTGAGGATGCCTGCCATAGATGTGGGTGAAACTTTAAGAGAGAATGCTTCTGGAACATGGCCATACAGTCTGGAAAACTCACAGCAACCCAGTGATTCCGCCCATGAAAGCATTCAACAAATAACACATAATTTGATTCATGTATATATAGATAGGTAAAGGTTTTCCCCTGACGTTAAGTCCGGTCGTGTCCGACTCTGGGGGGTGATGCTCATCTCCATTTCTAAGCCGAAGAGCTGTCATTATTCGTAGACACCACCAAGGTCATGTGGCCAGCAAGACTGCATGGAGCACCATTACCTTCCTGCTACAGCTGTACCTATTGATCTACTCACATTTGCATGTTTTCAAACTACTAGGTTGGCAGAAGCTGGGGCTAACAGCAGGCGCTCACCCCCTCCCCGGATTCAAATCGCTTAGCTTTTGGTCAGCAAGTTCAGCAGTTCAGCAGTTTAACCAACTGTGACATCAGGGATAGATATGTAGATAGATAGATAGTTTTCCAAATTTAAAATTTTACTATGGACAAGCCACTAGTTTTACTTATCCTTGTCCCCGCTTAAACCTTACCTTAAGAGAATAATTAATCTTAATTTTAATCTTTTTATTCTGTACTTGCACAACTACCAAGGAGTGGGTTGGTAGGCTAGTAGGCCAGGATGCCTTGTTTATACATGGTTTTACTGTTTTACATGATTTTACTGTATGTATGGGTAAGGGTGTACATTTTGTATGTTTTACATGTTTTGATATGGTCAAAACTGACTAATCAATAAAGAGTTGTTGTTGATAGATAGTTTCTTCAATTTTGCCAGTTGTTTTGAGAGGTCTAATTACTTGAGTTCTGGATAACTGGGAGTCTGTTGTATAGCTGTTGCAATACAATTATGAAATCATAGAGCTGGAAAGGAGCCTTGAGCCATGGCAATTAAAGTGGTATCAAGCTGCATTTATTTTACAGTGTAGGTAGGTACACCCTCAGAGAAAGGCTGAACTATTTCTACCTATCACTCCAAGAAAACTAGGGTATTTCATATATGAGTGCTTTGAGCTGAAAGCCTGTGCAATAGTGACACTGTGTGGCCCAGACAGTGTAGTGTTCCTGCTCAAACAACAAAACATTGTGGCTTCTTGACTGGTTGAAGTATGATTCTGGATACCAGATTTCAAATCGTGGCATAGGGCAAGTCACACTCTCTCAGCCTCAGAGTATGGCAGAGGGCAATTTTTGCCAAAGAAAACCCTTAGAGCCAACATAAGGTGGAAATGACTTGAAGTCACACAACCAGAACAGACACTAATATTATCACTTTAAAACGCATTAAAATCATTTGCAGAAGACCAGACCTAAGATTGTATTTTGAAGAATGTACATTAGTTTGGATGAAATATTGGATAACCTGAGGAAATGAGAGATTGTTAAAATTAGAAGACCATGATCTATGTTTTGGATGTCTCGTCTATGTATGGTATCAAAAAGCAAAAGTACATGTAGACTTTCATTATCACGTTATAAGACGAGTCATACTAAGGATATGGAATAAGGAGAAAAATAAATTATGTCTCAAAACCTCATTATCAGTTTCAATGGAAGAATTTTTTTTATAAATTAGAGAAGGAGAACAATGGATTTCATATATATGAAAATGATAAATACAGATTTAAAAGTCCTACACTGCATGATAATTGCAGCATGGATGCTATATGCACAACATTGGAAGACGTCACACCTTCTGACGATAGAAGACTGGATTGCAGACGTTTTTTGAATAGCGAAAATTGACAAATTGGCAATGATGAACAAATTAAAAACACAAAGGTGGGACTAGGCCAAGAGCTGATCCAAAATGCTTGGAATCAAAAGTATGTTATTTTATTTCAGTTTTTGGTGTGCCTGTATTTGAATATACATACATAAACAGACACCTTGGACATGGTAGTCTAAACATAAAAATAATTTATGTTTATATGTCCCTTATAGCCTGAAGGTAATTTTATATTTTTCTAAAAAAATAATTATGTGCTTGAAACAAAGTTTGTTTCTGGAATCATTGGGTTGCTGTGAGTTTTCTGGGCCGTATGGGCATGTTCCAAAAGCATTATTTCCTGACATTTTGTCCACATCTAAGGCAGGCATCCCCAGAGGTTGTGAGATCTGTTGGAAACGAGGAAAGTGCGGTTTATATATCTGTGGAAAATCCAGACTAGGAGAAAGAACTCTTGTCTGTTTTTTGCAAGTGTGAATGTTGCAATTGGCCATCTTGATTAGAATAGAATAGCCTTGCAGCTTCAAAACCTGGCTGCTTCCTGCCTGATTGGATCCTTTGTTGGGAGGTGTTTGCTGGCCCTGTCAATGTTTTTGGATTTTGGAATATTTAGGAATCCCAGATAATCCCAGATACTCAAAATTTCCCTTTTTTAATTATTATTTTTTACCATTTTAACCAACACCTTCATGTTCTATACCGCAAACAATACTGAAGTGGAATGTTAGAATTATGTTTCTTCTAAATACAGTAGAGTTTCCCTTATCCAAGACTTGCTTATCCAAGGTTCTGAATTATCCAACGCATTTTTGTAGTCAATGTTTTCAATATATCATGATATTTTGGTGCTAAATTCGTAAATACAGTAATTACTACATAACATTACTGCGTATTGAACTACTTTTTCTGTCAAATTTGTTCTATAACATATTTTGGTGCTTAATTTGTAAAATTATAACCTAATTTGATATTTAATAGGCTTTTCTTTAATCCCTCCATATTATCCAAGATATTCACTTATCCAATGTTCTGCCAGCCCGTTTAGCTTGGATAAGTGAGACTCTACTGTATATATGTAAATATATATATGGTATATATATATATATATATATATATATATATACAGTAGAGTCTCACATATCCAACATAAACGGGCCAGCAGAACGTTGGATAAGCGAATATGTTGGATAATAAGGAGAGATTAAGAAAATGCCTATTAAACATCAAATTAGGTTATGATTTTACAAATTAAGCACCAAAACATCACATTATACAACAAATTTGACAGAAAAGGTAGTTCATTACACATTAATGCTATGTAGTAATTACTGTATTTACAAATTTAGCACCAAAATATCACAATGCATTGAAAACATTGACTACAAAAATGCGTTGGATAATCCAGAACGTTGGATAAGTGAGACTCTACTGTATATATATATATATAATTCTGGAGTCAATATTATGCCATTATGTAATCATTAATATACCTTCCAAATTATATTTTTATATTCCAAATGGTATGGTAGAAAAGGTAGTGCAGCAATAATAATAAATAAGGATGCACATGCACTGTGTAGAATCAATGCAGCATGATACTATGCCACTTTAACTGCTTTGGCTCAATCCTAGGAATCCTGGGAATTGTAGTTTGGCGTGGCACCAGCAAAAGTGGGGTCAAAACACAATAACTTTCCTTTTGCTCCCCCCCTTTCCTAGAGATGGTACACTCCTCCCCTGATTGGCCGATATCTATTATTCATTTTCCCCCTTCCCTTTTGGCCCGAATGGTACGCTCCCCTCTTTTCCCTTTACTCTCCGCCCTGCGCCGCGCAGGCGCAGTAGGCACTTGCCCTGAGGGGGGCGACTGTGTTTACAACTGACGGGGAGCCCGACGCGTGGAGAAGAGCAGGTAAAGAGCCCGCCGTCGGGGCTGTTCTTTTTGGAGGAGCTTCCCTCCCTCCTTGCACACACAGGGACACATAGACTTCCCATTAGAAAGCGGGGGGAAGGGGAGGGAGGATGAGGAACAGCCGTTCTTTCCCTGGCTGTCTGTCAAAAGAGCAGGCCCCGCCCCCTTTAGGCCCCACCTATTCCGTGTCATAGCAACCTTCTTGGCCAAAATGGCGTGGGGGGGCGCATAGGCAGTTCTCACTTTGGGCCCTTCCACACATCTATATAACCCAGAACATCAAGGCAGGACATCCCACAATATCTGCTTTGAGCTGGGTTATCTGAGTCCACACTGCCATATATTCCAGTTCAAAGCAGATAATGTGGGGTTTTCTGCCTTGATATTAAGGGATATAGGGCTGTGTGAAAGGGCCCTTAGGCCTCTTCTACACTGCCTATCAAATCCAGATTGTCTTATTTGAACTGGATTGTATGGCAGTGTAGACTCAAGGCCCTTTCACACAGCCATATAACCCAGAATGCCAAGGTACATAATCCACAGTATCTGCTTTGAACTGGTTTACCTTGAGTCCACACTGCCATATAATCCAGTTCAGTGTCAACGGGGCCCCATATAATCCAGTTCAATGCAGATAATATAATTATAATATAATAGGGTTGTTGTGAGTTTTCTGGGATGTATGGCCGTGTTCCACATCTATGGCAGGCATCCTCAGAGGTTGTGAGGTAGGTATTGTTATAATATAATATTATTATAATGTTACAGTTATTGTGGTATAATAATACAGTAAATAATAATAATAATAATAATAATAATAATAATAATAAAATTTATTTGTATCCCGCCAACATCTCCCCCGGAGGGGACTCGGGGCGGCTCACAGAAATATCAAATACAAAACAATAACAATATACAATACATCAATAAACAATAATATGCACCAATTGTAGTATTTGCACATTAACCAAAAAGAATAAAAACACACTTATTAAAAACATAGAATTTAAAAACAGTGAGGTTGTAATAGTAGATTAATAAAAGCACCACTTTTAAAGGTAGGTAAAGGTTTTCCCCTGACATTAAGCCTAGTCGTGTCCGACTCTGGGGGTTGGTGCTCATCTCCATTTCAAAGCTGAAGAGCCGGCTTTTTCTGTAGACACCTCCAATGTCATGTGGCTGGCATGACTGCATGGAGCGCCATTACCTTCCCACCGAAGCGGTACCTATTGATCTACTCATATTTGCTTGTTTTCGAACTGCTAAGTTGCAGAAGCTGGAGCTAAGAGTGGGAACTCACCCCACTCCCTGGATCCGAACTGCCAACCTTTTGGTCAGCAAGTTCACCAGCTCAGCAGTTTAATTTGCTGCGCCATCGGGGGCTCCACTAATACAGTACAATATGATAATATATAATATATTATATATTATATATTTATATGACCAATTATATTGCTGTATAATAGTAGAGCACAATATAATATGTAATACTAATATTGTGCTGTGCTTATAATATATACAGTGTTCCCTCACATATTGTGGGGGTTCCAGTACCACCCGCAATAAGTGGAAATCCACGAAGTAGGGACACTATATATTTATACATTATTTTAGTAGTTATACACTATTTTAAGTCGTGTGTTGATAGATCGCCTCCTTCTCTCATTGCCGCTTGAGCTTTCTCTCCTTTTCTCTCCCTTCGGCTTCTCCTTCCTCCCTTCCTTAGGCTGTAAATTGAATTTTTTAATGATTTATAATATCCTTTTAGAGTTTATTGAAAAATTGCAAAACAGCAAATCCGCAAAAAGGGAGGGAACACTGTACACTAATAATGCAATATAATAATATATAAAAATATTTGTAATATAATAATGCTAACATATTAAATATAATTCTGCTGATAATATATAATAATATATGATGATAATACTGCTTTATTTTATATTAGTAAATTTTATGTTGTATTGTAATATTTTTAATTGTCAGCCGCTTTGGGCCTCCGTAAAGAGAGATAAAGTGGGATATAAATAAATAAACCTTTAGATAAGCAATAGAAGACAGGTAGAATACAATAGAACATACGTTTTCACATATGTGTTTATTCATTATGTAGCTTGGCTACCCGGCATTGCCCGGGTTATTTGAAAAAGTCATTTTTAATTGTACAAAATGCATAAGGTTGTGGGTAAACTACAATTCACATCGTGCGAGGTTAACCCTGAGCAACTCCATCAGTACTTAAAACTTGCTATGATGGACAAGCTTGCTCTGGATGCATCGTTGGTGGGGTTCAGTGTGCTTTCTGGCTGGAGGGTAAACTGCAACTCCCACTATGGTGAGTCTGCCCCCTTAAACCCTTCCAGTAGGTTGAGTCAGTCATGTGGGTTCTGTGTGTCAAATTTGGTCCAGGTCCATCATCGGTGGAAGTCACCGTTTCCCTGGTTGTGGGTGGACTACAACTCCCAGAAAGGAAGGTCAGTCCCCCCCCCCCCAAAAAAAAACCCAGTAATCAAATTTGAGCATATCAAGTATGTGTGCCAAGTTTGGTCCAGATCCATTGGTGTTTGGGTTCACAGTGCTCTCTGGATGTAGGTGAACTACAACTCTCCCAAATCAAAGTGAATTTCCCCCAAAAACCTCTAGTACCTTTTGCTGGTTATGGGAGCTCTGTGTACCAAGTTTGGTCCAATTCCATCTTTGGTGGAGTTCAGAGTGTTCATTGATTGCAGGTGAACTATAAATCCCAGTACCTAAAATTCCAAAATGTCCAGGCCAATTCCCCTGAAAACCCAAATTCAAATTTGGGCATATTGGGCATGCCAAGTTAGTTCCAGGTCCATCATTGGTGGGGTTCAGAGTGCTCTTTAATTGCAGGTGAACTATACATCCCAGTCCCTACAACTCTTATTAATCATGGTGAATTCTCCCCAAACCTCTCTAGTATGTTCAGTCGCTGATCAATTCCTCTGTTTGCTGTGTGCCATAGAAAAGAATAGGAAGGGGTTATGGAAGAGGCAGTGGGCAGGGTCATGCAAATTCCACACCAGTGGGAAGATAAAAGGTGTAAGGAAATACATAAAATCTATGAGAAAATAGTCCCTGTATGAAAGCCTTCACTAGAATGGTGGGCAGAATGGTGTATTGTAATATTTGTAATTGTGAGCCGCTTTGAGTCTCCATATAAATAAATAAAGTGGATTTTCTGATGTGATAATCTGGATTATATGATCTCGGAGCCATATAATAATGCCGTTGTATTATTATTATTATTATTATTATTATTATTATTATATCTCACAATTATCATACAGTGTTTAAATTAAAACCTAGTTCATAAAAATAGAATCAAATGCAGGAGTATTAAAATACAGTAGAAGACAAATAGATAAAACAAAGTAGAGCTTGTGTCTTCATATTATTGTTATTATTATATTTATTTATATTTAACACCAAGGCTGGAGTTAAAATTAGTGGGAGAAACATTAACAACCTTAGATACGCAGATGATACCACTTAGATGGCTGAAAGTGAGGAGCTGAGGAGCCTTATAACCAAGATGAAAGAAGAAAGTGCAAAAGCTGGGTTGCAGTTAAACATCGATAAAACCAAGACTGTGGCAACCAGACTGATTGATAACTGGCAAATAGAGGTGTTTGTGTGTGAGTGTATTGATATCTGTGTGTTTGACTCTGTGTTAGAGTAGTTTTTGTGTGTTCTTATCAGTGTATTTGAGTGTGTATGTTTAAATTAAGTGTGTGTTGTATCTGTGTGTTTAGGTAGAGAGTGGGTGTATGTTTTCCTATCAGTGTTTAAGTGTATGCAAGTGCATTGATATCTGTGGTTTGTGTATGTCTGAGTTTTCATATCAATGTTTTAAGTAATGGGTGTTTCCATATTTGTGTTTAAATTGAGTTTGTGTGTTCTTATCTGTGTATTTAAATACAGAGAATGTGTATGTGTGTGTTCATATCGGTATGTTTAATTAGTTGTGTGTGAGAGAGTTCATATCTTTCTGTTTAACTAGAGCAGGTGTGTGTATGTTTATCTCTCTGTGTGTGTATGCCTTCAATTGCTTGTCAACCTATGGCTACTCCATAAATATCATAGGGATTTTTTAAAATAAAAAATGAATAATCACTGGTGATTTTGCCTCTGAAATACAGCACTTGGCATTCCTTGTTGATATCCCATCTAAGTAGTAGCCAGGCCTCCCTCTGCTTAATTTCCAAGATTAGACAGGTATTTAGTCTATGTTTCTAATATTTATGCATTGATATCTGTATATAGTCATTGAAGTGGTTACCAAAATAAAAAAATATAAAATGATCAAAACATTTACACTTCCATCTTCTTTAGTTATTGAAGATGAACTAAAGAGTGGAGAGGGGATATTAGTCTTATTTTCACTATCACCCATATGTTATTTTCTTTTAGAAGCTTTTCTTTGTTTTGCTGAATTGTTTCATGTTTAACTGTTTTCACTGTAAGAGGTAGAAATGTGATAAGTAAATCTTCCCCTGCTTATAGGACTTCAAATCTTCTTTGCAATGCTTTTCTTCATTCCTTTTCTCCCAGTACAGGCAGTCCCCGAGTTACAAACATCTGAGTTAGAAACAGCGCATAAAAAATGAAATGCAAAGATACAGAATGGGGGACGCCTGGCTCGATAGTAGTACGTGTGAAAAAGATCTTGGAGTCCTTGTGGACAGGAAGGTGAACATGAGCCATCAATGTCATGAGGCAGCTAAAAAAAGTCAATGGGATTTTGGCCTGCATAAATAGGAGTTAGTGTCTAGATCCAGAAATGCCATGCTACCCCTCTATTCTGCCTTGGTCAGACCACACTTGGAATCACACTGTGTCCAATTCTGAGCACCACAATTGAAGGGAGATGTTGACAAACTGGAATGTGTCCAAAGGAGGGCAACTAAAAGGATCAATGGTCTGGAGAACAAACCCTATGAGGAGCGGCTTAAAGACTGGGCATGTTTAGCCTGCAGAAGAGAAGGCTGAGAGGAAACATGATAGCCATATATAAATATGCGAGGGGAAGTCATAGGGAGGAGGGAACAGGCTTGTTTTCTTCTGCCTGGGAGACTAGGACACAGAATAACGGCTTCAAACTGAAGGAAAGAAGATTCTACCTGAACATTAGGAAGAACTTCCTAACTGTGAGAGCTGTTCAGCTGTGGAACTCTCTGCCCTAGACTGTGGTGGAGGCTTTTAAACAGAGGCTGGATGGCCATCTGTTGGGGATGCTTTGAATGTGATTTTCGTGCTTCTTGGCAGGGGGTTGGACTGGATGTCCCACGAGGTCTCTTCCAACTCTATTATTCTATAGTTAAGAGACAACAGGAAGTTAGAGAAATCTGCCCCTTGGAAGGATTTCTTCCTAAAAGCTTTATCATGGAGAAAATGGGTTTCAGCTGAAGCTTTCTCATCAATCCTTGTTTCCACAACAAACTAAATTTTTCACAATCCAATCCTGCATGTATAATGGTCATAAAATCTCATTCTCGCATCACCCACATTCCTATCTCACTTCTTCTCCAAGCTTATTCAGCCCCTTCTTTGTATCAGATCTCAGTGACATTAGAATCCATACATTATTTTGCCACTCCAGACTAATCCTAATAATGTATTTTTACTATTTTTTCAGCTTCAGTTGTCTTCATGAATACAATAGGAATGAGCCAGCTTCTCTTTCCCCTCTGCTTATGAATAAAATGCCTGTATTTTTTTCTTCTTTTCTCTTCCTCAACCACGTCATTTTCCAGGATTATTTGCATAAAGCCAAACACTTCCCTATTCAGCTCCACTTGGCAAGCTCATTCCACCCCTTTTTTAATAATAAAGTCAATGTGTATGTGCGTGTGTGCAAGGACGCATTTAATTATGTATGTTTTAATCTTGTTTTAATGTTTTAATGGCTTAATCTCATTTTAACTTCTATATCTTCTGAATATTTCCCAATATATTTTAATTTGTTGCAACGGAGAAGAAGATGGGATAGAAATAAATAGAACAATAACAGTGCCCCATAATTTCTCTCCTTCTATCCCAACTTCTTCATGTTGAGTATAAAACCTCACTTCTTTTCATATATATATTAGGAATTCCCAACTTCCAATAATCCTCAATGCTTTCCCAGTCTCTTTCTCAAACCTTGTGAGCATGAGATCAGTTATCAGTTTCCCCTCTATAGCTTTTATTAGGCTTTCTCAAGGCACTGACTGGATTCTGTCTGATCTGGGAAGCTAAGCATAGTCAGCCATGGTTAGTGTTGAATGGGAGACCACCTGTGAATCCCAAGTCCTGTAGGCTATATTTCAGAGGAAGGAGCTGGAAAAGGTACCTCTGATTATCATTTGGCTAAGAAAACCCTTTAAAATTAATGGGGTCACCATAAGTCAGTGTGTGATTTGAAGGCACATGGGCACATCACAGATTAAGAGGTGGAAGTTTGTAGTGTTGGCTTCTTTCACCCAGGATAGTGAGATCCCCCAAGTTTACTTGAAGAGAATCTCCATTTCATCTCTTTCTGTCTCTCCTCTCCAGTCACCAATAGATGCCAAGCATCAGGCAAAATCCCCTTCCCTTGGTAAGCCCTCTCTTGTGATCATGGGCTCTTCTAATACCCACATTTTCTACTGTCAGTCCCATTTCCTGGGCAGTGGGGGCAAAGCCTCACCTTTTCTCTCCCAACCTTGTGGTAGTGCAGTCACCCAATATGTATCCTTTCTGTGTGCAATAATGAGATATTTTTTGCTGACAGTTGTGTCTTGAGGGATTCATCTGTACTGTACAGAGCCGGCCCTAGGTATTTTTCAAGTGTAGGCGAACAGAATTTTGGCGCCCCCTCCCCCCAAACCAATCGCTGAAAAATAAAAGTGTTGGATAAGCAAAAATGTTTGATAATAAGGAGGGATTAAGGAAAAGTCTATTAAACATCAAATTACATTAAGATTTTACAAATTAAGTACTAAAACATCATGTTTTACAACAAATCAAGAGAAAAAGCAGTTCAATACTTTGCGGAGGCAGGCTGCAGGAGACAGGAGTTGCCTTGATGGCGCCCCCAACAAGATGGCGCCACAGGCAACTGCCTAGTTGGCCTGGTGGTTGAACCGCCTCTGGTACTGTAGAATTAATGCACTGTGACTCCCTTTTAACTGCCATGGCTCAATACTATGGAATCCTGAGAGCTGTAATTTTACAAGGTTTTTATCCTACTTTAACAAAGAATACTCATGCCTCACCAAACTACAAATCCTAAGATTCCATAGCATTGTCCCATGGCAGTTAAAGTTGTCTCAAACTGCATTCATTCTGCACTGTAGGTGCACCCGTTTATCATCTAATGCTACACACAAACTGAAATTACATCATCTGATGCTGCAGATATGGGACCCCTTTCTTACCCAACATTTGTTCAATAATCTTCTGTTATAAGAAGACTTGTTTCACTTCTTTCCTTCTCCAAAGTTGTAGTGGAGTGCTTCTCAAGCTATCAAATATGTGTCAGGGGTTGTATTTATGCACTTTAGGTCAGTTTTCTTTTCTGCCTTGTAAATGCTCCCAAAATTAGCAGCAGGTGGCTCAAGGACCAGCACTAACTCATAGACCATCACTTTGAGTAGTACAGCTAGCCTTTTACATTTGCAAATTTAACTTTTGTGGATTGTATTATTCACAGACTTGATTAACAAATATGCTCTCTTTAGCAATTTCAAAAGCCACATCTACACTGAATATTTAATCTAGTTTAAAAGCTAGTTTCAAACTGCTGTGGCTAGATAGCGAATGCCTGTAAAAGCATGCAAAAGAAAGCCCTTAATGCACATCAGTGCTGTGTGGTTTGTGTAATCACCATCCAGGCCTCAAACTGGTCCCAGGATTTCCTATATCATCTTCTGCACAGCAAAATCGTTTTCTTCAACAGCAGTTTGAAACTGTGCTAAATAGTCAGGGCAGATGTGTCCCAAGTCCTCCAGTACAACTCTGTGATCAACTTCTACTATAAGTTGTTTGTATTTAATGTGTTACATTGTATCGAATTTTAGTTGTTTGTATTTAATGTGTTACATTGTATCGAATTTTAATAGGCAGGATCTGTATGAAAATTGTTTTATATCTGGAATGCTAAACTCATTTTCACCAAGGTTCACACCAGCTTTATAGTTGCCTTCAAAGGGCCATGGGTAATTGTAAGACTGTATAGATGTAACTATGTTGTCTTGGTATTGAAAGCTTCGCCGGCCATATAAAATGATATGACGGGTTGGATTCAGCCTATGGGCCTTGCATTTGACATGTGTGTTTTATACAGTACTTTTATATTGCTTTATATTGTTGCACTTTCGTATTGTACTCACATGTTTGTATGCAAATGGCCTTTGTTCTAGGCATTAATAAACAACAGTATAATCCAAAGCGCAAATGATCTCATCCAGCATAGAGAAAACATTTGAAATTATTCATTCTCATGTGCCAGGGTGAAATAAGGAAAGGTTTAGAGATCTCAAGTCCATACAGTTAATATTTTTTTACTGTTGATCCAAATGGGGCATGGAAAGTTGCCAAAGATTATAATTATTAAGGCCAGAGGTAAAGAAAGGAAGAAAAGGAGAGCATACTTCTTTGCGTGGTTGTCAGTGCATTTCGAAAGGGTGCCTGTGCAGTTCTTGGCTTCAAAGTGAGTCCTGGTTTGTGCTGTGGTAAGGCTATTCATTGTCATTGTGAGACACAGCTCCGTTGTGTTGTATGTGCTGGAGACAGGAGGCTCTGTTTGTTGTAAGTGTGCCCTGAATTGGCCGCCGACCCATTATCTCTTGTTGTGGCACAACAGCGAACGTAGTAAAGGCGTGCTAATAGTCCTGTCACTGGACTGCAGCCAGGTCAGAGGGCAGCTGTCTTGCATGGAGAATCTCTCTGACTTTGCACTCTGGGCAGCAGCTTGTAAAGAGTAGGAAACAAACCCTTAAAAATGAAGCAGTGGGGTTCCTGAGCGTGTGTGCTTAAAATAAGCCTTAAGCCCCATGAAAGGGCCGAGAAAAGAAGATTGCTGGTCATGATTTCATGCTTTAAATCACATTCAAGACTCTTAGCTTGTCTGTTTTTATTTATTATTTACTTACTTACTTTACTTTCATCCTGCCTTTTTCCTGATATAGGAACTCAAAGTGCCCATAGCTTTTTTGTGTGTGGAAACTGATTCTTCATGTTGCATATTCACTCCTCAGTTAAGCAAAACATAACAATTTAAAACATCATCTGACAACAGGGAGGTTGTAAAGCAGAGAGAAAAATAAGAGATTAACATGAGCAAAATGTTTTTAAACTTTTAGAGATTAAGACTAAACAGACTGTTGTTCTGGTTGAGTTTCTCTTATCTGAAATGCTTGAAGGCAGAAGTGTTTTGGATTTTGGAATATTTTCATATACTGATAATGAGATCTCTTGGAGATGGGGCCCAAGCCTAATCACAAAATTTCATTTTCACCATACATTCATATCATGAAGGGGAAATGTTATGCACAGCATTTTTAATGTTTAATAATATTGTGCATGAAACAACATTTGTGCACATTGAGCCACCAGAAAGCCACACACCTATGGACAACTTTGGAGCATTTCAGATTTTTAGATAAAGGATGCACAACTACACTATTGTGAAATGTGGATAACCATCTCTATTGCCAGAGATTCCTTCTATGAAATCCTGGGATTTGTAACTTAATGAATTCAGAGTACCTCCTTAAATTACAGATACCAAAATTCCATTGATGTAACCATGACAAGAATGATTTCAAAGTGCTATCCATTCTAGCACATACAGAAACCCAAGACTTTGTGGAAAAAGTAGGTTTTAAGGGTGGCATTCTTTGCCAACTCTTAATATCTTCAAAGTTTGTGAGCTCATGGGCTATGCAGTACCAGTTATCTCCATGTGGGTGTCATAGTGTCACATCTGGCTGGACATCATGAGATGCTGGGCTTGAGGACTAATCTGGCAAGAGAAGGGTTATTTTATGTCCTTTTTACTCTACAGGAATCTGTTATTAGGCCCGATTTATCAACTACTAGTGTGATCAGATGATTGATCTGAAGGAGAACTCATAGGCCAAACTGTCCCCTTAACCATGTGTTTATTTGACAGAAACTGAAAGCTCAAACTGATTGATTGTCGCGCCTGAAAGAAAGAGGAAGGCTGCAAGCTGTGCATTTGTTGCCCTCTTCCTTATGTTCCTGTAACCCTAAAAACAACCTAGTTTTTTCTAGGTAATTTTCCTTTTAGCTACAAGGCCTAAATACCTAAAGGCACCACATGCCTTCTGATCTTGGAAACTAAGTAAGATTAGACCTGGTTAGCATTGGTTAGAAACCACCAACAAATCCAAGAAGCTATTTCAGAGGAAGAAATTGACAAAGCCACCTCTGATATGCGTTCCCTAAGAAAATCCTATGAAATTCATGAAGTTGCCATAAGAAATAATTGTCAACTAGCCCATTTTTGGAGAAGAAGGAGGAAAGGAACAGGAGAGGGGGAAGATGATAATGATGATATGGGGCACTTGGCAACTATCCTTGGAGTAGAGTCCCTTACATGTCTTTTATCTGTCCTTGTTACTCAAACATTTCTTCCTTTTAGATTCAGTTTCAGGTTAAGCAAATTTAAAAAGCCTGTGCAAATTCATTTCAGGTTAGGCAAATTAAGAAAGCAATTTTTCATATACGTGTTAAGCCACATAAAATTCAGTGCAGGCCTTTGTTCGAAATTTGGTTTTTGTAGTATCAACCACCACAGCCAGGAAGATCACAAGTTAAGTTCTAACATACTGTATCAACCTAATGATTCAAGATTTATGCTAGTTATGTATCCCTTGTTCAGAGTTTGCAATACCATCTGGTTTTTCTGTGGAAAGGTGGGATCTTGTTTGTGCTGAATGTATCCAACAATGAAGCTGAAGCAGAACATTCTAAACCAGGCACAAACACAGAATTTGCTGTTTCTGCACTTTTTGCCAGAAGAGCAAAGCTGTATTTTTTTAATCACTCTGTGTTCTTCCTATGTGTGATGTTAGCAGAGGAGCCCGATAGCTTTTTGGCATTGCTAAATCCTTGACCTCTGAAGTTGACTTTTCTAAAAGAAACGGTCTTGTTTAAAGACTGTTGTGTGTTATATTTGTGTAGCAGTTGTTTCAGTGAGGTCGCAGTGTAGTGATTTCTGAGTTGAACTACTGAAGAAACACCTGGAGACAAGGGTTCAAACCTCTGCTCAGCCATGAAGCCCATGGGATGACTTTGAGCATGTCACACTCTCTCAGCTTCAGAGGAAGGCAAAGGCAACCCCCTTCTGAATAAATCTGGCAAAAAAAACCCCACTGATAGGTTTGCCTTAGTTGGAAATGACTTGAAGACATGGAGTCCCCGGTGGCGTAGTGGGTTAAAGCCTTGTGACTTGAAGGTTGGGTTGCTGACCTGAAGGCTGCCAGGTTCGAATCCCATCCGGGGAGAGTGCAGATGAGCTCCCTCTATCAGCTCCAGCCCCATGTGGGGACATAAGAGAAGCCTCCAACAAGCATGGTAAAAACATCAAAACATCCGGCCGTCCCCTGGGCAACATCCTTGCAGACGGCCAATTCTCTCAAATCAGAAGAGACTTGCAGTTTCTCAAGTCGCTCCTGACACACACAAAAACTTGAAGACAAAAAACTGCAATAATCTCTCCCTGTATATTAACTTCATAGCAATATGTTAGATTTCATATCAGAGCCAGGCTTAAATTCCATTTACCCTCACCTTCCCATTGTTTTTCTTATCAAATGCTGGAATTTTCAATTGTTTTTAAAACTGGAATTCAGGGATCTCTTTTAGCACACCGTGGGCTTATGGGAGAAGTTTTTTTTTCTTCAAACATATGTCAGTTTTGGCTTACTACTTAAGAACTATGGTCAGTCCCCAAGCTATGAACAAGATAGGTTCTATAGGTTTGTTCTTAAGTTGAATTGGTTTGTCAAAACAGGTACTTTTTAAAATGTAACTCCAGCCAAATATATACATTCTTTAGCTTTGATAGCATAGGGAAGGGTTAACACCCCTGTTCTGCTCTCTGTAGCCCTGTTCAGAAGAGTTCACTCCCTTTCTATCCCTGTGACCATTGGATTTTGAAAAAATGGCTGTTGTGGATTGGAGATAAAGCTTCAGTGGAGACACCTTTTCCCCAGGATAACTCTCGCAAGAGTGAATTTCCCTTCCCTTCTGGTTACTGATCGTTATTGAGTTTATGTTTTTATGATGTTTTATATGTTTTTATGTGCCTAATTCATTGTAACTGCATTTAATGGTGATATATTTTAATGTTGTTTTTCCGAGAGGTAGATTTCTCTCATTTCCTGTTTTCTTGCCCCTGTTTGTAACTGTAACTTGTTTGTAAGTAAGAGGTTTTTGACTTGAGGGCTGCCTGTATATAATATTTAAAAATTATAAATATCTGTAAATTGTGCATCCATACACATCTTCAAAGTCTGGCACATTTTTTTTCACTATCGCTATCTGTCTTGCATCTTCCTACGTGTCTGTCAAGTCATTTTGGATGCTGATTATCTCAAAGAATGTCTCCTGAAATGCCAAGGCAGACTTATGTGGGAGACTATCTCACTTGTTAAGGGGCTTCGAATCACAGTTTTCCATCTATCAAACTCTGCTGGTATAGTACAGAAGAGAACACAAAAGATACAGATGAAAACAAAATCATTTTTCCTCTTCTCCAGTTTGAATTGATTTTTCTCTTCAGTTAGCAGAAATAGAATCATTTATTTTCTTGGCTGTAAAGTCTTGCTTAGAAATTCCTAATTTCCAAATTCAGAATATATGTCTCTTAAAAGACTCCTTTTTGATACCCATTGGCACTTACAAGAAGAACAAATAGGTTGGGAATGGTGATAGACAAAAAGTAATCTGAAGGCAAGCCATTAGTTACAACATGAGGAACCTCAAGAAACCAGGTGGTTTGTTCTCTATTGACTGTTGAGCCTCAGATTTTCCTTTCTTCCTGTTCAAGGGGATATTTTCAAAGTTTCAAAGCAAGTGCTGCTTTTTTGCGTTGAATGCTAGCCAAAGTTGGACAGGCTTTTGCGTATGGCAGAAAATACAATGTATAACTTTCAACTGGAATCCGTGTTTCCATGTATAGCAGCATCTGAAGAGAGCAGCTGACAATGCAATACAACATGTTTGTCAGGAGGGATCATTGGTGTGTTATTTCAAGGGTTGTTACATTGTCCTAATGAATATACATATGAAATGTGACTGGCAATCTCTGTAGATAGAGAATTATTTTCATCCCCATCTTTTCTTGTATATAGAATGTGCCATACATTCAACGAATGTCTTCTGAACTCTTAATATAGATTAATTTCTTTTTCCTTCCTCTTTCCCAGCTTCTCCAGCTATCCAGACTTAATTTCAGAATCTGTGTGAAACATGGGAGGTGCCGTGAGCGCCGGAGAGGACAATGATGAGTTAATTGACAATCTGAAAGAGGCTCAATACATCCGGACAGAGCTGGTAGAGCAGGCCTTCCGGGCTGTGGATCGAGCAGACTATTACCTCGAAGAGTTCAAGGACAACGCTTACAAAGACTTGGCTTGGAAGCATGGGAACATTCACCTCTCTGCTCCCTGCATCTACTCGGAAGTCATGGAAGCTCTGGATTTGCAGCCGGGGCTTTCTTTCTTGAACCTGGGAAGTGGCACTGGCTACCTGAGTTCCATGGTTGGGCTTATCTTGGGTAAGGGAGCCTTCTTATCAGCTAAATTAGCTATGCATATCAAAAGGTTGCAAAATATACACTTCCCTGTGTTGATAATACATTGGGCCTATGCTGGGCTACTCATAGTTTATGAAACACCACAGCCATGACACTATACTGTGATCAGTACCCTACAAATCAAAGAATATGCATGTGTATATGGAAAAGCCATATGGTTTGAAATAAATGCAACTTTCTATGGATGGTGGGTGCTTACGTGTCTGGGACAAAGCTTGAGAAAACAACTTCTCCAAGCATCAGATTTCTATAACTGTAATAACAAAACAACTTCTCCTAGTATCAATTTTCCATAACTGTAATAACAATACCATTATGTAGTTTCAGAGGCTGAGACTCATTTGAGAGTTTAAACCAAAAAATACTCCAGCAGGAACACAACCTGCTTTCTGATTCCATTCTTATTGGGAGTGGGAAGAGAATGAATAGTAATCATGATTATGATTCCTTTCAGCCTAAAGAAAAATTCACAGCACACTTTAAACCGATTAACTAGAAACCAGAAAAAGTAATATAATAAATTATTGGTACATTTGTGGGTTTGCTTTTGCCAGTTAGATTATTCATGAATCGATTAAAACATTATCTCAGGAAATGTCTAGTTCCTCCAGTGCAGCTCCATTGCCAATTTTCACCAGAGATTGGCCATAGAGCCACGTCAGAAGACCTAGATATTCTTTGAGAGAACCTCTTTAGGAATGTATTGGTTCTCCAGTACGATTCTGTGGTCAATTTCTGATGGAAGTTCACCATGGAATCATGCTGGCAGGCAAAACAGAAATAATGGGGGTTTTTTATTTGTGGGTTTTCACTTACATGGGGCTCCTATGCCACTAACTCCAGTGAATGTGGAAGATTAATTGTTTCTTAATCAGCAATTAAGTCTTCAATTACTAGTATTATTAATTTATCCATCTATATCCTGTCTCTTGATCATGGGACTCAAGTCAACTGGCAACATATTAAAAACAATACAAAAATCAGAACAAAAGTATAAATATTTATATTTCACCCTTCTCACTCAGAAGGGGACTCAGTGCGGAGCACGACATATATACAGCAAGCATTCCATGCCGGGACATAAAATAATTTAAATACACACAAACATTAAACATTAAAACATTAAATATTAAAATTAGTTATATCTACTTTAAAATCAGCTGTTTAAACCAGTTCAGGACACCATCCTGGTTCGGGTCAGCAGAGTAGGTTTCTTATTATTGCCTCTTTTCACTGCCTCAAAGGCTTGGTCCCACAGCCAGGTCTTTATCATCTTTCTAAAGGACAGGAGGGAGGGGACCAATCTAATCTCACCAGGGAAGGAGTTCCATAGCCGAGGGGCAGTCACTGAGAAGGCCCTGTCTTTCATCCCACCAATCGCTAAATGTGTTTTAAAAGCTACATACAAATACTTTTAGATCAAAGCCAGAACTCTTCCCGCTCCCAACAAGAATGGAATCAGAAATCAGAAACAACCCAGCAACCAATGGTGTTGTATGCTCCCTGTTTTCATCCTCAGTTAACAATTTGGCTGCTGCCCTATTTAGCTCAACTGAAGTGTCCAAGCATTTTTCAAAGGAAAGCCCACATAGAGCATATTGCAACAATCCAAACAACCTTCAATAGACTTTTTTTAAAGCTTCTTGACTTACAGCCCTTTACTTAAATAGAAGGTTTTACATATATACAGTAGAGTCTCACTTATCCAACGTTCTGGATTATCCAACGCATTTTTGTAGTCAATGTTTTCAATACATCGTGATATTTTGGTGCTAAATTCGTAAATACAGTAATTATTACATAGCATTACTGTGTATTGAACTACTTTTTCTGTCAAATTTGTTGTATAACATGATGTTTTGGTGCTTAATTTGTAAAATCATAACCTAATTTGATGTTTAATAAGCTTTTCCTTAATCTTTCCTTATTATCCAACATATTTGCTTATCCAACGTTCTGCCAGCCCGTTTATGTTGGATAAGTGAGACTCTACTGTACTTCAATTTTAGCCTACACTTTCTCCAAGACACTAGGACTATGGATGCTTCTCCCACTATCATGATGATAGCACTCGTGTGTGTGTGAGAGAGAAATCAAGATACACTGACTAAAGGTTTTCAAGCATTTTTAATAAACAGGAATTTCAAGCTGAGTCTCCCCAACCTAAGACTATTGTCACCACTATTGTACGTTGGCTCTTATTCATTTTCCTGTTTGTGCATAATTGAAATGTGGCCGTGCATTCAACTGTTAAATAGCACGGAGGTATCTAAAACAGTGCCAATGCTGCCAGCACTTTTGGATTCACATGACATTTCTGGAGCAGTTCCCAGGGTGTATAGATTTGCAAACCTTTTTGCTTGACTGGGCCATCCATGCCCATCACTGAATCCATTAATCATAAGGAGTACCATCTTCACTCCACTGGCAGCATCTGTTAGCATGGTGGGAAAGCATTTTCACATATCTGTACTTATTAGCCATCTGTTAGGCCCACTGTCTTACACTTGAGTCCTAATTTCCCTCTAGGTAGAATCTTCTCACTTCCTTGCTTGTTATTTTTAGGTGGAACACCTTCCCCAGAGTCCTTGTTAGAATGGATCTCACCCTCTTCCTGTTCTATTTCACATTTAGTGTGGTTGTGCAATTAGGTAAATCTCTCTGGAAAGAACCACCTGGTGTCTCCATTTTAATGGGGGCATTGAAGCAACCAAATGCAATGACTTTTCTCAGATCCTCTCTCCAGCTGGGATGAACCTTTTGCACTCGTTCTTTATCTAGTTACCTTTGAAACATTACCTTTGCATATTTGACTCTCCAGGACCTTTCGGCATTAATCATGGTGTGGAGCTTCACTCGGATGTTATAGAATACGCAAAGCAGAAACTGGACTTCTTCATCAGAACAAGTGACAGCTTTGACAAGTAAGCTCGGGAGACAAGGTTTATTTGCATTACTGCAAACTTCCAAGACTGGTTTCTCATTTTGGGTGGTCATTATTAATTGTGGCATAAAATGTTTTACATGTGTGGTGTTAGCTGCTAGAAAGTTGAAAGACAAATACATTTTCTTCAGCTGTTACGCTGTTGACTAGGAATCTTTCATTCTGCACAATTACAGTGCCAGAATTGTCCTTGGATCATATTTTGGAATTGTGGGATTTGGAGTTTGGTGACCCTTGAATTTGTTAGTGAGAATTATTGACAAGCTGGAATTTTTCTAAAGAAGGGTGGCCAAGATGATTCAAGTCTGAAAACCTAGCCTTATGAGGAACAACTTAGAGAACTGGATCTGTTTGACTTGAACAAAAAACTGAAAGATGACATGGTAGCCACCTTTAAATGTATGAAAGGAATGCCATGTGAAAAATGGGATTAACGTTTTTTTGCTCCTCCTATTTCACAAGAGACAGTAGCAGAACAACAGTGATATTGCATTCATCCATGCAGTTTTCTCATCAGTGAAAAAATCCAGTCCTAATTCAAGCACAATGTACTTACAGGATGAACACAATATTGTGAAATAACCCCCAACTAAAGGTGCTTTTAGTTTGCTATAATTGCACTTTATCAACCTCATCTGATAAAGGTTCTAGAACACAACCAATGGAATCAAATTATAAAAGAAAGACAGATTCCGTCTAAACCTTTGAAAGAGCTTATTGACTATAAGAACTATTTGTCAACAGAAAGAACTGCCTCAGAGGGTCATGGACTCTCCATTTTTGGAGTTTATTAAATAGAGGTTGGATAGGCATATTTAATGAGTGCATCAGATGTGTCTTCCTAAGAGGCAGAAGGTGCATTAGATTACTCTTGTGTTATCTTCCACCTCTATGATTCTAATTAAAAGTAAAAGCTTCCCCTCAACCTTAAATCTAGTTGAGTGTGACTCTGGGTGCTCATCTCCATTTCTAAGCCAAAGAGCCGGCATTGCATAGATGTCTCCTAGGTCATGTGGCCGGCATAATTGGATGGAGCGGCGTTACCTTCCTGCCGAAGTGGTACCTATTGATCTACTCACATTTGCATGTTTTTGAACTGCTAGGTTGGCAGAAGCTGAGGCTAACAGTAGGAGCTTGCCCCGTCCCGCGGATTCAAACTGCTGACCTTCCAGTCAGCAAGTTCTGCAGCTTAGTAGTTTAACCTGCTGCACCACCGCAGCCTCTAAATTCCCTCACTGAAACTACAAATCCAAGAATTCTGTAGAATGTTGCCATAGCAATTAAGGTGGAATCATAACTCTGGAATTGTGCAATGGAAAAGGAAACTACAGTGTCACGCCACTATATTTCACTTAAACTTCTGTGGCAACAGTGCATGTATCTACTCTCCAAGCAGTTAATTTGTCAAACTGCATTAATTCTATAGTGCAGATGCATGCTTATGTGAAATTTTGAAGTCTGTAGTTTAGTGTGATCCAAGTGCTTTTTTCTTAAGAATCCTAAATGCTCCTCCTTAAACTCCAAATCACAGGATTCCATAGGATGTTGCCATGGCAGTTAAAGTGGGAAATAACGCTATAACAGTGTAGTGTTTTAATAACCTTTTTGTTTTGGGGAATGCTCAGCCTGTTGAACATTTGTGCCATGTAGAAGTTTTATTCAGAAGCAGCCTTGTTTCTTTTCCCTGAGGTTTGAATTCTGTGAGCCTTCCTTCGTCACGGGAAACTGCTTAGAGATCTCCCCAGACTGCTCTCAATATGACCGTGTGTATTGCGGGGCTGGGGTCCAGAAGGAGCATGAAGATTACATGAAGAATTTGTTGAAAGTTGGTGGGATTCTTGTCATGCCTTTGGAGGAGAAGGTTAGTTGGTTGGATGGGGGTCCTTTGCTTGTAAATTTACTTTGATTCTTGTGGTTCTCTGCCAACTCCATAAACAGTTGAAACAGTTGTGACTACAAAATAAGAAAAGTGCTGTGATATCTTGGCCAACAGATCTCCTGTGTAAGAACTTTCATTGGCAACGTCTGTGTTCATCCACTGTATAAATGGGTTTGTAAATGAAGATAGTCTATTGCATATACTGAAATGGAAGGTAATTAAATTCAATGGAAAATGGTGTCTTAGGCCTCATCTGCTCTGACCATGTAATGTAATTTGAAGGTAGCTCTGGAGAACAAATGCCTACAAAACCAAAAGAAAACACTTAATGTGCGTTGGTGCTCTGTGATTTGTGTAATAAAATTCTGAGCCCCAAACTGGTTCTAGGTTTTCCTATGTAATCGTCCGCACAGCAAAACCACTTTTTTCAATACCACTTTGAAACTGATAAGTGGTCAGTGTGGATGGACAGACAGTACTTAATTTTTTAACTTTTATTTTAGTGGATAGGTGTGACTTCTTACCAGAAAAAGTATTTTGGAATAAACAAGTTCAAATAGCACATAAGCATTCATAAGCTATACCCTGCTAGTTGGTTTCTCTCCTCTTGCTTGCTCAGATTATATTCTCTGTGTTATACAATCTTGTACCACAATAGACTAGGCTGTTTTTCCCCTAGTGTGTACTTTTTTCCTGCCTTATTATCCCTATTATAGATGTCTCAAGCATCTCAAGGTCATTACAAAATTGGGTTATTTCTATATTGGATACCCCCTTCTTGATTTTTTTTTGTTTAGGCTTTGTCTGCACTCTTCATTTTCTGCAGAGTTGGCCTTTTACTGCATCTGACCTGCAGGCTTTGTTCCCTCCCTTTTATGCTGCTTTGCAGCAACATTCAAGAACAAGCCCTACCCACCAATAGATCTTTTGTTTCCAGATTTAGTTAGAGCTCAGGTTAATGTTACCATTGCATTTCCAAAGTGTGGTAGAAAAGGAAGGGGCTGACCTATTAAAGCTAAAAGTAGATCATCTTATTCCTGCTGTCCTCCGTGGCATGCAACACTTTATGTTCTGTTTTTGTTCCTTGAACACAGTTGACTAAGATAACTCGAACTGGCCCATCAGCCTGGGAGACGAAGAAGATCTTGGCTGTTTCATTTGCTCCTCTAATTCAGCCCAACCATGCGGATTCAGGAAAGACAAAACTTGTTCACTTGCGTAAGTTTGCCACTTCTGTAGATCTCTGCTCTGTTTACTTCATTGTTGTAATCATTGAGACGATCCATGGGAACCATAATAAGGCATTCCTCATACCCAGACATTTTTTACTCTCATCTGCAGGGCTAGTTTGCCTGCAGTGACAGCACCTCAGTTGTGTCTGCCACAAAGCCTTGATTACACAGTGGATGTTGCTGCCTTGAAATGGAAGGTAGCTTAGAAATTAACTCTTTGCACTTGCCTGAAGTGCAGGCCTCCTTTTTCCTGTCAGACACCCTGACAAGATATTGTTCTCTCCAAGGGCTTATGTACACATATCACAAAATCCAGGTCCTTACAGAATAACAATACTCTGGACTGCTCCGGATGCAGCCGCACACTCCATGTCCATCCTGCAATGCGGAGCGTTCACAAACTTCACATAACATAGAGTTAAACCAGTTTAACAGAGCCCTGCAATCAGGACTAAACATTACCAGATGTTGTTTAGATATTCAAGAGTGACTTCTGGTTCACTTTGGATTAAAGGCCAGTGTAGACAAAGTCCTTAGAGTAGCTGTCATCCATTTATTAAGAGGTCAGTAAGCATGTGTTTTTCCCTGCCTTTGTCAACTGTACTCTTGCTCTAATGTCTGATTTCACCTTTTCAGCCCCGGTGATGGTTCGCAGCTTGCAAGACCTGGCCCGCATTGCCATCCGCAGCACCATCAAAAAGCTGCTGCACCAGGAAATGGCAGGCCGAAATGGGAACGGCCTACGGAATCCTCCCCGGTTTAAGAGGCGTCGCGTCCGGCGCCGGCGCATGGAAACAATCGTCTTCTTGGACAAGGAGGTCTTTGCCAGCCGGATCTCAAACCCCTCTGACGATAATAATTGTGAGGAGTTGGAGGAGGAGGGCAGGGAAGAGGTGGAGAAAGCCATCCCTGAACTAAAACCTGAGCCTCCTGTCAACTTGCTGAGGGAGAAGATCTTAAGTCTGCCTCTGCCCGACCCTCTGAAATATTACCTGCTGTATTACAGAGAAAAATAAGGCCTAAAGCAAGAGAGGTAGGCAGGACAATAAAAAAAACACCCAGTAGGGCTTGACCGCTGTATGCCAATTGCTTGCCTGTTGATGTGGCCACGCGTCGTGGTGGTAGTGGTGAGCTCGTCCGGGAAGGTGGTTGCCCGTGTACTTAAAACGTGATAGCATTCTTTCAGATTCCTTCCCTTGGTTTGTGTGCTCCAGTTTTGCCCTGCAGCAGAACTTCCTTGGTGGGGAGGGATGGGGTTGGGACAGGCTGACAGGAAAACCTTATGAAAATGAGGGCTTCAGTCAGTACAAATAGAAAAAATTGCTTTGCGGAGGTATCTGTGGATTCCCTTCCCCTTTTCTTTTTGCCAAGTGACACTTTCCCCAAAAGTGAAAAGCAGCAAGGTAAGTAGAATCCCACAGAAAAGCACAGAATCAACAAACGGGCATAGGATCACTTTTTGTGTTGAATGCCCAGTTAAAGTTCTTTCTTTTTTGTTTTATAAAAAAAAGGTTCTTCTTTAAAAAGAAGGATACTGTTTTCTCCAGAGAATCAGGGGGGTCTCCCAAAAACACTCTTTGATCCGAGTTGGGGAGTTTCCAGCAGAAAGAAACCAAAATGCAGGGTGTTGCACTGCAGAAAGTTTTCCTGTTTTGGAGTTGGTAACATTTCCTCCAAGAATGTGAAATGGTAAAGAAAAGAATAGTAGGAGAAGGAAATGCAGGCATCTATTTTTAAAAGCCACGAAACAATCCTGTATACTTTTGGCTGCCAGACAAAGTATACAGAGTGAGTAAATAGTCAGTTTCAATTACAGGCAGGAGCATATGATTCTTTTGCTATGTAGTTCTGTTTTATTATTATTATTATATACTCATGTACAAGTCCACCGATCTCATATATAAGGCAAGGGCAGGTTTGGGGTCAAAATTATGGATTGTCATAGGACCTGTGGATAAATCAAGGAAGGATTATTCCATGTAGAAGGGGAAGCTCCAGCATCACTTTAGGGGCTAGCCAGAACCATTTTCCTACCAAGGCATTTGAAAAGGCCAGAGGATTTGCAGTGATAGAGTAGAGGAGTCAGTGCATCTTTTAGGTTATTCCAGGGTGGACTAAGCTTTTACCTTTTGCCATTCTTCTCAGAGAAGGGGATGGTTCTTTTTTGATAAGAATTAAGCCACGGTGCTTTCAATTACCTGTGGATAAGTCAGCCCAGGCTTTTGGAGATAATTTCGACTAAAGTTTCTAGCTTTACACATGAGTATATATAGGGTACATCCAGTTCATAAATGTAAAAAAAAAAAAAGCTGGGTGCATTGTCTTGTCCTTCGGCAAGTAGAAACTTCTGCTGCATGAAAAGGGCAAGAAACTTCTCTAATTGGGCTTTATAACTCAAGCAAAGACCCTTGCCCCCAACTCTTCTTATTGTTGACTTCCCTTTAATGACACAGATATATGTTAGTGCGGCCTGTTTCACTGATCTACGGGATATCAAATTGAATCCTTTGCCTAAAGTTGTTAGGGTTTTTGTTTTATTTTTGCTGTAACTTGGGAATTTGGGGCAGGGGTGCATTTTGTGGAAATTCTGGGGTTTTCTTCCCAGCGGAAAAATACCAAATATTCCCTAAAAGGTTAAAAAAAATTCCAGACCATTTTCAGATTCCTTTAGAGTTGCCTGTTTTGATTCAAACTTGAAATGCATGTTGGTTTGCAGTGGTCTTCCTTAAGTTTCAGAGACAAGGTAGGATTGTTCTATGTAGGATTAGATCATATTTCAAGAGTCTTTCAAATCCATCTCAGTAGTGTGAAAATGGTGAGCCTAAGCTGTGATTAATTACAGCAGTGATGTACTACAGTCTACCAGAAGTTTGATATAATTCACTTTTGTGGTCCTTACGCAGCCCAGTTGTTGCATGTTTGATGTCCCATTTCAGACAGAGAATCAAGCAGGTCCAGATATTGTTGAATTGCAATTCTCAGCAACCTTAATCAGCATAGCCAGTGTGGGGACTACTGTAAATTTCAGTCCAATGTTTGGAGGGCTTGCATGATTCCTGCCCCCACTTTTAAGGCAACAGAAAGTAATTTGTAGAACATGACCCTGTTAAAAACATACTATTCAGTGAAGTAAATGCTGAAAGTGACACATACAGCTGTCTTTATTAATTCTATTAAATGATGCAGTTTGGTTGTCTAAGCCTATGTAATGCTACCCATCCACCTAAGCTTGGAACCTAAACAGGATCAGTTCTAGTTACTACTTGGATGAGAGGCCACCATTGAATACCAGGTTATGTAAGGTATATTTCAGAGGAAGGAACTGGCCAAACAATTTCTGAGTTGTCTAAGAAAACATATACATGTTATAAGTCAACAGGGACTTGAAGACACATCACATGTAAACATCCTGAGCCAGAAAGTTGACCCATTGTGTATTTATGGTTAACTTGGCTCCCCAAAGGTATTATGAAAAAGATACTCGAAATGGTTTTTGCAGAACTCTTCTTTTTTCCAAAAACAGCATCTCACAGAGCTTTCCCCTTGTTTTGGTTGAAATTTACATTTCAAGCAATTATGAGCTTTCCCATTGTCATATTACCAAAACACACAAAGGTAGCAAATGTGTGTGAGAGTTCAAATGCAGCATAATTGTGAAATAATGTAGGTTGTAGCATTGTAACAGAAGGAGATTTGTCAGTGTGGTATTCCTACACACCAGCATTTACACACTCTTTAATCCAATCAGTTGATGTTCTTAGTAAACCTAACTTGTAGCTGCCAACATCATTTTCGGTAAAAGATGCTAACATTTTATTTCTCCCCAACAGCCAATTGTCTACTGTTAGAAACTTCATATATTTGCATTTCAGCTTCATGTTGTTATTTCATAGCTTGTCGAGGTGTACACAGGCAGAAAGACATTTTCCTACATAGGTCATGCTTTTGTGTTGTAGCTCAAGGTGTAAATAGCTGTAGAAATGAAGATCGGGAAGAAGAAAACGTACTTTCTGAGGCATGGAGAATTGTTGGGAGCAAGTGATTTTAAAATGCAAATTTTATCAAATAAAGGTCTGTGTCAATAAATATGGTCTCGTTTTTAGTGTGTGTCAATATTGCTTTTGCATTTTGTAGAGGAAATGTTTTCTTAATGCTGTGATTATCATTGTGTTAGATTTAGTAATCCAGACAGCTGATAGTGGCAGCGCTTCTATTAATAAGAACTGACCTGAAATGGGTAGGAGAGAAGAAAATGCTGTGGCCCTAACATTCAGTGCGATTCTGGGTTTCATCAACAGAATTAACAGTGTTCAGATAGTACTTTTCTATTCTTCTTTAGTGAAGAAGATGTGGTCTGATTCCATGACCTTCTGTGGATGCTAAAATCCATGGATGCTCAACTCCCATTACATACATTGACATAGAAAAATGTGTTGTTGTATTAATGGATTCAAACTGGGGGAAAGAGATACCAATAAAGGGAGTAGGAGAGGAAGAATCTGTGTTTTTCCTGTATGGCAGGGGGTTGGACTAGATGGCCCATGTGGTCTCTTCCAATTCTATTCTATGATTCTATCACCATCATAAAGACACATGGTGTCTGTTGGAGTTTGGTTCCAGGAACCTCTCCCATGACTGCCAAAATCCGTGAATGTTCAAGTGTCATGTACAATGGTGTAGTAAAATAGTGTCCCTTATATAAAATGGCAAAATCGAGGTTTGCTTTGGGTATGTTAGCAATATATTTTAAAGCCATGAATAGTTGAATCTGTGGATACGGATGGCTCACTACTATGTCCAGTTTGGGGCACCACAGTTTACTAAGGATATATCTGGAGGAGGACAACTAAGATGTGCCAAGGTAGGAATTGTACTGTGAGGAATTGCTTAGGGAACTGGATATGTTTAACTTGGAGGTGGGAAGGTGGAGAGGTGATATGATAACCAGGCGGGATCCTAATTCAGCTACTTACGTATATCAAGTGTTTTGGTGTAATAGCCCTGCTCCATCCTGCTTCACTGGGCAGCTGCCCCAGTGAGTGATAAAGGTTGATTTTCCTGTCAAACGGGATTCTGATGTTTCCATATATCCCCAGCATGACAATCTAAAATATGATTCTAATTCACAACAAATATCACTGGTGGAAGAAAAATGCATCCCAATCAATATACCAGTATGGTACCCCAGTTGATTGGAGAACAGACCTCCATTGCTTGCAGTAGCTGCTGTCTAGTAAAATAGGCTTGAAGCACTTCATGGTGATACAACCAACCCTCTCGTTTGCAGTTTTAACTTTTATGGATTTGACTGATATGATTCCTCTAAGAAATACTAGGTCTTCCAGTGTGACTCTGATGTGATGTCCTAGAGAGGCGTTATCTCTGGTAAAAGATAAATGAATGTGTTTTTTGGTCTCATTTCTTCCAATTTTGCAGTGGTCCTGTGCCTTTAATGTCCATGAAAGTGGAGGGCCTACTGTTGTTCCACAATTATGTATAAGTAAGGACCATAAATCCAACTCTAGGTTATGCCTTCATGGTGATGGTGATTTCCAGGCACCATCTGTAAATATCTGAAGGAAGGTTATATAAAAGACGGACTGAGCTTTCTTTCTTTTGCTCCAGGGATTGCAACATACACTAATGGGTTCAAATTATAAGTAAAGAGATTTCTTTTTTGATATGCAGTGCCCACCAGGATGGCTGTAAAATTGGGGTAGAACCTCCCCAAAGAGATGTTTCTCCATACCTATTTGAATTGCTCTTTTTCAGCAATGTAGTCTCCAGGAATAGCAACAGACCTTTTAAATAACAGCAGATCTCACAATGCACTTTTTTGACATAATAAAAATCTTTTTTTCAAACCTAGAAATTCAAATCCTCTCTATACTTTCAGCAAAGCCATCTATGAGCAGTGTGCTTTTGATCACACAGAAGCCATTACGTCTGACATTTCCCCTCCTGTCTTATGAAGAAACATTGTTTTTTCTGAATCTGGAGAGGGCCTTTAAAAAGACATTGCAAGTACAATAGAGTCTCACTTATCCAAGCTAAACGGGCAGGCAGAAGCTTGGATAAGCGAATATCTTGGATAATAAGGAGGGATTAAGGAAAAGCCTATTAAACATCAAATTAGGTTATGATTTTACAAATTAAGCACCAAAACTTCATGTTATACAACAAATTTGATAGAAAAAGTAGTTCAATACGCAGTAATGTTATGTTGTCATTACTGTATTTACGTATTTAGCACCAAAATATCACGATATATTGAAAACATTGACTACAAAAATGGCTTGGATAATCCAGAGGCTTGGATAAGTGAGGCTTGGATAAGTGAGACTCTACTGTACTTAAATGCCACCATTTCAGTTCCCAGGACTTGATGCTTTTCAGAGTAAATTACAAGAAAGTTGTAAGCTCTCTTTCAACCACTAGAAGGTGCCCTTTCCCCAACTTTAATAGGAATTCTCAAAAAAAAAGGGATGACTTCCAGCAAAGCTTGTCCTTGGGTTTTGAATCAGGGCCAAGCAAAACAAACAGCAGATTGTTTGAGAATTGGAACATGGAACTATGCACTCCAAGATCTACAGTGACAGGCAGAAGAGAAGGGGGGAAATCACCACTGCACATGTAGCTTTTCCTTTTAAACAGGATCAAGGGATCAATGTGAGTGATCTCTATTCTCTATCCTTCTCAGAGAAAAGGCTCCTGCCCTTGTTCCCTCTGAAACTACATTTCTGATTCCCCCTTCCAAATCCCCCCTTTCATATACTTCTGCCCCCAAAGGGGAGGATAACATATGACAGTCCTGATTAACCCTCCTTTGTCTCACTTTTTCAGCTTCTTTTAAAATGTCCTATTTTCTCTCTTCTTCCCCTTGGTGATCAGCTTGCTTTCACAGCTGTAAACATGAGTCCTGAGTGAAAAATTAATTCATACTCAAGTATCTTAGTAGAAGGGCGAAAGCATAAACTTGCCCTTCCCAAAAGATTTGGGCAAAAGCAAACTGCTGCAGAGTTAGGGATTCCTCTTCTTCAGAAGAGGAAGGGGAGTAGGAAAGTGTTCCTGAATCAGAGGGGCTGTCGGAATCTGAGGTGGAGATTTTGCAAGTACCTACATTTCAGGAAAGGTGAAAGGAAGCAGAGACATCATTCAGCTAGAATAGCTGCTAGAAATGCAGCCGAGTAATTGGGAACCACCCTAGAAGCTGTGGGGGAATTCAGGGCTATAAATCAGAGGCAGGTGCAGTCAGTTTTTGCTGGTAACAAACTGACTCTAATGCCTAAGCCTTCACTCCCCTTATGCCTGCTTCAAGTCTGCATCTGGGAAAGTGCTTCTAAGGATTTATTACTGTTTCTTTGTCTGAAGTAAGACTGCTACTTGATTTGGGAATTTATCAGAGACTTAAGAACTGTGTTTGCCCTAAGACTTCCTTGCCTTCCTTTCCATTATACCACTGAGTGGACTGTTCTTTATGTTTTGCTGAAGTAAAGCAGTTTTCATTTACTTACCACACTGTTTTAAGGCTGTTCTTGAAAGACAAAACAGGACATGCAGCCTCTCTTGGCTTGCCTGTTCTTCCTCTAATACTGTTTGTTCCCTTGACCACATTCTAATGCTTCTTGGACATACGTGTCCCAGTTTTCATTTGTGAAACATTGGATAATTGAGAGCAATAAGGAACCAAGATAAATGCACTTCTTTGGACTCCACTTCCTAGAATCCCCCACTAGCATGTAAGTTGAAGTCCAAAAATGGTCAGCAGAAAAATAGTTTTATGTTCTTACAACGTAGACTGCAATCTAACAAAATAAAGAGCAATGAGCAAAATAAAAATGGTTAGTGATGCAGGTCTCTGGATTGCTTTTTTCTGCAATAGAATAATAATACATATAATACAGAAGGTAAGCAGAGTCTGCAGCTAACCCCATTGTAGGATTCATTATTCACTGATTTAATTAATATAGTTTCCCTAAGAATTGTTAAGTCCTCCAGCACAGCTCCATGGTCAACTTCTTGCATAGGCTGATCATAGAGTTGCACTATAGGCCCTAAAACTTCACAGAAAAGCATTCTGACATTGTTTTTGTAAAATGACAATTTCCAAGATTCCATAGCATTGAGTCACAGCAGCTAAAGTAGTGTCAAACTGCATTCATTCTCTTTCGCCATGCCCCAAACTGGCACAAACACAACTGTAGTTGGAAAACACACTACAATGGGACAAATAATGCATTTTCATCCTCAGTTTACAGCAATTGCTGCAAACTGTGTTCAGAGTGTAAATTGAGGTTGCTCTTAGGGTGCATCTGCAATGTCAAGGTAATGCAGATTGATACCACTTTAACTCCTATTGTTGAGTAATTTCAGCTATCTGCTAATACTATTGGGGGGGGGGGGGGTATTCCTTGCCTAGTTTATCCATGCCTCACAACCTCTGAGGATGCCTGCCATAGATGTGGGTGAAACATCAGGAGAGAATACTTCTGGAACATGGCCACACAGCCCGAAAGACATACAACAACCCAAAGGCCAGTGTGTTTCACTATTCCAAAGGCCAAATTAAAACACAACTAGACTAAAACACAATTGGACTAGCATATATTAGCCAGCTTTAGCCCATTTTCTGTCCCAAGGGATGAGATAGTTTTACATGTTTGCAGTTCCAGGATTGATTCAAAAATCGATTTCACTTGATAAAATTTATACAATTTCATAAAGGTGGATTTTATAAACAAGGGAGATATAGCTGGCTGGACTTTTATGGAATTGAGAAAAAGTGGTATTTTGATATTGTAAAGTTGATTAAAACTAAAAAAATAAAATAAATTCATTTTTAATTCATCTGTCCATTTGTATTTAATTATGAGGAGAGTGAGTTTCTTGATAACATAATGTAAATGTGTGATTGTGGTTTTACAGGGTCTCTAGCCTGCTCTGGCAAACAGTGCTGATGTCTCACCAAACAACAACTCCCACAATTCCATAGACTTGAGCTGTAGCGGTGAAAGTGGTTTCAAACTGCATTAATTATCAATTAACTCAGTAGAGGGGAAAGGGCAAGAGAGATGGAATATTGGCCTTCCCTGTAGCCTCAGGATGGATAATGGAGGAAGCCAGGGAGTTTCAGAAAAACATCTACTTCTGCATTATTGACTATTCTAAAGCCTTCGACTGTGTGGATCATAATAAACTATGGCATGTTCTTGGTGGTATGGGGATACCAAGTCACCTTGTCTGTCTCCTGAGAAATCTGTATAAAGACCAAGTGGCCACAGTCAGAACAGATCACAGAACAACAGACTGGTTCAAGATTGGGAAAGGAGTGCAGCAGGGCTGTATACTTTCACCCTCCCTATTTAACTTGTACACAGAACACATCATGCGACATGCGGGGCTTGATGAATCCAAAGCTGGAGTTAAAATTGCTGGAAGGAACATTAACAACCTTAGATATGCAGATGATACCACTCTGATAGCCGAAAGTGAGGAAGAGCTGAAGAGCCTTATCACCAAGGTGGAAGAAGAAAGTGCAAAAGCTGGGTTGCAGTTAAACATCAAGAAAACCAAGATCATGGCAACTACACCTATTGAAAACTGGAAAATAGAAGGAGAAAATGTGGAGGCAGTGACAGACTTTATATTTCTAAGTGCAAAGATCACTGCAGATGCAGACTGCAGCCAGGAAATCAGAAGACTTTTACTCCTTGGGAGGAGAGCAATGGCCAACCTTGATAAAATAGTGAAGAGCAGAGACATCACACTGGCAATGAAGGTCCCTATAGTTATAGCAATGGTATTCCCCATAGTAACCTATGGATGCGAGAGCTGGACAATAAGGAAGGCTGAGTGAAGGAAGATAGAGATGCTTTTGAACTCTGGTGCTGGAGGGAAATCCTGAGAGTGCCTTGGACCGCAAGAAGATCCAACCAGTCCATCCTCCAGGAAATAATGCCCGGCTGCTCACTGGAGGGAAGGATACTAGAGGCAAAGATGAAGTATTTTGGCCACATCATGAGGAGACAGGAAAGCTTGGAAAAGATCACGATGCTGGGGGAAATGGAAGGAAAAAGGAAGAGGGGCCGACCAAGAGCAAGATGGATGGATGGTATCCTTGAAGTGACTGGCTTGACCTTGAAGGAACTGGGGAGGCGACGGCCGACAGGGAGCTCTGGCGTGGACTGGTCCATGAGGGCACGAAGAGTTGGAAACGACTATGTGATTGAGCAGCAGCAGTAGCCTCAGGCAAAAGCAAATTGCTGCAGCCTCTCCTAGTTCAAATATACTTCCCTCATTCATAACTTTGCCATCAATTCAAAGTGCTGGCTTTAGCCCAGTGGTTCTCAACATGGGGTCCCCAGATTCTTTTGCCCTTCAACTTTTGCCCTTCAACAGCTGGTAAACTGGCTGGGATTTCTCGGAGTTGTAGGCCAAAAACATCTGGGGACTCCAGGTTGAGAACCAGTGCTTTAGCCTATAAAACCCTAAACATTTCTGGCCCAGCTTACCTGTCCAAATGTATTTCCCTTTATGAACCACCTTGGAGATTAAGATTGTCTGGGGAGGCCCTGCTCTCTGTCCCACCTCCTTCGCAAGCACGATTTGTGGGGACAAGAGACAGGGCCTTCTCAATGCTGGCCCCTCGACTATGGATCTCCCTCCCCAGTGAGATCAGATCAGCCTCTTCTCTCCTGACCTTCAGGAAAAAACTCGAGACATGGCTTTGGGACCAAGTTTTTGACAAGCAATTGGAACAGTGCAGTATGTAACTATGAAACAATGTGTTGACATATGGGATGGCCCGTCATTATATTTTGGATGGTGTGATTTTAATTGAGGTTTTAATTGAGGTTTTAATTATTCATGTTTTAATTATTGGTTTTAATTGTAATTGTTTATTTGATATATATATCAAATTGCTGCCTGTTGTAAGGCTGCTTTGAGTCCCCTCCAAGGTTGAGAAAGGCGATATATATATATATATATATATATATATATATATATATATATATATATATATATACATACATACACACACACACACACACACACACACACACACACACACACACACACGTACATACATACATACATACATCTTGACCGCATTCGGATGTTGTGTCCTGGCTTTCACCCGTGAAATGTGAAATGTCAGAGTATGCAACTGTGCTGTATCACTCAAGTGAGTGAGCCAAACCACACACCACCACACACTTCCTAGTGTTTAGTTTCTGTAGCGTTGGCCGGGAAAGATCCCTTCCATAATCCCAAAGAGCGTGATGAGTCAGTTCTTGAACATGAACAAATCCATCAGCTGATTCATCCAGTGGAAATATTATTGAACCCCGTTTCGTATTTTTTCTCTAGCTGTGGGACTCCCTTCTGCTTTCGGGAAACCAAAGGGACATAAACCTTTCTGACCTCAGGAGATTGCAGCTAATTTTCAATGATGTATTTGACTTTCAACCAAAACCAGACCCCTACTAAGTATTGTAATGTTGCTCACTTTCAAAATGCAAACAGATCCAAACATTAGTCTGTTTTATATAATGAATCCGGGGAAAACCAAACTAATTATGCGGCCATCTGTCAGAGGCTTAAATCATTTTCTCCAGATCTGTTCCAAATTAGCCTCCCTGGCTACATCATGTGGCTAAAGGAGCACTGAAAAGCATTCCAGAGGATTGGAGATTTATTTATTTATTGGTTCATTTCAGCCTTTTGGGGGGCTTCTCTGGCAGTTCAGGCATTTTGCAATTTCATCTATGATCTCTTTTTTCGATAGAGTTACGAGTTGGGTCGATACAGGGAATGCTGTGGATGTAGCCTACCTGGATTTCAGTAAGGCCTTCGACAAAGTCCCCCACGACCTTCTGGCAAATAAACTAGTAAAATGTGGGCTAGACAAAACTACGGTTAGGTAGATCTGCAATTGGCTAAGCGAACGAACCCAAAGGGTGCTCACTAATGCGTCATCTTCATCATGGAAAGAAGTGACAAGTGGAGTGCCGCAGGGCTCCGTCCTGGGCCCGGTTCTGTTCAACATCTTTATTAACGACTTAGACGAAGGGTTAGAAGGCACGATCATCAAGTTTGCAGATGACACAAAACTGGGAGGGATAGCTAACACTCCAGAAGACAGGAGCAGAATTCAAAACGATCTTGACAGACTAGAGAGATGGGCCGAAACTAACAAAATGAAGTTCAACAGGGACAAATGCAAGATACTTCATTTCGGCAGAAAAAATGGAAATCAAAGATACAGAATGGGGGACGCCTGGCTTGACAGCAGTGTGTGCGAAAAAGACCTTGGAGTCCTCGTGGACAACAAGTTAAACATGAGCCAACAATGTGATGCAGCAGCTAAAAAAGCCAACGGGATTCTGGCCTGCATCAATAGGGGAATAGCGTCTAGATCCAGGGAAGTCCTGCTCCCCCTCTATTCTGCCTTGGTCAGACCACACCTGGAATACTGTGTCCAATTCTGGGCACCACAGTTGAAGGGAGATGTTGACAAGCTGGAAAGCGTCCAGAGGAGGGCGACTAAAATGATTAAGGGTCTGGAGAACAAGCCCTATGAGGAGCGGCTTAAAGAGCTGGGCATGTTTAGCCTGCAGAAGAGAAGGCTGAGAGGAGACATGATAGCTATGTACAAATACGTGAAGGGAAGCCATAGGGAGGAGGGAGCAAGCTTGTTTTCTGCTGCCCTGCAGACTAGGACACGGAACAATGGCTTCAAACTACAGGAAAGGAGATTCCACCTGAACATCAGGAAGAACTTCCTCACTGTGAGAGCTGTTCGACAGTGGAACTCTCTCCCCGGGGCTGTGGTGGAGGCTCCTTCCTTGGAGGCTTTTAAGCAGAGGCTGGATGGCCATCTGTCGGGGGTGCTTTGAATGTGATTTCCTGCCTCTTGGCAGGGGGTTGGACTGGATGGCCCATGAGGTCTCTTCCAACTCTACTATTCTATGATTCTATGAAATGGGGATGGAAAAATATGGATCAGGTTCTAAAAATAATCCCCAAAATGATGAAGTTTGGGACCTTCTTAAGGTTCATGTGCACTGTGGAATGAATGCAGTTTAACATCACTTTAATTGTGATGGCTTTAATTGTGATGAGTCATGGAAGGTGTTGTTGGTGAAACACTAACACTCTTTGGCAGAAAAGGCTAAAGACCTTGCAAAACTACAGCCCTGTATTTCATGACATTGAGCAATATTCCATAATATTGAACAATAGCAGTTAAAGCTGCATTATTTAACAGTGTGGATGCACTCCACACCTTTGCTGAAAGCTTAGAAGTGTCATGGACATGCTGGCTCTGGAATTTTACGGGTTGTAGTACCCTCAAAAAACAAAACTTTTTGAATCTCTTTTTAAAATTGTTGAACCAACCTACAAATTGTCTTCCTTTAAGTTCAACCCATTGATCAGGTTCAGGTTCAGGTTCAAAAGACATGGAATCAGAGAATAGTAAAATTTGAAGGAACTGAAAGGGCCAACTGCTTGCCATTCAGGAATACACAATTAAAATATTCCCCAAAGTTGACCCCCAACTTCTGTTTAAAGACTTCCAAAGAAGAAGAGTTCAGCCACCACTACAACCCAACACAATCCATTCCACTGTCAAACAGCCTTGACTGTCAGCATGTCCTTCATTGTGCTTTGGTGGAATGTCCCTTTGGAGATTTGAATCATGCTCTAATCTGTGCGGCAGCCAAAAACATTCAATCTTCTACATAACATCCCTTCAGATTACTGCTCTATCTCCTCTTCTCCAAGCTAAACATATCCAGCTCTTCAAGAAATTCCCAATAAGGTTTAGTTTCCAGATCTTTAACCATTTTGGTCGCCTGTCTCTGGACATGTTCCACCTTGTCAACATCCTTCTTGACCTTTGGTGAGCAGAATACACATTATCCCAGGAGAGGTCCAACCAAGCCACTATATATCATAGAGCAGTGTCTCCAAAACCTTGGTCTTCCAGATGTTTTGGACTTTCGCTCCCAGATTTCCTGACTGTTGGACAAAATAGCTGGGACTTTTAGGAGCTGAAGTCCAAAACAGCTGCAAGGTCAGGTTTTAGGAATCACTGCGATAGAGCATTTAAAATTAAGATTAAGAATCATTAAGAATTTTGCTATTGACAAAAGAAATATTGATCCCCATCCAGTTCAAAAGTAGGCAACTATGTCTGTGCCGAATTGCCTTCAACTGATTATCTTATGGCATATTCTTATGCAGCTGCATTGTAGAATTAATACAGTTTGATACCAGTTTAACTGCCATGGCTGAATGCTGTAGAATCCTGGAATTTGTAGTTTGGTGAGGCACCAGAACTCTTTGCCAGAGAAGGCTAAAGTCCTTATAACACTACAACCCCCATGATTCACTCACATTGAGACGTGACAGTTAAAATGATACCAAACTGCATTATTTCTACAGTATATGTATGCCCCTAATTTCCCCAGAGCTTTCTTTTGGCTTGTTTAAAACATAAAGGGTATATTGGCGATACTATATGAATAACAGTCAGTTGCTATTCAGGTTGAGCATCCCTTTTTTGGAATTATGAAATCTGAAATTATCTAAATCCTGAAATTGTCTGCATGGTTGAGATAGTGACACTTTTGCTTCTGATGGTTCAGTGCCCAAAAATGTTGTTTCACACACAAAACTATTAAAAATGTTGTATATAGAAGTAATTTCCGGCTCTGCATACAAGGTGTGTATAAAACATAAATAAAAATTGATCCTAGAAATGGGTCCCATCTCCAAGCTTTGTCATGATGGATAGGTAAGTGTTCCCAAATCCCAAACCTCAAACACTTCTGGTCCCAAGCATTCCTAGATAAGAGATGCCCAACCAGAACCAGACTGTAAAATATTCCTGAGAAATATGCCCAGCCTTTGCCATGAGCCCAGTGAGGTTCCTTTATGCTCCAACAATTAATGTTCATTAATGCCCAATGTTTGCCCAAGTGTGAATAATCCCCAAAACTCATGACGGCTGCTGCTCTACTTGGCATCGGTTGGGCCTTCGCAGGAATAATTTGTCTGGTTTGGGTCACTGCATTCTGAGGAGAATGGAGAAAGGAAATAGGGGAGAGCAATTGGACGAAAAAGCCAAGAGAAAGACTCATCACATACTCAACTTTGTTTAAGGAAGGATACAGTGGATTTCTGATCTCCTCCAAAAGGAGCCAGCATGGAATTGTTGGTTTAAATGGGGCTAAGGGTGCATTTACAGTGTAGAATGAATGCCCTTTGGCAGCACTTTAATTGCCATGACACAACAACAAACACCAAATGAGTGACCTCCGAGATAACCTATGTCAGGAGGGGAGAGGCTGACAACCAATGAAAAGCATGACAACAAGCCTCCTGACTGCTGCTTCTCCTCCTCCTCCTCCCTCCCCCTGAGCGGAGCCGTTCCATGTGACTCCTGGAAGCAGGGGCACCTTGGTGTATTTATTTTTAGGCCTGTTCCTGGGGTTATTTGGGGTGCTGATTCAGAAGATTACATTGGATAGATCACATCAGCTCTAGACTATTAAATATGGGTTTTTGTGGGTGGTTAGATGGCGACTAATGGATGGCATATGTTCTGTATCAGAAACTGAAGCTGATGTGGTCTATCCAATGCAATTTTCTGAATCAGAACCCCAAATAACCAAACTGAATCTAAAGTTGACCAAAAACCCTTTTCATAAACCTTTTGGTACTAATGTTGAAGAGTGGTCCTTGGGTCAAATTGATCCTTGGTTAACGTGGTCCCTGGTCATAGAATCATAGAGTTGGAAAAGACCTTGTAGGGACTTGATGTGGCAGAGGATGGAATCCCTTTTTAGAATCCCACCAGCTTTGCCACCAATATTGTACAGAGGTGAGGTGTCTGACAGGAATGTGTGTCAGAGATGGAACCCTTTTGATCCCACACACGCACACACACACACACACACACACACACAGATACCACCAATGAATAAAGATGTTTTGTGAGAGATGGTGTTAATTAATGATTTGTTTGATTATCTTCTTCGCTGCCACCAATGGAGACGTCAGGCAGATGGTACTGGTTCTTATAAGCTTTCTCTATTTGTTCCACTTCAGGTGTTGATGTTACTTAATTTAATATGAGAGTATGACAGAGGCTTGATTAGAATAAAATCAAAACAAGTTTATTGCAGGTACAGAGCTTGATGGTTTCAGATAACTTATTAAAGGCATTTCGCTTAATGGTTACAAACGGTTATGAGGCGGTTAAACTTTCAAAATACTTCTTCCTTTAAGTTACACTAAACCCTGATCCTACTGGATCCCCTGGGATTAATTCTCCCTAATCCACAGGCTCTATAAAAGACCCTAGACAAATCACCTAACTTGCCTAGTCTGGTCTAACCTAAATCTGACTCAAATCTCTCTATTTAAGCCAGCCTGATTCTCCACACAAGAATCAGATCCTTCTCTGTGACTAGGAAATCACCAACTGCTGGGTTTTAAAATATTCCCCCTTCTCCTTTCCAGGCGGCGGTTGGCTCCGCCCCTGTTGCTATGGTAACCTGTTCTAGCACTCTAAGATGGTCCCTGGTTAAAAAAAAAAGTTGGGAACCACTGGTGTAGATGCATCCTAAAACTGAGGAAGCATGACTTCTCCAAGGTCACACAGTGGGCTTCTTCGGCTGCAGAGAAATATAACCTCTGGTCTCTTACCCTGTTTCCCCTAAAATAAGACATCCCCAGAAAATAAGACCTAATAGAGGTTTTGCTGAATTGCTAAATATAAGGCCTCTCCCGAAAGTAAGACCTAGCAAAGTTTTTGTTTGGAAGCATACCCGCTGAACATATACCAGAGCATGCAGGATCAGTAAATGTACGTACCATAAAGTGTTGTACATGGAAATATTGGTAGTAACAAGAAATTCTTGATAGGATTCACAGTTTGTCTGGTTATGCTCGTTTATGATGACAACTACTGTACAGTATATAATAAATGTTCATTTTTTTCGTTCAACAATAAATGTGAATTCTTCTTCATGGAAATATAAGACATCCCCTGAAAATAAGACCTAGAGCATCTTTGGGAGCAAAAATTAATATAAGACACTGTCTTATTTTCGGAGAAACACGGTAGTACTATGTGTAACACTCAAGCCACGATACTATGCCAGTTCTAGTTAGGATATTACATCACCATAAAGCAGGTTGGGAATGGAATATAAATTTATTTGTTAATGTGTGTCTTCAAGTATTTTCAACTTATATGAATCCAAAGGCATGGAGTTTTTCCAGCAACATTTTTACAGAGAGCCTTTGCCTTTTTCTGCATAAGTTTGACCCTTCCAAGATCACCACTACATCACACAGGAGGACTGTTTTTTTTGTTTGTTTGTTTGTTTGTTTGGGTTTTTTTTTTTTGTCAGGAGCGACTTGAGAAACTGCAAGTTGCTTCTGGAGTGAGAGAATTGGCTGTCTGCAAGGACATTGCCAAGGGGACGCCCGGATGTTTTGATGTTTTACCATCCTTGTGGGAGGCTTCTCTCATGTCCCCGCATGGAGCTGATAGAGGGAGCTCATCCGCGCTCTCCCCAGGTGGGATTCAAACCTGGCAGCTTTCGGGTCAGCAACCAAACCTTCAAGTCACAAGGCTTTAACCCACTACTCCACTGGGGTCTCCAGGAGGAGGTTCAAATCTACATATGGTTATACATTGCTCCATCTACTTATTCCAGACAGGTAAATTGGTTTGACAGGTTTTAACAGTAGTCTGACAAAGGTCTGACAGAAGTGTTAGACTATAGACAAGGAGAAAGGCAATGCATGTCTATACTAGAGTACCCTAAAGGCATCAGTTCCTGTCTGATCTTGGAAGCTAAGCAAGATCAGCTCTGGTTAGTTTATGGATGGGAGGCAACCAATGGATACCAGGTGTTATGAGCTATACATACGTCAGAGGAAGAAAATGACAAATAACACTTTCAAAGAATATCCTATAAAATTCATGAGGTTGCCATAAATCAGCATTGAGGAGGAGGACAGCTTGTTTTGTGCTGTTTGGGAACTACCGTGTTTCCCCGAAAATGAGACAGTGTCTTATATTAATTTTTGCTCCCAAAGATGCACTAGGTCTTATTTTCAGGTGATGTCTTATTTTTCCATGAAGAAGAATTCACATGTATTGTTGGGGGGGGGGGGGAGAGAGAACATTTATTATATACAGTACAGTAGTTGCCATCACAAACCAGCATAACCAGACAAACTGTGAATCCTATCAAGAATTTATTGTTACTGCCATTATTTCCATGTACAACAATCTATGTTATGTACATTTACTGATCCTGCAGGTTCTGGTGTTCTGTTCGGTGGGCATGCTTCCAAACAAAAACTTTGCTAGGCCTTACTTTCGGGGGAGGCCTTATATTTAACAATTCAGCAAAACCTCTACTAGGTCTTATTTTCAGGGGATGTCTTAAAAAGGTAAAGGTAAAAGTTTTCCTGATGTTAAGTCCAGTCGTGTCCGACTCTGGGGGTTGGTGCTCATCTCCATTTCTAAGCCGAAGAGCCGGCGTTGTCCATAGACACCTCCAAGGTCATGTGGCTGGCATGACTGCATGCAGCGCCGTTACCTTCCCGCCGGAGCATTACCTATTTATCTACTCACATTTGCATGTGTTCGAACTGCTAGGTTGGCAGAAGCTGGAGCAACAGCAGGCGCTCACTCCGCTCCTGGGATTTGAACCTGGGACCTTTCAGTCTGCAAGTTCAGCACCTCAGTGCTTTAACACACTGCGCCATCACCAGGGGATGTCTTACTTTCGGGGAAAGAGGGTAGGATATGGAATGATGGATTCAGATTACAAGGAAAAAAGTTACACCTAAACATTAAGAGATCTTCATGTCAGAAAGACCTTTTTGGCAGTGCAATATGCTGCTGCCTGGGAGCCTGGAACAGTCTGGAGATTTTTAAGCAGGGGCTGGGTGACCATCTGTCAGGAGTGTTTTGATTGTGTGTTCCTGCCTGGCAAGGGGTTGGACTAGATGTGTGTACAACTCTTCCAACTCTAGGATTCTATGGCTTGAAGGCATGTACATGCCATGGGCAACTTTGGCTTTGCTGTCCCATCATCCACCCTCTCCCCAAACAGTCCTTGGGTCTCCAGGCAGATTTTGCCATCCTCTGGGGTTTTCAAATCCTCCCCTTTGCCATCAAGGGAGAAAGAAGCACCCCCCTTTCCCAATCAGGCAGGGAGCCAAGGACAGAATTAACTTTCCAAAAAATCTGCTGCGTATAACTGAGCCCAACCAGGGTCGCAGTGTGATTCTCGGACGGACTTAGTATGTGCATCGTAAGCCGGGAGGGTGGGAGTTGGCCTGTCAAACTGCCTTAACTTAATTGGAAACACATGTCTGTGTGTGTCCTCCTCCTCCTCCTCCTCCTCCTCCTCCTCCTCCTCCTCCTCCTCCTCCTCCTCCTCCTCCTCCTCGCCAGCCCTCCAGGCTGGGGAATTTTTGTCTGCCTCTTTGCAGCTCCGAATCTGGGGGACTTCACATTCCTGCAAACACCATGCTGGGACAAGACACAGGCCTTCCAAGCATCTGCCTTCTGCTCCTCTTACCTGCCTTGGCCGCCTCTTGTCCCAGCCGCTGCTTGTGTTTCAGGACCACAGTAAGATGCATGCATCTGAGGCTGGAAACCATTCCTGAGGTCCCACCACAGACCAATGTCCTGTAAGTAGCAGCTTTCGTTGGGATTTCTGCCAAGAAATATCTGTGTGTAAGCCTGTTGCAACATAAAAAACCGAAAACAGAACAGGAGGAGGGATCTAGCAAAACCTTTAAGAGTGATTTCAGCATGAGCTTTTATGGATTTCAGTCTACTTCTTTGGATGCACTGGTGGATAGAAAATTAAAGCTGCAGGTATTAAAGCACAACTGGATAGCTGTGGAAGGAGGGTCGGGTATAATAAGATTTAGAAGTAGGTGGAGATTGTGTTATAGGTCTGTCAAGCAGCTGGTTTATTCATTCCAAAGTCTGAAAATCATAAAACTTGTTTGTTGTTGTGTACCTTCAGGTCATTTCGGATTTACGATGATTCTAAGGCAAACCTATATTAGGGTTTTCTTGGCAAGATTTATTTAGAAATTTCCCATTGGCTCTCTCTGAGGATGAGTAAATATGACTTGGGTTTCCAAGGCCAACCAGGATTCAAACCAAGTATCCTGGAGAATCCTTGTCCAATGTGCAAATAACTATGACTCTCGAGTCTCCCAAGAATTCACAAAAGACATAGGATCTGAACCTGTGCATGTCCATCGCTTTAACCACACAGTTGCTCCATCCAAAACCTGGCTTCCCAAAAGTCTATTTGCTAAAGCAAAATGAATAAACAGTGTGGACCACTGCAAATTAGCCTATGTAGCGAGAAAGCCAGGCTTTGAATCCAGAAAGCCTGGGTTCAAGCTTTGCCTAGAAATGTCTGTTTCTCAGCTTTAGTCCCTTTATCTGTAGGACAGAAATGATGACAACAATGACAAAATGGTAATAAAACCTTGCAGAGCTGTCATCACTACAAATGTATTCAAAATTCTGATTTACCTTTTAAATACATGTTGAGCATCCCTTATCTAAAATTCTGAAATAGAAGTTCCAGTGGCACAATAGGAGCAGGCAGCGGGATTGCTGACTGAAAGGTTGGTGGTTCAAATCTGAGGAGCGGGGTGAGCTCCTGTCTGTCAGCTCCAGCTTCCCATGCAGGGACATGAGAGAAGCCTCCCACAGAATGATAAAATTTCTGGGTGTCCCCTGGGCAACGTCCTTGCAGACAACCAATTCTCTCATACCAAAAACGACTTGCAGTTTTCAAGTCGCTCCAGACTTCGGGGAAAAAAATCTGAAATACTTAAAATCCCCAAATTCTCCACAATTGTGGCTGAGATAGTGGAACCTTTGCTCTTTGATAGTTCAATGTATACAACTTTTGTTTTGTGCACAAACTTATTTCAAATATTTGTGCATATAATTAATTTCAGTATATATATTAAGGTGTACGTGAAACATTTTGTATTCAGACTTGGGTCCTATCCCTAAGAAATCTCATTATGCATGTGTATGCAAATGTGGGTATTCCAAAATCTGAAATCCAAAACATTTCTGTCCCCATATATTTTAGATATGCAATACTCAACCTGTAGTGACATACTTGGACATATCATAAGAAGGCATGACTCTCTAGAAAAAGCAATAATGCTTTGTAAAGTACAAATCAGTAAGAAAAAAGAAAGACAGTATTAAAGGTAGTCAAGAAAACCATGGTCTGCATTTCCAAGACCTGAGCAGAGCAGTTTATCTTGGGGTCTCTCATTCATAGGTTTGGTGTAAGTTGAGGTTCACTTGATGGTAATTAAAAATTATGGGGAATTTCTTTGGGGGAAAATCATTTTCATAGTAAGCTTTTATAGAGTCACCTGCCTTGAGATTGTATGGTGGTCAATATGTAACAATGAAGAAAAGATTTCATATCAAAACTTGGGCCAAGTAAGAAGAAAATGTGAGATGGTTGCCAAGTCTTCTGAAAAATCTATAAATGTGACCTGGAACGAGAAAATAATAGTACGCTCTGTTGAACTTTGGCAAGACCTCACTTGGGCACGAAAATTCAAGAATGTATCCAGATGAGGGCAACCAAGATGGTAAAAGGTTTGAAAACCAAGTCCTAAGGGATCTGGGTATGTTTTCTGGGTATCAGAAAAGAGAAGAGGTGACATGATAGTCATCTGTAAATATATCAAGGGATGTGATGTTGAAGATGGTGTGGGTTTGTTTTCTCCTGCTCCAGAAAATAGAACACAAACGAATAGATTCAAATTACAAGACAAGAGGATTTCTCCTAAATTTTAGTGAGAAATTCTTGGCCATAAGAGCTGTTTGAAAGAAGAATACACAAGCAATAGAGGATGATGGACTGTCCTTCACTGGAGATTTTTAACCAGGCATCTCTCAAGAGATGTGCATTCCTGCATGGAAAGAGGTTGCATTAGGGATTCATCTTAACGGTAGAATTAATGCAGTTTGACACAACTTGAACTGTCATGGCTTAATTTTATGGAAATATGGGAGCTGTAGTTTTGCAATGTCTTTAGCCTTCTCTGCCAAAGAGTGCTAGTACCTCACCAAACTACAAATCCCAGGGTTCCACAGTATTGAGCCATGGCAATTAAAGTCATAGTGTTGGAAGGGATCACAGGAGCCATCCTGTCCAACACAATCAAAATATTCCCGTTAGTGGTGTCAATCTGCATTAATTCTGTTGTGTAGAGCAGGCATGGGCAAACTTTGGCCCTCCAGGTGTTTTGGACTTCAACTCCCACAATTCCTAACAGCCTACTGGCTGTTAGGAATTGTAGGAGTTGAAGTCCAAAACAGGGTTGTTGTATGTTTTCCAGGCTGTATGGCCATGTTCTAGAAGTATTCTCTCCTCATGTTTCACCCACTTCTATGGCAGGCATCCTCAGAGGTTGTGAAGTATGGAGAAACTCAGCAAGGAAGGTTCTCCATACCTCACAACCTCTGAGGATGCCTGCCATAGATGTGGGCGAAACATCATAGAATCATAGAATCATAGAATCATAGAATAGTAGAGTTGGAAGAGACCTCATGGGCCATCCAGTCCAACCCCCTGCTAAGAAGCAGGAAATCGCATTCAAAGCACCCCTGACAGATGGCCATCCAGCCTCTGCTTAAAAGCCTCCAAAGAAGGAGCCTCCACCACAGTCCGGGGGAGAGAGTTCCGCTGTCGAACAGCCCTCACTGTGAGGAAGTTCTTCCTGATGTTCAGGTGGAATCTCCTTTCCTGTAGTTTGAAGCCATTGTTCCGTGTCCTAGTCTCCAGGGCAGCAGAAAACAAGCTTGCTCCCTCCTCCCTATGACTTCCCCTCACATATTTGTACATGGCTATCATGTCTCCTCTCAGCCTTCTCTTTTGCAGGCTAAAAATGGCTAGTTCTTTAAGCCGCTCCTCATAGGGCTTGTTCTCCAGACCCTTAATCATTTTAGTCGCCCTCCTCTGGACACATTCCAGCTTGTCAACATCTCCCTTCAACTGTGGTGCCCAGAATTGGACACAGTATTCCAGGTGTGGTCTGACCAAGGCAGAGTAGAGGGGGAGCAGGACTTCCCTGGATCTAGACGCTATTCCCCTATTGATGCAGGCCAGAATCCCGTTGGCTTTTTTAGCTGCCGCATCACATTGTTGGCTCATGTTTAACTTGTTGTCCACAAGGACTCCAAGGTCTTTTTCGCACACACTGCTGTCAAGCCAGGCATCCCCCATTCTGTATCTTTGATTTCCATTTTTTCTGCCAAAGTGAAGTATCTTGCATTTGTCCCTGTTGAACTTCAGGAGATAATACTTCTAAAACATGGCCATACAGCCTGGAAAACATACAACAACCCTGTGATCCCGGCCATGAAAGCCTTCGACAGCACAAAGTCCAAAACACTTGGAGGGCTGAAGTTTATCCATGTCTAGTGTAGAGGCACCTTAGATGTTCCTTCAAGGCATCTTCCAGCTCTGTGCTCCTATGAGATTCACTTCCTCAGTTCCTCTGTTTCTTTCCAAGTGCTTATGGTCAGAGATGAGCTGGCAACAACCGCTTTTCTACTTGGCAGTTGGGATTCAAAGTGGGAGGCCAAAACAGGTGATCATTCAGAACATCCAGAGCTTTTCCTGTCTTTCTTTGTGCCTCTGTGTGTGTGTGTGTGTGTGTTTTTTTTTGCATAGAGAGGAGGATAGTGTAGAATGATATTAGCAATTTTGTGTTTATATAAATTATATGTTCAATCAGAACCATTTCTGTTTGCAAAAGGAAACAAAGGAGCTTTGCAAAGGAGTTTGCGCAGCTAGTTTCCTCTGTGTTTTGTATGGTCGACTGGGCAGAAGAGTGGGGTAAAAAGGGAACCATTCTGATTGCCAACCTGTAAGAGAAACATAAATATGCCTGCCTACTTTGAGGTATAGGTAAAAGTAAAGGTTTCCCCTGACGTTGAGTCCAGTCCTGTATGACTCTGGGGGTTTGTGCTCATCTCCATTTCTAAGCCGAAGAGCCGGCATTGTCCATAGACACCTCCAAGGTCATGTGGCCGGCATGACTGCATGGAGCACAGTTACCTTCCCACCGGAGCACTACCTATTGATCTACTCACATTTGCATGTTTTCGAAGTGCTAGGTTGGCAGAAGCTGGGGCTAACAGTGAGCACTCACTCCGCTCCCCAGATTTGAACCTGAGACCTTTCGGTCCGCAAGTTCAGCAGCTCAGCGCTTTAACACACTGTGCTACCGGGGGCTCACTTTGAGGTATAAACAAACAACAACAACAATAATAATTCGATCTCCAAAATGTTAAACCATCCACACCATCTTGGCTGTGATTTCACCCAAGAGAAGCAAAAGGAGGTACAGTCTGAAGTGAAGGTAGTTTATGCCTGTTTGCAATGGAGAATCTAAGAAAAACAGAAGGGAAGGAAGTTGCCTTGGCAGTCTGGAGCCGAGAGAGAAAACCGTGAAAGCGGACGATGAAAGAACCAAAGTGGGAAGTTGGGGGGAGAAGCACATTTCTACCTCCAACCAGCGTCCGACAGAAGGAAAATAGGTGTGCTTGTTTCCAGGGAAATGAACAAAAAGCCCACAGTATAGTAGGGAGGAAGCCAAAGGGGCAAGCCTCTCCCATGGCGTCTGGCGGCGTCAGACCTTTGCCAAAACCAAGTTACAGAAACAGCTGGAGAACGCACGTTTCAGTCCACCAAACGGTCTTCCACATGTGCATGGCACAAATGCTGCGACAGTGTTTTACATTCCATGCAGTTTTTAGTTCCATCCAGCTGAGATCCTGGGATTTTCAGTGACTTAAAAATACAATGCAGACACAATGCATCGTCTCCAACTGCCCTGGCTTGGCACACACACTTCCAATTAATCAAATGCCATCCCGCTTTTTCAGTCACATTTAAAATGTCCTGGTTTCTTCCCCTTCCCTCACTTTCCCCCTTTGTTGGAAGTTGGACTTGCTGCAAACTGAGTTCAAAGTCAAAGCAGTTTTCATTCAATTGGCTCACGGACCGGCCAGACAGTACCTTTATCCCAGGAGCTCCCGCAGCAATCAGGAGTGTGGGCAGATGCTATTCCCTGTAAATCCAGAAGCAATTGCTACAAAAGGCAAAAATTGCAAGATTTCCAGGTGCTGGAATATCGCGGTATTTAGCTGAATATCCAGATCTTCGCATGTATATGTCCCTGCAATTGGAAATCACAGAACGTTTTATCTGGGTTTGTTCCTGGGTTTTAGATGTGTGTTCCTAAAAAGAAGGTGACACTTGAGTAGAAGGCAAAAACTTTGTCCTGGGAAGAGGAACTTCATCCTTCACTTGTTTAATGAAGTTTGTGACAGAAAAAAGTTCCTGGAGTGCAACAAGTACTTTCACATTAAGTAGTACACAATGAAACAGGAACAGACTCTTTCAAACCAGGAACAGAATGTCATCATTACTGTAATTAGTCAGACTTTGTTGTATGGCCATCTGTACAGACAGATTTCATGCTGTACTTGTGCCAGGGAACAACAGGATGGTGTTGCCAAGTTATACATTTTGGTTCCTCATTGGGTGTATGCTGACAACATGGGTACAGTTTCGTAAATGGAAAAAACCTACTACTGGATGTTGGGACATGGATGTGCTGAAGAAAAATGTAAATACTGAGAGTCAAGGCCATGCAGGTGGATAATAGAAGCAGCCATGTATAACCCAGGAACAGAATCCTATTGTTTCATGCCACAAGTACACAATCAAATCTGTCTGGACACATGGCCAGGCAGCCAGGCTCTAAAAAGTGTCAATAATGACAACGTTCTGTTCCTGGCTTGAAAGTTGTGTTCGTTTCATTGTGACTTGGGCAAAAGTGGTCCTATCCCATTAGGTTTGTTTATGTGGCATATACTTCATGAAACGTCTGGAGGGCCCTGTTTTTCTGGGCAAGACAAAGAACGGAACTTTTGCAGAGGTCCGCATATCCGTATCCCAGGGCTGTTTTAAAAAAGCTGCCGAGGTTTCCATTGGAAGTCCCGCAACAACCATCTTGGGAACCTCTAAATCTCAGAACAAAGCAGCAAGTCTGGACAACGGAGGCAGAAATCCCATGACTAACAGGTCTGTATGTGGACCTCTTCTGAAGTCCTGGAATTTTTTGCCCCTGTTTAAAACCCATGATTTAGTGTTGTCTGGAAGGGCCCTCAGTGGAGAAGAGAGCTCTTCCCAGTAGGTTTAGACCAAAGCAAACTGTTGTATCTTCTCCTAGCTTGTTTATTCTTCTTCCTCTCCCTCCTCTTCCTTAATAGTAGTAGTAATAGTAGTAACTTTTGCCATCTTGACTACACTCTGATGTTGCTTGGCCACACACATCCCAGTTTTCATCCACGAAATGCTGGAAGGTATGCTCAACTTCTCCATTTCTGCTCTTTATAACTGGAAACATATAAAATCCAGGCAGATTCAGTTCCTCACTGACACCAAGGCTACTAACTCTCATTGCCAATGGCCCATTTATCCTCATCAACAAAATTGCACACTGGCTCGTGATACTTTACCCCCAAACACAGAAGACGCAGAGGGCAAACAAACAGACAAGTCAGCTCTGAAGAATACTATGTGATGGATGACAGCAATTATATCTTGGCTCTGTCCTGCTTCCCCTGAGTCCAGATGTGAACTGGTAAGAGGGAGCCAATGGACTTCAAGAAAAGACTCCAGCTGTGGACTATTTGTTTCAGTGACTTCTTGGACCAAATTGGTCGTTTTGGCTATTTGTTCCACAATATAACGTTTGGGGTTTTTAAAGGTTCAGTGTTAAGCTACATGGGAAGAAGGAAGGATAAAAGGAAACCACCCGCAAGATCTGGGCAGCAACTGATAGATCCGATTTTTGTGTTGTGCGGTTTCTTCTCTCTCATATTAGATGTGGAAGGGGATGAAGATAGTATTTTATTCATTCCCTTCCACCAAATGACTGTGGTGTTTGCTACAAACATACTATATTAAGATACACATATCCATGGAGATACGATCTCAGCCAGACCGCATTTACATGAAACTGCAGAGCTGAACAAATTGAATAACTTCAGGGTTGTTGTATGTTTTCCGGGCTGTATCGCCCACATCTATGGCAGGCATCCTCAGAGGTTGTGAGGTATGGAGAAACTAAGCAAGGAAGGTTTCTCCTTACCTCACAACCTCTGAGGATGCCTGCCATAGATGTGGGTGAAACATCAGACGAGAATACTTCTGGAACATGGCCCATACAGCCTGGAAAACATACAACAACCCTGTGATCCCGGCCATGAAAGCCTTTGACAACACATTGAATAACTTCATCTCTGCTTTCAGTATACCATACTGGACCTACAGTTTCCTAGAAAGTTATACCCTCAAGGATTCTGCTAGTGTCCTCCAGGGCAAGTATGTCATATAATCACTTGGTAAGCCTAACAAATTCCCAAAGAGACCATTATCTCTCCCCAGGAGAAAACTGGAAGAAGGAGCAGCAAATGAACGCAGAGGTTGGAGACAATAAAAATGTCAACCCAAACAAAAGGTCTTTGAGGATTTAAGAAGATCCCTGCTGGATCAGACCAGAGGATGTTTCTCGTTGTCAACTTAATTTGTTCTGTTTATATTGATTTTGCTTTGTTATTATTGTTTGAACTGGTGCTTGGCAGCTGTGTCGGTCTGGATGAGGGCAAACAAATTGAAACTGAATCCAGACAAGAGAAAGGTCCTCCTGGTCAGTCGAGAGGCTGAACAGGGCATGGGGTTACCGCCTGTGTTGGATGGGGTTACACTCCCCCTGAAGATGCAGGTTCGCAGCTTGGGAACGATCCTGGATTCATCACTGAGCCTAGAACCCCAGGTCTCGGCAGTGGCCAAGGGAGCTTTCTCACAATTAAAACTTGTGCGCCAGTTACACCTGTACCTTGGGAAGTCTGACTTGGCCATGGTGGTCCATGCTCTTGTTACATCCCGTATAGATTACTGCAAAGGGGTTGCCTTTGAAGACTGTTTGGAAGCTTCAGTTGGTCCAACGGGTGTCAGCCAGGCTGATCACTGGAGCAGCGTACAGGGAGCACACAACTCCCTTGTTGCATCAGCTCCACTGGCTGCCAGTCTGCTACCGAGCACAATTCAAAGTGCTGGTGTAAGACAATTACCTTCAAAGGGTCCTGGCTCAGGAGGGAAATAAGGCAGAAAACTCAGTCTCGTGAGAGATGCAAAAAGCAAAGTTTATTTTCACCATAGCTGTGAGAAGGCAGAACAGCCGTACACCCCAAAAGGTTTGTACATGCAAATGGCTGCCGCAAGATGTGCATAGCAAACAAAGAATATATACCTTTGGCTTATCTAAAATTGACCAATGGCTGAGGGTCTTCCTCACCTTCCACACCTACTTGGCATAAGTGATGCCAATGACCTAACTTGTTTACTCTGAGCTTTGTTCTCTCTTTATTTATTTATTTATTTATTTATTTATTATTTGCAGTATTTATATTCCGCCCTTCTCACCCCGAAGGGGACTCAGGGCGGATCACATTTTACACACATAGGGCAAACATTCAATGCCCATAGACACATCAAACAGAGACAGACAGACACAGAGGCAATTTAACCTTCTCCTGAGGGGATGTTCGATTCTGGGCACAGGGGGGAGCAGCTGCTTCATCATCCACTCTGACGGCACTTCCTTATTCCAAGTCGTAAATTAGTTAAACTTGCCTCCCCACTTGTATAAGTGGTACCTTATTTACTACTTGATAGATGCAACTATCTTTCGGGTTGCTAGGTCAGCAACGAGCAGGGGCTATTTTTTATTTTTAATTGACGGATGCTCACCCCGCCACGGGCTGGCCTCAAACTCATGACCTCATGGTCAGAGTGATTTATTGCAGCAGGCTGCTCAACAGCCTGCGCCACAGCCCGGCCCCAGGAAGTCTTTAGAACTTCCTGGAGAAAAGCCCAGCTCACAGGAAGGGAGGGGTATATGCAGAGGCAAAGCTACATAGGCAAAAGTTTACTATTTTCTGGCTTATGGTTCCTTCACTGGCTTTAGCCTATAAAGCCCTAAACAGTTCCAGCATCTCTTCCCTTATGAACCATCTTGAAGATTAAGATCATCTGGGGAGGCCCTGATCTTGGTCCTGCCCTAACTACTATCTGTTTTCTGATTGTCAGTTCTGAATATTATGAATTTTGACTGTCGTTATTTTAAAAACAGCTGTGACTGGCAGTTTTAGTCTCCAAAAAGTGTCTAATCCCCTTTAAAAACTGTCCAAATTGATGGCCATCACTGCATCTTGTGGCAATTAATTCCACTGTTCAATTATGCCTCATATGGAGGAGTCCTTTAATTTATTTCATGCCTATCTATTGCAATTCAGTTTCATTGGATGATACCAGATCCTCATCCTGGGAGAGTGGAGTGGGTGAAATCCTATCATAATTTACATTTTGTTTACAATGCATTATATACTTGTTTTGGTTGTGACCACTCTATTTCATCTCACATAAGGTAGATAGGTATGCTTCACATATGACTGACAGGTGTGTGATGGCCACCACCTGAAGAAATTTGCTTTTCTGCATTAAAATGATAGGAACTCTGTCTCTCAGTTCATCTGGCAACCCTAGTTCAGTTCATCTGGCACTGTAGAATTAGTGCAGTCTGACACCACTTTTAACTGTCATAACTCAATGCTATTTCTTTATTGTGTCAGAAGCGACTTGAGAACATAACTGCAAGTCTTTTCTGGTGTGAGAGAATTGGCCATCTACAGAGACGTTGCCCAGGGGACGCCCGGATGTGTTACCATCCTGCTGGGAGTCTTCTTTCATGTCCCTGCAAGCTAGAGCTGAGAGACAGAAGCTCACCCTGTCTCGCAGATTCGAATCGGCAACCTTCAAATCATCGACCCAACCTTTAGGTCAGCAGTCCAGCCGGCACAAGGGTTTAACCCATTGCACTCAATGCTATGGAATAATAGGAATTGTAGTTTAGCAGCAGCACTCTTTGACAGGGAAGGCTAAAGAGCTTACAAAACTACAAATCCCATGAGACCATAGTATTGAGCCATGTCAGTTTAAGTGATGTCAAACAGCATTAATTCTACAATGTAGATGTATCTTTGTTGTATGGAGGTTGGAATGATTCTGTAAAATCATTCCCATTTTACGGAAAGGTAAATGGCACAGTTCCCCAGGCCAATCATCTTCCATTCAAATGGTATAGAAAAGCCCTTTCCATTTTAACAACCTTCATTTGTCCTTCTTTATGACTTTGTGGTGCATAAATGAAAGTTTGAATCTGAAGTCCTCCATTCATGACTGTGATTCAGAGAGAACTTGGAAGATGGCACTGGGCCATCCTATTAAATCTATCCCACCCACCCTTTGTTGGCTTTATTTCTTTGGCTCTTAACTATCTTTTAAATTAAAATCAGGTCTTTCCCCTGCCGTTCAACCTGAGCGTTAAACAAACCAGATATAAATAAATACTGAATGGGAGGCAGGGAGGGAAATTAGCATTACTTAGGAAGGGTTTGTATTCGGGTTGTGTTCATGTGTCTCCAAGCCGCCTGTCAACTTAGGGCGACCCCATGAATTTTATAAGGTTTTCTTTGGCAAGGAATGATCAGAGTTGGTTTTGCCACTCCTATTCCTCTGAAATACATTTTACAGATTCTGGTATTCATTGTGGGTCTCCCATCCAAGTACTAGCCAGGGATGACCCTGCTTAGCAGCCAAGATCAAACAGGATCAGGTGCCTTGAGGATATTTAGACCTTTGCTGATTGATGCATTGTAAGTTTGTTTACTATTTCACAGATATAGGGTACATCTACACTGCAGAATTAATGCACTTTGGTGCCACTTTAACTGCTAAGGCTCTATGTTGGGAGTTGTAGTTCCACAAACCTTTTTTTGCCAAGGAGAACTGGTGCCTCATCAAACTACAAATCCCAGCTTTCTATAGCATTGAACCATGATAGTTAAAGTGGCATCAAACTGCATTTATTTTACAGTGTAGATGCACCCAAAATCTCAGATTCTGTTCTTGAAATCTCATATCCTGGGATAATCCTGAATGTAAAATTTCTCAGCAATCAAAACTGTTGTTAAATCCATTTTGGAACATAAATATACATATATATATATTTAAAGAACTGGCTATTACTGGAAACAATTCAATGTTTTTCTTTATATCCTGCCTTTTATTTGGGATTCTCACGGCAGCGTGCAAATAAAACACTAAAAGCGGTGTAAAACTATTCCAGATTAAAGCAGTAAATAGTTTTGAAAAGGATAAAAAAAAACCATGAAATACGCCAACTTGTTAAAACACAACGACAAATGAATACCAGGTAAAGCAACCAGTGTGGTATAGAGACCTAAGAGTTGAACGATGACTCAGGATTCGAATCCTTAGTTGAAAAATATAATTACAAATGAGGGTTTTGCAAGACATTTACTGGCACAGAGGGACATGAACTCCTCTGGTCCATTGCCAGGTTTCTTATGCAGACTTTTGAAGAAGAACGCTTTTAAAACTGAGACAGGGTGCTGATTGGTGTTAATGCATTTTAATAGATTTTTAATGATTTCATGGTTTTACGAATTTATTTTTACGGTAGCACTATTTGAATTATCTTTCCATATTCATATGTTTTTGGTTTTAAATTGTACCGTTGTATTTTTGTTGTTTAAACATTGTAAGCCGCTTTGAGTCTCTTTTCAGAGAAAAAAAGCAAGATGATGATGATGACGATGATGATGATGATGATGACACTATGTAACAAAATTTGAAAAAAAAATCTGTTCCTGGTTTGAAAGTATTGTTTCCTATTTAATTGTGCAGCAATTACAGTAGAGTCTCACTTATCCAAGCTAAACGGGCCAGCAGAAGCTTGGATAAGCGAATATCTTGGATAATAAGGAGGGATTAAGGAAAAGCCTATTAAACATCAAAATAGGTTAGGATTTTACAAATTAAGCACCAAAACTTCATGTTATACAACAAATTTGACAGAAAAAGTAGTTCAATACGCAGTAATGTTATGTTGTGATTACTGTATTTACGAATTCAGCACCAAAATATCACGATATATTGAAAGCATTGACTACAAAAATGGCTTGGATTATCCAGAGGCTTGGATAAGCGAGGCTTGGATAAGTGAGACTCTACTGTACTTTGAAAATAGTTGTTGTACTCCAGAAACTTCATTTTTGTGGATGCTACAAACTATTTTGAATTGAGTTGCTGTGAGTTTTCCCGGCTGTCTGGCCATATTCCAGAAGCATTCTCTCCTGACATTTCACCCACATCTATGGCAGGCATCCTCAGAGGTTGTGAGGTCTGTTGGAAACTATGCAGGTGGGGTTTATATAATGTCCAGGGTGGGAGAAAGAGCTCTTGTTTGTTGGAGGCAGACAAATGTGATTGTTGCTATTGGCCACCTTGATTAGCATTGGATAGCCTTATATCTTCAAAGCCTGGCTGCTTCCTGCCTGGGGGATCCTTTGTTGGGAGGTGTTAGCTGACTCTGATTGTTTCCTTCCTGTAATTCCCGTTTTCTGTCCATTATTTACTGACAGCCAGGCTTTGAAGCTGCAGGGATATTCAATGCTAACCAAGCTGGCCAATTGCAACTTTCACATTTGCCCCAGGCGGACAAGAGTTCTTTCTCCCATTTCAGACCTTCCACAGATATATAAACCCCACTTGCCCAGTTTCCAAAAGACCTCACAACCTCTGAGGATGCCTGTGGGTCAGGAGAAACATCATACAGCCCAGAAAAATCACCTAGCAACCCAGTGATTCCAGCCATGAAAGCCTTCGACAACACATATGATTGGTGGCTCACCAAACTATACATCCTAGGATCATAGTAGCAATAAGTCATGGCAATTAAATTGGAGTCAAACTGTGTTAATTTTTATGGTGTAGGTGCACCTTAGGTGCCATGGTAACATCATGTGCAATACTACGATTTGTGGTTTTGGGAGGTGTATTGGAGCTCTTGGCCCTTAAAACTATAAAGCCCAAAATTCCAGAAGAGGCAGAATTGGGATAATGTTTGAACAATGGCAATGTAATCCTAGGCTGCATTCCCATGCATTACAGGTTAAATAACCTGTAATGTAGGGCCAGGCTGTGGCGCAGCTGGCTAGTAACCAGCTACAATAAATCACTACTGACTAAAAGGTCATGAGTTCAAAGCCCGAGTCGGGTTAAGCCCCGAAAGACAGTTGCATCTGTCAAGTAGGGAGATTTAGGTACGCTTTATGCGGGGAGGCTAATTTAACTAATTTACAACACCATAAAAAACTGCAAGCAAAACACGAGGAAAGGAATGAGGAAGTACAGCCACTAGTGGACAGTGAAGCAACAGCTCCCCCTGTGGCCGGAATCGTGAAGCTGGAAAAATGTTAAATGCCTCTGTGTCTGTCTATATATGTTGTTTGTCTGTTGGCATTGAATGTTTGCCATATATGTGTTCATTCTAATCCGCCCTGAGTCCCCTTCGGGGTGAGAAGGGCGGAATATAAATACTGTAAATAAATAAATAATAAATAAACAAATAAACATTGAAATCTCCAAATACTCCAAAGTTTGTTGGCTGAGATAGTGGCCTTTACCTTTTCTGATAGTTCATTGTATATAAACTTTAAAGTGCATTTACTCTATGGAAATTATGCACTTTGACATCTCTTTAATGGAATCCCGAGAGTTGTAATTTGGTGAGGCAGAGAAGGCTAAAGACCTTTGTAAATCTACAAATCCTGGAATTCCATAACATTGAGCCTTAGCAGTTAAAGTGGTGTCAAACTGCATTAATTTAATAATTAATTGAGCATACCCTCATGAAGCCTGGAAGCTGGAAAAAATGTTAAATTTCCTCTGTGTCTCCGTCTCTATGTCTAATGGCATTTAATGTTTGTCATGTATGTGTACATTGTGATTCTCCTTCACGGTGAGAAGGGTGGAATACAAATACTTTAAATAAATAAATTTGACCATGTAGATGCACTCTTTGGTCCGTGTAATGTTAATTTTGTGTGTTTTCAACTGCTTTGTAGTTGTCCCAGTTCGGGAATGGGGAGAGAAGGGCAAGAGTAAATATGATGATGGAGATGATATACTTTACTATATGGACTTCCAATAGAATAATGGAACCGCCTATCTTTGACAGACGGAATTATTTCTCTCTTGCAGGGACCTGCGTTTCAACCACATCAGAGAAATCCAGCCTGGATCCTTCCGCAATCTAAAGAACCTCAACACATTGTAAGTCTGTGCTCTGCATGGTGGTTCCACACTGCACAATTATACCAGTTTGGTAGCATCTTAAACTGCCACAGCCTCTTCCAGTGGGAGCTGTAGTCTGGGAATGGTGATTTTTTGCCAGAGTTTTGTTTACCATTCCCCTAAATGATATAGCTGTCCCAACCCTTTGGATAGTTTGGACTGAAAGCATGAGATGATTTGCCATCTCAAGGTGCTCTCCACTACATAATTAATGCAGTTTGGCACTGGTTTAACTGCCATGGCTCGAGCCTATGGTATTGTGGGAGTTGTAGTTTGGTAAGGCACCAGGACTCTTGGACAGAGAAGCCTAAAGACTTTTGTGAAACTGCAACTCCCAGGATTCCATAGCATTGAGCCATGACAGTTAAAGTGGTGTCAAACTGAATTAATTCTTCAGTGTAGATGCACCCATGAAAACTACAAAAGACTATAACTGGATGTCCTTGAGAATATGATGACCGCTAGAAAGATGGGTTTTCAAAAAAAAAAATCCAAATAATTATTTATTTATATAAATCAAATCAAATTAAATTAAATTAATAAAAAAATAGGTTTTCAAAAAAATGTCCAAATAATAATTAAAACATAGGTCATATTTTTTCATCAGTTCCCAAATTGGATTAAAATCCATTCTGGTATCTCAATAATTATTTATTTATTTATATAAATTAAATTAATAAATAAAAAGATGGGTTTTCAAAAAATGTCCAAATAATAATACAAAATAAGTCGTATTTTTCCCTCAGTTCCCAGATTGGATTAAAATCCACTCAGGAATCCGACTGATCGCTATTTAAGACCCCTTTGTTGTTCTTAATTACTTCTTGAGCTCTTTTATTTTATGCAGAGCCTTACCTAAAATGTGGTAAATGCAAATCAAGTTGAGCATCACTTATCCAAAATTCTGCAATAAAAAAAATCCAAAATTGTCCAAATGGGTGGATGAGATAGTGACTACTTTGCTTCCTGATAGTTCAGTATATGCACATGGTTTGTGCACAACATTAATTTAAAAATATTGTGTACAAAATTACCTTCAGGTTATGTACATAAGGTAGATAATGAAACATAAGTGAATTTCATGTTTAGACGTGGGTCCCATCTCCAGGATATCTCATATGCAAATACATGTATTCCAAAATCTGAAATCCAAAATACTTTTGGCCCTAAGCAATTAAAATAAAACAGCTCTGGGAAAACTTTGGCCCTCCAGGTGTTTTGGACTTCAACTCCCACAATTCCTGACAGCCTACCTACTTGGGATAAAGGGCACTGCGTGATCCACAAACATGGCAGAAATAACTCCGCTAAGGATGGTCTCACTCTCTTGGCTCCTGGACAGCGAGGAGATTCAGAAATAGTCTGCTGGATGCTCGTCACGCCAGCTTTATTTGTTTTTTTGGCTCTAGCTGCACAAGCGATATCACCTGCTCCGTTGTTTTTGGCCGGATCTGCATTTTATTTGGATCCCAGCTTTTAAAAGCTCATGTGCTTGGCTCCAGAATGGGTTGGATCCTATTAATACTTGGTATTCTGGGGTCTTTTCAGGATAAGGGACAGTAGTAGATGGGTAAACACTTGTTGGGAGAAGGGAGATTTAATTGATATTATTGAGCGAGCTTGGGCCCTACCAGCTGTTAGGAATTGTGGGAGATGAAGTCCAAAACACCTGGAAGGCCCAAGTTTGCCCATGCCTGTCATTGAGAGATAGGGAGCAATTCACAGAGTTTGGAGAGAACCCAGGGCCATCTAGTCCACCCTCATTCTGTCATGCAGCAAAACAAAATCAAAGCAAGCCTAGAGATCTCGCAAAACTATAACTCTCAGAATTGCATAGATCTGATTGAATTGTGGCAACGAACTCAATGTCAACTCACCTTAACTGCAAAGTGTTCTTCTCCATATGCAGCCGATCTACTTTTCATAAAATCATAGAATCATAGAGTTAGAAGAGACCTCATGGGCCATCCAGCCCAACCCCTTGCCAAGAAGCAGAAAAACCACATTCAAAGCACTCCCGACAGATGGCCATCCAGCCTCTGCTTAAAAGCCTCTAAAGACACTCCAGGCCAGGGAGTTCCACTGCTGAACAGCCCTCACAGTGAGGAAGTTCTTCCTGATGTTCAGCTGGAATCTCTTTTCCTGTAGTCTAAAGCCATTGGTCTGCGTCCTAGTCTCGAGAGCAGCAGAAAACAAGCTTGCTCCCTCCTCCCTATGACTTCCCCTCACATATTTATACATGGCCCTCATCATGTCTCCTCTCAGCCTTCTCTTCTGCAGGCTAAACATGCCCAGTTCTTTAAGCCTCTCCTCATTGGGCTTGTTCTCCAGACCTTTTATCCTTTTAGTTGCCCTCCTCTGGACGCTTTCTAGCTTGTCAACATCTCCCTTCAATTGCGGTGCCCAGAATTAGACATAGTGTGATACCAAGTGTGGTCTGACCAAGGCAGAGTAGAGGGGGAGCATGACTGGGTTTAGACACTCCCGTTGGCTTTCTTTGCCGCCGCATCACATTGTTGGTTCATGTTTAACTTGTTTCCCACGAGGACTACAAGATCATTTTCACATGTACTGCTGTCGAGCCAGGCGTCCCCCATTCTGTATCTTTGCATTTCATTTTTTCTGCCTAAGTGGAGTATCTTGCATTTGTCCCTGTTTAACTTCATTTTGTTAGTTTCAGCCCATCTCACTAATTTGTTAAGATCGTTTTGAATTCTGCTCCTGTCTTCTGGAATGTTAGCTATCCCTTCCAGTTTGGTGTCATCTGCAAACTAGATGATCATGCCTTCTAACCCTTCATCCTGCGGCACTCCACTTGTCACTTCTTTCCAGGATGAAGGGGAAACATTGGTGAACCCTTTGGGTTCATTCGCTTAACCAATGAGTGCTCACCAATGCATCTTCTTCATCCTGGAAAGAAGTGGTGAGTGGAATGCTGCAGGGTTCCATCCTGGGCCCGGTTCTATTCAACATCTTTATTAATAATAAATTTTCACCGTAATAAATCAACCCTACCAAAGTACAGCCTCAAAAAAAATTGAATAAAAACGCCTATATGTTCCTCTCCACGGAAAGATTTATACGATCTGAAGAAAAACCAGAGTATACTTTTTAAGTTATTAAATGAACCCAGACAGCAGCAACTATTGTGCAAGTTATGGTGCCGCAACTTTTAGCACAAACACTCTCTAGCAATCGGCGACAAAAAGATATCTCAACTTTTTTCCAAACTTTGTTTCTAAACCAGACCTTAAACTTTATCCCAAAGGACCTTCTCCTTTTGCAGGTAAAGCCCTGCTCAGATTTTAGGCTGCATCAATAGGGGTATAGAGTTTAGATAAGGAGAAAAGTATTAAGTCCATGCTATTCTGCTGTGGTCAGACCTCATCTGGAATAATATGTATTTCTCCACTCTTCATTGTAATATTATTGAAATAAATATAATATATATTTCTCTACTCTTAATTGCAATTATTTTTGCAGCAGTTGAAGTAAGCTGAGTAGAAAAGAGGAAAGTAGGATGAAGAGAGGGGAACCAGGTCATTTTAAAAGTGGTTGAAATAGTAAGGTGGTAGGGGATCAATAGAGAGAGAGTTGGAGGGAGCCGAGTGGTCATCCAAACTATCTGGCATGTCAGAGCTGCACCAAACATTCCCAAGTCTTTGACAGAGTTGCTACATTTTGTTTATTTCCCTTCTCAGAAAAATGAACAAACACAACAAACACATATTTTAATAAGGTGTAAGGCAGAAGCAGTTGTAAAACCAATCTAAACAGCACAGCAATTAGAACAGAGATTTAAAATGTCAGATTAGAATAATTAAAGAAAACCTCAGGCAAACAGAAAAGATTGGGTGAATGGAGGTTGTGCCAAGGACATTTGCTGAGTTCAGCCAAGAATGTTATCGCTGTCTCTGCCTGCACAATCCCATCATGAAAATGTTGATGACAATGGTGGGTTTGCAATTTTCACTGGCTGTTAAACTCTCTGTGTGGGAATAGGCGGGTAATTGCTTCTCGCCAGTGTCTAATTGCAGACAATGTTAGGTCCCGACTGGCCCTTTTCAACGTCATTGATCTGCTATGTTTATAGTTGTCATGGCAGTCCATCCTATGTCTTCCCCTTGGAGGTTCACTGCACATCTCTGCAGTGGAAGGAATGAGTGTGGTTCAGGCTGTGATCCTAAGCATGCTTCATAATATGGGAAACAGTTTTATATTGGGTTGGGCCACTGACCCATCCAGCCCAGTTTTGTCAGCACTAATTGGACCAGCTCTCTGTCTAGGCTAGTGGTTGGACCTGCAGGACCTCCTGCAAGCAAACTATGTGCTCTTCCAACTGTACCAATTTCCTTGATTGATTAAATACCATTGCCAACTCAGTGTAGTGATCTGAATGTTGGATTAGGACTCTTGAATACAAGAGTTTGATTGAATCCCCACTTTGGCACTGAAATGCCCTTGGACACATTTTATTTTATCAAAGAAGGAAGCATTGGCAAAGACATCATCCCGCCCCCAATATCTCCTAGGCATAAAGTACCTAGAGTACGTGTGAAAAAGATCTTGGAGTCCTCGTGGACAACAAGTTAAACATGATTCAACAATGTGATGCGGCAGCTTAAAAAGCCAATGGGATTCTGGCCTGCATCAATAGGAGTCTAGTGTCTAGATCCAGGGAAGTCATTCTCCCCCTCTATTCTGCCTTGGTTAAACCACACCTGGAATCACACTGTGTCCAATTCTGGGCACCGCAATTTAAGGGAGATGTTGACAAGCTGGAATGTGTCCAAAGGAGGGCAACTAAAATGATTAAGGGCCTGGAGAAAAAGCCCCATGAGGAGCGGCTTAAAGAACTGGGCATGTTTAGCCTGCAGAAGAGAAGGCTGAGAGGAGACACGATAGCCATGTATAAATATGTGAGGGGAAGTCATAGGGAGGAGGAAGCAAGCTTGTTTTCTGCTGCCTTGGAGACTAGGATGCGGAACAATGGCTTTAAACTACAGGAAAGGAGATTCCACCTGAACATTAGGAAGAACTTCCTAACTGTGAGAGCTGTTCAGCAGTGGAACTCTCTGCCCTGGAGTGTGGTAGAGGCTCCTTCTTTGGAGGCTTTTAAAGAGAGGCTGGAGGACCATCTGTCGGAAGTGCTTTGAATGTGCTTTCCTGCTTCTTGGCAGAGGGTTGGACTGGATGGCCCATGATGTCTCTTCCAGCTCTATGATTCTATGATTCTATCTTGGCAAGTTGGTTGCTCTCCATCTTTGAGAGGCCTTTAAACAGGTGGATGGGCATTTTTAAAGTGCTTTAGTTGTGTATTCCTGCATGGTACATGATTAGAATAATAGAATCAATAGTGATAAAATTATGTCAGGGGTGATTTGATTGTGCTTTTCCTGCATGGCAGGGGGTTGGACTAGATGGCCCATGTGGTCTCTTACAACTCTATATTTTACTAGCTATGCCCGGCCACGCGTTGCTGTGGCGTTGTCTGGTGGTGTTGGTGAGAACTTGTTGAGGTAGTGGTGGTATTGAATGTCTGTTGTATGGTTGTCCTTATGTTGAGTATGCATTTGGTTGTTTGTGTACTGTGAAAGTGGTGAGGGTAGAGGGGGTCTATGTCCCTGTGTAGTATTGTATAGTATTTATATGTTGTCCATGTGATGTGAATGCTTGGATTGTGTCCTCCTGGGCTGGATGGCCCTTAGGGGACTCTCCAAACCCTTGTGCCTGTCCCCTGGGCTGAGTGGGTTGCTAGGAAACCAAGTGGGTGGAACTTAGCTTTGTAACTGGCAGCAATTGGATAAAAACAATTATTCCTCTCCCTCTAATTAGGACTTTGTTTTTCTTTTCTTTTTGTTGTATCAACCTAGAGCCATGGATGATGGGTTGTGTTGTCAAATTTCAAGGTTGGGGGGCCTGTAGTTTTGTTGTTTTGTCCGCTGCCCTGATGCCATCACTCTTTTATATATATAGATGATTCTATGATAAAGACCCCATTTTACCCCATGTCTTCCAGGCAAGAAAACTGTCAGAAAGTTCTTCCTAATATTTATGTAGTTTTCCTGTAGTTTGAATCCATTGTGTCTCTGAAGCAACAGAAAACAAGATTACGCCATCTCCGAGATGACTTCCTTTCAAATATTTAAACATGATCATCATGTGCCCATTCAGCCATCTCTTCTCCAAGCTGTTTCTCATAAGGATTCATAGTGTTCAGACCTTTGACAATTTTGGATAGCTTGTCAGTATTCTTCTTGAATTGTGATGCCTAGAACTGGCCAGCTTGTCTTATTCTTCGATCATCTCGCCAGCCTCTTGTCATTGGCTTTAGTAATTTTAGTGCTGAAATCCTAATCTACTATAATGCTAGAAACTGGGGGATTGAAGGAACATTTCATGAGGAAGAGCAACGTTCTTATCTGGGGAGCAATTACCTTATTTAACCCGTCTCCCATAGGTACATTCCTGTCAAGGATCCAAATGAAGGCAAATGGTGCAGGAATGGTCAGGACAGATCCAGCAAGATTTCAGCCCTGTTTTCATGTTCGTTGTCATAATATTCCCTTCCAGTCCCACAGCTCTTGAGAAAAAGCCTTCAGGCAGTGGATTCCTTGCTAATCTTTTGGCATTATTTTTAAACCCTTGGCAAATAAAAACCCTTGCTTGTTTTGAACCGGACCACGATGTTCTCAATCATTTTCGAAGTCACCTCGTTGAGGGTTGAACCTACGGTGGTTTAGCAACTCCACACAAGATTTTATTATTCCTTTATTTATTATATCTTGTCCTGAACTGGAAGGTTTCTGGGAGGCTTCCCATTAACTCAGGTTAAACAATTCTAAAAATTATTTAGACATTACAAAAGCATGTAATGTCTAAAGGTTAATATGGCGAATAGAAGAATTCTGGTTGTAAAACTTTTTTGATGTCTCCCTCTTGGCAATGCTAGAAAAAATGGGGGCTGAAGGGCAATTTCATTGGGGACACACAATTCGTTTTTGGGAAGCAGTGTTGTGATGATTCCCTCTGAACTGAGCTTTTTGATCTTTCAGCCATGGTTGTGCTCCACCCCTAGAAAGGAAAATACTTTCCAAATAACATTTCTGGAGCAGATGGCCTGCTTTTGGAAAGAAGCTAAACACACGGATTAGGCTAAGGACCCAACTAGATGAGACAACAGGGAGATATGTCTTCCAAATGTCTGTGGGTTTGCCATTTTTCTAAGGACAAAGTCATTACAAGAAGTCTTGTTTCAAAACAGGGCATGGGAATAATGACAACACTGCAGGGATCCCAAAGACCATCTTGTCTAATCCTTTTCAATCTGCTACTATGCTGGGAGAGAGTTGAAGTCTCCACTCCCCTGTCTAGTTTGAATTCGCTCCCCTCTTTCATTGCATCTCTTCCAATTGTCCCAGCTTGACAGGGACAATCCTGATTCATCCTCCGTCGTCTCTATCTATTTATTTCCTTTATTTTCTCTTTTTCCCCCAACAGACTTTTGAACAACAACCAAATAAAGCACATTGCCCGAGGGTCGTTTGAAGAACTTGAGAACCTGAAATACCTGTGAGTAACTTTTTTCTCTTGATACAGTAGAGTCTCACTGATCCAAAATAAACCGGCCGGCAGAATGTTGGATAAGCAAATATGTTGGATAATAAGGAGGCATTAAGGAAAAGCCTATTAAACATCAAATTAGGTTATGGTTTTAAAAATTAAGCACCAAAACATCATGTTATACAACAAATTTGACAGAAAAAGTAGTTCAAAGCGCAGTAATGCTATGAAGTAATTACTGTATTTACTAATTTAGCACCAAAATATCATGATGTATTGAAAACATTGACTACAAAAATGCGTTGGATAATCCAGAATGTTGGATAAGCGAGAGTTGGATAAGTGAGACTCTACTGTATTTAATATGTTATCACTTAATAAAAGCTTACAACCATGTTGCTGGAATACAATATCAAATCACACATATTTAAAAGTATTTCTGTAGTTTGTGATTTTTTTCCCCTGAAATATATATATATACACAGTAGAGTCTCACTTATCCAAGATAAACGGGCTGGCAGAACCTTGGATGAGCAAAAATCTTGGATAATAAGGAGGGATTAATAAAAAAAAGTCTATTAAACATAAAATTACATTATGATTTTACAAATTAAACACCAAAACATCATGTTTTACAAGAAATTGACAGAAAAAGCAGTTCAATACACAGTAATGTTATGTAGTAATTACTGTATTTACGAATTTGGCACCAAAACATTGCAACATTTACTACAAAAACAATGACTACTAAAAGGCAGACTGCCTTGGATAATACAGAACCTTGGATAAGTGAAGCTTGGATAAGTGAGACTCTACTGTATATACAGTAGAGTCTCGCTTATCCAACATAAACGGGCCAGCAGAACGTTGGATAAGCAAAAATATTGGATAATAAGAAAGGATTAAGGAAAAGCCTATTAAACGTCAAATTACGTTATGATTTTACAAATTAGGCACAAAAACATCATGTTTTACAACAAATCAACAGAAAAAGCAGTTCAATACATGGTAACATTATGTAGTAATTACTGTATTTACAAATTTAGCACCAAAGCATTGCAATGTATTGAAAACATTGACTACAAAAACACTGACTCCTAAAAGGCAGACTGTGTTGGATAATACAGAATGTTGGATAGTCGAAGGTTGGATAAGCGAGACTCTACTGTATACAAATACATATGCATATGCCATCATTTCATCTAAGGACTTATGATGACTCCAGGGATTTCATGATGAGGCAAAGAATCCTCACAGATGATGTTGCCAGTTCTTTCTTCTGAAATATAACCTACAGCACTTAGGATTCGTCAGTGGTCTCCCATCCAAATCATAACCAGAGCTGACCCTGGCTAGCTTTCAAGGTCAAGAGGGATCTGTTGCTTTTACACTGAGTCAGCTCTCCACATTCATTGAAGTGAAAATGGAATACCTGCAAATGAATTTTATATATCAAACCCCAAGTAATCAAATCCAGAAAAAGTCAAACCCATTAATGTGTAGGACTGACTATATAGAGGAAAACGTTGGTAGGAAAGATTTTTTTTTATCATATCAGAAGCGACTTGAGAACATACTGCAAGTCGCTTCTGGTGTGAGAGAATTGGCTGTCTACAGAGACATTACCCAGGGGACGTCTGGATGTGTTATCTGTGAGGCTACTCTCATGTCACTGCAAGCTACAGCTGACAGATGGGAGCTCACCCCATCTTGTGGATTCAAACCAACAACCTTCAGGGCAGCAAACCAACCTTCAGGTCAGCAGTTCAGCCAGCACAAGATTTTAACCTATTGCGGCACCGCAGTTCCTTGGTGAAAAATATATCTATTGTGGAAAACAAAAGCAAATTATAAAAAAGGTAAAGGTTTCCCCTGACGTTAAGTCCAGTCATGTCTGACTCTGGGGGTTGGTGCTCATCTCCATTTCTAAGCCAAAAAGCCGGCGTTGTCCGTAGACACCTCCAAGGTCATGTGGCCGGCATGACTGCATGGAGTGCAGTTACCTTCCCACCGGAGCGGTACCTATTGATCTACTCACATTGGCATGTTTTCGAACTGCTAGGTTGGCAGAAGCTGGAGCAACAGTGGGCGCTCACTCCGCTCCTGGGATTTGAACCTGGGACCTTTCGGTCTGCATACAGGGTTAAAATTACATCTTTGCAATTTCAAATCTTGCTAGAGCCAACTGACCTCTGCTATGGGGTGAAGGGATATAGGCTTGTCTGTAAAACTGCTAGGGCCAGTCAGAGACAGAGAAAGGTCCAGTTAGGAAGAGCCTCTCTTCGACCCTTAAATTTGTGGAAAAAGATGTATTAATTAATGACCATATGTCAATCCTTATTTTCTAAAGATGGTTAGAAGAAACTAGAGTAAGAAAAAAAGTGTGTGGGCACTTAGCCCAGTTCTTGCATCCGGTATCATGTAATAGTAGTAGTATAGCAGTAGATTTCTCATTGTGAACCGTGCTGTAGACATAATTGGTTAAACCTGGATATTCTGGCATTAGTAAAGCAATGAGGATATTAAAAAAACTGGATAGCAGTTAACACTGGAGAGACAGGTGGATTTCTTGTGATTGGTATTTCCATTTTACAAGATGTTTCCCTTATGTCATTATCTTATATATAAACCCACCGGACATCATTTTTAAAAAAATAATAATAATCTGTTCCTTTCTCCCTCTTTTCATAGCTACCTTTACAAGAATGAAATACAAAGCATCCAGCAAAATGCCTTCAAGGGACTCAGTTCCCTGGAACAGCTGTAAGTTGGCCGAATTTTGTGTTGGGAAAAGCACAGAAAGACAGGCAACATTTTAGCCTCTAGGTCAGGCATGGGCAAGCTTTTTTGCTTTGGGGCAGGATTGTGGGTTCAGCTGAGAGGGCTGGGCGGGCCAGTAGGGCAGCTGGGCACACACTGGGTGGAATGGGCATGGGAGGGGGGAGGGCCCAGGTGTTAGGGATTCCTCTTCTTCAGAAGAGGAAGGGGAGCAGGGAAGTGTTCATGAGTCAAAGGGGCAGTTGGAATCTGAGGAGGAGACTTTGCAAGTACCCACTTTTCAGGAGAGGCGAAAGGAAACAGAGCAGAGGCCTTGTTCAGCTAGAATAGCTGCCAGAAAGGCAGCTGAGTAATTGGGAACCGCCCTAGCATCTGTGGGGGAATTCAGGGCTATAAATCAGAAGCAGGTGCAGTCAGCTTTTGGTGGTAACAAATTGACTCTAAAGCCTAAGCCTTCGCTCCTCTTGTGCCTGCTTCGAGTCTGCATCTGGGAAACTACTCCTAAGGATTTATTGCTGTTTCTTTGTCTGAAGTAAGACTGCTACTTGATTTGGAAATTGATTAGAGACTTAAGAACTGCGTTTGTCCTAAGACTTTGCTTTCTTTTGCATTATATCACTGAGTGTGCTATTCTTTATGCTTTCCTGAAGTAAAGTAAATTTCATTTACTTGCCACATTGTTTTAAGGCTGATATTGAAAGACAAAACAGGACACCGGGGCATTCCCATGTTGTCCTCCTGACATAAGGATGGAGCTGCTTGCCCCATCCTTATGCCGGGAGGAAAACGAGACATGTGTTGACTGCCCTGATCTTCCTCTGCCAACCTTCCGGCTGTCCTCTCAGCATTTTGCCAAGAGAACAGCTGAGACATGTAACATCTGAGAGCACTCTGGAGGGCTTTCAATCGCTATTTGTCTTCTTGGACCATCCTCCTAGCATAAGGATGGGGTTGTTTACACTGTCCTTATGCTGGGAGGAGAGCAAGACATTCGGTAGCTGAGAGCCATTCAGAGGGCTCTCAGTTGCTGCATGCTTTCCTCCCCTGTCCTTTCTACATAAGGATGTGGTGGGCCACCACGTCCTTATGCCAAGAGAACAGGGGAAAAGGAGGGCCTGAAGTAAGTGTCCAGTGAGCCGCATCCGGCCCCTAGGCCTTAGTTTGCCTGTGTCTTCTCTAGGTTGTAGTTGGTCTCTGCTATGATGCCAGATGCAAACCAAATTCCTCTGAGAATGGGGGTTACTATTGGTATACATAAGTGGTTTTTGCAGTGTTTCCTCAGCATGGAGGTGATAGTGACCAGCTTGAGGCTCCTTCCCAATTTCTAGAAGCCAAAAAGTGGAAGTGATGTTCGAGCTGTTTCTGGGCTTTGTTTTTCAGTGTTTCTGACCTTTTCGGTGCAGGATGAAGCAACAGCTAAACAGAGAGTCGTGTTTTCTGCATTGTGGAAAGTCCATTGAGGTGACACAATTGCTACCATAAAGGGCGCGAGAGCCATGCTCCTAGACAAAATAAAGAGTTCCTTTCTGGTCCCGGCGATTTAGGAAAGTATGCGCTTCTTCAGAAATGAGCTCATTCAGCACTGTAGCCAAGATCTAATCGCTTGCGAGCGTACATAATCAGTGGCTTTGCTGGTGATGTATGAGGAAGGAATGGCCCAACAATTCCACAACCCCCCCCCCCTTCATTTCGAGTGCTATGTTTTTGGAAATAAATGCCAGAGGCCAAGGAATAAGACACCCGAGGTGTTATTTGGTTTAAACAATGCAGAACAAGGTTTCTAAGCATGCCAATATTTAAAGAGTTTGAGTTGGAAGAACCCCAAGGGCCATTCAGCCCAATCCCATCCTGCCACACAGGAAGACACAACCAAAGCCCTCCTGACAGATTGCCATCCAGCCTCTGTTTAAAAACCTCCAGAAAAGGAGACTCCACCAGACTCCCAGGCTGAATATGCTGCTGTCAAACAGCTATCACTGTCTGGAAGCTTTCCCCAATGTATAGGTGGATTCTCCTTTACTGTAGTTTGAACACTCCTGGCTGTACCCATATCACAATGATAGCAATCCCCAATTACTGAACCGCTATTATTATTATTTTATTGTATGACACAGCAAACAAGATAGATATGCTGGATTTCGCATCACAAAATCACAAGTCGAACACTTCCCAAGTGTCTAGGACTGTGTGATGTATTTTCGGATGATGCGTGCAGATCCCAGCAGGGTGGCCTTTTGCAGTTGGCAGATCATAATTTTGTCAATGCCTATTGTTTCCAAATGCTGGCTGAGATCTTTTTGCACAGCACCCAGTATGCCAATCACCTCCTGGACCACCTGCACTGGTTTCTGCCAGAGTCTTTGAAGTTCAATCTTGAGGTCCTGATAGCGGTTGAGTTTTTCCTGTTGTTTTTCGTCAATGCGACTGTCACCTGGGATGGCAACATCAATGATACAACCCTTTTTCTTTTCCACAACTGTGATGTCTGGTGTGTTGTGTTCCAGAACTTTGTCAGTCTGGATTCGGAAGTCCCACAGTTATCTTTGCATGCTCATTTTCCAATACTTTTGCAGGTTTGTGATCCCACCAGTTCTTTGCTGCTGGTACTTGAGGCATAAGTACCAATGAATCATTTGGGCCACATAGTTGTGCCTCTGTTTGTAGTCTGTGTGATTTTCTTACAGCAGCTGAGGATATGATCAATGGTTTTGTTGGTTTCCTTGCAGAGTCTGCATTTTGGGTCATCAGCTGATTTTTCAATCTTGGCCTTAATTGCATTTGTTCTGATGGCTTGCTCCTGGGCTGCAAGGATCAGGCCTTCTGTCTCCTTCTTCAGGGTCCCATTCGTGAGCCATAGCCAGGTCTTCTCCTTATTAGCTTTTTCTTCAATTTTGTCAAGGAACTTTCCATGCAATGTTTTGTTGTGCCAGTTGTCAGCTCTAGTTTGTAGTGCGGTTTTCTTGTACTGGTTTTTTGTCTGCTGTGCTTTGAGGAGTTTCTGATTTTTGACTTCAATCAAAGCAGGTGGGGGGGGAGGCTTAACTACTCCAATGATGACTGAGGGCTGTGCTGGCGGTAGTGTAACTACTGGCAGGTCCAACCAAGCCAGAGAAGCCTCAGCTGAGGAGCAGAACTAAGAGCACCTAACCCATTAGCATTATGGAGAATCAAACCAAAACGAAGTCTATACTGGCTCGGTCGTCGCCCAGGATAAAAAGGACCGCGGTGGATGCTGCTGATTCTGGACATCCATCGACAAGTGGGCTATGGAATCAAAATACAAATGAACAGTCACAGAAGCGGCAGAAATATATAATGCCAGAAAACCGCACAATTATTATTATTATTACTACTACTACTACTACTACTACTACTACTACTACTATTTATACTCCACATTTTTTTCTCCACAAGGAGACTCAAGGAGCTATGGAAAAGGAAATTGAAAATATTGCTGTCCCAGTAAGAGCACTGCCCTACCCATGATTTCTTTCTTAATTCCCCAAATTTCTAGCATGGCAGTAACCCAAAACTTCCATTTGGCATTTAGAAATGTCACATAACCATGCAAAGGAAAGGGGTAAGAAAGTCACCAAAGGAATGCAAATGAAGTAAATAGATTCTAGATGTGCAGAATTTTCAGTTCTCACTGCCTGAAATGGTAGAAATTTCCAGACCAAAAGGAAAAAAATATGGGAGGAATGAAGTCTTGTTTGGGGATACAATGCCCTCTTGATGCCATTCCAGGAATGTACCAAACTTCAATGCCCAGCAGCAGGAATGGTGAAGGATGTTAGGAATTGTTGTGTGCATTTGGGCTTATAGCTCTGGTTTTAGTTTTATTTAGTTCGTTCCTCCTGCTTTAATAGATTTGGCATCAAAAGGAAATAAAGCAGGCCTTGGAAACATCCCCATAATCTCTAGTGTTTCACAAATGAACAGTGGGGCATATGTGATCAAGCAACCTGAAAATGTGGTTAACGTGGCAAAAGTTATTAATGAGGAAAGCTAGCCAAGGTAGGAAGGGCTGCCGCAGTTTGCTTTTGCCTAAAGAACAAGATTCTGCTTCCTTTCCTCCAGCTGAATTGCCTTTGCACTTGACCTCAGTTTGCAATTGTAGTAATTTGAGAACAAGTGAGAGGAAGAGAGAGAAACTGGGTCATTTTAAAAAGAGCCTTAAAAGTGAGATGTCAAAGGATTAAGTCAGGACTGTCCCAGCCAAGTAAGGACAGCTATAGGATATGCATTACTTTTTTGACAACAATTCCTGGTATCTCTTGGCCATAGTGGCTAGGAGTTACTTTAAATTACTGTTCATAAAAAAGCTGTGTGTGTTTCCATGATCCATCTGCTTTTGGTGCTAAAACAGATTTACATTCCAAGCAGATTGATATATAGCATCAGATGTGAAGATGTGCCATGCTGGGGTTGCACATACATTATTTTATTCCTTTAACTTCTTTCTCCATCCCACCCCTCGTTCCCTTCATTTTCCCACAGAAGCATGGGCCATTTTATATAGCTCACTTTTTATGCCTTAAAGTCAGCACTTATTGCACGGGCACTGCATTTGGTCACGATGAATCTGCCATGCCTCATCATATATACAGATAACAACCTGCTGTGTCTGGGGAGCATATGTAAACCAAATGAGGAAATCTGCCTTGAAGGCCAGACTTTTCCCAGGCCCAAGTTATGAATTTCTAGGCAAAAAACACCTGTTGATTCAGATTTCAGCTGGTCCCATTTGTAATGCTGTATTTGCCTAGTTTTACAATAGCTCATGTTAGCCACCAGCTCCATATGTTTTTATGAATGCAATTGTCATTCTCAGTTGCACTCCACTATGAGTCCGGATTCTGATCTCTTTGGGAGTCATAAATAATAATTCCCAGGCAGGCATTTTTCACTCGGAGTTGCAATTCAACAGATCTATTGAGACTGAAACTGATGCTCTTCTGTTATTTTCCTGGCTGAAGAAATTACATAGCAGATGTTATTTGGGTGGTGGTCACAAATGGGGGCAGTAAGATGGGAAAAGAGAAGAAACAAAAGAAATTATAAGCCTCCAAGAGAATCTGATGTAAAGAAGTGGCATAAGAGTCCTAGAATGTATTTTTAAAACCTTTACTGCAAGTTTTAAAAACACATTACAGTAGAGTCTCACTTATCCAACATAAATGGGCCGGCAGAACGTTGGATAAGCGAATATATTGGATAAAAAGGAGGGATTAAGGGAAAGCCTATTAAACATCAAATTAGGTTATGATTTTACAAATTAAGCACAAAAACATCTGTCAAACAAATTTGACAGAAAAAGTAGTTCAATATGCAATAACGCTACATAGTAATTCCTGTATTTACGAATTTAGTACCAAAATGTCACACTGTATTGAAAACATTGACTACTAAAAGGCAGACTGTGTTGGATAATCCAGAACATTGGATAAATGAATGTTGGATAAGTGGGACTCTACTGTATATTCTTCTTTATTTTAGCAAGACACTGGCAGTGAATAATTCAATCAATTTATCTTCCTCTATATGAGATGCTCTATTGGGGGAATAGCTTTCCTATTGAATTCCTGTCAGTTTTGCAGCTAACAAAGTGGACTTTTCACACACCATCCAATGCTAAATCTTTCTGAATTCCTGATCGTTGAGATACAATCTGTTTAAGAGTTATAAGTTGACTCTCCCTTATCTAATATACTTGGGACCAGAAACATTTTGGATTTTGGATTTTTTTTCCAGATCTTGTAGTACCTATATTTCCATAGCCATATCTAATGAGATGTTTGGGAGATGGGACCCAAGCCTAAACATTAAATTAATTAATGTTCCATATACACACAGCCTAAAGCTAATTTTATGCACAAAATTTGTAATAATCTTATGCACGAAACAAAATTTGAGGACAATGAACCATCAGAAAGCAAGGGTCTCATTATCTCAGCCACCCTCGTGGACAAGTTTGGAGTATTTTGGTGTTCTGAATAAGGGATGTTTAACTTGTCTAACTAAAGGTGTATTTCACTCTTACACCACAGAAAGTTTACTTTGAGGTTGTACAGTAGCAAGAACAAGCTCGAATTAATATTACAGTAGAGTCTCACTTATCCAAGCTTCACTCATCCAAGGTTCTGTATCATCCAAGGCAGTCTGCCTTTTAGTAGTCATTGTTTTTGTAGTAAATGTTGCAATATTTTGGTGCTAAATTCGTAAATACAATAATTACTACATAACATTACTGTGTATTGAACTGCCTTTTTCTGTCAATTTCTTGTGAAACATGATGTTTTGGTGCTTAATTTGTAAAATCATAATGTAATTTTATGTTTAATAGACTTTTTTCTTAATACCTCCTTACTATCCAAACTTTTCTCTTATCCAGTGTTCTGCTGGCCCATTTATCTTGGATAAGTGAGACTCTACTGTATATGATAAATGAAATCACCAGTTATCAGAGGAACTCGTTGACAGATTTCAGCTTCAGTCTCTGATCTAGATATAACTATTGATCATGCATACTGTGAATGACTCGTTTAAAACTATAACAGATACCCTCCTGAAATGATAAATAATTCTGTCCTGTCTCTACCAGAAGTGAGTGAGTGGTACAAGGACAGATGGGAAGAAAGGTGTTAGTATGTTATTTGCCTTGAGTGCCATTAGTGGGAAACAATGGGTTAAAAATGAATAAAATAAATGAGCCACACACCAAAGTTCTCCTCTATAGAGGGCTATTTTTGTCCTCTTCTAGACCTTGGCCAACCTCACAATACCCTTTACCAGAGGCACCTGATGAATTCAGATTCTGCTCCAGCTCTAGAATATGCCGAAACCTATTTCTCAACAGGTTCAGAACCTTGGATAGCTCCTTGAAAGCTATCCAAAACCTGAGATACCTCCATGTTAAGAAAAGGCTGTCCCTGAAATTGATTCACTGCACCAGTGACATGAGAACCAACCACCACTGCCCACAGAAACCTTCCTCCGGAAAACAAAGCTTTCCCAAAATTAAAAATTGCACCCCCAAGTATCTGGGATTTGATTTGCTGCATAAATGCAATCCATCTTGCCTTGCTTTAGACAAATGGAAATCAGATTTTAGAAATTGGTATGATGTTTTCCTGTGGTACATTAAGATGTACCAACATATGGTCGAGAAATCTAAGCATGTGCTCATATGTGTCATTTTCTCTTTCAGTTATCTGCATTTTAACAACCTTGACGCCTTGGATCCAGATACTTTTAGTGACCTGCCCAAGCTGGAACGACTGTAAGTCCTGACTGATGGCTGTCAAGGGATTGTCTACCATTGGCCTGTATGCTTTGCTTTAGAGTCCTAACAGGGAGGTCTCATTGGGAGAGTAGAGCAAGGATCAGCTGGTGGAGAGACTTCCAAGTCACAAGCACAGCATCAAAATGTTGCAAAGTTTGTGAGTAGGCAGTTTCATTGCACTGAACCATTCCAGTGCCTACTGTTTTTCATTGAAGTGCCGTGTCTTCTCATTTTCTCTTTAAAATCCCATAATGGATCCACTTGACAACATTTGGGTGCAATCTATCTTCTAGGGACAGTGATGGGAAGCATTCAGCCTCTCAGTGTGATTGTGTCATAGTTCCCAGCATTCTGCACCATTGGATACACTGGCTGCTGGGAGTTGCAGTGGCCCAAAATATGATTACACTCAAATTAGTGCCTACTGGGAGCCTTGGGAGAATAAGGGTGGGATGCTGTCTGCTTGGAAAATAAAAAGTAGACTGTGTTTGAGATATTATTATTATTATGTTTATTTATATCTCGCTTTATCTCTTCAAAAGGAGACTCAAAATGGCTTACAATTAAAAGTATGACCACATAATTTAAAATATACAAATCTGCAAACATTAGCCAGATGAAGCCTGAGAGTCGGCATGCAACTCCTCTAATTCTCACTTACATTTACACATTTTGGAAAATAATTGCACCCTGCACAATTTAGCATTTAAATGTTACTACAGTCCCTTTACTCTTGTTTTAGGCCAGAAAAAAAACCTCATGATTGTCAGAGTAATTTGCACCGTAGCAGCAGTTGTATGTTGTCAATGGAGCGCAGAATGAAGAGACGTCAGAAACGATGTTAAAAAATATATACAAAGCTTTACTTTACAAGACAAACAGACATGCAGATGAACACAGGCTTGGCTTTCACTCTAGGCAGACACAAACTCAGAACAGAACAAGATCTCAACTGACGATTGTACATTGCAATCAGTAATGTACAAACACACTTGAGTCTGGATACTCCCAAGATTCCAGCCACACATCAAGGTCAACACAGCTTCTCAGTCATCAACTCTTTACAGACTATAGCATACTCTGGATGATGCAACCTGTATGCAATACATGCCAGACACAAATTTCATTTAAAGACTACTAATACACAAATTAACAATGGTTTGGCATCCTGTTGAGCAGTTGTGAATGCATTAACCAGATTTACAGATCAGTATTCAGGTTTAAGATTGTAGTGCTATTGTTGTGATTATGAGTACTCCCCTCCACCTATTTTAGTGACTGAGGTCTGTTTTGCTAGTAATCAAGGTATTGTGAGATGTTATTTGTAGTAGATTAGACCTCTGTCACTCTGTTTTGCTACTAACTTTTTCAATAGCCTTGGGAAACTGGATCACAAGACTATAGGAAATTCCAAATAAGCAACTGTATCTTTGGTGTGCAATCTCAGCCCCACAAGAAATGATTAAATCAGGATTTAGATGGAGATAGGAACCACATATGGCTCACAGACTTCATTACAGTTTTAAAGCTTCACCTTTAAATATGGCTTCTTTTTTGTGTGTTTCTTGGAAGATGACCTTAACAAATTCTAAGTAATGCTCTGGCATCCTTCATTATCCCCAATGCAGCTTCTTGCACAACAATCGGATTTCCAGGATCCAGCCAGGAGCCATCGCCCGACTGGAATCTCTGAAACGTCTGTAAGTGGAAAGCAGCTGTTGCAAAGAACGGCTAATTATTGCATCCTCCATCAACTGTCCGGAATGACGGCAAAAGCAGATCCAGTTGCAGCAAGTGCTTAGCTGTACCTGTGGTGCTTTGATAGCCTTGAGACCCCACATGTGGCAGGCCTTTTCTTCTATGGCAACCACATCAGTAGGCTTCAGCCACCCGTGCAGATTTCTTCCTTCTTGGGAGAGGAGGGGCTCTAGTACCCTCCAGTTTTTAGCTGAAGAAGCGGTAAAGCATGCCCTTTTCAATATTATATTTCATTATGCCTGATCTTTGCACTAACCATTCTGTTTGGAAAATTGTGGGAGTTGTCGTACAAAAAGGTAACTTTCCCAAGCAGTGGCGGGATGTCCCCGTTTCAATTTCCTGCCTCTATAGATCTCCTGGATCATGATCAACAGAACTAGGATTCCTCTTTCTGGTTTCTAAAGGGCCAATTATTAGTGAATACAGTATCACTCCCATATCCACAGGACTGCATTCATGGTTTTCATTTATTTACATCCAACTAAATATGTCCTTCCTAAGCACTTTCTTAGATCTCTAGTGTGTCTTTATGGTATTTTTGAATCAATAGGTTTCGCTATTATCCAAAATTTCACATAGCCACACAGTGTACCTCCTGTGGATATGGGGCCATACTCTATTCCGAAGCAGCAACTGATCCAGACAAGTGACCGTCATGTCACCTCTTGGACTTCTCTCCAAAGTAAACATACCCTGCTCCCTAAGCTGTTCTTTATAAGGACTCATGGTTTCCAGGCATTTGATCATTTTAGGTGCCCATCTCTGGACTTACTAATCTAGTTTACTGCTCTACTTACTAATATCCTTCTTGAATTATGATGCTAAGACCTGGACACTGTATTCCAGATGAGCAGAATAGAGTGGGACTATTACTTCCTTCTATCTAGACACAAGATTTCTGTTGATGTAACTTAGTATCACGTTGGCTTTTTAGCAGTGGAACTCTCTGCCCCGGAGTGTGGTGGAGGCTCCTTCTTTGGAGGCTTTTAAGCAGAAGCTGGATGGCCATCTGTTGGGGGTGCTTTGGATGCGATTTTCCTGCTTCTAGGCAGGGGGTTAGACTGGTGTCTCTTCCAACTCTATTATTCTATGATTCTAGCTCTTTCACATGTACTGTTTTCTTACTGTTTCTACATCTCTATCTGGGAGCGTTGAAGCAAACATAACATATCTCCTTTATTCACTTTATAAGGCGACTGGATTCCAATGCGCTGCTGTGCGACTGTGACCTGATGTGGCTGGCGGAGCTGCTGAATAAATACGCCATCCAGGGCAATGCCCAGACTGCTGTCACCTGTGAGAACCCAAAGGAGCTGCAAGGTCGTTCCATTGTCAGCTTGACCACACAAGAATTTCACTGTGGTAAGCCACCTGACAATAAGACCCTAAAACAAAATGTTGTAATTTTATGATATCCTGTGTGGTTGTCACATTGCAGTTGCAAAGCAACTCCAAACTTCCAACATTTCACAGATGAAAACCAGGATGCTTGTGGCCACCAATCACAGGGTGGCCTAGGTGGCAAATGTTATTACTAAGGAAGGACACACAAGCTAGGAAAAACTACAACAATTTTCTTTTGTCTGCACCAACTGGGAAGGGCAAGGCTTTATCTTTCCTGTTCCACTTGCTGCCAGCATTTAAACACAAACATCTTTTGCACTTTCAACTCGTTTGTAGCAATGGAAGTAAGTTGAGGACAAAGGGGGAAATGGGAGGAAAAGAAACAAACTGGAACATCATAAGCCCCTTCCACACAGCTGTATAAAATCCACATTGAACTGGATTATATGGCAGTGTAGACTCATATAACCCAGTTCAAAGCATATATTGTGGATTATCTGACTTGATATTCTGGGTTATATGGCTATGTGGAAGAGCCCTAAGTCTGACTCCCACACCACTCCTTTCCGATTTAGTTTTTCTGAATAATCAGAAATTGGAAAATTGCAACTGAGAACTTCCTAGACTTTGACTCTTCAGCTCAGTGCCAGTGGTTACGCTGGCTGGGAATTCTGGGAGTGGTCATCCAAAAAAAGACCTTCCCTTAGCATTGTGAACATTTGGTGGCCAAAATACAAATATGTGTTGTGATTCAGCTCCCTTTGGGAACTTACCTTTACTAAGATTTAGCAAGGTCTAGTTTGCAATTTCAAGATGCAGCTTTATAATGAACACACCTGCATAGGTATGCCATACCCTCTAACTGATTGAGCAAGGACAGTTCTGTTTAATCCCACTTTTTCAGCTGCCTTAAAGGCTTTCCACACAGTCATGTAACCCAGAATATCAAGGCAGATGATCTTACAGGTCCTAAGAGCGCCTTCTGCTCTTAAGTGAAACATTATTTATGGCATGTTTCAGAGAGCCCTCGCATCACAACGGAGCCTCAGAATGTGGATGTCACACTGGGCAACACCGTCTATTTCATCTGCCGGGCAGAAGGTAACCCAAAACCCAAGATCATCTGGCTCCACAACAAGTAAGTCTCGAATATCATATATACTCATGTACATATCAATCACATGATTAAGCCGAGGGCAGGTTTGGGGGACAAAATTGTGGATTTTGATATGGTCACTGGACCTGCTTCAACTTGTGAATATCTTTCTTGAATCGTAGTGCCCAGAACTGGACACAGTGTCATTGCAGGTGAAGTCTGAGCAATGCAGAATATAATGGTACTAATATTTCTCTTGTTCTGAACAATACACTCCTACTGGGCTGAGTTGTGGTGCAGCTGGTTAGTAGCCAGGAGCAATAAATGACCACTGACCGTGGTCGAGGGTTAAAGTTCCCGACCGTTAATAGCTTAGCTTGCTGTTGACTTAAGCAGCCCGAAAGCAGATGTGCTTGCAAGTAGAAACTTCTAGCTACTGCTTAATGTGGGGAGGCTAATTTAACTTAATTAATGACACCATAAAACTGCCGACAGTGTGCGAAGATCATGAGGAAGTACTACCATCAAAAGAACTCGGTGTCACAGTACTTGGATGATGAAGTGGCAGCTCCCCCTGTGGCCAGAATCGAGCATACCCTCATGAAGCCGGAAGCTGGAAAATGTTAAATAGTCTCTGTTTGTTTTCTGTATATATCATATGTCTGATAATGGCATTGAACATTTGCTATGTATATGTGCATTATAATCTGCCCTGAGTCCCCTTTGGGGTGAGAAAGGTGGAATATAAATACTAGAAATAAACAAATAAATAATTTATGCAGCCTAGAATTACATTGGCTTTTTTGACTGCCGCATCACATTGTTGACTCATATTTTGCTGTTAATATTTTGTGTTTTAATAACGTTTATTTAAATTATGGCCTGTTTAAATTGTTTTATTATTATGCTTGTTGTTTTACTGTTGATTTATGATGTTAATGATTGGGCTTGTCCCCATGTGAGCTGCTCCGAGTCCCCGTTGGGGAGATGGAGGCGGCATACAAAAATAAAGTTATTATTATTATTATTACTCTTCTTACAAGCTGTCTACTCATCTTAAATGATAGAAGGGACCTTAATGATTTTAAGGACCAAGTGAGTGCCTATGTGTGAGTGTAGGAGACAGGAGGCATACTGTAGCTCCCAGCCACTCTAGCTCAGAGTGCTGGGAATTGCAGCTTACCATAACCTGTAGGTTTATATGATTCCCGCTCCTGATTTACTGCTTCTTTTTTCCTGTTTCTCAGCAATGAAATTGACATGAGGGAGGACGGACGGCTGAACCTGCTACAGGATGGAACCTTAATGATCCAAGACACCAGGGAGTCAGACAAAGGCATCTATCAGTGCATGGCCAAGAATATTGCAGGCGAAGCCAAGACTCAGGAAGTTGTCCTACGCTATTATGGAAACCCATGTATGTGTTGATCCTGAAAGTCCCCTGAAAGTTAAGGCTTTGCTAATGTGTCTCTGAGTCTGGATAATTCAATCCCCTTTTTTTTCAGTAAGAGGGTGCATATTATAATAGCTTCATTCTACTTTAATTTAGGATTAACAATAGTTTGATTCTGCTTTAACTGACCCAGTGTAATAGAGTGATTTGAACAGTGGAGGATAACTGTAGCTCAGGGTTCAATTTCTCTGCTCAGCCATGGAAACACAATTGAGTAGCCTTTGGACAGTCATAGAAAACCCAATAATAGGGTTACCATAACTCAGAAATGGCTTGAAAATACCGTATATACTCGAAGACAAGCCGAGTTTTTCAGCCCTGATTTATGAGCTGAAAAAGTCTCCCCCAGCTTATAATCAGGTCAAGGCCAGCAACATAGCCTGCAGGCTGTTGCTTGCAATATGTGATCTATTTCTCTCTTCTCCCTTATCAGTGTGTTTACTTTTGCAAAGCCTCCCTTGCTCTTAATCAAGGGAATGTTTTGAAAAGAGAAAGACACCCTTGCAAGTCAGGAAGAAGAAATATATATTCATTAATCTTATGAAAGCATTTTCCCCTGAAATATTTGTTAAACTCTCCTACAGATATATAGGCATTAACCCCTTGCAAGCTTTTGCCATCTCTATGTACCTTTATATGTGTATCTATCTATATACATTAATTTTATATATGAATTTATCCTCATATGTTTGCTAGTCTCTGCAAATATGTATATAAAGAGAGATGTCTGGATAGATTTGAATATATTCTTACCTACCTATATATAGGGCTTGCAAATATTACAGGGGGGAAATGAACATACAAATATATACCGTGTTTCCCCGAAAATAAGACAGTGTCTTATATTAATTTTTGCTCCCAAAGATGTGCTAGGTCTTATTTTCAGGGGATGTCTTATTTTTCCATGAAGAACAATTCATATTTATTGTTGAAGGAAAAAAAATGAACATTTATTATATACTGTACAGTAGTTGTCATCACAAACCAGCATAACCAGACAAACTGTGAATCCTATCAAGAATTTCTTGTTACTACCAATATTTCCATGTACAACTGGTATGTACATTTACCAATCCGGTATGCTCTGGTGGTCTGTTTGGCAGGCGCTGGGCATGCTTCCAAACAAAAACTTTGCTTTCGGGGGTGGTCTTATATTTAGCAATTCAGCAAAACTTCTACTAGGTCTTATTTTTCGGGGATGTCTTATTTTCGGGGAAACAGGGTATAGACATGTCTAGATAGATGTGTGTGTATTGGGTTTGCAAATATTGTAGGGGAAATATGCGCATGCACACACACACACAGGGGATTTGCAAATGTTTCAGGGGGAAATACATATGTGAAATTAGTATCTATAATTATAGATCTATATCTAGCTCTGCATTGTTTATATAAGCATCGAATGTTTGCCTGTTACTATGTTGGAAGCTAGCCTGAGTCTCCATGGGGAGATAGGATGGGATCCAAATGAAGTTTATTATTATTATTATTATTATTATTATTATTATTATTATTAGGTTATTGTTGATACCATATTGTTTTTGTTGCCCCTACTTTTCCACTTATACAGCTAGTTTATTGTTTTTCTTTGAAATATGGTAAATATTCAAAAACATTTAACCTACTGATGCCTCGATTAATGAAATTTTATTGGCATCTATTTTTATTTTGAAATTTACTCGTAGCTGCTGCATTTCCCACCCTCGGCTTATACTCGAGTCAATAAGTTACCCCAGTTTTTTGTGGTAAAATTAGGTGCCTCAGCTTATATTTGGGTCGGCTTATACTCGAGTATATACGGTACACAACAGCCTCTAGATCAGGGGTCCCCAAACTAATGCAGCCCTCCAAGGTCATTTACCTGGCCCCCGCCCTCAGTTTTATAATATAATATTTTATATCATTTTAAATAATATAATATATTGTATATACATATAATATTGATAATAATATTATAATGTTATACGATATAATATTATTTACATATAATATTACAGTATAGTGGTATAGTTCAATATAGTAATATATAATGCTAATATTTTGCTATGCTACTAATATAATATATTGTATGTACATACAGCTGCTCTGAGTCCCCTTCAGGGTGAGAAGGGCGGGATATAAATGTAATAAATAAATGTAGTAAATGAATAAATAAATAATTTTAGACAGGCTCGCCCAAAGTCTGAAATGACTTGAAGGCACACAACAACAACAACAACAACAACAATCCTAATTAACTTGACTATCTCATTGGCCAGAAGCAGGCCCACACTTCCCATTGAAATCCTGATAGGTTTATGTTGGGTTACAATTGTTTTTATTTTAAAATATTTTATTGTATTGCTCTTTCATAGTTGTTGTTGTTTTGCACTACAAATAAGACATGTGCAGTGTGCATAAGAATTTGTTCGTTTTTTTTTCCAAATGATAATTCGGCCCCTCCACAGTCTGAAGGATTGTGGACCGGCCCTTGGCTTTAAAAGTTTGAGGACCCCTGCTCTAGATTATAGTGACAATGTCATAGACAGAACGCCGCCAAATAGAGTACAACACAGTTTATTAAAGTTACATAACACAAAATGCCCATAGAAAACAAAGGACTAGGCAAACACTTGTCTTCAGTGTGAAAAGTAACAAAAACAGCTCTGTTTGAACTAAAACGGTTCGAAGGAATAAACCGGATTAAACAGGAGTTTAATCCGGATTAACTCAAAAGTGCTTACTTCAGCCTGGCAGTTTAAACAAACAAAAGTTGGTAAACAAAGGTCAAAATGTACATCAAAAGCTGGCAGCAGATTCCTCTCTGCTACCAAAAAGCTACAGATGAGTAACTCAGGCTGTTACTCCTCCGTGCAACGAGCGAAATCCGGGTCCAGGCACATCAATCAGGATCACGGCGGTCAGCGGGGTCCCAGTCCGGTCCGAGGTCGAAAGCCAAGTGCGGGTGTCTAGAGTTTCACGAGTTCCACCGATAGCCACAGAAGGGATAGTCCAAGGTCGTAGTCAGTCAGTCAGTCCAGCGTCAATCCAGAGTAGGTAAATAATGTCCGTCAAAAAGACGACGGAGGTCCAAGCTATCAAGATTAAACACAAGTTGCACAGAAAAACCCCACACAGTTCCTCCCGCCATCTCTGCCCAGTGTCCTTGGTAACTTACGTATCCAGCAACGAATCACACCCGTCTTCAGGAAGTTCCCAAACAAGAGCCCAAGCGTTCGTCCAGATTACCTTGCCCAACGCAATTAGCCATTGATCCTAAACCCCATTTTATCCCAGTTCATAACTCCTCATCGCTGTCAGCTGCTATCCTAAGTCCAGGTGCCTCATCATCATCATCCTCATCAGAGCTAAAACACCTTTGACTACACCCCACAGCATCCCCAGCTGCGGATCCCGCTCCATCCCTCCAGCCCGTCCATGGGTCTGATCCTGCAACCCGCCAATCGCCTCCCATGCTATCATTGCCGGTGACACCCAAATCCTCCCTCACACGAGTCCACTCCATGTCATCCTCCTCTGAGCTAACCATCTCTTCCTCCATTCCCTCAGTAAAACCCTCAAATGAGTCTTCATCTGTTGGTTCTGCAAATAAGTCCCGGAGCCGTTTCCTTTCACGCTTCTCAAAAGAGTCTGACTCTCGAGGAGTCTTACGACCCCGTCTCCCAGTACCGGAGCCAGAAGGCTCAACCATAACAGACAATGTGCCTATAGAATACTGGAATTTGTAGTTTGGTGAGAGGCCTGGAAGTTTTGGGGACAGGGTTATAGATAATGTTCCTAAAAATTCTAAGTAGGTACTTCCCCAAACTTGAATCCTGGGATTCCTTAGACATCTTATCACTTTAATGTCACTCTAATCCTGTCATTACATACAATTCTATAGTTAGCAGCCATGACAGTTAAAATGGAATCAAATTGCTACACCTGTATAGTGGAGATGTACTCTAAGTGTGGTTGTTTTTGCTTCCAGCCAAGCCAAGCTTTGTGATCCAGCCTCAGAATACAGAGGTCCTGGTTGGAGGAAGTGTGACCCTAGAATGCGGTGTCTCTGGGAACCCTCCTCCTCGTGTTATTTGGGTGCTGAGCTCGGGGTCTCCTTTGCCGCAGGATTCGCGCTTCACCATCACCGGCTCCGGAGGCCTCTACATCCAAAACGTCACCTTCTCTGACCAGGGGCAATACAGCTGCAATGCCAGTAACAGCGAAGGCTCCATCCAGGCCACAGCAAACGTTATAGTGCAAGGTGACTCAATGTGTTTTAACATAATCTCCAACTTGTTCCTATTTGACACGGACAACCCCAATTAATCCTTTGCAGGCCTTCTTTTTCAGCTGTTTTAAAAATGACCTGTTTCTCTCCCCTCTTTCTGCTTTCACCCTTCATCCTCACCATGCTTCAATTTCTGCAAGCTGAGTTCAAAGAGCAAGAGTAGTTTGCACTCGGCTAACTCAGTAATACTCAAAGGGAAGGGTGGGCAGTTCAGAATAGAAGCTTCATAAATAGGAAGATTCTTGCAAACCCAAAACATACTTAGACGTCCCTGCCATCTGTTCAGTGTTACTTACTGTATTGCAAAAATGTGAAATCTCTCATAACAGAAATCTTTATTTATTATGTGGGATTTCCTGGGAAAGCATATATAATCCACATGGGCCTCTCTAGCCAACAGGGAGGGGAGGGAGGTTTAGGAAGGCAATGTGGTTAATAAACATTCATATTTCTATACACCATGGGTGCCAAAATGTCTTTGCTTTCTATTGATTTTGGAGACCTAAATAGGCATGCCTGCTGCTTTAAAAGAGCATATTCCAAAAGTCCTATAATTGCAGAATAACGGTCCTTTCCAGTGAGGGTAGGCTCTGTCAGTACTTTCCTTCTCTCAAATAGCTGTACATCAAAATATTTCACTTCTGCATCCTCAGTTCAATATGGGTTGAATGTGCAACTCAGTTGTGGCATAAATTACTTTGATTGGTGTATTTTTTTAAAAAAAAAATACATGCTGCTTTTCAGATATGCAAACTACCAAAGCCATTTTTTAAAAATTAAAACAGGAGCAGAGTGATAAAGATCAGCGCAATACAGCTAAAGATGATTGTAACAGGGAAGAATTTAATCCTGTTTGCTCCAAAGTGTTACCATCTGGAAAAGGATGGGTTTGGGTTATGTTGAAATGAAGTGCTACTATTTTGACATATCCTAATAAGAATGGTGTCTAGAGAAATGAAATTTGCCATTTTCGATCAGTCTGATTTATCTTCCATTCTTCTCCATCTTGTTTCTTTCCATCCTCAGATACTCCAAAGTTTTTGGTCATGCCTACAGATCAGACTGTCACAGAAGGTCAAAGCGTGGACTTCCCATGTTCTGCTGAAGGTCATCCTCTGCCCGTAATTGCCTGGACAAGAGCAGGTATTTTGAGTGTATTAGCTTCTTCTGTCCATAAATTTGGTGCCCACAATTTCACTTCCCCACACGCAAAATATATTCTCTCCTGGAAGTGTTTGTGGGCCTTCAGTCCTCCAGTGCGATGGTGTGGTGTGCTTCTGATGCCAGACATACAGCTCACGTATATCCAAAATGCAGGATTCGCTATTATCTGTGGTTTCAGGTATCCAGAATGGTATCCATCCTCTGTCGATATGGGAATCATACTGTATATAACAGGCATGGGCAAACTTCGGTCCTCCTTCCAAGAGGTGCTTGGGAGGTCTCCTTGCCTTTATGAGAATTGCTCATTAATAAAAAAGCAACTGAGAAGTTGAACTTGGACGTAAATTCAGAAGTTGCATGAAACATTCCTGTTGCAGACAACTGATCTGATCTGCTCTATTCATGTCTTGGTCTGTTTGACCTCAGACCTACTATTTTTACCCTTCTGGATCACACCAAATGGACTGTGTTCAGCTCATACTCTTTGGTTCAGCTCATACATCTACTTTCTGGCAACTTGTTTTATCTGAACCTTGAGGGACAGTGGAAAATGGGTTAGGCTGCTGTTTGCTGATTATTTGAACAAACCACTTTGTGCTGCTGCTGGGATTAGGACAAGGGGATTGTTGAGGATAACGTGGAAGCAAGGACCACTACGTTGATCCCACAGGAGTGAAAACACAAATAAATAACCAAGAATTGATAAATACATGATCAAAGAAGCTATAGTATAGCATGCCTCAGACACATCATGGAGAGAGTTGCAATAAGACATCTCTGTTTCTTTATGCATTTTGGTTTTTACTTGTACAGTTAGAAAACCTTTACCTTTACTTTTACCTGGTACAGTAGAGTCTCACTTATCCAAGCCTCATTTATCCAAGTTTCTGGATTATCCAAGCCATTTTTGTAGTCAATGTTTTCAATATATCGTGATATTTTGGTGCTAAATTCGTAAATACAGTAATTACAACATAACATTACTGCATATTGAACTGCTTTTTCTGTCAAATTTGTTGTAAAACATGATGTTTTGGTGCTTAATTTGTAAAACCATAACCTAATTTGATTTTAATAGGCTTTTCCTTAATCTCTCCTTATTATCCAAGATATTCGCTTATCCAAGCTTCTGTCGGCCCGTTTAGCTTGGATAAGTGAGACTCTACTGTACATCTGGCCAAATACATTTTCATATTTATAGTGTGACTATAACTGTTCTCTCATTACAGCTGTTCAGAGCTCAGAAAAGTTGATTTGGGGGACACAGGATTGTTGTCCAAAATGTCCTTTACAGCTGCTCCCACTATGGATCAATAACATTGTTTCGTTGAGATTTTAGCCATCATTCAGAATGCCTTGCCCTCCTGCAGAAGAAAAAAGGAAATTTCATGTGTTGGGCTATGACTGTGAAGAGCAAGCTTCAAATCCCTACTTGGCTGGATAATCTTGGACATGTCACACTCTCTCAGCCCCAGAAAACCATGTGATAAGTTGAAAATGACTTGAAGGCACTTGACAACATACAGATTTTTTTCTTCTGGATTAATAATGCAAGAAGGGTAACTCAGACGCCTCAGACTGTAAATACCGAAGTGGCTCTTGAAACTTAATTAGTGTTTATTTTCTTTATTTTCTTTTTCCTGGACTGCTTTGGAGGGATTAGCATTTGGATTTAAGCCTACAGAAGATCTGAATTGGGGTTAAAGGAATGGTGCAACAAAGTTCTGAAAATCCCAAACTCTCAAAGCCGGCTAAGGAATCACTGACACCCAGAAAGGCTTTGCAATACTTGACATCCTCCTGTTTCAGTTTCTTGGCTTTGACACCACCATGGAAAGCTTGCTTGTTCACACCTGAATGAATACAGGATTAAGGGTTTAATCATCTCTTTGTGGCACAGTGGTGTTTGTACAAGAAGCCTTATGCAGGACTTAGGCTTTCCATTGTTTTCCTGGAGTCTTATTCTTACCCCAATTTACCCTTGGAATACTTTCCTGCCAAACCAATGTTCCTACTAGTCTTTTGAAGCCCTGAACAGACCTCCCTGAGTGACAGGGATTTCTAGGCAAGATTTATTTATTCAGAGGGGAATTGCAATTGCTTTCCTATGAAGCTGAGAGAGTGATTTGCACAAAGACACCCAGTAAGTTCCCATCGCTGAACTGGGATTCAGACCCTAGCCTCCCACTATCCTAGTCCAATAAATCAATATGCAATCCTGGCTCTTAGGCTTTGTTTCCTCTCCTTTTTCTGGAATGGCCCAGTTATTGGCAAGAAGAGCTTCAAGCCAATGGTATCATTAGTGAGTTGTGGAGGGCACAAACCATAGCTGGTAACACAATAAATATTTTTGTAGTGTTTCAGCCGAAATGTATTACTTTTTATAAGAGCATCCCTGTAGTTCAGATTACCAAACATTTCACATTGTTGACACATTTTTTTTCGACATGCATCATTTTGTGACACAGTAATTAAGTTTTCCTAGCAAACCAAAGGTTAAACCAACCTCTTATAAGAGATGCAGACATGTACATAAAATATAATAATGAAATGTATGGGGACACAACATAGCTCATGAAAACCTTTCATTTGTGTGTGTATAAAACTAGCTTTGCCCGGCCACGCGTTGCTGTGGCTTATGAGAATCCTTTGTTGGCCAGGTGGAGTAGCAGTGAATAGCTTTGCAGTCTCAAAGCCTGGCCGTTTTCTGGAGTAGCTGGAGCTGTTTGTTGTATGAACGTAGAGGTATGGATGAGGGGTTGTGCTGCCAAGTTTAGTGTTTCTGGGATGTGTAGCTTTGTTGTTTTGTCCTAGGCCGAAATTTCATTACCCTTTTATATATAGAGATTTGCAAAAATATAACATACATTTTCAAGATTTTTGTCATTTCTTGTTATGTTTGCACAACATACCTACACACTGCATCCAACACAATAATGTGTTGCAATACTCAGTTTGGAAAGTTCTGCTGCAGCTTGATATGACCATAAGAAGCCATAAGCTCCATGGCTTAATATTCTGGAGTCATGGGAGTTTGACTTTTTCAAAGTTTTCAGCCTTCTCCTTTAAAGAGTGCTTGTGTCTCACCAACTCCCAGGATGTGGCCAAATTTTCCTTCAAAGAAGAGGTGCCTCGTCCCTCTGGAATCTCATCACAAAATCCTCAAGAAGCCAAAAACACTATTTGAATGCTACCCCATTAACTTGCTACCTTTTTTTGTTTAGGTGGCCCATTGCCAAGTGATCGGAGACACAGCATCCTTGCCACGGGTACCTTAAGGATAGTCCGGGTTGCCCTTCACAACCAAGGCCAGTACGAGTGCCATGCCATCAGCGCAATCGGTGTCCAAAGCGTCCCAGTCCAGCTCTGGGTGACTCCGCGAGGTACGTATGAATATAGATCAAGCATGGTCAAACTTCGACCCTCCAGGTGTTTTGGACTTCAACTCCCACAAGTCCTAACAGCCTACCGGCTGTTAGGACTTGTGGGAGTTGAAGTCCAAAACACCTGGAGGGCCAAAGTTTGAACATGCCTGACTTAGATTGTTCCATCATTCCCTTGGATCTCTTGTCTCTTGAAACCTTCTCCCAGCCTTCGTTGTCTCCAGCATGTCCATGTCCCACTCTATTTCTTGTTCAATCCTAAACAGTGATTCCGGTGTTTCTCCATCCTCCACAAGATATGGCAGCAGAGACTGGGCAAGACATTGAGATCCCATGTGCTGCCCAGGGAGATCCACAGCCCATCATCACATGGGCCAAGGTATGAAGTATGAACATTTACTACCTAACTTCTGGTTGAATACCTTCTAACATTTCACAGATGGAAACCAGGGTAGAAGTGGCTAAGCAACACCAGCTTGTGGTCAAAGTGGCAAATGTTATTAATGACGAGAAATAGAAAAGCTGCAGCAGTTTGCTTGTGTCTGAGTATCCTGGGAAGGCAAGATTCTGCCCCTGTCCTCTTTCCTCATAGAGTTTTGTAGTTAAAACTTGGTTTGCAACAATGGAAGTAAGTGTTGTAGCTTAGCCTGAGCCTGAGATTGGGCCCATTCAGCCAGTCATCGTCCCTGCACCTGCTTTGTCAGAGGACTCTGGGTTTGGACCTGACATGCAGCCAGAGTCTGTTCCAATAGATTCTGGGACCAGAGACAGAATGCTTGCAAGCAGGCATTTTGAACCACATTCTTCTCCACAGTCAAGGCCAGTTCACCAGGTGCCAGATGGACATTCTAGTTTAGAAGAGGATAATGAGTTTGATAGGATCAGGCAATAACTCACTGAAGGAGGGAACGAGAATGTTTACAGAGAAGTAAACAACTGCTTTTGAAGCGCTCTAATGAATAGTTTTCTCATGAGAGAAAGTTTTCTCATGAAAGAAAGACCTTGGTTTTCCCTTAAATGTCTGGTTCTTCTCTGCTATAGCAGCATCTACTGCTTTTGAAGCGCTCTAATGAATAGTTTTCTCATGAGAGAGTTTTCTCATGAAAGAAAGACCTTGGTTTTTCCTTAAATGCCTGGTTCTTCTCTGCTATAGCAGCAACTACTGCTTTTGAAGCGCTCTAATGAATAGTTTTCTCATGAGAGAAAGAGTTTTCTCATGAAAGAAAGACCTTGGTTTTTCCTTAAATGCCTGGTTCTTCTCTGCTATAGCAGCAACTACTGCTTTTGAAGCGCTCTAATGAATAGTTTTCTCATGAGAGAAAGAGTTTTCTCATGAAAGAAAGACCTTGGTTTTTCCTTAAATGCCTGGTTTTTCTCTGCTATAGCAGAGGTGGCAACATTGCAATTCAAGAGAGAAAGATCTTTGCTCTGTGTTCCTGTATATTCTTGCAGCTGTGGATTTTGCTTCAAGTTCCAGCCTTGTTTTGCCTTTATAATGGCACTTTATAGCCATCATAGCTGAGTGGCCACCCTTCCCTGATGACATGATATATTTGCACTTTTAGCACTTTGGCCTAGATCCTTTGAATCCAAGCCATGATTTTAACTCTTTATCTTGTATGTGGTTTTTTATGACTTGCTTTTATTGTCTGTGTCACGACCCAGGCTACAGAGCACCAATAACCATACGCAGAGGCCAGATTCTATCTAATATCTTTATTAAGAAAATATATAAAGTTAGTAAAAGCAAATGTAAAAGTTAGTCCAGAAGCAGACCTTTCGGAAAAGGTCAAAATTAGTCCAAAGAAACAATGTCCAATATGAAATATTAAGGTCCAAAGTTGTAATCCAATAACCGAAACACTCACTTTGCCAGGCAAAGTGAGGGGAGATGACAAGGTCTTTTAGTCCATGAACTTGAGCAAGGCTAGGAAATAACTTGATACTTGAACAAGGCTTGAAACGTGGAACAAGGTAACGAGGAACAAGAACAAGGTCCGTGGAATAACTTGGTAAAATCCGTGAAACAAGGCAAGGGTTAGTCCTGGGAACAAGGCAAGATCCGTAGGTAAACAAAGGCTGGAATTCAGGAGCGAAGGCTGGAAACAAGGCAAGCTTGAGCAGGAACGAGGCTTGAATCGGAGCGCGCTGTCCAAACACAACTCGCTCCGGAGGCTGACGAATTGACTCCGCGAAGTTACTACGCGGGTAAAACACCTATATAGAGTCTAACTTTCCCGCCGGAGCAGTTCTCTGGGAACCAGAAACGAAAGCTAAACTCTGAGACCAGATGTCTGACTCCTTAAAGATTCTCACGAAAAGCAGACTTAATTGGGCACATTCTTAGCTGCTATCCTCGCACTCCTGCGCGAAGCTGCTTCTAAACTCCTCTGTTGTTTACAAAACTCATGGCGAGAGAACACGGGAGATGTAGGCTCAGGGTTTGTTTGACATACTTCTGGGACACAACTTTCTTGCAGGTGCAAGGTTCCCAAATCCGCCTGGGAAAGATCTGGCTGAGAAGATTCCAGTTCTGACTGGGAAGGTAAAAAACCCAAGTTTTCTTCTTCATCAGGCATTACAATGTCATGAGCAGGACTACAAGGCCCATGAGTCATCACACTATCCCCCTCCTCAAGGCCCCTCCCAAACTGGGACTCTCTCCCCGAGGCGCGAGGTCGTGGCTTGGCGGGATAGGTTTGATGAAAGCGACGGGTTAGATCAGGAGCATGGACTGTGGAGGCGTCTTCCCAAGAGCGTTCCTCAGGGCCAAAACCCACCCAGTCAATGAGATATTGCAGGCGGCGGCGGTGAAAGCGAGAATCTAAAATGTCCTGAACCTCGAACTCGTCCTCCCCATCCACCAAAATAGGGACGGGGGCCGGCCGGTCTACATCTGGCCGCACACCATCCGCCGGAAGGAGCAGGGAGCGGTGAAACACTGGGTGAATGCGCATTGAACGTGGAAGTTGGAGTTTGAAAGTCACGGGGTTTAATTGCGCCACCACTGGATAGGGGCCAATGAAACGGGCATCTAACTTCCGGCAAGGGCGGTGGGAGGGCAAAAAGCGAGTGGACAGAAAAACCCGATCTCCTACCTTGATTTCGGGGCCCGGCTGGCGATGTTTGTCCGCGTGACGTTTATAGTCCTCCTTGGCTTGTTCCAGTTGCTGGAGCAAAAGTTGTTGCACCGCTGTGAGTTCCTGCAGCCAATCTTCTGCTGCGGGAACTTCTGAAGTTTCAATGACAGGGGGAAAGAAACGTGGATGGAAGCCGTAGTTTGCAAAGAACGGCGTTTCTTTTGTAGAAGCCTGGACTCCATTGTTGTAGGCAAATTCCGACAGTGGTAACAGAGAAGCCCAATTGTCCTGTTGGTAGTTTACATAACAGCGAAGGTACTGTTCCAAAGTGGCATTGGTGCGCTCCGTTTGCCCATCCGTTTGGGGGTGATGAGCTGAAGATAAACGAGAGTCTATGCCCAATAGTTTTTGTAGTGCCTTCCAGAAACGAGAGGTGAATTGGGATCCACGGTCTGTGACCAAACTCTTGGGCAATCCATGTAGTCTGAAAACATGTTGGAGGAATAAATCTGCAGTCTCTTGGGCCGTGGGAAGACCTTCACAGGGAATGAAATGGGCTAACTTGGTGAAAAGGTCCACCACCACTAGGATCGTGGTGAATCCACAGGAAGGTGGTAAGTCAGTGATAAAATCCGCAGAAATTATTTCCCATGGGCGAGATGGGTTAGGAAGGGGGTGTAGAAGCCCTGAGGGCTTCTCCCTTCTTATCTTGGAGCGCTGGCATACTGGGCAGGTGTTGACATATTTTTCCACATCCTTGCGGATCTTGGGCCACCAGAAATCTCTTAGGATCAAATGCATGGTTTTAAATAGTCCGAAATGCCCTGCTGGTTTGCAGTCATGACACAGACGAAGTACTTTTTCCCTGCCCGGTCCGGGTGGGATATAAACATGATTTCTATAGCAAAGCAGTCCATCTTTAAGCGAAAAGGGAAAGTGCAGACCTTGACGAAGTTGGTCCTGCGCCCAGGCATCTGCTTGCTGACTAGCCCTGATTTCTTGAGCACAGATGGGCCCTGGATTAGGGGGAGTTGAATCAATGGGAGTGGATTTGGTGTTCCCCACTGTGAGCGTGGCAAAGTTCTCGGGTTGTAGTAGTTGGGATTCAAAAGTCTCCTTGCGTCCTGCAGCGTATTCCGGTTTACGTGACAGGGCGTCTGCTTGCTTGGTTTGGGCTGGGGTCACATAATGAATCTGGAAGTTGAAACGTTCAAAGAATAAAGCCCAACGTTGCTGCCTTTGATTTAGCTTGCGGGCAGTTCTTAGATGTTCTAGATTCCGATGATCAGTGTGGACTTCAATGGGAAATTTGGCCCCTTCTAGCCAATGTCTCCAAGTTTCAAAAGCTGCCTTTATGGCTAATAGTTCTTTTTCCCAAATGGTATAGTTCCTCTCTGGTGCGGTTAGTTGACGAGAATAATAAGCACAAGGATGAAGGTGATCTCCCACCGGTTGTAGGAGCACAGCCCCAATTGCCACATCAGAGGCGTCCGCTTGCACCACAAAAAGGGTTTCAGGATCTGGATGTTGAAGGATTGGCTGGGATGTGAATAATTTCTTTAGTTGCTGGAACCCTTTCTCTGCTTGATCAGTCCAGCGGAAGGGCTGTTTTCCACGGATGCAGCTAGTGATTGGGTCAGACCAGCGGGCAAAATCTGGAATGAACTTACGGTAATAGTTCGCGAACCCCAAGAATCGCTGCACCTCCTTCTTGTTAGTTGGCGCCCGCCATTCCAATACTGCTGAAACCTTGGCTGGATCCATGGAGAGCCCTAGAGGCGAGATACGGTATCCAAGGAAATCTACCTCTTGTAGATCAAAAGCGCATTTTTCCAGCTTGGCATAAAGCCCATGATCCCGCAATCGTTGTAACACCATTTTGACGTGGTTCTCATGTTCTGATTGTGATCTAGAAAACACCAAAAAATCGTCCAGGTAGATTATCAAGAACCTATCTAGATAGTCCTGGAAAATGTCATTGACAAAATGCTGGAACGTTGCGGGAGCTCCGCATAACCCATAATTCATAACTCGGGACTCGAATAATCCGAATTTAGTCTGGAAGGCGGTCTTCCACTCGTCCCCTTCTCTGATGCGAACTAAGTTGTAAGCTCCCCGAAGATCCAGCTTGGTGTAAACCTTGGCTCCTCGAAGTCGGTCTAGTAGATCCGAGATTAAGGGCAGGGGATAGCTGTTCCGCTTGGTGATATTATTCAATGCTCTGTAGTCCACCACCAAGCGTAATTCCCCTGACTTCTTCTTCACAAACATCACTGGGGAGGCGGCTGGGGATTGAGAGGGTCTGATGAATCCCTTGCGAAGGTTTGTCTCTATGAATTCCCTGAGAGCTTCTTGCTCTGGTTCAGTCAGGGAGTAGAGATGCCCTCGCGGGATCGGGGCCCCCTCCACCAAGTCAATGGCACAGTCATAAGGTCTATGTGGGGGTAACCTTTCGGCTTCTTTTTCATTGAATACATCCCAATACTCGGAGTACTTCTTTGGCAAGGTGATAATGGGCTCGGTGTCTGTGGCATGGCAGACCTTGGCTACGAGGCAATGATTTTGGCAGTACTTTGAAGCAAACTGCAGTTCTCTGTTGGACCAGGAGATGCTTGGGTCGTGAAGTGTCAGCCATGGAATCCCCAAAATCACAGGGAAATGGGGAACCTCGGTAACAAAGAAGGAAATCTCTTCCATATGTTCCCTTATCCACATCCTGGTGGGTTCCGACCACTGGCTTACGGGGCCCGTCTTGAGAGGGCGGCCATCAATGGCTTGCACCACACGGGCATTCTTGAAGTCATGATATTGTAATCCCAGAGAGTCGGCATACTCTCTATCAATGAAATTGTTGGTAGCTCCTGAGTCTATCATGGCGTGGATCATGACGGGTCCCTTTTTTGCTGACCATAAGGTGACCACTAGAAGGAACAGGACCCCGGTTGGCGGCTCTTGAACGGGTTTCTTGACCGGGTTGGCGAGCCTTTCTACGCCCGGTCGTTGGCTTCCCCCGCCGGCTGTGTGCCAGCCGCCTCAGACGTCTTCGTCTCCGTGGAGGACGCCGCCGCAAGACGGGCGGCGGGCTTCCCTTTGGCTGGGCACTCTCTGGCGAAGTGGCCCCCATTCCCGCAATACCAGCAGAGATTTAGGCGTTGGCGGCGGGCCTTCTCGGCGGCATCTAATCTGGGACGCACATTGCCCAACTGCATCGGCACCTCCTCGCTCCCTCTGGGGTATGGAGATGGTGGTGGGGGTCTCCACACTGGACGCGGCTGAACGCTGGCGGGAGCGGGGGATTTTGCCCCAGCTCTACCGCTCTGACCTCGGACCCACTGTTTTCTGTTGGCAATCATGACTTCAGCCCGTAAACATTGATCGATGAGTGCTTCCAGCGTTTGGGGAGGATCCACCTTGGAGATTTCCTCCAGCATTTCAATGTTGAGACCCTCCCGAAATTGTCCTCTGAGGGCAACATCGTTCCAGCCGGTGTTGTGGGCCAGCACTCGGAACTCGGCTATGTACTGAGACATGGGTCTGTCTCCTTGGAAGAGGCGGCGGAGTTTGTGCCCGGCGGCCTCCAAATTGTCCTCGATTCCCCAGGTCGCCTTAAGGTGGTCCAAGAAATGTTGCGCTGACCTTAGATGTGGGGAGGCTTGGTCGAACAGAGCCGTCGCCCAGTTAGCCGCTGGCCCGTCTAGGAGACTGTAAATCCACGCCACCTTGATGTCTTCCTGGGGAAACTCGGCATCACGGGCCTCTAGATAAGCTTGGCATTGGCGACGGAAAACATGAACCTTAGAAGCTTCTCCAGTAAACTTGGTTGGCAACGCCATGGCCGGAAGACGGATTCCGCGTTCCTTCAAACCCTTTATTTCCCCATCCTGTGCATTGAGCTTATCACGGATTCGGTCCACCTCATCCTTGTCAATGGTGTAGGTAATCGGCTGGCCGCTCGGCCCAGGTACGGTTCCGGTAGACATTCTGGCCGAGGTTAATTGGTGCTTAGGGTGGCGGAGTCAAACTGTCACGACCCAGGCTACAGAGCACCAATAACCATACGCAGAGGCCAGATTCTATCTAATATCTTTATTAAGAAAATATATAAAGTTAGTAAAAGCAAATGTAAAAGTTAGTCCAGAAGCAGACCTTTCGGAAAAGGTCAAAATTAGTCCAAAGAAACAATGTCCAATATGAAATATTAAGGTCCAAAGTTGTAATCCAATAACCGAAACACTCACTTTGCCAGGCAAAGTGAGGGGAGATGACAAGGTCTTTTAGTCCATGAACTTGAGCAAGGCTAGGAAATAACTTGATACTTGAACAAGGCTTGAAACGTGGAACAAGGTAACGAGGAACAAGAACAAGGTCCGTGGAATAACTTGGTAAAATCCGTGAAACAAGGCAAGGGTTAGTCCTGGGAACAAGGCAAGATCCGTAGGTAAACAAAGGCTGGAATTCAGGAGCGAAGGCTGGAAACAAGGCAAGCTTGAGCAGGAACGAGGCTTGAATCGGAGCGCGCTGTCCAAACACAACTCGCTCCGGAGGCTGACGAATTGACTCCGCGAAGTTACTACGCGGGTAAAACACCTATATAGAGTCTAACTTTCCCGCCGGAGCAGTTCTCTGGGAACCAGAAACGAAAGCTAAACTCTGAGACCAGATGTCTGACTCCTTAAAGATTCTCACGAAAAGCAGACTTAATTGGGCACATTCTTAGCTGCTATCCTCGCACTCCTGCGCGAAGCTGCTTCTAAACTCCTCTGTTGTTTACAAAACTCATGGCGAGAGAACACGGGAGATGTAGGCTCAGGGTTTGTTTGACATACTTCTGGGACACAACTTTCTTGCAGGTGCAAGGTTCCCAAATCCGCCTGGGAAAGATCTGGCTGAGAAGATTCCAGTTCTGACTGGGAAGGTAAAAAACCCAAGTTTTCTTCTTCATCAGGCATTACAATGTCATGAGCAGGACTACAAGGCCCATGAGTCATCACAGTCTGATTGATTGGTTTTATTGTTTTGTTTTTATATTGTTCTGTTCGGGCTTGGCCCCATGTAAGCTGCCCCGAGTCCCTTCGGGGAGATGGGGCGGGGTATAAGAATAAAATTATTATTATTATTATTATTATTATTATTATTATTATTATTATTATTATTATTATTATTATTATTATTATTATTATCCAGTTGAATGTTCCAGTAACTTTGCAGTTTGGATTTCTATTACCTTGAATTACTTGGGAGTTTGGTCCTGCATTCTAGTCTTGTTTCCTGTGGTTCCAGTTTGTTTCATGTCTTGGAATTGAATCTTGTTTGGACTATTCTTGATGCTTTTCGTGGGACTGAGTTAGATATCTGGTTTGGAGTATGTTCTTTGAGTGACGTTCCTAGACTCTTGCTTTAGGATTTTTAAGTACACTCCTCTTGTGGATTTAAACCCATTTTATTGACTCTGAACTTTATTTGTTTGTGCTTACTTAAAACCTTCAATAAACAGCTTGTTTGCTTATATTCTGGGGCTCCAGTGTGGTTTTGAGGTGCCTACGCAGCCTAGGGGTGCAACAGTAAGCTGAGGACAAATGTGGAAGGAAAAGAGAGAAACCTGGACAGTTTAAAAACAATGGAAAAAGTGGGATAACAGAGGATTAATTGGGAGTGTTGCTGCCAAAGTGGGACAGTTGGAAGGTGTCAGAGTCATCCCACAGCCCTCATCTGTGAAATGATCTGGCGATTTACATAGGGCCAAAGAGTCAAGTCACTGTGATTTTATAGTAGTTTGACTGTGCTTTTAATGTTTGTTTGTTTGTTTCAATTAGAAGGTCTAGGGCTTCAGTGGCCCATAAGCATTGAAGGGGATGCAGAAAAGGATACACTTTACCCACCTCATCTATACAAAACTTAAGGGTTTGGGGCCCCTATAAATTCTAAATAAAAGTTGCCTCTTCCACTTGTCTTCCATCACAGTCTTTAAGATCACCTCTTGAGCCTGGCTTTGTATAGAAAATAGTTGCTTTAAATTCATTCATTCATTCATTCATATATATATATATATATATATATATATATATATATATATATATATAGGAAGGGAAAGTCTTAAAGAAATGGCATGTGTCAGCAACAGAGAAATAAATTATAGTTACACACCTAAGGATGCATCTGCACTGTAGAATTAATGCAGTTTGACACCACATTAGCTGCCATCACTCAGTACTATGGAATCGTATCAGTCGCACAGTTTTTGTGTAATATTTCAAAAGTGTCAAAGTGAAATACATCATTGAAAAATGCACAAAAAAGTCCACAGAATTCCTTGTAATCCTATGCAGCATGGAGATTTTTTTTTGGAATGGTTTCTTCTTGCATGCAAGAAGAAATAAACAGAATGAAATTACATACCTATTAAGAATATGCATGAAGAAATATTAAATAAACCATCCTGCGGATCAGCTAATATATTCTATATATAGTCTTAATAGACTTTCCCTTGTTTGCTTCCTGAATTCTGCAGTGTTATTACTGCCATCTGGTGGTCACATGCATGAAATGCAAAAACAGCCAGTTTTCAGAAATGCATCTATCTTCTCTAATTTGCAGAATTAATGTAACTTTAACTGCCATGACTCAATTCTATGAAATCATGGGAGCTGAAGTTTGATAAGGACTTTAGCTTTCTCTGCCAAAGAGTGTTGCCTCACCAAATTACAAACCCCAGGATTTCATAACATTGAGCCATCACAGGTAAAATGGTGTCAAACAAGATTAGTTCTACAATGTGGTTACCTGACCACACATGTCCCAATTTTCATCTGTTAAAAACTGGAGTGTATGCAACATCTCATCTTGGTACATATGCAGATGAGGCCTCTATATGCAAGCAGAAAAGAGTATGTCCAAACTGAAACAGATTTTCTTAATCTAACAGGAAGGCATTCAGATCACAGAAAGTGGGAAATTTCACATCAGCCAAGAAGGGACCCTGTCTGTCAGAGACCTGGGAACAGCTGATCAAGGGAAATATGAATGTGTAGCCAGGAATACCTTTGGGTTCACTTCCAGCACCATGCAGCTGACAGTCATTGGTAAGAAAATTCTCCTTTGCCATTTGTTTTGTAGCTTTGATGCAAAGACCATTCACACTGCAGGATTGTTGCAGTTTGATGTCACTTTAACTGCCGTCACTAGAATCCTGGGATTTGCATTTTGTTGTTGATGTAGAAGAGTAAACATCTCACCAAGCTACAAACTCCAGGATTCCATAGCATTGAGCCATGACTGTTAATGTGATGTCAAACTGCTGCAATTCTGCAGTGTGGAAACAGCCATCATTGTGCTGTACCAATGTTCTTAATCGGGAAGCAAGAAACTAGTAGTTTTTTGATCTTTGGGTCTTTCGGGAAGCTAAACAAACATCCAAAATGAAAGTTAACCATAAGGTTATGTTGGAGAACCTAGATTCCTAGAGAAGTGTTATTTCAGGTAAAAACCTGTTGTGTTGTTGTATGTTTTTTTGGGCTGTATGGCCATGTTCCAGAAGTCTTCTCTCCTGACGTTTCGCCCACATCTATGGCAGGCATCCTCAGAAGTTGTGAGGTATGTTGGAAACTAGACAAATGGGGTTTATTGATCTGTGGAAGTTTTCTGTGAGTTTTCCGGGCCCCACAACCGCTGAGGATGCCTGCCATAGATGTGGGCGAAACGTCAGGAGAGAAGACATCTGGAACATGGCCATACAACCCGGAAAACATACAACAACCCTGTGATCCCGGCCATGAAAGCCTGTTGTGTTTTTATTGTGAGCCCTGCGCCCCAAACACTTGCAAAAGTACAGTCTTTTCCTTAAGCTTTCCCACCTTCTAGATCAAATCACTATCCCATAGAAGTTACAGTATGGTGCACAGGATAACAATTCAGAGGTCAAAACAAACAACGTTTAATTCTTAAAATTCTTTCATTTTGAGCCAATGAAATGTATATGCTCAGGACATCTAAATACGTATTATTAGTGTATAAAGATAAAACCAGGCTTTGTCTATATGCTGTTTCAAAGTGGATGAAAGTGAAATCAGAGCCATTAATTCTAATTTGTTGTTCTTTCTGTCTGTTGTTTTCCCCCTCAATGGATAAAATAAAGCCACAAATATTGGCAGAAGTGGTGATACATTTGTAGCCACCTCGATCCAGGAAGCCATCAGCAGCGTGGACCACGCAATCAATTCTACGCGCACTGAACTGTTCAGCAAGTAAGTTTGCTTGTTGTTGATGGTAATGACTTCAACTTATGGCAACTCGATGAACGAGAGACATCCAAGTCTCTTGTAAGACTTGCCTTTTTATGACGTGTGTACCAATGGCCCCACTGAGGTTTTGCAAACTGAGGGCCATGGCTTCCTTGACTGAGCCTGTACACCTGTAAGACAGCCTTCCTTTTTTCCTGCTAACGTCCATTTTACACACATATCTTGCAAAGCAGCAGACTTCAATAAGGAGTAGATAGTGACTTAAAGCATCAATGTCTCTGGATCCACAAATAATCAAAACCATAAATACTAGACCTGCTAATTTGGCAGGCCCATTATGACGTGTATATACTTGAGTATAAGCCTAGTTTTTCAGCCCTTTTTTAGGGTTGAAAAAGCTCCCCTCGGCTTATACTCGAGTGAGGGTCCTGGCCGGCTTCTATTAAGGTCGGCTTATACTTGAGTATATAGGTATTCAGAGTTGGACAGTCTTATCTTATTAAATTCTTATTATTATCTTAAATTACAGTTTTATATAAATATTCAGAAACATTTAACCTACTGATGCCTCAAATAATGCAGTTTTATTAATATCTATTTTTATTTTTGAAATTGACCCGTACCTGCTGCATTTCCCACCCTCATCTTAAACTCGAGTCAAAAAGTTTTCCCAGCTTTTGTGGTAAAATTAGGTGCCTCGGCTTATATTCGGGTCGACTTATACTTGAGTATATATGGTATCTTTGTTTCTAGTGAGATTCCAAGCTTGATTTTTCATAGAATTAAGACCCATTCATAGAATCATATCACAGAATGATTGAATCCTAGAATTGGGTCAATCTAGTCCAGCCCCGAATTCAATGCAGGAACCGCAGATACAGTATCCTTAGGAGGCAGCTATCAAGACTGTTTTTGAAGGCATCTAGAAAAGGAAACCCACCACCTCTCTAGGCAATTGGTCTCATTGATAAATCACTCTCACTGTCAAGCGGTTCCTTCTAGTATTCAGTCAAAAACTGTCCTGTAACTTCAAACCATTAGACTAACTCCATCCTCTGAATAATCAGAGATTTTCCACTTTCATGAGCTCCTGCGTTCCTAACTCCTGCAAAAGCAGAGAGCCTGCTGTAGTAAGATTTGGAAAACTTTGACACCATTGGAAACCTCACTTTTTACCTTTTCCAAACAGGCGGCCCAAAACTCCTAATGAATTGCTGGCCCTTTTCCGTTATCCACGGGACCCATACACGATCGAAACAGCTCGGGCCGGAGAGATCTTTGAGAGGACCTTGCAGCTGATTCAGGAGCATGTGCAGCAGGGGTTGGTAGTGGACATGAATGGAACAGGTATAAAACAACAGCACAGAGCTAGTCGCATTTTGAGATCTACTGTTGGGTACTGGACGAGAGATCCAGGTTCTAATTCCCACCGAGACAGAAAATGCATAGGGCTAATTTAGATTACTCACTCCTACTTAATAGAATTCTTGCCCAAAGTGGAGAGGTTATCTGCAGTACTTTGACATTCGAGGAAAAGTAGGATATTGATGTAACTAATAAATTTCATAAATAAGCTTGCCACCTTTTTCTGGAGAAGTAAAGTGAGCAAAGTCTATCTGACAAAATATTCGAGTGAGAAATACTTTGGTATTAGATTTGTCTTTTCTGCTTCTGCAAATTTATCTGAAGAAAATATTCAAACAGAATGTATGTGTCTATTTGTGATATTGATTATAAATATAGATGTATTTCCTTTAGAATTCATTACGTGTTCTGGGCACATAATGAAACCCATAAAACACAAGAGACTAAGGAAGGAAGAAACTGTGAGTTAAACAAAGTAGTGGATTACATACCCTGATTGTAGATATGTCAGTCAGACTCAATGTACTCATTTGTTTTGTCTTAAAAAGATATTACTCACACCCACTTCTGTTCTTCCTCAAAGTAACTAAAAAGTGTCTGAGGACTCCAGAAATGATCCCATAGTTCTTGTCATCCTGGTACTAGTCTTTGATTGCTAGTTTGCAATAGAGTATGAAGTATTTTAATATATTACCTAGTTACATATTAAGTAGAAATACAGTAGTGTCTCACTTATCCAACATAAACAGGCCAGCAGAATGTTGGATAAGCGAAAATGTTGGATAATAAGGAGGGGTTAAGGAAAAGCCTATTAAACGTCAAATTATGTTAAGCACCAAGAACACCATGTTTTAAAACAAATCAACAGAAAAAGCAGTTCAGTACATGGTAACGTTATGTAGCAATTACTGTATTTACGAATTTAGCACCAAAATATTGCAATGTATTGAAAACATTGACTACAAAAATATTGACTACTGAAAGGCAGGCTGCGTTGGATAATCCAGAAAGTTGGCTAAGCGAAGGTTGAATAAGCGATGCTCTACTGTATGTCTAAAAATCTTTTGAAATGTCAATTTTTTGCCTCAACATTGAGCTTTTAAGACAAACACTAATATAGGGTTGTTGTATGTTTTCCGGGCTGTATGGCCATATTCTAGAATTATTCTCTCCCGACATTTCGCCCACATCTATGGCAGGCATCCTCAGAGGTTGTGTCCTGTAAGGATGCCTGCCATAGATGTGGGCGAAACATCAGGAGAGAATACTTCTAGAACATGGCCATACAGCCCGAAAGACATACAACAACCCTGTGATCCCGGCCATGAAAGCCTTTGACAACACATTAAACACTAATATGTTATAGGCAACTATGAAACCCATAAAACATCAGCAGTTAATAATTTCACTGAAGTATGACATCTGGGGAGTGGAAGGGAGATGATTGTACATTGAATATATTGAATTACATATTGAATGTTTATTTTGACTCTAATACACCAGTAATAATACTTGGGGAGTCATCTTGCAGGTTACCGCTACAACGATCTGGTCTCCCCTCACTACCTCAACATGATTGCCAACCTGTCCGGCTGTTCCGCCCATCGCCGCACACCCAACTGCTCCAATATCTGCTTTCACAAGAAGTACCGGACCCACGACGGCTCATGTAATAACCTCCAGCACCCCATGTGGGGGGCGTCCCTCACGGCGTTCCAGCGTCTGCTCAAGCCAGCCTACCAGAACGGCTTCAACCTTCCCAGAGGCTTCTCTTTGGTGGAAGAGTCCGGAGAGCTCCCCCTTCCTCTGCCTCGCTTGGTCTCCACTGCTATGATCGGGACGGAGATCATTACACCCGACGACCAGTTCACTCACATGCTGATGCAGTGGGGCCAGTTCCTGGACCATGACCTTGACCAGACTGTGGCCGCCATCAGCATGGCCCGGTTCTCCGATGGAGAGTCTTGCAGCCAGGTGTGCACCAATGACCCTCCTTGCTTCTCCATCATGATCCCAGAGAACGACCCACGGGTGAGGAACGGGCGCTGCATGTTCTTTGTCCGTTCCAGCCCTGTGTGTGGCAGTGGGATGACCTCCCTGCTGATGAACTCCGTCTATGCCCGAGAGCAAATCAACCACCTCACCTCCTTCATCGATGCCTCCAATGTCTACGGCAGCACAGAACACGAGTCATTGGAACTCAGGGACCTCAGCAACCAGAAGGGTCTCCTGAAGGAAGGCCAAGTGGTTCCAAGTTCTGGTAAACCCCTCCTTCCCTTTGCGGTGGGCCCCCCAACTGAATGCATGCGGGATGAGAGCGAGAGCCCTGTGCCATGCTTCCTAGCAGGTGACCACCGGGCCAACGAGCAGCTGGCCCTGACCTCCATGCACACGCTGTGGTTTCGTGAGCACAACCGTGTGGCCAGAAAGCTCCTGGTTCTGAATCCACACTGGGATGGGGACACCGTCTACCACGAAGCACGCAAATTTGTGGGGGCCCAGATGCAGCACATCACCTACTCCCATTGGCTACCCAAGATACTTGGGGAAGCTGGCATGAAGATCTTAGGAGAGTATAGAGGCTATGAACCCAACACCAACCCGGGCATCCTGAATGCCTTTGCTACTGCCGCTTTCCGTTTCGGCCACACCCTCATCAATCCTCTTCTCTACCGGCTCAATGAAACATTCCAGCCCATCCGACAAGGACATGTCCCACTCCATAAAGCCTTCTTCTCACCTTTCAGGATCATACAAGAGGGGGGCATTGACCCTCTTCTCCGGGGGCTCTTTGGGGTCCCTGGGAAAATGCGGGTACCGTCTGAACTCTTGAACATGGAGCTGACAGAGAAGCTCTTCTCCATGGCCCACTCTGTCTCACTGGACTTGGCGGCCATCAACATCCAGCGGGGACGTGATCATGGCATCCCGCCTTACAACGATTTCCGAGTATTCTGCAACCTCACGTCTGCGCAGGAGTTCGATGACCTCAAGAATGAGATTAAGAACCTGGAGATCAGGGAAAAGCTCAGGAGGTAGGGGAGCCTTGTCAAAGCTTGGATTCCAAGCTTTATTTCCAAAGTAGACTCAGCATCTTTGATATTATCTCAAATGTCTGGATTTAAGCCAGGGATGGATTCACCACCTCTCCAACATAGTAGTCCCCCCACACACACCTTCATGAACCTATTTACTTCTGTTACCAGCAGCTGGGCTTGTAAATCGGAATTGAAATAAAATGTTGCAATACAAAATGCCACCATTTAGATCTCCAACCATTCCATTCCATCTCCCAGTTTTGCATTTTTGCATTTTTCAATCTGACACATACAGCACTTGCTGATTTTTTAAATTCCGCTTCCCTATTTTCAGCCGAACTATTTCTTGAACTCATTTGCCATATACAGACATGAGAGCATGATGTGCCATGACAAATGGATATCTTTTACTATTTGAGGGACCACCACATTTAAATACACTAAATACTTTTGAGGATTACAGTAGAGTCTCACTTATGCAACATAAACGGGCCGGCAGAATGTTGGATAAGCAAAAATGTTGGATAATGAGCAGGGATTAAGGAAAAGCTTATTAAACATCAAATTACTTTATGATTTTACAAATTAAGCACCAAAACGTCATGTTTTACAACAAACTGACAGCAAAAGCAGTTCAATACACTGTAATGTTATATAGTAATTACTATATTTACAAATTTAGTACCAAAACATCACAGTGTATTGAAAACATTGACTACAAAAACATTGACTACTAAAAAATTGACTACAAATAAAAGATAGAATTGCATAAAATGAGCTTACCGTAACAACATTGTCAGAAGTTAAATCCATAAAAAGTTCAGTCCTGTGAAAGCAGGCTGCATTGGATAATACAGAATGTTGGATGAGTGAAGGTTGGATAAGCAAGACTCTACTGTACTTTAAATGCCCATTCTGAAAGCTCACTGTAAATATTTGCTTTTTTCTCACGGAAAGTGCCAAAATGGGAGACATTTTAAAATCATTTGTGGAAGACCACCAATTCTAATCAGAGCAGTAATTCTGGTGGAAGAGTTTCTAGGAACTCTGCACATATCATTTATTTAGTTTAAATCAAAACAGGCAACTTTATGCCATCTGATGTTAAGTCTTTGCTTGCAAAGTAAATGATCCCTGGGTTTCACTTTTCAACCAACCCCGTTTTCTGATGGGGGTCCAGTTCCTAACCCATTAAACAAGTGGTGGCTTTCTGGATCTGTATTCCCCTTCCTCTATTAAATGGAGTGCATATAAGGTGCTGGGCCTTCCTATCATCTTTTACCATTAACCATACTGGCTGAGACTTCTGGAAACTGGTCTCCCAAATTTCTAGAAGACCTAATTCCCCATCTTGTTCACGAAGTAATTAGGAATCCCTTCAAATAAATTTGTGTAGGACTTTATCAGGATTTATTGGGAAGATAAATCAGGAAGTGAAAGAAGGCTTGTAGATTTTCAGGACAATGGGAACATTGTTTTTAACATTTCTATAGCATTTAGAGGATTTACATTAGGAATAAAATGCAGGGTGGGATTTGAGGAAGAGATAGTTAAACCCTCCAATTTGTATGGAGTGTTACTCCTTGCATCAAATTGAATCCATGGGTCTATTATTTCAGCTCTGAGACAGCTGTAAAGACTCTTGCAAACTGGAGCTTCTGAATTCTCAAAACCATCAGGCGTCACCATAGAATCACTATTCCTTGCAGAGTTTAAAACCACAAATCAGACAGTGCCCCTTGATAGATGAAACACAGCAAATCCCATTCCACTGGCTGATCTCGTTTTCCTTTTCCTTGCAGTTTATATGGAATTACAAAAAACATTGACCTCTTTCCTGCACTTATGGTGGAAGACCTTGTTCCTGGGACCAGAGTTGGGCCAACTCTCATGTGTTTGCTAGTGACCCAGTTTAGAAGACTCCGAGATGGAGACAGGTAACTCCGGATTTTGGCTCACATAATCAAAGCTTTCCAAAGCTCTCTCTTCTTCCATTCAAAAAAGGTGTTCCTTAGGTTAAGGTGATAAATAACATGGACAAATTAACATTTTTAATCAAGAAAAATACTGGTAACACTATGAAAGAAACGGACTGGGCAGCTTTTGAAGAATACTTGAAAGAAAACTACAACTAGAGAAAGAAGAGGGAAAATTGGAAGAAGGAAGAATGGAAGTCGTCTCCCCCCCCCCCCCCCCGATTTTAGTCACTTTCCCTGGCATTTAGCCAGATCCCTTTTCCTTCCTTTACCTTCCCTGAAACTACCCTAACCAACTCCCATAATCCCCTAATCCCACTATCCAAACCCCCTTCCCTTCTCCTCCTAAACAAAAACCCTTTCCTACCTATCCTTCTGACTATCCTTCCCCCTTCTTTCCTTTAGATTATTTTACTGTCGTATATTAGAAAAGCATTAATAAAAATCATTTATAAGGAAAGTTGGGAAGGTCTGAGAAGACACGGAAGGTTGGACATCTCCCTATGGTGCCTGGATACATGGGGGTCATTTGCAGTGCTAAAACACAGTATTTTGGGGCAGATTGTCCTGTATCCAAAACCTAATGTCTTGAGGCTGAAATGAAGGCTTCTCAATAGGGGCAACCCATCTCTAGAGTTCCTTCCCCAGGTTATTGTGGCACCTGATTAAGATTTTGTTTATTCTTCAAGGGATTTTTAACCTGCTTTGAGTGCTTTTAGATCTTTCTACTCTTGCTTTTTCTTTTGAGTTTACTTGCTATAGTGTTTCTTTTTATCCTTTGCTTCTGGTTTTATCTTGGCCTTAACACATAGCGTCTTAGGTCCTTGTTTTATTGGCTGAACATTATATTTTTTCATGTCTTACACACTGTCAAGCAAAAGTCAGCTGTTGGGCAATCTCAGAGGCCTTTCATCTCTTGTTTGCTGCTCATTGGCCAGCTGCTCATGTACTTGCTTGCAAATTTCAGGTTTTGGTATGAGAATCCAGGCATGTTCACCCCGGCCCAACTTACTCAGATAAGGCAGACATCCGTGGCCCGCATCATCTGTGACAACAGCGACCACATCCAGCAGCTTCCAAAGGATGTGTTCCGGGTTGCCTCCTATCCACAGGGCATGGTGAGCTGTGATGATATACCAGAAGTGGATCTACGCATGTGGCAGGACTGCTGTGAAGGTAATGGCAGTGATGAGGATTGGATTGCCTCTGGTGTTGCTGTGAGAAGGTCCTCCACTGTGCATGTGGCAAGACTCAGACTGCATTGTAGTAAGTGGTCTGTGGTTTGCTCTTCTCCACATTTGCATGTCATGGACTCCACTTCATAGCCCCATTTCCTAAGATTGGCTCTGTATCTCGTGGTGCCAGAGCGCAGTCTGTTCAGCGCCTTCCAAGTTGCCCAGTCTTCTGTGTGCCCAGGAGGTAGTTTCTCATTTGTTATCAGCCATGGATTGAGGTTCCAGGTTTTACTCTGCCACTTTTGAACTCTTGCTTGCTGTGGTGTTCCTGCAATTATCTCTGTAGATGTTTTAAAAGCTGTTTCTTGATTTAAGGCATTGGCATGCTGGCTGATATCTGAACAGAGGATGGCTCAGAGATGTCAATGCTTTGGTCCTTTCATTGCTGGCTGCTACTTCCTGGCAGATATCAAGTGATGCAATACTGACTAATCAGTATAATTTATCCAGTGGTGTAGGGCATAGTCATCCTGTGATAAGTGGCATGTCTCATTAAGAACCACATCCACTGTCTTAACATTGTGCAATGTATTCCATATTGGGCGTGTGTACTCAGTAGCATACTCAAAACATAAGAATCTAGAAATGTTTTAGGTTTCCAATTCAATAAGCAGAATCAGGTGACCAAAATGGCAAAAGATCTGAGAAATGTGCCCTATAAGGAGCAGCTTAGGAGCTGGGCATGTTTAGCCTTGAGAAGAGAAGGTGAAAAGGGGACATGGTAGCCATGTTTAAATATTTGAAAGAATGGGAGAAAGCTTGTCTTCTGCAAATGGAAAGCAACAAGATAACAACTAGACGATAGTTTCCAGTAACTAAAACCATTTGTTCCTAAAATCATAACCACTCTGTCCCCCAGACCTGATGTGGCTTTTTATAATGTAGCAAAATTCCATTGGCTTTTAAATACAGGGCCCTCTTTATCCAGAATTCCAAAATCAATTACACTCCAAAATCCAAAAAACCTGGGAATCAGAAATAGTGACCCCTTTGCTTTCTGATAGGTCAGTGGTCAAATTTTGTTTCATGCACAAATGATTAAAATATTGTGTATACAATGCTCTTCAGGTTATAAGTATGAAGCAGCAATCCAAGATATCTAGTTGTTACGCATGTATATGCTAATACAGGTATAACAAAACCCAGGATAAAAATACGAAACACACGTCTTGTCCCAAGCATTTTGGATAAGGGATCCCTGACCTTGAGATGTGATGAAAGGTCAGCTGCATTCAAAGACCATGTCACTCAGAAAACAGTAAATTTATATTTTCTATGTGAAAGCTGTGGAGCACAATGTACTGCGTATCCACCACTGCACAATTATACCTGTTCAATCTCACTTTGACTCTAATAGGTCCATCTTATGGAATCCTGGATTTTGTAGCCAAATGGAGAGCTAATATGATAACAATTAAAATATATGTTTGAGAGATTCTTCTCCCAACACTATGCTTTCTTCTCCCTTCTTCCCAGACTGCAGGACAAGGGGGCAATTCAGGGCTCTCTCGCAGCATTTCCGAAACAAGCGATCGTCCGGCTTCAGCTATCCAGAAGAAAACCCTTCCAACTCCAAGCCTGGTGATCCAAGGTACCATCTCTAAATCAATCTCATTTTCTTTCCACTAAATAAAAAAATGCTGTTACACTAGAGATGTAAAGAATATTCTCCAAATCTCTCAATTCTTTCACATTACACAATATAAGACTTCATTCTTAATCTGATTTCTAGGGCTCCATTCTGTGGAATCTCCGAATATGTAGTTTGTGGGGAACTAGAAGTCTTTGACAGAGGATTTTCAGCAAACTGCAAATCTTAATCTTTCATAGGGTGCTGCCACGGCAGTGGAAGTGGGATCAAAGTCCTATAATTGTGTGGTGAGAAAGGGACTTCATTTTCGATTAGAAGAAGTGGCTATTCACATGGGCATCCTCCTTTGATAAGGAACATGGGGTTTTCCTCCTTATGGTTCATACATTTCTGGAAAGTTTTTGTGCAAAGCCAATCAATCCTTTGTGATGCAAAGTACTCAGTCATCAAAGGAGTGAAAAGAAGAGCTGCCTGGTTGATGGAGATTTGTTTATTTATTTATTTATTTACAGCATTTATATTTTGCCCTTCTCACCCCGAAGGGGACTCAGGGCGGATCACATTACACATATTGGCAAACATTCAATGCCTTTTAACATAGAACAAAGACAAACAAACATATGCTCCGAGCGGCCTCAAACTCATGACCTCCTGGTCAGAGTGATTCATTGCAGTTAATTGCAGTTGGCTTGCTCTCCCGCCAGTTGGCTTGCTCTCTCCATGCAAATAGCTCCACCCAGTGTTTCCAATTTGTAAAAATCCAAAAATTCTCTTCAACACTGAAAGAAAATGCCCAGCCTTGAAAGAAAGTGCCCGGCCATCTTATAGGTGAGAACAAGAAAACCTTGTGAGTTTCTTCTTCTCACACATAAAAATGAAATAAGCAAGGGTTTCATTTACTTTACTAACTCTGCATCTGTAAAACTGCATGTAGATCATTTGAAAAGTAGGTAAATATTCATGCTGCATTTTTTATTTTATATGTGTTTTGGGCCACCGAACAAAACAAATAATACATGCCTACATTCTCTGGGGGAAAAGATATTTGGATCATCTTTTGATAAATGTTTAAAATTCAAATGCAATCCATATTTCTACACAGCGACTGCACTCCTTGGTCTTGTTTTCCAGCAGATAAACCATATGCACAAAAGACTGCTCAAATGATTCCCTTTTTAAAAATTTCAGGATGGAAGTACTATCTCAGAATCACCCCCCAGAAGAGGATGTTGAGGATTTGGTGAAGGAACTAGGAAAAATCATATCTTCTCTTCGGAAGCAGGTAGATTTTCTGTCTGGGAGGGAGGGAAGGATCTGAGATCAGAGTGTAGCATTTTCTAAGCTCAAGTTTGCAAGATCTTTATGCCCTGAGTCTAAATCTAATCTACACTTTATTATTATTGTTCTGTCAGCAGTAATAAGATCTACCAACCGAAAGGTGGCCAGTTCAAAGCCTGGTTGGGGTGAGCACCCGACCATTAAGCCCAGCTCACTGTTTACCTAAGCAGTTCAAAAACAACTTATAAGCTGTATGTAGAGAAATTAAGTATTGCAAATTGCGGGGGAAACCATAAGTAACAAGACCAGAAATGCAGTGACAGAGAGGAAGGTGGAAGGTGGAAGTAGGAAGTCCTGATGTCTCTTCGTGTTCTGTCACGCGCTGGGCCTGTAGCTATTGTCTTTGTGTAGGACATATACTTTATGCCCAGCTGGAAGCCAGGGCGCCTCAAAGAGAGGCTCTTGAGGATTTTCCTGAAAAGGATAGTCCTTTGAGTCTTTAATGAGATAACAAAGTCTTTATTATTGAATAAATAATAAATCTTCAAGGAGTCAAATAACACTTCAAGGTTTCCTTAATAAACTGTTGGCCTTTTCATTCTTGTCCCAAGGGGACAGGCAATTGGCTTTGGATAACTGTGCTTTCTCTATAAGGAGAAAACCCTCTTATAGCCTCTCCCAGGCTGTCTATTATATGGGCCTAGCTGATGTGGGACCCACTACCAATTCCAAATGCGTCTGGGTATCGAGTGGACCTACCAACCAAGGCTTGCAGATGTTTCAGCTGGGGTTCCATGGATCTGTGGTGCTGTTCCCTCTCCGAGGTTTCTTTGGAAACTTTAGGGCTGTTTCCCTCAGGAGCTGTGAGGCTGAGAGGCTGTGAGCTCTTAGCCAGAACCTTTGGGACCTTTCCCCTGGAATTTCTGTTTCTGATTCCTCAGATGTTCTATATCCCCGGATGTTCTATATCCCCGGATGTTCTTGAGATATGAAGCTTTTCTATGGGACGAGCTGGTCTACGTCCTATAGCTTAGCTTCCTTAAGTGAGACTGACTTAAAAATGGCTCCTTCCCTCCCAGAGCCCTGAACAAGGGGCGGAACCAAACTTAATGATGATGGACAGGCGGCCTGCCCTATGACTGCAAACATTAGCAGAAAGAAAATAAAGTTGGAGCTTCTGGTACAGCTTTACCAGCACAATTATTAAAAGTGGTACCCAAAGGGAAATATGTGCAGTGGAAGTTGGTAGATCTTGATAGATGTGGGGTGGTGCACCCACTTCAGGATTTATCAGGATATAAATGAGCTATCCAGAGTGCCAAAAGGAGAGACTTGGTAACTATGGATAGACCATTTAATGCTTGGACCAAAAGGGACCCCACTGGACACCAAAATCACTAATATGCAATACACAGTGTCCATGACCATGAGGCAATCATTGGGAAGATTCAGCTCTTCTCTCCAGAAAGGTCCTTCTACTGTAAAAATTTCATCCCATTCTCACCATCACATCTACTTTGTTCCAGAAAGCTTACCTTCTTAAAACATCATCCTTCTTGTAAGTCTCTGGCTGAAAGCCAACATCAGGGAAACATCTACCACATGGATGTGCACTACAATTCTCACCCCAACCCGCTTTTACCTGCTGCAGGACCTCCAATATGACTATCAACTGGCCAGTGGAGAATGGGAGGCAACAGAGAAGCATCTGACTAGGTTCTTATTATTGAACACACATCCTCCAATGTATCAAAGGGTTCTTCCACGGGGCTTGGAGGAAGACATCATTTCTGTACTTCTACCTGTAGGACTATAGCTAGATACTTTTCAGTTGTTCCTACTGTCCACAGGCTAGTAAGTGGCCATGTTGGCAGGGGGTGAGCACATGAAAGGTTGCAGTTGATCATGATTACTTGAGGTTGGTAGATAAGTCTACCCTCTAATCAATTAAGCAATGACGTGCAGGTGGAAATTGAATGTTCTCCATCTTGGGAGCTTTAGTCTTGTACTCCTTCATGAGGAGATTGAACTCGATGTCCCTGAGGTGCTTTCCAGCTCTTAAGATTCCATAATTCTAACTTGAACCTAACTCTAATAGGATGTCAGGTTCTTTTTCTAGATGAAACCTCAGTTGTATCTTGTCCTCAGGTGCAGTGTCCATCCATGAATGACCCTCTTGTTCCCTTTGCTGCCAGGTCAGTGGCTTGGAAAGAGAAATGAGAAAGCAACAGAGAAGGACTGCAGCCAAGTATGGTGATCAGCAGAAGAACGGAGAAAAGTGGAGCAAAAGATGACCCATTCTGCATGGTATGGGGACAATCCGCACTGAAAGATCGTACATGGTTTTGGAGCATTCCTTACAGCAGGCTGTACATTCAAGGGTTATTGTCAATTGTTAATTGTTCTACGTATGGTGACCCAATGAATGAGAGACCTCCAAGTCACCCTGTTATCAGCACTTCAAAATACAAAAAGTTTGTATTTTCAAAAAGAGAAAAGAATTATTTAGGTGCATTGAAGATAAAAATTGGAAGTAATGGTATCTGGTGTCAAAATGTTGAGGGGATGAGGCTCAACTATACAATGCAGTAACCTTACCTATGACAAGCATAGCCAACAATGACCCAGAAACAAATTAAATAATAATAATAATAAACTTTATTTTTATATCCTGCCCCATCTCCCCGAAGGGACTCAGGGCGGCTCACAACAGGGACAAGCCCGAACAACAACAACATATTTAACATAAAATTAAAACATTTCAACAATACACAAAATAAAATAATGGACAAATACATTAAAATCCAAATTAAATGAGTATATTAGTGAATGAACTAGTGTAGGGTTGTGGTTTGATACTGGAGTTGGATTCGGGAAGGACTGTGTTCAAATCTCTACTTACTTATGGAAACCTATAATGTTGCCTTGGGCAGGTAATAGAAGACAATGACAAACCTCCTCCGAACTTCCTTCTTCAAGTCAACTTGACAACAACATTTATAGTATGAAGCTTGATTTATATATTGAGACCTGGCTTGGAGTTTGATACCTAACATGTAGCATGAGGCCTACAAGGCAGTTCAAGGCTTAGTAATTTATAGTGTGTAAGGAGCTGAGGAATTGTAGTATTCTGAGTGTTGCAGAAAGGAGCCTGGAAGACCAGAGTTCAAATCCTCACTCAGATAGGGAAGCCCACTGGGTAATCTTGGGCAAGCCACACAATCTCAGCATCAAAGGAAGGCAATTGCAAACCTCCTCTAAATAAATCTTGTACAGAAAATCCCATGATAGGGTCAACCACAAGCCAGAGTTGAGCTGAAGGCACGTAACCTAATTTAATACACTGGACGTTCTTTCCCTACTCCATAAATTTAACTGAAACCTAGAGACAGGTAGGACTGGAATTTAGGCTTCCAGCATGACCTTTGCTTTCTCTACTGTGGCTTTTTTTTTTTTGTTTATGGGCTTTGCTACAGCTACACTATGCCCAGTTTTATTAATTTTCTCCATGGTGGCTATAATTGGGACCTTGCTAGACAATTCTGCACAAACTGGTCTGATCTGAGAAGCTCTTTTTTCATTTTATAATGTGCCTGTTCTCTGTTTCATTCTCATCAAGCTATTTCAGGCAATCGCCAGCAGGCTGCATTTGATGTTTCCTACCAAGCAAAGCCTGTTTCACTCCAAGGGAAGCCAGAAGCAACAAGCATCACCATCCAGGCTCCACTGAATCCTGGGTATGCCTTTTGTAGGCGACTGCATTTCTACGAACCCTCCACAAATGTCTCAGACTTCTACGAATGGTTTACTCTGCACCCTACACTGTCCTGCTTTGCATAGTGATTTATTTCCCACCCATGATCTTCCCTGAAAAAGAGGCCAGTCTACCCACAGCACTGGTTTCAGAACAGTAGCCACTACTTCAGAATAAGCCTGTCATACTTCTAGAAGGCTTCCTTCATCATCACCGCCTTTTGCAAGCAAACTTGGCAACTCAGCAGACCCTGTTGAACAGTACCATCATCTCTGAAAGCCAAACACCCACCTGAGATCCAAGCAAACCCAGCTGCATCTCAGCAAACTTCCAAATCAGCAAAAATGTACAAGTCTGCAGGCCAAGAGCCTTTGGCTGTGGCATATAAGAAGGAGGGCACATCTGTTGGAACCAGCCCCTGCCATACCTAGTGTGCAAATGCCTGTCTTGGAAAACAAAGCCAGAAATGAAGATTGACTGTACTTTCCCTTAGGCCACTGCGCTTCACCAGTCATCGTTCTAAAGCTACAGGAAACTTGAAACAAACACCTGGCTGGGTGGACCCATTTGTTGCTACCTTGAGCTGATGGTGACCTTATCTTCTCCTTGAAGCTGTGCTTTCCAAGTTGCTTCTGTTCTTTCCACAGTAGATATTTTCCACCGCTATGATTCTAGGCCACTTTTAAGAACATGATACATGGAAAACACAATACCTGTTGCAATGAACCACTGGATAATGAGCAAGATTCCTGTTAAGGAACACCGTCACAGGCTGTTCTTGGAAACACAAATCAAGTTTGGACCAATGTTTAGGTCCAACTAGTTTCCCTTGCCTTGGCCTACTTGCATGCAAATTGATTAGAAAGCCAAAGGGGAAAGCATTTAAAGACAGAGGTTTCCTTTCTCCCATTGGAGAAGGTTAGCTTCTTCCATATTGCAGTCATAGCCAAAGTGCAAGGATAGGAAGCTCCTATAGTAACACATCCAATGTGACTTACAGAAACGGACTGAAATCTTGAAGCTGTAGTGCAGTGGTTCTCAAGCTGTGGGTCCCCAGATGTTTTGGCCTTCAACTCTCAAAAATCCTAACAGCTGGTAAACTGGCTGGGATTTCTGGGAGTTGTAGGTCAAAACACCTGGGGACCCACAGGTTGAGAACTACTGAATAGTGGTTTGCAAAAAGGAACCCTGAGAATGATAGTTCTGCAAGGAGCTGTGGTTCTCAAACATAACTTCAAAATTAGTTTTTATGAATGTTGTGGGGAAGCTCATAACTATAACAAATGGTTATTGTTTCTATAGCATAGATATTACTTCAAGGGCAGGCCATGCCTTGCTGTCCTTGAACCAGACTTAATTATGTCAGTCTATATTTGGCAATCCTCTGTATTTCTTACCCCCACTATTTGGGTGTCATTTATGGTGCTCTTTTTATTTTGAGGTGCTTTTAAAAGAAATTAGGAATAATGGTGCTATGTTGTATCTCATGCCAGTTTATTATGATCCAAATAATTCTTGTGTGCCATTGCCTTTGATTCTTGATATAAGGGAATTTGAAATGTAGGTGCTAATTTTCTTACATTTGCTAATTAATTATCCATTTTTCCTTTCCTACCCAACATACACATTCTTCCCGTGTACCTTTTCCTGTAATGGAAGAGAAAGGTGGTTTTTCTTTTGTTCACCAACAACACTTGGTTCTACTAATGGATAAAGTGGGCATTTTGCCAATTTTAGGCAATGTTGTCAACTGATTCTTCAGTTGCTTGCAAACTAGCCAGTAGCAGAAATTCCACTTTTTATGGAGAACATAGGCCATATTGTAGCAAACCCATGACATTCCCATCCTTGCTGTCCTGTTTTATTTTTCAGACTTGATTTGTGGTGAGATTATATGTGGAAGCAAGGAAAATAACGTAAATAGCAGTGCAGACTGAAAAACATGACCCAGCATGATATTACTGAGGCTTAAGAGACCCTGTGTCTATAATTAGTAGCTTCCTGTTCCACACTGAGCAAAATAACGTGATTTGGAAATTAAAAAGGAGAGAACATGTTAATTAAAGCTCCCCTTTGTACGATATAGCACTTAATTAATGAGTAGATGAGGATGTTTATCAGTTACATTTCTGCCTTGCTGAAAGGGACAACAGGTACTGAAGGTGAAGGAAGGAAGGTGTTAATTCACTTTGCAGAGGAGCATTATGGAACAGGGCCCGATTTTGAATACAAGAACTGACCCACAGCCACTGCAGAAGAAATAAGAATAAAGAAAAAGGGAGAAGTCTCTTTCCACACACTTTGTCAATACAGAGTTTGAGAGGATATATGACCAGGACCAAAAAAATGGGGGGTGCCAATAGGATTTCCACACATGGACCACATATAACCTATGGGATTCACAATTCCCACCCTGTTCTACTCTGTTTGCACATAATTATTTGTTGTTACGCACATTGGGATTTTTGTTTAGTATAGGGTTTTGCTCAAGAGCCTGTAATGTAACTTTTGGGACTCATTTCTACAGCTCGTCATTGACGCCATTTCTGTCGGAAATTGTGTTCAAATACCTTAAAAGAAAGGGAGGGATGCTGGCAGCTGACAAAAAAAAATCAATTTCTTAGTTTCAATATTGTTAGAAATAAAACATTTTTAAAAAAATCATGTGATGTGTCTGTGTTTGCGCCTTTGGTGCATTTGCAAATCCTTCAGTTTAATACAGTAGAATCTCACTTATCCGACACTCGCTTATCCAACGTTCTAGCTTATCCAACGCATTTTTGTAGTCAATGTTTTCAATACATTGTGATATTTTGGTACTAAATTCGTAAATACAGTAATTACTACATAGCATTACTGCGTATTGAACTACTGTTTCTGTCAAATTTGCTATATAACATGATGTTTTGGTGCTTAATTGGTAAAATCATAACCTAATTTGATGTTTAATAGGCTTTTCCTTAATCCCTCCTTATTATCCAACATATTCACTTATCCAACATTCTGCCGGCCCGTTTATGTTGGATAAGTGAGACTTTACCTAACACCTTGCAATCGCTACAGTTGTCTTATGAAGAATTTAGCGCCAGAATTTGCAACATATCAGTTGATCCTCGTGTTTCATGCCTGCATGAGCCATATCAATGTCTGATCAAATCTTCTTCCATGATTCTATTACTAGCTAAAATTGCAATGAAGGCTGAACTACCAAATGTTTGTAATCCAAAACACCTGGAGGCCCAAAGATTGAGAACCACTGGATTAAAGAGATGGTGGTAAACTGGCTGGGATTTCTGGGAGTTGTAGGCCAAAACACCTGGGTATCCACAGGTTTAGAACCACTGACTTAGGCATTAAAAAATGAAGTGCAAAGATACAGAATGGGGGACATCTGGCTTGACGTTTGTAAAAGATCTTGGAGTCCTCATGGGGAAGAAGGTGAACATGAGCCAACAATGTCATTCAACAGCAAAAAAAAAAAAAAAAAGCAATGGGATTTTGGCCTGCATCAGTAGGAATATATTGTCTAGATCCAGGGAAGTCATGCTGCTCCTCTATTCTGCCTTGGTCAGACCACACCTGGAATCACACTGTGTCCAGTTTTGGGCACCACAATTGAAGGGAGACATTGACAAGCTGGAATGTGTCCAGAGGAAGGCGACTAACATGATCAAGGGTCTGGAGAACAAGCCTGATGAGGAGTGGCTTAAAGAGCCAAACATGTTTAGCCTGCAGAAGCCAAGGCTGAGAGAAGACATGATAAGGGCCATGTTAAATATGTGAGGGGAAGTCATAGGGAGGAGGGAGCAAGCTTGTTTTCTGCTGCCCTGGAGACTAGGACGCAGAACAACAGCTTCAAACTACAGGAAAGGAGATTCCATCTCAACACTAGGAAGTACTTCCTAACTGTGAGAGCTGTTCAGCAGTGAAACTCTCTGCGGTGTGGTGGAGGATCTTTCTTTGGAGGCTTTTAAGCAGAGGCTAGATGGCCATCTGTCGGGGGTGCTTTGAATGCGATTTTCCTGCTTCTTGGGAGGGGGTTGGAATGGACGTCCCATGAGGTCTCTTCCAATTTTATGATTCTATGATTCCTTTTTCTATCTCAAATTGCACTAAACCCACTGTGCTCTGCTTAGTATTTATTGCAGTGTGCCTTCGAGTCATTTCCAACTTATGAAGAGCCTCTTATGGGGTTTTCTTTGGCAAGATTTGCCTTCCTCTAAGGCTAAGAGAATATGACTTGCCCAAGGTCACCAAGTAAGTTCCCATTGATTCAAACACTCATCTCCAGCGTCATAGTCCAATCCTCAACCCACTACCATGCCATCTTAATAGGTAGGTAAAGGATTTCCCCTGACGTTAAGTCCAGTCATGACCGACTCTGGGGGTTGGTGCTCATCTCCATTTCTAAGCCGAAGAGCAGGCATTGTCCATAGACACCTCCAAGGTCATGTGGCCGGCATGACTGCATGGAGCGCCGTTAATATAAGTATAATATAAATACCAAATACATCTATACATTTTCCATGCATGATAATGTAAATAAAGGTGGAGATTTTGAATCTGGGGCAATGATGTGAACTGTCTAATGATAGAATTACGTCACTGTCACAGACATGATATTCAATCACATTAGTGAACTGCGGTGACACACCGCAGAGCAAGATATCCTATTATGCAATGTGGGAACTAATTGCACAACATGTCCTGAAGCCCCACATGTCATGCTTGCCCATCTGGATACTCATCATTGTGCAATTAGCATATTGCTGGTTCTGTTTCTACAATAGATATAGCAATGCCTCTGCTCCAATACAAGCATTGCACACCATATTTACATTAACTAATGTATGTCAGATAATGTAATACCTAACATGGACTTGTAGCCCACCATTGGAGAGAGAAGAACATGTTGGGAGAGCACTGGACATGTTGGTATGCATATCTCAATCTACATCAGCTTTGAAGCTTACTAGAAATTGGTACATTTAAAACAAAAACATGGTGGTAGGAGGAAGAAAGGAAATGCCATTCTACTCTCACTCTGACAGCATAAATGTGGCAGGACATGGAAGAACTTAGATGTCCTGAGACTAGAGCCCTATTAGTTAAGAAGACAGTTCTACTACTTTGCAATTCTTCACACTTCACAGGGAGAAAATATCATTAAACAGTGTGATAGACTTCTGAGTAAACATACATAAAATGGCACTGCCATGGAACTTTTTATAACAGTACAGGCAGAAATAGGCCACTAAAAATCCACTAATGTACATTTTAAAGAGCGGAATGGCAATTTCTACATACATCTTACAATGAAGAAAGTTCCAACTTATCTGACAGGTCTGAGTGAAACTGGTTGAAAAGTGAAACTCAAGTATTTTTAGTTTGCAAATCTAATTGGGCTGCTGAAAATAACATAGTACAGTATATTTTATTGTGTGTGCAAGCGAGCCTCATAAGCAATATGAACTGATAAACGAGCAAAACTCTCATCAAATTAATGGAACTTGCCTGTAATTTGCAAGCGTTAAAACAGCAAGGCGTCAGAAAGTGAAGCATCCAATTGCAGAGGAAGCTTGTATATTTCTTTAACTACTTCTCTGCATCCAAGAATAATATCTTTACATTATATAAAAGTCAGCCGCTTCATTCACTTGCAATAGTCTGCAATCACTTCCAGTACTCTTCCACTACTCTTATCCCCCAAAAATCAGGTAATTAATTACAGTGCTTGTTTAAATGCTCCTGTGCAACAAAATTTGCTAGCACATAGAAAGCATGCAAGGCTGGGTGGTTCTATTTGGAAGTATGATCTAAGCACAAATAACCTGGTCTCCACAATACATACAGTAGAGTCTCACTTATCCAAGCCTCGCTTATCCAACGTTCTGGATTATCCAACGCATTTTTGTAGTCAATGTTTTCAATATATCATGATATTTTGGTGCTAAATTTGTAAATACAGTAATTACAACATAATATTACTGCGTATTGAACTACTTTTTCTGTCAAATTTGTTGTATAACATGATGTTTTGGTGCTTAATTTGTAAAATCATAACCTATTTTAATGTTTAATAGGCTTTTTCTTAATCTCTCCTTATTATCCAACATATTCGGTTATCCAACATTCTGCCGGCCCGTTTATGTTGGATAAGTGAGACTTTACTGTATTGTGCATCTTTTAATGTGATAGCACTGCATCATAAGTTTTGGAGTATTCAGCATGGTGCTGTGTGATTGTGCTCAAAGTATGCAAACATGGGAATTTCTGGAATTTGTATAATACCGTCTGTAAAGAACTGTGACAGGGATGGAATCCTTTTGATCCCACCACACACAGTTACCACCAATTATAAAGATGTCTTGACGATGATGTTAATTATATTATTATATATTTAATTATCTTCGCTGCCACCAATGGAGGAGATGTCAGGCAGATGGCACTTATTCTTTTTTAAGCTTTCTTTATTTACTTCAGATGGTGATGTTGCTTAGCTCAGGATATGATTATGACAGAGACTTAGATGGATTTAAAAATCAAAACAAGTTTATTGCATGTACAGAGCTTAGTGGTTTCAATAACTTCTTAAAGGCACTTAGATTAACGGTTACAAATAGTTGTGAGGTGTTACAACTTTCAAAATACTTCTTTCTCCAAAACTAACTAGAACCTGATCCTCTTGGATCCACTGGGATTAACTTCCCCTAATCCACAGCCTCTATAAATAACCCTAAACAAGTCACCTAACTTGCTTAGTCTGGCCTACTAGAGGTCTGCCTCCCTGGTTTCCTTATCTGAAACCAGTCTGTTCCCTGTGACTAGAAATCACAGACTGAGATTTAAACTTCCCTGGTCTCCTTAAACTAGGAACCAGTCCTTTCCCTGTGACTGGAAATCACAGACTCCCTAAAATAAGTCACCTTATTTTAGAATTGACTCAAATTCCCTCATTTGAGCCACCCTGATCCTCCACTTGAGAATCAGTCCTCACTGTAATTTCACCATTACAGACTCTCACTGACTGACTGGGTTTTAAAACGTTCCCTCCTTTTTCCTTCAAACAGCGGTTAGCTCCGCCCCCGTTGCTAGGGTAACCTGCCTTAGAATGCTAAGATGGCTACCTTCCCCTACATATTATCAACTCTAATACTTACCATTTTAAACTTAGCCAAACCTGACTGTTTAAACAAAATCAAATAAACATGTCATCCATAAATTAAAACATCATACTTCTTTACACCGTCATCCCTCCACATTTGCGATTTTGACTTTTGCAAATTTGATTATTTGCCATTTTGATTTTAAATGTTCTCTCTAGGATTCTCTAAGTCTTTGGATCATGCTATAGGGACTAAATATTTTTAAAGGGAACACCTCTAGGTCCTCCGATGCAGTTATAGTAGAGTCTCACTTATCCAACATAAACGGGCCGGCAGAACGTTGGATAAGCGAATATGTTGGATAATAAGGAGGGATCAAGGAAAAGTCTATTAAACATCAAATTAGGTTATGATTTTACAAATTAAGCACCAAAACGTCATGTTATACAACCAATTGGACAGAAAAGGGTAGTTCAAAATGCAGTAATGCTATGTAGTAATTACTGTATTTACGAATTTAGCACCAAAATATCACGATGTATTGAAAACATTGACTACAAAAATGCGTTGGATAATCCAGAACGTTGCATAAACTAATGTTGGATAAGTGAGACTCTACTGTATATGGTTGACTTCCAGCAAAAGTTAACAACAGAGTCATACAGGAAGATCTAGAAATTGCTTGGGTAATATATGCCACTATTTCTTTATTCACAATTTTCACTTTCATGGGGTTCTATGCCTTTAACCACAGCAAATGTGGAAGGATGACTGTATATGTCTGTGTGTACTTTACTTGTAATCTTGCAGCATCCTGTGTTTTATACCTGACTCTGAAAAGGTATGCAGATGTTCAACTAACAGACACCAGACAAAAGCCACATAGATGAAATTTTTAAAAAGAAGCAATTTGTGAAAATACCACAATGATCCACTTTGGCTGGATCATATTTCCAAGATTGTTGGATGAGGGAAGTTATATAATCTGAAAAACTATGCAAATTTGGAACTGACAAAAATGAGATAAAAGCAACATAGATAAGTTTTTTTAAAAAAGGTTCAGTTTGAGAAAATATCACTTTAAGAAAGACTCAGGCTTATTTATCATTTTTTTACAGCATAGATGGGGACAAGCTTCAATTATTGGATTTATGGTTTAAGGGAGTGTTATCAAAGTCGAAGTATGAATGTATAGTGTCATCTAAAGGGAAAAGGACAACAAGAAATAAAAATCAACAGGAAATAGATGTGAGATTCAGATAATAGTTCTAGTAGTTGTGCGTCTAGGATGTGTTTATTAGCATAGATTTGTTTTATGTTAGGGTGATTGTCTTAGATATACAGTAGAATCTCACTTATCCAACACTCACTTATCCAATGTTCTGGATTATCAAACGCATTTTTGTAGTCAATATTTTCAATACATCGTGATATTTTGGTGCTAAATTCGTAAATACAGTAATTACAAAATAGCATTACTGTGTATTGAACTACTTTTTCTGTCAAATTTGTTGTATAACATGATGTTTTGGTGCTTAATTTGTAAAATCATAACCTAATTTAATGTTTAATAGGCGTTTCCTTGATCTCTCCTTATCCAACATAGTCACTTATCCAACATTCTGCCAGCCTGTTTATGTTGGATAAGCGAGACTCTACTGTAGTTGTGTTGTTTGTTATAGTTTTGTATTGTATTGTCTTCTATTGTTTCTATTTTCTATATTTTTATTTTCTTTCTCTATTTATGAATAAAAATAATTTTTAAAAACCACCACAATGTGGCCAAATCAAATTTCTCAGATGATCAGATGGGGAATGTTATTCTTTTAAGCAGAACCCAACCATTGCTTCCCAGATTCTGTTTTTAGCATGCATGTTAAGTGGACTGCAAATGAGGCAACTGGCACCCTTCCAAAGCGTAGTGAATTCACACACGCTGCAAGCAACAGAGTGGAAATGACTGCTAATTTGGGCGCAGCTCCGAACACGAACAAATCTGATAATTAAGCCAACCCCAGCTGTGGCGGATATGTTGGCAGGCCTGTACTTGTGAGTTTAGCCTGCAGCAAACTAGTTGCACCTGATTGTCCAGTCTCACTTTTGGAAACTTGGGAGTTGCCAGTAGACAACTATCAGCACAGATCCTGGGACTGTGAGTAGCATCTCATTCCACTTCTGTTGGTTTGGAGAAGACACCAGCGCTTGGATATATAGCTGATGAGGAACCCGGCAATGAAAACTCCACCATTGTTCATCTTTTCTTCAAGAAGACCTATGGAATAACACAGCTGAATCCTCTTTGATACATTCTCTCTTTCTCCCCCTCTCCATATAAAAAGGGATGGACCAATTCATCCGGAAACACTTGACTTTCCTCCATACCTTCTGGAACAAATGTTTGCCCAATGCCTCTCCCAATAACCACTCCTTGGATTTTTGGGAGCCCATCCCGGAAGAATCCCTGCACCCCACTCTGGACCCCGACCCTGCAGAGCCGCCTTTCTCCCTCTTTGACGTCCTCTACGACTTCACCGCCAGAAGCACAGAGGAGCTGAGTGTCAACCGAGGAGAGAAGCTTTGTGTCCTCAAAGAAGAAGGAGGATATGTCTTGGCCCGGCGGCTTTCTGGAGATCCACTCGTGGGCTATGTCCCGGCAAATTATATCAGCAAGATCTGCCGGGAAAGTGCTGCCCAACAGCCGTAAGTATCTGAATCTTTTACTTGGAAAGGATCATTAGATACCTGGTATTCCGAACTATACAGCAGAGTCTCACTTAGCCAACATTTGCTTGTCCAAAGTTCTGGATTATCCAGCACAGTTTGCCTCCACAGCTGTTTCTCTAGGCAGCAAGGACTGAACTTTTTATGGATTTGATTTCCGACAATGTTGCTACTGTAAGTTTATTTTATGCAATTCTATCTTTAGTAGGTAAAGGTTTTCCCCTGACTTTAAGTCCAGTCGTGACCGACTCTGGGGGTTGGTGCTCATCTCCATTTCTAAGCCAAAGAGCCGGCGTTGTCCGTAGACACCTCCAAAGTCATGTGGCCAGCATGACTGCATGGAGCGCCGTTATCTTCCCGCCAGAGCAGTACCTATTGATCTACTCACATTTACATGTTTTCGAACTGCTAGGTTGGCAGGAGCTGAGGCTAACAGCGGGCACTCATTCCGCTCCCGGGATTTGAACCTGGGACCTTTTGGTCCGCAAGTTCAGCAGCTCAGTGCTTTAACGCACTGTGCCAATGTTTTTATAGTCAATGTTTTCAATATATTGCGATGTTTTGGTGCTAAATTCATAAATACAGTAATTACTACATAACGTTACGGAGTATTGAACTGCTTTTTCTGTCGATTTCTTGTAAAACATGATGGTTTTGGTGCTTAATTTGTAAAATCATAATGTAATTTGACGTTTAGTAGGCTTTTCCTTAATCCCTCCTTATTATCCAACATTTTTGCTTCTCCAACATTCTGCCGGCCCATTTATGTTGGATAAGTGAGACTCTACTGTACTTCTAAAATACCTCTATTCTGTGCAAGACTTCAAGGGGAAGGGCTGAGAGCGAAAGCTTCCAAAAGGACGTTTTATTGGGACTTGCATAACATTTTCCGAAGAGCATTGTGAAGTGCACCAAGCAATTTATTAGCAATTACTGATTTAAATAATTAATAATTCAGACAGTATTGCAGAGATTAATATACCAGATTTGATTTATAAGTAAAGGGGCCATGCCAGGAAAAGGGGAGAGGCTACATTCCTTTATTACTGATGGCCTGATTGTCTTCATATGTTGGCATGGAGGCATCCAGGAACAAACATCATTATTATAAGTAGCCCAATAAAACCAAATGGTGGGAATATGTCAAGTGAAAGCTGTACTGATCAGTTGTGGATCACCTTTCACTGGATGTAGCCAGGATGAAAAATTATAACATCTTGATACCACTTTATCTGCCATAATACAATGCTATGAGCTTTGTCATTTGTCATTTGGCACCAGAGCCCTCTGAAGAAGGCGGCTAAATGTCTCACCAAACTTCCAATCCCAAATTTGTATACCATTGAACCATGACAGTTAAAGTGGTGTAAAACTGCTGTAATTCTGCAATGTGGGTAAAGCTATTAACAGTTTTCAGTCTTGACTCTTTCTTTTTAATCTATAAAAGAGGGCAAGCTTTGTCCCTTGACCTTTTGTGACATGTTTAGAGTTGCTTCATCTCCAAATAGGTCTGAGCTGAAGATGGGATTTGATTGAGCTAATGTCAAAAATTACTTACTTAGTAATGTCTAAGTACTGTCAAAAAATACTTTGATGTCCCATAAATTAGAGGAAGTTACTATGTGCATTTTTGGAAGCTTCTTTATCCCAAGAAATAGCTAGTTAGTAGTGTTACTCTGTGCATTATTTGGAAGCCTTTTTATCCTAAGAAATAGCTCCAGAATCTTCGGATCTTAGGCATAATCTTTTAACTTCCTCTCCCTTCCCATTTATTTTTCTGAGGGTGTCAGAAAGCCTAAGGGACACACATTGCAAGACACCTATCCTATGATTTAATCTGTTTTGCTTGCGTCACATGCTTGATCGTAGAAGTGCCAGACTTGGCAAGCTATCTAATGCGACCAAAATGATAAATTTAGTAAGGTTTTGGATGCTCCATCAATCATTTTATTTATATTGCACCCTTGCCAGCCAACCTCCAAAATAAAGAGACCCTACAACAAGTATGGGTTAAACCAGGGGTCCCCAAACTTTTTAAACTGGGGGCCAGTTCACCGTCCCTCAGACCCTTGGAGGGCCGGACTATAGTTGAAAAAAAGACTATAAAGACAATAAACAAATTCCTATGCACACTGTACATCTCTTATTTTGAAGTAAAAAACAAAAACAAACAGGAACAAATACAGCCTCAATGATAATAATAATAATAATAATAATAATAATAATAATAATAATAATAATAATAATAATAATAATAAAGAGGGTTGGAAGAGACCCCTTGGGTCATTTAGTCCAACCCTCTTCTGCCTTTGTGCACCAAAAGCACAAGCAAAGCACCCCTGACAGATGGCCACCCAGCCTCAATGTTGTTCATCATCATCATCATCATCATCATCATCATCATCATCATCCATCACACAGTCCTAAACACTTGGGAAGTGTTCAACTTGTGATTTTGTGATACAAAATCCTGCATATATATCTTGTTTGCTGTGTCATACTGTGTCTTTGTGTCAACAACAACAGCAATAATAAAGAGGGTTGGAAGAGTCCCCTTGGGCCATTTATTCCAACCCCCTTCTGTCTTTGTGCACCAAAAGCACAAGCAAAGCACCCCTGACAGATGGCTACCCAGCCTCAATGTTAATAATGATGATGATGATAATAATAAGCATCATCATAACCATAACCAAAAGCACTAGCAAAGCACCCCTGAATAATTAATTATTAATTAAATAATAATTAAAATACCATTCTAAACAAGCAAAGCTTTGGAAGGCGCGCACCAGGCGAGGGAGGAGGTGGGAAAGATGCATGCCTTTCCCTGCTCCCTTGCGCCGCATGCGCCTTCCTCAATGGAAGAGGAGGGAGCCATTGCCGCCGCATCGGGGGCCGGATAAATGGCTTCGATGGGCCGCATGTGGCCCCCGGGCCTTAGTTTGGGGACCCCTGGGTTAAACTATGACCAACTTTTATTAATGTTACCTAATGGAACTTTAGGAGCCCCCAATGGTGCAGTGGATTAAACCGCTGAGCTCCTGAACTTGCTGACTGAAAGGTCGGCAGTTCTAATCCGGGGATCGGGGTGAGCTCCTGCTGTTAGCTCCAGCTTCTGCCAACCTAGCAGTTCGAAAACATGCAAATGGGAGTAGCTCAATAGGTACCACTCTACAGTATAGGGTAGGCGGAACAGTATAGGGTAGGCGGAAAAACTCCAAGAACATAGAGGGGGGGATTCCTACCAGGCACCGAAGGCGACCAATTAATTATACTGTTAATGGATGGGAGGGCGGGTCAGCTTCAAGGTCCAGAGTGATCTTGAGCGGCGGATGCCACTCACGTAGCTCCTGCCCCCAGAAAGTAGCTCTGCCTCTCTCTCGGCGGAGGTGACAAAATTCTCCCCATGGCCAGCTGCACGGGAGGAGGGAAGTAAATTCTCCCAGACTTTGAATCAAAGGGGTGTACAAAAAAGAAAACGGAAATAAAAATGCATACAGTTAAAAAACCATGCACACATTAAGATGAAAGTCCACTACTTCTGTAATTATTTTGCAATTCTATTGTTTGTTTGTTTTGCTGTGGAAAATGTCTTTATGAACCAAATTTTGACTTAGCATGGTATACTTATAGTTGGGTTATCTTCTTGAATATTTTCATGTCAGCTTCGACCCAATCAGAAAATTTTGCCCACCTCCTAAATATTACAGTTTTCAATCTATTTTACACAAACATTGATCAAAAATGAATCTTAAGTACCAGTCAATTATCTTCTTCATTTCAGACATTGCTGTTAAAGATACAATAATAAAATATGCAAGAACAATTTCTAATGTTTTCAAGGCTGACAACCTGAAAAATATATATTGTAGGTACAGTAGAGTCTCACTTATCCAACACTCGCTTATCCAACGTTCTGGATTATCCAACACATTTTTGTAGTCAATGTTTTCAATACATCGTGATATTTTGGTGCTAAATTCGTAAATACATTACTGCGTACTGAACTACTTTTTCTGTCCAATTGGTTGTATAACATGATGTTTTGGTGCTTAATTTGTAAAATCATAACCTACTTTGATGTTTAATAGGCTTTTCCTTAATCCCTCCTTATTATCCAACATATCCGCTTATCCAACCTTCTGCCGGCCCATTTATGTTGGATAAGTGAGACTCTACTGTACATTATACTATAGAATTGATGCAATTTAACTGCTATCGCTCAATGAAACGGAATCCTGGGTGATGTAGTTTGGCAAACACCAGCACTTTGGGGCAGAAAAAAACTAATGAAAAAACTACAACTTCCATAACACTGGAATTCTTACATCTCATGTGTGCACTTATCAGTGAGGTTACTGTATGCTAAGACAGAAACATGGTGCATGCAAATTTACTTACTTAGGTGATCCCCAAGTGTGATGGCCTTCCAAGTGTGGTATCTTGGCAATTGATACATGTTGTTTTGTTAGGCGATGCCTTGTAGTTCGAGGATGATGGTCCTCCATCTTCGCTATGGATACGTAGGTGACTGTGGAGCTCTAATCTTGACCTGCATGTTCTTCCACAGTGAGGGCATCAGTTACATGAGAAGTAATAATCAATTAAAGCACACTGTTGAGTATACTATGAATTTCCCTTGCAACCGAGGACCTTATCCCATGTGAGTGGGTAGCATCATGTAATCGTGGCTTTTAGTCCTGTAGTGTTGCAAATCTCTATATTCTGTTATTCATTATTTATGACATGTCATATGAATTTGCTGCTTTCTGACAGCTTTTATCCCATGTGTTTTTGTACATTTGAAACGGAACATCCTGGTACCTGAGTCCAGAAGACAATCTCAAACCATCTTCTCCCTTCTTCCTTTTTTGGGTTGTTTGTGATGTTTGACTATTGAATCCTGACAGGCACAGACACGATTTCCTCTGCATCGAAGGATGGGCTCTGTCACTTTTCTTTGCCTCAGTGGCTTAGAACTGTTTTAAAACCGAAGGGAATAAGGTCCCGAATCAATTCTGTATAAATATGTTAAGTGTAAAGTCAATGTGTGCCCTGTTCTGATTAACAAAGTGGAAGTTGCTCAAAGCACAGGCAGATACCTTGCCCAGGGCCTCATGGCTAGGTCAAGTGAAGGGCAAAGAGATTCCTTTTATGCAAACGCTAATCTTTTTCTGAAGGTATGGACATCCCTTTCCTGCCAGTATTCAATGTAGAATGGAAGGAAGGAAAGTGAAATGGTCCACAGTCATTTCTATTTTCAAATTGTACAGGTTGGGCATCCCTCATCCGAAATGATTGGAATCAGAAGTACTTCGGATTTTGGTTTCCCCGCCTGGATTTTGCAATACCAGTATTGGCTTACACCATATGTACAGAATGAGATAATCTGGAGGTGGAACTCAAGTCTAAATATACAAGTCATTTCTATTTCATGTATATTTTATGTACATTGCATGAAGTTATTGCATGAAGTTGTTGTCTCAGCCACCCATGTGGGCAATTTTGGATTTTGGAATATTTTTTATTTCGGAATTCTGGATAAGAGAAGCTGTTTTCAATTCTGGATTTTTTTTTCAGATTTTGGAATATTTGCATATAGGCCATGAGATATCTTGGAAATGGTATTGTGATTATAAATACAAAATTCAGTACCAGATAAAGGATACTCAAGCTATGTGACCATACTGTGTACCCCACAGAAATCTTTACTCCATTGCTTTGAAAATAAAAATACAGTAGAGTCTCACTTATCCAACATAAACGGGCCGGCAGAACATTGGATAAGCGAATATGTTGGATAATAAGGAGGCATTAAGGAAAAGCCTTTTAAACATCAAATTAGGTTGTGATTTTACAAATTAAGCACCCAAACATCATGTTATACAACAAATTTGACAGAAAAAGTAGTTTAATATGCATTAATGATATGTAGTAATTACTGTATTTATGAATTTAACACCAAAATATCATGATGTATTGAAAACATTGACTACAAAAATGTGTTGGATAATCCAGAACGTTGGATAAGTGAGACTCTACTGTAGCACTACCTTCCAGAGCAATGGGAACAGGAGACGTATGGAAGAACAATGGAAATAGAAAAGGTCGTGGACGCTCTGCAAAATGTTTATTCACTGATTTTACAGTACTTAACTACTGCAAACTTGCTTTTTACAAATCCTAAACGTATAACATTCTCATGTTTGAAACAGAGATCCCAAAATTAGGATTTCCACAGGAAAATTCAATCATAATTTATTCCCTTCCCCTTTCAATTCATGTAAGATCTAGTTTGAAATCCTAAACTATCCCTCCCCAAATTAAGTTTGGACCCAAATGATCTACATTAATGTGTAAAAGACACTTGATTCTTCTACATAAATACATACAAAAACCTACAACCGCAGACTGAAACAATCAACTATATCCAAATTTAGAATTTAAAATCTATTTTTTTAAATCTTTAACACTCCATATTTCAAGTGAGAGGTTTAGAAACCCACATGTGTTTTGGAAACATGGGAATTTAGTAAATATGTTCCCATGAACAACGTGAAGAATGTATGAGGTAGGAATTGTCTTCACAATATGAATTTCAGACCTAATAAATTCCATCTACAGTGGCATTTAAATTCCTTCTCTCTTGCTAATTGTAGGGTACAACGACAGTGAAGAGGAAATAAATACATCTTATGTACAGCAAACAAAAAAACATATGCTAAACAGCCACATTTCCGTATTGAATCAAAACCCACCCAGAGCCACAAGAGTAAAGGCTTGTGGGTGATGTGGTTGTGACGTGCCAGTTTCAATGGCTCATAGTTTGAATAGACTATGAGCCATTGCTTTTGTGACCAGTTCAAATCTAGGCCTTTGGGTGACTTCCCGAACCTGCTAGATGAGAAACTGTTTTGTAAATGCATGGACTGAGGTTGCCTTTTCATCACGGCACAGCATTTCAAGCCCCAAAGTAGGACTTCATAAGCAACTATGTAAATGCTTCATGGTTTGTGTTGTCTGTTTACCTTCTCTGTTACACCAGTAAGTAAACAATCAAGAAAGAACCCAGGATTATGGTTAAGTAAGAATGCAGGATCCACCAGCCAACAACAAACACTGGTTTAAACCTGATTTATAATCCTGGTTTGTCTGGGCACATGCCTCAATAGTCCAAAATTCAAACAAAGCTCTCCCATCTTAAGCCACCCTGCAAAGCAAAGGCAGGCATTATGAACCAGAATTCAAGTCATACATTTTATCAAACTGTAATTCTGGGTTCAACATTGCATACCATTCACAGAGTTAATTCTTACTGACATGTTAAGCAGAGAGTGCAAATTAGCAGGATAGGGGCATTTATACTGCTTTACTCCAGAAAGGCCATTGCTGCTTTGGCAAGCAGCCATCACACTTTTTCAGATGCTCCTATCGAATCATAAGCTTTGTAGTTTGGTAAGGCAGTAGAGCACTTTGGCTCAGAATCCTAAATAGTGTTATCACTAGCTGATGTGGTCAGTGTGGGTTGCCCCAGGTGACTCCATCAAAGAGTTGACACCAATCATGGTGGATAGTAAAGGTGAAGCCTTTCCCCTGATGTCTAGTCGTGTCCGACTCTGGGGATTGGTGCTTATCTCCATTTCTAAGCCAAAGAGCTGGCATTGTCCGTAGACACCTCCAAAGTCATGTGGTCGGCATGACTGCATGGAGCGCCATTACCTTCCCACCGGAGTGGTATCTATTGATCTACTCACATTTGCATGTTTCCGAACTGCTAGGTTGGCAGAAGCTGGGGCTAATAGTGGGAGCTCACCCCACTCACCGGATTCGAACCACCGACCTTTCAGTCAGAAAATTCAGCAGCTCAGTGGTTTAATCCACTGCACCATTGGGGGCTCCCCATGGTGGATGGGAGAGTTATTTAAGTTCTCAGTTCTCCGTTAAATAAGTTCTCAGTTGCAGAGAAAGATCTGAAGGAAGGCAGCACTATCCACAATGCCGCTAAGGCAGGCATGGGCAGAGCCGGCCCTAGGTATTTTTCAAGTGTAGGCGAACAGAATTTTGTCGCCCCCCCAAACCAATCACTGAAAAATAAAAGCGTTGGATAAGCGAAAATGTTGGATAATAAGGAAGTATAAAGGAAAAGCCTATAAAACATCAAATTACATTATGATTTTAAAAATTAAGCACCAAAACATCATGTTTTACAACAAATCAATAGAAAAAGCAGTTCAATACATGGTAATGTTATGTAGGAATTACTATATTTGCAAATTTAGCACTAAACATTGAACAGGAATATAGGGCAGTGTGGACTTAGATAACCCAGATAGCCCTCAGTATTAAAAAAAAACCTCTAAAATCAGGACAATAAATAAAGAACAACACTCTGAAAACAGAAGAAATCCAGACAGTAAACAATCAGGGATAGCTAAATCCTCCCAAAGAAAGATTCTCCCAGGCAAGAAGAAGCCAGGCCTTGAAGCCACAGGGCCATTAAATGCTAATCAAGGTGATTAATTACAACATTCACACCTGCTTCAAAGAAAAGTTCTTTCTCCCACCCTGGACCTTCTACAGATATATAAACCCCACATACCTAGCTTCCAAGTTCCTACAGACCCCACAATCTCTGAAGGCCCCAAAGGTGGGCTTGCGTGGTGCGAAGGTGGGTCTGCGCTGGCCGGAAGGCCCGAAAGAGAAGGAGGTGGAGAGTGGTGCCCTCCTCCCAGGACGATGGTGCCCCCGGGACGATGGCGCCACAGGCAAATGCCTAGTTCGCCTTATGGTTGGACCGCCTCTGGGCATGGGCAAACTTTGGCCCTCCAGGTGTTTTGGACTTCAACACGCACAGTTGTGGGAGTTGAAGTCCAAAACACCCAGAGGGCCAAAGTTTGCCCGTGCATGCAATAAGGGGATTACTTATTCCAGATGGATGGCAGGACTTGGCCAGCTCGGGAGCTGCCTTGCTCTTTCCCTGCTTTGCACTCTGCTGCTGCAGTTCTTGCTCCGTCGTCAGTACAGTTGCACTGCCAGGAAGCATTAGGAGCAAAAGGCAACAAGGACGAAACCAGACACAGAAACAGGGGTGAGCGCATGTGTATGTGAACACACATCTGAATCATCTCTGCATGCAGGGGAGGCAAGGGTTATGTAGACTTGAAGATGGAGCACCTCCTCTTGAGTACATGATGATGATGTGTATTTATACCTTACTTTCTCTCTCTACAAACAAGACTCAAAGTAGCTTACAGTAAAACCAAATGGAAAACCATTTTAAACCTAAAAATATATAAGAATTAAAATAGAATGTATTAGCACGATCGTTGTGCAATTACCCAGATATTTTAGAATCCATTGAGGGAACGATTTGTGATGGAGCTCTTCCCATGATGCAGGGGAACTTCCTGTCAGTGTCCATCATGCTTCATTGGGTAAATGTCTGGAATAGTCCAAAAAAAAGGGAGGAGGGAGAAAACAGTCAGAAATGGTCTTCTGGATTCAGGAATTACTTATTTATTTATTTATTTACAGTATTTATATTCTGCCCTTCTCACCCCAAAGAGGACTCAGGGCGGATCACAATTTATATATATATAGCAAACATTCAATGCCATTAGACATACAACATACAGACAGAGACACAGAGGCAATTTAACATTTTCCAGCTTCTGGCTTCATGAGGGTATGCTCGATTCTGGCCACAGGGGGAGCTGCCGCTTCACTGTCCACTTGTAACACCGAGTCCTTGATGGAGTACTCCCTCATTCTTCCGCATGCTGCTGGACATTTTTATGGTGTCGTAAATTAGTTAACTTAGCCTCCCCGCATAAAGCGGTACCTAAATTTCCTACTCGACAGATGCAACTTTCTTTCAGGTGGCTTAGGACAACAATGAGCTAGGCTATTTAATGGTTGGGCACTCAATCTGACCCGGGCTGGCTTTGAACTCATGATCTCTTGGTCAGTAGTGATTTACTCATATTGCAGCTGGCTACTAACCAGCTGCGCCACAGCCCGGCCCAGGATATCAGGAGAAAACACCCAAAGACACATGATATGGGAGCTGTCAAATTTACCTGGGTTCAATGGCTTCAGTGACATTGAGTAAGGGGTGTTCCTATGGGCAATCTGCTACCAAGCGATATTTCTCTCCCCAAATCCTGTTTCATGAGCCTGGCATAGTAATTTTTAATCATATTTAAGATCAGCTGCTTGGGTCTACTCTAGAGTAGCAGGATTAGAGAGGAAAGCCAAGTATGCCATTAGCTTTTTTTCCCCAAGGTTTTTTCTTTTAATAATGGAGTCGGTGGCGACTACACTAGCTCGTGGGATAAATCTGAATACGGATAATTTTGGTAAAACTGGCAAGAAAAGACAACATGTGAAGAGGAGTGAGAAACAGAAGGATGTTCTTTATAACGCTATGGGGCATAACACCATGGTAATATTGATATTGATATTATATTGATATTCTCCCACCCCTATGTGGAATAGAGTCCTTAAAGGGCAACAAAACCTTTATTTAAAACAATTGCAAAATTAGGTGCTCCAAAAACAAAAGATGGGTGACCCCAGCTAACAAACAAAGCTATGCCTCTTAGGAATCTTATATTCTCAACAATCAACCAATGCTGCATTAGTAAAAGGAGACAGCAAAGCAGTTACCTCATTTTCCCCAAACTCTCTTTGTTGTTGCTTTGTGAAATTGGCTCTTTCAAGGTGTTATTTCTTATCATTTTGAACACTTTTCAAATGTAGAAAATAGGGAATTCACAGAAATTTGGGACAGCTCACCTCGACTTCAAGGGTTATAATTCCCATCGGCCTGACACTAATTCATAGCTTCAAGTAATTGCAAAATCCCTGGGGCTGAATCAGCACATGAGGTACAGCAGGCTAAGGCCTTATATCCCAGGATCTGATCCCAGATTATCCCTTTATCCCAGATTATCTGGCAATGTAGATTCATTGGGCTTTAGCACAGCAGGTTACACTACCAGCTGCAGTAAATTTTGTCAGTCGAAGATTGACAGTTCGAAGCCCGGGTCAGATTAAGCTCCTGACCTTTAGCCCAGTTTCTGTCTACCTAACAGATTGAAAGCAAAATAGATAAATAGGTACCACTTAAATGCAGGGAAGTATTTAGGCACCCATAAGGAAATGCTAGAAAAAGGCCTCTAAGATGCCGAAGATGAGAAATGCCTATATATACCTCTATCTATGGGAACCCCGGTGGTGAAGTGTGTTAAAGCGCTGAGCTGCTGAACTTGCAAACCGAAAGGTCCCAGGTTCAAATCCCGGGAGCGGAATGAGTGCCCGCTGTTAGCCCCAGCTTCTGCCAACCTAGCAGTTCAAAAACATGCAAATGTGAGTAGATCAATAGGTACCGCTCCGGCGGGAAGGTAACGGTGCTCCATGTAGTCATGCCGGCCACATGACCTTGGAGGTGTCTATGGACAATGCCGGCTCTATGACTTAGAAATGGAGATGAGCTCCAACCCCCAGAGTTGGTCACGACTGGACTTAACGTCAGGGGAAATCTTTACCTTTACTACCTCTATCTATGTATAATTGTCTGTCTTGTCAGTGTATAAATGGCATTGAATTTTAGCCATATATGTATGTTCTATGATCCGTCCTGAGTCCCCTTCAGGGTGAGAAAGACTGATCATTGTATTATATAAATACTGTAAATAAATAAATGCAGTTTAAAGCAGATAATCTGGGATCAGATCCTGGGATATAGGCCAGTGTGATCCAGCCTTAGATTTCTTATCTCGGTAATTTACTGAATATTTTTCAATAATTCTGTGTATAGAACAAAGTTTGCATACATTGAATAATCAGAAAGCGATGGTGTTGCTATATCAGCCACCTGTGTGAGCAATTTTGGAGTTCGGATTTCTGGAAAAGGGATATTCAACCTTGAATACATATTACTGTTTAAAAGGAGGGGGGGTGAATTTGTTCCTGCCTTCAAGTCAATTGGTGACTTATGACAATCCCGCAAATTTCATAGGGTTTTCTTAGGCAAGGAATAGACAGAGGTGCTTCTAGTTCCTTCCTTTGAGTTGTAGCCGACAGCACCTGCTGTTCATTATAAGCAGTTTCCCATTAAAGTACGAAATAGCCGACCCTGCTTCATTTCAAAGACAGAATTGAGTGCCTTTAGGATATTTCAGTGGCTAAAAAAGAGCAGTCAGTTCTGAAATATTATGTTGAGCACCTAAAGTTACTTAATCGAATTGTGGTCCATTAGTAATGGTGTCTTGTAGGGATATAGCCAGAAAACATATACATCTGTATGAGAACAAAGCTGTATTGCTGAATTCTGTGTGTTTTGTATGTTAAGGACCTCATTTTCTCGGAAGCATCTACACTTCAGAATTAATGCAGTTCGACACAACTTTAACTGCCATGGCTCAATGCTCTGGAATCAAAGGAATAATGGTTTATAATAATGCTATGTAGTAATTACTATATTTATGAATTTAGCACCAAAATATCATGATTTATTGAAAACATCGACTACAAAAATGCGTTGGATAATCCAGAACGTTGGATAAGCGAGTGTTGGATAAGTGAGACTCTACTGTACCTACAAGGAGCTAAATTTGAAGAAAATGTTAAATAAGTAGGTAAGTTTGCCAGTTGGTCATAGTAAAAATAGGCTCCTCTGCCTTTCAGCAGCATATTGACATTTGGAATCAGTATGTGAGGCAGGAAAAGAAGCATCATCGCCTGTTAATGTTTACAGATTAACATGCTGTTAAAGACAGATGGCAGAGGGAAAAATCGCAATCTTAACAACCAGAATATTTACATACATTTAGCAGTAGAACAGGATTGCCATGCAAAATCCACTCCTATAGCAGCACATTGGGAAGAAATAATTCTTAGTCACTTTTCTCCAGTTGTGTTCATTTAGTGGTCCATTCCTTTTGAGACGGTATTAAAAAACTCCAAACATTTATGTGTAAAGATATATAGAGTCTAACTTATCCAACATTCTGTACTATCCAACGCAGCCTGCCTTTTAGTAGTGAGTGTTTTTGTAGTCAATGTTTTCAATACATTGCGATGTTTTGGTGCTAAATTTGTAAATACAGTAACGTTACCGTGTATCGAACTGCTTTTTCTGTCGTTTGTTGTAAAACATGATGCTTTGTTGCCTAATTTGTAAAATCATAATGTAATTTGATGTTTAATAGGCTTTTCCTTAATCCCTCCTTATTATCCAACATTTTCGCTTATCCAACATTCCGCCGGCCCATTTATGTTGGATAAGCAAGACTCTACTGTATATGCATTGAGTGCAGTCTGTATGTTTTTAGGGAATATTAGTCATTTCATGCTCTCCTTGTTAATCTATCACACGGAACCACATTTCTCCCTCCATATCGCCATACTTTTCATCCATTCTCTCCCTACGACCATATCATAAGAAGTAATGACCCATTTAATAATAATAATAATAATAATAATAATAATAATACTTGTTAAAGTGGAGGACAATAGGTAAAGAGGAAGATCCCAATCTAAGTGGATAGATTCAGGGTGTGGTGCATCTGCACTGTAGTATGAATGTGTTTTGGTACCGCTTTAATTGCCATTGCTTAGTGGTATGGAATCATGGGCTCTGTAGTTTGGTGAGGCATCCGTTCTCTTTGATAGGGAAGGCAAAAGACTTTGCAAAGCAACCTCCTGTGATTCCATTGCATTGGGCCATGGTAGTCAAAGTGGTGTCAAACTGCATTAATTCTACAGTGTAGATCAGGGGTCCCCAAACTAAGGCCTGGGGGCCAGATGCGGCCCTCCAAGGTCATTTACCTGGCCCCCGCCCTCAGTTTTATAATATAATATTTTTGTATTAGTTTTAATAATATAATATATTGTATATACATATAATATTGATAATAATATTATGTTATACAATATAATACTAATAATAATACCATATAATAATATTAATTAAATGTTATATATTACATAACATATAATAGTATAGTGATATAGTTCAATATAGAATTATATAATGCTAATATTGTGCTATGCTAATAATATAATATATTGTATGTACATATAGCTGCTCTGAGTCCCCTTCAGTGTGAGAAGGGTGGGATATAAATGTAGTAAATAAATGCAGTAAATAAATAATTAATTTTAGACTTAGGCTCGGCCAAAGTCTGAAATTACTTGAAGTCACACAACAACAACAATCCTAATTAACTTGACTATTTCATTGGCCAGTAGCAGGCCCACACTTTCCATTGAAATCCTGATAGGTTTATGTTGGTTAAAATTGTTTTCATTTTTAAATATTGTATTGTTCTTTCGTTGTTATTGTTGTTGTTTCACTACAAATAAGACATGTGCAGTATGCATAGGAATTTGTATTTTTTTTTCAAATGATAATTTGACCCCACAAAAGTCTGAAGGATTGTGGACCGGCCCTCTGCTTCAAAAGTTTGAGGACCCCGGGTGTAGATGCTCCTGCAATCAAAGAAGCCAAAGCCCTGACTTTGCCCAACCTGAGCAGGCCAGTTGAGAATGAGAACATTTCTCATTCAGAAGTCATTGACAAGAAAAGTAAATACTTTGCATTCCAGACTTGTTTACTGGGAGAATCCTTGTCCTCTGATGCTCCGAATCACTATGCAGATTGCAGGCGAAATCAGAGCAGAAAGGGAGGCCTGGGGGTTTGTAAGGTGGAGCCATAGTTAAACCTGGCGCCTCAGCTCTGAAAGACTTGGCCCCATCAAACCACTGCCTGGCTCTCTCTTAGATCCTAGAAACCCGGCTTGTCAGATTGAAAAGTCGATATGGCTCTTGTTCTTTTAATTGGCGTGTAAAAGAGGGATTTCCGCAGGTATTGCTTGTCACTCATCCAAGTCACAAGCAATAAATGTTGAAATGCCAACTTCTCCACAACCATTAAAAACACAGGCGCCATCTCCAATTTCCAATCTATGGAATGAATAGAGTGTTGGACTATGACTCTGGAGACCAGGGTTCGAATCCTCATTCAGCCACTGAAACTCACTGGGTGACCTTGGGCATTGCATAATATTCAGCAGAGGACACTTGAGGTCACCTAGTAGGTCCCTACAGAAAACCCACTGGGTGACCTCAGGCAAGTCAGAATATCTCAGCCTCAGAGAAAGGTAAATTTTGCAGAACTCTTGCCAAGAAAACCCCATGACAGGATTGCCTTAGAGTCACTATAACTTGGAAATGACTCGAAGGCACACAACGACATTATTATTTTTTCTTACAAGCTCCCAAATTAACAGTAGAATTATGCTAGTAAAACCACCATTGTCGAGTCATATTAAAGATCAAGGCCAAATCAAGGTGCTTTTGTGCCTAAAGTAAAGCAACAGATAGATACAGGCACGTACACCAATCAAGCTGCATATTATTTTGAATGAGTCTCCCTATTTTTACTCTTGAGGCGGAAAATCACACAAAGAGGCTGCTCCCCATTTCCTGGCATCAAACAATATTTGTGGGCTTGTGTATAAAATTTATGATTTTATTTGTTTCCTGCCTTTCTCCCAAGAAAGTAATAAGAACCACTTTATGTTGTATTAAAACATCTAATAAACCACATATAAACATAAAATTATACTTTTATATACAGCATTTAAGAGATGAAACCTCTGAGGATGCCTGCCATAGAAACATCAGGAGTAAATGCTTTTGGAACATGGCCATACAGCCCAGAAAACTCACAGCAACCCAAAAGAGTAACACTTTGTGTCCAAGCGGCATCATAATACAATCAAGAAAGCAAAAGTTGTTACTGTTCAGGAAGGACATATAAGTTAAAAGAGGCTGCAGCAGTTTGCTTTTGCCTGGGTCTACTGGGAAGGGCATGGTTTTTGCCTCCTCCATTCTACTACCTTCCAGCCGAGTTCAATGAAAACAAGTTATTTTTGCACTTTGCACTCAGTTTGCAGTCACTGAAGTAAGATGAAGATAAAGGACAAAAGTGTGTGGTAGAGAAAGATAAACCAGAGCATTTTAAAAGCAGCTAAAAAGGCGGTACAACAGAGAATTAAGTGAGAATGTTCCTGCCAAATTGGAAGAGTTCCAAGGTAGGTGCCTCAGTTGAAAATAGCTACTACACTTTAAAATACCAGTAGGTACATTAAAATCCTTTTGGATTTCCTCTCATCTTTTCAACTTGCTTTTAAAATGTCCCCGTTTCTCTCAATGCATCTACACTGTAGAATTAATGCAGTTTGACACCACTTTAACTGCCACAACTCAATGACATGGAATCACGGGAGTGATAGTTTTACAAGATCTTGAACCTTCTCTGCCAAAGAGCGCTGGTACTTTACCAAACTACTATTCCTAGGATTCTATAGCATTGAACCATGGCAGTTAAACTGGTGTCAAACTGCATTATTTCTACAGAGTAGATGCATCCTCTCTCATGCTCCCTCTTTGTCCGCCACTTATTTCAGTTCAAGATGAGTTCAAAATGGAGAAGGAGTTGATTCATGATACATCAGCCCTTCCCAGTAAACTTGGGCAAAATCAAACTGCTGCAAAATTTCCCAGCTTATGAGTTCTTTCTCAGTAACGACCACACTCAACTATCGCTTGGGCATTTTTCACCTGTAAAATGTCAGTGGCAGGTTACCTATGATTTGAAATGTTTTTAAATGGATCCAGTTTTGGGGAGCAGGATCCTCCATGGATATTTTACCCAAAAACTGAAGTTGTCCCATTTCTGAAGATATGCAAAATGTTTACCCTATCCTGAGGACTTATTTCACATCTGCCACTTTCCTTTCAGTTGGTACCTAAGTGGCATCAGTCGGAACAAAGCCAGCCTCCTTCTTCTCTCTCCTCCTAATCGTCATGGCTCCTTCCTCATTCGGGACAGCGAGAGCAACAAAGGGGAACATTCCCTCTCAGGTAACATCCATATTGCCTGGATTGTGATTTCAAGCAAGCTTAAGATACCAGAGAAATATGGGAGACATAGTTCTGTGTCAGAATTCTTCTTCAAACTCCTATCTTTATGGATTACAATTTCCAGAACTTTCAAGTCAGCTTTGCCACCTAAATATTTGGAAGAACATCTTTGGTATAGGAACAGTTTGATAGTGGAATAAACTGCCTCAAAGTGTGATGGATTCTCCTTCTTGGAAGATCTTTGATCCTCAAATGAATCCAAAGTCATGGCTGCGTCAGTCTGGATCGATATGAAAATAGATTTTGTGGCATATAAGTGTTCATAGGCTTAGGTTTACTTCTTCATGTGCATATAGACATAAATGCTTCTAGAAATAAAAAGAACGTAAATCACCAGGGACTATCTATGTGCCCATGTGCTCTACTATGCATACTATTCAGGTTACTTACTATAGAATTGTTACTTTTATAGAACCATAGACACAGAATTTGTCATTCTACAGATGAAAACAGGAAATGTTAATAGTCTTGTGCACAGATTTGGTTTGGTTTGTTCCCTTCGGCCAATCCAGCTTGTTTGGATGGCTGCAATAGTAAGGGCTCAGCCATCAGGTTTTTTGGTCCATAACAGGGCCACGTAGCAGCCAATCATCTAAATTTGAATACCAAAATGGATTGCCCTCCCGCTGAATTGCACAAGCCTAATGTTTAATACACTTGTAGTTACTGATTTTGTTTTCAAAGAAAGCAATGTATAATTTTTGCCATTTTCTTCTGGCTTCAAGAAGTCATCAAAAACTATTCATAATTCAGGGTTTATTCTGCACACAATTTGAATGTGGTTGTTTTGCTCAAAAATTGGAATTTTCTGTGCAAGAAACAGCAAATTTATTTACAAAAATACTTCTGTACAGAAATATTATTTTTTCGCACAGAAAAGTATGTTTTCTATGCAAATCAATGATATGCAAATTCTGTGCAGAAATATTTTTTTATTCATAAAAGTATGTTTTTATGCAAATTAGTGATATACAAATTTTGTGCAGAATAAATCTGGAACTGCAAAGATTCTCATAATATTTCCATTAGGATTTTTAACAGAAAAAATATTTTTGAACCAAAAGTATTCTCTGTAATAATACAATGAGCAGCATGATTTAACTGTCCTTTGCTTCGACGTGAGTTAAAACTCCACCTACTATAGGTTGTATTTATCTAGAGAAGAGCATGTTAATTTACTCCCCTTTACCAATTCACCTAAAAAATAAAAAATATACAGATTAGAGAAAACTTTCTGCCATGGCCAAGTGCTAGAAAATATGGGCTTTCCTTCTTGAATAGAGACAAATCGATATGATTTAACAGTGGTATCTATCTTCTTTTTTTGCATTAGAAAGGAGAGATAACAAGTGTTTTGAAATCACTCTAGAAGTATATGGCGTATCAGAGCAGATGTTGGTTTTGCAGAAGATCAGAAAAATAGTCCTTCTTTATGACTATCTCAAATATGGGACAAAGGTGTTAGAAGTGATTTTTGTGTGTGTGCAGTATTCTATTTCAAATTAAGAACATAAATCTGCAAGAACCAAGGGTTCAATATCTCTAAAAATTACAAAGTACATGTTGAAAAGTATAGGAATTTTTAAAATGAATTTAATTTAATTTTAAATTCTGATGACAGCATCTAAAAATATTTTAATAGACAGTACAGCTCCTTAATGGTAGCCTAGTGTTAGACCCGTCTTCTTCTAATTGCTAGCCATCAACACGAGGACTATTAGCTCACTTTGGGGAATATCTTTTCTGTCTCCTGGCTTAAGCATGGTGGAGCTGTGCCTGCTTCTTTTTCTTTTCCTCCAAGGACAGGGCAATGGCAGTTGGGATAGATGAAGGGCCTTTCATCTGCTTTTGGATCTAGGCATAGTAGAGCTGTACAGTAGAGTCTCACTTATCCAACATAAACGGGCCGGCCGTACGTTGGATAAGCGAATATGTTGGATAATAAGGAGAGATTGAGAAGCCTATTAAACATCAAATTAGGTTATGATTTTACAAATTAAGCACCAAAACATGTTATACAACAAATCTGACAGAAAAGGTAGTTCAATATGCAGTAATGCTATGTAGTAATTACTGTATTTATGAATTTAGCACCAAAATATCATGATGTATTGAAAACATTGACAACAAAAATGCGTTGGATAATCCAGGATAAGTGAGTGTTGGATAAGTGAGACTCTACTGTATTTACTTACGTTTTCTGTTTCTTAAAAGGTTGGTCTTGGCTCTAAATTGGTCTGGAGGGGTAAAGGATGTCATGTATAGGCATTGCACATCTGAAATTGGGTATTTCAAGGCAAGAAACAAACATAGATTCCCTCCCACCCAATTGTTTTTTATCCCTATGGGGCCCAAAACTAACATAGGAGTCTCATTTTGCCCAAACCACCTTTAGGTGAATAATTTTCAGACCAATCTGGCACAGACCATAAAAGACTAAAGATGTTCACTTCTGCTAGAGCAAACAGTGACACAAAATGGATATACTTTCTCTGCACTTTTTTTTCTCCTTCTCTTTGTTGGTTTGGCATGCCATCAGCTTAGAACCATCCTAAAGACAAGTCATCTTGAATTACGAGGCCATGTGAAAATCCACCTCCAGATTGTGTGATGAGCTCATTCCAGCGGGTTTTTAGTCAATGATATCTTACACGATATAAATGTTCATTACTAGGCTACGCATTCATTCCCTCTCTCACATGTAATTATGCTCAATATTGCAATAAACACTGGTATCCTTCCCACACTGCTCATATGGAGCAAGGGATGAACCAGCCTGGAGCTAAGCGATAATTAGGCACCATCAGCAGTGGCTGGCAACCTTCAGCCCTTAGACCAGACATAGTCGTTTGGCCACCCCATGATCACGACTGGATCTCCAGCAAATTGCCTACTATTGACTCACATCAATTGACTCCACACTATTGACTCATGTCGATGGCAATCTCAGTAACTGAACAAACAAGGAACTTCTACTCCCCCCCCCCCCCCCACCTCCAATGTCTTGCTCATGCACACTTGTGTCAAAGCCCATCTTTGGGGATAGATCCTTCAGGTTTTTTCATGTGAGCAAGTCATACCTGGTTATGTGATAGGTTGCGTATTCTTCAGACATATCTTGTTGTGTTCCTTCAAGTCATTTTTGACCTACAGCCATCCTAAGGCAAACTTTCTTTTGGTAAGTTTTGTTCAGAAAAGGCGCTCTCTGAAGTTGGGAGAGTGTGATTTGCCCAAAGTCATCCCATGAGTTTCATAGCTCAATGGGGACTCAGACTCTAGTCTCCAGAGTCATAATCTAATGTTCAAACTACTATACCATGCTGGTTCCTCAGGCATATATGCCCTTCAGGGTTTGTGGTTTCTTCTTCCAAGGCAATCATGGGGAGTGCATGGAACAGCATCAACCACTGCTTTAAAAAACGTGACACATGTCACGTTTTTTTATTGGTTGAACTTCCCAGGGAAAGGTAAAGAGCAGTTCCATCTCCTGCCTGTGGCATCCACCTTACTCTACTTAACAGTTGGATCAATCCTATTGCTTTCCAGAGCCCCATGGTCATTTGAGAAGCCAAGAAAGTTTGAGTGTTGGACAAGGACCCAGAAGGACAGGTTTTGAATCAATGGAAACTCACTGAGGGACCTTGGGCAAGTCATATTTTCTCACCTTTAGAGGAAGATGATGGAAGGTCTCCTCTGAATACATTTCGAAAACTCTAGGATAGGGTTGAGTTGGGTCAATATGAGTTGAAGTCAACATGAAGGCACATAAAAGCAAAAACAATGGTCCCTTGTTCCTCATAAATTCCCAGCAAGGACTGGCTTATCATCCAGTAGTGTCTCCTGGACTCCCCAGTGTCCCCTAAGTTACCCTTAAATTCTGGTATATAGTGAGAAATTGTGACCTATTGCCACTGTAAGATTAAACCATGAACATGGAGGAAATGGAATTGGAGATAGGTAGGGCAACATGTCTGCTTTGGTTCACAAAATGCCTAGAGTTGGCCTGAGAATTGAGATGGAACTTGATGGAACCTTTCTGAAAAACTCAAACCCTGTAGGATACCAGATTTCTTTCTTCTGGTACAAGATAAACTGGAATCTCTTCTGTAGAGTTTCACTAACACTGGTATGGATCAGAAGACTTGCAAGTGATACATGACATTATTGGCATTGTTTTTCATGGTTCCCACCATGAAAAAAATCATCCCTTTCCACATTTGTTGAAAATTAGGGTTGCCAGGACACAACTGTCCCAAGCCTTGATGTTTCCAACCCCAAACCTGAGATTAGGAATGGTCTCTGGTGATGCCATTCAGTGCCAGCCACACTTGCTATCATTTGTGTGTGAATGACCAAACTGTCATTCGCACACATGCAGAGAGAGAGAGAGAGAGAGAGAGAGAGAGAGAGAGAGAGAGAGAGAGAGAGAGAGAGAGAGAGAGAGAGAGAGAGAATGAGAATGTATTTTCCTATTTAGGAATCAATACAAAAGTCTTAGCTAAAGGAGCTCCTCTCAAGTCAAAATGAAATGCCGAGATTATTCCTTCTGACCGATTTTGGGAGATGAAATATTTCACCCAGAGTGAAATTACACTGTAGGATTAATGCACTTTGTCACCACTTTAACCGCTATGGCTCAAAGCAATGGAAACCTGGAGTTGCAGTTTGGTGTGGTACCAGCACTATTTGACAGAGAAAGCTAAAGACCTACAACTCCCATGAGTCCATAACATTGAGCCATTAAAGTCATGTCAAATTGCATTAATTCTACAGTGCAGACGCACCCCTAGTCCACTTGCTTTGAGACAAAGGATGAATGCAGAGCAGAATAGAACATGAGTCCTGTTGCCCAATATGAGCCCCGTATCCATGGAAGGTTTGCTCCCAGACAACCCTATTGAAATAAAGGATTTCCCACCTATAGAGTCATGCTGGAGGACCTAGAAAACGCATAGATTGAATACATTTTGTCAAACTTGGGAATTCAAGCCCTTATCTCCCACCTGGAAATGAGCCACAAAAATGGAGTTTCATTCTATCACAGATGTGAACCATATGGATGCGCGTTTAAAAAAATAGCTTCTTAGTAAAGGAACTGGAGCCGTGGTGGCGCAATGAGTTAAACCTTTGTGCCGGCTGAACTGCTCACCTGAAGGTCGGGTTGCTGATCTGAAGGTTGGTGGTTTGAATCTGTGAGATGGGGTGAGCTCCCGTCTGTCAGCTCTAGCTTGCGGGGACATGAGAAAAGCTTCCCAGTGGGATGGTAACACATCTGGGCATCCCCTGGCAACATCTCTGTAGACAGCCAATTCTCTCACACCAGAAGCAACTTGCAGTATGTTCTCAAGTTGCTTCTGACACAATTTTAAAAAAGTAAAAGAGCTAGGATACATGAGGATGGAGCATGGGTGTTGACAGATATTTTGTTATTCTCTCCTGTCCTTTGGTTTCAGTTCGGAATCATTCCAAAGTGCGGCACTTCAGGATCTACAAGGACCCCGGAGGAGGATTTTACTTAGAAAAGGGGCACACGTTTCCCACTCTGGCACAGCTCCTTTCCTATTACACAGTCAACTGGAAGGTCATACAGAGCCCTCTGCTTCAGCCCTGCACCCAAAAGGTTAGTATTTGAAATCTGTGACCCTTGGGCATTTTGTGGTCCAGATTTTAAAATCAAGAACCACTCAAAATGCACAATGTCCTATGAATCTTGAAGCTTTGAAGCCATATTTGAGAAGGTATAGCTGAAAAGGGTCTTTGGGCCCCTGTTTCTCCCCCCGCCGTACTCACACATTTCAAAGATTTTAATTCATTTTCATACTGCCCTGGTTTTGTGGGGACAGTCCTGATAAATCTTATGCTGTCCCACTCTTTCAGCTGCTTTTAAAATGTCCTAGTTCCTCAATCCTCCTCCCATTTCCCCTCTTTGTCCTCAGCTTGGTTCATTTGTTTCAAACAGAGCAAAATACAAAAGTAGTTTGTACACAAAACTCAACAGGAAGGAGAGGGGAGAAGTTTTGCTTAAGCTTGCTCAGGCTTAAGTAAACTGCTCTCCTAACTTGTCTATTCCTCCTCTTTAATAACTTTTAGGCATAATGTGGTTTTGACTGGATGTACGTATCTCAGTTTTCATCTATGACATGTTGGAAGATATGCAATTTTAACATGGACAAAAACAAAGGAAAAGAGAAACACACCGAATTTCTAATTTCAACAAAACTATGACCCAGTGCTCCATGCAGTCATGCCGGCCACATGACCTTGGAGGTGTCTACGGACAACACTGGCTCTTTGGCTTAGAAATGGAGATGAGCACCAATCCTCAGAGTCAGACATGACTGGACTTAATGTCAGGGGAAACCTTTACCTTTACCTATGATCCAGCAGGAAAAAGTGTTTTCCATTTCCAAATGATGGAAAGGTTATTTAATTGGACCACAACTTACATAGTGTCTTAGTCAGCCTGAACAGAATATTAGTCTGCCCCCTCTCCAAAACAAACAAACAACAAAAGTAGGAAGCAGCTAAGCTTTGAAGCTGCTGTGCTATTCAATGCTAATCAAGCTGGCCAATTGCAACATTCACACTTGCCTCCAAACAGACAAGAGTTCTTTCTCCCACCCTGGACATTATTCCACAGATATATAAACCCTACCTTCCCCGTTTCCAACAGACTTCACAACCTCTGAGGATGCCTGCCATAGATGTGGGTGAAACATCAGGAGAGAATGCTTCTGGAACATGGCCATACAACCCAGAAAATTCACAGCAACCCAACAAAAGTAATGTCTTCCTTGTTCCTCCCCATCACTAGGTTTGCAATTGTGCAACCCTTCAGATGTTGTATTGCAATGTCCATCATGGTAGCAAAGAAATGTGATGAAAGTTGTAGTCCAACAACATTGGAAGGACCACATCACTCCTATCTCCACCTTAAAATTAAAATTATCTGAGCCTTATTGGGAATGGCTAAAAAAAGAACACCGACACCCTGCTTTCGTTCCCATTCACCCACACAGTCTCCCTGCTGGAGATGGGGCTCCACCCAGCCAGCTGTGAACACTGTCATCCTTTTCTGGTCCCTGGCCAAGCCTCACCTAGAAACCTGTTTATCTCTCTTGTTTATTTTCACCCACCCAATTACCCCTGCTCAAACAAGACAAAATATTTTTCTTTCTTTCTGCATTTGGTTCTGATCCAGCTAGGAAAAACAACAACAAGAGCTAAAGCTCGTTCCTCAGTTGCAGTTCAAATTCCTGATCATGTTGACAATTGTAAGCAACCTCTTAGAATTAAAAACCATTTGAAGACTGCAGTGTATTCCTATGCAAAAATAAGAAATCATAGATTGTTACATGTCTAACTTATGTATAAGGGTACATCTATATAGAAGCACTAGCTGTGCCCGGCCACGCATTGCTGTGGCGAAGTATGGTGGAATGAGAAATAAAGTATTGAGGAATTGGTGGTAGTTAAGGTAAAGGGTAAAGGTTTTCCCCTGACATTAAGTCCATTATAAATGGGTTATGTAGTTGTGTGGAAGGGCCTTGTGTCTACACTGTCATATAAACCAGTTAAAATCAGATAATTTGTATTTTATAGGCAGTGTGGAAGAGGCCTAAGTGAGGCCTAACTCTGCCTGTCCCCTGGGCTGAGTGGGTTGCTAGGAGACCAAGTTGGCGGAGCTTAGCCTTCTAACTGGCAGCAATTGGATAAAAACAATTATTCCTCTCCCTCTAATTAGGACTTTATTTTTCTTTTCTTTTTGTTGTATGAACGTAGAGGAATGGATGAGGGGTTGTGCTGCCAAGTTTAGTGTTTCTGGGATGTGTAGTTTTGTTGTTTTGTCCTAGGCCGAAATTTCATTACCCTTTTATATATATAGATTAAGGCACTTTAACACTACCCTAACTTCCATGGCTCAATGTTATGGAATCCTAGGAGCTGTAATTTGGTGAAGCCTAGACCTTGTAAAACAACAGCTCACATGATTCCATAGGATTGAGCCATGGAAGTTAGGGCAGTGTCAAAGTGCATTAACTCTACAATATAGATGCAACTTTAAACATAGGTTAGGTACACCCTAATTGGTGAGAATGGGCGTGAAATTTTTTTCACTACAAATTGTTTTTATTAAAAATGCTTATGCATGCACTTACCAGTTTGTAAAAATACCTTTTCTTTGCTTTTGGAATACCCCTTCCAGAGATTTCAGAATTGTAATCCAAAAAGTCCAGAATGTAATGCTGGTAATGTAATGCTGGTAAGTCCAGAATGTAATGCTGATTCGACTGCAGTAGTACATATGAAAAAGAACTTGGAGTCCTCGTGGACAACAAGTTAAACATGAGCCAACAATATGATATGGTGGCAAAAAAAGCCAATGGGATTTTGACCAGCATAAATAGGAGTATAGAATCTAGATCCAGGGAAGTCATGCTATCCTTCTATTCTGCCTTGGTCAGACCACACCTGGAATCACACTGTGTCCAGTTCTGGGCACCGCAATTGAAGGGAGATGTTGACAAGCTGGAATTTGTCCAAAGGAGGGTGACTAAAAGGATCAAGGGTCTGGAGAACAAGCCCTATGAGGAGCGGATTAAAGAACTGGGCATGTTTAGTCTGCAGAAGAGAAAGCTGAGAGGAGCTATGATGGCCATGTATGTGAGAAGAAGTCAGAGGGCGAAGGGACCGAGCTTGTTTTCTGCTGCCCTGGAGACTAGGACACAGACCAACGGCACCAAACCACAGGAAAGGAGATTCCACCTGAACATTAGCAAGAACTTCCTAACTTTGAGAGAGCTGTTCAGCAGTGGAACTCTTTGCCCCAGAGTGTGGTGGAGGCTCCTTCTTTGGAGGCTTTTAAGCAGAGGATGGATGGCCATCTGTCGAGGGTGCTTTGAATGTTATTTTCCTGCTTCTTGGCAGGGGGTTGGACTGGATGGCCCATAAGGTCTCTTCCAATTCTATGATTCTATGAGGTTTGCATATAAATACAAATCGGACTACTAGTAATGCAAAAAGCACATACTTTAGCTTACCGTTTAGTAATTGATTCAGTGTTTTTACTCTCTTTTGAACAAGATTTAGTCACTGTTGAATGTTTTTATGTTGAATGTTTTTATATTGTGGAATGATATTTTAAATTGTAAGTCACTCGGAGCACTCTGGTGGAGAACGACTAATTAAGAAATAAAGTGAAGTGAAGTGAAGAAGATTTAGCCTTCATTATCCCTTCCAGAATTTTTATTTCTCAAGAAATCTGATGTGAGAAATGTGCAGTTTTTCACCCTCTAATGTGCTAGGGTCTAGTGCCATATCTGTGCCCATTGGCTTCAAATGACTTTTCCACCTGGAACCTTGCCGTAGACCAAAGATTCACAAATCCACATCAGTCTATGGCCCACCAATTTGAATAGCTGTGAACTATAATGTCAAACAGTTCAAAAGAAAAATTATTGCCTTCCTCCACCATCCCCTCCAGTTTTATTCCACCTATTATATTCCAAGGTCAATAGGAATGGGACCTTGGAATATAAAACTCCAACCATCCTAGTTTGGTCCCAATTAATCCTCCTCTTCCTGTTCCCTCCTTGCCATCATCCACGATAGACTTGTGGGTCCCATATGGACTGCCTAGAGTACACTGTGCTAGTCTTATGGCTAAAGGTGCATCTACACTACATAGTTATTGCATTTTCACTGCCATGGCTCAATGCAATGGAATCATGGGAGTTGCGGTTGTATAAGTTCTTTAGCCTTCTCTACCTAAGAGTGCTGGTGCTTCACCAAACTACATATCCCAGGATTCCATAATTTTGAGCCAAGACTAACAGTGCTGTCATACTGCACTAATTCTGTAGCTGAACCCTTAGAATAGGTGGGGGATGTTTTCCGATGGCCACATTACGAATGTCAACTGAATACCAATTGGAATTCAGTTGCAATGTTATGTTATAACAATCCACTACACTGGCCTAGAGCACTTTGTTGTGTGGATGTGCCACAGTGGTGGGAGCAGGAAGAGAAATCCATTGGTGTCAGGAGAAAAAAGTGGCTTTAATTTTTTTTTTTTAGGAAGCACAATGCCATCCTTCTTAGTAAACTCATGCAAAAACAAATACTTGCAGCCTATTCTAGCATGTGGATGCCCCGGTGGCGAAGTGTGTTAAAGCACTGAGCTGCTGAACTGGCAGACCGAAAGGTCCCAGGTTCAAATCCCGGGAGCGGAATGAGCGCCCGCTGTTAGCCCCAGCTCCTGCCAACCTAGCAGTTCGAAAACATGCCAACGTGAGTAGATCAATAGGTACCACTTCGGCGGGAAGGTAATGGCGTTCCATGCAGTCATGCCGGCCACATGACCTTGGAGGTGTCTACGGACAACGCCGGCTCTTCGGCTTAGAACTGGAGATGAGCACCAACCCCCAGTGGACTTAACATCAGGGGAAACTTTTACCTTTACCTTTTATTCTAGCGTGTGTGTTCTTCCCAACTGATAACTTTTGCCATTTTGACCACACTCTGGACTTGCTTGGCCCTACATCTCCCTGTTTTCACCTTGAACTCCTGAAAGGTGTGCCCTATTCTAGTTTCACTTCTGGTGTCATATCGACAGGTGTATTCCTGCTGACAGATTGATCTACCTGTCCGTCTCCTTGTTCAGGTCTGCCTTGTGACTTTTATAGTATGTGTGTCTGTCTTTTTACAGCGGACTCCAGAGACAGACCAATGGGAGCGGCCTCGTTCTGAATTCCAGCTCTGGCGGAAGATGGGAGAAGGATGCTTTGGAGAGGTGTGGGAAGGAATGTGGAAGAACACAGTGCCAGTGGCCATCAAAATCATGAAGCAAGGTTGGTGGGGAGCACCATCGGTTGTTCTTTGGTGACATTCTTTTCCCATTCAGCCTCTGGCTTTCCTATTTCTTAACAGGTGACTCAAATCCTCCACCCAAATTGTGCTCTTCAAGTTAAGTGAGAAGGGTCTCGTTGAATCAGGCCAATGTGACGTAATGGTTAGAGACTTGGATTTAGCAAATACAAATTGGTTCTATATTTTGTTCAAAGACTGCCATTTGGAGGTCTGAACTGGGGTGCCCAGGAAGGATGAGATGCTCTACAACTGTTCTTTGCACACAATAAGATCCCCATAGCTGCAAGGGATTAGCTTCCAGACAGACCCCAGTTATGTGGAACCACAGATATGACCAAATGCCATTGAAATGCGTTACTTTCAGCCCTAGTATACCATACAGTTGTGTTGGAGGACCTAATAATTTCATTGCTAGGTCCAATGCAGTTCTATGAGAACTTCATGAAATCACCTGGAATTGCTTTGCTAGGTCTCCCAGTGCAGTTCTATGAGAACTTCATGAAATCACCTGGAATTGCATTGCTAGGTCTTCTAATGCATTTGTGTGATAACTTCATGAAATCGCCTGGAATTGCATTGCAAGGTATTTCAATGCAGTTCTATGAGAACTTCATGAAATTACCTGGAATTGCATTACCAGGTCTTCCAATGCAGTTCTATGAGAACTTCATGAAATCACCTGGAATTGCATTGCTAGGTCTTCCAATGCAGTTCTATGAGAACTTCATGAAATTACCTGGAATTGCATTGCTAGGTCTTCCAATGCAGTTCTATGAGAACTTCATGAAATCACCTGGAATTCCACTGCTGGGTCTTCCAATGCAGTTCTATGAGAACTTCATGAAATCACCTGGAAGACCTAGCAAATAGACCATTTCTGCAGATACGGGTTACAGGGATCTTATGGTAGTTCCATTCCTAATAGAATAATAGAATCATAGAATAGTAGAGTTGGAAGAGACCACATGGGCCATCTAGTCCAACCCCCTGCTAAGAAGCAGGAAATCGCATTCAAAGCACCCCCGACAGATGGCCATCCAGCCTCTGCTTAAAAGCCTCCAAGGAAGGAGCCTCCACCACGGCCCCGGGGAGAGAGTTCCACTGTCGAACAGCTCTCACAGTGAGGAAGTTCTTCCTGATGTTCAGGTGGAATCCCCTTTCCTGTAGTTTGAAGCCATAATACCCAACTTATGTCCATTTATCCTCTAATGCAGAGACTCATAGAGCACATAAATTGCTAAAGAACGAAATAACTACTTCTGGAATGGATTGATTTTTGAAAACCCTTTTAACCCTGTGTTTGGGGTCTCTTTCTTTTTTCTTCTTCATGACAGCGGACATGAGAGATGACTTTGCCAAAGAGATCCAGAACTTGAAAAGCCTAAAGCACACGAGGCTCATCAAACTCCTCGCGATCTGCTCCGTGGGCGAACCGGTCTACATCGTTACCGAGCTGATGAGGAAGGGCAACTTACACAGCTACCTCAACTGTTAGTATCACCTCAGCCTCTTTCTTTTTGTAGTTCCCATGCCTGATGGTATGGTTCTTGGTCCACAAATTCCTCTCCTCTAAGAGCCAACATATTATTTTAAATTCCATTCACTGAAAGGTTTGAATCTGGATCTATACTGATATTTTCTTCCTATCGGTATTCTTCACTGTCCAGCTTGCACAACTTTACCAAAAAAATGGAAATGCCATAGCATGGATGATCCCAGTTTTTGTACTGAATGATAATAGCACGTTGAAACCACTTTAACTGATATGACAACATCTTAAAAAAATACTAGGATTTGTAATTTGGAGATTTATCATTCTCTATAGATCTTTGCCCACAAATAAAGAGTCACTTAAATATTCAAATATAGGGCTGGCCTAATTAGGCTAAGGAAATCATCTCAGGGAGCAACAACCTTGGAGTGTTATTTGGTATTTATTTATTTTGTTGTTATTGTGATTGTCAGTTGGGTAAGAAGGGAAGAGTAACTTGGCTGGCTGTTTTCACGTTTGTTCCAAAGTAACTCGGCTGGCTTTTGTTGCTTAACTTGGATACATGAGGGTGCCATTTGCTGCTGTGACTCAGGCAGTAAAATATATTAAGTCATCCCTGTTTAATTTCCATTTGGATTATCACACTATGACAACAAAATTAGAGGAAAGAGGATAGGGATACTATAGGCTTGATAGGAGTCATATAGCTGACAATTCCCCTATAGAGCCATCCAGAATCATCCTGGGGACCTGCACTAACCCTTCAAAGATCCTGACATCCTGCTCAAAACATTTCAACCAAAAAGTGGTCTCACTGTTTTAAAAAACATATTTAAAGACTGCCTATGTATGGGATGATTAAGGAACTCTTCATTGCAAAAGAGAGAAAAAACATAATACACCCCCAATGGCCCAACAGAAGTGTTGTATTATGCTTTCGATTCCCTCAAGATTACAGCCACAATGATGATATTTTACAGTCCTCCAGAGTTGCTAAAATCTGGCCTTGAGATCATGCCTACAATAATAATTTTGAAAATATATTCAGTAGTTTGTATCAATACAGTCAGTCCTCCATACCCACAGTGGACTGGTTCCAGGACTCCCCATTGACACCAAAATCATTCCCATTGACACCAAAATCATTCCCATTGACACCAAAATCCAGGAATGATCAAGCATTGAACAACACATTGGAGAGAGGCTGAAAATATGTCTGGCCTTGTTCAAGACTTAATCATTCATAAATTCCCATCTCAAGGCCGTTCCATACAGCCCCCGGTGGTGCAGTGTGTTAAAGCGCTGAGCTGCTGAACTTGCAGACCGAAAGATTGCAGGTTCGAATCCGGGGAGCGGACTGAGCACCCGCTGTTAGCTCCAGCTTCTGCCAACCTAGCAGTTTGAAAACATGCAAATGTGAGTAGATCAATAGGTACCGCTCCAGCGGGAAGGTAACGGCGCTCCATGCAGTCATGCCGGCTACATGACCTTGGAGGTGTCTACGGACAACGCCGGCTCTTCGGCTTAGAAATTGAGATGAGCACCAACCCCCAGAGTTGGACACAACTGGACTTAACGTTAGGAGAAACCTTTACCTTTACCTATATAACCCAGAATATCAAGATAGAGAATCCACAATATTTGCTTTGAACTGGGTTATCTAAGTCCACACTGCCATATAATCCAGTTCAATGTGGATTTTATATAGCTGTGTGGAAGGGGCCTCAAGCCACACATCTCATTTGTTTGCTACTTGTATTTTCAGGTTGCAGTTGCTTGAATTTGTGGATATGTAGCCCACAGATATGGAGCTATACATCAATAAACTAATGTACAGTAGAGTCTCACTTATCCAACACTCGCTTATCCAACATTCTGGATTATCCAACGCATTTTTGTAGTCAATGTTTTCAATACATCGTGATATTTTGGTGCTAAATTCGTAAATACAGTAATTACTATGTAGCATTCCTGCCTATTGAACTACTTTTTCTATCAAATTTGTTGTATAACATGATGTTTGGGTGCTTAATTTGTAAAATCATAACCTAAATTGATGTTTAATAGGCTTCTCCTTAATCTCTCCTTATTATCCAACATATTCGCTTATCCAACATTCTGCCAGCCCATTTAGGTTGGATAAGTGAGACTCTATTGTATATGCAATGCCACATCCCCCCAATAAATAACTCAGATGTTCATATAGCCCACCCCTGCCATATCTCAAAGTCAACTTGAAGGTGTATAAGAATGACAAAGAAAGTGCAAAATAGACATGCACACTTTATGGGTCACTGTGCTTTGAAGCACACAATCACACACCCTGTTCCTGGGCAATCAATGGAGGCATTGTGAACACATACATCTGCGTAGGAGGACTTCCTGATTTCTCTTGGCATGAAGTGCTCAGGCACTTAAGACACCTGGTTGGCTGGCTTGTGCTCAGGAATGCACTTGCCTATACCTTCCTTTGTTTCCTAAGGCATACCTACGAAAGCATCCAGCATGGCTCCCTAAACTTGTTCTGCAACATGAGCAACTCGTGGGTTCTCTCAGAAAATGTGTACTTGAACCTCAAAATTCCCTGACTCTCATTCCAGGGACAATTCTCATTTCAGTAGTCGGGGTGGCAAACACATTGAATTCTTCCAGGTTTCATGTCTACTTGAGAAATATTCATCCAAGGCAAGCAGTCAGACAGCTTCCAGGTTCCAAGTAGGGCATCCTTTCGTGAGAGGTGCCCCGTGGCAAGCAACCTGACCTGCTTTTGGGGTGCATTTGGCCACCGAAGAAGGGACAACTCCCAGGGAGAACAGGTCTGGAGCCACACTGATGAGAGAGCAGCTAGACGTCTTGGCAAATGACTGCTAAACATTACTTTTGTCGGATAATGAGTTTCCTTATGGCATTATGTCATCCAGAACAGGGAGGTCGGGATTATTGCTTTGTTTTTAAAATAGAACGTAGCCTTCTATCTTCTTCATGAGAAAACTCATGTACATATCTACATAGAACAGGGGTCCCCAAACTAAGGCCCAGGGTCCGGATGCGGCCCTCCAAGGCCATTTACCTGGCCCCCGCCCTCAGTTTTAGACTTGGGCTTGCCCAAAGTCTGAAATGACTTGAAGGCACACAACAACAACAATCCTACTTGACTATCTCATTGGTCAAAAGCAGGCCCACACTTCCCATTGAAATCCTGATAGGTTTATGTTGGTTAAAATTGTTTTTAGTTTTAAATATTGTAATTGTTCTTTCATTTACTAATATTGTGTGATGGTAATAATATAATATATTGTGTATACATATAATATTGATACTAATATTATAATGTAATACAATATAATAATAATAATACAATATAATAATATTAATTATATATTATTACTAAAAATATTACAGTATAGTGGTATAGTACAATATCTATATATATAAAAGAGTGATGGCATCATGGCAACCCACAAAACAACAAAACTACAGGCCCCCCAACCTCAAAATTTGACAACACAACCCATCAACCACGCCTCTAGGTTGATACAACAAAAAGAAAAGAAAAATAAAGTCCTAATTAGAGAGAGAAGAATAATTGCTTTTATCCAACTGCTGCCAGTTAGAAGGCTAAGCTCCTCCAACTTGGTCTCCTAGCAACCCAAAAATAATAATAATAAAAAACACTTAAAATTAATACAATAAAATACTATAATAACAGAAAATAACTAAAAATAATACAAGAAAATAATAAAATATAATAAATAAAAAATATAACTTACAATAAAATTAATAAAAAATTGCAAATAACGTCAAATAAAAATTACACAACAATTTTTAACCAATACCACCACCACTTTGCCACAGCAACGCGTGGCCGGGCACAGCTAGTAGTAATATATAATGCTAATATTGTGCTATGCTGATAATATAATATAATATATTGTATGTGCATACAACTTGTAAGCCGCTCTGAGAGAGGGTGGGGTATAAATGTAGTAAATAAATACATAAATAATTGTTGTTGGGGGGTTTTTTGCACTACAAATAAGATGTGCAGTGTGCATAGGAATTTGTTCGTTTTTTGTTTTTTTTTCAAATGATAATTCGGCCCCGCAATAATCTGAGGGACCATGAACCGGCCCTCCACTTTAAAAGTTTGAGGACCCCTGACATAGAATCATAGAAAGTTGGAAGAAACCCCAAGAGCCAACTCTAAGACTTCCTATTCCACCGTCCAACAGATAATATTTTCAGGAGGTGCTTCCTAATATTCAGGTGGAATCTCTTTCTCTGCAAATTGAATCCATTGTTCTGTGTCCTAGGCTCCAGAGCAGCAGAAAGCAAACTTGCCCCCTCTTCAATGTGGCATCTTTTCAAATACAGTAGAGTCTCACTTATCCAACCTTTGCTTATCCAACGTTCTGGATTATCCAACGCAATTTGCCTCCCGTCCAGATCCACAGCTCTTTTTCTAGGCAGCAGGGACTGAACTTTTTACGGATTTAACTTCCGACAATGTTGTTACTGTACCTTCATTTTATGCAATTCTATCTTTATTTGTAGTCAATTTCTTAGTAGCCAATGTTTTTCTAGCCAATGTTTTGAATACATTGCGATGTTTTGGTGCTAAATTTGTAAATACAGTAGATTGCCACATAATGTTACCGTGTATTGAACTGCTTTTTCTGTCGATTTGTCGTAAAGCATAATGTTTTGGTGCTTAATTTGTAAAATCATACTGTAATTTGATGTTTAATACGTTTTTCCTTAATCCCTCCTTATTATCCAACGTTTTCGCCTATCCAACGTTCTGCTGGCCTGTTTATGTTGGATAAGTGAGACTCCACTGTATTGAAACATGGCTATCATGTCCCCTCTCAACTTCTCTTTTTCCAAGCTAAAGTTAACCAACTCCCTAATCTGTTCCTAGTAGGGCTTGGCTTCCAGACCTTTGATTCTTTGATTCGCCTTTCTCTGAACATGTTCCAACTTTTTAAATCGTGTCAGAAGCGACTTGAGAACATGCTGCAAGTCGCTTCTGGTGTGAGAGAATTAGCTGTCTACAAAGACATTGCCCAAAGGATGCCCGGATGTGTTACCATCCTCCTGGGAGGCTTCTCTCATGTCCCTGAAAGCTAGAGCTAACAGATGGGAGCTCACCCCCATCTCACAGATTCAAACCGGCAACCTTCAGATCAGCAACCCAGCCTTCAGGTCAGCAGTCCAGCTGGCACAAAGGTTTAACCCACTGCATCACCACATTCTAGCTTATCAATATCCTTCTTGAATCATGTTGCCCAGAACTGGACACAGAACTGGACACAGTGTTATTCCAGATGATATCTGAATACAGATTATCTAATAGACACTAATAGAGAGGGACTTCCCTTGAACTAGGCATTATACTCCTGTTAATGAAGCTTACAATCACATTGGCTTTTTCAGCTGCCGCATCACACCGTTGGCACATATGCAGCTTGTGGTCTCCTATATCCCTTTCAGATGTACTGTTTTCAAGACAAGCTTCACCCATCCTATATCTGTGCATTTCATTTCTAATGCCTAAGTAAATTACTATACCTTTCTCCCTGTTAAAATTCATTTTCAATGCACACATATGAATATGCAATGCATATATAAGCTCACGCACACACTTGCACGTAGAGATGACGTATCATATTCTCAGCAGTATAAGAAGTAACTAACTTATAATGACAATAGATTTGGCACAGAAGAGGTTTTAGTCCAAACAAAGGAAAAGGAGAAGTCAGAGCTATGTAAATTCTCTGTCAAGGTCAAGACCCTACATGAGAGTTGTGTGGTAAGAATTTACACAATGGGAAGAAGTTATACCCTTGTGTTGAATGACAATGTTAGCATGCTCCCCAGTATCTCCCAGTTGAAAAGCAGGGCATGGGTGGCCTCACAGCATCAGTGGGTGGCCAAGATGACAAAAGTTGTTAATGAGGAAGATCTTAATCAGCTAGGAGAAGATGCAGCAGTTTGCTTTTGTGTGAATATGCAAGGAAGGGCAAGATCCTGTCCCCCTCCCATACGCAGGTCTTGCTAAAACACTTTTGAACTTTCAACTCATTTTGCAACAATTGAAATAAGCTGAAGACAAAGGTGATGTGTGCCTTCCAGTCATTTCCAACTTCTGGCAACTTTGAGGCAAATCTATCATGAGGTTTTCTTGATCATTTTTTGTTCAGAGGTGTACTTTTTAGTTATTTCTGACTTATGGAGCCCCTGGTGGGGCAGTGGGTTAAATCCTTGTGCCGGCAGACTGCTGACTTGAAGGTTGGGTTGCTGACCTGAAGGTTGCCAGTTCGAATCCAATGATGAGCTCCCTCTGTCAGCTCCAGCTCCATGTGGAGACATGTGAAGCCTCCCACAAGGATGGTAAAACATCAAAACATCTGGGCATCCCCTGGGCAATGTCCTTGCAGACAGCCAGTTCTCTCACATCAGAAGCAACTTGCAGTTTCTCAAATCTGTCTTTAAACAAAAAAAAAACTGACTTATGGCAACCTTAAAGCAGGTTTTCTTGGCCACTTTTCTAAAGAGGTGTATCCTTACGGGTGTTTCTGACTTACAACAGTAAAAGGTAAAGGTTTCTCCTGACGTTAAGTCCAGTCATGTCTGACTCTGGGGGTTGGTGCTCATCTCAATTTCTAAGCCGAAGAGCTGGCGTTGTCCGTAGACACCTCCAAGGTCATGTGGCCGGCATGACTGCATGGAGCGCCGTTACCTTCCCGCCGGAGCGGTACCTATTGATCTACTCACATTTGCATGTTTTCGAACTGCTAGGTTGGCAGGAGCTGGGCACTCAAGCCGCTCCCACGATTTGAACCTGGGACCTTTCGGTCTGCAAGTTCAGTAGCTCAGCGCTTTAACGCACTTCACCACCGGGGCTCACTTACAACAACCCTAAAGCCAATCTATCCTGCCGTTTTCTTGGACACTTTCATTCAGAGGCAAAGCATGAATTCAAATCCTGATCTCCAGAGTTGTAATCGAATATCCATATTGGCCCTCAAGTGCCTTCACAAACTACAAATCTCAGGAAGCCATAGGATGTACCAGGCATGACCATTCAAGTGGAATCTATAATCATGTAGTATAAAACATCCCCACTATAGTCCTTGGGATCAATGTGGACCACTCAAAAGGCCCCGGCACCACAGTGAAAATGTGTCAGCTTGGAGAAGCTTGGAGATTTTCTAGACTAACTGAATCTTTCTCTATTTCCCTTCTGTTTTTTCCCAGCTGTTGCAGGGAAGGAACTGACAACCCATCACCTGCTCAGCATTTCTTGCCAAGTGGCTGATGGGATGACCTACCTGGAGGAGCAGCACGTTGTCCATCGAGATTTAGCTGCCAGAAACATCCTGGTGGGAGATGACCTTGCCTGTAAAATAGCTGATTTCGGCCTCGCCAGGCTCCTAAAGGTTTGTTTAGGGATGCTTCTGAGCCATGTCTAATCTACTCATCTCTCTTTCCTTACCATCTAAATCTCTTTTTGCAGAAGTCATAGAATACAATCTTTTTCATGTATATGTGAAATAATCCTTAGCCTGTTCCTTTTCTATCCTGTACAGCAGTGGTTCCCAGCCTTTGGGTCTCCAGGTGTTTTGGACTTCAGCTCCAACAACTCCTAACAGCTGGGATTTCTGGGAGTTGAAGTCCAAAACACCTGGAGCACAGGTTGGGAACCAGTGCTGCACAGGTATATTTCACTCAACAAATTAGATGTGTTGCTGGGAGTTACTTCTTTAACCAAAAATTTGATAGCAGAAGCAGAAATAACAGGGAAAAAGAAAGATGAGTTCCCATACCACCAAAAAAGAGGATTAATTCAACATGTTTTCCCCAAAAAAATCCAATGTGTGGATGTAAAATAAAACAGGTAAACCTTGCATAAATGAGCAAAAATATTTGAAGTCTTCTTCCAAAAGAAGCTCAATGAAATGGGCAATTTAGAGAGTATATGGAGACCAAGAGCCATGAAAACAGCCTTAGAGCCACATTAAACTCCAAGCTTTCACTTTCTCTCCTCCTGGAGCCTCTTTATGCTACACAATTATAGTGCTATGATTCCACTTTAACTGCTATGATTCCAGCCTATAAAATCACAGGATATACAGTTTAAAGAGGAACATTTAGGTTTCTCTACCAGAGAGCTCTAATGTCTCCTGGGATCCCACAAAATTCAGCCATGACAGTTAAAGTGGAATCATAGTGTTATAACTTTGTAGTGTGAAAGGACCCACAGTCTAGCTTAACAAGCAGGTTTCATGCTGCTTGATCGTTTAGCATGAAATGCTAGCGAAATGAAGCTGGGAACATCTCTATTCAAAGCATGTGCCATGCCACAGAACTATAGTCCATAATGGTACCTGTTCCCCCAATAATTTTGTATTCTGCTCAGTGCTTTTCCCATGTGAAATATGTATTGTTGTACTTTTCCCATGTTTTTATTTTTTATTTTCTATTTTATGCTGTGAATTGTGCGTCATGTTTTTGTTTACTCTATTTTAATTGTGTTGTCAGGCTTGACCCCATGTAAGCCACCTCGAGTCCCCACAGGGAGATGGTGGCGGGATATAAAAATAAAGTTGTTGCTATTATTATTATTATTATTATTGTTGTTGTTGTTGTTGTTGTTGTATGACATAGCAAACAATATAGATATGCTGGATTTCGTATAACAAAATCACAAGTCGAACACTTCCCAAGTGTCTAGGACTGTATGATGTATTTTCGGATGATGTGCACCATCCCATTGCAGTTGGCAAATATTATTATTATTATTATTATTATTATTATTATTATTATTATTATTCCCACACCATCATTTATCCATGTCAGACAAAATACGTCATCTAGGTCATCTAGCATGGTTGTACCATATTCCTGGTCCAGAAGTCCTTAATTTCAATTGGGATTGCTATTATCCACATTTTTTGCATATCCATCTATGCAAAGTCTGGAAACATATCTCCCACAGATATGAGTTGTATTGTATTGCCCAAAGAACATCAAAGGACATCTGAACAAATTCCTAAATCAGGTCCGTTCAACCTGTGGTCTTCCAGGTATTTGGGACTCCAATTCCTAGAAGTATTAGCCAACTTGTCCAATGGACTGGAGTTCTGGGAATTGAAAGTCCAAAACAGCTGGAAAGCCACAGGTTGTGAAGATCTGCCCTAAATGATTCATCAACCACAGTTGTAAGCCACTTGGAAAATAAGATGGAAGTAGCTAAATGCCTTTTGCTTAAAGCCAAATTCATGTTTCATTCCAGGATGATATTTACTCCACCAGCAGCAACACGATGATTCCCGTGAAATGGACAGCACCCGAAGCAGCCATCTACCAGACCTATTCCCCCAAATCAGATGTCTGGTCTTATGGGATTCTTCTCTATGAGGTTTTCACATATGGGCAGTGTCCCTACGAAGGTACGGTATTATTTATTTATTTATTTACAGCATTTATATTCCGCCCTTCTCACCCCGAAGGGGACTCAGGGTGGATCACATTGCCCACATAAAGGCAAACATTCAATGCCATGACATAGAACAGAGACAGCGACAAGACGCAGGCACCGGGCTGACCTCGAACTCATGACCTCTTGGTCAGAGTGATTTGTTGATTTGTTGCAGCTGGCTTGCTTTCCAGCCTGCGCCACAGCCCGGTCCTAGGTTAACAAGTATCCTTTGGGGATGTACTGTACATACTTGAGTATAACTTGACCTCATGTATAGGTTGAGGGCAGGTCAATATTATGGATTTTGATATGACTTTAGATGTCATTCTCTGGAGAGTTGAAAGATCTACACTGCTCTATATCCCAGGATCTGATCCCAGATTATCTTCTTATCCCAGATTATCTGGCAGCGTAGACTCATATAATCCAGTTCAAAGTAAATAATCTGGGATCAGATACTGAGATATAGGTCATCCTAAGTTAAGAGCCACATTTACAACTGTATTGTCGAAGGCTTTCATGGCCAGAATCACCCAACAAAGGATCCCCCCAGGGCAGGAAGCAGCCAGGCTTTGAAGCTGCAATGCCATTCAATGCTAATCAAGGTGGCTAATTGCAACATTCACACTTGCCTCAAACAGACAAGAGTTCTTTCTCTTACCGTGGACATTCAACAGATATATAAACCTCGCTTGCCTACTTTCCAGCAGACCTCGCAACCTCTGAGGATGCCTGACATAGATGTGGGTGAAAGGTCAGGAGAGAATGCTTCTGGCACATGGCCATACAGCCCGGAAAACTCACAGTGACACTTTCACAATTGTTTTATTTTCTAGAACTTTCTCTTTTTTAATGAACAGAGACGGATTTTACCCACAAATAACCCCAAGAACATCCAACTTATTTTGGAGTAGAATCCAAAAACTAAGAATTGCAGCCTATTAAAGTTGCTTAGCTAGACAAGGTGGGGAAAGACAATTTGGTCTACCTGACTTTCTGCTTGTTTTTCTCCATTGGTTCAATCTAATATTTACAACTATTATTGCCTCCAGTACTTTGGACCCTGAAATGGTATTTTGTCCAAACTATTCGGAGAGGAATGCCTTAGAAGTGGGATTTTGTATGAATGCCCAAAACATACACAAATGCAGGGGAATGTTGATTTGCTCTTCCAAATGGCACAGTTTGGGGATGTTTGATCTCCCCAACCCCAAATACCAGTGTCTCAATCTAAATTTCCCCTTTCATACAAGTACAAAAAAATCCATCTGTTCTGTGGAGGTGGGGAAAATAGTGGTATAATATTGATGCTTGGATATTTCCTGGAACAAAGGGCCGTTGTGCAATTTTAAAAATCCCAATAATTATTCATGATTTATTAGAGTTTTACAGCATTTTTTACTACCAAGAGAGGAAAGCCCTAAAAGTGGGATTTTTTCCCCTCTCAGATCCAAAGACCGTTTTCAACTGTGGAAACTATGTGCCATTATATGTCAAGTGGCCAAAAATGCTCAGGTCCATTTTTCCAATGACTATCTACAAATGCTTTCCTAAATAGACATTTTCCAAAACTGAACATCTGCACAGAATTTGCACTTTTGAAAAGGAATGTGAGTCATGCACGCCCTTTGCAGGAAGTGACAAATGTTGAAAATGCCTCTCAATTGAATTTGACACTCCTTGAGGTTCGGAAAACAATCGTAACTAAGGAAAATAATGTTTTTCACAGGAGTTGTTGTGTTAATCTGCTAAAGCATAAAAAGGGGGAAAAGGGGAAGAGAGGAAGGAATCCAGCAGCACATTTAAGTTTATAGTATTCCAAAATCCAGAACACTTTTGGTCCCAAGCATTTGGAATAAGAGACAGTCTGGATTTGTTTGTGACATTCATAAGTCTGCCAAGCAAACATCATTTCCTCTAGCTTTGAAATCGTCTCTTAAGAGATTCCTTTTGTTAACATATCTAGTTGTGAGGATTCATATAATAATGTGTATAGTGTGTCATGAAACCATGATCTTTTTTCATATTTCTGCTAATAGATTGGAAAAATCTGAGTTGAACTGTATTCAGTGGAATTACAGAGTTGGCCCTCTGTATCCATGAGTTTAATGCAGTTGTTCCCAACCCGTGGGCTGCGAGACCTAAAAAAAGGTCTGCAAGACATGCGGGGAAAATTGCAACTACGCATGCACCGGGAGTGCATGCTGCTGTTGGAGGAGTGTGTGTGAGAGAAGGAAAAATTGGATTATTAAATATGATTTTCTGTGGGCGAGCAGATGACAACTACTCGATGGCATATGCTCTGTATCAGAAACTAGAGCTGATTTGGTCTATCCAAAGCAATTTTCTGAATCGGCACCCCAAATAACCTAACCAAATCTAAAATTGACCAAAAACTGATATTTTATGTTACATAGATCCACTGTGGCACAATGGTTAAACCCTTGTGCCAACTGGAATGCTGACCTGAAGGTTGGGTTGCTAGCCTGAAGGTTGCCAGTTTGAATCCAAGGGATGGGGTGAGCTCCCATCTATCAGCTCTAGCTTGTGGAGACATGAGAGAAGCTTCCCATCAGGAGGGTAACAGATCAGTAATTTCACTGCTTTTCCCACCTCCAATCCTTCCATTAAATACTGCACGCTTTCTCACCCTTCAGGTTTACAATGTACACTCCTTGCACTTTTGGCCCAGTTTGTTTGTTTTTAGGTTAATCTTAGTTCTGCTTGTAAATGGTGGCCTTTTATCTCATTATTATGCTATTGTGTACACATATGTTTTGCTCTGTCTTAATATTATTTGTTTAATGATGTTGTGTTTATGCATGCATTTTATTTTGTTTTATTGTGATTATCTGGGCTTGGCCCCATTTTAGCCGCCCCGAGTCCCTGCGGGGAGATGGAGGCAGGATACAAAAATAAAGTTATTGTTATTGTTGTTGTTGTTATTGTTGTTGATGTTGTTGTAGTCCCTGGTCAAAGTGGTCCCCGGTCAAAGTGGTCCCTGGTCAAGTGATCTCTGGTCAAAAAAAGTTGGGAACCACTGGTTTAATGGAACTCTATATTCATTGGAGCTATATAATCCCTCCATCTCCAAAGATTCAGTCATCCAGGGTTTAAAAATATTCAATGTAATGAGCTATACAAAACACAATAATGGTTTGTATTACACATAAGTAGTACACAATATGTATATTAGAGCATCATATACATATTACACTTACAAAATCAATGCTCAGTCCTATGGTATACAACACAAAAATATCTAACTCAGTATTATAAATCAAACAAGATGATATAAGTCTCTGCAGTCCTAAAAGGATTTGATTGGCTTAAAGGCAAACCGATTCAGAGTCTGCAGTTCTGGAAGGATTCCTCAGGACTCCACAGGTTTAGAATCAATAGTAAAGCCAAGGAGACAGAATCAATGCTGATGTAGATCCTGAGTAGCTGGTTATTGACTGGAGTAGGTGGTAATATAGCCGTTTACAACTGGTTTCCGGGTTTTATCCCAGTTTCGGTAACCTTTCTTCTGGTAAGCGGCAAATGTTTTATAATTTCTTTATTGATGCCTCTGCTTCAGGTATTATGTTTGCAGTATCAGTATGCTGTTGTGGATTTTGTGGTGCAATATACGATAGAACTGAGCATTGATTTTGTGAATGTAATATGTATATGATGCTCTAATATACATATTGTGTACTACTTATGTTTTGAACCAGGGGTCCCCAAACTTTTTAAACAGGGGGCCAGTTCACGATCCTTCGGACCGTTGGAGGGCCGAACTATAGTTGGCTACCAAGCAATAATAATAATAATAATAATTAATAATTAATAATAACAACAACAACAATAATAAAAAAGAGGGTTGGAAAGACCCTTTGGGCCGTTGAGTCCAATCCCCTTCTGCCTTTGTGCACTGAAAGCACAAACAAAGCACCCCTGACAGATGGCCACCCAGCCTCAATGTTAATAATAATAATAATAATAATAATAATAATAATAATAATAATAATAATAATAAAGAGGGTTGGAAGACGACCCCTTGGGCCATTTAGTCCAACCCCTTTCTGCCTTTGTGCACCAAAAGCACAAGCAAAGCATCCCTGACAGATGGCCAATCAGCCTCAATGTTAATAATAATGATAATGATAATGGTTGTAAGAGAAGAAGAGACCCCTTGGGTCATTTAGCCCAACTCTCTTCTGCCCTTGTGCCATGGGGGCCGGATAAATGGCTTCGATGGACCATATCCAGCCCCCGGGCCTTAGTTTGGGGACCCCTGTTTTGAACCATTATTGTGTTTTGTATAGCTCATTACATTGTTTAGAATAGACATCTGTGTTTATCCAGTAGTTTAAAAATATTCACATAGAAGACAAAAATTCTAAAAATAAATCTCAGTTTTGTCGTTTTATACAAGGTGCACCATTTCACTGTGCCACTGCATGACACAGGACTTGAGCATCCAAGAGTTTCGGTATTTATGAGAGGCCCTGGAACCAAACCCCAGCAGATGCCAAGGGTCTGTTGTATTCATACATTCCATTTGGAGAGCTTTCCCCCCATTAAATTGATTGCTTATCTGTTTCTTTTCCAGGGATGACCAACCAAGAAACCATCCAGCAGATTACGCGGGGTTACCGCCTTCCTCGTCCGAACAGCTGCTCTCCGGAGATTTACAGCGTGATGCTGGAGTGCTGGAAGAGCCACCCGGAAGACAGGCCCAGCTTTCTCACCTTGAGGGAGTCCCTCTTCTCTATTTACAAATGGGGACATCACCCGTTTTCTTGAATGGGGAGACTGCATACACAGACTGTGAGTTTTATCTCCTCTCTGGGATTAGCTGCTAGGAATAGGCAACTCATTGCCTGGAATAACCAGCTCGAGTGAGCCTTGGCCTCCAAGAACCTTTGTGCTTTTGAAGCTGGAATGGGTGAAGAAGACCTTACTCTTTCCTTCTGCCTTGCGATGAGTCCCGTTTTGGCTTTGCTGGCTGCGTTTCCCAGAAGATAATCCACTATTGATGCTGCCTGCGGCCAAGATGTTATTGTGACGAGAAACAGAAAAAGCAGTTTCCTCCTCTTTGGACAGCTGTGGACTGCTTCCCTTGCTGTGGGCGCCAGTAGGATTTAATTATTCAATAAAAACACGTACAAAATAAACCGACCTTGGAGGTGATGTTATTCTCTGTGTGTTGCAACGTACAAGGAATGATGTTTTGTCTCATTAGCAGTTTTGTGAGACAGGTAATAATTGGGGTTATCAGAGACAGTTTTGCTGTTTTGCAGAGTGAGGCAACTGCCTCAGACAGCACATTTGGTCTGTTGCAAAAGGAGAGCAAATTACATTCTCTCCAATGTTTCACATGTGAAAGTTAGGGCATATGTGGCCAACCAATGGTTCAGATTACAAAAAGTATCTGTATAGACAAGTGATGAGAGGCTACAGCAGTTTCCTTTTGCCTGAGCCAACTGGGAAGGAAAGGTTTATAATCCCTCTTCTCCCCTTTACATTTATTTTTGTACTTTGAACTCAATTTGCAGCAACTGAAGTTGGAGATGAGAAAATGGCGCAATGGACTCAAAAGACAGGATATGAGATTCCACCTAAACATTAGGGAAAACTTCCTAATAGTAAGAGCTGTTCAGCAGTGGAATATGTTGCTCCATGGATGCCTCCTCCTTTGGAGGGTTTTAAGCAGAGGCTGGATGGCCATCTCTCAGGGGTGCTTTGATTGTGCTTTCCTGCCTGGAAGAATGAGATTGGAGTCGATGGCCTTTTGGTCTCTTCCAACTTTATGGTTCTGTGAATGGAGAGCACCAGCTGTTCTTTTGCTTCATAATGTCATAGTCTGCCATAGACGACTGTTTTCATTTTACATATGTAGGCAATCCAAAGTCACTGTCCTGATTCAGCAAGAAACCGGTGTAGATAGAAAATAGCTTCCCATAAGCATCTGACCTGGAATATGTATATCTACATGCTTTGCCATCCAAACTCTGTAGGATTTTCTCATCCCAATGAGATTCATGACTAATGGTTGCAAAAGGATGTGGCTTGTTTTGTAGCAAACTCTTTCCCAAATGTATCTAGTAAGGTTCAGAGCTTGGGAATGCCTGGAGTCCCTATGTTTGCCTGAGGATTGTAGTCCACACAAAAATATAACTTTTCTAAGCGTCAGTGAAGTTGTATGTAAGTAATGGAGAAGTGAGTATATAAGAGGAGGAAGAAGGAGAGGAAAATTTGAATTCAGATAATAGGTCTTATACAACATAAGTCAACAACAACAAGCGATGGTATTCGTGAACACTTCTTTAAACACTTCTTTAAACACACTGGTTAAGCAAAGTATTTGGAGAATGTTGATCTGGGTTCTAGGGACTAAGCAATGCCAGGAAATCATGTGCGGCCATACCTCATGTTTCGTTTGTTTCTTGTCTCGGAATTTATTACTACTACTACTTTTTTTTTCCCATCTATCAAACTCTCCAGGGTAAGAATAATATAATACACATATTTTACCATTATTACACCTGTCCTGTCTATATCCAGTACATAAAAGTCAATGTATGTATTATTTATTCTTTTATTTACAGTATTTATATTCCGCCCTTCTCATCCCGAAGGGGACTCAGGACAGATCACATTACACATACAGTAGAGTCTCACTTATCCAACATAAACGGGCCGGCAGAATGTTGGATAAGCGAATATGTTGGATAATAAGGAGGGATTAAGGAAAAGCCTATTAAACATGAAATTAGGTTGTGATTTTACAAATTAAGCACCAAAACATCATGTTATACAATAAATTTGACAGAAAAAGTAGTTCATTACACATTAATGCTTTGTAGTAATTACTGTATTTACGAATTAAGCACCAAAATATCATGATGTATTGAAAACATTGACTACAAAAATGCATTGGATAATCCAGAACGTTGGATAAGCGAGTGTTGGATAAGTAAGACTCTACTGTATAAGGCAAACATTCAATGGCTTAACATAGAACAGAGACAGCGACAGACGCAGGCACCGGGCTGGCCTGGAGCTCATGACCTCTTGGTCAGAGTGATCTGTTGCAGCTGGCTGCTAACCAGCCTGCGCCACAGCCTGGCACGTTTGTTCCACGAAGGTTCCTACATGACTTGATGGACCTGGACCAAAATTGGTACACATAACCTATGTTATCTAATATAAAATATTGGTGGCCTTTAAACTAAAGAAATCCACTCTATTCAGGCCTGGGCCCCAAAAAAACAATAAATAGGTATGTGTATGTGTGTAACACCCCTAGGCTGCGTGAACACTTGAAACCAATACGGAGGCCAATAAACAATCTAATATCTTTATTAATGAAATAAAAGAATAAAACAAAAGTATGCAGAGTATATAGTCAAGCAATTGTCCTTTTAGGAAAGATCAAAAATAGTCCAATAAAATGAAGTTATATGTCCAGTATTAGAGTCCAAAGTCTTTAATCCAATTTAAAGAAACTCACTCAAACTCTTTGGAAGTTTGAGTGGGGAAAAGAACTAAGCTTCACAAGTAAGTATCTGTAGTGTTCGTCCAGAACAAGGATTCAAGGCAAGGCAAGGCAAGGCAAGATTGTTTGTGATGGATCTGAAACGCAGTCCAAACTTGACAGGAACGGGAAGCAACTCCTCGAGAGTAGGTGTGCCGGCTGGCCGCTTGGGAGCTCAGGATCATGAGACGATGTGTTCTATTCAATAGTCACGTTGACACCGCAACGGGTAGCCTGTGCACAGAACTTTTATGTAAGTTCAAGAGCTCCCCGAAACAGGTGCTTGACTCCCCATTTTCCCAAGAGAACGAACTGGTAATAACAACCTGCCAGATGTCTGCCTCCCTTAATCTTCCCAAGAGAATAGCCTCAGTTTGTGGATTCAACCACAATCGCTTCGTTCTGCTAATCTCCATTTCTACGCCGAAGAGCCGGTATTGTCTGTAGACACCTCTAAGGTCATGTGGCCGGCATAACTGCATGGAGCACTGTTACCTTCCCGCCGAAGCGGTAGCTATTGATCTACTCACATTTGCATGTTTTTGAACTGTTACTTTGGCAGAAGCTGGGGCTAACAGCGGGAGCTCACTCCGATTCCCGGATTTGAACTGCCAGCCTTTCGGTCAGCAAATTCAGCAGCTCAGCGATTTAACCAGCTACGCCACCACAGCCCCATGAGGCCTCTTCTACATGGTATATAAAATCCAGATTATCTGCTTTGAGCTGGATTATATGGCAGCGTAGATATAGTCTAGTCCAAATCGGATAATGTGGATTATCTGCTTTGATGATCTGGATTATATGGCAGAGTAGAAGGGGCCGTAGAGGGCCAGTGCATTGCCATGGAGATGTTGTTAAGGAGGCCTTCACAGAGGGAGAGGCAAGAATGAAAGCAAGATGGAGAAGGGAGAAAGAAGCCTTTAAGATGACAAACCTTGTATTATAATTCAATTCTTGTTTTATACACAGAGAACAGAATGAACCTGAGTTAATCTGTGCTGAGATTTACGACTTTATAAATGGCCCCATTAGAAAAATGCATACCTGGGCAACGCCAGGTACATAAACAAGGTAGCATTCCACAAAATCACTCTGTGGTGGGTGGAGTGGCCAAACGGTTCTATTATTAGGTTTGCTTTCATATTGCAGTTCAAGAATGCCAGCAGAGTTGGATGCAGTTCCTGGAAGAAAAAGAAAAAAAAAAGGTGTGATCTTCAATAAAAAAGTGAAGGTAAATATTGAAGAATTTAAAGAGGATGAGCAGGACTGCATAGTAGTTAGACTGAGTGCACATTTCTCTTATCCAGTCCCTGACTGGACTGCCGCGTCCAGAGGGGTCACCACTCTGCTGCCAAAAAAGAGAAATGAACTTTGGAACATGAAATGTACAGACACTGTTGGATAACACTGACAGTGAACGCCCCGAACCGAGGACTGCTATCATAGCAAGAGAGCTGGGACGCTTTAAGATTGACATAGCAGCGCTTCAGGAGACCCGGAGAGCAGGAGAGGGACAGCTGAAGGAAGATGAAGGAGGCTACACCTTCTTCTGGAAGGGACTGCCTGAAGAAGAGCGAAGAATACACGGAGTTGGCTTTGCTATCAGAAATGACCTGGTGAAGTGCCTGACTAAAGAACCCACTGGCATCAATGAACGACTCTCAACCCTCCGAATTAAACTTGCCAAAAACCAACAGGCAACCATTATAAGCGCCTATGCACCAACACTAGATGCTGACGAAGACATCAAGGAAAATTTTTATTGTCAGCTGGATACCATCCTATCGAAGATACCTAAGAAGGACAAAATCATCCTCCTGGGAGACTTTAATGCAAGAGTTGGACGGGACGCTGACCTGTGGCCAGGGATCATAGGAAAAGACGGGGTCGGAAACAGCAACCCGAATGGCATCTTGCTTCTCACCATCTGCGGAGAGCACAACCTTGTCATCACCAACACACTCTTCTGCCAGGAAGACAATCTCAAGACATCATGGAAGGACCCTCGGTCAAAGCATTGGCACCTCTTGGACTATGTAATTACACGTGCCAGAGACCGCCGCGATGTGCTTCTCACAAGAGCCATGACAGATGCTGATGACTGCTGGACAGACCACAGGTTAATCCGATCCACGATGGCTATCACAATCGTCCCCAAACTCCAAGGAAGAAAAACAAGGCATAAAATGAACACCCAAGCCCTTCAGGAGCCCTCCAAACGAACCCTTCTCCAAACAACACTCAAGGATCATCTACCCACAGAACACCCCGAAAATGTTGAGGAACATTGGGACAAACTGAAGTCCTCCATCATCACAGCCTGCGAAGAAAGCATTGGATACCAAACTAAGAAACATCAAGACTGGTTTGACGATAACAACAAAGAGATCCAACAGCTGATTGATAACAAAAGGAAAGCCTTCCAAACATGGCAGAGAGACACCAAATGTGCTTCTAAGAAAAAGATCTATGCCAGTGCAAAAGATGAGGTCCGAAGAAGGACTAGCGAACTCAAGAACATCTGGTGGACAAAGAAGGCTGAAGAAATCCAACACCTTGCAGATACCTATGACGCTCAGGGATTTTTCGAAGCCACAAAGATCATTTATGAACCAAGAAACCATGGCATACAGCCCCTACGCTCATCAGATGGAACCAAACTTCTGAAGGACAAAACATTAATTGCACTACGTTGGAAAGAGCACTACCAGAACCTGCTGAATTGCAGCTCCAATGTGGCCGAAGAGGTTCTCTCACAAATCCCACAACAACAAACCAGGGATGAGCTTGCAGCTCTGCCTAGTTTGGAAGAAGTCAGAAATGCCATCAGCCAACAAAAAAACAATGAAGCCAGCGGACCTGATGGGATCCCTGCTGAAATCTTCAAAGAGGGTGGATCTGAGCTGAAACAACAATTCCACCAGCTCATTGAAAAGGTGTGGATGACCGAGAAAATCCCAGCAGACTTCAAGGATGCCACCATCACCCCCCTTTTCAAGAAAGGGGATAGAACAGACTGTGGGAACTATCGCGGTATCTTCCTTCTAAGCTCCGCTGGGAAAATCCTCACAAGAATCCTTGCAAACCGCCTTCTCCCTGTCTCAGAAGACACCCTCCCAGAATCCCAGAATGGCTTCCGCCCCTCCAGAGGAACAGTGGACATGATCTTCACTGCACGACAGCTCCAAGAAAAATGCAGGGAACAAAACCAACCTCTGTACATGGCATTCATTGCCCTTGCAAAGGCATTCGACACAGTGAATCGCAGCGCTCTCTGGACCATCCTCCAAAAAATCGGGTGCCCTGACAAATTTGTGAACATCCTGCGGCTCCTCCATGATGACATGATGGCAACAGTCTTGGACAGCAACGGCTCCCAAAGTGACCCATTTAAGGTGGAATCGGGTGTCAAGCAGGGATGTGTTATTGCCCCCACCTTATTTTCCATCTTCATCGCTATGATACCTCACCTTGTTGATGGGAAGCTTCCCACCGGAGTGGAAATCATCTACCGGACAGATGGCAAGCTATTTAACCTCAGCAGACTGAGAGCCAAAACCAAAGTCACCACAACATCTGTTATAGAACTCCAATATGCCGATGACAACGTAGTCTGTGCGCATTCAGAAGAAGACCTACAAGCCACTCTAAACACCTTCGCAGAAGCATACGAAAAGCTCGGCCTCTCATTGAACATCGAGAAAACCAAAGTGCTCTTCCAACAGGCACCAGCTAATCCCTCTGCAATGCCAGGAATACAGCTTAATGGTGTCACATTAGAAAACGTTGACCGTTTCTGCTACCTTGGCAGCTACCTCTCCACAAAAGACAACATCGACACTGAAATACAACACCGCCTGAGCTCTGCGAGTGCAGCATTTTTCTGTATGAAGCAGAGAGTTTTTGATAACCGGGACATCCGTAGAGATACCAAGGTGCTTGTTTATAAAGCCATTGTCCTCCCAACCCTGCTCTACGCCTGCGAAACGTGGACTGTGTACAGATGTCACACCAAACTCCTGGAGCGTTTCCATCAGCATTGCCTCAGGAAAATCCTGCAAATCTCAAAGACCACCAGCATTGAAGCGATGCTCCTACGCCATCAACTCTGCTGGACTGGCCACGTTGTCCGAATGCCCGATCACCGTCTCCCAAAGCAGCTGCTCTACTCTGAACTCAAGAACGGAAAACGTAATGTTGGTGGGCAGGAAAAGAGATTTAAAGATGGGCTTAAAGCCAACCTTAAAAACTGTCGCATAGACTGGGAAGCCCTGGCCCTTGAGTGTTCTAATTGGAGGTCAGAAGTGACCAGCCGTGTTGCGGCGTTCGAAAAGGCACGAATGGAGGGCTTAAGGGAGACATGTGCCAACCCTGTCCGGGACCACCTTCCACCTGGAAACCTCACTGCGGGAGAACATGTGGATCAAGAATAGGTCTCTTCAGCCACCAAAGAACCCACACGCAAGACACCAAAGATGGAAAACAATCGTCCTCGAACTACGAGGGATCGCCTAAGTAAGTAAATATTTCTTTAATTCGGTTGTACTTGCTCTCCCCAAAGCATGCAAACAAGTCTCATAGTCCTCTATTGAACGACCCTGGTCTGGGAAAGGGGAAGCAGCAAGCAAAGTGCATCTGAGCATGCGCAGTGGTCGTCGTCTTAACTCCAGGGAAACCACAACAAGGGAGCTTGGCTAAGAAGCGGGTGCAATACCGGCTGTGGTCAGCAGGGGGAGCAGGATCGAAACAGTGCTCGCTCTCCGCCGACGCGACCGGACACTAAGCAGCCTTAATTTGCATACAGCTGCAACCACAATACTTTGCGCGATAAAACGAGCGAAAAGCCTGTCCATTCCTCCTCCCCGATCTTTTTCTTCTCTCTGATCGATGGAAAAGCAAAATCTAGTCAAATTTAAAGCCAAAGTAGTGACACGCGGAGAAGGTCACCATAATATGTTTAGTAATCTCTGCAACTTGGGTTGGGTCAGCGAACACAAGGAAAGCATACTCTGGTTTCTCTTCAGATCGTATAAATCTTTCGCCTTTTACTAAAGATTTCCGTGGAGAGGAACATTTATGAGTTTTTCTCAAATTTTTTGAGGCTCTACTTCTGTGGAGCTGACTCTACTGGTTGAAAAATAGATGTGAATTAGTTTAGGGGTAATTATAATATGTTTTGTAAATGATGCTGCTGGGATTTGTAGTTTAAACAAACGTATTTAGCAGGCCTGGGAAAGCAGCCGGTAGGCTGTTAGGAATTGTGGGAGTTGAAGTCCAAAACACCTGCAGGGCTAGAAGCACTCTCTCCTGACATTTTGTCCATCTACGGTAGAAGTAAGCACTCTTGTCTGCTTGAGGCAAGTGTGACTGTTGCAATTGGTCACCTTGATTAGCATTGAATGGCTTTGCCGCTTCAAAGCCTGGTATTTAGCACTTGGACTTAAAGAGAAAATTGAACTACAAATCTCAGGATTCCATGGTGAGGATTCTTAGGAAAATTAAATATTATCTTGTATATGCAAACTGATTTTCTAAAAGTATCATTGAATAAAATAGCCTTGCAGTTTCAAAGCCTGGCATCTTCCTGCCTGGGGAAATCCTTTGCTTAACTGGCCCTGATTGTTTCCTGCCTGGAATTCCCCTGTCTTCTGAATATTGCTCTTTATTTCCTGTCCTGATTTTAGAGGGTTTTTTTTAAAATTAGGAATTGTAGGAGTTGAAGTCCAAAACACCAGGAGGGCTTGAAGCATTCTCTCCTGGCGTTTTGCCCACATCTGCGGCAGAGGTAAGAACTCTTGTCTGCTTGAGGCAAGTGTGAATGTTGCAATTGGCCACCTTGATTAGCATTGAATAGCCTTGCAGCTTCAAAGCCTGGTATTTAGCACTTGCACTTAGAGAAAGTTAAACTACAAGTCCCAGAATTCCATGCTATATTCTTACGAAAGCTAAAGTGGAATATTACCTTGTACTGTATAAGCAAGCTGATTTTCTAAAAGTATCATTGAATAAAATAGCCTTGCAGCTTCAAAGCCTAGCAGCTTCCTGCCTGGGGGAATCCTTTGCTTAACTGGCCCTGATTGTTTCCTGCCTGGAATTCCCCTGTCTTCTGAATATTGCTCTTTATTTCCTGTCCTGATTTTAGAGGGTTTTTTTTTAATTACTGGAAGCTAGATTTTGTTCATTCTCGTGGTTTCCTCCGTTCTGTTGAAATTATCCACATGCACTTTCTTCCCGTGTTGGCTGGACGGACGTGTGACAAAGCCGAGGAACCAATTAAAATTATTTTAAAAAATGAAAAACTCAAAATAATAGTTTGAAGACATGATAGTCAAGGGACAACTGCTAAATGAATGTTTCAGATTGAGAGTTAAAGAAGGAGAGGCGACACCGAAGACAGATGAGATAGAAGATAATAATAATTACAATAATAATAATAATAATAATAATAATAGAAATTCTATTTATACACCACCATATCTCCCAGAAGAGACTCAGGGCAGTTTCCCATCATAAGAACAACAAGTGCATTACATAACAGTATAATAAACATATTATTAAAACAGATAAAACTATACAATTAAATAAGCAATAAATAACACTTACAGCAACCTTGATCAAGATGTAAGATTATTAAGAGAAGACTGCACAAAACGCCAAACAATAGTTGGACGTCACTTTTTATGTATTTGTTTTTATAATATCCCTTTCTTTTGTTGTATTTTTCCCTCCTCTGGTCTTTCTCTTTTCCTTTCATTATCCCGATTCATGTATGTGTATGTGGTTACCTCCCATATTCCTAAAACACATCTACCCTTTTGTTTATGTCTATGTTTATGTGTATCACAATTTTGGTAAATGCATTCAATAAAAACTTTTAAAAAAGAAATTGTCCACCTGCTTGTGGATTTCAATGGCTTCTCTGTGTAGTTTGGCATGGTGGTTGCTAGAGTGGTCCAGCATTTCTGTGTTCTCAAATATTATGCTGTGTCCACAGATGTTTTTCTGGAACTCCCTGGATTCAGCGGATATTGACAATTTGATCTCTCCTTCCTCTGCCTTTTCAGAACCCAGCTTGTACATCTGGCAACTCTCGCTCCATGTCTTGCTGGAGTCTACCTTGCAGGACCTTGAGCATTACCTTACTGAAATGGTTCTCAACCTGGTGTCCCCAGATGTTTTGGCCTTCAACTCCCAGAAATCCTAACAGCTGGCAAACTGGCTGGGATTTCTGGGAGTTGTCGGCCAAATCACCTGGGGACCCACAAGCTGAGAACCACTGCTTTACTGGCTTGTGCAACAGGGGTCCCCAAACTAAGGCCCGTGGGCCGGATGAGGCCCTCCAAGGTCATTTACATGGCCCCTGTCCTAAACTTTAGAGTTAGGGTTGACCTAAGTCTACCTGGTTTTTGGAGGTCTCTTTGCTTAGCTACGGCCTTATGAGACCATCTAGATGGCTTTTGGAGGTCACTTTCCTTACCTATGGCCCTATGATACCGTCGAGATGGCCTTTGAGGGTCCCTTTCCATACCTATGGTTTTATGAGATTGTCTAGATGGCCTTTGAGGATCCCTTTCCTTATCTATAGTCTTCTGATGGCCTGATGAGATCATCTAGATGGCCTTTGAGGGTCCCTTTCCTTACCAATGGTCTTATGAGACCATCTAGATGGTCTTTGGAGGTCTCTTTCCTTACCTATGGTCTTATGAGATGGTCTAGATGGTCTTTGAAGGTCTCTTTGCCTAGCTACGGTCTTATGAGACCATTTAGATGGCTTTTGGAAATCACTTTCCTTACCTATGGTCCTATGAGACCGTCTAGATGGCCTTTGAGGGTCCCTTTCCTTACCGATGGTCTTATGAGATGGCCTAGATGGTCTTTGAAGGTCTCTTTGCCTAGCTACGGTCTTATGAGACCATCTAGATGGCTTTTGGAAATCACTTTCCATACCTATGGTCCTATGAGACCGTCTAGATGGCCTTTGAGGGTCCCTTTCCTTACCGATGGTCTTATGAGATGGCCTAGATGGTCTTTGAAGGTCTCTTTGCCTAGCTACGGTCTTATGAGACCATCTAGATGGCTTTTGGATATCATTTTCCATACCTATGGTCCTATGAGACCGTCTAGATGGCCTTTGAGGGTCCCTTTCCTTACCGATGGTCTTATGAGATGGCCTAGATGGTCTTTGAAGGTCTCTTTGCCTAGCTACGGTCTTATGAGACCATCTAGATGGCTTTTGGATATCATTTTCCATACCTATGGTCCTATGAGACCGTCTAGATGGCCTTTGAGGGTCCCTTTCCTTACCTATGGTCTTATGAGATGGTCTAGATCAGGGGTCCCCAAACTAAGGCCCTCCAAGGTCATTTCCCTGGCCTCTGTCCTGAACTTTAGAGTTAGGGTTGACTTAAATCTGAAATGACTTGAAGGCACACAACAACAGTCCTAATTTTGGACCCCAGCAAAGGAGCTTGGCTGAGAAGAAGTGGGTGCAGTTCCAGTCATGGTCGGCAGAGGGCGCAGGATCATTCCGCTCTGCCCCATGAAGACGCCCAGGTGTCTTACGTCATAGGTCGACGAGACCGGACACCAAGCAGCCCTTATTTGCATACTGCTACGACCACAATGCCTTGCGCGGCGGAAGGAGCGAAAAGGGTATCCATTCCAACTCCCCGGTTATTTCTCCATCGTTTCCTTCTCTCTAATCGATGGAAAAAGAAAATCTAGTCAAATTTAAAGCCGAAATGACTGACGCAGGAGAGAGGTCACCGTAACTTGTTTAGTAATCTCTGCAACTTGGGCTGGGTCAGTGAACACAGCAAGAGCATACTCTGGTTTCTCTTCAGATCGTATAAATCTTTCGCCTTTTACTAAAGATTTCCGTGGAGAGGAACATTTATGAGTTTTTCTCAAATTTTTTGAGGCTCCACTTCTGTGGAGCTGACTCTACTGGTTGAAAAATAGATGTGAATTAAGGTTTGGGGTAATTATAATGTGGATTATAAATGATATTAGGGAGATTTGTAGTTTAGCTGAACTTATTTAGCAGGCCTGGGCAAACTTTTAACCTTCCAGGTGGCAGAAGCATTCTCTCTTGACGTTTCACCTACATCTATGCCAGAGGTTGAGAGGTCTGTTTGAAATTAAGCAAGTGGAGTTTATTTCTCTGTGGAATAATGTCTAGGGTGAGACAGAAAAAAACTCTTGTCTGCTTGAGGCAAGTATGAATGTTGCAATTGGCCACCTTGATCAGCATTGAATAGCCTTGCAGCTTCAAAGCCTTATATTTAGCACTTGTACTTAAGAGAAAATCGAACTACAAATCCCAGGATTCCATGCTATATTCTTACGAAACTTAAATATTATCTTGTATATGCAAACTGATTTTCTAAAAGTATCATTGAATAAAATAGCCTTGCAGCTTCAAAGCCTGGCAGCTTCCTGCCTGGGGGAATCCTTTGCTTAACTGGCCCTGATTGTTTCCTGCCTGGAATTCCCTTGTCTTCTGAATATGGCTCTTTATTTCCTGTCCTAGAGTTTTTTTAATTACCGGAAGCTAGATTTTGTTCCTTTTCATAGTTTCTTCCTTTCTGTTGAAATTATCCACCTGCACTTTCTTCCAGTTTTGGTGGACAGATGTGTGAGAAAGCCGAGGCATTTTGGAAAGAGATTCACCAAAGGATACCAAAAATATTATAAATTAAAAATTAACTTGTATCCCAAATATTTTCTCATAGGAATGTTGGATATAGAAAAAGATAAAAAAATAAGGAAATACAGTGTTCCCTCACTTATTGCTGGGGTTATGTTCCAGGACCATCCACAATATGTGAAAATCCACGAAGTAGGGGCACTAGATTTATTTTAATATTTATACATTATTTTAGTAAAATATTTTAAGTCTTTATCAACCCATTGTGTGTTGATAAATCGCCTCCTTCTCCTCCCGTTGCCACTTGGGCTCCTCCCATTGCTGCTTGGGCTCCTCCCGTTGCCACTTGGGCTCCTCCCGTTGCCACTTGGGCTCCCTTTGGCTTCTCCTTCCTCCCTTCCTTAGGCTGTAAATTGTAATTTTTTAATGATTTATTATAGTCTTTTAGAGTTTATTGAAAGACCACGAAACAGCGAATCCGCAAAAAGTGAACCGCAAAGTAGTGAGGGAACACTGTGTTGTTTAGCTATTTGGTAACAGCCGCAAGGATGACCCATGCTAAACGTTGGAGAGAGAAAAATTGACCAGATATAAAACCCTGGATTAACAAAATTTTACAGATCATGAATATGGATAGGCTTACATATTTGTTATCAAATACTCAAGGCGGACCAAGCAAACCAACGGATTGGGAACCAATGAAAATTATTTTAAAAATGAAAAACTCAAAATAATTGTTTGAAGACATGATAGTCCAGGGACAATTGCTAAATAAATGTTTCAGATTGAGAGTTAAAGAAGGAGAGGCGACACTGAAGACAGATAAGATAGAAGATGTAAGATTATTAAGAGAACACTGCACAAAACACCAAACAATAGTCAGACGTCACTTTTTATGTATTTATTTTTATAATATCCCTTTCTTTTGTTGTACAGTAGAGTCTCACTTATCCAAGACTCGCTTATCCAATGATCTGGATTATCCAAGGCATTTTTGTAGTCAACATTTTCAATATACAGTACAGTCTCACTTATCCAACATAAACGGGCCGGCAGAATGTTGGATAAGCGAATATGTTGGATAATAAGGAGACATTAAGGAAAAGCCTATTAAACATCAAATTAGGATATGATTTTACAAATTAAGCATCAAAACATCATGTTATACAACAAATTTGACAGAAAAAGTAGTTCAGTACACAATAATGCTATGTAGTAATTACTGTATTTACGAATTTAGCACCAAAATATCACGATATATTGAAAACATTGACTACAAAAATGCATTGGATAATCCAGAACGTTGGATAAGTGAGTGTCGGATAAGTGAGACTCTATTGAATTGTGATATTTTGGTGCTTTGGTCTCAGCCAAAGGAGCTTGGCTGAGCAGAAGTGGTGCAGTTCCAGTCATGGTCGGAAGAGGGCGCAGGATCTTTCCGCTCTGCCCCATGAAGACGCCCAGGTGTCTTACGTCATAGGTCGACGAGCCGGACACCAAGCAGCCGTTATTTGCATACTGCTACGACCACAATGCCTTGCGCGGCGAAATGGGTATACATTCCAACTCCCCGGTTATTTCTCCATCGTTTCCTTCTCTCTAATCGATGGAAAATGAAAATCTAGTCAAATTTAAAGCCAAAGTACTGACACGTGGAGAAGGTCACCGTAACTTGTTTAGTAGTCTCTACAAGTCTGGTTGGATCGGTGAAGGTGAGAAGAACAATGCTTTTGGGTTTGGAAAGATTATCCGTTTCACCGGAGAAAAACTTTTCTTTTCTCAAATTTTTGGAGGCTCCACTTCAGTGGAGCTGAGTCTGCTGATTACAAAAATAAATGCAAATTAGTTTAGGTGTAGTTATAATATGGGTTAATGTGTATTATTGTAGGTAAAGTCTGGTGATGTCATTGAGCTGCTAAATGCAGTGCTAATGGACTTTCCATGTAATATGGGTTTGATAGAAGACTTCAATTCTATGTAGATTGTTATGGCGTGATGAAAAGGTTAAGTATAAGCTTCTTATTTTAGTTATTTAGTTGTTTTGTTGTTCCTTTATTTTATCACTTTTTAACTTATTTGTTATGCAATACTTTTGACACTAAATAAATAAATTTTAGTTACAATTGTATTGCATGGACTTCTGGGACTTGTAGTTTAAACAAGGGCATATAGCAGGCATGGGCAAACTTTGGCCCTCCTGGTGTTTTGGACTCCCAACTCCCACAATTCCTAACAGCCTACCGGCTGTTAGGAATTGTGGGAGTTGGAGTCCAAAACACCAGGAGGGCCCAAGTTTGCCCATGCCTGTTATTCTATTTCTTAGGGAAAAAAACTCAAGTCTTTGTTGTTTTTTTATGAATGCTCCCCATTAGAAAATCCATCAGGACGTGGGTGAACTACAATTCCCAAAAATTTTGGGTCAGTCCTCCCCAAATCCCGCCAGTATTCATAGTTGGCCATCTTGGGTCTGTGTGCCAAATTTGGTCCAGATCCATCATCTGCTGGGTTCAATGTTCTCTGAATATAGGTGAACTATAACTCCCTGATGCCAGTGTCAATCACTCCCAAACTCTGCCAGTATGCACAGTTGGCTATATTGGGTAGGTGTGCCGAGTTTGATCCAGATACGACGTCAGCTGCATACAGTGCTCTCTTGATACGAGTGAACTACAACTCCCATATGCCAAGGACAATCACCCCCAAACTTCACCTGTATGCACAGTTGGGCATGTTGGGTCTGTGTGCCAAGTTTGGTCCAGATCCGTCCTTGGCTGAGTTCAGTGCTTTCTGGATGCAGGTGAACTACAACTCCCATATGTCAAGGGCAATCACTGCCAAACCCGGCCAGTATTCATAGTTTGTGTAAGCAGACTCCCCTGTCACATACACATTATAGATAGATAGATATAAAATAAAAATTTTAGAGTGAGGAACCATCACTCTTTGGCAGAGAATGCTAAAGACCTTGTCGAACTACAACTCCCATGATTCCATAGCCATGGCAGTTAAAGTAGTGCTGAAAAGCATTCACACTAAAATGTAGATATGAGTCTTAAAGACCCAAATCCTCCATGAAGGAGGAAAGCAGATTATATGTATGTTCTCTGAGCATGCTCAGAGTCACAGTTTCCAGTGTATTTATTTACATTGCACATGCCACTGATTGGTTTCAAGTACAGTAGAGTCTCACTTATCCAAGCCTCACCTATCCAAGCCTCTGGATTATCCAAGCCATTTTTGTAGTCAACGTTTTCAATATACAGTAGAGTCTCACTTATCCAAGCTAAACGGGCCGGCAGAAGCTTGGATAAGAGAATATCTTGGATAATAAGGCGGGATTAAGGAAAAGCCTATTAAACATCAAATTAGGTTATCATTTTACAAATTAAGCACCAAAACATCATGTTTTACAACAAATTTGACAGAAAAAGTAGTTCAATACAGAGTAATGTTATGTTGTAATTACTGTATTTATGAATTTAGCACCAAAATGTCACGATATATTGAAAACATTGACTACAAAAATGGCTTGGATTATCCAGAACGTTGGATAAATGAGTGTTGGATACGTGAGACTCTACTGTAGATAGATATAAAATAAATTTTTTAGAGGGAGGAACCATCTCTCTTTGGCAGAGAATGCTAAAGACCTTGTCGAACTACAACTCCCATGATTCCACAGCCATGGCACTTAAAGTAGTGCTGAAAAGCATTCACACTGAAATGTAGATATGCCTCTTAAAGACCCAAATCCTCAGTGAAGGACGAGAGCAGGTTATATGTATGTTCTCTGTGCATGCTCAGAGTCACAGTTTCCAATGTATTTATTTACATTGCACATGCCACTGATTGGTTACAAGTACAGTAGAGTCTCACTTATCCAAGCCTCTGGATTATCCAAGCCATTTTTGTAGTCAACGTTTTCAATATATCGTGATATTTTGGTGCTAAATTTGTAAATACAGTAATTACAACATAATATTACTGCGTATTGAACTACGTTTTCTGTCGAATTTGTTGTATAACATGATGTTTTGGTGCTTAATTTGTAAAATGATAACCTAATTTGATGTTTAATAGGCTTTTCCTTAATCCCTCCTTATTATCCAAGATATTCGCTTATCCAAGCTTCTGCTGGCCTGTTTAGCTTGGATAAGTGAGACTCTACTGTAATGAACAAGACCAGACTGAGAAAAAGAAAGCAGGAGAGATTGTCATTTATTGCAGCCTCGCCCTTGACTTGGAAAGGAATTCCACCAACGTCAATGGGGCTTTCCCCCGGAAATTAATTCCTTGTGCAGCCCAGGGAACATCTACACTGCAGAATTAATGCAGTTCGAAACTGCTTTAACCGCCATGGCAATATGTTCTCCAAAAGCATCCTGCGGAAAGAGTTAATATCTCTTTCGGTTACCTTAAAACAGAGCCTAAATACTTGAACATGCCCATCTGTATTTTATAATGTGTTTTATAAATGTCCGGTGTAAGTTAATTCATTTTTAACTGTTTTATAGTGCATTGTACAATTTTTATATATGTGTTTTATTGTAAGCCGCCCTGAGTCCCCTGTTGGGTGAGAAGGGCAGGATATAAATATTGTACTAAATAAATAATAAATACCCTGCAGACACCACAATTCCTCCAACCTTGGCTGCTAAGCAGTGTCAGCCGTGGATAGTACTTGGATGGGAGACCAGCAATGAATATCAGGTAATGTGGGCTATATTGCAAAGGATGGAAGTCTTAGAATCATATAGCTGGAAGGGCCATCCAGTCTAACCTTGTACTGCTTGTTGAATCCATTGCTTCTAGTCCAGGGATGGTCAAATTTGGGCCCTGCAGCTTAAGCGGCCGAGGGGGAAAAGGAAAGGGCCTGAGGCTGTTAGGAATGGTGGGAGTTGGAGTCCAAAACACCTGCAGGGCCCAAATTTGACCATGCCTGTTCTAGTCTCTCCAGCAGCACACACAGGTGTTAAAGCACACCTGACTGTCTTCAGGTGTAGCTCTTCTGGGTTTTAAAGCCATCCCTGCCGAAATTCCCTCACCTACCTTGAGTCACATCCTTTCTCCATCTCTCTACAGGGTTTCCGGTGAGATGGTTTTCTTGGCCCTCTCTTCCAACCAACAACCACTAAGCAAGTTGGATCCTGCCTTGCTCGAAAGCCGGATCTATTCCCAAGGAAGTGAGTCCAACAGAACCCATCCTCCCCAGCAAGTGGCAATTAATACATCTCATATAATGGGGGAGTTTATTTATTTATCATCTCAGAACCAAACCGAGGGTACAAACAAAGTTTAAAACTTGACATGATACTAAATGTCCTTTGACCAGTAGCTGGTCACTTGGAGTGCCTCTGGTGTTGCTATAAGAAGGACCTCCGTTGTGCATGTGGCAGGGCTCACGCTGCATTGTAGTAAGTGGTCTGTGGTTTCCTCTTCTCCATACTCGCATGTCGTGGACTCCACTTTGTGGCCCCATTTCCTAAGATTGGCTCTGCATTTTGTGTTTCCAGAGCGTAGTCTTCTGTTTGCCCAGGAGGGAGTCTCTCATTTGGTATCAGTCATGGATTGAGCTTCTGGGTTTTAGCCTGCCAGTTTTGGACTCTCGCTTGCTGAGGTGTCCCTGCGAGTATCTCTGTATATCTTAGAAAAATATTTTTTGATTTAAGGCACTGGCTAATACCTGAACAGAGGATGGGCCGGAGATGTCAATGCCTTGGTCCTTTCTTTGCTACTTCTCAGCGGATGTCAGGTGGTGCAATGCCAGCTAAACAGTATAATTTCTCCAGTGGTGTGGGGTGTAGATATCCTGTGATAATGCGGTATGTCTCATGAAGAGCCACATCCAATGTTTTAATATGGTGAGATGTGTTCCACACTGGGCATGCGTATTCAGCAGCAAAGCGCAAGGGCAGATCATATCTTCACTGTGTCTGGTTGTGATGCCCAGGTTGTGCCAGTCCGCTTTCATATGATATTATTTCTAGCACCCACCTTTTGCTTGCAAGTGCTTTCTTGTAAGTAGCATGGTCCAGGTATCTTGGTGTGCTGTAATGCTCCAGTGGGATCCCTTCCCAGGTAATCCTCAGAGCTTGAGGTCCTTGTCCGTTCTTAAAGTGAAAAGCACATGTCTGTGTTTTAGATGGATTAGGAATCAGTTGGTTTTCCCTGCAATAGACAGTAAGAGCACCTAAAGCTTCGAAGGGTTTCTGTTCAACCACTTCAAAGCTCCCTGCTTGAGCAGTGATGGCACAATCATCAGCATAGACGAAACTGTCCTAATGGTGGGATGATTAGCAGCCTTCATCCCATCTGGTATTTTAGGATGGATGTCGAGATCCAGCTGTTGTCAACATGCAGATCCTACCATCCATTGTGCTGACTTTAGGACTGCTGGGAGTTGTAGTCTTAAAAATATCTGGAGGGCTGCATGACATAACCGCCAACTGTCCTGATTGGGCACAGGCAGTCCTGATTAATATTCTGCCATGCCACTTTTTCAAACATCCAAGTTACTTTATTCTCATCTTACAGTAGAGTCTCACTTATCCAAGCTAAACGGGCCAGCAGAAGCTTGGATAAGCGAATATCTTGGATAATAAGGATGGATTAAGGAAAAGCCTATTAAACATCAAATTAGGTTATGATTTTTCAAATTAAGCACCAAAACATCATGTTATACAACAAATTTGACAGGAAAAGTAGTTCAGTGCGCACTAATGTTATGTTGTAATTACTGTATTTACGAATTTAGCACCAAAATATCATGATATATTGAAAACATTGACTACAAATGTTTTAGCCGGGCTGTGGCGCAGCTGTTGAGCAGCTGCCTTAAATCACTCTGACCATGAGGTCATGAGTTCGAGGCCAGCCCGTGGCGGGGTGAGCACCCGTCAATTAAAAAAAAATAAAAAATAGCCCCTGCTCGTTGCTGACCTAGCAACCCGAAAGATAGTTGCATCTATCAAGTTGGAGATAAGGTACCACTTATAAGTGGGGAGGCAAGATTAACTAATTTACGACCTGGAATGAGGAAGTGCCGTCAGTGTGGATGATGAAGCAGCTGCTCCCCCCTGTGGCCAGAATCGAACATCCCCTCAGAAGAAGGTTAATTTGCCTCTGCGTGTGTCTCTCAGTCTCTGTTTGATGTGTTTATGGGCATTGAATGTTTGCCCTATGTGTGTTATAATGTGATCCGCCCTCAGTCCCGTTCGGGGTGAGAAGGGCGGAATATAAATACTATAAATAAATAAATAAATAAATAAATACAAAAATGGCTTGGATAATCCAGAAGCTAGGTTTGGATAAGTGAGATTCTACTGTATTTCATTTGCTGCACCGACACTGGAGAATTAATGCAGTTTGGCACCACTTTAACTACCATGGCTTAGTGATATGCAACCATGGGAGTTGTAGTTTGGTGAAACCCAAACACGCTTTGGCAGAGAACGAAAAAGACTTTGTGAAACTATGACTCCAAGGATTGCCATGTCAGCTAAAGTTGTGTCAATCTATGCTAATTCTACAATGTATATCCAATCCATGTTGCGTTGCCCAAGCTTTGCTCCAAAGGTGAAGAAAGTATTTTGCATTGTTATCGTGTGTCATCACCGCCTTCTTGTTCTTCCTCTTCTTCTTTTCCCTCCTCCTTCCCTTCAAGGAGCAGCAACAGGGCAGGGCTGGGATATATATTACGACTTCTGTCCCATAAAGAGGAAGCGGAGAAGGGTTTTTCCCCCCCATTTCAAAGTCTCCGCCTGGCAGAGATTTGCTACCTACCAGTAAGCCAACGCAACAGGTTTGCAAAGACTTCCTTGTATTAAAACTGCATTTGAAGAGCATGACTTTCTGAAAAGCATTTGTGAGGTTGTGGCCATAGCCAAACTGTGGTGTTTTCTCCTCTTGGGCTTCATCTTCTTGACCTCGGATCATCATGAGCTCCAAGCCAGAGCTGCCGAAAAGGAACCAGAGCAAGATTTATACCAGCCTGTGGGATTTTAAAGGGATGACGGAGTCCGAATTGAGCTTCCGGGCAGGAGACCTATTCCAGGTGATAGAGAAGACAAGGGATTGGTGGTGGGTCAAGAAATTGGATGCCTCTGGCAAGAATTCCCAAGAAGGATATGTCCCCTCCAACTACATGGCCAAGCAAGAGACTGTGGAAGCAGAACCGTAAGTACTGGTTATTATTAGAACTGACTTTTAAAAAAGCAGAGTTTCATGTGCTTTGGACTTAAGTATATATCTCTCTCATGCTTCTCCAAACTTTGTGCTGCATTTACGAAAGTTGGGTAGATATGCAAAATTAACAAAAGTACATCAGAATCCCTGTATCCACAGGACCAGTATTTGCAGTTTGATTTAGTGATAAAATATGACTTCCTTATGCATTTTAGGGTCCCTCGGCATGAATTTATATCAGGCATGGGCAAACTTCGTCCCTCCAGGTGTTTTGGACTTCAACTCCCACAATTCCCAACAGCCAGGAGGCTGTTGGGAATTGTGGGAGTTGAAGTCCAAAACACCTGGAGGGACGAAGTTTGCCCATGCCTAATCATTTAAACAGGGTACACTATTATCTGCAAATTTATGTATCCATGCAAAGTTTTGGAACATATCCACTGTGCATTTTATATAAGGGCCATACTATATTTTTTATGGCACTTTAGTCATTTGGGAAAGTCTTACAATAATTCTTTTTCAGCTGCTTTTAAAAATCCCAATTTTTTTCCATTCCTGTTTTTGTCATTTATTGTCAGCCTACTCTACTTTCTGCAAATTGTGTTCAAAGTGCTCTTCATAAGTTCAAAGTCTACGTGTATTGCGGAATTATTGCAATCTGACACCACTTTAACTGCTATGGCTCAATGCTATAGAAGAATCATGGCAGTTTTTACAAGCCCTTTCGCCTTCTGTGCCAAAGAGTGCTGCTGCCCCAACCAAACTACAAGTCCCGGGATTCAATAGCAATGGGTCATAGCAGTTAAAGTGGTATCACTCTGCATTAATTCTGTGGTGTAGATGCACCTTTTGTAAGAGGACAGGGCAGTCTTTTCCTTTCCTGGAGACCAGTGGTACTCAACCTGTGGGTTCCCAGATGTTTTGGCCTTCAACTCCCAGAAATCCCAACAGCTGGTAAATTGGCTAGGATTTCTGGTAATTGTAGGCCAAAATACCTGGGAAGCCACAGGTTGAGAACCACTGCTGTAGACTTAGGCAAAGGTAAACTGCTGCAGCCTTTCTTAACTTGTCCACAACTTGTTGCCCTCTTTATCGCTCCCTGATGTTGTTTGGCCACATGTTGGGTTTTTGTTTGTGAAATGTTGGAAAAATTGGACTAATATGATATGGAAAACAAGCACAGGTGTACATTTATATTGAACTTCGGTTACTGGGGAAAGCATGCTAGTGAATATAATAAGACTGCAATGCCACTGCGAGAATTGCATCTGATCACTTTTGCATCTTCTGACCATCACCAACATACTTTCAACCATGGTTTGAACATGAGCTAAAAATTCAACCTACCCCTCTAGAAATCTGAGTGCTTCTGCTGTTCGGAGGAATTCCAAAAATAGGGTCAGTGCGGTTTCAAAGCATTCTTTGCCAAGTTTCTCAGAACCGTGACTATAGATCAAACTGTGGTGCAACTTTCCAGATCTGGATGGCAGCATTCCTCACCATTGGCTAGGACTGCTGGGATTTGCAGTCAACCCCAGGAGGGTTGCTTAATTCCCATCTGAACAGAGCTGAAAAGGAATAACTGATTTACATTCCAACCTGCTGTCGGAGAGAGAGAGAAATGATTTCTATCTGTTGGGGTTTGTGGATGATGGATGGAAGCTCTTACATGTGCCCCTGAGCCCAGAGACACCCTGCAGAATGATGCACCACTCAGCTTTGCAGGAAAAAATAACACAGGAACTTTTACTGAATCCAAGAGATCAACAGAACAATGGCATTTACAATAGTCCTTCTGTTTGCTTACAGAAATCAGCAGTTATAGGTAATCCTTTCTTAGTCCATGAGTCTACTTCAGTGAAGATCAGTAGCAAACAAGGCCTCAGAAATAGTCAGGCCTCTCTGAGTACAGAACCATCTTCTTTCCAGCCAGTACTTGGAAGACTCAGAGAGAGAGAGAGAGAGAGAGAGAGAGAGAAAACCCTGTTCAAAATGGTTCTCCAGCAGCAGGATAGCAACAGTTACAAACTAATTCCCAGGTCCTTGCAAACTCAGCCAATCGGCTCAATACATTTGATTTTCCAGTTAACACACATATAGTATCTTTGCAAACCATGACACTATCTAGTTTATTAGGACTAAATCTTCAATTGACACTTGTTTTAAGGTTTCTTGCATGTTTTAAGACCAGCCTGTGAAATCCAAATCAAAAGGAGATTTTGGAGTTTAGATATTCTCTAGTATGCAAGGCAAATTGCATGTATAAACTGAAAGTCCCTAAAATGTCTTAACACAAATGGATGTCCCAGATTGGGATTACATGAATGCCAGGATTCAGGGGAATACATTGACATCTAGTGAGCTCTGTTGAGCATACTTCAACTACGCATTTTTGTTCCATCACATCATGATTTGACATGCTTCTACTACTGCAGCTGATGAGTTTCTTAGCTTAGGAACAAGGGGCATGCTCCTTGTATAACTTATTTTAAAGCAAAGGTATCTGTTGTTTTTGTTGTTGTTGAAAACCCATGCTACATGGTCATCATCTGTGTTTGGAAAGTGGCCTCTGGGTTCTATCTTCGGCCCATTACTTTTCAGTAGTTTGACAATGTGTTGGAGATCATCCTTACCAATTTTACAAATGGTGCAAAACTGAGATGGGTGTTTAATACATAGGATTCAAAAGGACCTTGATAAACTAGGAAAGAGGGCTGAAATGAATAAAATGAAATTCAACAAATGCAACATTCTAAATTTGGGTCACAGAACTGAAATGCACAGGTATAGGATGGGTGATACATAGCCCGTAGTATTATACGCAATGTTGGAATCATTGGTGATCATAAACTGAGCATGAGCCAGCAATGTGGTACTGTGGCAAAAGAAAGCAAATGCTATCATACAGGCATATAACCCATAATATCAGGGCAGATTATCCACAATATCTGCTTTGAACTGGGTTCTCTGAGTCGACACTGCCATTATTATTATTATTATTATTATTATTATTATTATTATTATTATTATTATCAGTATTTATAGCCCATCCTTCTCACCCCGAAGGGGACTGAAAGCGGCTTACAGAACACACATATGGCAAACATTCAATGCCGATTTTACAATTAACAAGGACAGACAACACAAACAGAAGTAAAGGCAGTTTTCCCATCTTATTTCCAGCATCTTGGAGGTTGACCACGGGAGTGGGGGTGTGCTTTTGTTCCATCTTCTATGTCGAGGAGCTTTCCTCCAATCAATGTCCTTAAAGGCGCCTTTATTACCTTCCCATGAAAAGTGGTACCTATTTATCTACTCGCATTTCTGCTTTCAACCCTCTAGGTGGGCAGGTGAGCTGGGGCTAATGGTAGGGTGCTCACCCCAACCCGGGATTGATCTGCCGACCTTTCAATCTGCAGGATTTTTCTGCAGCACAGTTGTTGGGTTAATCAATATAATAACCTAAGTTCCTTTAAGGTTTATTTGTATATACATTTAAATTTGATAATGATGAATTATGAAGAGATTTATTTGTTAACAATGCCTTTAGGGAAATTAAATATAAACATGGAAATGTAGCTTATTATTCTATTTTATACATCATTTAAAAATGGTACCAAGCTCCACTTTTCCTCATAAGGCGCAATCCTCAAGCACTTGTTCAACCTAAAAAATGACCCCCAGTTCTGTGAAAGTTACTCATCCCATTCAATATTTTTAATTACTATTTTGATATTTTTAATGTGACTTCAATCCAGTTCAATGTGAATTTTATACAGCTGTGTGGAAGGGCCTTAGCCTGTTCTAACTGAAACTTAGAGCCCTTTCACACAGGCAGAAAATCTCACAATATCTGCTTTGAATTAGTTTATCTGAGTCCACACTGCCATATATACCAGTTCAAAGCAGTTGATGTGGGATTTTATTCAGCTGTGGAGAAGGGGGCATAGTTTCCAAGTTAATTGAAACAGTCTTTTCACTTTGTTCTGTACCAGTCATGTCTCATCTAGACTTCTGCTGGGCATCTCATTTTAAGAAGTATATAGACAAATTGGTTTCCGAAAAAGGCAATGAAGATAATAAGAAATATGAGGAAAGGCTGAAACAGCTGGGCATATTCAGCTTGATAAAGAGGAGACTGAAGGGTGAAATAATGACATTCTTCAAACACTTCAAGGGCTGTCACAGAGAGGAGAGATTATCAGGTCTGATAGTTTTGAGTTGCAGAAGGGTAGATTTCCATTGAACTTTAGAAGGAATGTCTTGACAGTAAGAGCAGTTCAGCAACAAAACCAGTTTGTCTTTCTCTGCGCATCTTCAAAAAGGGTTTGGAGATACTTTAGCTGGAGATCTTGCAATGAGCTATAGGTTGGACTTGATGGCCCATGAGGTCCCTTCCAATTATATGGTTCTATATTAGCTCCCACTTGAATGTGGAAGATATTTGTTTGGCTATTCCAGATCCAGCTGTAAGTTCAATTTGAGTACATGTTAGGAGTCTCTATGGTAGTGTCGCACCTCAGGTTAGCTTCACCTTGCTAAAGACACCAGGCTGCACACAGATCACAGTCTTTTGTAGTTTATTAGGAAATAGTGAAAAGATAGTTCATAAAAGGTAAAAGTTCAGTTTCAAAAGATAGTTACAAAAACAAGGCTGTAGAATAAATCCATGGAAACATTAGGCATGAAACAAGGTCCTTAAAACGAAGCCAAAGTCCCAGAAACGAGGATACATCCAAGCTATAAGATAATACAGGAAAGCAGACTTGGTTCTTGATTCAAGTGAGGAAATTGCTTTGAAAAGATTTCCCTCTCAGCAGACTGTTTTAATAGCATAACATGAAGGCATTTCTTTGCCCTTTGACCTCCCTCTTATTTGCTATTCTGAGACTTCTGCGCAACCCCTGAAATTCCAAACAACTAGCCCGATATAGAGAAGCGGCCTCATCGCTCTCAAGGCCACAGGACTCGTTAGTGTTATTAGGCTGAGGCTGGGAGCTGCTCTCCCTTTCTGCTTCTTGCACCTGAAAACCATCATCAGTAACAACATAATTTCTTCCTGTGGGAAAGCCTCCCTGTTCCTCATCTCCCAGCAGGAACACTCTGCACCTGAATCCCATACTTCCCATCAGAGTCATCTTGAAACTCATCCTGAACCTGAATCCCATCATCTTGAAACTGCATCCCAAAATCCTCATCAGAGTCGCACAAAGGCCCAGAATCCTCATTAGAGTCACTCAAAGGCTGAGTCACAACAGGTAGCTATGTACCTCTTCCACATTGAGAAGCAGTGCATATCTGAGATTGCCCGCTTTCGTGACACCAAACATTGATGGCCACCTCATTTGCATCATGCCTCTTCCCCTTACACAGCCATCTCTTTTATGATCCAATGTTTCACAGTTGAAAACCAAGATGCATGTGACCAAGCAACAGAAGAGTGGTGACAAAAATTATTAATGAGGAGAAATTAAAGATGTCAGAAGTCTCCTGCAGTTTGCTTTTGCCTCAGTCTCAAGGGAAGGCCAAACTTCCAACCTCTGCCTCTCTTTTCCTCCAACTGAGTAAATTGAAGGCAAAGTACTTTTGCATTTTTAACTCAATCGCCACCAATTGAAGTGTGGCAACGATAAAGGGGAAAAGCAAGAGGATAGGAAAAATGGGATATTTTGAAAGCAGTTGGAATAGTGGGATGAATGTGGATTAATTGCCAAATGGGGATCCTGGAGAGTAAGATTTCTTTTGTCATTGTGAGAAGCAAAATGTTGGATTGGATAGACCTGTAGAGCCAGGTAATCAATTTCGTATGCCTTTATCCTGCTACTATAGGTGGTTTTTTGGGCAGATCTCCCGTTCTGAAACAGAACATCGGTTGATGTCAGACGAAAACAAAACCGGGGCCTTCCTGATCCGGATCAGTGAGAAAATGGGAGCTGAGTATGTCTTGTCAGGTAAGGATGTTGGACCCTCCTTCTTTTTCTTACTGGGGTGAATAGATGCAAACCATCTGTGATTTCCATCTTCATTTTCACTTGTGGCTGCTCGTGGAACAGTGTACAATAAAAAATGTAATACGCATTATAAATCTTCAGAAGCATATCAGAGGAGGGCAGGCTTTGGGGAGCCTCCGAATTGTGGTGGACTACAACTCCGAAGAGCCCTTGCTGCATTAGATAATAGTCAATAACGTTGGAAGGTGGAATCCAACAATTTCTGCTCCTGCAGTAGAGATAAAATTTAACATAAAAAAAGACTGGACTAAAATCTAAAAGGCTAAGAGGAACCTGAAAGGCTTGGGCATTTAAGTCATTTGGCACCAAAAATGAAATATGGTGCAAAGTGAATATTCTTGAAAGAGAGGGGGTTCCAAAGCTTTGGTGCCACAGCTATAAAGTCCCTGAAAACCATTATCAGTAACCTAACTAAGGAAAAGCAAAGGAAAATTCAACATCTTAGAAGGTTTATGCAGGGACAAATACTCCAAGGGCTTTGTAGGATAAAAACATCACCATTGACATGGTCAGGGAAATTGACTAAGTACAGTTCATGGTTGGGTAGAAGTAGGCCATTAAAGATGTGTAGCTGTCTGAGCCCTGTTCCTGTTCTTGCAAATATTCTTCAGAAAGTTGAAAAGCTACCTTTTTTGGGATTACAGCTCTGAGAATCTGGGAGGAATCTGGGAGTTGTAATGAAAAAAGGAATGTTTACAAGCACTGGCATCCATACATACCCTGTTTCCCTGAAAATAAGACATCCCCGAAAAATAAGACCTAGTAGAAGTTTTGCTGAATTGCTAAATATAAGGCCTCCCCCGAAAGTAAGACGTAGCAAAATTTTTGTTTGGAAGCATGCCCAGCACCTGCCAAACAGAACACCAGAGCATGCAGGATTGGTAAATGTACATACCAGTTGTACATGGAAATAATGGTAGTAACAAGAAATTCTTGATAGGATTCAGTTTGTCTGGTTATGCTAGTTTGTGATGACAACTACTGTACAGTATATAATAAATGTTCATTTTTTTTGTTCAACAATAAATGTGAATTCTTCTTCATGGAAAATAAGACATCCCCTGAAAATAAGACCTAGCACATCTTTGGGAGCAAAAATTAATATAAGACACTGTCTTATTTTCGGGGAAACACGGTAGCTCTTAAAAGGCATATACGTCTCCTTTCATCCACTGCTTCCTGCTTCCAACTCAAGATAAACATATAATTCCAAAATGTGAAATATCTGGACCAAGTGCAGCCCAATAAAATAATAATAATCTTGATGTCTTGGTTTTTAGGCTTGTTCCTGGGGTTATTTGGGGGTGCTGATTCAGAAATATGTATTGGACAGACTGCGTCAGCTCTGGTTTCTTAGAAATTGTTATGATTCTTTATGGACAAACAGGTGGTGATTGGTATTTTTTTTTTTCCCCTGTCAGGAGCAACTTGAGAAACTGCAAGTCGCTTCTGGTGTGTTGGCCAGTGTGTAATAGTTTGATACCATTTGAGCTCCATCATTTGGACTTTAGAAATGTGTAGCTTGGTAAAAAACATACACTTCCATGCTGGAGTGCTCCAATCCACTCACTTAAACCAGTGCTTCTCAACTTGTGGGTCCCCAGATATTTTTGGCCTACAACTCCCAGAAATCCCAGCCAGTTTACCAGATGTTAGGATTTCTGGGAGTTGAAGGCCAAAACATCTGGGAACGCACAGGTTGAGAACCACTGACTTAAACTATAGCCCTGGTGTGCTTCAGCAGATACTTCACCAAACTATAAATCCCAGGATTACATGGGATGGGTTCAGGTGGCCCCCATGTGCTCTGTAGACGTGTGATGTAGAGAGAAGGCAAGGGGAGTTTCTCCAAAACCTCACCCACAGCTCATGCCATAAGAGAGAGATTCTCCTAGGCTCTCATGCTGTGTGGGAACTGGCATCTTACCCAATTTCTTTGCATTAAAGTTGGCACTTACGGGAACCAAGAGATATCGACACAGGCTTTAATGACATGGGTGTTTCCCTTCTGCAGCCTTGCACTTCACCTCTCTTTTCTGCAATTTCACAGTGCGAGATGACTCACTGGTGAGGCACTACAAGATCTTGCGTAACGCGCAGGGGGATTTCTACATGAATCCAGCCCGGCCTTTTCCAGATCTGCCTTCTCTGCTCCAGCATTACAAGGGTAAAGGGCTCACCCATGGGCTGAAGCCTTTGACCCCTTGCTACAAGGTAAGGGCAGAAAATAGAAAGGCATTTCTCCCTGCAAGGCAATGCAGTTCGAAGCTGCTCCAGGTTACTGTTAGCTAATTACAGTGAATGTGCAGTCTAGATCTGGTCTAGATACTGTAAAGGCCAAAGAAAATGAGAAGATGAAGTTCCAGGTGCTGATAAATGATCACTTGGAATACAGGGCATGCTTATGAAATTACTGATGACACCAAACCGGAAAGGATCCAGAATCCAATACAGAATCCAAAATGACCTTAATAGATTAATGATCTGGGCCAAAGCCAACAAAATGCATTTAAATAGTGAGGAATGTACACTACTACACTTAGGCGGAAAAAAAATGAAATGCACAGGTGACACCTGACTTGAAAACAGTACATGTAAACACACACAAAAAAGTGGTTTTTTATTTCAAAAATTTAATTTAAAATATCAAGAGGAAAAAACAGTACATGTGAAAGAGATCTTAGTAGACCACAAGTCGATCATGAGTCAGCAGTGTGATGCAGCAGCTAAAAAAGCCAATGCAATTCTCGGCTACCTCAATAGGAAATAATGTCTGGATCAAGGAAAGCCATATTAGTCACATTCTGTTTTACTTTGGTGAGGCCTCACCAGGAATCACACTGTGTCCCATTCTGGGCAACGCAGGTCAAGGAGATTGACCAGCTGGAACATATCTGGTGGCAGGAGATCAAAATAAGCAAAGGTCTGGAAGCAAAGCCCCATGAGAGGGAGTTCAAGGAGCTTGGGCATGCTTTGCTTGGAGAAGTGAAGGCTAAAAGGGGACATGATAGCCATGTTTACACATTTGAAAGGATGCTATCTATATTGAGGAGGGCGCAAGCTTGCTTTCTGTTACTCTTGAGACTTGCAGAAAAAGAGACTCAACCTAAACATCCTGACAGTAAAAGCTGATTAACAGTGGAATTTGCTTGGAGTGAGGCTGGATGGCCATCTCTCTGGAGTGCTTGTGTTGCATGCTCCTACATGGCAGAGAGTTGGACTGGATGACGCTAGTGCTCTAGTTTTATGATGCTTGGGTGTGTCGCATTCTCGCAACATTCGAAAAGGCAATAACAAACACTCTCCTGCCAAGAAAACCTTATGGTATGGTTGCCATAAATCTGAGGTGGTTTAAAGGTACTTAACGACAACAAAAAAGGGTGGAGACTCTCTTTCCCATTGAGGGTCAGGTTCTGTTCCAGTAAAATTCTCAAGGGCCACTTTCCGCTGGTGGGTGAGGCTAAAGACATACTGGGCGAGCTCAAATATTTAGTTAAAGGTCTCGTTTTACGAAATGGGAGGAGCAAAGATACAAAAGCTGAGAACCTACCAAGTGATGGTGGGAAGAGATTGTGGATATCGGAATAATCCCTTAGATTTCAGTTAGAATCAGAGAGGACCAGAATTGCATGTAGAGCCTGACGTTCCTAGCCCTTAGTATAGTGCCTTCAATTGTTTTGCATTTTACATAATTTATAATCCTTACAACAATCCTGCATAGTGGCTCAAAGTCTCCACCATATTGCACATGAGGTGGGCAGAGGCTGAGAGGGACAGTAACCTGGCGGAAGTCAACTTCATCTATGTTGTAACCAGGGGCAGTTCAACCGCGAGGCAAACTAGGCAGTTGCCTATGGCGCCATCCTGTAGGAGGTGCCGTCGAGGCAACTGTAACACTACTTAAGCTGTCATAGCTGAATGCAATGGAGTCCCAGGAGTTGTAATTTTACAAGGTTTTTAGCCTTACCTGCCGAAGAGTGCTGGGTCCTCACCAAACTACAACTTACAGGATGCCATAACATTGAGCCATTGCAGTTAAAGTGGTTTCAAACTACAGTAATTTTACAATGTAAACGCATCCCTATTAAGTTAAGAGGAAAAGCACCTTCTTAATTCATAGGTTAGTGTCTTGAGTAGTCAACAATGCCAGGTTCTGGAGTGGTTTCCTTGGCTTTTTGAGATTTGCTGGAGGAGTGTTTAATACAAGGAAACAAATCACAGTGCAATCCTTGTGCCTTTTTTCGTCTTCTCAAATATTCCAGCCAGACAGCATGTGACTGCTCCGAACCAGAATTTCCAGTTTCCAGAAAGAGACGTGGAAAAAAGAATGAGCTGGCCACTGACCAGTCTTGTCTTTTTATCTCACTATTATTCTACGCAAAGCCTTGTTTGAAAAGAAAGGACACAAGATCAAGGCAATGCTCTGTGCATGTTTAGAAGCACTTTTGGGCTCCGGATATTAGAAACCAAAAGACTGGTGAAGTTAGGTGTACAATTTTAAGCAGAGCCGGATGGTGATAGGGGAAAATCCTATCACCGGAATCCCTGAATTATCATGATCATTGTCATAAACTAGTATTGTAAGAGTTGAAAGGGACCACATGAGCTATCGAGCCCAAACCCTAGCTCAGTGCAAGATCTCCAACTAAAATATCCCCAAAAGGTAATCGTCCAGCCTCTTTTTGATCACGGATGTTTCTAATAGTGTTTCTATATAGTCTACATTTAATAAGTTTGCTAATCAAATATTATGGGGGACCTTATCAAACACATAAGTGAAATCTAGATAAACAACATCCAAGCATTCCCACCATCTACTAAACTAATGACTTGATTTTTAAAAGTTATTTTTGCAAGCTCTGAACAAACTGCATCCAGGCTTTCTCATAATTTGTTTCTTATATATATGGTGAATTTAAGTTAAATAAGTAAATGAACTGCTCTGTAGAGGCAAAACATAGTTTAATCTAGACAAGTGCTTCCGATGTGGGGGACTGATAGGGTTTTATTCCCAGAACTATATTTATGCCTATGGAGTTCAGGTGTTCTTTTTTACCTGCAAACTCACCTTTAGTGGCACTTTAAGTAGTACTGATCTAGAATGGCATCAATGAAAGGACAGCAATGTACTTCCACAAGGTAGACACTAAGCATGATAGATGGCTGTCCTCAGTAACCTGTCTTCAAACTCAAAGACAACTGCCCATGGTAGTTCCATAAGCCATAAATGGTTTAAAAATAGTAAATGAGCGAAGTCCCTGTCATTGACTCATTGGACAGTCCTAGCTAGAGGGACAGACAATCATCCACAATTAGCATTAACAATCTCCTGCAATAGTGGTGCCACCACGAGGGAATCCCTGAATCATGCACCCATAAATCAAAGTTGATGGGAAATTCCCATCAAGGTCATATTAGTCTGTGGGAAGTTTGCATCTGGGGAGGTTTTACCAGGCTAGAATAAAGCAAAGCAGATGCACATACAATCATAGAATTGAAAGAGACCACAAGGGCCATCCATTCCTGCCATTCAGGAATACAGAATGCGCTCCTGACAGATGGCCATCCAGCGTCTGTTTAAAACTTCCAAAGAAGGAGACTCCATCACTCTCCAAGTCAGTAGCATATTTCACTGTTATACAACTCTTACTATCAGAAGGTTCTTCATAATATTCAACTGGAATCTCTTTCCTTGCAGTTTGAATCCATTGCTGTGCATGCTTCTCTCTGGAGTATCAGGAAAAAAAAACTTTGCAACTCCACAATACAATGTCCTTTCAAATGTTTAAGCATAGCTATCTGATCTCTTCTTAACCTTCTCTTTGCAGGACTGAACCTAGAGTTTCCAGACTCTTGACTAATTATTACAACACGAAACCATATACCGTATATACTTGAGTATAAGCCGACCCGAATATAAGCCGAGGCACCTGATTTTACCACAAAAAACTGGGAAAACATTGACTCCAGTATAAGCCGAGATACCAATAAAATTACATTAATTGAGGCATCAGTAGGTTAAATGTTTTTGAATATTTACATAAAGCTCAAATTTAAGATAAGACTGTCCAACTCTGATCCAATCATTATTCTCATCTTCTTCAGTGTAAATGTGCTTATATATCCTTTTAATAATAATAGAGTAAAATAATACATGTAATAACAATAATAATAAATACAGGAAAATAATACAAGTAATAATAAATAGAGTAAAATAATAAATGCAATAATAATAATATCAGAGTGAAATAATAAATGTATTAATAAAAATAAAAATAGAGTAAAATAAATGTAATAGTAGCAACAATAATAGAGAAAAATAATAAATGTACCATATATTCTTGAGTATAAGCTGACCCAAATATAAGCCAACCAGGACCCTCACCCAAGTATAAGCCGAGGGGGGCTTTTTCAGTCTTAAAAAAGGAGCTGATAAACTAGGCTTATACTCGAGTATATACAGTAATCATTCTATGGTTCCACAGCAAAGCAGTTGTGTACATAAAGAAGCACATATAGAAAACTGAAAAGCACCAGCATGCACTTAAAAAAATAAGTACAACTTAAGGTGAAATAATCTCAAAATGGTTGTATCAATCAATGCAACTCAAAGTGGTAGTCTATGACATCATTGGCTGCATATTTACAGAAAGTTTCAAAGAAAGCCAGGAATGGTTGTAGCTCCCATCACTAAGTCTTTGCCATTTCTTTTTCTCTCCAGCAAGAGCCCAAGTCAATGCCACACTGGGATGACTGGGAAAGGCCAAAGGAAGAATTCAGCCTCATCCGGAAGGTGGGCTCGGGTTACTTCGGAGAAGTCTATGAAGGATACTGGAAGGACAGAGTCAAAGTGGCCATCAAAGTCCTCGCCAGAGGTGAGGATTTGGCTTTGCAAATAAGTGCATTTGGCTGAGGAGTGATGAATTGCATAGGTCCAATGCTATAATGGCCACTCTCCAGCTAAGCAGCATCTAATTCCCTTTGGGGCCAAAAAGCTGAGACCAAGGGTGAATCTAGGGTGAATCTGGTGAATCTACATTGCAGTATATATCTATATATATAAAATGATAAAGTTGTTTGCGCAGTGACTATAACAACAAAACTAAACATCCCAGAAATACGAAATTTGGCAACACAATGCAAAAGGTTTGCCTCCAGGTTACAACAACACAACCACACCACAAAACCACAATCCAGACCCACAAAACTCACAACAACGCATCATGTGATAACAACACAACTAAACGCCCCAGAAATACAAAACTTGGCAACACAATGCAAAAGCCTTGCCTCCCAGTTGTAACAACACAACCACACCACAAAACCACACAGGATCCACAAAACTCACAACAACGCGTCGTGACTATAACAACACAACTAAACGCCCCAGAAATACGAAACTTGGCAACACAACGCAAAAGCCTTCCCTCCAGGTTGTAACAACACAACCACACCACAAAACCACAATCCGGACCCACAAAACTTACAACAATGCATCGTGACTATAACAACACAACTAAACGCCCCAGAAATACGAAACTTGGCACACAACTAAACGCCCCAGAAATATAAAACTTGACAACACAATGCAAAAGCCTTGCCTCCCGGTTTTAACAACACAACCACACCACAAAACCACAATCCGGACCCACAAAACTCACAACAATGCATCGTGACTATAACAACACAACTAAACGCCCCAGAAATACAAAATTTGACAACACAATGCAAAAGCCTTGCCTCCCAGTTGTAAGAACACAACCACAACACAAAACCACAATCCGGACCCACAAAACTCACAACAACGCATCATGACTATAACAACACAACTAAACTCCCCAGAAATACAAAACTTGCCAAAACAATGCAAAAGCCTTGCCTCCCAGTTGTAACAACACAACCACATCACAAAACCACACTCGACCCATAAAACTCACAACACATCATGACTATAACAACACAACTAAACGCCCCAGAAATACGAAACTTGGCAACACAACACAAAAGCATTCCCTCCCGATTGTAACAACACAACCACACCACAAAACCACAATCTGTACCCACAAAACTCACAACAGTGCATCGTGACTATAACAACACAACTAAACGCCCCAGAAATACAAAACTTGGCACACAACTAAGCACCCCAGAAATACAAAACTTGGCAACACAACACAAAAGCCTTGCCTCTCAGTTGTAACAACACAACCACACCACAAAACCACAATCCGGACCCACAAAACTCACAACAACGCATTGTGACTATAACAAATACAAAATTTGACAACACAACTCATCCACCTCCCCAATCCCTACATTCAAACTTGGCCTCCAAAAAAACAATTACAATAATAACAATGACAACAACAACAACAATAAGAATCAACACCATCACAAGCACAGGCAAGAAGCAGCCAGGCACTGAGGCTGAGAGGCCAGTCAGTGCTACACTGGGCCTCCAAAAAACAATACAGTAGCATCTAACTTATCCAGCCTTCATGACCACTACAACAACAACAATAATAATAAACACCTACACAGGCAAAAAAAAAAGACTATTGTACCACAATAAGATGTAAACCGCACTCAGCAGAATCAGACATTACAATTAACAACAAACCAAAGACAACAGGGATCTCAAGCAATTATCAATCAACACAAAAACTGAAGAAGGTAACAGACTTCAAATACTACTACTAATGTGAGTATAAAGAAGGTGGAGGTCACAGCATAAATACAACCTAATGTAGACTGACCAACACCACCAGACTAAGCCACAGCAACGCGTGGCCGGGCACAGCTAGTATCTATATATATAAAAGAGTGATGGCATCACGGCGATGGACAAAACAACAAATCTACAGCCCCCCCAAACTCGAAAATTGGCAACGCAATCCATCATTCCCGCCTCCAGTAAGATACAACAAATTTACACATAAAACACTATCACAACACCAAAAAATGCCAAAACTAAGTACGCATGCGCAAAAACACCATGCTTCAAACCTTTATGGCGCTCGCGCGGCTCCAGTAAGATTTATATGACAAACACAATCACAGGGCCACAAACGGGCAAAAACTGCAACAGGCGATGTGCGCCTGCGCGCACCCCCCATCCCTTCCCGCGCGCGCACACACACACCTCACCTCAGAGCTGAAGGCAGGAAGGCAGGAAGGCCGATTCCTTGCTGGGCGCGGGATGGAGGAGGCCGCGCTGGGAGGCGTGCGGGCCTCACGTCGCTCTCTGCCCTCTCCTCCTCAATGTCCTCCCCCCTCAGGGCCCATGGAGGGCCCCGGTTGCCGTCCAGGCCCCCTCCTCCCGCCCCTCTCCCCTCCCCCCAATGCGAGGAAGGCCCCGCGGAGCCCCCCCCCCCGCCTCACCCTCTCTCCTCCTCCTCCCTTCTCGGTTCTTCTCCGAGGTCTTCAAGCTCTTCAAGGTGAGGGGGGAAGAGGAGGGCACGGCCCTCGAGCAGGCCTGGACCTCCCCTCGAGTTGTTTGGGGCGCCAACCCCCGCCCTTCCCGGCCTCAGGGCCCTTCCTTTTCCCCCTCACCCGGTTAAACGGCTGATGGGGAAAAGGAAAGAGCCTCAGGCCAGGAAGGGTGGAAGTTGGCGCCCAAAACAAGTCAAGGGAAGGCCCAAGTTGGCCCAGGCTGAGCTTCCCCCTTTTCTGTTGTTGTTGTTGTTGTTGTTGTTGTTCTCACCCACAAATTACAACCCCTCCAATGCCTCAGAAGCCCCCCTTTTTCCCCTCTCAAACCCTATCGCCCTCACCTTTCCCTTCCCTGTAATAATTATTAATATAATAACTGATCATCAGTTAAGAATGTAATAATCACCAATAATAATACTAATTTATTATTAGTATAATACTGATAATCATTCGAGAACATAATAATTCATAATAATAGTCAGTTCTTATTATTATAACACTGACAATCATTCAACAATGTATTAACAAATCGTAATAATAGAAAATTATTATTATTATTATAGTAATAATCATTCACAAATTAATAATTATTATTATAACATTGATAATCATTCAACAATATAATAACAACTAATAATAAGTAGTTATTATTTTTATCACAATGATAATCATTCAAGACTATAATAATTATTATTGTTATAACAGAAGGCGTCTCATATAATCCACTTCTAAACAAATAATATCACATTATAAATATACACTAGAATCTCACTTATCCAACATAAACAAGCCGGCAGAACGTTGCATAAATAAATATGTTGGATAATAAGAAGGGATTCAGGAAAACCAATTACACATCGAATTAGGTCATCATTATACAAATTAAACACCAAAACATCATGTTATACAACAAATTTGACACAAAAAGTAGTTCCATGCGCAGTAATGCTATGTAGTAATTACTGTATTTGCAAATTTACCACCAAAATATCACAATACATTAAAAACACTCACTCCAAAAACATTGACTATTAAAAGGCAGACTCCATTGCATAATCCAGAACATTGCATAAACGAATGTTGGGTGAGATTCTACTGTAATATGAAATAATTACTGTGGTACAATAATACACAACAATATCATCTCAGGACAGTAAATAAAGATCAACACTCTAAAAACACAGCTATTCCATCCAGGAAACAATCAGGGCCATCTAACACCTCCCACCAAAGGATTCCCCCCTTCACACAGGAAACCACCCACACTTTGAACCTACAAGGCCATTCCGTACTCATCACTCTCTCATCTCAGCACAGTAAATAAACAACAACAGTCTGAAAACACACAAATTCCATCCAGGAAACAGTCAGGACCACCTAGCACCTCCCAACAAAGCATTCCCCCCCTCTAACACACGGAACCACCCAAGCTTTGAAACTACAAGGCCATTCCGTACTCTGGGGCCAATTTGCAATATATTAATATATATAATAATACAATACATATATAATACAATACATTGTATATACATATAATACTGCTAATAATATTATAATACACTACAATATAATACTAATAACAAAACAATATATATATATATATATATATATATATATATTACTACTAATATTGTGAAATAGTCGTATATGTTATAGCGTAATATCCTATCATATGTCTTTAATGTAATAAATGAATAAATAATACTGTATAATTTTTGTTGACAGTCACAACAAAAATAAAACCCAATGTAGATTGACCAACATCACTAAAAAAAAGCCACAGCAACGCGTGGCCGGGCACAGCTAGTATATATATATATGTATATATTGTTGCTTCTGGTGTGAGAGAATTGGCTTTCTGCAAGGACTTTGTCCAGGGGATGCCTGGATGTTTGATGTGTTACCATCATGTGGGTGGCTTCTCTCATGTCCCTGCATTGGAAGCTGGAGCTGACAGATGGGAGCTCACCCCACTCCCCAGATTCAGACCACCAACCTTTTGGTCAGCAATCCTGTGGTGACAAGGGTTTAGCCCCACCGGGGGCTCCTATTGCAAAATTAATACAGTTTGATCCCACTATAACTGCCATGGCTCAGGGCTATGGAATCCTGGGAGTTGTAGTTTGGTGAGGCCCCTGTAGTCTTTGACAGAGAAGGCTAAAGACCTTGAAAAGCTGCAACTCTCATGATTCCATAGTATTGACCCATGGTAGATAAAGGGGTGCCAAACTGCATTAATTCTACAGTGTAAATGCAGCCCAAGAGGCAATGCTTTGTGAAAGCAAATAATATGGCAACCCAGAGTTAGGGGACGGAGGGGGCAATTATTGCCTTTTTCCATATTGTGACCAAAAGAATCTATCTCTCTCCTTTTTCTTTACTAACACAAATAACACAGAGCAGTTGAGCATTGGTAACTTATCCCTTGCTCCACCTGTTGCCTCATGGAAACTCTTTCCTGCCCATTTCTCTCCTTATCTTTCCCTGCTTTCTGTACTTCCTCCGTCCCATGACTAGTAGATAGAGCTTCATACTAAACAGATCCAGTAGTAGTCATTTATATTTAAAACGTCCCTGGCAGAACAGGAACAACAAGGTATATAAATTAAATAAATTAAATAAATAAATAAACCCTCAAGTTAAACTGGTCCAGATAAAAACACCTTGGATAGCTTTGTGAGAACAGTGACTCACAATCCGAGAAGCACTTGCAGGTTTCGGGTGACTCATCCATCCATCAGAGTGGCATTTGGAGGTTCCCGAGTTTGCATGCTTTGCATGCCAACAGGTTTTAACTGGGATAAAGGCCAAGTGCCAGTCATAGCTTTCTGGTCTCTACTGATCTTTCTCAGGCAACGTATAGGGTCAAAATGGAAATTCCCAAGCAGGTCTTGGCATTGTGGGCAGGTTTAGGGGCCAATTTTCTGTGGCAGAATTTTCTGGGGATCATGCAGACCACCAGCATTCAGATTAAATCCAGAACGGATGCAAGTTCATTCGTAGATGTGAAAAATGCCTATTTGGGGAAGAGTAGAGAGTAGGAGCAGAGGGGAGCAATTGATTTAAAAGGTGAATAATTCCCATGCTTAAATGCAATTTGCCCTCTTTTTCTTGCTAGAAAAAGGCAAGCTGAAAAGTCTATGTCCTCCAGCATTTTGCAGATGAATACTGGAATCTATCCAAAATAAGGAAAGTTATATAATAATAATAATAATAATAATAATAATAATAATAATAATAATAATTTATTTATATTCCGCTCTATCTCCCGAGGGGACTCAGAGCGGATTACAATATACACAGATAGGCAAACATTCAATGCCTTTAATACTGTGGAATAACAATGACATACAAATACACAGAATAAAGGTAAAGGCTTCCCCTTTCATCTCCGGCTTTCTGGAGGCGGTCCTCAATTCTGGCCATGGGGAGGTGCTCTTGTTCCCTTTCCAAGCCAAATCGCCTATTGTCCATAAACACCTAGTATTCGTTTTGCCATACAAATGGGTGCCTTTATTACCTTCCCGCCGAAGCAATACCTATTGATCTACTCATATTTGCATGTTTTTGAACTACTAGGTTGGAAGGAGCTAGGGCTAACTGTGGAAGCTCACCCTGACCCGCGGCTTCGAACTGCCAACCTTTAGGTCAGCAGATTCAACAGTTCAACCCGTTGTGCCATTGCAGAAGAACATATAGATTAGCCGAGGCTTGTTGCAGTTTGCTTTTGCCTGAGCCAACAGGGGTGGACAAGATTATGCCTCCTTCTCTGGTCCTGCTGCCAAGTTAATGGAGTGCAAACTACTTTGCACTTTAAACTCAATTTATAACTGTTGCTTTAATCTGAGAAGAAAGGGGGAAAGTGGGAGGAGATGAGATAAACTGAGATATTTTAAAAGCAGCTGAAGAAGTAGAATGGTAAAGGATTAATTTGGATTGTCTCTGCAAATCAGAAGAGTTGGAGAGTATGGGAATCTGGAAGTGTTAAGAGCCACGGAAACATACTTTCTCATCTTGAGGCAAATCTCAAAAATGATTGTGTAGTCCCCTAGTAAACTGTCTTGGGAAGTGTATGGAATTAAAACCTCAAAAGGCGAATAGCAACAAAAAATGAGCAAAGGAAAACCGGACTGAGTTGATGCAACTGGAGGGTGTCAATTATCCTCTCTCTTATTCCAGAGTTAAAGGCTTTAATTTTATGCTCTGCCGCTTTATGTGCAGCTGACTTCCTTGATCATATTAAATTACACTTCTGCTTGGAAACAAAAGGATTCATAAAGAATGTGTACTCACCAAATGTCCCAATTTAGCAAGGACTGTTCCAGTTACTCCTCTGTCATCCCACTTTTTGGTTGCTTTTAAAATGCCCCAGTTTCTCTCTCATCCTCCCACATTCCCTCTCTGATCTCTGCTTAGTTGTATTGCTGCAACTGAGTTCAACGTGCAAAGGTAGTGTGTATTTATTAACTCAGGGATATTGCTTGGCTGTGTGTACCCTCGTTACAATCTGTGAGGGTAGGTTCATCTACACTTGAGAGATGGAGAGGATTGGAGAGCTCGTGAAAGCAGATGTGTGAATCTTCAGGGAGGCATAGGAACCAAGAAGTTTGCTCTTGTTCTGTAGGAGTTATCTCGACACAAGAAAGCTTCCAAGTGGAAAAAAGTCCACAGTTCCTCGTCCCTTAATGGTTGTCTTAATGGTCTCCCTCCTTCCAGATGACTTAGCACACCAGGACATGTTCAAAAATGAAATCGAGGCCATGAAGAAACTGAGGCACAAGCACATTCTCTCACTTTATGCCATCTCTTCTCTTGGGGACCCTGTTTACATCATTACAGAGTTCATGAGCAAAGGGAACCTGCTGGAATTCCTCCGAGGTGAGACCCCCATTACTAATAGTTGGCAATGCTGTAGCACTATTTTCACAATAAGAATATTCTTGCATTTGTGTTTCTGTCCATTCTGTGTCATCTGTTGCTGCTGTATTTTTAACAACAACAACAACGAATTCTGAGGCCTTCAAGGGACATACATGGGATGTGAATTGAACCAGGCAAGAGGGGTCTGGAAGGGGAAACCAGAAATCAAGGGTGTATTTACACTGTGGAATGAATACAATTTGAAACCATTTTAGCAACCATGGCTCAATGCAATGGGATCCTGGAAAATGTAGTTTTACAAGGTCTTTAGCCTTTACTGTTAAAGAGTACTGGTGCATCTCCAAACTATAGATCTCAGGCTTCCATAGCATTCAGGCAAGTGGATTCAAACTGCATTCATTCTACAGTGTAGATGCACCCTGAGTGGCTTTGTGAGTGATGCTAAACATTCAAAAGAATTTTGTGTGACCCAAGATGAAGACAAATAAGAGTGTCCTCAATGCTTCTTTCCAGGTCCCGAAGGAGAATGGTTGCAAAAAGTAGAGCTGGTGGACATTGCATCCCAGGTGGTCGAGGGGATGTGCTACCTGGAGTCCCAGACTTTTATCCACCGGGATTTAGCTGCTAGGAACATCTTGGTGGGAGAAAACAACATCTGCAAAGTGGGAGATTTTGGAATGGCCAGGCTTATCAAGGTAAATTTGAGATGCTATGAAAAGTCAGTACTGCCATGGGAAGGAAGAAAGCGATAGAAAAAATAAAGTGTTGAATGTACAGCAACTGATAGTAACGCCAATTTACAAAAATAGCATTGGGCCGTAGCAATCAAAATGGTGCCAAAGTGCATCAATTCTACAGTGTGGAAATCTTTTCTTTCAAAACATTCAGTTATCAAAGTTTTGCCAGATAAAGGAGTCTGGCCATAGAAGAACAGCATGGGGAGAACAGACTCTCCTGAAGATTTCAAAGCTTAGATGGACTCATATACACTGTACTAAAAGCACTGTACTAAAAGGACCTCCGGTGGCGCAGCGTGTTAAAGCGCTGAGCTGCTGAACTTGCGGACCAGAAGGTCACAGGTTCAAATCCGGGGAGTGGAATGAGTGCCCACTCTTTGTCCCAGCTTCTGCCAACCTAGCAGTTCGAAAACATGCCAATGTGAGTAGATCAATAGGTACCGCTCTGGCGGGAAGGGAACGGCGCTCCATGCAGTCATGCCGGCCACATGACCTTGGAGGTGTCTACGGAAAACGCCGGCTCTTTGGCTTAGAAATGGAGATGAGCACCAACCCCCGGAGTCGGACACGACTGGACTTCATATCAGGGGAAAACCTTTACTAAAAGGACAATAATGCAATCCGTTTGTTCCTTCTGTTTCTGCAGGATGACATCTACCTATCTTACTCCAGCAACATTCCCTACAAATGGACAGCACCAGAGGCACTTTCCCATGGACGCTACTCTGTCAAATCTGACGTTTGGTCTTTTGGGATCCTTCTCTATGAAATCATGACCCTTGGACAGAACCCTTACCCAGGTACTACAGAAGAAACCTTGTGTGGGGTTTTTCTGGGGGGAATCAGGGTTTTAAAGGGATTGAAAAAATAATTACTGATATATTGGCATTTATTGTTTCTTGTTTTATTATTAACCATACACTTTCTGCCTCCTGTCTCAGGTATGAGCAACGGTGAAGTTTTCAAGCATGTCCAAACTGGATTCAAGATGCACTGCCCTCCGAGTTGCCCTCCTACCATCTATGGCATCATGTGCAAATGCTGGAGGCTCAACCCGAATGAGCGGCCGGACTTCAAGAATCTCAAAGGGGAGTTGCAGAGTTACACTCACTATGAGAATCCAGAATGAAATTTTAAGATTCCACAACATCTTTGTGATCACCAGCATCTTGAAATCCACAAAGTCCTAGCAGATGCTGAGGAAGAGTTCCTGTGTTGGCGGCATAATACGGCCTTTTTATAACAGAAATGGGGAATTCATTTCACTGTCATGTTTGCATTGAGCATTGTGGTTCAGGGAGATATATTTATAGTTGACATTTGCAAAAGACGCCTGGATTTCCACTTGGATATAGACACCATCATCCACAATCGTGCACAAGCAAAAGGAAATCTGCCTATGTATTTTTCTTTCTAAGCGACTGGATTGAAAAAAAGCAAAGAGGATACAGAGAAGAGGAGCCAGTGGTGAAAGTTGTACTTCCAAGAAAAAACTCAGTGGACTCTTGTATTTCCTGCATTATTTGATGGTGGCAATATGCACTTTGCAATATTTCTATTCAAATTGGCAGTTTTTCCACATTGGTTTTCGAGTTGCATTTGGGTCATGCTCCAGAGGCAGCGTTTGTGAATGGCAACAACAACAAAGAACCTAGATTGAAGATTATGTGGTCCTTTGAAATTGCAACTGCTGATAGGAAAGTTGAAATGTGTTCTAGGAAAATCTTTCAGAACAAATAGCTTCGTTTCAAGGGACTGCAGTCAACTTTAAAACCAGCTCCATGGTGCCTGATATGCTGCATAAATCACTCACAGATTGTGTTTATTTAAAGTGTGATATTGGGGGAGAAAGAGTTTTCTTTACATCACTTGTAAAGGGAATCCAAGTAAATACTGTGACACCATATGTTAACTTATTGTATTAAAAGATGAGTTCTATCTGTGTCTCTCTTTCTCTTTCTCAAATAACCCACACCATTTGTTATATAATCACATAAGTAGGTGTAAGAACTAAAAAACCTCCATATTTGTGTTGGCATATGTTTTCTTAGGGCACAGAATGTGTCATCCATAAAGTGCTATTGTTAATTGAGAGATGGCTATAAAAATATGTAGTATGTGCCTCTCCATCTTTGGTGATCCTGTGGATTTCATAAGCAAGGAACATTCAGGGGTGGGTTGCTATTGCCTTCCTTTGAATAGAGCCTTTGTACCTTGTTTTCCCTGACAGTTTCCCCTTCTGATCCTGTACAGCTCCTGAAATCTGTAAGGTTCTGGGACAGTTAGATTTATATGAACACAGAAGTACAGAACCCACTACATTTATTTGATGGAGTCCACTCATATTGGCCAAAACACCCAAATTCAGTGTGATCTTGGAAGGTAAACATCGTCAACTCTTGTTAGTACAGTAGAGTCTCACTTATCCAACATAAACAGGCCGGCAGAACATTGGATAAGTGAAAATGTTGGATAATAAGGGATTAAGAAAAAAGCCTATTAAACATAAAATTACATTATGATTTTACAAATTAAGCACCAAAACATCATGTTTTATTTATTTATTTATTTACAGTATTTATATTCCGCCCTTCTCATCCCGAAGGGGATTCAGGGCGGATCACATTACACATATAAGGCAAACATTCAGTGCCTTAACATAGAACAAAGACAGAGACAAACGCAGGCTCCGAGCTGGCCTCGAACTCATGACCTCTTGGTCAGAGTGATTTGTTGCAGCTGGCTGCAGCTGGCTGCTCACCAGCCTGCGCCACAGCCCGGATTTGTTTTATAACAAATCGACAGAAAAAGCAGTTCAATACACAGTAATGTTATGTAGTAATTACTGTATTTACGAATTTAGCACCAAAACATTGCAACATTTACTACAAAAACATTGACTACTAAAAGGCAGTCTGTGTTGGATAATACAGAAAATTGGATAAGTGAGACCACTGTATTTGAATGGGAGGCCAAACAGATGCTGCAGGCTATATTTCAGAGGAAGGAATTATTGAGCATTCCTTGTATAAGAAAATCCTATGTAATTCATGGGAGTCATTATAAGTTGATGGGTGAAGGCACAGGCATGCACATGCAACTGAAACTACCATTTCCAATCACTATGAAGAAGCAGCTTTGGGGGCTGGGTTTGTTTAACTTGGAGAAAGATGTGTCATGATCGCCATATTTAAATATCTGAAGGTATGTCATGTGGAATTTGAAGCAAAGTTGTCTTTTGCTCAAAAGACGTGAACCAAAGGATCCTGGAAGTACTAGTGCAGCACTTCTGGCATCCACTTGCTTGGAAAAAAACTCCCCTAGGATACCCCTGAGAGGTAGCCATCCAGGCTCTGTTCAGAAACCACAAATAAAAGAGATGAGAGCTGGGCTGTGGCGCAGCTGGTTAGTAACCAGCCGCAATAAATCACTACTTACCGAGAGGGGTCATGAGATTGAAGCCTGATTGAGCTCCCAGCCATTAATAGGCTAGCTCACTGTTGACCTAAGCAGCTCAAAAGACAGTTGCATCTGTCTAGTAGAAAGTTTAAGTACCAATTTATCCGGGGAGGCTAATTTAACTAATTTACAACACCATAAAAAACTTCCAACAGCTTGCGGAAAGGAATGACGAAGTACTCCATCAAGGACTCGGTGTCACAAGTGGACGATGAAGCGGCAGCTCCCCCTGTGACCGGAATCGAGCAATCTTCATAAAGCTGGAAGCTGGAAAATGTTAAAATTGCCTCTGTGTCTGTCTATATGTCGTATGTCTAATGGCATTGAATGCTTGTCATGTATATGTGCATTGTGATCTGCCCTGAAGGGCAGAATATAAATAAATAAATAAATTCTGAGGTAGTCTATTCTAGTGCTATCTGAAGAGGGAGAAGCATTTTTTCACTGTGCAAGTGACTTGAGTGGCTACAAGTATTCCTTTCTTCCTTGGAAATCCTTTTTCTGAACTGGCAGCCAATGGTTCACAGACCAGCACTAGTCCACAGACCCCCACTATGAATAGTACTGATCTTCTCTATTTAGTATAGCTTTGTATAGTCATACTGCTTTTTCCTCCCTATCCCCTATAGATGATCTTGTTCCCTGCAAGTGTAATGGGGAGGGAAGTTGCTTTCATCCACCAAGTCCAGCAAACCACACGTAATGCATGTGGTCTGCACTAGAAATGCCTGCTTTGCCAAGTAGGTTAATGGGACCATCAATGCTGGCCGAACAGATGGCCGAGAGAATGGCTGGCCTCTAGTCCACTCTGAAAGTAAACAGAAAGCTTTGAGTCCAGATGGACACTGAAGAGGCACCTTCAAAATAATGTTTGCACTGAGGACAGGTTCTGGTTGCTTTTTAACAGGCTTGAGTGCCTGGCTCTCCTCTCCGAGCAAATATCACTCCTTAATGGGTGTGGTTGAAGGAGGCAGACAGTTAATGGGAGTCATTGATACCACATGGAGCATGGAGTCTTTCTGGTGGAACTAAAGCCCTTCTACAATGCCCTATATCCCAGGATCTGATTCCAGATTATCTGCTTATCCCATATTGTCTGGCAAAGCAGATAGTCTAGGATCAGATCCTGGGATATAAGGACAGTGTAGAAGGGGCCCTAGTTTGAACCTTTCTCTGCAATCAGTTTGGTAATTCACCAAGTTACTCCCTTGGATGAAGGCCCATAGGAGATGAAACCACAATATTATAGCTAAGATACCACTATTGCAAAAAGAGCCCAAAAGCAATGAACATAACGGCACATGTTTGTAATGTGTGTAGACGAAACCACGTTATTCGAAGCATCATAACGACAGCTCTGTCTGGGATGCAGGTGCATTAGGAGGCTCCAAAAGTAAATCATCAGAGGGTTTTAGCCTTGTATAAGCTGGGTTTTTGTGTCTGTATCAAACTTTTTTTCGTGTCAGGAGCAACTGGAGTTGCTTCTGGAGTGAGAGAATTGGCCGTCTGCAAGGACGTTGCCCAGGGGACGCCCAGATGTTTTGATGTTTTACCATCCTTGTGGGAGGCTTCTCTCATGTCACCGTATTTAACTGAAGGGATATTTTTATAAAACTAATAAATTTCTGCTGAATCACTGCAGCAAAATGATGTATAGACAGTCTTTTTTGGTGTCACCTCTACAATGTTCACAACACCATCTGCTTCTGATGGCATTGACAATGGCAGAAGACTGAACCATTTCTAAAATGTTAATGGAGAAAAAGTTTTGTTCAGCTTTGCAGAGCTGGACAAAGAATCTGAGGCAGGGAGGTGGGCTTGCTACTTAGAGTACCAGAGCTATTGGCCTTCATCTTTACCTAGCTTTTATATTTCAAACAATACCAGCTATTTCTACATGTCAACTCAGTCTCCAGAGATCTTCCAAACAAAAAAGCAAAGCATAGCGGGATAAAGTGTCATCTTTCTGAAACCAAAAAAGAGTTTGGAAACTGTTCCATAGTCACTCCTTGAGCATCTTGCCTCTAAAATCCTGTGTGTGTGTGTGTGTTTAGTCCTCCTTACTGTAGGACTTTAGGACTTTGCAATTCTTTCTTTCTGTCAGCAGAGGGTACTGAAAACTTGGAAGATGTCACAGTCAGGCGCACACGGAGGAAAAAAATACTATACAGGATGTGTAGGCGATATTTTTCAGTGTCTCTGCTTCAACAGGAGACAAATAGGCTTACAGCTGCCAGAAGGCGGAAGCAAAACAAGTTGCTTATTACACGAGAAATCTACGGGCAACATTTGAGATGTTCCCTTGTTAATAACAAACTAATTAGTTGCCACATTAAGGTTGCCGCATCTCAGGGCACAGATCCAAGTCTCCAGGTTTTGTGGGTCATCTATAGGGAGGAGTGTGTTGCCTATTAACTCATAGTGATCTCATGAATTTCAGATTAATCTAGGGCAAGAACTGGTTTTTTCCATTCCTTCCTCTGAAACGTAGCCTACAAGACATAGTATTCATTTGTGGCCTTCCACCCAAGCTTGAACCAGGGCCAATCCTGTTTAGCTACCAAGATGTAAGGGTCATACCAGACTTGCAAGGATCACACAGTACATGTGAAAGGGATCTAGGAGTCTTAGTCGACAACAAGCTGATGTGGCAACTACAAAAGCTTATGTGATTCTAGGCTGCATTGATAGGAATACTGTATAATGTGTAGAATCTAGCCAGATCAAGAGGAGAAATAGTATCACTCTATTCGGTTTTGGTCAGACTTCACCTGGAATCCAGTTCTGCGCACTACAATTCAGGGAGATTGACATGCAAGAACATGTCCAGGGGAGATGATCAAAATCCTCAAGGATCAGGGAACAATGCCTTATGAGGAGAAGCTTAGGAAACTGGGTATGTTTAGCTTGGAGAAGACAAAGTCAAGAGAGGACATCTAAATATTTAAAAGGATGTCATATTGAAGAGACAGCCAGCTTGTTTGCTGCTGCTCCAAAGACATGCTTTCAATGTAGTGGAAAGAGCCAATGTTGTGTAATGGCTTAAGTGTTGTACTGTGATTCTGGAAATCAGGGTTCAAATCCCCACTCAACCATGGATACCTATTGAGCCCTAGAAAACTCTGTGATAGGATTTCCTTAAGGCAATTGGTTCTCAACCTGTGGGTCCCCAGATGTTTTGGCCTACAACTCCCAGAAATCCTAACAGCTGGTAAACTGGTTGGGATTTCTGGGAGTTGTAAGCCAAAACATCTGGGGACCTACAGATCGAGAATCACTGCCTTAAGGTCACCATGAATCAGAAATAACTTGAAGGTGCACAACAACAACAACAACAACAACAGTAAGAAGAGGTGAAAATCCTGCACCTGTAGTAAGTAAATACTGTCTAGACTCCAGGTTCACCATTAAGGAAGAGAACAGTAGTTGAATGCTAATCTGTTTTCTTAAGGCAATTTCTTCTCATCAGGCAGGAATGTCATAGTGAAAGTATGGTTAATTTTTGTATCTGTTCACATATCTATCTCACCTTTGAATCAATGTCTATATATCCTGGGAGGAACTGTCTCAGTTTAAAGAAATGTTGTCAAGAAAAGCTTATGCTCGGTTCACTTTATAATTGCCAGAAGTTGAAAAAGCGACCTTAAGGCACACAACAAGAACCCCAACAACAAACAAGCAAACAAAAACTTACTGTAAATACTCGAGTATAAGCCTAGTTTTTCACCTCTTTTTTAGGACTGAAAAAAAAACCTCCTCGGCTTATACTCGGGTGAGGGTCCTGGTGGGCTTATATTCAGGTTGGCTTATACTCAAGTATATATGGTATATTTATTATTTTTCTCTATTATTATTGGTATTGTTACATTTATTATTTTACTCTATTAATTATTATTATTACATTTATTATTTTACTCTATTATAGTTGTTACTTTTACATTTATTTTACTCTATTTATTATTACATTTATTTTACTGCATTTATTATTATTATTACATTATTATTTCACTCTATTATTATTAAAAGGATACATAAGCACATTTACATTGAAGAAGATGAAAATAATGATTTAATCAGATTTGAACAGTCATATCTTAAATTACAGTTTGATGTAAAGATTCAAAAACATTTAAACTACTGATGCCTCAATTAATGTAATTTTATTGGTATCTCGGCTTATACTGGAGTCAATGTTTTCCCAGTTTTTTTGTGATGAAATTAGGTGCCTCGGCTTATATTTGGGTCGGCTTATACTCGAGTATATACGGTATTTTAAATGACAACTGTGCATATGTCTGTCTGTCTATCTCTTTCAATCATATCATCACCTATAATCATAGAGTCATAGAGACCTTGAGGGCCATCCAGTCCAACCCCCTTTCTAGAGACAGGAAAATCATATTCAAAGCACCCCCGACAGATGGCCATCCAGCCTCTGCTTAAAAGCCTCCAAAGAAGGAGCCTCCACCAAACTCTGGGGCAGAGAGTTCCACTGCTGAACAGCTCTCACAGTGAGGAAGTTCTTCCTAATGTTCAGGTGGAATCTCCTTTCCTGTAGCTTGAAGCCATTGTTTCATTGCGTCCTAGTCTGCAGGGCAGCAGAAAACAAGCTTGCTCCCTCCTCCCTATGACTTGCCCTCATGTATTAGTACATGGCTATCATGTCTCCTCTCAGCCTTCTCTTCTGTAGGTTAAACATGTCCAGTTTTTCTCAAAACTGGGATTCAAAACATTTTACAAACTCAAACATACTTTTAGGATGTTTTGATCCTGGTATGATTTCCTATTTGTGATTGTTTAAACTGAGATCTTCAGACATAAATATTCACACATAAATAGGCGAAGCAGCAGGAAAACACAGGAATGTTACAAACAGAAGATGGCAATAATTTTGACCCCAGGCCTCATAAGAATCAAAGAGATTTCACTTTGGGATATTATCAAAACCTCATTGGAACTTTGTGATATTAAAAAACCTCATCTGGACATTGTCTGAATGCTGAAATCAAACCAAAAGAAGAAAAGAGCTTGCAATCCAATTTGCTTTGTCCAAATTTGGTTGCAGTGCGAGGGCGAGGGCTCGATATAAAAAGGAAGCAGATATTACCATAGCAAATGTTTTAAGGGTGAATTGCATCTTACATAATTGGGTATTCTGCCTCAGCCAAGCCCAGGGTTCATGCCAGGCGACTTTCCGTGGAGGCGGCTGGTGATGGACAGTTTTCCTAATAATTGCTCTGGCAGCTTTTCTTGTTTCCGCAGCGACCAAGGTGAGCAGCAACGGCTCAGCAAAAATACAGCAGCAAGTGGCCTCACGCTTAAGCACTTCATACTGCCTCAAGCTGGTTTGTTCAAGATGTTTGTCTTGCATAAATAATAATATATGAATTGATGAAAAAATGAAATGACATGAAATGGTAAAATATTAACTCAAATGTTCAAGGGGTATGCAGGAGAGGATCTGAGAATCAGCCCCTTCCTAGGGTTAATGTGCACCACTTTAACTGCCATTGCTCAATGCTATTGAATTACAGTAGTCTCACTTATCCAAGCTAAACAGGTCGGCAGAAGCTTGGATAAGCGAATATCTTGGATAATAAGGAGGGATTAAGGAAAAGCCTATTAAACATCAAATTAGGTTATGATTTTACAAATTAAGCGCCAAAACATCATGTTGTACAACAAATTTGACAGAAAAAGTAGTTTAATATGCAGTAATGTTATGTTGTAATTTCTGTATTTATGAATTTAGCACCAAAATATCATGATATATTGAAAACATTGACTACAAAAATGGCTTGGATAATCCAGAATGTTGGATAAGCGAGGCTTGGATAAGTGAGACTCTGCTGTATGTGATTTATAGTTTCACAAGGTCTTTCACTTTCTCAAACAAATAGTGGTGGTATCTCACCAACTATGAATCCCCTCGGGTAGATAGGGTGGCCTATAAATAAAGCATCATCATCATCATCATCATTATTATTATTATTATTATTATTATTATACAGAGTATGACACAGCAAACAAGATGTATGTGCTGGATTTCATATCACAAAATTACATTATTATTATTATTATTATTATTATTATTATTATTATTATTATTATTATTACACCTCCAGTAATTCCATGACATTGAGCCACAGTAGTTGAAGTGCTGTCAAACTAAATTAATTCTACAGTGTAGATACACCCCTAGGCTAGACTTTAGTTTTAAAGTTGTCCCTCCACATTCACAAGTTTGAATCACCATAGATTTGATTGTACAAAGATTTTATTATTATGTGCCTTTTAGGAATTTCTAGGTATCCCAACATGATCAGTATACAGCAAATGTTGTCCGTAAAGTCTCATTAGAGAACTTAGAGATGCCTAGACAGATGTTCTCTCAGATTTTTTTTAAAAAAGTTTTTTATATTCATGGTTTGTGCACTTTTATGGGAGTCCTGCATCCCTAATCGCAATTTACTGGAGACATGTTCCTGCAACCCTAAACTGAAAATCTGTCTTTTTCAAGTCCTCTTCTACTATTCTCCCAATGCTGGAAAACTTTCAGCTATATGGAGGTGAACGATGTTGAGTGATTTCAGGTACCACAAGAACCAAGGGTTCAGAAGCCCGGTGTGTCTAGCTTTTCCAGAAGCCCAAATCAGACACAGGCAGGTTAGAAGGCAAAGAGCAGAGGTTTGTTCTCTCTGGCCAGAGAGGATGTCAGTGGAGAAAGCACTCCAAAGTACTGACATATTGCAAATGTGAATACAGAGTATTTTTATTTTTAGATCCTTCTCCCAAATAGCCCCAATTTTATCAATGGGAGGAAGAAGCACTCTGGTGTACATCCCCCTTCCCTTATCTCAGATCATTGTGGCAACCAGACAACATTCTAGGAACAATGTATACAAAAGGCTACTGTAAGTCAAAAGGTGTTGCTCTCTGGATTTTATAAAGCTGCGGTTTCTATTTCACATAATTTAAATCTCATAATTTGGGGGAATCTGATATCAAAGAGGAGGGATGGCAGAGTTGGGCAGCAGTAAAAAGTATTTTTAAAAATGGAGCTTCCATGCGTTGTTGTTTGAGATACTCCTGTATTAGAGCAAGATACGCATTATTGGCAGGGAAGAAGCAAGCAGGTCAGAGCAAAGGAGGGAGAGAGTTACTGAGCCTAACACCTAAAATACTCCCACCAGGAATTAAGCCAGTTGCGGCATTTGCTGTCACTGCAATACTCTGACTTGGCAGCCTTAACAATGACAGATATGCAGCAATGCTGTGAGGAAGGTGGAAGGTGATTTAAACTAACTTGCTGGTGTTTTGGCTGCAATGAACAGCTCTTTAGTGATATTTGGATCTTGAAAAGGGTCACAGTTTCCATGCAAGAGGGTTTTATTTGGAGCAGGCTCCGCAGCACATAATTCCACATAATTCTCTGGCCAGCTTTGCCAGAGAATGTTTCCAAATCCTTATTTGGCAAACTTGAAACAACGCAGAGTCAGTCTCAAAGAGTCGGAGTCAAACACACAGAAACATAGCTACACATCTTTCAATTTGGCCTTATGCAAGAATTAATAGGGGAAACTTTTACAGACTGAAAGTAAGAAATGACACCTACTTTACTGGCTGGTGCAATGGCAGGACAGATACTAATCTTTGGAGAAAAGAAAAAAGAAAAAAAAGGGAGAGATTGGCAACACTCATTGAAAACTTCCCAAATGTCTCAATTTGGCCCAAATCTTTTACAGAATGAAAGCAAGAAATGCCCTCCACTTTGTTTGCTGGCGTAATGTCAGGGCAGGGACTGATCTATGATACTAAAAAGAGCTGACAGCACAAATTACAAATCTTCCAAATGCCTCAATTTGGCCAGGAATGTCCCAGTTGATGCATCTTGCAGCTAATTATAAAATATGCCAGTTTCTTTCCTCTCTTCCCACTTTTCCCCCTTTGTTATCCGCTTACCTCAACTGCTGCAAACTAAATTTAAAGTGCAAAAGGAGCTTGTATTAGATAATTCAATGAAGGGTAGAAGAGCAGAGGTGGAATCTGCCATCTCCTAGTAGGCTCAGGCAAAAGCAATCTGTGGTTGCTTTGCCTAACTTTGTGTTCTTTCTCATTAATAACTTTTGCTATCGTGATACACTCTGTTGCCTGGCCACCTATGTGCTGGTTTTCGTGCATTATTGGAGAGTACATAATTAAACAATCAGCATGAAACATTATACAATCCTGTGTGTTTTCGTTCAGGTCTTGGTAAGATAAGCTGGAGTTTGGTTCCAGGACCCCTGTGGATGCCAAAATCTGTGGATGCTTAAGTTCAATTCTATACAATAACATAGTGAAATGGAGTTCCTTATATAAAATGGCAAAATCAAGGGCTGTTTTTGGACTGGAAAAAATTACAACCATAAATGGTTGAATCCATGGATACAGAATCTCTGGTTACAACGACTGAGTGTACTTTGAAAAAAGAAATATAATAAAGCTGGGAAAGGGACAAGATCTGTCAATCAAATTTATTCAAATTAAAACATTACTATTTCTATAAGAGCCAATGTAGTAATTTGATTGTTGGACTGGGATTTTGGGAGACCAGGGTCGAATCTATATTCATCCATGGAAACCCAAATGGTAACTTGGGAAAATCAAACTGTCAGAGGATGGCAACGGCAAAACCCCTTGGACAAATCTTGCCAAAGAAAACCCTATATGTTTGCCTTAGTGTCACAATATGTCAGAAATGACTTGAAAGCAAAGAACAACAATAACAACAACTGTCCCTCCAGGAAAAGACGTTTTGGTTTAAAAGGAAATCAGGTTAGGAATGATGTGGTTAAAAGTGGCGAGACGTTTAACAGAAGGCTACATTGTCTGTTTGAAATGCTTGGCAGTAGATTCAGGATGCACAATGATACCAGCTTCCTCAATTTTTCAACAACTCGGTTTTTGGATGTTCAGCTGATTCAACAGATCTAAATTCTAGCAATGCTCTGCAGTTTCAATCCCTGATTTGCTCTTTATCTAGCATTTGCAAGTTAAAAATAATCCAGATCCCACGTTTTAACCAATTCCATTTTCTAACTATAGCTCAGTTTGTAATCTAAGAGTTTACAGTAACTATCAAATCAAATTGTATCAAATGAACATTGTATAAGACTAAGGTTTGAAAAGGCAAAAAAAAAAACCCTTGATTGTTGATCTTTCTCATCAAATTGGTAAACAGACACCAACACAAGAGAAGAGAACACAGGATCCATCACTTGTTGCAAGACTGCAATTTCTATCATCCCTAGCCACCATGGTCAATAACCAGGGATGATGGGAAATGATGTCCAACGTAATCTGGAGGATCACACATACACGGCTGCTTTGTAAAAACGCTCAACTCCATATGTGAAAAGTTTATCCCATTTAAGTGGGTTGAGCTGATGTCAAACGCAGAGAACTAACCATACTATTGCTTTTTGGGCAACCAAGTTTGAAACGGCTCACATTTTACAGAGAATCCAAAATACAAAACTGTTATTTTTTTATCCAAGGAATGATAATATGAAATTATCTTGTCTAAACGCAAGGCAAGTAAAGCGGCATGCTTAGAGCATTGGCCATTCATGTACAAAACAAATAAATATGATATAAAAGTGAAACAAGATGCACTTGCCAGAAAGCAAGTGCTTTCTGTAGGACAGCAGCTGTCTTTTAAGAAATCCTCATCGTATTTGTTGCATGGTCCACTATACAGGGTGTTTGAAAAAGAACTCCCTAGTTTCCATTTACTTTAAATGGAAACTAGGGAGTTCTTTTTCAAACACCTGTATTAAGTTCTCCACTTCCCTTTCCTGTGTCCCTTGGACAGCAGCATTGCAAGTAATACATTATTCAACAAGTGCAACCTCTTCCCCCAATAAACAGTCCAAAATTATTATTTGGACAGTGATGGCTTCTTTAGACCGATTGTGATGAAAATCAGATTCTTCCTCCTTTGCTTATTTTTAACTGACTTTGCAAAGGCTAATAGTGCTTTCCAAGTCCCCCTCCCTCCTTTTACTCTTGGCTCCTGCCAATGCTTGCAAAAATATTCCACCTAAAAATAACTCTGGTTTCAGTTCAGGATGAGGGAGGAGCAGCAGAATTTCTGATGCAATACTGCCTAGGAAGCACATGTCTGGGAATATGCAATGCAACTAGGAGCATTCAATGTATCACAAGGCTAACAGTTTCGTAAAGGGCTAGTAAACCATGTCCTGGCTTTTAACACCTCCATCTGAAGTGTGATCGTATCGCCATGTTTCCGAAAACTTTAAAAAATTAATCAAATATCATTTGTTTAAAAATGTGCATGATTATTAAGACATATAAGACAACACATCAATCCTTTTGCATTCTCTTTGTTTACGAAATGAGTCAGTTTTCCCTCTAATGATACCATCTCTGTTACTACCCTTGAAATATTTTCCCTATATCTTTGAGACCAAAACCCTGATTCTGTGGAAGTCCAGATCTATCCATGGACTTTGGGCACATCTATACTGTAGACTTAATGCAGTTTTGTATCACTTTAACTGCCAATGCTATGGAATCCTGGTGCTTGTACTTTGGTGTGGCACCGGCAGTCTGGTAACGTGAACAGCAGCTCGATAAGAAAACACAGAAGCAAATTACCTCAAGTTTTTTAAACACTGCTTCAAATCAGTTTGTTTAAGAAGCTTGTCTTGCAAAACAAAGAAACAAAGAAATGACATGGAATGGTGGGGGGAAAAACCCACATCACATGAAATAGTGATAAAAATGGAATGACAAAAATATTAAATATTAACTCTAGCATGTTAGGTGATCAAGGAATATGCAGGCATTTGTCTGAGAATCAGTTCTCTTCTAGGGTGCATCTGTAGAATCAATGCAATTGGTACCACTTTAACTGCCATGGCTCATTGTTATGGAATTATGGGAGTTGGAGTTTGACATGAACTTGAGTACAATTTTTGTCCTGATCAAAGCAGCTATGAGGTGACTGCAACTTTTATCCAGATAAAAGTGGGAAAGAGGGTGCTCTCTACATACATAGAAATAGACGACCGGTGGAGTCTTTGCAGGCTACAGCAAATCATTTCTGGTTGTTAATTTGTTGGAAATAGCAAAAAACCCAAAAAACAAACCCCAAGCCTTTCACTATTTATTTGTTAATGTATATATTTGCTAACCTGTGTTTTATGTGTATGTTGATTTGCCAGCTTGTACCTCTTTGGTGTGGGAGGGGTTATAGACATGTGACTGTACTGAGCATGTTCAGACTCAAGACTCCATTTTGTCTTCAGTTTGTATTTGGTCTTCAATACAAGCAGGTTCATGTATTTGTTTTGCCTTCAATGAAAGCAGATGTATGTGTCCAGACTTCAGTGGAGATGGATGCATGTTGTTGTTTAGAGACTTCAATATAGAAGTATGCTTATGGGCTTCAGCGAGTACAACTATACCTAAAGACTATGGACTATTGATTAAGAATGATGCCATGTGCACTCAGCACTGAGAAGCTAAATCCTATCTGTAACTGAACTTCAATAAGAAATGTGCCTGTATGGTTTTCTTTCATGTTAGGAGCGACTTGAAAAACTGCAGATCGCTTCTGGTGTGAGAGAATTGGCTGTCTGCAAGGACATTGCCTAGGGGAGGCCCAGATGTTTTGATGTTTTTACCATCCTTGTGAGATGCTTCTCTCATGGAGCTGGAGCTGATAGAGGGAGCTCATCCACACTCTTACCAGGTTGGATTCGAACCGACAACCTTCAGATCAGCAACCCAATTTTCAAGTCATCAGTCCTGCCAGCACAAGGGTTTAACTATATGCCTATATATGCCTGTATGGTGAATGTTTAGAAGTAAACAAGATATGTTTATGAGTAAATAAGATATGTTATTTTTCAAAGAAGACTTTGGGGTTTTTTCTTTATCTCTGAGTGCATATTTTAAACTTAGAGGTCTCAAGGGAGTGTATATCTTTTGGGCAATTTTAGCTGCAAAGAAACAACCATCCTCTGCTAATTAATATAGTTTTATAGTAGCATCCTTGGCAGTTTAAAGGCATGGTTCTTCAGTTTAACAGTTGAGTTACCTGTGTGCCATTACATTAATGCTTGTGAATATTACTTGTTGAAAGAGTTGACTTCTAACAAGGTTATGCTTTCCTTGACTAGTGGTTTTCAATAGGTGGTCTTCACATATTTGTGGAGATTCACATATGCCAAAAGGATATGTGCCCAGAGACTGAATGCAGCTATTTTCCAATAAGCTATGCAATATAACTGTCATCATGTTATGATTTTAGAGAAGTCATTGTATGAATGAGAACCTTCCGAGATACTCAATCTTTGGTCTTGTCTACACTAAGCCTGTACTTTGAAATGGACCAGTGGTTGCTTCTGGGTGTCCAAAAGTACTCCGTAACCTTGGGGTAAACCAAGTAGATTGATTTGACCCTGTGTTTGTTAAGCAAATCAACCTCTAGAGCAGCTATGGGCAAACTTTGACCCTCCAGGTGTTTTGGACTACAATTCCCACAATTCCTAACAGTCTGATGGCTGTTAGGAATTGTGGGAGCTGGAGTCCAAAACACCAGGAGGGCCAAAGTTTGCCCATGCCTGGTCTAGCACTAAACATAGATTGGCAATGCAAAAGTGGCTACCAAGTATTGATTTGGGGCTTTCACGCACTACAAGTTGTGCCAACTGCTGTTTCCTTCAGAGTGGCCTTGTATTATAACCTTGTTTACAGGAGTATGTAACTGGATTAAGGTTTGAGTGAAGCAGAATTCAATTGTACCGTACATCAAACAAATAGATGATATGGTTGAGGCTGCTTTGGAAACTATCAATTGGAGCTACACCTTTAGCAAATAAAAGGGCTTGGTTGAAACATACACGGTGGCTGCTAATGTGTTTGTTTCCCTTCAGGCAGTTCCCAGATAAGGTTTCTACAAAAACATTGGCCAGTATCTTAAAACAAGGAGTTGCATTGTGTAAATTAGCCTCCTAGAAGACCTTGGGGGAGCAAGGAGCCCCTTCCAACACCATGGATGCATCTGCACTGTAGAATAAATGCAGTTTGATACTCCTGCAAGTGCCGTGGCTGAATGCTATGTATCTTGGGTTTTGTAGTTTAGTGGGGCACCAGCACTCGTTGACTGAGAATGCTAAATAACTTGTAAAAATACAACTCCCAGTTTTCCATAACACCAAATTGTGGCAGATACACTCCATAATTCTACATCCTAAAATGTGGGGAATAACAGAGTAATCCTATTCATTGAATGATAATTTACTCTGGAAATTCCAATTTTCTCCCCATTCCCTTCACTGAAAGGCAAGATAACACCAAGCAGAGATAAACAGAGCCTGTTTATTTTAGGAACTCATTCCAATTACCTCCTACTCAATAACTGCAAGAGCACCAGTTAAAGAAGGAAACACCTCTTTAGCAAATAGTATACTTTCTTTAGATTTTTTTCTCACATATTTAAACTAGGAAAAACAAACCGTGCATGGCAGAGTCTCTGGAATATGTTCTCATAATGTGTTTGATAACACATAGGGAAAACATACTAGTACTGTTTAGCTCCAGATCCCTTATCTTGTACCAGAACTAAGGCTACAGATGAAGTAATTTCTTATGTTTATGTTATTAGCAAAACATAGAGGAAAAAACCTCTTTGCAAAATTACCATCAAGTATAACACTTTTGGCAAACCTTTTGATAGCTGCTACTGGCAGTAGAGAAGCTGTGATTTTTGTGCATAAGTCGGCCCTGTGTATTAAGTTGAGGGTAGGTTTTGACAGCCACAGTATTCACATTGACCTGCTGATAAATTGACCTAGATTTTTTTTGTCTAAAATTTCTACATTTCTACACGAGTCTACAAAGTAGCTCCCAGGACTTTGTCTCCATGGTTAAAGCAACACAGAAAACATTCCATCCATAAGTACCATCAAACTGTGCTGTTCAGTGTAGGTTTCCTTGCATGTCTTCTTTTTGTTCTTTTTCCAGGCGACTACTCGGTGCCTCTCATATGCATTGCACATGTCGATTGTGTCAATTCCAAGCGGCAACACAAAGCTCCTGAGAGCAGCTGCTGCTCTTGTGAAGGCCACTCTGTACAAGCAGAACAATATAGCCAAGGGCAAGTCAAGCCGCAGCTGTTCTCTCCTGCAATTTGGGGCATGCCGAAACCTCCACAAAAGAAAGGCCTGGCTTTCTGGGAATGTGAGCTGTTTTGAGTCAGAAGTGTGCAGAGTCAGCAGACTTCTTTTAAATATGTTTATTAAACGTTTTGGACAAAATAGACCCGCGACCTTAAACTGCCAACCTTTAGGTCAGCATTTTATTTATTTATTTCGTGTCAAAAGCATTGAACAGCAAATACATTTTAAAATGATGAAAAAAAAGGAAATCACAAGCAACTAAATAGTTTTAGACCAAAAACGAGCAACAGCAACCGCATTGTCCGTAGCTTTAGACAACTCCTCCTCCGTGCATGAGGCAGGACATTGTGGGCAAGCATACATATGCGGAGTTGTTTGTTCTGCTCCACAGTCACACAAGGTGGAGGATTCCTCCAGGTAGTGCCACCTTGCCAAGTTGTCTTTAGATCTGCCCAGTCCGCTTCTGAGTCTGTTCAGGGACTTCCAAGTTGCCCATTCCTGGTTTGCCCCTGGAGGAAGACCCTCTTGGGGGGCCGTCCAGTTAGAATTGCCAGGTTTAGCTGCCCAGAGAGACACCCTTGCTGTTGCTGGAGGAACATCCAGAGGAGTGGTGGTTCTCATGAAGCCCTTCCTTGATTTGCGTCTACTGGGAGGAGGCTGATAGTCATGCAGTGGGTGGCTTTCACAGTGTTCAACCTTATTTCTCTCACCGTTAGCAGCAACTTCCCGTCGCACGTCAGGAGGGGCAATGCCAGCTAACTTGTAGAGTTTATCAACAGGTGTAGGTTTAAGGCATCCTGTGATGATTCTGCATGTTTCGTTTAGTGCTATGTCCACCTGCTTCGCATGGGCAGACTTTTGCCAGACAGGACAGGCGTACTCTGCAGTTGAGAAAGACAAGGCCAGGGATGATGTTCTTATTATTTGTGGGTATGCATCCCATGAGCTGCCAGTCAGTTTCCTCAGGATGTTATTGCGTGCAGCTACTTTGTGCTTGGTGTTCATGCAGTGTTTCCTATATGTTAGTGTTCAGTCTGTGACACCAAGATATTTAGGATGGAAACAGTGTTTGAGCTCTTGGCCTTCCCAAGTAACTTTCAGTTTCCTGTTGGCTTCACGGTTACGTAGGTGGAAAGCACACACTTGTGTCTTGGAAGGGTTAGGCTTCAGGTGGTTCTCTTTGTAGTAGCTGGAGAGATCTTTCAAGGCATTGGTGAGTTGCTTTTCAACTGTTTCAAAATCTTTTGCTTGTGTTGTAAGGCCAAGGTCATCAGCATATATAAAGCTCTTTGTGAGTGGTGGTTGTGGCTGGTCATTCATGAAGATGTTAAATAAGGTCGGTGCAAGAACGCTGCCTTGGGGTAAACCATTCTTTTGCCTCCTCCATCTGCTTTTCTGGCCCTGAAACTCCACATAGAAGCTGCGGTTTTATAGGAGGGTCTGGACAGTTTTTGTAAAGTCAAAGTCCCGGGTGATATGGTAGACTTTATGCAGCATTTTTCTATGTTGCACCGTGTCATAGGCTGCCGTAAGGTCCACAAAGACTGTTCCCGTAATGCAGCCTTTCTCATAGCCTTCCTCGATATGCTCAGTCAGATGAAGAATTTGACCTGTACAATTTTTCCCTGGTCTGAAACCTGCTTGTTGTGGAATAAGCTTGGGTTCGATAACAGGTCCTAGTCGATTTAATAGCACCCTCTCATAGACTTTATATAGATGACATAAGAGGGAGATTGGTCGATAATTCCTGGCATTGGAGGCATCTTTACCAGGTTTTAAAATGGCAATGATCTTAGTTTTCCTCCATGCTCTGGGAATCTGTTTGTGTGCCAAGCATTGATTGTAGAATTTCAAAAGCCAGTTTTCAGCTTTGGCCCCCAAGTGTTTGATTTGCTCCATCATCAGGTCATCTAGGCCAGGTGCTTTACCAGTCTTACATCACTTGATGGCTTCTCTGAGTTCTTTCAGGTTTAGAGGAGAAGACAACTGGTGGGTTTCAAGTTCTGGCACTCTGTTGATTTTCATCTTTATTCTACTGTGGTTGGTTTTCCCATTCTGAATTAGCTGGTGAGCTATCTGGTCTGGTGTCACGTTTGCGTGTCCAGGGTTGACCAGAGGGTCACTATCCAGGCGTCTCAGCAGTTGCCAGGCTTTTCGGCTACTCTTGGACATTTCAAGGTTCTCAAGCAGCTCTATCCAACGGTCTTTCTTAGCATTAGCTAAGGCTGTAGATAGTTTTTGACCTGCTGCTATAGTCCCATCACTGTATGGATTCTCTTGAAATAGTCTGAGATATTCTTGTAGCTGATTTAGTGATTCTTCGTTTAGGCCTGGTAGATAGCTTGTGCGACAGCCTCTAGGGATTGAGAGCCTTGAGGATCTTTTCACAGCTTCTACAAACAGGTCATAATTTTCTATAGAAGGTTCTATATCAGAAATAGCAGCTTCCATGGTCTCTGTAAACTTTGTCCAGTTAGCTTTATTGAAGTTATATCTTCTGCGGAATGGGACACTTTTTGGTCTTACAGCTGCATATGCTACGCAGCGTATTGGTCTGTGTTGTGTGTTAGGTATTGGGTTTAATACCCTTTTGACGCATTGGTGGCTTATGCTTTCCTTTACAAAAATCAGATCAGGGTTATAACCACGCTTCCATCGGCCGCTATTGAAAGATGGTGGTAATTTACTGTCATGGAGGAGGCTCATTCTACTATTGTCGGCCTACGTTAGAACTGCTTCGCCATTTCTATCATCTTCGTCATAGCCCCAGACACAGCTATGGCTGTTGAAATCTCCCACAACAAAATGGGCTTCATGACTGTGGCAATTGGTTGGGGGTGTAAAATAGAAATCAGCCCCAGGTGGTTTATAGAGTGATGATACAGTGCAACTATCAAGTTCCACAGATAAGATTTCAATGTTGTTCACTTCTGTGAGGGAAGTTGCAGAGATTGCTACACCAGATTGTACAAAAATGGCACTGCCATATTGCCTGTGAGGTCGTTCCACTGCCAGTTTAGGTCAGCAAATTTAACAATTCAACTGTTTAACCTGTTACACCACCATGACCCTTTTTAGTAGGGTTGATGGGAGTTGCCATCCATCCTACACCTCCATTTCCAGCTTTACATACAGAAATTGAATGTTGAACTAGTATTGAATTAAGATTGTGGGCAAAAATACTCCCTTTGTCTACTTGAATCTGTAGAGGCAAAGAGAGCATCAACTGTAAAGACTGGTACTGCTGTCTTTTTGTTCTTGAAGCTCCTTATACACAAAAAAACCCACGTTATACCCATAGACACCTCAGCTCCCCATCCTACTCTCAAATATCTCCATTTACTTCTGCAATCCCTTCCAAAATAGCAACAAGAAATGATAATCATCATTTGTCACAATTTTGAGAGGGACTATAGAGAAAAACAAAAGCATTTGGACTTGATGTGAGGGTGATGGGGCTTGCTGGAGAGAGAAAGTCACCTCCTCGTAGTTTTCTACCGCTTGGTTTGATCACAAAAGGCTTCAGACATTTTATGGGCTTGGGGATTTCAAAACATAGAACAGAAAGTCCCCTTCCACCGTCATTGAAGGAAAATGCCATATTCTCTAAGAAATGTTTAGCAAGAGGGTGACCAAACTAACATTCATCCACTGAACCATGTAATAAATTTCAGCTGTCTCTGCAAGTACTTTTTATGTTCCAGGCAGCAAATCTCATCCTTAGTCATTTCTGAACCATTGCAAATCATCAAAATACAGGAAGAGTCCAAGTGTTGCTCCCGTGAGTCATAGCTGGAGAAGAGGATGTTTGTAAATAGAAAAACCATACAGTGAATGTACAATTCCAGCCTTGCTCTTATATTGCAGAATTAGATCTGCCAAATTCAGTTCTTCGTATCATTTTCTAGAAAGGACCTGTTTTTGCATGCCGAAAGTCCATTTCTGATTGACATTAAAAGGTAAAAGTTTCCCCTGACGTTAAGTCCAGTCATGTCTGACTCTGGGGGTTGGTGCTCATCTCCATTTCTAAGCCGAAGAGCTGGTGTTGTCCGTAGACACCTCCAAGGTCATGTGGCCGGCATGACTGCATGGAGCGCCATTACCTTCCCACCGGAGCGGTACCTATTGATCTATTCACATTGGCATGTTTTCAAACTACTAGGTTGGCAGAAGCTAGAGCTAACAGCGATTGCTCCTGCCGCTCCCGGGGTTTGAACCTGGGACCTTTCGGTCTAGATACTCATTAAAAACAGATGGGGAACATGTGGACCAATGATGTAATTAGACTGCAAATAACATCATCCTTTGCTATTACTCTTGCTACTTGGGGCTTACGAGAGTTTTAGCCCCATATCATTTGTAGATCTTCATGTTCTCCATCTGTGTAGTAGAGTGAATGTGAAGAACATGAAACACATCTGGAAACATCTATGGGCAAACTCTTCTAGGGCTGCCAATACTTTTTTGACTTTCAGAGAACTACCCCTCCCCATTTTTCCCCTTAATATGAAGGTTGCAGGAAAACATACAGTCTTGCCTCAACAAGCAGCAAATACCAGAAGGTTTGATTGGAAAGATTCCATGTTGAGAAACATATTGGTTATGGAATAACAGGCAGTATGAGTAAGGATCATGTTGCATTGCATTTACAAAGCTTAATTCCCTGGAATGCAAAGATCCTTTGCAAATACTACCTATGACCCAACCTTCTGTTTCTGTATGGATGGGAGATTTAAACATTTTGAAATAAATGATTGCAGTGTTCTCAAAATGATGCCAAAAACTGTTTGTTCTTTTACTTTAAAATTTAGAGACTTTGTATCTGTATGAGAGCATTTTGAGCACAAACGGAGACCTGCTCTTCAAAAGTGATTTGAGTATAGGCTGCAATTCCTGATGGCAAGAAATCTCTGCCCATGTTCAAGTGGTGTTTTCTTTATTATATTTATTCCATATAATAATAGAAATGGGGGTTCTAAATACTCTAAAGAAAGCATGGGCAAACTTTGGCCCTCCAGGTGTTTGGACTTTAACTTCATACCGGCTATTAGGAATTATGGAAGTTGAAGTCCAAAACACCTGGAGGGCCAAAGTTTGCCCATGTCTGGTTTAAAATCATCATATCTCAGAAACTAAGAAGTGCTAGCTCTGGTCAGTACTTGAATTAGAGACTGCTAACCAATATCAAGTGTTGTAGGCTGTTTCAGAGAAAGGAACAGCCTACAATCCCAGAACGGATTCGTTATGCTGTTGACACGAATTTCATCAGCTCTCATTTCAGGCAGCAACGGGAGCTGATGAAATTCATGTCAATAGCATAATGAATCCATTCTGGGTTTTGATCCAAATTTAAAGGAACTTAGGGTGGGATCTCAATATACTTTTCCCCATCCTAACCCTGCCAGTGGAAGGTACAATGCATTCATGTGAATATGAGTAAGAAAGCAATTCTTTTATCATCAGAACATAGACCAAGGAATGACTAAGTCCTCTGAGTTAAAGATGCAGTTAATCAGTCACTTGGGAACAAGGGAGGAACGCCCTGTTGCCGGAAATTAAACTAAGTATAGAAAACAGAAAAAGTGATGGCTTTAAAGGGCCTTTAAGGTTATGTTTTGCATAGTCAACAGCCAGGAACCCACAAATCTGGCTTAATCATTATATCAAGATAACTAACAAAAATGAGAGATTTGGCCAAGCTGAGGTATTTTCTCTAGGAATTTTCCATCATGCTGAACATGTTTATTATGTCTGTGAGTGCTAAATGTGATAGTTAAATGGGACATTCAGGAGCAGCGTACCTCCCCGTGCCAGTTGCTTGGGTACAATAGGGATTGTTATTCCTTTTGATGTCTTACCTTCTCTGCCTGGCAATTGTAGCCTGACCACTGTTACAAAGAGGTTCCTGGCACAACATTTTAGAGGACAACTTTCAGAACCGGCAACTGGGACTGCTGATCTCAGCAATGAGGGGCAAAACCATGAGTTTACATCCGAGTAAGAAATGTCACATTTATAAGAAACCGTATAACACTTAAAATAACCAAGCCATTGGGTCATCTAATTTCACTCCAGGGTTCTTTGTGTGCCCATCAAGGATAAACCAAATTGTTTCCCCAATGCAGTCCAGAAGGCATTGTTGCAATGTTTTTTGTTCCCTTTGCCCAATTTAGGACTTTTCCTAAAATTAATTCATGTAAACAAAGCAAATTTGTTATGCATAAAGCTTGTGATTGAGATTGTTCCTGGATCAAAGCAAGGGCCTATGCAATCCATGAGGTCGAGACCTTCCTTTTTGCTTCCTTTAGATGTGTTTATCCATATTCAGAAATGCTTTAAGTTCATTATCATCCTCGCTGTCCAACTATTTTGCTTTCTCCTCTCAGTCTTGGACTTAGCTACGAGTCATTAGAAACAGACAAATTCATGGCAAAAGCTGTAGAAAGCCACATTGAATGCTGTTGCTAGCTCATAGCTTGAGATTAATATAGGCAACAGCTTGACAATGTATGAGAGTGGAGGTTTTTTTTAGCAGTGTATGCAACTATCATGAAGTTGTCTCTGGTTAACCATTGACCAGAAACAAAAAGATGTACTTCCAGACAGGGTCACAGCTCAGTGAACTAGAACACCTGCATTAAAAACAGAAACCTGGGACTTTCAGAAGTCAACATAATTGTGTCATTCATTTTTGGAAACTTCCCAAAATGGAGACCAGTCGGAAAACAACATTGTTGTTGATGTTAGTTGCCATTGAAAATGTATGGCAATTAACATCATCGGAAGCCAAGCTCTATGAGGAATGGCCGAGGGAGCTTGAGGGGAGACATGATAGCCATATATTGAAATGTTTGAAAGGATATCACATTGAGGAAGAAGAAAGCTTGTTTCTGCTGCTTTGGAGGCTAGAACACAATGGAGTGATGGATTCAAATTGCAGAGAAAAAAGATTCCATCTAAACATTAGGAAGAACTTCTTGAAGTTAAGAGCTGTTCAGCAGTGGAATATGCAGCCTAGGAGTGTGGTGGAGTTTCCTTCTCTAGAGGTTTTTCAATAGAGGCTGGATGGTCATCTGTTGGGGATGCTTTGATTGTGTGTTCCTGCTTGACATGATTGGGTTGGACTGGGTGGCCTTTGTGTTCTTGTCCAACTCTTATGATTCTGAGATACCTCCATGACTCTTCATCTTCATGTCTTTCAAACTCAAACTTTTTCTGCCACAGAGCCCTTTTGGAAGCAAGTTTCTCATGGAGCACCAAGAAATGTTTATATATTATATGGACAAACCTTGTAATAATTAATAATAATAATAATAATAATAATAATGACAAAACCATTGATCATATCCTCAGCTACTGTAAGAAAATTGCACAGACAGACTACAAACAGAGGCACAACTATGTGGCCCAAATGATTCATTGGAACTTATGCCTCAAGTACCACCTCCCTGCAGAAAAGAACTGGTGAGATCACAAACCTGCAAAGGTCGTGGAAAATGAACATGCAAAGATACTGTGGGAATTCTGAATCCAGACTGACAAAGTTCTGGAACACAACACACCAGACATCACAGTTGTGGGGGAAAAAAGGTTTGGATCATTAATGTCGCCATACCAGGTGACAGTCGCATTGACGAAAAACAACAGGAAAAACTCAGCCGCTATCAGGACCTCAAGATTGAACTTCAAAGACTCTGGCAGAAACCAGTGCAGGTGGTCCCGGTGGTGATGGGCACACTGGATGCCGTGCCAAAAGATCTCAGCCGGCATTTGGAAACAATAGACATTGACAAAATTACGATCTGCCAACTGCAAAAGGCCACCCTACTGGGATCTGCGTGCATCATCCGAAAATACATCACACAGTCCTAGACACTTGAAAAGTGTTCGACTTGTGATTTTGTGATACGAAATCCAGTATATCTATCTTGTTTGCTGTGTCATACAATAAAATAATAATAATAATAATAATAATAATAATAATAATAATAATAATAATAGGAGCAACCCCAGGGGCCATCAAGTCCAGCCCCTTCTGCCATGCAGGAAAAGCACATTCAAAGCCATCCAGCCATGGCTTCCTTGATTGAGTCCATCCACCTGGAAAGTGGTCTTCTTTTCTTTTTGCCTTCTACCTTACCAAACATTACTGCTTTTCAATATATTCATGTCTCTTAAAGACATTACAAATGTATTATCTCAGGCAAGGAAGGAATGGCCCAGAGTTTGCAAGAACTGAGCAGGGCTGTTGTTGACTAGAGCTCTTGGAAATTTCTCATAGGATCACCATGCCTCTGACGAGCAACAAAAATAATACAGTCAACAATTAGTATCTATGTTGGATTGGTTTCAAGAGTGCCACCCATACTGGTAATAAAAACACACACATGCAGAAGTCTGTCTTTAAAATGGCATCCATAAGCCCTAAGAGGAGTGCATTCTTCAGGCTTCCCTGCCTCCAGTGACCATGCCAGGAAATGCCAGAGAGCAGCTGGTCGGCTCCTGAGAGGTGTGGGATCCTGAAGAATGGCTTTTTCTCGTCATCTTCATGGCTGTCCTATGCCACTTTTAATAGGGATTCAGGTCAAGGCAAAATTAGACTTCCACGTCCCTATTAAAAATGGCATATGACAGTTTCGGAGATGGTTGCAAGCCACACCAGCTGCCTGCTCTGACTTTGCAAAGGAATCCCACCACCTCCGAGGAAGAAGAGGATAGTTGGTGCGTTGTGTGCATTTGAATCTGCAGTGGGCTCAAATCATGGATTGTGAGCCTGTGGAAACTGGGAGTCCATGTACACAAAATTCTTGGAATTGATCCAAAGGTAGATTTCATTTATGGAGCCATTCTGGAAAAGGCTGATCCGTATGAACAGCAATCCCCTTTCAAACCACCTTTGTCTCTGAAAAAGCTTATCATGCAGTCCCAGACTCGAGGCTACACCAAAGTCTGCAGTGTTTAGATACTAAGTTGAATGTGGTATCAGCTTTTCTGAGTAAAAGTTGTTGAATCCTTCTGTTCCTCAAAAAGCTCAAGAATTCATGTTCCGTCTTTCCTAGAAGGAAAACTGACATCTGAGAAAATGCCACCATCCTTCATGCAGGAACAACACACACAGAGAGGATTTTCTTGGAAAATATTTCTCAAACTTTGGCCCTTCAATTGTTTTGCTCCCCAACATACAAATAACTCAAATGGCATGGGAAATAGAGATTCTGGGAGTTAAAATGGAAGTCCAAAGATGGCCATCAATGTATTGCTCTACAGCATGATGGTAGATAGCAAGCTCAATACATGAGAGCCAAGAGGAATGAGAAAAGGACAGACTGTAGGCCAGGGGTCCCCAAACTTTTTATATAGGGGGCCAGTTCACGGCCTCGCAGACCGTTGGAGGGCCGGACTATAGTTTTACAAAAACTGTGAACAAATTCCCATACACACTGCACATACCTTATTTTGAAGTAAACAAACGAAACGGGAACAAATACAGCCTCAATGTTAATAATCATTATCATCATATCATCACCATAATAATAATAAAAATAATAAAGAGGGTTGGAAGAGACCCCTTGGGCCATTTAATCCAACCTCCTTTTGCCTTTGTGCTCCAAAAGCACAAGCAAAGCACCCCTGACAGATGGCCTCCCAGCTTCAATATTATTATTATTAATAATAATACATCACATAGTCCTAAACACTTGGGAAGTATTCGACTTGTGATTTTGTGAAATTAAATCTAGAATATATATCTTGTTTGCTGTGTTATACTGTGTCTTTGTGTCAACAACAACAACAACAATAATACATCACACAGTCCTAAATGCTTGGGAAGTGTTCGACTTGTGATTTTGTGAAATGAAATCCAGCAAATCTATCTTGTTTGCTGTGTTATACTGTGTCTATGTGTCAATAATAATAATAATAATAATAATAATAATAATAATACATCACACAGTCCTAAACGTTTAGGAAGTGTTCGACTTCTGATTCTGTGAAATGAAATCCAGCATATCTATCTTGTTTGCTGTGTTATACTGTGTCTTTGTGTCTATTATTATTATTATTATTATTATTATTATTATTATTATTATTATTATTATTTATCCGCCACCGCGGGGGCCGGATAAATGGCTTCGATGGGCCGCATGTGGCCCCCGGGCCTTACTTTGGGGACCCCTGCTGTAGGCCATGAGTGAACTTCAAAGTACCCACCACCACTCACACCAATTTGGGCATGTTTTTAGGAAATATTTTAGGTTGGGGAAAATTACTCCCATAAACCCTACTCCATAAAAGCAATTCCTATATAACTGGCCATGCTTCTGAAGTTTGGAAAGGACCAAGTGTTGCCCCTAGGCTCCATCCCTTCCATAGAACAAGCTCCCAGATGTGTTACTGAAGGCTTTCATGGCCAGAATTACTGGGTCGCTGCAAGCTTTCCAGTCTGTATGGCCATGTTCCAGAAGCATTCTCTCCTAACATTTCCCTACATCTGTGGCAGGCATCCTCAGAGGTTGTGTGGTTTGCTGGAAACTAATCAAGTGGGGTTTATATATCTGTGGAATGTTCAGGATGGGAGAAAGAACTCTTGTCTGTTTGAGGCAAGAGTGAATGTTGCCATTGGCCAGCTTGATTAGCATTGAAAAGCCTTGCAGCTTCAGAGCCTGGCTGCTTCCAGCTTTTGTTGTTTGTTTGTTTTGGAGGGGGGGGGGGAATAATATTCTCATCAGGCTAATACACTTTGTAAGTTGTAGTCCAACGAAATAACTTTTCCATCACTTGGAAATGGGAAACACTCATTATGCTGGATCATAATTCTGTTGAAATTAGAAATTCAGTGTTTCTCTTCATTTGGTTTTATCCAAGTTAAAACTGCATTCTCTGTATTCCCCAAGAAGAGAGAAAATATAAACACATTAATTCCTGGGTTGCTGAGTTTTTCGGGCTGTATGGCCATGTTCCGGAAGCATTCTCTCCTGACGTTTCGCCCACATCTATGGCAGGTATCCTTGGAGTTTGTGAGGTGTTGGAAACTAGACAAGTAGGGTATATATATCTGTGGAAGGAGGCTGCTGTGAATGTTCCAACTGGCCAGCTTGATTAGCATTGAAAATCCTTGCCGCTTCCAAGCCTGGCCGCTTCCTGCCTCGAGGAATCCTTTGTTAGGAGGTGGTAACTAGCCCTGATTGTTTCACATCTGGAATCCCCGTTTCCAGATGTTTTGCAAGTGACTCCCCAGGGAGCACAATCTATATACAGTAGAGTCTCACTTATCCAAGCCTCGATTATCCAAGCCATTTTTGTAGTCAATGTTTTCAATATATCGTGATATTTTGGTACTAAATTCGTAAATACAGCAATTACAACGTAACATTACTGCGTATTGAACTACTTTTTCTGTCAAATTTGTTGTATACCATGTTTTAGTGCTTAATTTGTAAAATCATAACTTAATTTGGTATTTAATAGGCTTCTCCTTAATCTCTCCTTGTTATCCAACATATTCGCTTATCCAACGTTCTGCTGGCCCGTTTATGTTGGATAAGTGAGACTCTACTGTATATATAAATGTAATGTGCATAATTAGGACCGAGTTAACAATAAAACCACTGGGCCAAATCACACCAAATTTGGCCAGAATACTCATTACTTTCCAAGGAGTCACGTTGCAGCGTCAAAGCTAGTCAATATGAAAAAGGTTACCTTGAGGTGGCAAAGAGGGAAGTGCTACATTTCCCAAAGTTGCATCAGACTGGAGGTTGTGTAATCCTTCCAAGTACAGTACTGACTCCCAGCCAAGTCAAGGGAGACTGCGCCAAGTTCAAGGAATGCAGAAAAAGCCTTCCCTATTTTGTCAGGTTACAGCAGGCATGGGCAAAGTTTGGACCCTCCAGATGTTTTGGACTCCGACTCCTACCATTCCTAACAGCCTCAGGCCCTTTCCTTTTCCCCCTCAGCCGCTTAAGCGGCTGAGGGGGAAAAGGAAAGGGCCTGAGGCTGTTAGGAATGGTAGGAGTCGGAGTCCAAAACATCTGGAGGGTCCAAACTTTGCCCATGCCTGGGCTACAAGGATCGACACTGTAAAGACTTTGTCAACACGTTGTTTTGTTCCCCAAGTTTTCTGAAATTAAGAAAAATTCAAGCCACACACTGTTTAAAAGGCTGCTCAGGCTTTATTAGTTTCCATAGACGAGTACAAAATACAAAAAAAAAAGGAGAGAAAAAGAGAAAGCGTTATCAAGGCTTTGTTGGAAAAAAAAAAAAGAGACGTAGTTGAATTTACCAAAATAATAATTAAAAAAAAAACAAAAAGAGTAGAAAAGATGGTGTATAGAAGGTTTGTTTGGTGTTTTGTTTTTTTAAGTTGGCATTTCTGTTTTTATAAAAACCTACGTCTAAAGTGGTACTCGAGGCAGCCTATATCTAACTCTACGGGGAGGGGGAGTGGAAAATGGACTCTGACTCCTAGCCTTCCAAGTCAGAAGGGCCAGCCGGCGGGCCATCAGCCTCCTCACGCGGTGGGACCGGCGCTGGGCTTGCTGGGCTCGCTGGCATGACGCTTCCTCATTAGTTCCTGAGCCAGGTCACATGTGATCGTGCCGTGTGCCACCTGGAAAGTGCCTGAGCTGCAGGGACAGATTGGAAGCGGAAGGGAGAGAAGGGGAGCAAGAACACGCAATGGGTTAGATAGCATCCTTGATAAATCAGACATCAATGCCTTTAGCCCAGTAGTGACCAACCTGTGCCCCCACAAGTGGTTTTGAACTTCAGCTTCCACAATTCCTGGCCATTGGACAAGCTGGATAGGGCAGTTGGAGGCCTAAACGTCTGGAGGGGTACAGGTTTGACACCTCTGTTCTAGCCCATCTCCATAAGGAAGTTCTTCCAATCTTCCAACAAACATTATTAGCACAACAAAAGCATAGAATAGCTGTGATTCCCACAGTCTAGTTCTCCAGGTGTTTTGGATTTAAAGTCCCAGGTGCCTTGGCCAATGATCAAGAATTCTGGGAGCTGAAGTCCAGATTTGAAGAAACGACACACTATAATAATAATAATAATAATAATATTTTTATTATGACACAGCAAACAAGATAGATATGCTGGATTTCATATCCAAAATGAAATGCCAAAAGATCTCAGCCGGCATTCGGAAACAATAGGCATTGACAAAATTACAATCTTCCAGCTGCAAAAGGCCACCCTACTGGGATCTGCACGCATCATCCGAAAATACATCACACAGTCCTAGACACTTGGGAAGTGTTCGACTTGTGATTTTGTGATACGACATCCAGCATATCTATCCTGTTTGCTGTGTCATACAATAACAATAATAATAATAATCCTAGACACTTGGGAAGTGTCCGACGTGTGATCCAATACAACAGCCAGCAGAGTGTCTGCTGTGGACTCATCTTGTGTTTCAAATAATAATAATAATAATAATAATAATAATAATAATAATAATAATAATAATAATAATAAGGTTTGGATCATTGATGTTGCCATCCCAGGTGACAGTCGCATTGAAGAAAAACAGGAAAAACTCAGCCGCTATCAGGACCTCAAGATTGAACTTCAAAGACTCTGGCAGAAACCAGTACAGGTGGTCCCGGTGGTTATCGGCACATTTGGTGCTGTGCCAAAAGATCTCAGCCGGCATTTGGAAACAATAGACATTGACAAAATTACAATCTGCCAACTGCAAAAGGCCACCCTACTGGGATCTGCGCACATCATCCGAAAATACATCACACAGTCCTAAACACTTGGGAAATGTCAACTTGTGATTTTGTGATACGAAATCCAGCATATCTATCTTGTTTGCTGTGTCATACAATGTCGTTGTGTCAATAATAATATAATAATAATCCTAGACACTTGGGAAGTGTCCGACATGTGATCCAATACAACAGCTAGCAGAGTGTCTGCTGTGGACTCATCTTGTTGTGTTTCCAATAATAATAATAATAATAATAATAATAATAATAATAATAATAATAATCCAGCATATATATCTCATTTGCTGTGTCATACTGTGTCTTTGTGTCAATAATAATTCAGTAGAGTCTCGCTTATCCAATGTTCTGGATTATCCAACGCAGTCTGCCTCCTGGCCGTAGTCACAGCTGTTTCTCTAGGCAGCAAGGACTGAACTTGTTACAGATTTAACTGCCCACAATGTTGTTACTGTAAGTTCATTTTATGCAATTCTATCTTTATTTGTAGTCAATTTGTTAGTAGTCAATGTTTTTGTAGTCAATGTTTTCAATACATTGCAATGTTTTGGTGCTAAATTCGTAAATACAAGAATTACTACATAATGTTACTGTGTATTGAACTGCCTTTTTATCAATTTGTTGTAAAACATGTTTTGGTGCTTAATTTGTAAAATCATACTGTAATTTGACGTTTAACAGGTTTTTCCTTAATTATCCAACATTTTCACTTATCCAATGTTCTGCCGGCCCATTTATGTTGGATAAGTGAGACTCTACTGTAATAATAAATCTTTATTTGTATTCCACTTTTCTCCCTAAAGCAGGACCCAAAACCACTCACAACATTGTGTAAAAGACAATATAAAACAATTTACACATATAAAACATAACCTATCAAACAATTATACAATCGGAGATAAGTATACATATTTAAAAACATTCATTTAATACAGTGGTTCCCAACATGTGGTCCACGGACCACCAGTGGTCCGCAAGAACTAAAATACAATCCATGGCCTCACTGTTACTACTATGGATAATAACACAGCCCAACCAAAAACATTTTTTTTCTTATTGTCTTCATTTTTAGGGGTGTTCCTGGGGTTATTTGGGGTGCTGATTCAGAAAATTGCATTGGGTAGACCACATCAGTTTTAGATTATTAAATATGGTTTTCTGTGGGCGAGCAGATGGTGACTACTAGATGTTCTGTATCAGAAACTAGAGCTGATGTGATCTATCCAATGCAGTTTGTCCATGCCTGGTCTAGTGTCTTACCAAACGACAAACTCTGTAACCCCATAAGACGGAAACATGGTAATTAAATTGCTATAACTGGGTAGTGTGATTTTCCTTCCCACTTCAGCCCACTGCCACTTACTTCTCTGGGGATTCCGATACAGTTGTCATGATTGGATGAGTCGGTTTTCCAAAGAAGAAGCTCGCCCACCAGTGTCCAGGATCAGACTTGGGAAGACCTGTACAAAGAAAGAACCTCTGATAATCAGCTCCCACAAAATCTATTAGCAATGAAAAGTTAGAGCCAGTTCACATTACATATCAGCAAAGTTGTTTCTGCTGCAATATGTAGTCACCCATTGATTATTGGAAGGTTTCTTATATAGCATTGCTCTCTGAAATGCCCAGTCCAGTCTGAGGTTTTCCAAGACTAAATTCATAAACTCATTATAACATAACTAGACCCATGATGGAAGAGAATAGTTTATCTAACCCCATATTCTGTTTACACAATGGCCAGTGCGTTTCTTCTGGGATGCCTACCAACAGGACTTTACTGTAACTGCACACGCCATTTTTTGGCTTCCCAGCAACATATACATACATACTTCCTGTGTTACTAAAACAGATAAATCCACCATGACTATTAGACCCTAATAGCTTTGTCCTTCATCAATGTATTCAAATCCTATTTTTAAAAGTTGCCAGCCATCGGTACATCACATGGCAATGAGTTCTATAATTTGATCATCTGCTATACAATACCGAGTGCGTACTTGTGCCTTCGAGGCCCAAATACCTATTGAACTTGGAAGGTGAGCAGGACCAAACTAGGTGCTGTAGCCTGAAATTCAGAAAACTGACGAAACCACAGCTGAAAGTGTATTGCTTAAAAAACCCCAAGAAATTCATGATGTAATTCAGAACCTTTTAGCTCCCAATATATATATGATAATCAGTTCAGTTCAATGAGTTTGACTGGATAAGTTGGTTATCAACACAAAATATTAAATAATAATAAACTTTATTTATATCCTGCCCTATCTCCCTAAGGGTGTATTCAAAAGTACACACAAGATGCAGGAGAAAGCATTGCCTATAAGCCACTTGCAATTCCAATGGCTGATCCCAGGTTAGTGGACTGAATACTGGACTAGGACTCTGGGAGACCGGGTTCAAATCCCTGCTTGGCCATGGAAATCTAATGGGTGACCTTCAGCAAGTCATTCACCCTCAGAGGAATGCCAAGGCAAACCTTCCCTGGACAAATGCTGCCTAGAAAATACCATTATAGGGTGCTTTAGCCTTGATGAAAGTTGGAAATGAACTGAGGCTTAGCCCAGATACTGACCTGGATGATGCGGGATGACTTCCCCAGAGTACTCTGCACTTCCACAGGAGCTGTTGCTGGAAGTGGAACCCAGACGCCCTGCAAGATGCAATACATCCTGTTAGAGACCCAAGCCAACATCGCCTGGAGACAATATAGAGTCCTTCTGTTATACTCCAGAAAAGATTGCAGTTATGCATGTTCCCAAGCCACTTAAGCAAAAGGCACCCACAATAAAAATAAATAAATCTGAGGAGCTCAAAGTCAGAACGAAGCAAATAAGGCGCTCATAACACTGCCGTGATAGTTGAAAACTTTCTTCAGAGGTAGCAAATGTTCACTGAGTTCCCCTCAAAAAATAGAAAAGAGCAAACTGAATCAAGACCCTCAGAAACCCACTGCCAAGAGGATAATACTTCAACTTGGAATTGTGAAGTACTGTGACACCCAGCATTCCTCACTACTGTTGTTGGAAGTTGCAGCCCAACAACATCTGGATGGGTACAGAATTCCCACTACTTTTTAAAAGCTGTTATAGAATATGACTTTTAAGCTAACCTTTGTTTTAAGTTACTGTTTTAAGCTGCCTTGGATCCCATCCTAGGAGGGTAGTGTATACATATTCGATCAATACAAAAAGCAGCCTGAAGATAAACACACTCAATGCAAGGCAGCCTTCTATGGTGTTTTGACATTTGCTTCTCCAAACTTCTGGCAACTCTCCTTCTGGCTGAAGCAGAACAATTAAAACAAAGGGCAGTGCTTTTGTTCTAGCAAATAAATAAGACAGGGAGGGTGTTGGGATGGAATGAAATACAAGCAAAGAAAAGCTTCTTTGTCTTGAGGATGGAAAACCAAGGAGATCCTTTAAATGCCCAACAGCTTCTGACTCTAAAATGTCCACACAAAGCGTTTTTTTGCTGTCCTAGCATTGTACTCTGAAGGTTTTGTATGTACAATTTAGAGCCAATGTGCTGTAGTAGTGTGAGCATGGATTACAAGCCTGAAGACGAGGGTTCAAATTCCAAACGGCCCTGGAAAACTACTGGCCGATGGGTTTGAGTATATAATTCTACGGATGCAGAATGTGACTGCTCAAGAGGAATCCAGCCAGTAAGTCTGAGGATTCCCGTTGGAAATCACAGGCTCTTGCACATTGTTGGCAATGAATTGCAGTTCTCAGAAGAGGAGGTGGAGAAGAATCTGGAGAGTCCGTTTCTCCACTTTCAGATGAATGCATCAGGTCTTTGAGATCAGAGACAGAGAAACAAGGACATTTTGCAAAGAGGCCTCATCTCTTCATAAAAATACAAACTTTCTTTAGCAAAGCCATTGGATATGGTCTTTTAGGAACTGGTTCCTAGGCCATGCAAGTAGCTCTCAAGGCCACTGCTCTGAGCAAGCCAAGTTCCAAGTTGTATAAATAAGGAATAAGCTCATCAGATATTCCTCCAGATTTTGTTTGATTGCAAGTTCCAGAAGTATTATTTATTTATATTTATCCCGCTTTTCTCCCATGGGTGGGACTCGCAGTACAACTAATGGTGAGAAATACTGAGAAATATAATGGAAGATCTAGAGGACCAGAAGATTCTCATCCACTGCTCTCAACTGAGCTCTAAAGTGAGTACCTAGCTTGTGTTTGGAAACCTCTAAAGCAAGCATGTGCAAACTTCAGCCCTCCAGGTGAAGAGCTGCCGGCTGTTAGGAATTGTGGAAGTTGAAGTCCAGAACACCTGGAGGGCCCAAATTTGCCCATGGCTGGTCTCGATACTGTAAAGGCCTAAGAAACTGTTCTTGCCATAGGAAAGGTTCTCCTGATGCCTCCAGTAATTTGAAGTGGGACAGGGATCCACTCTGTTATTACTCTGATGTTTTAAAACATACAACCAGCTTTCCATGTTCACTGGAATTGAGGGTGCAGAACCCCAGCGGAAGTGGAAAAACTGAACAAAAATATTTATTTTATATGAAAGAATGCTTCTTTAGGAATCTTTATGTCCTCCAACATGATTTTACAATCAAGTTCTGCTGGATATTGACAACAAAGCTGTACTGGAGGACCTGGAGACTCATAAACAGATCATATTTATGATCAAATATGCAAAAGCTGAATCTGCAGATATGGAGAGCTGAATGTACTTCTTTATGGCTAGAGACAGTATAGAGTAAGGATGTATTGCAATGGGACTCAGTGCCCTGCTTGGCCTTGAAAATCCACACTCTCAACCCCAGAAAAAACTCCAATTGGTTCACCTTAGTGTTGATGTAAGCCAGAAATGACTCGAAGGTACACAAAAACAGCAATTATTTTACAAACAGCATTCCAGAACACCAAAGTGACAGTATTTTACAGAAGGAACACCTAAAATGCTATTCTTCCTCAACTTTGGTCATCTAAACCTTCCCAGTGGTTACTCTGGTTTCTTAATTTGGCCAGATAATTCACCAAATGACAAATTGCTCCTAGACTTAGCTTTTTGGCAAATATAATGAAGCCGAAATCCCAACTGCCAAAAATACTAAAAACTTTTGGATTTCAAAGTGCCTGTCAACACAGGAACTCCTTGTATTTTGGGCATGGCAAATCACAAGAGATTTCCAGAGATCAGAATACGTGGAGGAGCAAAGGTTGAGAATCTCTGGCCACAGGAATGTAAATATTTAACAATTTCATCCTTGGGTGCGAGGACAATTTCCACAGCTGCCCCACTGCTTTGGAACAACTTTTTCTCAGCTGTTCTTCCCTAGTATTCAGAAATCCTAAAGTGTTTCGGGGGATTTCTTCTGTACAGAAATAGGTGTGGGTTTCAAGAGGGAATTGTGTGGATTTGGGTAAATAACACGCTTAGCCACCAAAATACAATTTAAAGATATCATATGAAATATTGCAGGGTTTGTAAAAAAAAAAAAAACCAAAAAAAAAACACCCACAAACTTTCATTTGGAAGTGATTCAGACAGAGGCTCTTCTCAAAAAGGCTGCTTTTCGTGCAATCAAAAGCAACTGAGAGAGGCAAGACAAGGCCATTTCCTTCTCACATATTGATTTAACTCAGTGCAGAAATCATGTGGTCCTCCAGAAGTCATTCAACTATCATTACAAGTATTCTTCCCTATTGGTTATGCCAATTAGGGCTGCTGAGACTTGCAAATCAATGTCATTTGGAGGGTCACGTGGTTTCCACTCCTGATATTAACACTGTCTGAACAAAAAAACAGAATTTACTGTCTTGGATCTCCAATAGTCACATTAGTACTAACGTAGAAGACAATTCTGCAGGCGAGTCTGTTCCAGACAAAACTGCAGTAATAAAATCAAGAGGTTTTGCTTTGGATAGAAATAGCAGTTGTTTACAGCCTAAATACTCTTTAAAGGCAGCAGATCCTGTTTGTTCTTAGACGTCAACCAGGCTCAGCCCTGGTTAATACTTGGTTGGAAGACCTGCAATAAATATCAGGTACTGTAAGCTGTATTTTAGAGGCAAAATTGCACCTTGCCTAAGTAAACAATGAAATTAATGGGGTTGCCATAAGCCAATGGACAACTTGAAGGCACATACACAATGCCTTCAAATTGGCCATGTTAATTTAATGACATTTTACTTGCCAGCATTGTATAAAAATGATAATGGACTGCCAATAATGAAGGCTCAGCTCAGCCCTACTAACCCAGATCCTCAAAGATGCCAAACACAAAAGCTGGCACAGGTAACATGCAAATAATAGCGTCTTTCTCGTCTTACTTCGGTAGTAGTCATGGGTTGCCACAAGTGAGCCGCTTGACGGGATTGCTGCCATGTTTCTTGATCTTTGTTCTTCAGCAAGTTGTAAACCCTGGGAGAGCAAATAAAGCCTGTTATCAGAAGGTGGGAAACACAGAATCATAGATTTGGAAGAGACCCATGGCCATCCAATCCAACCCCCTGCTATGCAAGAAAAGCACAATCAAAGCACCCCATACAGATGGCCATCCACCCTCTGTTTAAAAGACTCCAAGGAAGGAGCTTCCACTACACTTTGAGTCAAAGAGTTCCTCTGCTGAACACCTTTTACAGTCAGGAAGTTCTTCCTAATGTTCAAGTGGGATCTTCTTTCCTGTCATTTGAACCCATGGCTCCATTAAGTCCTAGTCTCCAGGGCAGCAGAAAACAAACCTGCTCCCTCTTCCTTATGACATGTAGAAAAGGTCAATCTGAATGGGCATATTTGCTATTCTGCATTTTAGGAAAGACATGAGACATACATATGCCTTTACCTTGCACAGAACCTTCACCTGAACACCCCTCAATAGGTGGAGAACTAGACCCAAAAAGTTATATTTGCCACAAAGTCAGTTGTGTGTGCCGCACTCCAATTATGCCATATTTCTAATGAGTTGTAGGGCTATGAGGTAAGTGCACACTTCAATCGGAAACGTAGGGTAGAAGAAGATATAGTATGTATCACACTGTGTCTGGCCATTTCAGGTTAACAGTTTTCCCACATGGTTATATATGATCCCATGGTTCAGTTTACAAATGATCAGCATTTGGAGAATGGTGCCTGCACGGGAGGATCTAGAAATTGCGAGGGAGGTGTTCAGAAGCACGACTTTGTCAACTCCTGGCAGAAGCTGATTCACACTGGAGGATCTAGACATTCCTAGAGAACAGTCTAATCAAATCCCTAAATAATCAAATCTGAAAAATCAAACCTGTTTGAGATTACATGTGTGCACAAACGCATCAACCAAAAAAAAGGGGGCCACTACAAATAGACAATTGGATGTCAAGGGACATAACATGGAACCAGCTCAGACAAATCAAATCTTGAGGGACCTAAACTGCCTGCAATCCAATCAATCTCAATGAGGGAATAAGAAGTTGATAGTTGGCTTGGTTCAATCAATACAGTCTGTATTCATCACCCACTCCTGCATCCCTATCTAACCCTTTTGTTTGTTTCAAGCAATTAAGGAGAAATGAAGTAGAGGCAGAAGAAATACCCTGCTGTCCTAAAGCTAGCATCAATCTATTCTGAAGCCATTTAAGACTGCAAAGTGTAGATGATTTGGGAGAGAGGCAGAGTGTATCCCACAAAGCCAGAGAGAGCTATTGAAGATGAGTAGTTTGCTGGAATCTATCCATAAAGATTAGAAGCTAATGAAGGTTGCTTTTGTGCTGAAAGCAGCCAAGAGCAAATAATTCCAAGGTGGATTCGGAACCATCATGGTGCAGTGTTATGGATCCCCAATATATCAATTATATAGGTATTTTGGATTTCAGCTCTCAGAAGCCTCAGCCAGCTTAGCCAGAAACTCTGGGAACTGAAGTCCAAACCATCTGGAAGACCAAAGTTTGGGAACCATAGGCATTGGACTAAGTGAGACTAGGATTCAAAATTCAGCTTAGCCATGAAATCACAGGGTGACTTTGTGTAAAGGCAGGTGACGGCAAACAGCTGAATAAAATAGTACCAGGAAAGCCCTAGAGTAACCATTAGTTGGAGCTGACTTTGAAGACATGCAACCAAACAAAAGGTTGACTTTGCCTGTATGATTTCTTCTGTCATCAGAACAGCAATTCAAACAACCAGCCATTATTTTGTCTGAAGGCTTCTCCAAAACGCCAACAGACACTTTGCTCATAATTAGCATTTAGTTGTCTTGTTCTGCAAGACAGAAGAGAACTACCAGTTCCCAGGAGCCCTTTAATTAATAGAAGAGGGTTGCCTAACCGGTCTGGTCAAGGCCACAACATCCAACCTCAAGGGAAAAGTAGGTCAATGATGTGGAAGGAAGAAGGAGCTGGTCAAATGTAGGAACTCTTTCATCTGGCATTCCTGGGTGCTTTGCAACCAAATTATGCCTCTCCAGATGAGCAGAGATATTGGCATGGAATTTCCTATTCAGACAATTTGAGTTTCAATAACAAGCTCAATATCTTTGTGTATATATAATGTATAGTATTATATTTAATTAGGAGGCAAGAAAACATTGCAAGATCTTGCTCAAGATCCCCTTGTGTACGTAAATATGGCTGCATTAATCTAAGATGGTGCAATGGTTTGAGTGTTGGACTATGACTCTAGAGACACTGGGTTCAAATCCTTGCCCACTCATGAAGACCCACTGAGTGACCCTTAGCAAGGTATACACTCTCAGTCTCAGAGGAAGACAACTATAAACCTCTTTAGAACAAATTCTTCCTGGAAAACCCCTTGATAGACTGGCCTTGGAGTTCCCTTAAGTGGGAAATGACTTGAAGGTATACAACAATATGCTTTTTCATAGTATGGCCAAAGTAAAATAGGTTTTGGTTTTTCATCTAGACATATACAGATAGGTGTGTGTGTGTGCGTGCGCTACAATGCAAGGCCACTATTTCTATATTTCCTGCAATTTTGGTTCACTTTTAATATTACTACAGAATTTTTTATGTCTGTGTTCACCAAAAACAATCCCAATATAATTTTCCTTAAATTTGCTCTATATCAGAAATTACTTGAAGGCAAACAACAGTAGTCTTGAATAGTCACTACGCTACAGCTAGGAAAGCTTATTATTATTATTATTATTACAGAATATAGCTCCCAGAATCCACCAGATAACATGGCTACTTCGTGCCCTGTGTTTGTGTGCGCTCCTGAGCACAAAAGGCTAAAAACAACTTTTTCAAGCTCTGCAACGACAGAGGTAAACAACAACTCCAGAGCTTTTTAACATGCAGAAGACAATAAACCTCTTCTGCCTTGATCTCACCAAACTGGCGAGGAGATTCAGAAGGAAGACTCGTGCACAAGCATTTCGTGTTTTTAAAAGGTTCATGGCACTAAAGGAGTTAAGACTGCATACAGGAAACCAGAAATCTGGTTTATACCAGTCTGCAGACACACACACACCATTGACCTACTATTAGTAAAAGCGTGTCACACACCATCATTTCATTTCAAGTAGAAATCGTTTAAGAGCATATTAAATGTCAAAAAAGATATGCCGATTACAGAAGAACATGCTAAAGTTTCTTCTCCCAAGAGACAGAAGAGAGCTTCCGTATTTTTTTTTAATGTGGCAGCTTTTTTTGCACGGGAGAAAAAATTAGAACAGCAACTTCTTTGTGTGCTTTCTTTCAACTGCCTGTGGGTGGAAAGATCTTCAACTCCTTTGTCTTCCTTGTTGCAGAGTTCTTACATCTATAGTGTGTGTGTGTGCAGTTTCAGGGGGTGGAGAGAAAATCTTGCTGGAAAACTGCACAGCTAAGCTGCCAAAAAACCGGACTGAACTGGCTGACTACTGCGGCAACCTACCCAGATGGAGACTGCATTATTTTCTCCCCCCCCCCCCCCACCTCACTTCTTCTCTGCTCAAAGCTAAAGATCCATACATACATACATACATAACGATTATATTTTGGTAATGCAAGAAAACATTCAATGCAATGCAAAACCAAATTCATGCACTAAAAGGTGCCCCGTGTTTTATGTCGTTGGCCAATATGGCCACAAATGGAAAGCCACAAGCAAGCCACTGTCAGTTGAGCTGTGGTCTGAATATTTTATTATCACTATAATTAATAACACTATATTAATATTAATAAATATTGTATTATAAATATTGTACCCTTGGTTCGTTTCTGACATGAGAAAAAAAGAAATAAATTAATAATATATAATTATTGCTATTATTATTAATATCCCACTTTCTTAAGTGTGACTCAAAGCGGCCCAGTCCCAAAAATCAATTCACTATTTAGTCCCCAAACAGAGGATTGTATCATATATTAAACCAATACTACACTTGACTTTAGCCCAAAGGTCAAGAAGTGGCTCCTCCAAAACAACCTGGATTAAATCATATTCAAATAAGTAGAAGACATGCAAACACCTGGAGGGCAACTGATATATGTAACATAAAAAAACTTATAATTAAGAGAAAAACAAATGTATAATCTGTCTAATGAATCAGAAGGCTGCCCAGGCTTGTTCATAATGGAGACATTAGAAGGGAGTAAAGATGGAAACCCTAATAGGAACAGAGAGAAAAGAGACAAGGCTGTCCAGACGTTCGGCATTTCCTTGAGCAAAGAACATCTGGATCCGCTTCAACCGAAAACAAGCTGATGTTTACACGCAAATGGGAAGCTGGAAATGAAGGCAAATGCATGCTCAGGAGTTCCCAGAGTTTGCTCCTTGACGTTGAAATCCCATGCTGCCAACTTATTTTGAAACAAATGTTTCCAAATCCTCCGTCCAACTTCCCCAGCACAGGGTTGCTGTGAGTTTTCCGGGCTGTATGGCCATGTTCCAGAAGCATTCTCTCCTGACGTTTCACCCACATCTGTGGCAGGCATACTCCGTGGTTTTGAGGTCTGCTGGAAACTAGGCAAGTGGGGTTTATATATCTGTTGAATAATGTCCCGGGTGGGAGAAAGAACTCTTGTCTGTTTGAGGAAAGTGTGAATTTTGCAACTGACCACCTTGATTAGCACTGAACGGCCTTTCAGCTTCAAAGCCTGGCTGCTTCCTGCTAATCATGGTGGTCAATTGCAACATTCACTTTCCTCAAACATACAATAATTATTTTTCCCACCCTAGACATTCCACAGATCTATAAACCCCACTTGCCTACTTTCCAACAGACCTCACAACCTCTGAGGATGCCTGTCACAGATGTGGGCAAAACGTCAGGAGAGAATGCTTCTGGAACATGGCCAAACAACCCGGAAAACTCACAGCAACCCAGTGATTCTGGCCATGAACACCTCCAACAACACATTTCCCGTCACTTCTAAGGACAAGATCTCTGTTGCATACGATTACTCGTAAGTAAAGTACAGTTGCAATTCCTCCAAAGGAATTATTCGTTGTGGAGTTTGTTTTGAAAAGGTGCCAAATCCCCACAAAAAATGAAAAAAGGAGTTAAACGCAGAAGCACATTGTTGCTTAGGAGTAGAATATGATGCACACATCAAAACTATCAAAATGTTACACATCGCTTTGGGACCGGGCTTTGGAAATCCCATCTTATAGCAAAAGAATGCATATCTTCAGCATGTTTTTTTCTCCAATCCCAATAATTCTTATTCAGATGGATTTGGTACCTTTGGCACAAAGGAATCCACATTTGGATTCCTTTGTGTTTTTAGATCAAGGCAGTCTTGGGCCTAGCAAAATCTCGATGGGCCCAGAAAAGCCAGGAAGAAGTACAAGAAGAGAGAAAATATAAACACATTTTAAGTGTTTTAAGAGATTTTATTCCCTGGTTTGTTTAATTCCATGTCTATTAATTATATTTTACATTGTTTTTAAATATTGCAGGCCAATGTGTTGTCGAAGGCTTTCATGGACGGAATCACAGGGTTGTTGTGTGTTTTCCAGGCTGTATGGCCATATTCCAGAAGCATTCTCTCCTGATGTTTCACCCACATCTGTGACAGGCATCCTCAGAGGTTGTGAGGTGTGTTGGAAACAAGACAAATTGGGTTTTTATATCTGTGGAATAATGCCCAGGGTGGGAGAAGGAACTCTTGTCTGTTGGAGGCCAGTGTGAATGCTGTAATTAATCACCTTGATTAGCATTAATGGCCTTGCCAGATGCATGCCCTGGATTCTTCCTGCCTGGGGGGGGGATCTTTTGTTCAGAGGTGTTAGCTACCCCTGATTGATTCATGCCTGGAATTCCTCTTGTTTCGAAAAGAGGAATATAAATCTTCCTTGTGTAATTTTTTATAATATACACAGTACTTCACAACCTGAGAATGCCTGCCAAAGATGTGGGCGAAACGTCAGGAGAGAATGCTTCTGGAACATGGCCATACAGTCCGAAAAACATACAATGACCCTATATAGTGGTTGCTTTAAGATGTAATTTTTTACAATATATACAGTACCTCACAACCTCTGAGGATGCCTGCCATAGATGTGGGCAAAATGTCAGGAGAGAATGCTTCTGGAACACGGCCATACAGCCCAGAAACACACACAACAACCCTGTGATTCCAGCCAGGAAAGCCTTGGACAACAGGATGTTAATAATAATAATAATAATAATAATAATAATAATACAGGAGAGTCTCACTTATCCAAGCCTCGCTTATCCAAGCTTCTGGATTATCCAAGCCATTTTTGTAGTCAATGTTTTCAATATATCGTGATATTTTGGTGCTAAATTTGTAAATACAGTAATTACAACATAACATTACTGCACATTGAACTACTTTTTCTGTCGAATTTATTGTATAACATGATGTTTTGGAGCTTAATTTGTAAAATCATAACCTAATTTGATGTTTAATAGGCTTTTCCTTAATCCCTCCTTATTATCCAACATATTCGCTTATCCAAGCTTCTGTTTAGCTTGGATAAGCGAGACTCTACTGTATACACAAAGCAATTAAAGGCTGCACCCTTTTCCCGATTGTATACTCCAGACATGGGTAAACATGGGTGTTTTGGACTTCAACTCCCAAAACAAAACATCTGGAGGGCCCAAGTTGGCCCATGCCTACATTATACGAAGGCTGAGTCAATGCAAGTACATGCAAATGGGAAGCAGGCATTGAAGTTGGCACACAAAGCTGCATCAGAGCAATGCAGCAAGACAGAGGACGTGAAGAAGGGAGATATAGCTTGCAAGGGAAGAAAACGAGAGGCTGACCTTTTCCTTCTTAGTGCTGCGCCCAGCAGAACCCGACCGGCTTGAGACCACAGGTGACCTGGCTCAGGGGGGGAGAGGCTAGGCGACGGAACCCATTTGCAAAGGAGAGACTGGGCGTACGCTCCACGTCCACGAAGACACACCGAGGCGGAGGGGATCTAATGGCAGAGCGCGGCGCTGCCCAGGCTTATATAGACTCCCTTCGGTGACGTCACCGATGAGGACACGCCCACCCGTTCTAATCCCGCCTCCATTCCTCCAGAGGGAGGAGGGAAGCTCCGGGGAGGAAACCAACAAAAAGAAAGACACGTGTCTTCCTGTTCACACGTTACACTCTCATTTACAGCACTCTCGGGGGGCGGATTGCTCCAGAAATGAAATCCTATGTTTCTCTGTTTAAAATCTTGAAAGATGATGCTGTCAAGGTGATGGATGCCATATGCCAGCAAATATGGAAAACACAAGAATGGCCATCAGATTGGAAAAAATCAATTTACATCCCCATACCAAAAAAAGGAAATGCTAAAGAATGTTCAAACTTCCGTACAGTGGCACTTACAGTAGAGTCTCACTTATCCAACGTTCTGGATTATCCAACGCATTTTTGTAGTCAATGTTTTCAATATATCGTGATATTTTGGTGCTAAATTTGTAAATACAGTAATTACTACATAGCATTAATGTGTAATGAACTACTTTTTCTGTCAAATTTGTTGTATAACATGATGTTTTGGAGCTTAATTTGTAAAATCATAACCTATTTTGATGTTTAATAGGCTTTTTCTTAATCTCTCCTTATTATCCAACGTATTCGCTTATCCAACGTTCTGCCAGCCCATTTATGTTGGATAAGTGAGACTCTACTGTATTCCCATGCCAGTAAGGTAATGCTCAAGATCCTGCAAGGCAGACTCCAGCAATACATGGAGCGAGAGTTGCCAGATGTCCAAGCTGGGTTCAGAAAAGGCAGAGGAACCAGAGACCAAATTGCCAATATCCGCTGGATAATGGAGGAAGCCAGGGAGTTTCAGAAAAACATCTACTTCTGCTTTATTGACTATTCTAAAGCCTTCGACTGTGTGGACCATAACAAACTGTGGCATGTGCTTGGTGGTATGGGGATACAGTCATCTTGTCTGTCTCCTGAGAAATCTGTATAAAGACCAAGTAGCCACAGTCAGAACAGACCATGGAACAACAGACTGGTTCAAGATTGGGAAAGGAGTGAGGACATCAGTGCTGCATACTTTCACCCTCCCTATTCAACTTGTACACAAAACACATCATGCAACACGCGTGGCTTGAGGAATCCAAGGCTGGAATTAAAGTTGCTGGAAGAAACATTAACAACCTTAGGTATGCAGATGATACCACTCTGATGGCTGAAAGCGAGGAGGAGCTGAGGAGCCTTATCACCAAGGTAAAAAAAGAAAGTGCAAAAGCTGGGTTGCAGTTAAACATCAAGAAAACCAAGATCATGGCAACCAGACCGATCGACAACTGGCAAATAGAGGGCGAAAACGTGGAGGCAGTGACAGACTTTATATTTCTAAGTGCGAAGATCACTGCAGATGCAGACTGCAGCCAGGAAATCAGAAGACGTTTCCTTCTTGGGAGGAGAGCAATGGCCAACCTTGACAAAATAGTGAAGAGCAGAGACATCACACTGGCAACGAAGGTCCACATAGTCAAAGCAATGGTATTCCCCAGAGTAACCTATGGATGCGACAGCTGGACCATAAGGAAGGCTGAGCGAAGGAAGATAGACGCTTTTGAACTCTGGTGCTGGAGGAAAATCCTGAGAGTGCCTTGGACCACAAGAAGATCCAACCAGTCCATCCTCCAGGAAATAATGCCCAATGGCTGCTCACTGGAGGGAAGGATACTAGAGGCAAACCTGAAGTATTTTGGCCACATCATGAGGAGACAGGGAAGCTTAGAGAAGAGAATGATGCTGGGGAAAATGGAAGGAAAAAGGAAGAGAGGCCGACCAAGGGCAAGATGGATGGACGGTATCCTGGAAGTGACTGGCTTGACCTTGAAGGAACTGGGGGCGGTGACGGCCGACAGGGAACTCTGGCATGGACTGGTCCATGAGGTCACGAAGAGTCGGAGACTATTAAACAACTGAGCAGCAGCAGCAGTGTTGTTGTGTGTTTTCTGGAGTGTATGGCCATTTCCCCACAAGTTTTCTCTCCTGACATTTCGCCCACATCTATGGCAGGCATCCTCAGAGGTTGTGAGGTGACCCCAGAATTCTGCAGGAGGCAGAAACCGGATTTTAAGTGGATTTTTTCTCTAATGTGATTGAAGTACAGCAGAGTCTCGCTTATCCAACATAAACAGGCCGGCAGAACATTGGATAAGTGAATATGTTGGATAATAAGGAGGGATTAAGTGAAAGCCTATTAAACATCAGATTAGGTTATGATTTTACAAATTAAGCACCAAAACATCATGTTATACAACAAATTTGACAGAAAAAGTAGTTCAATACGCAGTAATGTTATATTGTAATTACTGTATTTACGAATTTAGCACCAAAATATCACAATGTTTTGAAAACATTGATTACAAAAAATGCGTCGGGTAATCCAGAACTTTGGATAAGTGAGACTCTACTGTAGTTAGATCAGTAGGATTTTGTTGCTTTTGGGGGTAGAAGTAAAGAATTTTGGCCACAATTTGCTTTCCTCCATGGAGGCTCAATGCTATGGAATGCTGGGAGTTGTAGTTTCCCAAAGGTACCAGTGCATGGTAACGTTGGGGATTGTGGATGATAGATAGAAGCTCTTACATATGCCCGTGAGCCCAGAGACACCCTGCAGAATGATGCACCACCAGCTTTGCAGAACAAATAACACAGGAACTTTTACTGAATCCCTCTGATTGTTTACCGAAATCATCAGTCAATAGGCAATGCTTTCTTAGGCCATGAATCTGCTGCAGTGAAGATCAGCAGCAAACAAGGCCTCAGAAATAGTCAGGCCTCTCTGAGTACAGAGCCGTCTTCTTTCCAGCCAGTACTCAGCAGACTCACCCCCCCCCCCCCAACAGAGAAACCTCTTCAAACTGGTTGTCCAGCAGCAGGATAATAACAGTTACAAAACCATATCCCAGGTCCTTGCAAAATCAGCCAATCGCCTACATGCATTTGATTTTCCAGTTAATACACATATAGTGTCCTTGCATTCCATGGTAGGTGACACTACAATTCCCATAATTCTATAGCAGGCATGGACAAACTTGGGCCCTCTGGGTGTTTTGGACTCCAAAACCGGCTGTTAGGAATTGTGGTAGTTGAAGTCCAAAACACCTGTAGGGCCAAAGTTTGCCCATGCCTGCTATAGAATCATGGGAATTGTAGTGTCACCTGTCATGGTATGCAAGGACACTATATATGTGTTAACTGCTCTACAGTGTAGCGCAGATGCACCCTTGTGTACGTCTACACCGGAGAATTGATGCAGTTTGATACCATTTTAACTTCCCTGGCTCAATGTTATGGAAACAATTGTACTGTAGCCTTACTAGGTCTTTAGCTTTCTCTGCCAAAGAGTGCTGGTGCCTCACCAAATTACAAATCCCATGATTCTATAGCATTGAGCGAAGGTGGAGTCAAACTTTGTGTCTAGTACTACACTGTAGAGCAGGCCTGGGCAAACTTGGGCCCGCCGGGTGTTTTGGACTTCAACTCCCACCATTCCGAACTCTGTAGTGTACATATTGCCAATATTCAGAGGCAGAATGACAAACGGAAAATACATTTTAAATAGAGAAGCCTGTGTGGGAGGACTACAACTCCCATCATCCTTTGTCATTGTCTCCCCATTTTCCCCAAACCCTGCCAGTCTTTTAAGATGGTCATGATGATTATGTGTGCTACGTTTTGTCCAGATCCATCAAGCTGTACGGCCATGTTTCAGAAGCATTCTCTCCTGACGTTTGCCCACATCTATGGCTGGCATCCTCAGAGGTTGTGAGTTCAGAAGACAGGGGAATTCAGACAAGAAACAATCAGGGCCAGTTAACACCTCCCAACAAAGGACTCGCCCTGGAAGGGAGCAGCCAGGCTTTAAAAGTGCAAGGCGATTCAATGCTAACCAAGCCAGCCAATTGCAACATTCACACTTGCCTCTTTCTCCCACCGTGAAAATTCCACAGATATATAAACCCCACTTGCCTAGTTTCCAACAGAACTCACAGCCTCTGAGGATGCCTGCCATAGATGTGGGTGAAACGTCAGGAGAGAATGCTTCTGGAACATGGCCATACACTTGCAGCAACCCAGTGTTTCCTGCCATGAAATTTCCTCATTGTTCACCTCGCATGTCATGAATTCAAACGGTCTTCTCATTGCTATTTTGAGAACCTGGCAATGCTGGAAATACGGGAATCCACACGAATAGAGGAAAGGTGAAACCCAGAACTGTAAATTGAGTCAACCTAGGCCTAAGTAGAATTTGTCTAACTATATAAAATTCAAAATATCTTTGTGTGTGTGTTTATATGTATGCATGTACAGTAGAGTCTCACTTATCCAAGCCTCACTTATCCAAGTGTCTGGATTATCCAAGCCATTTTTGTAGTCAATGTTTTCAGTATATCGTGATATTTTGGTACTAAATTAGTAAATACAGTAATTGCAACATAACATTACTGCGTATTGAACTACTTTTTCTGTCAAATTTGTTGTATAACATGATGTTTTGGTGCTTAATTTGTAAAATCATAACCTAATTTGATGTTTAATAGGCTTTTCCTTAATCCTTCCTTATTATCCAAGATATTTGCTCATCCAAGCTTCTGCCGGCCCGTTTAGCTTGGATAAGTGAGACTCTACTGTATATTTGATCAACAAAGGCTCCTACACTGCTTGATGGATCTGGACCAAACACAGCACACATGATCATTATGACCATCTTAAAAGACTGCAGTGTTTGGGGAAAATGGGGAGACAATGACAAAGGATGATAGGAGTTGTAGTCCACCGGCATCTGGACAGCCATGTGAACCACTCCAACAATGGATTTGGAGCAAGCTTGGCACACTTACCCATCATGGCTAGCTTAAAATACTGGCAGGGTTTGGTGGACAACAACAGAGGATGATGGTAGTTGCACTCTTTGGCATGGGAGGCTAAAGACCTTGTAAAACGGCAGCTCCCATTATTCTGTAGCATTGGGCCATGGCAGTTAAGGTGGTGTCAAACTGCATTAATTCAGCAGTGTAGATGCACTCCAGCCTGTTTCTAAGGACAATCTAAAGTGCTGCATGACTTAGCCTTGCATGAATTAGGACTGGAGTAAGTAAACATCTTCCTGTTTATAATTTAAAGACCTTACCTTTCTTATCTCAGGTGAGTCAGTTGGCAAGGTGAGAGACAGGAGGTGGGTGTTAATAGGTGTGATTTAATTGAGAAAGTATTTCTCCAGGAAATTTTCTGATTGGATTTATCTCAGGAAAACCCTCTATTGAGGGCTTACCAGTACAGTAGAGTCTCACTTATCCAACATAAACGGGCCGGCAGAACGTTGGATAAGTGAATATGTTGGATAATAAGGAGAGATTAAGAAAAAGCCTATTAAACATCAAAATAGGTTATGATTTTACAAATTAAGCACCAAAACATCATGTTATACAACAAATTTGACAGAAAAAGTAGTTCAATATGTAGAAATGCTATGTAGTAATTACTGTATTTACGAATTTAGCACCAAAATATCATGATGTATTGAAAAATTGACTACAAAAATGCATTGGATAATCCAGAATGTTGGATAAGTGAGACTCTACTGTATTAAAAAAACCTCTAAAATCAGGACAGTAAATAAAGAGCAGGTAGCCAAAGATAAAGGTAAAGGTTTTCTCCTGACATTAAGTCCAGTCGTGTCTGACTCTGGGAGTTAGAGCTCATCTCCATTTCTAAGTCGAAGAGCCGGCATTGTCCATAGACACCTCCTAGGTCATGTGGCCAGCATGACTACATGGAGCACCATTACCTTCCCACCGGAGCAGTACCTATTGATCTACTCACATTTGCATGTTTTTGAACTGCTAGGTTGGCAGAAGCTGGGGCTAACAGCAGGAGCTCATGTCGCTCCCCGGATTCAAATCTGCGACCTTTCGGTCTGCAAGTTCAGCAGCTTAGCGCTTTAACGTGCTGCGCCACCAGGGGCTCCAATAAAGAGCAACACTCAAAAGAACAGAGGAATTCCAGACAAGAGACAATCAGGGCCAGCTGACAGCCCCGAACATAGGATCATCAAACAGACAAAAGTTCTTTCTCCCACCCTGGACATTATTCCACAGGTATATAAACCCCACTTGCCTAGTTTCCAACAGACCTCACAGCCTCTGAGGATGCCTGCCATAGATGTGGACAAAACGTCAGGAGATAATGCTTCTGGAGCATGGCCATACCGCCCAGAAAATTCACAGCAACCAAGAAACCCACTATTTTTCCCTATGCCTATTTCTATGAGTGGCTTTTTATAGGATTACTTTCCTGTTTTCTTTATCGGATTATTTGACAGGCTTTTGATGAACTATTATTTCCTATTGTTTTTACTGATTTGCTTCGTCTAGATACCACTGATCAGTTTCATTGATAGTTGCCTTTAAATGGACATAAAAATCCATGATATGCCTTAGGCTCTAAAATAACTTGAAGGTACACAACAACAAAAGTAAGGTTATCATGGGTTGCTCAGAGGAATGGTGTGTATCCACACTAGTGTTAATGCATTTTGGCACCACGTTAACTGATATGGCTCAATGCTGTAGAGTCCTGAGAGTTGTAGTTTTACAAGGTCATTCGCCTTCTCTGCCCAAGAAAGTATGAATCTGCTTACCCCTTTCTTTGGTTTTGAGTTTATATTCCTTTTATACTTTGAACAACTGAAGTAAGTTGAGGACAAAAGAAGAAGTAGAAAGCAGGACATTTTAATGCAGCTTGAAAGGAAGTGGAGCTATGGGACTATCTGCACTGCAGAATGCAGTTTGACATCACTTTAACTGCCATTGCTGAATGATAGAGAATCATGGAAGTTGTAGTTTTACAAGGTCTTTATCCTTCCCTGCCAAAGTGCTGGTTCCTCTCCAAACTACAGCTCCCAGGCAGTTCAATTTGTGTCAAGCTACATTAAATCTACAATGTAGATGAAACTCATCCCTTCCCGAACTGAAACAGACAGTGTGTATGTAAACAATGTGAATATTCTCAGTTTGATAGACTTTCTTCCCACCTAGTATATTATAGCCTAACCCCAACGGGAGATCTTTATATGTACTTTAGCTCCTAACCTAAAGCTATCTCTTGTTGTTTTTTTTTTCCTTATCGCTTTGGTAAACACCAAGAAACAGGCTTTTCAAGTCACACCGTGTTCTTGGCAAGAAACCCCACAGGGTTTGTGTCAAACAAGAGAGCTGAATAAGCTCTGGACCTTGTCAGATAGAGAGAAGGTCCATTAATCATAATACAGGAACACACATGGGGCTTGAAAGGAAAATAACCCAATTATTTCACACTGCGTTTTGTTTCTGTTGTTCTTGCAAACAAACAAAAACTGCTTTGCCTGGCAGGTAAGGCTCTCTGGAAATATATATAAACAAAGGCCTGAAATTACAGGACAAAAACCCTGTGTTAGCCAGTCCAACCCTGCTTTTTCTATTCTAGAACTTGGAAATATTTCTTTTGGTATAACAGGTCCCAGAATCTCACTCCAACATGGATGACCATACTGAGAATTGTACAGTATTTAAAATAAATATTCTAACACTGGGAATTGTAAGTCAAAAAACAACTTTTCTAAACACTGTTCCATTCTACCCTCCTGTGAGGAAACAAATGCAAGTAATCACAACATACAATGAGAAGGATAAAGGTTTTCCCCTGGTATTAAGTTTAGTCGTGTTTGACTGGGGGTTGGTGCTCATCTCCATTTCTAAATCAAAGAGCCAGCGTTGTCCATAGACACCTCCAAGGCCACGTGGCTGGCATGATTGCATGGAGCGCTGTTACCTTCCCTCCAGTGCGGTACCTATTGATCTATTCGCATTTGCATGTTCTCAAACTGCTAGGTTGGCTGAAGCTGGGGCTAACAGCGGGAGCTCACCCTACTCCCTGGATCTGAACCACTGACCTTTCGGTCAGCAAATTCAGCAGCTCAGTCATAGAATCATAGAATAGTAGAGTTGGAAGAGACCTCATGGGCCATCTAGTCCAACCCCCTGCCAAGAAGCAGGAAATCGCATTCAAAGCACCCCCGACAGATGGCCATCCAGCCTCTGTTTAAAAGCCTCCAAAGAAGGAGCCTCCACCACAGTCTGGGGGAGAGAGTTCCACTGCCGAACAGCCCTCACAGTGAGGAAGTTCTTCCTGATGTTCAGGTGGAATCTCCTTTCCTGTAGTTTGAAGCCATTGTTCCGTGTCCTAGTCTGCAGGGCAGCAGAAAACAAGCTTGCTCCCTCCTCCCTATGGCTTCCCCTCACATATTTGTACATGGCTATCATGTCTCCTCTCAGCCTTCTCTTCTGCAGGCTAAACATGCCCAGTTCTTTAAGCCTCTCCTCATAGGGCTTGTTCTCCAGACCTTTGATCATTTTAGTTGCCCTCCTCTGGACGCTCTCCAGCTTGTCAACATCTCCCTTCAACTGTGGTGCCCAAAATTGGACACAGTATTCCAGGTGTGGTCTGACCAAGGCAGAGTAGAGGGGGAGCATGACTTCCCTGGATCTAGACGCCATTCCCCTATTGATGAAGGCCAGAATCCCATTGGCTTTCTTAGCAGCCGCATCACATTGCTGGCTCATGTTTAACTTGTTGTCCACAAGGACTCCAAGATCTTTTTCACATGTACTGCTGTCTAGCCAGGTGTCCCCCATTCTGTATCTTTGATTTCCATTTTTTCTGCCGAAGTGAAGTATCTTGAATTTGTCCCTGTTGAACTTCATTTTGTTAGTTTCGGCCCATCTCTCTAGTCTGTCAAGATCGTTTTGAATTCTGCTCCTTTCTTCTTGAGTGAGTGAGGAGGGGCCTTTATAGCTGCAGGTGCCTGAAGATATTGGCTCTGGAGACTCACTAATTGGAGAAGATTCTTCTGTTCCTCCCTCGCAGATAGAGCCAGATGTTCCTGAGATGCCTGGGAACGGGGTTTTTAATCTTAGAGGTTTTGTAAATAGAGAAAGAAGTGCAAAACAAGGGATCCGCCGGAGCCAGAGACTGGCAAATAGATGGGATAATGGTTAGCGTTCCCTTGGGAAAGTTTGGGAGTTTGTACTCCCTAAATTCTGAACAGTCCAGAATCTGTTAAAAGTGTTTTGTTCAGTAGATTTCTTTGCGGTGTCAACGTTGCTTTCTTGGAGAGAGAGGTTTCTCCGTCTCCAGCTCCTGTTTCCAAGCCAAGTATTCCAGTTCCAGTCAGACCGTGCCGTGCCGTGACTCTCGAGTAGACCTTGACTTTACTTCAGTTGTTATTTCTTGTTCCCGTTTCAAGTTTGCCTCAGCTTTGACAACCTTGCTGCCTTGATTTATTTCCAGTGGATTGAACTCTGTTTCCTACCAGCCTTGTTTCCCTGTTTTAACTCATGGACTTTGATTTCTTTGGAGAGCTATCGAGTTCTCATTGTGGATTATATTATCGGACCTTTTCTTTTACCCATTTGGAACCATCATTGACTTTCTAAAAAGAACTATTCCTTACTCAGACACTATACCTATTTCCCCTTGGATTTATAATTGCTTTAATAAAGATATAGTGTGTTATATTGACTTTTGTCTGGTTTTCGAGTGCTCACGCTGCCTTGGGGTGCAACACCTTCCTTTGAGTACCCCAGCATAAGATTGCCTTCTTTGCTAGAGTGCTGGAGCCTCACCAAACTACAACTCCCACTTAAAGTGGTGTCAAATTGCATTAATTCTGCATTGTTGATGCACCCCCCCCCCCCCCCAAATCATACATTGGCTTCTGGAGGCTACATTTTGCAATCTTTGGAATTCTTGAAAATCTATAATTGAAAAGTTTGGGTGATTGAATCCAGGCCTCAGCGTTTCCAATCCACTGCCGTAACTACTACTCCATACTGCATCTTCGTTTTTCCTTGGCTTCTTTGGATCAAAGCATTGGTTTCAAGGTCCACCTGGGGTTTCATCCCAATGGTGGCTTAGACTTCCAAACTCTACCTGTAGAAGCTTATTGTTCTTGGCATTGAATGTTATCCAATGCTGGTGATGGAACAACATTCTCACCTCATGTTGGGCATATTAAAGTGGGGATTTGGGGTGCTGCAATAAAAAAGTAGTTATTTCCCAGATCTATTTGGAATGCATAGGTCTGTGCTCCATCAAAAGAAACACTTTTAGAGGGACTGCTCTAACTGCCCCTTCCATGCAACTTTTTACCTACTACATGAAAGAGCCAGTGCTATCATGAGGCAATATCTATATTTCATCACCCAGAGATAATATGTTTTTTCTTGTCTTGCATTTGAAGAAAGGGGACTAGACGTCACAAACATTCTTCTTGTAAACACAGATGCCCCAAGAGGAAAAGCTTGCCTCGTTTCTTTTGGGACTTTTATGCTTATTGCCGGCAACATGGGCAAGAAACTTTCCTTGTGTTGCATCACCCATTTCAACACACACTTAGGAAACAGTCTGTTTGAGACAAAGCGGAAGCTCTTGGTAGAGATACAAGTAAATACAGAGCATTTCCTGGAATGAAATTGAAGAAGGGCAATTGCTCTGTGAGATTGCTGTTCAGAGCTGTGGGTCAAGGCAGTGGATCAGCTGTGGGATTTATTCTGAACTTTAAACTGTCCAAACTATTGGGGGAACTGGATTAAGCACTTTGGAAAGCTCAAAGTTTGGACTCACATTCAGACTAGAAGTGCATCTACATTGTAGAATGAATGCAGTTTGACACTGCTTTCACTGCCATGGTTCAATTGTTATGGATTGATGATGACAAATGGAAGCTCTTACATGTGCCCGCAATCCAGAGTCACTTGCAGAACAATAACATGCCACTCAGGTTTGCAGAACAAAAATACAGGAATTTTACTGATTCCAAGAGATAAAAAGTGGTATTTACAATGGTCCCTCTGATCACTTACAGAAGTCCACAGTCATAAACAGTCCTTTCTCAGTCGATAAATCTGCTTCAGGGAAGAATACAGTCCTGGTTCTTCTCCCCCTTTTCTCAGCAGCAAACAGGCCTCAAAATAGCAAGGCCTCTTTGAGTACACAGCTCACTTCACCAACAGTACTCAGTCAGCACTGAAAAAAACTTGTCCAAACTACAGCAGCAGAATAGAAACAGTTTCAAATCAGTCCCCAAGTCTTTGCTGTCAGAGCGATTTGCTAGGCACACACGCAGCAGAAGTCACTGACGAGAAAACACTAGATAAATAATGTCGTTGGAGTCTTCAGTTCTCTATCAAAAGTTTTACTCACGAACGGAATACACAGTTCTCACGCAGGCACAGACGGGAAGGAAAAAACAAAGAAGAAGGAAAAAAGATAGGAAGCAGAGGGCAATTTATCCCAGACTCTGCTGTCTGATGCAATCCAAGTTTGCAGGCACTTAACCCTTTACATACTGGCATAGTAAACAGTACACAGTGCATGATGCAATCTCCAGCACACATTGCACCACCATGACTCAATTACATTTAAACAACTCTATATGCAATCATTCCTACTTTAACATTTGCAGGCTCAGCCAATCGGCTTCATGAACTTCATTTTCCATTTAACACATACAGCACAGTGCCTTTGCAAACCATGCCAAATTCTATGGCATCATGAGAGCTGTAGTTTTACAAGGTCTTCTCTGTCAAAGAGTGCTGGTGCCTCACCAAATGACAACCTAAACGTAGACCTGAAATTTTGTACGTCAGGGACCCAGTGTTAGAATTAAACTACAGCAAAAGTTGAAATTACGCCCACCAGGTGACCTTGGGCAAGTCACATTCCCTCAGCCTCAGGAGAAAGTAATTGCAAACTTCTTCTGAATTAATATTGCCAAGACAACCCTGTGATAATGTTGTCATAGTTTGGAAATGACTTGAAGGCGCACAGTAACAATATCAAAGAGATATTGGCTACAATTTACAAAAGCTGGTGCTGAAATGAATCTGTGACTTTTAAAAGTATGAGTCGACAATAACATTTATAATATAAATGCATTAAATTTAAAAATGAATGTATAACATGTATAATATTTTCATTGTCTTTTTTACAAGTGCAAATGCCATTGTTAACTATTTTTTCCCTTTGTTCAACCCCCTTTGTTGAGTCTCAATATAGTACTTTTGTGCCTGTGGTTTTCCAGTTTTGTTTTGTTTTTGCTGTTCTCCTAAGGAAGCACTGAGTGTAAGTTCCCAGTACAACCAATGAGACTCACTTCCCAGAAAATATGACTCCGAAGAAGAGGGTCATGTTCAGGGCCTGGGTGTGCCAGGATAAAAACCTCAGCTAAGTGCAATAACCAAAGTGAAGTCCTCATTTCACCCCTGTCTTTGTCTTCCCAATCTTTTTTCTTAACTAAAAAAAAATCTTGTTGTTTTATTTTTCCTTCGAGGAAATATCACCCTCTGGCGGAAGACAAATGCAATATCAAAGGACAAAGATTAAAAACAAAACCAGGATTTGGGCTGTTGTGTGTTTTCCAGGCTGTATGGCCATGTTTCAGAAGCATTCTCTCCTGATGTTTTACCCACATCTATGATAGGCATCCTCAGAGGTTGTGAGGTCTGCTGGAAACTAGGCAAGTGGGGTTTATATATCTGTGGAAGGTCCAGATTGGGAGAAAGAACTCTTGTCTGCCCGATGCAAATGTGAATGTTGCAGTTAGGCACTTTGATTAGCATTGAATAGCCTTGCAACCTCAAAGCCTGGCTGCTTCTTGCCTGGGGAAGTCCTTTGTTGCAAGGTGTTAACTGGCCCTGATTGTTTCTTGTCTGGAATACCCCTGTCGTCTGAGTGTTGTTTTTTTATTTACTGTCCTGGTTTTAGATAATACTTCTGGAACATGGCCATACAGCCTGGAAAACTCACAGCAATCCAGTGATTCTGGCCATGAAAGCCTTCAATAACACAAAAAACCAGGATAATTAGCACAAAGATAATTCCAGTGATTTACTAGAGGACCAATATGATATTCATTGTTGGACTATGGATGCATCTGCACTGCATAATTTATGCAGTTTGACATCACTTTGACTGCCATGACTCAGTGATATGGAATCTTGGGAACTGTGGTTTGGTGAGGCAGAGAATGCTACAGGACATGTTAAACTACTACTCCACGATGCCATAGCATTGAACTATGGTTGTAAAAGTGGTCTCAAACTAGATTAATTGCACCATATGTCTCTGGAGACCAGGTTTCAAATCACTGCTTGTCTATGGAACTGGAGGGGAAAGCTTAAACAGATGGATGACAGAGGATTAATTGCTGTCCAATTTGGGACATTTGGGGGGTATGACAATTTACTGTTGTTATTATTACTATTTTACATATTATTCAGCTCTCTGCACTGCTTGAGGTGAGGTACAACATGGTTAAAACAGACAGATAAAGTATTATACTATTAAAATACATATATTAAAATACACATAACAAAGATTGTCAATAATATTTTTATCGTGTCAGAAGCAACTTGAGAACATATTGCAAGTGTTACCATCCTGCTGGGAGGCTTCTCTCATGTCCCTGCAAGCTATAGCTGACAGACGGGAGTTCACCCTGTGTCTCGGATTCGAACAGGCAACCTTCAGATCAGCAAACCAACTTTTAGGTCAGCAGTCCAGCCGGCACAAGGGTTTAACCCATTGCACCACCGTGGCCATGAAATTTTAGTATGTCCTCCCTGACATTCGTTCAACTGATATGGATTTGAACCTCCTAGCGGATTCCAACCACTAACCTTCAGGTCAGCAGTTCAGTAGTTCTGCTGGCACAAGGGTTTAAGCCATTGAGCCACCATGGCAATAATAATAAAATATTAATAAAATTTAGATTAAAATTCAGTTTAAAAGTTGACTGGCTTGTCTATGGGAGATCTTGGAAGGCTGAACTGAAATGCTTGGTAGAAAACTCAGATGAGATAGACTTTCTGTCAATAGGGAAATCCATTGAATTAGGCACAAAAGTATGACCAAAGTATGATAGGATTGCTCTCCCTGGGAAGATCATAAACTGCTGCAGCCTATCCTAATGCATCTCTTCTTCTTCATTGCTATCTTTTGCTATCTTGATTGCACTCAGATATTGCTTGACCACGCACAGTCTGGCTGTCCTCTTCAGGATGCTAGAATATACAAAATTGATGTATTCTAGCTTGTGACTTTATGATTCATCTCCTCAAAAGCACCTTCCCTCTGATGGTTGCTTTTCGGTGACAGAGTGGTACTCTCAATAGGATCAATCCCAGAGGTGGTGATGGAGTTGCTCCAGGAAGATACTGGTTGCCATGGCGACCCTGGACCATATCAGCTCGTTGCAAAACACCAAAGCAGAGATGGGAAAAACCTCTTGCATTTCTTAGCAGACAAGAAGCATTTAGTCACCTAATTAGGCATGAAAAAAAAGAGAGCAGCTGGGGAGGGGTTCGTTCCATTGAATCTCATATCCACTGTGCACCTGACAAGCAGGGATGCTTTTGATTAAGATAAGGGAGTCGTATAATGTTGCATAATTCTTACCTGGCAGAAAAGGACCAGACTGCAAATGCTATGATTCTGCAATTATTTAAAAAGCAACACGAAATGATATTTTTTGGATATTATTTCCCTGCCCCTTCCACTCCACTAAAAGAAGGGCTCTTTGTCTGAATTTATAAAGCAAGCATGTTGCATTTACTATGGTGATGACTGTCACAAGATCAAGTCAGATTAAAGAAACCTTATATGAAATGTTCAATGCCACCCTATTACTAAGAAGTAAGTTGACCTGGGGTCAGTGAAATTTTCTAAGGCCCCTTCCACACATTGAAGTGGATTATATGGCACTGTGGACTCAGATAACCCAACTCAAAACAGATATTGTGGATTATCGGCCCTGATATTCTGAGTTATATGGCTGTGTGGAAAGGTCCTAAGATATTGTGCGTTGGATAGCGAGTCCCAGAAATCTTAGGGTTCATCTACACTGTACAATTAATGCAGTTTGACACCACTCTAACTGTCATGGCGATTGAATAACTTGAGTTGTAGTCTTTAGCATTCACTGACAGAGTGCTGGTGCCTCACATCCCAGGATTCCATAGTATTGACCCATGGAGATTAAAGTGGTGCCAAACCACATTAATTATTCAATGTAGATGCATCCTTAGGAGAGCCAATGGTGGAGAATGTGAAGAGCTGCACTTCATTGACATTTTGGGAACTACACATTTTCCAGCTCTGTATCAACTTAGAAATAAGTGTCACTGAATGGCCAGGAGCATATTTACATGAAAAGATGCTCAGAAATGCTTCTGCTGTTAATTGCAGAAGTGAGTAATGGCTCAATCCTTTGTATGTTTCAGTTCAAATGTAACACCATTGAACTGAATTAGACCTCTCCCCAAAGTTAGTGTATATATCGGGGTGAGAGGGAATCTTTTACAACCCAAGGCCTGGTTTGATCATGCATAAGCTTCTGAGATCTGCATGTCATAAGCAATGATGGCTTCAGAAAACTCACATTATTTACATCTTGGAACAAGCAGTGCGCTCTGTATCCTGGGAGTTCAATCCCAGGCATTTCCAGTTAAGAGGAGGTCAAGTATGCCCGAAAATAAGACATCTCCGGAAAATAAGACCTAGGAGAGGTTTTGCTGAATTGCTAAATATAAGGCCTCCTCCAAAAGTAAGACCTGGCAAAGTTTTGTTTGGAAGCATGCCCGCTGAACAGAACACCAGAGCATGAAGGATTGATAAATAAACATACCATAGATTGTTGTACATGGAAATAGTGGTAGTAATAAGACATTCTTGATAGGATTCACTATTTGTCTGGTCATGTGATGGTTTATGATGACAGCTACTGAACAGTATATAATAAATGTTCATTTTTTTGGTTCAACAATAAATGTGAATTCTTCTTCATGGAAAAATAAGACATCCCCTGAAAATAAGACCTAGCGCATCTTTGGGAGCAAAAATTTATATTTTTGGGGAAACACAGTAATAAGATGGTGAATGGGGATGATAGGACTACAGGAAAAGAGATTCCACCTAAACATTGGGAGGAATTTCCCAACGGTAAGAACTGTTCAACAATGGAATATGCTCCCTCCAAATATGGTAGAGTCTCCTTCTTTGTAGGTTTTTAAACATAAGCCGGATGGCCATCTTTTGTGAATATTCAGATTGTATATTCCTTGGGGTTGGACTGGATGGCCCTTGGGGTCCCTTCCAACTCTATGTTTCTGTGATTTGTAATCTAATAAGCTGAGTTGAGGATGACAGGAACAGACAGCCATGGGCAAGAAAGACTGTGTCTAACTCGGTATCAAGCAGATTCAAGCAAAGAAGAAGAAAACAATCAACAAAAGCAATGCCAGTGCTGAAATATTCATGCTGGGAAGGCACAGAAGCAACCAGAATTGTGGGCAGTCCTTTGGAGTCACTAAGTCAGAAGTCTGCCAGTTTTAAAAATAGTATCTACTCCAGTGACTTTTGCTGCAGCTTGATTTATGCACATTGGCAGGTTATAGTGAAGTTTCACTCCATGCAGGGAAACACATCAGATGGGTATGTCAGAGGATGGATGGCCTCTTCTCTGAAAAGCTCTGTGAGCAGATATCCCTTCTTAGCAGGAGGGCTGGACTAGATTGCCTTTGAGGTCAATTTAATCTCTATGATGCTGATGCCTAGTGGAGACAGAAACTTGATAAATATTTTTTATTAATTTTTTTTGACAATGAAGGGATATATCAGAACTTGGAACATCATGAATTACAATCAATGCAAGAAATGACTTTTCCTTCCAATGCAGGTGCAATAAAGTTACCTTGCAATAGTAAGGCAATGAGTGGGAACATAAATATTCATGGGTATAGGACGTAATTGTTTTAGTTACTTTTCAAAAGGCACTTTAAAGACTTTTAGGGTGCACCCACACTGTAGATATAAGGCAGTTTGACCCTACTTTAACCTCCATGGCTCAAATTTATGGTATCCTGAGTTGTAGTTTGGCAAGGCACTCTTTGTCAGAAAAGGTTTGTAAAACTACAACTCCCATGATTGTGTACCGTTAAGCCATGGCAGTTAAAATGATATCAGATTGCATTAATTCTACAGTGTAGATGTACCCTTGGTGCCATTTCTGGTGTGGGTAATGCACATTTCTGGTGTATCTCCATTGTAGAATTAATGTAGTTTGATATCTCTTCAACTGCCATGACTCAATACTATGTATCCTGGGAGTTGTAGTTTGGTGAAGCATCAGCACTCTTTGGCAGAGATAGCTAAAGACTTTGGAAATGTAATACTCTCATAATTGTGGCAAAGCAATTAAGATGGTGCCATAAGTTAAAGTTGATATGGGGTCAGCTGAAAAAAGAGAGAAAAGGATCTAATTCTTTTTTTAAAAAATATTTCCATATTCTGGATATAGCTCAATACATATGTTTGTTCCTTGCTTTGTTGCTGTCTGGGGAAGAAGGAGGTGGGTGGAGAGTCTAAGCAATTTCATACGGGCCACAGCTTGCTCTCCTTGCTTCAGGATCCTTGTTGGAGAATGGTGCATTCTATGCTGGGCTGCCTTCTGAAGCTAATTTGACATTATTAAATATAGAACCCATATGGCTTCAGATTTCCTGGCTGTCACTTTTCCATCAGGGTTTATTTTTAAAACCCTGACTGCAGTTTGAGAGTGTCAGCAGACCATAGGAATTCAAGACACTCCAAATAAATGTGGATCTCCATACTTGCTAGGATTAGGGGTACAGGGCCCACACAAAAGTGGCAAAACCATGAGCTGTTTTCATCTGAGAGAACATCTTTCCAGGAATATCTGTGTTCAGCATTCAACAGAAGTTGACCTTAGAGTCATGCTAGAGGATGTAGAGATTCCTAGAGAGAACACATTGATCAAATCAATGGATAATCAAATAATGGAGAAGAAATTGTGGCAGTCACCTGTAGGTACCATACAAAACTGGATTCGAACCCCATATGTACTTCACTATACTCCCTTGAATTTAGTGCTAGAAGAGAATTCCAAGTACAGATCCCAGGGTTCCAAGTCATGAAACCATAGCAGTTTTAAGTTGTATCAAAGCTCTGTGAAAGGTGTTGCATAAATATAAACTACAATGCTATAAATGATGTAGTGTAAGTGCATTGAAAGTTCGGGTGAATATATTGGAAATAGCAGCCTTCTTCAAGCCTCCACTAGTTATATGTTATGTTTATAATTGAGATTGCTTACTTTATTGTATGCTAGCTTGTGGACCCAGCGGTGCCCGAGTCATTTGAGAATGGTATTATTTGTCTTTCAATGATATGTATTCTGTTTGGAGTGGGTGAACTACAATTCCCAGAATCGTGGGTCAATCCTCCCCAAACCCCGGCAGTATGAAAGGTTGGCCATTTTGGGCCTGTGTACCAAGTGTGGTCCAGATGTGTCGTTGGCTGGTCATCGCCTGGTCGCAGTGCTCTGTGGATGGGGGTGAACAACTGCAACTCCCAGAGTCCCGGGGCAATTGCTCCAAAACATGTCAGTATCCACAGCAGGCAATGTTCAGTCTATGTGCCAAGTTTGGTCCAGATCCATCATTGGCTGGGTTTAGTGGTGTTTGGATGCAGGTGAACTACAACTCCCAAAATCAAGGCCCATTCCTACAAACACCTGCAGTATGTTCAGTTGGTCATGTGGTCCTGGTCGATTGCCGGTGGGGGTCACTGTTTCTCTGGATGTAGGTGAACTATAACTCCCTTTTCCCCAAACTTGTCCAATATGTTCTGTTGGTTATGGGGGCTCTGTGTGCCAAGTTTGGTCCTGGTCCATCATCAGAGAGGTTCGGAGTGCTTATTCATTGCAGGTGAACTATAAATCCCAGTACCTACTACTCCCAAATGTCCATGCCATTTCCCCTTAAAACCCACCAGTATTTAAATCTGGGCATATCGGGTATGCATGGCAAGTTTGGTCCAGACCATCATTGTCTGGGTTTATAGCATATTGTGTGTAGGTGAACTACAACTCCTCTATATTCCCCAGTAGGAGTCACAGTGCTCTGACTTGATGCGGGGTGAACTACAACTTCCACCATGTGGCATCAATCCCCCAAACTCCTCCAGTAAATGTAGTTGCAGCTCAGTTGTGCTCTGTTTGTTATGCAGAGAGATTTGAAAGGGAAAGGTAGTAGGCGAGGTCATGCAAATTCCACACCAATGGAGAACCCTGGGATGGCTGCCTGTGGTGGAGGAAAATGCAAAATCTAGGATGAAATGGTCCCCAAAGGAAAGCATTCCTTGGGTGGTGGGCTGTAGTGTTTGGGGAGGACATTGGCAGGCTTTGAGCTATATGTTCATGGCACTTGCTGTAACCGGAATGTCAGTGCAAAGGAGTGACTTGCTTGCTTGTCGGAAGTGTAGCCTGTTTGTGGAGGCTGGAGGTTGTCTGTGTGAGCGGACACCCGTGCCACATACACACATACAGGTTTTCACTTTTATTATGGAATTTAGAATTAGAATTTAGAATAGAATTAGAATTTAGATTAGATGTGTATTGGTATGCAGTTTTCCTTAATTCTTTGTTGTGAGAGGGGCTGCAGACCATGTAGTCAGATCTGGGCTTGTTTAGAACTCAGACTTCATTTTAGAAATAGATGTATATAGAGACTTCAGTAGAAACAATACAGTTTAGAAGTTAGTTGAAACAGATACAGAGACTCTATTAGACTCTCAGACCAGAGAGATGCTTTAGACTTTGGACTGTTGATTATAAGAAAGATGTCCGGTAGGCTTGCTCGATCCATGAAAAATTTGATTCTAAACTCGTTTCAAAACTAGAGGGGGGCAGCATTTCGTTTCTGATGTCATTTCCGAATTTTGCCCCCCAAAAAATTCGAAATTAACGAAAATTCGTTATTTTCAAAATTAATTCGTTAATGGCGGACGCGCATGCGCAGTGGCCAAAAAAAAAAACAGCACGAGGGGAGATTTTACAGGACTCTCCCGCCCTCATTTTTTGAGTGATCTTCTTCAAACTTGGTACAGTGGTAGAACACATTTAACACTGATAGCTCACCAAAATTTGGAACGTTTCCCTTATCTTCTGATTTTTGGCGAATTTTCATAGCTTTTATAATAAACCATTTTTTAATAATTGCAGAAATCTGTTCCTGGTTTGAAAGTCTTATTTCCTGTTTAATTGGGTTGTCTTTACTGTGAAAGTCATTGTTCTACTTCAGAAACTTTGTTTTTGTGGCTGAAACTTTGTTAAATTGGTGTGTGTGTGATATATACTGTGTATATATATATATATATATATATATATAGTCCCTGCATATGTGTGTGTGTGTGTGTGTGTGTATATAGGTAAAGGTAAAGGTATCCCTTGACGTTAAGTTCAGTCATGTCTGACTCTGGGGGTTGGTGCTCATCTCCATTTCTAAGCCCAAGAGCCAGTGTTGTCCATAGACACCTCCAAGGTCATGTGGCCGGCATGACTACATGGAGTGCCATTACCTTCCCGCCAGAGCGGTACCTATTGATCTACTCACATTGGCATGTTTTCAAGCTGCTAGGTTGGCAGAAGCTGGAGCTAACAGCGGGCACTCACTCTGCTCCCGGGATTTGAACCTGGGACCTTTCGGTCTGCAAGTTCAGCAGCTCAGTGCTTTAACACACTTCGCCATCAGGGCTCATAATATACATGCACATACACACAATGTGGAGAATATGTGGAAAGGTAGATAGATAAGTTGGGAGCCACAGCGAAGGCACCTTCCTGGGAGCAAGGTCTAATAATAATAATAATAATAATAAAATCCCTTACAATATCCAAGATGGCTCACTGCTACAGAATCTTGGGAGGTTTAGTTTGGTATGGTACCATTATTGGCAGAGAAAGCTAAGCTGTAGGAGTTGAAATCCAATCATTTATCCTCCCTATAGAATCAATTTTATATGCATTTTTAGCTACAGAAAAGCTAAAATCAGGACAGTAAAAGAACAACACCCAGAAAATGGGAATTCCAGACAGGAAACAATCAGGGCCAGCTAATACCTCCCAACAAAGGATCCCCCCAGGTAGGAAGCAGCCAGGCTTTGAAGCTGCAAGGCTATTCAATGCTAATCAAGGTGACCAATTGCAACATTCACACTTGCCTCCCACAGACAAGAGTTCTTTCTCCCACCCTGGACCTTCCACAGATATAAACCCCACTTGCCTAGCTTCGCACAGACGTCAAAACCTCTGAGTATGTCTGCCACAGATGTGGGTGAAACGTCAGGAGAGAATGCTTCTGGCACATGGCCATAGAGCCCGGAATACATACCACAACAGTGTGATCCCGGCCATGAAAGCTTTCGACAACACAACCACAGTATCCATTCAAGTTCATGTAGCGTGGTATGGAGAGACCTGTATTGGGGGGAGGGAGGGTGCGAATCTGGGCCCCTGGGAGTCGTAGTCCTCCCTCCCTCCCTCCCCGGGAGCAGCCGAGGACGGGCCTGGCCCACACCCCCTCACATCCCGGGCCTCTTCCTCCTCACCGCCGGGCCCCTCTCTGTCTCTCTCGGTCTCTCCATTCCCGGCTCCATCCGCTGCCTTCCCGCCTCACAGAGAGACACCAGGCCTGAGCTGAGGCGAGGCGGCGGCGGCCATTTCCCCCCTCCGTCTTCCTCCTCCTCCTCGGCCTCCTTCCCCCTCGCCCCCTCCCATTGGCTGAGCCCGTGACGCCCCTTTTGCTGAGGGGCAAAAGGAAAGGGCCTGAGGCTGTTAAGAATGGTGGGAGTTTGGGTGATTTGCAAAAGCTTTTTTTCCTTACGAAAAAAACGACGACATAACAAAAAACGGCCTCTCGCGTTTCGAAACTGCGATATCCAGACGTGTGGACAATCAAGGCCGTATATTGCTTCAAAAGAAACGAAAATAACGAATTAATAACGGGTAATGGGGAAATCGAATTATTTGAGCAAGCCTAATGTCCGGTGTGTTTTCCAGGCTGTATGGCCATGTTCCAGAAGTAGTCTCTCCTGACGTTTCGTCTACGTCTATGGCAGGCATCCTCAGAGGTTGTGAGGTATATGTGGGCAAAACGCCAGGAGAGAATGCTTCTGGAACATGGCCATACAGCCTGGAAAACAAACAACAACCCTGTGATTCCGGTCAGGAAAGCTTTCGACAACACAAACTACTTCAAATCTTATCTGTAACTGGATTGATATGCAAAGTACCTGTATGCTGAATACATGAACTTTGTGAGTAAACCAGCTAAGGTCTACTTATTTTTACCTCTTGAGAGAATGATTTGAAGGCAAATATATTTTAAGAGAGAGTAGATGAAATAACACTTCTGAAACTCTGGTATACATATATATGTGTGTGTGTGTGTGTGTGTATGTATTTGTGCAGTGGCATATATTTGTCACTAACAGTTCAAAGAGATATCTAGATACATCAGTTTAACAGCCGAGAAACCGAATTGCCATGCATGAATGCCATTTTCCCAAAAGGTTATGGTATCATTTTCCAAAAGGTTAAGACTTCTTACAAGGTCATGTCTTTCCAAAGATCATAAAATCTCCAAAGGATTATGGAGATTTCAATTTTTTTACATTTTTTTTACAATGTAGATGCAGTCTTCGTCTCTGGAGTAGCAGAAAGCAAGTCTGCTCCCTTTTCAATATGCCACCCATCCAAATATTTAAGCATGGCTACCATGTTCCCTTTTAGCCTTCTCTTCTCCAAGCTAAACATCTCCATCTCTCCACGCTGCTCCTATTGTTTCCAGACTTTTCACCATTTCAGTCTCCTTTCTCTGGACATGTTCCAGCTTATCGATGTCCTTCTTGAATTGTGATATGCAGAACTGAACCCAGTATTCCAGGTAAGGCCTGACTAAAGCAAAATAGAAGGGTACTATTACTATTAAGACATGTGCCAGTGTTCTGTTCCAAGGGCTCACCTATATTTTTGTGTAAACAAACAGTATATCTACACAATGGCTCCTGTCTTCAGTGTGCATTCCTTTCAGAAGGCAGATGCTGGGACGCAGGTGCATTGGAGAAAAGGAAAATATTTAAGGCTGCCTTCTTAATACTTGTAAAGGTTGGGATGGCTTAGAAATGCAACAGCAGTTCAGAAAAGCTTGACGTCAGCCTTTCTGCCTTGAAATCCCTGCGAAGCGAGGGCACATCAGAGAGTTAAAACTGTTCCAGATGAAACTGGTCAGGCTGAGCTATATCTCAGCCATGCTGTCTACTATTTATAGCACCGCCAAGGCTGTCAGCCTGGATTTCATTGTTAAAATAAGAGGAATGACTCGGTGAAGATGATTCAGCTCTCACCTGCTATCTCAAACCATGTGCTTGTTCAAATGTGGCAGGGATCACTTTCCTCAGGGCAAGGGGTCACCACACCTCCATGCTTTTCCCCATCTGTATATATTAGAGATGTGTATTCATGCATGCAAACAGACCCACGGTAGAAAAGACGTCTCATCAATATGATGTATCGTGTACGATCCCTTATAGGAGACTGTATCTGTTCTTGGAGGCTAAGCAGGGTCATCCCTGGGTAATATATGGATGGGAGATTAATAATTAACTGTTGCTCAAAAACATCTTTGTTTTCATTGTTATTGATTTCAGTCTACTAGCTGTCAGTAACTTGTATTTTGGACCATCATTGATTTGGAGTCTATCCAAAGATAAATGAATCTGGAAGGTATCATTAGATAATGCGGCATGCTTCGAATAATATCTGTTTTCATAAATGAAAATCGAATTAGTATTAGAAATGAATGGCTTTTTAAATGGGAAATTTAAAAAGAGGAGAAATATTGATTCAGTCAATAAACTGAATTATTGAGAAAATGTATTGATGAAATGAATTAGCATCATCATTACTGATATCATCATATTCATTTATATTATTTTTCTCTCCAGAACTGGGGTTTCATAGTATACAGAAGTTACAACAAATAGAAGTAGACAAAAGGAGTGAAAATGTGTAGGGCTGTTTCAGAAGGTCATATACAGTTGGCCTTTTGTATCCATGGGTTCATAACTTGAAATATTTTTTTTAAATGCAAAAAGTATATCTGGATTTTGTCATTTTATACAAGAGACATTTTACTATGCCATTATATATAATGGGACTAGAGCATCCATATATTTTGATATCCATGTGGGTCTGTTACACTCCAGCACTGGAACATCCTTTTACCAAACACCACACCAGAGTTCAGTACTGCAATAAAATAATTTTTATTAAAGAAATAATATAAAAATAAAAAGGCAAAACAAAAAGAGTCAGTAAAAGATATAAAATGCACTTCTCAAAAGAAGCCAGAGTTCAGTAACAGTAATAAAAAATGCCAGGTTTGAACACAAAACCAAGGAATCCAAAAGTTTATTGTTAATCCAAACATGAAACAGGAGCCTTGACAATACATGGTGCATGAAACAGGAGCCTTGACAATACATGAACCAAGAACTTGGAATCATGAACAGAAGACTGATCTCCAATACTGTCTAGCAATACTGTCTCCTCTGAAAGGCCTAAAGCGAAACACTTAATTTAAGCCCTCCGAGACACCCATGACATCATGCCTAACACATTTTGACCTCAAGGTCTTATTGTGAATCCTCAGAGAATATCTAGCTTGCCAGCTTTTCACGCCCTGCATTATCAGGTCTAATCTATTCTCCCTTGAAAGCTCCTCATCTTCCCAAGGCCTTTTCTCAAGGGAACTGGTACTTTCATTTTCCCGTTGCCTGGGAATGAGCCGAAGAATCCAAAACATCAGCCTCATCAGCCTGACATTCCCTCCGAACACTCACAGACTCCTCATTTCAGAACCCATCATCCCCCTCATCCTCTGAACATTCAGAAAAATCGGCTAACATGGGGCCAAGCCCAAAGAACAGAGCATAAACAAAATTAAAACATAAGTAAACAATATCCACGACACAAATAAAATAAAACAGATTAAAAACACAATAATACAATATAACTCAATAATAAGAAAATAAAATGGTAAAGTGATATAAAACAAAAATCAACACTAATGGATGAAATGGGGGGGGGGGGGGGCTATCAAGTCAAAAGTGCAAAGATATAGCTGTAAGACCATTTAATAAAGTGCCTGGACAAAGTGCCGAAGTGTTATCTAGGTGAATTTGAGGTAGAGTAGGAAGTCAAGTTATTTCCAATACAGGGGCAAAATAAAATGCAGAGAAAGCAGTATTTCTTTAGGAGGGGTCTGTCATGGGGGTTAATTATTCGAAAGCCATGTTTTTAGTTGTTTTCTAAAGGCAGACAGGGTTGGTGCTCATCTACAAAAGGGTCCTGGAAAAAAATCCCATCAGATTCCAATGGCTCACTTTATTACCTTCAATAATAAAGACATTGTGCTCCAGAATACCAGTTGCTGGAGAACATGAGTAAAGGGTCAGTTCTGAGTATATATGCACAGTTGTGGCCTTCAATGTTAATAGGGCAGGAAATCTCCTCTTCTAACCTTAAATGCTCTGTCCAAGGTGCTTAACCTTATCTCCCAAACAGTACAGGTGTCTGTCATCTGAAATCCAAAATACTACATGATCCAAAAGTTTCTATAAGGGTGGCTGAGACACTCTTGCTTTCTAAGGGTTCATTGTACATAAACTCTGCTTCTTTCACAAAATTGTTTTAAAATATGGTACAGTAGAGTCTCACTTATCCAACATAAACGGGCCAGCAGAACGTTGGATAAGTGAAAATGTTGGATAATAAGGAGGGATTAAGGAAAAGCCTATTAAATGTCAAATTATGTTATGATTTTACAAATTAAGCACCAAAAGCATCATGTTTTACAACAAATTGGCAGAAAAAGCAGTCCAAAAGACAGTAACGTTATGTAGTGATTATTGTATTTATGAATTTGGCACCAAAACATCATAATATATTGAAAACATTGATGAAAAAACATTGGCTACTAACAAATTGACTACAAATAAAGATAGAATTGCATAAAATGAACTTACAATAGCAACATTGTCGGAAATTAAATCCATAAAAAGGTCAATCCTTGCTGCCTAGAGAAACAGCTTTGGGTCAGGGCGGGGGGTAGACTGCGTTGGATAATGCAGAACGTTGGATAAGCGAATGTTGGATAAGTGAGACTCTACTGTATATAAAATTACCTCCCGGCTATGTGTATAATGAATTTTATAGTTAGATTTGGATTCCACTTCCAAGCAATTTTATTACATATATGAAAATATTCCAAAATTTGGGGGAAAAAATCAAAAATATGAAATGCTTCTGGTCTCAAGCATTTCAGATAAGGGATACTCAACTTGTACTTTGTACATAAAATGTATGTCCTTTGAATTCAGAGTGCAGAAATGGAAGTAAGCCAAGGACAATGATGGAAAGTAGGGGGAAGAGGAGAGAAACTGGGATGTTTTATAAGCAGCTGGAAACAAAAAATGACTGAAGATTGACTGAAACTGTCCTTGCCAAACTGGAAAGGTATGAGAAGAACCAGGCCTTTCTTGCTCTTTTGCAAGCAGTGCTTTAAATCACTGAGTTCTAGGTTGGCCGTAACAGCATGGGTTAAATGTGATGGCCATCACACTAGGAAAATGAAATACATTTTTTTGTCAAGGCAATCTAGGGCCGACGCACAAGAGTTGACAGAACAAAACAACAAAACCATGTTATATGGAGACTTGGGAGTCCTTGTTTGCAACAAGGGAATGGCATTTGTATATGGGGAGCATGCACTTTGTTTCAAAAGAGAATTCAGCCGCCAAGAGCCTTCCTAAGGTGCAAATATTCCTTAAAACAAAATGCATGCTACCTGAATATGTTTCTTAAAGGAAGTCATAGCTCCCCCTTCTTTTTTGTATTTCCAGAGGTATCAAAACAATAAATTTTGGTGACAGAAGTCCTTGTTGCAATGGGAGAAGATACTTAGTACTGATCATCACATCAGCCAGTCTGATCATTTCTGCTTCCACAGAGCATTCATGTCTGAGGATGCATCTATACTATAGAATTAATGCAGTTTGACACCACTTTAACTGCCATAGCTCAATACTTTGGAATCATGGGAGATGTCGTATGGCAAAGTCTTCAGCCTTCTCTGCCAAAGAGTGCCGGTGCCCCACCAAACTACAAATCTCATGATTTCATAGTATTGAGCTATAATAGTTAAAGTGTTAAACCAGCATTAATTCTACAGTGTAGACGCACCCTAAGATAGGAGCATTGGTTTTGTGAATGGGAATCTCAAGCAACCTGGAAATCGACTGGATGCATCACCCTCTAAATTATGGATCACACTTGTGTACTTTGATTTTCTTCAACTACCGCAACGAGTTTGCATTTTGAATATCAACACAAGATGAGAGGAGGATGCCGGTCATATGAACCAGACAAAAATTACGCACATGTGTAGCTTCAAGCAACATTACTCCAAACAGCAATAACAAAAAATGGTTGTGTATAATAAACTGATAATGCTTAATAATAATTTGACCCATTGAACATGTAATTAATTGAACTATTTTAAAAGCTTAAGTGACCCAAAAGGCAATTGGATTAATCTAGCAGCATCTAAAAATATACATTTTCAACACAAGTGCTTAAAAAACCACAGATTAACAGGCACCCTATTTTTCTTCACAAAGGAAGCCTCCTCCAAACCAACGTTTGTTAGATATAGTGTCATAATCCACAGCAAATGTAATTGAAGGATTAATTTACCAGCATCTACTCTGATCGAGGCAATTCTAATCCCTTTAACTGGGTTGCAGCAAATCATTAATCACGAATAGCGCTGCAGCAAGTAATTAACAATGATTATTGTTATTATTCATAATGGTTTGCTGCTACCTCATTAAAAAGGATTGGAAAGGACTGACTAGTGGGGTTTAGGGTCAATTCAAATCCTTTAAACTGGGTTGCAGCAAACAATAATAATAGTTGCTGTCGTCAATATTAATGATATAATTAATACATTAATGACTCCTATCTGGTTCAAAGGATTTGAAGAACTGATCAAAATCTCTTTAATCAGGTTGCAAAAAATGCTAATATTAATACAAATAATACATTGTATTCTTCAATTTTTTTTTCCAGAAATATATGAACAACTAACTGTGCCCGGCCACGCGTTGCTGTGGCGAAGTCTGGTGGTATGGGAAATAAAGTATTGAGGAATTGGTGGTAGTTAAGGTAAAGGGTAAAGGTTTTCCCCTGACGTTAAGTCCAGTCGTGTCCGACTCTGGGGGTTGATGCTCATCTCCATTTCTAAGCCGAAGAGCCGGCGTTGTCCGTAGACTCCTCCAAGGTCATGTGGGATGACTGCATGGAGCGGCGTTACCTTCCCGCCGGAGCAGTACTTATTGATGCACTCACATTTGCATGTTTTCGAACTTCTGGGTTGGCAGAAGCTGGGGCTCTCTCCGCTCCCCCAATTCAAACTTGCGGCCTTTCGGTCCAGAAGTTCAGCAGCTCAGCGCTTTAACACGCTGCGCCATCAGGGGATATTATGTCCTAAAGGTTGTGAATATACAATATTTCTGATTGGTTTTTTTTGTCTATTGGAGGCAAGTATGAATGCTGCAATTAGGAAAAATGATTAGGATGTAATGGCCTTGCAGCTTTAAAGCCTGGCTGCTTCCTCCCCGAGTAAATTTTTTGTTGGGAAGTGTTAGCTGGCCCTGATTGTTTCCTGTCTGGAATTCCCTTGTTTTCAGAGTGGTGTTCTTTGCAATATTTTATGTGCTTCTACTGTCTGTGGCCCTGAGAAAACAGAGGATTTGCCAGACTTTGATGATGGGAATATTTTGTTGGGAGGTGTTAGCTGGCCCTGATTGTTTCCTGTGTGGAATTCCCCTGTTTTCAGAGTGTTGTTCTTTATTTAGTGTTCTGATTTTAGAGATTGTATTGTTCTGTTTTATTATACCACATTAATTTTTATATATTCTAATTTTACTGTTTTTGAATACGTGGAACCAGATTGTATTCATTTTCACGGTTGACCGCAACACAATAATAATAATAATAATAATAATAATAGTAATGATAGTAATAATAATGACTTTGGTAATACACAGTGCTTCACTCCCTTCTCAGCTTTCTTTCTGGAAGAATCCTTTCTTGGGAGGTGTTAGCTGGCCCTGATTGTTTCCTTTGTGGAATTTCCAATTTTCCTGCTTTCAGACTGTTGGTCTTTATTTACTGTCCTGGTTTTAGAGATTATATTGTTCTGCATTATTCTATCCCAGTAATTATTTCATATTAAAGTAGAATCTCACTTATCCAACATTCGCTTATACAATGTTCCGGATTATCCAACGCAGTCTGCCTTTTCATAAGCAATGTTTTTGTAGTCAGTGTTTTAAATTCATTGTGATATTTTAGTGGTAAATTTGTAAATACAGCACAGTAGAGTCTCACTTATCCAACATAAATGGGCCGGCAGAATGTTGGATAAGCGAATATGTTGGATAATAAGGAGGCATTAAGAAAAAGCATATTAAACATCAAATTAGGTTATGATTTTACAAATGAAGCACCAAAACATCATGTTAGACAACAAATTTGGTAGAAAAAGTAGTTCAATACGCAGTAATGCTATGTAGTAATGACTGTATTTATGAATTTAGCACCAAAATATCACGATATATTGAAAACATTGACTACAAAAATGCGTTGGATAATCCAGAACATTGGATAAGCGAGGCTTGGATAAGTGAGACTCTACTGTAATTACAACATGGCATTACTGAGCATTGAACTACTTTTTCTGTCAAATTTGTTGTATAATATGATGTTTTGATGCGTAATTTGTATAACGATTACCTAATTTGATGTTTAATTGGCTTTTCCTAAATCCCTTCTTATTATCCAACATATTCACTTATCCTGCCAGCCTGTTTATGTTGGATAAGTGAGACTCTACTGCATATTGATAATCTCATATTATCTGCTTAGAACTGGATTATATGAGGCCCCTTCTTCACAGCTGTATAAAATGCACACTGAAGTGGATTATATGGTAGTGTGGACTCAAGATAATCCAGTGCAAAGCAGATAATAAAAGATTATAAATGGGTTATATAGCTGTGTGGAAGGGCCTTGAGTCTACACTGCCATATAATCCAGTGCAAATTAGATAATCTGTGGAAGAGACCTAAGTGAGGCCTAAATCTGTCTGTCCCCTAACTGAACCCTGGCTGTCCCTTGGCTGAATTGGTTGCTAGGAGACGAAGTGGGCAGAGATTAGCCCTCTAAACTGGCAGCAATTGGATAAAAACAATTATTGCTCTCCCTGTAATTAGGACTTTATTTTTCTTTTCTTTTTGTTGTATCTTACTGGAGCCGTGGATGATGGGTTGCGTTGTCAAATTTCGAGGTTGGGCGGCCTGTAGTTTTGTTGTTTTGTGGGTTGCCGTGATGCCATCACTCATTTATATATATAGATAGGCTTTTTTTCTTAATCCCTCCTTATTATCCAACATTTTCGCTTATCCAATGTTCTGTAAAATTTGTTGTATAACATGATGTTTTGGTGCTTAATTTGTAAAATCATAACCTAATTTGATGTTTAATAGGCTTTTCCTTAGCCCCTCCTTATTATCCAACATATTCGCTTATCTGCTGGCCCGTTTATGTTGGATAAGTGAGACACTACTGTATGTACATTTATAGATCCTGCATGCTCTGGTATTATGTTTGGTGGGCGTGCTTTCCAAACACAAACTTTGCTAGGTCTTACTTTCAGGGGAGGCCTCAAATTTAGCAATTCAGGCAAACCTGCACTAGGTCTTATTTTCAGGGGATGTCTTATTTTCGGGGAAACAGGGTAGTAAGTCCATGTATAAAGAGCAAGCTTCCTGGCCCACAAAAATGGACATTTCTTATATTTTGTGTCAGGAGTGACTTGAGAAACTGCTTCTGGAGTGAGAGAATTGGCTGTCTGCAAGCACGTTGTCCAGAGGACGCCTGGATGTTTTGATGTTTTACCATCCTTGTGGGAGGCTTCTCTCATGTCCCCGCATGGAGCTGGAGCTGATAGAGGGAGCTCACCCGCACTCTCCCTGGGTGGGATTCAAACCTGGAAGCTTGCAGATCAGCAGCCCAACCTTCAAGTCACAAGGCTTTAACCCACTACGCCATTGGGGGCTGTTCCTTATAATAAAGGACATCTACCAGTCCTAAAAGGGACACCTTTCTTAAGGAGGGCCGTAGACCAGTTCTATAAACCCTTCCACTCCTTATAATGAGGGCCATGTCTTGTACCAGCCCTATAAGAGGCATTGGGATCATCATAGGGGGTACAGAATATTCCTGTAAAGGCCTGGCTCCCAAATAAAAGGCATGCCTTATAATAGGGGTCCCCAAACTAAGGCCCGGGGGCCAGATGCGGCCCATCGAAGCTATTTATTCAGCCTCCACGGCACGAGGGCGGAAGGGGGTTGGGCTAAATGACTCAAGGGGGCTCTTCTTCTCTTACAACCCATTATTATTATTATTATTATTATTATTATTATTATTAAACATTGAGGCTGAGGGGCCATCTGTCAGGGATGCTTTGCTTGTGCTTTTGGTGCACAAAGGCAGAAGGAGTTGGATTAAATGGCCTCTTCCAACCCTCTTTATTATTATTATTATTATTATTATTATTATTATTATTATTATTATTATTATTATTATTAACATTGAGGCTGGGTGGCCATCTGTCAGGGGTGCTTTGCTTGTGCTTTCGGTGCACAAGGGCAGAGGGGGATTGGACTAAATGGCCCAAGGGGTCTCTTCCAACCCTCTTTATTATTATTATTATTATTATTATTAAACATTGAGGCTGGGTGGCCATCTGTCAGGGGTGCTTTGCTTGTTCTTTCGGTGCACAAGGGCAGAAGGGGATTGGACTAAAAGGCCCAAGGGGTCTCTTCCAACCCTCTTTATTATTATTATTATTATTATTATTATTATTATTATTATTAACATTGAGGCTGAGGGGCCATCTGTCAGGGATGCTTTGCTTGTGCTTTTGGTGCACAAAGGCAGAAGGAGTTGGATTAAATGGCCCAAGGGGTCTCTTCCAACCCTCTTTATTATTATTATTATTATTATTATTATTATTATTATTATTATTAAACATTGAGGCTGGGTGGCCATCTGTCAGGGATGCTTTGCTTGTGCTTTTGGTGCACAAAGGCAGAAGGAGTTGGATTAAATGGCCCAAGGGGTCTCTTCCAACCCTCTTTATTATTATTATTATTATTATTATTATTATTATTATTATTATTATTATTAACATTGAGGCTGGGTGGCCATCTGTCAGGGGTGCTTTGCTTGTACTTTCGGTGCACAAGGGCAGAAGGGGATTGGACTAAATGGCCCAAGGGGTCTCTTCCAACCCTCTTTATTATTATTATTATTATTATTATTATTATTAACATTGATGCTGGGTGGCCATCTGTCAGGGGTGCTTTGCTTGTACTTTCGGTGCACAAGGGCAGAAGGGGATTGGACTAAATGGCCCAAGGGGTCTCTTCCAACCCTCTTTATTATTATTATTATTATTATTATTATTAACATTGATGCTGGGTGGCCATCTGTCAGGGGTGCTTTGCTTGTACTTTCGGTGCACAAGGGCAGAAGGGGATTGGACTAAATGGCCCAAGGGGTCTCTTCCAACCCTCTTTATTATTATTATTATTATTATTATTATTATTATTATTATTATTAACATTGATGCTGGGTGGCCATCTGTCAGGGGTGCTTTGCTTGTACTTTCGGTGCACAAGGGCAGAAGGGGATTGGACTAAATGGCCCAAGGGGTCTCTTCCAACCCTCTTTATTATTATTATTATTATTATTATTATTATTATTATTATTATTATTATTAAACATTGAGGCTGGGTGGCCATCTGTCAGGGGTGCTTTGCTTGTTCTTTTGGCACAGAAGGGCAGAAGGGGATTGGACTAAATGGCCCAAGGGTCTCTTCCAACCCTCTTTATTATTATTATTATTATTAACATTGATGCTGGGTGGCCATCTGTCAGGGGTGCTTTGCTTGTGCTTTCGCTGCACAAGGGCAGAAGGGGATTGGACTAAATGGCCCAAGGGGTCTCTTCCAACCCTCTTTATTATTATTATTATTATTATTATTATTATTATTAAACATTGAGGCTGGGTGGCCATCTGTCAGGGGTGCTTTGCTTGTACTTTCGGTGCACAAGGGCAGAAGGGGATTGGACTAAATGGCCCAAGGGGTCTCTTCCAACCCTCTTTATTAATAATATTATTATTAAACATTGATGCTGGGTGGCCATCTGTCAGGGGTGCTTTGCTTGTGCTTTTGGCGCACAAGGGCAGAAGGAGATTGGACTAAATGGCCCAAGGGGTCTCTTCCAACCCTCTTTATTAATAATATTATTACTAAACATTGAGGCTGGGTGGCCATCTGTCAGGGGTGCTTTGCTTGTGCTTTTGGTGCACAAAGGCAGAAGGAGTTGGATTAAATGGCCCAAGGGGTCTCTTCCAACCCTCTTTATTATTATTATTATTATTGTTATTATTAACATTGAGGCTGGGTGGCCATCTGTCAGGGGTGCTTTGCTTGTGCTTTTGGCGCACAAGGGCAGAAGGAGATTGGACTAAATGGCCCAAGGGGTCTCTTCCAACCCTCTTTATTAATAATATTATTACTAAACATTGAGGCTGGGTGGCCATCTGTCAGGGGTGCTTTGCTTGTGCTTTTGGCGCACAAGGGCAGAAGGGGATTGGACTCAATGGCCCAAGGGGTCTCTTCCAACCCTCTTTATTATTATTATTATTATTATTATTATTATTAACATTGATGCTGGGTGGCCATCTGTCAGGGGTGCTTTGCTTGTGCTTTTGGCGCACAAGGGCAGAAGGGGATTGGACTCAATGGCCCAAAGGGTCTCTTCCAACCCTCTTTATTGTTGTTATATTAATTATTATTGCTCGGTGGCCAACTATAGTCCGGCCCTCCAACGGTCCGAAGGATCGTGAACCGGCCTCCTGTTTAAAAAGTTTGGGGACCCCTGCCTTATAATAAAGGGCAGGTGCTGGTGCTACAAGGGGCAATGCACTCTTAAGGGGCACCTACCTCTCTTTGCATTGCACCCCCTTTGCCTGCCTCTCCTCCTGCCCATCTCCTCCTGCTGCTGCTCTTCCCACCCTGGGTACCGCATTGCTGTAGATGGAGGGAGTGGGGAGGGACTGCATTGCGCCGCCGCCGTCCGTCCGTCCGCCTCCCTCCCTCCCTCCCTCCCTTCCCGGCCCCATAAAGCCTCCGGAGCCCAAGCTGGCAGCCTCTGCCCTCCCAGACCTCCGCTGCCGGTAAGAGCCCCGGGACGGATCCCTCTCTCGGCCTCCCTTTTCTTGCTCTTGTCCTTCACTTTTTTTTGCAAAAATCAAAGGGAAAGCGGTGCAATTGGGGCGGTTTCCAGCAAGGATGGAATGCATTATATTTATGTTGCTGCTGTTGCAAAAAATGCAATATATAATTGGAATTGCAAAAAGGGGGAACTGGCTTTAACCTTTGCAAACTGAGCCCTTGGATACCCCCATTTATCTTGATTGCACACATTGCTGTCTGTGCAGGTGCCCTTGCTGGCTGCTTGCAAGCAGGAAAAAAGCGCGCCATGGGACCTCTGGGGACCTAGATGGGACCTCTGGGATATTATCCCAGACCTGTCACTCCATTGCTTTACTGCACCGTCATTCTTTGCCCCCCCCCCCCCCATTTAAGGCCACCTGAGCATTGCCCATTTACACCCCCCTCCTTTCCATCTCCCCCCCAAAGATTCCTCTATGCAGCAGGCTCCATTTGACCTTATCTTATCCTCCCCATCAGATTATAACGACCTAATATCTTTGTCAAAGCAATTTTCTTTCCCATCAGATTATAACAGCCTAATGTCTTTGCCAAAGTGATTTACTTTTGCATTTGCTGCCACCCCCCCCCCCCCCAGGGATTTTTAAAAAATATATAGCGCTTTGCTTTTGGATTTATAATAGAATTCAGTATGGGTTGCTGTGAGTTGTGCAGCCAATATTCCCGCAGCATTCTCTCCTGATGTTTTGCCCACATCAGTGGCGGGCATCTTCAGAGGTTGTGAGTTATATTGGAAACTAAGCATGTGAGGTTTATATATATCATCCAGGCTTGGAAGCTGCAAGACTTTTCCATGCTAATCAAGGTGATTAATTGAAAGTGTGAAATTCACACTTGTCTCCAACAGACAAGAATTTTTTCTCCCACCCTGGACCTTCCACAGATATATAATTTTCACATGCCTAGTTTCCAATATACCTCACAACCTTTGAGGGTGCCTGCCATAGATGTGGGCGAAACATCAGGAGAGAATGCTTCTGGAACAGCCTGGAAAACACACAGCAACCCAGTGATTCCCGCCATGAAAGCCTTCGACAACAGAATTTAGTATGTTTTCCTCCCTGACTTTCGTTCAGCTGATAGGGGTTTGAGCCTTCTTGCTTTGCAAAAGCACCTTTGTTTTGATTTTGCATTCATTTCCCCCCCTGGGTGGGCTGGGATCAGGAAGTAAAAGTTGGAGATTTTTTAAACAATACAAGATATAGCATTGTTTTATGTATTTTACAAGAATTTAGCATGCTTCCTTTCCTGCCATGCTCTCAGCTGATAAGGGTTCAGAAATAGTCCAGGTTGGGTCATTCGGGTTTTAAAAATAACCCATGGCAGAGGGACGTTAGAGGCCTTTGGCACCTGCCACATCGGACATGTGGCCGGCATGTCGTGAAGGCCAGAAAGGAGGAGATTTCCTAGCACCCCCTCTTCAAGCTACCTGAATATCCTATTTTTACACATTCTTTTTGTCCATGGACGTCATGAGTCATCTAGAGTGCTAAACAAGGAGCAGTAGAAAGTGTCAGGAATTTATTTCCAGGCATATTACAAAACAAGATATTATATTCTCTATTATATAATATATAGATAGAGATATAGAGATATATAATCTCTCCCCAGTGAGATTAGATCAGCACCCTTCTTGGCCTTCAGAAAGAAAACAAAGACATGGTTATGGGATTAAGCTTTTGGTCAGTAAAGCAATGCAGTGCAAGAAATAAATAGTAAATATGTGCAATGACAATTGAAATGGCTCCAGTCTACGATTTTTAATCATGTGATTTTAATGTTTATATTACGTGTTTTAATTCTATGTTTTAATGTCTAAATGTTGTCTATATCTTATGTTTTATTGTTTTAATGCATAGTTATATGTTTATTGCTTAGATACATGATTTGATTTACATGTATGTTGACATTGAATTTTGCCGTTATTATGTTGTAAACCGCTTTGAGTCCCTCGGGGAAAAAAGTAGTATATAAATACAGTAAATAAATATTCTATATTAGATAAACAAATATTACATATTGGATTCTATAGAATCATAGATTCTATAATATTCATACAACCCCTCTCCCCAACTATAGCTTTCCGTTATATATTATAGAGGCTTCTAGAATGAGATCTGCTCGCTTCTTTTTTCTGAGCTGTGTTTTGTAACTTTGCATACGACGCAAGGAGCCGAATATCATTATTTTTGAAGTGCTCTTGGCAACCTGCCTCCACTGTTTATACGAGTTTATATATCCTAGATTGGGGATGAGCAGGGGCTTTTTATGCTGCTTTGAGATGTAAAGCAAGATAGAAGATTTCGACTGTTTTGATTGGTTTTATGCTAGCAAATTGCAACGATAAAGAATCTCTTTGAGAACTGCATCACAAAATGGAGTTTTGTTGTTACCACCGGATCCTTCTGTGGATGCAGCTGGCGCAATTTTTGCAAAAATGAAAAAAAAAAGTTTTTGTTGCTGGTAAAATAAATATCTTTCAATGTGATTTCTGTATCTCTTTGGGTCAGGAAGCCCCCTCCCCATTGAACTGTATGCGCACGGTCGGCATACACTGCTGGTTCAGGGAAGCACATGGGAAGCTATTTTTGTCGCTTTCCATTTGAGGACACCATATTGTCCCCTTTGGAAAGCCAGCATGTTGGGAAACTCCTAAGGTCGATCCAAATATTGTATAGGAGAAGGAAGGGGGGAAAAAAACCCTTGATGATTTTATTGCTTACGAAAGGATGCTTGTTATAATGCAGGCCGTAGAAAAAATAAATACTTCAGATAAAATACTTGGGGTTTGGACCCCAAGATAAAACACTCTCTCCCTCTTTAAAGGGAGACCACCTGTATGTGTGTAATGTGTTTTGCATGTGTGTGAGATGCATGTGAATCATAAAATCTATAAAAAGGGAGGAGGTCAGTTTTGGGATAGGGAAGAAGTGACGTAATTACTTTTTGATTGGCGGCACGACGGTTAACATGGCCGTCTGTGGAGTGGACATTTGGGAGCAGTGATGCAAATTGCAGGAAATGCAGGTTCCTTTCTTGGCTAAAGCCCCGTTGTTTCTAGATTTCAGATTAATCTGTAAAGTTTGCCCTTGAAAATGGTTTTGAACAGTTCGTATGTGATTTTCCTATACTGGTTAAGTTGGAGCAGGCATGGGCAAACTTGGGCCCTCCGGGTGTTTCGGACTTCAACTCCCACAATTCGTAACAGCCTACCGTTAAGATAGGAAAGGCATTTGCTTTCTACCTTTAGCACTTCCTAGCTTTAAACCAGGCTTAGGCTGGAGCAGAGCTTTCCAAATATTTCATGTTGGTGACACGCTTTTAGACACACATTATTTCACAACACAGTAATTCAGTTTTACTAGCCAACAAGAGGTTAAACCAGGCATCGGCAAACTAAGGCCCTCCAGGTGTTTTGGACTTCAACCCCCACAATTCCTAACAACCGATGGGAGTTGAAACCCAAGACACCTGGAGGGCCGAAGTTTGCCCATGCCTGGGTTGGAGCCATGTTCCTTTGATTTTCAAAAGGCAACAATGGCTACTTATTTGATCCCAAACTCAGACAGATTGGTCCTCAAAGAAGGCCTCCTTCCATATTAACCTACGCAAATATTAAGGTAGTCAAGCTATTTTGCTAAATGTTTTTTACAAACCTACAAAAAAACAAAACAAAAAACAGAGTCTTTTCCATGGTAGCTTTCCTGATTTTATAATATTCTTCCATGGGAACATTCCATGAGAATATTATTCTATGGGAAGTACTCCTGACACTAACCTTATATTCTTTTCAGTGCCAGTTTAAAATACAGTAGTGTCTCACTTATCCAGCATTCTGGATTATCCAACGCAGTCTGCCTTTTTAGTAGGTGTTTTTATAGTCAATGTTTTCAATGCATTGTGATGTTTTTGGTGCTAAATTCGTAAATACAATAATTACTAAATAACGTTATAGTGTATTGAACTGCTTTTTCTGTTGATTTGTTTTAAACCATGATGTTTTGTGCTCAATTTGTAAAGTAAAGGTAAAGGTAAAGGTTTCCCCTGACGTTAAGTCTAGTTGTGTCCGACTCTGGGGGTTGGTTCTCATCTCCATTTCTAAGCTGGAGAGCCGGCATTGTCCGTAGACACCTCCAAGGTCATGTGTCCGGCATGAATGCATGGAGCACCGTTATCTTTCTGCCGGTGCAGTACCTATTGATCTACTCACATTTGCATGTTTTTGAACTGCTAGGTTAGCAGAAGCTGGGGCTAACAGCGGGAGCTCATGCTGCTCCCCGGATTTGAACCACGGACCTTTTGGTCAGCAAGTTCATCAGCTCAGCGGTTTAATCCGCTGCACCACCGTGGACTCCTTAAATATTAAGATAGACTATCTTGCTAAACTTTTTTTTTTTTCAAACCTACAAAAAACAGGGTATTTTCCATGGTAGCTCCCCTGATTTTATAATATTCTTCCATGGGAGCATTCCATAGAATATTATTCTATGGGAGGTACTCCTGACACTAACCTTATATTATTTTCAGTGCCAGTTTAAAATCTTTCTATTTCTCATGCATTTTGGGGATAAATATTAGCTGATTGAAATGTGTGTCTGTATACAGTCTCACTTATCCAACATAAACGGGTGGGCAGAACATTGGATAAGCGAATATGTTGGATAATATGGAGGGATCAAGGAAAAGCCTATTAAACAACAAATTAGGTTATGATTTTACAAATTAAGCACCAAACCATCATGTTTTACAACAAATTTGACAGAAAATGTAGTTCAATACGCAGTAATGCTATGTAGTAATTACTGCATTTACGAATTTAGCACCAAAATATCACAATGTATTTGAAAACATTGACTACAAAAACATTGACTACTAAAAGGCAGACTGCGTTGGATAATCCAGAATGTTGAATAAGCGAATGTTGGATAAGTGAGACTCTACTGTATATGTTTTAAATTTGCCAGTTCCTTCCTCTGAAATATAACCTGCAGCACCTGCTTTTCCTTGATGGTCTCCCATCCAAGTGCTAGCTAGGGCTGGCCCTGTATAGATTCCAAGATCAGACAGAATCCGGTGTGCCTTAAGGGTATTTAGTATGATTGTTAAGCTTGATGTTAATGCTTTTAAAAAATAAGATATTGACCATTTCATCTTGAAATCTGTTTCCCAGATGAAAGGGTCAGTTCAGAATAGAAGAGCGAAATCAATTGCAGACAGAAAATCCGTCTGTCTGCCCTACATTCGACCTGCTGTTGTCCAGGGATAGTTCTAATGCTTAAAGTCCAGGCTTAACGGCATTACAGGGAAACCCAGATGAGAGGTGTCTAACTGAGGGACCTGGAGGTGGAAGGGTGGTGCGTGGTGCGGATGCCGGTTTAGTGTTGTGCTGCCGTTGCTCTTGGCGACACTTCTGATCTCCTCCTCCTCTTCCTCCGCCTTTGCTTTGCTCTCCTTTGCTGCAGCCTCCTCCGGTCGCAGCTGCTGCTCCTGCTCAGCTTTCCATCCCTTTAGCACAAGCCCAGACCGAGCGCAAACATGGGGAAGGAGAAAACCCACATCAACATTGTCGTCATCGGACATGTGGACTCTGGCAAATCTACCACCACCGGACATCTCATCTACAAATGCGGGGGGATCGACAAAAGGACCATTGAGAAATTCGAGAAGGAAGCTGCTGAGGTAAGCCCCTTGCACGCAATGGATGCGACCGTCAGGTTTGACCTTCTTTTCCTCTCTGGCACGGAAAATGCAGCCCTGATCCTTCTGCTAGCATCCTCCCGGGTCTGGAATATTCTCTGGTGCATATTATGGCCCTTGTTTTCCTTCTGCCTTTCCCTAGTCTGTCTTACATCTTCCCCATTTCCTTCCTTCCTAATCAGTAGGCCAGGTACAAATTAAAAATTAAGTGAACCAGCTCTTCATTTCTCTTCTGATATGTTATACACACCTGCATATGATATGCTGTGTTTACGGTGATAATATTCCCATTTACGGTTCCAAATCTTTGTGTAAACATATTCTAGTTGTGAGTTAGACAGGATTGTAAGAACAGCTTCCTTATGTTAGAATAGCTAGTGAGGGGGAATCTTAAGGAAATGGACCCCGTGGCATCAGAATTTGGAAATCGATTCTTCTTTTGCACCTGATAATTGTGGTAATGTAGTAATGGGTTGTGCTGGCTGAACTGCTGACCTGAAGGTTGGGTTGCTAACCTGAAGGTTGCCGCTTCGAATCCACGAGATGGAGTGAGCTCCCTTCTGTTAGCTCTAGTTTGCGGGGATATGAGAGAAGCCTCCCAGCAGGATGATAAACTAACCCGGCATCCCCTAGGCAACGTCTCTGTAAACGGCCAATTCTCGCACACCAGATGCGACTTGCAGTATGTTCTCAAGTCGCTTCTGACACGATAAAAAAAAATCTTGTGGTAATGTGCTTCCCTAAGCATGACTATGTATTTTAACTGCTTATAAACTAATTTTTTAAAAATGGGATATAACTTGTTAACATCCATCTGAATTAATTTTCCCTTCCTTTAACTCATCCTCCTCCTTTGGCAAACCCAAAGATGAAGAATTATAATATATAATATAAATTACTAACATTATGCTATACTTTACTAATAATATATTTTATACATATATTGATAATAATATTATAATGTAATAAAAATAATACACTATTACAATTGTATATTATCTTTTTACATGTAATATTACTAATAATATTGCAATATAGTGTTATAGTACAATATAGTAATACATAATGCTTATATTGTGCTATGCTAATAATAGAATTTATTGTATGTACATATAACCTGTAAGCCGCCTTGAGTCCCCTTCGGGGTGAGAAGGGCGGGATATAAATGTCGCAAATAAATATATTATGTGCCAAGAAGGCAGAATTATGCAGTAAGCAAAACTATAGTATATTTTTTTTTACTTTATTTTATATTTCTTTATCTTTTTTTTACATTTTAATTTTGCTAGTTGTGGCTGCCATAAAACCCTATTCCTAACTACCAAAATGTGGACCTTTTTCAGAGGTTTTGTTTGCTCCCATATATGTTTGCATCTATAAAGGCTTGCTTTTCCCTCCCCGCTTACATCTTTCTAAAATAAAAGCTGGGATTCTCAGAAAAACTGAAGCTTGCACCTGGTAATACAGCTGATTTAACTGTCTGGAGAAATCAAATTCACATCTCTGCATAAATAACATCTTACCTTCAATCTGTACCATCTCTTTTTTAAAAAAATATGGGATGCTCACTGCAGAGTTAATTTCAGCCAGCATAGACAATACTCGCCTAATGGATGAAGCATCGGCCTCACTGTAAGGCAGCTCCTTATTATCCACAACCAAATACCATGCATTAAGGCATAAACTTGGAACAGGTATATGTCTGGAAAGTCTTATCATTGGCTGAATTGGCTGGATCTTGTGGGAAATAAAGCCCAGTAGCAGAAATAGGAGAAAAGCCAGCATGGTAGAATGATTTGAGTGTTGGACTAGATTGCAGATCAAGATTTGGATCCCATCTCAACCATGGGAACCCATTGGGTGACCTTGGGCAAGTCAGACTTTTGGCCTCAGGAAGACAATGGTACATCTCTTAGGAGCAAATTTTTCCGAGAAAACCTGATGTTAACCCCCCTCCAGTTGGGGCTCAAGATCCCCACCAAAGTGAAAAATAAAGAAATTGCTATATATTTTTTAACCTGAGAGAACAAGTCTTGAGGAATTTCTAGGTCTTCCAGCATGATGGTCAACATCTCCTGAAAGCTAACCATAGAATTGCATTGGAGGACTTAGGCCCCTTCTGCGTTATCATATAAAATCCAAATTACCTGCTTTGAACTGGATTATATTAGACTCAGATAATCCAGTTCAAGGCAGATAATTTGGATTATCTGATTTGATAATCTGGATTGTATGGCAGTGTAGAAGGGGCCTCAAAGAATCCTAGATCCCCCAGCATGACTGGAGGAATTCATCTGTAGAAAAGACATACAGTAGAGTCTCACTTATCCAAGTTTCTGGATTATCCAAGCCATTTTTGTAGTCAATGTTTTCAATACATCGTGATATTTTGGTGCTAAATTTGTAAATACAGTAATTATTACATAGCATTACTGCGTATTAAACTACTTTTTCTGTCAAATCTGTTGTATAACATGTTTTGGTGCTTAATTTGTAAAATCATAACCTAATTTGATGTTTAATAGACTTTTCCTTGGTCCCTCCTTATTATCCAACATATTCGCTTATCCAATGTTCTGTCGGCCCATTTATGTTGGATAAGTGAGACTCCACTGTATTTGAACAAATACATGAATAATCAAATTTGCAAACAGCAAAACTGCAAATGTGGAGGGACAACTATAATGTCCATATAATAAAGATATTCTGTGTATGCTCTGTATAGCTTGTTGTGTGTCCTCAAGTGGTACCAGATTTATGGCTCCCCATAGGTGACTATCATTGTTTTCTTGGCAATGTTTTCTGTTTATCCCAGATTATCTGGCAGTACAGACTCATATAATCTAGTTTAAAGCAGAAAACCTGGGATCAGATCCTGGGATATAGGGCCTGTCTGGAAGGGCTCTCAGAGTGTGACTTTTCCATGGTCACACATTCAATTTCCATGGTTAAGCAGGGATTACAACTCTGGTTTTCAGAGTTGTAGTCCCAACGCTCAAACCATTTACACCATGCTGGCTCTCATATTCCAGAAAAGTGACTTTCCAACCACTGTATATAAGCCTTTGCTTAGGAATTAATAAAAAAGTGCTTTACTCTAGCATTCAAACTCATTCAGTAATGTTTCTGATGGAATGTTGCTACCATGCAGTCATTCTATGGTGAGTCAAACTTCTCTTTCAGTTTATGAAGTCCTTTAGATACGATTTTAGGATCCTGGGAGTAGTTCCTGTTACTCTCTAAATATTTAGCTATTTATTCTAGGGTTCCTTTTACACCGTGATATAAAATCCAGATTATCTGCTTTGAACTGGATTATATGGCAGTGTAGACTCCTATAATCCAGTTCAAAGTAGATAATCTGGATTATATGGCCGTGTAGAAAGGGCCTTGGTTAACAACCAGATGATAATGGATTTGATAAACAAAAGTAAAGGTGAGGAATGAAACACATAGTAGATCAAGCCAAAACCTATCACAAACATGATAGCCTGCCAGATCATTTGAAGTCCGATTCCCATGACCCTTCATAATGGGCAATTTTAGTTATGGCAGAAAGAACTATAATCATAATACCTACAGGACATCATATTGGGGAAAGCTGGATAAAGGAGAAGCAGGAAAAAAAGGTTTTGGGCATTAGTACATTGAAACCAGAACATCTTCATGCAGATTAGGTGACAGTTTCACTATTGCGGTTAAGGTATTAGTTTCACTTGAGCGTACAACGCAGGTCCATATCAATACATTTGTTCTTTGAAGGCAGGATGTGCTTTTCAGGCTATAACTTGCTGCAGCCTGTCTTCGCCTCATCGAACACTGTAAATTTAGGTCTATTTAATCTGAATTTGGGCATATCTGGCCTTCAAATGTAAACCAGTTTAAAGCTACATCAACCATGATTATTTTCTTTTCTTGGAGAATCTACAGAAGACTGGTTTTACTGGAAAATTGCATATGAAAGATCCAGAAAATCCTTAAAGGTTCCCAAAAGCTTTAAAATTCTCAAGAGGTCTATTTGAATGAGCAGTGTGGCATTTTAGAATCAGGGCATGCCGAAGATCACAGCAGCTTCTTTCTAGAAACAAAACCACTTTGCATTTTTTCCTAGACACGTAAATAATTAGTGTGATGCCCTACATTCAGATGTACAATATAGCAAACCACTGAAAAATATTTAAAAATGGCCGTATCTACATCTTCCACAGCAGTGCCTTGATGCTTCAGTCACATCGGGTTTTCCTTCCTTCCTTATAAATCATGCATTGGATGTTGGATGTTTGGTCTCCTACAAATTTCTCCTATTTATGATGTATAGACATTTTGTGGCTGCTTGTCATGTCTAGCTTTTCTTTCCTTTTCCTGTATTTTGCTCAACCTCAAACAAGATGTTCTATAAAACTTAATAATAATAATAATAATAATAATAATAATAATAATAATAATAATAATAAAACTTTATTTATACCCCGCCACCATCTCCCCAATGGGGACTCGGGGCGGCTTACATGGGGCCATGCCCAGACACCATACAATATAACAAAATAAAACAGCAAATCATAACACAATATAACAATGCAAAATCATCATATATATTACAACACAAATCAGAGAAAACAATGAAAACCAGGGCAGGCCACATGAACACTTAATTAAAAACTCGAGAGAGAGAGACATAGGAATAAGGGAACAGGGATATAAAATGGTGAAGCAGTCTAAAGGATAAAATCCAAGGGGAATAACCAGAGTGCTATATTACATTTACTCCCCAAAGGCACATTGGAAAAGCCATGTTTTTAGATCTTTCTTAAAGGCTAACAAGGTGGGGGCTTGCCTGATCTCAGTGGGCAATGAATTCCACAGTCGGGGGGCCACAGCAGAAAAAGCCCTCTCCCTCGTTCCCACAAGACGGGCCTGGGACAAAGGCAGTGGCGAAAGGAGGGCCTCCCCGGATGAACGAAGGGAACGAGCAGGTTTATGGTAGGAGATACGGTCACTAAGGTAGGTGGGTCCCAAACCGTTTAGGGCTTTATAGATGATGGTCTGCACCTTGAATTGGGACCGGAAGGTGAACGGCAGCCAGTGGAGCTCTTTAAACAGGGGAGTAGATCGTTCCCTGTAGCTCGCCCCTGTTAAACTTGAAAGTTTGCTTTCAACTCCTTGACATCTCAGTTGCACATTATAAATCTTTTAATTTTAATTTTTTATTTTAAATTGTTATTTATTTTTTATGTTTTTTGGCTTTTTTATACTTTGCAGAGCTCCATGCACATTTACAGGGCTGTATCACTAATAATTAATCTGGTGCATCTCTGGATTTGGTAGGATTCATTTGCTAATTTCCAGTAGAGCAGTTTTGTTGTGTTGAAATTCTTATAAGAAATGACCTTAATCCATCCAGTGCCCATCATGCCCATCTAGTATGGTCTTTGATTGTGTTGGTGGAGACAGAAGTTGTAGTCCAACTTATCTGAATAGGGTCTTCCATGAGGAGGGCTGGAGGTCAGCCTGATCTTCTAAATCCTTCTTGTGTCCTTAAGCAAGACTCACTGTCATAGTGTGGATTTGTGTTTGCCTTCATAGTCTCCTTGGGCCTCAGAAGAAAAGTAAGATATGAATCCAACGAATGAATGTTTGCGCAGACTTGCAATGCAAGTTTAAATCCTCTCACTAGACAGTAGAGATTCTTCCCACTACAGCCTCCAAAATAACTAGACTACCCAAGGCTCAGTTAACTCATTCTGATCTTCCTTGTAGGGTTATGGAAGGACAATCCTAGTATAAATTGTAAATAGCGTAGTGGTTCAAATGAACTGCACAAATTGTAAATGAGGGTGCGTAATTATTGAATATTAATAAGTGTTCTTTCAACCAAAAGCAATTTACAAGGAATAGTTGCCGTTGGAGAGTCTCTACCCCTCCAGTTTTCATGCATAAACATTTACACATCTCAGTGTAGTTCTTAGCCCACTTTCTAATAGACAGAACTGCTTTTTAGTGCTGTAGTTCCAGGGCAAATAGTTTCCAGAGTGAAGCATAGTATAATCCCCTTATCCACAGATTCAGTATCCATGGTTTGATTTATCCATGTTCAAAAAAGTATCCCACCTCTCTGGGCCCTTCCGCACAGCCATATAACCAAGAATATCAAGGCAGAAAATTTCACAATATCTGCTTTGAACTGGGTTATCTGAGTGTACACTGCCATATATTCCAGTTCAAAGCAGAAAATGTGGGATTTTATTCAGCTGTGTAGAAGGAGCCCTGGAATATCAAGGTAGATGATCCACAATATCTGCTTTGAACTGGTTTATCTGAGTCCATACCACCATATAATCTAGTTCAATGTGGATTTTATACAGCTGTGTGGAAGGGGCCTCTGAGTCCTCCAGTGTGATTCTGGGCTATGCTTTCAGCATAAGTATAGGCAGCAGTGATTCCTGCCATTCCAGAGGTCTGGGGAAGAATAAATTAGGGTGCCTGTTAGAGCAAAAGGGATACAACATCAGTAATTCTGCAGAAGTATTTGCTCTTACCCTAGAGCAGAATAAATTAAGTAAAATAGGTCAGAATAAATTGAGTAAAATGGGTCACAGAACTTATCCTTTATTGATGCACAATTTTTTATTTTTATTTTAAGTAGGGTATGCAAAGGCACATAAAGACTTTTTTTATTTTCTTTACTTGTGGCTTCCCTATTAATGGAAGATATGACATGGAGTAGTGGTTTAGGTATTGAACTGGGACACTGGGAGGCCAGAGTGCAAATTTCTGCACCACTGGGTGACCTTGGGTAAGTCACATTCGCTCAGCCTCAAAGCAAAGCAAATGACAACCCCCCAAACAAATCTTTCCAAATAAACCCAGTGATAGATTCATCTGAAAGTTGCCATAAGTCAGAAACCACCTGTAGGCACACATAAATAACACAATTAATGTGACGCCTCCGTGATTCCTGTTTATGGCTTCCTTGATTGAATCAATCCATCTGTGCTGTGGTCTTCAATGTTTCGTACTGCCTTCTATTTTGCATTATCATCTTTTCCAATCAGTCATGTCTCCTCATGATATGTCCTTTGGTTTAATAATACAAAGTCTCACTTATCCAAGCCTCGCTGATCCAAGTTTCTGGATTATCCAAGCCATTTTTGTAGTCAATGTTTTCAATATATCATGATATTTTGGTGCTAAATTTGTAATACAGTAATTACAACATAACATTACTGCGTATTGAACTGCTTTTTCTGTCAAATTTGTTGTAAAACATGATGTTTTGGTGCTTAATTTGGTGATTAATTTGTAAAATCATAACCTAATTTGATGTTTAATAGGCTTTTCCTTAATCCCTCCTTATTATCCAAGATATTCGCTTATCCAAGCTTCTGCTGGCCCGTTTAGCTTGGATAAGTGAGACTCTACTGTATTTTGCTTCTAGTGAGAATCCAGGCTTGATTTGCTCTAAGACCCGTTCATTTATCTTCTTGGCTGCCCATGGTATCCATTCAACTTTCATCTAGTACCACATTTTGAGTTTATTTCCTTCCTGCCCGTTTCCTGTACGCATGCATTAGAAATCAGAAATACTGTGGCTGGGATGATTCTGACCTTGGTATGTATTGATCATGGGAAGATGTTCTCTGGTTCCTTCACGGCTGCTTCTCTCAGCCCTCTGATTTTTTGACTGCATTTTCCAATTTGGTGAACAGCTGAGACAGGAGCTAAAAATGAAATGTGCAGCAACCGATGTCATGTCAATGCTTTGCCTGATAATAATTGCTCATTACGCACCAGGGAGGCCCTGCCAGAACTCTCTATGGCATAGGAGAGAGAAATGACATTTCATAATCCTGCCTGTTACTGTTCAGAGCCGCACAATCTGACGTCTTATATAAGAACTGAGACACAGTAAAATTTGGTGTGTCGCCTTTTTTGCTGCTCCCCAGTTTCCGAAGTCTGAAATTGCAACTTGCCCTTGGCTTCCAAACTGTTGGATCCCTGCCCTAGCCTTGTAATAATTTATCATAAAGCCAGCTTGCTTTGCTGAGTCTCTTTTACCCTTGCGAACTTAGGGCATAATACCATATACTGCAATGTTATTTAAGTTCTCTTGTGTTTTTTCTTCCGTCGGGAAGTCCCTTTGTGGCTTCTGCACTGTGCCTTACCTTGCTTGCTTAGATACCCTCCTAGCGACCATTGCTTCTCTTTATTTAACAATGACATCATATCTATATACTACATTCATGCCTATTTGCCCAGTTAATCCATTTATCACATATCTAGAATTCTGATCTCTTGAATACAGCAAACAAACTACTAAAGGACTGGAAACCTGCTCATGAAACTCATAAGGTTCCTTAAGGCTTCCTATATATGGGGACACAGATGAAGATAGTTTGGGAACATTTTAAAGACTTCTCATGTGAGTCAGCTGGCTTTCGATTAAGATTAGGGCTAAAGAGTTTCCTTTTCACTTTTTAGCTGCTTTAATTAGATATTTTTAATGGGATATTTTTATAAGTGTTTTGTATACAGCCTGTTGGCTATTCTTATAAAACAGAATACAGTAGAGTCTCACTTATCCAACATAAACGGGCCAGCAGAACGTTGGATAAGCAAATATGTTGGATAATAAGGAGGGATTAAGGAAAAGCCTATTAAACATCAAATTACTTTATGATTTTACAAATTAAGCACCAAACATCATGTTATACAACAAATTTGACAGAAAAAGTAGTTCATACAAAATACAAAATAATGCTATGTAGTAATTACTGTATTTACGAATTTAGCACCAAAATATCATGATTTATTGAAAACATCAACTACAAAAATGCGTTGGATAATCCAGAACGTTGGATAAGCGAGTGTTGGATAAGTGAGACTCTACTGTAATCTCAAACCAATTTAAATAATAAAATGCAAGCATCAATAATTACATGAAGACCTGTTTCTTCTTTTTGCACATGGATTGTAATAGGAGTTTTTTTAATGCTGGTCTCTGATTGTCCCTGTTTTTTCCAACTTTCAAAATGATAGGTTGCTATGAGTTTTCCGGGCTGTATGGGCATGCTCCAGAAGCATTCTCTCCTGATGTTTCACCCACATCTATAGCAGGCATCCTCAGAGGTTGTGAGATATATTGGAAACTAGACAAGGGAGGTTTATATGTCTGTGTAAGGTCTAGGGTTGGAGAAAGAACCTGAGCACAGCACATTATTTGAAAACACAGAAATGCTGGACCACTCTAACAACCACTACATCAGACTACACAGAGAAGCCATAGAAATCAACAAGCATAGGTCAACTTTGATGTTTTATACTGTTTTTTATTGAGGGCATTAAATTGTTGCCAACACTGTGAACCACCCTAAGTCCCCTTCGGAGTTGAAAAGGGTGGTATATAAATACCGTAAATAAATAATAATAAATAATAACATGTAGACAATTTCAACAGAAAGGAGGAAACCATGAAAATGAACAAAATCTGGCTCCCAGTATTTAAAAAACCCTCTAAAATCAGGACAGTAAATAAAGAACAACACTCTGAAAATGGGAATTCTAGATAGGAAACAATCAGGGCCTGCTAACACCTTCCAACAAAGGATTCCCCCAGGCAGGAATCAGCCAGGCCTTGAAGCTGCAAGGCTTTTCAATGCTAATCAAGGTGAGTAATTGCAGAATTCACAACAGACAAGAGTTCTGTCTCTCACCCTGGACCTTCCACAGATATATATACAGTAGAGTCTCACTTATCCAAGCCTTGCTTATCCAAGTTTCTGGATTATCCAAGCCATTTTTGTAGTCAGTGTTTTCAATATATCATGATATTTTGGTGCTAAATTCGTAAATACAGTAATTACAACATAACATTACTGCGTATTGAATTGCTCTTTCTGTCAAATTTGTTGTAAAACATGATGTTTTGGTGCTTATTTTGTAAAATCATAACCTAATTTGATGTTTACTAGGCTTTTCCTTAATCCCTCCTTATTATCCAATATATTCGCTTATCCAAGCTTCTGCCGGCCCGTTTAGCTTGGATAAGTGAGACTCTACTGTACCTCCATTGTCTAGTTTCCAATATACTTCACTACCTCTGAGAATGCCTACCATAGATGTGGGCAAAACGTCAGGAGAGAATGCTTCTGGAACATGGCATACAGACTGGAAAACTCACAGCCACTCAGTCATTCCGCACATGAAAGCCTTCGACAACACTTTCAAAATGATGTTTACTCCATATTTCAGCTCATAGGATAAAATATTCCAATAGCAGAGGAAAATGCAAGAGAAGTGTTTTCATCCTGGCATTTTCAGACTCGATGGCTAGATATTTCCAAAATAAATTGAAGATGCCATTCGGAAATTGTTAAATACAGTCAGAAGAGATGTGGACAGAGTTTGACACCAATGATTTGATCTAATTCGCCTGCCTCTCCGTCTGCAACCCTTCTGTGCGGCAAAAAGAAAAGATAATCTCTTCTAAAATGGCCTGCTATTTCTTTAAACCACTCGGAGACCTTTTGTGCCACCTTCGTTGGCAGAGCAAGAATATGCAGAAGGATGTGAACCTGCTATTAATAGCCAATTGACTGTGCTTTCAGACTCCATTTTCTAATGCAGGGTTGTGGATAGAGTATTCCTTTTCACTCGGTTGCATTGGTAGGAAATGGAGGCTGCCTCTTGATTCTTTTTCCAAAGATTTTTCTTACCAATGTATTTGTTTTTTTAAATAGAATAAGGTAATGGAAGAGGATTTGGGGTTTCGAGAACAGAGATAACAACAGTTTGGAAAGATTATTCTTTCCTTTTTCAAACCATCCTTTGTGTGGCTCAGCCAAATCAAGACATATTGGGCCATGTAAACAGAGGCATTACTGTGCAAAGCTAGAAAAAGGCAAGCTTCTTTTCTGGCCTGCAGTCTCTGCGGGTAATTGAATATAGTTGGGAAAAAAGATAGGGAGGAGTAAGCAGGGGGGAATTGCTTGCTAAATGGAGGACTGTCATTTGCTTCAAAGTGATGCATAATGCAGCAAAATTCAGCATGTTTGGGAAGAGACCAGTTTTGTTTGCTTGACAGGTTGGGAGTGGGGGGCTGCATAAACTGACTGCATTTGTTAATTTATCCTCAGTGTTTTTTGGTTTGCAAGGAGTGGGTGATCAGATCAGAATCCACAGAATCGCACCACACAATTAAAGCAGTATGATTCCATTTTAATTGCCATGGCAACCTTGTAGGGAATCTTTGGGCATAACTATAATTTCACAGATGAAAATCGGAACATGTTGTGCCAGGCAACATCAAAAGGTGATCCAAGATAGCAAAAGCTTTTAATGACAAAGAATAAACAAGCAAGCAGAAACAGCAGCCGTTTGCTTTTTCCTGAGCCTACTGGGAAGGGCAAGATTATGCTCTCTCAATTAATACTTTTTCACAGTGAACTCAATTTGCTGCAGTTGAAAAAAGCTAACAAGGACAAAGGGGGAAAGAGGGAGGAGGAGAGAGAAACTAGAACATTTTAAAGGCAGCTGAAATAGTTCAGTGGCACAGAATTATTTGGGACTGTTCTTATTATTTATTATTTATTATTTACAGCATTTATATTCTGCCCTTCTCACCCCGAAGGGGACTCAGGGTGGGTCACAGTACACATATAGGCAAACATTCAATGCCTTTTAACATAGAACAAAGACAAGACAAACACAGGCTCCGAGTGGGCCTCGAACTCATGACCTCCTGGTCAGAGTGATTCATTGCAGCTGGTTGCAGCTGGCTTGCTCTCCAGCCTGCGCCACAGCCCGGGCCCATTCTTATCATAGAAACATAGAGTTGGAAGAGACCTCAAGGGCCATCCAGTCCAACTCCCTGCCAAAAAGCAGGAAAATCATATTCAAAGCACCCCTGACAGATGGTCATCCAGCCTCTGCTTAAAAGCCTCTAAAGAAGGAGCTTCCAGCACACTCCGGGGCAGAGAGTTCCAGTGCTGAACAGCTCTTACAGTGAGGAAGTTCTTCCTAATGTTCACGTGGAATCTCCTTTCCTGTAGTTTGAATCAAATCAGGATGGTATTTTAATAAGGTGGCAAGATGTTGGGGCAAACTGTAGGTCTCAGGATTCCATAGGAATAACTGTAGTGTAAAGGGGATCTTGTTGTGGTTTTACATTTTGAGTTGGTGATGCAATGGTGTGATCTTAAGCTGGAATTTTGTTTTTGTCCATGCAAAATGTGTTTGTTTTGCATATAGCCAAACAACATGGTGGGGCTCTTATACACTGTAGAATTAATGCAGTTTGATACCACTACAACTTCCGTTTCATTTATTTATCATTACAGTTATAATGTATTCAAAAACACAAACAAACTTAAAAACCTGGCATTATGCTAGATTTCCTTTGACCAGAAGCTGGCCACTTGGAGTGCCTTTGGTGCCACTGTGAGAAGGTCTTTCACTGTGCATGTGGCAGGGTTCAGACCGCATTGTAGTAAGTGGTCTGTGGTTTCAATTTCTCCACACTTGCATGTTGTGGACTCTTCTTTGTAGCCCTATTTTCTACGATTGGCTCTGCATCTCGTGATGCCAGAGCACTGTCTGTTCAGCACCTTCCAAATCACCCAGTCTTCTGTGTGCCCAGGAGGAAGTTTCTCATCAGCCATGGATTGAGGTTCCGTGTTTTAGCCTGCCACTTTTGGACTCTTGCTTGCTGAGGTGTTCTTGCGAGTTTCTCTGTCAATCTTAGGAAGCTGTTTTTTTTATTTTATTTAAGGCATTGGCTTGCTGGCTGATATCCAAACAGGGGATGGGCCGGAGATGTCACTGTGTTGGTCCTTTCATTATAGGCTGTTACTTCCCGATGGATGTCAGGTGGTGCAATACCAGCTAAACAGTATACTTTTTCCAGTGGTTTTGGTTGTAGACATCCTGTGATAATGCAGCATGTCTCATTAAGAGCCACATCCACTGTTTTAACGTGTTGGGATGTATTGTACACTGGACATGCATATTCTGCAGCAGAGTAGCAAAGCGCAAGGGCAGATGTCTTCACTGTGTCTAGTTGTGATCCCCAGGTTGCGCCAGTCAGCTTTCGTATGATATTATTTCTAGCAACCGTCTTTTGCTTGATATTCAAGCAGTGCTTCTTATAAGTCAGAGCATGGTCCAGATTAACTCCCAGGTATTTTGATGTGCTACAATGCTCCAGTGGGACTCCTTCCCAGTTAATCCTCAGAGCTTGAGATGAGATGATACAACTTCAGTGATTCCATAGCATTGAACCATGGCAATTAAAGTGATTCCAAATTGCATGGGTTCTACAGTTTAAATGCACCTCAAGTGTTGAACTAGAACTTGAGAGTTGTAAAGTTAGAATCCTTGCCGAGCCATGGAAATGCTTTTGACAGCATTGGGCAAGTCACACTCTCGGTCTCGGAGAAAGGCAATGGCAAACCATTCTGGATAAATCTTACCCAAAACATCCCATGATAATGGGTGTCGTAAGTTGGAAATGACTTGAAGGTACACAACGGAAAACACCTTGCAGGCCTTGCTATGTTGACCAACGGATGCTGAGAGTTCAGATCGAAAAAGTAACTTGTCCAAGCTCATATACCCATATACCCAATGTGGCCAAGCAGAGTGGAGTGGAGCCAAAAGTGGAAGTGGGTGGGAGACAAATTTGTGGCCTCATTTCTTTGCCAGTTTGAGAAGTAACATACAACATTTTGGAATGAAGTTGGTGACCACCAACTTGTGATGGCATAGTGTTGCTGCTGTGGGACTTATTAATTGAGAGGGGGACTCCAAACCCTTGTCCTCGTTACTTCTCTTCCCAAATTGTCTTAAATGTACATTCCCAGCCTGCAGGTTGGGTTGTAAAGGGAAGAGCCTGTTCCTTCCGCTTGCACAAAATGATGGTGAGGTTTACAAGTCCAGGCACGTACCCTGAGTGAACTGAGTGTGCGCCAGAGAGGATGCCAGTTGTTTTGCTATGCGGCAGTAGCACATGGGTTTTTTTTTCCTGGCAGATAAACTGATGTGAAAGGTTCCTTACAAGGTAACAGATCTCCAAATAGCTAGACTGCAAAACATTATTTGTCTGCTCATCTGTGATAGAAGTGCTTTCTGTCCCTCTAAAAGGCTGTAGATCTAGGTGGTGGCGAGCATTCAGAGCTTGCTGAACTGCAAATTCCATAGCTCTCAGCCTACATAGCCAGTGTTGAAAGTTGATGGGGATTGTAGTCTCTCACCCCTGCTTTAGGTGCTACCAAACAATGGTTTTCTTGTATATGGCTACATTTTCTTGAGAAGTAGTATGACATAGTGGCTTGAGTATTGTATGAGGACTGTGTATACTAAGATTCATACCCCTGCTCAACTTTGAAAATCCAATGTGTTGTCGAAGGCTTTCATGGCCAGGATAACTGGGTTGCTGTGAGTTTTTTTGGGCTGTATAGCCATGTTCTAGTAGCATTCTCTCCTGATGTTTCACTGGCATCTGCGTCTGGTATCTTCAGAAGTTCTGTGACGCCTGAAGATGCCAGCCACAGATGCAGGCAAGACGTCAGGAGAGAATACTACTGGCACATGGCCATACAGCCCGAAAAGCTCACAGCAACCCATTTGTAAATCCACTTGATGACTTTGGGTATTGTCACACTCTCTCATCCATAGAGAAAGGCAGTGACAGCCCCCTATGAAGAAATCTAAGGGCCTTTCCAGACAGGCCCTATATCCCAGGATCTGATCCCAGGTTTTCTGCTTTAAACTGGATTATATGAGTCCGCACTGCCTTGTAATCTGGGATTAACAGAAAACCTGGGATCTGATCCTGTGATATAGGGCCTGTCTGGAGGGGCCCTAAGAAGACCCCATGGTAGAGTATGGTTAGGATCACCATAAATCATCACTGACTTGAAGGCATACAACAACAATTGTACTTTATCATATGTGCATTTAAAGGGAAATTTACAGATGTTCCTCCCATGTCTTTCCAATTCTTTCAGGGTATTTTTAGCAAAAAAAATCTGTGGAGTGAAACATTGAATGGTTTAACAAAGATAATTTGTTTACTGATATTCTGCTTCAGTATTCCCTGATCTGATGCTATCCAGATATGTTGGATTGTGTCCTCTATCATCTCTGGAAGTCATGTTTATTGGAATTGGTGGGGCTTCTCTTTATGCTTCCTCAATCTTCTTCTCTTCAGCCCCATCTACACTGCCATATAATCTAAATTATATGGCAGTCTAGTCTCATATGATCCAGTTTAAAGCTGATAATCTGCATTCAGAAACTGGATTACATGGTCAGTGTAGATGGGGCCTCCTTCTTCTTCGGATCATAGTTTTGGAAGGGGTCCTTAAGGCCATCTAGTCTAGTGTAGGAATCCGTTATTAAAGCTTCTTTGAGGGACCTTCTCCATATAAAATCCAGATTATCTGATTTGAACTGGATTATATTGCAGTGTGGACTCATATAGTCCAGTTCAAAACTGCTGGAGCAGTCTATACGGGGGAAGGGAACCACATGCTTTGCGTGACTGCAGAAATATACAGTGAGGTTGATATCTACATTTTTAGTCCACAATCGGGATATAAGTGGACCATTTCAACATGTATTTTTTGTCTATTGCTGCAAATCAGCGAAGATTTACCGGTGGCGTTTGCCACACCCCCCCCCCTTTTTTTTTAACCTGGTAACTTCCATATTTTAAGGCCTGTGTAGAAAGGCCCTACAGCTTGATTCTCCAGTTGGTCATAGAAGCCAACAGGGTGACCTTCAGTGAATTGCATGCTTTCAATCCCAGAAAACCTTGTCATAAATTTATTTTAGGGCCTCTGTAAGTTGGAAATAACATGAAGGCACACAAAAACATCAGTAGTAAAGCTGTAACAAGCCGAATGAGTTGGTCTGGAGGAAAAGCAGTTCAGGAACTCAAGACTTTATCCACTTCTGGTTTAGACTTTAGTTGTTGACCTGCAGGGAATCTTGGTTTCATGGATGAAGATTTACCTATATAAGCAGTGCTCAGACTAAAGGTCTGAAGCCGTCCATCAAAAGGTGGGGTGATATTTGTCAGAACTCGCCCTTTTCCTCTGTGCTCCATAAGATCCAGGTCTCTCTTCTCCTTTTGCCATTGTTTAGATGGGGAAGGGTTCCTTCAAGTACGCCTGGGTCCTGGACAAGCTGAAGGCTGAGCGTGAGCGGGGCATCACCATCGACATCTCCCTCTGGAAATTCGAGACCAACAAGTACTACATCACCATCATTGATGCACCTGGACACAGAGACTTCATCAAGAACATGATCACAGGGACTTCACAGGTGAGAAATGCTTTCCCCACTTTTGTAGGGGTCCTATGACAGTAACCCCCTTCAAAAGGGCCTGCAAAATTTGCAAAAATAAGATATGGGACAGATTTGGTTCAGATGTCCAGAGGGCCATTTATGGTACTTTTATTTCCATTTGATAGGACTAGCCCAGGATGCTTTTTTTTCTGGAAGAATCCTTGTTTTATGTACTAGTGCTAGTGTGGGAAATTCAGATGCCCACTCTGCTTATGTGTTCATTGACTTGCATGTTTGCTATTTTTAGCCCTGGGACACATTCATATTACACAAAAACATTGCATCTTCCATATCCATGGATTCTGCATCCATGAATTAAATTAGTAATGACTCGAAAATATTTGAAAAAAATCCTAAAATCAAATCTTGATTTTGTCATATAACCAGCACTATTCTGGTATGTAGGCACATCCTACTGTAGCCTTTTCCCATTAATTGGGTTGAAACCCAGTTTTGAGCAATTTAACTGTTTATTTTTAATACTGTTAATATTTAGTTTTTTAAATATTTTTAGGTTTTAAATTGTATTGCATTGGTTTAAGTCTTTTTTCTAGAGAAAAAAGGTGGGATACTACTACAGTAGAGTCTTGCTTATCCAACATAAATGGGCCGGCAAAACGTTGGATAAGCAAAAATGTTGGATAATAAGGAGGGATTAAGGAAAAGCCTATTAAACATCAAATTACATTATGATTTTACAAATTAAGCACCCAAACATTATGTTTTACAACAAATAGAAAAAACAGTTCAATACACAGTAACGTTACGTATGTAGTGATTACTGTATTTACGAATTTAGCACCAAAACATCGCAATGTATTGAAAACATTGACTACAATACTTTGACTACTAAAAATTGACTACAAATAAAGATAGAATTGCATAAAATGAACTTACAGTGACAACACTGTCGGAAGTTAAACCCGTAAAATGTTCAGTCCTTGTTGCCTAGAGAAACAGCTGTGGATCTGGGTGGGAGGCAGACTCCGTTGGATAATACAGAATGTTGGATAAGCGAAGGTTGGATAAGTGAGACTCTACTAATTTTACAGAGGCTCTCTCTGGTACTCATTTGATTTGCTTGCCATTTTATATAAGGGATGCCATTTTGCTTCACCATTGTATAATAACAAAGTAGTCAAACATCAGATGCCTTCTTATTTTAGAGTCTAAGCAGGGTCAAACTGCATGCCTGATAGCCTGAAAGCAACTCAGACTGAATTTTCCTCTTCTACATGAACAATAAAAATAGAGTGACCTAAATACCCTGGTGCAGAATCATTTGCCCACCCTGTATTTATATATCTAATCCTAATTTTGTATGTGTAGAACAGACCTTATGAATGACCTGAAAATTGGCATCTTGATAAAATAAACACACAATCTGAAATGGCTCAAGAGCAAAGCATGTACACTGGACTAGATTTTTTCCCTGGCCAAACAAAACAAATTTTATTTGCTGCAAGTTTTCCGGGCTGTATGGCCATGTTCCAGAAGCATTCTCTCCTGACGCTTCCCCCACATCTATGACAGGCATCCTCAGGGGTTGTGAAGTCTATTGGAAACTAGGGAAGGGGGGGTTTATATATCTGTTGAATAATGTCCAGGGTGAGAGAAAGAACTCTTGTCTGTTTGAGGCAAGTGTGACGGTTGTAATTGGCCACCTTGATTGAATGACCCTGCACCTTCAAAGCCTGACTGCTTCCTGCCTGGGGAATCCTTTGTTGGGAGGTGTTAGCTTGCCCTGATTGTATCCTATATGGAGTTCCACTATTTTCTCAGTGTTCCTCTTTATTTACTGTTCTGATTTTAAAGTTTTTAAATACTGTAGCCAGATTTTGTTCATTTTCATGGGTGAAATGTCAGGAGATCATGCTTCTGGAACATAGGAAAAAATGGGGGATGCAGAAGTCCAATCTGCTTTCCAATTGGTAGTATAAATTATTATAACCTTTTTTCGTGGAGTGCTTTGAACTGAGCTACAGCAGTGCTTGAGGATACTCTTGGAACGTGCTCTGCCTCTCTCTGTGAATAAAATGGATGAACTCCCTGAAGGTTCATCATCTATTTATAGGACCAGATGGCACTGTCAGGTTTCGGGTATCAAGCCAACGTTCTTAGGTCTTGTTCAGTTACAATTTCAAGAGAAGACTGACTCATAGAAGCCTAGCGCAAACCTGTTTGCATAGGGAAAGCTCAGGTGATAGTGTGCATATTGATTATTGTCCAGACTCGGTATTTTCCTCCCCTAGTTGTTGGTCTTTATATGGACCAACTGCAAATATTTTTAATTGTTTTGGAAACCACTTTGGGTCCTTTTGAGAGAAAGGTGGCAAACAAATGCAGCAAAAGGTAAAACAAAACATATATTTTGCTCAAAACAGTGATGTGAACAACACAGGATTGGATTCAGCTGTAAAGTAGAGTTCATATGTGATAACAGGCATTCTTGACCAGGGTTCCTTGAAAATCTAGTTTTCCGCAAGAGGTCTTTAGAGGCCCTACAAGAGATTGCAAATACAGTAGAGTCTCACTTATCCAAGCTAAACGGGCCGGCAGAAGCTTGGATAAGCGAATATCTTGGATAATAAGGAGGGATTAAGGAAAAGCCTATTAAACATCAATTTAGGTTATGATTTTACAAATTAAGCACCAAAACATCATGTTATACAACAAATTTGACAGAAAAAGTAGTTCAATACGCAGTAATGTTATGTTGTAATTAGTGTATTTACGAATTTAACACCAAAATATCACGATATATTTAAAACATTGACTACAAAAATGGCTTGGATTATCCAGAGGCTTGGATAAGCGAGGCTTGAATAAGTAAGACTCTACTGTAAAGATAAAAGGGCAGCTGGCAGCAAAAAGTTCATTTTGGGAGGTATTTTGGATTTCCAAACATGGACAGCTTCAGCCTGTATACCTGCTCCTAGGTTATAGAACTCAATTGTAAATAAAGTTTGGCTAGCCTCTGTTGACCTTTCACCTACAGAAAAAGACTTTCCTATTCAGACAGGCTTGGATCAACTTCTCTCCTGTTACTGTTGGAAGTTTTAAAGTAAATGTGCTAATCTTTTCAATATTTTGCCTTATTTATTATCAATGCGGGCTTTGCATTGTTATAATGTGTTTTAATTGTGTAATAAAATTTATTTTATTTGTATATTTCATTACGTTTGCACTGGAATATTATAACATGATATTTCTGTGCCTTTGTCATGCAGGCCGACTGCGCTGTCCTAATTGTGGCGGCTGGAGTGGGTGAATTTGAAGCTGGCATCTCCAAAAACGGGCAAACCCGTGAGCATGCCCTCCTGGCCTACACTTTGGGCGTCAAGCAGCTCATTGTAGGCATTAACAAGATGGACTCCACAGAGCCCCCTTATAGTGAGAAGCGTTACGATGAAATTGTCAAGGAGGTCAGCGCATACATCAAGAAGATTGGCTACAACCCGTCGACTGTTCCCTTCGTGCCCATCTCTGGCTGGCACGGTGACAACATGTTGGAGCCTTCTCCCAATGTAAGTCTTTCCAGCTGTCTGTTTGTCTATCTGCTACCTTGCTTGTGTGTCTGCTGCCTAGCAAAGTTTTTTTGTGTGGCATGGGCACCATTGTTCCCTCCCACATCTCCCAAATTTGATATTTCTACATCCCAGAATTAGTTGTGCATTATTCTGTGCCATAATTCATATCAGATTCCAGGAGTCGGGTTGGAAATCTGAGAAGGTTCACCTTCACAAGTGAATCTAATTCCAAGTTTGAATAAAAATTAGGGTCAGATGTGATGTGATTTGGGATTATTCTCTTTCCTTCACTTAAACATACTATAAAAGGTTGCTCAGTTTGCATAGGATAATAACGAAATGTGGACAACTTGGGCCCCTTCCACACATTGAATTGGATTATATGGCAATGTGGACTCACATAATCCACTTTGAAGGAGATATTTTGGATTATCTTCCTTGATATTCTGGGTTGTATTCTGTGGAAGGGCCCTTTGTCATCACAATAAAAATAGTGCAATCTTCCTCTGTTTTGTGTCTTCTGCACATCATGGATGGAAGATCCTATCCTCCCTACCCACACAGTGGCTGGAAACTAGGGTCCCATCTACACTGACCATTTAATGCGGTTTGAAACTGCATTAAATGATCAGTTTAGACTCATATAATGCAGTTTAATTGTACTGAACTGTGGGCCCTTCCACACAACTATATAGCCCAGAATATCAAGGCAGAAAATCCCACAATATCTGCTTTGAACTGGGATATCTGAGTCCACACTGCCATATATCCCAGTTCAAAGCAGATATTGTGGGATTTTATTCATCTGTGTGGAAGGAGCCTACACTGATCTTGTAAAGCATTTCTAAATCACATTGTATAGCAATGTAGATGGGACTTTGTGAAGTTGTAGTCTAACATATCTGGAAGGCAAAGCTGTAGTACATTATGCAATCCCAAACATATCCCATAATTATTAGCATCATATGGGGATTTTTTTTTGGCCAGCTTTCAAAGGTTCTTTGGAGCAGTCAATTCCCAGAAGATAGAAAGTTAGTAAACCATGGTTTTGAATAAAGCCTGGTTCTTTAAAAGGTAATAAGCTCATGTGTATCCCATACCACTTCAAATACAATTGGAACTGATTTGATTGAAAACTATGTAATCACAGCTACTGAGCATCACCTCAAAATCATGTAGAAAATTAGTCTCTCAGAAGGGTGGAATGCCACTCTATGTATTGTGTTGTGTAGTCAGTCTTCCCCAATTCCCAGTATTAGGGATGTAGAAGTGGAAGAACCCACTATTATTTAGTTGAGAGAACACCTCTTTAGGAATCTCCCAAATTTTTTTTCAATTCTTTTTCAGAAGAAGCATGTACATTTGTGCCTGATTGGACTGCCAGGTGTTTCTTATTATAGGGGAAGGCCAACATCCTATATTTTGGCAATTCATCTCTATAAAGAGAAAAATGTGCATGATGTAATTATTCATACATTTCTATGAAAAGTTGACATGCAAAAATATAGGCTTTTTCACATTGTGTTCATTCTCTGTTAAAGAAAAGCAGATAATATTTTAAGTTGGAAGAAAATATTGTTGTTTTTGTTTGGTATTTAGGTAGAATAGAAACTTTTAGCTAGAGTTGTAGTCCAACACTCAAGTTACTTCACCATGCTGATTTATTACTATACTCATGATAAATATCAGTCATGTTAGGGAATTTCTTAGCATTTCTCAAACTGGAGATTGGGACCTCTGGGGATTGACAAGGGAGGCCTCAGAGGGGTCACCAAGACCATCAGAAAACACATATTTCTGATGGTCTTCAGAACCCCCTTAACTTTCTCTTCAAGGTCTATTTTCTCCAAACTCCACCGGTGTTCAAATTTGGCATATTAAATATTTTGCCAAGTTTGGTCCAGATCCATCATTGTTTGAGTTCACAGTGCTCTCTGGATGTAGGTGAACCCCAAAACTCAAGGTCAATGCCCACCAAAACCCAGTATTTTCTGTTGGCCGTGGTAGTTCTGTGTGCCAAGATTGGTTCAATTCCATCATTGGTGGAGTTCAGAATGCTCTTTGATTGTAGGTGAACTGTAAATCCCAGCAACTACAACTCCCAAGTATCAAGATCTATTTTCCCCAAACTCCACCAATGTTCAAATTTGGGCATATAGAGTATTAATGCCAAGTTTGGTCCAGATCCATCATTGTTTAAGTCCACACTGCTCTATGATGTAGGTGAACTATAACTTCAAAACTCAAAGTCAATGCCCACCAGACCTTTCCAGTATTTTCTGTTGGTCATGGGAGTTCTGTGTGCCAAGTTTGGTTCAATTCCATCAGTGGTGGTGTTCAGAATGCTCTTTGATTGTAGGTGACCTGTAAATCCCAGTAACTACAACTCCCAAATGGCAAAATCAATCCCCGCCTCACCAGTATTCAAATTTGGGCGTATTGGGTATTTGTGCCAAATTTGGTCCAGTGAATGAAAATGCACCCTGCATATCAGATATTTACATTACAATTTATAGCAATAGCAGAATTACAGTTATGAAGTAGCAACGAAAATAATTTTATGGTTGGGGGTCACACAACATGAGAAACTGTATTAATGGGTCACAGCATTAGAAGGGTTGAGAACCACTGAGCTAGAGAGATCTTAGCCTGGAGTGGTTTTGGATTTTTCTGAATTTTAGAATGCTTGTGTATGCAGAATGAATTGGGACCCAAGGAATTCATTTGTATTTCATATGCCCCTTATGAACATAGCTTAAAGATAATTTAATATATGCTATTAATAATTTTGTGCATGAAGCATATTTTATGTATATGGATCTGTCAGGAAGGAAAGTGTCACTCTCTTAGCCACCCATGTGGATTTTGGAGTTCTGGAAAAAGAATGCTCAACTTTTCTGCACAGTGTTTTCTATTAATATAACCCATATAAGGTAAAATTCCAGCATTTTCTGACGAAGAACATGAAATCCTGTCCCTGATTTTCAGAGTAGACTGCCCTTTGGAATGACTGTCCCTGGTCAGACAGAACTAATTTATTTCCTAAATTAACTGTCCATTCAGATTCGCAGATCTATTCCAGAAGCAATATCTGCTCCTTCTTCTGCCTCTCCCCTCCGCTGTCTTACATTTTGCCTCTCTCTTTCTTTGGCAGGGACTTTCTTAATGTAGAAATCGGTCAGATGACCCTTTGTCATATGAGTGCTTGCCTTGAAATTTAGCAAGTCAGCACCGGCGCTCCTGCCTTGGCAAAGACCAGAGTCTGCAAAGCTTTTGACAGCCATGAAGCCCCTGACAGCTGGGTGCAGCTGTCTAAACCCTCCGCACTGTTGGTCAATGCTCCGTGACCTCTGGACATGGACAGAATATATAATGGGGATTCTTCTTGGCTGGAGAAATGGGTGGAAGATTTCCTTAATTGTTTGTAGAGGTCTCAAAATGAAGGCGGTAATTAAATAATTGAACATTAGACTTTCCCATCAATTGAAAGTTGTGTGCTGCTGATAATTTATGCTTGATATGTGAGATTGTGTTATTTAGGCCCCTTCTACACTGCCATATAAAATCCAGATTATTTGCTTTGAACTAGATTATATGGCAGTGTAGACTCATATAACCCCGTTCAAGCAGATAATGTGGATTATCTGTTTTGATAATCTGGATTATATGGCAGTGTAGAAGGGGCCTAAGGGTGCATCTACAAGTAGATTTAATGCAGATTGATGCTACCTTTATTGCCATGGAATCAGGAGTTGTTAGTTTGGCATGAGAACTCTTTGACAGAGAATGCTAAAAATCTTGTACAAATTACAAATCCTATGGAAAAGGGGTGTGAAACTGCTTTCATTCATTGCACACAGTGTAGATCAGGAGTCCTCAAACTTTTTAAGCCGAGGGCCAGTTCATGGTCCCTTGGACTATCTATAGTTTGAAAATAACATAAACAAATTTCTTTGCTCATTGCACATACAGTAGAGTCTCACTTATCCAACATAAACGGGCCAGCAGTACGTTGGATAAGCAAATATGGTGGATAATAAGGAGGGATTAAGGAAAAGCCTATTAAACATCAAATTAGGTTATGCTTTTACCAATTAAGCACCAAAACATCATGTTATACCACAAATTTGACAGAAAAAGTAGTTCAATACACAGTAATGCTCTGTAGAAATTACTGTATTTACGAACTTGGCACCATAATATCACGATGTATTGAAAACATTGACTACAAAAAAGCGTTGGATAATCCAGAACGTTGGATAAGCGAGTGTTGGATAAGTGAGACTCTACTGTATCTCGTTTGTAGTGCAAAAAAAGAGAAAACTATGAAAGAACACTACAATTGAATAAACTTACCAGTATTTCAATGTGAAGTGTGGGCCTGATTTGGTCTGATGAGATAATTGAGTGAATTAGGACTGTTGTCATGTGACTTGAAGGCACGTCAGATTTAGGGCGACCCTATCTGGGCTAGGACCCCTGGTCAGGCAGTAGCCAGAAAAAAATTTCAGGGAGGGTTTTGAAAATTTTTTTGAGGGGTGAACCCCTGGAACCCCCCCCCCCCCCCCCAGCTACAGACCTGTCAATATCTGAGATAGTGCCTAGAGGGACTCTTAATTTTTTGCGTCTCATAGACTTAGCATGGGGATTTAGTTAACCAGTTAAAATTCATGAGTAAGCCAGGGTTTTTTAAAAACTGAAATTGGGGGGGGGGGGTTGAACCTCTAAACCCCCCCTGGCTACAGGCCTGCCCCTGGTGTAGATGCACCTTTAGACACTTGTGGAAAGTAAGTGGCTGGGGAGGTGGACTCTTGATCTGGTCCATCAAGACTCTCCGGACATGTTAATATGTTCATTGTTATTTTTATCTGTATTTAGAATTGCTAGTTTATGTATCCTTTTAGAAAGCCGATGTGATGTGGATTTTAGGTGCTGGACTAGGACTCTGGGAGACCAATGTTTGAATCCCTGCTAAGCTGTGGAAAATCTTTGGCAGACCCATTTCTTCAGCCTTGTATGAAGGCAATGGCGAACAATCTCTGAACAAATCTCGCCAAAAAAAAAAAAAAACATCCCACAATAGGTTTTCCTTAGGGCCACCATATTTCAGATTCAGCTTGAAGGCACACAAGTACAATAGAGGCATTGGTGCAACAAAGTTTTGAGATTTGTCCTATGGTGAAGAAATCTTTGTGCTTTGCATCTCAATAAGAAATGTAAAAAGTTGGCCACAAGATGGTGCTGTTTCTTGAGAAATCTCAAAACAAATTGACAAAAATGCCTTTTACTTTTTTTTTTTCGTGTCAGGAGCAACCAGAGTTGCTTCTGGAGTGAGAGAATTGGCCGTCTGCAAGGATGTTGCTCAAGGGACGCCCGGATGTTTGGACTGAGGCCCTTTTCACTTTGTGCAATTATACTACAGTAGAGTCTCACTTATCCAACATAAACGGGCTGGCAGAATGTTGGATAAGCGAATATGTTGGATAATAAGGAGGCATTAAGGAAAAGCCTATTAAACATCAAATTAGGTTATGATTTTACAAATGAAGCACCAAAACATCATGTTACACAACAAATTTGGCAGAAAAAGTAGTTCAATACGCAGTAATGCTATGTAGTAATTACTGTATTTATGAATTTAGCACCAAAATATGATATATTGAAAACATTGACTACAAAAATGCGTTGGATAATCCAGAATGTTGGATAAGCAAGTGTTGGATAAGTGAGACTCTACTGTATTTTGATACAGCTTTAATCGCCATATCTCCCAAGGAGCCCCCGGTGGCGTAGTGGATTAAAACTTTGTGACTTGAAGGTTGGGTTGCTGACCTGAAGGCTGCCAGGTTCGAATCCAACCCGGGAAGAGCACGGATGAGCTCCCTCTCTCAGCTCCAGCTCCATGCAGGGACATGAGAGAAGCCTCCTAAAAGGATGGTAAAAATGTCAAAAACATCTTGGTGTCCCCAGGGCAATGTCTTTACAGTCAGCCAATTCTCTCACACCAGAAGCGACTTGCAGTGTCGCTCCTGACATGAAAAAAAAAATCTCCTGGCATTTGTAATTTCATGAGGTATATAGAATTCTATGCTATATGGCTCTGGTGCCTTACCAAACTATAAATCTTGATTCCATGTCAGTTAAATAACCTTGTAGGTTGAAAGGTCCCTTAGTTAGACAGGTTAGAGGTTCATTCCACTGCTATAAAATCATAAGACTAAGAACAGACCACAAGGACCATTCAGGCCAACCCCTTCTGCTATGCAGGAACACAAAATCCAAGCCCTCCCAAGAGACGGCCAACCAGCCTTTGCTTAAAAACCTCCAGAGAAGAAGACTCCCTCACACTCTGAGGCAGTATATTCTACTGTTGAAGAGTTTGTACTTTCAAGAAGTTCTTCTTCATGTTCATGTGGAAGATCTTTTCCTGGAATTAGAATCATTGCTATATGTCCTACTATCTGGAGTAGCTACTATCTTTACTTGGCTTCCCCTTTACTGTGGAGAAAAAACTCCAGGAGAACATGGCCATTCCATGCTAAGGATCCACCACCTTCACCCCATTAACTAGGCCATTGATGTTGCTTAGGATCAGATCTAAAATAGCTGATCCCTTTGTTATCTCTTCCACCTTTTGGACAATGAAATTATCTGTAAGGCAAGTCAGGAATTGCTTGAACTTGGTGTTCTTGGCAGAGTTTGACTTTACAATAAATATTAGTATAGTCCAGATCTCCCATTATTACAACATGTCTTTTTTTAATGTATGGTCATCTGTTCCAGAAAGGCATTGTCCAAGTACTTAGTTTGGCTCAGAGGCTTGTAGTAGATGCCCACAATTGCATCACTTTTGTATCTGTCCCTCTTAATTTTTACTCTGGTGCTGTCAACATGACTTTAAGTGATGGATCTCTTCAGAGATGTAAGCATCCTTGAAATTATAATGCTTCTCTTCCTTTCCTGTTTGACCTGTTTTTCTGAAGCAAATTATTCCACCAGAGAGCAAGTATTATTTAGTTAGCAACCCCCATTTGCTGGGGTCAGGGGAACAGGACATACATGAAAGTGAAAATCTCCAAATAAAAATATTTTTATTATTCCTCTCTGGGAATTTCAAGGTCCTCTAGTACAGCTTTATTGTCAACTTCCACTGGAAGCTGATCATAGAATCAAACTGCAGAACCTAGAGATTTCTAGAGAGCTGTCCTGTTTAAATCTCTGGGTCGCTTCTGTAGTCAGCTTCTGGAGAGGGTTGGCCATCCAGTCACACTGGAATTGATCTTTTAATTCCCTGTTTGGATTAATTTGAGTGGCTCCTGAATGGGCTGATTTCGTAGAATCATAGGAGTTGGAAGGCATTGCAAGGGCAATCTTGGCCCACCTTCTGCCATGACCAGTATGACCTCCATGTCCATGGAGTAGGGTACATGTTAATGTTTAAAACTAATATGTTTTTAACTCTATGTTTTAATGTTAATATTAGTATATTTTTATGATTCAGTTGTTAGTTGTATTTTATTATTGTTGTGCAGGCATTGAATTTTGTTTGGAAACAGCTTTGAGTTCCCATCCGGGGTGAGAAAAACAGTAAATAAATAAATACATTCATGGACTTCATGGAAATACAGTAGAGTCTCACTTATCCAATATAAATGGGCTGGCAGAACGTTGGATAAGCGAAAATGTTGGATAGTAAGGAGGGATTAAGAAAAAGCTTATTAAACATAAAATTACATTGTGATTTTACAAATTAAGCACCAAAACATCATGTTTTACAACAACTTGACAGAAAAAGCAGTTCAATACATGGCAACGTTATGTAATAATTACTGTATTTACATATTTAGCACCAAAATATTGCAACATTGACTACAAAAACATTGACTACTAAAAGGCAGACTGCGTTGGATAATACAGAACGTTGGATAAGCGAAGGTTGGATAAGCGAGATTCTACTGTATGTGAAACTGTGGAGAATAGCGAATCCTATGACTTTCAATGGGATGAATGACTGAAGTACCAAGATGGTATCGTTTGCACAAGAGTGATTAACTATGGATAAGAGAAACTACATATATCGGTTCCATGGGTAGGTGGGTTATGCTGTACACCATCAAAGTTCTCCAGAACATTGGCCATCGGCCCTTTGTTTAAGGCAGTCTATTTCATTGTGAGATAACTCTCACTAGCAGGATGCTTTTTCTAAAGTTCAGGTGGAATGTTTTCCCTTGTACAGTAATTTGAACCCACTGGTTTGTGTCTTAGTCTTTAGATTTGTGAGTGTGCAAAAGGTCCCTGACTGTTGGAAACCAGTCCTTGTTTTATTTTGTAGAACACTCTAGTTGATTAGGAGCAGCATCCAGAGAAGACCATCCTGCATTCAAAATCCTGGAGACAAAGGATGAGATTCACAGACAGAATGTGCTTCCTGATCTTGAGATTGGCTTGACTCTTCTCATGTCCCTCCTTTAAGCATCAATTCTATACGAGAGGGTCATTCCTCCAACCAGGATGGTTTTTTTTGTGGATTCTGCTACCGTAGATTCCTCTGAACAAGCCTACAGACTCACTCGACACGCTTCTCCCACTTTTGTTTTGCAGATGCCTTGGTTCAAAGGATGGAAAGTGGAACGCAAGGAAGGGAACGCCAGTGGGGTGTCCCTCCTGGAAGCTCTGGATACCATCTTGCCCCCCACCCGCCCCACAGACAAACCTCTGCGCCTCCCTCTTCAGGATGTCTACAAGATTGGAGGTGAGCCCAGCCTTTTAACCTGCAATTTGTGGGTGAAAAGTTGTGCCTTCTTCTTGCCATATGGATTTCCATATTAGTAATTTAGTCTTGCAGACTAAAGTGCAGGAAGAAAAGGGAATTAATTTCTTCTGATCACCTATTCTGTTCTACTAACAATGGTAATCAATTTACCTGGTGAAATCCAAGAAAGAAATGATTGTAGCCAGTGAGAACCTATTGGGAGATCCTGGATCCATATAACATAATCTGTGATACACTATGAGGTGTGAACTAATATTGTATTATGCTGGAATCTGAAGAATTTATTTTTATTTTTTAAAATAGGTTTCTAGCCCTCATGAGTATATAAAAAGGTAAAGGTTTTCCCATGACATTAAGTCCAGTCGTGTCCGACTCTGGGGGTTGGTGCTCATCTTCATTTCTACGCCGAAGAGCCGGTGTTGTCTGTGGACACCTCCAAGGTCATGTGGCCGGCATAACTGCATGGAGCACTGTTACTTTCCCACCAAAGTAGTGCCTATTGATCTACTCACATTTGCATGTCTTCGAACTGCTAGGTTAGCAGAAGCTGGGGCTAACAGCGGGAGCTCACCCACTCCCTGGATTTGAACCGCCAACCTTTCGGTCAGCAGGTTCAGCAGCTCAGCAGTTTCACCTGCTGGACCACCAGGTTTCCTGAGTATATATATGGAGGTGTATAAAGGTGATGCATTCAGAAATTATGGATGTCTAAGTGAAAGAAAAGGTCGATTTGCTAGCCAGCTGCTACAGTTTCTAAGTCAGTATATCACACATTGTGTAGGATCTTATTCATATAACTCACATTTCAAGATAAATTTTGGAATGAGAAAATCTCTTGATGGTAAATCTTCTCACCTCCATCAAAATTGTTTGGATTTTATGGAATGTTCTTACATTTTCGGACAACAGAAAGGGATAGACAGGCCAGTTTGGGGGCTCTCTGTATTCCTTGTTCTTGTGCTGGCCTTACATCAGCATAACATTTGGTGTTAGGTATGGAATTTAACATTAAGACTATCTTGGATATTTACAGCCAGAGTTCTAATTCTGAAGATAGTAATGGTGATCTCAGAAAGCTTGAAAGTGAGTGAAAATATATATTGTAAAACCCAAGAAGCTTGAGCAATATTTCTAGTGGTCAGGTGGTTTGGCTCAAGAGTTTTGCACACCTCCTTTCTGTGTTAATGCTAAAACAAAATAGATAAAGATAAACTAATAAGTGGGAATGTAGTTAATTGGATTATTTATATCATGAGGATAAGCAGAGTTTCAAACCTGCAGGATCTTCTGTATGAGTTGTTTTTACTGAGATCCACTGCACTTGAATAACCGAAGGCAGAAGCAAAATGGTGGTGAAGTGCAATTGTGTGTGTGCACACATGTGAGAAACTGAGAGACCACATTTATGATTAACAGCACAATATTATTATTGTGCCCAGGTGATGAATGTAAAATTGCAACTTCAGGAACAAATCTTAGAGATTTGTTTTTAGTCCCCAAACTAGGCTCACAGTCTATGAGGCAGAAATCCTAATTCTCCTACCTCCAAGTTTTCTTCCTTTTAGCAAGCTAATTTTAGTGGTGATTAAATGAAGTTGTTAAGTTGTTGGAAGTCACAAACAATTTCTCAGGTATTGCACATAACTCGATTGAGCTACATAAGTAGATCTCAGTGTCAACTTTTGATGACTTTATGATTTGTTCAGCTTGCAGAAATGAAGAATTTCTTAATAGGGATTTTTCTCCCTTAGCATAGAACACAACAACCTCCAGTCCCAAGTCTTTTGACATCTGCCTTGTTTCTTAGAGGAGGAATCGGGTCTTGACAATTAAAAAATGGAATAATATGGGCATGAGTTGGCAGTTCCCTCTTTATTGCCAGCAGTGTGATATTTCTGATTTGGTATCAGATGAGAGCAAGGGAATGCACTTTGTCTATGTGTCCTATGTCAAAACCAGAAGTGATGTTGCTCACTTCTTGTTTCTTTTTTAGCTAATAATTATGACAAATTCTGGATTTTTTTCCCAAGGAAATATGGTGTGCAAGTATAGAGGAACATGCTCTATGCAGCAGTGTTCTGCAGCCGTTTTTAGCTGGCAAGATTGGGCAAAAATGAGCAGAAATAATGTTTTCACTATTGGAACATCAATGTGACCAGCTAGACGAGTGTAGTGCAGACATCCCCCCTAGGCAGTTGTTTGCCCCTACAATAGATTCTTGCAATCCTCTTTTGCATTCCTGGGATTGCATTTTGTGATACTGATTTGTCACCCCTTCTGACCCCCTCCAGGAATTGGGACTGTGCCGGTGGGCCGTGTAGAGACTGGGATCCTGAGACCCGGCATGGTGGTGACTTTTGCCCCCGTGAACATCACCACAGAGGTCAAGTCTGTGGAGATGCACCACGAGGCCCTGAGCGAGGCTTTGCCAGGGGACAATGTTGGCTTCAACGTCAAGAACGTCTCCGTGAAGGACATCCGTCGTGGCAACGTCTGTGGGGACAGCAAATCCGACCCGCCTCAGGAGGCAGCACAGTTCACTTCTCAGGTCAGTAGGGAATCAAGGGTGGCTGTTTTTTGCATCTTCAGATCAGAATATTTGCATTTGAAGTGGGAAACATGGATTAGTTTAGGTGGCCTCTGTTGTTTGTCAACAAGTTGGTTTCAGTCTACTGCAGGCATGGGCAAACTTGGGCCCTCCAGGTGTTTTGGACTTCAGCTCCCACAATTCCTCACAGCCGATAGGCTGTGAGGAATTGTGAGAGTTGAAGTCCAAAACACCTGGAGGGCCAAAATTTTCTCATGCCTGGTCTAGAGCCTCGATATGAACAAGACCACCAGGAACTCCAGCAATCGGCATCACTACTCATGTCTGGCAAACTCAGGGTCATGGCCCTTCAAACTGATTCAATCCACCTGAAATTTGATTTTGTTATTTTCCTATTGTGTTCCATTTTCTATTGGTGAGGTATGAGGAAAGTGGGAAATTGCAGCCTCACATAATGTTTATTTTATATAAATTGTTTGTTCCTCAAGATGTAAGCTTGATCATGATAAATGTATTGTCAAAGATGCCAGCCACAGATGTAGGCGAAACATCAGGAGAAAATGCTGCTAGAACACAGCCATACAGCCCAGAAACCACACAGCACCCCATTTATCATGATATGGTTGACTTATGGTTGCCGTAGGTCGGAAACAACTGGATGGCACACAACAACAACAAAATTTGAAGCAGTTATTTAGAGAATAATAATAATAATAATAATAATAATAATAATAATAATAATAATAATAATAGGAAAGTAAGTAAGTAAGTAAGTAAAAGTTTATTTGTATACCGTCCTCTCTCCTGAAAGGGACTCAGGGCGGTTTCCAATATAAAATCAGCATAAAACATTGTACAATAAAACACTGAAAACACTATAAAACGCTATAAGAATTAGAAACAAAAACAAAACATAACAATTGACTAAAACAATCACATAAGCAGAAGGAATATAATCACTCAAATAACATGAATCTGCAAAGAAAGAGGGGAAAAAAAAGACCACTGGGATGGAGGAGAGGATGGCCTGGAGGGACCACTAGAACTAAAATGCAATGTGATATTCTAAGATGCTTTGAGGCAGAGGAATAAAATGCAGTGTTTCAAGTCAAAGAGGTGGCCTGTGCAACTACTATAGCTATGGGCTCGGTTATCCAAAGGCGCGGCGGAAGAGCCAGGTTTTAAGCAGCTTTTTGAAGGAAGCCAGGGTGGGTGCTTGCCGGATCTCCTCCGGAAGGGAATTCCAGATCCGGGGAGCAACAATAGAAAAGGCCTGCTCCCTCATCCCCGCCAACCGAGCCTGGGATGGTGGCGGGAGCAAAAGAAGTGCCCTACCGGATGAACGAAGAGGACGAGTGGGTTCATAGCGGGAGAAACAATAGACATTGACAAAATTATGATCTGCCAACTGCAAAAGGCCATCCTACTGGGATCTGCGTGCATCATCCGAAAATACATCACACAGTCCTAGACACTTCGGAAGTGTATGAAGTCCAGCATGTCTGTCTTGTTTGCTGTGTCATACAATAAAATAATAATTTATTACCCACCTCTCCTTTCTAGATAGCTAACCACACAACAACAAAATTTGAAGCAATTGTTTAGAGCATAATAATAATAATAATAATAATAATAATAATAATAATAATAATAATAATAATAATAATAAATTACCTACCTTTCCTTTCTAGATATCTAACCATACAACAACAACAAAATTTGAATCAACTATTTAGTGCAAAAGAATAATAATAATTATTTATTTATTACCCACCTCTGTTTGCTAGATATGTAACCACTGTACATAGCAGAATGTACTTCTGGGCTAACTTGCATGTATCTCAGCTGTGTAGTTTTAATGTCAGAATAAAATTGTTCTTTGATCAAGCACCATGGTTGCATCTAAAGTGTGGAATTAATGCAGTCCGACACAACTTTAACTACATGGCTCAATACAAGGTCTTTAGCCTTCTCTGCTACAGAGTTTTGGTGCTTCATCAAACTGCAAATTAGTACTGAATAAGGGCAGTTAAAGTAGTCCCAAACTACATTAATTCCAGTTAATGTCGTTTGGAGCCAGTGTAGTATTTTATACAAATCAAGGCCCAGATATTGAAGGGCTTTCCAAGTGAGTGGCAGTTTACAGAAAGTGGCATTTTTGACATGTGGAAAATTGGAAGTTATCAGAATGTAGTGTAAGATATATCATGCTGATAACTTTTAAAAGGCCATTGCATGGACATTCTGTAGTTTATTGATTGACTTAATTGAATTAAGGTGCAATGAGATAGAAATGTATGGGGCTATCATATATACATTGTACCAATGTGCAAAGCATAGATAAGGATGGGATCCAACTTTCATCAGATCAGGTTACATTTCAGTTTTCTGGTGTTAGAGAAGCACTTCATGATCCCTGTTGCAAAATAATATTGATGGTTTTTGAAATCACATGTGTCCAGAACAAGTTGGAACAAACTGAGCAGAATTCTTTTGGTTACTTCCTGCTAGAGTAGATCCCTTAAATCTATTGTTGAATGGCAAACCTGAGGCTGGTTCTATATTTACCATATAATGCAATTTGAACTGCACTGAAGTGCATTATACTGGTATTAAAATGCAGTTAAAACTGCATTATATGGTTGGTATAGAACCAGCCTAAATGATTCTGTGAGTGTACACTAACCAGGAGTAACAGGATTTAGGCCACTGGTTGTTTGGTGATACAAAGGAAAATCAAACATCACAAGCTAGTTGCACTGTATTTGCTGAGTTGGATTAGCTTAATATAAAACAACAACATTGTGCAGGAGGTATTTTTTCCACTAGAGGGAAGCATTGCTCATCCAAAATAAGGATGACTGTTTAGGTTACCATGGGAAGAAAAGTCCTGTCCAAGGTTCCAATTCTGTCTCCTTCTTGTGCACACCAGGTGATCATCTTGAACCACCCCGGCCAGATCAGCGCTGGATATTCCCCTGTCATTGACTGCCACACTGCCCACATTGCTTGCAAATTTGCCGAGCTGAAGGAGAAGATCGACCGCCGCTCTGGCAAGAAGTTGGAAGACAACCCCAAATCCCTGAAGTCTGGAGACGCTGCCATTGTGGAGATGATCCCGGGAAAGCCCATGTGTGTGGAGAGCTTCTCCCAGTACCCACCTTTGGGTGAGTGCTTCTTCCTTATTTTTGATGTTAAAAAAGACACACCAAGACAGATCATGGAAAACTCTTTCTATTCAGTTTATATATACTATAGTAAGAGATACCTAGGATTGGTTCCAAATATCTTGCTCCCCATGTCTAACAACCCTTCTAGCCTGCCATATAAAATCCAGAGTATCTGCTTTGAACTGGAGTATATGACAGTGTAGACTCATGTTATCCAGTTCAAAGCAGATTATGTGGATTATCTGATTTGATTATCCGAATTATATGGCAGTCAGATTTATATAATCCAGTTCAAAGCAGATAATGTGGATTATCTGATTTGATAATCTGAAATACCTTATATACTCAAGTATAAGACGACCCGAATATAAGCCGAGGCACCTAATTTTACCACAAAAAACTGTGAAAACTTGTTGACTTGAGTATAAGACGAGGTGGGGAAATGCAGCAGCTACTGGTAAATTTCAAAAATAAAAATATATACAAATAAAATTACATTAATCGAGGCATCACTAGTTAAATGTCGAGGTGAGCACCCACCATTAGCCCCAGCTCAAATGCCCACCTAGCATGTTGAAAGCAGAAATGTGAGTAGATAAATAGGTACCACATTTAGCAGGGAGGTAATAAAGGCACCCTTAAGGACGTCTAAGGATGTGTACAAGCAGTCCCCCGAGTTACAAATGACTCATTGTTAAGAACGGGGGTTAGACAGCAGGAAATAAGAGAAATCTACTCCTAGGAAGGGAGATTCAGTCCTTAAAGTATTACCTTGGGGAAAAGGTGTCTGCACTGAAGCTTTATCATCAATCTATGTTTCCACAACAAGCCATCTTTTTCAAAATCCAATTATCACAGGGACAGAAAGTGAGGTGAAATCTTCTGAACAAGGACACAGACAGCAAAACACCCTATGCTATCCAAAGCTGATATACAGTAGAGTCTCACTTATCCAACGCTCGCTTATCCAACGCATTTTTATAGTCAATGTTTTCAATAAATCGTGATATTTTGGTGCTAAATTTGTAAATACAGTAATTACTACATAGCATTATTTCGTATTGAACTACTTTTTCTGTCAAATTTGTTGTATAACATGATGTTTTTGTGCTTAATTTGTAAAATCATAACCTAATTTGATGTTTAATAGGCTTTTCCTTAATCCCTCCTTATTATCCAACATATTTGCTTATCCAACGTTCTGCCGGCCCGTTTATGTTGGATAAGTGAGACTCTACTGTACATATAAATATACATACACATACACACACACACACACATATGTATGTATGTATGTATGTATGTATGTAAATATGTGTGTGTGTGTGTGTGTGTGTGTATACATATCTATATCTATCTATATCTATACAATAGTCTCTCACTTATCCAACGTTCTGGATTATCCAACCCATTTTTGTTGTCAATGTTTTCAATACATCGTGATATTTTGGTGCCAAATTCGTAAATACAGAAATTACTACATATTTATTTATTTATATATTTATTTGCAGCATTTATATTCCGCCCTTCTCACCCCGAAGGGGACTCAGGGTGGATCACATTACACATATAGGCAAACATTCAATGCCTTTCAACATAGAACAAAGACAAACAAACATAGGCTCCGAGCGGCCTTGAACTCATGACCTCCTGGTCAGAGTGATTCATTGCAGTTAATTGCAGCTGGCTTGCTCTCCCGCCTGCGCCACAGCCCGGGCACATAACATTACTGTGTATTGCTTTTTCTGTCAGATTTGTTGTATAACATGATATTTTGGTGCTTAATCTGTAAAATCATAACCTGATTTGATGTTTAATAGGCTTTTCCTTAATCCCTCTTTAATTATCCAACATATTTGCTTATCCAATATTCTGTCGGGCTGTTTATATATATATGAAGTTACACTTTAAAAATATACCTGTTCTGACTTACATATAAATTCAACTTAGGAAAAAACCTATAGAACCTTTTCTTGTTCATAATTTGGGGACTGCCTGTACATGATTATCAGACCTGCAGGATCTCATCTGGCCACTAGAGGGGGATAGAGTGCCAAACGCTCTGCAGTGTGTGTTGAAGTGGGAATGATTGTATATAGAGTTGTTTAAATGTAATTGAGTCATGGTGACTTTCTACATACTGTCTATGTAGCAGAACTCTGTGGGCAACTCAACTTTTGTGTCCCGTTTCAGGGCGCTTTGCTGTGCGCGACATGCGGCAGACGGTGGCCGTGGGTGTCATCAAGAACGTGGAGAAGAAGAGCGGTGGTGCCGGCAAGGTCACCAAGTCAGCCCAGAAGGCCCAGAAGGCTGGCAAATGAATCGTAGACGCCCAGTGCCTCGCTCAGAAACCATCCTTACCACCGGGATGCCGTCACCTTCTCCCCGAGGCGCATGTGTGCACATCTGCTTGTAAGAGTTTGTATGTCAACGACTGGATGCTCACTATTAAGGTCCAGTGGAAGTTCTTTAAAAGGAAAAGCATGTCCCAGCGTTCGTGAGGCTTTGTGTTAAAATTTTACCAATAAAACTGGTACAACATCCACATCGAAAACAAGTGGGGCGTCTTGTGTCTCTGTGTTCAAGTGGTTAGAAAAAACGTGTCTAAACAATGCCCCCCCCCCCCATTTGCAGGTCTAGCTTTTGTGGATTTGATGATTCACAAATTGGATTAATGTGGTCTCAGTATGAATCTCTAGGTCCTTCAGTGCAACTCTGGTCAGCTTTTGCTAGATGTTAATTTATTTATACCCCACTTTATCTATCCATATGGAGACTCAAAGTGGTTCACAATCAAAAACATTACAACTTCAAATATACAATAATAAAACAGTATATAATTAAATATCATTATATATTATCAGTAACAGTGTATTTAATATGTTAGTTTTAATATATTATAATATGATTATATATTGTTATATTGTATTATTGTTGTACAGTAGAGTCACTTATCCATCACTCACTTATCCAACATTCTGGATTATCCAACGCATTTTTGTAGTCAATGTTTTCAATGCATTGTGATATTTTGGTGCTAAATTCATAAATATAGTAATCACTACATAGCATTAATGTGTAATGAACTACTTTTTCTGTCAAATTTGTTGTATAACATGATGTTTTGGTACTTAATTTGTAAAATCATAACCTATTTTGATGTTTAATAGGTTTTTTCTTAATCTCTCCTTCTTATCCAACGTTTTGCCGGCCCGTTTATGTTGGATAAGTGAGACTCTACTGTATTATATTGCATTACATTATAATATTATCAATATTATATGTATATAATATATTATTAGCATAACACAATATTAGTATATTATTATATTGTACTATACCACTATACTGCAATATTGTTGACCAATATGTTGACCATAGAATTGCAATGAATGACCTAGATATTGCTAGAGTTATGTTCTCTCAGGTTAAATAAATAGTGTCTTTTAAAATTTTCCTTTCCTCCAATTTCAAGGGGATCTTGAATAAATGTGGTGGGTGTTCTGTACTGATCACGCATACATCAAAGATAGAAGGTTCACTTTTACCAAATGAAAGATCACATAGATGAAGAAAGCAGAAGTCTTCCCTGAATTACACTTCTCTCTCGAAATGCTTTCTTGTAAAATCCACTATCAAAATAACAAAAATGAGTGGAGAGAAATGCAGAAATGTTAACCAAAATAAAACTCCTTTCCTTCCTTATAAGGGCTGAAAGGAAGTAATGGGTCCTATCTCATGCAAGTGCAGGAACACATAGCTAGAGCATGTGGCCATCCAACCTCTGCTTCAAAACCATCAGTGAAAGAAGTTACCACTTTCCAATGCAGTCCATTCTGTTGCTCAGCAGGTCATCCTCTCAGACAGTTTAATGTTTAATTGGAATCTCCTTGCTTGTAATTTATATCTATTGTTTGAGGTTCAACCTGCCAGAGGAGCAGAAAGTAAGCTTGATCCATCATCTGCAAGGCAGCCATTCAGATACTTAAAAATTACTCTTTTCAGTTTTCTCTTCTTTGGACTATTAGTTTCCAGACTTTTTACTGGGTGCATCTACACTGCAGAATTAATGTAGTTTGACACCACTTTAACTGCCTATGGAATCCTGAAAGTTGTAGTGTTGTAATCTACTTTGGTCTTGAGAGAAGAGGTACATCATCATCATCATCATCATCATCATCATCATCATAAGTTTTTAGCCTCTGTAAACAATGCCTCAACCAACTACAACTCCCATGATTCCATAGCATTAATCATGGCAGTTAAAGTGGTGTCAAACCTGCATTTGTTCGATAGTTCACTCTGCACGCAGTCAACTGTGGTACCATTTCACTGCTATATAATGCAGCTGGAAAGCATTATATGATCAGTCTAGACTGCATTATACGAGTCTGACCATACAATGCAGTTCCAAACAGTATTATATGGCAGTGTAGATGAGGCCAATGGTGCTCATAGCTGGACACGATATTCCAGGTGAAGTCTGAGCAAAGAAGAAAGCCATTGTAGTATTTCCCTTAATCTGGGCACTATTGTTCTTTTGGCGAAACTTACAATTGCATTAGCCTTTCTTTCTTTTTTGGCCTCTACTTTACATTGTTGACTCATGTTAAATCTGTGGTCTGCCAAGACACTTAGATCCTTTTCATACAAATGAAGCTTTGTTTTAAAAATAATTACCACTGCCATAGAACACTCCTCTAGAACCATCTGGAATGAGATGACTTTCCACAGTGTAGTTAACTACTATATAGCTAGCCATGGTTACAAATACTAGGAGGACATCCGTTCCTTGCCAATCTCCCAAATTTTGAACAACAGAAAGATCTGTAATCACGAAAAGGTTTCGGTTCTCATTAAGAAAGCCTCATTTGTCCCACCGCATTTGTCTTTGGCAATAGCGACAGCTTTGTTCATGTTGTTCTCTGCCTTCACATGAACTTCATATGATGATCCTTTCATTTGGGTTTACTGGCAAGATTTATTAAGAAATGGCCTACTGTTGCCTTTCTCGAGGGTCAAGAAAGTGATTTATCCAAGGTCAGCCAGTGGGCATCCATGGCTGAGCAGCAATTCATTCCTGTCTTCCCAGATGCCTAGTCCAAAGCTCAAGCCACTATGCCATCTTGAGGCATCTACTACGTAGAGTTAATGCAGTTTGACAGCACTTTAACTGTTAGGGTCAACAAGTACTCAGTGCTATGGTCAGTGTAGACTGTAGACTCATCAAACTGCATTATATGGCAGTGTAAACGGGGCCCCGGACTTTATGTGAATGCATGAAACGGGGTTATAGTGAATCCGATTGAAATGAAGGACTTCTGTTCCAAGAATATCATAGTTGTGCCGTAGGACCTAGGGAAGACACGTTGTCAGATATGGATAAATGAAACCATGGATCTTGTCAGATATGGGGCTCATACAAAATATGAGGCATGGGAACTATTGGAGATAACAACAACAACAACAACAACAACAACAACAACAACAACAACAACAACAATAATAATAATAATTACAGTACAGGTGGTCCCAGTGTTAATTGGTGCACTGGGTGCCGTGCCAAAAGATCTCAGCCAACATTTGAAAACGATAAACATTGACAAAATTACGATCTGTCAACTGCAAAAGGCTACCCTACTGGGATCTGCGTGCATCATCCGAAAATACATCACACAGTCCTAAACACTTGGGAAGTGTTTGACTTGTGATTTTGTGATACGAAATCCAGCATATATATTTCCTTTGCTGTGTCATATTCTTGTCTTTGTGTCAATAATAATAATAATAATAATAATAATAATAATAATAATAATAATACCTAGCTCTGGCTCACAAATGGGACCCTGAAGAAGGAGACAGAAGGCCTAATCCTTTGCAGCCCAGGAGCAAGCCATCAGAACAAAGGCAATTAAGGCCAAGATTGAAAAATTAGCTTATGACCCAAAATGCAGACTGTGCAAGAAAACTGATGAAACCATTGATCATATCCTCAGCTGCTGTAAGAAAATCGCACAGACAGATTACAAACAGAGGCACAACTATGTGGCCCAAATGATCCATTGGAACTTATGCCTCAAGTACCACCTGCCAGTAGTAAAGAACTGGTGGGATCACAAACTTGCAAAAGTATGGGAAAATGAGCAGACAAAGATACTGTGGGACTTCCGAATCCAGGCCGACAAAGTTCTGGAACACAACACACCGGACATCACAGTTGTGGAAAAGAAAAAGGTTTGGATAATTGATGTTGCCATCCCAGGTGACAGTCGCATTGACGAAAAACGACAGGAAAAACTCAGCCGCTATCAGGACCTCAAGATTGAACTTCAAAGACTCTGGCAGAAACCTGTGCAGGTGGTCCCGGTGGTGATCGGCACATTGGGTGCCGTGACAAAAGATCTCAGCCGGCATTTGGAAACAATAGACATTGACAAAATTACAATCTGCCAACTGCAAAAGGCCACCCTACTGGGATCTGCGCGCATCATCCGAAAACACATCACACAGTCCTAGACACTTGGGAAGTGTTCAACTTGTGATTTTGTGATACGAAATCCAGCATATCTATCTTGTTTGCTCTGTCATAATAAAATAATAATAATAATAATAATAATAATACTTTTTAAAATTTATAACTTGCCTCCATCTCCCCAAGGGACTTGGAGCGGTTTACATGGAGACCAAGCCTAAGAATCAACAGATAAAAACAGAACACAATAATAATTACCTTACTTCCTCCAAGAACCTTGGAGAGCTGTATCTCCATAGCAATTATTTATCTTTCAATGGCTATTATAGCCCTTTCTGAGCTATTCGAAACATAGAAGATGTTCTTTTCTGTGACCCTGGCATGTAAGAATGGGCTTTGCTTCACAATATCTCTTATTTGATTCAAGGGCTTTCCAGGCTGCCATTTGTTTCTCTATAGCAAATTGAGAGTATTGTTTCCCTGAAGGATTCCATGGGGATAAAGCAATCACTTCTGCATTCCCAAGGTAAAATCAAGGGCAGCTTAATTAGATAAGATTTTGACAGGAGAGCAGAAAAATAAATGCTTGCTTCATTTCTGGATCAATTATTTAAAATATTTTATAAAATGACCTTCAGGCTCTGTATATAAAGGACATATTAAATTTAAGTGAATTTCGTGTTTACATGTGGGTCCCATCTCTTAAAACTTTCCATTATGTACATATATGCTAATACAGGTATTTCAAAACCTGAAAAAGAGCACCCCACATTTGCAGCTTCGTAAACCCTTCAGAAACATTTCTCTCCTACTGCCACTGCCTTCTGAATCTTACGTAGCAAGACGGGGAAGAGATCCGCAGGCTGAGAACTTGGAGAGATACCTCCTGCCTATCATCCAATTTAGGATAAGGTATGTTCCTATGTTTTGGCATACACACTTTCCATACTTCCAAGGGTAAGGATTCTCGTAGGACCTTGTCAAATGCAATTTCCCCCATTTCTATACACTTTTCAAACACTTCACAGACAAGAGTCCCTTTTTTTTTTATCTTGACAGAAGCAAATTGAGAACGTACTGCAAGTCGCTTCTGGTTAAAGAATTGGCCGTCTACAGAGACATTGCCCAGGGGACGCCTAGATGTGTTACCATCCTGCTGGGAGGCTTTTCTCATGTCCCCACCTGGAAAGCTAGGGCTGACAGATGGGAGCTCATCCCATCTCATGGATTCGAACAGCCAACTTTCAAGTCAGCAGTTCAACCAGCACAAGGGTTTAACCTATTGTCCCACTGCGGCCCATACGACACATGGTCCATGGTGTTTTCAAAGTGTGTAGAAATGGGGGGGGGGGGGCCTAGAGTTGGGGAGAAAACATCTTCTGAGCTGATTTGCATGGAAATGGCAGAAGGCACTTATGTACATGGATGGGATCTGTCAGACTCCCCTGTGTTACATTGTTTTATTGACATTGAAGAATGGGCACTCCTATGGGCAGTCTACAAATGAGCATTGATGCTTCATTTCTCACCCCAAATCCTGTTGCATGATTTTTTCATAATAATTTCTTTAAATTAATGTAATCCTCAGGAATTGCGTAATTTCGAGATGTCACCACTTATCTGTTTTAGCTGAACGACATCTGTGCTCTGTTTTCTTTCGCCTCTCCTAAAATGTGGGTACTTGCAAAATCTCCTCCGCAGATTCCACCTCCCCCTCAGATTCATGAACACTTTCCTGCTCCCCTTCCTATTCTGAAGAAGAGGAATCCCTAACACATAACTACCTTGTTAATACTCCCTCCTTTTTATTACAAATTATAGGAAGCAATAGTGCAGGTCTTCTAGAAAGCCTTGGAACAATTTATAATAACCCTATTGTCAGGTCCCTGGCTGCAGAGCACCAATAACCTTACACAGAGGCCAGTCTCTATCTAATATCTTTATTAAAGAAATATATAAAATCAATAAAAACAAGTGAAGAATATAGTTCAGAAGCAGACCTTTCAGATGAGGTCAAATATAGTCCAGAAATGTATTGTCCAATATAAGATATTAGAGTTCAAAGTTTTAATCCACTTGACCGAAACACACACTTTGCCAAGCAATAGTGTGGGGAAATAACAGAGTCTTAAAGTCCAATGAAGCTTGACAACAAGGCTGGAAATAAACTTGATTCTTGGCTAGATCCGCGACTGGAGACAAGGCAAACATGAAGCATGAAACAGAGTCCGTGGTAAAACCGTGAGACAGGGCAAGGCTTGAAGCTTGATCCGGGAAGCAAGGAACTGGGATTACGAAGTCCACACACGATCTCTCTCCTCAAGCTGATCAATTGACTCCGCAAAGAATCCCTCGTGCCAAACACCTATATTGGGTCTCGTTTTCCCGCCAACAGAACTCTTTCCCTAGAGAACGAGAAGCGAAACCCAACTCCGTCCAGATGCATGACTCCTTAGAATTTCCCAAGGGAAGCAGACCTAATCAGCCATTTGTTTGGCAGCGATTCTTAGACTTCTCCGATTAGCCTCCCTGACTCCCCTTTCTCTAGAATAAATTTCCTTCCTGGGAAACGGAGGGGAGTTCTGCCCAAGGCTTGTTTGGCTGAATTCTTGTGGGCAAACATCAACATCCTGCAGGTGAAGAGACTCCAGTTCTTGTTGAACCGGCGAAAACCCCATGTTTTCATCTTCATCTGCCACAATAGTACTAGGAACAGGACTACAAGGCCCATGAGTCATCACACCTATTTCTCCTTAAATTTGAGCATACCTTAATGAGTGCTCATATCACATTGGTCACAAAAGTTATACTTTTAAGACTAATAATGTTATTACTTTTTAATAATAATTTAATAACAACATTCTTATTATTATATAGGTAGCCATTATTGCCCCTTTACAGTATTTAAAATACCGCAAGAGTTTGGACTTCTGCAATTTCAAAGTTTCCTCTTTTTAAAAAGAAAAGAAAAGAATGCAGATGATTTTGGTGGAAATGGTCAAAAGAAAGAGTTTGTGATGGGGTTGGAAATATTATTCGATTTTATTTCACAATCAACTGAACAACATGTTATGGTAAGAAGGCGATCTCCCCCACTTTCCGCAACTCATAGGATGAGTTCCTTTGTCCAAAACGTCTGAGAACGCAATTCATTTTCAAATATGTTCTGACAGGAGACTTCCCAGTGGTGGCTCAGGCAAAAAGCAAAGGGATGGGTCTAAAATAACAGCATATTTTAACTTAAAGCTCTTAACTACCAATAGCTAACTAAACCTTAAGAGAGACTTTTCAACATACTGGAATGTGGAGAAATCTGTATGAAAGCTTGAAAATCACCAAATGATGGTGTCATTGATATTAGGGTATAGCCAACTGTGGAACATAAGGCCCGGTTGGATTTAAGGAGGGCCAGATCCAGTCCTACAGTGTCTCAGTCCTGCTATAGTGTACCCTGAATTACACAGAAGGAGAAATTTCTTCAGTCATTGTCCTTTAATCTCAGTAAAGGAATGTCACGGAAGGTCTTAACAACTCATGCATTGACTGATAGGCACTTATTAAATGCTCACTCAGAATGTTTGAACTTGACACCTCCATCACCGCACACTGCCTGGGAATTTGGTTTCAGTTTCCTTCTGCCCTTCCATATTTGGATAAAAACCTGCCAGGCAATTATCCAGTACATGTTTTGTTTCAGTACAGCCAGTGTGTCACAGATTGCTCACATACATCTTCCTGGCTCTCCTTCAGAAATTATCTGGGGTAGCTAACTTATTTTGCCTAATGATAGGGTTAAACTTAGATCCTCAAATAATATGAAATGTTTGGAGTTAGCCTTGATTATAAACACCACCAATAATATTAAGACTTTGTACATTTTTCTTGGTGTCTCTCCTGCACAATCACTTAAAGCACAGGGACACTGCTTTTTGTCACATTGGTTCATCATATTTACCTAGAAGTATCTCAGATGTCTCCTGCTTTTATCTCCTAGCATAAAGTCACTTTTTGGTTGATGGTTGACTTAAAGGAAAATGACCTGCTGTATAATGAATTGTGTACAATAGAAGTCTCCACTCTCCATGTTCTAAAACCATGTGACTTGGACAATTAGCTTGAGTGTTTAGACCAAGTTCATTTGAGGTTGTGTTCACGATAGGTTCCAATATTAACTACAGTAAGACTCCCATAACCATGGAACCCATTATCCATGGTTTTACTTACCTAAGCTGGGGGGGGGGGGGGGAGAGGGAATTGTCTGTCTAGGAATTTACTAAAGTCCCCAAGTATATCCTATGGTAAAGATATCCTTGGGGAATCTAGTAAGTCCCTAGATTCCTTCTGGATCCCTTGGGGAATCCAGAAGTTACCATAGAATCACCCTGCTTCTAGAACCAGAAATCAGGTAATTTAATAATGTTTGCTCATATCCATGGTTTCAAGTAATTACGGTCCAGCCAGAAATGTATGGTGATACATGCAGAGGGCTTTTTTTTTTTTAACAATTGAAGAAGACAGAAAACCAAAAAGTTTTGCTAATTTATTAAGTTCATATTTACTCATCACTCTAACACACATATCCTTACATAATTGTTTTTTCCCCATTTAAACCATGAGCAAAACCATCAGCAATGTTGGGTAGACTTTCTAACACATACTTGGGGGGAAACTGGGGGGGAGGGATTAATGCAAAATTTCATGTCTTCTATTGTGGCGAAAAAACTGCAAAAGGAAGAAAGTTTGTAATGAAAATGACCATTGTTGGATACGAGTGCTTTTCCTTCCAGCATTTTCTCCCAGAAGAGTACAAACACTGCCTCTTCAGACCAAAATTTGGACAAGTATAATTTTTTTTTTGGAATTGCCATGCTGGCTGGGGAATTCTGCAAAGTGTTATCTGTGCGGTAACCTTTCTAAACTTTAGTATAAGCACTTTTCTCCCATAAAAGAAGATTATCTGCATCCTCTTTTGAACCAAACAACAAAGCATCATTGCAGGTTGTCATTGAGTAATTAACCTTGGATTTACAGCACCAACTTTGCAGCCTCCTCTTTCCTGGGGGAACTGGTGTTTGCTTGGTGCTGTTTGCTCTGTTCTGATTCCCAGTTTCAATGTCGACAGGACTGTTAATTGGGGCGGCTCACTCAGCATATATGCAAAGTGCCCCATGTCCTCTGTTAAACTGCTGATGCTACTTTGCCCCCTGTCCTTTTTCTCCCCAAGCTTAACAAATGTCCTAAACATAATAGTACACAAACTGGAATTCAGTGACTGCACTGAAAGCCTAGGATTTTGGCTTAGAAAGAAGAAGGAACCACTATTGTCATCTTAAGGAAGAACTAGAGATTGACTTCCAACTAAAAGTATCTCCTCTTATTAGGTTCAATCTTAAGTAGGGGTCAGACTTTGGATGTATCTTAAGAGGACATGACTCACTAAAAAGACATTAATGCTCGGCAAGGTAAAAGTAGATAAAGGGGAAGACCTCATGGCAGGTTTTTTTGTGTGTGTCTGGAGCAACTTGAGAAACTGCAAGTCACTTAATGGCAGATGGATTGATTCAATCAAGGAAGCCATGGCCCTGAGTTTGAAGGACCTGGGCAGATATTTAATAACAGGGAGGTCTCTCATTCATATGGTCACCATGAATTGAAGTCAACTTGTCACCATGTCGAGTAAGAGCACAAAGTTTCCAAGATTCCAAAACTGAAACAGGTGTGGCCAAACAACAACAGAATGTGGTCAAGATGGCAAATTTTATTCATGAGAAGACGGAAGGAGAGGTTGCAGCAGTTTTGCATTTTGAACTCAGTTTGCAGCAAGTGATGTAAGCTGAGGACAAGACAGCTGGGAAAGACAGAAACTGGTACATTTTAAAAGCAGATGGAAAAGTGGAGTGACAATAAATAATTGTTCTACCAAGTTGAGACAGTTGGAGAGTATGATAAAGGTCATCCCAAAAAAATCCTTTTTTGAAATGTTGATTCACCTACTGATTAAAAACCAATGAGACTTAATGTTTACAATGTGAATCAACCTGATTTGAAACAAACCGAAGGGAAACATACTTCCCTGGCATTCTATTGAACTCTGATGCTATCTCTGTCTGGTGATGTTTCCTCTCCAACGTCTCATTTACCCACTGGAACCAACGTTTGGGTGTTCAGTACAGAGAACGGAGCGACTCGGTCTCCTCTCCTCCTCCAGCTTCCCTTGCTTAATAATTTAAGCTACATCTCTCCAAGCTTGTATTCTTGATTGGCTGAGGCAGCAAGGCACTTTGGGTCTTGTCTGAAAAATTCATAAGGCCTTTGGAATTGGGAAGTGCCAGTGCTGAATCGGTACAATTCAATCAATTCAATCAACATTTTCCCTTCCATTGGTGAAGACAGGTAGTACCAGACATGCTAAATAATTTCCCATTTGTTAGAGGGATTATAACACAAAGCTGGGCAACTTTAATGGCTTTGGAGACCAATTTTTAGACCGCACTATTATAGCAATATGATTGCCTTTTAATTATCATGATGCCTTCCCATGGAATCTTGTGATTTGCAGTTGGAGGAGGACTTGCAATATAGCAAACTACAAATGCCAGGATTCTGTGGGCATGGGGGTTAAAGTGGAATGATAGTGCTGTAACTGTGTGATGCAATATAGTCGTGATCCTTAAATATCCGAAGAAATATCATGTAGAATAGTGGTTCTCAACTATTCCCCAGGTGTTTTGGGTCCCCAGGTGTTTTGGGTCCCCAGGTGTTTTGGCCTACAACTCCCAGATATCCCAGTCAGTTTGCCAGCTGTTAGGTTTCTGGGAATTGAAGGCAAAAACATCTGGGGACCCACAGGTTGAGAGCCACTAATGGAGAAGATAGAGCCAGCTTGTTTCCTGCTGCTCGAGGCTAGAGTAGAAATCAGTGGATTTAAATTACAAGTAAAAAAATTCCATCTAAATGTTAGGAAGGACTTCTTGATGATAAGAAGCGTTTGTCAGAGGAAGAGACTGCCTCAGAGGATGGTGAATTCTGTTGGGGATTGTGGATGATAGATGGAAGCTTTTACATATGCCTGTGAGCCCAGAGACACCCTGCAGAATGATGCACCACTCAGCTTTGCAGAAAGAAGTAACACAGGAACTTTGACTAAATCCAAAAGATCAATAGAACAATAGTATTTACAATAGTCCCTATGATTGCTTACAGACATTAGCAATTATAGGCAATCCTTTCTTTGTCCATGGATCTGTTTCAGTGAAGATCAGCAGCAAACAAGGCCTCAGAAATAGTCAGGCCTCTCTGAGTACAGAGCCATCTTCTTTCCAGCCAGTACTCAGAAGACTCACACACACACTCAGAGAAACCTGTTCAAACTGGTTCTCCAGCAGCAGGATAGCAACAGTTACAAACCAATTTCCAGGTCCTTGCAAACTTAGCCAATCGGCTCCATGCATTTGATTTTCCAGTTAACACACATATAGTATAGTATCCTGTATCTTTAAAAGAGGTGTGACAAGCAAAACCTGCAGAAATTCCCTTTTCTGCACACAGTTATGAAAAGTACAGTTTTCAGCCTGGCAATGCTGATCTATTGACTTCAAATCAATACTGAAATCAAAGAAGGTAATATAATACCGCCTGCCTACTATAACCTTTTCTGCCAAAGATTGCTAGTGCTATAACAAACTATAAATGTTATGATAATAATGTGGAACAATGGAGGTTAAAGAGGTATCAAATTGTATTAATTTTACAGTGTAGATGCATCCTTGAAATACACACACACACTTATATGCATAGCAGCACAAACAAAAAGATACTTTGGGATTGACTTACTATAATTGCCCCTGCCAAAGGATCCTTCTGCTATCGGTTGGCTACTAATTGGCCTTCATCAAATGAGAATAACAGCAACAACAAGGAGGGAAATGAACAGGGCAGAAATCTGATCCTAACCAACTGCAAAAAAAAATAAATACAATAGAGAATTCTCTAGGGATGGAAGAGAAAACCATATAAGGTACAGGAGGGTGTAAAAGAGCAGAACAGTACATATGATTAATGGGTTTTGAAGAAGAGCATGAGCATTATAAACTGTATCTATTAGCTTCCTTTTTTCTAAAATGAGATAAGTATTAAGTAGTATTATGTATACTATTCAGACTGGATTCAAGCTTCAGGAAAAGAGATTCCACCTGTACATTAAGAAGAACTTCCTGATGGTAAGAGCTGTTCGAGGTTGGAATATTTTGTATCTGCATCTAATGCAGGCATGGGCAAACTTTGGCCCTCCAGGTGTTTTGGACCCCAACTCCCACCATTCCTAACAGCCTCAGGCTCTTTGCTTGGGAAAGAAATCAAACATCCAAATGCAATGGCAGTCAATAAAAAGCAATATAATCCAGAAGTAAAAGCAATTTGCAGAATATAATTCAAAGTCTCTGATATAGGAAATTAGTCCTGAAAAACAAGGCACCATGAACTTCAGAGTAAAATCCAACACACAGTTTCCAGGCATGAACATAAACGAGAATCCTTTTCCATGAGCTTGGACAAGGCAGGAGATGTGCTTCCAAAAATCAATGTTGCTTCGTCTGAAATCTCTCTGTGTTCCTCCTGTATTTACCCATGTTTACAAGCCAAAAAAGCATTTCTCTGTCCTTGAATTCCCATGCGTTTGTCAGCTATTCTAAGGGAATGTCTGGGGTGATGAACCTCTAACCTTAACCTTGTATCTCTATCTAAGGAAGATTCCTCTGACTCGCTGCCAGAAACACCTGGAACATGTTGATGTTCTACATCCTGCAAAAGGTCACCCTTATCATTAGTTTCTGTTTCCTCGCTAGCCTGCGGCACTTTTGACAATTCAGAGCCAGAGCCTTCAACATTTCCAACATCAGATCATTCGAGATTTCCCTCTTCAGCATTGCTTTGGTCTGCCTGCATAAACCCAAATACCCCTTCATCATCAAACTGGACCACAACACCCTGTTGGAAGTGTTTGGAATTGGGTATTCCTGCATGGCAGGATGGGGTTAGACTGGATGACCCTCGGGGCCTCCTCTAACGCTATGATCTATGACTTGATTGGAGTAGGGGATCAAAGTATCGTTCTGGCTGCCAGTCTGTTACTGAGCACAATTCAAAGTGCTGACTTTGGCCTATAAATGGTTCTGGCCCAGTGTACCTGTCTGAATGGATCTCCCTTTATGAGCCAGCTAGGAGGTTAAGATCTTCCGGGCAGGCCCTGCTCTTGCTCCTGCCTCCTTCGCAGGCGCAGTTGGTGGGGATGAGAGACAGGGCCTTCCCAGTGGTGGCCCCTTGGTTGTGGAATTCCTTCCCTAGTGAAATCAGATCAGCCTCCTCCCTCCTGACCTTCAGGAAAAAGCTAAAAATGTGGCTGTGGGACCAAGCTTTTGGCTAGCAATTTACCAGTGCAATATGTAATCTCAGAACAGTGCAATTTATTGAACTGAGGGTACAAGTTGTAATGTATTTGAAAACACAAAGTTTAAAAAACACAACAACAACTTGGCATGATACTAAATGTCCTTTGACCAGTAGCTAGCCCCTTGGAGTGCCTCTGGTGTTGCTGTAAGAAGGTCCTACATAGTGCAATGACAACTGGAATGGCCTTGGATTTGGTATCGGATTGCGTGATTTTAATTAATGGTTTTAATGTTGATATGTTTTAGTGGCTGTTTTTAATGTATATGTTTACTTTGTCACAACCTTTGAGGATGCCTGCCATAGATGTGGGTGAAACGTCAGGAGAGAATACTTCTGGAACATGACCATACAGCCCAGAAAACACACAACAACCCTATGTTTATTTTATTGGTTGTACATTTTTGGCATGGAATAGTTGCCTAAATATATTCATATAAGTGTTTTATTCATTGTAATTCTCTGTTTTTAATGTTGATGCTTTTATCAATTGTATGTTTTTAAGGCATTGAATTGTTGCCGATATGTGAAGCCAGTCTGAGTCCCCCTCGGGGTTGAGAAGGGCAGGGTACAAATATGGTAAATAAATAAATAAACAAACAAATAAGAAAACTGCTCTGAGTCCCCTGAGGGATAGAAGGTTTAGCTGACTTGATTGTTCCATTTCACACACACCTCTTAGTTATGAATAAAATGTTGACAGAAACATTGCTCCCCATTGTTGTGGTGTAGGAACCTATCCCTATTCATTTCATGTTATTTCTACTTCTAGCACCAAATTCTGTGTCACATCTATCAGTGTATTCTGCCTTTACTCTGTACTCAAAAGTCAAAATATCCATACCCATTCCAATGCAATTCCCTTAATGGTCACAAAGGGCTTGAAGACTCTCAGTTTAAAAACAACTTCATTTTTGTCCTTGATTTTCTTCCTTTGAGGACATTTTTGGAGCATCACATATGGGGAGGAAAAATTAAGTTCCACACCTAGGTCTTCTGTGCTGCAGCACCTCATTCACATTTTAGCACCCTGTTAGGGACACCGTGCATATTTACATGGGCAATTTTGGAAACAAGATCCAAAATAAAAACTTATGTAGAGTGTGAAAGGAGTACTTTTGGAGGGGGGATTACAGCACTAGCATTTTAGCCATGCTGGATATAGGATTAAAAGGTAAAGGTCTTCTTTGCCTCGGTCTTCTCACAAAAAGAAAGCCATCTTCAACCTCAGCAACATGGAATGGACGAAGGATTGGGGGAAATCCAACCCCAAATAGGGAAACAAGTTGTCCAGGAACACCTGGCCACTCTAAACGAATTCAAGTCCCCAGGGCCAGATCAGCTACACCCAAGAGTACTGAAGGAACTAGCGGAAGTTATTTCAGAACCACTGGCAATTATCTTCGAGAGTTCTTGGAGAACAGGAGAAGTCCCAGCAGATTGGAGGAGGGCGAATGTGGTCCCTATCTTCAAGAAGGGAAAAAAGAACGACCCAAACAATTACCGTCCGGTCAGCCTCACATCAATACCAGGCAAGATTCTGGAAAAGATCATTAAGGAAGTGGTCTGCAAACACTTAGAAACAAATGCGGTCATTGCTAATAGTCAACACGGATTTACCAAAAACAAGTCATGCCAGACTAATCTGATCTCTTTTTTCGATAGAGTTACGAGTTGGGTCGATACAGGGAATGCCGTGGATGTAGCATATCTAGATTTCAGTAAGGCCTTCGACAAAGTCCCCCACGACCTTCTGGCAAACAAACTAGTAAAATGTGGGCTAGACAAAACTACGGTTAGGTGGATCTGTAATTGGCTAAGCGAACGAACCCAAAGGGTGCTCACCAATGCGTCGTCTTCATCATGGAAAGAAGTGACAAGTGGAGTGCCGCAGGGCTCCGTCCTGGGCCCGGTTCTGTTCAACATCTTTATTAACGACTTAGACGAAGGGTTAGAAGGCACGATCATCAAGTTTGCAGATGACACCAAACTCGGAGGGATAGCTAACACTCCAGAAGACAGGAGCAGAATTCAAAACGATCTTGACAGACTAGAGAGATGGGCCGAAACTAACAAAATGAAGTTCAACAGGGACAAATGCAAAATACTTCACTTCGGCAGAAAAAATGGAAATCAAAGATACAGAATGGGGGACGCCTGGCTTGACAGCAGTGTGTGCGAAAAAGATCTTGGAGTCCTCGTGGACAACAAGTTAAACATGAGCCTACAATGTGATGCGGCAGCTAAAAAAGCCAATGGGATTTTGGCCTGCATCAATAGGGGAATAACGTCTAGATCCAGGGAAGTCCTGCTCCCCCTCTATTCTGCCTTGGTCAGACCACAACTGGAATACTGTGTCCAGTTTTGGGCACCGCAGATGAAGGGAGATGCTGACAAGCTGGAAAGCGTCCAGAGGAGGGCAACTAAAATGATTAAGGGTCTGGAGAACAAGCCCTATGAGGAGAGGCTTAAAGAGCTGGGCATGTTTAGCCTGCAGAAGAGAAGGCTGAGAGGAGACATGATAGCCATGTACAAATATGTGAGGGGAAGTCATAGGGAGGAGGGAGCAAGCTTATTTTCTGCTGCCCTGCAGACTAGGACACGGAACAATGGCTTCAAACTACAGGAAAGGAGATTCCACCTGAACATCAGGAAGAACTTCCTCACTGTGAGGGCTGTTCGGCAGTGGAACTCTCTCCCCCGGAATGTGGTGGAGGCTCCTTCTTTGGAAGCTTTTAAGCAGAGGCTGGATGGCCATCTGTCGGGGGTGCTTTGAATGCGATTTCCTGCTTCTTAGCGGGGGGTTGGACTAGATGGCCCTTGAGGTCTCTTCCAACTCTACTATTCTATGATTCTATGATTCTATGATTCTAGGTTTCCCTTGATGTTAAGTCCAGTCATGTCTGACTCTGGGGGTTGGTGCTCATCTCCATTTCTAAGCCGAAGAGCCGGCGTAGTATGTAGACACCTCCAAGATCATGTTGCCGGCATGACTGCATGGAGCGCCATTACCTTCCCGCCGGAGCGGTACCTATTGATCTACTCACATTGGCATGTTTTCGAACTGCTAGGTTGGCAGGAGCTGGAGCTAACAGCAGGCGCTCACTCCGCTCCTGGGATTTGAACCTGGGACCTTTCGGTCTGCAAGTTCAGCAGCTCAGCGCTTTAACACACTTCGCCACTGGGGCTCCATTGCAGATATAGGATTATGTGGATTGTAATTCCCAAAAAGTATATCTTCCCCTTCACTATATGTTGTGATATATGTGTGTACAGGACTCTATTAACTTGGGTAAGTGGAATGTTTTCCAAAGAAAAATACAGAAAGGTTTTATGCAGGTATGTTTCACTAGAATGCAGGGGTTTTTTTTCCTGACTACAGATTTGTTTTCACCATACTTGGTGAAGACAATGAAGATTTTCAATAAGATTAACAGGAGGAAAATTGCATGCATTTTTTCTTTGTTTGCTGGGATGCACCTAAGACACGTTTGTGCTTTAGAAGCTATTTGCTTCCATATTACTCAGGAATCCACTTTAGGTATTAGTCCTAACTTTCAAGGAGCGAACCTAACCAAAACTATTCCAGCGCAGTGTCTAATTTCATTAAAGTTCAGATGAAAACCCAGAGTCGCTTCACCGGTCCATCAAACTAGAAGTTACCAGTTCTCACTGACAGCCCCAATTCCTGCAGAAGGCTTCAAGAAGCCAACTTGTCTGGAAACCAAAACATCCCAGACAGATGCCTGCCAAAAGGTCAGCAGAGACACTTGTCAGTCAAGAGTGACTAAGGGAGCTAAATTTATATAATCTGGGGAAAGGAAGACTCAGGGCAACGGAGTCACGATCTAAAAATACCTTCAAGGTTACAATATATAAGAAAGGAGGAAATTCTTCGCAGTCCCAGAGGAAGGGAAGGAGCCATGGCAAGAAGGTAAAGAGAAGAGAAGGCAAGGAGCCAGGAAACGAGGACAGAAAATAGTTTGTGACAGATGCTTCATTTGGGACAAGAGATGGAGTGGGATCCGTCATGTTCTTATGTGCCCTCAAGTGGATTCGGGCTTGTTGTAGAGTTTTCTTGGCAATACGTTTTCTTTCTTTTTTCTTTGCAAGATGCCTGTGCGTGAATTTGTTTTATGTGTGGAGATCAGTGAACACCCGACCAACACACAGTCTCTACAGAGAGAGATTCATATCCACTGGCTTCGTTAACCCAACAACTGGTGGCTTATCATTTGTTATTTATTAATTATTTATTTACAGTATTTATATTATGCCCTTCTCACCATGAAGGGGATTCAGGGCGGATCACATTGTATACATATAAGGCAGACATTCAATGCCATATAACATAGGACAGAGACAGAGACAGATGCAGAGGCAATTTAAATCTTCTCCAGCTTCCAGCTTCCTGAGGGTATGCTTGATTCTGGTCACAGGGGGAGCAGCTGCTTCATCATCCACTGCGACAGCACTTCCTCATTCCAACGGCGGCTGGGTGATTTTTATGGTGTCGTAAATTAGCCTCCCCACATATAAGTGGTACCTAAATTTCCTACTTGATAGATGCAACTACATTTCGGGTTGCTTAGGTCAGCAACGAGCAGGGGCTATATTTTATTTTAAATTGTCGGGTGCTCACCCCAACACAGGCTGGCCTCAAACTCATGACCTCTTGGTCAGAGTGATTTATTGCAGCTGGCTGCTAACCAGCCTGCGCCACAGCACGACCCCTGCGCCACAGCCCGGCCCCTTCTTCCACCTTCACAGCCATTGTAACATCAAACATATTATTGTCCTCATACTCTGCCATTGAGAACTTTAGATTGTGCTTGGTCTGGTTTGTTCCTGTGGCCTTGCCCCCTGGAAGTACATGACTCTAAGGGCTTTGTCCGCAGGTTCACTGCAACACACAAACCCCTCACTATGACAAGGTGACCATTCTTTGAGGAGCAAGATAATGCACCCTGAAAAGATTGGCATCTTAAGTTAAGAGACTGAAACATGGCATGCATCAACAATGCAGAATTAATGCAGTTTGACACCACTTTACCAACTATGGCTCAATACTATGGGATTCTAGCAGTTGTGGTTTTACATGGTGTTTAGTCTTTTCTGCCAAAGAGTTCTGGTGTATCACAAAACTCCCATGATCCCATAGCATTACACCATGTTAGTTAAAGTGGTGTTCAACTGTATTAATTCTACTCTGTAGAGATGCACCCATTCTCTAGCTCACCCAGTGGGTTTCCAAAGCTGAGCAGGATTCGGACCCTGGTGTCTTGGTATTCTAGTCTAACACTCAAGCCACTATACCAAGCATGGGCAAACTTCGGCCCTCTAGATGTTTTGGACTTCAACTCCCAGAAATCCCAGATAGCTTACTGGCTGCCTGGAATTATGGTTGTTGAAGTCCAAAAAACCTGAAGGGCTGAAGTTTGCCCATGCCTGTACTATATTCTGCCTGAGGACTTGAACCCTTGCCTCCCAGAGTCCTAGTTCAACATTAAAACAACTACACCAATCTGGCTCTCCAGAATGGACACAAAAGTATTATTTCTTAGAGGATCATTTGGAAATGGGGCTGAAGAAGTCTCAAATATACCCATTTCAGTGGGGTGTTGTGGGTTTCTGGGCTGTATGGCCTTGTTCTAGCAGTATTTTCTCCTGATGTTTTGCCTGCATCTGTGGTTGGCATCTTCAGAGGATCCTCTGAAGACACCAGCCACAGAGGCAGGTGAAACATCAGGAGAAAATGCTGCAAAACATAGCCATACAGCTTGGAAACTACATGACACCCCAGTTATTCCAGCAGTGAAAGCCTTTGACAATACGGACCCTTTTCACCTTAAAGGATCACAAATCAGTCCTGATAAGCGAAATCCTGTTTTGAAAAGCAGTAGTTACAGTTCAGATATTATTGGGCAGAGAGACAGATGAATATTCTTCAACTTCCCCTAGTTTAATTTAGAAATAACTTTCAAAGTGATTGGGAAGCATTCAGAAAATTCTTCTATGCCTTGAGTGGCAAAGGGATTCATGGAACAAAAAAAGATTAAGAACTTCTGTTCTATGCTATTTTAGTTATGGAAGAAAACATCCCTTGCCAAGCTTTGATGTCCAGCCCAATGCCACTCCATTCACATCTCGCGATCATCTCTGGCACCTCACATATGCCAGAACTAGAGCTTGGAATAAAATCTTACCTATTCCACCTGTGTTTATCTGAATGCTATGAGACATTCTGATCTGGCAGGAGCCGTCCTGATTGATCCTCTTGCATCCTCATTTTCAATTGCTTTTAAAAAAATTCCTGTTAATGTATTATCGAAGGCTTTTATGGCTGGAATCACTGGGTTGCTGTGAGTCTTTCGGTACCTCACAACCTCCGAGGATGTCTGTCACAGATGTGGGCGAAATGTCAGGAGAGAAAGTTTATGGAACGTGGCCATACAATCCAAAAGACTTGCAGCCACCCAAATCCCTGCTTCTTTCTCATTTATAACTTTTGCCACCTTGACTACATTCCTGATGTTGGCCACACGTGTCCTGGTTTTTATGTTGAAGGGTAGACCATTTTTTGTCTCATTGAAGTCAATGGGATTGGAGGTCTTAACGGTATATTAAACACATCCTAAAAGACATAAGCAAGCCAAATGCTCCCTGATTATAAACCAAAAGCCAGGTTTGAAAGATGTTACTTCACCTACATTGTGCACTTGAAAAAAGAAGATACGTGCAGCTCTGAATGACAATGCATCATCTCAGCACAGAAGTGGAGAATTGCCACTATAGGGACTCAACCAGCTTCTTTCAATAGCTGCTGAATAATGATTGGACTTTAGGTCCAATGCAAATCTATACCATTCCACTCTGTTAAGCATACAAATGACAATTTCTTGGCTTCTTCCAGCAGTCACTGATACTGTCTAATGCCACAGAAGGTTGAACAAGTATATTTGTAGAAACATGTGCTGGAATTCTGATGGGACTTTTTGCTTTTTGCCAAATGTCTTTGAGATGCTATGTAAGTTGCACAGGTTTAGAACTGTGTCAGTTGTTTGGCACTACTGCACAAAGTTGGGAAGGCTGCTTATAGTAAGGAAATATAGTAAGTGGGCTCCATGGAGTTGGAGTGACTGCAGCGCAATGGGAGAGAACATGTGTAAAATGTGGAGGGCTGGCTGTAGTGAATTGTTGGAAACACACACATACAATTTCTGCCAGGGTCCAGCCTCACCAAACATATGGGGCATGGACCCCACAGCTGTGCAATCTCACCTGAAGCCAGCAGCAGATAAAACAGCCATCATTGGCCCTCTGTTTCACCCTGTCTTGCAGATGTGCAGCGGGTGGTATTTGTATTAGATCCAAGATATACAGATATCTATAGTAAAGACCAAAAAGCAAAATAACAAGTAGTCAACTGTTATACACAATTGTATTATACAGTACTAAAACCTATGAGACAATTTAATCTAAAAATGAATAGTTTAACAAGAATATATAATGGTACAATACCCAATAGTGCAGTTTTTTTTTTACTAACAGAGATTATACATATAATCAGAGTTTTTGCCTTCACTCAAATGTATAGTATTTAAGTCCTGTTAGTAATTTGTATACTCCTTGTGGAGGTAGTCCAAACTGTCAGAGTTATAGCTTCACTCTTTCATATTATCTTATAATTGGTTGATAAACAATGAAAAAGGAATGTGTTTTAAGAAAAGTCTCTGTAGTAATGAGTAAGATACTTGAGGCATCCTTGGGAAAGTCTCTACAAAGAACCCCGGGTTTGTAAATCTTTGTTTCGGGCAGCTCCCTTCTTCAGGATTCTACGGTATCTTCACAAGTGTTATGAGACTCAATACATTTCTAAATAAGTGATAACAGACAACATAATAGATATGCCAGCAGCACCCTACAACACAAAATGACAATAAAGTAATTATACATATTTCAACAGACAGGGTTGCATGCATGTTACTTACGAGTCTCTAAATGGCTCTACAAATACAGTAGTCTCACTTATCAAACATTCGCTTATCCAATGTTCTGGATTATCCAACGCAGTCTGCCTTTTAGTAGTCAATATTTTTGTAAATGTTTTCAAAATATTGTGATGTTTTGGTGCTAAATTCATAAATACAGTAATTACTACATAGCATTACTGAGTATTGAAATACTTTTTCTGTCAAATTTGTTGTAAAACATGTTTTGGTGCTTAATTTGTAAAATCATAATCTAATTTGATGTTTAATAGACTTTTCCTTAATCCCTCCTTATTATCCAACATATTTGCTTATCCAACGTTCTGCTGGCCCATTAATGTTGGATAAGTGAGACTCTACTGTACAGTTGGCTTGGCCTTCAGAAGTGAGCAACGTAATCACAAAAAGGAAAGAATTTATGGCCTGAGCTTGTTACAGAATACAGCTGGTGCATGATTTCTAGGTAGGAAAAGTTAAAATTAAGGGTTTATTTCAAAACGCAGCTGAAGTCTAATATATCATTAAGACCAGTGGGAGAAACTGTGTTTAACTTAGAAATCCAAAAGGCCTCTCTTTGCAAAAGAAAACTTTTTATTCCATATGAATTTTTGGTATGATTTTTTTTGTATTAGAGCCTTGCCATCACCTTTGTCAGAGTATTTTGGGTTCAGGGAGTTTTACAATCACCTTTGAAAAGGTTTTTTGGGTGGGTCTTGCTGAGTCTTTTTGGGTTTAGGATGGGTTGGGCTACTTTAGTTTGGGTCTGGCTTCTGGGTCAGGGTGGATTGGACAAGGCCTGTGGACTAGACAAGTTTGAGGCTCTGGGTTTATGTGCAATCCACCTATGTTAAGCCAATCAATAAGATCCTGGCACTATAGGACTTTTAGCAACATGGATAGTGACACTTCACCATCATGACAAAAAACACTCCCATCTGCCTCCCCAAGGACCTCATTCCACAGTTTACACCCCCATGAAGACCTGGGACATATTCCTGTGCCTAAACAGTATCCAGAGGACTCCTTAAATGTGGAGATCTGGGAATCTCTGGGAGGGCATAAAGAATGGGGGTGGATGTTATTAGGATGGATTTGGGACACAGGTGGGGGAGAGAGATGGTAACTAGACCTGTATAGGTCCTTTTTATCTTGTGGAATATAATAATTCTAATTCGACCAACACCTTAAACACTCTGACTCATATACTATTAGTAAACATGTTCCAAATGCTTTATTTATATATTCAAATTTCTAACTTTGTTATTTTTGAATTATTCTATAAGTACACTTGATGTTGTTTATTTTATTGTTTATGATTTGATCTGTTTGTTATGTTATGCTGACATTGAATGTTTGCCAATTTTCTGTTGTAAACCACCCTGAGTTCCTTCAGGGAGATAGGGCTGTATAGAAATAAAGTTTATTATTTACAGTATCATTATTATTATGAGACCCACTGCTTTTTCTCATATTTCCCAACCTAAGTAAATATTATCTTAACCATGGAACCATATTTGTTTCCAAGGGATGAATAGACCCCCATCATGAAATAACAAGCTGGAGTTATTCATTTGCAATAGAGATTGTGTCATTTCAACTCCTGGGTGACTCAGCTTCCTGTTTTACCAGCAAAGGAGCTGTCCAGTCAGTCAGGACAAGGGCTGCCAATCAGAAATGCCCACTGCTGAGCAGAGCAGAAGAGCTTGGTTTTTATCATCAACAGCTAAGCTCTCATAAGATGGCTTTACATGACAAGTAACTCTGGCCTCATCTACACTACCCATTTAATGCAGTTTCAACCTAGTACTGAAGAAAGTAGTTTTGCTGTGTAAATGATTACATAGGAAATCCTGGAACCAGTTTGAGGCCCAGACGGTGATGACACAAACCACAGAGCACTGATGTGCATTAAGGGGTATCTTTTGAGCGCTTTAATGGGAGTTTGTTGTCTGGAATCTAGCTTCCAACTGCATTGTAGTCAGTGTAGACAGGGCATCTGTTGACACCCAATGCAGAACAGCTCACACCTAAAGTGGATTCACATTGGTCCTGGGAGCCAGTTTGTGACCCTTGACTTCAAACACGCCCTCCATCCACTATGCTTGCCAGAGTGACAATCGGACAGGACTCCTGTAAAGAAGACAGAATTTCTGAAGATGTTGCTTGTTACCTAGGTTGCATCTACATTGCAGAATCAATGTAGTTTGACACTGCTTGAACTACCATGGCTCAATGCTATGGAATTATGGGAGCTGTAGTTTTACAAGGCACTAACCCTTCCCTGCCAAAGAGTGTTGGTGCCTTCCCGAACTGCAACTCCCGGGATTCTTTAGCATTTGGTTATGGCAGTTAAAGTGGTATCAAACTGTACTTGTTCTACAGTATAGAGCAGGCATGGGCAAGCGTCGACCTTCCAGATGTTCTGGGCTTCAACTCTCACAATTCCTAGCAGCCGTAGGGTGTATCTATCTTCTGTTAGGAATTGTGAGAGTTGAAGTCCAATGAACAAAATCTGCCTACCAGCATTAAAAAACTCTAAAATCAGGACAGTAAGTAAAGAACAACACTAAAAAAACCTGGGAGAATTCCAGACAAGGAACTATCAGGGCCAGCAAAGGATTCCCCCAGGCAGGAAGCAGCCAGGTTTTGATGCTGCAAGGCTTTTCAACGCTAATCAAGGTAGAAAATCGCAACATTCACACTTGCCTTAAACAGACAAAAGTTCTTTCTCCCATTCTGGACCTTCCAGAGATATATAAACCCAACTTGACTAGTTTCCATCCTCTGAGGATGCCTGCCATTGATGTGGGTGAAACATCAGGAGAGAATGCTTCTGGAACCTGGCCATACAGCCCGGAAAACTCACCACAACCCTGTTATTTTGGCCATGAAAGCCTTCGACAACACAATATATATTCTCAGACAAAAGGCACTGGAACTCTTTGTCCCGGACTGTGGTGGAGACTCCTTCTTCAGAGGCTTTTAAGCAGAGGCTGGATGGCCATCTGGCAGGGGTGCTTTGAATGTCATTTTCTTGCCTCTTGGCAGGGGGTTGGACTGGATGGTTCCTGAGGTCTCTTCCAACTCTATGACTATGATTTTATGATTCTATGAGATAGAAAGGTGAATGGAAATTTATTCTTCTGGGCAAACCATTTAAGTTTCCTTTCATTCCAAGCTGTGACTGTGCCATATAGAGATACAGGAGCATGAAGTAGATGGCAATGGCATCCCCTCCCATAGCAATTCTCCATGGTGGTGAGAAGAATGCAGCAACGCCCTGCGCCTTGGTGCCTCTTCCTGATCCCTTGAGGACTAGCGGCTTGAAGAGGAGGCCGGGCTGCGGCAGAAGAGGCAGGGAAGGGGTTAAAGAAGGAGGAAGGGAGGGGAAAGGAAGCGAAGGGAGGGGCGGAGCTGCGCCAAAAAGCAAGGGAGGGAGGAGGAGGAGGAGAAAGAGAGAAGGAGGGAGAAAGGGAGAAGGAGCCGCGGAGCAGATTTGCGAAGGAAGGCGAGGTGTTTTTCGCATCCGCATCTTCTCTTTCCCGGCCCCGGCCATGCCGCAGCCTCCTCCGGGCGTGGGGCGCCGCCTTTCCCCCTTGGCGAGGCCCCCTTGGCGAGGACGACCCCGGCCCCTCCGATGAGCGGCCTCGGCAGCGGCAGGACCCCCTCCTCCTCCTGGCCCGCAGGATGGTGCAGAAGTCGCGCAACGGCGGCGTGGGCTACCCGGGCGGCTCCTCGGGCGAGAAGAAGCTGAAGGTGGGCTTCGTGGGGCTGGACGCCGGCCCGCCGGACTCCACCCGCGACGGGGCCCTGCTCATCGCCGGCTCGGAGGCGGGCGAGGGCGGCGGGCGCGGCGGGCTGGGCGGCGGGGGCGGCGGGCCCGGCAAGCGGGGCTCCATCCTCAGCAAGCCCCGCTCCGCCGTCTCCGGGGGGAAGCCGCCCAAGAGGAACGCCTTCTACCGCAAGCTCCAGAATTTCCTCTACAACGTGCTGGAGAGGCCCCGCGGGTGGGCCTTCATCTACCACGCTTACGTGTGAGTAAGGGAGGGGGAGGGAGACACCTGCAGACCCTGCCCTTGCCCTTCCCCTTCCCCCTGCAGAGCTAGGAGCCACTTCTTGCCATGCCTCGTTCTCCTACCCACAGAGCAGGATTCTCCATCCACCCCACAGTCCCTTCATCCCGCTGCCCTTTTGCTCAGGCCCCTTCCACACAGCTGAATAAAATCCCACATTATCTGCTTTGAATTGGAATATATACTTACAGTATTTATATTCTGCCCTTCGCACCCCAAAAGTGATCACAATGCACATATACATGGCAAACATTCAATGCCATAAGACATATAGACAAACATCAAGGCAATTTAACACTTCCAGCTTCCAGCTTCAAGAGGGTATGCTCAATTCCAGGATTGGGAATCGGGGCTCTTCCACACAGCCATATAATCCCTAATATCTAGGCAGGAAATCCCACATTATCTGCTTTGAACTGGAATATCTCACTTATCCAAGCCTCGCTTATCCAAGCTTCTGGATTATCCAAGCCATTTTTGCAGTCAATGTTTTCAATATATCATGATATTTGGCACTAAATTCGTAAATACAGTAATTACAACATAACATTACTGCGCATTGAACTGCTTTTTCTGTCAAATTTGTTGTAAAACATGATGTTTTGGTGCTTAATTTGTAAAACCATAACCTAATTTGATGTTTAATAGGCTTTTCCTTAATCCCTCCTTATTATCCAAGATATTCTCTTATCCAAGCTTCTGCCGGCCCATTTAGTTTGAATAAGTGAGACTCTACTGTACTTACTTACTTACAGTCCCTTCATCCCGCTGCCTTTTTCTCAGCCCCTTCCACACAGCTGAATAAAATCCCACATTATCTGCTTTGAACTGGAAAATATATATATATATATATATATATATATATATATATATATATCTTCTGCCAATCTAGCAGTTCAAAAACATGCAAATGTGAGTAGATCAATAGGTACTGCTCCGGTGGGGAGGTAACGGCGTTCCATGCAGTCATGCCAGCCACATGACCTTGGAAGTGCCTATGGACAACGCCGGCTCTTCGGCTTAAAAATGGAGATGAGCACCAACCCCCAGAGTCAGACATGACTGGACTTAATGTCAGGGGAAAACCTTTACTGTTATATATATATATACTTACAGTATTTATATTCTGCCCTTCGCACCCCAAAGGTGATCACAATGCACATATACCTGGCAAATATTCAATGCCATAAGACATATATGCTGACCTTCAAGCTGCCAGGTTCGAATCCCACCCGGGGAGAGCACGGATGAGCTCCCTCGATCAGCTCCAGCTCCATGCAGGGACATGAGAGAAACCTCCCACAAGGATGATAAAACATCAAAAACATCCAGGCATCCCCTGGGCAATATCCTTGCAGATGGCCAAGTCTCTCACTCCAGAAGCGACTTGCAGTTTCTCAAGTCACTCCTGACACACACACACACAAAGACATATAGACAAACATGGAGGCAATTTAACATTTCCAGCTTCATGAGGGTATGCTCAATTCCAGAAGTGAGAATCACGGCCCTTCCACACAGCCACATAACCCCTCATATCTAGGCAGGAAATCCCAAAATATCTGCTTTGAACTGGAATATATAACAACACAACAACAACAACAACAATAATAATAATCTTTATTCTTATATCCCGCCCCATCTCCCCGAAGGGACTTGGGGCGGCTTACAACAGGGACAAGCCCAACAACGACACAGCAACATTACATACACAAAATAGTAGCAGAATTTTTTTAAAAAAACATTTCAACAATAGCAAAAAACAATATAATAAAACAATACTTTAAAAGCTGAGCAGATAAAATCAAAGTGAGTAAAGAGAAATGCGGGGACAGGTTCATTAAAGTGCTATATCATGGAATAAGGGACGGTGATAAAGTTTTGTAAACATAGAGAAATAGTCCAATGACAAATCTGAGTGTGGACTCAGATAACCCATTTCAAAGCAGATATTGTGGGATTTCCCTCCTTGATATGCTGGGTTATGTGGCTGTTTGGAAGGGCCCTCAGTCCCTCCTTCCTATTTTCCCCTTTTCTCCATCCCTTCCCCCTTCAATCTCTCAACCCCTACCTCTCTTTCCGTCATCCTCTCTATCCCTCCACTTGTCTCTCTATGTTGTACTCCAGGGCAGGAAGCACCTCTGCCCTTAACCACCACACTCCAATCCCAAGTTAAAACAGCAAAGCAGTTTATTGAAGATTACATAAAAAGTGGTTCAGCAAAAAATAGCAGAAATGTCAAAGTCTGAATGTAAAACAAAAGGTCCTAAGATTCAAGGTACAAGAGTTGTTTCAAAATCCAAGACAACAAGGCATCCAACCTAGGATATAGAAAGGCAGCATAAAAATCCAATACAGAAATCCAGGAATAATCACTTAAACTTGAAAACATGAAGCATGAAAGTAGAATTCCTCTAGCAGGCTTAACTAGGACTTGACCAGAGATATTGCTTCTCAAACTGCAACATTGACTGGACCACTGAAAAATCCCTCTCATCTCTCTAATATAGACATGAAATCATGTTGTCTTCCCTGAGAACCTGCTAACGACTTTTTCACTAACAAGTTCTGTGACTTTCGCAAATTCTGCTGCATGGCTCTGCATTCATGAAAATTAAGTCTCCTATCTATCAGCTCATTAGTCTGTCCACCTGAAATTTCATCCTCTGAGCTCATATCAGCCTCTGGCCTTCCTTCCCTAGAGAAAGGCTTCTCAACAACAACTGGGCTGCTTTCTCGAATGTGGCCTTCACTAGCTACTGGAGACAGACGGCTCAGTTTCAGGACTTAAAATCCCCTTCTGGCTCACAGACCTAGAAATTGCATGATCTACTTCCTTAGTGACATTAGGTGCAGGCACAATCAAGGGCTGAACTGCAATGCTTTGCTCCTTCATCCATCTTCCTCTCTTTCTATGCCTCTATTCCTCTTCCACTCCAATTCCATAGCTGAGGGGCCACCACCTGTCCCTCACCCCCATCAGCGAAGGTGGGACTGAGAGCAGCCCCCCCCCCCCCTCAGAAGACCTTAGCACCTGGGCTAGTTCATAGGGGGTTTCTCCACTCCTCTTCTAATCTTGCTTTCTTATCCCTCCATCCCTTTCTCTCTCTGTCCTCTTCCCCTCTCTTTCTATTCTTCTGTCCCCAACATCTCTCTTCTTTTGTTTCTCTTTTTCAGTGCCCTTCCACACAGCCATGTAACTCAGAATATCAAGGCAGAAAATCCACAGTATTTGCTTTGAACTGGGTTATCTGAGGGCCCTTCCAGACAGGATCTGATCCCAGGTTTTCTGCTTTAAACTGGATTATATGAGTCCCACTGCCAGACAATCTGGGATAAACAGAAAACCTAGGATCAGATCCTTGGATATAGGGCCTGTCTCAAAGCGCCCTGAATCCACACTGCCATATCATCCAGTTCAAATCAGATAATGTGGGATTTTATACAGCAGTGTGGAAGGGGATTCACTGTCCCTCTACACTTCTTTCCTTTCTTTGCCTCTGTCCTTCAATCCCACTTCCTCTGTCCCTCCATTCTTCTGTCCCTCTTCCTCTACCCCTTTGTCCACCCCTCTTTCCTCCATTCTTCCTACTCTTCTTCTTTCTCATTCCTCTGTCCCTCCTCTGTTCCCCTCTTTTGCTGTATCCTCTCTTTCACTCTTTTCCTCTTTTTTGCTTCCATCCCTATTTCCTTCTTTCTCTCTATTCTTCTGCCCTTCTATTCATCCATTCCTGCAGACTCCTTTCTCTGTCTTTCCTTTCCAGTCTTCCTTCTCCATAACTCTGCCTTTTCTCCTTTTCTCTCTCTGCCTCCTTTCCCTGCTCTGGGGAACCCAAGGGCCCTTTCCTGGTCTCTACACTTCCTTCTCTTTTATCACCTTTGTACATTCCTGCCATCTGTGCCTGGCGATGCTCAGGAGAGAGAGCTCTCTTTCGTCACCAGCATCCCTTTCTCCTTTGCATCCTTCCGGCTCCAGCTTGCCAATCACCTATTTTAACCCCTTCCCTGCTTCTTTCTCTCTGTCTCCACCATATTTATCTACAATATTCAACTCCTTCCAATCTGTCTCAAGCTGTCCTATCCTTCAGTCGCAAAAAGAATTGACTAATGCCCCATGCCTTTTTGGCATTCTCCCTTTTCTGCCTCTATGTTCACTTGTAGGTTAGCATTTTCTCTGCAAAACACAACCTTGTCATTTTGGCCAGTTGGTGTGCCTTGCTTGCATGAAAGGGACATGTGCACATTAAGTGTTGATTCATAGCTTGTTAAAAAACAGACGTTGAGAGTGGATGTGCAAAAAAATGGGTGTGAGACTCATTCTTTCCTTTACACATAATAAAAATGACTCATTCTTTCCCTTACACATGATAAAAGAATGTACCTGAGTGTCATCCATTGAGAATGACCAATATCATGGTCAAAGCAAGCCAAGGGATCTCATGTTTTGGCCAATGCACAATTCACCTTCGGAACTGCATGCCTCAGTATAAGATGGTGACAAACCACAAAAAACAAAGAGAGGGAGGGTGCTTGAATCTCAGCAGAAAGCAATGCAAGTTGACTGTTACAATCCTGTTCCATTTATCCTTACCTAGCTGTGTGCTCCATAATTCCAAGCGGACAGTCTCTCTGCATGCAAGTTTTTTTGAGGCTGTTATGTATATCCAGTAATTTTTTTCCATAATAGCCTGCTCTGTTTTGGAAAAGGGAGACATGGTGGTGGCAGACAGAAAACAGCTAGGTGGTGTGATCAAATGAAGACATTTTTAGGGCATTCGTGTTTGCTACGCTTGTGTTTTCATCTTCTTTCCTCCATCTCTTCTAGTAAAAAGACAGGTATCGGTGATAAGCCTTTTCTCATGTCAGTAGCTTCCCTTGAAACCATTTGGAGGAATAAGATGCAAGAATAACTTGGCATGTAGCATTTCCAGCTTGAGAGCTTCTTGCAATTCTAAATTTGTCATTGATTCAGCACTTCTCATGTTCATGGTGTTTTCCAATCTTTCCTGTATTCATCCTCTTGGTTGGTCACCATTAGATTGAATATAGAGATGGGGAAAGCTGAGAACCTAAGATGCAACCCATTGAATTTAGACTCCTGCAGGGAACTGAACCCCAATTTCCATTCATTATTACTTCCATAGGGTCTTTTTTTTGAAGTTTGTACAGGAAATGAAATGCTTCATTCCATAAAGTCTGGGTCTAAAAAGACACCTACTTTTATTGTTATTGTTTTGGATTAGTCCAGATTGAAAAAGTGGAGCAGCATTGCTACCTAGTTGCTTTGCTGTGGGTTTGCTAGATATCACCATAGTGATGCTGCAAAGCTTGAATGGCACAGAAAATCTTCTGGTTCATAGTTGATGGTTTCCTAAACTCAACCTCCTCCCCCCTTCCCAAATTTCAGATGACATGCATTCATCATCTCTGTTTTCATTAGATTTTCACCAGGGTTGGGAAGAAGATGCAAGGCCACTTGCCATCCTTCCCCCTTTACACTGCAGATGCTGGAGAGATGACTCTAGAAAGGAGGAGGGAAAAACCCTATATGTGTGTATGTGTGCGTAATACAAGCAGCAAAAGGCAAGATGCTGACATTCTGGTGTTTGTGGCTGCATCTTATTTCCTTGGTGGAAATGAGTGTGCCATTCCGGTGCATTTTTAATTAAATCATAAGGAAAAAAAAGAGATGATATAAAAATAAAGATGCAGTGTTAATGTAATAACCGAACAAAATAATATGATATTAATCAATCACTAGTTGGTTATGTAAGTTATTGGTGTATCACATGGATTTAACAGTCATTTCATCATGACTATATTTATGGATAAACAATGCATATAGTTAGATGTGAATGTTTATGCATGTGTTTGGGTGCATGTGAGAAACAGTCTACGATGAAGTGTAAAAACAGAGAACCAGGCCAAGCTTATATGCATGTTTATGCAGAAGGAAGCTCTGCTGTCTTCAATGGGCTTATTCCAACGCAAGCAAAGATACAATACTAATTTGGGTGCTTACCAGGAAGAATCTGAGTTTCGGCTTCTGCTGTTTTGCGTTGACATTGGTGTGGCCCCATTAAAATGCTTCTTTCCAGATGGATATCAAAACCTGGAGATTTGTTTTTTGGTTGGTGTGCCATCCCTTTCTCCATTTCCTCCTTTGGTTTTCAAGACGTTATCCGAAATGTGCTGACTTGTGTCTCCTTTATTTCCACCCAAAGCTTTGTGGTTTTGCATTTGCATCGGCATGAAAAAGCATCTGGGGCATTGCATTTTGGAGACTTGCCATTTTGTAAACTGGTGTGTTCCAGAGAGATGGTGTATTAACTAATACCAAAGAGGTTGTTATTCCAAAAGAAAACTGGGAAATCTGAGGATAGTCTATAGATTCTGTTTTTAGCAAAGCAGACTGAATTGCTAGTGTAGGCTTTTGAACATTTCTCCCTTGAAATCGTTCTGATCTGGAGTGGAACTGTAGACATTTGTCTGACCTTTAGAATGATTTTGAGGGGGCGAAACTCACCTTTTAAAGGTGGGGAGGGGAAAAGGTGAAAAGTGACAAAAGGTCAAAACTTGCTTTTTCCTATATATTTACTTTTTAAAGGTGAGGAATAAAACAAAAGGCAGTATATTGTAAGAGCATTCCTTGTGGGTTATACTTCTTTAGCAAGCAATGTGTTTGTGGAATCCATGTGTATGATTGGAAATTCCAGTGTGGCATGGAGTTTGGAAAAGCTCTTTTTGGACTACAGCTCCCAGAATCTCCCATCTGGAATGGGTGCTGTAGTTTGATAAGACATCACTCTTTTTCAGAGAAGAGCAGAGACCTTGTAACACCTCATCTTCCATGATTCCATAGCATTGAGCCATGATAGTTAAAGTGGTGTCGAACTGCATTAATTCTACAGTGTAGATGCACCCCCCTATTTTGGATCTTAGTCCAAACTTTAAGAGAATTTCTGAAAAAGCTAAATCTGATCCACCTTATATAGTTAAAATTAAGACCAAAACCTAGAGCACATCCACAACACTGCTAATATGGGAATCACCAGCTACTGATCTGATGATCATGACAGGCTATCATACATGACCGAGTATGATTGCCTTCCAAGAGTTGGGTCTTGGTGGTAGGACTGTAGGTGACTTAGAGACCTATTCTTGCCAACAATGTCCATACATTCCAAGTTCATTTTTCTTTTTCAGTCATGAGGTGGTGACCACTCTGGACGAGGCAGTCCAGTCAAGGATAAGAGAGGCAGTCTATGTTTAGGGCACCTTTTTTAGCCCCCTCCTCATATGGGGTGAGCAGAGTGGAAGCAGAGTGGATCCTAAAAAGGGCTGCTCAGTTGTGGATACAGCTGCTGAACTACTTAACTGTCTTGGATCTTTAGGTAGAGTGACTGAATCTATATCCACTGCCCGTGTGCCAGTCTGTGACAGTCCTGCTCCGTCACCACACACTGATTACCATGAGACTTTTGTTGGTTTTGTTTAATTTTTCTTGGAAGACATGTGTGTGAGTTTGATTTATGTGTGGAGATCAGTGCACAATCGATCAACACACAGTCTTCACAGTTAATCATGCCACTATGTACTGATCTGACCCTCTCCTCTGAACAGCAATGTCCTAACAGCAAAGAACTATCCAAGGTGCTGAACCAATCTAGGTCTAAAAACGTAAAGGTAAAGGTTTCCTCTGATGTTAAGTCCAGTCATGTCTGACTCTGGGTTGGTGCTCATCTCCATTTCTAAGCCGAAGAGCCGACATTGTCCATAGACACCTCCAAGGTCATGTGGCTGGCATGACTGCATGGAGCGCCATTACCTTCCTGCCAGAGCAGTACCTATTGATCTACTCACATTGGCATGTTTTCGAACTGCTAGGTTGGCAGGAGCTGGAGCAACAGTGGGCGCTCACTCCGCTCCCGGGATTTGAGCCTGGGACCTTTCGGTCTGCAAGTTCAATCTAGGTCTACAGTTCTTCAAAGTTCTGGTGTAAAACTTGGGCTAGATTCTGATTAGGAAACCACCAACTTTGGATATAAACTAACACGATTCTATTGATTAAAAATTTAGCTGATTTAGCTGACCATGATATATATTTTTTCAAAACTCAGAATTTGAAAAAGCTATGATGGATTTTTTAAATACTACATGGAGCCATTTTTCCTTGTCAGATGGTGGACACTGTGAAGCAAGGATTGTTCTTGTTGTGTGCCTTCAAGTCATTTGTGACTTTGGCAACCTTATTACAGGGTTGTCTTGGCAAGATTTGTTCAAAACTTGTGACGGGTGACCTTAGGGTTGCCATAGGTTGGAAATGGCTCCAAGTTGATTTGGAAGTTCTTGAAACAACAAGCAATTTAACAGTATTTCCAGTAACCAGTGCAGAGATAGGAAATACACTTTGTATATATAATGTCCAATTTTCAATCTCTGGCCTTTTTAACACACACTATCAAAAGGGGAGGATGGTATTTGGAAACCTTCATTGGTCCAAAAGGCTGCAGCTAAAATACTGACCCTGGCTAGTTTCGGGGAACATATAACTCCCACCCTGAAACAGCTTCACTGGCTGCCTTTCATTTCTAGGATACTTGGAGATGGTTCCTTCCTCGGAAATATAACCTACAGCACCTGATATCCATCCAGTGGTGGTACTAAGTACTAATAAGAGCTAACGGTTCAAAGCTCAGTTGGGGATCTGGTGTCTTGAGGATATTTTGGCTCTGAAGCCTGTGGGTGACTCTCTCCTAGGTTTTCTTGCAGAAGAAGCTTGCCATTGCTGTCGTTCTAGAGCAGTGGTTCTCAACCTGTGGGTCCCCAGATATTTTGGCCCACAACTCCCAGAAATCCTAACAGTTGGTAAACTGTCTGGGATTTCTGGGAGTTGTAGGCCAAAACACCTGGGGACCCACAGGTTGAGAACCATTGCTCTAAAGCATTTCTAATGGTACAGTATATGTGTATGGTTCACTTATTTCTTGTAGTTATGTTTTAAATTGTTTTAAGGTATTTTAAATTAGTACCAATTTAACAGACCCCTAGAGTTGGAAGAGGCCAGAAGCATCATCCAATCCAACCCTTTTCTATGGGTAGTTTATTTTTACAGTTTAGTTTTTGTAAAATTTAATTGTAACGTCCCCTTGGGAAGATAGGGCGGAATATAAATAAAGATGGTGATGATGATTATGATGATGATTAATTATTATTATTGTAATAACTGGATTGCATCTGTAAAAAATCTGTAATCTGAGCCACCTTGTGAAGAGTGGGATATAAATATAAGAAATAGCCACCTGGCTTCCAAGGCTTTAGTATCTTGGTCACCTTTTTCTTATTGCTGTTGTCTAACAGGGAAACTAAGGACTAAGTCCAACATTGTGCTAGTGATTAGACCAGCCATAGGCAAACTTCGGTCCTCCAGTTGTTTTGGATTTCAACTCCACAATTCCCAACAATTCCTATTGGCTGTTAGGCCCAGGCTGTGGCGCAGACTGGAGAGCAAGCCAGCTGCAACCAGCTGCAATGAATCACTCTGACCAGGAAGTCATGAGTTCGAGGCCCGCTCGGAGCCTATGTTTGTCTTGTCTTTGTTCTGTGTTAAAAGGCATTGAATGTTTACCTATATGTGTAATGTGATCCGCCCTGAGTCCCCTTCGGGGTGAGAAGGGTGGAATATAAATGCTGTAAATAAACAAATAGGAATTGTAGGAATTGAAGTCCAGAACACCTGGAGTTTGCCCTCTCTTTTAGAGAGAAAAGGTGGGATGTAAACAACAACAACAATAACAGAAATACATAATTTCCATTGTATCAGAGATGTTCTTTCAGTTAAAGACTGGGTATAGATAAGATTGGTATGACCACATAAAACTGAAACAGACTTGCAGCACGTGAAGGGGAAACTTAAAATGGCTTTGCACAGAAAAAAAACAACAACAGAAGAATGTTTGCATCCATTTTGAATTGTGTGTCTTGGTCTCAGGAAATTTATATCCAAAGAAGAAGCTGCACTTGCAGAGTAAGACTCTTGCATACATGGGGATATGTTCCCAGTTGGATTGCAGTTACCTGAAACCATGAATACAACTGAACCTGATCTCTGGTCCCAGCATACTTATCACAAAGTTGCTCCGGAGTACCTAGAAATTCCTGGAGATGTAGCCTAAGAATAGGGTACGTCTTCCAGGGTGACACTATGGCAGTTGCTTTGAGACTCCTTGTGGAGACTCAAAGGGTATAAATCATCATCACCATCGCCATCATCTATATTAAAGGAGCAAGTGACACCAAACGTATAGTCAAAATGTCTATCAAATGTGTTAGCTTGATGGGATTTCCCCCATGTGTACTTTACCATAGTGCCTTGACAATCTTGACAGGGTATATTAGAGGGCACTTGCTCATATAGGCTTCTTGCTCAGGGCTCCCATTCGGTTCAGATCCTGGTTTATCAGGATGGGTAGCAGAACTGCATTTCTTTTACTCAATAATGTAGGATACTTGGTTCATGGTTTACTAATCTTTCCAGATTGGAAGAAGCAATTCCACAATTCCATATTCTGAACTGGAGTAAACTGGAAAAACCTATCTGAAATCATGTGCATATATCAGGATATCTCTTCCAGTCCCTGGATTTCAGTTGAGTTTTGTAGGTTACTCTAGTTCAGAATGGAGCTCCTGTATTTGCCAGGCAGCAAATCTTTTGACTCTCAACATTGCAGTGCTGCAGTTATGGACCTGACTTTAACTTTGAAAGCATCAAATGATTAATGTGTGTCGTAAGTGAGAAGATGATAAATACCAGTTCCAGCAAAGATGAGGGCAAAGACTCAGTCCTTGGTGACACCATATTTAAGTCAAGAAAGAAGCATTTGACAATGTTTGGAGTTAGTCAGTCAACCTGCTGCCATTTGACTGCCTTCTCAGTTTTGGTGTCATGACTGGATGTGATAAGAAGTAGAGACTTGGATCACTTATCCATAATGGCAGCGATAAAGAGGAAACTGGGCTTTAATTACTATGGATAGAGCACGATCCTGTTCTTACCCATGTCTATGTTTCATGCTGGAAAGAAGTGACCAGAGGGGTGCCACATGTTTCTGTCCTTGACCCAGTGCTATTCAACGTATTTATCAATGACTTGGACAATGGAATTTATGTATTTATTTATTTATTTACAGTATTTATATTCCGCCCTTCTCACCCCAAAGGGGACTCAGGGCGGATCACATTATAACACACATAGGGCAAACATTCAATGCCCATAAACACATCAAACAGAGACTGAGAGACACACGCAGAGGCAAGTTAACCTTCTTCTGAGGGGATGTTCGATTCTGGCCACAGGGGGGAGCAGCTGCTTCATCATCCACACTGACGGCACTTCCTCATTCCAGGTCGTAAATTAGTTAATCTTGCCTCCCCACTTTATAAGTGGTACCTTATCTCCTACTTGATAGATGCAACTATCTTTCGGGTTGCTAGGTCAGCAATGAGCAGGGGCTATTTTTTATTTTTTTTAATTGACGGGTGCTCACCCCGCCACGGGCTGGCCTCGAACTCATGACCTCATGGTCAGAGTGATTTAAGGCAGCTGCTCAACAGCTGCGCCACAGCCCGGCTTATCACATTTGCAGATGACACCAAATTGGGAGGGATAGCTAAACTGGGCGAAGCAGTACTTCCACTCTATTCTGCTTTGGTCATATCTCACCTGGAATATTATGTCCAGTTCTGGGCATCACAATTCGAGAAGGGTATTGACAAGCTAGAACATGTCCAGAGAAAGACAATCAAAATGATCAAAAGTTTGGAAATCAAGCTGCCTGAGAAATGTGTTAGGGAACTGGGTATGGTTAACTGGGAGAAAAGAATAATAGAATCCAAAAGTTGGAAGGGATCCAATCATCCAGTCCAATCCCTACCATGCAGAAATACACAACCAAAGCATTCTTGATAAATGGCCATCAAGTCTGTGCTTAAAAACCTCCAGAGAAGGTGACGACACAATGCTCAGAAGGCTGAGAGAGAATCCACGTTTAAATATTTGAAGGAAAAGAGATTCTATCTAAACATTAGGAAGAAATTCCTGATGATAAAAACTTTTGACAGTGAAAGTCTGGGAGTCTGGTGGAGTTTCCTTTTCTAGAGGTTTTCAAATAGAAGCAGGGTGATCATCTGTTGGGAGTGCTTTGATTGTGTATTCCCACACAGCCGAATGGGGTTAGCATGGATGGCTCTTGGGGTCTTTTCCAACTCTTAAGATTCTGTGATTTTTATGTGGTCATTGCATGAGTCCCATCTCCAGTATATCCCATTATCTACATACAGTATATAAGAAATGTAAGCATTCTAAAACCCAAATTACTTCTGGCTCCAAGCATTTTGGATAGAAGATATCCAATCTGTAAAGGAAATCAAAGGCAGAAAGGGGAAAGATTTTCCCATTCTGCATTAATGGGTGTGTGGTTAATTCAGAAAGGGTTGCCCTCATTCTAAATCAGCTTGGGTTGCCCTTGATGATGTCATTACACTGATGAAATCTGATTGACTGCATAGAGTTTGATATCACTGTGTTCACTATATGGTCCCTGATTGGCTAGGATCATTTTCTGAAAGGCCTCCTAAAGGCAGCAATAGTGTGGAAGTGGAGCTCATATTCAAGGGAAATGACAAATCAGCAGTGTGAAAAAGTGAACATACATTATACAGGGTAATATTTCCAAGGCACTGCTGTTCACTCCAGGATCATAACAGATGGGCAGTTGGTACAGCCTGAGAGAAAAATGACTGAATCTGAGTTTTAAGGAGTGACCATATGAATGGAGGATTAAATGGTGGATTCCAACTGGAGGAAGAGCAGAACTCAGGGAAACTTCAGGAACCACCCCAGTAAAATCCTGATGGATTCCCTGCATCTCCAGAGCTCTGTCTAGAGTTTCTTTTGGGGCAACATAGACAATTGTCATGGAGGAACAGTTCTGTCTAACCCAGCCATGGGTAAACTTTGGATCTCCAAGTGTTCTGGACTTCAATTCCTACAATTTCTAACAGCCAATAGGAATTGTTGGGAATTGTGGAGTTGAAATCCAAAACAACTGGAGGGCCAAAGTTTGCCTATGGCTGGTCTAACCACTAGCACAATGTTGGACTTAGTCTTAGTTGGACTTAACTTAGTTTCCCTGTTAAGGTTAAAGGTAAAGGTTTTCCCCTGACGTTGTGCAGTCATGTCTGACTCTGGGGGTTGGTGCTCATCTCCATTTATAAGCTTAAGAGCCAGCATTGTCCATAGACTCCTCCAAGGTCATGTGGCCGGCATGACTGCATGGAGCGCCGTTACCTTTCCACCGGAGCGGTACCTATTGATCTACTCATATTGGCATGTTTTCGAACTGCTAGGTTAGCAAAAGCTGGAGCTAACAGTGGCCGCTCAGTCTGCTCCCGGGGCCTTTCGGTGTGCAAGTTCAGCAGCTCAGTGCTTTAACACACTGCGTCACCGGGGCTCCTCTTTCCCTGTTAAACAACAGCAATAAGAAAAAAGTGACCAAGATACTAAAGCCTTGGAAACAAGGTCTTTTGAGGAAGAATTCAGGGATCTGGGTAGGTTTTATTTGAAGATAATTCGAGAAGTAATGTGATGGCCTTCTTCAAACATCTGAAGATGTCATGTGGGAGAGGGACTTGTTTTTGTGTTGCCCCAAGACTATGACACATAAAAATCGATTCACATTCTAAGATATGTGATTCCACCTGAATATTAGAAAGACATACTTGACTATAAGAATTGTTTGACATGAAATAGATTGCCCTGGAGAGTAGTGGATTGCCCTTCTTTGGAAGACTTTAAGCAAAGGTTGGAAGGCAATCCCTTAGAACTGCTTTAGTGGTGCAGTCATGTGGAGAGTTGAACAACATAGTCCTCGTGGTCCCTTCCAACTTTTATGATCTCTGGAAAACATGCATATCCCAAAATATTACTATAACCACCTTGGCATAGGGAGGATACTACAATATTTTGTTTGTTTGCGAAGCCCCAGTCTCTCTTATGAGCAATAGTTTCCAATATGTTTTGGGCAGGAGAAAAATGATTGTTAAATTGGTTTAAGTCACTGATGCTCAGAAAGTCATATTGCAGACCATAGACACTCAAGAGTGTTATCCAGGACATGCCATTTCAAAAATATTGGCTTCAGTGGGACCTAAGACCAGGCAAGGTATGTAGGAATGCAGTGTAATTGTAGCATTGCCCACTGATACAGATCACTTCCATTTGAAATATTGTCATATTATGTAAATGCAGAGGCCTGCAGTCAAAGCTTCAGCCAGGAATTTTGAATCAATACCTGCAATTCTTTCTTCCTCAGCTCTTGGCAAGTGTGCCTTATGGAGATTAGACATACACTTGAGCCATTAGGGCCTAAGTGCAAGGTTTTTCTAGGCTTTTCTGCAGCTCCCAACTTCCATCTCATTGCGTCCCAAGCTTCTTGCAGCATATCTTTTTTGTTGGCAGAGTCCGTGTCAAGGATTCCTGTCTTTCCATTTCCGCAGCTGCTTTTAAAATGTCTTAGTTTGTTGCTCAATTTTTGCACTTCACCCTCAATTTCCGGCAACCGGATAAGCCAAGAACAAAGGGGGAAAATGGGAGTTAATGAAATAAGTGGGCCATTTTAAAAAGCAGCTTGAAAAGTGGGATAGCAGAGGATTAATTGGGACTCTCCTTACAAATTGGGGCAGTTGGAAAGTATACTGTGTCTTTCAATACGGTCATTATATGCACTAACTATTCTTGCCTCATCTTGGCCTAAGGTGTGAAAGTGTTTTAGCACTGTGAGATGGCAGTAGACAAGCAAATACTGTGCTAGTTCAAATGCTTTTAAAATCGGTCTTTTATCCTGTTATTTTTGAGTAACTGGAAATAGGGCCAGTTGTTGACTTGGAGCCACAATTGGCTTTAACAGTATTACACAGCTGGAGGAGATGCCAGGAAGAAATCACTAGTACTGATGCAGCTATTTTTACAAAAAGCCTGTATGTCAGCATTGGTGTTTCTGAAGGGAAAAGTCATGAGTTCAAGGGTGTTTTGCTTTCGGAAGAGAAGGCTCTTGGTATTTGCACTGCATCAGAAAAACTTTCAGGAAACTTTTTCTTGGCAAGAAAATGCTTGGTGCATCGATGAGAGATTGTAGAAGTGAATATCAACAGATGAACTAAGGGCCCTTCTACACGGCCATATAAAATCCAGGTTGTCATCTTTGAACTGACTCATATAATGCAGTTCAGAGTAAGATAATGTGGATGATCTGCTTTGATAATCTGAATTATGTGGCAGATAAGTGGTGCTCAGATTGGAGAAGAACAACATATCAGTGGTGGAGAAATTGCCTGTTATGGATGTAGCAGCAGCCAGTCCTTGATCTGAACCTGGTTTCCAGAGTCGTGGTTCCATTGCTCACAGGATAATATCTACACTGCAGAATTATGGAAGATTGGTGCTACTTTAAATGCATGATTCTGTCTTAGGCTGGATCTACACTGCCATATAATCCAGATTATCAAAACAGAGAAACACATTATCTGCTTTGAACTGGAATATAAGTTTTTTTGTGTTAGGAGGGACTTGAGAAACTGCAAGTTGCTTCTGGTGTGAGGGAATTGGCCGTCTGCAAGGATGACCCCCAGGGGATGCCCAGATGTTTTGATGTTTTTACCATCCTTGTGGGAGGCTTCTCTCATGTCCCTGCATGGAGCTGGAGCTGATAGAGGGAGCTCATCCCCGGGCTGGATTCGAACCAGCAATCTTCAGATTAGCAACCCAACTTCAAGTCATAAGTATAAGTATACACTGCTTTATAATCCAATTCAAAGCAGATAATCTGTATTTTATATGGCACTGTAGAAGGGGCCCTAGAGAATCCTGGGATTTGTAATTTGATGAAGCACTTCCAATTCTTTCATAGCGATCTATGCTGAACTATCACTCAAAATACAATCAGTACTCCATATCCAAGGATTCTGTGTCCATGGATTTAATCATCCACAACCTGAAAATAGTTTTTAAAAAAATCAAAAAAGCAAACCTTGGTTTTGCCATCAAGGAACCATTTTACTAAGCCATATAATGGGATTTAGGAACCAAATCCCAGCAGATACCAGGATCCCCCCATATCTATTTAGAAATAGTTCACCAAGGTCCCTTCCACACTGCCATACAAAATCCAGATTATCTACTTTGAACTGGATTATGTGCCAGTGTAGATTCAGGTAACCCAATTCAAAGCAAATATTGTGGATTATCTGCTTTGATAATCTGGATTATATGGCAGTGTAGAAGGGGACCCAACTACAAATCCCAAGATCCCTCATAGGAACTGATGATGTGAATTGCCCACCATTTCTGGAGGTGGAATTCTTTGCCTTTCCGACTTTCTTACTACTTTGGCTTGTTCTTAGCATTTTCTGTATGCCCTGTCTTGTGGCATTATGTCTTCACCCATAACAGAAGTGACAAAATAGTAGCAAAAAAGCTGAGCTAGCTCTGTTTAATGTTTTATACTGCAACGACAATAAATAATGACTCTGGGAAGTGGGATCGGGCAGAAGATTCTGCTGAAAACTGTCAGTATCTGTAGTTTAGCCTTTTCCTTTCCTCTCTTTGCTGCATTTCTCCCCATAAACATGGGGCCTCTGAGAAGTGGGTCTCTGCTTTAGAGCCTTCATCAGCAAATGTTAACAGCTGCCCAGCAGCATGAAAGACTTCACTTATATCTTGCTGAATACCTTTTGCATTTGCTTTGCATTTTGAGTCTGGGAATAAGATAGGAAAGCTGAGAAGGGATTAGGGAAATGAATTTTTCTCTGTTGCTAACCTGCTCAAACAATTTTCATATCTATTAAGGGAAAATGTGTCACACTTGTGCACTTGGAATTAATTTGTCTGCTTTTGTATCATCATCATCATCATATTTTAATTTATTTTATCCCACCTTTCTCCCAATAATGGGACTCAAGATGGCAAATAACATATTTAAAACAGAACAAAGTAAACACAACAACAGAAATTAAATAAAGCAGAGAGTGTTTAAAAAAATAAGTAATTTGTATGTTTAAATATTACACATTTTAAATATTAAAATCCATTAAAAGATGACATTTAGCCCTCACATTATGGATGGTTGGGTCCATGGCTTCATAGGCATCTTTGGTTAAAGACCTTGTAAAACTCCCATTATTCCATAATATTGAGCCATGACATTTAGAACCAGGTCAACTTCATTAATTCTGCAGTGTAGATGTGCCCAACATCGAGGGGTATAGTGTTTAGAATGGTTAGGTTGCGGTTTTGGGTGATCTAACAACAACAACAACAACAACAACAACAACAACTAAGAACAAATGCAATTAAGGCCAAGATCGAAAAATCAGCCGATGACCCAAAATGCAGACTGTGCAAGGAAGCTGATGTAACCATTGATCATATCCTCAGCTGCTGTAAGAAAATCGTACAGACAGACTACAAACAGAGGCACAACTATGGCCCAAATGATTCATTGGAACTTATGCCTCAAGTACCACCTCCCAGCAGTAAAGAACTGGTGGGATCACAAACCTGCAAAAGTATTGGAAAATGAGCACGTAAAGATACTGTGGGACTTCCGAATCCAGACTGACAAAGTTCTGGAACACAACACACCAGACATCACAGTTGTGGAGAAGAAAAAGATTTGGATCATTGATGTTGCCATCCCAGGTGACAATCGCATTGACGAAAAACAACAGGAAAAACTCAGCCGCTATCAGGACCTCAAGATCGAACTTCAAAGACTCTGGCAGAAACCAGTGCAGGTGGTCCCAGTGGTGATGGGCACACCGTGTGCCGTGCCAAAAGATCTCAGCTGGCATTTGGAAACAATAGACATTGATAAAATTACGATCTGCCAACTGCAAAAGGCCACCCTACTGGGATCTGCGAGCATCATCCGAAAATACATCACACAGTCCTAAACAATTGGGAAGTGTTTGACTTGTGATTTTGTGATACGAAATCCAGCATATCTATCTTGTTTGCTATGTCATACAACGTCATCATGTCATAATAATAATAATAATAATAATAATAATAATAATAATAATAATAATAATAATACACTTAATTTATACTCTCCCCTAGCAGACTCAGAGTGAATTACAGCATTTACAGCAGACATAGGCAAACATGTAATGCCTTTACAGTCACATACAATGAGACACACAAACACAAAGGCAAATGCTTCTCCTTTCATTTCCGGCTTCTGGAGGCACTTCTCATCTCTGGCTCGGGAAGGTGCTTTTTTCTCCATTTTCAAATGAGGAGCCTGCGTTGTTACCTCTTAGTTGTGTGGCCAACAAGATTGCTTGGAGCATCTCTGCCTTTTCCCGCTGAAGGACTATCCATTTAACAACAACAACAACAACAGCATTTTCAAACTACTTAAGTAAATAGTGAGCTGGGCTTGACAGTCAAGTGCTCACCCCGACCAAGCTTCGAACTGGCCACCTTTTGGTTGGTAGATCTTATTACTGCTGGTGATTTACCAGTTGTGCTAAAGCCCAGCTCCACTCACATTTGCATGCTTTCAAATGGCTAGGTTGGTAGGAGCTGGAGCTTACAGTCGGGAGCTCACCCCTTCTCACGGATTCGAACTGCCGACCTTCAGGTCAGCAGTTTGGCAGCACAAGGGTTTAACCCATTGCGCCACCGTGGCCCTTTAGGTTTTTAGTCTTTTCTGAGAAATGATATTTTATCTGGGATGTTTAGTTAGTCACTTTTTCTTAGTCAAACTGACCTACTTTGCAGTTTTGTTGCGTAAAGTACAGAAGCAGAAGAGAAGAATTGCCTGTAGGAAAGGCAGGATAGAAGTATTCATTAATCAATGAAATACTGGTAATACATTTACAAAACAGGCACCCACCAGATGCAACTGCTAATCAGGCAATTATATTAACAACTGGCCCCTAATTATGTGTATTTCTCTAGGTTTGCAAAACAAATGTTAAAACTGCAGCAGCTGCTTACAGCATTTGTTTTTTCCCCAAAGATATTTAAGGCCCTAATTGTAACAGATCCTATCTCACCTTGAAAGTTAGGCAAGATCAGCCCCAGTTAATACTTGGACACCACCAATGACTGTCATGTGCTGTAGTCTAAATTTAAGAAAAAGGAACTGATAAAGCCATCTCTGAGTATTCCTTGCCTAAATGTGTGTCTACATTGTAGAATTAGTGCAGTTTTACTCCACTTTGTCTGCCTTGACTCAATGCTATGTGATCCTGGGAACTGTGGTTTGATGAAGTATCAGTACTATTTGGCAGAGCAGGCTAAAGACCTTATAAAACTACAACTTCCAAGATCTCATAGCATTGAACCATGCAGATGATATTGTGAGAAGATTTATTTCCCTTTTCCATGTTTAAGAGACTAACTAGTACATGTCAAGATTTTGTGAAAGCCAACTTGGAAGTGGCTAAAGATAATTTACACGTAGTATAATGACTGTTCCTGGGTTCTTTGATCATATTGAATTTAGAGCCAAGTAAAATTTATTCCTTTTGAAGACAGTGTAAACAACAATTGCTCAGACATCAACCAGAATTGGAACATGGAAGTGGAGCAGCGTGGAAGGGGGAGTCATCTGTTTCTTCTTGCAGTGGAATTGCAGTGAGCAACCCCCATTCCTGACCTTGCTATTTGGCACAGGAAAGCCACCATTAAATATATGGCTAGGACTTTAGAAACATTTCAAGCTGCAGCCTTGGAAGCTTCCTGTGTGATCCTTTCACCTACTCTCAGCTTAAACTGCCTTGCAAGGTTAGTGTGGGATAAACTGAAAGTTGGACCATGTAGGTTGTCTTGAAATCTTTGGAAGAAGGGTTTGTATAACTAAAATAAAAATGCATTAGTTTTTTTTTCTGTGTCAGGAGCGACCTGAGAAACTGCAAGTTGCTTCTGGTGTGAGAGAATTGGCCGTTTGCAAGGACATTACCCAGGGGATGCCTGGATGTTTTGATGTTTTTGCCATCCTTGTGGGAGGCTTCTCTCATGTCACCACATGGAGCTGGAGCTGATAAAGGGAGCTCATCTTCACTCTTCCCAGGTTGGATTTGAACCAGAAACCTTCAAGCCAGCAGTTCTGCTGGCAAAATCTGCTGTGCCACTGAGGGATCCAATGCATTAGTAAATAAGGAAGGAAGTAAGCAATTATCCTTTTGAAATAGGTAAAGGTAAAGGGTTCCCCTGAGGTTAAGTCCAGTCATGTCTGACTCTGGGGATTGGTGCTCATCTCCATAGGCATTGTCCATAGACACCTCCAAGATCATGTGGCCAGCATGACTGCATGGAGTGCCATTACCTTCCCGCACATTGTTTTCGAACTGTTGGGTTGGCAGAAGCTGGAGCTAACAGCGGACGCTCACTCCGCTCCTGGGATTTGAACCTGGGACCTTTCGGTCTGCAAGTTCAGCAGCTCAGTGCTTTAACACACTGAGCCACCAGGGCTCCTGTATCCTTTTGAAATACTAACCAATTAAAAAAACATACCTTATACTGTACTAATATATTGGCACTCCAATATTGGTGACTCCAATATCTTTGAGGCACTAAAGGCACTTTAGGTTAAGCTTCAAATGAGCTCTCCATGGTCCTGAATCCCTTCCTAAAAGGCCCAGCTCCTTTAAAAGTACCCAAAACTTGGGATGTATTAGCTGCCCTACTGACATGGGAACCATGTCAATACATCCATCTTGCTCTGTTGTTCTTGCAGAGTGCATAGTTTTAGGATTTTTGACCATTGTGCATTAGTGGGAAAATCTATTCTAATTGTATTTCGGTGCCTGTCTTTCTCCCCCATGTGTCTCCTCGGAGGTGTTGTCTGCACTGGTGTTCTGCTGATGCTGCGCTTCAATAAACTTGGCCAGCAACTTTGAGCAGAGTTAGATTGCCCTGCCTTGCTCTGAGGCGTGTGCTTCTCAGCAAAATGCCACGTCTCATTAGACTTCCCTTCTTCTCCGATGATGGCTGTCTTCTTCCAAAACATGCAAGTGGTGCGTCTTCTAAGAATGACACCAGGCGCACGTCTGAGAGACACCTGTTGACTTCTTTTGGCTGACATCTACTCACCCTTCAGTGCATTTCTTCTTGGGATTTATAATGTTGATATATTTTTATGATTTTTAATCCAAATTTTCCTGTTCTGGGATGTTTAATGTATTGTTGGTCTGTCATGTCATTTTATGTGGCCCTTCAAATGCTGGACTGCAACTCCTTTATGCCTCATAATTAGACATCATGCCTCGAGCTGATGGGAGTTACATCTGGTAGCCTGCAGTTTGTTCTGTTTAGCTAGGATCCTGGAGTTTGGATTTAGAGACAAGGTTTGTGAATAGGATGTCTGATTTTCATCGTTGGCCAACTCCAGAGTCACAAGTACTGCTGGGTTGCCATTCCCATTATCTCCAGTCTGCCTGGCAGATTATCAGAAGTGATGGGAGTTGTTCAATGAAATCAGGGAATAAACTAAAGAGCACTGACCACTATTTGAAAAAATATATATATTATGTCCCCCATATCTATGGATTCTCCATTTATAGATTCAGTGGCCCTTTGAAAGTAACCATAAGGTTGATGTGGCCCTCAAGGAAAATGAGCATGACACTACTGCCCTAGTTTATTCTGGTTCTCTTCAAGGGGCAGCCAGATTAAGGGAAGAATGAATTGAACATATCATGGGTGCATCCCTGACCAGTGCATTGGAAGAACTGAAAGTGCAGATTGTAGAACTCCCAAGGTCATGCTTTTGCAACTTGACATGCTTGGATGGACACCTGGGTTATCCACTGAATAGATAGGAAAACCAAGAGCCAGTGTTGTGCAGTGGTTTGAGCATTGGACTATGACTCTGGAGACCAGGGTTCAAATTTCTGCTCAGCCATGGGATCCCATTGAATGACCTTGGGTAAATCATATACTCTCGGCCTCAGAGGAAGGCAAAGGCAACCCTCTTCTCAACAAATCTTGCCTCTAAGCCCATGATAGGTTCACTTTACATTGTGAACAAATGGAAGGGATACGAGATCAACAGCACTGAAGACCAGAGCACACCTCAGGACTGTTTCTGTGGCTCTCGGCTCTTTCTGATTACTTGGACCATCCCTTTCTAGTCTCTCAAAGGGAAAATCTGAATATTTCCAAATCACTTTTTAACTTGCATTGTTCAGTATGAAACAAAAATGTGGTGTTCCATAATGATGATGATAATGATGATGATGATGAGGCAGACTGTGCAAGAAAGCTGATGAAACCATTGATCATATCCTTAGCTGCTGCAAGAAAATCACACAGACTACAAATAGAGATACAACTATGTGGCCCAAATGATTCATTGGAATTTATGCCACAAGTACCACCTGCCAGTGGTAAAGAACTAGTGGGAACACAAACCTGCAAAGGTAGTGGAAAACAAACATGAAAAATACTGTGGGACTTTCAAATCCAGACTGACAAAGTTTTGAACACAATACACCAGACCTCACAGCTGTGGAAAAGAAAAAAGTTTGGAGTGTTGATGTCGCCATACCAGGTAACAGTCCAATTGACGAAAAACAGGAAAAATTCAGCCGTTATCAGGATCTCAAAATTGAACTGCAAAGGCTTTGACATAAACCAGTGCAGGTGTTCCCAGTGATAATTGGCACACTGGATGTCATGCCAAAAGATCTCAGCCAGCATTTGAAAACAATAAATATTGACAAAATCATGATCTGTAACTGCAAAAGGCCACCTTACTTGGATCTGCATGCATCATTCAAAAATACATTACACAATCCTAAATGCTTAGGAAGTATTCGAGTTGTGATTTTGTGATATGAAATCCAGCATATACATCTCGTTTCCTGTGTCATACTGTGTTTTTGTGTCAGAATAATGATGATGATGATGATGATGATGATGATGATGATGATAATAATAATGATAGGTTTATTTATATCCCACCCTCTCTCCTCGAAGAAACTCGGGGTGGCTTATGGACGCGGGGAGGCTAAAGTGGATTTGTGATCAGTTCCATATCATTCCCAGACAGTTCTTTAAACTTCCATTTCATTTATTTATAATATACTTACTTCCCCCCCACCCCACCCCTGGGACTTAGGACAACTTGCAAATTTAAAAGGGATCTACATCTTTAAAACAGAAGGAAGGTAATTCAACTGGGAATAATATTAAAAGTACTTTAAAATGCATAGTTGTCTTTAAAAAAGCAGTGCATTGACCTTTTAAATAATTGCTGCAGCAGCAATGACAGTAATAGATTCAGTCATTAATATTCCACCTTTCTTCCAAAGCAAGGATTCAGGACAACTTACAAAAATGAAAACAAACACAGGTAAAAATATCTAGAAAGACATACGCAAATAAAATGTGTTCTTTTTTTGTGGTGCAGAAAACTGTATTTTCTCCATCATTCCTGCCATGATACCAAATTTTCCGTAAAGTAAATACAGTCAGTGCTCCATATTTGTTGACTTTGACCAAGTATTTTTCTACTGGCCTTGCCTTCTCTTTTTTTCCTTGTTCTCTGTCTAGACCAGGCATGGGGAAACCGGCTGTTAGGAATTGTGGGTGTTGAAATCCAAAACACCTGGAGGGCCAAAATTTCCCCATGCTTGGTCTAGCTGGAAGTCCTTTTAAGCTTTTCTGTGCTTCTATGAATAAAGGAAGCATTTCTACAGGGGCTTTTGTACCAGCTGGACTTCTTGTTACAGGAGTAGTGTATCTGAGCTTTTATAATAGTCTTCATACTGTATGTTTTGAAGATGTAGGCCTGAATTAAAATGTGGCTTGTAGAACTTGCTGCTATCTCAGCCAGCAGGCAGACTATATAGAGGAAAAAAAGAAGACCATGTTTGGCTTGATTCCATGGGTCAACACCTTGGGTTTCGTGCAGATCACAACAGCTTGGCTTCAAGGCACACACATGCGACTAATGACTGCCCATTGTCTTTGATTTATTCCAGTGCAGTGAGACTTTTGTAAGTGAGGCAGTGAATAAACACTTTCCCTGGATGCAAGTTGGAGAAAGTGCTGGTCTTCATTATCTGTGTCCATGGCTTGATTTCTCATCACTCTCAGAAACCGCTTGAATGCTTACCTGTCTCATGGCCAGGTTTATGAGCTTCTTTCCTTATGTTTTTTTTTTTTTTTTTGCTTCCAAGGAACATTGACTTCTTGGAAGTGAAAGAGGAATTATATCACTTTATTTTCGAGTGAGATGGTGTATGATAGTCCAACTTCTAGTTTGCTGTTGTGAATGGAAATATCAACACAGCAGATGTCTGTTCTTTGTGCAGATATGTGTGTATTTGTGTGTGCTAGTTTCAGGTTTTTGTTCAGAAGTGATGTCAAATTAAATCCAGCAATTTTGTACTCTTCTGTTTTATTTCTGAATTGGATCTCGCATTGTAGCCAGAACTTTGGCAGCGGCCAGTGTGTCAGCTAATCAAATATGCATAAAGTGATGCACAAACTGGTCTTTGAATGGTTTCCAGGTCTCTTCAACCTGTGGCTCTCCATCTGTTTGGGTCTCCAACTCCCAGAAGCCCTAGCCAGCTTATTTAATGGTCAGGAATTCTGGGAGCTTACAAAACACTTGGAAGGCCACAGGTTGAAGAGGCCTGGTTTAAACCTTTTGTGATGCTTCTGTTTTACTATTGTTGACTCTATACCAGGCTTGGGCAAACTTGAGTAGGCTGTTAGGAATTGTGGGAACTGAAGCCCAAAATACCCGGAGGGCCAAAGTTTGTCCATGCCTTCTCTATACTCATTTTCCAACAAGAAGGGAATAAAATCATAGTTTTTGTTTGTGTAATTGACAAAACAAAGTGATTTCTTACAAAGTAGGGGTTGGGAACATCTTATCCTTTGAAATTACACACTCTGTTATGGATCAGGTTTACTTTTAGAGAATTCCCTGTGGGTAGTGTATCAGTGATGTCTGGTTCTAAACAAGAAAGGAATGGAGCCATAAATACCAACATATTTCAGCTTAAATCTTTTCTGCCCAGGAGCTAAGCATTAAAAGAGGTATCTCGACCTTTTAGGTTGGAGGGAAGTAGGTAAACCCAGTGAAATGTTAGGATGAGGATGATGCCATGTTGAAAGGGCCATGGAAATTTGAGTTAGACCAGTGGTTCTCAACCAGTGGGCCCCCAGATGTTTTTGGCCTTCAACTCCCAGAAATCCCAGCCAGTTTACCAGCTGTTAGGATTTCTGTGAGTTGAAGGCCAAAACATCTGGGGACCCACAGGTTGAGAACTGCTGAGTTAGACCAAGAGGGCCAGATTTGGATCTCAGGATGATGGGATTCTTAGGATTTCATTGCAGGAGGTGGCGATGAGGGTCAGAACCAAATCTGGCCCTTCCTTCTCTCTCCCTTGATTTTCCTGACTCCTCCTTGCTGTTTGTTCTTTCTCCCTTTCCCAGTCAACTGCCAGGATTACTCTCATTAGAACTCTGAAACGATTGCCTGCAGAACTGTTTTGACATTAGACCCAAGGGTTACATGAGATTAGATTGAAGGCTTTTAATATATATATATACACACACACACACTTCCAATCTCAGGATTTAGCTATGCCAAATTTAGGCTACATCTTCTTAGAGATGGATACAGAAGAATTAGGTTAAAGTGGAAGAATAAGAAGACATATACAGTATGATTCCTGTGTCTGTTGAACCTATACATATGGTTTCAGTTATTCATGCTTTCATTTATTCTCATAGGGCTAACCCTCTTCTAGGCACCTCCATTGAAAATAAAGTTCAATATTATTCATGGTTTTGTTTATCCACACAAAGCCTGGAAATAAATTTTCTGTAGATACATAGGCCATTCTGTCAATAGCATCATCTTGGTTGCAAAATTTCAAGTCTCCATTTGGCACAATTTGGGTTTATTTTTGGACCGTTCTTTTGAAGTTCAGACCAAAAAATGGACTGCACCTAGGTATTAACATGAAGGCCACAAGTTAGTGCTAACTAGTGATGTGCATTTGTATGGAATTGCTGTTCATTTTGTTTAGTTTCATTCGTTTTGTCACATTTTTGTATTTGTCCCAGTTTCTGAAAACAGGGCACCTATATGAACAGAATTTTCATCTTGCTTATGAAAAAACCAAAATCATTCAGACTATTGTCAGCAATGGGAGGCTTAATTAATATTAATATTATTAAAAATTAATGTTATTAACACCCATTGGCACACATCAGCAGTAATGGGAAAGCATTAGTCCCCCAGAGTAATTATTGTTATTTATATTAATACTAGCTTTGCCTGGCCACGCATTGCTGTGGTTTATGGGAATCCTTTGTTGGCCAGGTGGAATAGCAGTGAATAGCCTTGCAGTCTCCAAGCCTGGTCATTTTTTGGAGTAGCTGGAGCTTTTTGTTGTATGAACGTAGAGGCATGGATGAGGGGTTGTGCTGCCAAGTTTAGTGTTTCCGGGATGTGTAGTTTGAGAAGCCTGCTGTTGTGCTGCAGAAGAGGCCAGAGACATCTCCAGCCAGCCTGCCTGTTGCTGCCTCTGGGACTCCTTGTGAGTAGACTGCAGCCCCAGGCCCTTTCCATCTGGGTGTGACTCGGCACTTCCTAGGAAGGAAGCTACATCTATAAAGCCTGAGTCCACAAGGCCCTGGTAGGGCTGAGAAGCCTGCTGTTGCGCTGCAGAAGAGGCCAGAAACATCTCCAGCCAGCCTGCCTGTTGCTGCCTCTGGGACTCCTTGTGAGTAGACTGCAGCCCCAGGCCCTTTCCATCTGCAGCCCCAGGCCCTTTCCCTTTCTACTCACAGGTGCTAATTTTGAAAGAGCAGAGTGGCATACTATAGGAAGGCTCTCTGAGAAGGTAATAAGAAATGAGTTGGAAGGAAACTCCGGGCAATAATGAACTCTCGCACTTATGTGATCTGTTGGGGAAATCGTTCGGTACCGTCCTGCAGCAGCTGGAAATACTGAACGCGAAGCTCGACCATCTCTTCAAGGGAATTTCCCTGATTGTGAAATACCCTTCTCCTACAGACACTATAACAACTATACCAACCAGGCTTATTAACTCAAATGAGGAACTAAACACTCCGGAAGGCCATGGAGAAATTAAGCTCAAGGAGCAGAAGATGGTCGTCGGTCCAGGCCTTAGAGGGACTAGAGAGGAGGGTGGGTTTTTATCTGGGGGAGTGGGTCTGGGGAGGGGGGATGGGAAGGAAACCAACAATGTCCTGCAGAAGTCTAACACTGTGCTGCCCTCTGAATTGGCCGGACAATCTTTGGAGACTTCCTGCAACTCTCAGCATCTGCTACGAACAAACAAGGTTGCAGTGGAAGTCTCAGACTCATTATTGAACAGAGGCAGGTGGACTTCTAAGCGAGCAGTCCAGGTATCTCTTGCACAAATTTTATCCATAAGCTGGTCGGAAGTGAGAATCAAGACAATCGACTGGCTTTGTAGAGAATACCAATCCTGGAACCGCTCCTTGCGTCTTATCATTGGCTTGGAAGATAAAATATTTAGGGAAAAATTGTTTTTGTGTGGGCCCAAATTGCAACAATGGGGCATCACTCTCAGGAGGGTCCTGGTAGACCCACTGATTCGCCCCTTGGACATCGGGCTGAGTATTGACATTCAAGATTCCCCAATTCTAAGTCATGCTTATTCTACCTCCGAATCCCACAACAAGACTCCAGTCTTGTTTAGTCACCCTCCCATTCATGTTGATGATAAATCAACTGACCCCCCTCTCCCATTAGTGGAGAGAAGCTCCTTCTCTAAACAAACAAGTACCCTTGGAGGCTCTCCTTGCCAGGACAGCTGACTAGTCCCGGCAACTGGCAATTCCACCCAGTTTATCCATCAGGGGGAAGAAGGCTTTCATGGAGGTGGCCCCATTGAGGTGATATGGGGGAGGAGAAAGTACGGTCACTATCGACCCGGGGAGAAGCGCAACAGAGTTTTTGCGACCCTGGAGAGGTCTAGGTGCGGTAGTCTTCAAGACAGACCCCCCAACCTCAAGGTCCTGCTTTTGAACGCCAGATCCGTCAACGGTAAAACAGCTATCATCCAGGATTTGATCCTGGATGAGGGGGCGGATCTGGCATGCATCACCGAGACGTGGCTGGATGAGCTGGGAGGTGTGAATCTCACCCAGCTGTGTCCTCCAGGTTTCGGGGTGCATCAACAGGCCAGGGTTGGGGGGCGGGGAGGAGGAGTCGCGGTGATCTTTAGGCAGTCCATCGCCCTGATCAGATGCGCCGTTCCGCAATCTCCGAGGTTCGAGTGTGTTTTCCTGAAGGTGGGAGCCCGAGACAGCTTGGGGATTCTGCTGGTGTACCGTCCACCCCGCGACCCAGCAGTCTCTCTGTCTGAGCTAGCAGAAGTGGTCTCCCTGATAGTGTTGGGAGACTTTAACATTCATGCTGAGACCACATTGACAGGAGCAGCTCAGGATTTCATGGTTGCCATGACAACCATGGGGCTGTCTCAAGTTATATCTGGGCCCACACATCAGGCAGGACACACCTTGGACCTTGTTTTTATTGTGGACGGTGGGACAGTCAGAGTGGAAGAGCAAAACATTCTTCCATTGTCATGGTCTGACCATCATCTGATCTGTTTAAGTATCGCCGTGTCTTCTAACCTCCGCAGGGGTGGTGGACCCATTAAGATGGTCCGCCCCAGGAGACTGATGGATCCGGATGGACTTCTGAGGTCTCTTGGGGATCTTCCTGTCTTGGAGACTGGCGATCTTGTCGATGCCCTGGCTGATCGCTATAACAGGGAGTTGGCAAGGGCACTGGACACGATCGCTCCCGAACGTCCTCTCTCGCTACGTAGAGCCACGTCGACTCCTTGGTTCACTGAGGAGCTGGCCGTGATGAAGCGTGCGCGGAGGGGACTAGAGTGCATCTGGAGGAAATCTCGGGATGTGTCTGACCAAGCACGGGCTAAAGCCGCTATTAGGGCTTACTCCGTGGCTTTGCGAGCAGCCAGGAAAGCTTTCACGACTGCCCGCATAGCGTCTGCGGCCAATAGGCCATCGGAGTTGTTCCGAGTTGTTGGGGAGCTCCTGCGGCCTCCTGAGGCACAGGGGCTTCCCGATGACTCGGCAACTAGGTGCAGCGATTTCGCTCACCATTTTGCAGGCAAAGTTGCTCAGATACGCCTTGAGCTAGACTCCAGTTTAATTGTAGTTCCAGAGGAGGTAACCGAGGTACCTGTCTGTTCGATCTTATGGGATTCTTTCCGGCTTGTTCTTCCTGATGACGTGGAGGGGATTCTTGGGTCTGTGAGGGCGACCACCTGCGCTCTGGATCCTTGCCCCTCCTGGTTGGTCAAGCTGGCCAAAGATGGGTTGTTGGATTGGTTTGTGACCATAATAAATGCCTCTTTGGTTCAGGGGTCAGTTCCATCCTGCTTTAAGCAGGCGGTAGTAAAACCACTATTAAAAAAGCCCTCGCTTGATCCATCTATTTGTAACAACTACAGACCAATTTCCAACCTCCCATTTTTGGGCAAGGTGCTGGAGCGGGTGGTTGCCAAGCAGCTCCAGGAGTTTCTCGATGACACTGATTTTCTGGACTGCTCGCAGTCTGGCTTCAGGCCTGGGCACAGTACCGAGACGGCTTTGGTCGCCTTGGTGGATGACCTCCGCAGAGAGCTGGACAGGGGGAGTGTGACCCTGCTGGTTCTCTTGGACATCTCAGCGGCTTTCGATACCATCGACCATGGTATCCTTCTGGGGAGGCTCTCTGGGATGGGGCTTGGTGGCACTGTGCTGCAGTGGCTCCGGTCCTTCCTGGGGGGTCGTTCCCAGATGGTGAAGTTGGGGGACTCCTGCTCGGACCCCTGGCCATTGACCTGTGGGGTCCCGCAGGGGTCTATTCTATCCCCCATGCTATTCAACATCTACATGAAACCGCTGGGAGAGGTCATCCGGAGTTTTGGAGGGCGTTGCCATCTCTACGCAGATGACACGCAAATCCACTACTCCTTTCCATCTGAATCCAAGGAAGCCCCTCGGATGCTGAACCAGTGCCTGGCCGCTGTGGCGGACTGGATGAGGAGGAACAAGCTGAGGATCAATCCTGACAAGACAGAGGCCCTCCTGGTCAGTCGCGCGTCGGATCGGGGTATTGGGTGGCAACCTGTGCTGGACGGGGTTGCACTCCCCCTGAAATCACAGGTCCGCAGTTTGGGGGTCCTTCTGGACTCAGCGCTGACGCTTGAGGCTCAGGTGTCGGCGGTGGCCGGGAGGGCCTTCGCACAACTCAAACTTGTGCGCCAACTGCGACCATACCTCGTGAAGTCTGACTTGACCACAGTGGTGCATGCCTTAGTTACCTCTAGACTGGACTACTGTAATGCGCTCTATGTGGGGCTTCCCTTGAAGACGGCCCGGAAACTACAACTGGTTCAGCGCTCGGCGGCCAGATTAATTACAGGGGCGAGCTACAGGGAGAGATCTACTCCCCTGTTCAAGGAGCTCCACTGGCTGCCGTTCACCTTCCGGTCCCAATTCAAGGTGAATACCATCATTTATAAGGCCCTAAACGGTTTGGGACCCACCTACCTTCGTGACCGTATCTCCTATTATAAACCTGTTCGATCCCTCCGCTCATCCGGGGAGGCCCTTCTTTCGCCACTGCCTTTATCCCAGGCCCGTCTAGTGGGAACGAGAGAGAGGGCCTTTTCTGCTGTGGCCCCCCGACTGTGGAATTCATTGCCCTCTGAGATCAGGCAAGCCCCCACCTTATTGGCTTTTAAGAAAGATCTAAAAACATGGCTTTTTCGATGTGCCTTCGGGGAGTAAATGTTATATACCTTTGATTACTCCCCTGGGATTTTATTCTTTGGACTGTCTGGACTGTTCCATCTTATACCCCTGTTCTCTTTATTTATATGCCTCTCTCTCCCGAGTTTTTAATTAAATGTTCATGTGGCCCGCCCTGTCTGCTCTGATCTGTGTTGTAATGTATATGATTATTTTTGTACTATTATATTGTGTTATGATATATTGTTTTATTTTGTTATATTGTATGGTGTCTGGGCATGGCCCCATGTAAGCCGCCCCGAGTCCCCATTGGGGAGATGGTGGCGGGTTATAAATAAAGTTTTATTATTATTATTATTATTATTGTTGTTTTGTCCTAGGCCGAAATTTCATTACCCTTTTATATATATACTAGCTGTGCCCAGCCATGCGTTGCTGTGGCGTTGTCTGGTGGTGTTGGTGAGAAATTGTTGAGGTAGTGGTGGTATTGAATGTCTGTTGTATGGTTGTCTTTATGTTTAGTATGCACACTGAAGTGGATTATATGGCAGTGTGGAGTCAAGATAATCCAGTTCAAAGCAGATAATATAAGATTATAAATGGGTTATATAGCTGTGTGGAAGGGCCTTGAGTCTACACTGCCATATAATCCAGTTAAAATCTGATAATCTGTGGAAGAGGCCTAAGTGAGGCCTAACTGTGCCTGTCCCCTGGACTGAGTAGGTTGCTAGGAGACCAAGTGAGCTTAGCCTTCAAACTGGCAGCAGTTGGATAAAAACTATTATTCCTCTCCCTGTAATTAGGACATTATTTTTCTTTTCTTTTTGTTGTATCAACCTAGAGCCATGAATGATGGGTTGTGTTGTCAAATTTCGAGGTTGGGGGGCCTGTAGTTTTGTTGTTTTGTCCGCTGCCCTGATGCCATCACTCTTTTATATATATAGATAGATTATCATTAGCTCTCTTTAGCACACATCAGCTGTAATGGGAAAGCAGCCTTCTGTCAGTACCTGCTTCAGGTCCCAGAGTAACTTTTGTTACATGGCCCGAAAAAGAAAGCAAGCATTATATCCGTGCTGCTTTCTCTTTCGTTTTGCCATTTGTTTCATCCGAAAATGGCGTCTTTCGTTTCATGCATCCGGATGGATGATATGAAATGAATACACAAATTAAACAGATGAAACAAATACCATGCACAACTGTAGTGCTAACACAGTTACAAACTACCCAAGTACAAAGTAAAGCTATGGCCTTTTCAACAGATAGCAAATGCCTGTGAATGCTCATTGTTGAACTGAGTTCACAGCCAATTAGGCTTTTGATTCTATGCCTGCAGGAAAGTAATCCCATTAAGTCTAAAAACTGAATTGCCATGATGCTGGCAAACCAGTAGTGCAAGAGCCTCTGGGAAGGAGGAATTTGCTCCATGTTGGCTGGAAAAAGTTGTTTTGTGTGACCTCGGGGATGTGGATATGAGATATTTAAAGTGAAAGGCCCACCTGACAAGGGTAGAAAGACAATTGGTGCTGCTGTTTGCAGCTGAGGACCTAATTTGATATGAATCTGGATGTGTTCGGTTTATAACATGCCCTGGCTGTACTTGTCGGTACAACAGAGACATTTGGAGTGGCTGCAGGAGGCCCTGAAAAAATAGTTTCTCATGGCTGTCTTTGCTTAGGAAAGGATTGTCCCCTGTAGAGTTACATTACAGATGGCGTGAATGAAATTAAGTTAATACATTTTAAAAACAAAATGCAGTGGGCTGTTGGTATCTCCTGGAGTGTGGCAGCTTCATGGGTACCAAAATCCATGGATGCATAGTTCCCATTTTATATAATGGAACAATAAAATACATTTCCTTATGTAAAATGACAAAGTCAAGATTTGTTTTGGGCTTTTAAAAAAAAGATCATGTTATGGATAGTGGAATCCATGGATGATGGAATCATGGATATAGAGGACTGACTGTTACTTGAATCTGAATACACCTAAGTCTCTTTAATATTCATACCAATTTTTAAATATGTAGGTTTCATGTTGCTGGAACTAATTTGGAGACATGCAGAGATAAACATTATCTTTTATTATTATGGAGCCCCTGATGGTGCAGCGGATTAAACTGCTGAGCTGTTCAACTTGCGGACTGAAAGGTCAGTGGTTCAAATCCGGGGAGCGGGGTGAGCTCCCACTGTTAGCCCCACCTTCTGCCAACCTAGCAGTCTGAAAACATGCAAATGTGAGTAGATCAATAGATATTGCTCCAGCGGGAAGGTAATGGCACTCCATGCAGTCATGCTGACCACATGACCTTGAAGGTGTCTAAGGAAAATACTGGCTCTTTGGCTTAGCAATGGAGATGAGCACCAACCTCGTAGTCAGACACAACTAGACTTAATGTCTAACCTTTATTGTTATATGTAACCTGGAATGCATCAATGTGTTGTCGTAGGCTTTCGTGGCCGGGATCACAGGGTTGTTTTCCGGGCTGTATGGCCATGTTCCAGAAGTATTCCAGAAGGAGAGAATACTTCTGGAACATGGCCATACAGCCTGGAAAACATACAACAACCCTGGAATGCATCTACTGTTGAATTAGTGAGCTTGACTCCCCTTCGACTGGCATGACTTATGGGAGCTGTAGTTCTACAAGCTCTTTTGTTCCTCATCAAACTACATCTTCCAGGATTTCATACAATTGAGCCATGCCTATTAACGTGATGTCAAACTGCATGAAATCAACAGTGTAGATTCATCCTTTGGTGCTGTAATTTATCTTTCTTTGAGATTCAGGCTGCAGGGCAGTACTTAATGCAACAACACATCCAAGTTCCTCTCCACCTCCAATTTTCCAATTTTGCAAAGTCCTTCAAGCAGAAGTCATGAGTCAGCAAAACATAACTACAGATGTACTAAGCTTAGTAGTTCGGTTATTATTACTGTTTTCCCCGCATATTTATAACAAATTAAATAGAGTTTAATTGAAGCTGCATTTTCCTTTTCTGTGCTCATTCTTATGGGAAATGAATTAAATTAACGGCGGAAATGAGCCTTCTGATCAGCAGTGGAGAAATGGCATTTGCAGCTCATGGGAATGCGGAAGGGCACTAAGGGTCCCTATTGGGAATCACGCAGCAGCCAAAGATAGCCGTGTGAGCCTGAACGAGCCGAGCCGTGGAGTGAAGGACGAAGGACGGATAAGGTCTGGTGGAAGAGAAACCGGGAAACAAACAGAGTTCATTGGTGGGTCTGCTAAAAGCTGTGGGAGATTAGGAATCACATCCTCCTGCTAAGAAAGCATTGAAGGGTCACCCTCCCCATGAAGAACTAATTTATAGTCTCCAAATAATCCCCAGTGCCATCCAGTCAGTATGGAGTGCATTTTTTGTCATGTCTTTCAATCACACTATGGGCATTTTAGACCCAGGAGATAGCCTTTCTCCCAAACAGGTAACTGCTGTGTATATTCTTGCTCTTAGTCGAGGGCAAAATTATGGATTTTTATAAGGCTCATGGAGAGATCGAGTCATCATCATAATCATAGGTGACCCCTCATGACTGAACATGATTGCCTTCCAGAAGTAGAGTCTTGGGCCGCTTCTACACTATCATATAATACAAATTATCAAAGGAGAAAATTCACATTATCTGCTTTGTACTGGATTAGATGGATCTAAGTAAGGTTTTCCCTGACGTTAAGTCCAGTCATGTCTGACTCTGGGAGTTGGTGCTCATCTCCATTACTAAGCCGAAGAGCCGGCGTTGTCTGTAGACACCTCCAAGGTCATGTGGCCGGCATGACTGCATGGAGTGCCATTACCTTCCTGCCAGAGTGGTACCTATTGATCTACTCATATTGGCATGTTTTCGAATTGCTAGGTTGGCAGGAGCTGGAGCTAACAGCGGCCGCTCACGCCGCTCCCGGGGCTTAAACCTGGGACCTTTCAGTCTCCAGGTCAGTGCTTTTACACACACCGCCATGTCTACACTTCCATATAATCTAGTTCAAACCAGATAATGTGGATTTCATATGGCATTGTAGAAGTGGCCTTGGTGATGGGGCCATGACTGTCGAAACCTATTCTGGATTGGCATGGTCCATCAAAATGAGGACATCGATTTCCAAATGGGTGGTCTCAACAAGGGTTTGCTTGGCAAGCTTCCTCTTGGCACATTTCTCCCTTTTGCCCCCTGTTTGTGCCCTTTTAAAAAATCCTAGCACTGTTGGCAACTGCTGACCACCAGCTAGAACGCTCAAGGGCTTCCCAGTTCTCGTTGTCTATGCCACAGTTTTTAAGGTTAGCTTTAAGACCATCTTTAAATCTGGGGTTGTTGTATGTCTTTCGGGCTGTGTGGCCATGTTCCAGAAGTATTCTCTCCTGAAATTTCGCCCACATCTATGGAACATGGCCACACAGCCCAAAAGACATACAACAACCCTGTGATCCCCGCCATGAAAGCCTTCGACAACACATCTTTAAATCTCTTTTGCTGTCCCCTGACCATCTATTTCTCATTCTTGAGCTGAGAATAAATGAATTGCTTTGAGAGACTGTGGTTGGGCATTTGGACAAAGTGGCATTTGGTCCAGGAAAGTTCATAAAAACTCAATATTTGTACTGTGAAGTCAAAGGGACTAGAGAGGTAGGTGCATCTTTTAGGTTCTCATGGGATGGACAAAGCTCTTGTGTTTTGCCACTCTACTCAGATAAATGGCTGGGTACTTGTTAGGGTTCAGTGTTACCTTGACTCATGGTTAAATCAACCCAGGTTTTTTAAAAATCTTGATCATTTTATTAAAATTTCTAGAGTTATACATGAGTATATACAGGATGTCACTTTTGGTTTAAAAAAAAACGACTCACTGTGTCTACAGTAGTCCAGGGAGCCCCCTCAAATGTGCCAAAACTGCCCCTTAGAGGATAATTTTGGGACAAAAATGATTAGGGTCTAATCTCACACCCTCCAATCTTTCTGACATTTGTTTTGACCCACAGGAGTCCAGAGGTGCATTAGAATTAATGTAGTTTGGCTGTCATAGCTCCATGCTATTGGATCCTGGGGGTAGTCTTTGATGAGGCATTAGCATGCTTAGGCAGAGAAGGCTAAAGACTTTGTAAAATTACAATCCCATGATTCCATAGCATGGAGTTAAAATGGTGTCAAGCTGCATTAAATGTACAGCATAGATGCACCCTAAGTTGGAGATTTCAGCTTGTGTCTAAACTCGGTAAAGACTTCATGATTGTGGCTCAGAAATTTAGATCTCAAGAGACTTGCCAGCGGAAAGCTGGCCTTCCATGGCCCTACATGATTTACTGCTCTAGTTTTCTTTCTTTCATTTAACCTCTGCCGAAGATGGGCAATTTTACCTCCTTGTTGGGAGTTATCAGTCACACTCTGTGCAGACGGCAACAAAAAAATTGAGCTTTTGTGCATGATGGATATTTGTGTGATTCAGATTGGAGGCTTGTCTTCTTCCAAGCACGAGGTATGAGCAGCTGCATCGTTTACGTAGAGACAGGAAGAGAGATGGGTGATTCATATGGCTATCCATGCTGAATATACACCTTTTTGGGATTTAAATGTGAAGTGTGCACTCAGGTTTAATTCTGGAAAAAAAAGGGTGGGCCCTTGGTAACCACTGCAATTCGATTCTAGGGCCTCCTGTGGGTACCAAAACTCATGGATACTCAAATCCTATTAAAGTAGAGTCTCACTTATCCAACATAAACTGGCCGGCAGAATGTTGGATAATAAGGAGAGATTAAGGAGAAGCCTATTAAACATCAAATTAGGTTATGATTTTACAAATTAAGCACCAAAACATCATGTTATACAACAAATTTGACAGAAAAAGTAGTTCAATATGCAGTAATGCTACGTAGTAATAATGAATTTAGCACCAAAATATCATGATGTATTGAAAACATTGACTACAAAATTTGTTGGATAATCCAGAACGTTGGATAAGTGAGACTCTACTGTATATACAATAGTGCTGCTTAAATAAAATGGTAACATTAAGCATTGCTTTTTGAATTTTAGGTGGGAAATATTTTTAAGTTATGTTGTCAAAAGCTTTCATGGCCAAAATCACTGGGTTGCTGTGAGTTTTCTGGGCTGTATGGCCATGTTCCAGAAACGTCAGGAGAGAATGCTTCTGGAACATGGTCATACAGCCCAGAACTCGCAGCAACCCATTGCGGATGGTTGAATTTGTGTCTGCAGAATCTATTGATATAGAAGGCCAACTGTAATTGAAAATGCACTTGTGAGGCTTCCAAGATCTGTTTTATACATGTCGCTGCTGGACCAGGTGGCATCCATCCTTTATTCATGGATCCAATTTCCCCCCTGCCTAAATGTAAAACATTACATTTCTCCTTTAAATCTATCCATATAGAATGGACACCATCTCTCTGTGTTGCTTGAATTCTTTCCATCATTTTTTTCACCTTCTTTTCAGGTGCACTAAATTGCTTTTGTTATTCTGGAAAGAATATTTGTCTGCCAAAATCTGCAGCCATCTTTGGAGGCTAAACAAAAATACAGAAGAGAAAAAAAATCTCTTTTAACATGGAGAAATGAAAGGAAGTTCTGTGAGTGCTCACTGGTCAGAGCTCAATGTCTTCCTTGGTGAAGCTTTTGTTAAAATCCTTAGGAGGACATCCCAATAGGGTTGACAGCATTGTAACATTCACAATGTCCTTTGATATCAATATAAACAGCCCATATTCGCAAGCTAAGAATCAGACCTAAATGAATACGCCAGGATTCTTTGGTTTCCTTTGTTTTTAGATCTCGCCTGATCTCTTTTTTTCTATGTAAAGGGAGCATCAGACCTGTAACTAGGAAGGGAAGTTTCCTTGACAACCAGGACTGGAATTAGTTATCATAATTAGACTGTGGGAGTATTTGACAATGTGACTTCTCGGATGTTGTATTTTATGAGATCTTGGGTGCCAGGGATCATGATGAAAAAGCAGCTAGGTATCCAAACTCTGTTTTTATTAATGGGCTGCTAGATTCCAGGGCGGCTGGAAAGGAGATAGGATCTGCAAACAGATATCTGGGCAATTGGGAGCTGATTCTTTCTCTTGTGAACCATCCAGTGAGCTGTGGCTATGAGCTGATAACAGCAATGCAATTTTGTTGTTGTGTGTTTTCAAAGAAACTCTGTTTTTTATGGCAGTATAGATGGGTCTTGTGACTCCTAGGGTTTCTTGCAGAAGAAGCTTTCCATTGCTGTCCTTCTAAAGTAGGCATGGGTGAACTTCAGCCTTCCAGGTGTTTTGGACTACAACTCCCACAATTCCTAATAGCTGGTAGGCTGTTAGGAATTGTGGGAGTTGAAATCCAAAACACCTGGAGGGCCAAAGTTTCCTCATGCCTGGTCAAAATTTTACAAAAATGTCTCCAACAAATGTTGGAAATGTGAACAACAGGTAGGTACTTTTTTCATACATGGTTGTCAGGACCCAGGCTGCAGAGCACCAATAACCATACACAGAGGCCAGAATCTATCTAATATCTTTATTGAGGAAATATATAAAGTTAATAAAAGCAAGTGTAGAAAATAGTTCAGAAGTAGACCTTTCAGGAAAGGTCAAAATTAGTCCAAGAAAACAATGTCCAATATGAAATATTAAGGTCCAAAGTTGTAATCCAATAACCGAAACACTCACTTTGCCAAGCAAAGTGAGGGGAAATGACAAGGTCCTTTAGTCCATGAAGCTTAATGCAAGGCTAGGAAGCAAACTAGATTCTTGGCAAACAAGGCTTGATTCAAGGCAACAAGAAGCGAGGAGCAAGAACTGGGTCCGTGGAAAATCCGTGGCGAGGTCCGGGGAACAAGGCAGGGCTGGAACGAGAACAAGGTCCTGGAAACTGGAGTAGCGTAGTCCACACACAATCTACTCCCGAAGCTGACGAATTGACTCCGCAAGGAATTCTAGTGGCCAACATCTATATAGGATCTTGTTTTCCCGCCAAAGCACATTTTCTCTGGGGAACAAGAACCGAAACCCTATACTGTCCAGATGCAAGACTCCTTAAACTTTCCCAAGGGAAATAGACTTAATCATCTAATTGTCTGGCAACTATCCGAGCGCTTCTGCGAGTCGCCTCCCGCGCGTGTCTATCTTGATTATAATAAAGGCGGCGAGAAAATGGGGGAGATTTTGACTCAAGGCTTGTTTGGCTGTCTTCTTGTGGGCAAACATCCTGCAGCTGCAAGGGCTCCAAATCTGGCAGAAACGGTGGGAAACCCAAGTTTTCCTCTTCATCTGCCACAATAGTACTAGGAACAGGACTACATGGCCCATGAGACATCACAATGGTGGACCTGCCCAAAAGCTAAATTTTTTTTGAAAAGATATACACAGAGAAATACAAAAAATATTAAAGACTAACATTAAAAAGGAGCCAGAATATTTTTTGCTAGGAATGTTGGATTTGGATAAAGACAAAGACAAAGAGATTCTATTTAACCACCTGACAATAGCAGCCAGAATAACATATGCGAAGAAATGGAGATGAAAAAATATACCGAAAAGAGAAGAATGGCAAAATAAAGTTCTAGAAATAATGAATATGGCTAAATTAACTTACTGGCTCTCTCCGAACCAAGGATTACCGAAAAAACAAATGAACTGGGACATGGTAAAAGAATATTTTAATCAACTTAAAATGGAGCTTATAATTTGAAATGATAAGAACAAGAAAATATTAGAGACAAAGGGGAAGAAGACGGTTTGGACTATAAAATACTAAAATACAGAAAGTCACAATACAAACACCAAGGAATAGATGGAAGTCAACCCCTACCACATACCTTTTTTTTCTCCTTGTTCTTACTTTCATTTTTTTCTTCATTTTTCTTTCTTTCTCTCCACCCATATTGTTCTCCCACTTTCCATGTAATTTTTTTTTATTTTTACCTTTAAATTTATTATTAATAAAAATTTACCAGAAAAAAAGGAATTGTGGGAATTGTTGTAGTCCAAAACACCTGGAGGGCTGAAGTTTGCCCATGCCTGCTATAGAGTGAATCTACACTGTAAAGTGAAAGCCATTTGGCTTAATGCTATTAATAAATTTTGGGAGCTGTAGTTTTACATGCTCACTCTGCCAAAGAGTGCTGGTGCCTCCACCCTCAGCTCCTGATTCTCTGGCTTTGGAAAGGGGAACATTTTTAAAAATGGAAGCCCCATATATACACAATGCAGTGCATTATATGGTCAATGCACACTCATATGGTGCAGTTTAACTGCACTGCATTGCATTATATATAATACAGTTTCAGACTGGATTAAATGACAGTATAGATGGGACCTGAATTGCTTTAATAACTTTCAATCTTTTTCATGGTATTTTAACCTTTAAAGTATCATTATAAATCATTGCGTTAATGTCAAAAATTGAATTCTGTTTTAATGTTCCCTTATGTTTTAACACTATTGTATTTCTAAATGGTAAGCTGCCTTACGTTCCAATTTCCCAACATGAGTGGAATACATATGCCCTTTATGTAGAGACTGTGGGTTTCACTTTGAATATGTTTTAAATAGGTTTGTATGGATCTTAACTGTGAATTCTCTAATACAATTGATATCTAATTCTGTTTTAATGTTTGTATATTTATGGATTTTAAATTGTATTGAAATGGTCTTTTTGGTAATCTGCTTTGGGTCTCCTTTGTGGAGAGAAAACGTGTGGTATAAATAAACATAAACATAATAATAATAATAGTAATGATACATTTAACTTAAATGTACATTTCTATTTGGTGGTTATATCAAGGTATAGATTTGATGGGTCCAGTAGGTAATTATATGCCATCTATGATTCTAGGCTCTGCTGCATCTTCTTTTTCTGGCTGAGTAGAACCAAAGCTTTCATTTTGAGCAATTGACATTTGAGAGAAACAAGAACATTTTAAAAGCAACCAAGAAGGTGGGACAGTACAGAATTAACAGGGTCTGTCCCTGCCAAACTGGGACAGTTGGAGGATTTGCAGTGTTGAATGGGAAGGATTATTCTCTGAGGGAGGTAATAGTCCCAGTATATTCTGCCGTGATCAGATCAGAGAGAAGGAAAAGGCAGGTGGAGGACTGTATCACTCAAGGCTGCTAAAGCGTAATTATGACAAGATCAAAGTGCCACTTCATAGGCTTTAGGCTTTACTGCACAATAGTTTGACTGTCTCACAAGTTGCATTGCACTTGACCTGTGATCTGATGGTCTCTTTCCATTGGTGGGAAAAAAGCCCATTAATGAAGCCAATATCATTGCAATATTTCTCTGTTATATGTGTTGTCAAAGGCTTTCATGGCCATGATCACAGGGTTGTTGTATGTTTTCCGGGCTGTATGGCCATGTTCCAGAAGCATTCTCTCCTGATGTTTCACCCACATCTATGGCAGGCATCCTCAGAGGTTGTGAGGTATGGAGAAACTAAGCAAGGAAGGTTTATATATTTGTGGAAGTTCCTGGGTGGGGGGAAGAACTCTTGTCTGATGGAGGCCAGTGTGAATGTTGTAATTAATCACCTTTGTTAGCATTAAATGGCCTTCACAGCCTCACATCCTGGCCTGGGGAAATCCTTTGTTCAGACTCATTTGCTGCCCCTGATTGATACCTGTCTGGAATTCTTCTGTTTTCAGAGTGCTGTTCCTTATTTACTGTTCTGATTTTGGAGTTTTTTTTTAATACTGGTAGCCAGATTTTATTCATTTTCATGGTTTCCTCCCTTCTGTTGAAGTTGTCCATATGCTTGTGGATTTCAATGGCTTCTCTGTGTAGTCTGACATGATAGTTTTTGGAGTGGTTGAGCATTTCTGTGTTCTCAAATAATATACTGTGTCCAGGTTGGTTTATCAAGTGCTCTGCTATGGCTGATTTCTCTGGTTGAGTTTGTCTGCAGTGCCTTTCATGTTATTTGACTCGTATTTGGGAGCTGCGTTTGGTGGTCCCTATGTAGACTTGTCCACAGCTGCATGGTATACGGTAGACTCCTGCAGAGGAAAGAGGATCCCTCTTGTCCTTCGCTGAATGTAGCATTTGTTGGATTTTCCTATTGGGTCTGTAGGCCAGGATGTGAGGCTGGGAAGGCCATTTAATGCTAACAAATGTGATTAATTACAACATTCACACTGGCCTCCAACAGACAAAAGTTCTTTCCCCCACCCAGGGACTTCCACAAATATATAAACTTTCCTTGCTTAGTTTCTCCATACCTCACAACCCCTGAAGATGCCTGCCATAGATGTAGGTGAAACATCAGGAGACAGTACTTCTGGAACATGGCCATACAGCCAAGAAAACATACAACAACCCTATGAAAGAGATAATTCTAAGAACTGTATGCCACAGAGGGAAGTGTGTGTGTGTGTGTTATGATTTTTCTATTTCATCTATGGTGTGCTTTCTGACGGAGCATTTCCAAGACATTCAAGTGGTATGGGAAGTCACATGCTTAGTTGCCCTGCCTGTTTAAATGATGGTCCTGGTTCTGCCAGACACTGTTGTTTTGCAAATTGAACATCTCCCCAAGCCCTTTCCCTCCCTCTGTTTCTGCAGTATTTAAGTTTTATGCCAGAAAAGGAGTCAGAGATAATATGAGTGATTAATCTCCACCAGACTCTGGGGAGTCATTTGCAATACTCTATGGAGCTGCTGTGGCAGACAACAGTACTATGCCGCATGCTCTTCATTGGGCATGAAGGCTGTATTGGTTGGGAACTTTGGTTTTGGGTTGGCAAGTAGGAGCAGTTAAACAATGCCTGGTTACTCACTGATTGCACGAGGAGAAAGGATCTTCTATTGGCTCATCATTGATGGTCCTTCCAGTCTTTCACGGGTGAAAAATAGGACACATGTGGCCAAGCGACAGCCAAGTTTGGTCAAGATGGTAAAAGTTATTAATAAGGAATAGCATGTAAGTTAGAAGAGGCTGCAACAGTTTACTTTTGCCTGAATCGACTGGAAAGGAAAATTCTGCCCTTGTCTCTCCATTGCTATCTGGTGTGATGTCTCATGGGCCTTGTAGTCCCGTTCCTAGTACTATTGTGGCAGATGAGGAGGAAAACATGGGATTTCCACCGGTTCAGCTTGAATCGGAGCCCCTGCACCTGCAGGATGTTTGCCCTCAAGAAGTCAGCCAAACAAGCCTTGGGCAGAATTCTCCCCCGTTTTCTCGAAGAGACAATTATAATAGAGATAGAGGAAATAGGGAGGCGAATCGCCGGAGCGCCAGAATCGCAGCCAAACAATTAGCTGATTAGGTTTGCTTCCCTTGGGAAATTCTAAGGAGTCATGCATCTGGACAAAGTTGGGTTTCTCTTCTAGTTCTCCAGGGAAAGTGGTTTTCTGGCGGGAAACGAGACCCTATTTAGGTGTTTTGCCGCGAAGGAAACCTTGCGGAGTCAACTCGTCAGCTTGAGGAGTGAGATCGTGTGTGGACTACGCAACTCCAGTTCCTTGTTTCCAGGACCAAGTTCCAAGCCTGCCTTGTTCCACGGACCTTATTCTTGCTTCTTGTTGCCTCGTATCAAGTCTTGTTGCCAAGTATCTAGTTTGTTTTCCAGCCTTGTTGTCAAGCTCCAAAGGACTAAAGGACCTTGTCTTTTCCCCGCACTTTGCTTGGCAAAGTGTGTGTTTCGGTTATTGGATTATAACTTTGGACCTTAATATCACATATTGGACATTAATTGCCTGGACTATATTTGGCCTTTCCTGAAAGGTCTGCTTCTGAACTATATTCTTCACTTGTTTTTATTGACTTTATATATTCCTTTAATAAAGATATTAGATAGAATCTGGCCTCTGCGCATGGTTATTGGTGCTCTGTAGCCTGGGTCCTGACATCTGCTGAGTTGAGTACAAATTGCTTTTGCATTTTCAACTCGGGACAAAGGGAGAAAGTGGGAGGAAGAGAGAGAAACTGGAACATTTCAAAAGGCTCATTCTACACTGCTTTGAACTGGATTATATGGCAGTCTAGACTCATATCATCCAGTTCAAAGCAGATAATGTGAATTATCTGCTTTGATAATCTGGATTATATGGCAGTGTAGAAGGGGCCAAAGTGGGATGTTAGAGGATTAATCAGGACTGTCTTGGCCAAACCAGACACCTGGAGGGAATGCCCTTAGGATAGGCATGGGAAAGCTTTGGCCCTCCAGGTGTTTTGGACTTAACTCCCACAATTTCTAACATGCCTCCTTTAGATGTACTGACGCCAGGTAATGTCTTGTGTTTGTTCCAAGCTGTGTTTTCCACAGAACAGTCCAATTGGACTGAGCTTTAGCACAGCAGGTTAAACCACCAGCTGAGTAAATCTTGTCAATCAAAAGGTTGATAGTTCAAAGCCTGGGTCAGGGTGAACTCCTGGCCTTTAGCCCAGCTTCTGCCTACATAGTGGTTCAAAAGCAAAATGTGAATAGATTAACAGGTACCGCTTAAAAGCGGGGAGGTATTTTAAGGCATCAATACGGAAATGCCAGAAAAAATGCTGGTGATTCGACCAAGGAGGAAGTTTACAAACAATGCACTTTGGCAGGGAGATGGAGCGACAACACCTCCCCATGGCCAGTATCAAGCACAATCTTCCAAGATGCCGAAGATGGGAAAAGCCTATTTCTATGTATAATTGTAGGTCTTGTCGGTATATAAATGGCACTGAATATTTGCCACATATGTATGTTCTGTGATCCACCCTGAATCCCCTTCTGGGTGAGAAGGGCAGAATATAAATACTGTAAATGAATAAATACATGAATAAATGAATGAATGAATGAATGAATAAATAAATAAATAAGTTGACCCTTTTGAAATATTATCAAAGGCAGACTTGATCTAGGTTTAAAGTAAATATGTCCAATTTACAGTAGTCTATTATTTCTTTCTTTCATATTAAAATAGATATATTATTTCTGCTATGTTTGTAGTGCTTGGTTTTGACTACTTGATTTTGTTTGTTTCTTATGTTTCTGTAGAGTGTGTTGCTTCCCTTGGGAAATAAAAGAAGGAAATCAACAAATCACTACTGCTAGCGAATTCATTGCTCAAAGGTGTCATTAAGCATCCCACTCATTAAACAAATTTCAGTTTTCACTAGCAGCTGAATTTGGGTAAAGTGCCTTATTCACTTGTAGGTCTTAGTTCTGGCTGATCAGCTGATAAAGCAGGATATTATTCCACATAAATGGAATATTTTTTTAAAAAAGTGTCAAATCTTGATTATTTTTTAAAATTGTTTACACTGCTTTTCAGACTTCATTGGCAGTTTATACACTACTTTTAGTTTGATGGGAAAACATTTTATTTAGACTTCTTTTCTTTTACCCTAAGGATGAGCTGTGGCATATCAAATTAGTGTCACAATGATCCTGTGAGATGCTTTAGGCAGAGAGATTTCTTCCATTGCCCACACAACAAGTGATTGAAAACATTCCTTGCTTGGCATTTTGAAAGGGGTTATTTCAGGGACTTTTGGGGATTTCCTAGTAGGGTTAGGAAGCCATTCAATATGCGATTAGAGTCACTGCCAATTGGAGTTGATAATATTGGGCTAGGAGGGTAATGATTTGAGTCAATGTTAAAAACATTTCCTTTCTTCTTATGCTGAACTCAGTTTTTTTCCCCAGTCTGTTGGGATTTTGTGGATCCCTGAAGCAGAGCCTGCTTTGTAATGAGGAAATTACAAATGTGCTGTAATTTTGTGAAGTTTTCTCTTAGCAACTGAAGTTTCTTTATTGGTAGGTGAAGCAAAATAAATATAGTTAAACAGATGGATGGAGGAATGGCTTAGACTGTGGTGCATTAGGGGCTTAGAGAAAAAGAAAGTATTTTGCTGTCTTGGACTCAAGTGAATTAAATAAAGTGGCTGATGAGTGAGTGTGATTAATTGCGGCTTTCAATGCTTTTAGCTTCTCACTGTCCTTCCCACCTTCTGCCGCTGAAGCTTTTTTACCTTAACTAATCGATGGTGCCATTTGAGTCGTTTCTCTTACCATTCGGCAAAAGGTACTGCTTTCTCTGAAAGTGACTAATTCATGATTCAAAGGGCATTAGATGATTTATCCTGACAGTTAAAGTGGAATAATTGTGCTATAACTGTGTAGTACAGAAGAGGGCGGGGAAATGAGGGCATTATTGCACAAGGGAGGCAGTGAAGCAGGAACGTCACCTATGGAAATGCATAAAGATAGAGTTACAAGGGATTCAGTATGATTTCAGGACTAGTCAACATTGATTTATCAAAAACAAGTCATGCCAGACTAATCTGATATCTTTTTTTGATAGAGTTACAAGTTGGGTAGATGCAGGGAATGCCGTGGATGTAGCCTATCTGGATTTCAGTAAGGCCTTCAACAAGGTCCCCCATGACCTTCTATCAAACAAACTAGTCAAATGTGGGCTAGGCAAAACTACGTTTAGGTGGATCTGTAATTGGCTAAGCGAATGAACCCAAAGAGTGCTCAACAATGCATCTTCTTCATCCTGGAAAGAAGTGACAAGTGGAGTGCCATCAGCAGGGTTCCGTCCTGGGCCTGGTTCTGTTCAACATCTTTATTAATGACTTAGATGAAGGGCTAGAAGGCACGATCATTAGGTTTGCAGATGGGCCCAAATTCTGAGGGATAGCCAGTACTCCAGAAGACAGGAGCAGAATTCAGAACGATCTTGACAGATTAGAGAGGTGGGCCAAAATTAACAAAATGAAGTTCAAAAGGGACAAATGCAAAATACTCCACTTAGGCAGAAAAAATGGAATGGCAAGATACAGAATGAGGGATGCCTGGTTTGACAGAAATACATGTGGACTACAAGTTGAATATGAGCCAACAATTTGATGCGGTGGCAAAAAAAGCCAATGGGATTTTGGCCTGCATAAATAGGAGTTTAGTGTCTGGATCCAGGGAGGTTATGCTCCCCCTCTCTTCTATTCTTCCTTGGTCAGACCACATCTGGAATCACATTGTGTCCAATTCTGGGCACCACAATTGAAGGGAGAATTTGACAAGCTGGAAAGTGTCCAGAGGAGGGCGACTAGAATGATTAAGGGTCTGGAGAACAAGTCCTATGAGAAGCAGCTTAAAGAGCTGGGCATGTTTAGCCTGCAGAAGAGAAGGCTGAGAGGAGACATCATGAGGGCCATGTATAAATATGTGAGAGGAAGTCATAGGAGGGAGCAAGCTTGTTTTCTGCTGCCCTGCAGACTAGGGCATGGAACAGTGGCTTCCAACTACAGGAAAGGAGATTCCACCTGAACATTATGAAGAACTTCCTCACTGTGTTGCGGACTGTGGTGGAGGCTCCTTCTTTGGAGGCTTTTAAGCAGAGTCTGGATGGCCATCTGTCGAGGATGCTTTGAATGTGATTTCCTGCTTCTTGGCAGGGGGTTGGACTGGATGGCCATGAGGTCTCTTCCAACTCTATGATTCTATGACTACAGATTGGCAAATCAGTGCTAGATCACCAATGGAGAAAGGTACAATAATGAAAGTATACATGCCAGTATGTAACCATTATTGGTGATCATGTGAATGCTGTGGAATAGCAGCTTTGTGTAATACATTTCTGAGGTCCTTGCCTACTATTCATATATAGCCCCTTTATATCAATTTAACTGCCATGGCTCCATCCTACAAAATCCTTGGATTGGTTGTTTGATCACTACCTAATGTGATGCAGAAAGATTCAGTTTTTTCCCCTCCCTGCTGAACTAATTCATTTCAAATTACTTTTGTTCATTGAGCTCCTTTTGCAGCAATAGTATTAAGGAAAAAGGGGGAAAGCAGGAGCAAAGAGAGAAACTGGGACATTTTCAACCCAGCTGAAAAATGGGATGACAATGAACTACTCAAGACTGTCTTTGTCAAATCAGCATTTACTTAAAAGTTTGAAGTAGTACTTTAATAACTGGAATTTGTAATCATCAGGGTTTCTTAAAGTCCGTAACAGGGAACAGGCAGGACAATGACCTCCAAGTAATGTTGACTTCAAACTTTTTGGAAGTTGGGCTATCTCTCAGTTTCTGTCCTTTCAATTCATATAATTGTACGGTTCTATGAAATGCCAGGCAAAGGTTAACTTTGCCTGCTGGATGCCAACCAATTGAAATAAATACAGCCAATGCCTGGTGTTTTCACTCATGCAAGCAATTTCAAATAAGCTATTGATTATTTTAGCCTGCCTGTAAATGTCCCGAAATGTTGTTAATGAGGCTTTGAAAAAGTTGAGTGTGGATGAGGTGTTTACAAGCACATCGTAAATGTCAATCTTACTTGCTTTTTAAACTGAATTCTCTCAGCCAAAGGTTCATTCTGAATTTAGCAGTCTGGTTGGCTTAACATGACAGTTGGCATTTTGCTTTTGGCAAAGCTGTTTTGGGGTGAAGTGGTGGTAAGCCTTGAGATAACGTATCGTGGGCCTCTCATGTCCCTACGCATTCTGTTGTTTCTACTCTCACAGATCTCTCCTTCCCCCCCCCCCCCTTGTGATTCCCCCTTTTTTCAACTCAGCCAGTCTGATGCTTTCTAGAAACTTTGCACTACAACTCTCATCATTCTCTGGCCAGAATTTGATGTGGAAAGATAAAAACTGATGATGGCAGTATGCCAAGGGATCTTGTAGAATGTTAGAGACTAACCAAGGGAACGAAGTTGGTAGTATAAGCTTTCATAGACTAAGGGTTCTTGTAGAACTAACACACACTTGTATGGCTAAATGCTATTAAATCATGAGTACTGTCGTTTTATAAGTTCTTTAGACTTCTCTACCAAAGCATGATGTTTCCTCATGAAACTACAACTCCCATGATTCCATAGCATTGAGCCATGATAGTTAAAGTGGTGTCAAACTGTATTCATGGAATGGCCTCAGATTATGATTTTGGATGACGCGATTTAATATTAATGTAATGTTTTTACATGTTAATGTGCACTGTTTTTAATTAATTTTATTTTAAGCTTATTTGTATGTGTGAAGCATTGAATGGTTGCCTTATGTAAGTCACCTTGTGTCCCCTTCGGGGTGGAAAGAAGTGGGGTATAAATAGGGTAAATAAATAAATGAATAAAATTAATTCTACGATGTATATCAGGCATCCTCAAACTTTGACCATCCAGTTGTTTGGGCCTCCAATTCCCAGAATTCTTGACCATTGAACAAGCTGGCTAGGACTTCTGGGTGTTGGCGGACAAAACAGCTGGAGGGCCAGAGTTTGAGGATGCTTGATGTACAGTAGAGTCTCACTTATCCAACACTCGCTTATCCAACGTTCTGGATTATCCAATGCATTTTTGTAGCCAATGTTTTCAATATATCATGATATTTTGGTGCTAAATTCGTAAATACAGTAATTACTACATAGCATTACTGCATATTGAACTACTTTTTCTGTCAAATTTGTTGTCTAACATGATGTTTTGGTGCTTAATTTGTAAAATCATAACCTAATTTAATGTTTAATAGGCTTTTCCTTAATCTCTCCTTATTATCCAACATATTCGCTTATCCAACATTCTGCCGGCCCGTTTACGTTGGATAAGTGAGACTCTACTGTATATGCAGCCAATGTTGGGTTTTGGAGCCTGAAATTTAAAGGAGCTGTCCAAGGTGATAAGCCTACTTTGGCCTCATAGTTCGTATACAAGTTCCTTTAAGGCTCAGGTTAAGGTTCAGACTGAAACATGGAATGGGTTACTTGCTCCACTGACATTGGATCTACAAACCGCCATTGAACTTGCCTTTTGGCACAGTTTTTGAAAAAGGGCCATGGATGTTAATAGTTTGCTCATTCGCCCATCCCTATCTTGAAAAGCAGAAGATACAAAATAAAATTCTTATCTATATCCAGCTGGTAAAAGCTTTGATGCCTGGTCACTTGGAAGAAAATTCCATTTTGCTGCGGGCAAGCGCCAGGTTATACATCTGGTTTCTAATGCAGACAGATAATAGTAATAATCCCAACGTAAGACTGACTCCCCTCCCAAGTAAATGCTGCCAAATCTAATTGCCACACCAATCTTATCTAGCCCTGTCTTTAGATAGCTAATACATTGCCAATGTGAGGATACAAACTTGTGTTTTGGTCTCGTTGGAGAATTAGGCTCTCCTGCTTTCATAGAGCTGGCTCCTTTAATGGTTCTGCCTTCCAGGGATGCTATGATAGATCAGACTTACTTACTGTCTATTAGCATTGGCCAGAGTGCATTGTGCTAATAAAATGGGCCGTGTTTACTTCTATCAATTGATACGCTGCTTTTTAAAAAAATGCCATCCTTCGCACCCATTAGCTCTATGTTTTCTTTCCTGGATCATTTATCTCTGCCTTCTTCCTTCTTCCTGTTGTGTCAGGAAGAATTAGGGTGGTTGAAGCCAGGGTTCTTGTTTTCCTCCTGGATGGATTTTATTATTTCCAGCTGCACTCCTTTTAGAATGAGACCAGGAAAGAAAGTGATATATCACATTGATAGCAGGGGTTCTTTTTTATTTGTTTGCAAATTCTAGATTTGTTGAGCCGAAAGAAATCCATTCTACGAAAAGCAGATAGATATCTCACATTGCTTCCGTCTATCTGGAGGTGATGCAAAAGACATGCTACTGTGTTCCAAGTAAAAGAAGCATCAATTGGCTCATAAGATTCAAAGGATTTTAGGTCAATTACATGAAATACAAGCTGTTTTGGTGTGAAGTGTCAGCTTCAGTCACAAAATAGTGGCAAGAGGAGTATATATGGGTGCATTATTGCAGTGTTTTCTGACTGAAGATGTAATTTCACTTTTCTCTTTCTATGACTAAAGCTCGACCTATACTGCCATATAATACAGTTTGTAACTATACTATATGCCAGTGTAGATGGGTCCTAAGAAGGAGAATTAATGGCTATCATATTTTACTTGAGGAAAAAGCAAGATTAACATAAAGCAACAAATATCCCACCCCTTTTTCGAATGGACTGAGGATTGCAGGGTTGTTGTATGTCTTTCGGGCTGTGTGGCCATGTTCCAGAAGTATTCTCTCCTGACGTTTCGCCCACATCTATGGCAGGCATCCTCAGAGGTTGTGAGGTATGGATAAACTAAGTAAGGAAAGGAAAGCACCTGAATCCCATAATTCCCATCAGAGTCATCTTGAAACTCATTCTGAACCTGAATCCCATCGTCATGCACTTGCATCCCAGAATCCTCATCAGAGTCACACAAAGACTGAGTCACAACATTCTTTACTATTGACAGGAAAAATCCATCAATCCCACAGCAATGGGGTGATGGGGCTATTCTGCTTTTGTGCTGGCATGCAGAAGTGACACCAGGGAGCAGCACTTTACTCCTTCTGGTTTACGCCCTTCACTATTCCTCAGCTGTTTAATTTGTCATTTAAAGTAATATTTTTCTTATAAAAATAATGATTGCTAGAACTGTGATATTGCTTTAAAACAATAAAAAAATTATGGATCAGCGTAAGTTTTTAAAAGGTGGGTTACGAGAGTATATGGAACCATGGATTGGAGAATTGATGTTATTGCATTAATGGAGAGAGGCACAATATCAAGTGTGCTAATGTAGCCCCAATTGATGATTGTGTGACTGCCATGGAATAGCAGCTTTGTGCCATAAAATCCTCTTTCTCAGATTCTTTCATAGGTGGCAAATGTATATTAATTTGTAATAAGAAATTTACTATATTGTCAAAGGCTTTCACAGCCGAAATCACTTGGTTGTTGTGTGGTTTCTGGGCTGTACAGCCGTGTTCTAGCAGCATTTTCTCTGACGTTTCACCTGCATCTGTGGCTGGCATCTTCAGAGGATCAACCCTAAGAAATTTACTGTAGTAAAATGGAGGCATAAGGCATTTTATCATGACATATGAATCGTCATACTACTTAGATTGAGAGAATATAAAGTATATGTATTTCATTAATATTTCCAAACATGAATACGTCTCTAAATTGCTATGAAAATAAATTTGCAACAACACAGGAATGCAATATTATATTTTTTTATTCTGAATCTAGAATTAGAGTCAGTACATTTCTTCTGTATGTAAACTTTTATTACGGTCAATGACCAGCTCATATCAAGGGCACCCAGTCCCGTACATCCATATGAAATCCGAGAGGTTATATACTTCACAATTAATAAAACTCCTATAAAACTAAATCATTGACAAAATTTAAAGTCTAGGCTAAAAACTTCAATATTAATAAAAACCCTTTTAAAATTGAATCAATGACAAAATTTAAAATCTAGGCTAAAAACTTCAACATTAATAAAAACCATTATAAAATTGAATCCTTGACAAAATTTAAAATCTAGGCTGAAGATCATATACCATATACATTTCTTCTGATGCCTGCTCCACCCAAAATTGCTTCCAACTTTGACTCTATGAATTTTACTGTGAGCATTCACACCCTCCTTTATGTCACACATTTCGCATCCTTTTTAATCACAGTATTGCTCTTTCCTTGGTTGTGTGCATTTCTCAGTCCTTCCTAAGCAGTATTTTTGCAAATGTATCTAGGTCAGGTAGGGTTGGGTGACCCAAATTTCTCTTTTTAGCAGCACATGTTGCTTCTACCTGTTTCACAGATCCTTGAAGGGCTTTCAAGCCAGTGGGGAAACATGACCATTAAGCCTCTCCTTTTTGTATTTAAATCCATCCACATTGTTTCTGTCTTTGAAAGTGGTAGGGTGGCATTATTTCTTTTTTCTTCCCAATTTCTCCCTCTTTTATGAGCTGTGGGTCGAGTACACAATGTGGGGCTGTGGGGTTGCATGTTGTCTCCAGGGCAGTTTTGGTGGCTTTCAATCCCTCCAGGCTCCTTGGTTCAACCTCAGAAGGCTAGTATTTGAATTTCTGCTCCTGCAAGTCCCTAGGAAGGGAAACCTATATTTTAACTGGATTACAGAACCATTTGCAGACTTTGTAATATGATAAAATACCTGTTTTTCAAAACCAGAAGCAGACTTGCGGCAACTACCCAATTTTTGAATGTTTTTGTTGCTCTGGGGTAGTACTTTTGGAAGGAGGGAAGTTTCTGAATCTCTCCTGATTCAAAAAGACTATACAAGAATGAATGTATAAATTTGGGTATGAGTTCACTTCATATGTAAGTTGTGGGTACATTTAAGGCCAGAATAATAGATTTTGACATGATCCGTAGATAGGTTGAAGGGCATTTTTTGAAGATGGGACTTTGCTGACCTTGGCTGCCACCTCAGCATTAGTAAAGGGGAATTGGTTCATCTTTTAGGTTCTTGCAAATGGACTAAGCTCTCACCTTTTGACATCCCCTCAGAGAAGGGATTGACTCCTTTTTGGGTAAGAGTTAAGTAGAGTATTTATTTTGACCCATGGATAAGTGAACCCTTTTTTTGGTTGCTTTTTAAGACTTCTATACATATAATATAGTCTCTGAAAGAAGTAAATATATATTTTCAAGGGCAGCATTCCTGAATGAGGGAATGTGAAGTAATGATGTGAAATAGAAACATTTCTCAAAAGGAAAAATCTTTTAGACAATTTGTTTTTCAGGCTCTGAGAAGAGGATAAGATAGCGGGTTATGTTGACTTATGACATGCCAGGATAGTGAAGACCAAGTTGATGCAGGAGATTAAGGCCACCTGGAATCACATTTAGCTGCAGCATCATAGTTTTGACTCATGCTCAGTTTGTGATGTACTACGATTCCTAGATCAAGTGTTCTTCCCCCTCTAAGTGTCTGCCAATACTTCACTGGTTCTTCTGGTCATGTCAATGAAAAATGTTGGATTGGTTCTATGAAGCATGAAAAATATTGTGGGAAGCAAAACAGAGAAATAAGCCTTTGTTGAAAAAGTAGGAAGAAAAGGAGGGAATACAAATAAATTTGAAAACATGAGAATTTGAGTAGATTAATAGGTACCGCTCTGGCAGGAAGGTAACGGCATTCTATGAAGTCATGCCAGTGGCCACATGACCTTGGAGGTGTTTACGGACAACGTCGGCTCTTCAGCTTAGAAATGGAGATGAGCACCAACCCCCAGAATTGGACACGACTGGACTTAATGTCAGGGGAAACCTTTACCTACTTATGAAGAAATTTAATGCTGCACTGAGGTTGCCACTTTGTTCTTTGTGTCTCTAAACAACTCTAAAACTTGCACAATGCTGCCTATTTCTGACCGGAGTCGCAATCAGTTGCAATCTTAATGTCATTTCTTTTTCTATTCTGTCTTTTTCTCTTGCCATCCAGTTTTCTACTGGTTTTCTCCTGCTTGGTGCTCTCTGTCTTTTCTACTATTGATGACTATGAGGCGAGTTCTGAAGGTGCCCTCTATATTCTGGTAAGTAAAAGGTCGAGGCAGGATGGAAGTGCCACCCGGCCAACCTTTTTCAACAGGGATTTTAGGGTGTCCCTTTGGCCAAAGGGAAGGGAACCTACAGAGAGAGACCATATGTTATACTTGTGGTTCAGGAAATACCAACAATGTTCCATTATTATTGGTTCAGCACCATTGTAAGTTGCAAGTTCTTATTAACATCCCTATTAACATTGTCAATCAGACTTTGCAACAATATTGACAAAGACAACTTAAGCCAGTTCACCTACCTGAAGGACATGGCTCTCCCTCTGAACTGATGTTGTCCTTAGTGATAATACTTACCGTATATACTTGAGTATAAGCCTACCCGAATATAAGCCGAGGCACCTAATTTTACCACAAAAAAACTGGGAAAACTTTTACTCTGGTATAAGCCGAGAGTAGTAAATTTCAGAAATAAAAACAGATACCAATAAAATTACATGAATTGAAGCATCATTAGGTTAAATGTTTTTGAATATTTACATAAAGCCCAGGCTGTGGCGCAGGTGGGAGAGCAAGCCAGTGCAATTAACTGCAATGAATCACTCTGACCAGGAGGTCATGAGTTCGAGGTCCGCTCGGAGCCTATGTTTGTCTTGTCTTTGTTCTATGTTAAAAGGCATTGAATGTTTGCCTATATGTGTAATGTGATCCGCCCTGAGTCCCCTTCGGGGTGAGAAGGGCGGAATATAAATGCTGTAAATAAATAAATAAATAAATAAAGCTCTAATTTAAGGTAAGATTGTCCAACTCTGATTAAATCATTATTCTCATCTTCTTCAATGTAAATGTGCTTATGTATCCTTTTAATAATAATAGAGTAAAATAATACATGTAATAATAATAATAATAAATACAGGAAAATAATACATGTAATAAATACAGGAAAATAATAAATGTAATAATAATAATAATAATAATAATAATAATAATAATAATAATAATAATAGAGTAAAATAAATGTAATAGTAGCAACAATAACAGAGAAAAATAATAAATGTAATAATACCAATAATAATAGAGAAAAATAATAAATGTACCATATATTCTTGAGTATAAGCTGACCCAAATATAAGCCAACCAGGACCCTCACCCGAGTATAAGACAAGGGAGGCTTTTTCAGTCTTAAAAAAAGAGCTGAAAAACTAGGCTTATACTCAAGTATATACAGTAAATTCTGGCAGACCTACTCTGTCCACTTTTATAATAATAATAATAATAATAATAATAATAATAATAATAATAATTATTATTATTATTATTATTATTATTATTTATTTCTAGAACAACCTCTCTCCTTGAAGGGGCTCAGGGTGATTTACAGACATAAAACAAAAAGGCAAACATTCAGTGCCTCAAATGAGTACAAACACATCAAAATAATACAAGATAATGTATAACTAAGGAGCCCCCAGTGGTGCAGCGGATTAAACCGTTGAGCTGCTCAACTTGCTGACCGAAAGGTCAGCGATTCAAATACGGGGAGTGGGGTGAGCTCCCACTGTTAGTCCCAGCTTCTGCCAACCTAGCAGTTCGAAAACATGCAAATGTGAGGCCGAGGGGAGAAAGGAAAGGGCTTGAAGCTGTTAGGAATTGTGGGAGTTGAAGTCCAAAATCCCTGGAGGGCCAAAGTTTGCCCATGCCTGGTGTAGACCCATATAATGCAGTTCAGTGCAGTTCAAACTGCATGATCTGGGTTTTACACTCACTATATAATGCAGTTCCAAATTGCATTACAGACCCAGCCTGAGTATTATAAGTATCACTCTGCAATGAAATCTTTTCTACTCATTTTAATTCTTTTGGCTGTATCCTGGAGAATCCTGGAGCATTTGTTATTTGTAGTGGTACTTTGAATTTTCAGGAGAGAGACATCAGATCATTGAAATACAAATCCCAGCATTTCGTAGAACAAGCCACGAAACAGATACAGCAAACATGCCCTTAATTTTGGCAGCAAGTAAAACCAAAGCCAAATTCTCCTCTTCCACATTTTGCATCTTGACGCTTCTTTGCTCTGACACAAAACTCGCTAGTTTTGCTGCTTTTAACAGCTTGGCTTTCCTTCCTACTGATTATGCGTCTCCTGGTGACAAGCTGAAAGATAGCTGGGAAAATTCCTGCTGAGTCAGGCACTTTTGTGAGCCTCCCAGAATACATTGCGCTTCCGATTCTTCCCTTCCATAAGATTCAGAAGCAGTGAAAGGAAAGAAAATGCCCCAAAAAGCATGGTACTGCTTGCAGATTCACCTCCATAGCCAAAGGTTGAAAAGAAAGTACAGTCAGTCCACATTCACTGGGGTTGGGGAAACAGAATCCTTGGGAAAAGGGAAAAAATCATGAATAAAGAAATTGCTATTTTTTTTATGTGAGATAACACTTTTCTAGAAATTTCAGGCATTCCATCTTTCACTGGAAGCTGAACATAGAATTGCATTGGAGGACCTGGGTATTTCTATAGAGATGTTCTCTCTAGGTCCTTCATTGTGACCAGAAGTTGACCAGCAATTCACACTGGAAAACATCTAGATTCCTATAGAGACCATATGAATCAAATCCATGAATAATCAAATTGTCAAAAGTCAGTTTTACAAATCACCTATTAAATCTGTCTGGGGTCCACTGTGGAAATGCAATCTCTTGTTTAATGCCAGGAAATGAGTTATGCATCCACCACCAAGGCTGGGATGGGGAAAACATAGGCTGTGGCCAGCATGTAGCCCACAGGGCTTTTTTGGTACCATTAGAGCCTCTCCAGAAAACGGCAGCTATGAGCACTGCTGTCAATGTGATAGTGAATCTACTCTCAGGGTGCATTTACACTGTTGAATTTATGCCATTTGACACCACTTCAAGTGCCATGACTCAATCCTATGGAATTGTGGGATCCTGGGATTTGTAGTTTGGCAAGTAGATCAATAGGTACCGCTCTGGTGGAAAGGTAACGGCGCTCCATGCAGTCATGCTGGCCACATGACCTTGGAGGTGTCTACAGACAATGCTGACTCTTCGGCTTAGAAATGGAGATGAGCACCAACCCCCAGAGTCGGACACGACTGGACTTAATGTTGGGGGAAACCTTTACCTTCACTTTTAAGGCACCAGCACTCTTTGGCAGAGAAGGCTCAAGACCTTGTATAGCTACAACTCTCAGGATTCCATATCACTGAGCCATAGCAGTTAAAGTGGTGTCAAACTGCATTAATTTGATAGTGAAGATGTATTGATTTGCTTTAATGGAGCTGTCCAGAGTACTGAACCTCTTTGGGAATAGGGTTCAGCACCTTGGATACAGTAACTTGAATGAAATAAAAGCCATCTGCCACAAGGAATCAGTCTACCCACTGAACACTGAACAGCTGACATTTTATTTATGAAGATTATGTTTGTTCCTGTCAGTTCAGACATACCCATTCCTTCTCAGCAGGACTGAAATAGACTTTCCCCCCTCATTCACAATGACCAAGAACTCTCTAATGTTTTCAGCTCATCTAGTGTTAGAGATTCCTCTTCTTCAGAAGAGGAAGGGGAGCAGGAAAGTGTCCATGAATCTGAGGGTGAGTTGGAATCTGAGGAGATTTTGCAAGTACCCACTTTTCAGGAGAGGCAAAAGGAAACAGAGCAGAGATGTCATTCAGCTAGGATAGCTGCCAGAAATGCAGCTGAATAATTAGGAACTGCCCTAGCAGCTGTGAGGGGACTCAGGGCTATAAAGCAGAAGCAGGTGCAGCCAGTTCTTGCTGGTAACAAACTGACTCTTCGCTCCCCTTGTGCCTGCTTCAAGTCTGCATCTGGGAACCTGCTCCTAAGGATTTATTGCTGTTTCTTTGTCTGAAGAAAGACTGCTATTTAATTTAGGAATTTATCAGAGACTAAGAACTGTGCTTGCCCTAAGACTTCCTTGCTTCATTTTGCATTATTCCACTGAGTGTGCTGTACTTTATGTTTTGCTGAAGTAAAGCAGTTTTATTTACTTACCACAGTTTTTAAGGCTGTTCTTGAAAGACAAAACAGGACATATAGATACATTATATCCAGGTAGGAAATTACATGGAGGCCTGTTCTCCTGTCTGGGCACCTAAGCTTCCCAATTCAGGACCAATGATGGTGTTGTCTAGTAAGCAGATTCATATCATCACTTCCCTTAAGTACTGGAATTTCTGGAAACATATGCAGGAAGAATGAACACATGGTTTTATAATATTTTTTGCTATTTATTTAAGTAAACAGATTGGTATTACAAGGTTGCAAAAAAAAGCCTAACAAAATCATGTTCTGGGTCAAAATAATGGATACACAACTGATCCTGCCAGATTGTCCTCCTTGTACTGATTGCCATGTTGGATTTATTCCGCTCTCTCCATTGCAGGAAATAGTCACCATTGTGGTCTTCGGTGTGGAGTATTTTGTCAGAATCTGGGCTGCTGGTTGCTGCTGCCGGTATCGGGGCTGGAGGGGAAGGTTAAAATTTGCCCGCAAACCCTTTTGCGTCATCGGTAAGAACTGCCTTGCTGCTAAACTAAGTTGTCAGTTGTCAGTTGCAATGGATCTTGGATCTGCCTGTGTCAACCTTCAGGAGGGCATTTAACAGTCACTTATGGACCCACTGCGAAAACTCTACTCTTGGAAGACAATCATATTCAGTCATGACTGATTGCCTATGATGATATGATATCATAACCATTAACAAAACAAAACCATTAACAAAAATGCCAAAACAAGGCATTTCACCCAAAACAATTTCCTTTATCAGTGAGCTCACCAGTCAAGAGTGTAAAGTGCTTGGCTAGTGTTAGGGCTTCAAAAGTGGAGAAATCAGAGTTATGATTGTGGCACAAGTAAGATCCCAGATCCAAAGTTTCCAATCTTTGATGCTGTTGTTTCACTCTTGAGTGTGTGCAAAGTGCCTTTGTATATCAGAGCATAAGAAAAATTAAACTTTTTTGACTTTTGGTCTTCAGTAAGTAGGGTAATGTTCATCATCAGGTTGCAGCTTTCCAGCAGGTCTACCCAATCAATTTTAAATCATGAATTCTATTACTATTGTATTTTAATCTTTGTACCATGTATTTTAATATATGTATTTTACAATAATGTTTTTAATATATGCATTATATTGTATCTGTTTTATGATGATGTGTTGTGCCCTGCCTTGAGCTGCAAAGAGAGGTGGGTAACAAATAATATTAATGTTGTTGTTGAAGGTGGGCTGCAATATATCCATACAGTTATTTTGCAAATCATAAAATTACGAAGTATGCTTGGCTGAAAAGATAGATTCCAGGGCTGAATAATATGTATTTATTTGATTTATATTCTGTTTTTTCCTGAGTGGGACTCAAACAGTCTAACAATATAGAGAAGGTAATAATAATAATAATAATAATAATAATAATAATAATAATAATAATAAAAAACAAAACAAAAAACAACAGGAAAAACTCAGCCGCTATCAGGACCTCAAGATTGAACTTCAAAGACTCTGGCAGAAACCAGTGCAGGTGGTCCCGGTGGTGATGGGCACATTGGGTGCCGTGCCAAAAGATCTCAGCCGGCATTTGGAAACAATAGACATTGACAAAATTACGATCTGCCAACTGCAAAAGGCCACCCTGCTGGGATCTGCGCGCATCATCCGAAAATACTCACACAGTACTAGACACTTGGGAAGTGTTCGACTTGTGATTTTGTGATATGAAATCCAGCATATCTATCTTGTTTGCTATGTCATAATAAAATAATAATAATAATACAAACTTTATTTAGGTTCTGCCCTATGTCCCTGAAGGGACTCAGGGCAAATTCCAACAAACAATGGCATACATTCAGTACCTTAAAAAAAACAGATAAATATTGGCATAAAATCCCAACAAGATCCCACATATGAATACAGCGTTAAAAACCTAACATCAAATTCAATCTAATATCAGTGAATTGCAACAGGCCTGCATATTTTGTAAAGGAGACATTCCAAGATCTATTGTTTAATATTATTTTTGCATAAAGTCTGCCACCCTATTATTCTTATCTGAAATGAATGATGCCTTCAACTTTTAGCTGAAGGATCTCATAGAATCATACCGGAAGACCTATTGATGCCTAGATAAGTGTTCTTTCAAGGTCCCCAATGTGATTCTGTGATCTTATTCCTTCAGAATTTCCCGCTGAACTTCCAGCAGAAGTTTTATTTATTTCCAACATTTATATCCCACCCTTAGGTGACCATATAATCACGCAGGAGACCTAGAAAAACATTTACAACAATAACTATCATTTCTGCCTGTACACAAGACTCGAGGTGGGTTACAACATCACTTTGGGCACTGCTAGCTCATCCAGGGTGATTCTATGATATTCAAAACTCTTTGTAAATCACTGCAACCATGTTCAATGAGCTGGTGTAATAAGCAGGCTTACTGTGTATTGAAACATAACATCTAAAAGTTAAAAGGCATTCCATGATACACTCTCTTAAAACTCTGGTTTTAAAACATTAAAAATTAAAGCAAATTAAGACACTTAAAGCGCACATTACTTACTAAAAACAGCACAAGTTTGAAGATTTGAAAAAAATGGTGGGTTATGTTAATGGTTATTTTGTAATTATTTCTCTTGTGGTCTCGAAAAACCTGAACACAATCTTCCTTGGCGATAGTAGGTTAGTATTTTTTGAACTGCATTCAGGGATGAGAAGAGAACCATTTCATAGATCCTCAGGCTCTTTCTGGAACATATCTTAGTTGTTTGAATGTTTAGCATTTTATATAAGGGTCCAACTTTATTATGCCATTGCATATAATGGAACTTGAGTATCCACAGATTTTGGTATCCACGGGGTGGGGGCTGGATATTGAGGGCTTCTGCCCAATAGCCAAAAACTGCAGCCTCAACTTGGTCATCAGTGTATCCCAGGTTGAGCTGATTTGCAAACAAGAGATAAACAAGAGGGAGCATTTTGCAGTGGTCCTCAAAGGAAAGCCAGGGATGTCTGAAGGTGGAATCATTCTTCTCTTGGTGACCCTGCTTCTTTTCCATCCCAACAGACATCATGGTGTTAATTGCCTCCATTGCCGTATTGGCCGCTGGGTCCCAGGGGAATGTCTTTGCCACGTCCGCACTCAGGAGTTTGCGGTTTCTGCAGATCTTGCGGATGATACGGATGGACCGGAGGGGAGGCACTTGGAAGCTGTTAGGATCAGTAGTGTATGCCCATAGCAAGGTGAGCATCTGGGAATAGGCTCATATTATCTCGCCTAAGTCAGTTTTTGGGAGACCAAAGACTTGACTCCACTAGCCCAAAAATTCAGACTCACCACAAATTCACTGGTGGTAGTCTTCATGATGACAGCAACTTTGTGTGATTATTCTGTTTGTGTGTGTGTGGCTTTAATCTAATTTTGCTCAGAATTACAATGGACTAAATACTCCAGAGTTTGTTTGAAGGGATGAGCGTTGGAAACAGAGAATGGGATGGCTTGTCCCAATGTTGCTGCTGCCAAAAATCCCTGCCGGCAACAGAGCACCACCTAAGCATCTGGCTATATTGTCTACCAATGTCAGAATAAGGTGCTCAAGTGATCACCAAGAAGGAGATGAGATTGGCTCTCTTCTTGTTGTTGGTCATACAGGGGCCTCAGTTTAGCACCAGCAAATTGAACAACAATGATGGAACTGGCTAAGAATGTTGTGGTGACATGAAGGACAAGGCGACAGAATTACAGGGGCTGGGCTGTGGCGCAGACTGTTGAGCAGCTGCAATAAATCACTCTGACCATGAGGCCATGAGTTCGAGGCCAGCCCGTGGCAGGGTGAGCACCCGTCAATTAAAAATAAAAAAATAGCCCCTGCTCGTTGCTGACCTAGCAACCCGAAAGATAGTTGCATCTATCAAGTAGGAAATAAGGTACCACTTATAAAAAAGTGGGGAGGCAAGTTTAACTAATTTACGACCTGGAATGAGGAAGTGCCGTCAAAATAGATGATGAAGCAGCTGCTCCCCCCTGTGGCCAGAATCAAACATCCCCTCAGGAGAAGGTTAAATTGCCTCTGCGTCTGTCTGTCTCGGTCTCTGTTTGATGTGTTCATGGGCATTGAATGTTTGCCCTATGTGTGTACAATGTGATCTGCCCTGAGTCCCCTTCGGGGTGAGAAGGGCAGAATATAAATACTGTAAATAAATAAATAAATAAATACAGTGGACTGAACTGACTAAGGGTGCATCCTCACTGTAGAAATAATGTAGTTTGTCAACACATTTACTATCATGTTTAAATGCTGCTGAATCATGAGATTTGTTGTTTTACAGGTCTTTAGCCTTCTCTGCTTGAGAGTGCTGGTGTCTCACTAAACTGCAACTCCCATGGTTCCATAGTGTTGAGCCATGGAAGTTAAAGTGGTGTCAAACTGCATTAATTCTACAGTGTAAATGCACCCTAAGATAACCAGGGATTGCAATGGCTGCAATCATTGGGAAATGTGAATTGCAGGGTGTTAAGAGGGGGAAAACTGCAGAAATGAGTGCATTTCACTATGTCAAATGTTGCAAGGGGGAATTCTCTTGTTCACAGTTCCAGTGAGCCATATCCCTCTTTTGCCATGGTATCCTGTTCTGTTCTTTCTTTTAATCATAACAGTGAGTCAGCAATCTGTGACCTCTGAGAAGACTCAATCCTCAACGGACTGGAGTTTTTGTTTATTTGCCTGTTTTGATCACTTAAACATTCATAAGGGTTGCCAGTTCACCTTAACTTAGGATGGGTGGAATTGGCAGAGGAGAGGACATCTGAAAAACCTTCCTAACAGATGCTTATAAAATACTGCCAGATGGAAGGTTTTTTTTGGAAATAGAAATTTTATCTCAGCTTTCCCATCATCCCCAGCAAGCATGACAATTAAGAGGAGCTATTATCTAGCACACCTATTATCAAAGCTGCCTTCTTTTTACCCCCAAATAGTAATGGAATTGTGGAATTGAATTGTCTCTAAGAGTAAGCCTGGACAGTAAGTATTTGGATTTTGGAAAAATGAATTAGTAGATTTTACTCTGTATGAGACATTTCTCTGATAAATATATGGAATAACTAGCAGATGCAGATACCGTCTGCAGCAAAAATACTGCAGTATTTTCTTAGCAGGGTTCCTCCTATCCAGGTTTTCAGCAAGAAGAGAATTCCATTGTTGGAAAATTCACTGGTAAACTTCAGGTCTCAATCATAGGATGTAGTGCCTATATATTATTTTTAAAAAATAATAGTACCAAACTCAGGATGGGCAAAATTTGACCTCATATTGCTGAGTTCAGAGTTTTCATATTTTCCATTTTGAGCTCTTTTGAAAGAAAGTTGGATTCTTTCAGAAGAAAGAACAGAAGTGCATGAGCCAGACATGATATTAAGAGGTGATGGGAAAAGGAAGCACAACTGACCTTCTTGGACTATAATTTCCAGAATCCCCACAGCCAGAATTATTTCCCCAAAGTTTATATCCTCAGAAATCAAATTCTCTGTTGTTGAACTTTTTCAGCTTTTTGCTTCTTAAATTTCTGTACTTGCTTCCACATATACAGGGTGTCTGAAAAAGAACTCCCTAGTTTTAATGTAAAACACATTAAAACTAGGGAGTTCTTTTTCAAACACCCTGTATTCTGCTTGTGCTTTGTGGAAAATCCATTGCATTGAAGAGGGTGGTGGTGAAAGATACTACTCTGCTTTTCTGTCTTGAACTGTGCTTTTGTAAGCTATCCTGAAACTGTTATATGGGATAGGATATGAATGTTTTTAAAAGTATTTTGCTCACTAAATAAACTGTTTTTCAGGAGCTGATCACTGCCTGGTACATTGGTTTCCTTTGCCTCATCTTAGCCTCTTTCCTGGTCTACTTGGCTGAGAAGGGCGAAAACGAGCACTTTGACACCTATGCAGATGCCTTGTGGTGGGGCCTGGTGAGTAGACAAGCCTCCTTTTCCATCATAGTGAAGTCTTGGTGACCCCTGGTAACCACTCACAAAACAAACCTGTTTCTTAGTCCCTCCTAACACAAATTTATTTATTTATTTATTTACAGTATTTATATTCCGCCCTTCTCACCCCGAAGGGGACTCAGGGCGGATTACAACGAACACATATATGGCAAACATTCAATGCCAACAGACAAACAACATAAATAGACAGACACAGAGACATTTAACATTTTTTTTCCAACTTCACGATTCCAGCTGTTGCTTCACTGTCCACTAGTGGCTGTACTTCCTCATTCCTTTCCTCGTGTTTTGCTGGCAGTTTTTATGATGTTGTAAATTAGTTAAATTAGCCTCCCGCATAAAGCATACCTAAATTTCTCTACTTGACAGATGCAACTGTCTTTCGGGGCTGCATAGGTCAACAGCAAGCTGGGCTATTTAATGATCGGGGGCTTAACCCGACCCGGGCTTCGAACTCATGACTTCTCAGTCAGCAGTGATTTATTGCAGCTGGTTACTAGCCAGCTTTGCCACAGCCCATTAAATGGGTTTAATTTCTTCTTCCTTGTTCTCATTCTCCTATCTCTTGCAATCTTTTCTAGGTCTTTCTTGCTCTTCACTGGGTTGTACTTGACACCTTATTCACATCCTAAACCAGTGGAATCTGGTGACTTCCATGCTAGTGAATCTGTTGTGTGTGTTGGTGTGAATTTTATAGGAGTTCTTTGGAGTGCTGAACCTTTGTTGTCAATACATTCAGACACCTAGGATAGCTCTTTCAAAGTTTGGGTAAAACCCTGGGATAATTTACTGTCCAACTGACTCAGAAGCCATCAGCTGACTTGTCTTCTTTCCTCCTCCAGAATTGATTCTTTATATAGCAGTGGATGAACTCTAAACTTTACCAAGATTGTGGTCCTCGGGGCAGGCTTTAATCCTTTATCTTTGCCATAGATTGAGCCTGAAGTAAATTCCTCCTTCCATCCTAGGGATAAGAACCTGTATCTTCTCACTTAGTGATTCCTAACCATGGATACTCAGATTTTTTTTATACTATGGCTGCATCTACACTGTAGAATTAACGCAAATTGATTCTAATAGAGCTGAGCTACCATAGCTCATGGTTATGAAATTATGGGAGTTGGTATTTTAAGAGGCATCAGCACTCATTTGCAGGGAAGGCTGAAGACCTTGTAAAACTACATCTCGATCCCATAGTATTGGGCCATAGCAGTTAAAGTGGTATCAGACTACATTAATTGTACACACTGGACAATTCCCAGAATCTTTGATAAATGGCAATGGCTACTGGGAGGCCCAGTGGTGACCAAAAGGTTGGCGGTTTGAATCAGGGTAGCAGGGTGAGCTTCAGCTGTTAGCCCTAGCTTCTGCCAACCTAGCAGTTTGAAAACATGCAAATGTGAGTTGATCAATAGGAACCACTTCACCAGGAAGGTAATGGCGCTGCAAAGATCGAACTGCAAAGGCTGTGGCAAAAACCAGTACAGGTGGTCCCGGTGGTAATCGGCACACTGGGTGCCTTGCCAAAAGATCTCAGCCGGCATTTGGAAACAATAAACATTGACAAAATTATGATCTGTCAACTGCAAAAGGCCACCTTACTGGGATCTGCGCGCATCATCTGAAAATACATCACACAGTCCTAAACACTTGGGAAGTGTTCGACTTGTGATTTTGTGATACGAAGTCCAGCATATCTATCTTGTTTGCTGTGTCATAATAAAATCATAATAATAATTTTATTTCTTACCCGTCTCTCACAGAACAATGATTAAAATATAGTGGACAGAAGATACGAGTTTTAAATTTGTGATTAAAATTGGCTGGGTAGACCTGCTGGAAGAGATACGTTTTAAAGATGTGTTTTAAATTCTGACAGCTCACTTAGCTGTGGGATTTTTTCCACAAAATTGGGGCAGCTGATATAAAGGTCCTCTGGGTGATGGCAAGCACCTCTGTTTCATCTGGATTAAGTTTCAATTTGTTTTTCCTCATCCAGCTCATCACCTCTTCCAGACATTCATTCAGAGGAGATACACTATACTTAACTGAGGATGTTTTTGAAAGCATTGTTGTTCCCTTTTCACAGGCTGGTGTGTAGGTTGCTGTTCATACAAATCTTGTGTTTAAAATAGTGGCACTCAGGTTTTCCTGGATGCCACCAGCTTTGGTTTCTTGGCAAAGGTCCCATGTTCAGTTTCAAATTAAAGTCAATATACACCTTGATAATGGTATGGGATCGGAGACAGCTTGAGATCAGTGTCTCTTGAATTCCAGCTCCAAACAATGAAACTCTTGTGGGATTTTAGACTAGGAAAGAAGAGTATGACTGGAAATGGATAATCAGATTTTGTGACCCCATTCAGTTTTACCTCCTGCCAGAGATACCACCACGGAAGTGGCCCCAAAAATGCAAGATGTGGCCTTTGGTGATTATTCTTCAGTTGCTGGCTTCAACATGTGTTTGCGGTTTAATTATTTATAATTTCACTTCTTAATGCATTGCTTAATGCACAGTGAGTGCATTTTGTAAAATTAATGAGGTCTGGGTAACAGAAGTGCACGCTACCGGCAAATCTTTGTGCATAACCAAGGAAGGGTTGTGTTTTTTTTGTTCAGCTCTTGTCTATCTCTGTGTGGATTATTGGATTAAGAGAATAACAAAAGGGGCAATTAATGAGATTCTCCGGCCAAATGAGCAGCCTCATTTTTGGTTCTTCTTCCTTCCCTCCCCCAGTCGTTCAGGCAAGCTTATTAAGCATTTGTGACGAATGGTGTGGAGAAGCCAGAGACGGATCAAATGGTTAATCACTAATCAGTACAAAGAGACATACTTCAAAGTATGAATTTTGTAATAAAATTTCAAATATTTGTGCATAATGTGTTCGACAATACATTAAAATTTCAAATGTGAATTATTTTTTTAAATGATTACTTTTTTTGATATGTGTTTTAGCTCCTGTACTAAGCTTGATATTATCTGGAAGAGCTGCTTCTGATGATATCTCTTTTCCCTCAGATTACACTGACCACTATTGGCTATGGGGACAAATATCCACAGACATGGAACGGACGCCTCCTTGCAGCCACGTTTACCCTGATTGGCGTGTCCTTTTTTGCCCTCCCTGCTGTAAGTAGGAACATGACAAGCTCAATGTTTATAGGGGAGGAGCGGGAATCAAGGCTATGTCAAGCTTAGTGGTGAAAATAGCTATACATGTATTTTAAAAAATAATGCCCAGAATTCATTAAAGTAATTATGAATGCATAATTTAAGAGACCCAATGCATTCACTAACTTGGGAGCCCCGGTGGCGAAGTGTGTTAAAGCACTGAACTGCTGAACTTGCCGACCGAAAGGTCGCAGGTTCAAATCCCAGGAGCGGGGTGAGCGCCTGCTGTTAGCTCCAGCTTCTGCCAACCTAGCAGTTCGAAAACATGCCAATGTGAGTAGATCAATAAGTACTGCTCCAGCGGGAAAGTAACAGTGCTCCATGCAATCATGCTGGCCACATGACCTTGGAGGTGTCTATGGACAACGCCGGCTCTTCAGCTTAGAAATGGAGATGAGCACCAACCCCCAGAGTCAGACATGACTGGACTTAATGTCAGGGGAAACCTTTGGGAATAGATAGGGCCTCAAAAGTCTCCTAATTCTCACTTACCAGGTAGCAGCCAACGAAAATGACAGAGGTCTGTTCCCCTGTGGATTGAGAAGCAATTGACTGACATTTCTATACAGTCACTAGAATAATCCTTGGTGCAAGAAAGAATTACAAAATGAATCTTGTATCTAATTATTTCAACAGGGAATGAAAATATTGTTCAGATGCTTTCTAGGCTCCATTTACACTGCCATATAATGCAGTTTGAAACTGAATTAAATGACAATGGAGATGGAGCCCTAGTCAACAAGGAAGCAGACCCCTGTTGTTAACAGCAGCCACTTTTCATCAAGAGAGGATGGGACTGTTGGGCTTTGAGATGCTTCTTAGCTATACAACTAAGGTGGCTGCTTACTTAATTAGTAGGTGATACTGAATCTATGGGGCTGCTTACACAGTTCCCAAAACTCTGTACCTTTCTCTATCCTGGTAGAAACACATGATATATGACCATTCTAATAGCATCCTTAAGGCTTTAAGGCTATGTTTCGCCAGCATTGTATCTGAAAAATCCTGCAAATCTCTTGAGAAGACAGGTGGTCAAATGTCAGCATTCTGGAAGAAGCAAAGTCCACCAGCACTGAAGTGATGATCCCCTGCCATCAACTCTGCTGTACTGACCACGTTGTCCAAAGGCCCAATCATTTCTCCAAAAGCAGTTACTATACTCTCAACTCAAGAATGGAAAATTGAATGTTAGTGGACAGGAAAAGAGATGTAAAGATGGGCTTAACACTAACTTTAAAAACTGTGGCATAGGCATTGAGAACCGGGAAGCCTTGGCCCTTGAGCGCTCTAGCTGGAGATCAGCTGTGACCAGCAGTGCTGTGGAAGTCGAAGAGGCATGAATGGAGGGCGAAAGGGAGAAACATGCCAAGAGAAAAGTGCATTAAGCTAACCCTGACCAGGACTGCCTTCCATCTGGAAATGTATGTCTTCACTGCAAAAGATCAAACAGAACAAGAATAGGCCGCTACAGTCACCTACGGACCCACCACCAAGACCGTACACTTGGAAAGCAATCATACTCAGACACAAGGGATCACAAATGATGATGATTTTTCACAGTTTCTTGCTCTGCTGTATCCAGCAGAACTACAGCTGTCTGTCAACCTTTAACTGCCATGGATCAATGTTAAAAAACCCTGGGATTTGTCATTTGCTGTGGCACCAAAAGCTCTCCGACAGAGAAGGCTAAATATCTCACAAAACTAAAAATCCCAGAATTCTATAGCATTGAGCCATGGCAGGCAAAGTGGGGCCAAGCAGTTATAATATTGCAGTATGGCTGCATCCCAAGTGAGCTGGACATGTTACAACCTTTGAGCCAGATAAGAAGACGACATGGGAGTTTGGCACCACTCCTCTGGACACATTTTGCTAAGAAAACCCTATATAAGGGTTTGCTGAAAGTCAGAGAGCAAAGCACACAAGAATAACAAATCTAGATACACCTTGGCCTTTTCTACACTGTCCTTATATCCTAGGATCTGATCTGCTTTGAACTATGAGTCTCCACTGCCAGATAATTGGGATAAACAGATAATCTGGGATCAGATCCTGGGATATATAGTGTAGAGGGACCCTTGTTAGCAAGAGAACACTTTCCCTTATTTTCACCTACATTTGTAAAAATGAGAAATTTTCCGAGTCATAAGAAGCAGTGGGTAACAAGTACGTTGTTGTTGTTGTTGTTGTTGTTGTTGTTGTTGTTGTTGTTGTTGTTGTTGTTGTTGTTGTTGTTGTTGTTAGAGAGAGATTCAGTTGATAGTATTGACTAGAAATTCCTTTTTCTTTTTTGCAGGGTATCCTAGGTTCTGGATTTGCCCTGAAGGTTCAAGAGCAACATCGTCAAAAACATTTTGAGAAAAGGAGGAATCCTGCAGCAGGCCTGATTCAGGTGAGAAGCTGGACTTAGAGCATGAAGCAGTGAATATCAAGATGGCTCTGAAGGAAAATTCCCTACAACAAAATGGTTGAGTGGATTCAGTAGGGGAGATAGTTAAATATTCTCTAGTGTCAAAAGATGTGTGATCAGTAACAGGAGTGGGAAGCGTATGTCCATCTGCATTTTGTTGGATTGCAGCTGTCCTCAAGCCATAGCCAGTACTGCAAACTGGCTATGGTTGTGTTCCAACAACATCTGGGCTGTGAGGCATTTACATTCTCTGTTTTGTATCAAACAAAATTCTTCGAAGTACCTTTTGATAGAAAAGAAAGGAAAGAGTCTGAGCTTGGTAGAGTTTGGAAACTGGCTTTTGTTTTTGGACTACATGTACCAGAGATGCTGCTGCCTGCAGGATTCTGTGAGACGGAATCTAAAAGAACGTTTCCAAACTTCTCTGTACTCTGCTCCAGTAAACAAAAACTTAAAAATCATTCAGTATCTTTTTGAGATTGACATATCCCATTCTTAAACAAAAAAACCCTATTTTGAGTCTCCTCTGGGAGAGATAAAGCGGGGTATAAATAATAATAATAATGATAATGATCATGACCATGACCATGATATTAATAATAATAATTTTGGCTGTATTTACTTGCTTTCCTTCTTACTCCACTTCTCTTGTGAATATCATAATCACTCTTTGTTCTAGTCCAAATTTTAAAAGCATTATCCCAAGGTGCTGGATTTATTTTGGCTTTAATTTTAGCACCTTTGGTAGCTCAATTAAAGTTTAAACTAAGACCTGGAATGGATCCAGCACTCAGTCAAGTGAAAACCACAACTGCCACAGATGGATATGAGAGTCTTGCTTCTTATTTACATTCTTGCAATAGTTGGAAGTGATTCTTGCTTTTTCTAGTCTTTGACTATTGGTTTATCATAATAAAATGAATATTGTGGAGATGTCTGGTTGTTCCTTGGCTGTTGGTCTGCTTGTAGAGAGTGAGTGAAAGAAGGAGAGTGCACATACTTCATTGTCATAAGAGGTACTGACGATTGCCAACTTGGATGGCTTGAAAAGATGATTGGGAAGGTTCATGGAGGATTAAGGTAATTCGTTATTTACCCATCAGAATGGCTCTGTATTTGCCTCCAATAACAGAGGCAGGGTGAATCTCTATATCAGTGGGCAGGCAGTGTGAAATGGAGGGTGCAATTGTACTGAAACCTTATTGATGGGCACCTCAGAGGCAATGAGCTGCTGTGATCTACTGTAGCTTTTCTAACATTGTCATACACACAATGACACATATATGGATCAACACAGTTGACTGCATTTATCCAGTCTTTGTGTATGTGTGTGTGGTGAGGTATCTGTGAGAACTGTCATGTAGCTGGATGTGCATAGATGTTGCACTACACACCTTCTTCTTTCTGCTCAGCTAACTAGACCACTGTGTTGTCAAAGGCTTTCACGGCTGTGATCACAGGGTTGTTGTTCCTAAGCAAGGAATGTTTATATATATATATCTGTGGGAAGTCCAGGGTGAGGGAATAACTCTTGCCAGTGTGAATGTTCCAGTTAACCATCCTAATTTGCAGATGTAGCCATTCAATGCAAATTAGGATGATTAACTGGAACATTCACACTGGCAAGAGTTCTTCCCTCACCCTGGACTTCCCACAGATATATATAAACATTCCTTGCTTAGTTTTTCCATACCTCACAACCTCTGAGGATGCCTGCCATAGAGGTGGGTGAAACGCCAGGAGAGAATACTTCTAGAATACAGCCCGGAAAACATACAACAACCCAACTAGACCACTTCTTTAGATTTCCTGGAGCCCATCATTGACTTCCCTTCACCTCTTTATAGCAGGCATGGGCAAACTTGAACTCTCCAGGTGTTTTGGACCTCAACTCCAATCATTCTTAATGGGCATTAGGCTGTTAGGAATTGTGGGAGTTGAAATCCAAAACACCTGGAGGGCCAAAGTTTGCCCGTGCCTGCTTTATAGGGATATCTCATCCGATTATGGGAGGTGCTTGCATTTGGAGGAAACAAAATGCCAGTTGGCCCTGCATCCTGTGAATAAAAGGAGCAAAGAGTACTGGATGTTTTGACGGCCTTTTGTGCAGCTTTCAGTTTGGGGAGATGCATGCATTTTCCCCAGAAAGGCACAGTCTGCATGCATTGCTGAAGACAAGCATCATACTAACTTGCTGCACCTTCCTCTGCTTTGGTCCTCCTCCCCTTGAGGCTAAAAATATTGCCCTGTGATGCTTTCCTGCTGGCACTATTACACTTTGGGGACTCTGTGGAGGTGATGGTTTATCCTCCCCCAGTGGACCTCTTCCTTCTGCACTCCAAGCCAGAACCCAGAGTTTCATTTGTTTTCTGAGGAGGAAGTGGAAGCCAGCAAATAAATCCCCCTGATTGAGCTGGCTGTGTGCTTCAGAGTTTAAAAAAGGAAAGGAAGGGGAAAGCAATCCTAAGGCTATTTATGCTGTGAATCCACAAATAACAAAAATTGCTAGGCCCAGAAATAGCTGCATTTGCAGTTCAGTGATATATTTTTAATTTGCTAATCTAGCTGCGTTTTACCCTTGTCCATTGGGTTCTCTCATTTGCTTCCCAACCCTTTTGGTTGGGAAAGGCTGTTAGGTGAGGAAGGATGGTTTCAAGATCAGATGGACCTGGTCTGCTTTTAGAAGCTAAGCATGGTCAGGCCTGGTTAGTACTTGTATGGGAGACCACCATATGGTAGGTTGAGGAAAGAATCTTGCACGAAACCCTGGAGTTGCATGTTGGGAGTGCAAGTTTAGATGGACCTTGACTCAAGTCATTAGTTACTCACAGTGGAGGCTGCAGTCAAGAAATCAGGAGAAGACTAGGGCAACTTCTACATGGCTATATAACCCAGATTATCAATGCAGATAATCCATATTATCTGCTTTAAACTGAATTATAGGAATCTACACTGCCATATAAACCACTTCAAAGCAGATAATCTGGATTTTAGATGGCAGTCTTGAGCTGAATTGGAAGACTTAAGCGATTCATAGAGATGTATCATCTGTTGGAATTAGCTAAGTCCTCCAGGGGAATTCTGTGGTAGGTTCTGGGGAAAATATATCATGGAAATGCTTGTAAAATCTAGCAAAATCCTAGGGAGTCCATTTTGGACTGGATATATGGGTTCAACAGTTATGGGGATCTGACTGTATTTAGTGGCTAAATGCTCTGCAGGGAGAAAGTGAAACTCCCAAATAGAGTTGCTGGGGTCGGGGATGCAGGACCCCCTAAAAGTGGGAAAAACACACATTAAAAAACAAACAGATCATTTTCCCACCTCTGAGAATACCTCTCTAAGAATTTCTAGGTCCTCCGGTGTGATTGTATGGTTAACTCCAATTAGTACAATTGCACTGGAGAACTGAGGGATTCCTAGAAAGAGCATTTTAATCCATCTGCGAATAATCAAATCTGCAAATAAGGAGAGCCAACTGTGTACAACAAATGCTATGAACCTTGCCAGTTTCTTTTCTTTTCTTGTTATCTGCAGCCACTTACTGAATCCTTGATTATGCAAACTAAGGAATTCAAATATTGAAACCTTTCTTTCCCTGGTTATTGGAACATGTTAAGAATAATAATAATAATAAAAAACAACCCCCAATTCACAGCCACTTTCATTTACAGGCTGCTTGGAGGTTTTATGCCACCAACCTCAGCCGCACGGATCTGCATTCCACTTGGAATTACTACGAGAGAACGGTCACTGTTCCGATGTACAGGTAAATGCTTTACTTTCCCCTTTGCTCTTCTTCTGTGGAGAGCCAGCAGCATCAAACCTATTTTGTTATTATTACCTTAAAGCAAACAGTCTGCTTTCATTGCTTTTAAAGCCCGCCAGAAAGATTATGTTGTTTTATTTTGCAAGTTTTCTTTTTTTTCAATTATGTCTAATTTCCTCATTGTTTTTATGTCTATTAATTTTTGTAATTATGTCTATTAATTTTTGTTCACCCTTTTCTCGTATGTGTTTGTGCTTTTGTGTGTGTCTTGCCTTTTCCATTTTTATTTTTATTTCCCTGCTCCTGTTATCGGTGGTATTGTTATATCACAGTTGGTGCCACATTGTCTGAAGACCACATCCTGGAGAGCAGTCCCTTGAAAAGTAGGTGAAAAACAAGACTTCCTTTCTTCCATGGTGCCCTGCAACATTTTGATCTGCATTAGGAGTAAGATCGTTTTTCGTCTTTGTCTGTGAGGTGCCATATTTGTGGCACATTACTCTTTTGGAAAACAAGGGACGGGCAAGCTGTGGTCCTTGTGTTGCCGATGAACTACAGTTCCCATCAGCCCTAGCTGGCATAGCACATGCTGAGGAATGCTGGGAGTTGTAGTCCAGACATTTCCAAAAGGCTGTACTTGGTTCAGCCCAGACACAAAGTTTAATTGTTTTATATGATGGACAGTTATGGGAGGTTTATGTTGATATTTTATGCCTTATGTATGGATGGGTCCAATGTGTAATGGTTTGTGTTTTCATCTCATGTTCATGTGTTTTTATCTGTGTGTTTATCTGTGTGGCGTTCGAAGCCGAGCGAGCCAAACTGAACACGGCTATGTCTCTATCTCAGGGCATATGCCGTGGCAATAGATGCTGCAAATAATGTTTTCTTTGCATCTAATATTGCGTCCGCAAAGAACCGTCCGGCGGAGCTGTTCCGAGTTGTCAGAGGTTTGTTATATCCCGCCCCCCAAGACGGGATCCCTGACAACTCGGGAGCCCGCTGTGAAGCATTTGCTCAGTTCTTTGCGGACAAAGTCGCTTTGATCCGTTCTAGCTTTGACACCATATTAACGGCAGTCTCCGAGGATGTAGCAAGAGCACCTGCTTGTCCCATTTTGATGGATTTGTTTCAATTGGTTCAGCCTGAGGACGTGGACAAGGTGCTTGGAGAGGTGAGGGCTACCACATGCATCCTAGACCCCTGCCCATCCTGGCTGGTGAGAGAAGCCAGAGGGGGATTGGCCGAGTGGGTGAAGGTGGTGGTGAATGCCTCCCTTCAGGAAGGCATTTTTCCAGCGAGCCTCAAATTGGCTGTGATCAAACCGCTGTTGAAGAAGCCATCACTGGACCCCACTCAATTAGAGAACTTTTGGCCTATTTCCAATCTCCCCTTTTTGGGCAAGGTCATGGAACGTGTGGTGGCCACACAACTCCAGGCATTCTTGGTTGACACTGATTTTTTGGATCCGGTGCAGTCTGGCTTCAGGCCGGGGCATGGTACCGAGACAGCCTTGGTCGCCTTAGTGGATGATCTACGCCGGGAACTGGACAGGGGGAGTGTGTCCCTGCTAGTTCTGCTGGACCTCTCAGCGGCCTTCGATACCGTCGATCACGGTATCCTTCTGGGGCGCCTTGCCGGGATGGGTCTCGGAGGTACTGTTCTGCAGTGGCTCCGGTCCTTCCTGGAGGGTTGGTCCCAGATGGTGTCCTTGGGGGACACTTGCTTGGCCCCACAACCATTGACTTGTGGGGTCCCGCAGGGGTCAGTACTGTCCCCCATGTTGTTCAACATATACATGAAGCCGTTGGGAGAGATCATCCGGAGTTTCGGGGTGTGGTGTCATCTGTACGCAGATGATGTCCAGCTCTGTCACTCCTTCCCACCTGTCACTAAGGAGGCTGTCCAGGTCCTGAACCGGTGTCTGGCCGCTGTGTCGGACTGGATGAGGGCTAACAAATTGAAATTGAATCCAGACAAGACAGAGGTCCTCCTGGTCAGTCGTAAGGCTGAACAGGGAATAGGGTTACAGCCTGTGCTGGACGGGGTCGCACTCCCCCTGAAGACACAGGTTCGCAGTCTGGGGGTTCTCCTGGACTCATCGCTGAGCCTGGAGCCTCAGGTCTCGGCGGTGGCCAGGGGAGCCTTTGCACAACTCAGACTTGTGCGCCAGCTGCGCCCGTTCCTTGGGAGGTCTGACTTGGCCATGGTGGTCCACGCTCTGGTTACAGCTCGTTTGGACTACTGCAACGCTCTCTACGTGGGGTTGCCTCTGAAGACGGCCCGGAAGCTCTAACTAGTACAACGGGCGGCAGCCAGACCAATAACTGGGGCGGCTTACAGGGAGCGTACTACCCCCTTGTTAAGCCAGCTCCACTGGCTGCCGATATGCTACCGAGCCCAATTCAAAGTGCTGGTTTTGACCTATAAAGCCCTAAACGGTTCTGGCCCAATCTACTTGTCCGAACGTATCTCCTCCTATGAGCCAGGAAGATCCCTGAGGTCATCTGGAGAGGCCCTGCTCTCGGTCCCGCCTGCCACACAGGCGTGGCTGGTGGGAACGAAGGACAGGGCCTTCTCGGTGGTGGCTCCCCAGCTATGGAACACCCTCCCCAGAGATATAGGGCAAGCCCCAACCCTTTTGAGTTTTAGAAAAACCTTAAAAACATGGCTTTGTGCCCAGGCTTTTAATGAATAAATGATAAAGACGTCCCAGATTGTTATATGGATAAAGTTGGAGGATATTGGACGAACGGATTTTAAACACGTTTTATGTTTTATATTTTATACTGTATTTAATTGGTTGTATTTTTTATATGTTGTTGTTTTTAATGATGTATCGGCATCGAATTGTTGCCAATTGTACGCTGCCCTGAGTCCCTCCGGGTGAGAAGGGCGGGATAGAAATATTTGAAATAAATAAAAATAAAATAAACAAATAAATGGTTTTAATTGCATATTGTATTTTAATTTATGTTGTATCCACCTTGAGGAGAGGCGGGTAAGAAATAATAATAATAATAATAATAATAATAATAATAATAATAATAATAATAATAATATACTTTACTGGGATCTGCACGCATCATCCGAAAATACATCTCACAGTCCTAAACACTTGGGAAGTGTTCAACTTGTGATTTTGTAATACAAAACCCAGAATATATATCTTGTTTGCTGTGCCATACTATGTCTTTGTGTCAATAAAATAATGATAATAATAATAATAATAATAATAATAATAATAATAATAATAATACAAAGGAACATGTTTTCCACCCCTCATGTAAAGTATATGCTTTATAATTAGGCTCCCCAACAACTGTACTGCAATGGTGAAGAACACCAATGGAACTAAGGGTTGGATTCTCCCACCTCAAACTATCCATGGACTGGATACTTTCTCAGGTGGTATTGCTGTGCCCTTTGATGCGTGAGGATATATTCCACATTTCTACCCTTCATCCCCATGGGAGGAAAAGATGACTGGATAAAATTGCTATCAGTTGTCAATTCCAGCAGCTCCTAGAATTTCTGATAGGACCTGTTAAAAACAGACTCTTGTATCATGTAGCTGAGATGACACTGTCTTTTTTTCTCACTTTGGAGCAAGGAGGTAAGATTTTAAGAGCGACAATGGAATCTATACACTAAGATGGATCTGAACATTTAGTGAACTGGATTAGGCCTTTGGGTAGAGGTTTCTCTCCTGAGTTTTAGTGATCACAACTCTGTTGACCAAGAAAAAGTATGAACAGAAAACATGGGTATCCTTGGGCAACAAATGTAAGATACTCCACTTAGGCAGAAAAAATGAAATGCAAAGATACAGAATGGGGGACGGCTGACTTGACAGCAGTACATGTGAAAAAGATCTTGGAGTCCTTGTGGACAACAAAGTTAAACCTGAGCCTACAATGTGATGCGGTGGCAAAAAAAGCCAATGGGATTTTGGCCTGCAGAAATACAAGTATAGTATCTAGATCCAGGGAAGTCATGCCTTGGTCAGACCACATCTGGAATACTGTGTCCAATTTTGGGCACCACAATTGAAGGGAGATGTTGACAAGCTGGAAAGTGTCCAGAAAGGGGTGACTAAAATGATCAAGGGTGTGGAGAACAAGCCCTAAAGAACTGGGCATGTTTAGCCTGCAGAAGAGAAGGCTGAGAGGAGACATGATAACTATGTATAAATATGTATGGGAAAGTCATACGGAGGAGGGAGAAAGCTTATTCTCTGCTGCCCTGGAGACTAAAACGCGGAATAATGGCTTTAAAATACAGGAAAGGAGATGCCACCTGAACGTTAGGAAGAACTTCCTCACTGTGAGAGCTGTTCAGCAGTGGAACTCTCTGCCTTGGAGTGTGGTGGAGGCTCCTTCTTTGGAGGCTTTTAAGCAGAGGTTGGATGGCCATCTGTCGGGGGTGCTTTGATTGTGATTTTCCTGCTTCTTGGCAGGGGGTTGGACTGGATGTCCTGTGAGGTCTCTTCCAACTCTATGATTCTTTGATTGGGCTAAGCCCTACTTCTGTTTGGGGTCATAGCTACATTGCCATATAATGCAGTTTGAAACGCAGTTATATGTTCAATTTACACTCATAATGCCGTTTAACTGCATTGAACAGAATAATATTGGTCTCAACTGAACATAAAGTACAGTTTCCAACTGTGTTATATGGCAGTTTAGACAGGGCCAGACTACCTGCTAAAAAACCAAGCCCAGGATGGAAATGAGGCTTGCAGACTTCAGCAGGATGCAGAGAACAAGGGGTTTGAACAAATCTGTGTACAGGCAGCTTCTGAGTTACAAACATCCAACGTACAAATTACTCATAGTTAAGAACAGGGGTGGAACCAAATCTGTTTTGAGGTTAATTTGTGTGTTTTTTGGAAGTGCCTTAAACTGATGACAAAGCAGAAAACAGAGGAGATATACAGTGAGAAACATCGAATGACTAAGGATTAATCAGGACTATCCCTGTGAAATCAAGACAGTTGGAAGCTATGGGACAATTTGACCATCTAGATGTTTTTGGAATGGAGGCATAGATGACATATGCTGAGCATGGTCATCTAGCAACATCTATGGGTTTTTTAAAGTAAAGATGGGCCATTTGGTTTCTCAAGTAGAAGTTTTGGCTTTGGAAGACCCTCAGCAACTTTCCGCCTAATTTTCGATGGTTAGTTATGCGTCCTGTATTTACACATTTCATGAGTGATTGCTGTGAGGCATGTCTCCCTTCATACATTCACATCTTGAAGGGAAATTGAGACCTAGTTTTCACATACAGGGTAGAGCAATTTGGAGATGCTTCCCAATTAATAGTGGATTTTCCCCACATTTTAATCCTCATCATTATAGTTAATACTCTTTGGTACCCCCAAGTAAATGATGCATTGTCCAACACCTCCTCCTTATTTTCTTCCTAATGGCTGAACACTAGTATAAAAAGCTATAAGAAATCAATTGGATTTTGTGAGGTTGAATGGTAGTTGGGTTGCTGATTGCGGGAGTGAGAGATGTCTGCTCGAAATCTGATTCTTAATGTGTAACGTATCCAAGCAGACGATCTGAATCTATTTTTTGCCAATTGCAAAGCTCTGTTAAACTGAATATTTTCACGGGATAGGGCTATGTCTATAATTGTTAATCTTGCAGGAAGATTATTGTCTAATTTGCATTAGGCCCTCAGTGCCATCTGTTTTGCATCTGGGAGATTATGGGAGTTATAATTCAGCACATCTGGAGGGGGCTAGTTTTGGGAAGGCTGACATGTAGCCTAAGGCAAGATTGCACACGCCTTTCCCCTTTAAAGCTTCTACCATCCCTTCTATTTGTTACATTTTTTTACATGGAGGATAATGGATTCTGTTGTCTGGGTTCCATTGTTTAGATGGACTGCCATTTCACTTTAGCTATTGTTAATATTATTGACTATTCTAAAGCCTTCGACTATATGGATCATAATAAACTATGGCATGTTCTTGGTGGTATGGGGATACCAAGTCACCTTGTCTGTCTTCTGAGAAATCTGTATAAAGACCAAGTGGCCACAGTAAGAACAGACCACGGAACAACAGACTTGTTCAAGATTGGGAAAGGAGTACGGCAGGGCTGCATACTTTCACCCTCCCTATTCAACTTGTACGCAGAACACATCATGTGAAGTGCGGGGCTTGACGATTCCAAGGCCGGAGTTAAAGTTGCTGGAAGAAACATTAACAACCTTAGGTATGCAGATGATACCACTCTGATGGCCAAATGTGAGGAACAGCTGAGGAGCCTTATCACCAAGGTGAAAGAAGAAAGTGCAAAAGCTGGGTTGCAGTTAAACATCATGAAAACCAAGATCATGGCAACTACACTTATTGATAACTGGCAAATAGAAGGAGAAAACATGGAGGCAGTGACAGACTTTATATTTCTAGGTGCAAAGATCACTGCAGATGCAGACTGCAGCCAGGAAATCAGAAGATGTTTACTTCTTGGGAGGAGAGCAATGGCCAATCTTGACAAAATAGTGAAGAGCAGAGACATCACACTGGCAACGAAGGTCCGCATAGTCAAAGCAATGGTATTCCCCATAGCAACCTATGGATGCGAGAGCTGGACCATAAGGAAGGCTGAGCGAAGGAAGATAGATGCTTTTGAACTCTGGTGCTGGAGGAAAATCCTGAGAGTGCCTTGGACTGCAAGAAGATCCAACCATTCCATCCTCCAGGAAATAATTCCCAGTGGCTGCTCACTGGAGGGAAGGATATTGGAGGCAAAGCTGAAGTATTTTGGCCACATCATGAGAAGACAGGAAAGCTTGGAAAAGATCATGATGCTGGGGAAAATGGAAGGAAAAAGGAAGAGAGGCTGACCAAGGACAAGATGGGTGGACGGTATCCTTGAAGTGACTGGCTTGACCTTGAAGGAGCTAGGGGAGGCGACGGCCAACAGGAAGCTCTGGTGTGGACTGGTCCATGAGGTCACGAAGAGTCGGAGACAACTAAGTGACTGAGCAGTAGCATTGTTAATATTAACAGGCTTAATTACATTTGAGTATTTGAATGCTTGACTGGGAATTTGAAAGATTAGGATTGAAAATCCCACTTGGCCATGGACACCCACTTGATAACTGTGGGCAGGTGACACTTTCTCAGCCTCAGAGGAAGGAAATCTAAACAAGTCTTGTTATGAAACCCCTGTGATAGTTTCACCCTTGGATTTCCAGAAGTCAGAAACAAGAAATCCTGTTTTCCTGTCCAGTGGTATTTACTTGCACAGAGAGGCAGAGAGGGAGAGAGAGATGATTGGGAATCCCCTCTGTGATGCTCGAGGAGGGGAGGTTTCCCAGAAGCAAGGCTTCTTTCCAGAGATCTTCCTAGCTGAGAAGCAGACTGTGCCATTTCCCTGCAGGCAGATGACACAATATGGCAATCCTGAGCTCGGGGAAGCCAAGCGGAAGCTGGGACAGGGAGGTTGGGGGTATTTCCCTGGATGCTAAATGCAGCAGGCTCTGTCACTTTCCACATCCATGGTTTTCTCAATGCGCCAAGCAACCCCAGGCTAGCAATGTGCAGTGTGTAGATTCTCTTTAATGTTTAATGTGCTTATGGGAAACTGTGTGATATATGTTCGCTGAAAATAACACTGATCGGCCAGCCGGTCATGACCTTGTTTCGTTGCAGCTTGCACAAAAGGGTTTGTCAGCGATTACAATGAGCACTTAAATTAATTGCCATCAAGTCAGCTTTAATTTATGGCAACACTATAAATGATAGATCTCTGAGACACCCTGCCATCATCAGTCCTTCTCAAGTCATGCAAACACCATGCCCTCCAAGATTTCACAGATAAAAACTGGGACATATGTGGCTGTGCAACATCAGAGTGTGATCAAGGCAGCAAAGTCTCTAAGACAACCTAGGAGAGGCTGCAGCAGTTTGTTTTTGCCTGAGTCTACTAGGCAAGGCCAAATTTCCTCTTCCTCTTCAATCCCTCTTACTGAGTTCACTGAGTGCAAACTACTCTTCTGCTTAAAAAATCAATTTGCATCCATGGAAGTAAGCTGAGGACAAAGAAGCAAAGTGGGACAAGAAGAGAAAATTTGGGGTGCTTTAAAATCAGTTGTAAAAGTTGAAGAATAGAGGATTAATTGGGGTTATCCCTGCCAAATTTAAAAAGTTGGAGACTATGAAACTATGGGCTATGCCTTTCTTGATGGAGACGATCCATCTGAAATGCAGTCTTCTGGATTGTTGTGTGTATTCCAGGCAGTATGGCCATGTTCCAGAAGTATTCTTTCCTGATGTTTCGCCCACATATATGGCAGGCATCTTAGAGGTTGTGAGGTATGCCCAGAAAACATACATCAACCCTGTGATCCCGGCCATGAAAGCCTTTGACAACACAATGCAAACTGGTCTTTTCCTACTGGCTTCCACTTTATCAAATGTTTGTAACCTTTCTAATCAGTCATGTCATCTCATGATATGACCAAATCATGACAGCTTCATTAATAGTGTATAGTTTGAGCATTGGACTATGATATTAAGATCAGAGTTCAAATCCTTGTTCAGTCATGGAAACCCGCTAGGCAAGTCACACTCTCTCATCCTTCAAGTCAGGCAAAGGCAAAGGCTTTGTGTACAAATCTTGCCTAGAGAACCCTTTGATAGGTTTACTTTAGAGTCATCATGTGTTGGAAATGACTGTAGGCACACAACAGCAAACACTAGCTTTCGTTTGACCATTCTTGCTTCTAGGGCTTCAGGTCTGATTTGCTCTAGAACTGTCTTTTGTGAAGTCCAAAGACCTGTAAAACTCTTTTCGTATTTCAAAGGAGCTGACTTCCTTCCTGTCAGGCTTTTTCACTATGCAGCATTCATTGCATTTTTAGAAGATGCAGTTAAAAACCATTCCATGACACATAACCTCCCTCAATCCAGAACAAAAATTATGCAGCCCATTCTTACAAAAACCAGCATCAAAGATGATGGGCACAGCCTTTCATTAGGACTGCTGAAACAGGACATTCATTGTGCCAGCTTTTGATTTACCCAGAACTGTTCATCAGGCACAATGCTGCAAAAATTAGGAGACAAGGGAGGGGACAGAATCCAAAAATATGGCCGGGCACATTTGCTATTGTATGTGCCTTTGCAGCTGCAGTTCAAAGTATCTGCTTTCTGTTTTCTGGGATGCACAGTTAATGGTTTCTTTCCACCCCAACACAGCAGTGACCTGGCTAATATACTGGAAATAGCGCATTACCTTATTTGGAAACATCCATAGAGATGGCATCAAGTAGAGGAGATTGAGTATATTCCTGTCCTCTTCCACTCTGTTTTGGTGGGTCTTTAATTAAGGAGATTTTCAGGATTCTCTCTTTGAGAATTCAGAGTACAAACTGTCCTGAATGCTGTTTCCCAGAATAACCCACAAAGGACAGCATCCTTTGGTTTTTGCACTTCCCTGAATTATGCAATGCAGGTCTCAGTTTGAAAAAAAGAAAGGATTAGAACAATTTCAGAATGCATCTTTTGAGATAGAGCATTTATGAGAGCGTTATGTAAAAATACAATAAAAATGATATTGTCTTAGTTATTCAAATAAGGAATGATTCAATGATGGCAGGTCTACGGGCCCATTTCTGGCCTGTCACCCCCCCAGAGAAACGTGGACCCAAATCTGCAGTTTTGAATTTATTTTAATTGGTTGTGAAATGGTGGCCAATTTGTAAGTAAATCTCATTGATTCAATGGGTTTACTCTTGTTGAAAGTCATAAGGGGATTCAGATCACTGACTCCCAAACAACACAAATTCAGAAGTAGCAGGAAGTATGCTTGTTTTGAAAAGTAGATATTAAAATGTTTAATAATGTAGAGAAGCCCTTCAGCCTTTAAAAAAGTGAATTGTCACTGCTGAAAGCTTTTAGTAGTGTATCGACATTGCACAACCACAGCATTTAAATCCCACCTTCTATTATTTAGGCAGGTATTTGGGATTCTCCACTCCTCTAAATTACAGCATTAAGAGTTTTTCTGGCAGATTCTAAGTGCTTCACGAAATTACAAATCCCAAGATATTATAGGAAGGAGCCATGGCAGTTAAAGCAATACAACAGTGCTATAATTGCATCATAATGGGAAGCATGAGGAAAATCAATTCCCCTTTATTTTCTTTTTTCTTTTTCTTTTGCCTGGAAAAAGAGTGATCTGGGACACTGGAATGCCTTGAGGTCATACCTTGCCCACCTCAGTCTTAAATACATACTAAAAATTCAGACACCAGTGTGCAAATGGAACAGGGGAATGATACTTTGATACCATGGCCATTATACTTTCTGTTACCATGGTACTTTTTAAAAAGGTGTCTGCTATTTAAAAGGACTAAAAATCACATTGGATGTACCAGTGCCTTTGTATATGCTTCAAGGGAATCCTGTATGAAGTTGGACAAAGTTGACAATCTTCTTAGTCCTTACTATCAGGGGTGAGAAGTGTTTTTTGTGATGGCCCCTTGTTTGAGGAATTATTTATTTATTTACAGTATTTATATTCCGCCCTTCTCACCCCGAAATGGGACTCAGGGCAGATAACATTGTACACATATAAGGCAAACATTCAATGCCATATGAACACAGAAACAGAGACAGAGACAGAGGCAATTTAAACCTTCTCCAGCTTCCTGAGGGTATGCTTGATTCCGGCCACAGAGGGAGCAGCTGCTTCATCATCCACTGCGACGGCACTTCCTCATTCCAACAGCGGCTGGATGATTATTATGGTCCTGTAAATTAGCCTCCCCACATATAAGTGGTACCTAAATTTCCTACTTGATAGATGCAACTATCTTTCGGGTTGCTTAGGTCAGCAACGAGCAGGGGCTATATTTTATTTTTAATTGTCGGGTGCTCACCCCGACATGGGCTGGCCTCGAACTCATGACCTCTTGGTCAGAGTGATTTATTGCAGCTGGCTGCTAACCACAGCCCGGCCCCAATTATCTCCTAGGAGACAGCTGCCTCATATCACTCACCATTTAAAGTGGGCAATCTAGCAGCATCTGGGGCTCCATTGCCATCCCATGGTGGTCCATGATATCAAATTGCATCTAAATTGCATGAGATCATATTGCATGAGATCTAAAATGGGCAACCAGAAGTTGGATGAGGTTCCATAAGAGGCCTTAAGGAATTGCATGGGTACAACTGAAGACAAAGAACCTCACAGTTTATCACTTTTTAGTTTTCAGTTGAGTCTGTGGGCTTTTGTGGGGCTGGTTGTTGGAAAAATGCCCTAAATTAGTGGTTCTCAACCTGTGGGTCCCCAAGTGTTTTGGCCTACAATTCCCAGAAATCCCAGCCAGTTTTCCAGCTGTTAGGATTTCTGGGAGTTGAAGGCCAAAACATCTAGGGACCCACAGGTTGAGAACCCTAAATTGTCTGCTTTCAACCCACAGGCCCCGATTCCTACCCCTGACTTAAGCTATCTTTAAATACTTGAAGGAAGGTTGAGTTGCAGATATGGCATGATGATGATGATGATGATGCTGATAAATAATGATACTGGCTGAAGAATCAGTACAGTTAATAAATACGGGACTATTGATATAGTAGCTTTGTGCTGCCATGTATCCATACATCACTTATTAGAAGCAAGCTCCTTAAAAAAAGAAACATCAAGAGTTTTTTTCCCCAGTCTACATCTTTGACAATTGATCAGTGCCTGTGCATCCCTTCAATTATATTTTGCAGCAAACCAGTTTTTCATCTCATTTGGAGGCTTCTCGGTAGGGATGCTTCAGTAATTTGTGTTCAATTTCCAACATGAATATTGACGTTCCACTGGTGCAGAGAGATATCTTCTATTTTCCATGTGGCCAGTCCTAGCTGATTTGATTTCTATCAAGGGCCTGGTGGCTGGGGAGTTGAGGAGATGCTGGATATGCATATTCTGGAGCATGGAGGAGGAGGGAAAAAATAGGTGGGATCAGATGGAAATATCTCATGCCACCTCCTTGTCAGCAAAGATTGAAAAGAGTCATGGCCAAACTGTCAAATTACCTCTCATCAGCTTTTTTGTGTTGAAGTGAGGGATGTCCCTTTCTTTCTGCGTGGAGGTGATATATGGAGTTTTAAAAGAAGCTCCTTGTCCAAAACTGAAGAGGTTCCTCACCCAATTGACTGCACTGAAATTATCAGCACAAAAGAAGAAATAGTGTGCATAAAGGGGGAAAAGGTATGGGCACTCTTGTGAAGAAATGAGAAAGCAGAAAGGCAGAACAAACAGTAGCATTCTGGAGATACATGTGAAGACCTTTAAAATCTGTGGGATATCCAAAGAAGGATCTTCACTCTTTTCTAATCATTGGCTCTTTAGTATTTCAGTCTCTCTCTCTCTCTGTGTGTGTGTGTGTGTGTGTGTGTGTGTGTGTTAGTGCACACCAAGGACCTGTCCATAACCTTCTTAATCCCACCCAGAAAGAGGGACTCAGTTTGCCATTTCAAGGGGTCTAGGGGAGTTTCAATCTCCAAATTTGTTATGTAAACTTTTAAAACTTGTTATGTAAGCTTTGAAATGCCCTTGCAAACACTGTATTTAAGAACAATATATAAAATTTAAAAAAGCATCGAGTAATCTGTGAATCAAAACATTAATTTAAAACAATTAAAAATATATTTGATGCATATTAAACCTTGTTAATAAATGCAGCATGCATCTTGAACATCTTTCTGCCCCAAAAGAAGCTACAGAATGTGAATGAAAAGCCTGTGTTTGTCACTGAGAAAAGAGTAGAGAAGAGCCCAGGTGAGCTCCTTTGAGACTGAGAGTTCAGCAGCTACTAAGACTGGATCTACACTGCCAGATAATGCAGTTTCAGAATGCAGATGTGATATGTTGGACTGGATTATATGGCAGTGTAGACTCATATAATCCAGTTCTTACCTGAGAAGGCTCCCTCTCCAAATGAGTCTGTGAGCCTGGTGGGACTCAAAGGACATCTTCCTCAATTATTGTAATACTTGGACAAGACATTTAGATGAATACATCATTAAATACTACTAAAACATTTTGATATTCAAAAGCTGAGACATGTCCAAAGGAGGGCAAAGTGGTGAAAAATGTGGAAACCACTGTCAGAAAGTGGCTTGTGCAGTTGGATATGTTTAGCTTGGAGAAGAAAAAATTAAGAGATGATATGATAGCCATGAAAGAATACAGTAAAGTTTCGCTTATCCAACCTCTGCTTATCCAACATTCTGTATTATCTGTCTACCTCTTAGTAGTCAATGTTTTCAATACATTGCGATATTTTGGTGCTAAATTCATAAATACAGTAATTACTACATAACGTTACTGTGTATTAAACTGCTTTTTCTGTCGATTTGTTGTAAAACATGATGTTTTGGTACTTAATTTGTGAAATCATAACGTAATTTGAAGTTTAATAGGCTTTTCCTTAATGACTCCTTATTATCCAACATTTTTGCTTATCCAACGTTCTGCCGGCCCGTTTATGTTGGATAAGCGAGACTCTACTGTATTTGAATGAACATGGAGGAAGCTTGTTTTCTGCTGCCCCAGAGACTAGGGCATCGTGGAGCAATAGATTCAAACGGCAGGAAAGGAGATTTCACCTGAATATTAGGAAGAACTTTTTGACAGTAAGAGCTATTTGACAGTGGAATATGCTGTTTTGGAGTTTGGTGAGCTCTCCTCCTCTAGAGGTTTATAAACAGAAATTTAAAGGCCATCTGTAAGGAGTGTATTGTCTGAGTGTTCCTGTGTGGAGGAATGGAATTGGACTGATTGGCTTTTGGAGTCTCCTTCAACTATATTATTCTATGATTCTGTGTCTTCCAGTGGTCCTGACTTGACTGGGGCTATCCCATTTAATCCTCTGTCCCACTTTTATCAGACGCTTTAAAATATCCCCGTGTCCTTGCTGCACTTCCCACTTTCCACCTTTGTCCTCAGCTTAGTCCTGTTGCTGCAAACTGAGTTCTATGTGCAACAAGAGTTTGCACTGTATTAACTCAATGTGGATGGGGAAGAGGAGAGAAAAAGTGGAAATCTTGCCCTTTCTTGTAGTCTCAGGTGAAAGCAAACTGCTGCAGCCTCTCCTAGCATAACTGCTCTTCTTCACTAACAAGGTTGTTGTGTGTGCTTTTGGGCTGTATGGCCATGTTCCAGAAGTATTCTCTCCTGACATTTCTCCCACATCTATGGCAGGTATATACCTTACAACCTCTGTGGATGCCTGCCATAGATGTGGGCGAAACATCAGGAGAGAATACAGTACTTCTGGAACATGGCCATACAGCCCGAAAAACACTCAACAACCCTGTGATTCCGGCCATGAAGGTCTTCGACAACACATTCACTAACAAGTTTAGTCATTTTGACCATAGTTTGCTGTTGTATTACCCCAGTGTCCTTTTTTTCATCTGTGAAATGTTGTATGATCTGCTGTATGCTGAAATTTAGCAGCAGTTTTTATTTGTCTGTTAAAATAGCAAACCTTCTTGCATTGCCTAGGCACTTGAGTCCCAGTCTTGCCCATTGCTATATTTCTAAACATACTTGGATTTTAATAGCAAAACAGAGTTTAAGTTCTTTGTAGAAACAAATGGACCCACAACATGTCTGTATCAGCTTCTATAAGTCTTTTAATTTTTACCCTTTGGCTGTTGCGGGGCAGGGCTTGTGTTGTTTAAATTATATTGTTATAAAATGCACAAGACCTTCACAAGCCAGTACAGTGATGTGTGTAATAAAAATGTGTGTCATAAAAATAGATGCAAAGGTGTTCATTAAAAAGAAAGAAAGGTATGTTTGCTTGTGATATGATATGCCAGATTAAAATAGGTCAAATCACAACGGTGAGAAGCAAGGTTGAAAACACAAAGATTGAATGTTTTTAGACACCACTTAGTTGACTGAAACCGAAGACTTATTGTGTATATCTACAAACATCTGCATGGTTTTAATTATGTGTTAAAAAAATCACAGCTTCTATAAACAAGGTTTGTGTTGAGTGACTTTAGTGAATTCATCAGTGTTGGTCTCCAAAGTTGTAACATTTTGGATTTTAACTTGCAGTTTATTATACTCTCTTTATTTTTGTTCTGGCTGAATATAAACAACTGCTTCATTCATTTTCCCCTGTTATATCCATTTCCTTTAGGGTGATCACACACTTTGGGCATACAAAATGTCTCCAGTGTATGTTTGAAAATGTAATCATTCTTTTCAAGGCCTCCAGGACCAATGGATTTACTTTATCTCCATCTCATGTTACTTCTAATTGTGATTTACAGCTAATTTTGTAGCCAAAAATAACATCTATAACATTTGTTGGATCAAAAAATTGACGTGTGTAGCCTCCTAATATCTCATGAAGCCAATGCATCCTCTTTTCTCCCAACAGTTATTTATGGGTGCTTTTAAGACTTGTTGCAGTCAGTAGTTTCTCTACACTGGCCAGACATACTGGTTTCAATCAGAAGTATCTTCTGGACATCTAGGAACTTCTGATGAGCAATGCAGGGCAAAGTTGGTTAACCTGGTTTTGTCCTGTGATACGTGAAGTTGGATAATGCTCTGAAGTTTTGGTGAAACTCTGGAATAGCCTCACACTTTGGAGTTAGTGTGGATAGATGGACTAGCTCGAATTCGGACCCGTCCACTAATCACATGGGCTAGTGCTTGGGTAGTGTTGTATCCATCACTGCAATAGATAGCCAGAAAGCTCCTGGCTGCAACTGGTCATCTTTGCAGACTTCAGAGCATGTGACAAGGGAAAAAGAGGAGAGGCACCTTGCTCATGCTGATATCAGAAATAATACCTATCAAAATCCAGGAGCTCTGTGGCAAGATGTTGCCACAACACAGAACAGCAAAGGTAAGGGTGACCATCCAGTAGGACCAAACCAGTTTCCTCATGACTGGACAGTTTGGGCTACCACTGTGGCTGTGAATCAAACGTGGACCACGAGAGCAGCTCTGCAGAATCAGGGGCTCATCCAGAGTAGACATGCTTTACACAGGTCCCAGTTTAGGTGATTATGTAGATGAGCCCAGTGTGGTCTTGGGTAATAAGTCAAAGAGGACAGAAGCTTAGCATCTATTCCCAGAATGGGTACTGGGCTTTGGCCACTGATACCATCTTTTCATCACCAACTGATGATAGGGAAGAGAAGATTTTGCACAATATTCACAAACATAATCAACACTAAGTTGGGCTTTGCATGCAGACTTCTGCATGAAGGTAGAAAAGAAAACACTACTTGCTTTGAATGTTGCTGTTCTCACCACTTGCCTCTTTTCCAAGCCCCAGGAATGTTTTGGAACTATCCAAAAATGTTTATGTCTAAAAGAACATCTTGGACTTTTTGTTATCACAAGGGTCTTTCTTATCCATGTGGGAAAATCAAATAATAGCTGACTCCGGAAGCAACTATGTATATTGAGTAAATGTTCAAAATCTTAGGATCAAATTCTAATTTGTATACTTTTGGAGAGTTATTAATGCATAGTAGTGTATTTTACTGCAGACTCTGATGAGCAGCATAAAAAAGACTTTGAGATCTTTCTGCAAAACACCCACTTGTCCTCACCTTTGCAAATCCTTCACGTTTAGTACAAATGGTGCTGAAAACTGGCGGGTGAACACGACTTTCAATAGCACTGCCCTGGTGTGTGTGTCTGAGCAGATTCCTGGCTCACGCACCATGCCATGCCCATCTGTCAAGGGAAGGGAAGGGAAAGGACGGGAAGGGACTGGAGTGTTGGAGTCTCTTCTCTTTCACAAGAGCTTGTTGGCAAGGAAAGGATCAGCGACTCCTTTGTTGAAGTCTGTTGCTAAGGCAGCACACTAAGAAAACAAATTATGTAAAATGCAAGCACACATAGGCACACAGTCTCCACGAGTGCACTTAAGGAGATTACACTGGCTGACACACATTTTGGTGCCTCAAATGATAGATCTGTTTTTGGGTAAATTTGATCTGCTGGTTCCAAAAATGCCACCAGTCTTCCCTTATCAGATCTAGGTTTTGTGATACAGAACATATCCCATCTACCAGTCATCATCTGCTCACCCATAGAAAATCATAATAACCATATCTGAGAAACTAAAGTTAATGTGGTCTATCCAATGCAATTTTCTGAATCAGTGCTCCTAATAACCCTAGGAACAGACATAAAAACCAAGGCACCAATAATTTGTTTTTTGTTGGGCTGTGTTATTTATGTCAGACCAGGGGCATAGCTACAAGGAGGGAGGTGAAAACATTTGCTCCTCAGTATGAATTCTGTGCCTCCTTTTCTTTGATTCTCCAAATAGCCAGCATTTCAGTTACTTAAAACACAGCTGTTTTGAGTTATGCACAAGAAGAAAAGTAGGGTATAGCTCAAACTCAAAAATTCATAAACTTAAACTGAGCATTTAGAATAGAGTTTAGTGCATGGTGTAGTGGTCTGAGTGTTGGACTATGGCTCTGGAAACCAGCATTTGATTGTGTGTTCTGCCGTGAGATCCACTGGGTGACTAGATGTTAGAAATCAGGAGAGTCAGGAATGTTCATCTGCCAGGAGTGCTTTGATTGGCAGACCAGGGTTGGACTTGTGACATCTTCCATCTCTATGATTCTTTGTCCTTCGTTGAGTGGCACACCCCCAGCTTTGAAAAGCCTTGTGATAGGTTTGTGTTGAAGTCAACATAGGTTGAAATGACTTGAAGGCACACAACAACCACATCTTCAGGAAAGAGGCCGGGAATGTCACCAAGGGAATATGAATGGGACAAATGTAAGAATTGTGTGAATGATTTTCAGTGTCTTATTCTCCACAATGCTAGATATTTAAGGATTGAAGGAAAACTTCATGGGAAGAGTAGAATTCCTATCTAGTGGGGCAAAGGACTTATTTTGCCCCCCATCCCACCCTGTAGCTACAGTCCTATGGGGAAGAAGTAGCTACATTCTAGAATCAAGGAGGCAATTTGGAACACAGTGGTGAGGTTTCAGGTTCTTATCTTAACTTTTCTAATGGGTTTTCAAATGGGACATCTTCTGTGGGCATGTGTATGGGTTAGGAATCAAGAAACCTTCTCTGCCTGATGGTTCTCATAATTCTTTGGCAGAAGCCTGGTTATTGCAATTGACAGAACAGTAATTTGTAGTAGAAATATAACTTAACTTGATCATGGAGATTTTGTGAATGTCTTTGCTGACTGTTGTGACTGAAGCAAAGGGGTATTACTTTGAAGAATCCAAGATTAGACAGACATATCAGAATATAAATTTCATGGCCATCCTAAATCAATGATCTTAAGATGATGTTGGAAATCTTATTTTATGTTATGTGGCAATTTATCTGACTTAGTCTGAAAAAAACCTGCCATTGTTTATTTAAACATATATTGTGAAGTTAGTTTGTATCACTGCAGTCTAAACTATGTGGGTACAGTATATGGCTCTGTTTGTGATAGGAATTTGGAACAAAATACTTGTGGTTCTTTCCCAATTCTACAAGCACATGTTGCCATCAATGTCTAAAAACAATTCTTGTCCGATATATGTGGACAATTTGGCATTTCCAAATACATTTTCTTAATTAACAGTAGACTGTCAAAGTTCTCAAGATGTTCTCAAAAAGTGTCTGAGATGGATGCATCTATGTTGTTAGAGGTGCAGGGGTAAATTCTATAGTTCAAGTACTCATAATGTCATCTCCAGTAGCTAGAGCATCCTTGATAGAAGTGGAAAAAAAGTGAGAAAATGTCTTGCCTCTGATCACTAGAGATAAGATTGAAGATGGTGGGCCAGATCATAAATAGCCTGTGGGCTAGACATCAGGTCAATTTTCTAGAGCAACAATGTGCATGCACACTGATTTACATCCCAATACCAACAGGAATGTTATGATGATCACTGGATGGTATCAACATTGCTTAATTGGTGAAGATTTGTGAAGATTGTGAGCTGGAGTTATGATAGGCTTATCCAGTTATATTAAGATTCATTTCAACACTGATGTATTTAATGAATTGGCAGTCTGTAAACTCTAGCAAATAGTAGAAGTATAGGTTCCAAAACGAATGTTAAACATTATCCAAATTAAAGCAAAAGGCAGGTGGGTTGTCTAGAATGAAATTATGGTATAAGCGGAGTATGCCTTATCTGGAATTTTGAAAACCTAAAATATTTCAAAATTGACGACATGACACCTTTACATTCTGATAGTTCAATGTACAGAAATGTTTCATTTACAAAATTATTTAAAATATTGTATATAAAATTACATTCAGGCAATGTGTAGAAGGTATATATGAAATGTAAGACTCAGGTGCCATCTCTAAGATACCTCATTATGTATATACAAGTGTTTCAAAATCTGATAAAAATCTGAGATACAGAACACTTTTGATCCCAAGCACTTTAGGTAAGACATACTCAACTTGGTTTTCCCCACTTAAAGCTACAAAGGAAAGGGGTGGGAGAAAGGGCTTATCCCTACTGAAAATGGATCAGTATACTGTGGTTTATATTGGCTAATCATCTTTTTTTGGGGAAAAACCCTGTAAAGAGTAGAAGAGGCATATTTTTTTTTCTTGTTTGACCAACCTGTCTTCTAAATCTCATCACCTTCTCAGAAATATTCCGACTGAATACCTCCTTTGTTCTTCCGTTGAAGTTCATTGTTACTCTGTAGTATAACCGTTGCCCAGAGGCAAGATCTTGAAGGGAAAAATTAAAATGGGACATTATATATAATTTTTCTACCAAATCTAGACCTGCGAGGCAGATTTTGACAGTTGCTTCTTGAGCTTTTCGAGAGTATATCTGCTCAATGGGAAAAACTTAGCTAATATTCTAATTGTCTTCGTTCTGTTTCTTTTCTTCCCACTTCCCTTTTTGTTGTTTTCTCCTTTTTATTTTCCCACTTTTTTCTTTTATTTTTTTGAAAACACTTGAAACCAAAAGCTCACAAACGCAAAGCTATGGTGCTTCCAGGTATGACGTGCATGTGAATTGGTGTGTCGTGTTGCTCCTTGTTCTATTTTTGTTTCGGAATGAAACCTGCTAAGCTTCATTTGGGGGTGGGCTCGGGTGGGGAAGACCACCAAGAAAGGTCCTACGCACAATACAGCAACAAAGCCGCATAGCTAGACATCTGGACCAGGTTCTTGCAGCTGCTTGATGTGATTCCATACACTTTCTTTGCAATCATGTCAGATCTTGGTTTGCAAAAAAACCCTACAAAAAACCCCCTCCACGTATCCAGTGAGTTAAGAAACAGTTATTTCAAATTGAAGATGTGGGGTATCTAGACCTGGTGAGTAACTAGACCTGGATAAGAGCTTGTTTTCTCTAGCAAAAAATGTAAGAATTTTGAATTCATACTGCGACTATGGCGAACTGGCTTTCCTCAAAATCTAGAAGAGATGGCGTTTCCCATCATCCTGGCCTGTGGCTTCCTTCCTGTGATCACATAATGAACTGTCTTAGCTTACAGCTACTAGAACAGCCAAATTTTTAAAAAACTGGGCACAGTGCTTTCTACCAGTCCTTTGAAATATGTTCTACATTTTTTGCCAGCGGCTTTTGTACAGCAACCCTGTGATCCTTTCTCCTCTGTACATTTCCTTTCTTACTAACCTTTCTTCCCTCCACCATAGTCTTTCATATTCTCTTTTTCTCTCCTTGATCTAGCCATGAAACACATGAAGCTGCTTCATACTGAATCATGAAATGCACAGATATAAAATGGGTGGCATTAGCCTTGACATCAGTACAGGTGAAAAGGAAGTAGGAGTCTTAGTAGACCACCAGTTGAACATGAGTCAACAATGTGATGCAGAGAAACTAGGTCGCATTAACAGTGCATAGTTCAAGGAAAGTAGTAGTATCATTCTGTTATGTTCTACTTTGGTCAGATTTCACCTGGAATGATACTGTATCCAGCTCTGATACCACAATCAAGTAGGATGTTGACAAGCTGGAACGTGTCCAGAGGAGAGTGACCAAAATGGCCAAAGGGACTGGAAGCCAATCCCTATTTGGAGTGGCCTAGAGAGCAGGGGAAGTTTAGTTTGGAGAAGAGTAGGTGAAAAGGGAACATTTAAATATTTGAAAGGATGTGATATTGAGGAGACAGCAAGCTTGTTTTCTGCTGCTCTGGAGACTAGGAGATGGAGGAATGAATTCAAACTACAGGAAAAGACATTCCTCCTAAATATTAGGAAGAACTTCCTGATAGTAAGAACTGCTTGATAGTGGAATAAGCTGCTTTGAGGTGTGGTGCAGTGCCCATCTTGGAAGATTTCTAAACACAGGTTGGATGGCTATCTGCTCAGATAGCATATTCTTCTGTGACAGAGGGATGGACTAGAAGTCCACTGGGATCCCTTCCATCTCTTTGATTCTTTGATCCTATGAATAAGATCATTGGTCTTTCTAGGTAAGGATTGTCTTCTCTGACCGACAGTAGTACCCTCTGGATCTGAGATCAAGGGGAGGGGAGGATTAACTCAAGAGCCTTCTGTATGCAAAGCAAGAGCTCTACAATGTCTCTTGCTCCCCTTTTACTGGAATCCTCCATTTCTAATGAAGCTTCTTTAATACTAGCATTGATAAAACCAAAATTGTGAGCCAGCCATCATAAATCCATTTCCTCATGGACTACCCCTTTGTAGCTCTGGAACTGTTCTGTTCCCTGAGCTAACTCTACTCAGATGCCCTATTCTTGGCAAGAACAGTGTTAGAAACTCACAACAAAAGATATAACAAAAACAAAAAAAGAATTTAATTGTATTGAAGATTAGCACCCTAACTTCTCCCAACAAGCAATTCCTTGATGGAACAGGTGGAAGCTTAGAACTTGACTGGGTTTCTCTCGATTTTTTCCAAAGAGATCCTCTTTCTAGCCTCATTTCTGTGTCTTTTGTCCAGATTTGGCTTCTGTCAACAGCTTCTGTTTAAGTCTCTTTTCTTCTTTTAACTGTAAACTTTGTTCACCAGTACTTCAAACTTGTTTCTCCATGTTTTAAACTTAATTTTCTCAACCTTTGATGTGAGAGATATTACAGCCTCTAGCCTCCTTGGCACCCTTAGAATGACTAGCTGCAAAGGAATTGCTGAGGAGGACTGCAAGCTCTGCCTTGGGGGAGGGAGGGTCTTAAAGAGACAGGGTCTAATTAATGTTCCCTCCCACAGAAAACTATACAGAAAGGAACTACTGTAAACCCATTCTAAATAAAAGGACAAGTGAGGCTGAAACCCCCCCCCCCCCCCCAGTAAAAGCCTATGTGAAGGCATAAGAAGAACCATCAATGGCAGCTAATGGATTATGGAATTGAACAGTGAATTCCTATGTGTCAGCATAGCCCTTGTGATCTCTTCCAATTCTGTGATTTTATGAATTCAATTAAGTTTTTAAATCAATGTACTGTTAACTTTTATGGGAATAGAGTTGAGCACTTTAGGCATCCCTGTTGAAGTCCAGATGAAAACCTGCATCAAATTGATGGCCTTATAGATACAGAAACTATATCAAAGACTTATGTTGGACCATATAGATTACTTTGTTCCTTCCCAAACAAGTTCCATCTATATTGAGATGGCTGTGAATGATTACGCAAAATAAAATAATTGGATCAGCATTTTACTATGTAGTCAGAGCCTATTTGAGACTATCTGACTCTGAATCCTGAGATATAGGCCAAGTGTGGTTACCTTCTTACCTTGGGAATGCTTGAATGGATTTTAAAATTCACCAACCCTTTTTGGAAGGAGCATACTCCAATTCCTTTATAGCTAAAGTAAGTGCGATTGTAACCAGAAGTAGTGGTAGATATACCGTAAGTGCAAGGAAGACAATGAAGTTGAATGTTGTGCTCATTGCAGTTGATGTGAAAGACCAGCTTTGTCATTCTGATAAGGTACTTACACGTCTTTCAATCAATGTTGAAGTGATCCAGTATTCAAGAGATTCCAAGGCTGATAACAGGCACAGGAGTCATGAAGTATTTCTGATTCTGAACTACAGCTCCCAGTAGTCATTCAGTATTCAAGAGATCCTAAGACTGATGCTAGAGGACTGCAAGATTCCTTCCCCTGTCTCTGTAGATGCCTGCAGACCTTTTAATTTCAACAAACATTTTAAATGGAATCTGCATAATATAAAAATAGATTATGACTGACTAAAATTGTGTCAATAGCAGAAAAAGTAATAAAGCCTGTTGAGTTGTCCACAAAACGTCTGGTGGAAATGTACTTCCTGTCTCCTCTTTTCCATAACTACTATAGTGCCCAGAAACTACTATGGAGAAAGTCAGGTGAACCTGCTGAATGAAGCAAATCCTGATTACATTTGGTTAGACCCCTTCTAACAATCAGGTGGAGACCTCTTGATGAGCTGTGCCCTCCTGTTCATGAAAGACAACTCCTTGACCTAACCCAACACGACTCCCTTCCCTCTATTACTTTCCTTCACCTTTTCTCTGCTTCTATCATTCTTCTCATTCTCACTCTGTTCACCTGGATGAAGACAGATGTAAGATTTATAGAATAGAAACCACAGGAGGCAATTCACCCACAGTGCCAATCTGGCTTTGTGAAGAGCATAACAGATTGACATTGAAGCAAGGTGAACATTGGGTCAGTTGTCATGTCAGCTCTCATGGATGAGGTAGGCGATCAATTCTTCCTTATATTTTTTTAGGAGTGTACATTTATCAGTTTATATGGCTGTGCTTCATCTTGTTTAAAAATAATTACACGATTTTCTTTTCAGTTGCAAAACTGCTCCAGAACATAGGACTTGGGGATATGTATAGTATGACCCCTGTGTCCATGGAATATATGTTCCTGAACTCACTTTGGAGACAGGAAACCATGGATAATAGCAAAGTATCTTGAAATGAATGACTTTTGCAAGAAGTTATCATAGAGGCCCCATCTACACTCATATAAAATCCAGATTATCTGCTTTAAACTGGATTATATGACAGTGTATATCCAGCCAGGATCACTCTGGAGGCCCTAGAAAATTCCTAAAGAGATATCCTATGTAGATATTTCTCAGGTCCTTCAGGGCAACTCTGTAATAACTTTTGATGGAATAATACCACAGAATTCTCTGAAGTCCCTAGAAAATTGGTATTTTTTGGAAGTGGATAGGTGAAACCATGTATATGGGAGTCATAATAACCAGTTGAAATCATTTACAGCTAGCTTTGCAGAATGTTACATCTGTCTTCACTACTTCTCCATCTCTCTCCCCAAAAGATGTTAGTGGTTTTACTATTTCCATCCACTTTAGAAAAGGATGTAGATTGTGACTCAACAACTGAGGAGCAATTCAGCTTTTTAGCTTCTTCTATCAGCAAAAGAGCCTCATCTGTTCTCTTTATGTATTTTTCTATTATTTACCAGGTAAGTACTAACCAATAGTGGTAGCAAGAGTCGCCACAGAGAACACAGGAAAAAAAATCTGGGTTTCAGAATACTTGAATCCATTGCTAATTCCCATCCTTTCTATTAAGCCTGTTCCTTCCTGATCTATTGTTCTACCTCTTTTCTGTCTCCCCTCCTGCATATTCTCACCTTTATGCTCTTGGAGCTGCTTTATATGATAAATAAAACCAATCCTTTGTGGTGTGTGCACGCGTGCATTTGTGAGAGTGTATATTGTGTTGTACTGCCCATATTGTGTTTCTGTGGACGGTGATCGCATTGGGGCATGATCCAGCTATACTGACCTCGCCAAACAACAATATGTGTGCTTCCATGTAATTACTCACTTATGTTCCCTTTGCTATGGGCAGTTAGTATTATATTACATTATTTATGCACTATATAAAGAAAACTCTCCCTTTGTGGATAATCTGCACAATAAAGCCAGTGGACCAGGAGAGCAATTTTAACCGTTGATTCGCATGTGCTGTAATTTATTCCAGTGATTGTGTGACTCTTTATGCCTCACTCTTTTCAATGAAGCATGCTTTTTTTTTTTGCAAATTAAATGATACCTTTTATGGAGAGAGAGAGAATATTCTAATATCACGGAACCTAATCAGAATTTTTTGGGCTAATGTAATCAGAAAAAAAATATTGGGTAATTTGTCTGGTTCTTGCACCTTACATTTTTCTTTCAGGAATGGATTAAAATTGATATTGTCTTGTTGAATTTTAAGGCAGTTTGCAGTGTTGCATACACATACATATTTTGTCTCAAAATATATACACTCCTTAGCAACTAATAGTAGTTATGGTGATTGTGAAGGCTAAGTTAATACATTTATATTGAAATGTTATAATAATGTTTTAATCAGATTTACAAGTTCTATCTTAAATTCCAGTTTTATGTCAGGTATTCAAATTTCCTTCCCTTTCATTATCAAAGCACATAGTTGCAAACCTCTTTCAGAGTTTTGTGCCTATTCTCTACTATTGGAATATTTAACCCTGTTTTATTTATTTATTTACAATATTTATATTCTGCCCTTCTCACCCCGAAGGGGACTCAGGTGGATCAAGAACATACATATATGGTAAACATTCAATGCCATTTAGACACTTGACAAGACATACAATTGTACATCGATAGAGGTATATAGGCTTTCCCATCTTCGGCATCCTGGAGGCTTGTGCTCGGATATGGCTATGGGGGGTTCAGCTTCCTCCTTTTGATCGAATCCGAGGCATTTTTCTGGGTGCCTTTAAAATACCTCCCCGTTTTTAAGCGGTCCCTATTTAACATTTTGCTTTCGAACTGCTAGATAGGCAGAAGCTGAGCTAAAGGTTGAGAGCTCACCCTGACCGGGCCTTCGAACTGTCAACCTCCCAACTGACAAGATTAATTGCAGCTGGTGATTTAATTTCTGTGCTAAAGCCCAACCCTGTTAAGGGTATATACACCTTTTTTTGTGGAAAAAATATTGCAAAAAAATTCCCAGAATTATAACCTATTCAGAGTTTATATTTTTTTTCTGGAAACACATTGTGCACACATTTTACAATTGCATTCAAACAAGTTTTTAATTATTTGGACTGTTGAACACGAGGCCTTACAAGAAAATTCACCCTAAGAGATTTTGCCTTTGTAATTCATTTAAACAGTCCTAAGATCTTTCATGTTTCATCAGCACCTGATAGAGTTCCTAAACAAATATAAAACTATTGGTTTATTTTCTTTTATGCTCCATACATCAGTTTTTATGACTGTCTAACAGACTTCCACCTTTCAACCAATCTTCTTTCTTTTCAACTAGTCATTCTTAATTTTCAGACAAACCTTCACATTTCCAGCCATTCAGGAACAAGGCAGAGCACTTATCAAATGCTACTTTCTTTTTGGAGTTAAATTTATTGTAGGTAAACAGGCTCATAACGTATTACCATGGCTTTAGATTTCTGCAAACTACTTTAGCATGCCTAAGATTGTGAGCAAAAAGGGGAGAAAGGAATATCGAAAACAAACCACAAGTTTTAAAGCTGGTAAGAGATAAAATGGTCATGCATATGCTACATTTGGCTAGTGGGAGAAAGAAATTAGGAGTAGGAAAGCCTCAGACAATCACTACAATTATAATGTTGTGCATAATAATTTTGCAGTACTGGGGAAGATGTGGGCAAAACGTCAGGGGAGACTACTTCTGGAACATGGCCATACAGGCCGGAAAACACACAACAACCCTGTGATTCCAGCCATGAAAGCCTTCAACAACACATTGAACACAAAAGTTATGTGATCAAAGGGAATAAACACCCTGCCCTAGTTTCTAGGATGGACAATCATTACTGAAAATGATTTTAGGTTATATAGGTTGAAATGAAAACAGTTAGCATTCTTTAGTACATATGCACTAGGTTTATAGCAATGTGTTTAAAGATCAGAAAGGTTTCTAAGGATAGGCGGTCTCAAATGTGTACCTAAGCAGGTATACACTACCAGAGAGCATTATCTTCCAAACTGTTGAGATTTCTGGTACCAACAACCAAGGTTGATTTTAAGCCCTGCATTTTTCATCAAATTAGTGACAGCCAGAAGAGTTATTAAGGCAGTAAAACAAAGTTAAGGCAGCAAACAATAAGCATGGCTCTACTATGGCTAAACTTCTAAAATCAGAGCCTAGATGTTTTTTGAGATCTACAATATGAATAACTTTTCCTTTTTTCCTTCTACACTTATTTCTGCTCCCTCCTATGTAATCACACTGGTTTGTCTTAGCAGTAGATCCCCGTATCCCAACATTACTTTTTCCATCACTGATTTTACACAAAAGTGTTTTCCAGATTTTTACAGCATTCATTTTACACATAAGGTTTGTGTTTGACCTGTGGCACTTCTCTGTCGGCCTCAAGTCTTGGACATTCTTGAGGCCAAACAAGCCTTCAGGCTTACTATCATGTAAAGAGAATGCTATAAAATGGAGAGCAGGGTGGGAACCTTAGGCTATCAGCCTTGACTGCCAAACAGAAACAGTATGACACATGACAAACCCTTTTACTCAACCTTAAAAGACGCCAAAAATATTTGCATCCATTTTCCTCTATATGGGACTTTAAGGTCAAAGGAATATTTCAGTAATTTGCCCTTGCTACATTTAACTTTTCATGCTTGTTTTTGAGGTGCTTCAAGAAAGTATGTACATGATAGAAAACTATGTTTCTCTTTTGGTATATACAGGGTGTAGCACAAGCAAAAATGCACAGGAAGAAAGTAGTTTCCCAGATAAGAAGTTGCCATGCCTTTGTTTCTCTATCTGAATATGACTTTTCCCTTTCATTTCTTCCTTCGATTTAGACTCATCCCTCCTTTGAACCAGCTGGAACTCCTGAGGAACCTGAAGAGCAAATCCGGATTGACATTCAGGTTAGTGATATTGCTGTGATGTTGGTTGGATAAAAAGAGGAAAAGCAGGTTAAAAATGTAATTTTTTTTAAAAAAAGATTGATTTTAGTGGTGCCAAATTAAAAAGGGTTTTGACTTTATTGGTGACCTATATTTGGCATACTAATACAAAAATACATTCTTGTATTCAGTGTCAGTTTACAGTCCTTCCTTCCTCTTCCTTTTCTTGTACTCTGCATAGCAAAATCCATTATTTTCTTAGACAAACTGATTAAAAGACAAATTGGTTATGTCTTCTTTATCAACTTCTCTCTTCCAGTTGACAGTTATAAGATGTTTCAAATGGTATTTTTTCTCGTTTGGGGTAGCAGAATCTACATTAGAAGTGACTGACTACCCTTGGAGCCTTCATATGACCAATTAACACATTCAATATATTTAAACTTGTTCAACTTGTTAAACTTGATCTTGTTCATCAAGATCAGAGATAGAATGTCCTCTTGTTCCCCAGCTTAGTCAGGAGGCTTGTCAGTTCACAAATATATTACAAAGGAATGATAAGTGCAGCTATTTTGTCCATGATCCACCCTTGTGCATTTGGAATAGTTTATGGGTAACATCTCCCATTGTGATGTTCTAAACCTGGAATACAGAGAATGAGGATAACTCTTTTATCCAGGACACGGATGAGATACTGTGGGTCTTTCTGAAGTTTTGACTGGCAAATCCCAACAGTCCTAGACCCTTGAGAGTTTTAGGTTCAAATCTATGGTGTCACCCTTTCCTTAGATGCAATGGGAAAAGTCAGTCGATCAATCCCATCATCTAAAGAAGTTGATTCTGAAAAGTGCTTCTAGCTTTATTTGGGTCCTGTTTTATGTCTCTCTTAATTTGTTTGTGTGTTTCTTAGTTTTCCTTTATGTAGTCCAGGCCCCTGTCACGTCACTGTGTTATGTTTGGCTGTGTCCTTTTATTCATTTATTTTGGTCTTTAGTTGTATATGTATATGCCTTTCTTGCCTGAGCCCATTGCTAATATATTTTTGCTTCTGTTTAAGGAAAGAGCAACAGCCTGAGCCGTCTCCAAGGTCTGTATGTTTATGGAGAGTCCATTCCCATGCATTCTCATGTCTCTTTCTTCTTTCTCTTTCTAAGTTTGTGTTCCCTTGTGTCATGCGTGTGATGCTCGTGGCGACAAGGAGCTGAGAGCCATTCAAATAAACATTGTAAATCCTCAACTTGCTCATCCCTTGCTGTGAGACCTATATCCGCATGCCTTGTGCAGACCTGTCATGGTGATCCTTTGAATATGTTTTCCTTCTTTCCAATGGCAACGTGCCATTTAGCTGAGCGGAGTCGCTGGAGTGGCGCTGCAGCAGCATCCAACCGAGATTGAGATGTGGCATATGGATTGAAACACCTGGGTTGTAAATGCCATGCAGGAAGAGCTGGTATATCCCCATATAGAAAGTGGAAAAGGCGGATAACGGTTTTACATTGTGCTTAACTTGCATTTCCCAAATTTGAGGTCTAGAGTGATGAAAGAGGTGGTGGTCATCCCTTGCATTCCCTTCCTTCCTCACCTGTATTTCTGCCTTTCTTTTGGTTCCAACAGCAATGAAAGAAAGGATATTCATGCGCCCACCAACATTTGTCACACATCATTATTTCACAGTAACTAAGTCCTCACTGTGAGCAAAACACAGAAGGTACATCTGGGTCTTCTGGCTAGTTTAGACCTTTAACAGAATTCATTTTAAACTCCCAAAATGTACATGTTGATAACATCTAAACAACTTGCATTCCCATATTTATGGTTGGGTCCAGTAATTTGTAGCTTTTCTGGTAATTATTGCTGTTCCTGGAAATATATGAAGGAAATACAATTATGGATTACTGTCTTGTTAGCAACCTATTGGACCGATTGGCTATGATGACTTGAGTCATCATTTTAAGAATAAGGAATTGGATGTGACGGTTCCTATTTGCTAGGATTAAAGATCAATATTGTTAATATTTTCATGCTGTATAGTACTCCTAGTCCTCCTAAACCTTCCTTGCTTAGTTTTTCCATACTTCACAACCTCTGAGGATGCCTACCATAGATGTGGGCGAAACGTCAGGAGAGAATACTTCTGGAACATGGCCATGCAGCCCGGAAAACATACAACAACACTCCTAATGATGATTTCAAAGTTTGAAGAGTGTTAGATAGACACTGGAAATGTCTTTGCACTGATCAGATTGATTATGCTATAGATAGTATTATCCAGCCATGCAAATTGAGTATCCTTGTCTGGAAATTTGAAATCTAAAATGCTTCAAAATCCAAACTTGTCCATATGGGTGGTTGAGATAGTGACACCTTTGCTTTCTGAAGATTCAGTGAACACAAACTTAGTTTCATGCACAACGTTATTAAAAATATTGTGTATAAAATTACCTTCAGGCTATGTGTCTAAGGTGTATATCAAATATAAATTAATAAGATATTGCCAAGATAATTCATTATACACTCACACCTGTATAAGCAAGTGTTTCAGAATCCAAAAAATAAATAAATCCCATATCCAAAACACTTCTAGTCCAAATGCTTTTAGTCCTTCAGATAAAAGATAATCAACCTGTCTATATTCAATGTATTCTTTAGTATTGGTACTCAATAGCAGCAGGCATGCTGGGAAGCAAATTTTTTTTTGTATGGTCAGGTATATGTTGAAGTAGAAACCTTCAAGACGTCAATTAAAATTTGTTCTAGTGTATCCTATAAAGCAGGGGCAGGGAACTGCTGCGTGGTAGCTAGTTAATGGCAATTTGGAAGGAAGGAAAGAGGCAACTGGGAAAAGAGAGACAGAACCTGTGGGGGAGATAGGACGAGATGAAAGTTGGGTGAAAGAAGAAAGAAAGAGTATCTTAGAAGAAACAGCCTTCCATGAGCCCTGCTGCTTCCAACTTCTGGTTTAGATTCATTTACTTCTGACTTTACCTCTGTTTACAGCCCCCAGGAGAATACTTCCTGACATAATGCAATTTTCAGAATTCAAAAGCTTCCTCACTTCTTTCCCAAAAAGTTTATTTTGTAGGTATTCACTTTCAGATGATATGGTGTTGCTGCAGACTACTATCCTATATTGTTTTGTTTATATCCCCCTTTAACCCAATTCTGGCACCCAAGGATACAACTAAAGCTGTTGCTAACTTTGGTTATTTTTCTTCTTCTTTTAGCTTTGGTTTAGGAAGAGTGATGGTTTTTGTCCACCAAAAGCAAACAAAGAAGATAGACAGTCAAAGCCTGATTGTCTGTTGGTTATTATTCTGCATTTATAATTACTAGGAAGGATAACTACATTTGTAGTACTAGGAGGAAACAGTTTCAGAGAATTTCAGAGAATTGCCCCCAGAATTTCAGAGAGGGTAACTGGGATACACGTGACCTAACAATATCTTGATGGTGGTCAAGATGGCAAAAGTGATCAGTGAGGAAGAACACATAAACTAAGAGAGGCTGTAATAGTTTGCTTTTGCTTGAGCCTATTGGAAAGGGCAGGATTGCTTCCTTTTCTCTCTTTCTCTTGTTAAGGTAAAGGTTTTCCCCTGACATTAAGTCCAGTTGTGTCTGCTAGGTTGGCAGAAGCTGGGACTAATAGCAGGAGCTCACTCCGCTCCCCAGATTCGAACTGCCAACCCTTCAGTCAGCAAGTTCAGCAGCTCAGTGGTTTAACCCTCTGCGCCACTGGGAGCTACTTCTTTCCCCCGTTACTTAAGTTAATTGAGTTCAAACTATGGTTTTTGTACTTTGAACTCAGTTTTCAGCAACTGAAATAAGGTGAGGACAAAGAGAGACTATAGAAAGAATTTAAAGCAACAGAAAAATGGGTGGACAGATGGTTAATTGAGATTGTCCTTGCCGAATTGGAACAATTGGATGATGTGCTGTAGGTCTGTTTGACCTAACAAAATGTTAATAAGGGAGATGTGATTTCTACCAACTCATGCTTCCCAAGTAACATTTAATAAAGTAACTTTAAACATAATGATATGACATCATGCACTTTTTTTACTAAATGATAATGGAGTGCAGGTGCTATATTGTAAGCAGGAAGTCAATGTAAACTCTAATTTGGCCTTGTGCTGTAGCTGTTTTATGCTTGCAGTTGATGTAATAGCTCCAAGAAAAAGTTTTCGCCAGATTTCTATACCTCACACCCAACTCTAGCTTAGGAATGAGACATGAGGCTGGAAAAAAAATGTGAGGCTGGAGAGAAAAACAAACATGCCCCATGGGGAGATAAGGCAGGATATAAATAATAATAATAATAATAATAATAATAATAATAATAATAATAATAATAATAATAATGTAAAGAGTAATAAGATGGCACATATGTATCAGGATATGAACATAAGATGTATATGAAACACAAAGGGATTCGAGCCCCTTTGTGTTGACTCGAGTCCCATCTCCAAGATATGTGCATCTATACAAATACAGCAATTTCCAAAATCTGAAACTCAAAGTCTTCTGGTCCCAAGCATCTTGGATAAGGGTGCTTCAACCTGTAATATATTAGGACAATTCACAGTTCAATACATCTTGAAATTACCCATGGTATCTTGTTTGTAGAGGGTGTTATGAAAATTCAGTTGGGGTTGCTAAGTTGGGCAAACAGTCCTGTTAAAATTTCAAAGTATGAGACCAACTGAGATGGGTCTGGGGATTTGAAACTATAGGTGAATTGTAAGGAGTTGTGCTTGACTCTTTTCCTGCTCAGTGTTCAGTGTAATGTACTTGCCCTCAGTGGACAGCCTGAGTGACAGTGTCTCTAGTTTGGAAAGACAGCTTCAGGAGGCATGGATCACACTGGCTGCCGGCTAACCAGACCTTCTTCTCTCAGGCATGTGGCAGCCTTACTGGGAGTTGCCTCCTGGGCTGAAAAATATTTGGCTTCAGGAAGCCTAGAAATAAGATTTTTTAAGGGAGAAGGAATGGACGTTCCCAATTATCCTTGGCCAATGTTGAAACAGTACATACAAGCAGAGAAGAGAACGTTTCATGTTTCATGTTCCTCGACTAGTGCTGCTAGAATACAGTGGCCCTTAGCAAGGAGAGGCAACATGCTCTATCTGCTTATTATAGTGTCTAGGTAGATGGTAAAAACTCTTGCCACCATAGTGTCCCTCAAGTTCAAACATAGGTTCCTCTGAGGGAATTTGATGTTTGAAAAATCTGTTCCTTGAGAGTTATTTTTCAATTTTGTCATGTACATTATGCAGGACATGATATAATTCAACCAGAGCAATGGTAGAAAATTAGAACAATTTCCACCCATGTACATATAAGAGAACAAAGAATTAGTAAAAGCCTTTTTTACACATTAAACAAGTAGGTGTAGTAACAGGTGTAAATGCTAGATGTTCTAAACATCTTGTACTAAACAGGAGAGAATAACTCTTTTTGAGAGAATTCTGCAGCCTTATCTATTAGGAATACCATTTTAGTGAGTTAAACATGTTTTTGAAAATCAGTTGATCTAACTAATCTAGCAAAACAGTACCGCCCAATGGAAAGACCATTGTAAGACGTGTCTCATCTACAAAAGAATGATGGTGGTTAAAATACTGTTGGAAATAACCCAAACTGGCTGTGCCTGTGTTTGTGCCTTTGCAGCAGTTTGTGATGATTTTCTCCTACTTCCAGTCTTCTTGTTTTTGTCTTTTATTGTCTCGTCTTGTATTGTGCATCTATTCTGTCTTTTCTTGAGGTTCAGTTTTCCCCTCCTGTCTTCCTCCCTTGTGTTGTCCGCAGAGAAATTATGCAAGGCAGCAAGGCTGAGGTCATTTAATTGGCTATAGAGACTGACTGAGTTTCATAGTTGAATAAAGACCTGAAATTATGTTTTCTCAGTTCAATTTTATTCATTAGTAGCACTTTCTTGCTCTTATATAGTGTTGTTGTATCTCTTGATGTTTCAGCCAATATACTAGAGATGTCCAAAGTGCCTTGCTTCTTAATCCTATCGATTCATTAAGTTTTGTGTAGGCAACTCCTCCAGAAATAGTGCAAACCTCAACCCAGATGGATTGAGCTTTACCATATGTGCCTGTAACATGCTGACATGCCCGACTCCTTGAGAAAGTTATTACATTCATGTGACATACAGGTGCGGTATTGGAAACGCTATGGCTTTCCAGATGTTGGTCACTGATCCTCATAAGCCCCAACTGTTATAGTCAGTGCTAAATGGGGGAGTTGGAGTCAAAAACAATTCCTCTTGTAAAGTGTAGGGAGGTTATTTTACACACATGCATGCATATATACATTTCTGGATCCCAAATTTGCTTACAGTTCAGATACAAAGATCCGCTTTTAAATGTATATGGGACAATATTTTGGACACTGTTTGGTGATGCCATATTGCCTATCAGTGAATGGCAATAGAAGCAGGTGAAACCAGATGCCGGAGGTGCCAGGACACAACAACTGATGTCTCTTAGTATCTTACGATCCATAGCAGTTGAACATTTTGAAACATTTATTTTACATTTGGAACATCTTCAGGAGATTTGTTGCGTGAGGGTGCATGTTAGACAGTATGATCTACTGTGCCAGGAGATGGATTGGTGTCGCACACTATTTTATTTGGTATTGGTCTGTTTTCACAAGTACACACTGTTGTTGCTTGCTACAAAATGGACTTGTTTGACCTTGAAAATAAAAGGGTGGATTCCTATTTGAACTTGCAACATACAAAGCAAAAGGGATTCGTCATGTCCTTTCTGCTAGAAAAATGGACGCTTCAGACTGCCAAGTTCAAATTACCCCTCCCTTGCAAACCAAAAAGGATTTCCCCTTCTGCATTTTAAATGTGGTGAAGAGATTACCATGGCTTATTTGAACTAAGAAGTAAAACTAGATGTCATAATAATAATAATAATAATAATAATAATAATAATAATAATAATAATAATTTTATTTTTGTACCCCACCACCATCTCCCCAGAGGGACTCGGGGTGGCTTACAGATATAAAACCAACATACAATAATATCAAATATAAAAACACACAAATACACAAAAAACACAAATATCAAATACAAAAACACACATGTATCATAGGATACATGGAGTATGTCTTTTTATTCTTTTTCACTTTCTAGAGGTATATAGTACTAATAAATGAACCTTTAGAATACCCGGTAAACAGAGTTACAGTAAACACATGAATGATAGACTAAATATTTTTAGTAATTGGCTGGCTGGGCCGTATTTATTGCCTTTCTGCCATGATAAGTAGCTTACAGAAATTAAAACAAAATTAATTGTCAATACAAATTTGCAAATGTTAAAAAGGATGGCATATAAACAGGCACAACACATTTAAAACACGATAAAAGTTTAAAGTATGTGCAGTGAACCCTCCTATTTAAAAGTGTGAAAACGCAAAGCAGTGGGATAAGGACAGGCTGAGTATCCCTCATCCTGGATTCTGAAATCTGAAATATTCCAAAATCCAAAATTGTCCTCATAGGGGGCTGACGATTTTCTGATGATTTTGTGCACTAAATTATTTAAAATATTGTGTATAAATTACCTTTACACAATGTGTATAAGGCTGTATATTAATGGACTGAATTCATTGAAAAAGTACCCAAACATCATTTTTTTTCTGGATGATTAAATGTGATTTTTTACAACATTAGAGAATCAATACAATTGATATTTAGAAGGGGGAAAAATCTGCAAATTCAAAATAAATAGAGGGTAAATACTGGACATGATAACATTTTATATCAATCCCTACAGCCTCACTTGAGTTTTATTTCAATTTCTGTTGACCATTCAAAATGCTGTAATGGCCTATCTTTGGTAGGGGAGACTTGAAAAAGCTCAACCATTTAACTTGGAAATAAAAACATGAGATGTTCTTAAGAGTTTTGTGCACCATTAGAAAAATGTGTCTGGGGAAGAAATGATCCTATTTCTAATGCAGAAGGGGTTATTAGCAATATCATTTTGGATTGCAAAGCTTCCCATGAGCCCCGTTTGATTGCGCTTTGCCGAAAGTAGAAGAAAACCTCACCCTCAGTCCATAATCCCCGTGATGAATGTGGCCTTCGCAGTGACTTCTTACAGGTGATCCATTTCCTGTTTGGCATGAGCCATCTGGTCTAATTTTTCTACTCTCCCCTCATTTCCAGTAAAAGCAATCCATGCAGAAAGTCACTTTGTGGATGCTGCTCAAGAAACTCTAGGTACCACGGGAATTGCTTCGCACGGAACTAATCCAAAGCTGCACGGCTCATCCTCTTCCTTTCTGTCTCTTCCTTTCCCCTGCTGCCTTCTGTTCTGACCATTCATCTGCTTAATAGAGGTGCTCAGGAAGCTAGGAAGGCCTTCTGTGGGTCTCTTCGACACACAATAGATGATAGCAGCTTCCTTGTCCTGTTAGACAAGTCATAGAAATTCTTTTAAAGAGGTGAAGGATAAATATTTGCAATGTATCAGCTTGCCATAATGCCACCTTTCCTTGCTAGCGAAAGACCAGGAGCATTAAAGGAGACCAAGAATTCAAGGGAGCTCCAGCTTGGAAAAGCAATCAATCTAACCTGGATTGTCATCTTTTTAATATCAATAATAGCATTTAGAAGTATTTGTGTTGACTATACTGCAAGTCCACTGAACAGGGATCCCTTCGATGACCCCAAACAATTGTCAGTAGATCTCTTCCTCATGGAGCTGATCTAGTAGCTTTTGCAAACATTTATTTATTTCCATCATTTCTATCTGGCTCTCCCCAGCACTTCTAGTATGCAGCACAGATGACTAATCTTCAGCCTAAAAGATACCCCTTTAGTGACTGTGTGCATAATTCCGATTGCTATTAAACAAGATTTGGACACTGGTGCTGACTGTGAGCAGAGCTGGGATGACTCCCATATTCTGCTTCATTTAACATCACTTATCCAGCAGACTGTGTTGGTTAAATCAGATACTTTACAGTGAAGCCATTCTTCCTGACACATAATTCCGAAATTCATAAGGAACTGACAGACTTCTTCAGAGTGTCCAAAAACTACTGTTCTTTGTGATGATGTCCCCTCTGCTTCTTTTTAAGGAGCCAAACTCCTTATGTACATCGTAAGGTTATTGATTTACTAATTATTTCCTTCTGCATGTTGTGAATGGTGGACACACTTAGCTTGCTCTTTGTTTATAGTTCAGTGTGGAGTAGCCAGGTTAAAATGCACCATGATGCTTGCAAAAAAAAAGTGACTGATGCATGTCAGTTTTTGGAATCCAGTTCCACATCAATCTTTTGTTTCAAAATGACAAAGCTCTGACTTTCCTAATTCAGTATCCCAGCATGGTTATCCCTTTCCATGTATTTTTCTTTAAAAAAGTACCTGCAGCCTAAGAAAACCTTATGAAATGCATGGGATCACCATAAGTTGACAGATGACTTGAAGGCACATGCAAACCCACACACACCAGCAGAAGGGAAGAGATTAAATTATGAAGACAGCCTTATGTTCAGATTGGTCATAAATCATTTAAGTGGGTGTAGAGGAAAAGACACTTATCAACAGTTTCTTTTTATCTTATGCTTGGATTAGCTGGATCAGAAGATGTAGAATCCTCACTTTAATACAGTATTTTAAAAAAATCAGATCTTTACATATTGAACCATACTATTCTCTCTCCTTTTAAGCTTTTGCTGTTTTACCAAGACAGGGTGGCCAAGGAAATTGTGGGTTTGATTATGCTTCCAATATGGAAACGTTCATTTCAGAGATGGTTAGTTTGGGTTTAAATCTCTTTGTTATTCTCAAACATGAGTGGTATCACCCCTGAGCATACCGAGATATTTCTAGCTTGTGGTCAGTAAAATAAAATCCTGTATCTATCCTTTGGCGCCTTCCCTCTATCTCTCAAAGGCAGCTGGTGGTGATTTGATTCTTTTTGGGGAGGTAATTTGATTTTTTTCTAATGATAAGGAGGGTATTTCAATAGAATAGATAACAATATTTTCCAGCTCTGTTTAATCTTCACTGCTTCTTTCCTGATATATTCTGGCTATAGCTAGTCATGTGTTAAAACATGGTCTTTTGTGGCTTAATTCAGTTCTTTAACCTGAGACATAAAAGTGTTCTGGTTTTGAATTTTGAGAAAGTATACTCTTTGTTTTCTTCTTTTCTTGAGTATTGAGTAATAAGCTTTTTTGTCTTCTCTAGCTAATGCGCTGTAGTCCTGAAATTGTTTTACTGGGGAGGTTTGCTTATTGCTTCTAGTTTTTTTGCTTTCCAGTGGAAAAAAATCCTGCCTCATATTTAATGAGCTCAGAATGGTAAGAGCTTTAGATTGCAAGCTGTTTGGGAATATAATGTCTTGCTTTATTATTTGCACTGTGCTTAGTGCAATCTCTAAAGCTGGATTAGCATCTTTTCTCAATGGTACCTTTAAGAATTTAGAATGAAATGGTGGCATTTGAAAGATTTATGCTGAACTCCTTCAGCATAACCTATTCTAGTACAATAAATATTTGCTGTAATCACTCCATTGGTACCAGTTGTGTTGAGCAAGTAGAACATTCACATAATTGTCTTCACTGCAGTAAAATGCAAGTAAAATCTAGTATTTTTTTTACTGTAGGTTTAGCAATATAAGGAGAGAGCCGATGTGTTAATTAGTTGTTGTACAGAAGGATGAACTCCTCTAAGGGAAGCACTTGGTAATAAACTGAAATTGAAAGTACCTGTGCATTATATAAAACTGTAGCTGTAGAATACCTTGGCATCACAATTCATAGTTCGTTATGGTTGTTAATTTTAAGAAACAGGAGTTGAACTTGTCAACCCAGCTTTCTGAAATCAAGAAACTTTGTGCAGATAGTGCCTTGTATCTCATCAGCTGGGCCATGGGATTATCTATGCAGAAATGGTTGGCTGGCCAAACAGAACAACGGCAAGAGCCTTATGCATTATAGTAGAAGAAAAAATGGTGTTGGTTGAACCGTGTAGCCACCACAGTGTTCACACAATTGTTGGTGTAACACTTTTAGAAGATGCAAACCAATGGCTGCTAACCTGGGGACACTGGTAGGTATGGTTTCTGCAGAACAATGGTTCCCAACCATTGGGTCTCCAGGTGTTTTGGTCTCCAGCTTCCACAGTTCCTAACAGCTGGTAAACTGGCTGGGATTTCTGGGAGTTGAAGTCCAAAACACCTGGAGGCCCAAAGATTGGGAACCACTGCTGTAGATTATCAATATAACTCTCTTAAATTGTTGCCAGGATAAATTCCAACTGAGTCATTTTTGCTGTTAGTGTAGATGACAAACTACATTAGCACACACATGTATGTAGGAGCACTAAGATGCCCCTTGGGTGTGGTGATTGCACTTGTAATACTGCATGGACCTGTGTTTGGGCAATATGGACGCATGCACAGTGTGGTGCCCTATAATGAGGAGCATCTGATCAAGAGTGGTGTGACACAGCTTTTAGCGCATGCCGGGAAGATTGATTGCTCTGCCTTCAGAAAAGAGAGTCTATCTGTTCCTGGTCAATAGTATTTTGCAATTAGATTCTTTGCTGCCTTTGAGAGGAAATGACATGCTTAGATGTATTCTTTGCAAGACTCCAGAAATTTTGGAATATGAAGAGTGGAAAACAGGCCACTGCATTATGATGTATCACATGTCGTTTGACCAACAGATCACTTTCCTAAAGCATTTTCTTAAGAAACCCCAAGTCTTGCGAATAAAGGGCCAAATCAAGGGCTGCTGTGGAAAGTAACACAACTGTGTTGCCTCTTTCCTTCTTTCGCTGATATGGAATTGTCACAGTGTTTTCACTTCTCCTTACCTCCTTTCTTAGCAATCGGTGATTCGAGCAGGGTTCAAAGAGACACATATGAATCCTTGTGATTTTGAGGAAAAGACAGCAGGGAGGAGGGTGATGGAGAGAGAGAGAACCTGATGGAATTCAGGTCACATAAATGCATTTTTGAGGGGCAGGTGGGCAGATAAGCTTGGGAAAGAAATGAGGGAAAGGAAGTTGAAGGGGAACAGTGGGTCTTTAAATATGATAGGGTTGATTTGTTTCCATATCCTAAGATGAGGGGCCTTGGAGAGCTAGAACTTTCTCAGAATGTCATTCTGTATGACATAGGAAGGGAAATGTTTAGAGTACTTCTGTGAGGTAGGAATATACTGTAACCCCCTTCAATAACATCTCCTTATCCATTGATTATGTTTTAGAGAGGCTATATTATATTGTATTAATATATTACAGTAGAGTCTCACTTATCCAAGCTAAACGAGCCGGCAGAACCTTGGATAAGCGAATATCTTGGATAATAAGGAGGGATGAAGGAAAAGCCTATTAAACATCAAATTAGGTTATGATTTTACACCAAAACATCATGTTATACAACAAATTTGACAGAAAAAGTAGTTCAATACGCAGTAATGTTATGTTGTAATTACTGTAGGCTCCGAGCGGGCCTCGAACTCATGACCTCCTGGTCAAAGTGATTCATTGCAGCGATTCATTGCAGCTGCTCTCCAGCCTGCACCACAGCCCGAGCCCTATATTGAAAACATTGACTACAAAAATGCATAGGATAATCCAGTACCTTGGATAAGCGAGTCTTGGATAAGTGAGACTACTGTATGTTATTGCAAACCATATAGTTGCATAAGTAGTCTTTTCCATTTCATTATTCCATAGTGAGACCAGTACCTCAAAAAGAATGGCAAGTCTGTTAGCAAGAAAATCTTCCAAAACATTCAGGAATCTATCAGATGAAGGATGGGTGGGCCATATTAAGCAGATACCCACTCCTGCAGAGAAGATCTGCTATGGCCAAGTAAACTTCACAGAGAAGTGATCTGACCATGACAATGGAATTAGTTGCACACCACTAAAATCCTCCATCTATCCAATAGCACAAAAGCAAGTCTAAGATGCAGCTCCCACATATGTTGGATTTGCATTTTCTCCTCTTCTCTTGCATTCATTTAGCCTTTGCAACTGTACCCTGTAGAAATCTGCCTGTATGCTATAGCTGATTAACTTAGAAACCAGTTGTTTGGCTGAAGGACCCTTAACATAGTAGTAGGCCTGGCTCTTTCATTAAATGACTTGTTTGCTTAAGCTGAGAAGATTGGAAAGCATTCTATTTTCTCTTCATTCTGAGTGATGGGTGTTTAGGGAATGTATCCCAGACCATTAGCAGTTCCACATAATTAATGCAGGATTTTATTTCAGAGGTCTGAGTACCATTATGCATTTCATACTACCATAATGTGCTATTTTGTTTCCTGCGTACTCTGCTGAGTTCAGTGATATAATTTCCAATTATCCAAATATATTTATTGTATAAAAAAACCCAGGGAGGAGTATCAGATGCTTGCAAAGCCCTTCTGCCTAGAATAGCTGTTCACATTGGGTCAATGAGGACAGGACTGTAACACCAAGCTGATGCTACATCTGAGATGGTGATCATGCAGGGGTTTGCTAATTGCATCTTTGGGAAGATGCAATTAAATGCAACTTCCATCCTGTTCCAACCAGACAGGTTTCATGCCATATCTGCCCCAACTCCTTTGGTTTTAGATCAAAGCACCTATACAGACATGAACTGGTATATGACAACAGCATGGCTGATATTGCAAACTACATGTATACAGGATCTTCTGTGTGGATCATGTAACACAACAATCCTTCAGAGTTGAAATACCCATGGCATTTCAGACATTCTCCAGTTGTCTTGATACTTTCATTTGTTCCTTGCAAAGGAATGTAGCCTTTCTGAAGGTCTCTCAGTGTCCTTCCATCCCAGTCACAGGAAGACATTACAGTACTTTTATGGGTTACTTTTCTTTGCAGATGCATCTACCTTATCCTGCAATGGTAAACCCATCCAAATGTTTGGAAACATTGATTCCTGGCTATCTCAATGTTGCTAGCATGTCTCACTGGTTCTGCACATCTTTGGGAACTTCATTCTGGGTAATGGCGGTATCTTTCTACATACCAATATAGGCTATATACCTTGGAGATAGTAAATAAACTTTGTGTAGGCATAGGCATAGTTCAGAGGGTTCCTCCATGCACAAATTGCCACATTTAATCCATAGCTGGTGAGTTGGACAAGTTCTTGAGAACTTTGAGTGCAAGTCATTTGATACTAATGGGTTGTGGTTAGGGTTATGTAGGGAAAGTCATGATTCTCTGCCAAAGGGATATAACCATTAGATGAAACAGTATAAACTGAAGTAAATATCTGGGGGTGGGAGGTGATCCAGTTCTAAGTACAAGTCTATGTGATGTAAGAACTTTGATCATAGAAGGCTACATTATGTTGAATTAAACTGTTTGTCTGCTACAACTAGCAGAGAGCCTTTCGTGTCTCAGAGATGTAGTTTTAGCCTTTTGCTACCACATCCTTTTAGCTAGAAGTGCCCTTCCACACCACTGCTTGGCAAATTTATTATTTATTTTCTTACTAGTTTATTATATATATTATATTTATTAAACCCTTACCAGCATGGCCAGTGAAGTTATAGTGCAAAACGGTGATTTTTCTGAGCTCTGCTCTACATAAAACATGTACATTACCACTGACGTAGGGTTTCTCCTGTATTTTTGGCAATATCTACCTGCAACAATTTATCTGTATTAGCTAATGCATTTATACAATCCTAGTCCTCAGTCAAGTCATGAAAAACAGAAAGATGTTCCCACATAATCGGATTTCCTCATTTGTTATGATTACAATGTTTAGTGTAATGAAAAGTGGGAAGATTAAAGGAATTTATGTGTTGAAGTGAAGATGCATCATGTATCAATGGATTGTTTTCAAGCTGGTTTCCTCCATCTTGGCTGTGGTAGATGACTTTGTGTTATGATATTGGTACTACTGGAAGTTAAAAATCTCATTATAAAGTTGACCTAAAAGTCAAAAAGGAGGTATTGCGTCTTAGCCAGGATTAGGATCTTGACGGAAGTAGTTCATGAAGACTTTATCTTAGACGTTCCTTCTTCATGGTCCACATTTATGGAAATAAATCTTTTCCCCTTTGTAGAGCTACTGCATTCAGCGCTTCATACCAAAATGCATCCCTCCAAACAAAACTGGGTCTTTCCATTTGCACTCAACATACCTGACATTCCAAAATTACTTTCTGTTTACATGCCCATTCTTCTTCTTTTCTTCCTCAATTAACAACCCCACCTCATCCTCATTCATCATCATGGAAACCTTTCTTGAGATGCCTTTTTGAACCGGTTTAGTCTTAAAAGCCACATCTCACTGCCGCTGCTTCTACCGCTGCTGCTTTGAAAGACAATTGATTTTGAATGGCTGAAGGGGAGCCGCCATGGTGTTTTTGGAGTGACCTCCCCTCCCCGCTTGTCTCCTCTTTTTTTTTGGTTTTGTTTCGACTTGTCTTTGTGCGCAGTCAAAAGGTCAGCTTGAAAGATCGTGTCTTCTCCAGCCCCCGAGGTGCAGCCACCAAAGGTAAAGGTTCTCCTCAGGCCCCAGGGATCCGGCGATCCCCCAGTGCGGACCAGAGCATTGACGACAGCCCAAGTAAAGTCCCCAAGAGCTGGAGCTTTGGAGACCGAAGCCGAGCCCGGCAAGCCTTCCGCATCAAGGGAGCTTCATCCCGGCAAAATTCAGAAGGTAAGGCAGGCAGAGGTTGGCGGTAAGGCGGGTAGAAAAAGCTTGCGTGCAAAAACTGTGTGAGATTTATCAGACATGAGAGCCATGTTTAAATATTTGATAGGATGTCATAAGGAAGAAGGAGCAGACTTGCTTACTGCTGCCCTAGAGACTAGGGATCAGAGCAATCGATTCAAATTACAGGAAAAGAGAGTCCAACTGGGAAGAACTTACTGAAAGTAAGAGCTATTCAACAGTGGAACTCATTGCCTCAGAGTGTGTTGGAGGCTTTTAAACAGAGGCTGGATGGCCATCTATCTGGGGTGCTTTGTGCTTTTCCAGCATGGCAGGGGGTCAAGCTGGGTGGCCCCTGTAGTCTCTTCCATATCTATGGTTGTATGATTCTATGAAACTGATTATCTTTGAAGCACTAATTTTGAGACATAGGTATATAACTGTCCATTTCTTTTTTGAAAGCAAAAGCAAGTCATTCCGACCATTGTTTTCTCTTTGTGTGAGAGTCCAGGAGAAGCACACATTTTTCAATAGTATTTGCATCAGGGCTTTCGTCACATTTTCTTTACACAAAACACTGATTTGCTGCACAAGAAACTTTTTTGTGTGTGCAAAAAACAGGATTATCTTTGTACAGGAAACGTTTTCTACACATGCAGACAAATCTGGTAAATTTGATATTAACTCAGGGCCTCTCCCATCCCAAACTGATCTCCAACGAAACTGTAGCACTTTATCTGTTATCTTGAGTTTACCATTTTTATAATGTGCACTTCATTTAGTATATTATCATAACCTTGCTGTTTTTAATTCCATGTTTTATTAAGTGTGTTTTATATCTAGAGATTAATGTTTAAATTTTATAATTTGCATATGTTCTTGCTCATTGATGTATTGTATATTGTTATTGTTTTTATCTGGTATTATCTGTGAGCCGCCCCAAGTCCCCTTCGGGGAAGATGGAGGCAGGGTATAAATAAACTCCTCCTCCTCCTCCTCCTTCTTAAATCTCACATTTTGCACAAACTCTCTCAAACAACCACAACCACGTATTTGACCACAAATGAATTTTGTGCAGAAAAGGTCCCAGTGGGCTGTATTTCCCCTCCCTCTAAGATTGTTTAAAACAATATTTAATGATATTTTCCTTACTGAGAGCCCTTCCAGACAGGGAAGAAACCCAGGAGGAAGTGGGTTATTTTAACCCGCTTCATCCTGGGTTTGTGTTCCAAACCCCAATCCAAACCCCTGGCTATGGAACTCCACATAGGAAATTAGTTTTAGTGAAATAGAGCATTTCAGAGGATGGTGTATTCTGCTTTTTTGGATGTATTAAACAGAAGTTTGTTTATTTTTTAATTTAAATATTCATGTCCTACTGTTTGAAGTTCTATGTTGGCTGGTCATCTCAGAGATATTTTAGTTGTGGATTTCTGCATTGGAAGAGACATCTAATTGAATCCCTTTTGGTATATGATACTATGGTTCTATGATGTTCCTTAGCTTTACCACATTGCCTACAGATTGTCCTGTATATCGTATTCTCCTGCTTTTCCTGCAACAATAAGGCTAATAGACGATGCTTTTGTCTTCACTGTTTTCCTGGCTTTTCTTTCTTTCCATAGACGCAGGCCTTCCCGGAGAAGATATGGGAGATCCTGACAACAAGAGCTGCAACTGTGAATTTGTGACAGAAGATCTTACCCCAGGCCTTAAACTCAGCATCAGGGCAGTGTGGTAAGGAGATATATTAGCTGACATGCATGGACATGTATTTGTGTGGACATTTATTGGATCAGGCAGGTCAGAACTGTGACTGTAATAAATCCAAGCAACGCTGAACCATGTTGGAGACTTCACTCTTGCTGATCGTGTTCAGTGTGATTTTCTCTTGCCCTTAAAATAGAAGAGAGACAGAATAGAAACAGTGGCTTGATATAATAGCCTTGACAGTCACCAATACCAGCTTTGCGAAACAAAGATATTCCTAGAGCAGGAAGGCACAGGTTGTCACCTCCTTTTCCTCCTCGTTATCATCTTTATTTAGACACTGTGTTTCTCCAGCGCAGCATATAAATGAAGGCAAATTCAACACAGCTAAAAATAACAAGTGTTCGATAATAAATATAAGTATTCTATTAACAACCCTAAAAAAATTAAACATACAATTAAATCGTTACAAAACAGTTTTTAAAAGCATCACTACAATAGTACAGCATGCTCTTAAAAGTCTTTCTCTAAAGACTGAATAATAGAATATATTTGCTTGCCAATGAAAGGACAGCTAGTAGACTCCCATTCTAACCTTTCTAGAGTAAGAGCTCCAGAGCCTGGAGGCAGCCACTATGAAGGCCTGTCACAAAGTCCTGTTAACAACGTTCTGTGGTTAGATCCCTCCACCTTTTCTGGGGTTATGAGGAATTTATTTATTTATTTATTTAGGCCCTTTTCTCAACCCCGGAGGGGGCTTAAGGTGACTTCACAACATAGGCAATAATTCAATGCCTTTAAAAACAGAGTACAATAAAACAGCCATTTAAATAAAATAAAATACTAAAACACAATTAAAACTATTAAAAACATTTGAATCCATACAACAAGGTAAATCATGTGATCCATAGGCGTAGTCTGGAGCTGTTCCATAAGTCAATTACACATCTTTCGTATCTATCTATTATTGCACTAGATTTCCAAAGGCCTGGTCAAAGATCCACATCTTCACTTTTTTGCAGAAGGTTGTGTGGGGTGGGGTGCGGGGAGCTGATCTAATCTCCTGGGGAGGAAGTTCCATAGCTGAAGGGCCACCACCGAGAAGGCCCTGCCTCTCCATCCCGCCAATCACGGAACCTCTGTTGATGTCAACACAAAAGGCCAGAAATGGCCAGGAGCCTTACAGAGCTTTGTGGTCAGCTGACCCAGGGACAAAATTGGCATGGTCCTAATCCACCCACTTTTCCCTTCAACATGGAGTGAAAAGAAAAGAGGATGGTGGCATCAGGCCACTCCAGCTGTGCACACTACTCACACAGTGTTGGCCTGCTTTGGAGTTTTGGAGAAACTCTGAAGCATTCTCTGACTACTACTACTATTACTACTACTACTACTACTACTACTTCTTTTTATTTATACCCTACTTTTCCTCTCCACTCAAAGTGACTCACAACAAAAGCATTGCAATACAACTTAAAATACACAAATATACAAATATTAAAAAAGTATTATATATCATTAAAAGCACATACAATCACAGCAGTCCCTGACAATCTTAAAAACCTTCTTCTTTAAAAACCTGTCTGAATAAAAACGTTTTAACCTGTCATCTGAAGGACAGCAGGAAGTGGGCCATTCTGGCTTCCCTGGGAAGAAGAGAGTTCCAAAGTTGAGGGGCAGCCACCAAGAAGGCCCTCTCTCTCGTTCCCACCAACTGTGCTTGAGATGGAGGTGGGACTGAGAGAAGGGCTTCTCCAGAATATCTCGGGGCCCGGGCAGGTTCGTACAAGGGGATGCAGTCAGCTAAATAGCCCAGACCTGAACCATCTAGGGTTTTAAAGATCATAACCAGCACATTAAATTGTACCCAGAATCAGACTGGCAACCAGTGCAGCCGCTGCAATGGGATGTTGTCTGCTCCCTGTCACCAACCACAATTCTACCTGGCTACAGTTCTTTGGACCAGCTGAAATTTTCAAACGTTCTTCAGAGGCAACCCCACATAAAGCACATTAGAGTAATTTAAACTGGATATAACTAAGGCATGTACCACCATGGCTAGATCTGGCTTCTCAAGAAACAGCCATAGTTGGCACAAAGGTTTTAATTGTGCCAAGGCTCTCTTGGCCACAACCGATACCCATGCCTCCAGGTTTCAGTGCTGAATCCAGGAGAACCCTCAAACTGTGGGCCTGTTTTCACAGTCCAGCATAGACTGAATCTCTGTTCTCTGGTCTGCCTTCCGACTGACCAGGAGAATCTCTATCTTGTCTAAATTAAGTTTCAACTTGTTTGTTCTCACCCAGTCTATTACAGGTGGCAGACACTGGTTTAGGGTCAGGACAGCTTCTCTGGCCTTAGGTGGGAAGGAGTATGCAGGGTAAACTCATGTTAACCTTTTTTATCTCATGATCTGGACTAAAAGTTCCTAGATATTGTCTAGTTGTCCAGGAACAACCCCTGCTTGACCCTGGGGTACCCACCTAATGTAGACAAGCCCTAAATCTTCTTGGCAAGTAGGAATCCCCTACAGAACAGGCATACATGGTCAAAACTACTTGTGGCTTCTCTTCCTCCATTAGAGCCAATGGAAACAAGGAATTCTGAAAGTGATATTATTGTTCAGATGTCTGTGTTGTGTGTAGGAACACAATGAAAATATAAACCAATCTGTCTATGCAAGACCCCATAGCAGCTATGCAATGGGGTATGAAGTGGGTGCTAACAAGTTGAACTCACCCAATATTCAGGGGACATTTATCTCCTGACTCACCGAGTCAAAAGCATGAGAGGGCTGTCTACACTTCTGATATGACTGGCTGCTTGAAAAGGAATTCTTAAATAACACAAACAACACATGATTCCATATTTTTACACTTGCATTGCACTCCAACAGAATCCTGCCCTGAGTTGGAGTGTTTAGCCCTGTGGTTGCAGGACCTTTCAGGAGTGTTTCTCCCCTTTGATTTTGTCCCTTTCACTGTGACACCTTCCAAAATTAGAGAACACATTTAAAACAAATATGCATATTTCTTCCTACGTGAACAAGGGGAAAGATCAACCCATCCTTTACTCATCTCTGTCTTTTGCAGAAAAATGTACCTGAACTCACACAAGGAGGGTGGATACTCTTTTTATGTACTCCATGATTGGAGGCCAAAGGATTTCATATAGCACGTACATTATGATATACATACATTATGCTGTACATAATGGGAGCAGAGCAGCCAGAGGCCATTTAATGCCTATTCTCTCACATGCTTCTGTTGATCTTTGTCTACTCTGCCACCTTTCAAAACAGTAGGGGTTTTACCTGTTGCTTCCCAGATGGGTAGGAATGATCTCCCCTTTCTTGGTTGTGTGTGTGTGTGTGGTGTACACTATACTCTGTATGTGGGATGAATGGCTGAGGATGTTCCATTAGAGGCAATGGGAGATAGCAGGGAGTTCAGCTATGTACCTTAATAATTTCCTGTGAGCTGTGTCTGTACCGGGCATGGGCAAACACTGGCCCTCCAGGTGTTTCAGACTTCAACTCCCAGAAATCCCAGCCAGCTTAATAGCTGTTAGGAATTGTTGGAGTTGAAGTCCAAAATACCCGGAGGGCCAAAGTTTGCCCATGTCTGGTCTACACAGTGAAAGGGAGACACAATTTGGCTTTGCAACTGCATTTAATAATAATAATAATGGAGCCCCTGATGGTGTAGTGGGTTAAAGCCTTGTGACTTGAAGGTTGGGTTGCTGACCTGAAGGCTGCCAGGTTCGAATCCAACCCAGGGAGAGTGTGGATGAGCTCCCTCTATCAGCTCCAGCTCCATGCAGGGACATGAGAGAAGCCACCCATAAGGAAGGTAAAAACATCAAAACATCCGGGCATCCCCTGGGCAACATCCTTGCAGACGGCCAATTCTCTCACACCAGAAGCGACTTGCAGTTTCTCAAGTTGCTCCTAACATGAAAATAATAATAATAATAATAATAATAATAATAATAATAATAATAATAATAGTGACAGTCGCATTGATGAAAAACAACAGGAAAACTCAGCTGCTATCAGGACCTAAAGATTGAACTTCAAAGACTCTGGCAGAAACCAGTGCAGATGGTCCCAGTGGTGATGGATACACTGCGTGCCGTGCCAAAAGATCTCAGCCGGCATTTGTAAACAATAAACATTGACAAAATTACAATCTGCCAACTGCAAAAGGCCACCCTACTAGGATCTGCGCGCATCATCCGAAAATACATCACACAGTCCTAGACACTTGGGAAGTGTTTGACTTGTGATTTTGTGATATGAAATCCAGCATATCTATCTTGTTTGCTATGTCATACAACAACAACAACAACAACAATAATAAAAAAAACTTTATTTATATCTCGCCACCATCTCCCTGAAGAGACTTGGGGAGGCTCATAAAAACACTCCAGAACATAAAATAAACAATACATAGGCAAAAAAAAAACCCCCATAAAATTGAAACCACAACCATAGTGAAGGCACATAACATCACATAATAAAATTGTTAAAATTTATAAAACGCAGTAATGCCTGCGGATAAAACTGTCTGTCTTCAATTAATGAACTAAAATGCCGGAGTGAATAATCAGCCTCACATGCATCCATTTTAGTGTACTCATGCCAGTTCATAGAAGGAGATGCAGTCTCAAAGATAGGCTGGACCTTTGTTTATTTTCATGGCACAGAAATCTCTGTATGAAGGGTTTGGGAATGATCACAAAGATAGGACAATATGAAGAAAAAAAGAAAATACCTACACAGTTTCAGGTTCTTGTTTCTCACTCTTGTGTTTCCTCCTTTAGTGTGATGAGATTTCTGGTTTCAAAACGGAAGTTCAAGGAGAGCCTGCGGCCCTACGATGTAATGGATGTCATAGAACAGTACTCGGCAGGACATTTGGACATGCTTTCCAGGATCAAAAACCTTCAATCCAGGCAAGAACTTCCCCTCCTTCAACCTTCTGTGACTTTCTGTCCTATGAGAAAACTCTACCGTGACTCACAGATGGTCTCAATGGATAGTTCCCACCTAACTTTTTATTTTGCCTCTCGAGGTTTTGCAAAGAGTTGTTTGTATATCGCAGGTCTGGGCAAACTTGGACCTTCTGTCCAGGTGTTTTGGACTTCAACTCCCATCATTCCTAACAGCCTCAGGCCCTTTCCTTTCCCCCCTCCGCCGCTTAAGCGGCGGAGGGGGGAAAGGAAAGGGCCTGAGGCTGTTAGGAATGATGGGAGTTGAAGTCCAAAACACCTGGACAGAGGGCCCAAGTTTGCCCATACCTGCGATAGTGGGACAGAGACAGAAAATTAAATCCTCTTTAAAATTAAACTGTGTTTTTCCCGTTAAGAAACGCTGAATTCAAAATTGGAAAATTCTACCGTATTGATTTTGAAGACAAGGACTTAAAATGGTTAATGATTGAGTCGGCATAGGGATGTTTTCAAATGAACAATATATATATTTTTTTTTCTAGCAAAGAGAATGATATCTATAGCCTATTATTTTTGCAGTACAGATATTTGAAAGCAATTGGGTCTTTATCCTTCTCCTGCAGCAGGCAAAAACTCTCCCAGGAAAATTACAAAAACCCCTGTTTTCAGTTAAATTAGCTCCCACGCATTGCTTTTATAAAATGTATTGGAAACAATTGGGAATACTGTAGGTAAAAGGTAAAGGTTTACCCTGACATTAAGTCCAGTCGTGACCGACTCTGGGGGTTGGTGCTCATCTCCATTTCTAAGCCGAAGAGCCAGCATTGTCCATAGACACCTCCAAGGTCATGTGGCCGGCATGACTACATGGAGCATGGAATACTGCAGTAGTATATTAAATAAAACTAACATTTCACTGAGTAAAACTTTATATATATATATATACACACACACACACACACACACACATACATATATATATATACACACACACACACATACATACACACATACATGCGCGCACACACACACACACCCTTGCCAGCATATTTATTCTGTAAGTAATGCTGTGAGTTTTCCAGGCTGTATGGCCATGTTCCAGAATCTTTATTGTGTAAGGATTCTATTTTTCGCCACTTTGAGATTACTAATGTCATAGACAGAACGCCAGCAAGTAAAACAAAGCTCAGTTTATTGAGGTTACAGAACTAAAAATGCCCGTAGGAAACAAAGAACAGGGCAAACACTTGACTTCAGTGTGATAAATAACAAAAAACAGCTCAGTTTGAGCTTAAACGGTTCAAAGGAATAAACCGGGTTAAACAGAAGTATAATCCGGATTAAATCAAAGTGCTTACTTCAGCCTGGCAAACAATGCAAACAAAAGAGGATCAACAGGAGTCAGAATGTAAACAACAGACTGGTGGCAGATTCCTCTCTGCTACTCAGAAACAGCAGGGGAATAAACCAGGCTTGTTTATCCCTTCCTGCAGCGGACGAAAGCGTGGTCGTAGTCAGGATTCAGTTTGAGGTTCAGCGGCCAACGAAATCCAGGTCCAAGCACAGCGGTCAGGGTAACGGCAGTCAGCAGAGTCCCAATCCGGTCCAGAGGTCTATAGCCAAGCGTAGTCGTCCAGAAATCCAAGGGTCCCACCGATAGCCAGCAGGAGGGATAATCCGGAATCGAAGTCAATCAGTCCAGCGTCAATCCAGTAAGTAGGTATTGCCCGTCAAAAAGACGACGGAGGTCCAAGCTATTGAGATTAAACACAAGTTGCACAGAGAAAAACCCCGCACAGTTCCTCCCGCCGTCGATGCCCAGTGTCCTTGGTAAACTTACGTATCCAGCAACGAATCACACCCGTCTTCAGGAAGTTCCCCAACAAGAGCCCAAGCGTCCGTCCAGATTACCTTGCCCAACGCAATTAGACATTGATCCCAAACCCCATTTTATCCCAGTTCAAGCTCATCATCGCTGTCAGCTGCCATCCCAATTCCAGACGCCCCAACATCATCATCCTCATCAGAGCTTAAGCACCTTTGACTACGCCCCACAGCATCCCCAGCTGTGGATCCCGCTCCATCCCTCCAGCCAGTCCATGGGTCTGATCCTGCAACCCGCCACTCACCTCCCATGCTTTCATTGCCTGTTTTCCCAACACCCAAATCCTCCCTCACGCAAATCCATTCCATGTCATCCTCCTCCGAGCTGGCCATCTCTTCCTCCAAACCCTGAGAAAAACCCTCAAATGATTCCTCATCTGTCGGGTCTGTAAACAAATCCCGGAGCCGTTTTCTTTCACGCTCCTCGAAAGAGTCTGACTCTCGAGGAGTCTTATGACCCCCTTCTTCTATTATCGGAGCCCGAAGGCTCAACCATAGCACTTAAACTAATAACTTGTATGCAATGGTCTTGAATACTTACCTGCTTGACTGCTAAACTGAGCTCAAAAAAATATAGTAGAAGTGCCTCATATTCTGCATGAATGCAAAGAACAATTTACCTACCGTGTTTTTGAAAGCTTTCATGGCTGGAATCACTGGGTTGCTGTGAGCTTTCCGGGCTACGTAGCCATGTTTCAGAAGCACTCTCTCCTGACGTTTCGCCCACATCTATGGCAGGCATCCTTAGAGGTTGTGAGATCTGTTGGAAACTAGGCAAGCAGGGTTTTATACATCTGTGGAATGCCCAGGCAGGAAGCAGCCAGGCTTTGAAGCTGAAAGGCCATCAATGCTATTCAAGCTGGCCAATTGCAACATTCACACTTGCCTCCAACAGACAAGAGTTCTTTCTTTCACCCTGGACATTCCACAGGTATATAACCCCATGACTAGTTTCCAACAGACCTCAAACTTTGAGGATGCCCGCCACAGATGTGGGTGAAATATCAATTGTTATGTTTTTTTTCCCCTTTTTTTGTATTCTTATAGCAGGGTTGTTGTATGTCTTTCGGGCTGTGTGGCCATGTTCCAGAAGCATTCTCTCCTGACGTTTCGCCCACATCTATGGCAGGCATCCTCAGAGGTTGTGAGGTATGGAGAAAACTAAGCAAAGAGGTTAATATATATCTGTGGAAAGTCTAGGGTGAGAGAGGTCAGTGTGAATGTTGTGTAGTTAATCACTTTAATTAGCATTGAAAAGCTTATCTGCTGTCTTCTTCCTGCCTCTGGGGCATCCTTTGTTTAGAGTCATTAACTGCCCTTGGTTGATTCATGTCTGGAAATCTTCTGTTTTCAGAGTATTGCTTTTTATTTACTGTTCTGATTTTTGAGTTTTTAATACTGGTAGCCAGATTTTGTTCATTTTCATGGTTTCTTCCTTTCTGTTGAAGTTGTCCACATGCTTGTGGATTTCAATGGCTTCTCTGTGTAGTCTGACATGATAGTTGTTAGAATGGTCCAGCATTTTTGTGTTCTCAAATAGTATTCTGTGTCCAGGCTGGTTCATCAAATGCTCTGCTATGGCTGATTTCTCTGGTTGAATTAGTCTGCAGTGCCTTTCATGTTCTTTGACTCTTGTTTGGGCAATGCTGCGTTTGGTGGTCCCCATGTAGACTTGTCCACAACTGCATGGTATCCGGTAGACTCCTGCAGAAGAGAGAGGATCCCTCTTGTCCATTCTTATAGCGTTTTATAGTGTTTTTAGTGTTTTATTGTACAATGTTTTATGCTAATTTTATATTGGAAACCGCCCTGAGTCCCTTTTGGGAGAGAGGGCAGTATACAAATAAACTTTTACTCACTTACTTACTTACTGAAATGTCAGGAGAGAATGCTTCTGGAACATGGCCATACTGCCTGGAAAACTCATAGCAACCCAATTTACCTACCATTGTTCAGCTAAAGACTAATTTTGACAAGAACATTATATATTAAGTTGCCTCTATGAGAAATGATTATCATATTCCATCACGTTTTATTGATTAGCCCATCGGCCATATCAAAACATTTAACCCATACAACCCACAGTACAAAAGAAGTTAAAATAAACAAGCTGACATGATCCCATTCAGGTCAAATATCTGCATCATCTCCACAGTTTACCCCAATTGTTTCCAAATGTGCAATTCTCAGCTGTGTTGCTTTGAATAGGAAAAGGGCTGTTTTGTGTGTTATTTTAGGATTCTGGCCAGCCAACAAAAATGAAGTTTTAATCCATCTAGTGTAGATGAGCTTCAACTTTCGCTAAACCAAAATCAACTTGGTTAAAAAAGAAGCATTTGATCATTAACCATTTTAAGCTAAACAAATAGTTCTCACAATATTGCTTTTGCCGTGAAGAAAAATATATATGGTAAAGGTGATAACTTTTCTATTTAAATAATATTTTTGAGAACAAAATATTTTTGAGCCTGATTAACAATATTCTTTCAGCTACCAGAGGAAATGATCTAGATTTTAGGGGGGTGTTCATAGGCACTTCTTCCTCCACCCTTCATGATACCTGTTGCTGCTTTTGTGAAGTGTGCCATAACATTGTCTTTTGATCTCCCTCGTTTCTGTCTCTTGTCCCATCCCATCCATGGACGCGTTTGCCTCCTCCAAAGCTTTTGTGTTCCCAAACCAGCTGAGAATGTGTTCCATATATTGTGACGTAAGAAGTCTACATTTCAGATGGAATATTCTCATAAATGTTCCAGCTTGTTTCAGCATGTGTTGCCTATTCATTGCAGAAAAGCTGCCCTTTTGAGTCCAAGAAGGGCCATTCCATTGTTGCTCAAAATTATGCAGCCTTTCAGAATTCAAACTTAGTCTGCTCCCAAATGATCAAGTTAATATGATAACTGACTTCCGTTCTGACGGAATATCATTTTCAACTTTCTCCTTTTTCTCTCCGTATTTTAATATGGTTTCCGGTAGTCATTTCTATCTCTGCAGCTTTCCAACCAACTTTTTTCTCCCAACATGTTGCTTCATTATGCGTTTTGCTGGTGTCTTTTTTCTTCTCATTTATTTTCGCCAGGATAGATATGATTGTGGGTCCCCCGCCCCCTTCAACTCCCCGGCATAAGAAGTATTCAACTAAAGGATCCTCACCCCAATACTCGCCTAGGTTAGGATTTGCCAAAATGCCTCTTTCTTCTGAAATTTTTTCATTTGCTTTCTGTCAAACCCCTTTCATGCCACCTTAAATGACAGCATCTGTCACTCGCTGCTGACGCATTTTGCACCGAATGGCTTGCTCTCCTGGATGTGCTTAAATCTTTACTTTTAGAGACACCAAAGGTGGATCTTCACAGCAGTGCAAACTTGGAAATGGCCATGGAACACTTATCCAATCATTCATTTTCCTTTGATAAAACCATTCGGGATCTCTCAGCCTTTATGCTTGGAATGGTAAAAGTCATGGCATTGTGTTGCTGAAAGTTCAAGGCCCATGGTAGTGTCCTTATTATCACACATTTCCTTCAACGGGAGAGATTAAACATTTGTTCAAAGGTGTTTTTAACTGACAGAAGGCCAAAGGATTACAATACAGAAAAGAGGCTACCATTTAGCAACTCCTAGCAGTATGGGAATTCCATGTACAGATCCATTAAGCATATTATCTCATAGGTTTCTCTCTTTGAAGAGAAACCACACTTCACAGGGACTTTGGGGCATGTTTGTTAAAGGTCTTGCACCATTTCTTTAGGGCAGTTCTGTTTTTATACTCTAGGATAGAATAGTGGTGGGTTTGGGTTGTTGTTTTCCTTTAAAGATCTGAATGTTTATCAAAGGTTCTTCTAAAAAAAGTTTCCTCATAGCACCCTGGAAAAGAAATTATCCATCAGTTCCATCCATTCCTTACAACAGAAGTCGCCAACAGTTTGGGGTTTGTAGATACATTTTAGAGATGTAATTCTGTATCTTTATAAAGCTACAAGAAATATAGCAAATGTCTTCCCACTGTGAGAGTTTCCAAAAGCTATGCTGTTTTGAAGACTCTTTACAGTTTGGGACCGATTTGCTTGTTTTCCACATGTGGTTGTTTTATGCAGAAAAAAAAGCATTTTCCTGTACATTTGGAACTTTAGAAACTGCTGGGATGCGCTTGCAAAATAGTTGCTGGAAGGGAAGTCTGACTATTCACAAAAATGTTGCCATGGCCAATCACAAACACTCATTACCCAAAAGAGCAAAGGAAAGACTGATAACCGGAGTGGAAGGGAGGGTTTGGGTCAGAGTCCAAAACACCAATCTGCTTTTCTGTGCCCACAGTTTCTGCTAACTACCCATTTCACAGAAGGCAAATTGAAGACCTTTGGAGAGAAATCACTAAATCAAAGCAAACACTTGAGAAGGAGACCAGGGTGAGATCTGAGCTTCAAATCACAAATTGCATTACTTGCCTGCATGAAGAACAAACTTTATGCCCCCCTTTTAAGCAGCACAGTCATGTTGTCCATTGAAGCAGATTCAGAGGCAAAACATGTGCCCATGTTCAATCTGCACACTTACGGGCAAACATTCAGACTGCGGAGAGCATACTCTCTTTACTTAACCCCATTCCCACAAACTCTCCAAAAAACATTCCTTGACATTCTTTAGCTTACCTTTTTCATTTTTCTTGCAGCTTGGTGTGCTTCCACATGGGGTAATGGACATCAGAAACTCACCATCTTTATTTTGTAAGGATGTCTATGACACCCATGTGATAACCATTTTGCTTCATGCCAGTGTCCCAGTTATTTCCTTAATTAAAGACCCTAATGAGCAAGGAGGTTGACTGACACCAAGAGAAGTGCCCATGGGTACATTGGTGCCTGTGGACACCTCATTGTGGACCTCATTCCTACAATCTGAAGTTGCAGAGGAGTGTTGATAGAAGAATGCTTAGAGAGGGTCTTGCCAGTTCCTTCCTCTGAAATATAGTCTACAGAACCTGGTCTAGGTTGGCAGTCTCCCATCCATGTATTAACCAGGGCTAACCTTGCTGCCTTCCAAGATCAGATGAGATCTGATGACTTTAGCACATTTAGGTGCAAACAATTTTCAATCATGGCAATGTAAGTAATTTGACTACAATCACATCAGTCCAAAATGCTCTTACTAAAAGTCACGTTGTAACTTGGGTTCACTTCGGTCTATTTGATCCACGAAGGGATGGTATTCCACAACTGGAGTGCCACAGCACTAGAGGCCTTCACAGTATATTTCCCTTACTGATGGGACTCAGAGCAGCACCCCTGTCCCAGTAGATAACAGTCATCATATCAAGGTTGTGGTTATTAAGACATCTCCACGGTGGTGATTTTTCATCTGTTCTATTACTGATACGTGCCATGTTGGATGGCAGTTTCTATGTTCTCCAAGTGGATCAGAGTGAGGTTTTCTTATCTGACATCTGCAAAGGATGATGGTTGTCCCATCTCCAACCAGGCCATCCATTCATTTCATTCACTGGTTACACTAAGAAGCTAAGAGCCTGCAAAAAGGAAACCAGGGATAAAGCTGGGACCTAATGCTTAATGGTGCTATACAGAGTAGTCACAAGCATTTGTGGAGCTAGACATTCTTGACAAGTATTTCAAACCAGTATGTGAGGGTAAGTAGCCATTTGTATGAGCTGGAGGAAGGGGGTTGGCCCTAGTGTACCTCTGCTGCTCAAAAGCTAATTCAGGAAATGTCAATCTCTGCTTTTTTGTCCTGTTTGAAAAACGTTGATCTTTGCCTTCTGCTTTTGGCCAGAGGGCGAACTATGGACAAACCTCCTTGCATGAGTTTTTGAGCATGGAGCATAATGAAGCATGTGAGAAAATCGCACTATGGCTGAGCCAAGAATTTGGATTTGGATAGATAATATATATTTTTTCTTTCTGCATCATTTCAAAGAAGGAAAATGTTGTTTTAAACTTTTAACACATGTTCCATCCCAACTTTCAGTGAAAAAAACACAAGGAAATCAGACCTTGCCACGGTGTTGATAGTTGTATATTGATAGGGAATATATGTGTATTGGAAGGTATTTCTGTTGAAGCTGTGTGGCTTAAACTACATTCATCACCAAGTTAATGCAGCTTACTGAATCTCTTGTGTAAGAGCTAATGCTCTATCTCACATAAACAGTTGGAATATTTGCGCCCTCCAAAATCAGCTGGTAGTGCCCAGTTCATAGATTACATCTTATATCTACAATAAATTGGGGTTTTTAAAAACACTAACCCAGTAAAATATATTAACCTGGATACCATCTCCTTATGATTGTTCACAGTCTGCGTGTTCTGAACACTCACTGCCATTTAGGTACAAAGAAGACCAACCTCCGTTCTACCGTATTGAGGCATTTTACATGGCTGTATTGTCAGAAATGGCCTTGTGTCTTGCCCCTTTCCTTCATTTTGTTACGATGTGTAATGGAGATTTTTGCAAAGTGCTTTGTAACCTTTCATCTTGTTGACCTTTTCTTCCCTTTCCTTTGTCTGCATTTGAACTCATAATTCTCATCCATCTCCTTGTGCATGGACCTCTTGCCCACACCGCAGAACGGCATAAGCAGCATTGTTTTCGTTCCACTCCAAACGACTAACTTGGTTTCAGACAAAACTTAAATGTATTTTTTTGCTTTTTGTTATGATTGTAGTTATGGTTGATCTATCACCTGTGCACTTCTGGCATATTACGCAATGGTAAAACTGTCCCAGGGTTAATTGATTCTTTATAGAGTTAAGGCAGCCAGATAGATTTTAGAATATCATGTGGTGAACTGAGGTTTCCTCACATCTTCAATAGTTGAAAAACTATTTGGAGATAGAGGTAATTATGACTGGTAAGGTAAAGCAAAGCAAGACATTAGAACTATATCATCTGATGTATTGGCTAAACCATGGTTGTGCTCATACAGACTTAAGCTAGAGCCATTGATTTTGAGTTTTGGCTTCACAATAAAAATTTGGTCACCTCTGAAAAATCATTCGCCCGTGCCATCTCCCATCCAGACAATCTGCAAGATCAGACCTACTTGGCTTCAGTAAGAGAACTATGTTATCCTATCTAAGTGTTCTCCATAATTGAGTGGAACATTTTGTTAAAAGCTTTGAATATTCTCCATAATTTGCTATCTTTTCATTAAGTTCTGATATTAGCATTTATGGACTTAATGTGGGAACATTTCTGTATCGTTTTCTGTGGTCTGGTTTTACAAGCCACAGGTTCCTATGGGACAAACTATTTTCTGTGCCACAGCAATCAAAGCCAATTGGTGAGGTGGGGCTGCTTATATTGAAATGGCTTACCAGTAATGATTGTATTTGCCTCTCCCACCTATCAGGGGTGTAGTATGTGCTTAATTTATAATTACACATATTAATTACTTTTGAAATTATTTTAACTGTCAGAGAATAGGCCAAACCATGAATTTTGCAGCCATAGCAGCATGGCTGGGCTGGTTTCTTTGTGAGACTGGAATATTTAAATTATCACAACATCCCCATCTTGTGTTTAAGATTCCTTTTCCTAAAAAGAAAGGAATAAAGAAACAGACAACCTGCATGCCATGCCACAGACTTAAAGGAGGAGGACATTTTGAGAGATATAATTTCTCTCACTCTGGCATTGCAAACTTTTCCAGTCATATTCTGTCTTCGGCATGACTATTAAAAGCTTCAGAAGTCTTGCTTTGATGGCAGAATGTTTCAAATTAAAGGCAGATTTCATGTTGCAAATTGAAAAGATAACTGAATCTTGAGTTTGAAAAAAGTTATGTTTACTGTCCTGGAAAGGAATAGATGTTCCACTTTTAGGATAACGAAATCACTGTTTGTAGGTATCAATTTAGCATAGCTGTACAAGCACAAATTTCAACAGGTGTCCTAGCAAGAAAATTTGGACAAAGATGCACATATTTTCAAAAAAGCCTTGTGAATACAATCTGTAGGCAAAGGCTTAGAAAAACAAGTTTCCTGAAAGCCAGAACCAAATTATGCAAAGTTGTCTTGCAAATCTTAACACCTAAATTCTGTTTTTTTGTTGTTGTAAATATTATTTGGAAAATTTAAATTGATATATTTAGAGATTTCTGTATTTTAGCTCTGTATTACGCAAAGTAGGATCACAGGATTCTAAGGCACCTGATAAGTTTAGGAGCTCAGAAATATAATGTAGGTTATGCACATAGACAAACTGATTTCATTTTGGGACTTAACAAGTTTGATGTCATATTCTCCCCAAGGGGCAAGTTTACTATGCATAATGTGCCAGATTTTATCTCTAGAAATAAAACCAATGAATTTTGAACCAGTATACCACTTACAGAAATAGAGAGGTGTGTTTGCATCCTAGTTATATTGAACTACCGATTTCTATTTGTGTGAATACTTGAATGATATTTTTCAGAGGAGGGAAAGATTTGTTCTGCAGAGAAGTAAGACTAGAAGAGAGCTCTGAGCCCTTGATTCTAGCTCATTAACGGCATGGCTTTTTCTGGGGTGCGGGTTTGTGCTCCTGGTAGAGTTGACCAGATTGTTGGGCGAGGGCCATCTATGACAGACAAGGACCGAACAAAAGGCTCGGCCGAAGGAGAACTTCAGGAAGATCCAAGTATGATGGGCAGACTTGGAAAGGTAGAAAAACAGGTAAGTTTGAGAGTTCTGCTGTTGTAACCTCCCAAGTTCTTCCAGATTGATTCTTTAGAAGGGGCAAAAAAGGAGTAAGAAAATTCAAGAACTGACCCAGATTGAATGTTCACTGATAGAGATGGATCTAGAAGGGTGGACCTCATCATCATCTTTCTATTTCACATCTGTACCCAGATTGAAGGAGCACTGGTGGCTATTAGTCTGTCCCATCTTCTCCCTTTTGCCAGTTGAGGAGCATCTGATTCAGGTTGTGGAGGGATTGCCTACTTCCTCATATTGACAGGCAGTTTGTTTAGCATTCGTTCATCCGTAGTCAGACATTCATGGCACATGTTTATCTGGAAGGACCAAAGTCCACATAAACAGGCAAAGAAGAATATGGTCACACACTCTGATCTGTGAAGTATTTTGTCTGATGTGTTCCGAGAAGGCTCACCTTTAGTCGATGAATTGTCAGACCAATCAGCTAAGCAGACACAGATCAGAAAGAATAGACTCTGAATTCCCCGATATTTCAAATGATAGTGAAAAAGTTTGAGACTCCATGTGTCTTTTTGTCTGTCAGGAGAATTATAGACTGCCCCAATTTCTGACAACACTTTGGATTGGTTTTTGATGTTCCCACAATAAATTGTCTTAGAATGCATGCTCATCTTGCTTTAACCTAAAAGTGGAGGATGTTTCATTGCAGTGTCTCTCATGAGTTCCAAAAATAATGCTTCTGATATATATTACTTATCAGAGTGACATTTCTGAGTTTTGGTCTAAAGTTTAACAGAAATATCTGATATGCTGAACCTTGTCCATACTAAGGATGTGACACACTGGAAAACCTCTGTAAATTGTGGATTAAAACAATTAGTGTCTTCACTGGCCTTTTACATGGAAAGCAAGAGCCATCACTGTTTATAAGTTTGAATTTTAAAAACATTTACACTTCTGCAAACCTAAAGATTCACTCTGTGTGTGTGTGTGTGTGTGTGTGTGTGTGTGTGTGTGTGCGTGTGTGTGTGTAGGATTATGCTGGAAAATAATGAAAAAGTGATGTAATGACAGAATCATTAGCAACATGCAATAAATACAAACAAATGCAGACAGCATATATTTAGGCTTCCTTAGAGCCAGAATGGGCAGAATAAAGTAAACATGAAAGGAAAGAATAAGCAACACACACACACACACATTTATGATTTTGACTGCAAAATCATTTTGATTTCAATCTTTATAGCAAAATTTCAAGTCTCAAATGTTCCTTCAATGGGCTATGATTCTATTTTACCTGGGAATAAAATATGGATTTTTATAGCTTGCAGTATAAGTAATCAGAGTGAAATGTGTGGTACCATAATACATTGTGGGACATAATACATTGAGATTTGTGTGACATTTTCCAGGTACAGTCCATGGAGAAGAAGTTGGACTTCCTAGTGAACATCTACATGCAGCGGATGGGGATACCTCCAACAGAAACAGAAGCCTACTTTGGGTCCAAAGAACCAGAACCGGCACCACCTTATCACAGCCCAGAAGACAGCCGGGAGCATATTGACAAAAATGGGTGCATTATCAAGATCATTCGCTCCACGAGTTCCATGGGACAGAAGAATTTCTCTGCACCGCCGGCCACAACAGTGCCAAACAACTCATGCCCCCCTTCCACTTCTTGGCAGCCATATCCCCGGCAAAGCCATGGAGTCTCTCCCGTTGGTGAACCTGGTTCTTTGGTGAGAATCCCACCACCACCTTCGCACGAGCGCTCCTCGTCTGCCTATAGCGGTGGGCACAGGGCCAGTGCCGAGTACGCAAAGAATGAAGACGTTACCGCTAAACATCCTGAGAGTGCCCTGAGGGATAGTGACACCTCCATTTCGATCCCCTCAGTTGACCATGAGGAGCTGGAGCGTTCCTTCAGTGGGTTTAGCATTTCCCAGTCCAAAGAAAATTTGGACGTCCTTAACAACGGTTGCTACACCGCTGTGGCCAAAATCAGACCCTACATTGCAGAAGGGGAATCAGACACGGATTCTGATCTCTGCACGCCCTGTGGGCCTCCACCACGGTCAGCAACAGGTGAGGGACCTTTCAGTGACATGGGCTGGTCAACACCTAGACAGTGAAGCAATGGGACATCATCCGAATTCAACGTGAAGAACACGGGCCAGCTTGTTGTCCTCATGCTACACGTCTTCAGAAGACTGTTCTTTGACCTGGAAGCTGTGGGTGTTTCATCACAGTTTTGCTCTGGGGTTTGGGGAGCAAATGTTGTGTGCTCTACAGGGAGAGGTCACTGTAGCAAATAATTTGAAGCCTTGAAATGTTTGGAATTCTTTCGTACTATCTTTCTAAAGCTGATAGGTGCACCTATTATTATACATCAGGGTAGGTAGGTAGCTCAAGTTCTTGGTGATCTTTTCAGCTAAGAATGCACAGACATCATTTAGGAGAGTGGGTCAAATAAGTGGTGAGAAACCTTTTTTTCTTACAATAGGTAATAGCACTGAGCTATCAGATCACATACAAGATATACTGGTATGGGAAAAGAAACATGCCACTAATTCTGCCTTGGGAATGGGGAAAACAAGCCTGGAAGTGGATTGACAAGTGTGGGTTTAATGATAGTTACAGAGAAATTAGCAGTAGGGACCCTGACCTGGTTGTACAATGGATAGGTTATATCCAAATGGCACACAGATGATGGGGCAAAATAAATGTGTTCCTGCAGTACTGGGGATAGGGCCACAGTTACAATAGGGATACCTGAACGCAAAAAACAAGGAAGTCTGTGGAAAGCAAGGTTTCTTTTTCTTTTAAATTTACATCTACAAGATGGCATCAAAGCATCTCTTGATCTGCATGCTCAAATGTTTACATGGCTTTGCACTTGTTTGAACCTTGTTATTTAATGCAGGAGAGAATAAACTCCCTTGGGAGGATACTCCATTTGCTTTGGTAAAAAAAAAAAATATTTGGAAGCCAAGAATTGTCTTCTCCAAGTGCATCAGTTCACCAGAATAGGATCAGGCAGTGCAACCTCTGAATCATTCACATTTATGTAGCCACATTTCTAGTATTTATTCACAAGATTTAAAATGCCTGTTTACACACAACATGCTGCATTATTCACAAGAAAGAGAGGTTAATTGAGGCATTTTTAGCATCACCTGTGGAAGGCAACTGGCCACTGTAACACTGCCTTGCATCCACACCAATACAGGATATACAAGGAACTTGAGAGTCATCCAAAAGATCAGAAGTCTTATGTTAGATCTCTAGTTCTGAAAGGAAGTTCACTTGAAATTCTAGAAGGTGGAGGATGAAGCTGAATTAGTAACAGTTGGACTCTGAAGCTGAAATTTTACCTTGGGACTTTCCCTTGTGCTTGGATGCTTGAGCACACTTGTGAAGAAACTCTCCTTCTTTTCCAAGATCCCCGAGTTAGACAGATGTCTAATTTCTTCACTGTTTCTGTTTTAACTTTGTGCCAACTCCAGGCAACTTGCCTTGATTTTGTATTTTTTTTTAATTAGGCACCACTTTGTGTTGCTTGAACTATGTTGCTCCTCTCCCCCTTTTCTTCGTCATTATTTCAAAGAGCTGATAATGACCGGAGAATGATCTCCAAAGTCATAGAAGAGAATTCTTTGCACTTCCAATTTGTTAAAATTTCCACAAGATTATCTTCTATAGTTCTGATACAATTTGAGTATAGTTCTAATTTCATTTTGCATGGGAGGGTAAGGGAGTTACTTATTCTAAATATACACATTTATTGACCACGTTGTGAACAGGTATTATTTATTATTTATTTACAGTATTTATATTCTGCCCTTCTCACCCCAAAGGGGACTCAGGGCGGATTACAATGAACACATATATGGCAAACATTCAATGCCAACAGACAAACAACATTCAGTTTCGACAGACATAGAGGCATTTTAACATCTTTCCAGCTTCACGATTCCGGCCACTGGGGGAGCTGTTGCTTCACCGTCCACTTGGTGGCTGTTCTTCCTCATTCTTTTCCTCGTGTTTTGCTGGCAGTTTTATGGTGTTGTAAATTAGTTAAATTGGCCTCCCGCATAAAGCGTACCTAAATTTTCCCTACTTGACAGATGCAACTGTCTTTCGGGGCTGCATAGGTCAACAGCAAGCCGGGGCTATTAAAAAAAATTTTTTTTTAATGGTCGGAGGCTTAACCTGACCCGGGCTGCGAACTCATGACCTCTCGGTCAGTAGTGATTTATAGCAGCTGGTTACTATCCAGCTGCGCCACAGCCCGGCCCCTAGGTACTAGGAATTTATTTGGCAATATCCAACAGTGTTGCCATCAACTTGTTTTGGTTTCCTTATTGAGATATTTGAACAACTCTGATGTTCTTTGATACCATAAGACATCTTCACACCTCCATTCCCTCATATCTGGGTATCTAAGAACTGAATTTAAAAATTCAAAAATAACTTCATATAAAATAAACTAAGAGTAGGCATACAGTTGCTGAGTATTTTCCTTAGTTTTGTTATACCAGTGCTCAGGATATTTGTGAGACCTTGTGAACAGAAAGGAAAACAATGAACATAGTGTTGCTGTGTCTGCTATAGGAAAACCAATATAATCTTAAAACATGCAAAGGCTAATTTATTGTTCAATGAAATTTGGGAGGCAAGAAGTCAGGGCTACAATTAAATTAGAGAAAAGATTAATCCTGTGAGTTTTGCTTCATTACATTTAGGAAAATTGTGTGTATGATGGAATAAAGAGAGAACACACACTTTCAATAATGCGTGCATCACATTAGCCAGAACTTCAGAATAAACATCCCTTCTTTTGTGAGTTGGAAGAATATTTTATCACATGTCAGCATGGCTTTAGTAATTATTAATGTTAGAGAATCAAACCAGGTTTTTAAAAATTTGAGAGTCCCTTTTATTCAACTTTGAAAAAAATAGTCTAATAATATTTACATTGTATTCTTTAATTATATACATGCAAGCCTATATACACATATGGGTCAGTTTAGAAGTGAGGGAATCAGTTTTGGGAAGGGAAGATAATAATATAAATAATAATAAAACTTTATTTATATACCGCCCTATCTCCCGGATGGGACTCAGGGCGGTTTACAGTCATAAAAGCAACACAACATTACATAACGACATAACACACATTATTAAACAAGGTAAAATAGTACAATTATAACGATAAATCACACTTACATGACCAGATCAAGGGGACGGGAACCATAAACCCAATATATTAAAATGTATCATTTTGGATAGGGAAATCTTGTGCAATGTATTCAGGCTCAGAAATCGGCGGTAGTCCAATATAATTACTCAAAAACCTGCTGGCTCCTAGGACTGAAGTCAATATTTCAGTTGCAAAGGGTCAATGAAATTATAGGTATGTGCTGGTCTAGTAATGGATGAGTGGAGATTCAAATTCAGCTCTTTCATGTCTGACTACAGCTCTTTATTCCATTATATCACACTTGTTCTCATAGTGTGTACTGCAGCTCCATTTTAATGTATAGAACTTAAAATAGCCATGTCCAGAATCAAACTTTCCTGTTTGTAGAGGCAGAACCAATCCTTGTATACTTGCCAATATGACATACGGTCATTTAAAATATGATTGCCTATCGCTCTGTAACCATCATGAAGACCTAAGCTATAATATCATATCATTTTTGTGGGAAACTGGTGACCCTACATCCCCAGTGTCTCTTGGACATACCCAATCTGAATGGCCTTGTTTTGGATAATTTTCCCACTGCCAATATTACATCTGGTTCTCACACCATGAAACCAGACCTCAGTCTAAATCTTGCCTGTGTGAATTATTCCCAGGACTTCTCTCTGGGCTACATTTTCTAAATGTTGTTTGTTAACCTTCCTTTAAGAGTTAAGATGGAATGTGATCTTCTGCAACTAATGATATTTCAGATGTGATTGGTGTTGAAGGTACAGTGGAAGATAATATTATAGAGTTCCAACCGATCTCCAATCTTAGCCATACTCTATAATACAGAATGTTACACATGAAAACCAAGGAATTCTCCTTTTTCACTCTTGTTGCTTCCTCACTTCCTTGCTCAACAGGTTGTAGTAAACTGAGTAGCTCAAAAGTTGGTCAGAGTTAATAACACTACGTTTAAATAAACCCAACCAGTGTACTTCAGTGGTTACAGATGTTGATACTCCATCGGCACAATATTGCGTGCCTTACACTATGTCTAAGGAGAGACAAACACAATCTTTTGATAACTATTAACCAAGCTTGTATTTTCAGTTTGAAGACAATGTAACACATATCCTCTTTCCCTGTTGAATTGTCCTAGAAAGCCTGCTTTAGAGTATATGAACGTGTGCTTCTCAGACTAGCTCACATAATGCACTCAGCTTTTGCCTGCAAATGCATGCCAGATGAGACAAGTAGAAACCAATGCTGTTGTGTATGCATCTGCACTCCAAGAAAGGTTGCAAAGAGAGCATTGGAAAACATATATTGCGCAAATGCTAGTAAGCAAAGTCAATCATGCTAGGGGTAAAACTTGCATAACCATCTCAATAGATTTGACAGGCAATACCAATATACTGACAGTCTATGATATCAATGCATGTCATATCTTACTTGTGGATATGAAACGCGTGATGAGTTCTATTACATGTAACTTTGTGGGATAAGTTGATACATTTCCTGCTTAATTAATACTAATAGTCCTTAGCATTCATGGAATATTTCAGAATGTTCAATGTATTTAGTATACAGTACATAATGTCAGTAAGCCTTACAACAGCCCTGTTGTTTCCATATTGGAGTGGGGACTGAGGCTAACAAAACAACATTGGTTTGCCTGTATTCATAAAGTGACTTTCTACAGATGTAAGATTTCAGCCAGGACTTGTGGCCCACTCCTCCAGTCCCTAGTTTATGATAAAGAAAACAAAAAGAGAAGTGAGCTGATCTCCAGGATTAAAACAATATTGTGTTGAATAGATTGTGAAAATATCCACATCTATAGTCTCTTGGAACAGTTTCCCTGTTAGCACTTTTGTTTACATGTGATAAAAGCCATATTGGAGCATCTTTCTGTTGCAAGAAATCTCCACACATGATGCCTATGTTTTTTATGTTTCTCCCCATTTTATAATGCTAAATAGGATGTCTAATTGAAATTGATATGCTTTGATTCTGGATATAAAGCAAAGGGGATACTTTGTCCAACAACGCACAGCTAAGCTATAGAGCAGTGGTTCTCAACCTGTGGGTCTCCAGATGTTTTGGCCTACGACTCCCAGAAATCCCAGCCAGTTTACCAGATGTTAGGATTTTTGAGAGTCGAAGGCCAAAACACCTGGGGACCATAGGTTGAGAACCACTGCTATAGAGCATATTGATAAAAGATGCATGGCCAGTGATGGAAACTTGATTCAGGATAGTTTGATCTAGCAGATCTCCATAATAGTTCATCATTTCTCTTTTAATCCAACATTCAATCTAGTGAAAAATATTTGTTGACTAATTGTTAGTAACTTTGTTCAGACAACCTAGTGACATTGGTATCAATCAGATTAAATGAATGAGGGACAATCCAGCCTCTACAAAAAAAAAATCTGTCTCCCTAAGAGATAAAATTGTGTCTTTTATCCAAAATGCATTGTTACATGTAATAAACCCAAACGTTAAAAAAAGAAAATCATAGACACCATCAGGTAATATACAGTATTTAAAATGTTGCTTGCCAGTTATATGTCTGTGTTAAGCAACTGGGCAATACGAGAAATACCCCTTTGCTATTATGAGGAATGCTGCATTTGAATGCTTTTATATACTAATGTAAGAAAAATATCAGAGAGCAAAAATAGTTACAGGCTGTCTCCAATCTGATTTTTTAAATGATAATAGGAAGGATAAAAAAGCAAAATAGTAATGTTGAAGATTGCCTGCTTGTCAATATTGTATTCCTGTCTATTCAACTTTGTTTCTCATTAGGGCTGTGAATCATGTACATGATGAGATCTGTGTACATTTTCTCTTTCTGCTATAATCACGTGAGAATGGGGACATAATCCATCAGGGAATTAGTCATAATAATGAAAGAAGTCTAGAAAGAAGAGCAGGTACTGCTCATAAATATAGTAGAAGGATTTTTTCTCCAAGGTATGAGGCTGCCAGGCCATGAAGGGCTTTCAAGGTTAAAACTAGCCCTGGGCTGGCTGGTGGCTTCCATGCTGGGAGTGTGATGGATTTGCTCTGGGTTTCATTCCAACTTCACTGGTGGTTCCAAGGTGCTCAACACACTGAAAAACCCATTTAAAGTCTGGAACAAAATCCAGAGCAAATTTACTACACTCCTGATAGGGAAGCCTCCACCCAACCTTGACGGACACCTTGATTTGGGTCTGGAAGCTCACTAGCAAAGAAATGAGCACTTTGGCAGGTTTTTTGTTGAAGTCATGTTGATTTTCATGTTTTCCTGATTGGTTGTGCCTCAGAACAACACAAATGTGGCCGTCCAAGGATGCATGTGTTGTGAAATTTATAATCCATGATATGTAAGTTTGTTACCCATGTGCACAGACTCAAATAGGTCCAGTTCTCACTGATATATTTAACCATTATCCCATTTGTATTACTTCAGACTGCAGACCCTCATGCAAAGTGAAGAAAGGCAGCAGGAACAGTTTTACCTTCTAACTAGCCACTTTCTTGCCACATGGAATTATGTGTTCTGGGATTTTCTTTTCTATTTTGGAGTCAGTGGCAGTTCACAGCTCCAACACAAGTGAGACAATGAATTTCCTTCAGCTGAGCTTTCAAGGAGCTCTCCAAAGTGCTGAATCTGTTTTGAGGGCCAAGTTCAGCACCTTGGAAAGCAGCGTTAAGGCAATTTCACAACTCCCCCAATATTGGAACTGTCCTCCAACACTTTTTAGAGGACACTGAAGCACACGATCCTCCCACACCCTCATGCAATGGGAAGAGCTGTAGCAGAAACAATTCTACCTGCTGAATGAGCATAAGGCTTAACTTCAGTAGAATCTACATCATGAAATGGGGAGATGGTTGATTCCAGTGTGAAGCAGTGGGCTCAATATTAATTAGTTCAGTCTGGTCTTCTTTCACCAATTCTGAAATATGAAGTGATAACCCACTTATCAGAGGTAGAATTAAGATTTCAGTATATTCTGTGATTAGGGAAAATCCATTTAATGGAAATGGGATCTAAACACATGGATAGTAGGAATATAGGAAGGTGCCTTATATCGATTCATGTCACTGGTTCATCTAGCTCAGTACTATCTGCAACATTTGGCTGCCTTCTCAGGATTTCAGACATTATTCATTCCCAGGCATACCTGGGATTGTGAGGAACTGAGTCTAGGACGCACTGTATGCAGAGCATGTGCTCTACCACTGAGATATAGCCCTTCCTTTCAATCTATGGTCCTTTATCATAAGACTTTACAATTGCATAATACAAAACATTAGCATGTGAGCTACAATTTATCTCTCAAGGTTGCATCCTCTGGGATCCTGGGATTTATAGCTGGGTGAAAGGCTATTGCTTGGCTGAGAATTCTAAAAAGCCCTCCCTAAATTACAAATCCCAGGAACCCATAGCATGGGACCATGGCGGTTAAAGTAGAATCATAATTCTGTGATTGTGTAATGTGGAAGGTCCCCAAGGTGCAAAGGGAAGAAAATAACCATGAGACATGATATGTCAAATACGATCTTTAGAGCATAAGTTTGGAAGTGATTTTCATCTCCTTTGTGGATTATGTTGATAGAATGTCGTTGTTTCTAATAACATTATTAGGCAAATTGCCTTTATCCAGCAAAGTCAGATCTGAGCATGTACTGTATATACTCATGCATAAGTCTAGGAGTTTTAGCCCAAAAATTGATTCAAAAATCCTGTGTTGACTTATCTATGATTGAATATACGTACTGTCCCTCAATTCTTATCAATAAAGGACCATCTCTGAGTGAAAGGTGATAAGTGAGAGCCATGACCATCCTGGGAGAACTTAAAAGAAGCAGCAGTTCCCTCTGCTCTCTCTGCTGCAATGCTGCTTCTGGCATTTTTGGATGCCTGGTAACGTGGTCGTGGTGGTGCCCAAGGCTGGTTGGGCCCATAAGATGGTGCTGGTCCACCAATAAAATCAAAATCCACAATTTTGGCCCCAAAATGTGCCCTCAACCTATACATGAGGTCAACATATACATGAGTATATACAATAAGTCACTTTTCACATGTGATACCGATGGCCATGCGCTATGAAGTTCAGCCAGCCTGTAAACTGGGTGGACTGGGGTAAAGTCTTGATAGGACTGGGATGGGGTCAGGTAAACAATTGCACTTGGTGGCAGCTGGTATTAAACAAGAGCATGTCCCAGTGACTATAGCACCTCTAAATATAGAAGATAATTGGGATGCTAACCATATTGTCAACTCTCTTCAGCAATCTTCTCTGATCAGAAACTTGGAGTGAAGCACCATGGAGAGATAAGGTCACAATGGCTCTATTGATAGTGTATTATGTGTGGTTTTTATTATCCACCTGTTATACTAACCAGTGGTTGAATCAAACATGGGATGGATTCAGTGGTTGCTGCAGTATGATATGTCTTCTCTTGAATGTGATGGTTGGTTGTGCTCTTTTAGGCAAGACAAAGTTGCTGTTGTGTTAGGTTTGTCCACCAAGGAGGTTCCCTCCGCCCTCTCTATTGCACGCTGTTCGCCGCACACACTCAAACAAGCATCAAACCTGGGGTCGTCCTTTTGATAGTAACGATGACATCTCTGCTTCTTTTCGTTAGCTCTGTTGCCTTGGCTTTCTTGCACATTTGTTCCTGCTCCAAAGAATATTTCATAATGCCTTTGGTACTGATGTACAATTTTAAGACATTTTTGTATTGTATTGAATGGGACACACCTTATCTTGTATTATAGCAATTGGAACTTTATTATTTCCCCTTTGTTGAATGTGTAACTTTTACTGTAAATTTCAAAAGAAAAAAAAAACCAAGCATTTGTTGACTGTTTCTTTCAGTATTATTCCATCTCTTTTCAAGTGGGGTTGGGAGGGGACGGACGGACGGATGTGGGAAGTGATAGAATTATATGTCTACTTAAAAATTATTCACCAGCTCTTTAATCTTAACTACAGCAGTCAATCTAAACAAGGAAATGAGATGTAATGCGAAACTAAATGAGACAAAACATGGCAATGCTATATATGCATTGGACGTTAACGTGTTTTACTTAAATTCAGCCAGACATGAAGCAAGTGAAGGATGGAAGTTCCAATTTGATAAGAGCTATGTAGCTCAATTCCCACTCCTTGGGTCTCTCCCCCACTTCCAATTTCTTTATTTCATATGACAAATTAACTACAAGGCTCCTATATTTTACTTCGTGTAGATAAAAAGTAGTATAGGACCCTTATAATAATGGAATTCACAGTTTGACTTACCTGCATCCAGGGATAAATGTCTCTCTAAAAATTTGCTAGGTTTTCTAGGGGATTTTATGGTATGCTTTCCTCAAAAATGATCACCAAGGTGCATTGGAGGATCAAACAAATTTCTAGAGAGGATACATCTCTCACTCAGTTCTCCAGTGCTTCTCTGCAGTAATCTGGGACTGGAAGAAAGCAAATTGAATGGCAATGGGTCATATTTACAATTCCAGATACCTGCTATCTGGTCAGGAATGTATGACCTGTGGATATGGGCATCTTACTATATCTAGAGATCATTTCTTTTTAACTGGAGGGTACAATGTTTCAGAAGAATGAAATTTAGCAAGCCAAGATTTACAGTTTTTCAGATACAGCTCCTCCTTAGGGGTGGGGTGGAGATAGGAGTGGACATGTCAAAAGTCAAAGCAAGAGGTCATCCCCAAAAGGTGTTTGCCTGGAGCATCCACCATGGTTGGAGAAAAAGCCTGGACCGTAATGCTCACTGGTAAACTCGGAAGGCTGAAGCAAGGCATCAAGTGACATCAGGTTTGGGTCTGGGTAGTGGTAGGTATGTTATGGGTTCTGGACCCAGCTTTGGTGGCCACTGGAGCCCCTAAAGTCCCTCTCATACTTTAAAAAGCAACATGATTTTCAAAAATGTTTTGCTCCAACACAGAAAATTATGGGGGGGGGGGGGGAAATCACCTTCTACCCTACAAAGACCCAAGAGGTCTTTATTATTTCCAAATATTTGTACAGACATTACTCAAGAAGTTTGCACTGTCTTGGACCAGGAAGGAAACTGAATGGATTTCCTATGGGCTTTAGTGGTGGACATGGTACCACCATGCCCCCTTCTCGCCAACATAAGAACCTCTGCCCTTCCCTGCATTTCAATGGAACCTAAGACAACCCAGCTTCAAAGCTATTCCAACATCTCTATCATCTATCTATCTATCTATCTATCTATCTATCTATCTATCTATCTATCTATCTATCTATCTATCTATCTATATCTAAATGGGGTTCTATGCTTTTTATGTGTATGAAGACTGTCTGCAGATTATCTCTCCCCACTCTCATATCTCATTCTAAGCTGCTAGGCCTATGTGCACATAACACTCCAAGAATAATTTATAGACCAAATAAACATTGTAGTGTGCAAGAAAAGAGGATGGTAGTAATAAAATGCGCCCCTCTACCATGGCCACAATTGGGTATGCTTTATGTGGACAACTGGAGAGCCTAATGCATCTTTATATCATCTTTACATTCTGTTCAATGGGGCTTGTTCCCTTTTAGTGATTTGCAAGTGCATCAGCAAGAGAGTCCCAATGTGCATCAAGCTCTGCCAATGTACACTTGCAGTCCCTAGCTGGTACCCTGATGCACACTGGAAATACTTGATGTGCATCTGTGACCATTATGCATCAGTCCTAATGAGCCTTCGTGCTGGTGTGCAAGGGTCACTTTGCTTCTTCTCCTACCTAGTTATGACAGAGAAGCCCCTTGCTAAATATTAAAAAAGAGAATCCAAAACTAGGTTTGTTGTGTGTTAGCAAACCATGATGAGGGATATCCTAGTTAGACAAGCATCTTCACAGTTTAAGACTTACTGTGCATGGAGAAAGCAATTTAAACAAATTGAAAAATATAAAACAGGTAAGATATTAGCTAAGATTTGGTTTAGGCGTCAGTTTGGGCATCATTTTTGGGAGAAAAGTAGGATATAAACAAACAAACAAAATAATAAAGAAATGGAGTGGTATCAGTTTATACTTTAGTTTGGGATATTGTTCATAGTATTTTGTTACAGTGTGATGATGAATGAATGGAGATTTCAAATGACACCCACACTCGTATTAAAACACAATTTAAATCTGATCCCAGCTGGGCTGCCACAACTTCTCCCTGTATAAAAATGTGAGTTGTGCTTTTTTCAATTTTGTACACAAGAAGAAATAATTTCAAAATACATAGTAACAAAGGAAACAGAAACCCATGACAATTTGAGGGGTTGGCGGCCCATAAAGGTGGCAGTTCCAGATCCATGTCTTTCAACAGACAAGTCTATGCTATGAACACTGTTGGTGGAATAAAAGAGTTGCTGGCACTTTTTTCTACCCCACAATTTGTGGATCTAGAGTCCTTTGTTCCTAAAAAAATGACCAAGCTGAACACAGGAGGAATGAAACAACATATTGCTTGCCAGCAGAGGGCAGCAAGACCCATCCATTCAAGCTGCAAGTAAGGAGTCTGAAGTTTTAAATCTTTACTCCATTCTATGATACTAAAATGGAATGTCAACTACTGTCTGAACATTGTAAGTTCACTAGATCAGAAAAAGGATTCGGTTTATGTAACGTCATGTGCACTGGCTCAGTCAGAACATGAATGAAACAAAGAAGGCATGTAAACTGAAATAGGGTTGGCCCTCTATAGCCATGGATCAGGAGCTTTATATATGCTGATGACCTTGGCCTTACAACACTAGCAAAAGATTTTGAAACAGTTGAAAAGCAACTCACCAATGCCTTGAAAGATCTCTCCAGCTACTACAAAGAGAACCACCTGAAGCCTAACCCTGCCAAGACACAAGTGTGTGCTTTCCACCTACGTAACCGCAAAGCCAACAGGAAACTGAAAGTTACTTGGGAAGGCCAAGAGCTCAAACACTGTTTCCATCCTAAATACCTTGGTGTCACCTTAGACCGAACACTAACATATAGGAAACACTGCATGAACACCAAGCACAAAGTAGCTGCACGCAATAACATCTTGCAGAAACTGACTGGCAGCGCATGGGGTGCAGACCCACAAGTAATAAGAACATCAGCCCTGGCCTTGTCTTTCTCAACTGCAGAGTACGCCTGTCCTGTCTGGCACAAGTCTGCCCATGCAAAGCTGGTGGACATAGCACTGAATGAAACATGCAGAATCATCACGGGATGCCTTAAACCTACACCTGTTAATAAACTCTACAAGTTAGCTGGCATTGCCCCTCCTGACGTGCGACGGGAAGTTGCTGCTAACGGTGAGAGAAATAAGGTCGAACATTGTGAAAGCCACCCACTGCATGGCTATCAGCCTCCTCCCACCAGACTCAAATCAAGGAAGGGCTTCATGAGAACCACCACTCCTCTTGATGTTCCCCCAGCAGCAGCAAGGGTGTCTCTCTGGGCAGCTAAACCTGGCAATTCTAACTGGATGCCCCCCCAAGAGGGTCTTCCTCCAGGGGCAAACCAAGAATGGGCAACTTGGAAGTCCCTGAACAGACTCAGAAGCGGAGTGGGCAGATCTAAAGACAACTTGGCAAGGTGGCACTACCTGGAGGAATCCTCCACCTTGTGTGACTGTGGAGCTGAACAAACAACTCAGTGTATGTATGCTTGCCCACAATGCCCTGCCTCATGTACGGAGGAGGAGTTGTTTAAAGCTACAGACAATGCGGTTGCTGTTGCCCGCTTTTGGTCCCAAACTATTTAGTTGCTTGTGATTTCTTTTTTATTATTATTTCCATTATTTGAAATGTATTTGTTGTACAATGCTTTTGACACGAAATAATAAAGGCATGGGCAAACCTTCTAACTTGGGGGCTGCATGGCGGGGAGGCTGGGAGGGATGGGGTTCTCTCCAAGTCCCCTCCCTGCCCCCTTTCTTCCCCTTCTCTTTTTTTGAGTCAGAAAGTGAAGGAAAGTCAGGAAATGTTTGAATCCTAAAAGGGCTGGCCTTGGTCAGGATGAGATGGTGGACAGGAGAGGAAAAGTGTATCCATGAGACCACACATTGCTTACTCCTGATATAGGACCCTAGAACCCTAGAGTTGGAAGAGACCCCAAGGGCTATGCAAGAAGGCACAATCAGAGCATTCCCAATAGACAGCCTCCGCTGAAAAACCTCCAGAGAAGAAAACTTCACCAGACTCCAAGGCAGCCTATGCCATTTTCCAGGAAATTCCTTTCAGTCGAATCTCTTTCCCTGCCATTTGAAACCATTGCTCCCTTGTGCCCTGGTCTCTAGAGCAGCAGAAAATCAGTTTTCCCCTTCCTCCTCAATGGGACACCCTTTTAAATCTTGAAACATGGTTTTCATGTTCCTTTTCTACTATGATGATGATGATGATGATGATGATGATGATGATGATGATCGGCACATTGGGTGCCATGCCAAAAGATCTCAGCCGGCATTTGGAAACAATAGACATTGACAAAATTACGATCTGCCAACTGCAAAAGGCCACCCTACTGGGATCTGTGCATATCATCCGAAAATACATCACACAGTCCTAGACACTTGGGAAGTGTTCGACTTGTGATTTTGTGAAACGAAATCCAGCAAATCTATCTTGTTTGCTGTGTCATACTTATAATAATACTTTATTTATAACCTGCCCTATCTCTACCTTCTCTTCTCTCAGCTAAACATCCCACAGAAGGAAAGGAGGGAGGACAAATGGAAAGAAGGAGGGAAGGAAGGGATGAAGAGAAGGATGGATAGATGGATGGATGGATGGATGGAAGGAAGGAAGGGAATAAAGAGAGGGAGGGAGAGAGGGAGGGAGGAAAGAGAGAAGGAAGGAAAGACAAAAGGTAAGGAGAGAGGGAGAGAGGGAAGGAGAAGGAAAGAGTGAAGGAAGGAAGAACGAAAGGGTGGAAGGGAAGATGGAAGGAGAAAGAAGGAAGTAAGGAAGGGAGGGAGGGAGGGAAGGAGGAAGGAAAGAGAGGGAAGGAAGGATAGGATGGTGGGAGAGAGAAGGACCTGAGAAAAAAGCCCAAGGGGCCACGTCTAGCCCCCGGGCTTGGGTTTGCCCATAGATTCTGCATTTATAGACTCTACCATTCATAAGCTTGATTTTTAAAAATAAATTCCAAAAAGCAAAACTTGATTTTGCCATTTTATTCAAGGAGCATCATTTTAATGTGCCATTTATATAATGAAACTTGAATACCCATGGATTTTGGTATTTGTTGGGGCTTCTGGAATCAAATCCCAGCAGGTATGAAAAGTATCTTTCTTTTTCCATTTCAAACCAACAACTGCTTCTTCTTCCTGCTTTTCCTCTTCCTTCTCCTCCTCCTCTTCCTCCTTTTCCATTCTCTCTTCCTCTTTATTATTATCCTGCCTTTCTCCTGATATGGGCTCAATGTAGTTCAACATATAGAACTAAGTAACTTCTGGTCCTACCCACCACACACCTGATGGAATATCATTCAGCCATAATCTGATCACCAGTGAAATAAACCTCCTTCTTTCTGTGATTTCCAATAAAGTGAAAAAAGATTAAAAATTATGACTAGTGATTATGAAGACAAAACAGTTAAGGTTGAATCAATCTAGCAAATAGTTCCGAGTTGTAAGCCTAATTTGTGACATTGTCACTGCCTAACATGATACCAGACAATGCAGTTGGCCCTCCACATGTGCAGATTCTATTTTTGTGTATTTGATTATTCACAGATGTGATTTGATTAAAATATTATTTCTAATGACTTGAGGTCTTGCAGTGCAATTCTGTGGTTAGTGGAGATTTCTGGGAAACCTACTTATTTCAAGAGAGGTGTTCTCTCAGGTGAATAATACTGAAGTTTTAATTAATGGGTTTTCCACTTTTGCAGAGGTCCCTAACTCCAGCAAATGTGGAGAGCTGGTTATATATTTTCAAAAAATACTTATGGCCACAAGATGGTGCACATTTGACTGGCATGTAATGGTAGGAGGTTTGGATAAGAGGAATGAAATTACTTCTTACTTTGCACAGCAAAACAATGGAGCAGCCACTCGCTTATGGGGTTTGGGGTGGAGTGGCATCAGAAAACTATTGGAGAATAAAACTTTACATGGTGTCTACAAATTACAAGTACATTAGAGTCTCACTTATCCAACGTAATCAGGCCGGCAGAACGTTGGATAAGCGAATATGTTGGATATTAAGGAGAGTTTAAGGAAAAGCCTATTAAACATCAAATTAGGTTATGATTTTACAAATTAAGTACCAAAACATTATGTTATACAACAAATTTGACAGAAAAAGTAGTTCAATATGCAGTAAAGCTATGTAGTAATTACTGTATTTATGGATTTAGCATCAAAATATCATGATGTATTGAAAAAATTGACTACAAAAATGCGTTGGATAATCCAGAATGTTGGATAAGCGAGTGTTGGATAAGTGAGACTCTACTGTATATTGAAAAATCTCCTTTTTCAGATCTGAACTCTATAGTTAGAGTAGATGGAACTTAAGGGCAAATCAAGCTGTAACTATCAGTAGAGGCAAACATGATTTATTCGAGGCAATCACTTTGAAAAAATAATGAGATTATATGACTCATTGGAAAAGGCACAGTTAACAAGCGGAGCTAAGCGGGAAGACATAAAACCAAGTGAAAAGGAAAACCACTGTGCTGCAATTGGGGGTTATCTTAGCCAGACAAATTGGAAGATTCAGTGATGCAGATAAGTAAGCAGCTTCAATGCTGACGTAGGGAGAAAAAGTCACCAAATGGAGCTTGTTTTGATACTGGCCTCGACAGATCCTTGCACAAAAATATGGACAGACTTCAGAGCACAGAGAAGACAACACAGCTGGTAGAAGGCCAATACTGGGCACTTTCCTGTACAGAAAGAAGAAGACAAATCGAAACAGGTTTACAGGATGGGAAGGGCATAAGGGGGAAATGTCCAAAAGGTCGAAAGGAAATTTTGTGTTCAGCTTTTTGCAGAAGTTCAATATAGAGTCATGCTTGAAGACATAGAAATCTCTAGAAAGCAATATTTTCATCTCTTTTTTTTCACTTTCAATGGGTTCGTGTGCCCCTAATCCCAATGAATGTGAAGAGCTGATTTATTTTAGTGTATGGCAAAATACCTGCACGTATTTTCCAAAAGTTAGAAACCAATTCCCTAAATGTCCTCTAGATGGCGGTGTTGGCACACCTGAGCCCAGCAGCTGTCAATTGGCGCTTCTTGTTCTGCAGTCTGCTACAGATGTCTTTTGATTCTCCAATTTACAGGGACCTGGTGGTAGCGGTCAGGCAGCCAACTGATTAAACAAATGCACCTATTGTGCAGTTTATTTGCGTATTTGCTCTGTGCAAGCAATCAAATCAGCCCATCACGGTCTCGGTGATGAATGTGATCTGCCCCAGGGATTTTCCCTTAAGCTGCCTGGTGGTGTCACTGCAAGACATCACTCAAGACGCAAGGCCACGGTGCTTGAATGCAAATGATGATTATGAATGTACCTTTCTCCCTCTCCTATTCCTCTCCCCCTCCTTCTACTCTGGTATTAAAGGATCCAGAAGGCCATTGTCTCTTGACACTGTGTTCAATCAGTTCAATTCTTGGACAGGCCAAAGGCAATTTCAACCCAGCATGCTCTTTAAAAATGAGGAGAAGTTTGCTGCATGGATTATGATGAGATCATGAGCAAATGATTTCTGCTAAGGCTCTACTTCATGTGCATTTCCACAATCACCAAAAAGCACAGATGGGAATAACACAATGAAGCAGTGCAGCTACCTGGCATGAGATCCTGCTTTGGGGAAATGCAGTCGGAATGGACTTACTTGCATTTGAAATTGTCCTTGCATTCAAAAAGCAATAGTCAGTATGGTATAGTGGTTGGAGCATCAGATGATGATTCTGGAGGTCAGGGTTGGAATTCCTACTCAAACATGGAACCCATTGGATGTCCTTGGGCAAATCATACTCTCTCAGCCTCAGAGGATGAAGGCAGTGGTACCTCTTCTGAACAAATATGTGACAAGCTGGAATGTGTCCAGAGGAGGGCAACTAAAATGATCAAGGGTCTGGAGAACAAGCCCTATGAGGAGCGGCTGAAAGAGCTGGGCATGTTTAGCCTGCAGAAGAGAAGGCGGAGAGGAGACATGACAGCCATGTATAAATATGTGAGGGGAAGTCATAGGGAGGAGGGAGCAAGCATGTTTTCTGCTGCCCAGCAGACTAGGATGCAATGGCTTCAAACTACAGGAATGGATGCAATGGCTTCAAACTACAGGAAAGGAGATTCCACTTGAACATTAGGAAGAACTTCCTAACTGTAAGGAGAGCTGTTCAGCGGTGGAACTCTCTGCCCTGGAGTGTGGTGGAGGCTCCTTCTTTGGATAGCCATCCGTTGTAGGTGCTTTGAATATGATTCTCCTGCTTCTTGACAGGGGGTTGGACTGGATGGCCGTGAGGTCTCTTCCAACTATACTTACTTAGGCGATCCCTCGTAGCTCGAGGACGATTGTCTTCCATCTTGGATGTGTGTTCTTAGGTGGCTGAAGAGACTGATTCTTGACCCGCATATTCTCCCACAGTGAGGACATTGGTTTCCAGGTGGAAGGCGGTCCCGGTCGGGGTTAGCTTGACGCTCCTTCCTCTTGGCACGTTTCTCCCTTAAGCCCTCCATTCGTGCCTCTTCAAACTCCGCAGCACTGCTGGTCACAGCTGACCTCCAATTAGAGCGCTCAAGGGCCAGGGCTTCCCAGTTCTCAGTGTCTATGCCACAGTTTTTAAGGTTGGCTTTGAGCCCATCTTTAAATCTCTTTTCCTGCCCACCAACATTCCGTTTCCCATTCTTGAGTTCGGAGTAGAGTAACTGCTTTGGGAGCCGGTGATTGGGCATTCAGACAACGTGGCCAGTCCAGCGGAGTTGATGGCGTAGGAGCATCGCTTCAATGCTGGTGGTCTTTGCTTCCTCAAGCACGCTTCCAACTATATGATTGTATGAAATCATGTCATGAAAAACCTGTGATAGGTTTGCTTTAGGTTTCCTATAGGCCAGAAATTAGATGAAGTCACACAACATCAAAACCAACCTTCGAGCATCAAAACCTTCAAAACCTTCAAACATCAATAACTGGCTAACACACATTTTGGTTCCCTGAAAGTTGGATCTGTTTCCGGGTATATTTGACCTGCTGATTCCAAAACTGGCACCAGTTTTCCTCTGTCAGCTCTAGTTTTTCAGATACATAATATATACCATCTACCACTTTTCATTTGCTTGCTCATAGAAAATCACGGTAACAATATCTAAGAAACTAGATTTGATTACCCAAAGCAATTTTCTGAATCATGGCCGCAAATAACCCCAGGAAGAGGCATAAAAACCAAGACATATGCTTTCTTTTTAAAAGGCATTTCTGGAGCATCATGGCATTTTCCTTTAAACAACACATGCCAGGTAAGTTAATGGTGTACATGTTGCTGGGATGGGTCAGAGTTGAATCATGGCCAAACATAATCGAACAGGTTACTAATGATCATGCTTTAAGGACAATCTACTAAACTAGCCTTTTTCATAAGTGATAATGTGCACCATTCCCAGTCAACAACCAGACTGTAGGAATTGTAAACACCTGGAAATAGCCAGGTTGCAGTAGCCAACTTCCAGGTTAAGAGGCACTTAGCATCTTTTCAGGTTGCAGATAATTAAGGGTGGAAGTTATAGGTTTTCCAGCACTATCATGCTCAGCTTGTCAGTATGAAAAGGCATCCCAGTAATTACTATTAGATAGAGAATATTGGGTTCAGTAGATCAAAAGTCTGACGCAGGTCTCCAGAATGCTTGGAATCATAGAGTCATTGGAGATGACACCAAATCATGACACCCCTGAGGAAAGGATCAAAATTCAAAATGACTAATAGATTAGAGAGATGGGCCAAAAAAACAAAATGAATTTTAACAGGGAGAAATGTATGATACTACACTTTGGCAATACAAATGAAATGCACAGGTACAGAATGCGACTTGGCAGCAATATCTGTGAAAGAGATCTAGGAGTCTGAACAGTGTGGCAGCTAAAAAGGCCAATGCGATTCTAAGATAAATCAACAGGAGTATAGTGTCTAGACTGAGAGAAGGAAGAGTACTACTCTGTTCTGCTTTGGTCAGACCTCACTTGGAATACTGAACCTAGTTCTAAGTATTTAAGGATATGGACAAGCTGGGACATGTCTAGAGGAAAATCAAGGTCTGGAAACCACGTCCTTTGAGGAATGACATAAGAAGGTGGGTATGTTAAGAGAAGGTTGACCATGTTTATATATTTAAAAGTATATCATATTGAAGATGGAGCCAATTTTGTTTCTGCTGCTCTGGAACTAGGGCATGAAACAATAAATTCAAACTGCAGGAAAGGAGATTCCACCTATACATTAGGAAGAACTTTCTGACAATAAGAGCTATTCAGCAGTGGACTATGTTGTCTGGGAATGTGGTGGATTCTCCTTCTTTGGATGCTTTTAAATAGAGGCTGGATGAACATCTATCAGGAGTGCTTTGATTGTGTATACTTGCATGGCAAAAAGTGGTTGGACTCGATTGCTATCGTGGTCTCTTCCGATTCATATGTTTCTACACTTCTCTTAGACCTCTTCTACACTGCCATAAAATTCAGAATACCAAAACAGATAATCCACATTATCTTCTTTCAACTGGATTATATGAGTCTAAGGTAAAGGTAAAGATTTTCCTTGACATTAAGTCTAGTCGTGTCTGACTCTGGGGGTTGGTGCTCATCTCCATTTCTAAGCTGAGGAGCCGGCGTTGTCCATAGATGCCTCCAAAGTCATGTGGCTGGCATGACTGCGTGGAGCACCATTACTTTCCTGCTGGAACGGTACCTATTAATCTACTCATATTTGCATGTTTTCGAACTGCTAGGTTGGCAGAAGCTGGGGCTAACAGCAGGAGCTCACCATGCTCCCTGGATTTTAACCGCTGACCTATCGGTCAGCAAGTTCAGCCACTCAGTGGTTTAACCCACTGCGCCATCAGGGGCTCCTATATGAGTCTACACTGCCGTATAATTCAGTTTAAAGCAGATAATGAGCCAGAAGAACCCATTCTGCCAAACATGGATACATTCCTGAAAGATGCCCATCCAACTTTTGTTTAAAAAGTTTCAAAACACATCATCATCTGGAGCAACCCATTTTACTGCCTAACAGCTTTTACAGTTAAAACCCCTTCTCAATCTCTTCTCTTGTAATTTGAATCCATTCATTTGTGTTCTGGTCTCTGGGGCAGCAGAAAATCCATCTTCCACTTGACATCCCTTCAGATACTTAAAGATAAATGTCACCTCTAATTCTTGTCTTCTTCATAAACAGCTCCCTAATTTGTTCCTCGTAAGACTTGGTTACCAGATGTTTGAGCATCAGGCTTGTGCAATGCCAGGCACAGTGTGCAGCCAATTTTGCTTTGGAACCAAAGTGAATTTGGGGTCTTCGGAACAGGCCTGCAGCGGTGCATGGAAAGCACTTTGCACATCCTCAGAGGCACTGATAATCTGATTTTGATGCATGCAAAAAAAGGCCTGCTTTTTCAAGTGAAATGGAAAGGCAGACCAAAATTTTCATATTTATCTGTAAACACAGTGCTTCTCCGCAGCCAAAATGCCAAGCGAACACACTCTCTTAGTACCGGCTGGCTTCTCTCCAATTCATTCCCTCCAAAAGGACCTGCCTGACCTCTTTTTCTTCAAATCAAGGGCAAGTGGGAAGCCGGCAAACATCATTTTGCTCTTATTGGATAATTTATTTATCAACCGCGCTGTATTATTTAAAACTTCATTCTCAACTGTGGTCGGCCTATTTAAAATTCAAAAGGGAGGAAAAACATACAGCCTTCAATCTGCGAAACAGAAGATACGTTTTTATAGGGAGATCCTTTTCAGATCTTGATTTTATACACGAAGAAAGAGAAGGAAGAAAGGAATGAAAGAAAGAGAGAGACAGAGAGAGAGGCAAGAGAGGAAGAGATACTAACCATAAGGGGAAATCTCTTTTAGCAACTTGTAGTCTTTCTCTGCATTAACTAATACAGTAGAGTCTCACTTATCCAACATAAACGGGCCGGCAGAATGTTGGATAAGCGAATATGTTGGATAATAAGGAGAGATTAAGGAAAAGCTTATTAAACATCAAATTAGGTTATGATTTTAGCAATTAAGCACCAAAACATTATGTTATACAACAAATTTGACAGAAAAAGTACAGTAGAGTCTCACTTATCCAAGCTAAATGGGCCGGCAGAAGCTTAGATAAGCGAACATCTTGGATAATAAGGAGAGATTAAGGAAAAGCCTATTAAACATCAAATTAAGTTATGATTTTACAAATTAAGCACCAAAACATCATGTTATACAACAAATTTGACAGAAAAAGTAGTTCAATACGCAGTAATGTTATGTTGTAATTACTGTATTTATGAATTTAACACCAAAATACCACGATGTATTGAAAACATTGACTACAAAAATGGCTTGGATAATCCAGAAACTTGGATAAGCGAGGCTTAGATAAGTGAAACTCTACTGTAGTTCAATACACAGTAATGCTATGTAGTAATTGCTCTATTTACGAATTTAGCACCAAAATATCACTATGAATTGAAAACATTGACTACAAAAATGCGTTGGATAATCCAGAACGTTGGATAAGTGAGACTCTACTGTACTAGCTTTACCTTGAATTATGCTGTTCGGATATGTTGGCTTACAATACCTATAGTTCATAGTCAAAAAACTTGCTCATGTTTCTCTCTAGAAAATATTTAATAATATTGTTTATTACACACCTTTTTTTTTTTTTTTAGAAAAGCACATACACAATGCACTCATTTGGGAATTGTTGAAACTCTATTGGTCAATTTAGGCTCCTATTCCTACCCGTTTAAACAAAACAACAACAGCAGCAGACCCTGTTTTGATTTCCCAGCTGTGTTATAAATGGGTTGCTGTGATTTTTCTGGGCTGTATGGCCATGTTCCAGAAGCATTCTCTCCTGGTGTTTCACCCACATCTATGGCAGGCATCCTCAGAGGTTGTGAGGTATGTTGGAAACTAGGCCAGTGGGTTTATAAATCTGTGGAAGGTCCAGGGTGAGAGAAAGAACTCTTGTCTGTTTGAGGCAGATGTTAATGTTTTAATTGGCCACCTTAATTAGCAATTGAATAGCCTTTCAGTTTTAAGATCTGGCTGTTTACTGCCTAGGGGAATCCTTTGTTGGGAGGTGTTATCTGGCCCTGAATGATTCCTGTGTTTTCTGAGTCCTGTTTTTAGAATTTTCTCACCTCTGCAGTATACCATGCAGCTGTGGACAAATCTACATAGGGAACACCAAATGCAGCAATGCCCAAACATGAATCAAGGAACATGAAAGCCACTGCAGACTAATTCAACTAGAGTAGTCAGCCATAGCAGATCACTTGATGAACCAACCTAGACACAGCATATTATTTGAGAACACAGAAATGCGGGATCACTCTCACAACTAACATGTCAGATGACTCAGAGAAACCGTTGAAATCCACAAGTATGTGGGCAGTTTCAACAGAAAGGAGGAAACCATGAAAAAGAACAAAATCTGGCTACCAGTATTTAAAAAACTCTAAAATCAGGAAGGTAATTACAGAACAACACTCAGAAAACAGGGGAATTTCAGGCATGAAACAATCAGGCCCAGCTAACACCTTCCAACAAAGGATTCCCCCAGGTAGTAAACATCCAGACCTTGAAGCTACAAGGCTATCCAATGCCGGGCTGTGGTGCAGGCTGGTTAGCAGCCAGCTGCAATAAATCACTCTGACCAAGAGGTCATGAGTTCAAGGCCAGCCTGTGTCAGGGTGAGCATCCGACAATTAAAATAAAAAATAGCCCCTGCTCATTGTTGACCTAAGCAACCCGAAAGATAGTTGCATCTATCAAGTAGGAAATTTAGGTACCATTTATATGTGAGGAGGCTAATTTACGACACCATAAAAATCATCCAGCCACTGTTGGAATGAGGAAGTTGTTGTCGCAGTGGATAATGAAGCAGCTGTTCCTCCTGTGGCCGGAATCAAGCATACCCTCAGGAAGCTGGAAGCTGGAGAAGGTTTAAATTGCCTCTGCGTCTGTCTCTGTTCTATGTTTATATGGCATTGAATGTTTGCCTTATATGTGTACAAAGTGATCCGCCCTAAATCCCCTTCAGGGTGAGAAGGGCGGAATATAAATACTGTAAACAAATAAATAAATGGTAATCAAAGTGGCCAACTGAAACATTCACACCTGTCTCAAACAGACAAGAGTTATTTCTCCCATTTTGAAAATTCCACAGATATATAGTTTCCAACATACCTCACAACCTCTGAGGTTGCCTGCCATAAATGCAGGTGAAACGTCAGGAAAGAATGCTTCTGGAACATGGCCATACAGCCTGGAAAACTCACAGCAGCCCAATGATTCTGGGTATGAAAGCCTTCAACAACACATTGTGTTATAAATGGTTTTGCTCCTTGGAGTAGGTCTTTCTGGCTGTGGGTGCTAATCTCATCCTTCCTAATGTTTTATGGAATGGCGTCAATGCCCTTAGAAAGCCTTAGGTTTCCTAAGTGAGCCAATGCTTTTCTGATGGAAGTCTTTGGAGATGAGAAAACAAGCTTGCTCCTCTTCAATTTGCCAAACTTTAAATGATTGTACAATTTTTAAACGAATGGTGTTATCATATGATAGCTTTAATTTATGTTCTCACTTTTTCAATCATCACCTCTTCTTTTTCTCTCTCTTTAATTTTCACCTTGGGTCCCATGTCAGGGGAAAAGGCAAGACATAAATGTAATGAAATCAAATCAAATCCTTGCAACTTGGTAATAGGGTTTCTTAGGCTGGCTCTATGCTATAGAATTAATGCAGTTTGACACCACTGAACAGCCATGGCTCAATACTGTCGGATCTGGTGACTTGTAGCTTGGTGCGGCCTCAATACTTTTTTGGCACAGACGACTAGAATCTTGTAAAAGTACAACTCCTATGATTCCATGGGATTGAGTCATATCAGTTCAAGTGTTGTCAAACTGTGTTAGTTCTACAGTATAGTTCCATTCTGAGTGTCTCTACTGCATAGTTAAGTATATGCAAAGTTATTAACATACACAACAATATAGAATCCCAGCAATATTAAATAAAGTGGGGAGTCAGTGAGAAAAGAGAAGATTGATTAAAGGAACTTCACAAAGAAGAATCAATATGTTGTCGAAGATTTTCATGGCCGGAATCACTGGGTTGCTGTGAGTCAGACGACACAGAGAAGCCATTGAAATCCGCAAGCATGTGGACAATTTCAACAGAAAGGAGGAAACCATGAAAATGAACAAAAACTGGCTACCAGTATTTAAAAAAACCCTCTAAATAAAGAGCAATATTTAAAAAAGGGAATTCCAGGCATGAAACAATCAGGGCCAGCTAACACCTCCCAACAAAGGATTTCCCCAGGCAGGAAGCAGACAGGCTTTGAAACTGCAAGGCCATTCAATGCTATTCAAGGTGTCCAATTACACAATTCACACTTGCCTCCAATAGACAAGAGTTCTTTATCCCACCATGGACATTCCACTTGCCTACTTTCCAACAGACCTCACAACTTCTGAGGATGCCTGCCACAGATGTGGGTGAAACGTCAGGAGAGAACGCTTCTGGAACTTGGCCATACAGCCAGGAAAACTCATAACAACCCAAAGAAGAATCGCTTTGCAGCTTTTTAATCAATCAGCAGTTACTTTGTATCCTTATGCTACTAAAGCTAAGAGACACAAGGGTTTAGATGAAGAGGGAGGAAAAATATTCATTGGTTGCTGAGATGAAGAGAGATATTCCTCTATGGAATTGGTTTTCTTCAGGTTTCTATTCACTCTCATTGGCTTTGCAGACCTTCTGCTTCCAGTTCTGAAACAAATTGTCAGCCTGGCACCAGTTGCTGTGGCAACCCTCATAAACATTGATAATCTCTTCATCCCAATTAATGAATTAATTCCTACTGGTTGGGCCTCATTAATGAGCAATCAGCTTATATCTTGCCAAGTAAAGAGACAAGTGGTGATAGCCAGTCTGCTGCTCTTTTATGTTTTTCTCCTTTAGCAGCCATGCTGTAAAGCAGGGGCTGGCAACTGTGGCAAATTGTTGGCAAATATTATGCCCAGGAACCCTCCGGGAGCTGAATGATAAAACCAAAATGCCCAAGATGTCCAGAAATTCACTTCTGCTTCTCAAAAATGGTCACAGTTGGCTCTTAGTATCTGCTGGGGTTTGGTTCCAGGATCCTACATGGATATCAAAAGCCATAGATGCTCAAATCCTATTATAGACAATGGCGTACTAAAAATGTGACTCTTAAATAAAATGGCAAAATCAAAGTTGGGTTTTCCCCAGAATGGTGAGCACTTAAAGTTGTACAGGGCACACTTGGTATCCTCTGTAGTTTGGATCCAGGATCAAAGTCCATGGTTGCTCAACTTCCATTTTATACCATGGTGGACAAAAAATAAATAAAATCAACCGCACTATGTTGGAAAGAACACTACCACAACCTTCTAAATCACAGCTCTAACATAGCCAAAGAGGTTATCTCGCAAATCCCACAACAACAAAACAGGGATGAGCTTACAGCACTGCCTAGTCTGGAGGAAGTCAGCAATGTCACCAGCCAACAAAAAATAACAAAGCCAGCAGACCTGATGTGATCCCTCCTGAAGTCTTTAAAGAGGGTGGACACAACTTCATCAGCTCATTGAAAAAGTGTGGGTGACTGAGAAAATCCCAGTAGACACCATCATCACCCTTTTCAAAAAAGTGGATAGAACAGACTGTGGAAATTATCGAGGTATCTCCCTTCTAACCTCCACTGGGAAAATCCTCGCAAGAATCCTTGCAAACCGCCTTCTACCTGTAGTAAAATGATATCTATATATATAAAAGGGTAATGAAATTTCAGCCTAGGACAAAACAACAAAACTACACATCCCAGAAACACTAAACTTGGCAACACAACCCCTCATCCATGCCTCTACGTTCATACAACAAAAAGAAAAGAAAAATAAAGTCCTAATTAGAGGGAGAGGAATAATTGTTTTTATCCAATTGCTGCCAGTTAGAAGGCTAAGCTCTGCCCACTTGGTCTCCTAGCAACCCACTCAGCCCAGGGGACAGACAGAGTTAGGCCTCACTTAGGCCTTTTCCACACTGCCTATAAAATACAGATTATCTGATTTTAACTGGATTATATGGCAGTGTAGACTCAAGGCCCTTCCACACAGTTATATAATGTAAGGTAAAACCTTTATCCTTTACCTTAACTACCACCAATTCCTCAATACTTTATTTCCCATACCACCAGACTTCGCCACAGCAACGCGTGGCCGGGCACAGCTAGTCCCTTATACAAAATAACAATTCCAATAGAGGCATTTTGTGAAATTATAAAAGATAATTCAGGTTTGTAAGTCTGGGCTTTGAAAATGAGAGGAGTGCATGTCTGCACAGACGTGACAATTTGAACATCCTGCATAAAACTGCAACTTAAGATGGAATTTGTAACTCTGATTAAATCATTATTATAACATGTAATCTCCAACATAAATGTATTTACTTATTTGCTTTAAATAATCCCCATAGATACCATTAGCTGGTAAAGGGTTATATATTTTGGGATGCCCTGTATGTCCTCTTCTTGTGCTTCAAAATTTGATAACCTTAATGCATGGTGTACAAAATCTATACAGTGCTGACTAATGTGATTTGCAGCAGAATAGAACGCTGTAGCTAGTAAATGTGATAAAATATCTTACTGTAATCAGGACATCAGGAAATAAAACTTTTGGAGGGTAACTGTCTTGTCTCTCCTTTGTTTGACCGCTGCTTCTTTTTGCAGTCACCAAGCCCCAAATTCATATGAATAAGGCAAGGTCAAAAGCACAGCACAGCACGGCTCTAGAGCAGGCATGGGCAAACTTTGGCCCTCCAGGTGTTTTGGACTTCAACTCCCATAATTCCTAACAGCCGGCAGGCTGTTAGGAATTATGGGAGTTGAAGTCCAAAACACCTGGAGGGCCGAAGTTTGCCCGTGCCTGCTCTAGAGACTAGAACAATTGATTCAAATTGGAGAAAAAGAGATTCCATCTAAACATTAGGAAAAACCTTCTTGGTGATAGGATCTGTTCAGCAGTAGAATAAGTTGTTTTGGAGTGTAATGGCAAACCTTCTTGGGAGTTTTTCAACAATGGCTAGATGACTATCTGTCAGGAGTGCTTAGATTGTGTCTTCTTTTTTGGCAGGGGGTTGGACTCAATGGTCTTTGGGTCTCTTTCAACTCTAGGATTCCATGGTTCTACGAATGGCCAAATTTTATCTATTTATTTATTTTACAGTATTTATATTCCACCCTTCTCACCTCGAAGGGGACTCAGGGCGGATCACATTATACACGTACAGGGCAAACATTCAAAGCCCATAAACCCATCGAACCGAGACAGAGACAGACAGACAGACAGACAGACAGACAGACGCAGAGGCAATTTAACTTTCTCTTGAGGGGATGTTCAATTCTGGCCACCGAGGGGAGCAGCTGCTTCATCATCCACTCTGATGGCACTTTCTTACTTTCTCATTCCAACGTTGTAAATTAGTTAAACTTGTCTCCCCACTTTTTTATAAGTGGTACCTTATTTCCTACTTGATAGATGCAACTATCTTTCGGGTTGCTAGGTCAGCAACAAGCTGGGGCTATATTTTATTTTTAATTGATGGGTGCTCACCCTGCCACGGGCTGGCCTCGAACTCATAACCTCATGCTCAGAGTGATTTATTGCAGCAGCTGCTCACCAGCCTGCGCCAAAGGACTCACCGTGCTGCAATGGACCAGCTCCAGAACCTGAATTTCCTGATAAGTGTAGACATGGGTTGCTGTGAGTTTGTAGACCTTTATGGCCATGTTCCAGCAGCATTCTCTCCTGACATTTCACCTGCATCTGTGGCTGGCATCTTCAGAGGTTCTTTTGGCAGTGAAGCACCTGTGGAGTGACCAGGGTGGGAGAAACAACCCTTGTCTGTTTAAAGCAAGTGTGAATGGTGCAATTAGCAAGCTTGAAAAAAAAATATTGTTCTTTCTCCCACCTGGACATTCCATAGATAGATAGATAGATAGATAGATAGATAGATAGATAGATAGATAGATAGATAGATATGCTCTACTTGCTTCACTGCCAACAGATGCCAGCCACAGATGCAGGCAAAACATCAGGAGAGAATGCTGCTAGGACATAGCCATACAGACCAAAAAACCCATCTCAATCCAGTGATTTTGGCCATTAAGCCTTTGATAATACAGTTTAGTCATGATCTACAACATGGAGTGATGGAGACAAACTGCAGGAAAAAGATATTCCACCTAAACATTAGTAAGAACTAATAGTAAGAGCTGTTTGACAGTGGAGTATGCTGCCTCTGAGTATGGTACAGTCTTTGGAGGATTCTGAAACTGATTCTGGGAATTGCTGGGATTGTATATTCCCGCATGGCAGAATGGGCTCGACCGGATGGACCTTGAGGTCTCTTCCAACTCTTATGAGTCTATGATCTAGTTGAGTGAGTTATGTGTGAGCAAAATTGTAATGCAAATAAATGCTGTCTTTCACCCACCTCGAAATCATTGACTTAGACACCTCATCCGCTATTATCTTTGGATGGAAGGAAAGAAACAATGCCTCACTATGCCTACACACTCTTGTTCTGTCAGTATAGATATTGTTATATTGTTATATGGTCTAAGCACTTGCTTCCCATCTCATTTCACTTGCCTGCCTTTATCTATTGTATTTTTCCCACAGTCTCATTTCTACTCTCACAATCCTGTAATACTATCTGGGAGTAAGTCTCATTGAGCTAAAAGGGACTTGGTTGTGAGCAGCCATGAAGAGGGTACCATTGTCAGGGGCAACTGTGGATCTCCTTTCCTCTGGAGACTCAGCACCAGCCAAGCTTGACAGCTCAATGCTATGCATGTTTATTTAGATATAAATCCAATTAAAATCAATTGGACCTATTGCCTTAGCAAGCCTGCTTTGGAATACAGCCTGAACCTTTCCACAGAAGCCTATAAGATATTTCCATCTGAAATCTGAATGCTAAGCTTTAATAGATACTCTTTTTTGAACTTATTCTGTGTGCCATTTTTACTTTCCTAATACGGTCCCCCTTTGTTTTCAAAATTTTCTAATATTTTCACATTTTATACTGTCAATCATATTTCTAGAGAACATGATGATGATGAATTTACTTACCCTATATTCCATTTCCTTCACAAAAATATGACTTAAAGTGACTTATAAAACTGAAATAAAAACAGGAACAAAGGCATAACAAAACACATAGAGTTATTGCCAAAATGCAATTTAGGAATTTAGGAAGTGGTTTCATAGGTTTTAAATTATGAGTTATTCTTATAATTACAAAAATATTTTTGCCTTTAATAGAGTTGTTTTAAAATGTCGGAATCTATAGATCCAACTAAGAGATCTATATCCACAGGAGATATGTTCTCAGTTGGACCTTGTTATTTAAAACCATATATCTGACCATTAAATTACCCAACTTCTGATCTCAGGATACTATTGAGTTGTGGTGGAGGATCTAGAGCAGTGCTTCCAAACATTTGGAACTCCAGGTGTTTTAGACTTCAATTCCCAGATATCCTAGCCATCTTACCTGTTGTTAGGAATTATGGGAGCTGAAGTCCAAAACACCTGGAGGTCCAAAGTTTGGGAACCACTGATTTAGAGATTTCTAGAGAGATATCCTTTCTAGGGACTTTCTAGATCCTCCAACACAACTCGGCGGGAATTTGTGGGGCAAAGAAACATGGGATGGATCCATTGCAAAAGTGCAAAAACAACAGGAAGAACTAAGACTCTTTCATTTCAGTCTCCACATTTTCATCCCTGGAATAACTTATATCTTAAGATGAGCATTTAGAAAAAAACAGTATAAGCAAAAAAAAGTGCAGTGTTTCCAATGGAATAATAATAATCATAATAATTATCATCATCATAATAATAATAATCATCATCATCATGATAAACGTTCTTTATATCCTGCCTCCTCTCCAAAAGGACTCGGCGTGGCTTAGAACAAAATTAAGTCATGACACATACATAAGCAAAAGCAAAAAGACAGCAAAAAGTGTTTTTAGTGTCATATGATCTCCAATGCTAGAAATTTGGAGACTAAAAAAATGTTTGTAAAAGAGAAATGCTGTTAGAGGTTTTTTTTCATGTCAAGAGCAACTTGAGAAACTGCAAGTTGCTTCTGGTGTGAGAGAATTGGCCATCTGTAAGGACGTTGCCCAGAGGATGTCCGGATGTTTGATGTTTTACCATCCTTGTGGGAGGCTCCTCTCATGTCCCTGGAGCTGGAGCTGACAGAGGGAGCTCATCAGCACTCTCCTCGAGTTGGATTTGAACTGCCAACCTTCAGGACAGCAACCCAACCTTCAAGTCAGCAGTCTGCCGGCACAAGGGTTTAACCCATTGAGCCAGTGGGGGCTTCACTGTTAGGGGTGCAATATCATCATTTCGCCCCCACCCTATAGTTACACTCAAAAGGCTTTGGAAAACTCAATGGGAAGCAAACCATGGTGGTCTCAGATTAATTGGTGTTTTTTCCTAACAATTTTCTTTCCCTCCCTCCCTCCCTCCCTCCCTCCCTCCCTCCCTCCCTCCCTCCCTCCCTCTCTCTCTCTCTCTCTCTCTTTCTTTCTTTCTTTCTTTCCTTCTTTCTTTCTTTCTTTCTTTCTTTCTTTCTTTCTTTCTTTCTTTCTTTCTTTCTTTCTTTCTTTCTTTCTTCTTAAAGGACATATCTTCTCAGTTCACCACCAATTAATGACTGACTCTTGTCCTGTCCCGTGTCCCCAAGGAGTACAGGATGCCAACTTCAAAGCACACAGAAAATAGCCACGATGTTATCACCATCAATAAGAACATTCAAACAGCTCAGTGTGTGTGTATGTAAAGGTCACCGCATTATCCTTCTGAAAAAAGGACATCAAATCTGCACTCCTTAACTTCAACAATGTGTGCTATAGGATTCTTTTGCATTTCCTCTTTTTTATTGACAGTGATGGGTTGCCAGGAGAAAGGAAAGCCTGGACTCCAATAAACTGCCAAGCAAAGTGAGCCAGAAAAAGAGAGGTGGTCCAAACCAGGCAGGACTAATAATAATAATAATAATAATAATAATAATAATAATAATAATAATAATAAACAAAAACCCAGTACAAGAGAACTGCACTACAAACTGGAGCTGACAGCTGGCACAACAAAACATTGCATGGAAAGTTCCTTGACAAAATTGAAGGAAAAGCTAATAAGGAGAAGACCTGGCTATGGCTCACGAATGGGACCCTGCAAAAGGCCACCCTACTGGGATCTGCGTGCATCATCCGAAAATACATCACACAGTCCTAGACACTTCGGAAGTGTTCGACTTGTGATTTTGTGATACGAAATCCAGCATATCTATTTGATATGTTTTAGTTTAGTTTATTATTTGATTGATTAAAGTTGTGCATCTTGTTTTAATGCTTTTGGTAGGCTTGTCTGAGATACTTGATCTAAAGTGGGGTATAAATATTTTCATAAAATAAAACAAAAAGTATATGGATTGTAGCTCATGTATCAAGAGAGACACAGAAAGACAAAGGAGGGGGGGGGGGGGAGGACGGGGAGGAGAGAGAGATTTCTATTAACATTTCCTCAAATGTCCACTTTACCTTTTAACTCTGAATGGAAGTTATTTTGAAAATGTCATTTCCCTCTTGGAAGCAAAATTCCATTCTGGAGAGAAAATGTGACAAGCCTTTCTGCCTTAAACATGTATGAAGCAGAATGAAATGCTGTGCTATTGCAATCCTGACTTCCCAGTTGGCTGCCTTTCGTATTTTCATTTCTAGTTCAAAACGGACCATTAATGAATGAACTTTGCACTAAGACCTTTAAAGAATACACCTTCGTATACATGGGAGCTGGGAAAGGGTTTAATACACGAAAAGGAAACAAAAAAGACTGTTTCCTCATTTTTTTCTTTGGTTCTTTTCCTTTCTTGTTCCCTCAGTCTCCATCCCAAGGGAAATATCCTCTTTGTTGACTTCATTAGGTATGTCGTGGCCAAACCCCAAAGAACCAGGAATTGCTTTTCTCTCTCCCCCCCCCCCCCCCACAAGCTAATATATTTGTTTTGACAATGTCAATCTGCTCTGAAGAAGACATGATCTCTGAACCTAATCTGAAAAAAAAAAAACATATGGGAACCAGCTTATAAAGGACTTTGTGTTTCCTGCATTAAGAAAAGAACCAACCGCAGCTCTAAGCAATTACAAATTCATAGGGATCTTTGCATCTTCAGAGTGAATGTGGTTTCAAATAACAGACAAATACCTTTTAAACACTATTGCCCAAGATTAGGACATGGAACAATGGCTTCAAACTACAGGAAAGGAGATTCCACCTGAACATTAGGAAGAACTTCCTCACTGTGAGGTCTCTTCCAACTCTATGATTCTATGATTAAAGCATGCAGGACATTGTTCAGATAATACAAGGATTATGCAACTACATTTTTCCAAACACAACTGTATAATGATTACCTAATTTGATGTTTAATCGCCTTTTCCTGAATCCCTTCTTATTATCCAACATATTCACTTATCCAGCGTTCTGCCGGCCTGTTTATGTTGGATAAGTGAGACTCTACTGTATATTTATAATGTTATATTATCTGCTTAGAAGTGGATTATATGAGGCCCCTTCTACACAGCTGTATAAAATGCACACTGAAGTGGATTATATGGCAGTGTGGAGTCAAGATAATCCAGTTGAAAGCAGATAATATAAGATTCTACATGGGTTATATAGCTGTATGGAAGGGCCTTGAGGCTACACTGCCATATAATCCAGTTCAAATCAGATAATCTGTATTTTATAGGCAGTGTGAAAGAGGCCTAAGTGAGGCCTAACTGCCTGTCCCCTGGGCTGAGTGGGTTGCTAGGAGACCAAGTGGGTGGAGCTTAGCCTTCTAACTGGCAGCAATTGGATAAAAACAATTATTTATCTCCCTCTAATTAGGACTTTATTTTTCTTTTCTTTTTGTTGTATGAACGTAGAGGCATGGATGAGGGGTTGTGCTGCCAAGTTTAGTGTTTCTGGGATGTGTAGTTTGGTTGTTTTGTCCTAGGCAGAAATTTCATTACCCTTTTATATATATAGATAGAATCATAGAGTTGGAAGAGACCTCATGGGCCATCCAGTCCAACCCCCTGCCAAGAAGCAGGAAAGTCATATTCAAAGCACCCTTGACAGATGGCCATCCAGCTTCTGTTTAAAAGCCTCCAAAGAAGGAGCCTCCACCACACTCAGGGGCAGAGGGTTCCACTGCCGAACAGCTCTCACAGTGAGGAAGTTCTTCCTAATGTTCATGTGGAATCTCCTTTCCTGTAGTTTGAGGCCATATATATATATACTCATGTATAAGTCTAGCAATTTTAGTCAAAAATCAACACAAAAAAACTGAGTTGACTTATCCATGGGTCAATGTACCTTAACTTTTATCAAAAAAAGGAGCCATTCCTTTCTCCGAGTAGAGTGGTAAACGGTGAGAGTTTAGTCCATCTTTGAAGAAATGAAAAGAAGCACCAATCCCCTCTTCTCTTTGTGTTGTGGCAACACTTATGTCTTTTTTGCAGGGGTGGAAGAAAAATTGTAGTGACCAGGAGCCACTGGCCCCATGAGGAAGTACTGACATTTTCCACTATCTGTAAAATGATCCTTGACTTATCCATGGGTCATAGCAAAATCCATAATTTTGGCCGGAAAACCTATCCTCAACTTATACATGAGATCAACTTATACACAAGTATGTATGGCAATTTCCTATCATCCAAGAATGCTCAACTGTAAATTGAAAATGGATGTTACAATGGGATTTAAGCTGCAGAAAGACAATTAAGGACATTCAGCCATCATAGATTTTACACCATGATCAAAGAAGTACAACTTGCAGACATAAAATAAACCCTTTTTCTTGTTGTTTTTACTTGTCATTAAGTCAGCTTCAGCTGGTGGTGGCTGTAATAAGACCCCCAGGATAACCAGTTCCTCAGCTATTCTGCTCATGTTTTGCAAACTTAGGGCTGTGACATTTTGATTGAATCTATCCAGCTGTCTCCTTCTTTTCCTGCTGCTTGTGACTGGCTTACCATATTGCAGTTATGAAGTCAAATCTATAACTGCTCCTGATTCACAGATATGAGTTGTGCCTCCCTTCTCCAGAATTCCAAAATCCAAAATACTCTAAATGCAAAAATTATTTAAAATATTGAATAAAAGTACTTTCTGGCTATGTGTGTAAGGTATATATGAATTGTGTGTTTAGATTTGGCTCCCATATCCAAGATATCTTATTATGTACATATGTGCAAATAACAAGGGCGGGAAATCTGAAATCCAAAACACTTCTGGTCTCAAGCATTTTAGAAAAAGGATAGTCAACCTGTGCTACGTATTCATGACTGTTCTATTATTGCCATAATCATAAAAGCTACCATGACCACCTTAACAGCCAGCAGCTGCGCAAAGTGACAAGAGCTTGTTTTGCTGCTGATGATGGTGCAGCATCAGGATGACATTTCATGCTCTCTCCCACCAGCCATCTCTGGTACCAAGAAGATTGGCACTTTAGGTTGTTTCAGCCTTGTTCAGTGGTAGAAGGGGATTTGAAACACTATCTGATTACACCCTGATTCACAATTGTAGAAACCTCCATCTCTTGGTATAGCTGCTCATGGTTCAGATAGCTTGTGAGATGGAAGCCGAAAGGTAGACAAGAAGAGATTACTTTTGTTGTATGCCTTCAAGTCATTTCCTACTTATGGCAACCCTATCACAGGGTCTTCTTGTCAAGATTTGTTCAGAGGGGGTTTGCCTTTCCTTTGCTTTCCCCCTGAGGCTGAGAGAGATTGACTTGACCAAGGTCACCCCATGGGAGGCCATGGGTGAATTAGGGTTTGAACTCGCATCTCCTTTACATGATATTACAATACTTATTCATTCGTAACATAAAAACGTGATATAAGAGCTTGCCCCACCACTCTAATGAGTATTGTAATATTTTCCAATGAGCTGCATCCAAAGTATGACAGCCTCAATTTTGTCATCTTGGCTTCTAGTGTGAGATTAAGCATGATGTGCTCCAGGATCCGTTCATTACATAACTTAGATGTGCTTGAAGCACAAACATATTTCCATTCATATGCCTACTCCATCGTCTACAGAGTGTTCTTTCTAGATTTAATTTTTCATGCGAGTAGGTTTGGGGCAGAAAATAATATGCAAAATAATACACATTTTTCTACCAGGCATGCTAATACCAAGTCACTTATATGCATTTGTATATGCAAAAATGTACTCTTTCTCTTTCATCTCTCTCTCTCTCTTTCATCATCATCCATCACTTTCAAAAGTAAAGCGATAGTTACCCCAGGCATAGACGCAAGTATCTCCATAAAATTTATGAGTAGCAGATTGTTTATGGCTGGCCACAAATTCTGGTGAGACAAGGAAGTTTGGAATCAGAATTATAGAATGATATTGTCGGAAGAGACTTCAAGGACCATCCAGTTCAACCCCATTCTGCCATGCAGGAAGACACTATCAAAGCACTCCCAACAGATGGCCATCCAGCCTCTGTTTAAAACCTACAGAGAAGGCGACTCCACCAGACTCTGAGGTATGTTGCAGGAGTATTTTATTGTGTAACTTGTAATAAAACCCAATACTTCTTTTTCTAATCAAGCAACTGCACAACTAAAACTTATGCCAGGTAAAAGATCACAGGGGATTCCTGTCAAACCCAATCCTTGTTTGACTCCCTTTTGGACCTGGATCGGGTTTGACAGGAATCCCCTGCATACTAGCCCCCTTACTATTTAACATCTTCCTGCATGATCTCCCTATAGTCCTGGCCCAAGTGGATGGGCATTCCCCCAAGATTGGCCCAAAGCATGTTCCTCTCCTCTTATTTGCGGACGATGCAGCCCTACTACTTTAATCTTGGACATTCTTAAAATTTTATATAATGTGATTTTATTTTGTAATGGTATCTGTTTTATATGAACTGTTGTTTTGTAGATTGTTTTATATAAATTGTTGTTTTTACATTTTTTTAGGCATTGAATTTTTGCCATTTACTGTAAGCCGCTTTGAGTCTCCTCGGAGAGAAAGGCGGGGTAAAAGTGATGTAAATAAATAAAATAAATAAAAACTATCCCTCTCCCATGTGGGATTAAAAAGACTCCTGCATAGGTTTGTTGACTTCTGTGAGACAAATGACCTCCAGGTGAACTATGACAAAACCAAGATCTTGATTTTTGGGAAAAGCAACAAAAAGCAAGTCTGGAAGGTAAAGGGCCACTACATTGAGCAAGTAAAAAATTTCAAATACAGTAGAGTCTCACTTATCCAAGCTAAACGGGCCGGCAGAACCTTGGATAAGCGAATATCTTGGATAATAAGGAGGGATTAAGGAAAAGCCTATTACACATCAAATTAGGTTATGATTTTACAAATTAAAAACCCAAACATCATGTTATACAACAAATTTGACAGAAAAAGTAGTTCAATACCCAGTAATGTTATGTTGTAATTATTGTATTTACGAATATAGCACCAAAATATCACGATATATTGAAAACATTGACTACAAAAATGGCTTGGATAATCCAGAGGCTTGGATAAGCGAGGCTTGGATAAGTGAGACTCTACTGTACCTAGGTCTCTGGTTTAGCAACAACTTGTCATGGTTCACTCATTTAAAATACACACCGGCCTGGGCCCAAGCAAGTACCAGTGCCATCAGGAGGTTCTACCGCTCCTGGGGCAACCAATATATTTCCCCAGCCCTGCAAGTCTTCCAAGCAAAGGTGAGAGCACAAATACTCTATGGAGCCCTATTTGGCTAATCTCAAATAACCGTGCCATTAGATCATTTCATCCAAAATTTCTGCACAAACTATTTGGCGTACCAAACTGTGTTCTGTATGCAGCTTTATGTTTAGAAATCTGGCCAATGCTCTATAGAGGCCACCATTTGGTTAACCATCATAAAAATTTGGTTACATATCCACTTCCATAGCTCCAGTAACTCACTGATGCAACTCACCTTGAGCGAACTCCACCACTCAAAATGGTGCGCAACAGTCCTAGCAAAGATCGAGAAACTGGGCTATGATAGCGACTACTTAAATATGCTAACTTTCACGGAGACTTTCACCCTCATTAAAGAGAGGCTGCTAGCAATGGACCACCAACAGCAGCAGAGCTTGGCGAATAAATCTTGTTCGCCAACAAACTTGGCAATTCCATTCACTCAGGGAAATCCAGCCTATTATATTACAGTGCTCTCTAATCCCATATACAGGAGAGCCTATATGCTGGCCAGATTCAACATTATGCCATCCCCGCTTCATAGAGGAAGGCTCAACGGATTACCGAGCGACAAGAGGCTCTGTCTCTGCAGCTTAGGACAGCTGGACTCCACCCCACATATTCTTCTCCACTGCCCACTCTACCAAGATCAAACTTGCTACTGCTAACTATAGATTAGATTCTATGAAACACCAATCAGAGCCAGACAAAGTAATCATGCTTTTAAATTCCAAAGATTATAACTGCTGCCTCACAGTGGCAAGGTTTCTAAACGAAGTCTGCAAATTGAATGTTTGACAAACATGAAGTTTTTCTATTGTTTTTCTATTGTATAATATATTCTGCATTTTATACCGTCTTGATATATATTTATGCCAATAAAGGCTTATTGGAAATTTAAAACTTGTAATAAAATCCTGTGTGATTGATTCAATGGCCCTCCCAGTCCATTCAATCTCTATAATTCTATTATTAACTTCGTGGCACAAATTCTAGACAGGACAACTGCTAGATCCATGGGACTGTTACTTATAGTTTCATTTACTTATGCCTCGTATAGATCCTTTCTTGGTTCTCCAGCAGGAGTTTATGATATTCTTGCTCCAGAAATCCTTCGTTTCAATAAGGTTTACTATTATACAAAGTTTCATGTACTTTACTTACTTACTTACTTAGGCGATCCCTCGACGTTCGAGGACGATGGTCTTCCAACCTTGGTATCTTGGGCGTGTGTTCTTAGGTGACTGAAGAGACCGATTCTTGACCCGCATATTCTCCCGCAGTGAGGACATCGGTTTCCAGGTGGAAGGCGGTCCCGGTCGGGGTTAGCTTGACGCTCCTTCCTCTTGGCACGTTTCTCCCTTAAGCCCTCCGTTCGTGCCTCTTCAAACTCCGCAGCACTGCTGGTCACAGCTGACCTCCAATTAGAGCGCTCAAGGGCCAGGGCTTCCCAGTTCTCAGTGTCTATGCCACAGTTTTTAAGGTTGGCTTTGAGCCCATCTTTAAATCTCTTTTCCTGCCCTCCAACATTCCGTTTCCCATTCTTGAGTTCAGAGTAGAGGAGCTGCTTTGGGAGACGGTGATCGGGCATTCGGACAACGTGGCCAGTCCAACGGAGTTGATGGCGTAAGAGCATCGCTTCAATGCTGGTGGTCTTTGCTTCCTCAAGCACGCTGACATTTGTCCGCCTGTCTTCCCAAGAGATTTGCAGGATTTTCCTGAGACAACGCTGATGGAAACGCTCCAGGAGTTTGGTGTGACGTCTGTACACAGTCCACGTTTCGCAGGCATAGAGCAGGGTTGGGAGGACAATGGCTTTATAAACAAGCACCTTGGTCTCTCTACGGATGTCCCGGTCATCGAACACTCTCTGCTTCATACGGAAAAATGCTGCACTCGCAGAGCTCAGGCGGTGTTGTATTTCAGTGTCGATGTTGACTTTTGTGGAGAGGTGGCTACCAAGGTAGCGGAAATGGTCAACATTTTCTAATGTTGCACCGTTAAGCTGTATTCCTGGCTTTGCAGAGGGATTAGCTGGTGCCTGTTGGAAGAGCACTTTGGTTTTCTCGATGTTCAGTGAGAGGCCGAGCTTCTCGTATGCTTCTGCGAAGGTGTTTAGAGTGGCTTGTAGGTCTTCTTCTGAACGCGCACAGACTACGTTGTCATCAGCATATTGGAGTTCTATAACAGATGTTGTGGTGACCTTGGTTTTGGCTCTCAGTCTGCTGAGGTTAAATAGCTTGCCATCTGTCCGATAGATGATTTCCACTCCGGTGGGAAGCTTCCCATCAACAAGGTGAAGTATCATAGCGATGAAGATGGAAAATAAGGTGGGGGCAATAACACATCCCTGCTTGACACCTGATTCAACCTTAAATGGGTCACTTTGGGAGCCGTTGCTGTCCAAGACTGTTGCCATCATGTCATCATGGAGGAGCCGCAGGATGTTCACAAATTTGTCAGGGCACCCGATTTTTTGGAGGATGGTCCAGAGAGCGCTGCGATTCACTGTGTCGAATGCCTTTGCAAGGTCAATGAATGCCATGTACAGAGGTTGGTTTTGTTCCCTGCATTTTTCTTGGAGCTGTCGAGCAGTGAAGATCATGTCCACTGTTCCTCTGGAGGGGCGGAAGCCATTCTGGGATTCTGGGAGGGTGTCTTCTGAGACAGGGAGAAGGCGGTTTGCAAGGATTCTTGCGAGGATTTTCCCGGCGGAGGTTAGAAGGGAGATACCACGATAGTTCCCGCAGTCTGTTCTGTCCCCTTTCTTGAAAAGGGTGATGATGGTGGCATCCTTGAAGTCTGCTGGGATTTTCTCGGTCATCCACACCTTTTCAATAAGCTGGTGGAGTTGTTGCATCAGCTCAGGTCCACCCTCTTTGAAGATTTCAGCGGGAATCCCATCAGGTCCGCTAGCTTTGTTGTTTTTTTGTTGGCTGATGGCATTGCTGACTTCTTCCAAACTAGGCAGTGCTGCAAGCTCATCCCTGGTTTGTTGTTGCGGGATTTGTGAGAGGGTCTCTTCGGCCACATTGGAGCTGCGATTCAGCAGGTTCTGGTAGTGCTCTTTCCAACGTAGTGCAATTGATGTTTTGTCCTTCAGAATTTTGGTTCCATCTGATGAGCGTAGGGGCTGTATGCCATGGTTTCTTGGTCCATAAATGATCTTTGTGGCTTTGAAAAATCCCTGAGCGTCATGGGTATCTGCAAGGTGTTGGATTTCTTCAGCCTTCTTTGTCCACCAGATGTTCTTGAGTTCTCTGGTCCTTCTTTGGACCTCGGCTTTTGCACTGGCATAGATCTTTTTCTTGGCAGCACAGTTGGTGTCTCTCTGCCATGTTTGGAAGGCTTTCCTTTTGTTATCAATCAGCTGTTGGATCTCTTTGTCGTTATCATCAAACCAGTCTTGATGTTTCTTAGTTAGGTATCCAATGCTTTCTTCGCAGGCTGTGATGATGGAGGTCTTCAGTTTGTTCCAATGTTCCTCAACATTTTCGGGGTGTTCTGTGGGTAGATGATCTTTGAGTGTTGTTTGGAGAAGGGCTCGTTTGGAGGGCACCTGAAGGGCTTGGGTGTTCATTTTTCGCCTTGTTTTCCTTCCTTGGAGTCTGCGTTTGGGGACGATCTTGATAGCCATCGTGGATCGGATTAGCCTGTGGTCTGTCCAGCAGTCATCAGTACCTGTCATGGCTCTTGTGAGAAGCACATCGCGGCGGTCTCTGGCACGTGTGATAACATAGTCCAGGAGGTGCCAATGCTTTGACCGAGGGTGCTTCCATGATGTCTTGAGCTTGTTTTTCTGGCGGAAGAGCGTGTTGGTGATGACAAGGTTGTGCTCTCCGCATTTGGTGAGAAGCAAGATGCCATTCGAGTTGCTGTTTCCGACCCCGTCTTTTCCTATGATCCCTGGCCACAGGTCAGAGTCCCTTCCGACTCTTGCGTTAAAGTCCCCCAGGAGGATGATTTTGTCCTCCTTAGGTATCTCCGATAGGATGGTATCCAGCTGACAGTAAAATTTTTCCTTGATGTCTTCGTCAGCATCTAGAGTTGGTGCATAGGCGCATATGATGGTTGCCTGTTGGTTTTTGGCAAGGTTAATTCGGAGGGTTGAAAGTCGTTCGTTGATGCCAGTGGGTGCTTCAGTCAGGTGCTTCACCAGGTCGTTTCTGATAGCAAAGCCAACTCCGTGTATTCTTCTTCGCTCTTCTTCAGGTAGTCCCTTCCAGAAGAAGGTGTAGCCTCCCTTTTCTTCCTTCAGCTGCCCCTCTCCTGCTCTCCGGGTCTCCTGAAGGGCTGCTATGTCGATCTTGAAGCGTCCCAGCTCTCTTGCAATGAGAGCAGTCCTGCGTTCGGGGCGCTCGCTGTCAGTGTTATCTAACAATGTCCGTACGTTCCATGTTCCAAAGTTCATTTTTCTTTTTTGGCCGCAGAGTGGTGACCCCTCTGGACGCGGCAGTCCAGTCAGGGTAGGAGAGGCAGACTATGTTTAGGGCACCTTTTCTAGCCCCTTCCCCGTGTGGGGTGAGCAGAGCGGATCCTAAAAAGGGCTGCTCAGTCATGGATACAGCTGCCGGACTACTCAACTGCCTCGGTCCTTGAGGTAGAACGACTGAGTCCATATCCACCGCCCATGTGCCAGTCTGTGACTAGGGGCTTCCAGATTTCACAGTCCTGCCCCCGTCGCCACTCGCTGATCGCCATGGGACTTTTGTAGGTTTGTTTTTATTTTTGTTGGAAGACGCCTGTGCGTGATTTTTTTTTTTTTAATGTGTGGAGGTCGGTGCACGGCCGGTCAACACACAGTCTTCACAGAGTGAGGTTCCAGCAGTGGTGTGGTTAACACAACGACAGTGGCTTCTCAGTCTGTTGCAGCCTTCTTCCGCCTTCACAGCCGTTGTAACATGTACCATGTTATCCTCCGCCTGCTCCGCCGTTGAGGTCTTTGGGTCTTCGGATTGTGCTTGGTCTGGAACCTCCCCTGCGGCCACTCCTGGGAGTGCATCACTCCAGTGCCCACAGGTTCATCGGAACACGCAAGCCCCCTCACCACGGCAAGGTGACAATCCATCGAGGGGGAAAGTTTCATGTATCCATGCAATGTCAGGAGACATATCACCCTTATATGGGGGTTGCACTGTACTTAAGATAGATTCAATACTTTGAATTGCTCTATTGAAATGTAAACTATACCTTGGAGTGAGTCACCAATATCTACAGCTCTTTTTTAGTGTTGAAATTGGGCTGCTTCTGATCATCCTGACTGCTAATTGTGCCTCTTATTTTAATAAAAAGAGAGCAAATATACTATGGCTTTTAGCCTGACTTGATAGGATATCCAAGGCACTAAACCTATTCTGAGGATAACGTTTGGTAGTTCAGTTTGGAGACTTCTTGTGAAGTTCAGACTAAAACCTAGAGTGAATTTACCATTTCATGACATGGCAGTTGGTAGCCATCATTGTCCTTTCTCTATTAGACATTTTCGATTCTACACTGTCCATAAATATTTGTGCGAAGGTGACTTCATTTTATATGAGACATTATTTAAATTTTTATTATATTTCCAGACAGCTTAAACATTAGTGGAGCCCCCAGTGGTGTCGTGGATTAAACCACTGAGCAGGGAGTGGGATGAGCTCCCACTGTTAGCCCCAGCTTCTGCTAACCTAGCAGTTCGAAAGCTTGAAAATGTGAGTAGATAAATAGGTACTGCTCCAGCGGGAAGGTAACGGTGCTCAATGTAGTCATGCCGGCCACATGACTTAGGAGGTGTCTACAGACAATGCTGGCTCTTGGGCTTAGAAGTGGAAATGAGCACCAAACCCCAGAGTCGGATACAGCTACACTTAACGTCAGAGGAAACCTTTACCTTTACTAAACATTAGTAGTTTGTTTTCTATGGCAGATGATAGCCCTTGAGACACTGATTCTTTTCTCCATATTTATCAGTTCAATATCATGTCTTAGGGCAAATGTTCTATCAACACAACTGGATGCACTTGGCGGAAGGAGACTTTAAAAGCAGCAATCACATTTAAAGGTCTGCCGGCTGCATTTGTATGCCATGCCAATGAACATAAAACAAGGTGATTACAAATACATGCAACAGTAAGGAATGAACTTAAACAGACAGAAATCTCCAGGGCAGCATCTGCCGAGCAGATATCAGCTTTTAAGCATGATGTGGAAAATAAATTTGCATTAATTGATTTGCAAAGTTGCCCACCTCTGTGAAAAAGCTATAAAATTGGAGATTCCTTTCCCCTCGTTGCTTTTTCAGTATGCTTATTATTATCGGACAGAATCCTGTTGCAGATTTACGTATGCATAAAAAGCACAATTATGTCCTATACAGTGACTCCTGGTCCAATCCTTATTGTGATCAATAGGGTTGTTAATTTGGGAATTAGCAGACCACTTTTACCATGAGAAATCTCCACTATGATAGGCAGGTGTAAGACTCTCCTCACAATTCTCAGTTTTGTTGGAAATTGCTCATGAGACTGGGTCAGATTTTCAGGCGGCTGCTTCCCAGTTAGCAATGGAACAGAGCACCATTGACCACAATGGCTGCTTCTAGTATGTAGAGATTGGGAGCCTTTCACAGCCCCTATACTAGAGGATACATAGGGAATGTGAATTACAAAACAGTCTCAAGTGTGTATCTCCCAATTCACATTTGCAACTATCCCAACAGCATTCCAGCCACCACCACCACTACCACCATCATAATCATTCTTGTTGTAGTAGTTGTTATTATCCCACCTTTTCCAGTTTTGGAATTAAGGACATTTTCCGCAGTTAAAACAAGATCGCCAAGTGAGTATGGAATTGAATCATGGTTTCCAGAGTCATAGTCCAACATTTAAACCACTGTACCGTAGTAGAGTGGTAGAATCATAGAACCATAGAGTTGGAAGAGACCTCATGGGCCATCCAGTCCAACCCCCTGTCAAGAAGCAAGAAAATTGCATTCAAAGCACCCCCGACAGATGACCATCCAGCCTCTTGTTAAAAGCTTCCAAAGAAGCTCCGGGGCAGAGAGTTCCATTGCTGAACAGCTCTCACAGTGAGGAAATTCTTCCTAATGTTCATGTGGAATCTCCTTTCCTGTAGTTTGAGGCCATTGTCCACGTCCTAGTCTCCAGGGCAGCAGAAAACAAGCTTGCTCCCCCCTCCCTATAACTTCCCCTCACATATTTATACATGGTACTTACGATCATGATAATAATGTTAACATTGTGACTGATTATGAATGTGAAAGTCATGAATTAGTAAATCCAGGTAAATACTTTGTATTTACAACTGCTACTCAGTTATGATTGAGACTCTATTGCCACAATAATAGCTCAGCTCCTGTAATTTATTGGGCATCAGTTGCATGGGGAAAAGGAGATCCATTCTGCCAATGGTGAAAGAATGAGATATGATGATGGTGACAACAACTAACTAGCATTAGTTTCAGAGGATGGATCAGGAGATGGTTACCAAAGCTACAGTATCTCAGCCATAGACTCCACCCCAGCCATAAATGCAGCCTTTGGCTTAATGCTAAGCCAGAGCTGTTTGTAGTATCCAAATGTAACTTTTCCAAGCCCAACACACAGCTAACTTTAAAAAGCCTATGCACATGTACCTGTGTTGGCTCATGTATTGTCTTTAACTTAGTCATCTTGAAATAAACAAGTTAAGAAAAGGCTTGCATCTCATTTATGTGTTAGACTGAAAGGGCAATGTCGATAAATAGTGCTGGTGGAGGCTGGAGACTTCCATGCCAGTGTGAGAAAGTGGATCCATTCTGGGTTTTAGTCTGAACTTCAAAAAGATATTGAAGGTGACGAATCCTGCCAAATCACAATAGACTAACAGGCTTGGACAGTTAAAGTCTAGACTAGAAAAATTAAAGGCATTCACTTTCCCCTTGACTTGGAAGCCACCACTTGCCACTGGATGGTGCTATGTATTCAATTAATAATGATGACAAGGATGTATTTTTTGTTTTGTTTTTATGTCAACATTTATCAGATGCTTTTCTATAAGTTTCCTTGTGACTTTATTATGCCAAATCTTTGTTTTGTGGCTTTGCAATCCTCCAATGTTTAATTCTATTCTATCTGTGCTAAAATTGTCAAATATCCATCAGCAAAGATACCATACACATCTCCTTCTGTTGGGAAGACTGATTTAGTTAAAGTGCTGCCTGAAAATGAGCCATTTTCCTGTCAAAACACCATTTGGTGAATAGAGGTTCATAAATATCTGTTTTACCATAAGCATTGATTTCCCTGTGAAATAGTGCTTTGGTTTTTTGTGGGGGGTTTTTTTTGCAGGGAGATGGGAGAAAAACAGTCCAAATGACAGAAATTATGAACTGACACTGGAGTTCTCAGATGCTGTGGAAAGCATGAAGGTCAGTTTTATTCCTGTCCAATAAAGAGTTGAATACCGAAGTCAGGATTGTCCATGTCATAGTACTTCTGATTTATGATTATTTGTGGTTGTGAAAGCTGAACAATGAAGAAACCTGACAGGGGAAAAAAAAACTCATTTGAAATGAGGAGAATTCTGCAGATTCCCCGGGCTACCCAAAGGGACAAATAAATGGATTCTAGAACAAGTCAGGTTTGAACTATCAGCAGCAGCCAAATGACTGAACTTAGATTAACATATTTTAGGAGAGTCAGTGTGGTGCAGTAACATGAGCACTGGATTAGGAAACTAGGAGTCCTGGGTTCGAATCCCCAATCGGATATGGAAATTCACTGGATGACCTTGGACAAGTCACCGTTTTTCTGCTTCAAAGGAAGGCAAATGCAAACACCATCTGAATAAATATTGTCAAGAAAACCACATTATAAGTTTGCTTTAGGATCACCATAAATCAGAAATGACTTGAAGGCATACAAGAACAATCTATCTATATATATAAAAATGTAATGTTCGTTTTACTATGGAGTAAACAACAAAAGCACTGAACCCAATCACACCAAATTTGGCCACAAAAGACATAGTCATCCAAAATAAATTTTTCAATCAAATAAACCTAGAAATATAAATTCCAAATAAAAAAACACGAAAAACACAAAGTGGGAGGAGGGGAGAAGGATGAGAAAGAGCCATTCTCCCCCTGGCTGCCAGTCAGAAGGGTAGGCCCCGCCACCTTTAGGGTCTGCTCACTTCGTGTCATAGAAACCCCCTCAGCCACAATGGTGCCCGGGGCACAGGCAGGGTTCACTTAGGCCTCTTCCATACTGCCTATAAAATACATGTTATCTGATTTAAACTGGATTATATGGCAGTGTAGACTCAAGGCCCCTCCACAGAGCTATATAACCCAGAATGCCAAGGCAAATAATCCACAATATCTGCTTCGAACTGGATTATCTTGGGTCCACATTGCCATATAATCTAGTTCAGTGTGGATTTTATACAGCAGTGTAGAAGGGGCCTCATATAATCCAGTTCAAAGCAGATAATATAAGATTATAAATATAATATATATAAAATTACTGTGGTATAATAGAACAATATAATCTCAAAAAGCAGGACAGTTAATAAAGAACAACACACTGAAAACAGGGTGATTCCAGACAGCAAACAATCAGGGCTAGCTAACACCTCCCAGCAAAGGATTCCCCCAGGGAGGAAGCTGAGGAGGGAGAGAAATAGTGTGTACTATCAGTCATCATTATTACTATTATTATTAATACTATTATTATTGTGTTGCTGTGAACCATGAAAATGAACACAATCTGTCTTCCAGTATTAAAAAAAAACTCTAAAATCAGAAGAGTAAATAAAGAACAACACTCTGAAAACAGGGGAATTCCAGACAGGAAACCATCAGGGCCAGCTAACACCTCCCAACAAAGTATTCCTCCAGGGAGGAAGCAAGCCAGCCTTTGAAGCTGGAAGGCCATTAAATGCTAATCATTCTGGCTAATTGCAGCATTCATACTTCCCTCCAACAGACAAGATTTCTTTCTCCAACCGTGGACATTATATCACAGGGATATAAACCCCACGTGCCTGGCTGTTTCTTACCTAAGGGAATCCATTGTTGGCCAGCATTAATAGCACTGAATAGCCTTGCATCATCAAAGCCTGGCAAATCTTCTGTTTCCTGAGGGCCACAGCACTGCATAGGGGTACTTCTTCATCTACACATACTGTAGAAGAACAGAAAATATTGCAAAGAACTACACTCTGAAAATGGAAATTCGAGACATGACACAATCAGGGCCAGCTAACACATCCCAACAAAAGATTTCCCCAGGGAGGAAGCAGACTGGCATTGAAGCTGAAAGGCCATTACATGCTACTCATTCTGGCTAATTGTAGCATTCATACTTGCCTTCAACAGACAAAAAGGAACAACCAGAAATATTGTATTTCTTCGGTCCAGGAATGTTTACACTTTGTCCTCTGACCCAAAGCACTTTAGAACTATATCATTGCACCTTAGTTTAGGTGGCCCCGCCATGCCATCACCTCCACCAACCTGGTGGTCCATTTTATTTTATTTTAACTGATTTATAGGTTAACTGAGTTTTTATGATTTACGGTATTGTTTTGGTTAAGGTAACTGTTTTGTTTAACTGCTAATTTTACTGTGTTTGTATTGTAATGTGCTTTAACTGATTTATTGTTTTGTATTGCGGGCTTCTGACCTGTGTAGCCGCCCTGAGTCCCTGCCGGGAGATGGGGGCAGGGTAGAAAAATAAAGTTATTATTATATTATTATTATATCCACAAGCTTTAAGAAATAACATAGACTAACTACCACCAATTCCTCAATACTTTATTTTCCATACCACCAGACTTTGCCACAGCAATGCATGGCCAGGCACAGCTAGTAATATTTAAAAAATATTTTTAAAATATCAATATTGCTTGATAAAAGTAGAAAACAGGAGGAAATGAGGGAGATCACTTTACAGATGGATTGATTCAATCAAAGAAACAAAAACTCTGTTTTTGCACATGTGGAACCTCAAGGAGAAATTCTACCTGTTGGTCTTCACGTGATTAGCATTGACTGAGTGATGACTTCAAATCCTCTATGACGATTCTCAGGTAGCATCAGTAGAGTCGAGGTGCGACAGCAGTGGATATTTTAAAAATTCTATCCAGACAGAAATGTTAGCTCTGAAAAAAGGAGAGAAGTCCTGGAACATGATGACATGTGATAACTCTAGATAAAGGCCCTATCAATTCCCATTGAATCCCATTTGCCAACTACTTCCTTTCCAAATTGCATTTTACTCCATTGTTCAAAATCCATTTGCACTGTTCCTTGAATAGAAATGTGTCTAACTTGGCCTTCAGAGTGGTGCTCATTTGTTGTGACATAAAATCCCCACACATTTTGACAATAGGCTTTTTCAAAAGGCAAAACACTCTTATGCACTTTTGTTGCGATGGCAACAGCGATAACAAGAAATGGATGGAGATGATGCCATAAGATTAAGATAGTAATGATAGATTCATACCTCACATGTCTTCTATGGCAGGTGACACAAGGACCCAGGACTGTAGCGGGGGGGGGGGGGGGGGGTTCAACCCCCCCTGAAAATTTTCAGATTTTTTTTTAAAAAACTGGTTTACTCATGAATTTTAACTGATTAACCAAATCCCCATGAGTTTCCACTGAAGTTTATCTGTCTTGAGTGTCCACTGAAGTTTATTGATGGAGCTTGATTTCTAAATTATTTTGTGTTATTGAACTACTCTTCATGATTCACTAAAAAAAGTTTCAATCCCCCTCCCCCACAATTTTTTTTCTGGCTATGGCGCTGCAAGGATTAGTAAGTAGTGTAATTTAACTTGTGGTTGTGCACTGGAAATAGGTACATTGGGTTGTACATTGAGTTGTGCATGTGGTTGCACATTTAGATGAATAATCTTGTCATTGAATACAATGCTGGCACATACTGTACATAGCTTTACATGCAAATATTCACATTTCATTGATGTAGGAACAAGATGTTTTATGCAAAGTACCCATGAATTTTTTTCTCAAGAAGGGACCAGTTGCACTTTCAGCATGATACCTATCAATTTCCAGGCTCATCTGAGAACTCCCTGCCCAGGGAAGCCAGAATGGGCCTCTCTCTGCTGTCTTTTCATTGGCAGGCTAAAATCTTTTTTATTCAGGCAGGCTTTTAAAGAAAAAACGTTTGTAAAATCATCTTCTAACCAGGCTAAGACTCAAAAGAGACATGCACAAGAAGTGGAAAAGGGGAGAAATCACCAAAGAAGAATTCAAACGTATAGCCAACTCCTGTAGGGAAAAGGTTTGCAAGGCTAAAGCACAAAATGAGCTCAGGCTTTCCAGGGACATTAAAAACAATAAAAAAGGGGTTTTTTTTTGCTTACATTGGTAGAAAAAGGAAGAACAAGGAGGTGATGGGGCCACTGCAAGGAGAAGATGGGGTGATGGTGACAAGGGACAGAGAAAAGGCAGAACTACTTAATGCCTTCTTTGCCTCGGTCTTCTCACAAAAAGAAAGCCATCTTCAACTTCAGCAACATGGAATGGACATAGGAGTAGGGGAAATCCAACCCCAAATAGGGAAACAAGTTGTCCAGGAACACCTGGCTGCTCTAAATGAATTCAAGTCGCCAGGGCCAGATCAACTACATCCAAGAGTATTGAAGGAACTGGCAGAGGTTATTTCAGAACCACTGGCAATTATCTTCGAGAGTTCTTGGAGAACGGGAGAAGTCCCAGAAGATTGGAGGAGGGCGAATGTGGTCCCTATCTTCAAGAAGGAAAAAAAGAATGACCCAAACCATTACTGTGCGGTTATCCTCACGTCGATACCAGGCAAGATTCTGGAAAAGATCATTAAGGAAGTGGTCTGCGAACACTTAGAAACAAATGCGGTCATTGCTAATAGTCAACAGGGCTTCACCAAAAACAAGTCATGCCAGACTAATCTGATCTCTTTTTTTGACAGAGTTATGAGTTGGGTCGATACAGGGAATGCCGTGGATGTAGCATACCTGTATTTCAGTAAGGCCTTTGACAAAGTCCCCCACGACCTTCTGGCAAACAAACTAGTAAAATGTGGGCTAGACAAAACTACGGTTAGGTGGATCTGTAATTGGCTAAGTGAACAAACCCAAAGGGTGCTCACCAATGCGTCGTCTTCATCATGGAAAGAAGTGACAAGTGGAGTGCCGCAGGGCTCCGTCCTGGGCCCGGTTCTGTTCAACATCTTTATTAACAACTTAGACAAAGGGTTAGAAGGCACGATCATCAAGTTTGCAGATGACACCAAACTGGGAGGGATAGCCAACACTCCAGAAGACAGGAGCAGAATTCAAAATGATATTGACAGACTAGTGAGATGGGCTGAAACTAACAAAATGAAGTTCAACAGGGACAAATGCAAGATACTTCACTTCGGCAGAAAAAAATAAAATGCAGAGATACAGAATGGGGGACGCCTTGCTCGACAACAGTACATGTGAAAAACATCTTGGAATCCTTGTGGACAACAAGTTAAACATGAGCCAGCAATGTGATGCAGCTGCTAAAAAAGCCAGTGGGATTTTGCCCTGCATCAATAGGGGAATAGCGTCTAGATCCAGGGAAGTCATGCTCCCCCTCTATTCTGCCTTGGTCAGACCACACCTGGAATACTGTGTCCAATTCTGGGCACCACAATTGAAGGGAGATGTTGACAAGCTGGAATGTGTCCAGAGGAGGGCAACTAAAATGATCAAGGGTCTGGAGAACAAGCCCTATGAGGAGTGGCTTAAAGAACTAGGCATGTTTAGCCTGCAGAAGAGAAGACTGAGAGGAGATATGATAGCTATGTATAAATATGTGAGGGGAAGTCATAGGGAGGAGGGAGCAAGCTTGTTTTCTGCTGCCCTGCAGACTAGGACATGGAACAATGGCTTCAAACAACAGGAAAGGAGATTCCACCTGAACATCAGGAAGAACTTCCTCACTGTGAGAGCTGTTCGGCAGTGGAACTCACAGGGACACCCTACTCAGTATGCATTATTCACCAATACATCACTCAGTCTTAGACACTTGGGAAGTGTCCGACGTGTGATCCAATACAACAGCCAGCATAGTGATCCTGTTTGCTGTGTATTAATCTTGTTGTGTATCAAATAATAATAACAATAATATTTAGAAGTTATCCATATCTCTTTCCAGTCTGAATTCAAGGTCCTCCTGTTGACATCTAAAGTCCTGAATGGCTTGGGATCTTGATACATGAGGGAGTGCTTCTTCCTAAATATATCTGCTGAGGATTGAAGTCTAGTGGAGTGGAATTCCTCTGTGTCCTACAAGACACTGTGTGTGACGTGGGAGAGGATTTTTTTAATCGTGGAATCTCAATCATGGAATGCTCTCCCTTAGAAGGCCCAACAGGTGCTAATAGTCATTTCATTTGGGTGCTTTTTCTCTGGACAGGGACCAGTAAATCCATCAATGAGGCCCAAAGGCTGGCCATTCATCACCAATAGTGATATATGAAGTTTTGAAAAGCTTTTGGATCTTTTATATCTGTATTTAAATCATAATTATTCAAACTGCATTATAGGGCAGCATAGATTCAGCTTTAGTTATACATACATAACTTAGGACCTTATCTTTCTCTCTCTCAGACACACACACTAGTGTCATTTTTCACCAGGAATGCTTCTCTGGCATGGGGATTCGTTCCCCATCACATGAGAGAAGCTTTGCCCAACCGGGGTAGAAGTGTGCTGGCTTCATTGGAGCCAGCACAACATGCAAACCTTCCTGTGTTGACAATGAAGCATCTTAGGACACTACCATGCCGATTTGTGATGAGATTTCTGCCAAAAGTTAAGGGATTTCGTGTGATGGGCTGTGTGTTAATCCATTCCTCAGCTAGCTGGCAATTGTCCTAGGATGCTTAAATTGGTAAGTGTGATGAGGTCCTAAGGAGCTAATGCGTGATTGTGGGCAAACACGCACAATTCTCTCACACAAACCCATAGAATATTATCTTGCACAGAATAATTTCCCCAAACACTTTGTGATGTGTCAATCCCAGACAGGAAAGGCACAGAAATATTTGTTTTCTCTGCAGCAGGGAGAAATTATTCATCTTTCTTTGTGAAGACAAAATAGCCCGGTATCAACACCCCTTTCTTTGAGTTCATTTTAACCCTGCACTTCTGATTCACAATGAATCTAAGAGAAAATAATACCAGCAGGGAGGCCGTAATGGGATGCTTTCTCAAATAACTACCAACAGTTTATCATATTTTTCAAAATGGCAAGCCAGAAATAGTATCTCTGCCCACATTTGACAGAGACAGATGTGGCCATGTTCTTACCATTCAGAGGTGCTCATTCTTAATGCAAACTGTTGCCTTGGCATTTCGTATACAGTCATCTTTCAGCTGCATCCTTTTCTCCTAAGCAGTGTAACTTTAAAAGGAAAGCAGTTTGCTCAAAACCCTGCTGTTTTCTGTAGGCAACACGGTGACTAGTGAATATGGAGCTGCATACTTGTTGAATCTTTCTGTTTCCATTCCAGAAAAATGATGCATTGCCCAAGGATAAGTAGGGGCCGCTCCTTAAAAGCCTTCATTCTAACTGGAGTGTCATATTTATTATTTCATGAATAACCTGAAAGTTGTTTAGCCACTTTATTTATCTTCCTGAAGTCACTTCTTCTGGGTCCTTTGACAGGATAGTAACTCATACATTCAAAAGATAAAACTGCATCTTTGGCAACAAGGCCCATTGAACAATATTGGATTTATACTAGAAAGGTAGACATGCATGACACTGAGCTGTAATGTATGAAATGTACATTCTGATAAGAGATGAAAGAGGAAATCCATGAAACTAGTAATATGATAATGTCAGCACTTGAAAAATAACTCAAAACATTTTACCAATGTCCTTCCAAAGTAGCCTTTGAAAACAACAAGAAATTCTTGCTTATTGCACCAATGAAGTTGCCTTGCTTTGATTCATTACTTCGACTCATTTATTTTCAAAATGGAAGTCTACCACCCAAAACAGTATTACTGCTCATCACTTGTTACATCTAAACTTTGGACTACATGTATTGCAACAGTGAAAAAAATTGCTGGATTGTAGTCATTACTATGGGTTTATAAGGGAAGTATCTCGTACCTTCTAGGTTCTGATCTGACAAGGAGAGTTCCAATTAAATTCCTGGCAATCAGGTGCTCTCAAAATGTCATAGTTCTTCTTTCATCCTCCCTCTTTCTCCCTTTGTGATTAACTTAAGTTGCTGCAAATTGTTTCAAACTTAGATTCATCTGCACTGTAGAGTTAATGCAGTTTGAAACTTCCTTAACTGCTATGGCTCTATGCGATAAAATAATAGTGGTTGTAGTTTTACAAGGTCTTTAGCCTTCTTTGCCAAAGCATGGTAGTGCCTCACCAAATCACAATTCCCAGGATTCCATAGTATTGAGTCATGGCAATCAAAGTGGTGTCAGACATCCATTGTTTACATTCAACTCAGTATGCAGAAGAGAAGAGGAAGGGTAATCTTGTCGCCTCAGAAAGTTCAGGCAAAACAAACTCTTGCTGGCTCCTCTACTTTTTGTGTTCTTTTTCATTAAAAACTTTTGCCATCTTCAGTCGATGTCAATTGGAAGCTCAGAGGTCTCACCCAAAAATGCCAGGGAGGAATGCCACAGAGGGAAAAAAACTGGCTAAGTCATGGTTTCATCATTTTTCATTTTCATTTGCAATTTTTCTCCTAGATTGGGAAAGTCACAAGGAACTAAGTCAATCAAATGCAACTCTTTGAAATGTAAAATCCAAGAAAGCTCTACAACAGTGAGGAGGTGGACCCAACCTATCCACTTGCTTCCTTTGATTCTCCAAGTCCTTTTACAATAGAGCTGAAAAGGTGGCACCTGGCTCTGTAATAGGGATGGAAAAATTATTTTTTATTTTTTGAGAAAATTTCTGAACTGATGAGAGAATCTTTGCAGTTCAAGACTTATTTTGTGAAAAATTCATACATGTTCAGAAAATAGCACTTTCTGCACACAAAAAGCATTTTTGCATATAAATATTATTTTCTGTGCAAAACAACAACATGTCCCAAATTGGTAATAGACTTTCTAAAGCCTTTGTTGCAGCAGGAAGAAAATTGCTAAAATACCTCATTACTTCCTCCAAGAAGAATATTAGTAATACATTACATCCCTACCCTTCTATTTGGAAGGAAGAGCACTTTACAGAAAGAAGATCCCAATGGATTTGTTTGGGTTTTAGATTTGGAACCATGATATTTAAATAGTGGCAACAACCAGTTCAAGGTAAAAGGAACCTGTATTTTGAGGATGAGAAGGAGGAACCTGTATTTTGTGGGGTGTTTTGTTTGTTTTTACACGAGAACCAGCTTGGTCTAGTGCCTTCAGTATTGGACTAGGAGTCTAGGAGACCAGCACAGAAATCTCTGCTTGCCAAATGACTTTGTGCAAATCAGCCTTTGAAAAAAGCAAAGGTTGATAAAGGACCCATCTACACTGCCATATAATACAGTTCAAAAATCCATGATATGGTCAGTGTAGACTCATATAATGGAGTTTAATTGCATTAAACTGCATTATAGGGGTTTGCACTCACATAATGCATGATATGGCAGTGTAGATGGGGACATGTGATACCAGACATCAGAGTTGACTTGAAGACATATAGCAGCAGCAACAACAATGGGCATACTCCTTTCTCTGTTCAAAAACAAGTGTAAGCAATTGATTTTGACATATGAACATTAAGCAATAGGCTTGTGCAATTCAGCTGGAGGGCGATCCATTTTTGGTATCCGAATTTTGTTGAATACCCAGATCTGTTTTTGGGATGCATGCATTGTATACTCCTGAAAAGAAGGGAAGTGGTTGTGTCCAGCAGCTATGTGGGTCGATTCAACCAAAAAAAGGCGTCTGAGCTCTTACTATTACGGCCAGCCAAACAAGCTGGATTGGCTGAAAGGAACTGACAAAACCGAATCTGTGCACAAGCCTATTAAACAATACAGTAGAGTCTCACTTATCCAACATTCGTTTATCCAACATTCTGGATTATCCAATGCATTTTTGTAGTCAATGTTTTCAATACATCATGATATTTTGGTGCTAAATTCGTAAATACAGTAATTACTACATAGCATTACTGCATATTGAACTACTTTCTCTGTCAAATTTGTTGTATAACATGATGTTTTGGTGCTTAATTTGTAAAATCATAACCTAATTTGATGTTTAACATGCTTCTCCTTAATCTCTCCTTATTATCCAACATATTCGCTTATCCAACGTTCTGCCGGCCCATTTATGTTGGATAAGTGAGACTCTACTGTACTTGCATATGTCCACTCACACACAAACACTCCTTTAAGAAACATTATTGAGAATATTATTGGGAAAAGGAACGGAGGTTCGCTCTTTGTCAAGAGTGATGCATTTTTCATAGGTGTCATATTTCATTTCAATCTCCTTGAGCTGCAGTGGGGAATTTCAAGCTTTGGTAACTTTCCTGACATTGTAATTGATGCAAGGGATTTCCTTAGAGCCATCTTTTTGCTGGGATGAACTTCCTGACACCAACATGATGATACATTCCTTTTGTTCCTTCTCCAAATTGAATGTGTCCCTCCTGAGATTGCAGACAACACTGGACCGGCACAAATATTTTCTGAATTGAGTCAGTAGCACCACGTTCAGTGTGAAAAATAATCTTGTCAATGTCATGTGCTACTCAGATCCTAGAGATACGATATGCAAGGAAGGTGCAAAGGAAGTTACAGAGTTATACAGCCCTGTTTCTCTTAATGCTCCTGATCTCTCTCTGTTTGGAGTGCATCAGAACAGAGTTCAAAAAGCATGCCTGCTCGCTAGGATTTCTGAGAATTGTTATCTAAAAAGTAACATTTGAAGGAATTAGTTTTCAATGAAGTAGTCCTGTTAGAAGAAAAAGGAGGAAAAATGGGAAAGGGGGGCTTATTCCCTTTGTTGTATAAGTTTCTATTTGATTTATTCTTTCCATCTGTGTGTGAGCCCTCATTCCTTCCCCCACAACTGAGCTGAGACCAGATGCTTCTCTATTCCACAGTTTCCAAAATGATGATATTGTATTATGCCACATAATATTTTTAAAAACCCTGTAATAAAACAAAGGAGATGAAACTCAAAAGATATAGGAGACAATTGTCATTTATTTGTGAACACACTTTGATTTATTACTATTATTATTGGCTGGCATTCTGTGTTGCTGTTAATGGATTCATAACCTTGAGTTATGGATCTGTAACTGCTCTGTATTCAGTAAGACTATGCAGTCTCACTGTAAGTCTTGGTAAATGACCCTCAGCTCACTTTAACAGCCAGTTGCCAAATTAGGCAAAGGAGAACTGTTCAAGTGCCCATTGATGTGCATTCATTCTATAGCAGGCATGGGCAAACTTTGGCCCCCCAGGTGTTTTGGACTTCAACTCCCACAATTCCTTACAGCCTACCTTACAGGCTGTTAGGAATTGTGGGAGTTGAAGCCCAAAACACCTGGAGGGCCAAAGTTTGCCCATGCCTGTTTAATAGAGTAGAATGATGCATCCTAAATAATGTTGGTATGGATGGTATTACTAAGAGAGTGTTTGTTTAGATTTACATGCATCATGTTGCCTCTTGGTGAATGTATAATAAAGGCGAGAATTACTCACACAGTTTTGAAGCCACTTGTTTTCTATTTGTTTCATATGTTGATACAGCTTGTAATGCAAATGGGTTCCCATCCATACAGATGAACTTGTGGAGCTGAGCAAAAAAATTGCACAAACTTCTATAAAGGCTTCAACATTTATTATCCATCTAACATGTTTTAACCTGCATAAAAAGAACTCTAGTTTGTAACACCGATGAGCTAAATTAGTTTTCATTTAAAAAACAATTTTTAAGTTTTACTTTGAACATTTACTTATAAATATAAGTCCTCCTGAGTTCAGTGGGGTTTTATACTTTTGTAACTACAAACAGGATGGCTGTTTAATTGAATGAGATTCTTTCTAACAAACAGGAAGAAAATATCTAAAAATACCTCACCATCTTTGCATCAGCTTTGTGATAAAGATATTCATACACAGAAACTGAGAGGAAGCTCTGTGAGTTTTGGAACATCTGCAGCAGGAATTCTGAGCAGTGCGCTGGACTACCGTCACACAGATGCCTTTGTTTCTGGAAGTGCATTAAGGTAGTTACATGACTGTGAAGTCTCTAAATTTATCTGCTAAGCTTTGGCTGATCACACAACCTAATCTTAGTGGCACAGCAGCTCTTGGATGCCTGCAGGCTGCCCAGGTTGAGCCGAGTGTCTTCAGACAGACTTTCCCCGCTGCTGCAGCGGGGAAGAACAACAAAAACTGCAGACAAAGCTTGTTTGAACTGTTCTCTCTCTTCTCCCTCTCAAACATACACACACACACTGCTATACTTCTATGATGCCCAAAGCAATTTGCCATGATTGTTATCTGCTGTTGATATTGGCTTATGAAGACTCTATAAATGGGAATCTCAAAGGCACCCTTTTATAGCAGCACTATTTCTGTCCCACCAATTCAGGGCTGTGGTTGGTTTGGCTGGGTTTATTCACCATATCTTTATCCACTTTATCTTACTCCCTCTCATGTTGTTGAGGTTTTTTATGTGTGACAGGAGCGACTTGAGAAACTGCAAGTTGCTTCTGGTGTGAGAGAATTGGCCGTCAGCAAGGACGTTGCCCAGGGGACACCTGGATGTTTTGATGTTTTACCATCCTTGTGGGAGGCTTCTCTCATGTCCCCTCATGGAGCTGGAGCTGATAGAGGGAGCTCATCCGCACTCTCCCCGGGTTGGATTCGAACCTGGCAGTCTTCAGGTCAGCAACCCAACCTTCAAATCACAATGCTTTAACCCACTACGCCACTGGGGGCTCCATTATTATTATTATTATTATTATTATTATTATTATTATTATTATTATTATTATTCGCAGTTGCAAAGCCAAATTGTGTCTCCCTTTTACTGTGTAGACCAGACATGTGCAAACTTCAGCCCTCATGATACACTCAAAACACAGTAGTCTGTGTTTGATAATAGTGGCTTATAGAGAGAGTTCATGCTTGAGTTCTTTAGGCTGATTTTCTTGTTGATTTCTTTGCTGTTGTTCTCTGCCATCCTTTTGATATCAAGTCAACTTCAACTTACAGTAGCCCTATGAATCATAAAATCATAGAATGAAAGAGAGTTGAAAAAGATCCCAAGTGCCATCCAGTCCAATCCCCTTTATCCATGCAGGAATGCATGAAGCAAGCACACCTGACCAATGGCCATCCAGTCTCTGTTTGAAAACCTTCAGAGAAGGGGACCCTACCATCATGAGGCTTTTCCTAATGCTTAGAGGGAATATTTTTCCCTGTAGTTTGAATCATTGCTCTGTGTTCTAGGGCTCTTCCACACAGCTATATAATCCAGTATATCAAGACTGATATTCCACAATATCTGCTTTGTACTGGATTATATGAGTCCACACTGCCATATAATCCAGTTCAATGTGGATTTTATTCAGCTGTGTGAAAGGGGCCCCAGTCTGCAGAGCAGCAGAAAAAAAAAAGCTGACTCCATCTTCAGGAATGCCTTCTTTCCATCATTCAAATATGGTTATCATGTGATCTTTTAACCGTCTTTTCCTCAAGCTAAACATATCCAGTTCCTACAGTCACTAGTCATAGCATTGTCTGTTTCTGGAGATGTTTCAGTAGAGGCTTCCATGAACCATAGTCATTCCCTGCCCTGCTCTGGGCTTACAAGATCAGGACTGCCAGGGACTTCCTTGCTCTAATCAATCCACCTGTAGTATAGTTTCCTGCTGCAAACAATGGACAACAAAATAAAATCTGTTTAACACAAAGGTTAGTACAAAGGCACACAATGACAACCAGAGGTCACCAGAACCACATGCTCTCCAACAAGCAGGTAATAATGTCCACACTGCTCCAGGCATTCTTTTTCCAACCTCTCTATTGTTCTTATTAACTTGCTCAAAGCATTCAAATTGTTCATAGTTCAAACATATATCATTTCCCATAAATTTTCTTCTGCTGTTCTCCTTGACATTTTCAGAGACACCTGAATGCTCACATTGTTATACAGATGTCTCCCTTTAGCCCTTGTTCTTTTCTCTGGGGAAAAAAACCTTGATGGACAAGGCTGAATTGACTTTCCAATACAGTTTTCAAAACTCTTGGCATGTTGCATGCCATTAAATCAAATAGCATATTTTCTGAGACCCTGTTAAGAAATGAGAACTCGCTGGCTGATTTGCATTTCCAGTGTCCTGCTGTTGCAAATTTTTTTGCATAATAATAGAAACAATTATAAGTATAATAAAAAGTAAGATGATTCTATTCTACTTGATTAGCTACCAAATTTTCACTAATCTAGTAAGGCTGCCATTTTTCTGCTGTTCTGGACAGATATTATTACTAATATGCTTGGACAGGTTCCCAATTTTATATTCTGTCCCAGCAACCAGCTCAAGATCACTTTGGAGTTTTAAGGATAATGCTATTGGAAGATTTATGGTCCATCTACTCCACAGAATGAAAGAAACTTGATACCAATTTAACTGCCATGTCTCAATGTTATAGCTTTGAGTTGTAGCTTTACAAACTGTTTAGCCTTCACTTCCAAAGGGTTGATGCCTTACCAAACTACAACTCTCTGAGTTCTTCAGCACTGAGTCATAGCAGTTAAAATGGAGTCAAATTGCATTCTACAGTGTCGATGCTTTGCTAAGAACACAAGAAGAGTTCCACTGGATTGGACCAAAAGGCCATATGTTCCAGCATTTTGTTCACATGGTGTGCAGTTAGTTGCCTCTAGGAAAACTATCAATAGAATATAACCACAACAGTGGTCTCCTGCTCATGCAACAGATATACAGAGGGTTGAGTCCCCTTGAGCTAGAGAAAGTGGGATACAAATACTATCAACAATAAACAAATAAATAAATAAATAATATTCATGGCATACTTTTGGTGTCAATGGAATGTAAATATGGCTTTTTTATTATGTTAGAAGCGAATTGAAAACATACTGTAAGTTGCTTTGGGTGTGAGAGAATTGGCTGTCTACAAAGATATTGCCCAGGGGACGCCCTGTGATATGTTACCATCCTGTTGAAGGCTTCTCTCATGTCCCTGCATGGGAAACTGGAGCTGACAGATGGGAGCTCACCCCGTTTTGTATATTTGAACCGCTGATCTTCAGGTCAGCAGTTCAGCCAGCACAAGGGGTTAACCCATTGTGCTACTGCGGCTTTTAAATATGGCTAAAAGTCACTCATAACTTCATCCTTCATGAATTGACTGAATTCCATTTAAGCCATTCAAACTGAATAATGAGAAGAACTGTTCGACAGTGGAATATGTAGCCTGGAAGTGTGACAGAGTCTCCTTCTTCTGAGGTTTTTAAACAAAACCTGGATGGTCATCTATCAGGAGTGCTTTGATTCTGTATTCATGAATGGCAAAATGATGTTGGACTGTATGTCCCTTGGGTCTGAATCTTATTGGTTAGTTTGAACTTGGATTGATACTGTATAGTGAATTGACACTACTATGTTTCAATGTTATGGACCATGTAGTTTTACAAGGTTTTTTAGCCGTCTCTGCCCAAGAGTGCTGGTGCCTCACCAAACTACAAACCCCAGGATTCCTTATCATTGAGCTGTGGTATAAAACAGCATAATTTCTGTACTGCAGATCAACCCATAATTGCAAAGCTGTGAGTCAAAATAGCAGAAAATTATCTTGAGGCAATGGAGATACTACCCTAATGAGGTTTAACAATGGGATCCAAGACGAAATGTGGAAGAACAGCAGGTTCTACAGTGTTGCTATACAGAGCAGTGTCCAGCAAAAAATTAATTTCTTTCTGCCAAAATTGCACAATGTTCAAATGCAAACCCTATTCAAATGCAAACCACGAAGTCAGTGAGCTCTTGCTCTGGTGGGATTATATTTCTGGAACCAAATGACAAAGGTATTACTCTATTCCTCGTTGGTCTTGGTTTCCTGGGCTATGTTTTTCAAACACCCTCTTTGGCAGTCCTAAACTTCTAAGAGATTGATAAGCACCTGGAAGAGAAAGATTATGTTTGCCGGACCCTCGAAAAGCAGAGGCAGGAATCCAAAAGGTAACACAGGCTCTGGGCTCCTCTTGTGAATTCTTTAAATCTACATTACTGTGATTTAAAACCTCACAACATTTCTAAAGAGGGATCCTGAACACAACTGATGGCCCAGACCATCCCTGGGGTGTCTGCCTTGAATTTGATGGGTTTCCTTCAAGATATAATTCGGTTTACATAGAATTTTTCTCTTCATGCTGCAAAAGGGTTTAAGGGTTCCCCCAAAATACCTCTCTATCAGTATTCAGTGGCTATGGACTTGGCATCCCTTTTCATAGCAAAGTGTGGCAGCTGTCTGATTAGACCTCTCCGTGTCAAGTGCACATCCATGTCTCTCAAAATGTTGCCATTGACCAAAATGCTCTGAAAAGACAAGAGATCATTGATGGATTGGTTGAGTCAGGGTGGGCTGAGGTCTCTTTGTGAAAAAACTTGATGGCCACAGAGTGGCTGACACACAGAAAAAGTGACTAACACAACTAATAGAATATAAAGTGAGGAAAGCATTTCTGCATCTGCCTTCTTCAGTTGCTAAAGATGAAACTGAGTTGAATCCAAGGTGGCAGTTTGGACAGCTCTTGATTTTCAACATACTTCAGCAGGAGATGGCATTGTCCTCCAGGTTGAAGCCATGTGGTGTTAAGGTCTTTATGAATCCAGACATCTCCCCTTTTGAACAAATTGCCTGAAGGAGATGGCATCTTGAAATCAAACAGCAGCAAATCAGAATAGCTGTGATGTCTTGAGTTGAAATGCCAGGTTCACTGGTTGGTCTAACTTCCTGACCAAGATTGCAGATTTCTCGTTCCTCAAGGACATATGCAGATAGATAGTTGTATTCCCATATATAGCAGATGATATAATAATAATAATAATAATAATAATAATAATAATAATAATAATAATAATAATTTATTTATATCCCGCAACCATCTCCCAGAGGAACTTTAGGAAGCTCATAGAACACTCAAGGTGTGACATACAAAATACAACAAGCGCAAAACAAACATAGACAACAAACAGTCAAACACAATATCATAAATTCACTGGTATACCTTCATTGAATCATATAAATAAGATTGTAAGAATGGCAAGTGATGCATTGTTTGATATAATGAGTGCTATCAGTTACTATGTTTCTAAAGTTACAGTCATACTTCAGGAACCCTAACTATACTACCATATAACAAAGTTTGAAACTACAGTATATGGCAATGTAGATGGCACCTAAGTTTGCAAACTGAATTGCATATGAGGTGGCAGTTTCCAGCACTGTCTCTAGCATTCTTTAGTGGATGGTGGTATTATATTCTACACTGAGGCTGTGTGGTGTCTTAAACCTTGTTGTTGTTGTTTTCATTGTTGTTGTTGTTGTTGCTGCTGCTGCTGCTGTTGTTTTGGTCCTTCAAGATGTTCCTGACTTATGGCAACCTGAAAATCTTCCTATCGGTTTTTTTTTTGGGGGGGGGGGGCTGAGTGCATGACTCCCCCAAGGTCACGCATTGGGTTTCCATGGGCAATTGAAGCCTGGTCTCCAGAGTAATAGTCCAACCCTCAAACTACTATATCATGGCTCTTGATGTAGTGGTTTGAGAGCTGTTCATATATTGTGCTTTAAGTCTATAGATCCAAAATACACTACAGCTAGGGGCCCAATACCTTCATAGTCCAATGAAGTCAAGTTAAGTCCAGTCATGTCTGACTCTGGGGGTTGGTGCTCATCTCCATTTCTAAACTGAAGAGCCGGCGTTGTCCGTAGACACCTCCAAGGTCATGTGGCTGGCCTGACTGCATGGAGCGCCGTTACCTTCCTGCTGGAGCAGTACCTATTGATCTACTCACATGTGCATGTTTTTGAACTGCTAGGTTGGCAGAAGCTGGGGCTAATGATGGGAGCTCATCCCGCTCCATGGATTTGAATCTCCAACCTTTAGATCAGCAAGTTCCACAACTCAGTAGTTTAAGCCTTTGCACCACTGTGACCCCACATTACACATGGGAAACATTATAAAGCAATTTATGAAAGGACAAAGGCACACTCAATGTAGCACGCTCAATGTAGGTCCCAATGGAGCTGCGTCTCACAATTCAAATAATTTATATATATTTAATAATTTGGGGTTCATTTTCTCAATAACCCATGGATCGCTGGAAACATGCTAAGAAATATGTATTATTAGTGATTCATTGTACCCTCTGGGATGCAGAACAAACTTTTCAGAAGTGCTATTCATCTGCTGGCTTTTATATACTAAAGGAAGTTACACTCTATAGAGATCTAGCTATTTTATTTCAAGTGTACCCTCGTGCTAAGCAGCCTGCCAAGGAATTGTTCTAAGCAACCACCTTGGATATGGCTCACTTTTATTTCAAGCAACTAAAGAAGACAGAAGCTGAAATGCTCATCCATTTATAAAGGTCTTTAGCTAATCACTGTAAGAGATATGCATAATTGCTGATTAACTGCATCCTTCTGGGATCCAGAATGAACTTGTCAGAAGTGCTGTTCATTTGTGAGAAACAGATTTATAGATAAATAGATAAATAAATGATAGATATACAGAGATAGATTAAAAAGTAGAAAACTCCAGCAATGCCTTCCTCACTGTTGGAAAAGAACATTTTTATGTTGAAAGTGAGAGACACAGCAAAAAGGAGTCCTTGAAAAGATTACTCTTCTCTGTATTGTTTAGTTTTGCTTCTCAAAGGAATTACTTCCCCTACTCCTTTCCCCATGAATAACTCATGTTGTTTTTGCCTCCTCATTGCCTGAGTCATCTAGAAATGCACACAGTCTGAGATGGGCCCATGCTCTGTTCCGTTACAGCCTTCCAAAGTGGGACCTAACATCCACCTGGTATATTTATCTGGAATTAAATCAATCTATAGAGTTGCATGGAGTTGAACACTATTTCTTTTCTTTTTTTAAAAGAATGAACAAATCTCAATGAACAAACAAACTACAATGAGGGCTCAATTTCTTCCTAATCTTCAGATTTGGGGTCAGGAAAAAGTGGGAAATCACATTTAGTCTAGCTAATGCTATCCTGTTTTTCTCTCTCTGCTTACACAACTGTGAACTGAATATGGACTTTACCATTGCCAAAACTATATGCATAAGAGGATGTGTGTACATAAAACACCAAGAAGATGACAGCCAATAGATATTATTACAGTTATGGATCCCTCAGAAGCATTTATATCTTGAATATTTGAGATATCACTCATTACAGTCAGTATAAAATGCATTCATGTGCACTCCTAGGAGGATTAGATAAGATTCTCCATTTCCTTCTAACACTTCAATGTTAATTGACATTGAAGAATTATTTACACTGACCAATTAAGGCAGTTCAACACTAGCTTCTAATTGTGGCAGCTGGATAACAAACATTCAGGAAAGTGTGAGAAAGAAAGCCCTTAATTTGCATTGGTGCTCTATGGTTTGTGTAATCACCATTCAGGATTTACTATGTTATAATCTGCACAGCGAAACCACTTTTTTCAATGCTGGTTTGAAACTGCATTAAATGAGGCCAAAGAAGGAGATGAAGATTTGGACTTGCTTGATTGCCTGTACTATATACGGTAGCTATAAGGCAACAGGAGAATTTGTATCCCCTTAAAGCAGCGTTTCTCAACCTGTCAGAGGGTCACCAAAGACCATCAGAAAACACATAGTTTTGCGCATGGCAGTGAAATGCGCATGCATGGGCGAGGGAGAGTGCACGAGGCTGGAAGGAGGCTCATGCCAGCTAGTCCCTTCAAGGTAGAGAGGAAAGCGCCCGGGTGATGTGGGACTGAGAGTGACCCAACAGCATCAGGAGGAGAAGCAGCAGCAGAAGCAGCTTAGGTAATTTGTACTGCTATTTCTTAGGAAAAAGTCAGTCTTTCCTTTTGTGTTTTATTAATGCTTCACTTAGAAAATGCATAAGGATGTGGGGGAACTACAATTCCCAAAATTTTGGGTCAATCTTCCCCAAATCCCACCAGTATTCATAGTTGGCCATGTTGGTTCTGTGTGCCAAGTTTGGTCAGATTCGTCGTCAGTTGGGTTCAGAGTGCCCTTTGATTGTAGTAGGTTAATTATAAATCCAAGCAACTGCACCTCCCAAATAACAAAATCAATCCCCCCCAACCCCACTAGTATTCAAATTTGGGTGTATTTGTGCCAAATTTGGTCCATTGAATGAAAATATATCATGCAAACAGATATTCACATTAAGATTAATAACAGTAGCAAAATTACAATTATGTAGTACCAATGAAAATAATTTTATGGTTGGGGGTCACCACAACATGAACTGTATTAAGGGGTTGCGGCATTGGGAAGGTTGAGAACCACTGCCTTAAAGGATAACACAGTCATTGTGACATACTTTTGTTCACTTCCTCATAACTAATTATCTGAAGCCACTATGTATATCTAGTCCAGGCCTTAATCTTGACATTTTATAATGTACATCATGGGCTTCACCTCAAACACGGGTGTCTCTCCAAGAATCGTTGCCTAACCCTTCTGTTCTTCAGGCAGGATCATTGGCTGACTCTACTTTGTTTAGGTCAATCTCTTCTCCCTGCACTGCTCCTAAATTCCAGTTTACATATGTTGCCACAGAAGGGCTTTACAATGCACTGAATCCTGTTCCTAGAACAGATCCAGCACTGTGGATACATTTAAAGTCTGGACTTGGAAAGGATTTTGCTTTACCAAAGGCAAATACAGCAGGCCTTTAGTATACTATCTGCTGTGGCTTGGTTCCAGGAGTCCCCATGGATATCAAAATCTGTGGATGCTCAAATCCCATTCTATACAATGGCATAGTAAAATAGTGTCTCTCATATAAAATGGCAAAAGCAAAGTTTGCTTTGGGGATTAAAAAAATATTTTCAATTTATGAATGCAGAATCTGTAGTTAAGGAAGCCAGCTGTTGTTCTTTTGGATATGGAGACAATGACCACACGTGTTACAGAAAATATCTCAACTTTATCAACTTAACAACTTAACAAAATATCTCTAGATGTTTTAAAAGCAATTTTTATTCTAGATGGTATAAAGACAATCCCCACATGTGAAGTAAATAGAACCAAGAATGCAAACTCACATTTCAGTTAATTTCTTTGAAGTCTCTCTCAGAGAAGCAAGAGTGCAGCACCTTGCTGGCCCTTCTGATCTGCATTGAGGTCACCACAGCAAGTCCACAGAGCTTTGGGGAGGATAAAACCCCCTTTGTTCTATTATGTCTGGACTTCCTTAATGAAATCTAATGAGCTAATTAGCAGTAGCAGTCCAATTCACTAACTCACTGTGTACATTTAACCAGATAGGGATAGATTATATAAAGTAATTGGTACAGCTACCACTGTTCCTTCTATGCTTGTCTTATACTAAAGATAAGTACAAGCAAGACCCAAGGTGGCAAAAGCCTTCAGGTTGTTTATTTATTTACTTACAGTATTTATACCCCACCCTTCTCACCCCAAAGGGGGACTCAGAGCGGCTTTACAGAACACCTATATGGCAAATATTCAATGCCAATTATACAATTAACAAGGACAGACAACACAGAAGAGGTAAAAGCAGTTTTTCCCATCTTGGAGGCTATGCTCGACTCCGGCTACGGAGGCGGAGGAAGGGGTACTATTGCTTCATCTTCCATGCCAAGGAGCTTTATTACCTTGCCACTAAAAGCAGTACCTATTTATCTACTCGCATTTCTATTTTTGACCTGCTAGGTGGGTAGGTGAGCTGGGGATAACGTTGGGTGCTCATCCCAAATTGGGCTTGAACTGCCAACCTTTTGGTCAGTTGGATCTTTCTGCAGCACAGTAGTTTAGCCTGCTGTGCTGCAGACTTGGTTGTTGCTCTGTAGCTTCAAGTCATTTCTGATTTATGGAAACCTAAATGCTATCATTAGGTTTTCTGAGGCTAGGAGTGTGTGACTTACCTAAGTTCACTCAGTGGAGTTTCATGGCAAAGGATTTGAACCAGATGATAGTTCTAAGGTATCACAGATAAGGAAACATACAAGACAAAATTGATCCACCTTACCAGTAACTAGAAATGTTTTCAGCTGGTGATTAGATAGAATAATTAGCATGTATGATGTGTGACTCTGATTTCATGTTGTAAGAGCCCAACGTTCCAGTTTTATATCATTTGTACTGAGCAATTAAGAAGATTTAGCAGGCAGCTGTTTTGAACTCAAAATTCGCATCTCTGTTCCCCCCTTATAACGAGCATACAATTATCATGGCACCTATTTAGGATTCATTTCACAAAGGGTGAACTTGTAGTATTATGTTTGGGATGTTGCTTAAAAGCTAAGGTAGTAGTAGAGTAATTTTGTATGATCCTCGTATCCAAAGGGTAAATATTCCTGAACGTATCATGGAAACATGAAACTGTGGATAATAGCAAGCTGAACTGAAATGAAGATCCTCTGCTAGAATTGCCATAGAATGACTCTAGAAGACATACAAAGTTGTTAGAAAGGTATCCTCTGTAGGAGTCTATGAGGTCCTCTAAAGTGACTCTATGGTAACTTCCAGCAGAAGCACGCCATAGAATTGTCTAGAGCAGGAGTCCCCAAACTAAGGCCCGGGGGCCGGATGCGGCCTTCCAAGGTCGTTTACCTGGCCCCCACCCTCAGTTTTATAATATAATATTTTTATATCAGTTTTAATAATACAATATATTGTATATACATATAATATTGATAATAATATTATAATGTTATACAATATAATACTAATAATAATACCATATAATATTAATTGTATATTACATATAATATTACAGTATAGTGGTATAGTTTAATATAGTAATATATAATGCTAATATTGTGCTATGCTAATAATATAATATATTGTATGTACATACAGCTACTCTGAGTCCCCTTCGGGGTGAGAAGGGCGGGATATAAATGTAATAAATAAATGTAGTAAATGAATAAATAATTAATTTTAGTCTTAGGCTTACCCAAAGTCTGAAATGACTTGAAGGCACACAACAACAACAATCCTAATTAACTTGATTATCTCATTGGCCAGAAGCAGGCCCACACTTCCCATTGAACTCCTGATAGGTTTATGTTGCTTAAAATTGTTTTCATTTTTAAATATTGTATTTTTCTTTCATTGTTGTTGTTGTACCCCATCAACTATGTTGTGTCTAACCCGTTAATAAATTGTATCAATTAGATGATTTCTATGTAGCTTGTATTTTCAGACTATGTCCTGTATTAGTTTCTTATATGAAGTGAATAAACTGTTTCTCAAATGTATCAAAACGTATATGGAAAGTAGCCATCTTCTTGTAACCCTGCTTGCATAATCCCTTGGGATCCCTCTAGCTATTTCCCAAGCCAAATAATTATCAGATTCATTGTGAGTATGCAAAAATAGGTGAACTTGATTACCAGCCAGATAAGCTGTCTTACCATATCTTTGTTTCACATGGAACTGGACATTTGAGCTAATCAAAATCACATGAACATACAGCTGATTGATTTCCTGTACAAATCAATATTGGGCTGCCATTTCTGCCGGTGGGGATGTCAAGGATATTCCCTGCCAATCCTAGGCCAGATCCTGGCCAGCCCGTTTCTTAGCCAATTAGGGGAGGGAGCAGGAGGTCAAAACTGTATAAGATGTCTTGCATTTCTCTGTACGTTTATGCTTGTACCTTTTGAAGCAAATTGCTTGTACTTGCTTCCTTTTTGGCTGAATTGTAACAAACCCCTATGGCTTCTCTTCAACCTGGTGAGTTGGTTTCTCTGTCCTGGCCTATCTGGTTTAACTTACGCTCTCTGGGCATAGACTCTCTAACCACGGCGCTAGCTTAACCATTACAGTACTATACTGTTTTCTCCATGCCCACTACCCTCTTGGAGCTTGCCACATGTGAACTGTATAATAATAATAATAATAATAATAATAATAATAATAATAATAATACTTTATATTCTGACTTATCTCCCCAAGGGGATTTGTTTGCCTTCTGGCAAACAAACTAGTAAAATGTGGGCTAGACAAAACTACGGTTAGGTGGATCTGTAATTGGCTAAGCGAACGAACCCAAAGGGTGCTCACCAATGCGTCGTCTTCATCATGGAAAGAAGTGACAAGTGGAGTGCCGCAGGGCTCCGTCCTGGGCCCGGTTCTGTTCAACATCTTTATTAACGACTTAGACGAAGGGTTAGAAGGCACGATCATCAAGTTTGCAGACGACACAAAACTGGGAGGGATAGCTAACACTCCAGAAGACAGGAGCAGAATTCAAAATGATCTTGACAGACTAGAGAGATGGGCCAAAACTAACAAAATGAAGTTCAACAGGGACAAATGCAAGATACTTCACTTCGGCAGAAAAAATGGAAATCAAAGATACAGAATGGGGGACGCCTGGCTTGACAGCAGTGTGTGCGAAAAAGACCTTGGAGTCCTCGTGGACAACAAGTTAAACATTAGCCAACAATGTGATGCGGCTGCTAAAAAAGCCAACGGGATTCTGGCCTGCATCAAGAGGGGAATAGCGTCTAGATCCAGGGAAGTTATGCTCCCCCTCTATTCTGCCTTGGTCAGACCACACCTGGAATACTGTGTCCAATTTTGGGCACCACAGTTGAAGGGAGATGTTGACAAGCTGGAAAGCGTCCAGAGGAGGGCAACTAAAATGATTAAGGGTCTGGAGAACAAGCCCTATGAGGAGCGGCTTAAAGAGCTGGGCATGTTTAGCCTGCAGAAGAGAAGGCTGAGAGGAGACATGATAGCCATGTACAAATATGTGAGGGGAAGTCATAGGGAGGAGGGAGCAAGCTTGTTTTCTGCTGCCCTGCAGACTAGGACACGGAACAATGGCTTCAAACTACAGGAAAGGAGATTCCACCTGAACATCAGGAAGAACTTCCTCACTGTGAGGGCTGTTCGACAGTGGAACTCTCTCCCCGGGGCCGTGGTGGAGGCTCCTTCCTTGGAGGCTTTTAAGCAGAGGCTGGATGGCCATCTGTCGGGGGTGCTTTGAATGCGATTTCCTGCTTCTTAGCAGGGGGTTGGACTAGATGGCCCATGTGGTCTCTTCCAACTCTACTATTCTATGATTCTATGATTCTATGAGATAACCATCCATGCCTGGAAGAACCTAAGATAAAAACCTTCAAGGCATCCATTTTTTTTTAAAAAAAAAGATCGCTCTATTTCTTTCTTTAAAAAAAGGGAGTCTTAAGAAGCAGGGCTACTGACAAACATTAAGAGTGCTATTTTGTTGCTTATTTAATAGACTTTCTTACTTCAGACAGACTCCACAGGGATGCAGTGGCTGTGCCAATGTAAATATATAGGATTGTACTGTTGGCAAAGAGGAATCCCATTTATATGCCAAGATAATAACAGAAGGCTATATCAGCTGGAATTGGGCAAAGGAACACAAAAGATAAAGCTCTCAATTTTGGGACATGGTTTTATGCCATGAGTTAGTCTTAGACTGTGCAGATTTCAAAACAAAAGTATCTCTGTTCATTTGCGAAATGATTTTTCTCCTCTCTGAGATTTTTTGTATGTTTAGAGGGCTTATGGTCTAATTCCAGACAAAAGAGTATACCTTTGAAAAAAGTAATTTTTCTCATCCAAAGGGGAGGATATACTTTGTTGTACCTGATTGCCACATAGCCATTGATGCTTTGTAGGCAGCATTTTCCTAAAGGCAAGAAGTTATTTTTGGATTCAGAGACAATAACATCCACACCAGTGGATGGGAGGCATACCAGCTTTATTGAACAGCAGGAAATATTTACAGATAAGAGACAAATCTTAACTAGAAAGCAAGTCTATAAAGTAACTCAGATCTTCATTCTGCTATTGGAAGCCCAAATAAGAACAAAGACTTAATAGACCAATGATATACAACAGCATATCTGCTCTTCTGGTCTGCATTAAGCTCCTGCAGAGCTTCTTACAGGCAGAGGTTCCTGTCTAAATACAGATAGTCAATTGTACCTGGTCTCTATCGAACATAGGTTTCTAAGTTCTTACACACATTTTAATGGGCCACGACAGTGTTTATATAATATTATCCTTGGTCATTAGTACATTATTAGAGGCAGCTAGGGCTGTCAGATTGAAAACTGAAGAGAGCTTTTGAACCTTTCATGCATCTACAGAAGAAGAAATTTCAGTAGGTTGTCAACCTGGCTGCTTGAAACCCTCCACTTGCTGAAATGGCCTTTTCTATGCAACTGTTAAAGTCATAGGAAGCCTCTCCAGTTTCCGGTCTCAGCTATATCTCAGCACACAACTGAATTGCTTAGTAATTTACTATCTGATTCTAAGGCCCCATCAAGCAGAGGCCAAAGCTGCATATATGCCTGGAAGCTACCCAAAATACCTAGCAGAAGGAAACAATAAGATGACCATGTGGAGAGGTCTTCTGGTTGACTCCAATATAGACAGTTGGGAGTGGCAACTGATGGCTTCTATATTTGTGGAAAAGTGACTTCACCAAGGGGTTTAAATGAAGCTTTGAATGATCTCTCTGAAGTGCTGGAATTTATCCTTCAACTTTAGCATCTTAAATAAGTCACCTAGAGTGAAAATCAGTTTCTGAATGTTTTATGAGTTTAGATGTGACATGTTTAACAGGAGGGCGAAGAGGAAGAACAGAAAAGAAAGGAGAGTGATGGAAGCTTGGGGTATTTTAAGGAGTTCGGATGCAACCTAGGAATATGTAGGTGAAAGCAGAACAAAAAGAACTGAATACACCTGGCCCTCCATATCCACAGACTCTGTATGCATGGATTCTAACAAAAGCATCAACTGAAATAATTTTCCCCATCCCCAATCAGAATCAACCTTCCGTAAAGTTATTGTTCAGATATCATTGTTGTATGCCTTCAAGTCATTTTGTGTTTATTGTGTTTTTGCTGGGCCTTGGCGAGATTTCTACATAGGGGATGTGCCTTGGTCTTGTTTTGAGTTTGAGAGTCTGTGACCTGTGCAAAGTCAACCAGTGGGTTTCAATGTGTGATCAGGGATTTGAACATTGGTTTCCCAGAGTCATTATCCAGTCTCAAACAACTACAACACACTGTTCATTTTGATTAGACCATAACTACCGAAATCCTTCTGCTGTAGTCAAAGAGTGATTTTCAAGCTCTCATCTTTGGGTTCTGTAGTTTGCTCCAATATACCTGTTGAGGATTCTGTGGCTATAATTACAACAGAGACTGTTACAAAACATTTGCAGCCACAGCAGCTTTGATCTTTTCTACCAGAGCTGTGGATGCCACCTGTTAGGTTTCAGCAGATGAACCTCGACCTGGGGAGACAGCCCCTGAAGGGTAAACACTCCTCTTTACTAATTATTCCCTCGCCATCACAAGCCCAGCATTTTGTTCATACAGCTTGAACTGTAGTCTGCAATCTCATCAAAAGGAGAAACACACATTAAAACAGAGATTTTAAATTTTTTAGAATTTCATTTTAAAAATTTAACATGTGATTCTCCAGACAATTGCTACTACATGAGACTGTTCTATGGTCTCTGATTTAAAGTGGATATTTTTTTACATGTTACATTTGCACAAGGGCTACCAAAATGGAGACTTCATGTATCATGGAATATACATCAATCCATTGCATTTATGCCTTTATTTATGTTTTTTATTTCTTTCCTTTTAGCTATTGCCTTCTTTTCTCTTATTTTTTAAAAAATATTTTTATAATTTATAGTTGTGTGCTTTCAAGTCACTTCTGACTCATGGTGACCCGAAGGCAGTGGTTGCCAACCTTTGGGCCTCTAGGTGTTTTGGACTTCAGTTCCCACAGTTTCTAACAGCTAGTAAGCTGGCTGGGATTTCTGGGAACTGAAGTCCAAAACACCTGGAGGCCGAAATGTTGGGAACTACTGCCCTAAGGTAAACTTATAACAGGGTTTTTTGGCAATGTGTTTGGAGAGTGCTTGTCATTGCTTTTCTTTGAGTCTGAAAGAATGTGACTTGGACACAGTCAGTCAGTGGGTTTCCAACTGGGAATTTGAACCATAGCTTGTGAATTCACAACTGAAGGAATATCTCATGTTTCCTGGCATACTACAAATACTGCACAATTCATCACAATTCCTTTCTGGTTCCCGGCAAACATCACACAACATCCCAATAACCCCTTCCACCTTTCCTATACTTACACTCATCTTGACTTTAGGCAATACCTTCCCTTCTACCATTGTCCTCCAAGAATAATGGTGAAAACTGATGTTACCTTATCACTATATCCACAATCTGCTGATAAAGGTTCAGGCTCTTTACTCCATGCACCTGATGAAGTAGATTTCAGTCTCATCAAATTATGCAATAGAGCCCATCTTATGACACAAAACTACTTCTGCCAGTCACCTGTGTGGATACATCTGTAAACTGTTTCAAAAGTGTGTAGAAACAGAGGAGTATCTTAAGAGCTCCCAATTTATGCAAAAATGCCTGAAGGTGCTTAATGTGTGATGAGATCTGTCAGATTCACTCATGTTAGATTGCTGTAGTTACATTGAAAAGGGGACATTCCTATGGGCAGTCTCCAAAGGAGCATCAATGCTTCTTTTCTCACCAATAATCCTCTTGCATGATTCTTTTATGGTAATTTTAAAAATAAATTTATTCATCAGGAATTGCACAATTTGATATATCACCACTTCACTGTTGCTATATTGTCCCCTTTTTCAACCTAGATTTCAGACTATCTGTATAGAATACTATCTGTATTCTTTATACACTGACAGGAACGAAATGCTACAGTAATGATTCCCCCTGCTCCCCTCCCCCATGGGTGGAGACCCTTAGTGCCATACCCCAGCCACCTTTGGTTTCTGAACCTGATTCAGAAATGAACTTTGACCAGGATGAAGCTTATTCTGACCTTTCAGTTACAGCTGCCAGCTGTTGATAGTTCAGATGCTTCCTTAATTGGGAGAGATACTGGAGATGTTACTCCCGTGGCTCAACCAGATGTCCAGAGTTCCCCAGAGAACGTGCCCTTCAACCGAAGGGAGTTTCTGCATCACCAGAGATCAGAAAAACAAGGGCTTCGAAGGAGTAACCGCTTGGCATCGCGAGAGGATTGTGGATAACGTAGCAAATACCTAAGAACAGTTCACCGACTCTAGCTCCTGGTGTTTACCCAGCCAAGTTTCCTGTTCCTGGCGGCTAAGCCGAGCCGTGACTCCCAAGTAGAACCGGAGTAAATCCTCTTTCTTGCCTTGTTCCTGAATCAAGTTTGATCTTCACTTTGTCTCGTTCCTGCCTTGATATCCACGATCTGCTAGTGACTTTGGACCTTGTTATTCAGCCTTGTTTCCTTGTTGTTCCCCGCTCAAACTTTCCAACTGTTTGAGCGTGTTTCGGTTTTTGGACTTTGGACAATTACATTGGATATTTCTCTTCATCTTTTTGGACTTATTCATACCTTTTCACAAAGGACTATTTCCCACTCATCCTTTCCACTTATGCATTCATGAATTTATATTTGCTTTAATTAAGATATTATATGATTATTGGTCTCTGTCTAGTTTCCAGTGCTCACGCTGCCTTGGGGTGCAACACTTAGTCTCTAAGGTGTTCTTCCTCAACCCCAAGGTCCTCATCAATTATGTAGGCTTGGCATTAGGCCAAAGCTACACAGACTTTTTGAAGCTACTCAGAATACTTAACACAAGGGAATGATAACACATTACACCCCATACCACCTTGTACAAAATTCTGGTCATCTAAAACTCAGGTCCCAGAAGGGAGATGTGTCTAAAACTTGGAGTGCATTTCTATTGCTGTTCACACATACAACCAGCTCATAAAGGTCTCTTCTTAGGCACTTCACACCATGCTTATGCTACCAACTTCTTTCTCTCAATTAGTTTCAATGACATTGCATGTGCATCTTCAAAACAAAAGTACACATAACACACAAATGGGATTTCAGCCAGTAAGTTATACTATTAAAACACAATTATAGTTTTCCTCATAGTAAAAGAACAAATGGATTATAAACAAAAGGAAGCACAGCAGACTACCTCACCAAACAGTTCAACATCTCTGTTAAAAGTTTTAAAGATATAGAAAACCAAATATACCCATCCTCAGTACATGCTAGTTTTCTGTCTCTCTGGGCCCTTCCGCACAGCCCCATATCCCAGAATATCAAGACAGAAAATCCCACATCTGCTTTGAATTGGGTTATCTGAGTCCACACTGCCATATATTCCACTTCAAAGCAGATGATGTGGGATTTTATTCAGCTGTGTGGAAGGGGCCTTTGAGGCAAATAATGTATTTATGACATTCCTTGTTTGTGATCTGAGTCTCTCCCTTCCTGCGTCAACTAGTCTGGAACTAGATGACTTTGTCATTCATTTGAAGTTTGCATTTTTCTCTATCTCTCTCCTCCATGTTTGAAGAGCACCTATTACAGAGTGCTCATCATTTATTTATTTATTTCGTGTCAACAGCATTGTACATTTCAAATAATGGAAATAAAAAAAAAAAGGAATCACAAGCAACTAAATAGTTTTGGACCAAAAGCGGGCAACAGCACCTGCATTGTCTGTAGCTTTAAACAACTCCTCCTCCGTACATGAGGCAGGGCATTGTGGGCAAGCATACATATGCTGAGTTGTTTGTTCAGCTCCACAGTCACACAAGGTGGAGGATTCCTCCAGGTAGTGCCACCTTGCCAAGTTGTCTTTAGATCTGCCCATTCCGCTTCTGAGTCTGTTCAGGGCACTTCCAAGTTGCCCATTCTTGGTTTGCCCCGGGAGGAAGACCCTCTTGGGGGGCCATCCATCATCATAAAACTTATACTTTTTGTATGTACTCCTTCTTCTTATGTCCTACATGTCAAAATGATTGTTCCTCTTATAAAACAGAAGATAGCATGCAAATACAAAATACTCATTCACATTTATGGTGCAGTCCAGGAATAAAATGTCACCACATGGAAGAGGGGGTGGTATAAGCAAAACTTATTTGACAAAGAATGTTGAATGGTCAAGGAGTTTCTTTCTTCACAGACTTCTTTCAGTGACTTCCTTGTGCCAGACAAGTTGTCGAGCTTGAGCTAAGCTGCAGAAATGTATTCACACAATATTTTATTTATATGCTGTCACACTGGAGCTGGAGACAGAAATGATGGCATTGCATCTGTCAGAGAGATAGTAGAGAAGTCAGAGGCAAGAAAGTTCAAGATCTATTTACTTAAAATAATACTTCCAATTTTTCAGCCTGATAGGTATCTGGAACATCTAACATTATTAATCCAACATCAATGTCAGGACTCTGGCCAATTTAATTTGTATAGACATAGTAGGGTCAATGGTCTTCATTTGATGGGTTACAACTTTCTACTAAGTTTCAGTGTCTAAGGTGTTGACAAAGCAGTGCACTATCTTGAGTTTAGAGCACAGCCAAATCTAGGAGAGTATTTGTATTCATAATCATAAAGTTTGATATGTCTTTGTCAGATGTAGTTTCATCTTATGGAATCCTGGGAGCCCTGTAGCTTCTTCTTAAGGAAGTCTGGGATTTATACTTTCAAGAGGAACTTAGAATTGGCTGCCAGAAAATGTGTACTAGACTAATGGTTTCCAAGCTAAGCCATTCCAAATGTTTTGGACTTCATTTCCCAGAACCTCTGGCAGAAAGCCCTCTTCTGAATGTCTTAAAACTCAGGCAAGCACATATAGGGAGGTACGGCCTTTCAGATGGTGTGGTTCAAAACACTATAGGACTTTATAGATCATAAGTAGTATGAATAGGCGTATCTCATGATACATTCTTTGCATTGGCAGGCAAATACAAACAGCTGCAAGAAGAGCCCCCCTCTTTCGATTCCCATTAACTTGTAAGAAGCTGTCATAAATTTCCAAAGAAATTTCAGAAGGTTATACATATCGTAAGATATATCGAGCACTACCCTACAATGGATGAAACCATAATGGGCAAAAGGAGCATACATAATTAAAGAAATCTCTCTTGTCTGGTGTCAGGTGATTTTTGCTACAGGCTTGAAAGGAAGTGATTCAACAAGAGTTTTTTTTATTTTTTTAAAGCCATTATTACAAAAAGGATTATAGTCCTGGGCAATTTGTAACCTATGGGAAGAAAGCAAAGCTAAGTAAGCAGAGGCTGGATGGCCATATGTCGGGGGTGCTTTGAATGCAATTTCCTGCTTCTTAGTGGGGGGTTGGACTGGATGGCCCATGAGGTCTCTTCCAACTCTACTATTCTATGATTTTATGATTCTAAGTGAGGAATGTTGGACAACTGGAGCCCATGAAAAAGCACATTCTCTAGAACAAAATAGACCTTGATTGATAGGTAAAAGAAAGGGAGATGCAAAATTTAATTTAATGAAAGTAAGTGGAAATTAGTAGTCGATTTTGATACTAGAGCTAAGAAAAGTTCTTTCTCTTTTTTTCTTCTACAAATTCCTAGAATCTGTGCTTGTCCAGATTGTGGAAACTGTACCCCAGTGGTGTCATTAGGGTTGGTGTCACCTAGTGTGGTCATTCATGGTGTCACCTTGATGGACCTTCTCACACATCAGACTACATCACAATATTGTAGCCAAAATCCCTACAGAAGTAGGTTAAATGAAAAGCAATGAAAACAACAGCATGTGTTTGTACCGTGTTTCCCCGAAAATAAGACCTCCCCAAAGAATAAGACCTAGCAGGGGTTTGGGGGGATTGCCAAATATAAGGCCTCCCCTGAAAGTAAGACCTAGCAACTAAGGCTGCAGCAGAGTTCCATTGGGAAGCATGGCTGCAGGGCAGAACCAGCACTCATTCATACACCGGAGGGAGGGAGGGAAAGTGCTTGCTTTCCGTGCCTCCCTGGCTGGCCTTTCCTTGCCTGCCCCCCAGCCGAGGCTTGAAAAACCTTCCGTGGCTGCTGCCGTTTCTTCCTTCCTTCCGTCTCCCTCCTGGCCATGCTGCCTTGCTTCCCAGAGGCTTCTGATTGGCTCCTGGAGCCAGGGCAAGGGAGGGTGGGAGGGAGGGAGGGAAGAGGGCTTTCGTCCTCCTGCTTTTGCTCCTTAAAGGTACAGGACGCATTGGGATTCTCCTCTCATCTTCCTATCCTATGCCATGAAGCTGATTATTTTATACTATTATTCTATTGCCATATTATTATCATCATATTCTGTTACTATTATTATATCCCATTATTATATTATCCTATTAATATATTTTAAATCATTATATTATATTTTTCTATTATTATTATTATATCATTATATTATTATTCTATTATTATTTTATTATATTTTCATATTATTATATTATTATTCTGTTATTATTAAATTCCATTTTATATTACCCTATTAATATATTTTATATCATTATATTCTATACTATTATTCTATTATATTATCATATTATTATTTTATTATTATTAGCATATTCTGTTATTATTATTATATTCCATTTTATATTATCCTATTAATATATTTTATATCATTCTATTCCATTCTATTATTCTATTATATTATCCTATTATTATTATATTATTATGCTATTCTGTTATTATATCCCATTATTATATTATCCTATTAATACCATATTATTATCATTTTCTGTTATTATTATATCCTATATTATATTATCTCATTAATATATTGTATATCATTATATTATTATTATATTATCATATTATTATAGTATATTATATTATTCATCATTCATGACTACATTGAAACTAGAATAGAGAGAAATCAGTGTGGAAACCTTGTGAAACCTAAATTGCAAGAGGTACCATAGATTGTTGTACATGTAAATAATGGTAGTAACAAGAAATTCTTGATAGGATTCATAGTTTGTCTGGTTATGTTGGTTTGTGATGACAACTACTTTACAGTATATAATAAATGTTCATTTTGTTGTTCAACAATAAATGTGAGCTCTTCTTCATGGAAAAATAAGACATCCCCTGAAAATAAGACCTAGTGCATCTTTGGGAGCAAAAATTAATATAAGACCCTGTCTTATTTTCGGGGAAACAGGGTAGCATCTTCAGATGAAACCATATGATTTGAAGTATCATTGTAAGTGGGTAATATTGGCAGTTCTGACTGGAACACATGGGTTAGTAAGTTCAAGAAGCAAATTGTATAAAGTATAAAGTTTTTCCTTGTAGGTCTGTGAGTACAGTATATATAAAGTGGGATTGCAAAAAACATTTTATGGTTTAATTACAGGGATGCTTTACTTTAAAAAAAAGTCTGCTGAAAAACAGCACAATTTTAATAGTCATTTTTGTGTCGCCCCTTCTAATGATATCTCCAGGTGTGGTTTGTGCCCCCTGAATCCTTTTAGGATTACTGCTGTAATGCAAAAGGGAACCCTTCCTTTTTCTTAATGTACAAGCCTAGCTAAATGTTTCCACATCACTGGTTATGATGAATGCCCTCTGGGAGTTATCTGAGTTGCTAAACTTATTTTGGGGCAGGGTTTCAAACTGTGGGCAGCTCCTGCAAAGCCTGCCTTAAGCTGCAGAGTGCATTTATCGCAGTCCTGACATGGAAGCCATTGACTGGCCTTGCTTGATCATTAATCACTTTGAGGGCTTATGTGCTCAAAACCACAATCTGTAATGATGGCCTCTAAGAGTGGATGGTTTTGAAAATGGGAGAGATAAATTCATGCTTGACTGAGCTAAAAGTTAAATGTTGAATGCTGTAATGTTCAGAAGTTTACACAAAAGTTGCTGAGGACAAACAATAATGGCAGATTGTGACTTCCCCGCTCTGCTTGTGGGATCTCTTAGGGCAGTGCTTCTCAACCTTCCCCTTAATACGGTTCCTCATGTTGTGGTGACCCTCCAATCATAACATTATTTTCGTTGCTACCCCATAACTGTAATTTTGCTACTGTTATGAATCACAATGTAAATATCTGGTATTCAGATTGTATTTTGATTCACTGGACCAAATTTGGCACAAATACCCGATACGCCCAAATTTGAATACTGGTGGGGTTAGGGGGGATTGATTTTGTCATTTGGGAGTTGTAGTTGCTGGGATTTATAGTTCACCTACAATCAAAGAGCATTCTGAACTCCACCAAAGATGGAATTGGGCCAAGCTTTGCACACAGAACTCCCATGACCAACAGAAAATACAGGAATTGTTTGGTGGGCATTGACCTTGAATTTGGGAGTTGTAGTTCACCTACATTCAGAGAGCACTGTGGACTCAAACAATGATGGATCTGGACCAGACTTGGCACAAATACTCAATATGTCCTAATGTGAACACTGGTGGAGTTTGGGGAAAATAGACCTTGACATTTGGGAGTTGTAGTTGCTGGGATTTATAGTTCACCTACAATCAAAGAGCCCATTGAACCCACCAACAATAGAATTGGACCAAACTTCCCACACATAACCCCCATTACCAACTGAAAATACTGGAGGGATTTGGGAGAAATTGACAATGATTTAGGTAAGATGTAGTTCACTTACTTTCGGAGAGTACTGTCAATCAATACATGTTTTCTGATGGTCTTTGGTGACCCGTCTGACTCCTCCCGTGACCCCCCCCCCCCTCCGGAGTCCCAACCCCCATGTTGAGAAATGCTGTCCTAGGGCATCCCTTTGGTGACAGATTGGAGAAGTTTCTTTTTCACTACAACTCCCACAATTTCTTGAGTAGTATGGACCAAAGAAAATAAGATCCCCAACATTTTATTGAGCCAGAGCTTTTCTGATTTATTGTATTCTCAGGTGCTTTTTTATTTGGGTGGAATATAAATAGAATCAAATAAAACAAACACGTGCTATAAACGTTTATAATGCAGAAATATATACTGTAACAAAGTATATTAATAATGTACAAGTAGGTGGGTGGATAAGTGAACGGAAAAAGCTGAACACTAGAATAAGAAGCTACATATGCTCTTCACAATGTCAGAAAGTAATGTGATGAATTCATTAAGTTGAGAAATTCATCTATATGGACTAGTGTTGAAGATGAATGGCTCATGAGACAGGATGAATCCCATGAAACATCAAAGGGACACAATGGGTGAAACTCATGCACATTAGCAATGGTGCAGAATTAAATCAGGCTCTCCTTCTGCAGTATACATTAGGCCTTCCACTTACATTGGAATTAAGTGCCTCAATTGCAGAGATAAAAGTGGGATATTACTACTAGTGCAGGATCCCTGCAAAAATGAAAAAACAAACAAACCCTCAAATGTAAAAAGTACTATGGTCAACTTCAGACAGAAGCAGAGCATGTATAGTTGTGCTAGAGGATCTAGAGATTCCTAGACAGAACCTTTTAATCAAATATGTGAATAATCAAATCTGCAGAAGTTCGACCTGAAAATGCAGAGGCCTGATTGTAAGATAGAAATGTCATTCATGAGATGAACATTTCCCCAGGATCATCAGCAAAAAAGATAGAGGTGGAGACAGCAGCAATGACAGTATTAGTAGAAGCCAGAATAATGATTAATTTCACATTTTCCCCAAATTGTACCCACTACATTGGGAGACAGTTTCCCAGGTCCAGTTTAGGGATATCAAAAATATCTGCAATTTTTCTCCTTCCCAATGAGATAAACTGCCTTGACATGGGAAAATATTATTGTTTGTTTTTAAGTCAACTTCGATTCATGGGGAAAAAAGACCTCCAAGATTGCTGGTCATAACAGCCCTGCAAACTCAGGGCAGCCATGGCTTCCTTGATAAAATCAGTCAACTTTTAGTTTTGTTCTCTTTCCTACTGCCTTCAACATTACCAAACATTACAGTGTTTTCTAGTGAGACCTGTTTTCATATGTCCAAAATATGACAACTTCAGTCTAGTCATCTTGGCTTATAGAGGAAGATCAGGTTTGATTTACTCTTGGATACATTTATTTATCTTTTCAGCTGTCTGTGGTATCCATTAAACTCTTATCCAACACTACAGTTCAAATAAGTTGATTTTCTCCTGTCTGCTTTCACAACCTTAAATAGAAATCGGAATATTTTGGCCTGAGTGACTGTGACTTTGGTATTTAATGATAGCTTTCCAAAAATTGCCGCCTTCTAAGAGAGTTCTCTACTTCAGCACAAAAGAAATAAGAAAGACTGTTTCCTTATTTTTCCATTAGTTGAACAAAAATGTTTTTGGATAAGATTAGATATTGTATGAAGTATTTCACACACACAAACACAAGCGGAACGAGCATAAAGATCTGGCTAATGGATGAGGAAAATCTGATTGATGAGAAAGACTTGAACTGGAATGGCTAATGAAAAAGGCAGATTAAGAATATAACAACTGAAACTTTTCATCTTTTGCATGTATACTTTCACCTACAGAATTGGCTGGAATTTTTTGTATGTTATGGAGACAGCATATTCAGTTCTATGCTATGCCTACAGTTGTACATGTAATACCATTATTCCCACAAGATGTTCATGGATGCATGGGATGTGCATTTATTTTATTATGCAAATGAATGCACATTTGCATGTGTTTTTAGAGCAGGGGGTGTTGCTCAATCCTCTGACCCAGCAAGTGTGCCATGCACTCAAAAGCCTGCAAGATTGGCTCCTGAACTCGCACTTAATCAACCCGTGTCCAAAGATCGGCAAGACACACAACATAGGAGTGAATATATGAGACATGAGGTAGGAGAGAGATGCAAGCACACATTCAAAGGATAATCAAACTGCATGTGTACATTATGTATATGTACTATCCAATGAAAGATACTGATATTCTAAAATCTTAAAAAATCCAAAACCCAGAACACTTTTGGTTCCAAGCATTTTGGATAAAGGATACCCAACTTGTAAATGATATGCAGGAGATGGCATTCTTGGTTGATGCTTTTAGATCTGAAAATTTATTTTTAAAGTGCTCCATCACTGTTAGCCTTCTGGTTTTGGGGAGAGCAACTTACACATTCAACAAATCAACAAAATATACACTAATAATAGCCCAGTTTGTCATGCAAGCATAAACTGGGCATTATCAAGGTATATTGGTCTACTGAAGAAGCCAATGGATCCCTTACGATTCCATGGCTTCCTCGCTCCCCCTTCCCTCCAAGGTGTGATCTATGAAATCCTCAGGAGAAATATTACTTAAAGAGGTCAGTGTTTGACAAAGGACAGACAAAACAAAGGCTTTGCATCTGGGAAGCAGTGTATTGGATTAAGATGTCAGGTCTGAAAATTCCTTCCACTTGTTCACATGAAATGCCATTTTCATTGTGACAGCCAAGGGAATGGATCACATCAGTGATGTTTGCTAATGAAAGTGTGTTGTGTGGGATTGGGAGGGGAAGAAAGCCATTGCAAACACAAAGAAAGCAGGAGAGGGAGAGCAAGGAAGGGAAGGAGCTGAACTGGAAATACTTTGTATGTGTTTATTAATTTTTGATTGCTTGTGCCCTGAAAGGAGAAGTTAATAATGCATTACTGCCAACGGCGAAGCCCACTCTGGAGAGGAGGACATCAGAACGACTGAACCGGTGGAGCATGAAATGCAAACACTAAGGAGGAAGGACATTAGCTAGTAAGTTTCCATCACATGAGTTCAACTCAAAGCTAAATGCCATGTCTGGTGACAAGGAATACACCAGGACTGATTTATCTGATATACACCTGAACAAGTTTGCTTTTTCTCCCAACAGATAGTAGTTAAGAATATAGGGTTGTTGTATGTTTTCCGGGCTGTATGGCCATGTTCCAGAAGTATTCTCTCCTGACATTTCACCCACAAACTCTGAGGATGCCTGCCATAGATGTGGGTGAAACGTCAGGGGATAATACTTCTGGAACATGGCCATACAGCCTGGAAAACATACAACAACCCTGTGATCCCAGCCATGAAAGCCTTCAACAACACAAGTTAGGAATATGTTTAGAATCCTGACTAGAGAGCACTGGACAACATGATGATGGAAAAAGGCAACCCAGTCTTGTTTACTGGCTGGGATCCTGCATGATGCAGAGAGGCACAATGATGTCACAATGTATAATATGTCTCCCAATCCTACCACCAAAATCCACCTTAAAATGCAGCCAGCCATACAAAGGGATAGAATTCTATGGCACTGATGGATGGCACATCTAGCCCCCAACATACAGCTGCAGTACAATATTACATACAGGGATCACAATTGTGTCCTCTCACAATTCCTTGATGCAATATGATGTTAGAGACCTAGCACCCTGCTCAGCAGCAACATGAAACTCCTTGGCACAAAAATTACTGACTTTTGATTGGATTTTTAAAGTATGATTCCAAGGAAAAGAAGGAAAAAGAACTCCAGCAAGGAAAGGGGGGGGGGCAGACAAAGGCCCCTTCCACACAGCTAATTAAAATCCACATTGAACTGGATTATATGGCAATGTGGACTGAGACAGCCCATTTCAAAGCAGATATCGTGGATTATCTGCCTTGATATTCTGGGTTATATGGCTGTGTGGAGGGCCCAAGAAGAAAGGAGAAAGTAAGAGAAAGGGGGAAGTTGCACTGAATGTGAATGTGGGCTAGATGTATACATTTTATAAACTGACTATATTCTGTGAATGTTTTCTTGAACTTGACATCAATAAAATCTACATTCATACTAAGACAGAGCAACAAGATCTTACTTTGGGAGGTCAGAAATTAAATCTCAGCTTGGTCATGGATACCCACTGCTTGAGTTTGGACAAATCATGGCAGCCTCCGCAGAACTCCTCTGCTCAGCTGCATTTACACAACAGATTTGAAATTCTTACATCATTAACATACAATCAGGAAACACATCTTGTGGAGGACCACAGTTTCTTAGATACCACTCAGTGGACCACCCTGGATCAATGCGCAGGGGATAGCCCTGACGGGGACAGTGCATCACCACAGTCACACTTATGTAATCATGCAAATGCTCCATCCCCAATCATAGACCAGGAGCAACAGGAACATCCTTGGGAGAGTAATGGGCTCTCGGATGTATCTCAATGGATTGTCATTGATGAATGCACTGGGGATGTTGAGGAGGAGGACAACACTTTACACCTACATGATTCACTTCAACAGGAACACTCTTCAGGGGACATACACACTGTCTTGCACAAAAGGGACCCTGTCAATCCTCAAAGGAAACAGGTCTTGGTAGTAGGTGACTCCCTCCTTAGAGGAACGGAAGCCATCATTTCCAGACCGGATGGGATGGCTCGAGAAACATGCTGCCTCCCGGGGGCAAAAATACACCATATCACTCAGAGGCTCAGCAGGCTCCTAAAGCCCCATCACCCTCCCCACCTTATGTTGATACATGTAGGTACCAATGACACCGCTAGGCATACTTTTCAAAAGATCACAAATGATTTTCGAGCTCTGGGAACAAAGCTAAAACTGTATAATGTACATGTGATCTTTTCATCCCTCCTCCCTGTTGTAGGACACGGCTCTACAAGGGCCGGAAAAATAGTACAGGTCAATAACTGGCTCAGAAAATGGTGTCAAGAGGAGCATTTTGGCTTCCTTGACCATGGTCTACTCTTCCAAGAGGATGGACTACTGGCAAGCGATGGGGTGCATCTCACACAAGTAGGAAAACATCTTTTTGCACACAGACTCACAAACCTCATCAGGAGCACTTTAAACTAGATCCACTGGGGGAGGGGAACAACAGCCTGGCGAACAATATATTACCCACGACCACAGGGAACCGCCGAAAGGCTAAATGGAGGGCTGCACAAACACAGCAAGGACCAAGTACAGAGAGCACAATAATCCCAAATAAACAGTTCGAGAGGAGGTCACAGGGGCTTACATGTCTTTACACTAATGCTCAGAGCATGGGAAATAAGCAAGACGAACTCCAACTCCTAGCACAGCACCACACATACGATGTCATAGGCATCACTGAAACCTGGTGGGATGACTCCCATCACTGGAATTTAACCATTGAGGGCTATAACCTCTTTCACAGAAATAGAACAAAGGGGAGAGGAGGGGGAGTAGCTTTATATGTCAAAAACAGTTACGTTGCAGAAGAAATGCAAGACTGTAATCCGGGAAACCAGCTTGAAAGCATCTGGATAAGAATCAAGGGAACCGGGACTCAAAAAGATCTTGTCGTGGGTGTCTACTACAGACCTCCGAGTCAGGATGAAGGACTTGATGAAGCCTTCTGTCAACAGCTGACCAAACAGGCACAAAGAAGAGATATAGTAGTCATGGGCGATTTCAATTATCCCGATATCTGCTGGAAAACAAACTCAGCCAAGAGTACAAAGTCCAACAAATTCCTCACTTGCCTTGCAGATAATTTTATGGTCCAGAAGGTAGAAGAGGCAACAAGGGGATCAGCAACTCTTGATCTAATCTTAACAAATGTGGAAGACCTGATCAATACAGTTGAAGTGGTTGGATCCTTAGGGGCAAGTGACCATGTGCTCCTGCAGTTTGCAATACAAAGGAATGCTGAAACTAAGACAAGTCAAACACGCTTTCTGGACTTTAAGAGAGCTGACTTCCAAAAAATGAAGGAATTACTGAGCGGCATTCCATGGACGCCGATATTAAAAAACAAGGGAGTTAAGGATGGATGGGAGTTTTTCAAAAGTGAAATACTCACGGCGCAAATGCAAACAGTGCCAACAAAGAAGAAAAATAAGACAAGTGCAAAGAAGCCAGAATGGATGTCCAAAGAACTTCTAACTGAGCTAAAGCTCAAAAGTGACATGCACAAGAAGTGGAAAAGGGGAGAAATCACCAAAGAAGAATTCAAACGTATAGCCAACACCTGTAGGGAAAAGGTTCGCAAGGCTAAAGCGCAAAATGAGCTCAGGCTTGCCAGGGACATAAAAAACAACAAAAAAGGCTTTTTTGCTTACGTTGGTAGAAAAAGGAAGAAAAAGGAGGCGATAGGGCCATTGCAAGGAGAAGATGGGGTGATGGCGACAGGGGACAGGGAAAAGGCAGAACTGCTCAATGCCTTCTTTGCCTCGGTCTTCTCAGAAAAAGATAGCCATCTTCAACCTCAGCAACACGGAATGGACGAAGGATTGGGGGAAATCCAACCCCAAATAGGGAGACACATTGTCCAGGAACACCTGGCCTCTCTAAACGAATTCAAGTCCCCAGGGCCAGATCAGCTACACCCAAGAGTACTGAAGGAACTAGCGGAAGTTATTTCAGAACCACTGGCAATTATCTTCGAGAGTTCTTGGAGAACGGGAGAAGTCCCAGCAGATTGGAGGAGGGCGAATGTGGTCCCTATCTTCAAGAAGGGAAAAAAGAACGACCCAAACAATTACCGTCCGGTCAGCCTCACATCAATACCAGGCAAAATTCTGGAAAAGATCATTAAGGAAGTGGTCTGCGAACACTTAGAAACAAATGCGGTCATTGCTAATAGTCAACACGGATTTACCAAAAACAAGTCATGCCAGACTAATCTGATCTCTTTTTTCGATAGAGTTACGAGTTGGGTCGATACAGGGAATGCTGTGGATGTAGCGTACCTGGATTTCAGTAAGGCCTTCGACAAAGGCCCCCACGACCTTCTGGCAAACAAACTAGTAAAATGTGGGCTAGACAAAACTACAGTTAGGTGGATCTGTAATTGGCTAAGCGAACGAACCCAAAGGGTGCTCACCAATGCGTCGTCTTCATCATGGAAAGAAGTGACAAGTGGAGTGCCGCAGGGCTCCGTCCTGGGCCCGGTTCTGTTCAACATCTTTATTAACGACTTAGACGAAGGGTTAGAAGGCACGATCATCAAGTTTGCAGACGACACAAAACTGGGAGGGATAGCTAACACTCCAGAAGACAGGAGCAGAATTCAAAACGATCTTGACAGACTAGAGAGATGGGCCAAAACTAACAAAATGAAGTTCAACAGGGACAAATGCAAGATACTTCACTTCGGCAGAAAAAATAGAAATCAAAGATACAGAATGGGGGACGCCTGGCTTGACAGCAGTGTGTGCGAAAAAGACCTTGGAGTCCTCGTGGACAACAAGTTAAACATGAGCCAACAATGTGATGCGGCTGCTAAAAAAGCCAATGGGATTCTGGCCTGCATCAATAGGGGAATAGCGTCTAGATCCAGGGAAGTTATGCTCCCCCTCTATTCTGCCTTGGTCAGACCACACCTGGAATACTGTGTCCAATTTTGGGCACCACAGTTGAAGGGAGATGTTGACAAGCTGGAAAGCGTCCAGAGGAGGGCGACTAAAATGATTAAGGGTCTGGAGAACAAGCCCTATGAGGAGCGGCTTAAAGAGCTGGGCATGTTTAGCCTGCAGAAGAGAAGGCTGAGAGGAGACATGATAGCCATGTACAAATACGTGAAGGGAAGTCATAGGGAAGAGGGAGCAAGCTTGTTTTCTGCTGCCCTGCAGACTAGGACACGGAACAATGGCTTCAAACTACAGGAAAGGAGATTCCACTTGAACATCAGGAAGAACTTCCTCACTGTGAGAGCTGTTCGACAGTGGAACTCTCTCCCCGGGGCCGTGGTGGAGGCTCCTTCCTTGGAGGCTTTTAAGCAGAGGCTGGATGGCCATCTGTCGGGGGTGCTTTGAATGCGATTTCCTGCTTCTTAGCAGGGGGTTGGACTAGATGGCCCATGTGGTCTCTTCCAACTCTACTATTCTATGATTCTATGATTCTATGAAGACAATGACAATCTTCCTCTGAACAAATCTTGCAAGAAGGCCCCATGGGAGGTTTCTTTATGGTTGCCAGAAATTGGAAAAAACTTGAGGCATACAAGACAGCAGCAGGAGCAGCAAACTTTTTGTCCCACATGTCAGAAACGGTTGTTTCATATATGTGATCTCCCTGGTGTCTTGTAGTGCATTCCAACATTTCCTCACCCTGACAAACCTAGAGTTATATTGTCGAAGGCTTTCATGGCTGGAATCACTGGGGTGCTGTGTGGTTTCCAGACTGTGGTTCTGTGTTCTGGCATCTTCAGATGCAGGCAAAATGTCAGGAGAAAATGTAGCCAAAACACAGCCATACAGTCCAGAAACCACACAACACCCCAACCCCAGAGTTCATAAGGAAGATCAACGTTTAAGCACCCTAATTTTGTATCCAGATGTGAACCTGCAATCAAGTAAGCCTATGACTGCTTTAATTGCCACCACCCACTGAATCCAGAGTTCCCGTAGGACTCATAACTAAGCTAAAGAAAGTGTCCTCTTGGATGAAATTACACCAGCTCTAAAGAATATGCCTGTTTAACAAGACATACATAATGTATTTCCAATCAAATCTACATTTTTCTAGCTAGGGAATATTTCCAGGTACAGGAATATAAAAAGAGACTTGCTAGATCAGACCAAAGTCTTCTCTAATCCAACATTTTCTGGACAGATAGTGGCATATGGACTGCCTGGATGAAATACATGGACATAGTTGTACTTTCTATTATAAGTAGGTAAATCCATTTACACATTGTGGCAATTTTTCTGTTTTCCTGGATGCCTGAACATCATAACCTTTTTGGCTAACCCCAGTCAAAGAACTCACGCAAAGTGTTTCATGAAGCATTTTAGAGCTTTGTTTGTGAAATTCAATGAATGCATCAGGATATTGGTGAGGGAAACTGAAAGGTCAACCCTGCTTGTGCCACTCAGGAAGGAAAAGAACAAAGATTGAAAAACAGTTAGAAAGAATACGAGGGCCCTGTTGACCAGGATGTGATAACAGTCAAACATACTATTGTTAAATATTAGAATTTAATCATTCAAACTTCAGCTTTCTGTGCTGAATGGCATCATTTTGGGGCAAGCAGTGATATAGCTATGGGGCAAGGGAAGGAAAGAGTATTGCTGTGCCAAATTATAATTCTGCTCTCTCCAGATTTTCTTGCAGTCCACCAAATTTCTAGCCTTGCATTTACTTAAAAAGGTTGTGGTATGTTTTTTGGGCTGTATGGCCATGTTCCAGAAGTATTCTCTCCTGACGTTTCACCCACAACCTCACAACCTCTGAGGATGCCTGCCATAGATGTGGGCCATGAAAGCCTTTGACAACACATAGTCATTTAAAACATAAGTTAAGCCTCTAGAGATCGCATTTAGGCACCCAAAGAAAATAATAAACAAAAGTAAAAGTGTGAATAATTTCTAGAGTTTCACTCTCTGCGATAAAATATGTCAGGGGGGCCAACATTCTGATTTGAAGGAGGCAATACCCTGACATGCATTCTTATTTGAAGGAAGCAAAGGAGAGCAGATAGGAGAGTGGTGTATTTGTGAGAAGGAAAAGGCGTGTGTGCACTTTATTGTCCTGTATAGATGACCAAATGTCTGTGTCCAACATCGTCTCAGAGTTGGGTTGCTGTGAGTTTTCCGGGCTGTATGGCCATGTTCTGGAAGTATTCTTTCCTAGCGTTTCACCTGAATCAATGGTAGGCATCCTCAGAGGTAATGAGGTATGTTGGAAACTAGGCAAGTGGGGTTTATATATCTGTGGAATGTTGAGGGTGGGAGAAAGAACTCTTGTCTGCTTGAGGCAGGTGTGAATGTTTCAATTGCCCACCTTGATTAGCATTGAATAGCCTTTCAGTTTCAAGGTCTGGCTGCTTACTGCCTGAGATAATCCTTTGTTGGAAGGTGTTAGCTGGTCCTGATTGATTCATGCCTGTAATTCCTGAATGGTGTTCATTATTTGCTGTCCTGATTTTAGAGTTTTTTAAATACTGGTAGCCAGATTTTGTTCATTTTCATTGTTTGCTCCTTTCTGTTGAAACTGTCTACATGCTTGTGGATTTCAGTGGCTTCTCTGTATAGTCTGACATGGTAGTTGTTAGAGTGGTCCAGAATTTCTGTGTTCTCAAATAATATGCTGTGTCCAGGTTGGTTCATCAAATGCTCTGCTCTGGCTGACTTCTCTGGTTGAGTTAGTTTTCAGTGCCTTTCATGTTCCTTGATTCCTGTTTGGGCAATGCTGTGTTTGGTGGTCCCTATGTAGACTTGTCCATAGCTGCATGGTATATGGTGGACTCCTGTCTTTACTCTCGTGGCTTGTTCTTGGCCTTGATGTCCACCACAGACATCATAAGAGCTGCAAGACCAAGAATAAGCCACATTTCCTACCCCAGCCACCTTTGGTTTCTGAACCTGATTCAGAAATGAACTTTGACCAGGATGAAGCTTATTCTGACTTTTTACCTAGTCCACAGAGCTCCTTCCAATTACAGCTGCTGGCTGTTGATAGCTTGGATGCTTCCTTAATTGGGAGAGCTGTGGCACAGGTGGGAGAGCAAGCCAGCTGCAATTAACTGCAATGAAACACTCTGACCAGGAGGTCATGAGTTCGAGGCCCCTCGGAGCCTATGTTTGTTTGTCTTTGTTCTATGTTAAAAGGCATTGAATGTTTGCGTATATGTGTAATGTGATCCGCCCTGAGTCCCCTTCAGGGTGAGAAGGGCGGAATATAAATGCTGTAAATAAATAAATAAATATTACTCCCATAGCTGAACCAGATGTTCTGAGTTCCCCAGAGAATGTGTCCTTCAACAGAAGGGAGTTTCTGCATCGCCAGAAATCAGAAAAACAAGGGCTCCGTAGGAGTAACCGCTTTACATCTCGAGGGGATAATGGATAGAAGATTCCCTTGGGAACCTCTGGGGAGTTTGGCTTCCCTTTGTTGTGATCAGATCTAAGTTCCATAAAAGTGTCTTGCACTGTGAACACTTTGCGGTGTCAACGTAGCTATTTCCTGAGAACAGTTCACCGACTGTAGCTCCTGATTCTACCAAGTCAAGTTTCCTGTTCCTGGCGGTGGAGCCGAACCGTGACTCCCGAGTAGACCAAGAGTAAATCCTCTTCCTTGCCTTGTTCCTGAATCAAGTTTGGTCTTAGCTTCGTCTAGTTCCTGCCTTGATATCAAAGACTTCCTAGTGACTTTGGATTTTGTAGTTCAGTCTTGCGTCCTTGTTGTTCCCTGCTCAAGAACTTTCCAACAGTTTTGAGCGTGTTTTGGTTTCTGGACTCTGGACAATAATATTGGACATTTCTCTTCAACTCTTTGGACTAATTCATACCTTTTCACAAAGGACTATTATCCACTCATCCTTTCCACTTATTCATTCCTGAATTTATAATTGTTTTAATAAAGATATTATATGATTATTGGTCTCTGTCTGGTTTCCAGTGCTCACGCTGCCTTGGGATGCAAGACCACGAGAGTAAAGACAAAGATCCACCCAGAGGAAAAGTGTTCTTACCATACATTAAGGGAACTGTTGACTCCATAGGGATACTGATGAAGAAATACAGCCTACAAACTATCCACAGACCCACTAAGAAAATCCAACAAATGCGATGTTCAGCAAAGGACAAGAGGGATCCTCTCACCTTTGCAGGTGTCTACCGTATACCATGAGCTGTGGACAAGTCTACATAGGGACCACCAAATTCAGCAATGCCCAAACACGAATCAAGGAACCTGAAAGCCACAGCAACCCAGTGATTTAGGCCACAAATACCAAACACACAAGTAAGTGCTGGGGTATACTTGGTTCAGCAGTGCTACATGTGAAAAGGACCCTGGGATTGTTGTTGAACATAAGACAGTAGTACGATGCTACCTTATCCTGCATTCCTAGAATAATAATTTCTAAACCGAGGGAAGTACTAATAATAAATGTCCTGAAAGTCACCGTCAGCTATGCTACCAGTTCTTCCCCTGTCCTCCCTGACTGACAGTGCTTCTGGTGAATCCTATTAAGGAGAAGCAATCTGGAAGTATTTGAAATTGTTATTTTTCTACGATGAAAAGGAAAAGAGGCAGATCAAAGATGAATAATACCGGCTAAAAGCTCCTCAACTCCATCCACTCCTAATTAAGATTAGAACATAATCTCCATGGAAGGAGCTGTTGGGTGAACTGGAGAAAGGGAACCTGGCAAATAGGAGGCTAAGACCATGTTTTTATATGATTAATTTTTTAATAAAAAAACTGTGGCTTCCATATGCCGTGAAAGCGACAAATTACCCTTCAGGACCTTGAATGTTTACAAGATGACCAAAGTGGAGTAAGCGAGGGAACAGGACAAGAATTGGATGCAAAATTACCAAATGAACAGACAGATCAAAATAATCTCTCTCTTTTTGTTCTCTTCACCCTGTGTTTTGGTAGCATTGCTTGTTTGCCTTGTTTTGTTTCAAGGCTACTCTTATCACAGCTGTCCAGCTTTTCCGTATGGCTTTATAATGTTTTTCCCCTGACCTTTATTTAAAACAAAATAATTCTAAAGGATTAAATAAAACATTTGATGTGAGCTTATTTGGGCTTGTTGACCTAAAGACGTGTCCTGAGATAAAAGCCCATTATTGCATATCACATTTTGATTTCCTTCCATCAGAAGTAAATTAACAGTAAAGGGGGGAAACTGGGATAATTAGGGTCTCTCATTTTATCTTGTCTTATAGTTGGGATAAGTGGTTACACTCGGGCATTGGCTGATCAAATGGTTGATTCTGAATTGAATTAGGAAACTAGTCATACGGCTTGTGAACCAATAACACAATTTGTATGCATGTAAGTAGTGAAAGGGAGAACTTATTATTATTAGTGACAGAACATGATGTTGAGATGGCTTTCAGAAGAAAAAGGAAGTATTTGGGATAGTAATGACTTCTAGTGTTCTTTGGGATGGAAGAAAATATTGGAATATTCTTTCACACATTGGAGGGGATTTCTGCATGAGTTTGTGCCAAAACTTGCCTAAATATTGTGCTGATTTTTTTTAAATTAGGAAGTTGGGGGTGTTTGGGGACTGATAATAGTTTCAGGGGCACCGATACACAATATGGCTTTTTAAGTTCAATAGTAAAAAAAGTTCAATGCTCCTAATGAGAAACAAAAATATGTGTAAGGGACAATTTGGATTCCAGCTAAGTTGGCAGTGTGATTTAAAAGTCTGGTTGTGGCCTGTGTATTGTTTGAGGAGGGGGAACAAATGTGTATCCATATATATGTATTTATGGGCAGTCTCCAAGTTATGAATAATATTGGTTCTTAAGTTGAATTTGTATGTAAGTGGAAACAGGTACATTTTTTAACTCCAACCAAAAAAATATATATATATTTTTTTTAGCTTTGAATAGCATAGAGAAGGATTGACATCCCTGTGGTGTTTCTTTTGTGGTCTGTGCCCCTGTTCAGAAGATTTCGCCTCACTTTCTATCCCTGTGATAATTGGATTTTGAAAAATTTAGATTGTTATGGAAACACGAATTGGTGATAATGCTTCAGTGGAGTCCCCTTTTCCCCATGATAATAATTCTTTCAGGAGTGAATTTCCCTTCCTAGGGGTAGTTTTTCTCACTTTCTGTTGTTTCACCCCATTCTTAAGTATGGATAATTGGTAACTTGAGGATTACCTGTATATATATGTGTGCTTTCAAATTGCCTGTTGACTTATGGTGACCTTATAAACTTAATAATAATAATAATAATATACATTATTTATATTCTGCTCTATCTCCTTGAGAGGACTCAGACCGGATTACAGATACATGTATGGCAAACATTCAATGCCATTATACAATTGACAGAGACAGACAGTACATAAACAGAGGCAAGGCTCTTTCTTTCATCTCTGGCATCTGGAGGCTGTGCTTGACTCGGGCATGGGGAGATTCTGTTGTTTCTACGACGAGAAGCCTGTCGTCCATGGACGCCTATCTGATCGAAAATTGCCAGCACGTTTTTCAGAGATGCCTTTTGCTTCCCCGCCAAAGTGGTACCTATTTATCTACTCACATTGCTGTTTTCGAACTGCTAGGTAGGCAGAAGCTGGGCTGACAGCAGGAGCTCACCTTGAACTGTGGCTTGAACTGCCAACTTTCCAGTTGGTAAGATCTTCTGTAGCTGGCGGTTTACCCTGTTGTGCTAGCCACGGCCTTTCATAAAATACTTCATAAGGTTTTCATATGCAAGGACTACTCAGATGATTCTTCCAGTTCCTTCCTCTGAAGTACATACAGCCTATCATCTCTGCTCTTCATTAGCAATTTCACATTTATGCACTAACCAGGCTTGACCCTGCTTAGCTTCCAAGATCAGATGGGATATGGTGTTCTTAGAGTATTAAGGCATTTAGGAAGGGATGAGACAGAATCTTAAAACAGATCATACAAATGAGCTAGAAGCTCAAGTTTGCTCTCTCTGTGCTTTTTTTTTTAAAGCACAGTGCATATTGTTATGTGACTACATTGTGTATGTATCCCTTTAAACATGAAAGCCTTTATTAAAAAAAAAACTTCTGAAAGGGTTTGGGGTGGCAGCTGGGTCATCTTGCTGGCACCAGAGATGGATTGGACGGGGGCTGGGGAAGAGTCAGAAGCAGGAGAATGATAATCATTCTCCGATATGGCGAAGGGGCAGAATTATTTTAATCCTTTCGGGAGGGGGAAACCCAACAAAACAAGCAAACCTGGATAAAAATACCATAAGTAGAGATTATCTATTTCCAGAGCCATGTCCTGGGCTATACATTAAATAAAAATCCACCCTCCCTTGCTTGCTAGCATATTAAAATAAAAGGTCAGAAAGATTGAGATAAGCTGGCGAAGCATGGCAATTCAGAACGACGGCTTCTCTGAACTTCTATTTTGTTTAGAAACTGTTAGAAAGGAGAGAAACATCCCAATAAACATAGGATTAGGGAATCAGCGGGGTTCCTTTGGAATCTGTTCTGTTACTGACCTCCACCTCTCTGATTTAGCCTGTCTCTGTTTGAAATGTAATGCTTTCTCTTTCCAGTCTGCTTCAGCTAGGCTATTGTGAAAAATGCCTGCTTATTTCATTTAAATATGAATGCAATTATAGAATCACTAGCTGTGCCCGGCCACGCGTTGCTGTGGCGAAGTATGGTGGAAGGGCCTTGAGTCTACACTGCCATATAATCCAGTGCAAATTAGATAATCTGTGGAAGAGGCCTAAGTGAGGCCTAAATCTGCCTGTCCCCTAACTGAACCCTGGCTGTCCCTTGGCTGAGTTGGTTGCTAGGAGACCAAGTAGGCAGATATTAGCCTTCTAAACTGGCAGCAATTGGATAAAAACAATTATTGCTCTCCCTATAATTAGGACTTTATTTTTCTTTTCTTTTTGTTGTATCAACCTAGAGGTGTGGATGATGGGTTGTGTTGTCAAATTTCGAGGCTGGGGGGCCTGTAGTTTTGTTGTTTTGTGGGTTGCCGTGATGCCATCACTCATTTATATATATAGATAGATCCGTAGAGTTGGAATAGATCCCAAGATACATCCAGTACAGCATTTTAACTCCTAAACAGGAGGGACTTTAACTTAGAAAATGCACCAACTTCAGGAATGACTCTCCGATCATTTGTATGAGATCAATTCCTTAGGCTGTTGCTCCATCTAATACAGTCCTTGCTCATTTACAGTTAAGGCATTTCTGCCACAAGTTTATCTTACTCCCTTTAAAAGAAAAATCCAAAAAGGTGGTTAAATTTTTTTTCCATGATGGCTTGGCCTGCTCTTGAATAGTTCTTGTCTATCAGAAGTTCTTCCTAAAATTTAGTCAGAATCTCTTGCCTTGTAATTTGAATCCTTTGTTTGAGATTTTAACCTTCAGAGCAACTGAAACAAGTTCACTCTATCTCCTACGTGACAGCTTCTCAGATACTGGAAGATGGATAGCCGATCAGCTTTGAATCTTCTGTTCTTTAGGCTAAATAGATCCAATTCCCTCTTCTGTTCCCCACAGGGCTTGTAAATTCAGAATAATAAATACGGCTTGAGGTCTGCAGGCATTGACAAATGATCCTGGCTGTAACTGGACATTCTTTCTATGCTCCCTTGAATCAAAAGCACAAAGGGGCAATAAAACTGCCTCACCCCAAGATTGCATCCCTGATGCGTTTTCATATTAACCGTAGAACAAGAGTTTTGATTACAATTGGGTTAAAATGATCTACAACACAGCCCCAGAATCTGGTTGGATGTGTTCAAAGACTCCTTGTGCATACCAGAAACTGTGGATAATAAAACACCCTATATTTTGACTATGCTTGCACTGGAAACATACCATAGAGTTGTGTTGCAGAACCTAAAGCGGTCCCAAAAAACTCTTTTTTTTTGAGAGGGGAGATTATTTGAAGTGTAAGTGAAACCGTGGATATCAAATCTGCAGATGAAGGAGGGTTTTTTGTATTTTTTAGTGCTGCAGATGATGTGATCCACAAGTGTGACTATTTCAGAGAGTCATAAAATTCCACCTTAAAATAGAAGCTGTTTTTGAATATTTTCCCTTATTCTCCAAATCCCATCTGCCTTCCACTAACCTCATCAGGCCAAAAGCAGGTAAAGAGGCTGCATGAATGGGCCACAGAAGCATGAGGAAGATGCAGTCTATCTATTCCTCTTTCCCTTCTATGGCTTGAACCCAACAAAAGTAGACCCACTGAGTCAATGGGACTTGTCCTTATACTGATTCACATAGTTGTGACTAAGCAGTAGCATTCAGACTTTGTTTTGGAACCATAGAAACATAGAGTTGGAAGACACCAAAGTAGCCGTCCAGTCTAGTCCCCTGCCATGCAGGAATCGAATCACTCCCAACAGATGATCATCCAACCTGTGTTTAAAACCCTTCAGAGAAAGAGACTCCACCATACCCCAAGAAAGCACATTCTGCTATCAAATGGCCTTTATTGTCAGGAAATTCTTACTCATGTTCGGTGTGATCTCTTTTTCTGTGCCATACTCTCAGGAGCAGCAGAAAACAATCTTGCTCCGCCTTCAATATGGCAGCCTTTCAAATATTTAGACATGATTATCATGCCCCCTCTTAGCCTTCTCTTCTCCAGCTAAACATATCCAGCTCCTTAAGCTGCTCTTCATAGGGATGCATGGTTGACCTTTGACCATTTTGGTTACCCTCTTCTGGACATGTTTGATTTTGTCAATATCTTCTTAAAATATGGTTCCAGAACAAGACAAAATATTATTTCAAGTGAGGACTGATTAGTAGAGTGTTACTATAACCGGGCTGTGGCGCAGCTGGCTAGTAACCAGCTGCAATAAATCACTACTGACCGAGAGGTCATGAGTTCGAAGCCCGGGTCGGGTTAAGCCCCCGACCATTAAATAGCCCGGCTTGCTGTTGACCTATGCAGCCCCGAAAGACAGTTGCATCTGTCAATTAGGGAAATTTAGGTACGCTTTATGCGGGAGGCTAATTTAACTAATTTACAACATCATAAAACTGCCAGCAAAACACGAGGAAAGGAATGAGGAAGTACAGCCACTAGTGGACAGTGAAGCAACAGCTCCCCCTGTGGCCGGAATCGTGAAGCTGGAAAAAAAATGTTAAATGCCTCTGTGCCTGTCTATATATGTTGTTTGTCTGTTGGCATTGAATGTTTGCCATATATGTGTTCATTGTAATCTGCCCTGAGTCCCCTTCGGGGTGAGAAGGGCGGAATATAAATACTGTAAATAAATATATAACATCTCCTGTTCTAAATGCTGCACATCTTTTCATGCAGCCTATTGGGGGCACAGCCATATAACCCAGAATATCAAGGCAGAATAACCCACAATATCTGCTTTGAACTGGAATATCTGACTCCACGCTGCCATATATCCCAGTTCAAAGCAGTTAATGTGGGGTTTTATTCAGCTATATGGAAGGACCCTGGCTTACTTTAACTCTCAAATCACTGCACTTTTATACAAAACGCCATTCCTTTCCCTTAGTGCCAAAATAGCTTAAGTCACAGCTATCTCAAGTAATGCCCTCTGTTGTACTTTTGCTTTAGAACCTTCTTATGAAGCTCTGCTCTACATTTCATCTTCAGAGCAGCCCTGTATCAAATCTTCTTCTGTGTTTGTTATGTTGTCTGAGCTATTCAGACTATATTATTAAGTGATGTTTTACGTATTTGCTTTTGTCATTGTTTACAAAAGTGACTTTCAAAACAAACAAAAGCATCTGCCAACCTTAGGGCATCCACCAGCTGTAGTAATGCTGGGTGTGGGCAGATTAAATCATTATAAAGGTTTCAGAAGACAGCAGAAGACCGTTATTGGGATATGTTGGAAGGGGAGACATATGGCCACCCAAGGGGACTGAAAGCTGTCCAAGAGGCCTCACATAAAGTTATTTTACAGAAGCTCTTATTCTACTGACTCAGGAATAGCAGGGTAGGAAGCTGGCTTAAATATTCAGGCTGATGCCCTGTAGGGCTTAACACTGGCTCTTCAGCTGTTACCAGATAGCCAGATACATTTAAACACTTGTAATGCCAAGATGTCATATTTAGCTGCTTGTGGGCAATAGATATCCCAAGTATCTTGAGATGCTCACTCCTATTTTCTGGATTCTTACCTGGATTGTATTGATGGTTATGGAGTCAATGCTGTTCAGCTGATGCAACAATTGTGTTGTTCTTTGCTTTCAGGTCCTTTCCAACTTAGGATGACCCAGAGGTGACCATATCACAGGGGTTTTTTTTGGTTAAGATTTGTTTAAAGGGTGTTTTGTCTTTGCTTCCTCTGAGACGGAATTATTATTAATGTGTTTATGTTTATTTATACCCACTATTTCTCTTCACAAAGTGGCTGACATTAAAAGCATTTCAATACAATTTTAAATGAAAAAAAGTCGAGGGTCAGTCACCGAGAAGGAAGGCCCACTCTCTCGTTCCCAACTACTGAGCTTGAGATGGGGGTGGGACTGAGAGAAGGGCTTCTCCTGAAGATCTCAGGGCCTGGGAAAGCTTGAATGTGACTTATCCAAGGCCACTCAGTAGGTTTCCAATACATAGTCAATCTGGAATTCAAACTTCCAGTCCCAACTTGGTGTTCAAACCATTCCACTACACAAGTTCTCTATGGTATAACTAGGGGTGTATCTACACTATAGAATTCGTTTGGAGAAGCACCAGTGCCCTTTGGCAGAGAAAGCCAAAGACATTGTAAAACTACAACTCTCAGGATTCCACAGAATTGCACCATGACGGTTAAAATGGTGTCAGGCTGCATCAATTCTACAGTTTGCATGCACCCAAGGCAATCTAATTTTACTAGGTAAATTTCATTCTGAATTGGGCTTATACAGCAAAGACAAAATAGCAATTTATAGTTTCTAAGTTAGTGGAGCTAGACAAGCTGCAGAGCCCCCAGTGGCACAGCGTGTTAAAGAGCTGAGCTGCTGAACTTGCGGGCCAAAAAATCACAGGTTCAAATCCAGGGAGCAGAGTGAGCGCCCACTGTTAGCCCCAGCTTCTGCCAACCTAGCAGTTCAAAAACATGCAAATGTGAGTAGATTAATAGGTAACGGTGCTCCATGCAGTCATGCTGGCCACATGACCTTGGAGGTGTCTACAGACAATGTCGACTCTTCTGCTTAGAAATGGAGATGAGCATCAACTCCCAGAGTCAGACATGACTGGACTTCATGTCAGAGGAAAACCTTTACCTTTACCTTAGCCAAGCTGCTGTAGCTGTTTGTGATAAAGCTCAGCACTGGATAGCTTCTTTACAGTCCAGACTAAAACCCAGAGTAGAGGTACTCTCCAACAGACATGGAAACCACTAGCAGTACTTCTGGGATACTTCAGTGTCTACCTGAGGTGATACATGGCTTCCAAGAGACAAGATGTGCTAACACCAGATACATTTCACTTGCTGACACATTTCACATCCTGACAGCATCAATTCGACATCTGGCTGGTGCTACCTCCTGACAGTGGCTTTTCAGAATATTTTTCATTGCCACAAGATCTTTTTAAAATGGAAGATACCAGGAGCTCAACTCGGAGCTTGTGGGTAAAGGATGTGTCCTTGGACTGAGGTTGATTGTGTACCTGTAACACAATGTGTTTTTAAAACAGGAGTGAAGGCGAAGGAGAAATCCCACTGAATAAATGAGTTGGGAACCAGAACTCATTAAAAGTGCAATGCATCTCTTCATGAGCGAAATTGAAAAGAGCAACTTGGTGGCTAGAGAAAATGTGAAGTTTTATTACCTCCATGCAGAGGAGGGAGCAGGAGAGAGGTTTTCTATACAATCGGGGAACAATTCTCAAAGTAGCTAATACCAGGTTGTAGATACACAACAAAGAGGCTATTTGAAATAGCCTGTTGGAAAAAAAAAGATTTTTGCCCATATTCCTAAAACCTATGAGGGCATTATTCAATCTGAATACCTACTTTACTGCCAATGATTATTGCTTTTTCTCCTTTTTCTAGGAAATATTCCTTCCGGCAATTTATATAGCAAGGAAACAGTCATCTCAATGAGTGCATCCTTCCCCCATAGAAAGGAGTAGGCGGTTTGGCTTTTAAATCCTTTATTGATGCACATTGAGAAAGATAATAGACCGGCTCAATTCAGAACATGAAATGAAAGGGGGCAAGAGGGACAAATGGCTGTGAGGAATGTTATTGCCCTAATTTTGTTATCATCAGAAAGTCAACTGAGAGCTATATGGCAACAATAGCTGGATGATATGAAATGAGACATTGTGCAAAGCTGGTTTCTCTGCCACTCAGTGTAGATGAGATAGCTTCAGGGTAGCTTTTCTAGGAGAAGGTACAGTCAGCCCTTCAAATATGTGAATTTGATGTTTGCAGATTTGATTATTCATGGATTTGATTAAAATATTATGTCTAGGAATCTCTAGGTCATCCAGTGTGACACTATGGAAAACATCTTCTGGATGTTGACTGTAGAATCACACTGGAGGACCTAGAAATTGTTAGAAATAACACTTCTCTAGGAATCCTGTTATTCCAGTTTGATTCTAAGTTCAGTATTCAGGAGGAGATGTGCTGGAGTTACCTAAAATTTACTAGAGAGATTTTCTTTCAGGTAAAAAAATAGGTTGTTTTATTTGTGGTTTCTTACTTTTGTGGGGGCCCCTGGTGGCACAGTGTGTTAAAGCACTGAGCTGCAGAACTTGCGGACCAAAAGGTCCCAGGTTCAAATCCCGGGAGCGGAATGAGCACCCACTGTTAGCCCCAGCTCCTGCCAACCTAGAAGTTCAAAAACATGTAAATGTGAGTAGATCAATAGGTACCGCTCTGGTGGGAAGGTAACGGCACTCCATGCAGTCATGCCAGCCACATGACCTTGGAGATGTCTATGGACAACGCCGGCTCTTCGGCTTAGAAATGGAGATGAGCACCAACCCCTAGAGTCGGTCACGACTGGACTTAACGTCAGGGGAAACCTTTACCCTTTACTTTTTACTTTTGTGGAAACCTTGTGTCCCTCACCCCAGTGAAAGTGGAGCACTGACTGTATGCTGATGTGACTGAGACCATTATCTGAGAAAGAAGAGTTTATTTTTCTCTGCTTCATGCTGTGGAGGCCATGGTTTACATCTATAGCCCCAATGTCAGTTGAATCAATTCAAGGTTGAACTGTAAAGGAACTAGTACAGTGGTTCTCAACCTGGGGTCCCCAGATTTTTTTGGCCTACAACTCCCAGAAATCCCAGCCAGTTTACCAGCTGTTAGGATTTCTGAGAGTTGAAGGCCAAAAACGTTTAGGGATCCAGATTGAGAACCACTGAACTAACCAAAGTACCTTCAAGACATTTCAGACTTACGGCAACCCAAAGGCAACTCTATCAAAACATTTTTTCCAAGATTTGCTCAGAAAGGCTTTACTTTCCTTCCTCATAGAGAATGGATTGCAGACCTTTGACCATTTTGGCCATCTCTTGCCATCTTTTGGCTTGCCAATCTCTTTCTTGAACTATGGTGCTGTCATACATAGTATGGATTAGGGGTTGGCCGTGGAACGAGCCCATCAAGGAATAGTGACTCCGTCAGCCACACAGAAAGGCAGTAACTTCTCAACCTGCTAGCCAAACTCAAGAGGATTTGATGGAGCAGGCGGAAGAAGGATTAATAGTATAGTAGAGTCTCACTTATCCAACATAAGCATAAATGTTGAATAATAAGGAGGGATTAAGGAAAAGCCTATCAAATTACATTATGATCTTACAAATTAAGCACCAAAAACATCATGTTTTACAATAAATCGACAGAAAAAAACAGTCCAAAATATGGAAACGTTATGTAGTAATTACTGTATTTATAAATTTAGCACCAAAACATCGCAATATATTGAAAACATTGACTACAACTACATTGGCTACTAACAAATTGACTACAAATAAAGATAGAATTGCATAAAATGAACTTACAGTAGCAACATTGTCAGAAATTAAATCCATAAAAGGTTTAATAGTTGCTGTCTAGAGAAACAGCTGTGGATCGGGGTGGGAGGCAACCTGCGTTGGATAATCCAGAATGTTGGATAAGCGGATGTTAGCTAAGTACTTTTGTACCTTTGTTTCTGGAGTAAAGAAGTGAGAAAGCACAGCTGAGACAATCTAGTACAGTGGTCCTCAACCTGTGGGCCCCCAGGTGTTTTGGCCTACAACTCCCAGAAATCCCAGCCAGTTTACCAGCTGTTAGGATTTCTGGGAGTTGAAAGCCAAAACATCTGGGGACTCACAGGTTGAGAACCACTGATCTAGTAGATTAGCAGAGAAATTGGCTAGGAAACAGCTGTAGAAACCAGATCTAAGGTGTAGCAACCTGCTGTTTGAGTGCTTCTGGCAACGTGTTAGATTCAGGCTGGAGGCTCAATAATCCTGAGAGCGGTGGGCTCTGTTTGGAGATGGGATGTCTCATTTGCTGTTGAAGTGGCTGCTAATGAGTAAGAACTGGTCGACCTTGAAATGGGCTATTAAAGAGTATTTGGAGACTACTTGGCAAGATATTTGACAGATGCCCAGAACTAGACATAGGATTCTAGGAGATGACCAAAATTGAACAGAATGAGACTATTACTTCCTTTGTTCTAGATCAATAGTGTCCAACCTTTGGTTTTCCAGGTGTTTGGGAGTCTCAACTCCCAGAAGTCCTGGCCAGCTTGCCCAATTCTCAGGAATTCTGGGAGCTGAAGTCCAAAACACACTACTAATCTAGATACCAAGCTTCTATTGTTTCAGCTAAAATCACATTGGCTTTTTAAGCTGCCCCATGATAACCACTAATTATGTTTTTAGGGTGGGAGTTTCCGTTCTGGCAACTGGCAAGTTTCTGTTTGTTTCCTGCAGTTGGGAAAGGCTTTAATAGGGAGTTTTCTGTCTGAGCTCTGCAGGTGAGATCTTCCCCCTCCTGCTGGCTCCCCATCTCTGAATAAATCCATTGCATTTCCCCTGGCAGTGCTGACTCATTACTTTGTCATAAAGAACAGTCTGTGCGGCTGCTGGAGCCTGAGCAACTCTCAGAGGGGCATTTTCGACGTCTTATCAAACACAGGATTTGTATAGACACGATTTAAAGCAGGACAAGGGAGAACAAGAACCCCAGTGGAGAGGAAGAAAAGGGAAGGATGAATGCTCAGACGTCAACAGACATTTATCATTATTATTATCACTCAGACATCACTGATAGAGGTACGGCATAGGCACATGGGATAGGGAAAAGGGGGCTAAATGGGTAGAAAAATAAAGCCCTGGTCAACAATTAGCATTAGTACTGAAAGAAAGGCGTAAAGCATACTGCGATAAAATATCTCCATGTCTATGACGTAAAACAGCCTGGCAATAAGAAATTGGTTCTATCATAGCCTTTCTGCCCTCAGACTGGGCAACTAGAAGGTACACAGAAGGAAGCAAGTGAGATTGGAGGTATGATAATGTTGCTGACTTTTCTTAATGTATGTGACATGAATTTAGGATACCCAAACATAAAAGTAATTATGATACAAAACATGCATAAAATTATATTTAAATGCTTGCCATGGGAGCCATATAATTAGGGAAATTTAGGGACGCTTTATGCGGGAGGCTAATTTACAACACCATAAAACTGCCAGCAAAACACGAGGAAAGGAATGAGGAAGTACAGCCACTTCTGGACGGTGAAGCAACAGCTCCCCCTGTGGCCGGAATCGTGAAGCTGGAAAAATGTTAAAAATGCCTCTGAGTCTGTCTAATGTATGTTGTTTGTCTGTTGGCATTGAATGTTTGCCATATATGTGTTCATTGTAATCCGCCCTGAGTCCCCTTTGGGGTGAGAAGGGTGGAATATAAATACTGTAAATAAATAAATATGGAGTGTGATATAATGGTTTGAGCATTTGATTATGAATCTGGAGACCGAGGTATAAATCACCACTGAGCATTGAAATCCACTGGATAATCTAGATGACGCCACACTCTCTCAGCTTCAAAAGACAAACGTCTTATGCACAATGTTGCCAAGCAAGCCTAGGGTTGCCGCAGGTCATAAATGACCTGAAGGAACACAACAGCAAAAACAGCAGCAACAACAACAATGGCAACATTATGTGCTTTGATGGCATGAATAATATATGATATTTACTTTCTGTTTCATTTTTAAAAGACATTTCTGCAGATTCTTTGAGGGATTATGACAAGAAATCTTCATGTTTCATGCCATCCTCCTTTAAACAAATCATAGGGTTTGGAGGGTGAGTGAACAGTATACATGTTGCTGGGATGGGTCAGAGTGGAAGGCAGCTGACGTATGGCAAAATCTAACTGTACAGGTTTCTAGGTATCATGCTTTAAGGAAAGTGTATTGCATCTTTTCATAAGTGATAGTCTACAATGTTCTCCATCCCCAGCAAGCAGCCAGATTGTAGGATTTGTAAGCATCTTGAAACAGCCAAGTTGTAGTGTAGTAGGCAATGTCCAGGTTGAGAGATTAAAAGTCTATTTTCAAGCTACAGTTCAGAGGATGAACTAGTATGGCTCTGATAGTTTTCCAGCACTGTCATGCTCAGCTTGTGAATACTGAAAGGCATCCTTCTGTTTACTATTGGACACAGCATACTTAGCTAGGTGGGCCATAGTTCTGACACAGGTTCATAGGGGAATTAACTTAGAACAGTGGTTCTCAATCTGTGGGTCCCCAGATTTTTGGCCTTCAACTCTCAGAAATCCTAACAGCTGGTAAACTGGCTGGTATTTCTGGGAGTTGTGGGCCAAAACACCTGGGGACCCACAGGTTGAGAACCACTGACCTAGAATATTAGCTTTGTCCCATTGCTTTTGTCATGTAAGAAAGCACAATTAAAGCACTCCCAAAAGACTTTTGTTTGAAGACTTTGTCTTGGAGTCAAAGAACAACAAAATGAGGTGATAACGGTGGAAGGGGAGCAGCATTTGGGTCCTAATCCAGAATGGGCTTCTAAATCTTGATTAGAGCTATCTGCTATTTTCTCTTTGAAAGTCATCTTGGGTAGTTTTTGCTCCTGAACAAGCAGGTTGGGGAGGTATTCAGCAGAAAAATGGTGCAGAACGCGCTGTGCGTAATGAAAACTCACAGGGAAGCATTCCTGCAGCTATCTTTTTGCCAAAATAAAAGAGGTCAGTCAAAGTACACTTTTCCAAAAAACATGTTCATCCCTAGGTGCATCTTGGTCTGAGTTGTGAAGAGGCTGGCTCACCTGAGGACACCAACAGAACACAGCCTTTGCTTTGAAGGTGTCCAACCTTCAGAGCACTCTTTATTTCAGGGCTATGTTGGGCCATATTCCTGGCCTTGGTGATCAATTTTCTGCCCCTGGGATTGCTAAAAAATGCTGACAAACAATGGACTGGTAAAATGTCCCTCCACCCACTGAATAAACAAAACAAAAGCATAATTAGTTTTGAAAAACAATGCAGGAAGAACCTGTGACCTATCTCAAAGGGGAATTGCCACTCCTGGCTTCTGGGGGATGGTGGGCAAAAATAGACCTGATGCACTTTTACTCAATCCTACTATTTTAGGATAATACAAGGGATTTCCCTCTTAACTGCTATGTTAAGGAACAGAGGCAGAGAGAGACAACATTATCACATTTTCAATACCTTGGACAGTAGTCCCTTATTCTTATAATATTGATCCTTCCCATTTGTGGAGTCCACATTCACAGATTTGTTTATTCACAGATTTGATTAATATGTCTCTTTAGGAATTCCTTGGTCCTCCAGCACAACTCCATGTTCAACTTCCCACAAAAGTCAATGACAGAGATGTGCTGGAGGTGAGATTCATAGAGATAACATCTCTCAAGATATTGGAAGTTGACCAAAGAGTGAATTTTATTGAAGTTGACCTCAGAGTTACATTAGAAAACTTAAGAGATCCTTAGAGAGGTGCTCTCTCGGGTAAAATAAATGGTTTTATCCACATGTTGTCCACTTTCACAATGGTCCAGCAACCCTAAACCCAGCAAATGGAAAACATCCCTCTAAGTTTGGGTAGGTAACATAGGGAAACCCTGGCACAATAGCAATATCATACATTGACATCTTCAGCTTCTTAAAATTTTTTCTTCCAGTGCAGTGAGTCAGACAGACCTCACTTTCACGCCCTCTTCAAGGCTCTGCTTTCAGTCAAAAAGATGATATTTTTCCCTGCAGTGCCAGTTCTTTTAAAATCATTCTCCTGGTATTTCAGCTGCATGAATTATTACGTAGCAATAACTTGATAGTTTATGTTGGTAGTTTATTTTCTCCCTTGGGTAGTCTGGACTTTACTAATAAGCATATCCTTTCATATGAATTGCAATGATATAAACAATCTCTTTTCATTCCAATATTTCTCAATTTGAAATATCTTTTGAAATCTTCTTTATTTTGACCCAACTTAAAGTCTTGGCATATATCTACACCAGACCTGCACAAGCTGTGGCCCTCCAATGTTTGGGGCTCCAACTCCCAGAAGCCCTTGCCAGCTTGGCCAATGGGCAAGAATTCTTGGAGCGAATGTCCAAAACAACTGGAGAGACACAATTTGTACAGTTCTGGTGTATACTGTCCAATTAATGCAGTTTGACACCACTTTAACCAGCATGGCTCAGTGGTATGGCATCTGGATTTGTAATTTGGTAAAGCACTCTTTGGTAGAGAAGACTAAAGACCTTCCATGGTTCCATAATATTGAGCTATAGCAGTTAAACTGGTGTCACACTGCACTAATTCTACAGTGTGGATATGCCAATGGTTTTATTGTTTAACTCTATGAGTGGCCTGAGTATGTTAGGGAGCATTTCCCTTCACAGAAGGTAAAAGTATGATATATCCATTGGTCAGGGTTGTTGTATGTTTTCTGGGCTGTATGGCCATGTTCCAGAAGTATTCTCTCCTGATGTTTCGCCCACATCTATGGCAGGCATCCTCAGAGGTTGTGAGGTATGGAGAAACCTCTGAGGATGCCTGCCATAGATGTGAGCGAAACGTCAGGAGAGAATACTTCTGGAACATGGCCATACAGCCCGGAAAACATACAATAATCCTGTGATCCCGGCCATGAAAGCCTTCGACAACACATTATCCACTGGTCTCTAGATGTTTGAGGAATAGGTCCTTTTTGTGGCTTTTTTCATGTCAGGAGCGACTTGAGAAACTGCAAGTTGCTTCTGGTGTGAGAGAATTGACCATCTGCAAGGAAGCTGCCCAGAGGATGCCCAGATGTTTGTTGTTTTACCATCCTTGTGGGAGGCTTCTCTCATGTCCCCGCATGGAGCTAGAGCTGATAGAGGGAGCTCATCCACACTCTCCCCAGGTCGGATTTGAACCAGCAACCTTCAGGTCAGCAACCCAACCTTCAAGTCAGCAGTCCTGCCAGCACCCATTGCGCCACTGGGGCTCATTTTATTTGTGGCGCTACGCCTGAATTGTGGAATTCCTTGGACTTTGAGGCCAAGCTGGGTTCCCTTCTTTGTGTCATTCTTTGTGTTTTAAGAGAGCAAAGGAGTTGTTTATTAGTTGCCTCCTCTGCTTCATTTTAGCAATTCCAAATCATTGATTATATGCATTATAGTGCTGCTGCTTTCCCTATCCCTGTACTCCCCAAATGGGGTTCAGATTATACACCATTAAGCATAATAATTTTTACTCCTTACATGAAAGATTCACAGTAGGTCCTATATAGAATTTCTGGTCACTCAGAAACAAGGGCAAGAAGTGGAGCCCATCTCTATTTTTTCTGTCTGTTTCCAGCAACATGTCTCTCTCCCTCTCTCTCTGCTTCTTTAAACTTTTGAAGGGCAGATGTGGGCATTAAAGCTTCAAAATGCACTGCTAACTTCAGGGTGGGATAGGGAACAGAAAAAAGCCCTTGAACATTGTCAGAACAAATTAACAGTTTGACAGATAACCCTGGTACTCAGAGGAATATTAATGCCAGGTGTTGCCTGAGGTCAGGAGGGAGAGTCATTGCAAGGCTTGGGGAGGATGCTAATTTGTTTGGCACCTAACAGTCATTTAGCAATGAGGTGACTGTTGTGGGGTGACTTGCTGATTGGTGTAATACTAATTATAATGTCACATCCCCTCCTTGTCAACAAATCATCTTCTAACTATCGGATGAACTTCCTCTTTGGGGTACATGTGGAGTCAAAGGGCTGTACATAATCTAATTTGTGCCCCCTTCTCAATTCAGCATTTAGAAAAGACTTGGTTCTGGATATTTTCCCCGCCTTCTAACCAACAATTACCATTGCTTTTCTGTAGGATGTAGAAGAAACTGATTTTTCTCATTCCTCAGGGAGATCTCATACTAGAAGCAAGGCAATTTTATGGCACTTGATTCTGGGACTATTCTCTGGGGATGTATCCCCCAACTGTTAGGAAACGCTACCCAATTTGGCTTTCATTGACTTTTTTCAAGCCGAGGTATTTGTAAAACTTTCAGCAAAACATTAGAGTTCTCTCACTGAGACTGCTTAGTACCTGTCACCAGCAAGTCTGAGGATTTGATATGATGGAACTATTGCAGTTGCAGTAGAATCATACTAATCTATACACATAATAAAAGTGAAAATGTGTATGTGTGTATGTGATGGAGGTGTCTGCTTACACAGACAACCTCCGGCCTCCACAAACAGCTTTAATCCACTGACATTGCAGGTTACAGTGAGCACATCCCAGTGTTACTTTCTCTCTCCATGGGTGTTGTTAGGGATTCCTCTTCTTCAGAAGAGGAAGGAGAGTAGGTAAGTGTTCATGAATCAGAGGGGCAGTTGGAATCTGAGGAGGAGATTTTGCAAGTATCCACTTTTCAGGAGAGATTAAAGGAAACAGAGCAGAGACGTCATTCAGCTAGAATAGCTGCCAGAAATGCAGATTAATAATTAGGAACTGCCCTAGCAGCTGTGAGGGGACTCAGGACTATAAAGCAGAAGCAGGTGCAGCCAGCTCTTGCTGGTAACAAACTGACACTTTGCTCCCCTTGTGCCTGCTTCAAGTCTGCATCTGGGAAACTGCTCCTAAGGATTTATTGATGTCACTTTGTCTGAAGTAAGACTGCTATTTGATTTGGGAATTTATCAGAGACTAAGAACTGTGCTTGCCCTAAGACTCCCTTGCTTCATTTTGCATTATTCCACTGAGTGTACTGTACTTTATGTTTTGATGAAGTAAAGAAGTTTTCATTTACTTACGGTGTTTTAAGGCTGTTCTTGAAAGAGAAAACAGGACAGGCGTGGAATTAGCTTGATTCCACCCACTGCCTATCCCTTAATCCTTTGCTATTCTTTTCTATGGCACACAGCAACTGAACACACTAGAGAAAGAGGTTTGGGGAGAATTTACCATGATTTATAGGAGTTGTAGGGACTGGAATGTATAGTTCACCTGCAATCTAAGAGCACTCTGAACCCCACCAATAATGGCCCTGGAACTAACTTGACACAGAGACCCAACATGCCCAAGTGAGCACACAGGTGGAGTTTGGGGGTGATTGGCTTTTGCATATGGGAGTTGTAGTCAACCCATATCAAGAGAGCACTGAATGCAGTCAACAGCGGATCTGGACCAAACTTGGCACACAGACCCAACATGGCCAACTGTCAATACTGGCAGAGTTTGGGGAAGACTGACCCAAGATTGTTGGGAACTGTAGATCACCCATGTCCTTATGCATTTTCTGATGAGATCAATTATAAAAAGCAAAAGCAAAGACTGAGTTTTTCTAAGAAATAGCATAACATATGACCAAACTGATATTAACTAACATCCAAAAGGAAACAATGCTGTTTTCAAATAACCCAGGCAATGCCGGGTACCAAAGCTAGTGTGAAAATAAAAGAGGACAGTTTAGGCACAATTTTTCCAAAAAACAAGTTTATCAAAAGTGTAACCTGGCTTGGAAGTTGTTAGAATATTGGCTCAACACATGACACTAACCTGACTAACCTGGTATCTCAGACATATTGAATTCCTCATTTTAGGGCAATCATAGGCAAGATTGGTGCATCTGCTTTGAAACCCTCCAAGAACCACATGAACAGGCAAAAATGCCCCCCCCCCCCGTAAGAAAACCCCAGACCAACCCAAAAGTCAGTAGGACTCAGTGTTTTGGTTTGAGAAACAACACAGGGGAAACTTGTGACCAATTTGAAATGGGAAATGCTACTTCTGTGTAGCTGGCTATCTGCCCATTGCTTAGCTTGGTGGTGACAATGGATAACTCCAAAGGTAATTGTTTCTTTGTTTAATATGGATGCTACCTTTCTCCCAATATATGACCCAAGGAAGCTTACAGCAAAGGAACTAGAAGTCTGTTGGTTTCATTTGTGGGCATAACTCTCCTCCCAAAATTGTTGATTGCTTTGTTTTGGGTGAAAAAGCCATATTAAACGGCAGTCCTTAGAATATGGGGGTCATAACTTAAATTGACTGTCAGTCTTGTATGTAAGGTAAGAAGCAGTTACTTCATGTACTTCAATCATGTGAAGTGACTGAAGCAACATATTAATCACAGGTAACATATATGGTGTCTCAATATCCCCCCTAGCAACAATTTACAGTAATGAATTGATAATGTTATTGATTTTACTAGTTAACACATTGTGGGGAGAAAGAGCATTTCTATGCCCTGTCAGATTCTGATCTTATCTTGGGAAAGAGTAAACGGATGGGATACAGATTCCTGTTTGCTTCATATATTCTTCTATATGTCACCTTCATTTTCTTCTAGAACATTATTGAAGTTTTCCAGATCTAGCAGCCTGTTAAGAAGAAAATATTACCTTTTCCCAATCTTTTGGACACTATCTGGGCCTGTCAGAATCTTTTTCAGAGACTGATGGCAATACCAGAAAATATTCCAGCCTTGCATCTGATGCTTTGGGACTCCTGCATAGTCAGCCTCCGGAACAAATCTTCAGTTTTCCCAATGTATGGGCCAACTCTAATACTGAGTCCAATATAAGATATTAAAACCCTATCTTGATTTAAATGACATGCATATTGACTGAATTAACTGGTTTAAAATTTCCCAGTACACATCTGGTGTAGCTCATGTTTTGGTTCACATATTATATTCTCTCTATTTAGCAAAACAGACATTGCCAAGCCCCTGGGTCTGGGAAGGACTGCCAACTTTACCTCTTTGGACAGGAGTTTGCTGTTTTATTCATCCCTCATTTTCCATTTGTATTTCAAAGAACCTGGATGGTTGAGATCATGTCAATAACAGCCCATCATTCTCTGCTGGATTTTAGTGACTCTTTTACCCTTATGGTTCAATAGATCCTTTGAACTGAGTAGAACTGGTTGATCACCATATATGTTTGGCTAAGTTTCAATGTCATAATATGAATCTTTGGTAAAATTTGGACAGTTAAGACTAACCTTTTGGATGTGCTGGCATAGAGTGGAGTGAGGGCAGAATACTCATATAAACAAGAGAGGAACCTTTGAAGCAGACCAAAATTTTGTCTAGCCTGGCATCCTTCAGGGGCTAACCAGATGCTCTCAGGAAGCACATAAGGCAACAACCCTCTCCTGCCAGTTTATTTTTAAAGCTGATTTTCACTGCACAAGTGTCTTGTCTAACATTGCATCCTAAAAACAAACAAACAAATAAATGCACAAATGTGCTTTGCTCCTTGATTACATCTTGTATCAAGGACAGCTTCTCCATTACTATAAGCAATGATTTATCCATTTGCCTCTGGGATGTTTGTGTGAAAAAATCGCTTGTCCCCAAAACCTCGTTTTGCACAAAAGAAACCATTTTATGTGCCAAAACTCTAGGGAGCCTACCTAGAAATGTCTATATTTCTGTATAGAAATAAACAAGTTGAGTAGCCCTTACCCAAAATGAATGGGAGCAAAAGCATTTTGGATTTTATTTTTCCCATGAATAATAAGAGAGATCTTTGGAGCTGGCACCCAAATTCAAACATGAAATTCATCTATGTTTCATATATACTGTATTTAGCATACCCAGAAGGTAATTTTATATGCAATATTTTAAATAATTGTGTGTGATGAACGGTTTGTGTACATTGAAACATTAGAAAGCAAATCTTAGCAAACCCATGTCACTATCTTTGCCACCCATGTTGACAATTTTGGATTTTGGAGTAATTCAAATTTTGAAATTCTAGAGAAGGGATGTTTATTTATTTATTATTTATTACATGCATTTATACACTGCCCTTCTCCCCGAGGGGACTCAATGTTCAATTTGTATTATTTGATCACAGAAAATGCTGTGTGCTGTTTTCTATGCAGATCAGAAGTATGTAAATTTTGAGCAGGATTAATACCAAAACTGTGAAAAGATTTATCAATCCAGGAGTATTTCTACTTGGTATGCTGATACTCTAACATATTCTTTTCAACCATTACTTTGGATACTTTTGAATATTCCTTCCATCCTTATCTAGCACTGTTTCTTTCTCTTTCCTAGACCTACTACCTGCAATTTTTTCCAACTGAAGCAGAACTGGGATCCAGCTGTTGGCAAGCTGAGTGCTCTCTACTACATAGATAACAGCAATTTCTATTTTTCAACTAATTTTGTAGATGGCATATGAAATGCACAGAGCCCTCAGGCCACAAGTGCCAACTTTTTTGTGTTGCCAGACCAAGATACCATACTACTAAACCTGGACTGAACATAGCTTTTCCAGTAGAACATTGCCTATAGTGGGCCTTTGAAGCATGGAGCTCAAACATTGTCAGAAAGCCAGCTGTACTTATGGTTGTTGAATGCAATATCCATTATGAACTCGATTACTAAATGTCCCTCAGCGTGTGTTTTCATGGCCAAAAGACAAGGAGTAGAAAGGCAGAAATCACCCCACAATACCCATGAAAATACCTCTTCCACACCAGTGACTTTTATAATCAGGAAACTTGTGCAATCCTGAAAAGTAATGTTCTTTACAGCTGGATGCTATAGTACTAATGATGTTATGGTTGCTTCAAAGGTAATTAAACTGACCAAAGATAAATGCAGCTGCAAAAATCTTGCCTTTACAGCCTGGATTTTTTAAAAAAGAAAAATAGGAAAGAAATGGTGATTCATAGAAAGGGGGGAGGATTTCAATGGATGTTGTAGGGGTAATAGTGGTGGTGTTAGGAGAGGGATTTGATTTATATTGGGGAAAACTCGGGGCCCCTTCTACACTGCCATATAATCCAGATTATCAAAGAAGATAAACCACATTATCTGCTTTGAACTGTATTATATGAATCTAAGGTAAGGTAAAGGTTTCCCCTGACGTTAAGTCCAGCTGTGTCCAACTCTGGGGGTTGGTGCTCTTCTCCATTTTTAAGCCGAAGAGCCGGCATTGTCCATAGACATCTCCAGGTCATGTGGCCAGCATGACTGCATGGAGCGCCGTTACCTTCCCGCCGGAGAGGTAGCTATTGATCTACTCACATTTGCTTGTTTTCGAACTGCTAGGTTGTCAGGAGCTGGGGCTAACAGCGGGCGCTCATTCCGCTCCTGGGCTTTGAACCTGGGACTTTTGGTCTGCAAGTTCAGCAGCTCAGCGCTTTAACACACTGTGCCACCAGGGGCCCCATTATATGAATCTACACTTCCATATAATCCAGGTCAAAGCAGATTATCTGGATTTTATATGGCAGTGTGGAAATGGCCCCAGTTAGGAGTGCAGGATCCTTGCAATAGTGGGGAAAACATGATTTTTATTTTTATTTTTTTAAAAAAACTTTTTTAAAACAGAAAGAACACATCTCCATCTCTTTCAATTCAACTCTGTGGTCAACTTTCTCCACTAGAGGACTTACAAATTCCTAGAGAAAACTTCTGTGGAACCTACATAAATATTTTCTATTTGCCTATAGAAATATTTTCTCTAGGAACCTAGTAACCTCCAGCACCTCAAAAGTTGATCATGGAGTAACACTATTTATTTATTTACTTCCCACATTTGTACCCTGTCTTTCTCACCCTGAAGGGGACTCAGGGCAACCTTACAACAGGCAGCAATTAGATGCCAACACCTAGAGGTTCCTAGAGAGCATTTATGTGGCCTGTCCCAAAAGTAGGGACAGGAAAAGAAAGTGGGGATTGAGACAGGTGGATGGGGAACCCAGGCATACAGTTTGACTTTCCTCAGTTAAGTCCATGCCTTTGTAGCAGTCAATACATTAGCAATGTGTGTAGTAGTTTTTATGTGTTTTCATAGGCAAAAATGTAGAGGAGTCTGGAGCAGCGTTCTTCAACTCCAAAAACTGAGAACCATGTGGCTCATATGAAGCCTGTTCTGAATGTTTCCCTACCCACTGTATAGCCCTGACTTGGCTCCTTGCAATTTCTTTCCCCAGGCTTAAAACCTGTTGCAAAGGACATAATTTTGGAACAGTTGGAAATGTCCAGGCAGCTGCAAAGAGGGCTTTGAACAACATATTAAATGATAACTTCCTCCACTGCTATGAAAAGTGGGAGCAATGCTTGGAATCACTGTCTTTGATCACATGGTGCCTATTTTCAAGGGAGTAAATTGTAATTGCATGTATGTTCGTTAAAGGAATAATTCTCATTACTTTTGGGACAGACCACGTATTAACCAAATTTGTGAATACTCAAACCCACAAGAGCCATACTTGTGAATGAGAAAGGTGAATTTCACTATGTAACATGATTTTTGTTGCTGGGTTATAAATGTCATTTCCTAATCGTTTCTATCATAAGAACATGGAAAAGGTTTATTAAACTGCGAAAACTTTGTTTATATGGGACATGATCTTGCATCACATTTTGCTATAGTTTTTCAATGAATATCTTGTAGAGTCTCGACTAATTCAACATAGATTGTGGAAGCCACAAAAACAGTTTCTGGAGTAGAAGAACTACTTTGAAAGGAACTACCACACAATTAAAACGGGAATAACACTTTCAAACTAGGAACAGAAACATTTTCAAATCTTGTTACATAGTGTTATTGTTTTGAACCTATTGGCTTCCTCTACCAGTGGTATCTTATTTTATCTCATTATGTTCTGGCAAAATGAATTGGCTTTAGAGATTTGTGCCAAGTGTTGCCCAAGGTGAACATGCTATTCCAGTATTTCATTATTTCATAACCCTGGGAAAACAAAGGAATACAGTAGAGTCTCACTTATCTGTAAGACAGTCATTAGATAATCCAGCTCCAGATGATATTATTAATAATCGATCTTGCACCTTATTAGGTCCCTATCTTTTATGCACTTTAACTATTATCCTATTTTATATTGCTGTTTTAGTCTGCCTTCCCATGAAGACGATAGAAATTGTGCCTGGTGGATGGTTGCTATTATAAACTACTGTTACAATACTTTGTTTTATATTGTATTGTTGTTTTTACCTATGTTGTATTGTGAATTGTGCATTATGTTTCTGTCTACTCTATTTTAATTGTGTTGTTGGGCTTGACCCCATGTAAGTCGTGCCGAGTCCCTGCGGGGAGTTGGTGGCGGGATACCAAAAATATTATTATTATTATTATTATTATTATTATTATTATTATTTTATTTTATTTTATTTTATGACACAGCAAACAAGATAGACATGCTGGATTTCATATCACAAAATCACAAGTCGAACACTTCCCAAGTGTCTAGGACTGTGTGATATATTTTTGGTTGATGCGCGCAGATCCCAGCAGGGTGGCCTTTTGCAGTTGGCAGATCGTAATTTTGTCAATGTCTATTGTTCCCAAATGCCGGCTGAGATCTTTTGGCACAGCACCCAGTGTGCCCATCACCACCAGGACCACCTGCACTGGATTCTGCCAGAGTCTTTGAAGTTCAATCTTGAGGTCCTGATAGCGGCTGAGTTTTTCCTGTTGTTTTTCGTCAATGCAACTGTCACCTAGGATGGCAACATCAATGATCCACAACTGTGGATCTTTTCCACAACTGTGATGTCTGGTGTGTGGTGTTCCATAACTTTGTCAGTCTGGATTCGGAAGTCCCACAGTATCTTTGCATGCTCATTTTCCAATACTTTTGTAGGTTTGTGATCCCACCAGTTCTTTACTGCTGGGAGGTGGTACTTGAGGCATAAGTTCCAATGAATCATTTGGGCCACATGGTTGTGCCTCTGTTTGTAGTCTGTCTGTGCGATTTTCTTACAGCAGCTGTGGATATGATCAATGGATATAATCAATATCATCATCAACATTATCCAATCTTCGCTTATCCAACATTCTGTGTTATCCAACGCAGTTTGCCTTTTAGTAGTCAATGTTTTTGTAGTCTGTTTTCAATACATTGCGATGTTTTGTTGCTAAATTCATAAACACAGTAATTACTACATAATGTTAGTGTGTGTTGAACTGCTTTTTCTGTCAATTTGTTGTGAAACATAATATTTTGGTGCTTAATTTGTAAAATCATAACATAATTTGACATTTAATAGGCTTTTCCTTAATCCCTCCTTATTATACAACATTTTTACTTATCCAACGTTCTGCTGGCCTGTTTATTTTGGATAAGTGAGACTCTATTGCATGGAGGAACTGTTGACTTATCAAAATATCACACCAGTAAGTTTGCAATATAGTCCGGTTTCGGCAAGGCGAACAGCAATAAGTAATGAATATCTTGACCAGAGGGGCAACTCATCAAAATGTTGGTGCCACCAGGAGAGAATGTATATTTGCAGTGGGTTTAGCATTGTCTTCCCCCTTCTAATTAATGAAGAGGGACTCCCTTGAATGATATGTAATTGGTGCCACACAAGAGGACTTCCTGATTGCTTCCTAATCCTTCCCTGCCTGGCTCAATGTGGACAGAGGAGTCTAATGACATTCTGCTCCCAATGTGGGATTAAACCATAATGAATCACATCCTCCAAGGACAAGACAATGCCATCTGGGCATAAAATGAGTCAGGGAATAGGAAATTTGTTAGCTTACCAAACAAGATTTACAACCCAGTGAAACCTGAATCCCACCAACATTGAGGAGAAATTGATCCCTTGTCAGTTCAAGGAGATGCATCATAGGTGAGCTGTATTAACCATTGTTGTTAGGAACCTCTGCAGACTTCTTGAGATTGTGCTGGTTTCAAATGAAATTTGTTTTTCTCCAGAATTTGCTGGAGGGGAAAAAAGCAGTGGAAAAGAAAATTCGTTGTTTTTGTATTTGTATTTCATATGAAAATATCTGTTTCACATCTCTTGTGACAGACAGCAGGATAATTTATTTATTTACATCACTTCTGCCCCGCCCTTCTCACCCGGAGGGACTCAGGGCAGCTTACATCAGTAGGCAATTATATTGCCCAAAATACATTCAATAAAATAGTAACAGGATAAAACACATCCATTCTTGGGATATCCATAATTTTCCAAGGATTGTGGTACATTTCAGCAAAGAAAAAAAGTAGATGAAATAATGCATCCAATTGAAAAATGTATGTAACAAAATGTACGATTTGTCAACACTGAGGGAACAAAACCCCATTTTATTTGGCACTTCATTTTCCTGGTCCTCATTGACTGCAGTGATCTTGCTAACACAACACACATCGCACACATCATAGAGAGGTTGTCATAATGCACCACACAATATCTTTGTTGAACTCCTTTCACTGTTAGATGACGGTCTGCATTCTCAAACCATCATGTTGTTTTTGGCCACATGGTCATGGATGCTCCAAATATAAACATATTTTCTGTTAAGCAGAAGTACAATAATACTAATAAACTAATATAAGAGTATCAACACACACGAACTTAAAAAAAAATACTTTCTTGATGAGATCTGTTCAACAGTGGATTACTCTGCTGACTCGGAGCAAGGTGGAGTCTCCTTCTCTTGTGGTTTTTAAACAGAGGCTGGGTGGAAATCGGTTGGAAATGCTTGGACTGTGTGTTCCTGAGTGGCAGAATGGGTTTGGATGGGATGGTCCCAGGATCTTGTCCAACCCTATGATTCTAACCTGGAAAAGAACCACTTCCTGGAGTAATGCTTTGCTCCCATTCGTGTCAGAGTTTACAAAGTGAGTACAGATTTTAGTTAGTTAGTATAAAGTCATAATTGATACTAGGCCTTCTTCTTCCCATGTAGGTGATGCCAACAAAAGTGTGTGTGGAGCGAAGATTATTATCAGAATAATAGTGTCACAAGTATGACAAAATGGTGATTGGGTTGTTGTATGTTTTCTGGGCTGTATGGCCACATTCCAGAAGCATTCTCTCCTGATGTTTCACCCACATCTATGGCAGGCATCCTCAGAGGTTGTGAGGTATATACAACCCTGTGATTCCAGCCATGAAAGCCTTCGACAACAAAATGGTGATTAGAAATATTGAAATGTTACCTAGATTTACTCATTCATAACTACAGTAGAGTCTCGCTTATCCAATGTAAACGGGCCAGCAGAATGTTGGATAAGCGAATATGTTGGATAATAAGGAGAGATTAAGGAAAAGCCTATTAAACATCAAATTAGGTTATGATTTTACAAACTGAGCACCAAAACATCATGTTATACAACAAATTTGACAGAAAAAGTAGTTCAATACACAGTAATGCTATTACTGTATTTACGACTTCAGCACCAAAATATCACGATGTATTGAAAACATTGACTACAAAAATGAGTTGGATAATCCAGAATGTTGGATAAGCGAGTGTTGGATAAGTGAGACTCTACTGTATTTTGTATTCATCATTGCTGCCAAGTGACAATGATGATACTATTTCTTAACTAAGTAGAAACAGTCCCCAAGTTAAGAACAAGATATCTGGTGTTTTGTTGTCATATATCTATCTATCTATCTATCTATCTATCTATCTATCTATCTATCTATCTATCTATCTATCTATCTATCTATCTATCTATCTCTATCATATGGAAAGGTTAACACCCCTATGGGGTTTGTTTTGCTGCCTGTGCCCCTGTTCAGAAGATTTCACCTCTTTTTCTGTCCCTGTGATTTTGCATTTTGAAAAATTTGGCTTGTTGTGGAAACAAGGATTGGTGAGAAAGCTTCAGTGGAGACACCTTTTCCCCTTGAGAATAATTATTTCAAGAGTGAATTTCCCTTCTAGTGGTACATTTCTCACACTTCCTGTTGTCTAAGCCCTGTTCTTAACTAGGAGTCATTTGCTGATGTTTGTAACTGTCTGTTTGTGTTTGGAAAAATGCAATTGTTTCTTATTTAATCCAGAGGAAATGAATAAAAATGCATTTTTAACAAAAAATGCATACTATACTTTGTATGTTTTGGAAAACATTGACAAAAGATATGTTCAGCTTTCTGTGTAGGATGGAGAAAAAAATTGCAGTCCAGCAAAGAACTGGGTTGGGATCAGAATGCCATTGAGATTCAGAGAGATGAAACAATAAATGAGAAATGAAAATGACACTGACGGATTTTCACATCCTTAGTTAAAACTCTTGTTTGAAAAGGGATGAATCATTTTTCTCTCTTGTCCCTCTGCACCACATGTGGTTTCTTAAATATCTTTCATGTTCCCCAATGCTTTTTTCTCATTAAGGAGAATCTTTTCCTCAGTTGGAGTCTCTTGTCTAAATCATCTCTGAAAGTCTTGTGACCTCAGCTTCCTTTCTGATGGAAGCTTACTTTAAGATGACATAATTTGCACTCGCTTCATATGTGGAAGAGTACTCTGGTGTAGTGGCTTGAGTGTTGGACCAGGACTCTGGAAGACTAGGCTTGAATCACCACTTAGCCATTGAAGCCCATTGAGTTTGGGCAAGTTTCTCTCAGAGCAAAGAAAACCCAGCAATAGGTTTGCTAGAAGTCAAAAGTGAATGGAAGACACATAAGAACAACCATATGTGGAAGAACAGGTCTTCAGCATATAGGTAAGCAACAGCCAAATATCACTGTCATCTGATAAATGCCTTTTCTTCCACTTAAAAAATTCAACCTGACAAGATATCATTACGCTTAAGAAAACACAGCCAGACTGCTAAGAGGTCTGGCAGGAGATCTACTGCAGTTTGGCATTTTCCCCTTGAATGTTGCCACTCAGTTGCAGGCTTCCTAGCATTTACTTCTATCAGGGCAACTTCTTAGGCTTCTTTAGCCTCAGTACCGTATGGCTATTTGTTGTGCAACATTGTTGATTTTTACAGCATGGCTGTTGTGCGATATTTTGTGTTAGTCAACATTGTTTTTCAATGCAGAAAACTTCACATAAAATCAGCAATGCTGCACAGTAAATATGCACACAATTTTGATTGCCACATTACTGATTTTGTGCAGTATTTTGATGAGCAAAAATGTCTTTTCTTTATTTGGAGGACAGCTACTTCTGTCTTAATGGGTGAAGGAGGAGCACACCCTTCCAGTAAGTGCTCCTCTTTCAAATTAGCAGTTTTGAGTTTTGCTAAAGTACAATACAAGCAACTTATCTGGGCTGGGACATTCCATTAGCAATGACAGTAGCACAGCTACTTTTCCCTCCTTAAATTTTCCTTTTTCAGCAGACGGGCAAGTGTTTTATCACTGAAAGTAGTGGCAGCCAACATTGTAGCCTATGAAGTATTTTTCTCCCTTCAAAACATTTTGTGTCAAATTTTGGAGGCATATTACTGATAGTGCAAGGTAACCTATGCGCTATACAAAAATGACGGGATTCATTTAGAGCACTGGTTCTCAACCTTTGGGCCTCCAGGTTTTTTGGACTCCAGCTCCCACAGTTCCTAACAGCTGGTAAGCTGACTGGGATTTATGGGAGGTGAAGTCCAAAACACCTGGAGGATCAAAAGTTGGGAACCACTGATTTAGAGAGAATTCTGGAAAGCAGTCTTTTTTCTAATGGGAGGAAAGAAAAAAATTCTCAGAAATGATGGCCAGAATACTGATGGTAAATTACTGTCAGGCTCACAGGTTCTGCTATGTTGTCTTGCCATGCTTTTGTTTATACTTTGTAATACTAGATGATGGGATGTGCTACAAATTGGGTAATGTTGGGAAGTAGAATTGTTTTTCATTCATGGCTTGGGATCAAGAGCAGATGTGTAGGAAAGAAAAACTCAGATCCTTGGGGGACATTCTTGTGAGGATCTTGGTATGAAAAGAGAGGGAAGGGTAAATCCTGGGAAGACAGAATTTTTGGGTGGTTGGTGAATGGGAGCCAAGCCTGCAAAAACATCTGGACTGCTTTGTGTTTTAAGTGTATTGTGTAACTGAAACATGCTCAGTTCTGACAACAATTCTGTTTCTTGAACATGATTGTGTTTCTGAACTGGAGTTTGCTTGTAAATTATGCTGGTGCTGTTGACCCCAGTCATGCCAATGGAGGTATTTCGTGTACCTACCAAAGCCAAAACCAAGGTCACAACAACATCTGTTATAGAACTCCAATATGCCAATGATAACGTAGTCTGTGCGCATTCAGAAGAAGACCTACAAGCCACTCTAAACACCTTTGCAGAAGCATACGAGATGTTCGGCCTCTCACTGAACATCGAGAAAACCAAAGTGCTCTTCAAGCAGTCGTCAGCCAATCCCTCTGTAATGCCAGGAATACAGCTTAATGGAGTAACACTAGAAAATGTAGACCATGAATGGAGCAGAGAGTGTTTGAGGATCAGGACATCCATAGGAACACCAAGGTGCTTGTTTATAAAGCGATTGTTCTCCCAACCCTGCTATACGGTTGTGAAATGTGGACCGTCTACAGATGTCACACTCAATTCCTGGAACAATTCCACCAAAGTTGCCTCTGAAGAATTCTGCAAATGTCTTTGGAAGACAGGTGGACAAATGTCAGCATGCTGGAAGAAGCAAAGATTACTAGCATTGAAGAAATGCTCCTGAGCCATCAACTCCGTTGGACTGGCCATGTTGTCAGAGATGCCTGATCACCATCTCCCAAAGCAGTTACTATACTCCCAACAAGAACAGAAAACAGAATGTTGGTGGACAGGAAAAGAGATTTAAAGATGGGCTTAAAGCGAACCTTAAAAACTGGCATAGACACCGAGAACTGGGAAGCCCTGGCCCTTGAGCACTTTAGCTGGAGGTCAGCTGTGACTAGCAGTGCTGTGGAATTTGAAGAGGCACGGATGGAAGGTGAAAGGGAGAAACGTGCCAAGAGGAAAGCACATCAAGCCAACCCTGTCTGAGACTGCCTTCCATCTCGAAATTGATGTCTTTACTGTGGAAGAACATGTGGGTCAAGTATAGGGCTCCACAGTCACCTACGTACCCACAGCCAGAACACTACACCTGGAAGACAATCAGCCTCAGACAACGAGGGATTGCCTAAGTAAGTAGGTAAGTAAGTAAAGTACTTTGTGTAGGTCAAAAGAAAAATATCCAATACCTCCCTGCACAATTCCTTTGTCCCCGCTGTGCAGTGAGGGCTCCCAGGTGCAGTTGCACCACCACCAAAAGATTGGTCATGAAGGTCTTTTTGGTAATTGTTCTCTGCCATGGATGTAGAGCTGCAGCTAGATGCCACCTGGGCACATCCTCGCTGTCAGTTAGTGCTTGGGTGCACAACAGCTATATGAAGTAGTTCTCCAATTGCCTTTGTGCAGCTGGGGGGAGAGTGTAACAGTTTTGGCTCTTTCCTCTAATACTAATGGAACTTTACATTCATCCAGTGGTCCAATAGGATCTTGGCCAACATTATCCGAAAAATGTTGGCTCTGCTAAAAGCTTCTGGGAGGCACTCCAGCCCTAGCTGCTGGGCCCAGGCCTCCTGTCATGCTAGGAAGCGGGTGCTGGTGGAAGCAGGAAAGAGTGAAATGTATTCCAATAGCACAGAGTCGAGTGAGCATTTGCCCTCTGAGAGAAGACCTCCAGGGACCTATTTTGACTCACCTTTACTGTCCTAGAAAGAGGGCGAATTGAAAGCATAACTCACTCTCATCAGGGTGAAATAAATGAGCAAGCTCTCTCATATCTAGGGATGGTTTCATTTGCATTTTTTTTCCAACTGCAAGACTTACACAATCACTCTTTCTGCTCCGTTCATCTGCTTTATTTCCACTGGGTTCTCTTGCCATGTATAAAAGCTCTTTTATAATTTAGTTCCTGACTGCTCTGTGGGATTTGACTCATGGTGGGTTGTTTGGAAATGATGTCGCATCTGTCGGGCTGTGGAAAAGCACCAGCTACGGCAGAGAATGTGTTCTAGAGCAGAACAGCAGGAGGGATCTGGAAAGAAACCCAGCGATCCTGTCCCAAGGAATCGTCAAGGTTGGGCTTATTATCATGTGTGGGCAGAGGACATATTTACAGGGAATAAGCACAGCTTGAAATGAGCCAAAAGACACGTCAGCATTATGGATGTGTAAATCCAGAGGTTAATTTGAACACCAGCAGGTGGCAAAATGCCCCTGTCTATATTACAACAGTGGCTTTTCAGTCTAAAGGGACCTGTTTAACTATGATTGACTTGCATGAGAAAATCCATCATGTGTTTTTAATATTCTCTCAGTGGGGCAGAAAAGTATTTAATTGTTAACTTTGAGTTATTACTTGAACGGGGGATTGCTAATGAATACCTGGTACTACAGGCTATATGTCAGAGGAAGGCCAGAGAAAACCACCTCTTAGTATTTCTTGCCTTGGAAAACCCTATGATATTCACAAGGGCCACCAAAAGTTGACAGGAGATTTGAAGGCACTTACAGATTTCTGATAAAGATAGTATTGCTATGTAAAGTCAGTTCTGAAGAGGTCAGGTTTTCTGCTTTAGAGAATGTCTGTTCCCAAAGGTATACCCTAAATGGAAGAGGCCAGAAGTCTTTTTCTTTATTTGAAAAAAAATGGACATTTTCTATGCAAAGCAAAGCAGGGGAACCCAGAAATTTATTAAAAAGATGTGCTTCTGTTCTTGCAGACTTCCCAGTGCTGATTTTTGTTTAGTCTATTGTCTAGACTCGCTTTATAAGTACTGTGGCCAAGCCAGGTATCAGTCAGTATCACTAACTCAAAGGACTAGAATTGGTCTATTGTGCCATTTTTATTATTAGCTACCTTGATTCCCTATATTGGGAGAAAAGTGGGATAAATATAAAGCAAATAAATAATAATAATTGGACTATCCTTCCAATAGCAAAAGTCTTCAAATAACTAACGTTAGCCTCGGCTACAGCACATTAATTGAAATCTTTTCTAGCAGGTCCCATTCATTACATTTGGTCTACTTCAGTTGGGACTCACATGGTATAGTCCTTGGAGATTTTGACTACTCCTAAAAATAACTGGATATTAAACAAAATAATTCTTCAATATTCATGAACCTAGAGATTTGTTATAAACGGCTTCAGAGCAGAAATGTCACAAGGGGAATAATGACAACATCACAAGCAAAATTTAGTTGTGCGCTATATAAAAATGAAACTCTTTGCAACTCTTCTGGAATGCCTTTGTAGGCATGCAAATCTTCATATTGTTCCTCCTTGCATACAAGGACAAATCGCTGCTATAGTATTCTCACAGCTGTGCGAGAAAACAAAGGTCTGCATGCAATATTCTCCTCTAACGTTCACAGCATGAGAAGTTTTTCAGGAACTTATTCAGAGCAGAAAAATGCATGATCCCTGTACACAAATAAACTTTTCTGTAGCTGGAATACTGTTAGTGGTGTTGCTGTATAACATAAGTTTATAGATGCATATACCTTATTTCAGATTTGGCATAAGGGGCAAATGAATAGCTCCTTGCACTCCAACTAAAACACCTCCATCTCTGGCAGGTGTTAAGTCCCAGAGACAAGTGCTATTGCTATTATATGTACAGAGGACATGGGAGAAAGCAGCAGGTTTGTCTCCTCTCCTCAAAGAACTGCAGTGGAGCTAGAAGAAAGTATAATGAGGTTGTGTCATTCATTTGCTTGCTCTCTCTCGCTCTCTCTCTCTAGAAACTGCCATCAGATGGAAGGCAATCCTCCTCAAATGGTCATGTAAGGGTTACAGTATCATGCTACATGAGAGGAGAAGTCACGAAGCTACCTATATGTAGCTTAATGGTCTCTGACCATGATGCAGTATATTGTCTACTGTTTCATGTGAAAGGATATTGTTTTGTTCAGAAATCACATCCTCCTCCCTTCGAATAATTCCTTAAACAACTTCACAAACTTGGACAAATCTTCGTTGTTGCTCTGTTTTTCTTGTAAAGTATGTATTCAACCATGTAGACACCTATTATAACAGCAGGGTAATGAACAATGACACACTTCTTTCCATTCTGCAATGTTAGGAAGGGGCTGCCTGACTCTTGAGATTGAGAACTTCACTCTGCTTCCTAAAAATTCACAGAGTTAGCTGCGTGTTAGATTGGGGATAGTCCAACTGATGGCAAACCACGTATCTCTCCTCACAACTGCCCCTACTTTCAACCTCCCCATGCCAGTTGGAAACATTGCCTGTCTCTCATCTGCTTCCAATCTAGCAGGCAGATCTCCTAATAGGGATGAGAAAGGAACCGCTGGAGGCACATACACCAGCTGTGCGTCTAGCAGAAATTCAGCAACCCTTTTCCATCATTGCATCTCCATGCACAAAAAAGCCTTTCCTGTTGCCAGTCATAAAGTTATTAAGAGACATATGAGGTCTACTAGAAATTGGGAAATGCATGCTCTTACTGCATACTGTCATCAACTCAAATATGTCTTACGGTGACCCCATCACTGAGAGACCTCTAAGAACTCCAGTCACCAATCGTCCTGTCAAGATCTTACAGACTTGGGACTTTGAGTTCCTTGATTGATTGGTTTTCCTACTGCTTTTCACTTTACTGAGTATTATTGTCTTTTCTAGTGAGTCCTGTCTTCTTGTCATATGTCCAAAGTATGATAGCCTTAATTTGATCATTTTAGCATCTGGTGACTTTATAGCTTTGCTTGGCTCTGATTCAGGGCCCTATTTTTTGTCTTTTTAGTGACTCATAAAATCCATAAAACCTATTTTCCAGAAGCTTTTATTGCTGTTTGACTTCTTTAAGGTCAAAATGCATATTCTGTGTTCCCAAATTTATGTCATTAGCAGACATTCTGTCTTTACTTTTCATTTAATCTAGATCTATACTCTTACTGTCTCCTAGAAATAGACACCAAAATCCTGTTCCAGCATTACACTAGCAGTTGCAGTCTTTCCAAGGTCATGCAGCAATGGTGAGGGAAAGAGGTGGGAGGAATCTGCCTGCCCTAAGCAGCCTATTTTTCCAGCACTTTGCTTCTTTTGTAACCACAGCACTTGTGGTCCATTTCCTCCTTCACCATTGCCTCCACTGCTGTTGTTATGCTAAAGTATTTTGCCAGCAGGACTCTGGCTAGCTTCTGTAAAACAACTGAGAAGCTATGGTGGGTTATAATATCCCATATGTAGTACATTTGGAATATTTAAATAATAATTTCAGATGGCAAAATTTAATTGGCAAATGGTTTACTAAAGATAACAAAAACATGCATCGCTTCTCTGTGAAAATGAAGAACACATGTTCCTTTTGCAGTCTGGCTTCAACAGATCTGAACGGCATGATTTTGACTAAGCTAATGTTATCACAGGAGAGCAAGAAAAAATGCAAACATTAAGCTTTATACTAGGATTCTGAATTTCAAGATAACATATTACTTTGTGTTTTTTTGTTTTTGTTTTGGTAAAACACAACAATGCAATTGCTCCTATATCAGTGGATGGTGAGCCCATTCAGGTTTTCACCAGCACTTTAATGGGTCTCTCCAACAATTGTATTGTAATAGGGTTCAGAACTTTGGATAGCTCCCTTAAAATGTGAAATAAGCCTGAGATTCTACATTGGGGTTGCATAGGTGCAAATCTCTGCATGCAAAATCACTCACAGATGGTGCTACATGATAAGTGTGCTAAATGACAACATTGCAACATTGCTCCATCAAAAGCATGGCTGGATGTCCAATTAAATGTACAAATATGTGAAGGGAAGTCATAGGGAGGAGGGAGCAAGCTTGTTTTCTGCTGCCCTGCAGACTAGGACGCGGAACAATGGCTTCAAACTACAGGAAAGAAGATTCCACCTGAACATCAGGAAGAACTTCCTCACTGTGAGGGCTGTTCGACAGTGGAACTCTCCCCCCCGGGCTGTGGTGGAGGCTCCTTCCTTGGAGGCTTTTAAGCAGAGGCTGGATGGCCATCTGTCGGGGGTGCTTGGCAGGGGGTTGGACTGGATGGCCCATGAGGTCTCTTCCAACTCTACTATTCTATGATTCTATGATTCAACCAGATGAGCATCTCCATGCATCCCTTTTGTGACCTTGAGTTAAATGTAGGTGTTGAATATAGGACAAAATGTACATTTGCTCCATATGGGAACTATTTCTCCTTTTTCATACATACTGGAACTGTGTCTCCTTACATAAAACTCCAGATCTTTGTGGGAGGCCCGAACAGCTATCTTTCCAGGCATATTTGGCGGTAATATGGGAAAAGGCTTTCTTAGTGTCTGCCCCCAGGCCTTGGAACCCCCTCCCTAAAGACTTGGATGGTTCTTTCCAGCCATTGTTTCACCAGCAACTGAAAACTTTAAGAATTTATTGTTAGGGATTTTCATGGCATGCTGCATTAATGGATATGCTTTATAGGCTTTTAATTCTATGAATTGTTTAATTGTATTTTACTATGTGTTCTGACTCACATTTTTTAACGTTTGTCACATTATGTTATTTAATTTTTGTAAGCTGCTCTGAATCTCAGTATTTTGGGAAGGTAAAGGTTTCCTCTGACATCAAGTCCAGTTTTGTCCGACTCTGGGAGTTGGTGCTCATCTTTGTTTCTAAGCCGAAGAGCCGGCGTTGTCTGTAGACACCTCCAAGGTCATGTGGCCGGCATGACTGCATGGAGTGCTGTTACCTTCCTGCCAGAGCGGTATCTATTGATCTACTCATATCTGCATGTTTTTGAACTGCTAGGTTGGCAGAAGCTGGGGCTAACAGCAGGCGCTCATTCCGCTCCCCGGATTTGAACCTGTGACTTTTTGGTCTGCAAGTTCAGCAGCTCAGCACTTTAACACACTGCGCCACCGGAGGAAAGCAGAAAAAAATTAAATAAATAGTAAGAATAGTAAGAACATGCATACATAAGACACCTATAGGAACTCAGCCTAAAACTCAGAGCAGATTATCTCCCACTGTATACTTGCATCATAGTTCTGCATCTTGCTGAAATGATTACTGCACAGAAGAGTAACCATGGAAAATTCTGTCCCCCATTTTCATTGGAAGGCCACATGCAAGTATTCATAAGGAGCCTTCAGTTGACAAGACGAGACCATGTTTGAACAGCTAGCAAAAAGGAGACCAGTCTGACACATTGGTGTTCAAATTGGCTGTGGAGATGAAGGAACTACTTCGAACCCGGAGGAAAAAGCACCAGCTTCATTAGAATTCCACAGAAGCAGCAGCCGCTTTAGCGGCGACAGCCAGTGAGTGAAACAAATTGGCAAAGGAAAGTATTTTAACAACACAGCCGGGAAAGTGGTTGGAGCGGAAATCTTGGTCAGAGAAGAGTTAACAGCAGCAAAGTGTTTGGATTTTTGCTCTAAATCAGTTATATTAGAATTAAGGACTACTTTGTAGTAGTTTTAGTAGGGCAAAGGCAGACTTATTTCTGGTTCTGGGTGGCCCTTCATCACTGCTACGCATTATATCTCAGGAACCAAAAATGCCATCTAAATTGGAAATGGGTAGACTACAGCCTTCAAAGATCTTCAAGTTTTAAAAACAATTGAAACCATGGGTTCCACCAAGTGGAGCCAATGGATTGCATCTTAATGACTAGTAATGATCAGATGGGATGCATTGAATCAATTGTTAATTGTTAATTGTTTATTCTTTTAGAAGAAAAGAAAAGTAGAACTAAAAGTATTAATACTAACATTGTCTACAAAGGACACTAACTTATTTCCAGAGTAGAAATCAAAAGGAAAGAAGCAAAATTGGAACATCCACTTTCATATATTGTCAACAGTTTGTATTAGTCAAACATTCATGAATACGTTTTCCTTTATATTGGTGGTAGTAAATGATGATAAGATTCAGGATACTGCAATGTACATTTTGTCAAAACCAAGGTGTTTCAGAATGGCCAGTTTTCCTCAATTCTGATTCAGGAGGTCATGAGCCTTCATCGCAGAAACATACAGACTAGGGACTAGAATGCTTCTGGCCAAAAGAAGCTGCCTTATATTGAGTCAGATTGCTGATCTAACTAGTCCAATATTGTCAGCACTGATTGCAGTGGCTCTTCAGTTTTCAGAGAGTGTTCTTTTGTGGTCCAACCTAATATTGAACATATGCCCTGTTACTGAGCTTTTGCTGAGCTTTTGAGCTTTTTTAGTAACTTTGTATGTCAGTCAGCAGGTTTAATGGCTTAGTGACAACTTGTATCTGGATTACCAAAGTCTTACTAGAACATTCAACCACTGCATGATATTGAAAATCTGAAAATTACCCAGAGATTTCTTAGTAGATCTTGATGTACGTCCTCTAGTATTTGACTAGGACTTTGGAGAACAGGATTTAAATTGTTGCCCAGCCATGAAAACTCACTGGATGACCTTGGGCAAGTCACATACTCTTAGCTTCAGATCCCTATTGTTAGGATGTGAAATTACTTAAAGACAGACACTAACAATGTTAAAATATCATATATTGGGGGATGTACCTTGTGTGACATACATGCACAACTTGCTGCCCATGGATGATCACAAGAAGACATCTTGTTACTATTACTACTATTACTACTACTACTACTATGACTACTACTACTACTACTACTACTGATAATAATGATTTTATTTTTATACCCCACCTCATCTCCCTGAAGGGACTCAGGGCGGCTAACATGGGGCCAAGCCGAAACAATTACAATAAAAACAAAATAAAATACATAGAAGACACCATACGACAACATACGGTAAAAATACTGATACAATAACATCGTAAAACAAACTTAATAACAATGGCATAATAAAACAAAGTATAAAACAGTACAAAATTTAATCGAGGGTGAGCTGGGTCAAAGTATGAGGTGCAGAAATTGTAAAACCCATGGGTGAGGTAGATGGATAAAGTGCAGCAATTAGTGTATGTGGAAGTTCTTTAAAATTTTAATATTTACACACTGGAAATCATGTTGCTTGCTATGAATTACGGAAGCAGATCAGCCAATAAAACAGCCATTTGTTTGGCGAATGTTGTCTTTATTTGGGTCGATATAAAGCTCTGACTCACAAGGAAGGACTTTACAGGCTTAAATTAAAGTAAAGCAGACTTAAGTTGAACATGATGAGAAACTTCTTGATGGCAAGAACGTCTTGACAATAGAACTAATTACTTGGAATGATGAACTCTGCTATCAAATGTTTTCAAACAGGGGCTAGGCAGCAATGTTTTGGATGTCTTCTAACTCTAGTTTGCTCACATGATTCGTCCTCATTGATCATGCTTATTGGGAACCAAAGTTTGATATTCATTGACCTCTGTTGCTGGAACATCAGAAGTGCCTATGTAGTGAGTCTCTTGGTCCATCTAGCTTAGCATTGGCATTATGAGTTCTTCAAAGCTCTAAGTTTTTCTGGAGAGACCCTTCTCTCTGCTCCATCACCTTCCCAGCCTTGTTTGGCTGGAACAAAAGAAAGAGCATCCTTGGTAAGTACTCTCAGAATATGTTCCTGCCTCCTTTCGGGAGGCCAAGATAATGCTGTCCCAGGCAAATAAAAATAATCATGTTGTCAGGCTTTAAGAAGAATGACTAGGATGGGCTTTTAGTTATATGCACTGCAGTTTTACATGTGTATACAGCATTTTAACAAATTGTAATGTTTTATACATTGTTTGTCTTTTAAATAATTTATGTTTACTTTTCGCAGAATCATAAAGTTGGAAGAAACTACATGGGCTATTTAGTCCAAGCCCCTGCCATGCAGGAAAAGTACAATCAAAGTACTTGTTACACCCCAAGGCTGAGTGAGCACTTGAAAACCAGACAGGAGTCAATATAACATATAATATTTTTATTAAAGCAAATATAAATCCAGAAGAAAATAGTTATAGAGTTTGAAGAGGAAATAGTTCTTTCTGAAAAGTCAAATATGATGGGTGAAAGGAAAGGTCCGATATTATAATCCACAAGAGAACTCATTAGCTTTCCCAAGCAATCAAAGTCCATGAATGGCAACAAGGAAACAAGGCTGACAGAAACAGAGTTCAATCCTCAGGCGATGTTTCTTAACGATCAAGGCATCAAATTGTCAAAGCAGAGGCAATCTTGAAACAGGAACAGGGAAATAACAACCGGAGTAAAATCAGGGTCTTCTCGAGAGTTGGCACAGCTTGACCTGACTGGAACTGGAACTGGAAAAAACTTGGCTTGAAAACTGGAGCTTGACGGAGCTACCTCACTCCAATTTAGCAAAATTTAGACACCGCAAAGATTCTACAGTGTGAAATGCTTTTAAGGAACCTAAACTGAATCCCAAGTAGGGAGAGCAATATTCCCAAAAAGTTCCCATGGGAAACTCTAACCATTATCCCCTCGAGGCACCAGACGTTGACTTCTGCGAAGATTTTGACACTCCTCTCATGACTCAAAAATTCTCTCCGATTAAAAACCTCATTCTCAGGGGAACCAGGAACATCTGGCCCAGACAAGGGAAACTCCTTTCCAATTAACTGCTCTTCCTGGCTGATTTCTCCAGGAATCTGGAGCTGCAAAGGGGTTTCCGAACTGGGTGAAAAGTCATAATAATCCTAATCTATGTCAGAGTTCAGCTCCTGATCAGGTTCTGAATCCAAGGCTGGCGGGGGTATAACAGTACTACTGACAGATCGCCATCCAACCTCTGTTTAAAAGCCTTGAAGGAAGGAGCTTCAACTACCCTCAAAGGCAGTGAGTTCCACTTCTGAACAGCTCTTACAGTCAGGAAGGTCTTCCTAATGTTCAAGTGAAATCTCCTTTCCTGTAATTTGAACCCATTGTTCCAAGTCCTAGTCTCCAGGGCAGCAGAAAAGAAGGCTGCTCCTTTTTTCCTTATGACAGTTTTTCAAACACATATAAATGGCCATCATGTCTCCTCTCAACCTTCTCTTCTGCAGATTAAACAAACCCAGCTCTTTATCAAACTTTTTGTATGATCCTTTAATCTGTATAGTTTTTAAACATGTTGTAAAGTGACTTTGACTTCCATTGTTGGAAGAAAAGATGAATATAAATGATGATGATGATGATGATGATGATGATGATGATGATGATGATGATGATTATTATTATTCTTACTGGCAGCAGCAGCAGCTTTCTGGGATTTTAGCTTTGTCTGTAGGTTGAATCCTAATCCTGTCTGTGAATCCCTAATAATTCTTTGGTGTCTCCCATTCAAGTACTAATCAGACCTAGTTCTTCTTGTTTTCCAAAAGTCAGATGAAAATTACACGAGTTTAAGGTGCTTAGTGGACAATTGTCCACTATAGCAGCATAGGTGTTTGATGAGCCCTCAAATAATTGCAGCTCTTGGTTGCTTTTACAGGTATATTATGGGATGTCTTTTTCCACATCCAGCTTCTTCTTAGATGTCTTTGCATCTCCTGTGGCTAAATTTCCAAGCACCTTTCCATCATGGATAATGTTATTGGAGAGGGAGAGGTAAATCCAAACTATAGTTCCCATGGGATAGTGTGGTAATGAGCATGCATGTTGGATTATTAGGAGCAAAGATGCTTATGGTAATTATGCCAATCAGCAGTGATGATAATTAGTGGCAACAGGCTAATGTTATAAGCAATAAAGAATCTTTAAAAGACAATTGAGCTTATGATGTGAATTCTTTGAGTTTCTCCGCCATCAACAAAAATGAGTTAGCTCAGGGATGTTCATGGGTTCCAGGTTGCATGAGCAATCCCTAGAACTAATTATTATCCCATTCTGTATACAGCATCCTCTGTTTTAATTATAATCTTTTAATAGACCAGGCTGGATGTCTGGCAGATGAGCAAAGGCAGAGTTGAGTTGAAACAGAACCATTAAAAGTTTTGGTAAAGCTTCTTATTATTGTAGAGCATCTATCCCACTTTGAGCAATTTTTGGTATTGTTTGTGAACATATTTATTGGTTCCTTTAAGAACGGCTTATTTACCCTTACATACTGATGTCACCCCTTAGGCAAATTAGGTTGTGTATGTTATAAGGCAACATCATTATGCTCATTGTTTGATCCCCGATAAACTGGGATTATCTGCAATCTAAGAGACAGACTTGCACTGCAAATAGTTTGACATCACTTGAATTGTCATGGTTCCATCCTTTAAAAACAAACTTTGTCAAATTTCTATGTTTCGTACTTGAAATTATCTGCCTGAGAATTATAGTGCTTTCCCATGAACTATAGTTTTTATTGCCACATTAAATTATAATCCCAGGATTTCACTTGATGGCTGCATGTCAGTTAAAGCAGCATCAAACTGGTTAATGGAGATGCCTGAAAATGATCCAAGGATAAAAGACAGTAAAGGAGTAGCAGACAAAAAAAAATCAGCTAAGCAAAACTGCACCGAAAGTCTGAAGGAAAACATGTCAATTTCACTAAAATCAGCTTTGATTTAGAAACATCGAACTTGGAGCCCAACTGATGTATTCTAAATTGGAGTGGCTTGGAGACGGATGTGCCAGGTGTGGAAGTGAGCCAGCCAGCCAGCCAGATCTTAAATATTTGAAGCAAGTTATGACTTGTTGAAAAATTTATAAACACTGTGGATGCATAAACTATTTGACGTTCCCTTACAAGGGGAAATAAAAACTTCCCTGTTGCTTTAAGGCTGGAAGCAAAGAGCATATTTTAGTGAAAAGCATTTTAGAAAAATCCTTGGGCAATTTTAAAGCGGAAAGAAGAAGTAGTGGTGCTGAGGAGTAATAAGGAATATATATATATATATATATATATATATATATATATATATATATATATATATGTATATGTATTTTGTACAAAAGTGTATGATTCATACCCAGTCACTATGCTGCCCCCCTCCACCCACACACAAGTGAAAGTTGTTTAAAAGCTTTGGCACTCTTTATAGAGGATATATTTAACTCGGCTCTAATAGATGAGGGAAAAGAAGTCCTTGGTACCGGCATTCTCTCCAGAATGTGAAACACCAGCCCCCGGCGGTATTGATCGGTGGGTGAGAATCTTCCACATCCTATAGTGAGTTACTGTTGATTAAACAGAAAGACAAAGAGAACCGTGACAATTCTAAACAGACTCTCAAAAGCAGTTTCCCTGACTGACCTTGAGAAGGTTTCCCCCCTTTCCACACAGGTATTTCAGATGATACAGCAGCAGCAGAGGTAAAAGGTAAGGGATTTTCAATGAGAGACAGGAGGAATTCATACCTTGTTGTCATCCAATTGTGCTGAAGTTTGACTGCTGTGACCTTCAAGTCTCAAGTCAGGGAAGAATCCAGACAACTTCAAAGTGGCTTTCAGAGTCACAAAAACAGCTGCTTTCAGAGGTTTGCCCCATGGCTACCTTGCTCATGCATTCTTCTTCTTGCTGCCCCTTTATCCAGGTGGGATAATGGTGGCACTTGAGTCTTTCCTGAATTATCTTTCTAACTATCCCCTTTTCTTTAAGCATCTAGAATCATAGAGTCAGAATAGATTCCAAGGGCCATCCAGTCTGACCCCATTCTGTCATACACAACCAAAGCACTCCTAACCAAAGGCCAATCAGCCTCTATTTTAAAACCTACAGAGAAAGGGACTCTACTACACCCTAGGCAATGTATCCCATTGCTGAAAAAGTTTTTTTTCAACAATAATATAATAATAATAACTTTATTTTTATACCCCGTCCCATCTCCCTGAAGGGACTCGGGGCGGCTTACATGGGGCCTGGCCCGATAAAACAAACAAATAACAGTAACAAAGCAATAAAACAATTATCCCAGTAAAAAACATCAACATCAATAAAAACAATCATTAAAATCAACAAGCAGGATACAGTATTAAAAACAGGAGACTAAGTCGTAGATCCCAGGCAAAGTGCAGAGTGTTACGAAATGGGAAAAGGAAATTTCACAGTTGAATGGACAATCAAGTGCGGTATAAAATGACAAGAACAACAACAATGGGACTATTATGGAATGGACAGATAGATCAATCCAGCAACAATTAAACATTGAAGGCCTTTTGGAAGAGCCAGGTTTTTAAGCTCTTCCGGAAGGAGAGGAGGGTAGGGGCCTGCCTGATCTCTCTAGGTAGAGAGTTCCAAAGCCGGGGGGCCACGACGGAGAAGGCCCTCTCTCTCGTCCCTACCAACCGCGACTGCGAGGGTGGTGGGAGCGAGAGAAGGGCCTCCCCCGACGAGCGAAGAGAACGTGCGGGTTCATAGGGGGAGATGCAGTCTCTTCGGTAGGTGGGTCCCAAACCGTTTAGGGCTTTGTAGGTGATAACCTGCACCTTGAATTGGGCCCGGAAAATAAACAGAAGTTTTTTCCTAATATTTGACAACACTCTGATGTTCTTTGGCCATGTGTTCAAGGTTTTGGAGTAAACTAATTTTTATCCCTCCCTTACCTCTTCCATTCCTGATAATTGAATCATGCCGAAGGTACCTATGGGACGCTCATCAAGGCTTGCTACTGTTTTTCTGCTAGTCGGCTGAATGTTTTCTTGACTGATCCTGAACTTAGCACACATTATTTTGTTTGTTCAGATTTATGGACAATGACTAAGAGTCTTCCGAAAGCCTTCTGAGGCCTTCAACCCTCTGGAGTGCAGTAAATCAGAAATGAAACAGCAGCTTTGTAATATGACTAAATAACCAGGTAGCGCTAATCTTCCCCCCACCAAACCAATTGTTCCCCAGCTGTCCATAAATCACACCTAATAAAAATGCTTCTTCAGCAACCCCCTTTTCTTTTATTATACATCTGACTTGTAATTTTCCTCTGAAGGTCAGTGGGCTTGAGTTATAGGCAGAGAGAGAGTGAAGCAGAAGGAGTAGAGGTGTCCTTCCATTTCCTCTGTAACCAACCACAGTAAGAAACAAAAGAAAGAGCAAAGAGAACCAATGTGGATAAATATCTCAGCAGCCCACAGAAGCCATGGCTCCATAGCCATGTATCCCCTCACTTCTGAAAACATAAGTCAACATTCAATTGTTAATCCCATTCAGTTGTTAATTCGATAGGTGCAAACCTATCCAATAAATGGGAGCTACTTGGCGAAGTGTGTTAAAGCACTGAGTTGCTGAACTTGCAGACCGAAAGGTCCCAGGTTCAAATCCCGGGAGCGGAGTGAGAGCCCGCTGTTGCTCCAGCTTCTGCCAACCTAGCAGTTCGAAACCATGCCAATGTGAGTAGATCAATAGGTACCGCTCCAGCGGGAAGGTAACGGCGCTCCATGAAGTCATGCTGGCCACATGACCTTGGAGGTGTCTACGGACAATGCCGGCTCTTTGGCGTAGAAATGGAGATGAGCACCAACCCCCAGAATCAGACACAACTGGACTTAACATCAGGGGAAAACCTTTACCTTTACTTTACTTATCAGGTTCCCATTGATTCCACAGGTTTACTTAAACTAACGCCAATAGTTGTATTGCTAGAGATGGGGGTCACATGATCAGAAGCTGTTGAACTACAATTCCCAGCCTTCCTCATCAGACTGCTAAAACTGCTGGGATGTGTAGCCCCTTAATCAATTCCTGCAGTGGAGCCAGGGCTTTCGGGATCAAAGGACGAATCAATGACTGATCAATAGGATTAAGGGCAACTAGAGTATGTAATAGAAAGCTAACAAATCCATTTAAAGTCAAAAGCTAAAAATCAATGAAGGAGAAACCTGTCAGAATAGAAAGGTTTTTATTTGTCAACATAAGGCAAGCCAGGGAAACCACTTTACCCTCCTCCATGAGAGAAGCAACTGAGAAGTCAGTCTGCCATGTTGCCATCAGATGAGCCTGTGACAGTGATAGGTCTGAGATTAGTGACACCACCAAACATTTCAAAGAGCAAGTGGGCTCACATAGAAAGAAAATGCACAAGCCCCTCTCATTTCCTTGCCCAGTGAGGGGAAAAATTAGTTTTCCTTCCATGTGAAAACGAGACAGGTCAAGATTTACAACCCAGCTCTCACTGTAGTAAAAACAAAGAGGTGCCTGGCTTGAATATAGAAGACAGCAAAGCTGAATTGAAGACTTATAAATTCCATATGCATCTAATCATGGACATCTCCCAAACCTCCTTGTATAGGATTGCCAGATCTTAGGGCCTGGCCTTGCCTTTCAGGGCTTGGCTCCATTTTGCAGGGCACAAAGGAAAAATCTCAGGGTAAGAGCACTATCTTGAAAAGTGTATATGTAACAATTTCCCCCACTTCTTAGGCATGGTGTTTTTATTTGAATGGTATGGATAATGGAGGAAGCTAGGGAGTTTCAGAAAAACATCTATTGCTGTTTTATTGACTATTTTAAAGCCTTCAATTGTGTGGATCATAATAAATCGTGGTAAGTTCTTGGTGGTATGGGGATACCAAGCCGCCTTGCCTGTCTCCTGTGAAATCTGTATAAAGACCAAGCAGCCACAGTAAGAACAGATCACAGAACAACAAACTGGTTCAAGATTGGGAAAGGAGTGTGGCAGGGCTGCATACTCTCACCCTACCTATTCAACTTGTATGCAGAACACATCATGCAACGTACAGGGCTTGATGAATCCAAGGCTGGAGTTAAAATTGCTGGAAGAAACATTAACAACCTTAGATATGCAGATGATACCACTCTGGTGGCTGAAAGTGAGGAGGAGCTGAGGAGTCTTATCACCAAGGTGAAAGAGGAAAGTGCAAAAGCTGGGTTGCAGTTAAACATCAAGAAAACCAAGATTATGGCAACCAGACTGATTGATGACTGGCAAATAGAGGGGGAAAACATGGAGGCAGTGACAGACTTTATATTTCTAGGAGCAAAGATCTCTGCAGATGTAGACTGCAGCCAGGAAATCAGAAGACGTTTACTTCTTGGGAGGAGAGCAATGGCCAACCTTGATAAAATAATGAAGAGCAGAGACATTACACTGGCAACGAAGGTACGCATAGTGAAAGCAATGGTATTCCCCATAGTAACCTATGGATGCGAGAGCTGGACCATAAGGAAGGCTGAGCAAAGAAAGATAGATGCTTTCGAACTTTGGTGCTGGAGGAAAATCCTGAGAGTGCCTTGGACTGCAAGAAGACCCAACCAGTCCATCCTCCAGGAAATAATGCCCGGCTGCTCACTGGAGGGAAGGATATTGGAGGCAAAGTTGAAGTATTTTGGCCACATCATGAGGAGACAGGAAAGCTTGGAGAAGATCATGATGCTGGGGAAAATGGAAGGAAAAAGGAAGAGAGGCCGACCAAGGGCGAGATGGATGGATGGTATCCTTGAAGGGACTGGCTTGACCTTGAAGGAACTGGGGGTGGTGATGGCCGACAGTAAGCTCTGGCATGAGCTGGTCCATGACGTCACAAAGAGTCAGAAGTGACTGAACGAATAAACAACAACAACATAGGCTTTGTGGCTGTGGTTCATCTTTACTGTGCATTGCTTAATGACATTATCAGGGTGTGTCCCTTGTGGCTTCCCTCTTTGAACATGACAAGAGCTCAGATCTTGTGACATCACAGGGATAACTCTGATTTGGCAACCCATTGCTATTCTTGCTCCCTAATTTGGTGTCTGTATGCTATTGTTGGACTTCTTATTATTCATTTCTTTATTTTCATAATTGTTGTCTCCTCTGTTTCTATTGTTGTAGTAGCTCCAAACTCTCCAAAAGTTCATAGATCAAAATGTCTGGGCAAGCAAGTTCAGACCAAGATGGCTAAGTTTATCATATATCTTTTTGGTTCCAAGCCACCATCACTACTTTACTTGGAAAGATGTTCAGCTGAATGCAATAAGATTTACTGCCAAATAATTACACAGAGGTTCATGTATCAGTGTTAAGGGTTGCTACCTGGAGATGCATTCTGCCTACGAAAAACTACTAATTATGTCGGGGACAAAGCAGCGGCATTTTCTCCAACCTGGTTCTTCCATGGTTTTCTTGTCTTTGAAGCTGTGATACAGAGGGCACTTTCTAATGAATCAGATCACTTGCCCAGTGTTGCTTGTTTTGGCTGACAACAGCTCTCCAGAGATGTAGGTACAGGTCTTCTACAGCTCAGCTAGAAGGGAATTGAATCTTTTGCATGCAAAGCATGAGCTCATTCACTGAGGTGCAGTAGCTGGAACCTTGTTTGTTATAGGATTCCTGTAAGCAAGCAAATAAACAAACAAACCCAGAGGTCCAAAAGCATGTTTTTAAAAGCTGATGGCTCTACAACTGGTCATTACTTACCCAGTAGAAATGCAGCTCTGAAAAAGACAGTCTGATTGCATACTCAAAATGAGTTACAGATGATGACTACTGATGTAACTTCTGGGTGACATCTCATGGGTCCATTCCAACTCACAGAATGCTGAAATAGACAGAGCACTGGATGGCTCCTGCATGACAATTTGCATGTTCTCCAGTGCTTTGCCATAAACATAAAGACAATACAAGACCTGTCATTAACCAGGTTTATAGCTAATTCATAATTTCCTCTTGGTCCCAAGCATTTGCTGCCATGTTTATTGCACATTTAGCTCTGTCTACACTGGTTGTTTAATCCTGGGCCGGTCTGGAGCATCATGCTCCAGACCAACCCTGATTTGACTGTGATGCTGGCCACACGCATCAGACTGAAGCATCTGCAGCAAGCTAATTCCTAAATTCCTCTTGGTCCCAGGCATTTGCTGTCATGTTTATTGCACCTTTAGCTCTGTCTATCCTGTTTGCTTAATTATGGGCCAGTCTGGAGCATTATGTTTTGGACCAAACCTGATTTGACTCTGATGGTGGCCACACACATCAGAGGGAACCTTCTGCAGCACCATATTGGTGTCCAGATTGTAGAGCTGGGCCAAGACCACATCTTCCCCACTGGGTCATCTTCTTGCTTCTTGCTTGTTTTGTCACGGCTGTTCCTTGTCAGTTATGGAGCTCCCTGTGACTGCCTGGCCACTGTAGTTGCATTTGCAGAGGTCATAATCAGGCACCTCTCTCTTCAACAAGTAAGTGGTAGAGTGAGCTTCCTGTTCTTACTGACCATGTACATGCCCCATTCATGTACATGGTCAGTAGACCCACTATGGTCTATGAGAGGAGACCCACTATGAGAGGAAGATGGTCACAGGGAGCTCTGTGGCTGGCAAGGAGGACACTCCTGACATGGGGACAACTCACCCTCTATCCAGCATTGATCAGTGCAGGGAAAAGGTGATGTTAATGAGATGTGAGACGACAACAGATCAGACTGAAACAGATCTGATTCAGCTATCCAGATGCCTGCAATGCTCACAAATACTTCAGATTTTCCTATGAACTCGAGCATGGAAAAAGGTTGAGCTAAGGGTAAAAAACTCCTATCTACCCAACATATCCATGCATTGTTAAGAATGCTGGTATTGGATTTAGAGTGAATAGGAGGTTATTTTACTAAGGTAGCCACCCCATTGTAGCTGATTGATATGGTTTCATGTAAGATTTTGGGGAAAAATAAAAAGAGAAACAACTGTGAAAAAATGTACATTTATTTGGCTTTCCTTTAGACCTGCAATTCATAGGCTTCTCAGAGAATGACTTTTGGTTTGAGAATAGAATCTGGGCTTTTTACTAACCTGCCAGGACTCAACATAAACAAAATCCAACAGAGTAAGACTGAACTGCCTAGTAGGCATACATCCCAAGTATGCAGTTAAAAGAACAGATGGCTCTTCAAAATTTGTGTTTCTAGATCCCATCACAGACATACACAAGCACACACACATTTCATGATTATGTTCTCTGAAAAATATTGTTTTTCACTCCTCTATATGGAACAGAAAGCAATAAGATTGACCTATAACTCATTATCTGAAGGTTTCCTTGTGCTATGAGTGCTAATAATTCATACAACAACACATTTAATGCATTTCTTTAAACTGGCTATGGAAGCAGTCCTGCTTTGTGTGATAGGTTTCAAATCTATGATTGAAATTTCATGGGGGGAAAATGAGATTCATAAGAAGCAGGAGAAATCAGATTTCTTTCCTCAGCCCTATTTCCCTCACTGAAAGAGTATTACATCAATGCTGGTGCAAATGGGAGTTGATTTCCTACTAAATTATTTGACTGGAGTTGCTACTAATGCCTAATGGTCAGAATTCTGTTAGGGGCATCTGCACATGAAAATGCCCCTTACACATGCAGATGTCCTTTTAAAAAATATTCTCTCTTCGAAGTGACCAAAGTTGCTGTAAAAACCTTGAAGTTGTCGTTCATGTTTGTTCTATCTTCACAGAGATAAAGCAGCTTTCAGAGAAGCATCTCCATAATCAGATGCACAACATTGACACCAGCATGAAAGGGATATTGTTAGCTGGTTTGAGTCTCTTTTAAGAGAGAGAAAGTGGCATATAAACAACAACAACAACAACAACAACAACAACAACAAACAACAATAACATAGCACTAACTGAAAAAAGTTGGCAACATCAGTTTCACAGACTTCACCAGATGCATGTGGTGAACTACTGATGAACAGATATTTACACCAATGAATATCTGTGTGTATGTGTGTGTGAATAGTAACAGAAATGCAAAACATGTGGGTACAATGATGGAGTGGCAAGGTTGGCTTTGATGATGATCATAAAGAATAGATGATGAAGATAATGAAATTGGGTTGTTGTGTGTTTTCTGGGCTGTGTGGCCATGTTCCAGAAGCATTCTCTCCTGATGTTTTGCCCGCATCTATGGCAGGCATCCTCAGAGGTTGTGAGGATTAGCATTAATGGCCTTGCCAGGTTCATTTCCTGGCTTCTTCCTGCCTGGGATAATCTTTTGTTCAGAGGTGTTAGCTGCCCCTGATTGATTCATGCCTGGAATTCCTCTGTTTTCAAAGTGTTGCTCCTTATTTACTGTTCTGATTTTAGAGGGTTTTTTAAATACTGGTAGCCAGATTTTTTTCATTTTCATGGTTTCCTCCTTTCTGTTGAAATTGTCCACATGCTTGTGGATTTTAATGGCTTCTCTGTATAGTCTGACATGATAGTTGTTAGTGTGGTCCAGCATTTCTGTGTTCTCAAATAATATGCTGTGTCCAGGTTGTTTCCTCAAGTGCTATGGCTGACTTCTCTGGTTGAGTTAGTCTGCAGTGCCTTTCATGTTCCTTGATTTGTGTTTGGGCGCTGCGTTTGTGTGATCAATTAAAACATTCACACTGGCCTCCAACAGACAAGAATTCCTTCTCCCACCCTGGACCTTCCATAGATCTATAAACCTTCCTTGCTTAGTTTTTTTCCAATATACCTCACAAGCTCTGAGGATGCCTGCCATAGAAGTGGGTGAAACGTCAGGAGAGAATGCTTTGGAACATGGCCACACAGCCCAGAAAACACACAACAACCCTGTGATTCCGGCCATGAAAGCCTTCGACAACACATTGATACTGAAATGGTTAATGATTGCCCATTGTTCTTCTGAGGTCTAACGTGGAATGTCAAGGAGAATAAAGTATTTTCCAATTCAGTAGAGGATTTCTGCTTTATCTCAAGGCCCCTGAGATGTGGTCTCAGGATCACAATATTGTAGCTCAAAGTTGTGTTTATTTAGTCACCCCCCTCTCTTTAGGGTAGCTTTCTTCCTCTGCCCGCAAGAAAATATGACTGATTTGGTTTTGATGGATATTCCACACTTTAAAATAAATAAATAAATAAATCCCCAGACTATTTTTCTCAAATTCCAAATAAGCATAAGTAGCTCTTTTCCCCCCCTCTCACAGCAACAACAAAGTCCACAAATATGTCTGCAACTGATTACAATATTTGTAAGTCAAAGTAGCACTTTTTACTGATTGGTGTTTTCATGTTTCAAAACAGCACTGTCAGCTTCTGTCGGTTCCTCTTGCTTAGTAGAAAGATAATGTTTCTCATGAAAAATAAGTTGGGGCCAGCTGCTGTTTGGCTCATGTCTTCCAAAGGGAAATGCCTCTGATGTGCAGCTGGAATAGTTAAAGAGAAAGAGGTGCAAAAGCAAATGGCCTAGCAGCAACCAACGTTTGGAAACATTGGCCAAGTTCAGTGGTTCTCAAACTTTAGTCCACCAGAAGTTCCCAGAAACCCTGACTGTTGGCTTTTGTGAGTTCTCCAGCCTTACTTCATCATCCCCTGCTTCATTTGCTTTGAACTGGATTACATGGCAGTGTAGACTCATATAGTCCAGTTCAAAGCAGATAATATGGATAATCTATGTTGATAATCTTGATTATCTGGCAGTGTAGAGAAGGCCTAAGAAAGGGAGCCTGAGCTGGGCTCTTGCAACAAGACTTCGTAAAATAAAGCTTCTTTGTCAGAGGCTTTATCAACTGAGAACTGCTTGCATTTGTTTTGCTGATAGCCCTTCCACATAGCCATATAACCCAAAATATCAAGGCACATAATCCACAATATCTGCTTTGAACTGGGTTATCTGGGTCCACCCTGCCATATAACCCAGTTGAAAGCAGATAATGTAGGATTTTAAACAGCGGTGTGGAAGGGGCTTGAGCCCACATTAGCATTTCACCTTGAGCTGAATCTCCTTAGAATAAAAAAATCATAAAGTTGGAAGAGACCACAAGGGCACTCTAGTCCAACTCTGTTCTGTTTCACATGAACCCAAAATTAAAGCAATCTCAACATATGGCTATCTGGTAGACTTACTGAGCTCACTGACTGGTGAGTTGACACATAGGCCCCTTCTACACTGCTCTGTATCCCAGGATCTGATCCTATATTATCTGCTTTCAACTGGATTATATGAATCTACACTGCCAGACAATCTGGGATAAGCAGATATTTATTTATTTATTTATTTATTACAATATTTATATCCCGCCCTTCTCACCCAACAGGGGACTCAGGGCGGCTTACAATAAAACGCATATATAAAAATTATACAGTGCAATATAAATCAGTTAAAATTATTATTAACTTATATCAGTATTCATAAAACACATTATAAAATACAGGTAGGCGTGTTCAGTTCAAAAAACTGGGTCTGTCGTTTGAGTTCAGCGTGCATGATAATAATTAATGCTGCCAATTATTATTCAAAAGCCTGGCCCCATAACCAAGTTTTAACCTTCCTACGGAAGGATAGGAGGGAGGAAGCCTGCCTGATTTCACTGAGGAGGGTGTTCCATAGGTGGGGAGCCACTACTGAAAAAGCCCTGTCTCTCGTCCCCGCCAGCCGCACCTGTGAGGCTGACGGGACTGCGAGCAGGGCCTCATCTGATGATCTTAAGCTTCAAGGTGGGTTGTAGTGGGATACACGTTTGGACAGATAAGCTGGGCCGGAACCGTTAAGAGCTTTATAGGCTAAAGCCAGCATCTTGAATTGTGCTCGGTAGCTAATCGGCAGCCAGTGGAGCTGGCATAACAGAGGAGTAGTACGCTCCCTGATCGCCGCTCCAGTTATTAACCTGGCAGCCTCCCGTTGGACTAATTGAAGCTTCCGAACAGTCTTCAAAGGCAGCCCCATGTAGAGTGCGTTGCAGTAGTCTAAACGGGATGTAACAAGAGCATGGACCACCATGGCCAAGATAATCTGGGATCAGATTCTGGGATCTAGGACAGTGTGGAAGGGACTATAGATAAATCCTTTTATGACTCTACTCCAGTCAAGAGTAACAATAGGGCCCCTTCCACACAGCTGTATAAAATCCACATTGAACTGGATTATGTGGCAGGCAGTGTAGAAGCGGATAATCCAGTTCAAAGCAAATATTGTGGATTATTTGCCTTGATATTCCAGGTTGTATGGTTGTGTGGAAGGACCCTCGCATTCAGTATGCAAATAAATCTTGTAGCACCTTCAAGAGTAAATGAGAGGACGAAGTTCATAACATAAGAAGCCAATGTTGTAGATTCAGGGTGTGTGTGTATGCTGTAGAATGGATGCAGTTTGACACCATGGCTCAATGCTAAGGAATTGTGGGAGCTGTAGTTTCACAAGGCATTTAACCCTTCCCTGGTGCCTCATCAAAGTACAAACCCTAGGATTCCACAGCACTGAAAATGGCAGTTAAAGTGGTGTCAAACTGCATTCATTCTATAGCATTCATGCAAATGTATGCAAGCCTATGAAATCTTGTCCTATCAACTTTGTTATCTCAAAGGTCCCTTTGCATATTAATATTCCAGACTAACATAGAGTGTGTTTGAATTTTAACCCCGAATGGATTCAGGACACAGAAGTGAAGTGGATGTTCAGCATCTTTGCGTACTGCAAAAACAGTGAAGTGAACCTGGCTTTTGGGCTTGTGTTCGCTTATCTTGTGTTACAGTTGTTTTACACGTGTCTCGGGTTCTAGTTGTCCTCTGCAAAGTTAGCCATCTTTGGTGGAAGTTGAAGAGGCAAGGACTAGAGAGAGGGACTTGAATGTGGGAATCTAGCATTTCCCTTCCTTTTTTTGAGCTGTAATTCTTAATTTCCGTTGGGCTTGTTGCTTGAGTAAGATTGCTCTCACTGGTTGGCACAGGACGGACGGTTTGACTGATGTGAAGGGAATTGGGCTGCCAGGATAAGGACTGAGGGAAAAGATGACAAGCAGAAAGTTTGAATTAGCAAGGTATATGCACAAGGGAGCCTTTGCAAGCCTAATTAGAGATAATTAGAAATACTCTGGAGCAATCCATCAAAGCCCTGCAGAAAGACAGGAACCATGCACAGGAGCCTGCAAGTTGAATCGGCTTCCATGACAGCGGGTTTTGGAAATTATGGCCTGAGCGATGATCATTTTTAAAAAGCATTTGCCTCTTTGTCTCAATATGCCTTACTCCTCTTGCCATTTAACAGAGCTATTTGAAATCTGAACAGGGGGAAATAAGCTTCCCGAGAAACAAAGCGTGGCACTGACAAATAGGTAAATATTGAATGCTCTAAGCTTCTTATTTTATCAAATTGCTTTTGTTTGTTTTGGGCTCAGAGTTCCCCCTTCAGTTCCTCTTCATTGTTTGAAAATTAAGTCACTGTAGTTTAGTTTCTCTGCTTGTACAGAAAGGGAAACACTCAGTCGAAACAAGACCGGGACAAAGTGCATTTATTAAAATAAAATGAGTTCTGGAGGGAAATCATGTCTAAAATTATTCCTACTAGCAACTACAGAGGAAAAACTTGGAGATTAGATATGCCTGAAAGCCATAATGCTGATATATAACTTAATTCCATGAAGAAGTGGGTGTGCTTGAAAGGTTAGAATTAATTACAATAGGCCTCCCACTTTTGTAGGGGTTAGAGGTGCAGAACTCTAGAAAAGAGGAAAAATGTGAATTAAAAATGGCTATTTGTCTTAACTTGAGATGATACCTGTCTCAATGGTCAATTTGCAGCAGAAGTTGACCACTGAGGTGGATCTATACTGCCCTATATCCCAGGATCTGATCCAAGATTAGCTCCTTATCCCAGATTATCTGGCAGTGTAGACTCATATAATCCAATTCAAATCGGATAATATGGGATTGGATACTTGGATGCAGTGTAGATCCAACTTGAGTCATACTAGAGGATTTTGAGAGCCCCAAGGAGAACACTATTTCTTGACATTTATCAGTGTTCCAGCATCTTCTAGGTCAGGGGTCCTCAAACTTTTTAAGTGGAGGGCCGATTCACAGTCCCTCAGACTGTTGGGGGGCCAGACTATGATGAAATAGTCCAAAATTAGGATTGATGTTGTTGTGTGCTTTCTAGTCGTTTCAGACTTAGGCCAACCTTAAGTCTAAAGTTGAGGACAGAGGCCAGGTCAATGACCCTGGAGGGCCTTAGTTTGGGGACCCCTGATCTAGACGATCTCATAAGACCGTAGGTAAGCAAAAAGACCTCCAAAGACCATCGAGATGATCTCATCAGGCCACCAGAAGACCATAGATAAGGAAAGAGACCCTCAAAGACCATCTAGATGGTTTCATAAGACCATAGGTAAGGAAAAGGGCCCCCAAAGGCTATCTAGACATTCTCATAAAACCATAGGTAAGGAAAGGGACCCTCAAAGGCCATCTAGACCATCTCATAGGACCATAGGTAAGGAAAGGGACCTCCAAAAGCCATCTAGATGGCCTCATACGGCCGTAGCTAAGCAACAATACCTCCAAAAGCCATCTAGATGGTCTCATAAGGCCGTAGCTAAGCAAAGAGACCTCCAAAGACCAGGTAGACTTAGGTCAACCCTAAGTCTAAAGTTTAGGACAGGGGCCAGGTCAGTGACCTTGGAGGGCCGCATCCGGCCCCCGGGCCTTAGTTTGAGGACCCCTGTTCTAGGTCCTCCAGCATGACTTTATGGTCAACTTTTGTTGGAATTTGATTTTAAAAACATGTGGAACACCTACAAATGCATAGAAATAGTGTTCTCCTTAGGAATTTCAAGGTCCTCTAGCATGACTCTATAAGCTTCTGCTGAAACTTGAACATAGAGTCTTGCTGGAGGTTTTAGAACAGGCATAGGCAAACTTTGGCCTTCCAGGTGTTTTGGACTTCAACTCCCATAATTCCTAACAGCCGGTAGGCTGTTAGGAATTGTGAGAGTTGAAGTCCAAAACACCTGGAGGGCCCAAGTTTGACCATATCTGATTTAGAGATTCCTAGACACAACACTTCTCTAGTGTGACAATGATTAATTACAATTAGGAGGCAATGAGAAAACTTCAAAAGTCCCCTATACAATAATAAAGCTACAATGAAGTTGCCAGAGGCAATGTGGTCCAAATTAGTTCAGATTAGCTAGATTCACTTTGTTGTTCATTATGCTCTTGACATGGCAACAGGTCCCTAGGTTTTTTTTATCACTTCTCTTTAGGTTCCAAAATGTAAAAAATGCATCCTTTCATAGAGCAAGAACTGCCTAGACTTTCTACTGTATTTTTGAACCACAGCCATGGATTCCTGAATGCTGACTCTGCAGTGAAAGTTATTGGGCCAAACTGCATTGATCTAGGCATACAAACATATTGCAAGTTTTGGCTGTTGCTCCGCCACTCTCAGCAGCTGTTGAGCAAGTCGTCTTATTGGGAAACCGGCGGCATGCTGCCATATTGATTGTGTTGTTTGCGGCCTGGGAGATGGGAAGGTGGGAAGGGAAATTGGCTAGCGCTAATTGCAGATAAACGTCTTTTACAGTCTGGCTACGGCTCTGGCTTTGCAGATGGGGAAAAGCCAAAATGTAAAAGATCTCTGGGTTTTTCTCATTCTTTTGTTGAACTGCACACAGGCTGGCTCAGAAGCTCCCTTTTACAGGTGGCACTCCATGCTAACTATACTGTACCATCCCCTTTATTCACAGGGAATACGTTCCCGGACTTTGTACGCATATGTGATCCCTATGGAAATGATGGAGCTCCAGCCCGAGGATAATTTTATTTATTTATTTATTTACAGTATTTATATTCCACCCTTCTACCCCGAAGGGGACTCAGGGCGGATCACATTGTACACATATAAGGCAAACATTCAATGCCATATAACATAGAACAGAGACAGAGACAGACGCAGAGGCAATTTAAACCTTCTCCAGCTTCCAGCTTGCTGAGGGTATGCTTGATTCTGGCCACAGGGGGAGCAGCTGCTTTATCATCCACTGCAATGGCAACTTCCTCATTCCAACGGTGGCTGGGTGATTTTTATGGTGTCGTAAATTAGCCTCCCCACATATAAGTAGTACCTAAATTTCCTACTTGATAGATGTAACTATCTTTCGGGTTGCTTAGGTCAACAACAAGCAGGGGCAATTTTTTTATTTTAATTGTCAGGTGCTCACCCCGATAGGCTGGCCTCGAACTCATGACCTCTTGGTCAGAGTGATTTATTGCAGCTGGCTGCTAACCAGCCTGCACCACAGCCCGGCCCTGGATAACATAGAGTCATTCTGAAGAACTTAGACAATTCCTAGGGAGGACATATATTTGTGGAATGTGGATCAGTGACCCTGCGGTTACCAGGCATCAGCCATATGGAGAGTCCATTCAAGGAGGAAGTACATATTTCCACCTACTCCTGCCAGCCAATGAGATGCAACAAGGAAGTGTGACAGAGATCCTGCTTCTGATTGTTTCGGCCTCGCTGATTGTTGAGAAAAGGATCAAAATATTATTTGGCTTTACCCCAATTGCCAATAGAACAACCCCTCCCTTCTCTTCTTTTTGGCTGATGCTTCATAAAGTAGATTGAAAGGGGGAATTTAGGAGTTTGGTTTGTGACCACAGAGGGAACATGAATATAGATCTGATTTGGATGCAGAATCCCAGGAAACTCATCTGTGGGTTCATCTACACTTTAGAATTAATAGTACTTAAACTACCATGGCTCCATGCTGTGGAAACATGGAGGTCGCAGTTCTACAAGGCCTTGAGCCTTCTCTGCCAAAAAGTGCTGGTGCCTTACCAAACCCACAAACCCTCAGGATTCCATAGCACTGCGACATGGCAATTAAAATGGAGTCAAACTGTGTTAATTCTAGAGTATAGACTTGCCCTGTAAGTCTGTTCTTGAATTCTGGCTGTCACTGCATCCTTAAGCAGTGAGGGGTGCTATTCTCCCAAAACAACATATTTATCCAGAGAATTTTAAAGTTGGGTGAAAAATGTATGTATAGAAGTGGCACAATTCTGGCTAAATACCATGTTAAATTACAACTCCCATTAATCCCATTGCAAGTTTGAATAAGGGTTCAATACAGGTCTGAAAAACTGAATGAAACCCCCAGCCTAGCTCAGAGGATAGAACCGAGATCCACAAGAAGCAATTTGATAGCACTTTAACTGCTTAATGCTAGGAATTCATTGACTTGTAATTTGAAAAGGTCTTTAGCTGCTCTGCCAAAGGAGTGCTGGTGTCTCAACAAACTGCAAATCCCGAGATTTCATAACATTGAGCCATGACAGTTAAAGTGGTGCCAATCTGCATTAAGCCTACAGTGTAAATGGTCCTTAGGTATTCTGGCAACATCATTTGCAATGCTAGAATTGGGTAATTTTGGGAGGCACGTTAGATTAATTAGTCAGAGCTCTTGGCCCTTAATGAACTACATTGTTCCAGAATTCCAGAAGAGGCAATTCCAGAATAGACAATGGGATTAAAAATGCTTTAACAATGGCAATGTAATTTTAGGTTGCATCCAATGGAGTACAGGTTGAGTGATGACATCTTCAGCAAATCCTGACATTTTCAAGCCCATATTATAGGATCCTAAATTGTCCTAGCAGCAGAGCAGATGGGCTGGTCATTGTTGGTTTAAATAAGAAAAAATAAAGAGGGGAAGAGCCTGAGTAAATGGGAGAAAAGTAAATTTGGAAAAGCAAAGAAAACTTTAAAGATGAAGCGGAGATTTTTCAAAGAAGTGTGAATAGCAAATAGGAGCCAATGAAAGGACTTCAAAAGGAAGAATCTGATCAAAAGGATGAGAGGGAAAAATTAATTTGTATATAACTTTCTAATTTGTTGAAAAGAAGCAAGAAGAGAGGCGTCTGGATGAATAACACTTGAGTTCAGCAACCTTTTCCAGTTTCCACCCAGAAACACGTTCCCACTCATGGATATCACAGAGTAGGAGTTTCAAAAAATTCTGAAAGTGTGAAATTTGCACATATTTCTGTGTGCATTCTTCTAAAGGTACATATTTATTATATGGATTTTTACAACGTACATTTTCAAATTAGTGATTTTTCACAAGTGTACTAAATATAATTCCCACACATCCCTAAGTGGAGGTCAACAAGGACCACAGATGAGTGGATTTGCTACCTGGGAAAACAAACTACTGTTTCACCAGCCATGGAAAGAAGGCAAGTGATGGGGTGTCGGTATGAGGTAGGGCAAAATGATGACAATGCCTTCTAAGAGGAATTTTGGCCAGCATGAAAATCTCCTTCAAAACATAAATTTCTAGCATCACAGAAAGTGAAATACTGAACATTCTTCACTCTATTTACTGTGTTCACATTCTCTTGTTCATTTCCAGCCCCATCCCACTCTGCTTTTATTTTCTTTGGATACTTAAATAGTTTCTCTAAATTCAAAGTTTTAAATTACTGCAATGTTTGAAGTTTGAGGACAAAAGGGATATTTCTTTGAAGGAACAGAATTCTTATTTGGGGGGAATGCCTCTATTTGACACCCACATCTCTAGCTACCACCTTGAAAGAGGGTTAGATTAGATCAGGCATGGGCAAATTTCAGTCCTCCGGGTGTTTTTGACTTCAACTGCCACAATTCCTAACAGCCTAACAGCTGTTAGGAATTATGGGAATTGAAGTCCAAAACACCTGGAGGGCCAGAATTTGCCCATGCCTGGATTAGATGAACCATGGGATCATTTCCACTGTACATTTTTGTAGTTTTATAACCCACAAAAATAGGTCATGACAGAATCCAGCATCTCTTCTCACTCTATAGTCTCGATACCAGTTTGAGTACTTCTGTGCTCCCATCCAGTCATTTACCTATCCACTTATTATTGGCATTTTCTCTCTTGGCATATTCTAGGTCCTCCAGCATGATTATGTCATGCTTCTGTGAAAGTTGACTATAACTTTTCAGACATTTCATGTTGGTGGCACACTTTTTAGATATGCATGATTTTGCAACACAGTAGTTCAGTTTTACTAGCAACCCAGAGGTTAAACCAGCCACTTATAAATAAGACATATAGACATATATGTACATAAATTGTAATAACAAAATGTATGGTGACACAACATATCTCATGAAAACCTTTCATATATATATTTTAAAAATATATGATTTATATATGATTTATTGCTTATTTCGTGTGTGCACGCATGCACACACACACACACACACTATATATATATATAGGTCGATGACAAGCACCAAAAAATAAACAAATGTTGGAATAGGAACATATGCATTTAGGTATTAAGAAACACTGTCAAAGGCAAAGTTAAAACCCAGCATTGAATATGATAGTTATTTCACATAGGCTCAGAGCTTTCTCATTACGTTTGCATGACACACCTGTACACTGCTGTCGACCCACTAACGTGTTGTGACACACAGTTTAGGAAACAGTGCTATAGAATTCTACTGGAAGACCTAGAAATGCTAAAGAAATGTGTGTGGAAGCATGTAAATACAAAACCACATGATTTGAAGCGTTATTATAATTGGGAATAATGACAGCATACATGCATTAGAAGCTTCAAACAATACAAAGAGTTGTATCTTTGTAGGTATAGTGAGACTGTACATGTCAGTATGCGAAAAATATTGTGGTTACAACTAATTAAAGGAATATTTTAAAATAAAAAATAATAAATTTATGTTGAAGCACACCACCCTGCTGGTGCCACCTGATGTGGTTTTCACCTCCAATACTTCTATAAACATGTCACTGAATGGCAAATCTCATCTGAATAAATCCTATTAGGAAAATTCCATGACAGAGTTGCTCTAAGTTGGATTTGACCTGAAGATACATAACAGCAAATTACCACTGACATTTTGGTGGCATTTTTCTTGAACCCCCCCCCCCCCCAGAATCTCTCATTGAAGAGAAGAATGTGAGTACCTCTCTCTCCATCATATTGCTTGCCAATTGTTTCTATACTGAGAGAAATTTTATTGGCATCTTAGGGTGCCCCTGTGCTGACTGTATAGAAATGAACAGGGCTGTATCTCACCTGGGTTTGCAATTAAATGGAGAATTTGTTCCAGTTTTTCATACAGTGACTCAGAGGTGGATTTTTTCTTGTTTTCTTCTGCTGCCTAAAGCATCACAACAGACTCAACTAGTTTGTGTTATGTTGAAAAGCCATCGTGTTGACAAGGAGAGCCAGGTCTGGGCTTCCAACTTCCTTTTATTCCCAGCTCTTCAACCTTGCAAACACCTTTGCAGAACAGTGTGAAGACTGAAAACACAACCTTTGGCTCCAGGTTACATTTCATGCTTTTTTGAGGCCTTCAAATCCTTTCAAGATGTGGCTGCTTGAGCTGTTTAGGATGCGTTACCAGTCATGAAAATGCAGGTCTAGTTGTTTACAGACGAAATGCAGGGATAATGATGATGTGAGATGAAAGAGCGAAAGTCTGGAGGCAGATTACTCTTCGTTTCTCAGCCTCAAGTGTAAAAAATCTCACTCTGATGACGTGAAATGGCCTTTGTAATGTAGGCAGTGGGCACCACACAGAATCCGGTTTCATTCCCTCAAACAAAGAGGTTATTTTATAAAAATGTTCTCAAGAGTCTTTCTGATGTATTTGCTTCATATTTTTAGTGGCCAAATGGTTGGAAAGGGCTCATTCCCCTAACTTTATAGAAACATAGAATCATAGAATATAGAATTATAATATTGGAAGGGCCTCCAAATTGAGTCCAACCCTTTTCTCAACACAGAAATTCCTGCTAAGTCATCCTCAGCACGGAACTGACTAGCCTCTTATTGAAGATGTCCACTTAAAGAGAGTTCACCAGCTCTCTAGACTATTGGTTGTCTTTCTGAAACATTCTCACTGACAAAAAGTCCATTGAAATCTACCCTTCTGTAGCTTAAAACTATGAGTCCTGCTCCTACCTTTTTGAGCAGTAAAGAAGAAACCTAGCATCTCTTCCCAATGGCAGCTCTTTAGTCTTCTCTTCACTTTCAACCTTTCCTCGTATTCCTATTTTTTATACTTCTTTATCATCCCTGCTGCCTGTCCCTGCTCCAACTTATCTACGAGGGTTGAATGAAAAGTAATGCCTCCACCTTCGTAATTCCTCAACAGATGGCAGTACTGGTCTGCGGCAGGTATTGGCTTGTTCAGTAGACTCTCCTCTACAGTTCTATTTGGTGGGAAGCCTTAGCATTGAACGGTTGTGTTGTTAAAGTGTGAAGTAAGGAACCCTGCGCAGACAGTCAGTCAATGCGACTTAAGCAACGTGCCATCACTGAATTCTTGACAGCAGAAGGTGTCACCCCAAAGGAGATTCATCAGAGAATGCAAGCTGTTTATGGTGATTGTGTTGATGTGAGTATTGGGTGTCATTGGGCAAGTAAGTTTAAAGATGTTGAGGTGGGAACATCTGACTTGTGTGACAAACAAAGAGTTGGACATCCTATGACAGCAACCACCGAGCTTCACAAGCAAAAGTTTGACAGATTGATTCAGCACAATCGTCGTATTACTCAGAGAGAAATTTCAAGTATAATCGGAATTTCACAAGAACATGTGGGTCACATTATTGCTTTGCTTGGCTATCGGAAGATCTGTGCACGATGGGTACTGTGAGAAGCTGGTTGTGGAAACAGAGTGTCGACTTCTTCTGTGACAGCTTCAGAAAACTTGTTCATCGTTGGCAGAAATGTATCCAATTTTCTAGTAATTATGTGGGAAAGTGAATAATGGTAGTTAAAAAGCACATTCTAAGGATTATTTCTGCGTTTGATTTATTAAAATATTCCCATCCAAACCCAAGTTACGAAGGTGGAGGCACTACTTTTCATTCAGCCCTCATATATCCCTCTTAAATGAAGTTGCAATAGTTTGATTTACCCAAATCATGTACTAATGTTTGTCCACATGACAAAGCGATAAAAATATTGTTGCATGCTATTGCCTATGAATCAAGGTCTTGTTAAATATATTGGGAGAGGGCCCTGTTAATAAACTGGTAACTCTATAAGCTTCCATTTTCTCTATGGTGGAGAAGATAGTAATGGGATATAACACAATTTCTAAAGAACTCTCTTAGATAAAATGAAAGGGCTATCTAGCCCAACATCTCCTGTGGTTCTCACACTGTGATCTTCCCGATGTCTTAGATTACAACTGCTACAGTTCATGACCATCCCTGGTTTGTTGTTGCGGGATTTATGAGAGGGCCTCTTCAACCACATTGGAGCTGCGGTTCAGAAGGTTCTGGTAGTGCTCTTTCCAACGTAGTGCAATCGATGTTTTGTCCTTCAGAAGTTTGGTTCCATCTGATGAGCATAGAGGCTGTATGCCATGGTTTCTTGGTCCGTAGATGATCTTTGTGGCTTTGAAAAATCCCTGAGCATCATGGGTTTCTTCAGCCTTCTTTGTCCACCAGATGTTCTTGAGTTCTCTGGTCCTTCTTTTGACCTCAGCTTTTGCACTAGCATAGATCTTTTTCTTAGCAGCACAGTTGGTGTCTCTCTACCATGTTTGGAAGGCTTTCCTTTTGTTATCAATTAACTGTTAGATCTCTTTGTCATTATCGTCAAACCAGTCTTGATGTTTCTTAGTTTGATATCCAATGGTTTCTTCACAGGCTGTGATGATGGATGTCTTCAGTTTGAGTATGAGAGTTAGTTTAAATATGAGGGTTAGCTTAAGTGATTCAATGAGTCCTCCTTTCTTGTCTATCTATCCTGACCCCTCTGTGATATAAACTGATAATGGATGCTTTCCCACCTCTTCTATACCTACTAGCTCTCTCTCAGCTCTCCCCAAGATGAAGCTAGCTCAGTCATGGGCAAACTTTGGCCCTCCAGGTGTTTTGGACTTCACCTCCCACAATTCCTAACAGCCTATCCGGCTATTAGGAGTTGTGGGAGTTGAAGTCCAAAACACCTGGAGGGCCAAAGTTTGCCCATGCCTGAGCCAGATTACCTTGGGTAACTTTCCTATACCATAATGGAATTTTAATAATAAAGACTTTAGCTTGTTATTCCAAGACCCATTGCATGCACTCCTTATCTGTGTTGTCTTTTTAATTTGTCAACAGCCCTTTTGGATCAGGATGTACATGACTGACCATATAAGGGAAGTGAGTGGGTGGATGGAAGTGAGTATGTATTTGCTTCTTCTCACTCTTTCCTATTGTTCTAAGGCACAGCCTTTATTTCTGTTTCTAGGCAATTCCTACCACATTTGACTCCAACCTTGATTAGGGTTCTTTGCAGAAATATCCCACTTGTTATGCTGAGCGTCTGCTCAGACAGTGCCTGCTGTGTTGAATCTCCCACATTCTTTCCTGATAGCTGATGGGTTGCCTTGGGGGATAACTTTTCAAGTTACCACGCAATTTACTGAAATGACCAAACTTGCTGAAATGACCTAAATATTAAAACCACGTCCTCTTTTTGGAGGTGGCATGAGGCATGGCCATGATTGGATTCCTAATATGCAGCTGACCAGGCACTGCAAATACATTTAGATATTCAATTAAAAGTTCATGCTAACCAAACATTGAATTCCCTGAGGCTGTATAAATACCTCCTTTATGTTGTCTTCCGATGAGTAATAAAGTGAAGGCGTAGGTATTAGCAGAGAACTTCTAGTGACAATCAATTTTAAGAAAATATCAATTTTAATTAATAAAGAGCAACATGCTTTATGTTAGCTGGGGAAGGAAACTTGAAAGAAAATAAAACAGAAAGTGTTGTCATCAGAAATTAGTAACCCTTAAATTGCTTGGCTACAATCCACCTGCAGTTCAAACGTGAGCAGACAGTAGATTCTCTTTTACATTCTGGTTAATTATTTTGCTATTCTTATTTGAAATCCCAGTAAACCCCTTGCCTTCCCTAAAAATATGTTTCCCTAACCTCTCTTCTTTTACTTAAATAAGACAGTCAGCTCCCTATAGCCACAGATTCTGAATCCACAGATTCAACCATCCACATCTTGAAAATATTTTTTATCAAAAAAGCAAGCTTTTACTTTGTCATGTTAAATAATGGACCTTATTTGACAGCCCAACAACATCTGGAGGGCTGAATGGTTCCATTCAAAATGCTATTTTTGACGTAGAAAGCCCTATCCACTTCACGTCCAAGTTATTTGACTGTCTGACCCACTGCCCTCAAAGGTAGATCTGGAGCAAATACAGGAGATTGGCTCTTCAGTGGTTGCTTCAAGACTCTAGAATTCCTTTTCCACAGAGACTGGCACCCTTATCATATAAGGTCTGTCTCACCTAAATAATGAGCTAGGTTTTTAATTTTTTTTAGTTGTGCTGTTTATATTTATAATAATAATATAATAATTAGGAGCTGCTGGTGGCGCAGTGGGTTAAAATGCTGAGCTGCTGAACTTGCTGACCGAAAGGTTGGTGGTTCATATCCAGGGAACAGAGTGAGCTCCTACTGTTAGCCCCGGCTTCTGCCAATCTAACAGTTTGAAAACATGCAAATGTGTGTAGATCAATAGATACCGCTCTGGCAGGAAGGTAACAGTGCTCCATGGAGTCATGCCGGCCACATGACCTTCGAGGTGTCTACAGACAACACCAGCTCTTCAGCTTAGAAATAGAGATGAGTACCAACCCCCAAAGTCGGACATGACTAGACTTAGGGGAAAACCTTTACCTACCTACTACTAATAATAACTTTATTCTTATATCCCGCCCCAGCTCCCCAAGTGGACTCGGGGTGGCTTTTATGGGGACCAAGCCCAGTAATACAGCAATAAAATACATCAACATATAATACATTGCAATCACAATGAATTAACACATAAAAACATATAATATATCACAAAACATAACTCAACAACAACAAATAACCGATAGCCAAGCACAATGGGCATGTTCGGAGCTGGAGGAAGGGCAATAATAGGGCATGTGCAACATATTGCAAAGCCACTGGTAAAAGGGGCTAGTAACAAAGTGAGTAGATCAATAGGTACTGCTCTGGTGAGAAGATAACGGCGTTCCATGCAGTCATGCTGGTGACATGACCTTGGAGGTGTCTATGGACAATGCCGGCTCTTCGACTTAGAAATTGAGATGAGCACCAACTCCCAGAGTCGGACACGACTGGACTTAACATCTGGGGAAACCTTTACCTTTACCTAATAAAGTGCAGGGGCCAGGTATTAAGGTAGGGGTAGAAGGACTAAGTCAAGTTGTAACTGATTAGTCAAAGGCACATTGGAATAACCAAATTTTCAGGTCTTTTATAGTTTATCTTTTTGACTGGTTTCATTTTTTTTTTTTGTATTTTGTAAATTGTTCATTATGCTTTTTAAAAACAATATCTCATAAGTTTCTTTGAACTGGGAAAGGCAGGATGTAAATACATTCATCATCATCATCACCACCACCACCCCCATTATCACCCTGCTTGGGGCAGATATGGTGGCAGCTTAATCGTGTTTGGACATCCAACAGAGGAAAATCTACTGACCTGTTGCTGACTTATCAGAAATAAAAAGGATTTAGTATCAGACTCTACAGGCAGTCCCCAAGTTATGAACAAGATTGGTTCTGTAGGTTTGTTCTTAAGTTGAATAAATATGTAAGCCAGAAGAGGTACAATTTTTAAATGTAACTCCAGCCAAAATATAAACTTAACACCCCTGTGATGTTTCTTTTGCTGTCTGGGCCCCTGCTCAGAAGATTTTACCTCACTTTCTGTCCTTGCAATCGAGGACCTAGTACATTCCTGGAGAAGATACCTTCCTAATATCTCTAGGTCCTCAAACACAGCTCTGTGGGATGCTGGAATAGGATGTGAGGAGTTTTGTAATATCCACAGTTTCATGCAGCTGTGGTTTGGCCAGGAATGTATCCCTACTTACACAAAGTTCTCAATGTACTTTCTTCCTGCAATCACGTCCCATGGCACTGTTTCTCTCTCACTTGGTTTTTCTGAATGTATGCTCATCTTTGAAAAACTGCATTGGGAAGCAGGTAAAAATCTCCTTCCTTTATATTTCTACTGCAAATCACCCCACACTCCCTTGAATAACTATTGGACAGACCCCCAGGTTTCTCATTTATTGATGAACTGGCTTCGGTGTACCTCGCTTCTATCAAAGATCCATGTATTCTTCAGCACAATATGTGTTGATATGTACTTTCCTTTAAGGTTATATTAAAGAGAGAGAGATATACTATGAGCTATTTCCATTATCTTTTAAATGCTTTCGCATTCTGCCTGCTGAAAAAAACTAGTGCAAGAGAAACTTTTTGATACCTTTGTTATGAGCAGTTTCCAAATAGATAATAAAGGGTCATTGGTTCAGCTCTCTTGCTTATTTAATAGCGTATCTCATATTTCTGCCAGCTCCCTTATGATTGTGCTAAACTGCTTCCACAGGGCGAACATGAGAAATAATTAAAGTGAATACAAGCTTTGCTCCTAATAATGGCATTTCTTTTTAGTTTTGTGCAGTGCCATTATCTGTGTGTAATTCTTTGCAACGCATTTCTGAAATCAATATTTCGCTTCATTTTAGTGCAGAGAAATAAGCAGCCCTCTAAAGAGCTGTGTTTAAACAGAAGCAAAGCATTTCTTAGTGACAGCTGTGTTAGTCTCTTGCAAAATTAACAGTCAGTCCCATGGTACTGTGGAGAAACATATTTTGGCATAAGATTTGGTGGAATGTAACTCACTTGTATGGCTAAAATCTTAAATCAAGGGTGCACAGTATACATTTCTGCATGCAAATCAATGCATTGGTTATTCAATCATAGAATCATGAAGTTTGAAGGGACTGCAAAAGCAATCCAATTCTACTCCTCTGTCATGCAAAAATAAAAAAGGTAAAGCAGTGTTGAGAAAGACCATTCAACCTCTGCTTAAACTCTTGCATGAGTTTCCTAGAATTGGGCTAGTTACACCAAGCACCTAACCTCTCTGTTGAAACAGTTTCATGAACTACCAATTCATTTCCAGACCCAGTTTAAGGTGGAGATTATGATCTATAATATTTTTTTTTCAGCCCAGATGATTTGAATGCCCATATCTCCCAATGTGAGTTTGTCTGAGTCTGATCATCTTCAGAGAAGGACTTTATTTTGGTCCCAGGAGTCTCATAGGTTCATCTGGTGAGAACATAAAAGAGAGCCTTCTTGGTGGTAATAATAATAATAATAATAATAATAATAATAATAATAATAATAATAACAACAACAACAACAACAACAACAACAACAGCAACAACTTTATTTTTATACCCCACCCCATCTCCCCAGTGGGGACTCGGAGCGGCTTACTTCGAGACCAAGCCTGAAACATACAGCAATAAAACGATAAAACAATTATTCCAATGGTAGCTGCTCATAGTCTTTGGAACACATTCCCAAGAAAGTTTTGATCAGTCCCTTCTTTGTTCTCTTTCCAACGATAAGCAAAAACCTTATTTACATATGTATTCTGCTTTTAATTGATTGGAACAGAAATATGAATAAAGAAATGGACACACGTTGTGTCTGAATGTATTTTTAACTCTATTAAATAAATGCCTTAATTAGGTTGGTTGTGTAATGATTGCTTGAACTCCTGATCAAAATACTGTGTTAGTGATGCCTGTTTTAACTCAGCATTGTAAGCAATGTTGGATCCCATATTGGGAGATAGGCAGGTTCTAGATAAAATAATTAAATAAAACTAATCAAACAAACCAGCAAATTGCTAACATGGAATAAGCCGCTTCAGGCCTCTTAAATGGCCAGCGCCATACGATTCTTGCTCCCAAGTGGGTGGACCCAGGAAGGGGATTCTACTAACAGGGAAGTGTGGGAGTGACAGATGGCAAAGTCGTTTCCCTGTACTAATTATTTACTAGCAGCCAGTACATGAACCAGTGGGAGGATGATTTAAGACACAAGGTTTCAATAACATAGACAGGCAAGAAATCATCAGAAATGGCAAACAACAGATGCCAGTTTCTACTGCTCTATTGGTAACATTTTTATCTCCCAAAGTTTGGGAAAAACATAGTATCGCTATTTCCAGAAGGAGAGCCAAACTGATTTATCCAAAATGCGCCAGACCTTGGGATTTGACAGGAGTTGAATGCACAGGTACAGTAATACCCACATATCCCTCGGAGCCCCTGGTTGTGCAATGGGTTAAACCCTTGTACCTGCAAGACTGCAGACTGAAAGGTTGGCAGTTAGAATCTGGAAAGCAGGATGAGCTCCCACTGTCAGCTCCAGCTTCTCATGCAGGGACATGAGAGAAGCTTCCCACAGGATGATAAAACATCTTGGCATCCCCTGGGCAATGTCCTTGCAGACGGCCAATTCTCTCACACCAGAAGTGACTTGCAGTTTCTCAAGTTGCTACTGACATGAAAAAAACACATACATATCTGTGGTTTCCCTCACTCATGTGTGAAAATGTATGTTCTCCTTAGACATTTTCTAAGTCCTCCAGTGAAATTCTATGGCTTACTTCCATACCATCGTAATCCCTATTTCTAAGTAAAAACAAGACTTTGAGGAAAGTTGATAGGAAAAAAATCCACTCATTTGTAATGTAATGTTAGATAAGAGTTGTATGAAAACCATGGATTAAGAAACTGACAAAGAAAAGAGTTCGGGAACAAATAAAGTCCTGGAAGCTAAGACGACTAAACTAAAGCGATGGTGCAGTACTTTGCCCATATCATGAGAAGATATGATTCAGTAGGAAAGAAAATTCCAGACAGGTAACAATCAGGGCCAGCTAACACTTCCCATCAAAGGATTCCCTCAGGCAGAAAGCAGCCAGGCTTTGAAGATGCAAGGCTATTCAATGCTAATCAAAGAGGCCAACTTGCCTCAAACAGACAAGAGTTCTTTCTACTACCCTAGAAATTCCACAGATATACAAACCCCACTTTCCTAGTTTGCCACAGACTGCACAACCTCTGAGGATGCTTGCCATAGATATGGGCCAAACGTCAGGAGAGAATGCTTCTGGAACATGGCCATACAGCACATAAAACTCACAGGAACCCAGTGAATCTGGCTATGAAAGTCTTTGACAACAAAGAAAATAATACTTGATAAGGTAGAATGCAGTAAGAAAAGAGGAAAATAATATTCATGATTGATAGATTTATTCGAGGAAGCCACAGCCCTGAATTTGCAAGATCTGAACAGAACTGTTGAAATATGGTGACTTAGGATGCATGCACACTACAGAATGAATGCAACCTGACACAACTTTAATTGACATGGCTCAATGCTGTGGATTGCGGGAGTTGTAGTTTGGTGCAGCACCAGCACCTGTTGATAAGGAAGGCTAAAGATATTGTAAAACTACAGCTCCCATGCTTCCCTTGGGATGCACCCTTGGAGGTCTCTCATTCATACCCCTAGAAAGAAGTGTGTGTTTGTGTGTATAAGAGGGGGATAGAGAAAGAGAGAGTTATATTCTGTGTTGTTGATTGCAAAAAGATCAAGAAATAACTGATTAGTAAGGTGAACAAACAAGTACTGCTTAACAAGGCTGCAGCAACTGCTTACCAGAGGCATCCAAGCCCTTACCTCCAGGTAAAGGAGGCCAACTTTTGTCAATCAATGCCTTCCAGATTTCTTCTGTGAGTAAATTGGGACTCATTTGTCCTTTGGTACAGAAAGGGCACAAGCCGAATTTAGCTCTCCAAAGCCGTGCAATGAAACCAAAGACATCCTTGGAGAACAAACTTGTCTAAAGAGACATGCATCTTTTCTCTAATTTAAAATCCATCTGCTTGGATCTCCGTGGAAGGGAATCTGCCTGTGTCTCTCTTGTTTCCTCCCCATCCTTTCGTAATAGCTGGCATTTACAAAATAGGCCTTTGGATCATTTGTAATATTAAGTCTCTAATTGCCTGGGGAAATGGGGTCTTTTAATGAAGCTGTCACTTGCCTTTTGACATCTTTCTTTTCGTAACGGTTTGTGCTTTTGCTTTCCTTCCCTCCCCCTCCATATTTGGTCATCATTATAGCCACCAAATTGCACAATGACCTTATCTGTCATTTGATGGTGAGGCCTCAAATGCAAAGGGAACAGACGTGACAAGATAAAGGAGGAATGAAAGAAAACGACAGAGTTTCTGAAACAGAACAAGGTCCAAATCTATGATCCATGGAGGAGTCATTGATTCGGACCATGTGGTTGTACTATTTATTCATGAAAATATTTCATAGAATAATAGAGTTGGAAGGGCAGTCAAGGGCCATCCAATCCAACTCCCTTTTGCCTTGCAAATAGATACAATTCAAACACTCCCAACTGGTGACCAACCAGCTTCTACTTAAAACAAAACTCCAGAAAAGGAGATACTATCACACACAGAGCGAGGCAACATATTCCACTTTTGAACAGCTCTTACATTCAGGAAGTTTTTAGATTAATCTCTTTTCTTGTGGTTTGATCTGTTGCTCCATGTTTTAATCTTTGGAGCAGAAGAAAACAAGCTTGTCCATTTCTCAATGTGGCATCCTTCCAAATATTTAAACATAGCTACCATGTTTCCCCAAAAATAAGACAGTGTCTTATATAAATTTTGCACTCGGTCTTATTTTCAGGGGATGTCTTATTTTTCAATGAAGATGAATTCACATTTATTGTTGAACAAATTTTTTTTATTATTATATAATGTTCAGTAGTTGTCATCACAAACGAGCATGACCAGACAAACTGTGAATCCTATCAAGAATTTCTTGTTACTACCATTTTTTCTATGTACAACAATCTATGGTACATACATTTATCAATCCTGCATGCTCTGGTGTTCTGTTTGGCGGGCATGCTTACAAACAAAATTTTTGCTAGGTCTTACTTTCGGGGGATTTAGCAATATTTAGCAATTCAACAAAACCTCTACTAGGTCTTATTTTCAGGATATGTCTTATTTTCAGGGAAACAGGGTATCATGTCCCCTCTTATCTTTCTCCAAAGTGAACATATTCAGGTTTCTTAGCTGCTCTTCATGAACCAAGGCAGTTTAAAATCAGTTTAAACCATGCCAATTTATATAAACATCAATGAGACTCCAACATCTTCAGTGAAAAGACATTTGTTTCATTGGTATCAGAAGACCATCAGTGTTGGTTACTCAATCAACCCTGGCTCTGACCAACCAAATGCCATCACCATGATCTGCTAGATCTTTGCCTTTTAGGCTTTGGCTCTGATTCACCAAATTGGTCTCCATCCACCTATTCATGCTCAAACATGTGATATGTTATGTTGCCCTTATCAGCAGGGGATATATATTTCAGGTTTTCCTAAAGATACATGAAGCAGTAACTAATAGTGAATGCCTTTTTTCAAATTTGGTGCAACCTCCCATTGCATAGTCTGCTGCATAGAGGAAAGAGTAGGCCCAGCAATGAGGTAGTGGTGATGGTAATTCTTTCTGCCCAAGCCTGAGTTGTATAAATATGCACAGAACAGCTTCAAGCTTTAGGAGGGAGTTGGTAGGGCTTGGGGGGGGGGATTCTTTCTATCCCCTCCACCCCAGAGCTTAAGTCTGTTGAATAAATAACAGATATGCAATGAAACTGCAGATATAAAATCCACAAATATGGCTGCCTTACTGCATATTTAAAAATGAAATCTTACCAGCCTCAGCATCAGAGAAACAAAAAATCACGACTCTTTGGCACGAAGAGTTTAGTCAGGGTAGAGTGGAACTGGACAATTATCAACACCTCTTCTTTCAAAGAATCATTTTAAGTGTATTCAAAGTGTCAAAACATATCCAACTAGGCTACAGGCAGATGATAGTTTTTCAGACACTATACTGTTGAGCTGTCACTGTCCAAAGAACATATGAACATTTTTCCTTGTCCTACAATTACCTCATCTAACCCCAGTTACATTTTAAAAGTGGGATCATTTAATCACTGCTAATTGTGGCACAGGAAGTAGGAATGGGAACATACACTGAAATGTTCATTCAAAGGTGTATTCCACTGAAAGCAATGGTGTGTATAGAAAAACTATCTAGACTACTACTGTTTTCTCTATATGCATCAGTTACAGCTTTGTAACATAGAATTGCAAGTCTGTAACTGCTCCATACACAGTAACACTGTATTCAGGAACTGGCAGTATTGCCATGATTCTAAATGTCTCTCCCAACTCACTTGAATAACCAGCATCCACACTAAAGAACAGAGTTCTTTTCATCTGTCAATTGGTGATTAGAATGGCTACTCACTTGCTGGTGGGCTGTGGCTTCAAGTTGTTTCTGACTTGTAGTCAGAATCCCAATTGTTTCTGCGTTATAGTTAATCCCAATTGAATCAATGAGGGGGGTAAGTGTATCCATGTGCCTTCAAGTAATCTGTTGACTTATAGCAACAGCATGGATTTTGTAAGGTTTTCTTAGGAAAGGAAAGCTCAGAGATGGTTTGCCAGTTCCTTCCTCTGAAGTAGAGGCTACAGCATGGGATCCATTGGTGGCTTCCCATCTAGTTCCTAGCCAGGGTTGATCCTGCTTAATGTCCAAGATCATATGGGATCTGGTCATTACTCTAAGATTGTAATGACCTATCATGCAAAATTTATGTGGGGTGGGTTTGAGTCTCCAAGAGTGTGACTTACCGGTCATCCAGTTGGGTCCCATGGCTGGGCAGAGATTCTGGTTGTGGTCTCCAGAGTCACAAGATAAATGTGCCAAGATAAAGAAAGGAATGAAAGAAATGAGACTTTCAAACTGGCTCTCACCCTGGAAATATACTTCTCCAATTCAATTGGCAGCTAAGTGACCTCCATTGCCAATCCTGCTGCTGAATATTCAAATGGACTTAGAGGAATTGGACCAGGAGATGTAACTTTTGTAACTATGTAGTCAGTGTAGGATATTGAGGAATGTTTACACAATTTCTGTGAATTGATCAGCATTAATGGCTCCATCCTAGGATGCTTCCTGGATGGAGCCAGGATGGAGCTCGCTGGGCCCCATCATATGACACAAGGCTACTTCTGGTGGGTCTCTATCCTGGCTCCATTCTGGATGCATCCTAGGACAGAACCCTGAGAACACGGGAGGCTTCCTGTGTTCTCATTGAGTAGAATGGGGTGAGTGCAGGAAGAAGCCTGGTGGCAACACTTTCCCCCGTGGGATGAGGAAAGCATCAATGTGGGAGATGTGGGGTGACGGTTTCCTCCACTGCCTGCTGGATGTGCCATGCTTCCTGGTGAATCCCCCTGCTGTCACCTGCATTAGGGACCTCCATGTGATGAGGTTCCTTATCTAGGAGGTAATAGCCCATTCCAAGATGAAATAGTCTTTGGTAAATTTACAAAGCTTGAATGGGTTACTTGTTTTACTTCAGCTCCTAGAATTCCCAAGTAATGTACTTCTGTTTTGATCCCCTGGGTGAAGATGATAATGATGATTGGCCATAGGTGGGCCTTCCTGGATATGGAAGTTGTGACTAAAGCTATCTATCGAGCTGTTAGGGATTCCTCTTCTTCAGAAGAGGAAGGGGAGCAGGAAAGTGTTCATGAATCAGAGGGGCAGTTGGAATCTGAGGAGGAGATTTTGCAAGTACCCACATTCCAGGAGAGGCAAAAGGAAACAGAGCAGAGACACTGTTCAGCTAGTAGAGCTGCCAGAAATGCAGCTGAGTAATTAGGAACTGCCCTAGCAGCTGTGAGGAGATCAGGGCTATAAAGCAGAAGCAGGTGCAGCCAGCTCTTGCCGGTAACAAACTGACTTCCCCTTGTGCCTGCTTCAAGTCTGCATCTGGGAAACTGTTCCTAAGGATTTATTGATGTTTCTTTGTCTGAAGTAAGTCTGCTATTTGATTTGGGAATTTATCAGAGACTAAGAACTGTGCTTGCCCTAAGACTTCCTCGCTTCCTTTTGCATTATTCTACTGAGTGTGCTGTATTTTATGTTTTGCTGAAGTAAAGCAGTTTTCATTTACTTACCACAGTGTTTTAAGGCTGTTCTTGAAAGAAAATACAGGACACTAGCCTGGATTAAACATTTCCCAGAATGTTCCAGAGAAATGGCTCCCAGACATTGGTCCTCCAGGTGTTTTGAACTTCAGCTCTCAGAATTCCTAAACACCGAGGAACCTGGCAGATCAGAGTTTTGAAACCACTGTCCTGGTGTAGACACTTATTGATATTCTACCCAGGCTATATAGTTACAAAAGTTACATCTCTTCATTGAAATCCCCTAAATCCATTTTCATGTCCAGCAACTATGGCTGAGATCTGCATTGTGGAGGAAGAGCATAAAAATTCTGAATGCAGAACTGTGTACATTTCCAATCTGAAGGGGATTTTTTTAAAAGATCTTAAGATTCATGAATGGAGTCTGATAGTAGATTAAACTCAGCAGTTTATTTGGTGGCACAGTGCTAGTTCGGCAGCCCAGGGTTCCACTCTGAACAAGCAATTAAACCAACTTTATATAGAATTCTTACAGAAGAACACAGTGGGAGCAATTGATCCTAGTAGAGCTCTGACATACATGCAAACTCACTAATAGGGATCAAGCACTGTTTTCAAATTATGTACATCACACTTGCTCTTTGTACCTTATTCTGGCTGTGATCAGCAGAATATGTCAAATATATTTCAGAATGTAGCTCTGAATATTTTGCACATGGTTCATTTAATTTGAAACCATCAGTGAAATACAATATTTGTTATGTCTAAGCAAGCTGCTTTCTTCAACATGGGTCTACCTCATTTAGACTTTATATTTATTTTCTGACATTCCTCTTTACTTCTCACTCCTCCATTTTTTTAACTTCAGGAGCTCTTCTCCCATGGCCATCTAGGATTTTATCACACAAGGTTGCAAAGGTGCAACCTCATCAGTAGAAAAGTGCCTCCTGATGGGGCTTACCATATGTCATGGCTATTCAGTAGACACATCACATTGGATTCTTGCTTGGACCATCTCTTCTCATGGATGGGGAAAAACATAAAATATCACTGTTCCACCAATGTTACTTACACAACATTTTTTTTTCTGCTGCCATCCCATCTGTGGGAGAAAAAGGGAATAAAAATAAACAAATAATAATAATAATAATATAAAGACTCTGGCAGAAACCAGTGCAGGTGGTCCCGGTGGTGATGGGCACATTGGTTGCCGTGCCAAAAGATCTCAGCCGGCATTTGGAAACAATAGACATTGACAAAATCACGATCTGCCAACTGCAAAAGGCCACCCTACTGGGATCTGCACGCATCATCCGAAAATACATCACACAGTTCTAGATACTTGGGAAGTGTTCGACTTGTGATTTTGTGATACGAAATCCAGCATATCGATCTTGTTTGCTGTGTCATAATAAAATAATAATAATAATAATAATAATAATAATAATAATAATAATAATAAATTAATTCCAGTATTATGAAGTGGATGAAGGTTTTACAAGAATGCCTAACTGGGTGACTGGACTACTGCAAAAAATAGGCAGAAAATAAAGAAAAATACAGTTCACATGTGCTGGATAGAAGAGACACGGGTAGGAGGTGAGTATATGGAAGACTGGGAATCCATATCAACTGAGTGCCAGCATTGAATTATTGTGGTGAGATTGGTGACTTTCTTCTCTAAGGGGATATGGAGACTATTAGGAAATAATGTTGTTTTCCACCAGGCACCTAGACATTAACCATTGTTGTTTGCTTTTCATTTGCTCTAATAGCTTCTTCACCAGAGAAGGTAATGGAGCTCTATGCACTTCAATGGGTTAATATGTGAAAATTCATTACCAGCAGTTTTGCTAGGAACTGACCCTTCCCCATACCTCAAGAAGATAGGTTACTGAGCAATTGTGCCTCACACTGGAACAAACATTTACCTAGCCAGCAGATCTGTCAAATATTTCATTATTAACACTCTACCCTTGAGTGGATTTGCTGCCCCAAGCAGGTCCTGTTTGGTGCATTGGCAGAGCTACCCAGGAAAAGAAACTAATCTGGTGCCAGTATTGCAGTGAGCCATGGCTTGCTCTTCGGCTGTGCGATTCACAGTTTTACCCACACTCAGATCCATTAAGTTAACGCCTGCATCACAACGGGAAATGTGGCATGAGTAAGACTATTCTAAAAATACAGGCAGTTGACAAGGTGTAAATCCGGCCCAGCAGACATACATCCTTCTCCCTCATTCTTGGTCTGTGAAAACTATCGGATACAATTGTTCCCTCAGAAACATGTCTTTATAACTAGTGCACTCTGACCTTCCTCAGAAGGGTCATCTTTTCTGATATTTATTTTATCTATTTCATTTGAAAGAGAGAGATATACCACCTCCTATGGCCTTCTGAGGAACAGATGAAAAGAAAGCAGGTCCTCTCTTGTCAGCCTGATTGGAGACCAACTCCGCTTGAGCTCTTTCCTGCCCAAACTAGTTTCACGGAAAAGATAAGAGTGCAATTTGCAGCCAGCTCTCCACATTTGCAGAGGTTAGGGATGCAGGACCCCGGCAAAAATGGAAAAACCGTGAATTAAAAATTGTCTTTGTTTTCCCTTCCTTCCTTCCTTCCTTCCTTCCTTCCTTCCTTCCTTCCTTCCTTCCTTCCTTCCTTCCTTCCTTCCTTCCTCCCTCCCTCCCTCCCTCCCTCCCTCCCTCTTTCTTTCTCTCTTTCTCTCTTTTTTCTTTCTTGGAGAGAACACCTATTAAGGAATCTCTAGGTTCTCTATGGCCAGCTTCTTTGGAAGGGATTATCATGTAAAAAACCTGCATTTTTATTCACATTTTCCCCACTTTGGCAGGGGTCCTGCTGCCTTTGAAAACCAACTGTATAAATAATGGATTCCTTTTGTAAAAAGCAGCAGATACGTATAATTGCATTTGATGGTTTGCCCCTGCTGCATTTCCATCTGCTACACAATTCTAAAAGAAAAGATATTTTGTTGGATTACAACTATGCTGGCTGCTAAAGAATTCTGGAGTTATGGCCCCTCAAAAGCACTCCATGTAAACGTCTTCCCAGTAAGAGAACTGTGCTTGAGTTAACTTCCCATTACATCTTGTTGTCAATTGGGGAAAATCTGCTTTGCATTTGGGGTCAGGAGCAAGAAGAAGGCAAGAGTATCATGCTTAAGGTGCTGTGGGAACCCAGACTCAAGCATCGAAACCTTGAGCGCAATGCCGAGGCAGTTTGAATTTCTCCTCTAGTTGCATTCTGTCTGCAGGATGAGCAAAGAGATGCTGAAAAACATGCCCAGTCAATGAGGCAGGATTGGTTTTTGCTCTTACAGCTGTTTACCTTCCTTCCTGTTAGTTGCCTGATAGTTATCCCGATTGCCCTTTCAGGACTGCTGAGCCACAGCATATCCTGTCCTTAAAAGAAAACCCTCTGGAACTTGAAGGAAATGTAAGGAAATGCATTTATTTTGGATAGAAACACAAACAGCACGAATAACTTGCCAACCAACTTCAAAGTGTGATTCAGGTAGCAAAAATTCTTAATGAGATGAACACATAAGCTCAGAAATGTTGTAATAGTTTGCTTTTTGCTGGAATCTATTGGGAAGGGCAAGAGTTTACCCTCCCCTCTCTGGTTTAACTGCATGCAAACTGTTTTTGCACTTTGAACTGAGTTTGCAGCAACTCAAGTAGGCAGAAGTTGGATGGGAAAGATGGGAGGAGGAGAGAAAAACTGGGACATTTTATAAGGAGCTAAAAAAGTGAGATGACATGATTAGTTGGGAGTCATCCTGGCAAATTGGAACAATAGATGGATATGAAGAGCTATTCAGTATTTTTAAGAAACCATCTTCTTAAACCTGAAAACTTAAATGCTACATAATTTGAAGACAAAGGCTGAAGGATGCTGGAAACAGCACGCTTGGTCTGAACAGCAGGATGATGAAGTTGTTTCTTCTTCCTCTTCTCTTACTCCTATTTCTTTCTTCAGAGTCAAAGTAACTCGCAACTTTAAAAAAGTACAAAATATAAATATTAATATAGTATTAAACATTTTGTAACTGTTAAAACAATCCAGCAAAAATACAATTAAAATAAATTAATAAATGCAGTTAAAAATCACCAACTATATACAGGATAGAGACCCCGGTGAGCTGCTGAACTTGCTGACTGAAAGGTCAGCAGTTCAAATTTGGGGAGTGGGGTAAGCTCCCGCTGTTAGCCCCAGCTTCTGCCAACCCAGCAGTTTGAAAACATGCAAATGTGAGTAGATCAATAGCAGGAAGGTAATGACTCACCATGCAATCATGCTGGCCACATGACCTTGGAAGTGTCTACAGACAATGCCGGCTCTTCGGCTTAGAAATGGAGATGACCACCAACCCCCAGAGTCGGACACAACTAGACTTATGTCAGGGGAAAACTTTTACCTTTGCCTATATTCAGGACACACATCCTCCCTGGCCCGTTCTTAAAAATGTTCTGCCTTAAAAGCCTGCTTAAATAAAAAGGTTTTAACCTCCTGTGGAAGAACAAGGAGGGAAATATTCCTGGGAATTTCAGAGTCATGGGGCAGCCACTGAAAAGGCCCTCTCTTGCCTCCACACCAGCCATTCTTGTGATGGTGATGAAATTGAAAGAAGGGCTCCTTCTGAGGATCTCAGAGCCAAGATGCTCTTATCAAAAAACATATAAGAACACTTTCCCAACATCTTTTTAGCTGTAGGATTTCTCCTTATCTAATAATTGGAAATTCATCTTTAGGATAGGTTTCTCTACCTCTCCTGGAGGAATCTGAATACCCTTTTTTTTGTTTCCAAAGACATCTTAGTTCCTGGGACATTTTAAATGAACTTGCAGGAGGCAGAGAAACAGGTTGCTCGGATGTGCAGTTAGGGATGGTAGAGAAATTTGATCAGTTTGTATTTTTGTGCAAGAAAAATGAAATAAGTTACAATGCAGTGTGAGAAGAAGATGCAGAAGAAATTTAACAGTTATAGCACAAGAACATGAGTGAAATGAGTTCAATACCTTGACCCATAGCTAAGAGGAAGAAGAAAATCAAAAATCCAAACCTTATTAAAAGGTGAAGTTGGGAGAAGCAGGTCAGGAATCATGGAACGCAAAATCAAAGACTTGTAAGTCTGGAAGAGACTCAAAAGATATTCTATTCTACCACTACTGCTACAAGTCTTTGATTCTGCGTTCCATGATTCCTGACCTGCTTTTCCTAGCTTCACCTTTTAATAACTCCAGGTTTGAACCTTTGAGGGTTTTTTTGCACTTGGCTATGGGTCAAGGTATTGAATCCACTCTCAGGGGCCATGCCGGAGTGGAGATTCAGTTCAGCAACATCTGAAAATCAAACATTGGAAGAGTCTAACCTGAAGAGGCCATTGGATTGGACTAGATCTCCATTACCATCCCTTCCAGCTCTATCACTCTATGATTTAAGCACTCGACATAAACTACAAAGTTCCAGGTCTTGAACCTCCAAGATACTGCAATTGATCTTTATGCCATAATGGATTAAACTTTCTAGGTAAGAGGATGTGACATGCAGTGCAGATCCAAGCTTCTCCTTATGATGCTGAAGGGCACTAATGCTTCTTTTGAAACTACTGAGAAAATTTGAGAGAGGAAATACAATCTGGGCACTTATTAAAAAGGAAACAATAAGACAATGATCTATGGATGGGACGGGACATGTCGGAGTGGAACATTGTGCAGAGAAGTTCTATTGTTCATCTATTAGTTTGCTATAAATTAGGTTGAAAGGAATCGGTGCCAACTCTCTGATGGCAGGCTATCTAGTCATTATTCACAGGGTGAAAAATTAATTTTTCAGCTCAAATGCCGTAATCTAATGCTTTATACCTCCGGCAATACTCTTCTTTTTTTGTCTTTACAGTTTGATTGTCATAATGAAACTGTTTCAATAAATAATGAGGCATAAAAGAAAGTGAAATGGATTTGCGTTCCAGTCTCAATCTCTCATAAAAAGGCTTCTTTGGAAAAGATGAAAAATATTAAAATGTCACAAGCTCTGGGAGGAAAGAGAGTGTGGTGTGAATTGAATCCCCAAGTCCGTTCAGTCTAAAGGCTTGCATTTATAACAACTGAGATCCATTTAACTTCCTCAAAACTGAGAACCTTGAAATCTGAGAAGTCTGGTTTAACATATTTGAATTCATTTGGTGTAGAAGTGCTATTAGAGATTATGTTTCAGTTCGTTTATTACTAGTCATGTAATGGCAAGTTAATTCCTGGCATGGAATTCAAATGACCATAACTGGAATCAATTGGTGTCTTATATACGTGTAAGTTCCCATACAGAATTGGCTGGGCATTTTTGTCCAACATGGAATGTTTGCATTAAGTTCAGTGTTGTGGAAGTGGAGTTGCATTGAGATGTGAATGCAGATTTAGAATCACAGAGTTAGGAGGGGGCCCATGGGCTTCGATAACAATCCCATACTCCATGCAGGATCTCCAAATAGACTATTTCTTGCAGGTAGTTGTTAAGCATCTTTCAGAATATATCCAGAGAAGGTATCCTCACTACATCTCAAGGCAACAGGTTCCATTGTCAGACTGCTCTTACTGTCAAGAAATTCATACTAACGTTCAGCCAAAATCCGCTATTGGAGCCAGTTCTAGCTTCTCATAGAACTAGGCTGCGTCTATTAATGGGGGCTAACGTGGAATTCACCTTCTTTGCTGCAGCAAGACACTGTTGGATTATATTCAACTTATAACAATATCTCTGTGACAACCCTTTAAATAGGCAAAGATTAATATAGTGGAATTATAACTTCCCTTGACTTAGAATTATGTGTCTATTAATGGGGGCTAACGTGGAATTCACTTTCTTTGCTGCAGCAAGACACTGTTGGATTATATTCAACTTATAAAAATATCTAGATGTGCATATATTTTTGGTTTGGTATTCATTTGCAAATTCAGCTCTGCATTCAAATGCACAATATTGACATTCAATACAAGGGCTTTAAGCTGGGGAGGCAGCATGGAGCTGCTGTACTTTTTATTTTCTCATCATAGAAGTAAAGGTGTAGCTCAAGCAATTGGCATGTTTATTAAGCAATCTGTAGCAGAAACCACTGGCTTTTCTCCACTGAGTTTGGACTCCTGTTGATGTCTTAAACATATTTTTTCCTTATGGAAAACAGGTAGAACATCCATATTTGTTTCAAAGTTGCAAGTGGAGCTGTCCATATGGGCATGGATGTGCATGAGCAATGTTCATGGTTGTGTGCATTTGTTTGCACATCTGATGTCTTAGTTCAGTAGGGCAGGCTTGCCTCAAGCATCTCCATTATGTCGTTTTGTCTGGCCTCTGTTGAGAAACCTTTGAATGAGTGGATCCTGCAGAAAACAATTTGAATTTGAAAGGAGTATAGATGCATAGATGGTGGTGGCGTTTTGGGAATGGAAGTAGGGAAAATTGGCTTTGACCTTTGCACAAATATGTCTCTAATTTCTCTGAGGAGCTTTTGTTTTGCTTTCTTATGAACATCTTAGGAGAGAGGTAATACAATTTACAGTGAAAGCCTGGGTAAATAATAGAGGAATTCAGTTATGATTGATTCAGAATAATTTCCCTTGTACGCAAAGGAGTTTTAAGAAGAAGAAAAAGCAAATGGAGTGCCTACAGTGCTGAATTTGACATTGTAATGGACTGTATGATGGCCAACCTACATAATTGATGCAAGGAGCTGATCTTGTGAATTTTCATCTGCAGGCACACAGGGGCCTTTCAAGCAATACAATTATAACAGTTTGATTCCACTTGGACTGTCATGGTTCAACTCTGTGGACTCCTATGATTGGGAGGTATACTTAGAATTTTTAGTCAAAGAACTCTAGTGCTTTATCAGAATAAAAATCTCAAGATTCTTTAGGATGCTGTCATGGCAGCTCTAGTGGCAACAAATTACTAAAACTGTGTGATATAAAAGGGTCCCTATTTTGTATCAGTTGGAATAATGCAGATCTTAGGAATATTAGGACCACAATCCCCATGCTCATAGGGGAGTCATCTGCAAGACATCAAATTCTGGCATTGAATGAAGCCAAAGCTTGTAGTGAGTCACTCCACCCTAGAGCCAAAAGTAGATGGAGACAACACCTTTTTATCACTCTTCTCTTGGCTGTATCACAACAGGCCAATAATAGCAATTTAGTATCACTACCTACTCTACGGCCCTGTTCTACAAAAGCCTAGGATTCATAGTTTTTTTTAGTCAGGAGGAGCACACATGATCTTTACCACAGTATAATGACCTTGAGTATCTCTCCTGCTTTATAACCCTTGAATCAGATGTGTGATTTCAGCTCTGCAAGAACCGTGGGTACGAGGTACCGGCATGCTTAGGTTTTAAAGGATCAAATCACACATGAGTGGGTTGATGACAAGAATCAGAGACTTCAGCCCAAAGTGGGTGTTGGGAAGAAAGTACTCCCAAAGCAGACACAAAGGCAATGGATACATTACATACAGAGACATTTAAAAAGACTTGACAGCTATTCAAATAATGGACATTTGCCACTCTGAATGATGATTGGTGCAAGTTATGATTTGCATGCTGATTGGTGGAGGCGTGTTATCCACTGCTGCAGCTAATTGGTTTCCTTATCTGGCTGAAATTTTAATAAATTGTCATTGCTCATTTTGAAGCCTGTTGCTCTTTTCCGAGTCTGCCTTCTTTGAGTGTGTAAGTGGATAGAGTTTGGGGTTGATAGTTTTAATCAGTTTAATTCTTCCAGCAGGGATTTCACAGTGAGTCCCAGCTGGGGAAACAATGGGTTCAGAAACACTTTGATGGGTTCCCAGGGAGACACAAAGGCAGGGCATTGGGTGACTAGGTGACCTTTCAGTCCATTTTATGGTGGTGGGGGGGTGGGTTTAGGGAATTAAACAATTTCCCCATGTTTTCCTGTTATTCCCCCCTACCCATGTCCCCCTTGTGAAAACAACTCTCGTTTATGAAATAGGAAGGTGGGAAGGGGAATAACCAGTGAAAACGGTGGTAATTGCTTTCCTCCTTCAACTCCCCCCCCCCCCAATAAAATGGACTAGCCTTCTCTCTCCAGCCCTTCCCTTACTTGTGGCCTCCATCTGGATAATGTAATGGTACCCTTTCTTTCTTTCTTTCTTTCTTTCTTTCTTTCTTTCTTTCTTTCTTTCTTTCTTTCTTTCTCTTTTCTCTCTCTCTTTTCTCTCTCCCTCTTTCCTTGCCTTTCTTCCACCCTTTTCCCCTGCTTCTTTCCTTCCCCTTTCCCTTCCTACCTACCTTTCTTTATTTCTTTTCCTCCCTTCCTCCCTTCTTTCTCACTTTCTTCCTCCCTTCATAGTTTCCTGCCTTCCTGTCTTCCTGTCTTCTTGAGCATTTGTCAGGCTTGTCTTGGGGCTCAGCAAGATGCTGAGGATTTCTCAGAGGACAAGGGGGTGGGGGGTTGTGGGTTTCCTACTGAGGAGTCTGTGTGTGATCAGGTTGAATTGCAGGCCTCAGATCAGAGAGAAATGTAGGCAGCTGAAGATGAGACAGAAGATGTTTTGGATTCCAATGTTCGTTCCTTAGAAACATGGTAAAAGTTCAGTTTTCTAGGGAATCAATCTTCAGCTGATGAGGAGTTTTCCTGCGGTATCAGATTAGGCCTCCACACAGAGGGAATGAAGGAAAGATTAATTAGGCGGTCAGAGAGACTCTGTGGGGAATCCTTGAAAACCAGGTGTGTGAGGCATGATCTCACGGTTTCTTGGATGGGTTTGGGTTTAAATTAAGTGATGTTTCTTGGTGTCTCTCATGACAGACAACGTTGTCAAATGATTTACATTCCTCTTTTTGCTCTCAAGTTCATGATTCAAGTTTACCGTGTTTGTCGATGTTCCTGAAAGTGTTTTGCCTTGGAAAAAGTTTCTGTTTTTATGCTTGTGGATTTATGTCTGTGATCTTGACTTTTTGGGTTTAATGTATTTTGCCATTTCTGGACTACTGTTCTTTTGTATATAGACTACTGCTATTTTATAGCTCCTTTCCTACTGCTTTTTTGGGAAATGCTCTTTTCCCTTTGTACCTGCTTTTTAAAATAAACTGTTGTAGTTAGTACTACTGGACTCTGGTGTGGTGCTGGGTAAAAAGCTGTCTCAAGGCTAGAGTGCATAGCTTGCACCATTCCCATAGGAATGTTCCAAGTTTGGCAAACAGCCTAAGGTATCCCTTCATGGGTCGACCCTTCTTTTGCCTTCCTGACCAGGGAAGGGCTGACCAGCGAAGGGTCCCACCCATAGGAGAAAAACTGGATAATAATAATAATAATAATAATAATAATAATAATAATAATAATAGAGTAGAGTCTCACTTATCCAACATTCGTTTATCCAACATTCTGGATTATCCAACACATTTTTGTAGTGAGTGTTTTCAATACATTGTGATATTTTGGTGCTAAATTCATAAATACAGTAATTACTACGGAGCATTACTGCATATTGAACTACTTTTTCTGCTAAATTTGTTGTACAACATGATGTTTTGGTGCTTAATTTGTAAAATCATAACCTAATTTGATGTTTAATAGGCTTCTCCTTAATCTCTCCTTGTTATCCAACATATTCGCTTATCCAACGTTCTGCCGGCCCGTTTATGTTGGATAAGTGAGACTCTACTGTAATAAAGTGCAACCCCTCCTGTGGGCCACAGGGAAGTCCTTTGTGGACTCATTTGTTGTGCAGACCTTCCTTGAAGCTATATTTTATGTCCAGGGTAATAAAGAGGAGCAAAATTAGATTTTTCTTTCAGTTTTAAATTGGGATGTAAGCAAGCCTAAACTCCACACCCAACAAGAACACCGGACAAGTTTCAATTCTGATTACCTACATTTTGAAAAGAAAAAAAAACTTTGCAGGATCAATGCTGCCAGGGTGCTAGAAATTGGCTCCCAGCATTGCCAAATTTTTCCACTTCTGCTGCACAGGATCAGAAACTATATTAAATATCACAGCATTCCCATAGCTTTTAAATAAAGACTCATCTTTCTAGTTTACTCTGTATCCTGAAAGAAATCAATAGGAGTTTATAGGTGGATGGTGAAAACATGTTTTAGGTTAATAATGTTTTGATCAACCTGAAAAGGCCAGAGAACATCAAACAGAATGCTCTTGCCATAGCAAATCCATGGACGATTGGATCAGCGCGTTGCCCTCATAGGAAACCACATTCTTTTTGAAATATTGTATCTTTTAGATGCTGAACAAGGATTCTTTTTTTTTTTTGGTTTGGTCAACCCTTGACCTTCACAATTGGCAACATGAAGAATGATAGATCACAGTAATCTTTACACAACAGCTAACAATGTTGATTTACTCAACTTCTTATTGATTTTCAAGGACATGGTATGATGATCATTAGGAAGCAGCCATTTCTCACACCAGACATTTTAGTGGCACAATACTTGTGTGGACAGCTTTTTAAAATTGGAATATGGGCTCTGTCATGTCACTTTGAATCATCGATCTGCTACTATTTGTTTTGTGCTCCTTTCCTTTTATTGATTACCAGATACGTGCAGTAAGTACATGAAACACGGACAGAAGAAGACTAATAACAATAAAACCAGAAATGGTATGGGCTAAATTGCAAAAAGTGACCATTTCTCATCTGCATAACTTTTGGGGTCCACACTACTAAATCCAATGCAACCAGAAATGGCATGACATCACCTCCACAGTTGATTTTGGTAATTTTCCATTGGATACCAAGGGGGTTGACTTTTTAAAATGTGGGTTACTGGAGAGTTTGGAGCAAAATCACCAAGTTTGTAGTGACTGAGCTTCCACCTATCCCATTTACAAAGCTTTAAAAATTACCTGTAATTAAAAATAATCGGTCATGGGAGTATTTTAGAGGTGACAATCTGAGGTATGTGGTCCACAGGTGGTTCACAGGCAGCCCATGAGATAGACTTTCCCTACCAAAATAAAACATCCAAAATCCACAAAGGAGCAGCATTTTTATTGGCCAACTCAAATGCACAAAACAAATCATGCAAGGTTATAGCTTCACTGGTTTATTCATCAGGCAAAATATATTTTAAAATTACATGGGAGAAGAAGGGAAAGCGATGGTGTTGAAGCCACAAGCCTACATTTTTGATCAGATGCTCTTCGGTTGGTCTGGAGAAATCTGATACAGGCATTGGCCACTCCTCCCTTGACCATATAGTTATGACCAAAGAAAAGGACAGTAAAATTTAAGCTCCATTAGCAGCAGTAAAGTAACTCTTCTTGGGATCCAGATGAACTTTATCTTTCTAAAGCCATGGCCCCCTTTCTTAGAGAGAGAACATTGAATTTGACTTTGTCTTGGCCAATTGTTTCAGTACTGGACTAGGGTTCTAGGAGACACTGCTCAGCCATGGAAACCCACTGGACAAGTCACACTCTCTCAGCCCCAAAGGAAGGCAGTGAAAAAGCCATTTATTATAAATGTTGACAATAATTAACCCCCCCCCCCCGCCCACCTGGTAGCTGGGGGGTGACAGGTGCTTTGCTCCCTCCATCAAAGATAGACTAAAAGATAATGCCTGCTTTGAGTCTGCATCTGGGAAACTGCTGTTTCTTTGTCTGAAGTAAGACAAAGGCAGAGCTGTTTGCTGGAGGGAACAGCTGCATAGTCCATCAGCCTGCCACTCAAGCTCATTCTGGAGCTTGACTCTGACCCACCCTCCTACCTTTTAACAGTATAATTAATTGGTTGCCTCTGGGGCCGGGTAGGATTCCCCCCCCCCCGCCCCTATATTCTAGGGATATATATTTTTTTGCCTATCCTATACTGTTTGAAGAGGGCAAATTGAAATGGTGTGGTTTTAAATAGGCCATCACAGAGAAGTCAGCAAGGAGTTTATATTTTGATGTACACCTAAGACACCCCCTTTGTGATATATAGGCCAGGAATGGAAACCCTCACCTGTGTTGCAAATAACTGAGGTGAGGGTAAACAGAAATGGCCTTGGAATGGGAAGAGTCTGGCATCCATAAATCCTTGGGCAGAATTCTCTGTTATGTTTCTCTTAGTGGTCGCCCAGGATTATTACAGTTGAGGACCCAGGTGTTTCATCCAAATTAGTCGAGGAGTGGGTCCGGGATGGCCACCGCCTCACCTTCATCTACACCAAGTTCATGCCACCCTTTAGAATTCTCTGCAAGTCTTAAAGTTTAATTAGGTAATATTAATAAAGGTTAACCATAGTTTAACCCATTTTGTGGTGTGGCCACATCATGAGGAGACAGGAAAGCTTGGAAAAGATCACAATGCTGGGGAAAATGGAAGGAAAAAGTAAGAGAGGCCGACTGTGATGTCTCAGGGACCCTCGAGTCATGACCCCGCAGCCATTATGGATCAGACTGAAGAGGATATGGGGTTTGTGCCAACTCAGCAAGATTCTGCTCCCTTCCAGATGTTCCCTGTTGACAGTTTTAGCCCAAAGTTAATTACAAAAGTCCTTGAAACAGAGCCTGGTTCCCCGGAGGGTGCTCCTTTTGATAGGAGATTGTTTCTGAAAACATTCCACTCTGAGAAGGAGAATAGGAGGAAAAGCGCGAGATTAGCGGAGAGAGAGGACGCTAATTAATCCGATTCCCTTGAGAGTTTCCAGGGAGGTTTGCATCTGGCAAGTTGTTGTCTTCAGTCCATTTCCCTTGGGAAAAAGTGTTCAGGCACCTGGTTTGAGGGGAGATTCGAAGTCCCATAAAAGTTCTATGCGCAGGCTGGCCATCGCGGTGTCAACGTGTCAGTTGGGAAACCAACATCGCCTCCAGTTCCTGCGGCCCACTACTCTCGAGTAGACCGGGCGTTGCATCTCGTCTCCCTGCCAAGTCTGGACTGCGATTCAGTTCCACCATGACCAACTTTGCCTTGCCTTGTTATCCTAGCCTCGGACATTGAACCTGGGACTCTTTGAAAGACCTTGCTTATTTCCCCACTCAAACTGCTTGGAAGTTTGAGTGTTTCGGTTATTGGATTTAAAACTTTGAACTCTAATACTGGACATCTAACTTCACATTACTGGACTATATTTGACCTTTCCTAAAAGGTCTATTGCTGGACTAAATACTCTGCTTATTTTTGTTTGACTCCTTTATTTCTTTAATAAAGATATTAGATTGTTTATTGGCCTCCGTGTCTGGTTCCCAGTGCTCTCGCAGCTTAGAGGCGTCACACCGACCAAGGGCAAGATGGATGGATGGTATCCTTGAAGTGACTGGCTTGACCTTGAAGGAAGTGGGGGCGGTGACGGCCGACAGGGAGCTCTGGCGTGGACTGGTCCATGAGGTCATGAAGAGTCGGAGACAACTAAACGATTGAGCAGCAGCAGTGGTGTGGTCTCATTATTTCAGAGGTTGGATGGCAAAAACCTGTAACAGGTTCGTTTTTAGCATTGGGAAGAACTTTAAGTCACATAACAACAAGAACAAGAAATTATATTTTCATTTCTCTAATGAATTTGGGACCCCCATGTTTTCATTATTGTAGCTCAATAAGGCTACATATAAAGAAGAAACTTTGGTGGGTGGCAACATATCATCACTTAATCTGAACCTTAAAAAATCATTAATTCTTGCCACTCCCATCTGGCTGTTCTCAGTGAAAAATAGTTAGCTTTTTGAGATTCAAGGCACCAAAGCATCCCTTATTGAATTATAGTTGAATAACTTAACACAAAAAAACACATTCTTAACTGAGCCTTATCGCACCTTGACCCCTCCATAAGCAACCTCAGCATTGGGATAAATTGAAATATTTGCAAAAACATTAAACGGAGAAGTAAGATGGATGGATTGAAAGAAGTGTGCCACCAGTCTTGACCCCCAAGGGGACCTTGTGCTAAATGCATGTGTTCGGTGTATATATGGGAATGAATGGGGATTTTTTTCTTGGAGCAGTGGTGCAGAAAAATGCTGGCAGTGAGGTTTACCAAGGTCACTTCAAGGTAGAAGCAGGCTTTTATAAAATATGTTTCTTCCTTTCCCCCAGCTCTATTTTCTAATGCAGGGTGGGGAAGGGGGGAGATGGGGGAGAGAAAGAGATTAAACCATTCTCTTCCTCACAATGACAACCCCATGACAAATGTCTCCCAGTGGGGATTCCATTTTTTAATCAAAATTATTTATAGGATTAACCCCAAGCCAACCTTTGCACTCTAGATTTATTGAGAACCAGTCTAGGATTTGGGTGGGTTTTCAAAGGAGATGGAGTGTGACAGCATGAGCCAGGGAAGAGGAATAATTCTTTGTTAGAAATCCCCACCTTAGCTCAGATGGACCCTCAGGCTGGCTATAAAATTTGCCTCCTTTATGTATGTCATTTTATTTAGATTTCCTCATTTAAGAATCTACACCTTTTTAAAGACCTGCTCTCTTCTTTTTTATGATAATGGCAGTGGTGGGAAGGGATGCTCATAAAAATGTGCATGAAAATTTGTGTGACAGATAAAATGCAGAGATGCAGTGTAATAAGGATTTGGGAGTTTCAGAAATGCCCATATAAAACTAAATATAAAAATGTGTTCATTAGGGAAAATATCTATGAAAATGCAGAGCTCTTTGTGTGGCCTTTTTATTAACTTGACAATTAATTGATGTGGAAATAGGATGTAATCAATTCAAAACTGAATAAGTGAAAAAAAATCAAGCCAAATGAACATTGCTAGATTCGTCACTCCTATTATTATGGTAGTGAAGTGATTGCAAACCGCTTCAAGAGCTTAATCAGTTGGAAATACATTACAATAGGTCCTCCAATCTCATTGGGAATAGTGCTGCAAGATCCCTGCAGCCACCCCCAGTTAACAATCTGGTTTTCCTTTGGGGGAAAAATACAAAGAAATGCTATTTTTTATAATCTGAGTGAACACTTCTTGAGGAATTCCTAGATCCTCTTTGGCCAACTTCTACCAAATGTTGATCATAAAAATCACACTGAATGATCTATTGTAATGTGTTTCTTTTAGGAATCTCTAGGGGCACATTTATACTGACCACTGAAGTCAGCTTCAAACTGGTATTGAAGAAAGTGCAGTGTGCAGGTGATTACAAAGGAAATCTTAGAAGCAGTTTAAGTCCTGGATACTGATTACATAAAATACATTGAGAGCTTTCTTTCATGTGCTTTTGTGAGAGTTTATTGTCTGGTTACTGCAGTTTGAAGCTACTTTGAAGTCATTCAAGTGTCAGTGTAGATGTGGCTTAGGTCCTTCAGCATAACTCTGTGGTCAGCTTCTGGCACTGAAGGACCAAAAGATTCTTAGAGAGACAGTTCAGCAAAAGAACAGCAGACTGTTCTTTAAAAAACTTTCTGGAAAAATAAAGGTTTTAGCCTTGAACTGGAAGGAGAAGGAGAGCACCAGTCTGGCCTCCCTAAAAAGAGATTTCCAAAGTCCAGGGCAGCCATGGAGAAGGTCCTCTCTTGAATCTCAACAACTGAGCTTGTGATGGTCAGAGGATTATGAGAATGGCCTCTTGGTGATCTTGAGGCCTGGGCTGCAGATCACAGCTCATATTTGGAAATACAATCTGCCAAATAGTTTGAACCTGAGCCTTAGGCCTCATAGGATTCCATAGACCAGGGGTCCTCAAACTTTTTATGTGGAGGGCCAATTCACAGCCCCTCAGACTGTTGGGAGACTGGACTATGATGAAATAGTAAAAAAATAGGATTGTTGTTGTTGTGTGCCTTCAAATTATTTCAGACTTAGGTCAACCCTAAGTCTAAAGTTTAGGACAGAGGCCAGGTAAATGAGGGCTGCATCTGGCCCATGGGCCTTAGTTTGGGGACCCCTGATCTAGAAGATCTCATAAGACCATAGGTAAGCAAAGAGACCTCCAAAGTCCATCTAGATGGCCTCATAAGACCATAGATAAGGAAAGGGGCCCTCAAAGACCATCTAGATGGTTTATTAAGACCATAGCTAAGGAAAGGGGCCCCCAAAAGCCATCTAGACAATCTCATAAAACCATAGGTAAGGAAAGAGACCCTTAAAGGCTATCTAGATGGTCTCATAGGACCATAGGTAAGGAAAGTGACACCCAAAAGCCATCTAGATGGTCTCATAAGGCCGTAGCTAAGCAAAGAGACCTTCAAAGACCATCTAGACGATCTCATAAGACCATAAGCAAGCAAAGACCAGGTAGACTTAGATCAATCGTAAGTCTAAAGTTTAGGACAGGGGCCAGGTAAATGACCTTGGAGGGCTGCATCCAGCCCATGGGCCTTAGTTTGGGGACCCCTGCCATAGACCATAGCCAGTTGTTCCAGGAAACAAACTAGCAGCCAGTGGAGCCATTGCAAGAAGGGAGTTGTGTTCATCCTGCAGCCACCCCCAGTTAACAATCTGGTTTTCCTTTGGGGGAGCCTTTCATCCTCCTAGCGCCTTACTAGTTTTCCATTGTACCTTTTGGGGCACCTGATACTTGCCCCTTTCCATTTTCTCCAGCCAAACCTGCCTCCTGCTCACATAATCCCTGCCTTAAAGAAGGGGGAGAAATTCCTCCTTAATCTCCCTATGGCCTGAATTACTGCATGCTTTCTCTGAAGGATGCCATCAGCCAACATCTGCTGCTCGCAGCCCTCTTGATAACCCCAGTGGCACCACTGACTCCATCCCCACTACCTGTTCCCTAGGTAACCAGCTTCTCAGCCACTGAGCCCACCTTTATTGAGGAGGATGGAGCTAAACAGAAAACCATCGAGCACCTACTCAGTGTATGTCAACTCCCTTCCCATTAGGGAGCCAGAATATACACAAAGCATTTCTTTGCACTTTAACATGTATTAGCAGAAACAATATATTGTGGATAATGGAAAGACTGTCAAGGATGATTTCTTACCTTTCCTAACTGAGCAGAAAAAAATACACTGTGAAGTGTTTGGTTTGATTTGTGAAGCTGAACCCTCACTCCATCCCCTCAGTTTTTCTTAGAAACAAGACTTCAGTCACAGAGTATAATTTAATCCCAGGCATAAATGAATGTAATCCATAGAGATCAAGGGGGGAGAAGCTACATCTCTTTGGGGGGATATTGTTGTGCATAATGGGATCTTTCCATTATCCACAATATATTTATTTTGGGGGGCTACAGTTCCCAGGGGAGTCCCTGGGGTTGAATTACTGAGCTGCTGAACTTGCTGACTATAAGGTCAGCAGTTCGAATCTGGGGAGTGGGGTGAGCTCCTGCTGTTAGCCCCAGCTTCTGCCAACCTAGCAGTTCAAAACATACAAATGTGAGTAGATCAATAGGTAATGTTCCAGCAGGAAGGTAATGGTGCTCCATTCAGCCATGCTGGCCACGTGACCTTGGAGGTGTCTACAAACAACACCAGCTCTTCGGCTTAGAAATGGAGATGAGCACCAATCCCCAGAGTTGGACATGACTAGACTTAATGTCAGGGGAAAACCTTTACCATTATCTACAGTTCTCGGAATCTCTCAACCAGCATTGCAACTGAAGCAGCAGGAAAGTGAGACCTGGAATCAAAAGGGGAAGAGGCCTTGTAAGTTATGGAGAAGGATGGAGGACATGATGCCCTAGGTTTAACCTGTCATGGTCCTTGGATTGCTGGTGAGACAGGCTGGAGAAAAGTTAAAATGCAATGAGTTAAATGCAGATCCTTTCAATGCTACATAACCATAGCTGTATATTCAGTGTTATTACTAAAGTTGCTTGGAGCCTTGTATATTTTGTTTACATGCATTGGTCTGTTTGCTTTGCATTACATTGCTTGTTTCTGTTTGCTTTGCATTTTATCTGGCTGATTTATTTTGAAATTGTATTGCAGCATTGTATTTGGTTATGTCTTCCTTTGTATGTGTATGTGCCGACACATATATTTTAGAATATATACTTTTGTTTTTGTTTACTGTTAAGTGCCATGTACATTTGATGGCATAACAACAACAGCAACAACACAAGTTGGGTATCCAGTATCTGAAATGCTACGTTGGGACAAGAAGTGTTTTGAATTTCAGATTCTTTTCAGATTTTGGAAGCCCTGTATTTGTGTATAAATATCTTGGAGAACAGACCTAAATATAAACACTAAATTAATTTATGTTTCATATACACCTTATACATATTGCCTGAATGTAATTTTACACAATATTTTAATTAATTTTGCTCATGAAACTGTGTGTATATTGAATGATTCCATCAGTGCCCAAGCTGCTAAAACATGTCTAACTAGATTATGGAAAAAGAGAAAAAGAGCTTTTGCAAAAAGGAGGATAGCTGGCTGGCTGGTTAGATAGATACGATATAGATAGATAGGTGGACAGATTGATAGATTGTCAGATACATGGTTAATTGAAGCATGCCTTTATAGAAAGCAGGGCTAAGTTTCTGTTATTAATAGAATTGCAGAGGTCTTGCAGGCTCAGGGCTGTGGCTTCCTTTATTGAGTCAATCCACCTGTAATGTGGTCTTCCTCTTTTTCAAGTGATGCTTGTCAATAGAACATTTACTGTTTAGTGTTTAATCACTGTCAGAGTCTCTTTTTGTAAAGGGATTTTTGGCTCCCAACTACAGACCAACAGAGCTCTGAAGACTGATGCCTGTCACTTTTGCATGTGTGCTTACAGTGTTGCAAGAGCTAAACTTTCTCAGTAACTATTTGTCAATACCTTGATTCACAGGGATTGCAGAGGCAGTCTAAACTGTTTTGTGTGATCACTAGAGTAGGGTGCAAATCTATAGTACGACCCATCTGGGTTTTTTTTGTGTGTGGTTTTGTACTGGGCCATCCATTCAGATGGCATGGAATGGTACAAACCCCTGAGAATGAAAGAAGCTGTGAAACGAAACAAAAAGGGGAATGGTAGCTGTTTGGTTGACTGATTTTCAGCGCTTGGCTGTAGGTCCTGGCTGGCAGAGGCTACAGCTGGATGCAGGGCACTCAATGCACATATGCTTGGCTTGCAGGGCCTATGAGTATCGAGCACTTGGTGCTTGTAGGTCCGACTTGCAGGGCCTGATACTTTGCTGCCCAAGGCCTGAAAAGTCTTTTTTTTTTTTTACCTTGGATGGAAAAGCCCATTCGTATAGGTGCTTGTTTCCATAAGCGGTGGATGGAAATGGAAATGGGGCCATACAAATTGTACAAATAGAAACTGGCAGTGATTTCATATAAATGCACAAGACTAATGATCACCATCATGCATTTCTGGTTGTACAACAGGACCCTAAGCAATCACACTGGCAGATCATAGAATCATAAAATACTAGAGTCGGAAGGACTATGCAGTAGACATGTGCATAGATTTGTTTGCTTCGGTACGTTCGGGAGCATGCAATGGTAAGGGCCCTCCCGGTATGAAAACCTGCCCACAATGAAAGCAAGCAGGAGCCGATCTCAGTTCCTCCTCTCCTATTTGGCATCACAGTTTGATCTTTTTTTATTAATCCCAGCAAACAAAAAGAAAACCCTAATTCCCTGAAAACTACTACCACCTAGTTTCTTCTCCACTACTCGAAAGTAGAAACAGCTCTAAGGAAGAATTAAAACCAAAGCAGAAAGGAGATTGAAGTTTGCCAAGAAAAATGAGGGTTTTTAAAAGGAAGTCCAGGGAAAATAGCTCCAGGAGGTCATTGCTCTTTCCTACCTGGAAGTGGGAAGCCTCCTTAAAATGGCTTGGAAAGAGAGCGTGGTATTTATTTATTTATTTATTTATTTCCAACATTTATATCCTGCCCTTCTCACCCAAAGGGACTCAGGGCGGCGTACACAATTGGCAACAATTCAATGCCTACACATAATTAAAACATAGCAGTGAAAATCCAATTAAAACAATAAAAATATAAAACATATGGTTAAAAATCTGTTCATCCAAATTCCTCGTGCTGTAGCCGTAAATCAGTACCTGGGAAAGAAAGCTTGCGCACCTGCCTGCAGCATCTCTCTCTCCTGTTCTGGAGTAGGAAACAGTTTTAAAAACTTGCTTCCTTTAAATGCCTTGGAAAGAGTGTGTGCGCGGTGTGAAGGCCCATAAAAGAAAGCGGGTGCACCTGCCTGCCTGCAACACTTCTCCTCTCCTTCTTTAGAGTAGGAAACAGCTTAAGTGTCTAAAAAGACGGGAAGGGGAGCCTGGGAAGTCCCCCCTCCATAATGGGCTGGATAGAAAATGAATCTTTCAGCTCCCCAGAGCGAAAACAGATGTCTGCTCTCCCATATTTGAGGCTCTTGAAAAAATGCATTGGGGCCCCAACGATACTCGGGACCCTGAAACGGATCACGATTTACCCAGATTGCACAAGCCTACCACGCAATGTGAGTTCATTCTGACATTTAGGAAGACACAATCAAAGCACTCCTGATAGATGTTCATCCAGCCTCTATTTAAAAACCTTTAGAGACTCCACCACACTCTGAGGCAATATATTCCACTCTAACACAGCAAGCTTTTTTCTAATGTTTAGATAGAATCTTTTTTTCCTGTAGTTTGAATCCATTGCACTGTACTCTAGTCCCCAGAGCAGCAGAAAATAAACTTACTCCCTCCTTAGTATGATGTCTTTTCAATATCTTTTTAAATATTTTAACTATTACATCCCTTCTTAACCTCTTCTCCTCCAAGCTAAACACACCGAGCTGCTCTTTATAGGGCTTAGTTTCTAGAACTTTTACTGTTTTGCTTACCTTTCTCTCTAGACATATTTTCAGTATCCTTCTTGTAGTATGGTGCCCAGAACTGGACTGTCTACTAAAGAGTACTAATCCTCTCCCTTGAACTTCAGCACTAGAGCTCCCTGGCAGGTAATTCTTAATACCTTGCCAAATAATAAATCCCAGGATCCATAGGAACAGTAGTTACAGAGAAACATTTTCCTCCAAAGCACCAGGTTTTAGCACTACCAGCCTCCACAAAATCTGCATATGATTGCATTTTACTGTCTTTGGCATTCCGCAAAAGAATCATCATCCATCTGTAAGGCTGAAAATATTTAGTATTAGGAAAAGCCTATATATGCAAGGTGGCATAGTGTGTTCAGCATTGGTCTATGACTCTGGAGAACAGGGTTCAAAACCCCACTTGGCCATGAAAATGAGGTAACAAACATGCATAAACACTGCTATGAGTCAAATGAAAGTATGTATGTTTCTTTTTAAAAAAATCTTTAGATGTACACATGTGGCTCATAGCTTCAAGCAATACTGGCTTCCCAATTTCACTGTATTTTCTTAGCAAGGCTCTCTACATTTGTCTGGAGGGTTAGAGTAGATAAATACTTGCTTTGTTTATCACAATACCCCTAAGCTTCTGAGGAAGGCAAACATCAAATTGTGGAGCAATTGAGCACACAATTCAATGTTAATTCATTAAAACAGAAACTATAAAGACTCTTGTGACACCTAAAAAGTCTAGTAGTTTGATTTGTCATGTGCATTGGATTGCTGACTCCTTACAAATAAAGAAGCTGGTCATGGCCCCTCAAATTTATATCAAATATAAAATAGGCTAGTCTTTAAAATGTGATAACAATACTCTGCTGGCCTTTTTTTTTTAAGTATATGCTCATTCCAGGAATTTGTTTTCGGTGCCAGAAGCAGAATTTGCAAAGACATCCTGAAGAAACTTAACCTAACCAAAAACATGAAAACAACTCCATAATCGTTGCCAACTTCTTTTCCTTGGCAAAGTGCTCAAAGAAGTATTTACGGATCAGATCCAGGAACTTTGGGATGAAGCGGAACTTCTCAATCCATATCAGTCTGGTTTTAGGCCTGGTGTTTATCAGCCCTGCAGCCACAGAGATCACACTGTACTCGTATATTATATTGCCCAGGCCAATGGGACAGAGAGGAAGGTTTTTTTCCCCAACAGATCTCAGGCAGTCATATATTGGCAGAAGTTCTAATTCAAGTTCTGAGGTCCCAACCTATTTAGGACTTTGAATGCCACCAGCAGCAGACTGGAGGCAAATTGACAGCTATTATAGCTCTTTTAAGATCAGTATTAAGATCAGTTAAGGTGCATTTCTGCACTTACTGTAGTTTCTGAACCAACTTCAAGGGCAGCCCCATTTGGAGCACATCGCAGTAGTCTAATCAGGAAGTATTCAGTTTATCAGCTATTGTGGCTAAATTATTCCTGCCCATGAAAAGTGTAGCATCTTAGTGACCCAAGCCACCTTTTCTGCCAGCATTGCATTTTGGGCAGATACTTTGCATAGTTACTTGCCTTCTCCTTAAATGTTATGCACAGTCATCTCAGCTTCTTGCTGAGAGGGTGTCTTTTCCTCTTCAGTTTACTTTCTTCTCCTTTTTCACTCACTTGCACCATCTGGTTATTTTTTAAAAAGCAGTTTCTCTCTCCTACAGGCATCTGTGGCCTTGGAGCACCTTGACTTCTCCCTTTCAGCTTCAGTCATTTGGAAGCTCACAAACTGGATTCCTTAGCTGGATATTTTGCAACATCATCATGATCAGATCATTTTATGATAGCAAACAGTGCAAATTATGTAGCAGCTTAGAACAGTGGGAAAGAATTTGAACCAAATGTTTTAAAATTTACTTTGAATTACGATTCGAGAGAAAATGTCTATGACACAATGTATGGATGATATTTGAAACCAGGCAGACTTTCTAATATGCACAAAAATACTACAAGTAAATACTGGAATCAGAAAACTAGGACTTTTTATCACAAGTGGTGTTCATGTTGTAGAGCTCAAAAACATTGGATTCAATTATATAAGATGATAGAAGACATATTGGAAATACCATTACAGAAAAGTCCAAAATGCCATTTGTTGGGAATGATGGAGAATCAACTGGAGAGGAAGCATAGAAGATTGCTACAAAATATTATTTCAAAAGCTCATCTATCATTTGCTCAAAGATGGAAAGATTTAGTGATTCTAACAAAGGAAGATTAACTGGTGATGATGTATGAATTTGCTGAAATAGACAAATTGACAATGTTGATTAAGGAGGAATCCTTGGTTAATTTGGAATGCTTTTGTTCGTTCAAAATGGGGGTATATCAAAACTTCACTTTTGACAAATTTTAATCATGTAATCAGCGTACAATCAAAGAAGCATTTGGTAGATTTTTTTTCTTGTTTAGCCATTATCACCTTTGTAGGAAATTATCTTTGTCCTTATTCCCCTTATAGATAAGTACTGTTACTACTGGGTTAAATGTCTCCCTATACATAGTATTTTCCCTTATATGTTGTTCTTATCTATGTAAGAAAATGTTTATTTCGTTTTTCTCTTTTGTATGTATCATAAAAGTATTAAGAAAAAAAGAGAGAAAATCAGTCTTTAAATGTGTAGCTTTGCATAGGTTGAGAACTTGAAAATCATTCATACCTAAAACTGTCCTATTTGCTTTGTTTGCATTCTCTTGATAACCTTGCCTCTTTTCTTTGGATGCCTAAAATGTAATTGTATGTGTCCTTCTGCGGTTTTTAAGTTACTCCAATGCTCAAAATTTGGGAAGTGAAGGGAAATATCATACAAGGTAGAGTGGTCCTCAGCATCTGGGTTTTGGTTCATGGATCTCTCATGGATGCTAAAATCTGTGGATGCTCAGGTCCCATTTTATACTCCAGCAGAGAAGAATGCAATCCCTTATATAAAATGGCAATGTCAAACTTTGTGAATTAATATTTTTTTCCCAAGCTATAGGTGGCTGAATCAGTGGATGCAGAATCCATGGATATTGATTCATCATCAGTCTGGCTTATTTATGTTTGAAAGAAGTTCTTCTCTTTTGCTTCATGGAGTGTTTGGGCGGCAGTGCTTCTTAATCTCTAGTATTTAAACAGTGTGGATTCCAGTGGTGTTATTCATTATAGGAATATTGGCATTTCAGCTTTCAGCAAAGTTTGCTGAGCCGCTTACTTCCAATGAGCTGGAAAGATTTGCTGGATAGGAGTGTGGATTGGGTACTTGATGAATTTCTGGCAGCTGCTACTACAGAGACCTGGGATTGTTGCTATTGCAGTAGAGTCTCACTTATCCAACACAAACAGGCCGGCAGAACGTTGGATAAGCGAATATGTTGGATAATAAGGAGAGATTAAGGAGAAGCCTATTAAACATCAAATTAGGTTATGATTTTACAAATTAAGCACCAAAACATCATGTTATACAACAAATTTGACAGAAAAAGTAGTTCAATATGCAGTAATGCTACATAATAATTACTGTGTTTATGAATTTAGCACCAAAATATCACGATGTATTGAAAACGTTGACTCCAAAATGCATTAGATAATTCAGAATGTTGGATAAGTGAATGTTGGATAAGTGAGACTCTACTGTATTTGATATGTGGATGATGTTGTCAATGGAGGTGCTGAATTACTGGGAGTTATAGCTGAGGTTTAAAAGAATGCAAATTCTGCAAACAAAAGTCTTTTGGGTATGTCTCTTCTCTCTATCCATGTTAGACAATGTGGATGATGATATACACCCACCTGCATAGCATTTTGTTATCTTTTTTTTTGGACTACAACTCCCAGAATCCTCTAGCCACCATGGCTAATAGACACTCTGGATAAAGGGATTTCAGTAATCAAAAAGTCATTTTTCCAATCACTGCTTGTACTTTCTTCTGAGTCACCATGCATAGGATTGTGCAGTTTAAGATTTGTTCTTGCTATAAAATAAAATAAATATTTGCTATTTGAAGATAAAGATTTCTGATTAGATTCCGGGATGAAGTTCTATCTTGGTATAATAGTGTGAGAAACAGCTTATTTTAGAAGGGCACTACTAATGATGCCTTTATTTGATAAATAGAATAAGGATTTGTCAAATAAAGACCTCATTTCACTTATGTTATGTGCAGGAAAGCTAAAAATGATCAAAACGTGGAAAAAACAATTTATGAATACAGAATTGATTAACCAAAATACAGGCTATAGCCCTATCAATTAAAAATTGCAAAAAGAGAAACAAAAGAAATACTTATTTGACATTACAAAAACAGTGGTGAATTTAAACCACTGAATGTTCAAATGAAATAGTCAGCACATTTCAGGCAAATAATTCCAAGTCCACTCCTTTGTTAAACACTGAATTTTCTCTTTAGTTTACATATGTTTCCCACAGGCCCATTGCATCATTGGTAAAGTTATCATTAAGGCTGGATATACAGTAAAAGGACAAATTCAACTTGAATCCTACTTAGAGAAGACCAGCTGAAATCAATGGGACTAAAGTGAGTTGTAACTAATAAGTCCCATTCATTCCTATGGGTCTCCTGTATAAGGTTGAGTTTAGTCTAGCTAGACAATTATTTTTTGGGAGAGTAACCCCAGTGGCGAAGTGTGTTAAAGCACTGAGCTGCTGAACTTGCAGACCGAAAGGTCACAGGTTCAAATCCCGGAAGCGGAGTGAGCGCCTGCTGTTAGCTCCAGCTTCTGCCAACCTAGCAGTTTGAAAATATGCAAATGTGAGTAGATCAATAGGCACCGCTCTGATGGGAAGGTAATGGTGCTCCATGCAGTCATGCTGGCCACATGACCTTGGAGGTGTCTACGGACAACGGCAACTCTTTGGCTTAGAAATGGAGATGAGCACCAACCTCCAGAGTCAGACACGACTGGACTGAATGTCAGGGGAAACCTTTACCTTTTACCTAGCAAATAGTATGATAGAAATCCATGGTGAATACACAAATGTATTGAAAAGAAATATAGCAATACAGAGCTGGAAATATTCTCCAAGACATAATCCAGTCCAAACTCATGCCAATGTAGTGGAAAATCCACAGCTTTGTTGTTGTGTCCTTCAAGTCATTTCTGACCTATGGCAACTCTATGCTCAGAAGTAGTTTGCTAATGCTTTCTTTTGTAGCCAAGAGACCTTGGGCAAGAGAACTTGCCCAAAGTCACCCAGTGGCTTTCCTGGCTGAATGGAGATTTCAACACTTGTCTCCAGAGTTGTCATCCAGTGCTCAACTACTACACCACATTGGTTCTCACAACTACAATGTTCTTAATAGGCATCCACACAGTTTTTTTCTAACAAGCAAACCCTACAGCAAAGAAGACACCACCATCTTCCAATGTAGTCTCAGTAGCAAACTGCTTGTACTGTCACAATATTCATCCTAATCTTCTTTCTTGTAATGCGAGCCCATTAGTGTCTGCCCTCGCTAGCAAGAGAAAACAAAACAAAACAAAACAGCTTCATCAACTGCATGGCAAGCATTTGTGTCGAGGTCAAAGAAGGTTTGTGTCTATTTCCAGCACTATTGGGGAAGGGGCTCATTTAAAAAATCCTGCACACAGTCTCAAATTTTACATAGTAATCTCTTAGAGGAAGGCACGGAGACTAGTAATTTTTCATTTCCACTTTAGCTAGAGTCTACTCAGAATTAGAGTCTTTAAATTTCAGATTGATCTCTAAAAGAGAGGTCCTAGAAACTGATGTTATGTTGGAGGATAAACTTCAGCACCTTGGATAGCTCCTTTACAATTGAGCAAGCCAGGGGCCCTACACAGCCCTATCTCCCAGAATATCAAGGCAGAAAAAACACAATATCCACTTTGAACTGGGTTATCTGAGTCCACACTGCTGATATATTCCAGTTCAAAGCAGATAATATGGGATTTTATTCAGCTGTATGAAAGGGGCCCTGGTTTACAGCCATTAATAACACTCATCTTCTTCAAGCTATTCCTCTGGAGGAAGAGTGATGCTTTGCTACTCATAGACCTAAAAGCAAATGTATCTTTTGGCACTGTTGTACACATAAATATTCAGGGTGAAATTCTGAACCTGTAAAGGCTGGAGTTCTGGGAGTATTTAGTTACTGCAATATGCTTTCAGGTTGACTCCATCTTCAAGTAACCTTATGCTTGGATTTTCCTGGCCAAGTTTGCCATTGTCTTCTTCTAAGGCCCCATCTACACTGTGATATGAAATCTAGATTATCTGCTTTGACGTGACCTGTAGTGGAGCAATGGGTTAAACCCTCGTGCTGGCAGGATTGCTGATCTAAAGGCTGGTTCTTAATCTGAAGGTTGCCGGTTGAAATCCAAGAGATGGGGTGAGCTACCATCTGTCAGCTCTAGCTTGTAGGGACATGAGAGAAGCGTCCCAGCAGTGAGCTCCTAGAGCCTTAGTCCAACACTAAAACAATTATGGCCCATTGGATCTCTGAGATAAAGTAAAAATCAAGGGGCGGGGGTTAGAAATCAATGGAGGTTTCTTCTAAGAAAATGGGGAGAAGGCACTGCACTTAGTTAAAACTCAACCCAGATCAGCGTTTAGAGAGCTGAGTTATTCCTTTTCAGTATAAAAAGGGAAAGGGAGGAGGAGAGTAGAAGAAGACTCTTGTGGTGCCTTTAAAACTAGCCACTTTATTTTAGTATAGGCTTTCATGGATTAGAATTCACTTCTTCAAATGCACGGATGGCGTGTAATATACCTCAGGCCTGAATATTTTACTCCACTAAGGTATTGGAGGAAGTGGTTTGTAAGCCATGAAAGCTTCTGCTACAACAAATCATTCTTGGAAGTGCCATAAAATGGCTATGTGCCCTTTTAAATATTAAATTAGTGTGTGTGTGTGTGTGTGTGTGTGTGTGTGTGTGTGTGTGTGTGTGTGTGAGAGAGAGAGAGAGAGAAGATGAAGTCTGCTTGTTTTCTACTGCTTGAGATAAATGAATACAGAGCAATGGAGTCAAAGTACAGGAAAAGAGATTCCATCTAAATATTAGGAAGAACTTCCTGATGATAACACGGTGTAATATATTGCCTCAGAATTTGAAATAGAGGCTGAATGCTCATCTGTTGGGAGTGATTTGATTGTGTGTGACAAAATGGGTTGGATTGGATAGCCTTTGGGGTCTCTTCCAAATTGATTTATTCTGTGTCCTACCTGTGAAAGCATCACGCTGGAGAAGCCTTCTCTTCAGTAGCTCCCGATTTGTGGAATTTCTTGCAGTCTTCAGGGGAATCAATGTTGCTTTCCTTTTGTCACTAGGATCAAACATTGCTTTTTATCAAAGCCTTGTGGCTGAGAAGTATCTAATAGGGCTTTATTCCCCCCACAGCTCTGTCCAGTTCTCTGACTATTTTAATTGCTAAATGTTTTGGTGTTCCAGTTGTGAAACTGTTTAATATGTTTTTAAGACCATTTAAAGCGTTCCACATGGTTTCCTATTTAAATGGTTCTTAATTGATCCCATGGTAGAGGGTAGGAGATAAATGTTTTCTCCAGAAAGCATATTGTAAAGAAATGAAGAAAGAGGATGGGGCAAAAAGAGCATGCAATGTGGCCTTTTAGAGGCAGGGAGTGTGTGTGTGTGTGTTGTTGCAGAGTGCTTCTTTATTTTGTGTTCTTCTCATTTTATGTCATAAAGACCTCCCTCTATTTCCCCTTCCCAAAGCATTTCACCAGAGAGACCAAAATGAAATACAGTAAAGTTTCACTTATCCAACATAAACGGGCTGGCAGAACGTTGGATAAGCGAAAATGTTGGATAATAAGGAGGGATTAAGGAAAGGCCTATTAAGTGTCAAAGCACCAAAACATCATGTTTTACAACTAATTGACAGAAAAAGCAGTTGAATACATGGTTACATTATGTAGTAATTACTGTATTTACTAATTTAGCACCAAAACATTGCAATGTATTGAAAATACCAACTACAAAAGAACTGACTTCTAAAAGGCAGACTGCATTGGATAAAACAGAACATTGGATAAGCGAAGGTTGTATAAGCGAAGCTCTACTGTACAGTCAGCCTTCCCTATCCATGGGTTCTGCATCCACTGATTCAACCAGTCACAGAATTGCAATGTTCAAAGAAAATTCCAAAAAGAAGACCTTGATTTTGCCATTTTTAAAAAATATCAGAGACACTGTGTTATTGATGGCTTTTATGGTCAGAATCACTGGGTTGCTGTCATTTTTCCGGGCTGCATGGGCATATATATTCCAGAAGCATTCTTTCCTGACATTTTGCCTGCATCTATGGCAGGCATCCTCAGAGGTTGTGAGGTCTGTTGGAAACTAGGCAAGTGGGGTTTATATATCTCTGGAATGATGTTCAGGATGGGAGAAGGAACTCTTGTATGTTGGAGGCAGCTGTGAACATTGCAATTGGCCACCGTGCAGCATGCAGATTCAAATACTGGCTGATTCCTGCCTGGGGGAATCCTTTGTTGGGAGGTGTTAGCTGGCCCTGATTGTTTCCTTTCTGGAATCTCCCTTTTTCTGAGTGTTGCTCTTTATTTACTGTCCTGATTTTAGAGTTTTTTTAAAAAAAATACAGGTAGCCAGATTTTGTTCATTTTCATGGTTTCCTCCTTTCTATTGAAATTGTCCACATGCTTGTGCATTTCAATGGCTTCTCTGTGTAGTCTGACATGGTGGTTGTTAGAGTGGTCCAGCAACCATGAAAATGAATAAAATCTGGCTACCAGTATAAAAAACCTCTAAAATCAGGATAGTAATTAAAGAGCACCACCCAGAAAACAGGGAGCTGACAGGAAGCTCTGGCGTGGACTGGTCCATGAGGTCACGAAGTGTTGGAAACAACTGTGTGAATGAAGAATAAAAAGACCTGGAAAACAGAGGAATTCCAGACATGAATCAATCAGGGCCAGCTAACACTTCCCAACAAAGGATTCCCTCAGGCAGTAAGCAGCCAGACCTTGAAGCTGCAAGGCTTTTCAAGGCTAGTCAAGGTGATTAATTGCAACATTCACACTTACCTCCAACAGACAAGGGGGCCCCTGGTGGCACAGTGCATTAAAGCACTGAGCTGCTGAACTTGTGGACCAAAAGGTGCCAGGTTCAAATCCCGGGAGCGGAATGAGCACCCGCTGTTAGCCCCAGCTCCTGCCAACCTAGCAGTTCAAAAACATGCAAATGTGAGTAGATCAATAGGTACCGCTCCGGCGGGAAGGTAACGACGCTCTATGCAGTCATGCCAGCCACATGACCTTGGAGGTGTCTACGGACAATGCCGGCTCTTCGGCTTAGAAATGGAGATGAGCACCAACCCGCAGAGTCAGATATGACTGGACTTAACGTCAGGGGAAACCTTTACCTTACCAACAGACAAAAGTTCTTTCTCCCACTATGAACATTCCACAGATACAGAAACCCCAACCTCACAACCTCTGAGGATGTCTGCCATAGATACAGGCGAAACATTAGGAAATAATGCTTCTGGAACATGGCCACACAGCCATAACTGACATTATTTTTCTAAGGCATCATATTGAATGACTTGTGCACCCATGGATTTGGGTTTCCTCGGGGGTCCTGGACCCAAACTTCAGCGGATACTGTTGTACAGCGCAAAGCAGTTCCTGGAATATAATACGGTGTTTTGCTAAAAACAACACGAAGTTCTAACAGTGGCAATACGTTCCAAAGAGGGGAACATTCCTCTGCACCCCGGGCTTTCCTTCTGGGTGTTTTTGCCTCCCTTGGGGTGGGCTCTCCCTCTCCCCTGCCTCCTTTCTCTCCCCAACTCCTGCATCCAGGGGACGGGGAGGGCGAGAGGGAGAGGCCGGTCCCCCACCCGCGGATGAAGCCCGGGTGGCTTCCACTCGCCTCCGCCGTCCAATCTGCGCTCAGAGGATTTCAAGGGAGGGGGCGAGGGATAGGGAGAGAGAGGGAAGGAAGGAGGGAGGGAGAGAGAAAGAGAGAGGGAAGGAGGGATGCGGCCGGCGCCGGGCGAACTCTACGACTCCAGAGCTCAGGCGGCGCAGCGGCGGAGACGGAAGGCTGGGGATCCCCAAAGAAAGTCCCCCCAAAATAGCCTCTGAGCGATCCGCGCATCTCCAAGAGGAGGAGGTAGCGGTGGTCTCCAGCGAGCCAAGCGGAAGGGTCCCACCTCCAGCGGACAACCCAGTTAGCCTGGCTTTTCCCTCCCTGGTCTTTTGATTCTTGCTGTCTGGACATCCTGCGCGCTGTCTCTGCCTCGGAGCAATTTGGGCATCTCCAAGCGGAGGCAGCTGTTGTCTCCAGAGACCCACGCCAAGGGGTCCCATCCCGAAGAGCAAAGCCCTGGTCTTTGGTTTCCAAGGCGAATAGATTGGTCTCTCTCCAGAACTCCCATCCCGAGGAGCAAAGTGGACTCGGGTTTGGTTCCCTCACTTCCCCTCTTGTCTCTTGTTGATTGGATTCCTTGGGACCGGAATCGTGAGCGGAGCGGAGGAGACGGAGTCCAGCGGGGGAGGAGGCAAAGTCCAGAGGAGACCCAGGGAGGAAGAGGAGGAGGAAGAAGAGGAAGAGCAAGCGGAGTTGGAGTGGGGTCGAGGAAGGGAAAGCCATGAATCGGGACCAAGGGAGGATGGCCAGCAGGACCCGGTCGCCTTGGAGGGCATCTGCGCCCTGATCTCTCTCTCAGGCGCTGCCAAGCAAGGACGGCTTCCTCCTCGCCCCACCATGGGACCCCTCGCCTTCCAAGAGCAACTCATCCTCCTCCTCTGCGCAAACTTCTTCCCGGGTAAGTTTCATGCGGAGGCGCTTTCTCCCCTGTGGATCTCCCACTCTCTTTCTCCCACTTGCAGCGATAGTTTCCCTTAAACAAGTCTGTCTTTACTCCTATCCTATGTTCTACATCCTTTCATCAACTGCTTGAAGATTGGATTGCTGTGAGTTTTCCGGACTGTCTGGCCATGTTCCTGACATTTCGCCTACATCGATGGCAGGCATCCTCAGAGATAGGAGCCCCCGGTGGCGCAGTGGGTTAATCCCTTGTGCCAGCAGGACTGATGACTTGAAGGTTGGGTTGCTGACCTAAAAGTTGCCGGTAGGAACCCAACCCGGGGACAGCGCGGATGAGCGCCCCCTGTAAGCTACAGCTCCATGCGGGGACATAGAATCATAGAAGAGTAGAGTTGGAAGAGACCTCATGGGCCATCCAGTCCAACCCCCTGCCAAGAAGCAGGAAATCGCATTCAAAGCACCCCCGACAGATGGCCATCCAGCCTCTGTTTAAAAGCCTCCAAAGAAGGAGCCTCCACCAGGGCCGTAGACAGAAAAAAAATTCGGGAGGGGTTTTGAAAATTTCAGGGGGGGTTGAGCCCCTAGCACACACCCCTCCCCCCTACAAACCTATCAATATCTGCTTGAGAGAGTGCCTGGAGGGACTCTTAATGTTTTGCGTCTCATAGACTTAGCATGGGGATTTGGTTAACCAGTTAAAATTCATGAGTAAACCAGATTTTTTTTATAACCTGAAAAATAACCCGAACCCCTAAAACCACCCCCTCGCTACAGGCCAGGCCTCCACCACAGTCCGGGGGAGAGAGTTCCACTGCAGAACAGCCCTCACAATTGAGGAAATTCTTCCTGATGTTCAGGTGGAATCTCCTTTCCTGTAGTTTGAAGCCGTTGTTCCGTGTCCTAGTCTGCAGGGCAGCAGAAAACAAGCTTGCTCCCTCCTCCCTATGACTTCCCCTTACATATTTGTACATGGCTAACATGTCTCCCCTCAGTCTTCTCTTCTGCAGGCTAAACATGCCCAGTTCTTTAAGCCACTCCTCATAGGGCTTGTTCTCCAGACCCTTGATCATTTTAGTTGCCCTCCTCTGGACGCTTTCCAGCTTGTCAACATCTCCCTTCAACTGCGGTGCCCAGAATTGGACACAGTATTCCAGGTGTGGTCTGACCAAGGCAGAATAGAGGGGGAGCAGGACTTCCCTGGATCTAGATGCTATACCCCTATTTATGCAGACATGAGAGAAGCCTCCCACAAGGATGGTAAAACACCAAAATATCCGGCCGTCCCCTGGGCAACATCCTTGCAGACAGCCAATTCTCTCACACCAGAAGCGACTTGCAGTTCCTCAAGTCGCTCCAGACACGGGAAAAAATATCCTCAGAGATTGTGAGATCTGTTGGAAACTAGGCACGTGAGTTTTATATATCTGTGGAAGGTCCAAGGTGGGAGAAAGAACTCTTGTCTGTTGGAGGCAAGCATGAATGTTGCAATTAATCACCTTGACTAGCATTGAACAGCCTTGCAGTTTCAACGCCTTCCTGCTTCCTGCCTGGGGGAATCCTTTGTTGGGAGGTGATTAGCTGGCCCTCATTGTTTTTTGTCTGGAATTCCCATTTTGAGTGTTGCTCTTTATTTACTGTCCTGATTTTAGAGTTTTTCAATACTGAAGGCAGATTTTGTTCATTTTCATGGTTTCCTCCTTTCTGTTGAAATTGTCCATATGCTTGTGGATTTCATTGGCTTCTCCATGTAGTCTGACCATATATAAGAGAAGTCTACCATACACCATGTAGCTGTGGACAAATCTACATAGGGCCCACCAAACGCAGTATTACCCAAACACCAATCAAGGAATATGAAAGGCACTGCAGACTATTTCAACCAGAGAAGTCAGCCATAGCAGAGCACATGATCAATCAATCTGGACACAGCATATTATTTGAGAACAGAGAAATGCTGGACCACTCTCACAACCACTATGTCAAACTACACAGAGAAGCCACTGAAATCCACAAGCATGTGGGCAATTTCAACAGAAAGGAGGAAACCATGAACAAAATCTGGCTTCCAGTATTTAAAAATCAGGATAGTAAATAAAGAACATCATTCTCAAACCAGGGGAATTTCAGACATGAAACAATCAGGGCCAGCTAACATTTCCCAACAAAGGATTCCCCCAGGCAAGAAGCAGCCAGGCCTTGAAGCTTGCTTAATCAAGGTGACCAATTGCACACTTGCACACAAAATTCACACCTGCCTCCAACAGATAAGAGTTCTTTCTCCCACCCTGGATCTTCCGCAGACATATAAACCTTTCGTGTCGTTTTTAATACACCTCAAAACCTCTGAGGATGTCTACCATTGATGTGGGCAAAATGTCAGGACAGAATGCTTCTGGAGCATGGCCATGCAGCCTGGAAAACTCACAGCAAACCAGTGATTCCGTCCATGAAAGCTTTTGACAACACTTCCATCAACTGCTTGAAGATTCTTGCTTCCCTTTTCTTAAATTTGTTAAGGCATGCTAGACATTTTCCTCTGAGAAGATGCTACTTTGCACATAATCTGTGCCCATATTCCTTTCCTGCCCCCCTCCATTTCCTCCCATGAAACTCCTCACAGCAATAGGAGCCAAAACAACAATCCTGGAGGTAGGCTGGGCTGAGAAAACTTGGCCCAAGCCAAGGAGGGGTCCCTTGGCATCCAAAGCCTGGCAGAGGTTGGAGATTTTTTTTCTCCAGTATCAGCATGTTGCTCAAAATGTCCATCTGCATCTTAGCCTGCTTGCAATCTATGCATGGAACACTTCCATTTCTTCACAACAACATCTCAAGGTAGGCAGGCTGTGTTGAGGGCAGAGCAAGGTCATTCTGTGAACTTTTCCAAGGAGGAGGGAAACCTGGAGATGAGTTGCAAGAAAGTTATATCAGAAGCTGCCTTACATCAGATGACTAGGTCTTCAAAAGTCTGGTTACTGTGAGCATTTGTTGGGGGCTTCAGGAGAAAGTGGTCTGGCCCATCTATTACTATCCGACATATTAAGTGGTTCTCACCGGTATGGTCCACCAGTTATTTGGGACTTCAGCTTCCAGAGGCCCTGAGCATTGACCACACTGGCCTAGGATTTCTGGGTGATGAAGTTCAAAATATCTGGAGGACCAGAGGTTGAGGAAGAGCCTGGGACTTTCAGCAGCACTCTTCCTTGGTTTCATTGAGACAATTGTTACCTGTGCCATGAATTTCTGAAATGGGTTCTCTTCAGTTAGATGTTCTAATTTTGCCCTAACTTCAATTAGTTCCTAGGGGAAGAATGGGATGGCCCGTGATCAGTGCAGGAGATGGGGCACCTCATTCTGAAATCATCCTCTGAGAGCCAACTGCATTAAAGACTCAAGCAAAGTGAGCTTTGGGAGGAATTATTCTCTCCCCTTTGCAGGAAATTTCCAACCATGAATTTTATTAGTAGCCCCTCTGGCTCTATTTTTAGAGAAACACTTGGAATAAGGAAAGAGTTACACCCTTTCCTCTTGTTATCAGCTTGCTTAGCTGGGTTGCTGTGAGTTTTCCAGGCTGTATGGCTATGTTCTAGAAGCATTCTCTCCTGACGTTTTGCCCACATCTATGACAGGCATCATCAGAGGTTGTGAGGTGTTGGAAACTTAAGCAAGTGTGGTTTATATTTCTGTGGAAGGTCCAGGGTGGGAGAAAGAACTATTGTCTGCTTGAGGCAAGTGTGAATGTTGCCATTGGTCATCTTGATTAGCACTGAATGGCTTTGCAGCTTCAAAGCCTGGCTTCTTCCTGCCTGGGGGAATCCTTTGTTGGGAGGTGTTAGCTGACCCTGATTGTTAGCCTCTCTCCCTGTATAGAAAATGGTTTTTTCATCCATGTTTGCATTTCTGTGAACGTTCCAAATGAATAGAGAAAACTGCCCAGCTCCTGTGCATGTGCAGAGTAGACTTTTCTTGCCATTTAATAATCACAGCCAGCTATTTCGCCTCTTGGACAAAGCATCTAGTTATCCAGAAGGCATTTTGCAAAAGTGGAGGACTATTTTAGCTGTGAAAACTCTTTGTTTCCAGTTTAGTTTACTATAATGTCTTGGTTTATGTGTGCAAACTGGGCAGGCCATGGCTCTCCCTTCCTCCCATTCTGCTATAGACAGAAGAAATCATTTTGTCCTACCTTATAGGATTGTTGTAAGCTTATGGTAATTTTGTGAGGCATTTTGAAACTCAGACTGTCAGATGGGTGCCAGGTTTGTTAAGTCACCAACTTTACTCCAAAATGCAAATACATACACATTTATTAAAACAATGAATTGGTGAATTATCGGACACAGTGCAGTGCAACAGTTGATGCTAAATCCCTCATTTAATTTGCACTCCTGGTTTTGTGAGAAATAATTCGACACTCTGGTGATTACCTCTGAGTCAGTTTCAAATATGACCAAGTTTTGTGATGTCTCTCGTTTTGTACATCTCTCTCTGTCTTTTCCTGTCAAAAGTATTTTAATGTATCTCTCAAACATAACTCAATCCCTGCCTTAACCATTCCATTAATGCTCTTTTATATATAATCTTAGACAGGATAAAGCATGAAAATGTTTACTGCTGGGTGCAGCAGTAAGAGCCATAAGTGGAAATAGTGGCTGTGAGCCTCAGTCTACTGACTCTACACCAGACTCCTAGGAGTCAATGCAGTCATGCCTAGTACCTGGCTCACATTTAAGCTCCATTGAGGCCCTTGGGACTTCCTTGTGCAAAATTGGACTATGATGGTTCCCTCCCTCCCAGTGACACCCTTGGTTTTAGGTACAGGCTGCCAAGTGCAAATGCTTTTCTTGGCTGTTTCTGAACATGGCAAGGCTGAGCTTAACTTACTTATCCCTGCCACCCATATAAGCCAAGCTGCACCCTTGACCATTTCTCTAATGTTTCTGCAGCTTCTTCAAAAAATTCAGGTCAGTGTTAAGGGTGTAGCTCATGCCCTTTCTTTAAATCTTGCCCAATTTTATATTCTTCAAAAGAATTGGTCAAAGTGGACCAGTTCAAAGGAATCCTGGCACTGCAAATCCCACCCCTGGCCTTCTAAATTAGCCAATCCCCTATGAATATTTATCACTTTTATAACATTCTCAGTTTGCACATGCTTGATCATCTCTCATATAATGTCCACTTGTATGCAAGGGATAGGAGAGAAAACAAAACCTGAACAGCCTTGCAAGATAGGCAGGCTGCCCAGAAATGAAATTAGGAAACATGAATTACAAAAGGAATCCATGACAAAACTGGAAGCCTGGGATCTCTTACGTCATAATAGGGATGTGATTCTAATCTTCACCAAGGTTCTTTTGGAAGGAAGCAGTTGGAGGAACTTCAGTAATTTTCTTCCCAGTGTTTGAAAGAATGTGGTTTTCTGACTGTGCAGATCAAGTACACATGAATCTATTCAGAATACATCCTCAGTTTGCAGCACTTTTTGCACTTGAGATGGCCTTTTTCTGTGCACAGAAAATGCTGTCGTCTGTACAGTGCTGCTACATGCATTTTTTTTTTTACAGAAAAACTTACAAACTCTGAAGTTTCATCAGTTCATGATTCTTCTTTTCAGGGTTTCTACACTCAAAAAATAAAGCAAAGATGTTTTTGATAATTTTTCAAATATCTTTGAATATTTAGTTGTGATGGACACACAAGTAAAGCAATGTGTACATCTTTCAACTTAATGACAAACCTATCAATTTTTGTAAAGGAGATGTAAGAATATTTTAGAACAGCATCACTCAAAAATAGAAACAATCCCGTTTAGTTGCTGCTGCCAAACCTTCTTACCCATTTTTCCACTTTTCTTTACCAACCATTTGCAACTATAGTGACGATACAGGCTGAGCATCTGGTATCCATAATGCTTGGGACCACAAGTGAATTTTAGGTTTTTTTTTTTCCAAATTTCAGAATATCAGTATTTGCATAAACTAACATAAGGAGATCTCTTGGAGTTGTGACCCAAGTCTAAACATAACATTCATTTATGTTTCATAGCCACGTAGCCTGAAGGAAATGTTATACACAATATTTTTTAATAATGTTATAATTGATGACATTTGAAACCATCAGAAAGCAAAGGTGGTACTATCTCAGCAATCCAGGTGGTTAATTTGGGATTTTGACGTAGTTCAGATTTTGAAATTTTGGATATGGGATACTCAACCTCTGATAACAATAGGAAGTACAGCAAGTTCATTTGGACTAGCCTCCTAGTACCTTCTTATAGGGATGCAGCTTAAAATCTGGTTGACGTCTGCCTCTCTTTTTACTGATTCACATTTCATACAGAGAGAGAGAGAGAGAGAAAGAAAGGGAGGGAAGAGAAAGAAAGAAAGAAAGAGAGAAGGATAGAGAAACCCAAATATTGCAGTCTGCTTGCAGTCATGTTTACACACACACACACACACACACCAAAACACAAATCTGTACTCCATATTAGTCTGATGATTGCCAAATCCATGTTATAGGATGCTGAGCTGGTTTTCTGACATGTTAAATAAACCTTTTGCATGGATTTCCCCCAAGAGATAGATTAATGTTTCACATTAACCTGAATCACAACTTGCATCATTCTTGGGGGAAATAAACTATTCCAAAAAGTCAACTGATTTGCAGTTTATTTTTGTCCTTCTCCTAATGCTTACTGTGTGCCTTGAATCAAGGCACGTAAATATGTTGCCATATTGTGTACTCTTCTGTTCCCTTCACTGTGTGCCTTCAAGATGCCTATCGACTTAGGGCAACACCATGACGTTCAAACGATTTTCTTCGGCAACAAATACTCCAAGGTGGTTTTGCCAGTCCTTCCTTGGAATATAGCCAGGCTTTCATTAGTGGTCTCCCAACTAGATACTAATCAGGGATGATCCTGCTTAGCTTCCAAGATCTGGCATCTTTAGGGTATTTTGTCACTATATGGAAATAAATCAGCTGTAGGCATTATCCACTAGGGCAGTTCTCAAGGCTGCATTTTGCTGACTTGGGTGACCATGATTCACTATACAAAGTTTGAGGCAGCAGTTGATGTGCCCCTTGGAGTGCTGGCAAAGGTGAGAGATCTTGTGTCTGATTGCTTCTTCCTATGACAACATTCCTTGCCCATAGAAAGCAGGCATATTTAAGAAAAGAGTTTTGCTAGTTGACCTTTTGTGGGGAATGCTTGAAGCACTACGGTCCAAGAAGGGGCGTGCCATGTGCTATTCGTGTGCTTTTAAGTCATTTTTCAATAACAACAAAAACCACAAGGAAAATGATCCCTTGGGGCATAACTAGACTTAACTGAATAATCAAAAGCATTGCAGCTCTTCCTCAAATAGCAGGCCTTTTACACATTTCAACTTTTTGAGTACAGCGATTTGCCTGTATGCTATGCACAGTCTCCAAATCATATACAGTGAGCCCTCCATATCCACGGATTCTGTATCCACAGATTGAAAGTATTTTTTAAAATTCAAAAAGCAAACCTTGATTTTGTCATTTTATATAAGAGACACTGTTTTACTACACCATTGTACAATGGAACCTGGGCATCTAAGGATTTTAGTATCTACAGGAGAGCTTGGAACAAAGCTCTAGTGGCCAGAATCAAGCATACCCTCAGGAAGCTGGAAGCTGGAGAAGGTTTAAATTGCCTCTGCATCTGTCTCTGTCTCTGTTCTGTGTTACATGGCACTGAATGTTTGCCTTATATGTGTAATGTGATCTGCCCTGAGTCCCCTTCGGGGTGAGAAGGGTGGAATATAAATACTGTAAATTAATAAATAAATAACTACTAAAGGCCCTCTGTACTTGCTGATGCAGTTAATGAATGGTGACAAATAGTTGGTTTGAATGTGTCAATGAACCACCAGAGTAGGGTGACCAAAATGATCAAAGGTCTGAAAAGCAAGTCGTATTAGGAGCAGTCTAGAGAGTTTAGTCTGAAAAAGGAAAATGTTAATAGGTGATGTGAAAACCATATTTAAATATTTGAAAGGATGCCATATTGAAGATGTATCAGACTTATTTTCTGCTGATCCAGAGACAAAGACACAGAGCGATGGATTCAAACTGCAGGAAAAAAGATGCCACCTGAATATTAGGACTTCCTGATGATAACAGCTGTTCAATGGTGTAATATGCTGCCTTGTGGCATGTTTCCTTTTCTGGAAGTTTTTATTTATTTATTTATTATTTATTTCCATCATTTATATGCCACCCTTCTCACCCGAAGGGACTCAGGGCGGCTCACAATACAGTAGAAAAATAAAACATAGCAATATAAAACAATCAATTTAAAACAATCCCATAAATACATTTAAAACAGTATAATAAAATACTTAATCCATTCGTCCACATAAACCTTGCACGTAAACCCTAGTCCGGACCGAGTTAAAGCCATCATAATTCATTCATTAAACGCTTGTTCGCAAAGCCAGGTTTTTACCTTTTTTCTGAAACTCAGAAGGGATGGAGCCTGCCGGATGTCACTGGGGAGGGAGTTCCACAGCCGAGGAGCCACCACCGAGAAGGCCCTGTCCCTCGTTCCCACCAGCCGCACTTGTGAGGCAGGTGGGACCGAGAGCAGGGCCTCCCCAGACGATCTTAAAGTTCTCATGGGCTCATAGGAGGAGATACGTTCGGATAGGTAAGTTGGACCGGAACCGTTTTAAACAGAAGCTGGATGCTCATCTGTCCAGAGCATTTTGATTGTGATGGGAAGTCACACTCTCAGCCTCAACAATAAGTTGGAACAACGTTAGAACTCTTTCTTAAAATCTTCTCCTTTCTTTGCAGCATTCAGCCATGTAGAAACTCGAGCCCATGCTGAGGAACGCCTGCTGAAGAAACTGTTTTCTGGATATAACAAGTGGTCTCGGCCAGTTGCCAATATTTCTGATGTGGTCATTGTGCGGTTTGGATTGTCCATTGCACAGCTGATAGATGTTGTAAGTAGAGCTGGAACTAATTGTGTGTATTTGTGTATGTGTATGTGAAAGAGAGTTGGAGATTACCCCAGTTCTTCTTTGTGCTTGGAAATATTTTATTTTAGACTTCAACTTCCAGAATCCACATCCAGGATAGTTAATGCCTATGCTATCTACTAGGGCTGTGTAAAATTATCATTAGTCCTCATAAATCAGATCAGATTTATTAAATTTGATGTGATATCTGACATGTGGGCATGGCCCGCTCAAAAAACGTAAGAATCTAAACTTACTCTGTACTTTTTCATTTGAATTTTGTAAACCTCGGAAGCCTCCCAAAGTCAGTTTCATTTTCAGTGCAAGCAAGCAAAGCAAAGCCAAAAAGGCTGCCTTTCCTCTTTAAATTAATGGCCTCTCGCCATTAGGAAGCAACAGGGAGAAATTATAGTTCACTGAGAAAGAGACTAAGAAAGCACAGAATTCTGGGAAATGTAGTTTGGAAAGACAAGGAGCCCTATATCAGAGAATGCAAAAGGCCTTTCCCTAAACTACATTTCCCAGAATGCAGTGCATAGCATCAGAAAGCCCCAATAAAGACAGGGCATCCACAGCAGCAGCCAGCCAGAGTTCCAATAAACTGTTGAATCTGCAAAGAGGAGGACTGACTGATACTTCTAATAAGTAAATCTCTGTGTTTGGCTGGGATGAAATCCCTAAATGGAAATTCTATTGGTTAATATGAGAGACATTCAATGAGATAGCTGTTGTGACTTTTAAGTATTTGTCAAATTTTTTAAATCCCTAAAATCAGTAAATATATATTTCTGAAGGTTGGGTGTGTGTGTGTGTGTGTGAGGGGGGAATGATCCCCTGCTATCTTGTGTCATTGTATAGGAGATAGCTCTTGTAGTTTTTTTAAAATGTTGTTCATAAAAACTTTGAAACATTTCCAAAAAAAACCATGGATAAGTGAAACGTTCTGAAACTTGACGGGCTAACAGTGGTAAATGTGTTTCATTATCATGGAAAGGTTCATCCCAAATGGCTATAAAAACGAGGGACAAAGGAGCCCCTGAAGTTTCCCCACTTGAACAATTACTATAATGAAAAAGTAACAAAATTTTGTTACTCATTGTAATGAAATTTTCACTAACTATACTTTAGAAACACTTTAGAAATGAAACGCCAGTGCCCCCTAATTTTATAATGAGATTCGAAACATTTTTTATTGATTGCACTGTCCTACTATCAACATTTCCAGGTCATGGATCTTCTGAATTTGAATGTGAACACAAACGTTGTCATGTTGATTATTTGAATGAAGATGTTAATAGATCCAGAACTCTAAGAACTTGAGTGTCAAAATAAGTGCCAGGGTGTATAGTTGTTAAAGAGCTGGATTCAAATTTGTGCTTGTACCCAAAATTCGCTGAATAGATTTGGACTCATAACCCTCACCTACACAAAAGGGTTGTTTGTGGGATTAAAGTGGAATCTAGAGCATGTGCACTAACTGGAATACCTTGGATGGATTTAAATTATTATGTGTATATGTGTGTGTTTTCAAATTGCTTATACATTTCTGGTGATTCCATGAATTTCAGGTTTTCTCAGGCAAGGAGGACTCAGGTGGTTTTGCAGTTGTTTCCTCAGAAATATAATCTATAGCACCTGCTACTTAGTGGTGGTCTCCCTGCCAAGTACTAACCAGGGTTGGTTCTGCTTAGCTTCCAAAATCAACCAGGACCTGGTACCTTTAGGGTAGGGCAATCTAAATTATTATAAAGAGAAAGACATGTTTAAAAATAAATCTATGCAAATATTTAGTTTTGTGCATAAGGAAAACAAAGTACTTAGTTAGTTTTTGTTGCAGCAGAAACACATTATGCCTAACAACATACCCATAGCTCATACTTGGTGCACCTTGGGAACGCGATAGGCCAGAGAGTGGACAATTTCAGTGGATTGGGAGTGAATTCTTCCCATCCATGATCTGTTGAGGGCCACACACATTTGCTACCATTCTGCTTATAAGAAGAATGTTTCAAGGATTTTTTTCAGCATTGTCACAATGGGCCAACATCTAATCTGCCTGTCTTGATGAAGCTGGAGATCTCATGTGATCCATGGGCTTCCTGTCGCTCACCCTTGAGACAAAACAGTGGGATTCTCTCATGTGAATTGGTCAGCTAAAGTGATCATAGTCCCCTTCCACATAGCTGTATAAAATCCCACATTATCTGCCTTGAAGGGCCCTTAGATACCTACAACATGGTTTTGAGATGGAACAAATTTATAGGAGAAAGTGCAAAACCAAGAAAAAACTAGCCAGGTCCAAAATAATTAGGCAGATGTAATATTTTGGTAATTTTCCAGCAACAACTTTTACAGCTAAAAAGTTCTGTTCCATGTAATAGCTTTCATGGCTCAGTTCCATTTTATGTGAAAACGTTTATGGCTGCAAAGCACGGCTCAGTCTTATGTAGAATATATAAATTTAAATACCCCAATAGCTTCTTCTTTCTGACCACTGATTGGTGATAACAGCTGAAAGCAGCTTTCAGATCAGTTAAAGAAAATATGGATGGTCACATCTGACCTGTGAGCCACAAATTTCTAGTCTCTGTTCTATGGGTTCATATAATGAATGGGATGTAGTGACTTAAAAGGGTTTGACAATTCAATGGCAGCTAGATCTAGCCATTAATTTTAGTCATCATAGCTCAATCAAACTTCTACTTATAAAGGATGAATGTTAGAGAACAGCAGAAATGATTTATAAAAAGTTTCCCTGGATGATGTTGCTGACTGGAGATAGAACACTGGACCAAATGGTCTGATCCAGCATTGAGTATTGATATGTTTAGAGTGTATAGTAATCAAATAATGAATAATAAATGCTAAAATGTAGTTGCTTCTGATAGCATCCAACAAAGTGTGCACAAGCTATATTAATGTCTTGTCCACTCCTTGTTTTGTTGTTGTTGTGGTTGTTGTTGTTGCTGGCAAGGGCAAGATTCAGTGGAAAATTTCTTGCCTTGTTGGTACTCGGGGAGTTCATGCTTCAGGTGCACATTGGACTATGGGTGGAGGCAAGTTTTTAACACCAGAAATAATCATGGTTACAGTGGTGCTGATGAAAATTTTCCTTTTTATAGTTCCCCATGGATTCTTCACTCTCCACTCCCAGCTTTAAAGTCCTAGGCAGTGTTTCCAGTGCTTTGAGAATGAATCTATCCTTGGTTTTGCAGGCACTGATGTACATGAGCTGTTTTGGTGCTGAACCTCTACTGGTAATCAATTCAGCAGCTTGATAGCTCTTGTATTACCCAATACATTGCAAGAGGAATTGCCATAAAACCAGCAATGAAGTACAGCAATTGTATCTGCTAAGGTACTATCAGATACTATGAGTCTTACACTGGGAAACTGAAGCATAGTACTCACTCTGGTTTCTTGTCACCTACATGTTATGGCTTGCTGAATGAGGTAGATATCCATATGACGGTTGCTGATCCTATGGAGATCACATAGCATCAGAAGGCAGCCAACAGGATCTATGGGACTATATAAACCTCCTGACCTTGAACTGGAGTCAATCCAAGCTCATTTTTGGATGTTAGAGTGGTATGTTATTGAATTGCTTCTGCAAGCCCTCAAAGCTAAACTCCAGACTATCAGAAAGACCAGATGAGCCTGCCAGGTTTTGGAGATCTTCAGAGGAGGGTTTCTCTTAGTTTACCACCGATGTAGGGATGTTTATTGAGGACAAGGGAGAGGGCCTTCTCTGTGGCTGTTCTAGGGCTTGGAAATCTTTCCCACTCAATGTTAAGCTAGTCTCCATCTTCTCTATTTCTACCAGTAGGCAAAGATCTTTTTGTTTAGGACTTTGCTGGTTGTAGCTGAAAACTATTTTGATATAGTGTGCTGCACTTTTACTGAATAGTCTCTGACAGAAATAGCATTTCCAGGGATGGGAAAAGTATAGTCCCATGGATTGCATACAGATTCAGATATTTCTTCTACATTCTGATTGGTTTTACCACTTCTAGGGCTCCTTCCTGCAATACAATAGTATCACTCTGGTTCCACTTTAACTGTCAATGTTTTATGGTATCATGGGATTGCTAGTTTAGGAAGGAGCATTTAGAATGATCAGCCAGTGAGCTCTAGTTTCATACCAAACAATAATCACAGGTTTCCATAGGATGATGCCATAACAGTTAAAACACAGCATAACACTATAATTGTTTATTGTAAAAGACCCTTTACTTTAGAGATATTTTTGTCCAAAAAAAAGAAAGAAAGAGGAAGAGATGAAAAAGAAGGCAGACCAAGAGAGATTTACACAGATTTACTGTATATACTTAAGTATAAGCCTAGTTTTTCAGCCCTTTTTTAGGACTGAAAAAAACCCTCCTCGGCTTATACTTGGATGAGGGTCCTGGTGGGCTTATATTCAGGTTGGCTTATACTCGACTATATATGGTATATTGGTTATTTTTCTCTATTATTATTGGTATTGTTACATTTATTATTTTACTCTATTAATTATTATTATTACATTTATTATTTTACTCTATTATTGTTACTTTTACATTTATTTTACTCTACTTTTATTATTATTAACACATTTTTATTTTACTCTATTGATTATTACATTTATTATTTTACTGCATTCATTATTATTACATTTATTATTTCACTCTATTATTATTAAAAAGATACATAAGTACATTTACATTGAAGAAAATGAAAATAATGATTTAATCAGTTGAACAGTCATATCTTAAATAACAGTTTGATGTAAAGATTCAAAAACATTTAAACTACTGATGCCTCAATTTTATTGGTATCTCGGTTTATACTGGAATCAATGTTTTCCCAGTTTTTTGTGGTAAAATTAGGTGCCTCGGCTTATATTCGGGTCAGCTTATACTCGAGTATATACGGTAATTACATTTATGTTCAGGCTTCCTTATTGGGATGTGGGGCGGGCGGTCTGTATGATCCTGGGGAGACATACAAGGATACTAAGGGGGTGGTATGTAGCCTACAAGTAATATTTTGTCTACTCTTGCCTTTTAAAAAATTATATATTAGGTTTATGACATCAGTAGCCTCAAAGAAATAGACTTCCCAAAGAAACAGACTTGGCTTTTGATGTAGAGTAAATGAGGATCCCTGGACGTAGGGAAGCAAAAGATGATAATGGTGGCAATGAAGCAGGATACTTTGGTGTAGCATGAACTGAATTTTATCGACATGGCCTTTTTGATGACACACAAGGGAGGAAAGTCTTGAGACGCTTAAAGAGCTCTTTTCCAGAGGACGGCTCATTTGATCTTTGTACCAGACTGCTTTGTCATATATTATGTATAAGATGTTGAGTATCTGTGAAGTTAATTGGGAAAGGACACAGTTGCCATTTTCTTAAGACGGCCCTCCGTCATCAAAACTCTATCATTCTTTGCTGGGAAACTAGTTTTAGAAGTGATGCCCATACACAATTGCCATCATCAAATGCAGGCTGAAGCATACTCAAGGATATTGATTGAAATGGCTTTACGAGTGCATTGAGTTCCAGCCAACCTTATAAATATATCAGTGAATGAAGGGGGGCTGTTGAGATTTTTAGGAGGCTAGTGGGAAATATCAGGGCATTCCATGGAAAAGACATGCTGAGATTTTACTGGGAAATGTATCTTTTGGTAAATGGAGCAATTTCATCCTTGTTTTCAGCATTTTCCAGGAAAAGCTATCATTTATGATGAAGAAGCTACAAATGCCTGAGACATCCTTGCTCAAACACTTCCAATATTTACAGCAGTAATGTTGACATGTTCAACTGAATGCTGGGCCTTTAAGCCCCCCAAGTATTGGCTGATGTCCCATGGCATCATGAACTGTTTATAAACATTCAATAACTAGGCATTAAAAAGCTGGCAGCAATTAGATTGCTGAGAAGCAGTGACCCATCTGTTAGCAAGCAGAGAGCTTAACCAGAACAAAGAGAAAACTGTTCACTTCATGGTGAATCTGACAAAACCACAATGGCCACTTGGATAGGAGAGTGTCTAGCAGAGAAACCATCATATAACCCCCAAGAGCTCTTACAATCTGGAGAAGTGGTTCTCAACCTGTGGGTCCCCAGATATTTTGGCCTACAATTCCCAGAAATCGTAGCAGCTGATAAACTGGCTGAGATTTCTGGGAGTTATAGGCCAAAACACCTGGGGACCCACAGGTTGAGAACCAGTCCTCTGGAGGTTTTTCCTAACGCTTATCTGGAATCTTTTTTTCCCTTGTAATTTGAGTCTTTGATTCAACCATATTAGACATTCAAACACTTCCATTTTTGTTTGCTTTTTGGTAAAGTCTCTGAAAGGTCTTGGGAGCAACATACTGTCCCCCAAAGACACCTGCAGTTAAAATGGTGAACATTAAGTTTGCCAGTACTGAATATGTTCACCCAACAGGATCATAGAATACATAGGGCAGCATCCTGTTAGTGCCATATTGCACATACTAGTGAAGCATATCCTCCATCATTTCACAGGACACATTTGGTCAAGCAAAAGACATATAGTCAAGATGGTACAAAAATGCAAGGAAGGAAGAACAGACAAGGTAGGACAAGTATAGCAGTTTGCTTTTGACTGAGTTTACTGTGAAGGGCAGGGTTTTACTTCTCCTGTCTTCCCTGCTGAGTTAATTGAGTGCAAGCATTTTGCATGTTGAAATCAGTTTGTTTCAACTGAAATAAGCTGTAGGCAATATGGGAAAGTGTGGGGATGAGAGAGAAACTGGAACATTATAAAAGCAGCTTTAAAAATGAGACAACACAAAATTAATTGGGATATTTCCTGCCAAATGGGAACAGTTGGAAGATATGTTATCATATCAAAGTAGTGTGCCACCCCGTAAATTTTTCAATATATTTTTATAACTGAGAAATAACATGACAAATGTTTTGATCAGATATTGCTCATATTTGAATTTGGTTCAGTTTGGAAGACCTGGCCCTGTGCTGCACTTGAAAAGAGATTATGGTATGCACTGCCTTTCTGTGATGGCTTTTTTATGCTTAACATGTTGTGGATATTTCTAGGCAGAATGGATTGAGGGTCAGGCTAGAGATGAGACGGGAAGAGATGGTAATGATGTACGCAACTCTATGTACCTTCCTGTCAATTTATCATATTATTATAATGACCTTTATTATGGGCAGAAAGTGATTCACAGCTTGATGACTGGCAAAGCAGACTTGCAAAATAGCTTTAGTGCAACCTTTTCAATGTCAGCGTGCCATTCCAAAACGCATAATTGCAGCTTTATAAAAAGCTCTCCTTGTTCTTCAGCTATAAACCAGGCACTTTGTGGTTATGTCTTCTTATCCAGGTTAATTTCTTTGGAAGGTGGCAGGATGGAGAAAATGCAAATATCTTCCTTGATGGAGGATACGATGGCCCATCCTTCAACTGATACTGGACAAATACATTTGCTTATTCAAAACCTTCTTATTCTATTTCGTGAAATGGTTCACCATTTCACACACAATAACATTTAAGCCCTATGATCCAATCTTTTGAATTTTTCCTTAGAAGTAACACACAATGTGTTCAGTTGGGTTCATTCCTAGGTAGGAGTGTACTGGACTTAGCATTAAATAGCTAAAAATATTGGACTAGTTCTTAAACTAAGGGTGTGTTTGCAAATGGCAACCATGTACCTTATTGGATCTCTGCTTCCTAGAAAGAGAAAAATATAAGGTTGCCAGAATGAAAACTATAGAATGCTCCTGTTCCTTCAACTGTTACATAGAAGAGGGGATTTCAGCAAGTATTTACTCCGGAGAAGAAAAGATTAAGTGGGGACATGATAACCATGTTTAGATTTTGAATTGCTGTCATACTGAGAAGGGAATCAACTTGTTTTCCTGCTGCTCCAGAGACTTAAAGTGCATCTACACTGAGAGTTTGGCATCACTTAATTACCATAGTTAAATGCTATGGAATAGTGGGAGCTGTAGTTTGGCATGGCACCAGCATTTTTGGGCACTGTAGGCAAAACACCTTATAAAATTATGACTCCCATGATTCCATAACATTGAGCCATGGTGCTTAAAATGATGTCAAATTGGATTAATTCTATAGTGTACTGTAGATGCACACTAAGACATGGAGCAGTGGATCTAAACTACAGGAAAAGAAATTCCACCTAAACATTAGGAAGAACTTTTTGATGGTCAAAGCTGTTTGTCAGTCCTTCTCTAAGGTGAAATACAATGGAGACCGCAATGGAGATGACAGCACTAAAACCCTCTCACCGTCTCACCCTCCTTGTGTGTAGAGCAGTGATTCTCAACCTGTGGGTCCCCAGATGTTTTGGCCTTCAACTCCCAGAAATCCTAACAGCTGGTAAACTGGCTGGGATTTCTAGGAGTTGTAGGCCAAAACACCTGGCGATCCACAGGTTGAGGTTCTTTAAAGCATGGCTGGGTGATCTGGGATCCAGGAGCTGCATACACCCTTTTGTCAATTTATGTGTCTTTTCATATGCCTAAAGACCATATGGCACTGGGTTTGCTGCTCCCTGAAGTTTGACAGCATGGCAGGAGAAAGCATCATTCATCTTGAGTCCCCATGGGGAGAAGGGCAGGGTATAAATAAAGATTACCATCATCATCGTCTTTTGAAACAGCCCTTTTCACCCTTTAAAATACGGCTAAGTAATTGTGCTTCTTAATACTTGGTGAGAATTGGGAGGAAAACTGTCTTGGTTCCCTTCTTAACTCTGTTCTCACTTGCAATCCAACTTTTAACTGTCAGGACTGTGCAACAGGTGTGCTGATTGTTAATTTGCAACAGTTTTTAATGTGCTTTTAACTACTCTAAAATAATGTTGTGAAGTGGATTGTTGTTTACTGCTTTTCTAAAATATTTCAAAACTATCTTAACAGATTAGAAAGATGGACCAAAATGAACAAAATGAATGTGTTTTCAAAGGCTTTCATGGCCAGAATTACTGGGTTGCTGTGAGTTTTCTGGGCTGTATGGCCATGTTCCAGAAGCATTATCTCCTGATGTTTCACCCACATCTAAGGCAGGCATCCTCAGAGGTTGTGAGGTATATTGGAAACTAAGCAAGGGAGGTTTATAAATCTGTGGAAGGTCCAGGGTGGGAGAAAGATCTCGTTTATTGGAGGCAAGTGTGCATGTCGTAATTAATCACCTTGATTAGCAGGCTTCAAGGCCTGGCTGCTCCTGCCTGGGGGAATCCTTTGTTTGGAGGTGTTAGCTGGCCCTGATTGTTTCATGTCTGGATTTCTCCTGTTTTCAGAGTGTTGTTCTTTATTTACTGTCCTGATTTTAGAGTTTTTTAAAATATTGATAGCCAGATTTTGTTCATTTTCATGGTTTCCTCCTTTTTGTTGAAATTGTCTACATGCTTTATTTAATATCCACAGAATTTGACCATGGAGTTACCCTGGAGGACCTAGATATTACTAGGGGAGTGTTTCATCAAGTAAAAATAATTTTTTTAAAAATAAACAATTTAGTCTTTTGACTTTTTTCCCCTGGACCCTTAACCCCATCAAAGGGGAGCACCTGCTGTATGGTTTAAGTGGACTAAAGTCCTATATGGCAGAAAGGCGAGTTGTATACATAAAATAAAAGTTTGATGAAGAATGCCACTCTTTTAAAGTAAATACAGGAAGTTCTCAACTTAAAGCTTCAATTGAGACACCTTTTCACCCTGATAGCTCTTCATGGAGTGAATCCAAGGAGTAGATTTCTCCCACTTTCTTTTATCTCACCCTCATTCTTAACTGCGAATCGCTTGTCAGTCAGATGTTTATAACTCTGGGACTACCTGTATGTCCACTGGATAATGCTTTGCAAACAACCCCATTTTTTTTTTTAGAAAAGTAGGAGATATTGAATCAGCAATGGATGGTAGAGACATTGCTCTAAAAGTAACAAACGGGGATACCATAGAAAATTAAGTCAGAAGAGACGAAGTAGGGCAAAGCCATAGAGACCTTTAAATGCCAGCATAAGGTGCTTCTGTTCAAATGCAGGACAGCTAATAAAGCTAATAAAGGGACAAGTCCTCTATTACAATCTAGTGCTGAATTTGAGGGAAATGCCCGTCTCCCATTTCCTCATGTTTGGGAAATCGGAGCATAGAGTCCAAATCATACTGCGGTTGCTAGAGTTTAAGTTGCCATTGAATAATTAACGAGGTTGCATGGTGGTGGTACATTAACCAAGATAGAGTTTCGTAAATTATGGAGAAGGGGCGAGATCGATTCATATGCTTTGAAGTGCTGTCCCAGCTTAACCTCAGAAGGAAGATGTAACAATGCATGAAGGGTATTTTGCTGCGTAAAATGCAAATGCTACAGCATTCAGCAAGTAGGCTGAAATGGGGGATTTCAATGGGGATTCTGGTAGGTGCCAGGATTTGGGATTCTTGGCCCTAAAAGGCTTAAATAACACCAACCTGTTTTTCTACAATCAGCTTCCAAATCCCTTCCTGAACTTCAAAGGAGACCTCCTGACGTCAGGATGCATCTACACTGTGGAATTAATGCAGTATGGCACCACTTTGGCTGCTATGGAATCATGGGAGTTGTAGTTTTACAAGGTTTTTAGCCTTTTCTGCCAAACTACAAATTATATGATTCCTTAACATTGAGCCATGTCAGTAAAAATGGGATCAAGCTGCACTAATTCTACAATGTAGACCAGGCATGGGCAAACTTCAGCCCTCCGGGTGTTTTGGACTTCAACTCCCACAATTCCTAACAGCCGGTAGGCTGTTAGGAATTGTGGGAGTTGAAGTCCAAAACACCCGGAGGGCCGAAGTTTGCCCATGCCTGATGTAGACAAACCTTTTTTGCAGTATTTCCCAGCTTGGTGTGCGCTTCCTCACAAATGACTTCAACTTGACCCAACTCTGGAATTACTTGGCTACCTGTGTTCTGTGTAGTGAAATATTGTGAGATGTGATTATGATAGGATTTGTAGAGCAAAAATAGATGAAGGGCCTCTGCTACTTACCTTACTTCAAGCTATGACCTATATATCTTATCAAGAAAGAACTTCTCACGACAGTTTACAAAATGAAAAAACCTAAACACAATTGTGAATTCAAATAAGAGTAGACCTATTGAATTGGCAGGATTTACACTGGTGTTAAACATTGATTCAATGTGTGTTAAAGTGCTGAGCTGCTGAACTTGCAGACCAAAAGGTCCCAGGAGTGGAATGAGCGCCCGCTGTTAACCCCAGCTACTGCCAACTTAGCAGTTCAAAAACATGCAAACGTGAGTAGATCAATAGGTACCGCTCCGGCGGGAAGGTAACGGCGCTCCATGCAGTCATGCCGGCCACATGACCTGGAGATGTCTATGGACAATGCCGGCACTTCAGCTTAGAAATGGAGATGAGCACCAACCCCCAGAGTTGATCACAACTGGACTTAACGTCAGGGGAAACCTTTACCTTTACCTTAGGTGGGTAACTGAATTTGGGGAGAATCTTATAATCAAATGCATAACATTGAACAAGCAAAAACATGTGTGATACAAAACCTATATAATTTGACCAGTCATCATGGATTAAAATATTATAGAAATTGTTTTGTTGCTATGTGCCTTCTGGTTGTTGCTTTCTGGCTTTACTTTAGTAAAGGTAAAGGTTTCCCCTGACCTTAAGTCAGGGTTGGTGCTCATCTCCATTTCTAAGCCGAAGAGCCGGCGTTGTCCATAGACACCTCCAAGGTCATGTGGTCACATGACTGCATGGAGCGTCGTTACCTTCCCGCTGGAGCGGTACCTATTGATCTACTCACATTGGCATGTTTTCGAACTGCTAGGTTGGCAGAAGCTGGAGCTAACAGCGGCTGCTCACTCTACTCCCGGGATTTGAACCTGGGACCTTTCGGTCTGCAAGTTGAGCAGCTCAGTGCTTTAACACACTTCGCCACCGGGGCTTTACTTTATTCTTAGTTAAACTGTTCATCCATCCAGCCCACTCTTGTCTGCTCTCAGTTGCACCAATGGCTCTCTGGGGTTTCAGGGAGGACTTTCCTCCCTCATAGGCTATCTGGTATTTGCCCTCAAATTCCCCGATGGTATCGCAGACAAGTACTAAGCAGGTCTGCCTCTGTTTATCAGGCAGACCCAGCCATGATTAGGTCATGTTCAGGTTAATTGAAAAATTAAAAGTTCATATTAGACTGAATGCCAGTGGATACCAGGGAAGAATATTCTGCAAATGGAAATCTAGCATTGAAAAGATTCACACTGGCCTCCAACAGACAAGAATTCTTTCTCCCACCCTGGACCTTCCACAGATATATAAACCCCCCTTGCTTGGTTTTCCAATATACCTTCCAACCTCTGAGGATGCCTGCCATAGATGTGGGTGAAATGTCAGGAGAGAATGCTTCTGGAACATAGACATACAGCCTGGAAAAATCACAACAGCCCAGTGATTTCGGCCATGAAAGCCTTCAACAACACATTGAAAAAATAACTGCTCCAGCAGCTGAGAGAGAACATGGAGCAATAGATTCAAACTACAGGAAAAGAGATTCCACCTAAACATTAGGAAACATTTCCTGACTGTGAGAGCTGTTTGAAAAATATGCACCACGATAAAGGTTCAAAGCATAGAACACAATATGTATATTAGAGCATATTGTGTTCTATGCTTTGAACCTTTATCGTGGTGCATATTTTTCAGATATTGTTTAGAATAGACAGCTGTGTTTAGTTATTATTGTAAGAGCTAATGACAATGGGATATGCTGTATGGTAGTGTGATGACATCTCCCTTTCTGGAGGTTTTGAAACAAAGGCCATCTGTTGGGAGTGTTTTGATTGTGTATCCCTGCATTGCAGAAAGAGGTTGGAATGGATGATGCCCGGAGGAGCCTTCCAACTCTCTGATTCTGTGAACTTGTCCAGGCTCTGTTTGTAAATATGTTGCTTGCTTTTTAAAGGTGGGAGTCACAACCAGCTGAATCAGGGTCTTTGTCTTTGTAGCCGTTGCCACGTCTGCAGTTTATTGATTTATTTTTTTTCCAAGCCCAGCCTTAGCTGTAAACCCAAGGCAATTTACTAAAACAATTAAATTAGTTTATCATGAGTAATTTCTTATTGTGGGCAAGAGCACCCTATGAATATCAATGGCTCACAAATTACATTTCTGTATTATTAGCATGTGAGACACTTGCTGTGGAGCAGATTGCAAGGTGGGGTAGTGTTTCGAGCTGTAACTGCATGGTTTGCAAGGACCAAAAGCAGATGGTTGGTTAACGTCTGGTATGTTTTTTTATTTGTGTGTGTGTGTGATTCACCTTGATAGTAAGAGCTAGTACATTGCACAGACTCACTGGTTCACCTATGGAATCAATTGCCTATAGAGGTGGCCAGGTCTCCTTCTCTAGATGTTGGACAGTGGCCCCATTTATATTGACATATAATGCAGTTTGAACTGGATTATATGGCCAGTGTAGACTCATAAAACTTCATTGAACTGGATTTTATGAATCTACACTGCCATAGAATCTATGTTAATCTGCATTCTTAAACTGGATTCTATGGCAGTGTAGATGAGGCCAGTTGAGGGTTGAGATTCCTGGCTCATTACACCCCATCTAGCCATAGGATTCTATTATTCTAATTAATTTTTCATTTATAACCATGCTTTTAAAGCCCTTTCAGTATAGAATTAACCCAAAATGAGTTACACTATACAAAACATTACAAAATCAATACAAAGGCACATTAAACATACAGCATCAAAATAATTCAGCTATGCAATCTCCCACATTAATCCATTAACCCAAGTGTCTGCTGAAAGGAGTTTGTTTTCAGCTAGTACACAAAACTGATCTTGACTCTTCCCAAAGCTGCTAGAAGAGAATAATCTGTCATATTTAACAATTCATATTTTATACAACAAGTTACTTTGCTAGGGAAGAAGGAAGGGTTTTTTTTAATGTCAGGAGCAACTTGAGAAACTGCAAGTCACTTCTGGTGTGAGAGAATTGGCCATCTGCAAGGATGTTGCCCAGGGAATGCCCGGGTGTTTTGATGTTTTTACCATCCAGGCTTCTCTCATGTCCCTGCATAGAGTTGGAGCTGATAGAGGGAGCTCATCTGCGCTCTCCCTGGGCTGGATTCCAACTGGCAACCTTCAGGTCAGCAACCAAGCCTTCAAGTCATCAGTCCTGCCATCACAAGGGTTTAACCCACTGCACCATTGGGGGCTTCTAAGAAGGAAGTAATTACATAATTATGGTGCACTAGTGCATCTGCACTATAGAATTAATGCAGCTTGACAACACTTCAACTGCAGTGGCTCAAAGTTATGGTATCTGAGTTTTTGTAGTTTGGCGAGGAATCAGCATTTTATGGCATAGAAAGCTACAGACCTTGTAAAATTACAACTCCCATGATTCATAACACTGAGCCATAGCAGTTAAAGTGGAATCAAACTGCATTAATTCCATAGTAGATGCACCCAAAGTTTAAGAAATGAGAATGGAGTTACTTTTAAGTAAAACAACAACAATGTCTTCTAGTTCAAATATTTACATTAGGCCCTCCATCTTTTCAAAGGTTAGCGGTACAGATCCCTTGGCAAAGTGGAAAGACTGTGAATAAAAGAGCCAACTTTTTAAACCTGGGACAACACCTTGTTGGGGATCTCTAAGGTCTTTCAGTGCAGCTCTGTGATCAACGTTTTCTGTAATATCTGGAAGTTGCTCATAGACTTGTGCTGGAAGACCTAGAAATTCCAAGAGAGAAGATACTGACCAATCTTATCCATGAATAATCAAAACTGCAAAAGTGAGAACTGAAAATGTGGAGGAACAACTGTAAACGTTATGAGGTATTTTTAGTATACAGGCAGTCCCCAAGTTATGAACAAGATAGGTTCTGTAGGTGTGTTCTTAAGAAGAATTTGTATGTCATTTGAAACAAATACATTTTAAGTGTAATTCCAGCAAAGAAAGTATATGTTTCAGCCTTGGATAGCATAGGGAAGGGTTAACACCCCTGTGTGGTTTGTTTTGTTATCTGGACCCCTGTTCAGAATATTTCACCTCACTTTCTGTTTCTGTGAGAATTAAATTTTGAAAAATTTGGCTTGTTGTGGAAACGAAGACTGATAATCAAACTTCAGTGGAGGCACCCTTTCCTCATGATAACTCATTCAGGAGTGAATTTCCCTTCCAAGGGGTGGTTTCTCTCACTTCCTGTTGTCTCACTCCCATTCTTGGAGCCCCCTTGTGCCGACAGAACTGCTGACCAAAAGGTTGACAGTTCAAATCCAGGGTGCGGAGTGAGCTCCCGTCTGTCAGCTCTAGCTCTCCATGCAGGGACATGAGAGAAGCCTCCCACAGGATGGCAAAACATCAAACCTCTGGGCATCCCCTCGGCAACATCCTTGCAGATGGCCAATTATCTCACACTAGAAGCGACTTGCAGTTTCTCAAGTTGCTCCTGACACACACACAAAAAACTCCCATTCTTGACTATGAGTCATTTGTAAGTTGGATGCTTGTAACTTGGAAATCACCTGTATATCTTTTTAATATGTCAAGGGGAAAAATAACTAAAAAGCAATGAGGAATGTAGTGGAGAATGTGATTGTTTTTCAAATATTTTAAACAGTGGAAGTGGTTCACTTGAAAAGAAAATCTTTACAAGCTCTTTTCAAATCACAAATCTCTTGCCACAAATTATTTATCATTACCTTAGAAAATTAAGAAGTGAACAAAAAGTGCCAGATTAGCTCTCCTTCTAAATCCACCTTCAAGCCAAGCCCATTTGGAGATCTCTGGTTGTATTTTCATGTTAAGGACACAGTGACAGTTGTTGGACACAGCAGGGGTTGTCAAAGGAGAGAGAAAGGGATGTCCTCAGCCTCAAATGTGTTGTCCCCTCAGCAATCTCAATTAATTTGGTGCTTGACTTAATGGAGATAGCCTAGTTCTAAAAGAATCGCTGATATCTGATCTCTCTTGCATTTTGGCCATAGAGCAAAAGGGGAAGAACAGAAGGCCTTCATTATCAATGCTGACTGCTAATGTGAAACAATGGGATCTGATTGAATACAAAAGACCAGAAAGTCCCAGATTTTGTTTCTCTTTCTTCACAACTTTATTTTGGAGAGCCATACATATGTTGTTTATCCCAGAAAATGTTCTTTCAGCTCTCAGTGAAGATTCTTTTTATACTGTTCCCCAGGTTGGTTTATTTTAATCTAGTATAAACTTAGAAAGAGCAGGAACAATATCTGGAACTTTTCAAGCAATCTGGATGCAGCTTTATTTATTCATGTTAATTAAAATATTTATATTCTTATTGTATGCTTTTAAATAATTTCCTACTTATGGTAACCTTAAGATGAGCTAATGGGTTTTCATGGCCGAGAGGTGAACACGGGTTAAAATCAGATAAAGCAATGTAAAACTATGCACATGAATGGATTTATATGATGCTAATTAGGGTTGTGCACAGATATTGTTTCCTCTGTTTCTTTCTATAGCTTTGGTACTTTGGGAGCACGTAACAGTAAGGACTCTCCTGGTACAGAAAATCTGCCCAACATGAAAGCAAGCAGGAGCCAATCTCCTCCTCTATTCAACATCACAGTTGAATCTTTTAGATTTTCCTATATTTTCCTGTTTCTTTTTATTTAGTAGAGTTGACAAGGTTGGGGACCTGAGGGACGGTGGGTGGGGTGTGCGCAGGTTTGAAGGTTTTACCCCTTTACCTTTTTTTAATCCTTCCCTTCCTCTCCTTCAGGAAATTCTTCTAAAAGATTATTATTAATAATAGTAATTGCAGCAAACAAAAAGAGAAGCCTACCTCTCCTCTAGAGTAAAAAGCAGAAACAGCTTTAATGAAGCAAAATCCCAAGCAGAAAGGAGGTTGCAGCTTTGCAGGCAAGTGAGGAGATTTTAAAGGTAGACCAGGGAGGATAGCTCAACTGAGCTTCAGGTCATCACTCTTCCTTCCCTGGGCCTCCTTAAAAGGCTAAGTTGGAAAGCTGTGTGATGTGCTGCTGGACGATGAGAGCCATTTTTTTTTCTGGATGCTGAACAAAAACGTCCATTCAACAGGGCGCCTGTTTTTGCTTGCTGGTTACCAGAAGTCCCCCATATCAATTACCCAGCACATCCTGGAAACGTGCCCCCTAACGAATTGACGTTTTTGTCCAGCATCCGAAAAACAGATCTTTTTGACCCATTGGCAGCAATGGGGAACTCATGAGGCCCCCCTTTCCCCTGGGAGCCTTTCCTTTCTTCCCTTCAAGGGAGCCTCAGCCTGGGTGTCAGCAAAGGGGTTAAGAGAGCATCATACCCAGCCCATTATTGGGTGAAGCAGACATGTTTATACATGGCATAAGAATGATAGCATTATTGGCACAATCAAGCCTTTAAAGATAAAGCATTTTATTGCTGGGGCACCACAGCTGAGAAGATCTTTTCCCATGACCTTCCATTTTGTATTTTCCCCACAATTGGACACGAAGGAGGTCCCCTCAAACCCTGAGCAGCCATCAAGGTCTCAAGTCATTTGGGGATCCAAACATCATTGTTGGCACCTTGAATTCATAATGGAAGCATGTAAGTGCAATTTCTTAAAACCAGTGTTATAAAGTTTTTATATGATTATTCGGCCAACATCCAAGTCGCTGCATTTGACACTGCCTACAGAACTACTAGAGGAGCACCTTCCCAAATGTTCCTTGCAGCCTTGAATATGTTTCTAACTCAGTAAATACATTTCCACTTTTCTATGAAGTGGTTCTGTGATGCATGAATTGATATGCAAGGTGGAATTTGTATAGTACTTTGTCTTAATATAATAAAGGTAACCACTTTTCTGATGTTATGGAAGGAACTATCCAGTACTTCCTTATAAAGTAATTTTGCCCAGTCTAGGAAAGGACTGGTGAGTTTGCCTGGAGAATTACATTGCATTGTTGCCTGTTTGTCCACCTCTGCATTCCCAGACCCCATGGTATGTTGATGGAATACTCTGCTGGAAATGCTACAACACTTAACAGTGAAGAGTAAAGAGTGCCTTACAGTGAGCAATAGAATAATAGTGTTAGTTAGTTTGGGTGGCCTGAAGCAGTCTCCGTTTTTATCAACCCATTCTGACCCCATTGTGATGTAAACTGGTACTTTTAGGGATGTTTTGCCATCTCTTCTTCTTCCTGTGAGTCCTCTCTTGACTGTCAAAGATGTATTGTCTTCGATTAGCTCCTTGAATAACTTTCCTATCTTAAAATGGAGTACTTACAATAAAATTTAATGCTTTCCTTTCTCCAATCTCCTTAAATCACAGAACTGCTAAACACACTGTAACACTTTTCACCCTCCCAACCTGATATTGAATATTGGCCATAGTTTGTTTTTTAATGATTGGGGTAGCCAAGCTTAGAAAAGTTACTTATTTGGATGACCACTTCCAGATTAGAAGAGGAACATAGGAGGACTGGGGTGAAAAGGCTATGGAGTGATTCACAGCAATCATTATGGCTAGTACCAGATTATGCATTTAGGCAGCCACTTGCCAGCACTTGATATCTGCAGTGAATTTAGATCATCCTAGTGTGTCACAGAATACTAAAATGCAGCTGGATTTTCAGGACTTGTTTCCCTTTGGATATCACAGTTGGGTGGAAATGTTTCTTCTCCCAGGAAGGAGAGGGAGGAATCCTCCAGCTTGCTGCTCAGTTAGATGCAAATTAATGTAAATGGATCAGACCTAACCGTCTGTTACTTTGTGTTAAATTAAATAGGAGGAGATGGAGACGTTGGTCAGGCTGGTTTAAAATTGACCAGATGCTGCATAGGTAGCAAAAGGCACACTGGCAGCATTTTGTTTGGCTGAAGCAAGTGATGTTTTGACTGGAGCATTTTTCAATTTATATCATTTGTGCTACCAACAGTTTTAAATGTTATCGCTTACGTGCTTCAATCCTTTCCTGAAAGCTGTATGCTGGTCTATTTAAGTGAGTCTGATGAACTCCAGTTTGAAAGTGGCTGACACCTCCCGATGGACTGTATTGTTTGTTGAACTCTGTCACTTGCATTACATGAGAATTGCTATAACTACAGTATACAGTAGGCTTGTCCGATCGATGGAAAAAATGTTTCAATTCTCGTTTCTAAAGTAGGGAGTGCTGGCTCTTCGATATAGAAATTATTTCTTAATTTTTCACCCAAAATTTTCGGATATTTCTGAAAATTCGTAATGTTTCTAAAATGTTTCTAAAATGGCGGACGCGCATGCGCAATCACCAAAAAACAGGAAACCGGGGGGGACTTTTCTGGGGGTCTCCCATCCTCATTTCTTGAGCTATTCTCATCAAATTTGGTACAGAACACATTCCACACTCTTTGCTCAACAAATTGCAGAATGTTTCCTGTCTCCTATGATTTTTGGCGAATTTTCATAATTTTTTATAATACACTATTTTTCAATATTTGAAGAAACCTGTTCCTAGTTTGAAAGTCTTATTTCCTGTTCAATTGGGTTCTTATCACTGTAAAAGTCCCTCTTCTACTTGTGTAGACTTTGGATTAGAAATGCAGCACACGCCAAGCAATGCCTTGACAGGATTGGCAACGTCCTTTGGAAACTATAAATTGCCTTTGAACCTTTTGATCAATGGTGCCACTGGCTGACCTTGTGATTGCAAAAATGAAACTCTGGCTGAGGACTTTGGATTAGAAATGCAGCACACGCCAAGCAATGCCTTGACAGGATTGGCAACGTCCTTTGGAAACTATAAATTGCTGTGGACCCTCTATTGAATCAAATCAATGTCTGACTATGTGATTGCAGAAATAAAACTCAGCCCAAGGCTTGGGAATAGAAATGGAGCGTGAGGGAAGCAATGCCTTGGCGGGTGCCCCACGTCCTTTGGAAACTATTTCTTCCAATGTACCCTTTAGGTTTGAAAACAATGTGTGTCTTTGTGATTGCTGCAATAACACTCAGCCCAGGGGCTTGGGATTACAAACGGAGCGGGAGGGGAGCAATGCCTTGGCGGGTGCCCCACGTCCTTTGGAAACTATTATTTTCAAATCCCCCCCTTTCAGGATTGCAAAGAAGGGCTGATGTGGTGATTGCTAAATTCCAAAAAAGAAAACAGAAAGGCAAAAGGTCTCCCTCAGGAGTAGATGGAAAGCACCCCAAGCTCAGCACTAGCAGGGACGCAGACGTCCTTTGGAAAAAAAAAGTTCCCTAAAGCCAGCCACAGCAAGGACTCTGCCCCAAGCCCCCAGCCAATTTTCCCCCAAAAAAACACAATATCGAACCAGCAACAACAGAAACACTCTACCCCCAGTCACTTAGCCCTCTCTCCCCCAAGCAAGCAAGCAGCTTCCCAGCGCGCGCGAAACACCCTTTCTGCTCGGTATCCCAACCCAGAATGGCTTGGCTCAGTTGGGGAGGGGATTTTTATAGAGATCCTCCACATGGACGCGGAGGACGCTAGCCCCCACCTTTTTCAGCCATCGTGGAAGTCTCTGATTGGCCAGGGAGCGGTAGCCATGTTAGGCTGCGCTAGGCTCCCATTCATGTTAGGTTGCAGAAACAAAAAAAATTAATTTTTTTTAAAAAAAAATTTAAAAAAATTTGGAAGGAAAAAATTTAACGAAAATTTTAAGAAACAATTAGAGAATGGGCCAATGATGGTTCAAATTACATTGCCAGTTGCGCCCAGGGAAAATGTTTCAATACTCGTTTCAAAAAACGAGAACAATCCGAAATAATTACGAAACGAGAAACATAACGAATATTTGGACAACCCTAGTATACAGTATAACAACAACCAGAAGTTAAAGTTAGTTATAGTACCAGACTGTGAGACCATCCTGTTAGACAACAAACAAGCTCTGCCTGGATACATTCTGTTCCTAAAGCTCTCAGATAGGGATCACCATGTATGCATTAAATATTGCTATGCACACTTTGTCTTTATAACTCTGAAGTTCTATAAAATATTGATACTTGAAATAAACTTTTAGCTATCTCAAGTAGTGTTGTAAGTAGATAGGATTGAAAGCAGTGATGGGACTTGGCAGTTCCTTTGACCAAAGCTCTTGTTTTGTTTCAAAGCTGGTATTTCCATCCTACTCAATAATAGGATGAACTGAATCCATCTAACTTCAGCTCGGGATCCTGCACTGAGAAGGTGGTTGGATTCAAAGGCTTATGGTGCCTCTTCCAACTCTATGATTCTATGACTAGAAGCTTAAACACAACACTAAATCATGTCAATGTTAAAGACAAGGAGAGATCTACTTGTAACAGAAAGAGAAGGATGAGAAGGAAGAAAAAGAACAATAGCAAAACCTGATTTGTGTGTATATTTTCCTCTTGCTCTCTGATATGCTTGAAGAGAAGTATTTTTTTAAGTGTGCAAGGTAGTAACGTTTGCTCTGTTAAGCCTTGTACAAATGACATTGTGACCTTTATTCAACAATTGTCCAACAGTCTGGAAGTGGAAATATAACAACTTGGACAGATTTTTTCACACCATAAGCTCTCTCCAGCAGGAAAAGAAATGTCAAAAGTGTGATATTAGCACAAACAAATAAGCAGGATCTATCATATCTGGCTAAAACAAATGAACACCACCAATTCATCCCACTGACTTTAGTCTTGATATTGAAATATCTGCTTGCAGAAATACATTGGGCTAAAGTGAGTAGCACTTTCCAGATAAGCAAGAGAAGTACCGTATATACTTGAGTATAAGTAGAGTTTTCCATCCTCTTTTTATGGCTGAAAAAGCCCCCCTCAGCTTATACTCGAGGGAGGTTCCTGGCCAGCTTATATTCGGCTTGGCTTATACTTGAGGATATAGGTAATCAGAATTGGGCAGTCTTATCTTATTAAAGTCTTAATATTATCTTAAATTACAGTTCTATGTAAATATTCAAAAGCACTTAACCTACTAGTGCCTCAATTAATGTAATTTTATTGGTATCTATTTCTATTTTTATTTTTGAAATTTACCAGTAGCTGCTGCATTTCTCAACCTCATCTTATATTTGAGTCAATAAGTTTTCCCAGTTTTTTATGGTAAAATTACAGCTAAAACATATTTGGGTCGACTTACTCAAGCATATATGGTAACTTTCATTGGAGCAATGTGTTCAGCCATATCTCTTCTCTTGAGGTTTCACACAGGTAGAGAATAATGTGTAAAAATGCAAAGCTCGAATATAGTTCAAAGAGAACTTGGAAATGTTACTTTTTTAAGACTACAGCTCCCCGAATCCCCCAACCAGCATGGCCAATGATGTGGAGAGGACAGGACAGCAAGGTGTAGTAAATTTGAAATTCTCGGCTTGTTGCCTAAACATAATTTATATGATATATAATTTAGGTTTTAGCCGAGTAGTTCCCAACCTTTTTTTTTGAGCAGGGATCACTTGACCAAGGACACTTTGACCAGAGACCACTTTCCAACATTAGAACCAAGGGTTGCGAATTAGCTTTTGGTCAACTTTAGTTTTGGTTTGGTTATTTGGGGTGCTGGCTCAGAAAATTGCATTGGATAGACTACATCAGCTCTAATTTCTGAAACACAACATATGCTATCCACTAATTGCCATCTGCTCACCCACAAAAAAACCATATTTAATAACTTATTCAATGCAATTTTCTGAGTCAGCACCCCAAGTAACCCCAGGAATAGGCTTAAAAATGAAGATACCAAGAAAAAATTGTTTTGGTTGGGTTGTTATTACCCATAGTAGAAACGGTGAGACCACAGACCATATTTTAGTTTTAGCGGATCACTGGTAGTCCATGGACCACAGGTTGGGAACCACTGCTTTAGCCTAAAGGTTTTAGAAGAGAACTTAGAACATTTCATGGGGAAATAAATTGCAACTTGATGTGAAACACAGCTGGGAAGGAAAGGCAGGTGGGACTCAGAGAAATCCAGTTTTCAAGGTGAAAAGATTTTCACATTCTTGGTCATATCATGAGTAGGAAATAATTAAGGGGTAGGAAATACATGGCCCTTGAGATGTTGTTGTTGGATAATCAGATCTGCAAAAGTTAAACCTGTAAATGTGGAGAGCTGACTGTAATGTTATTATTGTACTTTGCTTTGGATATTTCAAAAGTGAAAAATGCTAGAAAGGGTTCATGAATAAAATGAATAAAATTGCCTTGATGCATTTTCACTGGTGGGAGGCAGTCTGTTGCACGACAGAGGAATGCTGCATAGAGCAGATGGAGGAGACCCATCAGTGACAGGTAACAGCGGGGAGATAAATGTTTGCAAAGTGATCTTCGGTGTCAAAATAGTTGTCTCTGTTTCATCTGTGAAAGGGTGAAGGGTATGCCTCAGTTATCACAGTGGGGGCAAAGTTGCTTAGACTGAGCTCAGCAAATTCTGGAAATTATATGACAAGGTGTTGCACCCCCCCAAAAAAAGTGCTGTATCAGCCCAGGTATGCCAAATAAAAAGGCTGTGTTGCTTTTTTTTCTGGATATGATGGTCAATTAGACATTGCCCTAAAAAGAAAAATATAGTGTGAAAAAGAGGACACATGTCTTGTTAAGTTTGCAAAGATGCTTACTTTGAAAAAAATGACAATGACAGGCATCCTGCTAGTGTTTCCAATGTGTGGGAGGTCTCTTACACGTACTTTATATTTTGTTTTGTGTTTTGCACATGTGTCATACACAGATTCAATTGTTGGATGTTACATATGATTACATTTGGTTGTGTGACAGCAATTATTTAAACAGAGGCTGAATGGCCATCTGTTGGGAGTGCTTTAATTGCATGTTCCTCCATGACAAAATGGGGTTGGACTGGATGGCCCTTGGGGTTTCTTCCAACTCTGTGGTTCTATGTAGTGAAGTAAAGTAGTGCAATTTACTGTTTGTCCTCATATATAAGTCTATTAGTGGGAAAAAAATCAACCAAATACCTGGCTCACCCTATCCATGGATCAACGGTGCTACCGTGCCTGAAAACATATCAAAAAGGAAACAAATTCCTTCCCTGTGTAAGTTGCAAAAGGTTTCTTTGATGCCTGAGTATAAAAATGGCAGCAGGGAAATCCAGAGGCAGCTGGCCCCTTGAAGTGGCACTGTTTTTTTCCTCTTTCCATTGAATGACCTTGACTTATACACTGATCATTTCAAAATGCATAATTTTGGCCCCAACGACTGCCCCTGACTTATACATGAGGTCAACATATAAATAAAAATATAGCACAGCCTACCCTAATGTGGAAGATGGTGACCAGATGAACCACATTCTTGCTCAATGCAGTCTTCAGCAGCAAAAGGTTAGTAGGCAATTTGGAAGCCTGTATTCTTATTTCTTTATTTAATCTATATCCTGCCTTTCATCCAAGACAGATCTCAACTCTTCTGAAGGGTTAGAGAGAGTTCTTCAGGGGACTATTCTCTCTAAATTAGAACACATGGCCATCCAACGTCCTAAATGAAGCCAAGGGCTTCAGGTTTGACAAATAAACATGGCTGTTTAGGCAATGAAGTACCAATATGTGCCCTGAAGCACCTTCTGTCCAAAACTATGCTAATCCAAGAAAAAGAAGCTTGAAGCAGCCACAACGAAGCAGCACAAGTACTAACTCCTGACCTCTGCAATCTACTTCCTTGGACCTGTCAGTCCAATTTTCTATCTTATTAATTCTGGATTAAGCTGAGAGATAATAGTGGTGCTTGCCAATGAGTTGCACCTCGAGGGATATCATCAGACATGCTTTTGACACATTTCTGACTCGAGTTCTAACTGCAGATGAAATGTATTGCCTCCCAACTTCTCATTTCCTGATTTTGAATGGGCTGAACATTTGGCAGATGCTTCTTTGATAAGGAAAGATATCTGAAGGGAAGACATCTTTGTGTGATAACTTTGGGGTATTTAGTTTCACTATTTGATATCCAGTTGCTGAATCTTGGATGGATTGGAAAGCTATCAAATAATGATGTTCAGCACTGGATAATCCCGAAAACACTGTGTTAAAACACTGTGGGTTTTGGACTTCTTACTCTCCACAGCGTCTGCCAAGGTTCCCATGTGTGTGCCAAGTAAAGCCTTCATTGCAGAGAATTATTCTGGAATATCCCTCAAATTCCCTCATAATGCTTCAGTGCAGGGGAAGATCAGTTGTAATGGGGAAGAAATTATTTCAGTAATTCTTTTCCTAATTGAGGAACTTTTACTAAGCTTTAAAAAAACCCCAGGGAATCGCAGAAAATGGTTTTAGAAAACCTTAGGCACATTTGCCAGTATTTGTGAATGACATGCTGTTCTATTTAATGTTAGGTAAGTCTATCCCATCATGATGTTTTATTGTCTGACAACATTTGGTAATGATCAGAGCTTTTCTTGTGTGCTATAGCAGAGAGGTCAGACAAGGCTGAAGCTCTAGATTGTTTTCATAAGGAGGGGTGATATCTAGGGTTGCCAGATCCCGGGACTTGGTTCTAAGTCTCAGGAAATGCCCCCTTTTCTCTAGTTCTCAGTGGAAAGAAGAGGAATCTCAGAGCAAGAGCACTATCTTGAAAGATGTATATGTATCAGGCATGGGCAAATTTTGGCCCTCCAGGTGTTTTGGTCTTTACATGAATGTAATATGCATGTAGGAACAAGTGAAAAATTAATTCATTCCAATTATGAATGAAACAAAGCTTGACTGGGATCTCTGGATGATTTGCAGTAGATCATCAAAGCTTTCTGACTCTCAATTATTTAACAACAACAACAAGAAGTGCCCTTTCCCTCTTTCTTGTTCTGTCACATACAAAATTTCCTCCCATTTCATCTGACAATTTGTGAATGGTTAGTATTGGAAAGACCAAGAGTGAAATTTTGTGTAAGTTCCCTGTAAGCTCTGAGCTGGAACAGAAAACAATTGTCTTACCTCACCGCAAGCTCAAAGCAATGTCGGGCCTTTGATGAACAACCATGTAGTAATAAGACCAGACACAAAAAATTGGATTACCTAAGGAGAAGCAAGATGAATGAAGAAGCAAGGTGGTCATCGGTCAGTCCAGAAGTCGTTCAGCAAGTTGTCCAGTTGAACAAAGCCAGCAAGTATAACCGAAGTGAAAATGATAGCCAGTCCAAGGTCAGGGAAATGCAAACATGGAAGATTACTGTTGCTGATTTTGGAGTTTTTCAGGAGAGTCATTTCCCCCTTTTTTCTTGCAAACAATGCACTAAAATGTGGGCTGTACAATGCTACAGTTAGGTGGATTTGAAATTGGTTAACCAATCAGTTGCAAAGCATATTCACCAATGGCTCTTTCTCATCCTGGAGAGAGCTGCCCAGTGCTAATTAACATCTTTATCAATGACTTGGATGAAGGCATAGATGGTATGTTATCAAATGTATAGGTACAGATTTGATCAATGGTCTGGAAACCATGAACTCTAATATGTGGAGGTCATTTTGACTTTGGATCCTGCTCTCTGGGGTTATTAGCTACCCCTCCTAATTTGGCATCACTTACAAATTTGATTCAAGGTCTGGAAACCATGAACTCCAAATAGAATGAAAAGGAGCTGGAGGAGCCAAGGTTAAGAGGTAACATGTTATTCATGTTTAAACATTTGAAAGGAAGTCCTATTGAAGGCAAAGCCAATTTGTTTTCTGCTGCTTCAGAGGCTAGAACATGGAGCAATTGATTCAAACTATAGGAAAAGAGATCTATCTAAACATTGGGAAGATCTTCCTGATGGTATGAACTGTTAGAAATGCCTGGGGTGGTTATGAGGTGGGTGCAAGAGGGGTCACCCAGTTTGTAGTTATTGTGCCAAGTTTGGTGCAGATCCATTGTGGGCTGAGTTCAGAGTGTTCTTTGATTGTAGGTTAACTATAAATTCTAGTAACTACAACTACCAAATGTCAAGGTCTATTTTCCCTAAACTCCACCAGTGTTCACATATGGGCATACTGAGTATTCATGCCAAGTTTGGTCCAGATCAAGCATTGTTCGAGTCCACAGTGATCTCTGGATGTAGGTGAACTCCAACTCCAAAACTCAAGATCAATGCCCACCAAACACTTCCAGTATTTTCTATTGGTCATGGGAGTTCTATATGTCAGGTTTGGTCCAATTCCATTGTTGGTGGAATTCAGAATGCTCTTTGATTGTAGCTGAACTATGTATTGGGTATTTGTGCCAAAGTTGGTCCAGTGAATGAAAATACATCCTACATATCAGATATTTACATTATGATTAATAACAGTAGTACAATTACAGTTATGAAGTAGCAACGAAAATAATATTATGGTTGGGGGGTCACCACAACATGAGGAACTGTATTAAGGGGATTAGTGGCTGGATTGAATAGCTCTTGTGTTCTTCTCCAGTTCTATGATTCTACAATGGTGATATTATTGCCCTCTATGTCCCTAAGTTAATTCCAGCTCAAAACAGTTGCAAGTTGTTCATTTTTCCTTTTCATAGGCAGCAATATATCACTGAGACATTATCAAGGATTTATGTAGGCCATGACCAGGGAAATTATTGAGAAAACAAATATTATTGGACTGGAATTACCATCACTTCTGCCCAGCAGGGCCTGTGGTCATCTATAATAGGAAATGTAAACCTTAAAGGTCACAGGCCCTGTGGCCTTGAATTAGAAGAAAGGCTAAAGTGAATCAAAGACGTGATGGAGTGATGGGTTATTAACTAAAGTTTTTCTCTCTGTCTGATTGATCCAGCAGTGACAGTTGCTAATTTAGCCCTCCCCAAGCTAGCATGTTCCAGATACATCACACTACATCTCTCATCTTCCTTGTCTCTGTCTAGTATGACCATTGACTGAACTGCTGAGGTGAAAGGTTATTTTAATCCATTCAGTATGTCTGGAGGATGCCCAATTTTATTGTGTGTGTGTGTATGTGTGTGTGCTTATCTGCTAGCAGAACATTCATGGCATATGAATGTTGATGTAGTGTGCTGTAAATGATTAGTGTTGTACACGCATCTGGAGGGCACTAAGTAGGGAGAGAGTGGGATAAAGGATTGTTAACTTCAATGCAACAAAGCGTTAAAAATCAGGCAGGACTGATGATGTTGACTGGTGAGAAGCTGATGTATTACGTTTCATGCTAAGCTTCTATATCATCTGCTTTCTTTAGCTGATCCATAACTATATTTACTACAGAGATTATGGGTGATTTGCAAAAAGAAAAAGGGTGGCGTAAGCGTAAGCTTCTATTTCTAGAGCATCTGGGGACAACTGACATTTTATTATAATTTAGTTTCTTCTTTTCTTCTTTCTTTTGTTTTTTCTTCTTTAGGATGAAAAGAACCAAATGATGACCACGAATGTGTGGGTGAAACAAGTGAGTCAACCTCAGTTCCTTCCCTTGTATTTATTTCCCACTTCTTTCTACTATTAAACTAGCCAATAAGGCAAGGCATGCATTCTCTTCCCTCGATCAAGCAGGCAGAGAGTCTGTTTTCCTGTTTTATACTCATCTAAGCACAGACATACCAATCTGAAAAAGCCAATTATGGATATATACATATACAGTAGAGTCTCACTTATCCAACATAAACGGGCCAGCAGAACGTTGGATAAGCAAATATGTTGGATAATAAGGAGGGATTAAGGAAAAGCCTATTGAACATCAAATTAGGTTATGGTTTTACAAATTAAGCACCAAAACATGTTATACAACAAATTTGACAGAAAAAGTAGTACAATACGAAATAATGCTATGTAGTAATTACTGTATTTCCGAATTTAGCACCAAAATATCACGATTTATTGAAAACATCTACTACAAAAATGTGTTGGATAATCCAGAATGTTGGATAAGTGAGACTTTACTGTATATAGATATAGATAGATAGATAGATAGATAGATAGATGTGGAGATCTGACTATATATATATATATATATATATATATATATATATATAGAGAGAGAGAGAGAGAGAGAGAGAGAGAGAGAGAGAGTCAGACCTCCACCCCCCCTCTCTCTCTCCCCCCCCCCTCTCTCTCTCTATCTATCTATCTATCTATCTATCTATCTATCTATCTATCTATCTATATATATGTGGTTAGACCTCCACATCCACTGGGTTTAGGGGCACAGAAACTCCACAAAAGTGAAAAATATGCAAATAACCCCATGTTTTTTAATTGTAGAGAACATCTATTTAGGAATCTTTAGGTTCTTCACTGCATCTCTATAGTCAGTGTCCACAATAGTGAAATCCATAAATGTGAAACCCACTGTATTCATCTGTTCCTTTGGGGAAAAAATGTATCTCAAAGAGGAAAAGAGGCAAACATATATCATTCTTTGCCTGTCCTCCTCAAAGAAAATATTCATACAGCAAAGATGTTTGATGTGAAAATCCCTTCCATAGGAATTAAGGCTTCTCATTTGCAAGTTGTTCTAAAGGTTTGCCACTATCTCCATTTGACCTTGTAAGACAAATGTAGATATCACAACATTGAAAATTATTCCTAAATGACTTTATGACACTTGGCAGGAAATTCGAGGAAAGGGATTGAGGCTATAATAGTTCAGCAAAGGCTAGATTCCCTTTCCCAGAAGAGAAAATGGAAAAGCAATCTTTCTCCTCTTCACCTGCTCCCCATAACTATACACCTTAGTCTTGGACTACTGCTTGTTTGTAAGAAAGGAAGGAGGGAAGTTCATCCCTGGAGAAAACAAAACTAACTCTAATAAGAGGGAGCAAGACAACTTTCTGTTTGCTTGAAATCTAATACAGCTGGTGAGATGGACTTGCAGCAAAGGCTGCTTGTTTTACCTGTCTCCTTGACCTGCAAAGGGAGACCTTGGAAGGAACATGCTACAGATAATGAGGAAAGGGAAGCAAAAGTGGTAGAAACTAAGACCTTATTAGAATCTGTGCAGATTCAAAGTCTGCAATCATTGGAGATGCCTTACTGACCCTCCCCAAGTCCCAGTCAGACCTCTGTACACATACAAATTTGCCAAGCATGCAATAATGATAAAGTCTCTCCCCCTTTTTCTGTTTTCTACTTCTAATTGCCACTGATTTTCAGAAAAAAGGGTTAACAATGGGTCCCAGCACACTTGTATGCTCCTGGTTTGGCCTTTCCATAATCTCTTAACGACCTGGATGTACTGTCCAGATCATTATCTACCCTAAATATACAAAAAGTTCATTCACACTTCCACATACACCTACTGAAGAGAGTCATGTAACATGAATACAGACAGGTAACTTATACAAATGAGAGTCAATGACTGGGAGAAAGGAAAGCTATCATTGGTGGGCCCTATTTAGAGTGTAACATTGTCCTCAAAATTGTGAGCAATGCAGACTACATACTCCCCCCCCCCCAAGCTTCCAACACACCAAACATCAACTAATTTACCCCATAGCTCTTCCCATAATCTAAATTAACCCCTAAACCATTTATAAAAATGGGACCATTTATTTATTTATTTCAATTGTTTGTTTGTTCAAGGGTTTGCCTCTCCCCCCCCCCCTCAAATTTTTTTTAATGATTATCTCAATGAGGTCTTCTATCCACTGTCTATAGCAACCTGTTAGTTAGCTAACAGCATTCTGAAAAGTGACTATTGGATTCATTCTAGCGGGGTGGTTTTATAGAACAAATAAAACCTAGGACCTGTTTGGAGTTGGACCCCTCTCAGCCAGCAAAAAATTAAGAATTTTTATTTTGGGTTATGCTATGGCTCCAAAGAATTCTAGTCCAAACCAGACACAGAAGATTGGCTGTGACATATAGATCTGCAGATGAGGAGAAGGTTATTTTGCTCTGCAGAGCATCACTTGGGGTATCTGACCTCCAAACATTTCTTCTCATCCCCAGATGTTTGCCCTCCAGGCATCATCATATGAGTTCATGAAGCTCCCATTACAAAGCCTATTGTAGCTGCCTGGGTGCAAGGGGAGAGGCTAGAGGGGTTGTTTGCTATGGGAAAGAGAGATGATGGACAGAAGAAGCAGTGGCAGCTGGTGGCTTCAGTGTTTGTGGTCAATGAGTCCACGCTTAGTTTTGTCTTAACATTCAAGGAGCTCTCTAAGGTGCTGAACCTTCTCTCTCCAAATAGATCCAGCATTTTGAATAGCTCCCTTAGGTCCCTTCCACACTGCCATATGAACTGAATTATATGACAGTGTAGATTCATATAATCCAGTTCAAAGCAGTTAATGTGAATTATCTGCTTTGATAAAATGGGCTATATGGCAGTGTAGAAGGGGCCTTAGTGTTCAGACAACAAACTGGAAAGGATCAACTTGCCCACAGATGTGGGCTCCAACATTCATCTCTGGTAGAGAGAGATGCCCTAAACTAAAGCAACAGGAATTAGCTATAGTTGCAGGTGTTTTCATGCTTCTTGAAGCAAATTGCTGAATATAAATCCATTTTCTAAAGATGCAGATTAAATTGTTCCACTTCTTTGTTCTGTTATCTGTGTCAGATTTTTAATTCCCTTCCTCCTAATTTATTCCTATTTATTTTTTGCAGGAGTGGCATGATTATAAACTACGCTGGGATCCTGAAGAATACGAAAATGTTACATCGATACGAATTCCCTCTGAGCTCATTTGGAGGCCAGACATTGTTCTTTACAACAAGTAAGATGCCATTTTGTGCATATGTTTGCATTCAGGTTTTAAGGGGCTGGACATGTTGTGATCAAGCATCTGAGAGTCATGTTGGACATTTGAGATTTATTTATTTATTTATTTATTTACAGTATTTATATTCCTCTCTTCTCATCCCAAAGGGGACTCAGGGCGGATTACAATGAACATATATATAGCAAACATTCAATGCTATCAGACAAACAACATACAGTATAGACACACACAGAGGCAATTTTTTAACATTTCCAGCTTCATGAGGGTATGCTCGATTCCGGCCACAGGGGGAGCTGTTGCTTCATCATCCATGAGTGACACCGAGTGGTGTTCTTCCTCATCCCTTTCCACGTGCTGCTGGCAGTTTTATGGCAGTAAATTAGTTAAATTAACCTCCCACATAAAACATACCTAAATTTCCTAGTTGACAGATGCATCTGTCTTTTGGGCTGCTTAGGTATACAGCAAGCCAGGCTATTTAATGGTCGGGGGCTTAACCCGACCCGGGCTTCGAACTCGTGACCTCTCGATCAGTAATGATTTATTGCACCTGGTTACTAGCCAGCTGCGTCACAGCCCAGCCCTGGATAGCTTTATAACAGTACAAGATTTCATGGATTCCAACCCACTTCTTCATACGATGAAGTATGATCTTAGAAGATGAGGTCTCTTCTCATACACCATGTATACTGTTGGAAGTAAGAGAGTTGAAATCAGAGGAAAAATAGATGTGGAAAATACAGTTCAATCCCTCTCTCTCCTCTCATCCCACTCACAACTATTTCTCTCTGTCTGGATCCATATCAGAACTTTCTGTGGATCGATAGATGAACTTCTAAGGCCATTCTCCATGATGGATTAGATTATAATCTGTGAAATCTCATGATGTAATAAACCTATTCATCTTGAAGGGTCAAAGTGACTCTTTGTTCTTTTGTTTTAAAAATGTTCCTGGAAACCCAAAGGGGGTTTTTTTTGGAAGAATTTCTTTGGTTCTTCGGTGAGACCATCTGTAACTGCTAACAAGCCTCCCTTGAAGGCAAATCATAATCTAAACGGCACTCATGTTCCCTTTCAGATACTATCATAGATGTATTCTAGTTGTATATGCAGTTTACAGAGAGATCATGAGAGTAAATAGGACTGAAGAGTTCCTCAGCTGAAGTGAGTATGTGCTTTTACATCTGAGGATGCTCTCCAGTGGAGTGGGCAATGTGATTTCCTAGAGCTGCATGAATAACCAAAAATGCTATCAGACAAAGCAACTAAACAAGACACTTCAGGATTGGAAAAAATGGATGTTATTTGTGGGTTTGTGTTAAATGGTAAAGGTAGAGAGGTGGACCTCAAGTTAATTAAAGGTGAATTGCTCCTAAATACTTCCAAGAGCAACAATTCATTCCTTTCCCACCGGTGACTGAAGGACTGAGGGCCACAAAAACAGCCTGGGGAAAAACATGCAACACAGGCCTATATGTGGCCCACCTCTGTTCCACAACATTCAGTTTTCATGGACAAATTTTCAGGAACATCTTTGTAGAAGGACTGATATAGAAAGCAAGACTTTATATTAAAATGGCTGGCCATCTCTTCTTTAAAAGCATCTTATTTTTGTTTTCCTCAGGACTGGTCCTAAAGTTAGGCTAAGTGAGACCACTGCTGTGGCATTGAGGATTAGTAGGTAGAGCTGCCAGCAACAATTCTTTCCGAATATCTGCTTTTGAAGGACAAAGCTACTATTCGTATTCCACAGCCTGACCTGGGTATTATAAGCTATTCTGATGCCTTAAGGGGCAGTAGTGGGTACTTTCCCATAAATTAGGATTTGGTTACCATTCCAATTTACTTTTTTACATGGATTATTGAGAGAGGAGAATCTTGTACTTCGTTATTTGGAAAGAAATGACTTTGGTTGCACCTAGGGTTGCCAGTTTAGATAACAAGACTGAGCTCTTGTAACTATAAGCACAAACAGATTATGGGAAGCAGGATATTGTACTATAAAACCCCATGAAACCAGGTGAAGGTGCCTGTCATTGATTACCTTTCAACTTCAGACTTTCAGCCATAGATGGTTCCTCCGAACAACTTCTTGTCTTGCCAGTGAACAGTAACAAAAGAGAAAGGTGTTGGTGACAAGGCCAGAGCATTGTGCTTCCCTGTTCTGGGAACTATAATTGTACCTACTTGTCAAGACCCAGGCTGCAGAGCACCAATAACCATGCGCAGAGACCAGAATCTATCTAATATCTTTATTAAAGGAATATATAAAGTCAATAAAAACAGGTGAAGAATAAAGTTCAGAAGTAGACCTTTCAAGAAAGGTCAAATATAGTCCAGGAAATATATGTCCAATATGAGATATTAGAGTCCAAAGTTATAATCCAATAACCGAAACACACACTTTGCCGAGCAAAGTGTGGGGAAATGACAGGGTCCTTTAGTCCAATAGAGCTTGACAACAAGGCTGGAGAGCAAAATAGATTCTTGGCAAACAAGGCTTGATTCGAGGCAACAAGAAGCAAGAGACGAGAACAGGGTCCGTGGCAAGGTCCGTGGCAAGGTCCGTGGAACAAGGCAGGGTTGAAACAAGAACAAGGTCCTGGAAACAAGGAACAGGAGTAGCGTAGTCCTCACACGATCTCACTCCCGAAGCTGACGAATTGACTCCGCAAGGATTCCCTTGCGGTTAAACACCTATATAGGATCTTGTTTTCCCACCAAGGAACACTTTCCCTGGGGAACAAGAAATGAAACCCATACTGTGTCCAGATGCATGACTCCTTAAGATTTCCCAAGGGAAACAGGCTTAATCAGCTAATTGTCTGGCAGCAATTCTGGCGCTTCTGCGATTCGCCTCCCTAGCGCCTCTATCTCGATTATAATTATCCCGGCGAGAAAACGGGGGAGATTTCTGCTCAAGGCTTGTTTGGCTGACTTCTTGTGGGCAAACATCTTGCAGGTGCAAGGGCTCCAATTCTGGCTGAAACGGTGGGAAACCCAAGTTGTCCTCTTCATCTGCCACAATAGTACTAGGAACGGGACTACATGGCCCATGAGTCATCACACTACTTCCTCATTTAGTGTCTGGAGATTGTTAGTTAGATCAGGTAAAAACTGTATTTGGTCTACCATCTTTGGATGGTTTAGAGAACTTTATCTATGCCAGTAGCCAGCTCCATTGGCTATCAGTTCATTCCCAGGCCAATCATGACTTATAAAGGCCTTCTTGAAAAACCATATATCCCAGTTTAAATGTGCTAGAGTTTTAAGAGGCCCTGCTCTTGGTCCCACCAGCCTCACAAGTGCGGCTGGTGGGGACGAGAGACAGGGCCTTCTCAGTGGTGGCTCCTCGGCTGTGGAACTCCCTTCCCAGTGATATCTGGCAGGCTCCATCCCTTCTGAGTTTTAGGAAAAAGGTAAAGACTGGGCTTTGTGAGCAGGCGTTTGATGAGTGAATTCTGTTAGCTCGACTCGGTCCGGATTAAGGGTTATGTATAAGGTGTTGTGGACGAAAGGCTCAAGTATTTTATAATGTATGGTTTTAAAACTATTTCTTGCATTTTGTTAAATTACCTAATTGTTTTAATTGCTTATGTTTTATCTTTTTGTATTGTATATTGGCATTGAATTTTGCCAGATTGTGAGCCGCCCTGAGTCCCTTCAGGTGAGAAGGGCGGGATAGAAATGATGAAATTAAATAAATAAATAAATAAATCCTCAAGAGAAGGCTTTCTCTTGGTCCCACCATCCAGGTAGAAAGCCTTCTCAGTGGCTGCTACACTCTTGTAGATGTCTCTTTCATGGGAGGCCAGGCAGACTCTTTCCCTGATTTTCCTTCATCAAATACTCAGGGAGTAAGCAAGCTAGCAAAAGAGATCCTCCTCTTTCCATCCATATATTCATCTCTTTGTATGCCATAAGAATAGGCCTTTTTTGGAAAACCACTAGAAGTCAAGCCTGGTATATTACCCCAAGGGTCATAGACCTCTTTAATAAATTGTTCAGCAGAAGTGTATGGTCCCACTTTTCTATGTGTCATTTTCTTGTTCTGATGACAAATTTGGCCCAGCCATCCAGGGGAGCCAAGACAGATGACCCTCCCATTAAACGTGGAAGCTGACTTGCTGGAGTGACAGGAGTGCAACCCCAAGCCCCATTTCTCTTCCAAACAACCCCTTCGCTTTTGGCACTTCCAAATTCTCTAGCAGATGTAGTGGGTCACATTTTAGAGTCCCCTAAGCTGTTTTAGGTTGTGGAATTTTTAAAAAAAATCATGTCAGAAGCAACTTGAGGACATACTACAAGTCGCTTTTGATGTGAAAGAATTGGCCATCTACAGAGACATTGCCAAGATGACACCCAGATGTGTTAGCTGGGAGGCTTCTCTCATGTCCCTGCAAGCTAGAGCTGACAGATGGGAGCTCACTCTGCCTTGCAGATTCAAATGGGCAACCTTCAGGTCAGCAACCCAACCTTCAGGTCAGCAGTTCAGCTGGCACAAGGGTTTAACCCATTGCGTCGCCACAGCATTGCTTCTGGATTTGAAACATTTTCATCACTGAGCCTATCACAGGTTGGGATTGGGATATTGTGAAATTGTCTTCATGCCCACTAAAGTTGTGAGGGGTCTTTTCTAATTAAAAACTTGGAGGTTGTAAGGCGAAGTGTGTGGAATGCAACCCTTTCCTTTCTTCTATTCTTGTTTTTAAAGAGGTTGCTTCTTTGGTTTTCCTCCCTCCCTCCCTCCCTCCCTTCCTCCCTTCCTTCTTTTCATCCTAGTAAAGCCATTTGTTCTGGGCAGAATTATTTTCAGAGCCACAAGAAAAGAGAGACTAAGGAAATGCAGCACTCCTTTCAATGGCAATGCACTCTCCAAGCTCTTAAGTGGTTAGAGTTGCCTGCTGATAGTGTTCTTGCCACATTTTCACCTCAGAGAGAAAGCTACCGGTACTCTTGGAATATAAAATGTTCTCTTTTTCAAAAACAGAGAAATCGCAACTTGAAAGAAAGCGTCTTACCATTTCTTTGTTTTTCAATATTTATACTCTGCTTGTTACCAAACTAATGTTCCCATGGAGATCAGCAGCTCCGGTTTGGTTGCATAGGCTTGCAAAATAGAACAAAAATCACTTGCTTGCCAACGGAGATCAAAGTGAAGCACAAATGGATCTTCCTCAAGAGAAAGCATTCAATGCTTTCAGAGCCACAAGTGCAAAAATGACCCCTATGTAGTACTTTGAATGGACAAGGAGCTCTGCAGCAGAATACTGTAAGAAGGGAAAGCCTTCCCTGCTTGGAGAAACTTCCAGTATAGATTTAAACAGCAGGGGAGAATAGACAGGGAGGATGAAGTTCAACATCCACTAGAAATACACACAATTTAAGATGTCTCTGCTAACTCTTCACAGATAAACATTTTCATTGTGACAATGTGGATTTTGGTAGTGCTTCAAATATTCTAGCACAGTTCCTCTCAGCCTTTCCTTTTATGCACCATCTGGAACATACGTTGGTGGTGTTGTCACCATGGAGAGTCTGTCCACACTGTGTAATCATAGCAGTTTGATACCACTTTAATACAATGTTTGCATCTTACGGAATTCTGGGATTTCTTGTTTCATGAGATTATTATGCTTCTGAAGTACATGACCTTGAACGACAATACCAAAACTATCTTGCTGAGTATTTCATGAAAATCCAAATAGCAGAATTCTTTAGGATGGACCTATGGCAGTTTATGTAGTATTGAAGTGCTATAACTGTATGTAGTGGCTCAATGTGATGTTGTCACAGCATTTGGGAGTCAATCCGATTTGTCCATGTGCTGTCACAAAACGACATCAAATATTTCCACTCCTTACTCAGAATGAACAGATCACTGTTTTCTCATATACTAAAATCATTGTCATACTGAGAAGTTTGATTTTTGTAGATGCAAAACCTCCTACCATATAAAACACCCATCATCCTATTTTAGGTCACTGCACTATAGAATGAATGAAGCTTACATAATTGTCTTGGTTCAATTCTGTGGAAGCATGGAAGTTGTAGTTTTGCAAGATCTTTATCTTTCTCTTCCAAAGAGTTCCAGTGCCCCAGCAAACTACAACTCCCAGGATCTCATAGCATTGAGCCATGGCAGTCAAAGTGATGTCAAACTGCACAAAATCTTTAGTATAAGTGCACTATCTATCCTAATGTTGACATAGATAGATACTTCATACACAGATCTCTCAAGCAATAGGCTTTGAGACTGAAAACAATTCATTGTAGAAAATCTAAGTTTTAAAGGGTGACTTAAAAAAGAGAATGAGGGAGAGAAAGTTGATGTCGCACATATGACTTAGCCTGGGAATTCCAGGATGTTTGAGGGTAGCAAAACATTTGCTTTGAAGTTGACAGATTTGCATTGGTGGTTGTTTGATATTATTACTGTTGTATAAACCTTTGTTTTAACTTCTGTTTTATCATCTTCTTGTGTTTTAAACTGTGTATATTGTTTAATGTATTTGCGCTGTTACTTTTGTAACGTTGTGAGCCGCCCTGAGTCCCCACGGGGAGATGGTGGCGGGGTATAAATAAAGTTTATTATTATTATTATTATTATTATTATTATTATTATTATTATTATTATTTAGCTTTGATTGTGACCAAGAAGCTTAAGTGCATTCTGTAGGCAGGAAGTTATAGCTCTGTGGAGACGCAGCTGTGTGTAACCTCTGGCTATACCGAAAGCCTCATAATTTTCTTTTCCTGCAGTGATGTGTAAAATGTAAGAAAACGGGGACAGCGGTGGGGAGTAACAGGCGTGGCACTGGGGACTGCAGTGGAACTTTAGTCTCCCATTTAAAGTTGCTAATAGCAGAAAACATTTGGAAAATACTCAGCAAACTAAAAGTGGTTCGTTTCCCCAAAATTTTTCCATTTGCTTATAGATCTGCACTCTCTTAAAAGCACCCAAGGCAAAATAGGAGCACGTAAATATTAGATGCTGTAATATCTGCTCAGAAACAGACATTTGAGAGCATCTTTCTTATAAACATTGAAAACAGCAGGGAGGGGAGACATTATTGCATTTAAATGAAAAACAATTGATTTTTTCCCAGTTGTCCATCTCTGCTAAAGATTTGTTTCTCATCTCTTCGGCAAGGGCAATATAATTAATAATCCATGAGTACATGAACCTACCTTATGTTCAATAAAACGGCAGAAGTTTAATATTATATGACCTGGCTCCTGGACCATAGCCAAAGGAAAGGAAATATTTGTTTTTTGTAAACTTTTTTGTGTTCCAAGCAATTATTTTCCCCAACATTGGGGAGCTTTGTTATGAGTCTGGCCTGGTGGGTTTATTTCAGTTTGGTATTTTGATTCTGGTCAGTTTGAAAACTTGCATGTATTTAAAATTAAATAGAGAATATCAGGTGTGCATTTTGATATTATGAGCTTGAATCTCAAATGTGGTAACTTGGGATGAAAAGGGAGTTTCTCAAGCAAAACACCCACAAGAAGGATTCCTTCACCCTGAGAATCCCTCCACTTCAGAAACCCATTGGTTGGAATGTTAGTTGGCTTGAAATGGTAGGGTTTAATGTCCAGTCCTAAAAGCTGTTGTTTGTTGTGTGCCTTCAAATCATTTCTGATGTGTGGCAATTGTATGTCAACATCATGTAGTTTTCTTGGCAGAATTTGTTTAGAGGGGATTTGCCTTTGCCTTTCTCTGAAGCTGAGAGAATGTGACTTGTTTAAGGTCACCCAATAGTTTTCCATGACCGAACAGGGATTCAAATACCTGATCTCCCAGTATCCTAGCCCAACATTCAAACCACTACATTATACTGACTCTCCTCCTTTTTGAAGGAGCTAAGAGTTACAAGATGTAAGTCCAGTTTACAATTTTAGAACTTCTGAGCTGAAAACCAGCCTGTGTTATTTATGCCAACCACCCAACAACCAGGAAGTTGAAATAAATCTCCGAAATGCAAATTCCATAATTCCAAAGAATGCAGCCATCACAGTTGGAGTAAAACATGGTGTGAAATAGTCTTTGGTTAGATCAAAAGAACCATTTAGCGTGGTGCTTCTTGTACCTTGGTCCTTCAGGTGTTTTGGACTTCAGCTCCAGGAGCCTCAGTCACTTTCAAAGATTCTGGGACCTAATATCCAAAACATCTGGAGCATCACTGCTGAATCAGTGAGAATCACTGCTTTAGAGTTCTTTCATGAGAGTAAAGGTTTTCCCCTGACATTAAGTCTAATCGTGTCCAACTCTGGGGGTGGATGCTCATCTCCATTTCTAAGCCGAAGAGTCGGCATTGTCTGTAGACACCTCCAAGGTCATGTGGTCAGCATGACTGAATGAAGCGCTGTTATATATCTTATGTATCTTTCATGATACATAATTATAACATTATGATTCCATTTTAACTGACAAACTCTATGGAATCTTGAGGTTTGCAGTTTGATGCTCTCTTGTATAGGTGTGTTTACATTGTAAAATTAATGCAATTTGAGACCACTTTAACTGCTATGAAATTCTGGGATTTTTTTGCATATTTTTCATATATTTTCAAATATTCTGGTGATTACTACCCATAGGGAACACTCCATCCCTCCCCAATTTGGAAACACACACACACATATCCACTTCTACTTTGTTTAAAAACCACAACAATGAGGCTCTGTCTGTTCACAGAAAGAAGAAGCAAAGTCAGAATTTGGGATTGAGATCTCAAGCAAAAGAGATCCTTGTTTCCTCCATGGGAGGGAAATACAGAAAAGCTAGACTGAAATTGAGAGTTGCATCTTCCAGAGACCCAGCCTCATGGTTGCTAAGTTGGTCTCTCATCTCAGCTCATTATTGTCAAAAGCTTCCATTGACACTCTCTGGAGGACCCAATTAAATCAGCTACTGTGGCTAAGCTTGTTCCAGGGAGTATATATACTTGTCAACATTCATGAGGAATCTAAAACCAAATTAATATCCTGAGGGGGAATTAATATACGTCTGGATTTCTCTTTGGCAGGCTTTGTTGGATTTGTTCAGAGTTAATTCAGAGTCCCGGGAAAAAGTATCTGCCAGAAAGTGGAGCTATGCCAAAGAAGTTTCCACCAGCAGTCTGGGCTTTCTTTGCTCTATAAAGCCAACAACTGCAAGAGCTGGGACAAAGACAGTAAATACTGTGCTTCCAAATGGTATTGGAGTGCATCTTCCATCATCCCTCACCATAATGGCTGGGGCTGGTGGTGATGATTACAGATGAACCATGTTTGGAAGACTCAATTGAGGAAGCATATATCAGCTGTGAAATGGTTCAACCAAAGCATCTCCATTTGAGGGGATTTCTGGTGGCAGAAAGTCAGCATGATGTAGTACTTTGGGTAGATCCAGTAGCCCAAGCTTCCAGAAGACCAGAGATCAGATTTTTACGCAGCCACAGAATGCAACTCGGTGACCTTGGACATATTCTATTTCCTTAGTCTTAAAGCAAAGCAATGGCAACCCTCCTCAAAAAATATTTTGCCAAGAAACTATACATTCTTTTCTATATTCCTTTTTATGGATTATGGCAATTCTAAGACAACCCTCTAAGGCACACTGGCTCTCTGCTTTAAGGGAATCAACAATGATAATGACAACAACAACAACAACCACAAGTTGTAGCAAAGCTGGGAAGAATATTTTCTGAAGGCTCAAGTAAGATACTGTCATTGACAATAGATCATTTTGGACTAGATGGACAAATGAACTGATTCAGAACTTGGAAACGCTATCATTTTGGATGATAGTTCCCAGAATCTTTGACCAGCATGACATTTCCAGTTTGGATTACTATAATGTACTCTATATAGGGCTGCCATTGGAAAGTGTTTGTGAACTTCAACAGGTCTAAGATGCTGTGATCAGACTGTCAAAAGTGGGGCAGTGGGTGGGTGCTCTCAGTGAAGAATTATGTTTGAGTTTCAACAAATATGGCTTGTGTGTATGTGTGACAGAGAGAAAGAGATATAAAGGGATTTAATTCCCATAGAGGTGAATCCCACTAATAGGTGAGGTTTCAATCATTGGAAAGTGGAGTAGCTGTCCAGGGTGCTGAATTCTGTATAATGTTGCAGATAGACCCACATAAAAGGAATCTTTTTCTTGGAAGAACTTCACTGCCCAATGGCCCATTTCTGAACACAACCAAAGTGCTACAAAGCTCTGTGTGGCTAATTCCAGGCCATATTTCTCTATATGAAATTTTATAGTCCCGAGGCATTCTCCTATTGTAGTACAGCAGTATCGTTCCACTTTAACTGCCGTGGCTCCACCTTGTGGAATCCTAGGGTTTGAGGTTTGAGGAGGCATGAGAGTTCTCCCTAAAATACAAATCTCTGCTTTTTGTGGGATGTTTCCATGGCAGATAGAGCAGAGCATAGTGCTGCAAGTAACTGTGCAGCATGAAAGGGTCCTTATTCTTATCACTTCTTCAAACACATGATAAAAGGCTTTCCTAGAAAATGCTCCCAGGCTGTGACACTCCTTTCCACAAGAGAACAGGACAAAAGTTGGGTAAAGTGCTGCCAAAAAGAACCCTAAATCAATTGTCCATGATAATGCAGCATTGTTTTGATAGGAAGTGGACTTGCGAGCCACTGGATGGCAGCCTTCATTGGAGTGACACTGGAAAATCATCATTCTGAGATGCTTCTGTGCTCAATAATGACATTACCAGTTGATGGGAGAATGTTTGTATCCTGATGAGATTCAATACAGCATTTTATACCACTTCTAGAAATTTCAACTCACATCAGGAAGAGGAGGTATATTGACCTTCCATAGGCAAATTCTGCTGCATGCACCCTAGTTATATTTCCCTGCAGTTTGTAAATTTCTACCATTGCCAAGAGGAAGACCTTGAAATCAGTCATATCTAGAACACTTGCATTTTCTACATTCACATTCTCATGGTAACATTTTTGCCCCTAAATATTCAACAATAGGGTGGTTGTATGTTTTCCGGGCTGTATGGCCATGTTTCAGAAGTATTCTCTCCTGACGTTTCACCCACATCTATGGCAGGCATCCTCAGAGGTTGTGAGGTATGGAGAAACAACAACCCTGTGATCCCGGCCACGAAAGCCTTCGACAACATATTCAACAATAGTTTTGAGTTAATGCATTGCTAGAAATTTGGGGAATGAAAGAAAATTTCATTGGCTGCCTTAATCCTTATGGGGATGACACACTCATTTGGCCCTTCCCTTAGCTCTATCCATCACCCATGCACACTGCATTTTGCCACCTGAACTGTAACAGCAATGGAAAGAAATTTGGAATAGCATTCACTCAGAACCACGGGGCCCATGCTGAAAATGTCAGTCCTATTTTGAGCTGTAGCAGGTGTAGTTGAGCAGCTTTATATCCTACCCTTTTGTCAAGGCAATGCGTGCTTCCCTGTGGCATTTTCCATAATTGGCTTTCACTGGTAGGGCAGGAGACATGCTGAATGTAATGACAGCAGGATGCAAAGTAGGTTAAGCAGCGTGTGCTACAGATAGAGAAAGCAGACTATCAGAGCATAGTTATGTCCAGTCATTACATACTCTCTCTGCTGGTCTCATTTACCATTACTTCTCTGGTGTCCCACTTTTTCAGCAGCTTTTAAAATGTCCCATTTTTCTATCTTCTCCTACTTTCTGTTTCAACTTACTTCTGCAAACTGAGCTTAATGTGAAATAATAGTCTACACTTAGTTACTGTATATACTCGAGTATAAGCCTAGTTTTTCCGCCCTTTTTTAGGACTGAAAAAAAAACCCTCCTCAGCTTATACTCGGGTGAGGGTCCTGGTGGGCTTATATTCAGGTCGGCTTATACTCAAGTATATATGGTATATTTGTTATTTTTCTCTATTATTATTGGTATTGTTAAATTTATTTTTTTACTCTATTAATTATTATTATTACATTTATTATTTTACTCTATTATTGTTGTTACTTTTACATTTATTTTACTCTATCTTTATTATTATTAATACATTTATTAATTTACTGCATTTATTATTATTATTATTAAATTTATTATTTCACTCTATTATTATTAAAAAGATACATAAGCACATTTACATTGAAGAAGATGAAAATAATGATTTAATCAGAGTTGAACAGTCATATCTTAAATTACAGTTTGATGTAAAGATTCAAAAACATTTAATAGTCTGCACTATTATTGGTATCTCGGCTTATACTAGAGTCAATGTTTTCCCAGTTTATTTGTGGTAAAATTAGGTGCCTTGGCTTATATTCGGGTCAGCTTATACTTGAGTATAATTCAGCAAGAAGAGAGGAGGAGGCAGAATGTTTTCCTTCTCAGTAGGTTCAGGCAATAGCAAGCTATGACAGCCTCTCATATCATATTTGTTCTTCTTCGTTAATAACTTTTGATATCTTGATCACTCCTTGATGTTGCTTGGCCAAGTTTTTTTCATGTGAAATGGTGGATTTTCATACAAGATGATCAGTCAGGCTTTGTATTGAAATCCCTCTCGGCTCAAGACAGCTTGGCCAATACACAATGGAGATTGGATGTTTCCCACCCCAATTCTGAAAGTTCATTACTTTCCTGTTATCTCTTGGAACAGAATGTCAGAATCTTTTTATAATCTTCATCGGTTATACTCAATGCAGTGATAGCAGAGGGAGATGTCCTGTGATTAATCCTTATTTTTACATTGAAGACCAGAAGCTTCTTTCTGCTTTGTAGTTGAACCCTTCCTGCCATCCACTTTTAACTAGAATACATTTCTTAAGTTGTTTGCAGAACTGGAGTTTCCTGGATATTTCAATTTCTTGATTTCACCATACCCCTTCCCCTTTATCTTATGCTTCCAACATAACATGTATTCTTGCTGTTGTTTGCTAGATCCTGTATTACCTTTTACTAAACATACAATCCCCCCTTATTTCATGCTTCTAATATAACATATTTTTGCTGTTGTTTACCAGAATTTTATATCACCTTTTACTAAACATACAATTGAATATGCTTAGCTCAGCAGTGAATTGTGAAGTTGCATATAGGGACAATTGCTTTGCTCTTGTTCCTATAAACATCTTTGCAATGCATTATTAAGCTATGCATATCTAAAGTTATTCAAGATGATTCTATTAAAAATTATGTTAAAACAGTTTAAGATATATAAAAAAGATAAAAACATAACAAATCCCATTACAAACCCTTCTTTTGAACTAAATGAATAGCCGAAGATTTGCCTAAATATAAAGGTATTGGGTTGCTGTGAGCTTTCTGGGCTGTATGGCCATGTTCCAAAAGCATTATCTCCTGACGTTTTGCCCACATCTATGGCAGGCATTCTCAGAGGTTGTGAGGTCTGTTGGAAATGAGGCAAGTGAGGTTTATATATCCGTGGAATACCCAGGGTGGGAGAAAGAACTCTTGTCTGCCTGAGGGAAGTGTGAATGTTGCAATTGGCCAGCTTGATTAGCATTCAATGGCCTTTCAGCTTCAAAGCATGGCTGCTTCTTGCCTAAGGGAATCTTTTGTTGGGAAGTGATAGCTGGCCCTGATTGTTTCTTGTCTGGAATTCCTCCTGCCAGTGGAATCAATCAGGGGGCAAAGGAACCTCTTTTGGAAGGGAATTCAACACTTTGGAGCAGCCACCATAAAGGTTGTCTAGTGTGACCTCACCAAAATGTACCTGTAATGAAGGCAGGTGGAAAGAAAACCCTCCCTTGAAGGTCTTCAAAGTTGGATAGTCTCTTAGGTTTACCATTGGTAGTGTGAGTATGTTTGTGTGTGTGTAAAAGACTCTAACATATGGATATAGCTGGGAGCTATAACCAGATATGCATAAGACTGCACTACCCAAACAGTTGCCTTGCTATCATATGAGTCATTTGTACACCAACAAAGCAACTAGATGCTTGTTTGTGAATGGGAGGAGGAGGAATAAAATTTTGATTCTCTAGGACCATTTAAAAAGTTGACAGACCTCCACCGCCCTTTCAAAGCTATGGTGTTATCTCAGCCTTGGAGTTGTCAGGTCCCCTTGAGAATGGGCCCAAATCTATTCCTCAGCATTAAATCGAGAATGCTTTCCCCACTAAACTCATTAATCTGTAGCTCTAATTTCCTTTGTACTCAATATTTGCTGAACAAAAGGTTTCTTTAATTGGAGAATATTGCAATTTGAATGTTAACAGTGCTGCCTCTTTAATGTTTAGTCAGCGGCTCGGGGGTGGAGGAACAGTATTTGACTAACCCAGTTCTGTTTAGGTTGGGAGGTACACTGGAGGAACATTTTAGCAACAGGAGACTTGCACTCAGAGCTTGAAAACATTTATTTTTCTGAATGGCCATTCCCCAAACCCCCTGCTTGACTTGCACTGTTTTCGGTGAAAACATTTTTTTAAAAAAAGTATAAACCTTTATGTGTACTGGTCCAAATGATTTTCTTCACAGAAAGGTTCATAGTGTGAAAACAAAACTATCAAAATGTGCAAACTGAAGTAGGAAGGAAACTTTTAAAATGATTCATTCTCACATGCGAGAACAAGAGATGAAGTCTTATATCACTAATACGGATAGTTCAGTGCTTGGTCATTTCTCTCTCTGAAGAAAATGGATGTGAGAACTGTTTCAGTTCAGTCTGTAGAAGTTGTGAGAATGAAACATCAAGTATTATTTTGGGGGGAAATCTGGATGGTGAAGTTTTCTTTTGCCACTGCATGTTTGTTGTTATGTGTCTTCAAGTTGTTTCCAACTTCAGGTTGTGACTCTGAGGCTTTATGGGGTTAAGAGTGTGTGACGTACCCAAGGCCATCCAGCCAATTTCTATGTCAAGGCAGAAAACTGAACCCTAATTTCCAGAGTTGTAGTCCAATGTACAAATCATTCACCACACTGGATCAATTAGATCATGCTTACTGTTACTTTGATGACTTGAATCCACTTGCTGTTACCAACTAGACATGACCTATTAAATCAGTGGGATTTTGCTGGATGTTGAACTACTATTCAACAATTAATTTAGGAATCTGCTCTAGTTGGCACTAGCTGAGAACATTCATATCATAGTTTGCATCTGGTATGGTCACTTTCCTATAGTCCTCCCCACTAGGCTTGTGCAATTCGGCAGGAATTCCACTTCCCGTTTCCAAGCCACATGCCTCTGAATGATTAGATTTGGCTTCTGCCACAGTGCCCGACTTGTGAACTTCCAGGGAGCATCTGTTTTTGGTATATGAATATCATTGGGTACTCAGATCCTTTTTTGGGGGGCCTCCTGAAAATCAGCTAATTTAAAAAAATCACTTTTTGGCTAGGCAGCTGAAAGATACAGGAAGATCTGGCCAATTGGTGGTATTGGGGAACTTACAAGGTTCCCCTTTCTGTTCCTGGGATTCTTTCCTTTCATCCTTTCAAGGGAACCTGGGTTTGAGTAATGGAGTTAAGGAATCACCTTTCCCAGAACCTTTTCCTTTCTTCCCTTCAAGAGAGCCTGGGTTTGAGGAACAGAGTTAAGGAAGCACCCTTCCTAGGCTCCTTTTCTTTCTTCTTTTCGAGGAAGCCTGGATTGGAGGAATGGGGTTAAGGAAGTATGTACCACGTACTCCCAAATAGAAGGGAAGAAGCCATACCCAGCAGCCACATGGGCCATTTCAGGTAAAAAACATGGCAGTTGAGCCCTTGCCATTACAGCTGTCTGGAGAAGCTGAACAAGCTGAACAAGCCAAAAGAAAATGGCTAAAATTGATCATGCACAAGCCTACTCTCCACCCATCCTTCTAAAACAATGATTCATGATGATGATTTGCCTTGAGATTCCTGAATGACAAATTAAATTTTTATACAAATGAAAGAGAAATCAAAATATTATCTTTTCAAATTTGAACAATTCCCATCTAACTTTGAACCTATCATTTAGAAAATCTGCAGGTTTCTTCACTACATTCATATCATTTTGAATGCTGATTCAGTAAACAACTGCCTACAAAAAAAAACCCTAGAGCAATGAGGTGTTCGTTGTAAAATTTTTCACCTGTAAAATCTACTCTTGAACGAATGAAAAACTAACATGTCAAATGTGATTGCCTTGGAAAAGGTAATTTTCATCAAGTTCTGTTGAGAATTAAAAAAAATCATGAGCAGTTTCCCTTTTCAACAGATTGAAAATTCAAGACACACAGCACAAATGCGCACGCACGGATTTGTCAGAAAATGAACAAATTTAATTGCATCCAAAGGGGCTACTATTCCTGAACATCTTATCCAGTTCTAAAACTTTGGATTTTCAAGCTGAAATTCTGATCCAAACTGAATCTTCCCATTGATACAAGGCTAATTGGTCTGTATGCCATATTGCCAACTAATGTCTGAATCAAATTTTGTAGATAGCATAAATTGGTGACAGCTGAGGGCATTCATGTCTGCTTTGGATTTTAGTCTTGCTTTTGATTCTGAGACTAAAATAATGAGACTATGCAGTGCATTTCTATGGCTAGACAGAGATTCAAAATCCCAGAGCCCTAGTCCAGCCCTCAAACCATTACACCACATTGGTTCATTCATTACACTGCATTAGTTCAAATCTTAATGTTGTCAATTCCTTCCTTTCTTATTACCGATCATCAGGTTTTGACTTTTGGTGTTCCTATGAGTGAGAGACTTCCAAGTCACTCTGTCCTCAACAGCTCTGCACACTCAGGTCTTACAGATTCAGGGCCGTGGCTTCCTTGATTGAGTCTATCCATATGGAGTGTAGTTTTCCCCTTTCCCTACTTCTCTCCATTTTACCAAGCATTTCTAATGAGCCATTCATTTCTTCATTATATAGATTTACATTCCACCTGGTGAGATCAAGACAATAAACCTCATCCTCGACAATAACTTTATTCTAAAGGTTGATTAAACTGAGAAAGAGCGACAGACCAATGGACATTTAATGAGTTTTATGGCTCAGCATAGCTCTGGATTTCCAAAGTCCCATCCAGCATTGTAGCTGCTCTCCCCCATTGTGCACCAGAAACAGATGGATATCAGGGCAAAGCTGATTTGGTATCTCGACCTTGCAATGCTTATGTTTAGGCAGAATTCTGCAGCAGGCAGGCCTGGCTACCAGCAGAAATCTGTTAATCATAGTAGAAGTTGAGTGGAAACAATTTGGGTAATGGTTCTGTTCTTTTCAATCAATCATTTTATTTATATTCCAGCTTCCCCCCCCCCAAAAAAAGTGAGATTTACAGAGGTATACATAACAAAAAAGGAAAAGAAATAAGGAACTTCACACTTAGCTACACAATAAGTTAAGATTAAAATAATATAAAACTGTCTATAGAATCTAATTCTAAAGTAAGGTAAAGGTAAAGGTTTTCCCTGACGTTAAGTCCAGTCATGTCTGACTCTGGGGGTTGGTGCTCATCTCCATTTCTAAGCCGAAGAGCCGGCGTTGTCCGTAGACACCTCCAAGGTCATGTGGCCGGCATGACTGCATGGAGTCCCGTTACCTTCCCGCCAGAGCGGTACCTATTGATCTACTCACATTGGCACGTTTTCGAACTGCTAGGTTGGCAGGAGCTGGACCTAACAGCGGGCGCTCACTCCGCTCCCGGGGATTGAACCTGGGACCTTTCGGTATAGGTTAAAATAATATAGCCTTAAAACAGAAAACCTATTATGTAAAACAATCAGTTCCCCAAACCCTGCTAGAATGAAAAAGGGTGTGTTTTGTTTCATGCTTTGTTTTCAGGTACATTTGTTCCATGTGTAAGCCGCCCCAAGTCCCTTCGGGGAGAAGGTGTGGCAGGATTTAAGAATAAAGTATTAGTAGTAGTAGTAGTAGTAGTAGTAGTTGTTGTTGTTAGAAAGCATAGTTGATCGTTTTGTATATCAGTGGTTATGTTTTAGTTTGTATGTTTCTGAAATTTTAAAAATGAACCTGAAAATAAAGACTTCAGGCAGGTTCACATGGGTTTGGTGCATCAGATAACCTAAACCAGGGCCTATTGTGTCAGGTCACCTGAGAACTTGTGGTAACCCCATAAATTTCATAGGGTTTTCTTGGGCAAGAAATATTTAAAGGTGGTTTTGCCATTTACATAGAATCATAGAGTTGGAAGAGACCTCATGGGCCATCCAGTCCAACCCCCTGCCAAGAAGCAGGAAATGACATTCAAAGTGCAGGCTAAACATGCCCAGTTCTTTAAGCCGCTCCTCATAGGGCTTGTTCTCCAGACCCTTGATCATTTTGGTTGCCCTCCTCTGGACACTTTCCAGCTTGTCAGCATCTCCCTTCCATTGCGGTGCCCAGAATTGGACACAGTATTCCAGAGTATTCTTATTTTGGGAATATAATTTCTCTTTAAAAACATTCAACAAGTTTCTGAATCTTATGACTAAAAATACCTGCATGTAAAAAAACAAAAGGTAAAATCTCCCAGATTAGGAAGAAGGACTGAGATTAAATATATCCAACAGTTAAGGGTTCAGCATAATTTTACAAGACTACTTTCCCTAATTATTAGACATTGAAAGGCATTATGCAAAATGTGATGTCCATATGTTTGCTTGTTTTTACCCATTTTATTCTGCTTCTCTTTTTTCTTTAACAACCAACAATATGTATGTTTTCTTGCTTTGCATAATTTGCCCGAGGTGCAGAATTCAAGTTATTCTCATGGAGTGTTTTGATGAGGAAAAAGTAAATTTCCTCCTATTTAATTCTGTTCTTGTTCTGTGGATTCACTCTGGTGAAACTTTTATCCCATCTGCCTTCCAGCTTATTAAGGGAAGCAATTCCTAAACTGGTGCATTTGCAAATTGCATGCCAGAACATGTGTGCATTACTTAAATCAGTGCAAAAATTGGTTTCCATGTGACAGGGCATTTGCATTGGTTATTTCATAAGAAAGCTGCTTGGGCACCTCAAGCTTCTTTAGCCTTTGATTTAATGAATTTATATATACATCAGTTTATCCTGGGATGGGAAAAAAGGATGTGATCAGGGGAAATTGTGGTATAATGCATGCATGCTCTCCTGTGAACCAAATACAGGGAAAGCGCTGCACTGGAACTAAAACTGGGATTTTTGGAATCACTATATTTTAGGAAAAAATCAGATGGAGATAATTTTTCTAATTTTTTAAAAATTATGAACATATTTGAAAAGGACATCATAAGGAAGAGGGCATGGGCTTGTCTCTTCTACCCTGAAAACTAGCACTCAGAGCAATGGGTTCAACTAACAGGAAAGGAGATTCCATGTGAACATTAGGAAGAACTTCCTGACTGTGAGAGCTGTTCAGCAGTGGAACTCTCTGCCCTGGAGTGTGGTGGAAGCGTCTTTCTTGGATGCTTTTAAACAGAGGCTGGATGGCCATCAATCAGGGGTACTTTGATTGTGCTTTTCCTGCATGGCCCATGTGGTCTCTTCCAAGTCTATTATTCTATGATTCTGTGATTTCACAATGTCTTAAGCACTTCACCAATCCTTTGATTTACACCAGTGAGGTCCAACCTTTAGTTACCCGAGAGCCATTCAAACTTTAGTATAGGAATGTGAGGGCCAGAGACATTCCAGAAAGAAAATGTTTCTTAAAAACTTAAAACAGCAAGAAGGGTAAACAATTTATTTTCCAAATGTTAAATTAAAATATTTTTCCAGTAAGAAGTGAAAGGGCCAACAAAAATGAATTGGTGGGCTGCATGTGGCCCGTGGTTGGAATACACTGATCTACACTATCAAATATGCCCAGGTAATAGATTGGGAACAGAAGCTGAGGGTTCAAAGTGCGGGTTGTGAATTTTTAAACTCAACACATTGTTTAACTGTTTTACATTGCCTAAGAAAACCCTTCCAAAGGAGTTTCCACCACACTCTGCAGCTGGGATTTCCACTGTTGAAGGCATTAATGATTGTTGCTGTTGTTGTAAATGCTTCTTCACAGCAAAATATTACTGCTACTAATATAATAGGTAGAAAACTAAGATATTATTATTACTAGTAGTAGTATTTTGTTGTGAGGAGGCTTATTATTATTATTATTATTATTATTATTATTGCCTCTTCACGGCAAAATGCTACAACTACTACTATTACTAATAATAATAATAATAATAATAATAATAATAATAATAATAATAATAATATCTTTGTTTCCACGTCTACCTATATATTAAAGCAGGGAACAGCAGATTAAAATACAACAATAAAAAAGACACATAGCAGTTAAAAACGCAAATGGCAATTAAAAATACATAATCAGTTAAAACGATTGGTTCAGATTTAGAACTCAAAATTTAAAACTGGATAGTCTTGCTGGAAGAGATTGGCCCCATGGCTCTGGATGATCTCCTCCTGCAGTTTCATGCATGGCGAATGTTAAAGGGTATTGGAGATAGGAAGTATGCTGTGTGGTGTGCTATATAACAGCTTTCCTCAAGCAGAAGCATTTGGAACTTACCGGAGACATAGGGTCAGAATCATTGAAGCATCATGGAAAGAAGTGACAAGTGGAGTGCCATGGAAAGAAGTGACAAGTGGAGTGCCGCAGGGTTCCGTCCTGGGCCCGGTTCTGTTCAACATCTTTATTAACGACTGTGGGCACAGTACTTGGAAACCAAGCCCTAAACTCATTTGATGAAGTCCAAGGTTTCCTTGGAAAGAATGTGTTCAGAAGGACTTTGCCTTCCTTTAATGCTGGGAGAATGTCACATGGCCAAGGTTCATCCAGTGGGTTTCCATGTCTATGCAGGGATTTGAACTCTGGCCTCAGAGTCCTTGACTAACATCCAAACCACTGCACTACGGTGGCTCGTTTAGGGGCGGGCTTTCTCTTCATTCCATTACTATCTCAAGCATGTTTGCTGAGGACATACTAAAGTGCCTTCTTGGTGATTGTTCAAAAATTTTGGCATTCTCTCTCATGGAAGGTCTAGTTGGCCCCTTCTCTACTGTCTTTTAATCAATATGCAAAACACTTTTCATTGAGGAGGCTTTTGGGACTTAACCTGCATGGTAGAAGCTTTCATATATGTTTTTAAATTGTGTTTAATTCTGTCTTTATTAATAGATTTTTTTAAATTTTATTATACAAAGCTTTAAAAGGTCCCAGAGACTGGCAATGCCTCTTGCACTGCCTGGACAAGAGAATGAACCTGTGAGTTTGTACACAGAAGGCATGCCCTTTGTACTACTAAATAACATCCTCTTCCCAAATGGGGACACTTTCCTCTAATCATTTCCCTTGTGTCTTGCTTCACTGCAATTCCTTGGCAACATGTTGTTAATCTGCAGTAAATACTTGGGTGTAAATGCCAGCCAAGTCCTCCAGCCATTCGCACAAATGGAATTATCTTCATAAAGCAAAACACAATGACTTTTGGCGTGCTGACTCTGTAGTTGCCTGTAAGAAATTACTTGGCTGGGGTACTTCCTAAAGGCAATTGCTTCTTTTTTGTGTGATGTAACAGAAGAATATAGACTGGAGGAGGGATGGAAAAGCAGAAGGGGAAAGAGAAAGAGAGATTCAGAGAAAGGCTAGGGAGCATGCTATGGAGGCAAGGATGCAAAATGTGGGCATTGATCCCTAAACCAATTCTGCTCCCCCACCACAAAATTTTCCTCCAGTCTTCTGAAAATAAGAAGTTGGAAATAATCAACATTTAGAGCTCTTTTATTTACTGTATCAATATTGTCTTGGCCAGTTTGCCTGCCCCTTTTCTTTGGATGTTCAAACTGTATTTCTAAATGCTCCTCTGAAATTATAAGGAATTTGGGCACATAAAAGGAAATTCCAATTGGAAGGGCTGAATCCTTATTTGTGGGAGCAGTGCTCTCAGAGCTATATCTCTCTAGGTGAAGTTAGCTGTTTGCCTCACTACGTTGACATAGGGCAAAGCCTGCAGGGGCAAGTAAATAATCAGAACTGAAATCCATATAACCATTCTGAAATGACTTTTGAACAGTGTGCATTGAATTCAAAGGGCAGGGGGATTGTTGAGTCACTTCTCCCCTCACCCTTTGCATGTCTTTGGGGCTACTATTTATTCCACTGTGTATTAGGACTTTGGCATATTACTTTTTGGGACAATAGAATCCCAAACCAGCAAAAGTACTGACAACACTGGTTGAGGATTTGGAGAGGTGTAGTCCAATGGCCCCCTGGTGGCTCAGCGGGTTAAACCACTGAGCTGCTGAACTTGCTGATTGACAGGTTGGCGGTTCGAATCTGGGGAGCGGGGTGAGTTCTGCCAACCTAGCAGTTCGAAAACATGCAAATGTGAGTAGATCAATAGGTACCGCTTCTGTGGGAAGGTAACAGCGCTCCATGCTGGCCACATGACCTAGGAGATGTCTATGGACAACACTGGCTCTTTGGCTTAGGAATGGAGATGAGCACCAGCCCCCAGAGTTAGACATGACTAGACTTAATGTCAAGGGAAAGCTTTCGTCCAATGGCAGTGCCTTTGCATGGTGGTGTGACTATGTCTGCCAATGAAACAAGAGGATATGCTTCTGGTAGTAGTGCTGGTGGTAGAGTTTCCCATGTTGGACAGGCCTTTTCTGAGGCCTTTTCTGTATCAAACAGCTTCTGGAGTGGAAAGCAGCAGCAATGGAAAGTGAAACTGGAGAAGGATATCTAAGAAATAACAGCAGCACCCTCGCAGCTAACACTTGTTTGCATTGCACTAAGGAGGCATGCCAAACCTCTCTTGAATGCCTTTTACCACGAAAATCCTATGATGAAACAATCCAAACAGAAACAAGAGTGACAGAGGGTGAAATTCCCAGTTCAGAAAGCACCCCACAAACTACTGGGGTGCAGCAAAGGGCAACTATGAGTAGCATTATGGCTAATGCCACAACTGGCTTAAACTGCAAAGGTGTTCAACTGTTGTCATGCACAGAGGTGTATTTATTTATTTACAGCATTTATATTCCGCCCTTCTCACCCCGAAGGGGACTCAGGGCGGATCACATTACACACATCAGGCAAACATTCAATGCCTTTTTAACATAGGACAAAGACAAACAACAAACATAGCTCCGAGCGGGCCTCGAACTTATGACCTCCTGGTCAGTGATTCATTGCTCTCCCATCTGCGCCACAACCTCGGGCTAAACCTGAAGCTGCACAAAACATAGGAACATGGAATGTGAGACAGATATAGACTCTAACAAGGAAGCCATAATCCTGAATTTGCAAAACCTGAGCAGGGCTGCTTAAGATAGCATGAATCACAGATCCCATCTGACTTTGGAAGCTAAGGAGGGTCACCCTTAATAGTTGGATGAGGGACCACCAACAAATACCAAGTATTTTAGTCAGCAAAGTCAGCTCACCAAATGTACAGGTTTTACTTTTGCGGATATGATTATTTGTGGATTTGATTCATACAGTTTCTAGGACTCTTTACGTCAGGCATGGTAAACAGCCCGTAAGCTGTTAGGAATTTTATTTATTTATTTCATGTCAAAATCACTGCATAATAAATAAGCTTAAAACATAAAATAAAGGGATCACAAGCAGCTAAATAGTTTTAGATCAAGAGTGGGCAACAGCTACCACTAGGAATTGTTAGGAATTGTGGGAGTTGAAGTTCAAAACACCTGGAGTTTGCCCATGCCTATTCTAGGTCCTCCAGTACATATCTGTGATCAACATCTGCCAGAACATCTGCCAGAAGTTGATTGTAGTTATATTCAAGAACCTAGAGATTCCTAGAGAGAACACCTTGATTAATAATAACAATATTATTAATAATAATACTTTATTTGTATTCCGCCCTATCTCCCTTAGGGAGATAATATTATAAAATTCATGGGGTCCCTATATGTCTTGAAAACATATACATACATATGTTGTTGTTAAATATATATATTGGGACTTGAATTACAATATTCAGTTATAGTTGGCTCCATAGAACACAGTTATAGTTAGCTCAATAGAACCCAATATATTGGCAGAGAGTTAGAATAGACCCCTTTAAGGCAGGCATGGACAAATTTTGGCCCTTCAAGTGTTTTGGAATGTAGGCTGTTAGGAATTGTGGGAGTTGAGGTTCAAAACACCTGGAGGGCTGAAGTTTGCCCATGCCAATTTTAACGATTTTTTCCAACTCTACCATTCTGTGATTCTATAAACTAAAAATATTGGTCTGACTTGGAAACCTCTACTACTTCTTAAAATGTCAAACTCTTTCCTTTCCAAATCTGATAACATGACCGTTCCTGTCAGTGCCTACCAAAAATAAACTGAAATGAAATTCCCACCGATTACTAAGTGTGGCTGGTTTTGGGGCAGATAGATATGTCTTTGTTTTTCTCTTCCTCTTCTCTCACTTGTTCTTTCCAACTGAGCTTTCCAGTGCAAGCCATTGAGAAACAGGCTTGCTAGTTACTGCAGGTGGAAGCTGAGAAGCGTCTGTGAGATCTCTTTTGACAACACCATCTCGAAAGCGTACTTCTCTGTCCCGGCTTGATATTAATAGCAAAGAAAGACAGCTGGGAAACATGCAAGTGAGGCAATGACCTGTTTTAGAAATTTCTGTATTCTCCTGTGGCGAGAGACACCAAGAAGCAATTATGTAAAGTTCTCCAGACTAGTCATTTTATGTTTGTATCATAAAAACGGAAAGGCAACCCACAGGTTCTCTCCAACTCCCACTCACTGCTGCAGCCATTTCGTCTTTGCAGCTTTATGCCTCTCGCGCATGCTCAAAATACAATGACAATAAGAAATTTCCCCCGACGTTGACTTCTAGGTGGATTTTGGAGCATGTGAAGTTTGCCACTTGTTCAGTTGTTTATTTTATTCACATCTCTCCTACTGCTTTTGTAAATGAGAAATTTATTCTGTTCTTTGATGTGAATTTTCATGATTTTGTATTTCTGAACCAATATGCAGCTTGAAAGGCCTCTGGAAAATGATGTTCCCATATTTTGTGATGCAGTTGGTCAAGGATTCATGGAGAATGCACACACAAAAGTATTTATCCATGAAAATGACAGTGAAAAATGCTTTATACTGGGGAAAAATACATCAAATCTTGCGTTTATGAGACAAACATGCTTCCCAAAATGCATATTTTAGATGTGAGAACAAAAATGTGCCCTTTTAAAATGTGCCTGTCTTATATAAAAAAGTAGATCTATTTCATAAACAAGGACAAACAATTGAGAACTTCAAAGAGGTTCTTCAAAGAGATTTAACTTCTGTGATGGAATGAAGAGGCTAGCAGTTCTGACTATGGAAAAATATGCCAGTGGCTAAACAAACAAATTAAGGCTTTATTGTAAGAATTCCATTAAAAACAGGAAAACTGTCTAAGCTTAAACTAAGCTAGCTCCACGTGTAGTATAAGTGAAAGAATAAGGGACAGGATGAGGAAGAGGCAGGAGGATGCCAGAGACATTACTTACAACTCAAATAGGTTAAGATAGGTGGATAAGCAATCACTGCTGCTGTCTTTTAAAATCATGTCTATTCACTGCTCAGCAATTTTGGAAAGTCCACGTGGTGCATGGATGGATTCATAGCAGGACCACTGCAACCAGCCATTAATGAAAGTCAAAGATTTTACTCCAGAGTCCAGGAATCAATATGCCAAGAAGCTCCAGAGTGAGCCTGTAGTTTCAGAGGTGTGAACAGCTTAATCTGTCTGAATCTGGCTTGATCTGCCATCCACATTCCCAGTGGAACCATCACCTCCTTGCCACCAGCAAGCAGCTCACTCTCAGAGGCTTCTGGTGATGTCAACACCTGGGCACTGAACCATGGGACCAGAAATGCAATGTTTCCAGCATGACCCTGGGAAGAGGCTGCTTGCAGGCTATGATGTAGTGCCCCAAAGGGCTCTGGGGATACTCTCAGATAGCATCAGAGCAGCTTTGGGATGATTTAAATGGAACTAAGGCATGTAGCTTCAATGGTTCTTTGGTCCTCCAAATTCATTTTCCAGAATTTATAAGCGTTGGCCATGCTGAATGGGTCTCCTAGGAGCTGAAACCCAAAACATTTGGAGGTTCCATAGTTGAAGCTTTAAGTCAGGGAAGAATTCACAGTGCAATCTGATACATGTCTCAAATTTAAAAGGTAAACATGAGAATGCCCATTATGTTTAATAGATGAATAGGTTTTCTGCATGAATCCAATGATTTGGATCCAGACTTAGGCTGAGATTCACTGATGGAACATGTGCATTTATGCAAGGTAGTCCAAACACCACTGAACACCAGTGAAGCAATGGCGTAAGAGAGTTTTCCTGCAGCCAATAAGAGACTATTTGGGTCAAGGGATGGAGTTATGTCCTGGCACTTCCTAAAACCTGATGTGAAGCCTGGGGAAAAAAGTGCTATCCAAAAAAAGTCTTGGATACCTTCATTAGCTTTTGTAAATTTTTTGGGTTATGTTATCATAAATTTTCCTACTTTGTTATTATTGCAGCAGACTCACTGAAACCAATGGGACTCAAGTTACTTATGACTCACTTGAAGTCCCCCGATTTCAGTGTGTCTACTTTTAAGTCTGGTCCCAAATAATTGTGAAATCAGCCTGGGGAAATGGGAGCATTGCTGGTGGGATGCAAATAACTTGATTCTTCAGAATTATGCAAACACGGTAGTGCTAATCAGTAAATAAAAGCATACGGAGAAGGTATATTCTGCCTTTAATTTGAAATACATTATTAAATCTCTTCTGCATGGAAGTCTTTCCTGCCCCAACCCATTACCTTCCTCCGACAGAGCTCATCTGGGAGAAAGATGTTACATTTATGAAATGAACAGATTCCACGAAACTTTGTCGGGCTGCTTCAGTGAACAGATGTAATGTGACAGAAACTGCACAGGGATTTGAATCACTTTTACTTGCCTTTGCTAAAGGAGATTCCCAGTGCATAGAATATGATGAGTAGGGTGGGATGATGGAGCATTCAGGGTTAGAGGTGGTAGGAATTGAGTTGTCAACTAGACTAGGAATGGGATGAACTGAGGAGATCTGAGCAACTGAGATTGGCTTTGACCTCCATCTGTTCCAAAAATGTTTGGTGTCCTTGACTGTAAGGGAACTGTCTGGGCTGACTCATTAAGAAAACCACATTGCTAGAATAAGCCTGTGCCTCAGTATAACCCCATGAAATGACGTTCTGGTTTAAATCCCACACCAGGATTGTGCAGCATGCAGAGTTATGCATGAATTGTGTGATCCAACCCTTGCACTGAACAGTAACATTGTGCGTGTCTATTAAATTTTCAGATAACACCAAATTGAGATAGATAGATAATACTCCAGAAGACAGAATCAGAATGCAAAATAACCTTAACAGGTTGGAGAACTGGGCCAAAACTAACAAAATGAATTTCAACCGGGAGAAATGTAAGATATTTCATTTAGTCAGAAAATAAATGAAGTGCACAGGCATAAGACAGGTGATAGTATATGTGAATTTAGGATTCTTAGTAGACCACAAGATGAACATGAGTTAAGAATATGATGCAGCAGCTTTAAAAGGCAATCATATTCTGGGATGCGCCAATAGGAGTACAGGTCTAGATTGAAGGAAAGATTAGTACCACTCTGTTCTACTTTGATCAGTTCTCACCAGGAATGGTGGCGTTCACCAGCTCCAAGCATCACCATTCAAGAGGGATATTGACAAGTTGTTCTGAATTGTGTACTTTTTCTGCTCTTTGATAGCTTCCTTGAGTTAGATTATCAAAATGTGTGTTATATTCCAAGTTATATTCCACATCACTCATATGTAGCAACTAAAGGCATTATGAACTTGGAAGCTTTATTTTTAGTTTCTTTTAAAATTATTCCCAGGATGTAATTTACCCTTTTCACATCTGAGAACGCAGCCTGAACTCTCCCACCACTTGAGGTGGAAAGCAAAGTGGCAGCTCTGGCCCATACTGCTGTGATCCCATTGGGGCCTTGTTAATCCACATTGTCAAATATGAGAAAACAGTGGGTGCCAAGACCAATGCTTCTCAAATACACTGACAAAGTTGTGATCTCCCCCTCCAACTTTTCTAGAGAGAAGTATATTTGTATCCATTAGCTATATGCCTAGGGGATAAAAGCCTTGTGACTTGAAGGTTGGGTTGCTGACCTGAAGGCTGCCAGGTTCGAATCCCACGCGGATGAGCTTCCTCTATCAGCTCCAGCTCCATGCGGGGACATGAGAGAAGCCTGCCACAAGGATGGTAAAACATCAAAACATCCAGGCGTCCCCTGGGCAACGTCCTTGCAGACGGCCAATTCTCTCACTCCAGAAGCAACTCCGGTTGCTCCTGACATGAAAAAAAAGCTATAGTTGTTTCTCCCTCCCTGCCCAGAAATACACCAGAAATGAGTAGCCAAAAGCCAAGGGAGCTGTATTTGTCCATAGACCACCACTTTGAATAGTACTGACCCAATTTTCCAGGTTATCCTATCTGCAATGCATGATTCTGAGGACTTCTTAGAAACAAGTATTACCGAAGAAAAGCAGTATCACAATGTCCATGAAGGATATGTTCCCAGGACGGTGCTTACCTGAAACTTCAGATATGAACATATACCATTAAATTATCTGACTTCCAGTCCTAACATACTATGGAGTTGGAGGATTTAGAGCAGGCCTGCACAACCTGTGACCATCCAGATGTTTTGGATATCAGTTCCCTGAATTCCTGACCATTGGACAAGCTAGCTATAGCTTCTTGGATTTGGAGCTCCAAACACCTGGAGAGCCGCAGGTTGTGCAAGCCTGATCTAGAGATTGCTAAAGAGATATCCTCCCTAGGAATTTCCTAGGACTCTCAACACAACTTTGCAGCAACCTCCAGGGGAAGCATATCAGAGAATCATGTAGTGAACCTAGCATAGAATTATAGAATCATAGAATGATAGAGTTTGAAGAGACCTCATGGGCTATCCAGTCCAACCCCCTGCCAAGAAGCAGGAAATCACATTCAAAGCATCCCCGACAGAAGGTCATCCAACCTCTGCTTAAAAGCCTCCAAAAAGGAACCTCCACCACAGCCCAGGGGAGAGAGTTCCACTGCCGAACAGCTCTCTAGCAAATTCCCCCCAGGCATGGTAAATGAAACTATGGATATGGGTCCCACAGTTACAGGGAACCTATTATAACCATAGTCAGTATTGAACCCTAGCCAAACAGAACAGTAGTCTTGGGGGTTTCCTTGAGTGTCTGGAAGCCCCCCAAGACAGAAAGAGCGACAAATGTGCTATACCTAGTGCTTTGCCTCCTGATGTGTACATAGAATTGCAGAACAATCACAGGTTAACATTAGCCTGCTGGATTAAAATTTCCCTAAATATATCTGTTGTAATGCTATGATCTCAGTCAATAGCAGACTGCCATGTCAGGGTAAGGATGGAAAGAACAGGCTTTTTGGGGGTTTTAGTAGTGCTGAAACCTGATCAGATGAATCCCTTTTTTTGTTCTTTTCTCCTTTTTGTGTAGAGCCAGAAAACTATTCTCACCTCTTTTTACAACTTCCCAACACAGTCAAGTAGGGCAGGGTGGAAACTAGAATGACTCAAAGATAATTGTTCAATAATATTCTTATAATGGGTACACAGTGCTGATGTTATCCACTGGAACTTTTGGAAGAGGACAGAAGGTCCTAGAAAATACCCATGTCATTGTGCTTTGACTATCAATATTCGGCTACCCTCACCCTCCTTCTAATACAGCCTTGTGTTGTGGTTTGTTCCATGCATTGAGATTGCTGGTCTAAGATTGCACAGTTAGCCAGTTCAAAAATATGCAACACAAATATGAAGGATGCAAAAACAGAAATTTACTCTTAAGTATTCAGAGCAGTGACTTCAGAAAACACAATCAGCAGTATAGCCACAATTTCTTTTTTGTATCACACTCATTCATAGTCCATAGAAATAAATCCTTCATTGTTCCTTTGATGTAGAAATACTAGTCAGCAGCATGGAGCTGCTGCCAGTTAGGAGCTTTGTACTGAGTAGCAAGGCTTCCAGCAAATGTTCAGTAAACTCAACTTTCCGCAAGACTTGCAAGAGCAAACACAAATTTGGCCCAACTCATGGGACAAACTCTCCCCAGTTATATCCCTCTGGGAGTTGCCCAAACTGAACAACCTTGATTACCTAGACTGTAGTTGCAATTAACCCCAGCGTGTTTTTCTCTTAACACACAGACACACCTGCATACCTGGTAGTGATCCCACTGCAACTTAGCCATATATCTTAACAGCTTGCTCTCAAAACTGAAGCAGGATTCACACTGCCCAGAGTTCAGAAGCTGCAGCAACAGTGATAACAAACAGTCCAAGGTCAAGAAGCTGTAAATTAAAATGGAGTTCAGGGAGTCAAAGTAGAAGAGTTAATAAACAGTCCAAAAGTCATAAATCTAGTACTTAGAAAGCTGAGTCAGGTTGGCAAGAAATGAACTGAAAATTTGCTTCCAATAGTTTGACTAGAGGAAGTTCACTGCTTATGAAGAAAGCCAGTTTAGCCTATACTCAGATTCTGGATGTAAGAGTGTGTGCTGTGCCACAGCTGTGTGCACTTGTAGAAATACAGAGTTTAAAGAGACCACGAGGGAGAGATCCAGTCTTATCCCCTGTCATGCATTCTCAGTAGATGGCCACCCAGACTCTGCTTTAAAATATCCAGTGATGGAGAGTCCATTATGTTCTGAGGCAGTATATTTCACTGTTGAACAGCACACAACATCAGTAGGTCCTTCTGAATGTTTAGGACAGTGTTGGCCAACCTATGACACGTGTGTCAGCACTGACACGCCTAGCCATTTTTGCTGACACGCTGCTGCCTGCAGATTGATTGGATGAGTATGTCTTTTGTGGCCAAATTTGGTGTGATTTGGTCCAGTGGTTTTGTTGTTTACTTCATGGGAATTATGAACATTACATTATCATTATATCATTCTATTATTATTCTATTATTATTGTAGTATATTATCATATTATTATTATTATATTATTATTATATTATTCATTATTCATGACTACATTGAAACTAGAATAGAAAGAAATCAGTGTGGAAACTGCAAGAGGTACCATAGATTGTTTTACATGGAAATAATGGTAGTAAATAGTTTTTGATTTATTAAATACAGTTATATATTACAATTATACATTTTTGTTATTTAAATATACATATTGCGAAATCATGGTTTTTTTCTCGAAGTGACACACCACCCAAGTCATGCTAGGTTTTTTTTTTTTTAATGAATTTTGACACACCAAGCGCAAAAGGTTGCCCATCATTGGTTTAGGAAGAACTTCTTTCCCTGTATTACTTGGTGTCCTAGTCCTTGGGTATGGTTTTCAGAGCTTTTACCATTTTGGTTAACCTCCTCTGAACACCACAGAGACTGAGACTAAGGCCCCTTCTACACAGATGTACAAAATCCAGATTATCTGCTTTGAACTGGATTATATGGCAGTGTGGACTCAATCCAGTTCAAAGCAGATAATGTGGATTATCTGCCTTGATATTCTGGATTATATGGCAGTGTAGTGATGGCAGTATAGGGAGGGAGAGAGGGGGTGGGGAAGAGAGAGAGAGATGGGGGGGGGGAGAATTAGATTTTTCCCCAAGTCTGATTTTAATATAGTTGCAGGAATGGGCAACACACGAGTGCTGTAGTTCAACTTAAGAAAGTTTCCCATTTTCCTACTTTCCTACAGTAGTAAATGATCTACAGTCACCACTTCAAAGTAATTTGCAGTAGCATAGTAATATATATGTGTCTGTGTATAATATTTTTATCTGTCCTGCTGAGAACCAAACAAAAGAGTTTATGTGAGAAAAGCCCTGTGTGAGACCCTGCTTTAGTGCATTTCTGCAGCCAAAATGAATCATATATCCATGGAAATGCATTTCCTTGTTTTTCTCACTTGGTCCTCTGCCTTTCCATTTCTTCCCATCTGTTAGCCCCACCAATATTAAAATGCTCCCTCCCTCCCTTCCTCCTTTCCATATACCACCATTAACAGCCGCAGTGCTAAACAGGAATGTATGCAAATACATACTGCTTGGCAGGAACTGTTCAAATGGTTAATATAATTAGCTAAATCCAATATGTCTGATTATGTGAATTTTCTCTGAGATGTTTGCATCTTTGAAAAGGTTTTGTGAACATTGCTCCATGAGATTAAATCATTTAGCAAGTTCATTTATGGACTACAAATGAAGTCCACTGCCTTTAGCAATCCCAGCAGGTTTATGCAAGCAAATGAACCAACCAACCTACATTTGAATGGAAAATAGAATAATGTATGCATAAATCTAAAGCCGATAGGTAGCATCTGTGTAGAAAATATCTAATGAGCCACAATCAATAGCCTCAGAAAAATAAGTTCAGAGTTAAGCTGCATTAACTTCCACAAATGGGGACCTAATTTTAAATGAACTTTGTGCAAAAGAAGCTGCCAAAGAGGTAATCTCCTTATTTCTTGCATTTAAGCAAGTATTACATCCTCTGAATTATAACTCTTGGTTTAGGGATAACAACTGAAAATACGGTTATAACATTCTGCTTAGTATCTTTTGGAAATACTTACTTCTTTATCTTAGGTGTTTAGCTGTTGACAGGATTTGTTCATGCTTTTACATGTGTGGATACATGCATGTGCCAACATAAGGACTTTCCACAGTTGTGTCAGAGTATAACATTTTTTTTGTGCAAGCAGACAATGGCATATTGTTTGTATGTGGTGGAAGCTGTAATACAGCAGATTTTACAGGTCACTGAGGTGGAATTGACAGCCATAGTCACAGGACAATTGAGAAATAGTTGTAAAGATCAGCTGATAATGTCTGGTTGTTTGAATTAAATTTTCTTCTATGAGCATCAACCATCCAAATTCTGGCTTATTTCTGGAAATAACAGTGGTGTGAATCCTCATGTTTGGTCCCATGAAAAGTAGACCCACTGAATCAGAGTTTTACCTACCTGTTGGTTCATCATCTAATACAGTGGTTCTCAACCTGTGGGTCCCCAGATGTTTTGGCTTACAACTCCCAGAAATCCCAGTCAGCTGTTAGGATTTCTGGGAGTTGAAGGCCAAAACATCTGGGGACCCACAGGTTGAGAACCATTGATCTAATCGTTGAGTCAATATATGTGCTCTAGTTGGGGCAAACTGATAGGATTCCTTTCAGCATTTAAAGACGTCTGTGTATCTTAGCATGAGAATGTGAAAATATATTTTACAAATTTATATACTTATATAAATATGTATAAGTCAACCTCATGTATACGTTGAGGGCAGGTTTTAAGGCCAAGATTGTGAATTTTGATATAAGTAGAGGATCATGCAGGAAGGACAAAGCACCAACACTGCTTCAGAGACCCAGCTGCTCCTGGCTGCCACCCTTTCCTCGCCCAGGTATCTAAAAAGGCCAGAAGTGGTATCATGGCAGAGAGAGTAGAAGGGGTTGATACTTCTTTAAATTCTTCCAGGACAGAGTAAGCTCTCTTCTTCTTCTACTCTACTCATAGAAGGGATGGATCCTTTGTCATAAGAATCAACACACAGTACTCACATTGATCTATGGATAAGTTGACCCAGGTTTTGGGGATTGAATTTTTGACTAAAATCTTTAGACTTTTACATGAGTGTACTACACACACACACATACACACAAATATGTTGCATTCATGTCTTTACAAATCCATCTGTTTGTATCACACTGATCATCCCTGAACTATTGATGAACTGTTTTCTGAAAGCAGAGAGACTGGAAGGAATAAATAGATCAATGCTAACCAACTGTTATAATTTGGGGACTAATTTCATCTGTTCCTATACACTGTTTCTGCACACCAAATTTTGATGAGAACTAGAAGTAAATCCAGCTGTTTGATTTTAAAGACTAATCTCTTTCAGCAGGCCTATCCAGATGGTTTTTAAATTATGAGTTTTTACATTATGAATTGATTATTTTAATATGCATGATTTTAAAAAACTGACAGTAATTCTCTTTTCACTGATTTTGTATTTTTAACTGGTCTTCAAGTTTTTAACTGTGCTGTGTGCCTTTTTTGCTGTATTTCATTTTGTTGTTACCCACCTCGATGCATAGATAGAGGCGGATAAAACATGTATTATTATTATTATTATTATATTACTGTTATTAATTTTCCCTCTCTCACACAGTGCAGATGGGGATTTTGCAGTCACCCACCTCACCAAAGCCCACCTATTCTATGACGGACGTATCAAATGGATGCCACCAGCCATTTACAAAAGCTCCTGCAGCATTGATGTGACCTTCTTCCCTTTTGACCAGCAAAACTGCACCATGAAGTTTGGCTCATGGACCTATGACAAGGCCAAGATAGACCTGGAGAGCATGCACCGCCATGTGGACCAGCTGGACTACTGGGAGAGTGGAGAGTGGGTGATCATCAACGCTGTGGGCAACTACAACATCAAGAAGTATGAGTGCTGCTCAGAGATCTACCCTGACATCACCTATTCCTTCATCATCAGGCGCCTCCCTTTGTTTTACACCATCAACTTAATCATCCCTTGTCTACTAATCTCCTGCTTGACAGTCTTAGTATTCTATTTGCCTTCAGAGTGTGGGGAGAAGATCACTCTTTGCATCTCAGTCCTGTTGTCCTTAACTGTCTTCCTTCTCCTCATCACCGAGATCATCCCCTCAACCTCGTTGGTCATCCCCTTGATTGGAGAGTACTTGCTCTTCACCATGATCTTTGTCACCTTGTCCATCATCATCACTGTCTTTGTGCTCAACGTCCACCACCGCTCCCCCCGCACTCACACCATGCCAGATTGGGTGAGGAAAGTTTTCCTTGATGTTGTACCACGTCTTCTCTTCATGAAGCGCCCTACGACGGTCAAGGACAACTGCAAGAAGCTCATTGAGTCCATGCACAAAATAGCCAACTCACAACGGTTCTGGTCTGAGACTGAAGTGGAACCCAAGTTCACTACCTCATCGTCCAATAGCCCTCAGAGCAATGAGCAGTCGCCCACATCCTCTTTTTGCACCCATCTTGATGACCAGGCAAAGCTGCCTCCCCCATTGTGCAAGTCACCATCTGGCCAGTACTCCATGTTGCTTGCAGAGCCCATTCGGGCTAGCTGCACATCTCTGCAACCTCCTTGTCACTCACGGGACTCCCAATCCAGCTCTATGTCCAAAAGTAGATCACTCAGTGTCCAGCAGATGTACAGCAGCCCAGGGAAGGCAGAGGAAGGAACCATACGCTGCCGATCTAGGAGCATCCAATACTGCTACTTGCAAGAAGAGTCATCCCAGACCAATGGGCAATCCAGTGGGTCTCCAGCCTCCCCACGGTGCCATCTTAATGAGGAACAGCCCAAAACCAAACCCATCCATTGCAAATGCAAATGTAAAAAAAATGAATCAGCCAGCACATCAGGGCATGGGAGCAAGACTCTTGGTAGCAAAGACCAGCAGGTATTGCTGATGTCACCTGCCTTGAAGTTAGCTGTGGAAGGTGTCCATTATATTGCAGATCACTTGCGAGCAGAAGATGCAGATTTTTCAGTAAGTAAAAGTCACTTGTTTTCATTTATTCACTGCAAGTAAAAGAAAAATCAATGTTATTCAACTCAGGATCTATTTACAGTTCTAGCAGTGTTGTTGAGCTGTATGCTATCCAAGTTCACATTTTGCCTAAAAAGTAGTATAGTGTGTATGTATGGAAGCCTTAACTTCTTAATGCTTTTTTTTGTTACCTGTTCATATGAGGGTTGAATGAAAAGTAATGCCTCCACCTTTGTAACTCTTCAACAGATGGCAGTACTGGGATGCGGCAGGTACTGGCTTGTTCAGTAGATTCTCCTCTACAGTTCCATTTGTCAGGAAGCCTTAGCATTGAACAGTTGTGTTGTTAAAGTGCGAAGTATGGAACGCTGCGCAGACGGTCGGTCAATGTGACTTAAGCAACATGGAGTCATAGAATTCTTGACAGCAGAAGGTTTGTCACGCAAGTCAGATGTTCCCACCTCAACATATTTAAATTTACTCACCCAACAACACATGGTACTCACATCAACACAATCACCATAAAAAGCTTGCATTCTCTGATGAATCTCTTTTGGGGTGACACCATCTGCTGTTAAGAATTCAATGACTGCACTTTGCTTAAGTCGCATTGACCGACCATTAGCGCAGGGTTCCATACTTCACACTTTAACAACAACTGTTCAATGCTAAGGCTTTCCGCCAAATGGAACTGTAGAGGAGAGTCTACTGCTGCACACCAGTACTGCCATCTGTTGAGGAGTTACGAAGGTGGAGGCATTACTTTTCATTCAACCCTTGTATTCAACTCCCCAACCCATCCCCTATATTCTTCATTCATTCCCTTTCCATCATCTGATTTCTTTCTTCTGGTTTGTTTATTCTTGAATGATCCTAGACAATCAGGAATCTGAACAGTATGACATGACAACAGCATGAAATCAGTCTAATCTTGAAAGCTAAGCACAGTAAGGCCTGGTAATACGTGGTTAGGACCACCAAGGAATATCAATTGCTGTAGGTTATTTTTCAGAAGAGGGCAGTGACAAACCACCTCTGAGCATTCATTGATTAAGAAAGCCATGTAAATTATATGGGGTAACCATAAATCAACAGGTGACTTGAAGGAACATACACATCCTTTCAGGTCATCACTCATTCCTACTATTGTTATTGAACATCTCAGCCGTTTTCATACATTATTCATATGTACTGAACAACATCTAATCTCATGTGAGTAAATAACTTTTCTATATTCTACATTTTCAAACACCCTCTTTGGAAATTCTCTGAGGAAATCTAAACAGGACAGTCTTTGTATCTGACTTCATTGTAGCCCCATGAGTGATGATGAACAGGTAGCAAAATGCTAGAAATGGTAGAAATGAATTCTGTGCATAACTCTTGTATGTATGTGTATGCAATCTTTCTGTAGTTCATCTAAGCTTCTTTGATCAGTTGGTAAGGGAGGGCAGAAATGTTTGAAAGAAAAATGCAAAAACAGTATTGCCTAGAAGTTGGGTGACAAGGATACTTAAAGGCCTGGAAGCCTAGCTCTGTGAGAATTTGTTGAAAGTATATTTAGCCTGGAGAATTAATAATTGACATCTGATGCAAAGATAGCTATCTTGAGCTATCTAAAGGGCTGTCATGTGGTAAGTTCAAGCCATTTTATTTTGGTGCTAGTTGAGAAGATAGAACTAAAACCAATGATATGTCAGTTACAAGAAATTAGATTTTGACTAAATTTAAGCATAACTTCCTGATATTTGTCAATGGCATAGATTGCTTTGGAAAGCCATGGGCTGCCCTTCATTGGAAGTTTTTAAAGAGTGACAGCCATCTATCAGGGTTGTTTTAGCTTTTGATTCCTACAATGGCAGCGGATTGGACTAGATCAGTGACTCCCAATCTTGGTCCTACAAGTTTCTGAGGCCACTTCTTTAGTGTTATGTATCCCAGTATCTGATCCCAGATTATCTGATTTAAACTGGATTATTTGAGTCTACACTGCCGGATAATCTGGAATAAGCAGATAATCTGGGATCAGATGCTGGGATATAGGTGCCATATAAAATCCAGATTATCTGCTTTCAACTGGATTATATGGCAGTGTTGACTCATATAATCCAGTTCAAAGGCCCGGGCTGTGGCGCAGGCGGGAGAGCAAGCCAGCTGCAATTAGCTGCAATGAATCACTCTGACCAGGAGGTCATGAGTTCGAGGCCGCTCGGAGCCTATGTTTGTTTGTCTTTGTTCTATGTTAAAAGGCATTGAATGTTTGCCTATATGTGTAATGTGATCCGCCCTGAGTCCCCTTCGGGGTGAGAAGGGCGGAATATAAATGCTGTAAATAAATAAAGTAGATAGTGGATAATCTGATTTGATAATCTGGATTATATAGCAGTGTAGATTCGACCTCTAGCAGCTCTCACCATTTGGAAAGTCTTTCTAATGTTCCGGTGGAATCTTTTCCTGTAGTTTGAATCCATTGCCCCATGTCTTCATCATTTGTCTTTAAATGTTACATGGCTGCATTATTTTGTTGAAAATCTAAATGATTAAAGCTCACTGCAACATCTTGATAGCCATCTGAAAGGATGTCATACTGAAGCAGAACCAGCTTGTTTTCTGCTGCTTCAGAGACAAAGGCTGCACCTACATTGTAGAATCATGAGAATTGTAGTTTTACAAGATCTTTAGTCTTTTCTCCCAAAGAGTTCTTGTGCCTCACCAAACTACAGATTCTAGGACTCTGTAGCATTGAGCTATGGAGGTTAAAGTAGTATCAAGTTCCATTATTATTTTTTTCATGTCAGGAGCAACGAGAAACTGCAAGTTGCTTCTGGTGTGACAGAACTGGCCGTCTACAGCGACGTTGCCCAGGGAACGCCCAGATGTTTTGATGTTTTACCATCCTTGTGAGAGGCCTTTCTCATGTCTCTGCATGGAGCTGGAGCTGACAGAGGGAGCTCATCCACACTCTCCCCGGGTTGAATTCTTATTGGCAGCCTTCAGGACAGCAACCCAACCTTCAAGTCAGCAGTTTGCTGGCACAAGAGGCACATGAAGCCTTTGTCAAATGGTTTTAGAAGGAAATTAGATACATTCCTGAAGAATGAGACTATTAGTAAAAGAGTTGTGTATGACCAACAATATCAGAGATGGGATACATATGTGAATCAATCATTGGGGGATGCAAGAATGAAGGGGAAGTTATGACTTATGCCAGCTCTCCTATAAACAACTTAGTAACTAACTACTATCTGGACAGAATACTGAACCCGGTATAGGACTTTGTTGTCATGCAGCAAGTTTATACAGTAAAGGCAGTCCCCAAGTTACAAAGAAAATAGGTCTTGTAGGTTTGTTCTTCAGCTGAATTTGTTTGTAAATTGGGACAGGTACATTTTTGTCTATCTATCTATCTATCTATCTATCTATCTATCTATCTATCTATCTATCTATCTATCTATCTATCTAAGCTTTGGATAGCATAAAGAAAGGTTAACACGCCTGTGGTGTTTGTTTTGCTGTCTGTGCCCCTGTTCTGTTCCTGTGATCTTTGGAATTTGAAAATGTTGACATGTTGTGGAAACAAGGATTGGTGATAAAGCTTCAGTAGAGATACATTTTCCCCATGATAACTCTTTCAGAAGTGAATTTCTCTTCCTAGAGGTAGATTTCTATCACTTCCCATTGTGTCACCTCCATTCTTAACTTAACTTGTAAGTTCGATGTTTGTAACTCAGGGACTGCTTGTACTTGCCTTGAAACTGAAAGCTACATTCCTTCTGCAGCTGAGGACCCTTCCACACAGCCATATAATGCAGAATATCAAGGCAGAAAATCCCAAAAGGTCTGCTTTGAACTGGGTTATCTGAGTCCACACTGCCATATAGGCAAAGGTAAAGGTTTTCCCCTGACATTAAGTCTAGTTGTGTCTGGCTTTGGGTGTTGGTGCTTATCTTCATTTCTAAGACAAAGAGCCAGCGTTGTCCATAGACACCTCCAAGGTCATGTGGCCGGCATGACTGCTTGAAGTGCTGTTACCTTCCTGCCAAAGTGGTACCTATTCATTTACTCACATTTACATGTTTTCAAACTAGGCTGGACTATTGCAACGCCCTGTATGTTGGGCTTCCGATGTCCACGACCCGAAAGCTCCGTATTGTTCAGAATGCAGCAGCCAGGCTACTCACAAGAACACCCATGAAATGCCACATAACACCAGTGCTGCAGCATCTGCATTGGCTTCCAACTGATTACCGTGGTCTATATAAAATGCTAGTCCTGACTTTTAAAACTCTTTACGGCCAGGGCCCATCGTATCTTAGGGACCGTCTCTCCTTCTCCCATCATCGGAGGTCGCAACGACCATCCCAACGAGACTTACTCTATGTACCGGGTCCTAGAGAAGTGCACTTGGAAAGGACCAGGCGCAGAGCTTTTTCTGTTTCTGCCCCTGCCTTATGGAATGCCTTGCCGCCCTATATGAGAGCCATGCGTGAGTTGGGGCCTTTTACCCTAGCACTCAAGACATGGCTTTTTACTAGAGCTTTTAATTTATTTTAATATTTTTTAATCAATATTTGTATGTATGTATTTTTATCCTTTACAATTTTATCTTGTAAATCGCCTAGAGCATCGTGGATGGAGGGCGATTAATAAGTAATTAAATGATGATGATGATGAAATGATGAAACTGCTAGGTTGGCAGAAGACACTGCCATATATTCCAGTTCAAAGCAGAAAATGTGGATTTTATTCAGCTGTGTGGAAGGGGCCTGAGAAGGAGAGACCTAATAGCATTTCAGTGTAGCCAAAACAGCTTGTATGGTAGGATGGAGACAGGGACCGGGTGATTCAGGAGCAACAATAGGCCACAATGCAGAAAAAATTATTATGGCATTACCCTATTCTGCAAGGTTTTTGCTCAGCATAGTTTCAATCTGGTTGCTTTCCTCCATCACCCATGTCCTGCCCTGTCCTATCCTTTCATATCCCGCTCATCTGCATCCTGCTTTACCCTCGATCTTATGACCTTTAGACATATGATTTTGCTCCCGTCAGGTCTGTGAACTCCACTCTTGCCCACCTGCTTCAGGTCACTCTTAGCCTTTTCATCAGCTGCCACCTGATTTTGCAATATCTTGAGCACTGAGCATCCAATGCCTTCCAGTGTCTAAGTTTAGCACACTGCATTTTGTTGTGATAGCTTTGGTGGCTGAGCTTCTGTTTTTTAAAAAAGCAGGAGAAAAAAATCATAAAAGAGAGAACTGGGATGTTTTTTGAAAGCAGATCATATTAGGAAGAGTGAACTTGAATTCTCTGATGGAATCTCACCAAGCACTGACACTGAGCGCTGTTTGGGGATGGCCATCCATAGCAACCCACATGGTTTCTATATTGATGATGCTGAGCTGTCTCTCATAGGACTGAGTACAGAATGCTGCTGAGCATAATAACCCATCCCTAATGGTATTATCTGGAAACAGAAAGTCTGCACCTTGCAAGAGGCAGATAAAAAAAACTAAAATAAGGGAACTCAAAAGGCAGTCTTCACTGTTTGTTGGTTTGTGGAGAGTTTGACTGCACTTGCCTTTATAGATAAGCCACCAACATAACAGGGAATTATTGCCTCTGTCTGCTATTTACAAGGGGGAGAAATGACTCGAGCATCCGAGTCTGGACAAAATAACAAAGCAAAGGAATATTCTGAAACAGAGGCTTAAGTGACCAAGGTAGATGTCCTGGTGAAAGCTAAGCGAACAGGGTACTTTTACCTGGTGTGATGCAAACATCAAGGTTCAGATTGTATATAATGGTCTACATTTCATAACTCTGAATTTTTAGCTGCATTGCAGAAATGCAATAAATCCCCATTTGTGAATTGCAAAGATGTGCATCTGGGCAGCAGCAAGAGTGTTCCAATGCACATCAGATGCTTCTGATGAGCATCAGGCACTACTGATGTGCATGGCTCACTTCTGAGTCAGTGGAGCACCTCTAATGCACATTAGGTGCTTGTAATGAACATTAGGTGTATCCATTGCACTCTGGCACTTTCTAGGCAGTCTCTAGTTGTGCATCAATGCCCATTGGACATTGTGACTATGGCATATCATGCACTTCCACAGACTACCATTGCCTAACAGATGCCCATATGATGTAACACCACCACAGCTGCTGGGCAGGGAACTGTCAAATTAACAATTTGTAAGCTGCACTGGGAATCTTTTTGGCTGACGGTTGGGGTATAAAGGCTCTAAATAAATGAATCCCAAAGCTACTCAATTCTTTTTCCTGCCACACATAAATCCACTTAAGAAGGCATAAGCCTCATGCTGAACTCCAGCCCAGTTTTCTGCTGGGAAAAGTAGACAATAAAATGCACAAGGACCTTAATCCTATTGTTAGTCCCAGCTAGAGCAGAGGCACTGAATCAAATCTGCTCACCCACTGTTAAACAGTTTATTTAGTAGGTCTACTCCAATTGGGACTAACCAGCAGGATTCCATCCATTAAGAAAAATGGAACAAAGCAATTATATTAAAACCTTCAAACACTGTGTGAGCTTTTTAAACCGTGGTGCATGACCTATAGTGGTGCACTCTTCATCTATTTATTGGCCAAAGACATATGGCTCTGACTTGCACGTCAGTGGGGTGGTTTAGCTTTACCTTGTCTTTTTTTGTGAGAGGAGAGGAGAAAAGAGGATTCTTGCCATTCCCTGTAGACACAGGCAAAAGCAAACTGCTACATTTTTCTGTTCTTCCTCATTTCTAACAAGTGGATCTATGCTGCAGAATTAATGCTATTTGACACCATGGCTCAATGGAATGAAATCTTGGGAGTTGTAGTTTGGTGAGGCACCAGCACTCTTTGGCAAAAGAGGCTAAATACCTTATAGAACTCCAGCTCCCATGATTCCATAACACTGAGCCATGGCAGATAAAGTGACATCAAACTTCAGTAATTTCAAAGTGTAGAACAGTAGATTAATCCATTGTTTACCATTTTGAGCACACTCTGACTTCGGTCATGCATGTCCCCATTTTCCCATGTGCAATATTGGAGAATATGTTTATAACAGAACTAGTTGCTACCCAATATAATTTGTTTATTATTGATTACTCATGATTGCTTATAACACAATCAAGCCTCACCATAAATAAGCATTGCTTGCCAAAACATTATCAGGAAAAAAAACCATTATCCTTTTATTATTCCCACCCTCACATTTTTATCCCATTCTTCTTTTTTCATTTTTTAAAGTCTGCAGTGCAAGATGGGGAGATTACAAAATCATAATACTTAGAGATACATCTTTTGCTGTTGTGATGACGCCTCTCTCTTTTGTGATGCATCGGGGCTCCTGGTGGGGATGTGCCCCCCCATTGCAAATGTCAACACAGTGTTGCCAGCAATAAAGGACAGGCTTATTACATGATTAATCCGTTGGAAGAAAAATAATAAAAGAGAACCTAGTGTGAGAATGAGGAATCCAATTGCAAAGAAATAAATTACCACTTCTGACCTTGGATTTTCTTCAGCTTTACTGCTAACAAAGATATAGAATCTATAATACTAAGAATTGTTGTTTTGTTCTTGGTTTGCAACTGGAAAAAAAGAAATTGCTTCTGTAGTTTCCAGCTCCACAGGAAAAAAATAATCATTTCTCTGGAAAGCTGCATAGAAATACTCTGAAGTTACCTCATATGGCCTATATTTTACTGTAGAAGTAACACCTTTCCTTCACAGGAGTTTAGAGATGAAAGGGATTGAACAAGAGTTCACAACTAAAGCATTCTCCCCAAATGGCCTTCCAACCTCTGTTTAAAGACCTCCAAAGGAAAATCCATCATCCCTGAAGGCAGCCTATTTCACTGTCGAACTGCTCTTAACATCAGGAAGTTCTTCCTAATGCTTATTTGAATTCTTATTTTTTCTTTTAATTTAAATCCATTGGTTCGCATTCTAGTCCTGGCAGCAGCAGAAAGTTAGTTTACTCCAACTTTTGGGGGTTTTTTTGGCCATTTGTATGGTCCCTGGAGGGCCTTGGAAGACATCAAACCTATCTGTGCCTTCTTTAAGTGCTAGAAAATAGTATTTCAAATGGTGAAAAGAAGTCTGACAGTATTAAAAAAATGTCTAATACACTTATGGCAATACAGTTAGCCCACTATATTTTAACCTGAGAGATTACACCTCTGTAGAATTAATGCAGTGTGACATCGCTTTAATTGTCACAGCTCAATGATATGGAACCATGGGAGTTTTACAAGATATTTAGTCTTCTTTCCTAAATAGTTCTGGTGCCTCACCAAATGACAATTCCCATGACTGAGCCATGGAAGTTAAAGTAGTTTCAAACTGCATAAATTCTACAGTCTAGATGTGCCCAAGGAATCTCTACAGGGCCTACATTATGACTCTGTTGTTGACTTCCAGTGAGCACAAAGTATTCTTTGTAGGAATCTCTAGATCAGTGTTGTTCCATTTTTGGTCCACCGAGTGTTTTGGACCATTGGACAAACTGGCCAGGATTTCTGGGAACTGGAACCCCAAACTCTTGATGCCCAAAGGTTGGACACACTAATCTAAGGTCAGCTTCTAGGAGAGGATAATTATAGCATTGGTCTGGGGGGCTCTGAAGTTTCTAGATGGCCCATATTAATCAAATCTTCAAATAATCACATCTACAAAAATTGAATCCACAAATGTGGAAGGCTGACTGTATTGTGTAGTGAGAAATGTACCTATAGTGTGGCATGCTCTCCCACATTTTTGAATTAAAAACCAAGAAACATGAGAAGGCAATAAATGAAGAAGAGCACACAAACTAGGAAAGTGCAACAATTTGCTTTTGCCTCCCTCTCCAAGCCAATATTGCAGAGTCCTCCTCAATCAATGGTCTATCTTTTCCCATAATTTAACAGCAATGTCCTTTATGCTCAACCACTCCAGCAACTATCATGTCAGACTACACAGAGAAGCCATTGAAATCCACAAGCATGTGGACAACTTCAACAGAAAGGAGGAAACCATGAAAATGAACAAAATCTGGCTACCAGTATTAAAAAACTCAAAAATCAGAACAGTAAATAAGAAGCAACACTCTGAAAACAAAGGAGTTCCAGACATTAATAAATCAGGGGTAGCTAACGACTCTGAACAAAGGATTCCCCCAGGAAGGAAGAAGCCAGGAGATGAAGCTACTCAATGCTAACAGGTGATTGATTACAACATTCACACTGGCCTTCAACTGACAAGAGTTCTTCTTTCACCCTGGACTTCCCACAGATATATTAACCTTCCTTGCTTAGTTTCTCCATACCTCACAACCTCTGAAGATACCTGCCATAGATGTGGGTGAAACATCAGGAGAGAATATTTCTGGAACATAGCCATACAGCCCGGAAAACATACAACAACCCTGTGATCCCGGCCATGAAAGCCTTTGACAACACAGCAATGTCCTTCTTTGTGCCCAAGAGCTACTGGGGTGAAACGAGGGTACAGCATTGTATGGGCACAGCATTACACTTGTTTTGCTTGATGCGGGATGTTGGCCATCATTTCTATTGAAACAATAACCACTGAACTTGCATTATGATTGGCCTCTTGCAAACACTGAAAATTTGGTCTTGCTCTGCATTGTAAATGAGAGCAATCAATCCTCCAGAGAGGGAATGAAATGTTCTAGCCTTAGTTAGTCATGGGAGACTTGATTTATGCATCCTTCATCCTTTTACAACTATAACATTTTGTCTCAGCCATCTCAATGGCTACGGGACATAAAGAAAAAGAAGGACTTCCCTATAAAACATCACAGTGCATTAGGCGTCTGAAAGAGGTTTGTTTGAAGATGAATAATTTCTGGGAGGTGGAGAGATGCTACTAGAAGAAAAAATTCGAAGACACTTTGAAGTTAAAGAACAATAGTTACAATACTAAAGTAAACGGTAGTGCTCTTTCTGTTGAAGATGATTTATTTTGGGCTATCGGTTTAAGAAAATGGCAAAAAGCCAATTATGATTGGTAGATATATGTGTCTGTAATGTATATGTATTGCAGAAACTCTCCTCCTGGCTATCAGGATTTGCAGTGCATTTCTGTATGCTATTTCAAGGTTGAGAGAGTTGGATTATCTTGGTCAGAAATGGAGAGCATGTCCTTTCTCTCCATAGACGTGATTAATGTCACTCATCAACACAGTAATATAGTAGTCACTCTATTTGAGTCATGCAAAGGCATAGATCTTACAGTTGGAATATATATGTATTTCTGTTTTTGCTTGTGCATTTGTGTATTAGATAGATGGACAGAGATAGATACATAGATAGATTATATATGCAGATATGCATGTACATTTGGTTGTGTATTTAGTGTCACATTTGGATATGTATTTGGGTATGTATTGCCAACTACCAGACTTACACAATATTATTAATGTGTAATTTCATATGCAAAAATGTGTGTGCTCAACCCTTATGTAGGATCTTGGCTGTAATTTTGTTCTATTTATTATATTTCTTGTTTTATTTCTTTGACTTATATCCCACTTTTCTCCCAAAATAGAGATCCAAGGTGGCTTGCAACTCAATAATAATTACAAAACTTATATCTACGTTGTAGAATTAATGCAGTTTAACACCACTTGGAGTGCCATGGCTCAGTACTATGAAATCATGGGAGTTGTAGTGTAGCAAGATCTTCAGCTTTCTGTGCCAAAGAGTGTTGGTGCCTATCCAAACTTCATATCCCAGGATTCTATTGTATTGAGCCCCAGCAAATAAAGTGGTGTCAAACTGGCTTGTCCTGACTGAAGTAGACCCACTAAGTTAATTTTGTGAGTCAGTACATAGATAAATTCAATTGACTCAATGGATATCCTCCAGTCAGTCATATCTATATATATAAAAGGGTAATGAAATTTTGGCCTAGGACAAAACAACAAAACTACACATCCCAGAAACACTAAACTTGGCAGCACAACCCCTCATCCATGCCTCTACGTTCATACAACAAAAATAAAATAAAAATGAAGTCCTAATTAGAGGGAGAGGAATAATTGTTTTTATCCAATTGCTGCCAGTTAGAAGGCTAAGCTCCTTTAGGGGAAAACCTTTACCCTTTACCTTAACTACCACCAATACCTCAATACAGTAGAGTCTCAGTTATCCAACATAAACGGGCCGTCAGAACGTTGGATAAGCAAATATGTTGGATAATAAGGAGAGATTAAGAAAAAGCCTATTAAACATCAAAATAGATTATGATTTTACAAATTAAGCACCATAACATCATGTTATACAGCAAATTTGACAGAAAAAGTAGTTCAATACGCAGTAATGCTATGTAGTAATTATTGTATTTACGAATTTAGCACTAAAATATCACGATATATTGAAAACATTGACTACAAAAATGCGTTGGATAATCCAGAATGTTGGATAAGTGAGACTCTACTGTACTTTATTTCCCATACCACCATACTTTGCCACAGCAACGCGTGGCCGGGCACAGCTAGTATAACTATAAGATTAAAGCCAATACTTTATAATATTAAAGATACTGAATATTACAACTGCAATTAAATGGTAAGCCATTTAAACAGCACAGAAATCCCATTAAATCCCCCTTATTTAACAGCTAGTCAGTATAACAGCAAGTGACTCAATTTTCTCTGTAAGAGAAGAATTTGGGCATTGGATGCTATAACAAAGGATTCCATAGCAAAGTTTTCATAGCTCATGACAAAAATAATTAATGTATTTTAATCAGACAGTATGCTGCAGAGCTTCCAAAAAGGCACATCAATTAAAATGTAGCATTTTTCCTCATACAAAATGCTTGGGTAAACTAAATTGACTAGGAAGTAAATGCCTATTGAGCAAGTCATCCTGCTCTAAACATCTGAACTCTTAATAAAGTCTAATGAGCTGTGATTTATCAGCAAATTCGCGGAGAAATTGTCCACTTAAAATTCTGTTGGTTAAGTTATTTTTAAAAAGCCAAAGATGCTATATTTGCCTCCCTGTGAGGCACTGAACACCCACAGAGTGGCAGCGCGTGGCTCAAGGTTGAGAAGGAGTTTTCTCATGTCGATGCATCAAAAGTAAATCCCGCATCCCAGAAAGCATGGGTTTATGGAAAGGCTTCCTTGCAACTTATACAAAGTTATGTTAATGTTGTGAGTCTACAGGAAACAATTTAAAAGGAATTTTGTGACTCTCTTCATGAGTTGCACCTTTACGTTTGGGTTTACCATAAGGAAATATTGGTCCTACAATCATTTAAAACATTTCGAAGGTGGAAGACCTAAACCATGAAATGTACAGCCAGATTTAGATTGTTTTGGTGTTTTCAGCTGAAAAATTGTCTGAAAATTGTCATGTACCAAATTAATTGTTTTTGGGCTAGGGAGTGGGGGCTTTGAGGGTTTTGGGAGAGCTTTGGGGATTGTAAAATTATGGCTGTGTTTCCCCTATCTAAACCTTTTCACCTCCCAGAAAATAGTAAAGGTTCATATAGATCCAAATCCTTTCTCCAATGCATCTTTTAAATGCATAACCCCAACTACAAAGCCACTTTATCCATTAGGCACTTTGGGCACATGCCAAGGCCCTATGATAACAGGATTAACAATAAATACATAAAAATTTCAGGAATTGGAGAGGATGGCAAAAAAATGCAAAATAGTGATTTAAAAAAATTGATATATATGTTCTGAAATCCATAGGGCAGGCTTTGGAATGAACCTGACACTATTTGCACTTTTTTGGCCCAGTTCTTTTTTAGAGCCGACCCAGGATTTTATCATAGTATATTTATTGTATCTTGACACATGACTTGTTTTATTGTTGATTGATTGTTTTATTGTTATGTTTTTATATTGTTTGTGACCTGGGCTTGGCCCCATGTAAACCGCCTTGAGTCCCTTCGGGGAGATAGGACGGGGTATAAAAATAAAATTACTGTATTATTATTATTATTATTATTATTATTATTATTATTATTATTTTATTATGACACAGCAAACAAGATAGATATGCTGGATTTCGTATCACAAAATCACAAGTCGAACACTTCCCAAGTGTCTAGGACTGTGTTATGTATTTTCGGATGATGCGTGCACACCCCAGTAGAGTGGCCTTTTGCAGTTGGCAGATCGTAATTTTGTCAATGTCTATTGTTTCCAAATGCCGGTTGAGATCTTTTGGCACGGCACCCAATCTGCTGATCACCACCGGAACCACCTGTACTGGTTTCTGCCAGAGTCTTTGAAGTTCAGTCTTGAGGTCCTGATAGCGGCTGAGTTTTTCCTGTTGTTTTTCGTCAATGCGACTGTCACCTGGGATGGCAACATCATCATCATTATTATTATTATTATTATTATTATTATTATTATTATTATTTATATCTGTTTGTCATCCATTGCGGATGGAGAGAGGACTTACAGCACCCCTGCCCAACTGTCCCAACATTTGGCATTGACAATCCCAATTGATCCTTTGTCATCCCACTTTTTTCAGCTATATCTCAAATGCCCAAGTTTCTCTTCCCGCCACATTACCCCTTTGTGCTTAGCTTATTTTGTTTGCTCCAAACTGAGTTCAAAGTGCAAAAGTAATTTGCATTTGATTAATTTTGCATGCCTCTTTCCTAACATTTCATATTGGTGACAGTTTTTCAACATACATCATTGTGTGGCACAGTAATTTAGTATTACTAGCAAACCAGAGGTTAAACCAACTCTTTATAAGAGATAAAAACACATACATAAATTGTAATAACTAAATATATCAGGACACAACATATTGCATGAAAATATTTCATTTCCATTTTTAATATACAATATACAATTTATAAGATAAATACATTTCAAAGATTTTTGTTATTCCTTGTTATTTTCACACAACACACTGCAACCAATAGATTAACAAGTTGCAACACACATTTTAGAAAGTTCTGCTCTACACTGTAGAATTGCAGTTTGACATCACATCCCATGGTTCAATGCTATTGAGAGCTGTAGTTTGGTGAGACACCAGTACTCTTCAGCAGAGGAGACAAAGACTTTGTAAAACTACAGCTGCCATCATTCCATAGCATTGAGCCATGGTAGTTACAGTAATGTCAAACTGCATTAATGCTACGCAGTGCAGATGCAATCTTAGTGGAGGGAAAGGAGAGGAAGGCTGGAATCTTCCTAATTGCCTCAAGTAAAAGCAAAATTTTCAGCCTTTCCTAACTTGAATGTTTTTCCTCATTAATAACTTTCATCATATTGACCACACTTTGACATAGATTTGCCACATGTGTCCCATGTTTTGTCTGTGAAACGTTGGTGGAAGGAGAGGAAATCGTGGATCTAACCTGTCTTGCCTAACAGAGCTTTCACTGCCAATTACATCCATTAGACTTACTTGCAAGTAAGTGTATGTTTGAAGGATTGGCTTGAAAGCCTCTTGTGAGTTTTAACAAGCCATCAGTTAGCAAGACAGGCCCGTCATCAAATCCCTGATCAGTATTCTGCCGAAGTCCCAGGGCCACAGGGGAAACGCAGTTATATTAAAAGTAAATAGTTCCTTTAATTAAGCGATTGAGGTTCTTTTGGATGTTTGTTGTTGCTTTTAAATAGCAATGCCAGAAGGCAGCAGGAAGCACGAACGTGTTCCAGAAATGGGCTTTAGGAAATTAAATGTACTAGGTGTTATTGACTTGAGGTTGTGTGGTCTCAATGTTGTTTTTCCCACCTTGAACACATCTTGAGTCAAAGGCTTCTGGCAGAGGTTACTGATGTACATGCTTGGCAAGACAAGTGGCAATGTAGAGGAAATATCTTCACAAATATATTCACTAGATCTGGAAGGGATCCGTGCATCCCAAGCTATTGATGTGAAGAGCCAGCAACCTCCCCTTCCCAATATACCAGGAATATGTACCATATTTGAGCCTTCTGGTTATAATTGTTTCTTCCTTCCTGGAAACTTTCCAGGGACCAGCAGCAAATGTCTTAGGGGGCACCTGTGCTGTAGAATGTCTGCAGTTTGACACCATGTTAATTGCCATTGCTTAGTATTAGGGAATCATGGGAGTTATAGTTTTACAATTTATTTTACCTTCTCTGCCAAAGAGTGCTGGTGCTTTACAAGGCTCAGGATTTCATAGCACTGATTCGTGTCAGTTAAAGTGGGGCCAAATTGTATCCATTCTACAACAGTCCATGTATTGCTATTTGGAGCAGCACTGGAGTAGAAACTTTTGGGAAGTGGTAGACTTTCAATTGCTGGAGCTTCTTGGATTGCTGCTTACTAGGGATGCTTTAATACTGTGCTCCTGCTTTTCCTGCATGCCAGGCAGGGGTTGGACTAGATGGCCCATGTGGTCTCTTCCAACTCTGTGATTCTATGATTCTGTGCTCTGGCCAGGTATGATTTGGGATTATGTGAATATGTGATTCTATGAATCTTTGTTTATGCTTTTTGGGAAGGAATCCTATGGAACCCATCATGATTTTCTTTAAATTAATAACTTGGAGCAAGCTCAGATGAACTGTACAACTCAGGCAATATTATCTCAACCATTTTGCCAAGGTTCATACAGTCTGAAAGCCCATATCACTTCATGAGTCAAGGTTTTTAGATAGTGTGAACCTTGAACTATTCCTGGAAATGGATTGGCAGTTATATACTCCCAATTACCTTCTGGACACTTTGGGATTTGTTTTGGATCATTTTTTTCTAGCTATAAGACCTCAAAAAAGGCCCAGGACTTGAAAAGGTGCCCCAAGACCTGCTTTATTTGCCTGATCTAAATAATCTGGCTCTGGTCCTGGAGACCTCAGGGAATGCTATTTGCTGGAAAATGAACCCATCTTCTGAAAATTATAGGCTCTCTCTATATAAATTATAGTCTCTCTCTCTCTCTCTCTCTCTCTCTCTCTCTCTCTCTCTCTCTCTCTCTCTCTCTCTCTCTCTCTCTCTCTCTCTCACACACACACACACACACACACACACATGCCACTCACTATATAGGTCCAATGTGCAGAGAAAATTTTCTTTGATCTTTGAACCAGTAACACACTCAAACATAAGGCGAATTTATAATGCATTGAAATGATAGACAAGATCGTGCAAAGCAGTTGTTGTCATGTGCATTCACATTGTTTTCTACTTATGGCACCTATTACTGGGTTTCTTGGCAAGATTTGTTCAGAAGAGGTTTTACACTGAGGCTGAAAGTTTGACTTGCCCAAGGTCACCCAATAGGTTTCACGGGCAATTCTTGGACTCCAGAATCTTGGTCCAACAATCAAACCACCAGACCAGAGTGGTTCTTGTACTGGTGATACATACCACATATTCTCATGTATAATTTAACCTCATGTATAAGTCAAGGAGAGGTTTTTGAGGCGACAATTATGGATTGTGATCTGGTCCATTCTGTGGAGAGGGGAAACCTCCAGTGTTGCCATAGGGGCCAGACATCTTGGCCAGTGCCACCACCATTTTCCCACCCAGGCATAGAGAAAGTCCAGAAATGGTCTTTGGCAGAGTATTTAGGTTCTTGTGGGATGGATGAAGCTTTTGCCTTTTGTCACACCAGTCAGATAATGGGATAGCTTTTTTTGATAAGAAGTAAGGTATAGTATACACATTGAACCCTGAATAAATCCATCCAGGTTTTTTGGGGTTGAATTTTTGACTAAAATTTCTAGGGTTATGCATAAACAATGAGTAATAGGAGCCCTGGTGGCGAAGTGTGTTAAAGCACTGAGCTGCTGCATTTGCAGACCGAAAGGTTGCAGGTTCAAATCCCAGGAGCAGAGTGAGTGCCCGCTGTTAGCTCCAGCTTCTGCCAACCTAGCAGTTCGAAAACATGCCAATGTAAGTAGATCAATGGGGAAGGTAACGGCACTCCATGCAGTCATGCTGGCCACATGACCTTGGAGGTGTCTACGGACAACGCTGGATCTTCGGCTTAGAAATGGAGATGAGCACCAACCCCCAGAGTCGGACATGACAGACTTAACGTCAGGGGAAACCTTTACCTTTACCTTTTTAATATAAGGTATGAGTTAGTAGTGATGATAACGATTTCAGCATCAATACCTTTAATATGGCTGGTGAGTAAGAACATAATACAGTACAATAACTAAGGCACAGCTGCTAAAAGATCATAATGGTAGTGCCAAACATAATCATTAAAGCAGTTATAATGTGACTAGCCTAAAATCTTATGATGATGATACCATTATAAGAATCCCAAGAAGGATAAAGGTGTGGAAGCAATCTCAAAATGATACCCATCAGTAAGATTGCTTAAGATGAAACTGTATAATGCTTTTTTTCTGCAGTTGCTCATTGTCTCAGACCAATTTCATGGCTCAAGCCTAATTATATTGAACAAAAAAGAACCAAGTAACAATCTTCAAAATTAATTCAAATTTCAAGCTGCTCTTTGAGACGAGTAACTTTTCTTCCCCTCTGATCTGATTTCTCCACCCCCTGAAAGTGCTTTGGGATTTTAATTGCCCTTCAGAGAGGGTTTCTAGCAGATTTGATATTAATTTAATTTGTCTCTAGGCATTGATGAAGTTAAAAAAAGTACAGAAGTCAGCAAGCTGAAACCAAATTCCACCAAAAAGTTTTCATTGGAGTCGTAGGGTTGGTGGAAATTAGGAATGGGTAGATCTCAATTTTTCCATTTCATCTGTGCTTTGACCTTTTCAAATTCAATTCCTTTCTGTTTTGGTAATGAGGAATATGTAAAACTTCTACTAAAATAGGACATTAGAGCAGATGAAACTAGAGGCTACCTCCCACCTATAAAATTCCACAATTCTACAAATACACATAACAATTCACTTTTATGCATGCAGTGTCATATGAACTGATGTCCAGGTCAGTGTAGTGGTTTGAGAATTGGACTTCAGTTCTGGAGATCAGGATTTGAATCCCTACTCAACCATGGAAACCCACAGTCTCAGCCTCAGGGAGAGACAAAGACAAACCCCTTCAGAAAACTCTTGCCAATAAAACCCCTGTAATAGGTTCACTTTATGGTTGCCATAAGTCAAAAAGGACTTGAAGATCCACCAACACAACAATTCACATGAACAAGTTCTGGTGGAACATGGAAAAGTTCTTTTTTGGACTACAGCTTCCATGCTCAATGGGGGAATCCTGGACATTAGAGTCCAGAAACATAGCTTCCCGCAGGTTTTGACATTGGGCTTTTTGATAGATCTTATTTATGTCATTTGACCAACATTGAACAAAGCAAACATGCCTACAAAGATAGAATGATATATTCTGGACAAACCTTTCAGAAGGTGGAGGACCATGTGGGTGCCACAAATGGTCGCCAAAATTTTGTCAGGTTTCATAAATTCTTTTTAAATTTTGTAGCATGTAATGCTCTTTTTAAACAGCCTCTTGGTCCAGAGAGCCTCTCCTGGAGTCCCCATAGGGCTGTGGTTGACACATGTGATATGCATGTCTATGGGTTCAGCTTAAATGTCTTCTCATCTAAAATGTTCTCTCCCTATTTTATTACTCCATATGCAGGCAGTGAAAATAGGGGGTATATTGTGGCCGATTTAGGAGTTGCTTCTCCAGAGTCTTCAAGGGGTACTTTTTTGGATAAGAGCTCCCAGAGTTTCCTATAGTAGACTCATTGACACAAATTCTGGAATTGTAGGCCAAAAAATAACTCAGCTGTATATGTTTGTCTTTGCTGGTCCGTCTTGGCCTGTCCAGATGTATGTCTGTCTTTGCCAATCTCTATATGCCCCGGTGGCGAAGTGTGTTAAAGCACTGAGCTGCTGAACTTGCAGACTGAAAGGTCGCAGGTTCAAATCCCGGGAGCGGAATGAGCGCCCGCTGTTAGCTCCAGCTTCTGCCAACCTAGCAGTTCGAAAACATGCCAATGTAAGTAGATCAATAGGTACCGCTCTGGCGGGAAGGTAACAGCGCTCCATGCAGTCATACCGGCCACATGACCTTGGAGGTGTCTACGGACAATGCCGGCTGTTCGGCTTAGAAATGGAGATGAGCACCAACCCTCAGAGTCAGACATGACTGGACTTAATGTCAGGGGAAACCTTTACCTTTACCTATAAGCCAGTCTCTCTGTCTCTCTTCTTTGATGGGCAGAATCATGTTAGTGGCTTATATGTTACTCCCTTTGTCTGTAAATCCTAACAAAAATTGTCAGCTCCATGGCTGTCAAGTCCTGGGAGGGTCTGTTCGCCCTCTTTCTCTCCCTCCCTCTCGCCACTTCCTTTCTATACCTTCATCAAGCTGTGTCTGCTCTTATCTTGGTCTGTTTGTCTCCTTTGGGCTTTTGATCACTATGTCATTTTGTCTGTCTGATTCTTTTGCCATTCTCTCTGTCCATCTCTCTGTCCATCTGTCTCTGTTTGGCTTTGTCTACAATTCTCTCTTTCTCCTTCTATGGTATTTAATCTGTCTGCCATTTTCTCTTTCTCAAACTTCCTCTCCCTCTGTTTTGTACTGTCTCCATTCTGTCTGTCTGCTTGTCTGTCATTGTATTCTGCCATTCATTCTCCCCCTCTGGAGGGCTGTATCTGCAAATCCCTCTGTTTGTCTCTCTCTGTGTGTCTGTCTTTGTTAGGAAGTGTCTGCCATTCCCTGGGTCTTTCTGGTCATCTGTCTCTGCTGGACTTGATTTGTCTACCATTCTGTCTGTCTGTCTGTCTGTTGTCTCATAGACTCTGTCTGCCATTCTCTCTATCACTTCATCTGTCTGTCTTGGTCTCAGTCAGCCATTCTGCCTACTTACCTTTCCATTAGGCTTGATCGATCCACGAAAAATTTGATTCTAAACTCGTTTCAAAACTAGAGGGGGGCAGCTTTTCGTTTCTGATGGTATTTCCGAATTTGGCCCCCCAAAAATTTCGAAATTAACGAAAATTCGTTATTTTCTAAATTAATTCGTTAATGGCGGACGCGCATGCGCAATTCCCAAAAACAGCACAGAGGGAGAGGACTTTACAGGACTCTCCCACCCTCATTTTTTGAGTGATCTTCTTCAAACTTGGTACAGTGGTAGAACACATTTAACACTGATAGCTCACCAAAATTTGGAACGTTTCCCTTATCCTCTGATTTTTGGCGAATTTTCATAGCTTTTATAATAAACCATTTTTTAATAATTGCAGAAATCTGTTCCTGCTTTGAAAGTCTTATTTCCTGTTAAATTGGGTTGTCTTTACTGTGAAAGTCATTTTTCTACTTCAGAAACTTTGTTTTTGTGGCTGAAACTTTGTTAAATTGGTGTGTGTGTGATATATACTGTGTATATAGTCCCTGCATAATGTGTGTGTGTGTGTGTGTGTGTATAGGTAAAGGTAAAGGTATCCCTTGACGTTAAGTTCAGTCATGTCTGACTCTGGGGGTTGGTGCTCATCTCCATTTCTAAGCCCAAGAGCCAGTGTTGTCCATAGACACCTCCAAGGTCATGTGGCCGGCATGACTACATGGAGTGCCATTACCTTCCTGCCAGAGCGGTACCTATTGATCTACTCACATTGGCATGTTTTCAAGCTGCTAGGTTGGCAGAAGCTGGAGCTAACAGCGGGCACTCACTCTGCTCCCGGGATTTGAACCTGGGACCTTTCGGTCTGCAAGTTCAGCAGCTCAGTGCTTTAACACACTTCACCATCGGGGCTCATGTATATATAATATACATACACATACACACAATGTGGAGAATATGTGGAAAGGTAGATAGATAGATACGTTGGGAGCCACAGCGAAGGCACCTTCCTGGGAGCAAGGTATAATAATAATAATAATAATAATAATAATAATAATAATAATAATAATAATAAAAATCCCTTACAATATCCAAGATGGGTACCATTATTGGCAGAGAAAGCCAAGCTGTAGGAGTTGAAATCCAATCATTTATCCTCCCTATAGAATCGATTTTATATGCATTTTTAGCTACAGAAAAGCTAAAATCAGGACAGTAAAAGAACAACACCCAGAAAATGGGAATTCCAGACAGGAAACAATCAGGGCCAGCTAATACCTCCCAACAAAGGATTCCCCCAGGTAGGAAGCAGCCAGGCTTTGAAGCTGCAAGGCTATTCAATGCTAATCAAGGTGACCAATTGCAACATTCACACTTGCCTCCCACAGACAAGAGTTCTTTCTCCCACCCTGGACCTTCCACAGATATATAAACCCCACTTGCCTAGCTTCGCACAGACGTCAAAACCTCACCGCCGGGCCCCTCTCTGTCTCTCTCGGTCTCGGCTCCATCCGCCGCCTTCCCGCCTCAGAGAGACACCAGGCCTGAGCTGAGGCGAGGCGGCGGCGGCGGCCATTTCCCCCCTCCGTCTTCCTCCTCCTCCTCGGCCTCCTTCCCCCTCGCCCCCTCCCATTGGCTGAGCCCGTGACGCCCCTTTTGCTGAGGGGCAAAAGGAAAGGGCCTGAATGGTTTGGGTGATTTGCAAAAGCTTTTTTTTCCTAACGAAGAAAACGACGACATAACGAAAAACGGCCTCTCGCGATTCGAAACCGCGATATCAGACGTGTGGACAACCAATGCTTCAAAATTGCTTCAAAACAAACGAAAATAACGAATTAATAACGGTTAACGGGGAAAACGAATTATTTGAGCAAGCCTACTTTCCATCTGTCTTTGTTGGACTCTGCCTGCAATTCTGTCTTTCTGTCTGCCAGTCTCTGATGGATTCTGACTGTCATTCTCCTTCCCCCTCTGTTGACTGTTTGCCATTCCCTCTGTCTTTAGTCGGGATGTATCTGCTATTCTCTCTGTCTGTCTATCTGTTTACCTCTATTAAATTCTCTCTGCCATTTTTCTATCTGTTGGTCTGTCATCTCTTGGGCTTTATCTGTCATTCTGTCTGTTTGCCCGTCTCACTCTTTTGGGCCTCTGTCTGATATTCTGCCTGTCTTTCTGTCTGCATGCATCTCTCTAAGACTGTTTGCCATGCTCCCTGTCTGTTTGTCCATCTCTGTTGGACTCTGGTTGTTCTTTCACCATTCTGTCTGTCTGTCTCTGTTGGACTCTGCCTGCCATTCTATCTGTGTCTCTCTGTAGGTTTCTCTTGGTCTTTGTCTGCCATTCTCTCTGTCTCTCTGTGTGCATCTGTCTCTAGTGGACAGACTCTGTCTTTTCTCTGTCTGTCTCCATTGTGATTCTTTATTTCTCTTTTTTATGCCTGCTTCTTTATGTTTTTCTGACATTCTGTCTCTAAGACAGGATAGCCACTTTTCGCGGCAACTTTTTCTGGCAGCCATGTGGCTGAGAGATGCCTCTTCTATTCTTTATAACTCCGGAGTATTAATAGTTTAAAATAGTTAGCTATTTTCCCTGGAAGTCCCCATTAGAGGGATCCATCAAATGATGCTGCATCCTTGTGCAAGGATGGTCCCACGAGCACTTGAGAGAAAAAAATGACAGCCATTAGGAGGAACTCAAGCAAAGTGTGATGAGTCTGCCTTCCCAAATTAGTCTCATTACATTTGGTGGAGGAGGCCTATACAGACATATACACTATGAGTGGATTTCAGCTGAAAGTTCTCTGTTTGAATCCTATGTTTGGTTGAGCACTAGTAAAGTAACCACAAGAAAAAACATCACAGGATAAGCAATGCCAGCAGCTTCAGCCAGTCCATATCTCCAAGCATCCTAAAAAGCATAGTCAAAATAGCTGAGGCAGACCACAAACTCTGCCCTTCATCAGCATTAATGCAGATGCTAATAGGAATTATAGCAACAATGTAGTCATCAGCAGAAAATATAGATAAACTGGACAATTTTCTCCCGACTCTTTAAAAGACAGTAAAAGTTTTGATGGTTTTCAGCTTCACTGTCAGATAGTGTTGTTCGTTTGTATGGAATTGTTATCTGTTATCTGTATGTTCCATTTATATACCCCCCCCCTTTTTTGGGGGGGGGCACCGCTTACGAAAATGGATGCCTATACAAATGGCATTTCGGAAAATATCTGAAACAAAATGAATATTTTCATGCCTGCCAGGGCTGCAGGCCTTGGGAGGCATGGGTGCTTCTCTCCTCTCCCCCCTTAACTGTGTAAAGCAAAGGAAGAAAACCTTTCTGTAACTCCATTGGCATGTGTGAACACAGCGCATCTTCAGGGTCTGGTGCAGGCATGCATTTTAGGCCTGTTTGCCAATCTCCTTGGAAAAAGACTGTGTCTGGTGAGCAGGCCTGCCAGCATGCCCTTAAAAAGAGCGCCAAAATAGCACATCTTACTTGGGGCTCTGCTTCAGACTGAATGCCAAGCACATCTTCAGGGTCTGAAGTGGAGCACCAAGTAAGATGCACTGTTTTTTCGTGCTCCACTTTAAGACCTGCTGGCAGGCCTGCTTGCCAGATTCAGTCTTTTTCCAAGGAGAGTAGAGAGCAGGCCCAAAACGCATGTGTGCACCAGACCCTGAAGATGCGCTGTGTCCACACACACAAACCAATGGAGTTATAGTAAGGTTTTTTCCTTTGCTTTACACAGTTAAGAGGGGAGAAGAGAGAAGTGCCTGTACATCCCAGGGCTTGCAGACCTGGCAGACATGAAAATTAGACAACAAACAACATTCCCACTTTTCATTTGTTTTGCTGGAGCCCCCGATGGCGTAGTGGACTTGACTTGAAGGTTGGGTTGCTGACCCAAAAGCTGCCAGGTTCGAATCCCACCCAGGGAGAGTGCGGATGAGCTCCCTCTATCAGTTCCAGCTCCATGCGGGGATATGAGAGAAGCCTCCCACAAGGATGGTAAAAACATCAAAACATCCAGGTGTTCCCAGGGCAACATCCTTGCAGACGGCTAATTCTCTCACTCCAGAAACGACTCAAGTTACTCCTGACACGAAAAAAAAAATCATTTTACTGGTGTTTCCTAACCAGAGGGGTTGTACTGTTTCGTGCATTCTGAAAAAACAAAATAGTACGGAAACACGAATGAAATTGATGAAACAGTAACCGAAACGATGTCTACTGTCAGACCATAGCAACACTGAGAACATCCATTTTCTGGTGACTACCTCACCCTTGATGAGCAAGACTTTTGAAGAAAAACTTCTAAAGAGGATGTCAGCTCTTGGGCATCTAAATGATGGCAAACCTCATGGTGGCCTCTCATTGTTTAGAACAGGAGTGGGCCACCTGTGATTGTTTGAGGGCATGAAGCTCTTACCCCCCACTTCAGAAACCTTTTACAATGGATCAGTCCAGAATGTGGGAAGATGGGGTTATGTCCCTAACCACTTATGGCTCCTCCAGCTTGCAATTGCCTTCCCTTCGATGCATTACCAGCATGCCAATATTTTGACCCTGAATCCTATAGGTTAATCCTAGCTACTGCAAAATCCTTGCATCAGTCATTGAGTGATGTCTACATTTCAGTAAATCCCATTGTGCCAATGTGTCTAGTTGCAATTAACTATCATATTAGATCTTAGACTACAATTCCCAGTATGTCAGGCTGTAATATCTAAAGGGACATTTTCAGTTTTTGCATGGAACTTTATAAATTGCCTACAAGGCAATATGTCTCTTGAAACAAAAATATCCTCCCAACCCTGCTGAGCATTAAATCAGTGGTGGAAAAATGTAAAGGAACTAGGGATCACTTTTTTCCATGGGTCACATTTGTTCTTTGTGGTGCACCAGTAATAAGCCTATGATTTTGTGATGGTGGGGTTTATGGGGCCACCTACAGCCCACACTTTCCCTATGCATCAGCTTGTAAGAGTCAAAACCAGGGCTTTGAAATGTGCCCAGAAAGGAAATGGATGCATTATAGAGGATTTCTTAATATTTGATGCTGGAGGTAAAATGGACCACATAGCCTTTTTGAAATTCATTGTCTTCTTAAATCTGCCACTCAGCACTTGTAACTCGACAGCCCATTATAAGAAACAGGAGGATATTTGGAAATGATTTGCAGGCAGAATAAAGGGAGAGGAGGATCCGTTGAATAACTCAACACCATAAATAATTTGAAAAGCTGTTAACAGAATCACAACAAGCTTCACTCGAAACTTAGCGCTGTCTTGACAAGACATGATTTTCCTGGCATATGAGATTTGTTAAAAATACATATTCACCCTCATACACATTGTATCATGATCATAATGAATGCAGAAAGGGCGAGTGATGGATGGTGTTATATAGCAGCTTTTCTGGAAAGTGTCATGGTGGACTCCTCACTGAGAGAAAGAGCTGTTCAGCAGTGGAACTCTCTGACCCAGAGTGTGTGGAGGCTCCTTCTTTAGAGGCTTTTAAGCAGAGGCTGGATGGCCATCTGTCAAGAGTGCTTTAAATGCGATTTTCCTGCTTCTTGGCAGAATGGGGTTGGACTGGATGGCACACGAGGTCTCTTCTAACTCTATGATTCTATGAAATATTGGACTGAATGACATATCAAAGGAACAGACATAGGGGCAGTCAGCATTGTTGCTACTTAGAAAAGCAATGGGAGACATTGTCAGAGATTGTAATCAGACTTTTATGTACAAATGGGTAAGCTTTTTAAATTTTGGGGGGTTGGTTCCAATATTTATATTCTTTGTTCTGATGACAAAGAAATCTTCAAAATGGTTAAGAAGGTAAGTATCAGAACATAATGATTGCTTCATTGAATTCGACCAAAGGTTAAACCAAAGGCGTGGGTGGGTGAGCAGGCAGATTCTTGGAGGCCGGGGTGGAGGAGGATGACTGCGCCACGGCATCACTTCTGCTGCTGCCGCTTTCCCCTCTGGAGCCTCCCGGCTTGCACTCCCTGCTGAGTCCAGACTGGAGGTGGCCAGGGCTTGGGGAAGTGCAGGCCCCACAGTTGGAGACGAGGTAGGAGGTAGAGACAGTCCGGAGGCAATGGAGCGATGCCGTGGCTGAGCAAAGGGTGCCAACGGAGGAGGCAGCAGAAGCCCCAGGCTCAGCCTCAACAGCCCAGGTCGGCATGGGAATGTGAATTCTTCAGGGAAAAATGAGACATCCCCTGAAAATAAGACCTAGTGCATCGTTGGGAGCAAAAATTAATATAAGACACTGCCTTATTTTGGGGGAAACAGTACATTAAGCCTTGAGAAAACCTTGGAGAGCTCTACAATGCATCATTGTCAACAATAGGTAAATAAATATCAATACCATGGGGGGGTAGTCTCCCCTTTTAATCACAGGAGGAACCAGGAGGAATTTCTATATCTAAATGTAGTGAAAATGTCACAAAGTTCTCCTAGAGCAATCATGGGCAAGCTTTTGCGCTTGGTGTATCAAAATTCACCAAAAAACCTAGCATGACTTGGGTGTGTGTCACTTTGAGAAAAAAACCATAATTTCGCAATATGTATAGTTTAAATAACAAAAATATATAATTGTAATATATAACTGTATTTAATAAATCAAAAACTATTTACTACCATCATTTCCATGTACAACAATCTATGGTACCTCTTGCAGTTTCCACGCTGATTTCTCTCTATTCTAGTTTCGATGTAGTCATGAATAATGAATAATAATATAATAGTAATAATATGATAATATATTACAATAATAATAGAATTTTATATATATATATATATATATATATATATATATATATATATATATATAAATGTGATGTGCATAATTCCCATGTACTAAACAACAAAACCACTGGACCAAATCGCATCAAATTTGGCCACAAAAGACATAGTCATCCAATCAATCTGCATGCGGCAGCATGTCAGCAAAAATGGCTAGGTGTGTCAGTGCTGACACGCGTGTCATAGGTTGGCCATCACTGTCCTAGAGGTAGGATTGAGGCTCACAAAAATGGCCTAGTGGGCTATCTACAACCTGTGGGTAAAACTTTGCTCATCTGAAAGCTTTTGTAACAGAGCCATGCACTTTTACAATCTCTCTGTCACACATACCCTCCCTCCACTGGCTACCTAGTAGTTATATTGTCTAACCCTTGCACTATAAGACAGATGGGGCAAATGGAACGGATTGTCATTCCACCTGGGCAGAACTTTCCTCTGTGTCTCCAGTGAGATTGTAGAGAGAGCATGGAACACCTTCCAGTATTTGTGGGAGGAAATGTGAAAATTCAAACATTACAATACTTCGCCTCCCACAAGTGTGGCTTCTAATTGTGTTATTGGAGCAGAATTAGATCAGCAGTCAAAAATATTGCTAGATAGAGTTCTTAGCTTATCTGAAAGAGCAGTGTAAAAATAGAGCAGTCATTTTACTCTGGGACATGCCGGATGATGTGCAGAGTTTATTTGCAGCGGTTTGGAAATGATAGCAGCTGCTGGTATTGAAATAACTGTGTGGCTAAATTGTAGTATATTGCAATGCTTGCAACTATGTTTTTTTTTAAATCAGACCATAATGACATTTTTTATTGAAAAAGCATAGGCCACAGTTTAATGAGTATGACACTATATCAGGGGTCCCCAAACTAAGGGCCGGGGGCCGGATGCGGCCCTCCAAGGTCATTTACCTGGCCCCCGCCCTCATTTATAATATAATATTTTTATATCAGTTTTAATAATATATTCTATATACATATAATATTGATAATAATCTTATACAATATAATACTAATAGTAATGCCATATAATAATATTATTATATGTTATATATTACATATTATATAATAGTATAGTGGTATAGCTCAATATAGAATTATATAATGCTAATATTGTGCTATGCTAATAATATAATATATTGTATGTACATACAGCTGCTCTGAGTCCCCATCGGGGTGAGAAGGGTGGGATATAAATGTAGTAAATAAATGCAGTAAATAAATAAATAATTTTAGACTTAGGCTCGGCCAGAGTCTGACATGACTTGAAGGCACACAACAACAACAACAACAACAATCCTAATTAACTTGACTATCTCATTGGCCAGTAGCAGGTCCACACTTTCCATTGAAATCCTAATAGGTTTATGTTGGTTAAAATTGTTTTCATTTTTAAATATTGTATTGTTCTTTCGTTGTTGTTGCACTACAAATAAGGCATGTGCAGTGTGCATAGGAATTTGTTTGTATTCTTTTTTCAAATGATAATTCGGCCCCTCCATAGTCTGAAAGATTGTGGACCGGCCCTCTGCTTAAAAAGTTTGGGGACCCCTGCACTATATGCTGTCCTTTTACTTTCTGAAGGAGCTAAACTAAAACTGCTACCACATATACTCATGTATAAGTCAATTTCATGTAGGACAGATTTGGGTCCCAAAATTAATCCCAAAATTAGGGATTTTGCTATGACCCATGGATAAGTTAAGGATGAAACTTTTGGGCATATAACAAACAAATATTTTTATTTTTTAAAATGCACATTGGAAACATACTTGGAGGTAAAGAAAAGAGGTTCTACTTATTTGTGGGGTTACAGTGGAGGGGTAAATGACACTGCTGGTCTTAAAAGGTCTACAACTCAAAAAAGACAGATAAAGAAGGGAATATAAATGAAGAAAGAGTATACAACTCAAAACATGATGGATAGAGAAGAGCAAGGAAAGTAATCTGTTTCAATTAGGGATCCAATACAAAGGCAGTGACAAGAGGCAGAGGAGAGAAGTGTTCCTGCCACATTACTTCTCTCTTATCCAAACCGAGAAAGAAAAGCAACTCTTCCTCCTTCCCTTACTCTGCACTTTCTTTTTTGTCCAGAGCAGAGTGTAGGACCAGCATGGGAAAGACATTTGGGGCACTTGAGCTGGAGTTGAGCAGCAGTGGCCATTTTCAATAAGGGCTTCCTGCATAAAGTTTTTTCTGAAAACAGCCTACAGTTGCCATTTTTAATAGGGACTCACTTTAGAAGACTGTGTGACCACTATGTGCCCATGTATAAGTCCATCCTGGTTTTGGGGGATGGTTTGGTTTGGTATCATTTTTTTCTTCAAATTATATATGTGTGCATAGTAATTAACATTAATGTTGACCAAAATCCTTTATCCCAATCTATGTGTAACTTTATGTGCAATTGTAATTTTATGAGTCTGGGCATGTGTTGCAGAAATACAATGAAACCCTGTTAGTGAATTGGGGAGGTGTGCAAGAAGAGTATGGAACATCCATCAAATGTGTCCATTGGCACACATTAGGCACTCCTGTTGTGCTCTAGCACTTCTTAGCCAGTGTCTACATGTTCATCAAGGAGAGCCCTGATGCACATCAGTGCCCCATTGTACATTAGGCCATAGCACATCAGATGTACCCTTGAATAACAAATCTTCATACACTGTAATGTCACAGTTGCCCATAGATGGATATGGACAGGTAATTTTTCAAAGCATGTAATTCATGAAGATGTAAGCCCTAAACAATATGCTAGCTGATTTTTTTAAAATTGTGCTATCAGGTAAAACATGTAAAGGCATTTTGGGGAGAAAAGCAGCAATGTGAGTTGCAATAAGATGAGCTATATTTTGCAGAAATATGCTACACTACATATTACTGAGCTAACCACAAAACCATAGATGAGGGAGGCTTGCTGTTCCATGACATGGTGTGAAAGAATGACAGCAACAAAGCAAAACTTCACATTCCCTTACGTATACAGATGGACAACTGGGAAATATTTAACTGACAGGGTATCCCTTGGTAGAACAGTTCTTCAAAGCAATATTTCTGTTAGAAATTCTTGACCTTTTGCAGGCTGGAATGGATTTTATTCAAGAGCTACATGGCTTTTCCCCACTGTGGTCAATATAAAGTTCACCTATTCTGTGGACAAATATTTCTGATATTCTGATAACTCCTGAAGGAAACAGAAAAGTTTTTCGGTTTTTTTTTATAAAAAATAATATTTGGGTTTTTTAAAAACTCTCTGAAATACCGTATTTTTGTATATGAGACTGCCCAAGTTTTATGATTAAGGTGGAGCTTTTTCTCAATTCCACAACTGTCAGAAGCAAGTTTGGTGAGGAGATGAGAGCCTAGGCCTTCTAAATGGCTGCTCCCCTGTTTTGGAACTCATTCCCATGGGAGGTGCAACATCCACTCATTTGCCCTTTTTCCACCAGCAAAGACCTTTGGTCCTTAAATCATGTACCAAATGATTATTTTATCATTTTAAACCATGTTTTAAATATGCTTTAAATGTTTCACTTATGTGCTTTTTATACAATTATTTAAATGTTCTTTAAACTTTTGTTAACATTTACATTTTAGATGAAATTTTGTTTATTTTGGTGTTGGATTGGAAACTGTCAATGAATACCAGTGTTGTAGGCCAAATTTCAGGCAAAACCAACTCTGAGTATTCCTTGCATGAGAAAGCCTTACAAAATTCATGAGTCACCAAGTGACTTGGATGAATGTATTTTCAGTAGGTTTTCAGGTATATATGTTAGGGACCATATTGTCATCAGCCTCCACCTCAAAACACTGATAGGTGAGCATTACAGTCCAAAGTTTAAGGCAATTAGTTGATGGTAGAAACAGAACACAAGGGAATAAGCGGAAGGGAAAACCAAGTGTCCAGTCCAGAGTAAAAGCCAAATACCAGAATGCCAAGAAACAAGGTTATGTCCAGAAGTCAAGAGTCCAAAAGAAGTTCAAATTGCAAAAGGTACATGAGAGACAAGGTTTCAAAGTCCCAGCATGGATACACAAGTTGCAACTAGCAATCAGGTAACACACTGCAAACCTTCAAAAATGCTGCTTTCACAGCTGATCCTGATTGCTAGCATTTTCAGCCTGCTGATCTCCTCAGATGAGCCTTTTCTTACTGCAATTTCCCAAAGAAAGGCACAGTTAACTCTTTCTCAGCCTACTCAACAGAAATCTCTTGTGTTTGGCCAGCAGGCTGAGTAATTGTTACTTCTAGGTGCGGCTGAGGGAGTTGCTGTTTCTGGCTGGGCTCTAGTTCGACAGCCAAGCCCTCACTCAACAAACCCCCATCCATGACATCCATGACACCTATGATATAGGGAACAATGTTGATTTACAAGAACTACATTTGCTTCCAAGCCCAAATCAAAGTGCTGTTTTGACCCACAAAGTCCTATGTGATGGACTTTGTGCCTCTTCTTCCTCTTCTATGAATTTGCTTGATATAGCACAGAACCTATTGTATGTTCCATCACTCTGTGAGTTTAAGCTGATGGGTGCACATGGTAGAACTTTCTATGTAGTAGCACCCCAACTGGAGAATTGCTTTGCAAAGAAGATCAGATTGGCTTTATCCCTTTTGTATTTCTGGTGGGCAGTTAAAGATGATACTGTTTTGCCTTTGGTTCTTGGAATTGCCTTGACTGTTTAACGTCTGATTTTGAATTATTTCAAAGGAATGTTTGCTTTTCAAAGTGTTTCATATGTATATATCTTAATGTGTTTTTTTTATCCATTGTACAACACCACAGAGTCCCTAGTGGGCTGAAAACATACGCTCTGTCCAGATTTAGTAGAAACATTCCCAGTCCTTTGCCATCTCACTTTTTCAGCTGCTTGTAAAATTTTCAGCTGCCAGTGTCTTTCTCCTTCTCCCACTTTCCCTCTTTGTCTTTGGTTTCCTTCACAAACTGAACTCAAAGAGAAAAAATCAATTGAGGAAGGGGATCTCCCTTCCTTGTGGATTTATGCAAACTGCTGCTATTTCTCCCAGCTTGTGTGTTCTTCCCCATTGTGTGGCATCTTGACCACATTCCAATGTTGCTTGGCCACACATAAAGGTAAAGGTAAAGGTTTCCCCTGACATTAAGTCCAGTTGTGTCTGACTCTGGGGGTTGGTGCTCATCTCCATTTCTAAGCTGAAGAGCCGGTGTTGTCCGTAGACACCTCCAAGGTCCTGTGACCGGCATGACTGCATGGAGTGCCGTTACCTTCCCGCCAGAGCAGTACCTATTGATCTACTCACATTGGCATGTTTTTGAACTGCTAGGTTGGCAGAAGCTAGAGCTAACAGCGGGGGCTCTCTCAGCTCCCCGGGTTTGAACCTGGGACCTTTCGGTCTACAAGTTCAGCAGCTCAGCGCTTTAACACACTGAGCCACCGGAGGCCACACATATCCTGGTTTTATTCTGTGAAATGTTGAAAAGCATGTAAGTGACATAATAGAAGTGCTTTAAAAATGCGTAAGTCTCTTTTCTTCTCATATTATCATTTCAGGTGAAGGAGGACTGGAAGTATGTTGCGATGGTCATCGACAGAATCTTCCTCTGGATGTTCATCATAGTCTGCTTGCTGGGGACAGTGGGCCTTTTTCTTCCCCCTTGGTTGGCAGGGATGATCTAGGGACAAAGCAACTCTGAAAAGGATCCAGTGACATCCCATTCAACCAATCTCAGTCCACCTGGGAAGAGGCCAAACTCAACATTGGAGACAACTGCTATGAATAACTAACCATAACGTCTGCGCATGAACTGTTCCCGGAAGCTCTGGGGAGGCCTTCCAAGGTTGCATCACTTGCCTAAGCCATCTTCATCTTCTGTAGCTCTTGGGGAGGCGGGAGGGTGGGACGGGGGAGGGTTGGTTAACTAAAGTTTTTTTCCATAGCATGGTGGCATTCATTGTCATATATACTCCTAAGAACACAGCTGTGTTCCCTTAAAATGATAGTACCAATAGGGCCACTATCCTACAGACTCAGCCCCTAGCAAGTCAGCTGAGGAGAGAAAATACCAGCTTGGTATTCAGCTGAAGGCTGTTAGAATCAAGCAAGTCTGAATTAAGCACCTTAGACTGGTATGTATTACTGCAATGTATTTATTGCAGTGAAGGTTGAGATGGCAGCATTTTGCTGTAGGAAGAACATCTTGGTGGAAATAAAAAAAATCCTAAATCTGAAAGCAAGTTTCCTTGATCCTCAGAGGGCTGTTTCCTAAAGTAATTAAGCAAACAACGGAAGAGATATGCTGTGTGTCTAGCCACCTTGGACTTTACATATTGATTCACTAATCCAGGAACTGACAGATATCATCACACAGACACACAGCGCTGGGCTGTACCATGTCAAGCTGCAGGGAGGAATCACCTTTAAATACTCCTTGGAAGGAAGGAGAAAGTAGAAATTGCTCTTCCCTGACTTCCTAGTATTGTGCAAGCAGCTTTTTTTTGTGCTTCAAGAACATGAAATTTGGACATGAGGTCCTTTAGTCGTAGTCTGACATGGGATGGCCCAGTAGACATTTGCCAGGTGGTTGATCAGATTGCCTGTATTGACTTTATGGTTCTGAGACTAAAGGCTGCATCTGTGCTTAACATAATCCAGAGCACTGTGCTCCAGAGCTGGCCAAAGGCAGCACAGGATCATGCTTGGAGCCCTTTTGGTTTCCAGATAAACAGACTGAGAGAGCATTGGGGATCACTGCTGCCACCACTGATTCGCCAAAAGCAGCTTCCTGGCAATCACTAACTGGTGACATTGCTTCTGGTGAGGTCACAACATGGCACCCAGCCATGTGCTCAGAAGAAGTGATGTTGTTGAAAGAATCTATTGTAGGGCTGCTTTTCCCTGTTGACATAGAGGTAGATGTATTGTATGTGTGGACATTGGAACAGCTTGGGTCCAACTCAATTGAGCTGTCCACATTGGAGTAAGATCTATTTCTTCTTGCTTCAGATTAATGTTTGGAAGGGAGGGGACCAATAACCCTCTTGCTTGTGTCCCCAAAGAACTAGCATTGGGAGGCATACAGCCTCTAGATGGGGGCAATATATAACCATCAGGACTGCCAATCATGGTTTTGAAGATTGCCATTGGACCAGGAAAAGAAATTCTCATAGAGCTTTGGATTGTCCAAGTTTTTATTCTTCACATTTGTTTTCAAGTACAATAAAGATATAAAAATATTTGAATATGGTTTAAAAAAACCCAGGTTTCCTAACAATCCTGACAAAAGTAATCCTGGATTTATGGGAATCTTTGTATTTCAAACCTATTCTGTGCAAAATTTGCACTTGGTTATTTTCCCCAGGAAAATGTTTTTTCTATGTTGGGAATAACATTTCTGCACAGAAATAACTGTTCACAGACCATTTTGTAGAAAAGACTGTTTACTGAACAGACAATGCTTTTTGACTTGCAAAATTATTATGTGTCAATTTTGCACAGAATAAGTCCACAACTGTGAATACTGTAGTTTTCTAAGACTTTCTCCTAGTCGTGGAAAATGCTAAAATTGTGTTGTCGAAGGCTTTCGTGGCCAGGATCACAGGGTTGTTGTATGTTTCGCTCACATCTATGGTAAGCATCCTCAAAGGTTGTGAGGTACCTCACAACCTCTGAGGATGCCTGCCATAGATGTGGGCGAAACATCAGGAGAGAATACTTCTAGAACATGGCCATACAGCCCAGAAAGCATACAACAACAAAATGCTAAAATTATGCATTTCTTTCTTCAAGAGGAAAATTAGTTTAAAATTGCATCCCTGTTGCAAACTATCTCAGTTGTCAAATTTAAATTTTCCAGATGTACAATGTAGATATTTAATTTCCAGTGCAGCCTAAATACAGTCTAATAGTAAGGAAGGACATTATCTGTTAGAGTCTATAAGCTATGAAACTGCAGATTCAACTCTTGGATTAACTATGTTTGTTGAGTGGACCAAGAGGAAGAGAAATACATATGCTGTGTAACACATTTCCACTATTGATACCATGAATTATCTCATTTACGGCTTCCTCTTTGCTGCAACAACATATGGATCCTATACTTTGAGGCTGGGCTTTATCCATGCTTACCGAGTCTTTTCCTTGAGGATTTGCACTCAGGTTAACTCTTTAGTTTTTGGAATCTCTTAAGCAAGATAAAAAGAGATTCTTTGGAAGGGAGTGAAACAGAAATATGAGGATGACCCCTCCAGACATTTATTCCCCATCTCCCTGGGCCAAACCTTTCTTGATTCAAAGAAGCAGTTGTTGAAGCTTCATGAACAGACTTGAAATAAAGGATTTCTGAGTAACTGTTGCCTTGAATTATTCTTTTGCTATTGTTCTTGAAGAAAGCCTCAAATAAGCTTATGCCAGAGAACTGTTGTTCTAAGTATGATGGATTTTGAAGGGGGGGAAAAAGGAGAAAGCACATTTAACGTCGATGGAATCAAAAGGTACATGGATTTATGTCAAATCTTTGAATTGTTTTAAGAATCACTTCAAGAGATAATAATATCTGAATATTTTTAGATCATTGCCATCTAGATTTTCAAGCAATTATTATTTTCCAGTAAGTTCTATTTCAGGAAAAGCTTGCCATCTGCTCATTTTCTTTTTCAGAAACTATGGTTGTTTCTTTGCATATGGAAATCAAAAGAAAACATAACCTCTCTCTAATTATGTGGCACATTGACTGGCATGGGCCACAGATAACATATGATACATGACAAAATAAATGAAAGGTTCAGATTATTTTGGGGGTTTTCTATCATATGGATGTTAATATACTATAGTCATGACCTGAATCACACTTGTCTGTCCCAGCTGTGACAAATCTGTTGAATGTGAAACACCGGGTGGGTAAATCCCATTCAATTGATCTGTTCCACTTGGATCTAATAATAGATTATGTGGGAATCATGCAGCTTTCCAACTGCTTTTGGACTGCATCTTCCAGTAGACCTGACCAGCATAACCAATAGTGGAAAAAAGCTGAGAGTTGTCATCTAGCAACATTTGAAAGACTAGCTGATTCCCATTCTTGATTTAGACCTATATGCTTATCCTACCAATCCAGTAAAAACATCTAATGGCTTCAGAGTTGTCAAGCACATGAGATAGTAGTCCAAGTAAAGAACTAAAGCTCCCAAAACCCTTTAGCCAGCATTGTAACCAAAAGCCATGCCAGTTGTGGGAGTTTGGGAACAGCAGTCCATTTTATAGCACATGTGGTGGTGGTGAAAATATTGTGATTGGGGACTACTTCTAGGCAAAATTTACATATGGTTATTTTTGTTTTCTGCACAGGAAACAATCTGTACAGAATAATAGTTTTGTGCAGCAATACTGGCTGGCAGTTATGGATTACTAAATTCAAGTTAACTATCCATAACTGTTTCCCAGCCCTCCCTAAAAGCCAGCAGCTGCACTGAACAAGGGATGCTAGTTCACATTACAATTGTGGTCCAAGGAGGAGGATATTCCAATCCCTTTCCACCATCAATTGAGGGTGAAACTATCAGAGCAGGACCCTGACACAACAGGTTTACGTACTGGCAGGATGCTCAAAATGCCATCTTGTTTCCCAACTGGATAGGCTTCCTTCAACTGATGTAGTTACTAGCTATAATGAACTGAGATGGGTCATGCCAGGAGATGTTATTTAGTTATACACGTGTTATTAAATAACTGGTTTAGAATATTGGCAACTGTGGTTTCTTTGAAGAAAAGGCCTCTGCAGAAAATTATGTTTCAATGCAAAAAATCATATATGATTTTTATGAAGATACATGGACTGTCTCAAAAGCAATGAAAAAGCAATGCAGAAGGGTTAGAAAAGCAAAGTTGGGCTGAGGAAGGTAGAGCAACATCCCAGGCGTACAGTTTGGCTTTCCACAGTTGAGTCCATGCCTTTGTAGTAGTATGTTAGCAAAATGTATAATAGTTTGTGCATCTTGTCATGGGCAAAAATGCAGAGGAACCTGGATCAGCAGTCTGCAACTTCAAGAACTGAGAACAATGTGGCTTATGTGAAGGCTGTTCTGAAAGCTTCATGATCCACCAGTCAGCCTTGACTTGGCTTCATGTGATTTCTTCCAAAGCTCAAAACCCACCTCAAAGGACATCATTTTGGACACAACAAGCCCACGTCTGAGAAAGGCATTACTCAGGGCTGTATGAATACAAAACGGATTCCCCTAACCCTAACGGCTACCCTGCTAATTCATTTATGTGGCTGCAAAAGCTGGGAGGTGGGAAGAGAGAAGCCATAAAGAGGCTGCAGCAAGCTTCTTTTCTCCTGATTCAGAGTGTAGCACCTGAATCATTAAATTCATATTACAAGACAGGAAATTTGAACTTGTGGTAAGAATTGTTCAACAAGGGGATGAACTGCCTCAGAGAATTATAGAACCTCAATTGCTATTTTTTTTTAAACAGTTTAGAGATTCATCTTAGTTTTGGTTACTGCATTGGAAGGGAGTTGAACTAGAAGACCCCCAGTTCTACAATTCTATGATTCTATGGTTTTAAGACCCTGATAGATTGTAATGCCTGGTAGAGTGAATGTTTTCATCTTGGGACAATATGGACAACCTGCATTGATGTTGTGTAGTACTAACTCCTGCATGCTGAGTTATGCTTCAATTTTGCTACAAAATCCTTATGGCAACATCTCACAATTAAGGCAAGGCATGAAAAGCAAGGTAGAGCAAAACTAAATTTGCACCTTCTCTTATCCATAGTAAGATATTGACAGGGCAGGTCTACACAACATTTTGCCCTGGAATCCTGTTGGTAACATTTGCAAGCATAAGTTTCCTTATCAAAGTGATTGGGCAAGTTTTGTCCAATGAAAAAGGGCCACATTCAGTTTAAGTTTCCAGAAATGAAGTTATGCATATTGATACACTTAAATGAGGAAAACTGGAAATCCAATAGTACCTAGAAAAAGAATGATTTAATGCCATCTCCCTCATTTCCAAAAATTACCATTGTACACCTCTCCAAAAGGTATAACAAAATGTTAAACACACTAGCGTAATTGCACATAGTGCACTGGACTTTATGTCCCTCTCCTCTATTCTATAATAATTACCTGTAACATTTTTGTTGGAAACTGCATTTTGAGCTTCAACAGGCATCTATAGATAACTCCAAGTCGCAGTCCTGCATCGTGTTGTTCTTCCATTAGTTGATAAGATGGAGTCATTAGTGTCTAATTAAAACAGACCCTTTAACCTAGGCATCTCTTTAGATTGAAAAACACACACATTCAAGAGCAGAGGCTGTAATCATTTGGGGGAAGATAATGAAGCCTGAAGTTTTAATTCTTTAAGGGTTGGTGCAGGGGACATGTCATTAGATACTCTTAATGGGGTGTGCCAAAATTTAGAATAAAGCTTTTTGCTTATGGGTCAAGGAACAGAGCGTAAATAATCATCAATGAAGAAAAGCCGTTATCAGCTGTCCAACGTGGGTAGTGGTGAGCAGTTTTTGTTTTTGGAATGAAATGCAAAGCATCTGCTCCCTTGCCCACCCTCCTTCACATGGTTGAGATGGTTTTTCCAGCCGCAGGCTTGTATTTTCCCCATAACAAACCATGGGGAGCATACCAGAAATAAGCATATTTCAAAAACTAAATTGCTTCCAGGAGGAATAATTCACCCTTCTTTGAGGGCTAGCAAAATGGTTGTCCGAGAGATCTGGAGTGGTTGAAGGTTGCCAAAAGAGCCATAAAGACAACATGCATCTCCAGGGGAAGTCTCCCATCACTGGTCTAATCTATGGCTTTTTAGAAAAACAGGTGGAACAAATTGGTTTCTATTTGCAGCAGCTTCTATTCTCAGAATGACAGCTCATTTTTAGAACAGGGATAAGCCAGGTTGAAATACAAATCAGTGTTACTGTTACCATGAATACAGCAGTGTTGAAGGCACTGGAACTCTGGTTTCAAAGACCGAATGATCCTCCGTGTCAGTTAGCAGAACAAAAAGGGATTGGCAGGCTCCTGTCACCCTTAGCAGGTTGGATCTCACAATGAAAGTAGAGGAAAATTACCATTTAATTTGGAGGAAATGTAAATTATGAGCAGGAGCCAATGTGCTGTAAAAGTTGAGTGTTGAGTTCAAATCTCCACTTGGCCATGATCTTAAGCAAGTCACACTCTCTCAGCCTCAGAGGAAGTCAATGATAAATTTATTCTAACCAAATCTTGCCAAGAAAAGCCTGTGATAGGTTTGTTTAGGGACACCATCCACAACAATAGGAACCCCTGGTGGCACAATGGGTCAATCCTTTGTGTCAGCAGAACTACTGACCAACAGATTGATGGTTCAAATCTAGGGAGAGCGGGTTGAGCTCCTTCGGTCAGCTCCAGCTTCCCATGTGAGGACATGAGAGAAGCCTCCCACTGAATGGTAAAACATCAAACATCTGGGTATCCCCTGGGTAATGTCCTTGCAGATGGCCAATTCTCTCATACCAGAAGTGACTTGCAGTTTCTCAAGTAACTCCTGACATGAAAAAAAATCAGTTGGAAACAATTTGAAGGCACACAGCAACAATAAATCATGGGCTGAATCTTAATCATTAGACCTTGTCCGTATAATTCACTCCCCCCTATAACCAATTAATGCAGGAGTTTGCATCGTCTTGTCCTTCAGATGTTATTGGATTGCAGCTCCCAGAAGTCCTAGACCATGTAGCCAGTGGGGAGGAAAACTGGGAACCCAATAGCACTTGGAATACAACAAACCAATAGCCAACTTTAGCATTCTGTAACGATTATCAAAATGTACAAACTAGGAGTTATATGCAAACAATATTGGAATGAGCTGATATATCCAAATCTTCTGCTCCATTTCAGAAAATTGTGCTATGATATCAGACTTTTGTTCCAACCTGATCAAATCCCTGAAGCCCATCTTAAAAATTTGTTGACCATCCTGAGGTATGCTATGCAGTTCTACAGCACTAACAAGCAGATAGCTATGGGATGACATGACCACCCCGTTCTTGCCAACAAGAGATGATGTGACAAAGAGTTGTGAAAGGACTTTTCAAGGGGTCCCTGCTTCTACTTGTTGCATCATTGCCAACTGGTGGGAGGAGCCTGAGCCTGTCATCCTGCAGTGCTCACCAGTGCTCCCAAACCACTGTGATGAAGAATTCCATTGTTCCCTCGATTTTAAGGTGGATTTTAGGTGGCATTTACGATGGTGGCAATGATATGATGATAATCAGTGTGGCTAGGAAATAGTTATTTGGCCTAACTTATCATAACCAACTAATAGGATGTCAGACAAAGATTTCTGCATTTGTACACATAATTGAGAGTTTGATACTGCTAGGGCCACAAATCTACATCAAGGTGCACTGTGTATAAATCTCTGTGCTCCATGTTCACATCTGTGAAAAGCATCTTTCAAATCTTGCGAGTGCTGTATCTCTAAAAGCTTACTAGAGATCTTGAAAGATACCTGATTTCTCTTATCTAGAGGCAGAGTTGGTTGCATTCCAGCTTCTTATCCTTCTGGCCAGTAAATGGCCATGGCTATGTTCATGGGCTGGGAATGTCTGTTTGAACATTGCACAAGGAGGTAATGAATACCTTCTTGTACGATGTCCAAAAATGACATCAATAATAATAATAATAATAATAATAATAATAATAATAATAATAATAATAATAATAATAATAATAAAAAATAAATGAAAGCTATGGACTTTTCAACATCAGGAGAGGAATTTTCCAGGGAGACTCATTGTTCCCTCTGCTTTTCATTATTGCCATGATCCCTCTGTCAACAATCTTACAAAAGACAAATCTCGGCTATCAAACATCTAAGAATTCTCACAAAATTCCGCATCTGATGTACATGGATGACCTGAAGCTGTATGGAAAAACGGAAACTGAAATCCAGTCTCTGACTAACACTGTCCGAATTTTTAGCACTGATATCAGCATGGAGTTTGGCTTGGACAAATGTTCGACAGTGGCATTGAAGAAGGGAAAAATCATTGAAAGTGAGGGCATAAATATGCCTATGGCCAAACAATAAAGCGTCACCAGCCAGAGGCCTATAAATATCTGGGCATATTACAGCTGGACAACATCAAGCATGAACATGTGAAGACTGTGGTCAGTAAAGAATACACACAAAGGGTCAGAAAAATTCTCAAAAGCAAGCTCAATGGAGGCAACACCATCAAGGCCATAAACACCTGGGCCATACCTGTCATAAGATATACTGCTGGCATCATAAACTGGATACAGATGGAACTGGACAATTTGGACAGAAAAACAAGAAAACTCATGACCATTCAACATTCACTGCACCCTCGCAGTGATGTTGACCGGCTGTGTCTGCCTAGAAGATCAGGGGGCAGAGGACTCTTGCAAGTAAAACAAGCAGTCAAAGTAGAAGAACATGCCCTGGCAGAATATGTAAAGCAAAGTGAAGAACCTGCTTTGATTGAAGTCAAAAATCAGAAACTCCTCAAAGCACAGCAGACAAAAAACCAGTACAAGAAAGCCACACTACAAACTAGAGCTGACAGCTGGCACAACAAAACATTGCATGGAAAGTTCCTTGACAAAATTGAAGGAAAAGCTGATAAGGAGAAGACCTGGCTCTGGCTCACGAATGGGACCCTGAAGAAGGAGACAGAAGGCCTGATCCTTGCAGCCCAGGAGCAAGCCATCAGAACAAATGCAATTAAGGCCAAGATCGAAAAATCAGCTGATGACCCAAAATGCAGACTGTGCAAGGAAACCGATGAAACCATTGATCATATCCTCAGCTGCTGTAAGAAAATTGCACAGACAGACTACAAACAGAGGCACAACTATGTGGCCCAAATGATTCATTGGAACTTATGCCTCAAGTACCACCTCCCAGCAGCAAAGAACTGGTGGGATCACAAACCTGCAAAAGTATTGGAAAATGAACACGCAAAAATACTGTGGGACTTCCGAATCCAGACTGACAAAGTTCTGGAACACAACACACCAGACATCACAGTTGTGGAAAAGAACAAGGTTTGGATCATTGATGTCGCCATCCCAGGTGACAGTCGCATTGACGAAAAACAACAGGAAAAACTCAGCCGCTATCAGGACCTCAAGATTGAACTTCAAAGACTCTGGCAGAAACTAGTGCAGGTGGTCCCGGTGGTGATGGGCACACTGGGTGACGTCCCAAAAGATCTCAGCCGACATTTGGAAACAATAGACTTTGACAAAATTACAATCTGTCAACTGCAAAAGGCCACCCTACTGGGATCTGCGTGCATCATCCGAAAATACATCACACAGTCCTAAATGCTTGGGAAGTGTTCGACTTGTGATTTTGTGATATGAAATCCAGCATGTCTATCTTGTTTGCTGTGTCATACAATAATAATAATAATAATAATAATAATAATAATAATAATAATAATAATAATAATAATATAGAAATATAGAAAACAAGGGCCATCTAGGTCAACTCCCTGCTATGCATGGATCAAAGCACTCCTTATCCAACCTTTATTTAAAAACTTCCAGAGAAGGACTTGTGATGGAATATACCCCAAAGGCAGCATATTCTGTAACAAAGTTTTACCTAATGTTTTGGTGGTATCTATTTTTCTATACTTTGAGTTGGTCATTCCATGTCTTACAGCTTGTCTAATATTGGTTCCAAAAACCAGGACTCAATACAAATGGACCATTAGCTGTTCAATGGCACACAGCGGCTTTTCATGGGTATTCCAGGTTTTCAGCTATATTGTGTCCCATTTTAAGCTAGTTTGGTGATACTCTGGACTCTACCGGAAACTCTGGAGTATCCCAAGGTTTTTTGATGAGGCTCACCTTTCCCTGGTCTGGATGGGAGATCGTTGACCAGAAAAGTGTTTTTTCAAACTCTGATTTGGTCAGAGAAGTTCAAAGTATAATATCAGCTATGAATATTGGAAAAATATTCTTCAGGGCAACAAATGATCTTCTAGTCTTCACCTTATATTTAAACTCTTTAACAATACCTTTGGGGGATATTAAAGGGCAGGAGGATCAAATTATGATGGTCACATGCTTACATTAACTGCTGCATAGATCCAATCACTATGACTCACATACTGACATAAGATCAATGGAAGATCTACAGTATCATGATTATAAATAGAATTACCAGCTAGTGACTGCAATGAAAATAAAAGATATTGCCAACCCATACTCTCCAAAAATAAAAGTAAAAAATCAATGTGGGCCTGTTGAATTAGTAACATTGGATATTTTGAAAATGAATTCATTTTACCTGTTTATATATGGTATTCCAAATGAGAATGCTACAGGAGTGCTGAATATGTAGCATAAATAACACTAATACTTTACATTTGAAAAAAAACCCATTAAGTATAAGAAGAAAAGGTATATTTTGCACTATGCTGGGAAGGGCAATAGAAGTTGGTCTGGGTGCCAATTTTGGGTGGCAGGGGTCTTATTATTTTAAAAGGGGTATACAATTATAGCAATGTGATTTCATTATTCACTGTTATGACTACATGCGATGAAATCTCAAAGTGTGTAGTTTAGTGGGGCACTAAAGTGCTCTGGTTGGGAATTCTATATGTTCCTCCTTTAACTGCAAATCCCAGGAATCCATAGGACGGAACGATAAAAGCTAAAACGGACCGTAGTGTTATAATAGCACAGTGTGTTTGAGAGGGAGCAAAGAACCTAAGAACCAATGTCAAACGGCATTCATCCAGAATCTTTCACACTCACAATTGCAGTTTAACTACCATAGTTTCATTCTATAGAATCCTGGGATTTGTAGTTTGGTTAAGCACTGGAGCTTCCTGGCTGATAATTCTTAAATTTATTTATTTAATTTATTTACATTATTTCTATTCCGCCCTTCTCACCCGGAAGGGGACTCAGGGTGGATCACATTGTACACATATAAGGCAAACATTTAATGCCATATAACATAGAACAGAGACAGAGACAGACGCAGAGGCAATTTAAACCTTCTCCAGTTTCCAGCTTCCTGAGGGTATGCTTGATTCTGGCCATGGGGGAGCAGCTGCTTCATCATCCACTGTGACGGCAACTTCCTCATTCCAACGGCGGCTGGATGATTTTTATGGTGTCGTAAATTAGCCTCCCCACATATAAGTGGTACCTAAATTTCCTACTTGATAGATGCAACTATCTTTTGGGTTGCTTAGGTCAGCAAAGAGCAGGGGCTATATTTTATTTTTAACTGTTGGGTGCTCACCCCCACACGGGCCGGCCTCGAACTCATGACCTCTTGGTCAGAGTAATATATTGCAACTGGCTGCTAACCAAACGGTCATTCCCAGGAGTCCATTGAGATGGAACTCACAACAGTGAAAAATACCCCAGAAGACAGGATCAGAATTCAAAAAGACCCTTAGAGACTGCAGAGGTGGAGCAACGTTCACAAAATGAATTTCAATAGAAACAACTATAATCTACTATAGTACATGGAATTAATATTAACTACTATGGATCAATGCTATGGAATTCTGAGATGTGTGCTTTTGTGAGACATTGACCATTCTCTTTCAGATACAAATTTCAGACTACAAATTTCAGTATTCCATCAGATGGTGCTGTGGCAGTTAAAATGGTGTCAAAGTGCTATAGTCCTGCAGTGTGGATGGGAAGTGTGCAGTCTTATGAAATACAGCTCAGTTAGTTCTGGATCTCTAACTACAGGTTACAAATCTCTATCTGCAATCCTGAATTCCAGACCATAAGAATACCCGATTTCTCAATAACTGGTGTATCAAGGATAATTTCCCTATCTTGTTCTCTCTCTAAAAATACTACTTTTTAAAATGAAAGTTCAGGAGTTTTAATGTCTGAGTCCTCATTTGCAGGCTGAATTCATACTGTCCAGACATATACTGATCACTTCAGAGCGTTTCCAGGGCCTTTGTCATTAACTGTTTTAATCTGGCCCTGGAGGACCAGTTGCTCCCATTCAAACCTGAAGGCACGTACAATATGTCCCTTAAGGAGGGGTTTCCCTTTACTTTTCTACATTTTCTTCACGTTGTGGCCATGAACTGAACTCATCTATATTCATCATGGCTGTTTGCTGGCAGGAACTGCAAACTCAGCAATGGCACACTTTGTTGAGTTTGCCTCTTGGGCAACACTAAGCTAATATTTGCAGTTTCCTCCACTGTCTCTGAACCAGTTTGTGCTCTTTGTTCAAACACGGTTTTTACAATAGCAAGTAGATTTCCAGGAGGACCCCACAGAATGCTGTCTGAGATTCTTGGACACACTTCCTTTTGCTTCTTGCTTTTGGTGACTCTGGTTTCGATTGTGAGACAGGTAATTGATTTCATTCCTACATCAGTCATGATGTGAGAATCATCACATACACTGAAATCCTGTTGATGAGTCTCAATTAGAGCAGAACCATTAAATAAATTGTTGCAAAGTGAGTCAACAAAGAAGTAAATTTAATGGAGTCAAAGGTCCTAGTTTAGATAGACTAATTAGAATGTAGCTTTGTAATTTCTATGAACATTCTCATCCTGTACCATTTCCATACACACTTTCAAGTGTTATGGCTTATTATTATTTCTGCAACAAAGACTGAATATTTTTCTGCCCTTTCTCCCATTATCTCATTTTTCTACACACTTTTAAATAGAATAAAGTCTATCTTAAAACATTTCTCATAGGCATTCATTTTTGCAGAACTGTACATTTTGGTTTATTTCACTTTGATAGCAAGAAGAAATAATTTAAATGATTTTCTCTGCATTGCAAGAGATTTCACAAAAACTGCCCTGTTTTCCAGAATTCTTTGGTCCCACCTACCCTGCCATATAATGCAGTTTGAATCTGCATTATATGGTCAGTGTGGACTCATAACATACACAACCTCTGAGGATGCCTGCCATAGATGTGGGCGAAACGTCAGGAGAGAATGCTTCTGGAACATGGTCATACAGCCCAGAAAACATACAACAACCCTCATAAAATACAGTTCACTGCAGTTTAACTGCATTATATGAGTCAACACCCCTGTGGTGTTTGTTTTGCTGTCTGTGCCCCTGTTCACAATATTTTCCCTCCCTTTCTGTCCCTGTGATGATTGGATTTTGAAAAAAATGGATTGCCGTGAAAACAAGGATTTATTATTTTATTTATTTACTCTATTTATACCCCACTCTTTTCACTCTGAGCGGGACTCAGGGCACCTTACATAATTTGGCACAATTCGATGGCACAGTTCAACAGTATACAGCAAAACAAATTACATGCAATAAAAATGAAACATATAAATATAATAAAACTTTAAGTCTTTAAAACAACTTTCAAACGTAATATATAGTTCTGCTGCTATCATTAGTATTGTTCCATTTTCCTGAGTTCATATTGCACTACCCAAATGCCAGAGAGCATAATAATGTTTTCACCTTTTTCGAAAAACCAGGAGGGAGGGGACCAATCTGATCTTACTAGGAAGGGAGTTCCACAGCTGAGGGGCCACCACTGAGAAGGCCCTGTCTCTCGTCCCCACCAATCGTGCCTGCGATGGAGGTGGGACAGAGAGCAGGGCCTCCCCAGAAGATCTTAATACTCTTGTAGGTTCATAAGGAGAGATACTTTTGGATAAGTAGTTGGACCGGAAGCATTTATGGCTTTATAGATTAAAGCCAGCACTTTGAATTATGCTCGGTAGCAGACTGGCAGCCAGTAGCACTGATATAACAGGGGGGTTGTGTGCTCTCTGTTGGAGTTAAAACTTCAGTGGATACACCTTTTCCCCTTAATAATAACTCTTTCAGGACTGAATTTGTTGCAAGACAGACCCCTTAAAGCACCAGACCAGACTTTAGTAAAAGTAGAATTTATTAGTTCACAACAAAAAGAGCCCAAAACCAAACTCAAAAAGGCTCAAAACACTTAATCTTCAGTGTGTAGCACAGTATTTCCCAAAGTTAAAGCAAAACCCCAAACCCTGGGAAATAACCCGGATTTAACTGGAGTATAATCTGGATCAAACTCCCAACTTTGCAAAACAATGGAAAAAGCACTCCAATTTACAGCAGGACGCCAGCAGGCAGGAAGAGATGAACAGCAGGGGGCTAAAGACATCTGGCGAAGTGAGTCAAACAGAGTATCGTTGTCGTTGAATCCAATCCAGGTCAAAGCAGGAGAAGGCAGCAAACACGAGAATCCAGTCCAGGTCATACACAGAGTCACGGCGTAGAATGCAGCACAGCAGCTAATGCACAAGATCAACACAAGGCAGTCCAGAGAAAACCCTCACAGTTCCAATCCCCGTAGCCAAGAATAATCTGGATTAAATTTACGTCCACAGAAGTCTTCCCAAACATGTCTACCCGAACAGCTCTCAAGGACACATGAATACCCATCAACATCTTGCCGACTGCAAAGGGGCCCCATTTCCCAACCCCACTTTTGTCATGGAGCCAGATCCCAGGGCTGAATTTCCAAGTCCTGAATCTGACTTCATAACATAAAACAACCCTGCAAGCACCTGGCGGGAGAAGATAAAATGAGCCTGGGAACTCAGAGTTGAAAGTATAAACAATTATAATTGCTGTAGTGTGTGGGAATAGAAATCATGGTAGAAATGTGATCCCGAAGGTGGGGTTTGATGATGATATTTGCGTGTGATATTACGTTGCATCAGAAGTGATAAAATTAGATGTATGTAAACATTAGGTCATTCTCGACTTTTCCAAAGTCATGTATTCTTCAATAAAGATTGAATTTGAGAGCAGCTATCTTTGATCTGCGTTCAGACTGGTCCTTTGAAGTGAGCCTGACATTAAAGTCGAGAATCCATTTCTCACCCTCCTGCGGAATTCGCAGTGAAGTGATAATGAGTGAAGAAGGAGATCAAAGCCCAAATGGGGCAGAGAGGCCTTTGCAAGGGGCCCGGCCGAAGAGAGAAGAAACGCTGCAAGCCATAGCTTCCTCTACGGGGTACCCCAGGCCGAACGGCGTGACCCAGAGAATTCCCAGGGGAGGAAGAGGCGTCTCTGCGGCTGCAGAAACCAGTTGGGGATCTGGAGGAAGTATGCCGGAGACCGTGGCCCTGCGGTTATCCATCCTGGAAACTAATTTATCCAGGCTGTCGGAAACCGTGGGGAGATTGGTGCCATTGTTGGAAGAGAATCTCCAAAAGGAGCCCAGCCGATATGGCGCCGAGAGAGAACCAAGTAAAGAAGGAGATTGGAGCCAGAGGGGCCAGCGAGCGTCAACGCAGAGTCCCGTGGCGGCAAGGGACGAGGGAGATGAGGAATACTGGCGGGAGCTGGAGTTCCGGGACAGAATGGCGCGAGAAGTGGAGCGTCAGCGAGCCCTGGGAACTCTGAGGCCGCCATCTCCAACAGAGCTCCCAACCCCCCGAATGGGCGTCGGGGTGGAAAGGCCACTGGGGCCAGGGATCGGGTCCAGTGGATTGGCAGACGAAGGCGGAGAGGAGCGGGGGATCCAGGAAGAGGAGGAGGATGTGCCGTACGACGAGGAAAGGCGAGATGAGGGGGCTACAGCAAGGCCAGTATGCGGATGGGCGGAAGAGCCGACAGCGGCAGCAGACTTTCGGGAGCCGCGCAGAATGACCACCGGAGTGGGGCGCGGCGTGTTCCAAGGAGCCGCCCGAGGAAACCTGATGCAACCCTTCCCCATGCCTCCCAGACAGCATCAACGGGCTGCAGAATGGATGCCTAGAAGGGAAGATCTCAAACTAGAATACGGAGGGGAATCAGATGAACTGAACTTTTTTCTAATTAGCATCAGAGGATACATGGAAGACAATGCACACACATTCCCCTCCGAGGCAAGCAGGGTTCGAGCCATCGGCAACACACTAAAGCGAGGAGCAGCCAGCTGGTATGTGCAGCTTCATGCCAGACGCGACCCATGCCTGAGGTCAGTGCCCCACTTCCTCGCCGCACTGGAAAACCGGTTCAGAGACCGGCTAGAGCAATTGAGGGCTCGAGACCAGCTGAAAGGAATAAAGCAGAGGGACAAAACAGTGCCCGAGTACGCAGAGGAATTCCTTCACCTCGCGGAAAGGGTACCAGAATGGTCTGAAGTGACCAAAGTGGAATTATTTAAAGAGGGACTACGCCCCGAGATTTTCAGCTGGGCAGCGCACAGAGACGACCCCGAAACGCTCCAAGGATGGATTCAACTAGCGGGGCGCGTCGAATCCACCCTGGCCCAAGTAAAGCGCTTCAGGAGCGGCAGCGGCCAGCAAAGACCGGTGGCGAGGGGTCGAGGAGAAACGAGGAAGCAGGAAAGACCCGGAGGGAGGCCGGGGATTCCCTCCAGAGGAGACGACAACAAACCTAAACCGGGATGCTTTGTATGTGGGAAGACGGGCCATCGAGCAGCAGAATGCTGGGCCCGGAAGGGGGAGCCGCCAAAAGCCCCAAAGCCCAAGCCAGCAACCGGGAGGCGCGCGGAAGAGGAGGTGCAGGCCCCAGAATCTTCAGAAAAACTGGTGAGTCGGGACAACCGCATGATAGTAGTGCCAATCTGCCTCTCAGGGCTAGAAAATCGGGCCACCTGCAAGGCATTTGTGGATTGTGGGTGTTCTAGAAATATTATAACCCCGGAGTTAGCAGGAGCGCTGAAATGCCAGCAGATGGCGCTTGACTCCCCAATTGCATTTTCGCAGCTAGATGGATCAGTCGCTGCTGGGGAAGTATCTACAAAGGAAATACGGGGAATCCCATGTAAAATAGGCAAATGGGAAGGAAGAATATCCTTTGTGATAGCCCCTATTGCCACATACCACGTAATATTAGGGATACCATGGCTCGAACAGGCAAATCCTGAAGTAGATTGGAGAGGAAAAAGCCTAGCATTCAAAGAACAGCAGATGCAATGGGAGATAAGCAAAATTGCAGAAGAGGAGGACGAGGAAGATGAAGCAGGGGAAATAGACCCACAGCTATTGCCACCTGAATACAGAGACTTTGTGGATGTTTTCAATCAGAAAGAGGCCAGTAAATTGCCTCCCAAAAGGAATATAGAAGTAGAAATTGAAATAACCCCAGGAGCAAACTTACCCAAACCAAAAGTGTATCCCATGTCTGTGCAGGAGAAGGAGGAATTGAGGAAATACATTGATAAAAACCTGGCGCGAGGCTTCGTTAAGCCATCCAATTCTCCTCTCGGGGCCCCAGTGTTATTTAGGAGAAAGAAAGACAACTCCCTAAGATTGTGCATTGATTATCGAAATTTAAACGCAATTACTAAGGACAATAAATACCCTATGCCCTTAGTCAAGGATTTAATTACCGTATTGAAGAAAGGGAGCATATTTACTAAACTGGATTTAATTGAAGCGTATCATAAATTAAGGATCAAACCGGAGGATACTTGGAAAACTGCATTTTCCTGCGCATTCGGCCATTTTGAATACGAAATTTTGCCTTTCGGGTTAAAAAACGGAGGCGGCTGCTTTATGCAGCTTATAAATGAAATACTACACCCGTTATTGTACAGAGGGGTATTCATATTTCTTGATGATATCTTGATTGTAACTGAAGATAAGGAAAAGCACGTAAAATTGGTCCGGGAAGTTTTGCAGAGACTAAGAGAAGCAAAGCTGTACGCAAAACTGTCCAAATGTGAATTCAATAAAACTCAAATTGACTTTCTGGGGTATCGGATATCTCCAGAAGGGTTAGCTATGGATCCAGCTAAAGTAGCAGATGTGAAAGAATGGGGAGTGCCTCAAACAAGGAGGCAATTACAATCATTTCTGGGGTTTGCAAATTTTTACAGACCATTCATAAAAGGTTTCGCGCAAATAACCGCACCCCTTACAGAACTTTTAAAAACAAAAGGGAAAGGGGAGACAGCAAAAGTGAAAGCTCCTGGCGCCAAACTGAGTTGGACGCCAGAATGCCAAAAGGCATTCGAAACCTTAAAAGAATGCTTCACTGAAGGACCCATCCTAAAACACCCCGATATCAGGAGCCCTTTCATAATCCATTGCGATGCCTCAGACTGTGCGTATGGGGCAGTACTATTGCAAAAAGATCAAAATGGGAACTTAAAACCCTGTGGATATTTGTCACGGAAGTTCAGCGAAACTGAAAAAAGTTGGCCAATATGGGAAAAAGAGGCATTAGCCATATTAAAAGCCTTAGAATGCTGGCGACACTTCCTCGAAGGAAGCGGAATCCCATTTGAAATTTGGTCTGACCATAAGAACCTACAGTATTTAAAGTCTCCTAGAAAATTGTCCCCCAAACAAATTAGATGGGCGCAATACTTCAGCAGATTCGATTTCCAATTAAAGTTTTTTCAAGGGAAGCAGAACGTCTTGGCAGATGCTCTTTCACGCATGCCTCAACACGAAGGCATAACCACAGCAAAAGAGGGGACAATATTCTCTGACAAACAATGGGGCTTAGCTGTCAGGACAAGAGCACAAACCCAAAAGGAGGACACGGCTTTTGTTGAACTCGGCGGGGAAGAAAACTGGGGAAATGAACTGAAACAGTCTTATGAAGGAGATCAATGGATCGCGTCCAACGCAGAAAAGGGGGAACAGAAGGGGGGATTTTGGTTTGTAAACAAGAAACTGTATATCCCAGCAATATTAAGGATTAAGATTCTGCATCGTTTTCACAACAACCAGAGCGCTGGTCATACAGGAATTACAAAAACAACAAAGGCAATAGTAAAACATTGTTGGTGGCCAGGAATGAGGAAGGACATAAAGAATCATGTTGTTCAATGTGATGATTGTGCCAGAAATAAATCGGGAGGAGGGAAGCCTATGGGATTGTTACAAACAGTAGCGGAACCTACCAGACCTTGGGAATGTGTAGCTATGGACTTTGTGGGAGAACTGCCGGTTAGCAAAGGACATCGTTATATTTGGACAGTATTAGACCTGTTTTCTAAACAGGCCCACTTTATAGCGCTGACGAAACTACCATCGGCTGAGAAACTAGCTGAATTGTACATAAATCATATTTACAAACTACATGGATGTCCCAGTAGAGTAGTCAGTGACAGAGGAGTACAGTTCACAGCAAAATTTTGGGAAAAATTCTTGGAAATGCTAGGAGCAGAAAGGAGTCTAAGTTCTGCTTTTCACCCCATGACAAACGGGGCGGTAGAACGTACTCAGCAAACGCTTGGGCAGTTCCTTCGAATGTACTCTAACATGAGACAAAATGACTGGTCTAGGTGGTTGGCTTTTGCGGAACTAGCCTTTAATTCAACTATACATTCAGCAACAAATAAAACCCCCTTTGAAGTAGTTTACGGGTATGAAATACAGCCTTTACCCCAGTTGCCAAGGTGGACGGAAAATGAGGAAACAGAGGCAGGGAAGTGGAAAACGCAAATGCTAGAATGTTGGAGTCAAGTGACTGCGTCCTTAAAGGAAGCACACAAAAAGTATAAAGCGTTCGCAGACAGAAAGAGGGTGGAAGGCGATAAATTAAATAAAGGAGATCTAGTGTGGTTAAGTACCCAAAACATCAAATTGGGGCTACCTTCAAGAAAACTGGGCCCCAAATATATTGGACCATTCAGAATACAGGGTGTTATCAATGAAGTGACTTTCCAGTTGGCATTGCCAAAAAGTTTAGGGAAAATACACCCAGTATTCCATCGCAGCTTACTGAAAAAGTATATGGGGACTTTGGACAAAATGGACACATAGAGTTATTGTTTGATTTGTTTCAGAACTATGATGAAAGAAGAACCGAAGAGGAGGACGAAGAAAACGAGGGCGCCATGTCATGGAGCCAGATCCCAGGGCTGAATTTCCAAGCCCTGAATCTGACTTCATAACATAAAACAACCCTGCAAGCACCTGGCGGGAGAAGATAAAATGAGCCTGGGAACTCAGAGTTGAAAGTATAAACAATTATAATTGCTGTAGTGTGTGGGAATAGAAATCATGGTAGAAATGTGATCCCGAAGGTGGGGTTTGATGATGATATTTGCGTGTGATATTACGTTGCATCAGAAGTGATAAAATTAGATGTATGTAAACATTAGGTCATTCTCGACTTTTCCAAAGTCATGTATTCTTCAATAAAGATTGAATTTGAGAGCAGCTATCTTTGATCTGCGTTCAGACTGGTCCTTTGAAGTGAGCCTGACACACTTTTATTCACAATTCCTCCTCAGAACTGGAATCAGCTAACACGCTGCTAGCAGCTGAAGCCTCTTGCCTCAATTCCTCCTCAGAACTGGAATCAGACAACGCCCCACCACACTTCCTTTCAGCTGAAGCCCCTTGCCGATCCCTCCAATCTGTCCATCTTTTATCCAAACCCATAACTCCCCAAGATTCAGCCAGATCCCCTCTGTGCCAACCCTCGAAAGTGTCGGTACTTGTGGGTTCTCTAAAGATGTCCTGGATCTCCCGCACCTTAGTCCAGTCCATTACCTCATCCTCAGAACTTGTCATCCCATCTTCCTGATTATCAACCCCATCATCCTCCTCAACTGAGTCATTGTCAGTAGGCTCCATAAGTCTCTCCCGGATCCACTTCCTTTGTCGCTCCTCATCAGAGTCTTACTCACGAGTAGTCTTTCTTCCCCTTCTAGTACTCCTAGTAGTATCACTACTCAAAGACTCCATCACAACAGAATTTCCCTTCTGAGGGGAAGATTTCTCTTACTTCCTTACCCCCATTCTTAACTACAAGTCATTTGTAAGTCAAATGTTTGCAACTTGGTGACTGCCTATAATGCAGTATCACACTGCATTATATGGCAGCATAGATGGGGCCTTTGTGAATGGGAACTTAACTGTGAACCTATATTTCCCCTGTCCTGAAAATAAGATTCCCTTCAGAGGAAATCTGGGGAGAGGAGTTGCACACAAAATATGGTTTTCTCTATAGGAAGCATGTTTCTGCTACAGGGAAATGTGTTTGCTATGCCACCCTCTAAGAAGAATCTGATCTTTGCAAAAAAATATATCAAAGCACACAGTTTTGACCAAGTTCTCAATAGCGAAGAATCTCAGCATGCATATAAACTATCAAATTAATGCAGTTTGAAGCTGCTTAAGCTGCTATGGCTCAATTCTATGGAATCCTGGGAGTTGTAGTTTTATAAGATCTTTTACACTCTAGTTTTCAATCATACACATTTTTCAGGCCAACCCTATTTCTTTGTGCATTCCTCCACCTGAAATCTATCGCAGGCTTCAAAAATGTACAGATTTTACTTACCCTGTTCCATTGGTAGTCTAGAGCGTGAAATTAGAGACAGGGCTGAAATTTCCATTTTTGTATAATCATTAAAGAGGCATGAGCCCTGTCCATTATGCCACATGGCAATCCTATGGGAATTGCAAGTAGCCACTGTCCAAATACTTTTCAAAACACGTTCTAATTATGGCATGTCCCCACAGCTGAGATACCTACCTAGTGTGAACAAATGTTACTCAAAACCAGTGAATGTCAAAGCAAATCATACTACATGGTAGTCAAGATGTGGATGTATTTTGTCACAAAGACATAGTAAAGACTGCAGGTAGTTTGCATTTTTTTCGGCCTCATTTCTCCATGTATCATATGAGACTAATGATAATAGCCTGGCTTTGGGAAGTTCCTGATTATTTCTGATTAAATCATGCTGTTTTCTCGTTCATTCATTCATAAGCCAAAATATTAATAGCAAATCCTTGTTTACATATGTGAGGATCCTATGCCATTTAAAGGGCAGCATCTACAACACAAAAAGGCAGTATCAGTGAAATGTAAAGATTCAGAAACATCAAAAATTATGGTATGAAAAAGGAGATGAAGAAACAAGTGGGTAGTTACTGGGGGAGGATAATGAGGTAAATGCCCCCAATATAAATCTTACCCCCAAATGAAATTATCCATTTCCAGATGAACAAGATGAACAGCATCTTGAAGATTATTTACATCTAGGTTTCTTCCATTTCCTGTGTTCACTTTTATTTGCCAGCCCCTTTTCTTTGAATACCTAAACTATGCTTCCAAAAAATCACCAATTTATGGTGTGTGTCTCCAAAAAAATTACTTACCCACACACAGAGAGACATATCCTGACCTAAAGGGTACCTGTGCATCCAACTTTAGAGGGGAGCATTGCAAAACACAATCTACACTTTTTCATTTTTTGTTTTTCAGTCATTGGATAAGTTCTTGGGGCTGCATGTGATTTGTGGACCTCAGGCTCCCCATTTTTGTTTTAAGAATTGCTACTCCCTTGGAAAGTGAAATGAAGTGAGGAAGACTTGGGACATCAGTCCTGTAACAGCTGATGGCCACAAGACTGCCATCCTTGCTCTGAACTTGAACATCCTTCAACAATGCACAAATGCTAAGCATCAGAGTGTGGTTAATGTTATGGATGAGGAAGAATGCACAAGCCAGGAGAGGCTGCAGCTCTGTGCTTTTTTCTGAACCTACAGAATAGGGCAACATTCTGCCCCTTCTCTCCTTTCTCCTTGACTGATTTAATTGGCTCCAAACTATTTTTGCACTTTGAACTCAGTTTGAAGTAATAGAATTAAGACAGGATAATGGGGGGGGGGAGGAATGGAGAAGATCAGAGAAACTGGAAGATTTTAAAAGCAGCTATAATGTAGGATGGCTGTGAAATATATTGAGATCTGGAGTGCTATGTAGTTTCCAGACTGAATGGCGGTGTTCTAGCAGCATATACTGAGATCCCTCTTGCCAAATCAGGACAGTTGAGGGTATGAGTATGCTGAGAAATAGGTTGTCAGTGTGGTTTGTTTATTATAGAGGGAAATGTTAGATCAATTGTTTGCTGTTTGGATTGTGCATCTGTGTTCCAGCAAGCTTTCCAGCAGCAGAGGAGTTAACTGCATGCCAGCCCTGATTGATAGCTTGCAGGGCCAATGGGTCAAGACTTCCATTTCAACTATGTGGACAGAACATTCCTCATAGACTGTGGAATGTTGGAAGGGCTTGTTCTGATAACAGATTCTTGGCTGTGCTGAACAGACGTGACATGCTTTTCCCTTGTCCGGAGAGTTATGGTGTTTGGAGTTGTAATATTCTTGTAAACAAAGTCTAGTACTGCTGGGATCAGCAGATAATCTACGACTGTGGTGTCGTTTTGTCAGTACTACTTTGCAGAAGCACAAGTGGTCTGACTGATGAGTGGAAGGTGAGACTCATCAACAAGTCAGGGCGAAGGTCGGATCTCATCTCTCCCCCTGCTCCTGCTCTGACATAGGTTTCACCAATTTTAAAAGGTATTCTTTTCTAGACAGTGTGTAAAGGAAGCCAAGCATCCCATCACTTTAAAACAGTGATGGGAAGCATCCCACAGATGTGAGTGCATCTTCCAGCAATTGTAGCCATCGCAGCCAATAATAATAAATGCTGGGAACTGCAATTTAAAAACATCTGGTGGCCACAGGATTGCTACTCTTGGTCTAGAACAGTGGTTCTCAACCTGTAGGTCCCCAGGTGTTTTGGCCTACAACTCCCAGAAATCCCGGCCAGTATACCAGCTGTTAGGATTTCTGGGAGTTGAAAACCAAAACATCTTGGGACCTACAGGTGGAGAACCACTAGTCTAGAATAAATCATGCTGTGTACATCTTCTTGGAAGCAAGTCCCTTTACTTTCTTGGGGCTTACTCCTCCCACAGTGAAGCCTAAGTCTGTGCCTTGTTAGGACAGGACTTCAAGGAAGCTACTAAAATCCTGAGACTACAGTTAAGTGAACTTTATTTAAACACCCAGATTTTCAAAGTCACAGCTTGAAGAGTTAAAATGTGAAACTCAGCGCTTAATGAGAAATTTGCAGAAGGTGACCCAAATATTGAATCATATCACAGAGCGAGTTGAAGTTGTTATTATGGTTAGTGCTGTAACGGAACATTCTGCAGGGAGGGAACATGCTGGCGGTAGGCAGGCCTGCGTCGCATAATGAAGTGCAATTAAATGCCATGGGAAGTAATTAAATCAGTAAGCTGAGGAATTATTGAAATAATGTAGGCTCCTGTGATTGGCTGACACAGTGAACAGAGATATGGAAACCTGTGTCCCTCCTGTGTTTCTTTCTGTATTTCATTTTGCCTCCCAACTTCCATAGTCCTGGCCAAAATAGTCAATGATGGGAGATTCTGGCCTTTATAATCCAACAATATCCACAACATTACAAGTCATCCACTCCTCTTCTGTACATACAGATACATTTTGCCATAAAGTACCATTAGCTATGCTGGCAGCAGAACTGAGAGTGCTATTATAGTATCTTATTTGGTATTTGGGGATAGGCTTAGCAGTAAGGCAATCAACAAGGTCCCCTATGACCTTGTTGCAAACAAACTAGCCAAATGTGGGCTAGCCAATGCTACTATGAACTGGATCTGTAATTGGTTAAGTGAGCAAACCTAAAGGGTGCTCACCAATGGTTCCACTTCATCCTGAAAACAGTGGCAAGGTACCCAGCACTGTCAGGCATTTGGTTGAGATTTCATGCTTTTGCAAGTGGATGAACTTCTGTGGAATTAGAACTGGGCAGTTGTAGCATCTTCATCCAGTGAAGGGTTGCTGCTACATTATTACCATGACCAATGTGCAGTGAGACCAATATACAACAGGATGTGTATCTTACTACTCTCAATGCACACTGAGCACAAATGCACACTGGACACTCCTGCCAGCGTTGTTAGGCATTTTCACAAGTCAGTCAAGGAGTTTCTTACTGCCTCTGCTACAAAGGTATGCCTAAAATTACAAAATGCATATTGAATTCTAGTGACCTTTCCCAGAACATGTTCAATACCTTGGATAGCTCCTTTAATATCCATTCACAGCCCCATACAAAGCAGCATTAATGTGACATCACTTTAACTGCGCTGTAGGAACTGCAGTTTTACAAGATCTTTAGCCATCTCTGCCAAAAAGTCCTTATGCCCATCAAACTACAATTCCCAGAATTCCATAGCATTGAGTCATGGCAGTTAAAGTAGTGTCAAAATTCATTAGTTGTGCAGGTTAATTGCACCCATTGTGTAACAAGTTCTGGATCCATAAACACGCTTGCTCCTTCCACGTTGTCATATAGCTTCTGGAGTTGAAAGATTCAGTTGAAGAGAAGGAGGAAGATTTCCAGAAATCTGAAGCTCCTAGAAATGATGGTCTCACTGAGTCAGAATAGTGGAGGACTGAGACAGAGAGATGCTGAAGACCAATTACTATGATTCATTGAGTAACCAAGACACAAAGAGAAATTGCTTTGTTCCCAGCGATTGTTAAGTAGGACACACTAGTCTAGTTAGGCACCTGGGGTCTTGAAACAGCTGTATATAAATCTCCCAAAATCCTTCCTGGCAGTTTAGTTCCTATTGATGCCACCAGTACTTTTTTGTGTTTTCCTGGACTTTGATTGGCTATGACTGGAACATAAGGCAATTACTATAACGAACTATTATTATCTCAGTTTCACAGCCTATCAGATGTTGCTGACTGGGATTGTAACTATCAATGATTTGCATTCTGTGCAAGAATCTAGGAACCAGTGAGGAATCATTGGATAATGTGGCACATCCTTTTTATTGTGCTATTATGATCTTATGTATGCATGATTTTATTCAAATGATTTGTTAGCCCATTTGGAATCGCTCCCAGGTGGACTGACAAAACATTTGAATATAATGAATGTAATCATCACAAGTGGCAACTGATGATGATTTTGCCTAGAAGAACACTCAGTGCTTTGACGTCTAAGATGTAATTCAAAGTGGTGTAGTCAAGACTAGAACTTCAAAAAATTGCTGAGGAAGAGTTTTCAAAATCCCATAGTGCCTCAGGAATTCTCAAACTTATGGTGAATTAATTCTTTTCCAGGTTTTAAAGTTTCTAAACTGACAACTGCCCTGTCTAGCACCTCTCCTCTTAGTGGAGCTGCTAAAGGATGAAGCAATGTAATCACTTCCACTTGGAAAACTGGTGCCTCAGAAATTCTGAGCTCTCATCCAAAAACACAGAAATATCAGAAAAAAACAGAAATTGATTAATTACGACATGGAGAATGAGAAAACTGTACAACAATGGATGCATTTAGTTAGTAGAGATCTTTCATAGTCCTGTCTTTCCCCCAACACACTCACACTTCAGCTCTGCTTATTTAAGTCAACATTGACTCATATGTGGATATATACTTTTTCTGGGTAGAAAGGAGATTGGCAGCTGCTGTTAGCCTTCCGGGTAATTTACTATCAATTATACAGTTTATCTTTCCTATTCAGGCATAGTCCCACTTTTTCAGATGCTTTGAAAACATCTGAGTTTCTCTTTCCTCCTCCAACTTTTTTCAATTGCTGTAAACTGAGCTCACAATTAAAGTGCAACAATAGTTTGCATTCAGTAAATACACCACCAGGAAAAGAAAGGAAAGGACAGAATAGTATCTTTCCCAGAAGTCTCAGGAAAACGCAAACTTCTGAAGCCTTTTGTAGCTTATGTATTCTTTCTTATTAATAACTTTTATAGTCTTAATGTTGGTTAGCCATATGTGTTCTGATTTTCTTGGATTAAATGTTGTATAAAGCTAGGTAGGTCATAACCGTCTGTCAGCTTCAGCTTCCCATGCAGGGACGTGAGAGAAGCCTCCCACAAGATGGTATAAAATCCAGACATCACCTGAGCAACGTCCTTGCAGACAGCCAATTCTCTCACACCAGAAGTGACTTGCAGTTTCTCAATTTGCTCCTGATACACAAAAAAAAAACAAACCAAAAACTTCAAATTGTGCCCAGAAATAAGCAGACATTTAAATATTGTGAATGTCCATTCTGGATCTTGTTTACAAATAAAGGATTAAAAATTATACTGGTAGTAGAGGGAAATTGGGTCTCTCATCAGATATTTCTGGCCTCCACTGCTGAGCACTGAGCTCTCCATTAACCTGAGAAATCTTCTACATATGAAGACTATAAACAGCTGCCGTAGCGTGCAAGCAAAAGAGGAAAATCTAAAAATACAGACCTCTCTGGGGACCTGGGGAGACTACAAGAGTAAAATACAAGGGCAGCAGCAGGAACTCAGGATGTTATTTTGCAGACTGAATATCACACTGTCAAACTCTCAGACTTGAATGAATGCACGCACCCACACATGCACTCAACACACAAATGCAGAGCTCATGCACATCACTCACTGCTACTAGAGCAGGTGCAATGGTACCAATTAAAGAAACACACAAAACTGAAACCAGAGAATGCATACAAAACTCTTGAACAGCTCAGTGAGGTTGAGATTCTCTATACACGGTTTTCTCCAATCCTGAGGCTGAAATTGTCCTATATGGTTTAGGTCTAGGATAATGGAAAGGTACCAGCCTTATAATATGAATCTACCCAGGTTTTGAGATCTTATGGGGAGGCTGTCCCATCCATCTAACCACCCCACAAATATATATGGTGGGAACATGGAAGAGGGCTTTCTCAATGGTTCCGTAGGGCTGGATCTGGAATGGAGTTCCTGCAATTGAAGCAGGATATGAAACTCCAAAGCTCTATTGAGCAGCACTGAAATGCTTTCAATGTAAGCCACTTTGAGTCTAATAATAATAATAATAATAATAATAATAATAATAATAATAATAATAATAATAATAAAATCTCAGAGGAGACAATTCCTTTCTGAGCAAATCTTTCCTATAAAACACTGTGATTAGGTTGCCATTGAATGGGAACAACTTGAAAGTACCAAAATGACATCTCTGACAGAATGGGCAGCCCTCCTCAGGAACTGTGATGATGTGTACCAGGTGTCTTATGTGGTGTGTCCAATTGCACAATGGGATCCATAGCATCGTGATGCCTGTTGTACCATGGAACCCATGGCACTATGACAGATCCATTTACAGAGAAAAAGCTTCATTTCTTCTCCTCTACTTAAAATACAAAATAATGTTTGCAATGGTGCAAATCAGCTTTATGTGATTGTAAGCCATTTACAATGGCATAACTATGGGAGCCCCGGTGGTGAAGTGCGTTAAAGCACTGAGCTGGAGACTGAAAGGTCCCAGGTTCAAACCCCGGGAGTGGCGGGAGCGGCCACTGTTAGCTCCAGCTCCTACCAACCTAGCAGTTCGAAAACATGCAAATGTGAGTAGATCAGTAGGTACTGCTCTGGCAAGAAGGTAACGGTGCTCCATGCAGTCATGCCAGCCACATGACCTTGGAGGTGTCTATGGACAACGCCGGCTCTTCGGCTTAGAAATGGAGATGAGTACCAACCCCCAGAGTCAGACACAACTGGACTTAACATCAGGGGAAACCTTTACCTTACTAACTATGGGCCGTGATGATGCAATGGGTTCAACCCTTGCGCCAGCTGAACTGCTGACCTGAAGGCTGGTGGTTCAAATCTGTGAGAAAGAGTGAGCTCCTGTTTGTCAGCCCTAGATTTCCATGTGGGGACATGAGAGAAGTCTCCCAGCAGGATGGTAACACATCTGGGCATCCCCTGGGCAACATCTTTGTAGACAGCCAATTATCTCACACCAGAAGCAACTTGCAGTATGTTCTCAATTCATTTCTGACATGGTTAAAAAAGATGTAAGTAGTACCTAACAGAATGTCAGTCATTGCATTTGGCTTGCCTGGATTGCTGCTACCCCATTTTTTTCCCCACAGCCAGGGAAGGTCTTACTGGGCATGTGAAGCAGGGGAGAAGCATGGGGCTGAGCATGTGGTATGCTATGCTCTGTAAGATCATTCAAGGTCACCCAGAACTTAGGAGAATAAACCCTATCTTAGACTACAATACTATGTAGCTTTCATTACAGCTAGCTTTATGATATGTTATCCATTCATATTTCAGTATCTTCTTCTTGCTCTTTTTAAGTCACTTCATCATCACATCTGTATCATTACATACAAATTTATAACTCACTTTTCTAGCAATAGAATGATAGTAGCATAGTTTTTTGAAAAAAGTATCTACATTAAGGATTCTGAAGAACTGAGTCTCAAGAATCATAAAATACTGTGGGAGAGAGAGCACTAAAATAAATCAAATATTGAAATAATGTTCGCAATAATACCTCCTTGGCAAATGTTTCTAAAGTTAATCAGTTATATTGTAGGATGGGAACAAATCGTTTCAGTTTTCAGTCATTACGGGGAGGGGGAGTGGAGAAGGGAAGGAAGATTTAAAGTGTGGTTTAAATAATTACTTCATATTTAAATGGTGAGAAAGGCAGAACACTTTCTGCAGTTGCATAATTATGGCAAACCTCTCTCACATGCTGCTCAGTCACCTTCATTTTCTTCCATGGGGATCTATTCACTGCCTTTTACTTGATTTGGTTTATTCCACACCCATCAACAGATTCTCAGTGTGGCTTTAAAACATAACAATAACTAAAAGCCAGTTAGAACAAGTGCGTTAAAGTGCTGAGCTGCTGAACTTGCAGACCAAAAGGTGCCAGGTTCAAATCCTGGAAGTGGAATGAGCGCCCGCTGTTAGCCCCAGCTCCTGCCAACCTAGCAGTTTGAAAACATGCAAATGTGAGTAGATAAATAGGTACCACTCAGGCAGGAAGGTAACGGCGCTCCGTGCAGTCATGCCGGCCACATGACCTTGGAGGTGTCTACAGACAACGCTGGCTCTTCGGCTTAGAAATGGAGATGAGCACCAATTCCCAGAGTCGGTCACGACTGGACTTAACGTCAGGGGAAACCCTTTACCTATAAGCACCACAACACACACAAAAATCCTTTGAGAACTATCAACAAGATTTTTAAAAGAAGCACAAATAACTTGGAGGAAAATAAAGTGAAATATTGGTGTTTGTCATTTATATGACATTATTATGGAAGACAAATAGAACTCCCTGGGAAGATCATTCTAACTCCATGGCGCCACCACCAAACATACTCTTTCCTTCAACAAACAAACCTGAGATCCACAGATTTGTATATTTCTCAGAATCTGCAAGTGGTGCGACCATGATAATGCAAGCTAAGTGGATTCTGGGACATACAGTTTCCTAGTTCTGCACAGGTTGATTTAATAATGGGGGCTCATGGGTCACATATGGCCCAAGGGCCATGTTATGCTTCCCACAGTTCTCTAGGGGTAGGCTTCTTATAGAGGGGCATAGGACAAATATCCCTATATAGAGAAAAAGTAGAAATTATAGAAATAAAAAGTGGAACTCTGCAACTGTCCAGATTTGGCAAGGACAGTCCCTGTTTTTCTCTATCCTTTCACTTCCTCCCTTTGTCTTCACAACAGCATTCCATGAGAGCATTCCTAAGGAGGATTTATATGTTCTTTTGTTAAATGGCTCTTTTATACAAAAAGAAATAGAATGATATTTGGAATGGATAGGATAGCCATGATGGAAAGCAGAGCTTGGAAAATATAACTTCAAAAGTGGCCATGCACCTGCTTCTGGGAATTATAATTTTTGGAATGTGATGTGTTTTGATTCTGGAAATTGTGGACCAAAGGTAACTTTACCAAGTTTCAAATGAAAGCAAAGCACTTAAATCAATATGAGGGAAATGCCTTGAAATGAGCACTATGAAAAATAACATCTCTTCTTTCCTTTTAGCTCCCTGCTGAGATTTCCTTCACCTTGGAACTGTTAGTTTCAAGTCAGACCTGGAGATCTAACAACCCACACTTAAAAATGGAAAAAGCCACAACTGTCTCTCAGTCACAATGTCTTGGTTAAAATCAACTTTACACTCATGGAGCTATGTAGTGGTTAATCAATGCTGCCTTTTCAATGAACTTGAACACTGAACAACTGAATGCACAACCAAAGGTGTATATGCGTCAGAATGTAACTGTGCACTTTTTCTTGTTCATCAATATGCATCTATCAACCATTCACAATAACTATTGTAGTAATGTGCACTCAATCATATCTGACTTAGGGTGACCCTAAGGTGACTCTATCCCAGGGTTTTCTTAGCAAGATTTGTTCAGAGTGGGCTTGTAATGACCTTCCTCTAAAGCCAAGAGAGTTTGACATGCCCAAGATGACATATTAGGCTTTGATGACTGAGCAGGACTTCAACGTCTGATTTCCAGAGTAATACTTGCATGTTCAAGCTACTACACCATGCTGGATCTCATGTATAAGGGTGCCATATATATTATCTTGCCTTGGACCACAAGAAGATCCAACCAGTCCATATTCCAGGAAATATTGCCTGACTTCTCATTGGAGGGAAAGATGAAGTACTTTGGTCACATAATGAGAAGACAAGTAAGTTTAAAGAAGATAATGATGCGGGGGGAAATGGAAGGAAAAAGGAAGAGGGGCCGACCAAAGGCCAGATCGATGGATGTTATCCTTGAAGTGACTGGCTTGACCTTGAAGGAGCTGGGAGTGGCGATGGCCAACAGGAAGCTCTGGCATGGGCTAGTCCATGAGGTCACGAAGAGTTGGAGATAGAGATGTGCGTGAAATTTTTTCCTTCGTTTCTTTTGTGCTATCGTTTCATTTTGACCATTCATCTACACAAAACGAATGATTACATTTTCGTAGGAAATGAGAGGTGACATGAAAATGAAAGTCGCACAGTCGTCGTGCTTGCTTTTGTTTTGGCCCTGTAACAATAAGCAGGTACTGACAGAGGGCTGCTTTCCCATTACAGCTGATGTGTACCAATGGGAGATAATAATAATAATAATAATAATAATAATAATAATAATAATAATAATAACAACAACAACAACAACAACAACAACAACAACAACAACAGTTATTCTGGGACCCTAAGCTGAGTCTGAGAGAAGAGTGCCTCCCCATGACAGCTGATGTGTGCCAGTGGGTGTTAATAATAATAATAATAATAATAATAATAATAATATTAATATTAATAACAGTAGTACTCTTGGGAAGACCCAAATATTTTAAAAGTTGGTGGGTTAAAAGGGGTCGAAATGCCCTCAGTGTGTGGCGATTTTCACCCCTCTAGCCCAAAAACCAAGCCGGGGGGGGGAGGGGTAGTGAGCCTCGGAAGCCCTCCCATTGCAGCCAATGGTCCGAAAATTTTCGTTTTTTTCGTAAGCAGATGAAAAGTCTGTTTGTATAGGTGCCCTATTGAGACAAATGAAACTACACAAAACAAACAGCAATTCCATACAAAAGCTCAACACTAGTCAGAAGTGACTGAACGAATAAACAACAACAATGTATAATCTCCACAATCTTAAAGTGATGTCAAACTTTCCAACAATTTCCACAGAGTAACTTAACACATGCACAATGCACCAAACAGGCTCTGGCTGTTCTGTATCAGCAGATGCCAGGTCTTGGCCTTTCATCTCAGCCAACAGTACATCAAAGTGATGTTACAACAGGATGCATCTGATGCCGATACAGCTGTAGGAGTCTAGTTAAGTCGGTTGCTATGTTGTGCTGGCATCCATCTGTGTGGTTTAATGCTTTCTTTGGGAGGCCGCTGAACTCAACCAGAAATACATACAAGGGATTATTCTTTTGCATTCTCTTCCTCCAAGGGTTTGCAGCATCAAAAGGGAATGCCCCCTCCCCTTCACCACCTTTGCTCCTTCTGTGGCTTTGAACATCTCTCGATCTCCCAAATGAAAAATGCATGACACTTGGAGAAATAATTCCATATTGCGGTTCAGAGAAGCACTTCCGAAGGAGTTCAAGGATGTCGGCTCCCCAAGCAGGAGAGACTCACTTGATATTCGGGCTGAATGGCACCCTTACATTAATGAACATGTATCGTTGTAGCAGCAAAGTCCAGAGGGGTTCAATTGCCTCCACCTGGAATATGGAGAGAAACACGATTGCAAAGGCTGTACCGATGCTCGAGATTCAACATTTATTTATTTTATTTATTTACAGTATTTATATTCCACCCTTCTCACCCCGAAGGGGACTCAGGGCGGATCACGTACACATATAAGTCAAATATACAATGCCATATAAACATAAAACAGAGACAGAGACAGACGCAGAGGCAATTTAAACCTTCTCCAGCTTCCAGCTTTCTGAGGGTATGCTTGATTCCAGCCACAGGGGAAGCAGCTGCTTCATCATCCACTGCGGCGGCAACTTCCTCATTCCAACGGCGGCTGGATGATTTTTATGGTGTCGTAAATTAGCCTCCCCACATATAAGTGGTACCTAAATTTCCTACTTGATAGATGCAAGTATCTTTCGAGTTGCTTAGGTCAACATTGGGAATTTTGGGTAGGACAGATATACGCTTAACTGAAACTTCACAGTTCAGGAAAGGGAAGTTCAGTTTTGTCCCTTATCAGTCAAAAGTGCAATCTCGGCTTTTGTTTCTGCTACTTGAGGGATTTTTTTCACGGAGTGGGCTAATTTGGTTCCCTCATTATTGGTTTATAGATGACTGGTAAAAAACTCCACTGAACTTTAATTGATCATTGGTGTTTTTTACTTCTAGGATGTAGATCCCAGCTTATTGTTTCATCCGTCTGTCTCTATGTGTGTGTGTATAGAATCAGTTAAATTATATTTTATGCAAGTTTTTAAAAACTTGTAAATTGCCTTGACCAATTTAAATGTGGAAGAGGTCCATTTCCATCAGTAACCCATAGGAAAATGTATGCAAAGAATCTGCAGACAATACCTTTTCTAAGATGGGATTCCAATAATCTTCACTCCTCCTTTATTTCTCCATACATGTTAGAGGTGTGGTATTTGAGGTGTAATGGCACACGAGTCCACAAGTTGCCAGCAGCTCATACTCTGTTAACAGATCTTGGGTTTCCCATTGAAATAAGTGGATTAACAGATGGGGGTGTTTGCCTGGCTAGAAGGGGTTTAGGAGGTCATGAGTTTTCCACTTTTTTTCCATGTCAGCAGTGACTTGAGAAACTGCAATCTGCTTCTGGTGTGAGAGAATTGGCCATCTGCAAGAACATTACCCAGTGGACTCCCGGATGTTTGATGTTTTGCCATCCTTGTGGGAGGCTCCTCTCATGTCCCCACATGGGGAGCTGGAGCTGACAGAGGGAGCTCACCGGCTCTCCCCGGATTCAAACTGCCAACCTGTTGGTCAACAGTCCTGCTGGCACAAGGGTTTAACCCATTGCACTACCAGAGGCTCTGAGTTTTCCACTGAAAGAAGTGGATTAGTGGGCCATGAAGTTTCTCTAGAAAGAAGATGTTTAAAGAAAACAAAGGGGAAGATAGTGATGTGGGGAACACCTGATGGATTGAAGGAGTCATCCATCTGCTGCATGGTGAGTCAAAGCACATTATTTTATTAGATATGGAAGGGAGAAATCCCAATGTGAAGGGGTGGGTATGTATCAGGTCCTCATCCACAGGTTGCCTGCTTAAAAGGTGTTTCCTCTGATATCAATATATATAAAAGAGTGATGGCATCACGGCAACCCACAAAACAACAAAACTACAGGCCCCCCAACCTCGAAATTTGACAACACAACCCATCATCCACGCCACTAGGTTGATACAACAAAAAGAAAAGAAAAATAAAGTCCTAATTAGAGGGAGAGCAATAATTGTTTTTATCCAATTGCTGCCAGTTTAGAGGGTTAATCTCTGCCCACTTGGTCTCCTAGCAACCAACTCAGCCAAGAGACAGCCAGGGTTCAGTTAGGGGACAGGCAGATTTAGGCCTCACTTAGGCCTCTTCCACAGATTATCTAATTTGCACTGGATTATATGGCAGTGTAGACTCAAGGCCCTTCCACACAGCTATATAACCCATTTATAATCTTATATTATCTGCTTTGCACTGGATTATCTTGACTCCACACTACCATATAATCCACTTCAGTGTGCGTTTTATACAGCTGTGAAGAAGGGGCCTCATATAATCCAGTTCTAAGCAGATAATATAAGATTATCAATATAGAGTCTCACTTATCCAACATAAACAGGCCGGCAGGATAAGTGAATATGTTGGATAATAAGAAGGGATTCAGGAAAAACCCATTAAACATTGTCACGACCCAGGCTGCAGAGCACCAATAACCATACACAGAGGCCAGAATCTATCTAATATCTTTATTGAGGAAATATATAAAGTTAATAAAAGCAAGTGTAGGAAATAGTTCAGAAGTAGACCTTTCAGGAAAGGTCAAAATTAGTCCAGAGAAACAATGTCCAATATGAAATATTAAGGTCCAAAGTTGTAATCCAGTAACCGAAACACTCACTTTGCCAAGCAAAGTGAGGGGAGATGACAAGGTCCTTTAGTCCATGAAACTTAGGCAAGGCAAGGAAATAACTTGATTCTTGGATGCAAGGCTTAATTCAAGGCAACAAAAGAACAAGGAGCAAAAACAGGATCCGTGGTAAATTCGTGGCGAGGTCAAGGAAGGCAAGGCTGGGTCCGTGAAGCAAAACAAGGTCCTGGGAAGCAAAGCAAGGCTGGAAACGGGAGCGTAGTCCACACACAACCTACTCCCGTAGTTGACGAATTGACTCCGCAAGATTCCTACGAGGGCAAAACACCTAAGTCTCGGTTTCCCGCCAAGAGCAGATTCTCTGGGGAACCAGAAGCGAAAGCCATTCTCTGGGTCCAGATGCATGACTCCCTAAAGTTTCTCATGGGAAACAGGCTAATCAGCTGAATGCCTGGCAGCGATCCTAGCGCTCCTGCGAGAGGCCTCCTGAGCGCCTTTTTGTTGTTTATAATAATCGCGGCGAGAAAATGGGGGAGATATCGGCTCAGGGTTTGTTTGGCAAACTTCTGGAAGGCAAATCTCCTGCAGGTGCAAGGGTTCCAGTTCTGGCTGAGAAAGTTCCAATTCTGACTGAAACGGAGGAAAACCTAAGTTTTCCTCCTCATCTGTCACAACAGTGTTAGGGACGGGACTACATGGCCCATGAGTCATCACAAACATCAAATTAGGTAACCGTTATACAAATTAAGCACCAAAACATCATATTATACAACAAATTTGACAGAAAAAGTAGTTCCATGTGCAGTAATGCTATGTAGTAATTACAGTAGAGTCTCATTTATCCAACACTCATCCAACATTCTGGATTATCCAACGCATTTTTGTAGTCAATGTTTTCAAAATATCGTGATATTTTGGTGCTAAATTCATAAATACAGTCATTACTACCTAGCATTACTGCGTATTGAACTACTTTCTCTGCCAAATTTGTTGTTTAACATGATGTTTTGGTGCTTCATTTGTAAAATCATAACCTAATTTGATGTTCAATAGGCTTTTCCTTAATCCCTCCTTATTATCCAACATATTTGCTTATCCAACGTTCTGCTGGCCCGTTTATGTTGGATAAGTGAGACTCTACTGTATATGTATATATCCATAATTGGCTTTTTCAGATTGGTATGTCTGTGCTTAGATGAGTATAAAACATATGTTTATGTTGGATAAGTGAGACTCTACTGTACTGTATTTACAAATTTACCACTAAAATATCACAATGAATTTAAAACACTGACTACAAAAACATTGCTTATGAAAAGGCAGACTGCGTTGGATAATCCAGAAAATTGTATAAGCAGATGTTGGATAAGTGAGATTCTTCTTTAATATGAAATAATTACTGGGATAGAATAATGCAGAACAATATAATCTCTAAAACCAGGACAGTAAATAAAGACAAACAGTCTGAAAGCAGGGAAATTGGAAATTCCACAAAGGAAACAATCAGGGCCAGCTAACACCTCCCAAGAAAGGATTCTTCCAGAAAGGAAGCTGAGAAGGAAGTGAAGCACTGCGTATTACCAAAGTCATTATTATTACTATCATCACTATCATCACTATTATTATTATTATTATTATTATTATTATTATTATTATTATTGTGTTGCGGTCAACCGTGAAAATGAATACAATCTGGCTCCAAGTATTCAAAAACACTAAAATCAGAATATATAAAAATTAATGTGGTATAATAAAACAGAACAATACAATCTCTAATATCAGAACACTAAATAAAGAACAACCATCTGAAAACAGGGGAATTCCACACAGGAAACAACCAGGGCCAGCTATCACCTCCCAACAAAGTATTCCCATCATCAAAGTCTGGCAAATCCTCTGTTTTCTCAGGGTCACAGACAGTAGAAGCACATAAAATATCTCAAAGAACACCACTCTGAAAACAAGGGAATTCCAGACAGGAAACAATCAGGGCCAGCTAACACCTCCCAACAAAAAATTCACAACCTTTAGGAAATAATATCCCCTGATGGCGCAGTGTGTTAAAGCGCTGAGCTGCTGAACTTCTAGACCAAAAGGCCGCAGGTTTGAATTGGGGTTAGCAGAGAGAGCCCTCACTGTTAGCCCCAGCTTCTGCCAACCCAGAAGTTCAAAAACATGCAAATGTGAGTGCATCAATAGGTACTGCTCCGGCGGGAAGGTAACACAGCTCCATGCAGTCATCCCACATGACCTTGGAGGAGTCTACGGGCAACGCCGGCTCTTCAGCTTAGAAATGGAGATGAGCACCAACCCCCTGAGTCAGACATGACTGGACTTAATGTCAGGGGAAAAAGTTTACCCTTTACCTTAACTACCACAAATTCCTCAATACTTTATTTCCCATACCACCAGACTTCGCCACAGCAACGCGTGGCCGAGCACAGCTAGTATATGATAAGATCCTGAGCTGTATCAACAGGAATACAATGTCCAGACTAAGAAAAGAAATACTGCTTGTCTATTTTCCTTTGGCCAGACATCATCTGAAATAATGTGTTCATTTCTGGGCATGACAGTTCTAGGAGGATATTGACAAGCTGGAACGTATCCATAGGAGTTTGGCCAAGATGACGAAAGTTCTGGAAACCATGCACTAGGAGGAATGTCCAAGGGAAATGGATATGTAAGAGAAGACTGAAAAGTGACATGATAGCAACCTTTTAAAATCTGAAAAGATGTCATGCAGAAGATGAACCAAGCTTGTTTTCTGCTGCTTCAGAAACTAGAACACGGACCAATGGATTCAAATTACAAGAAAAGCCATTCTACCTATTAGGAAGAACATTTTTACTGTAAGAGCTATTTAAAAGTAGAATAGACTGCCTCAGAGGATGATGATCATATTTCAAAGTCTTTAAACAGAAGTTGTATGGGTATTGTTTAGGAGTGTTTTAGCCATGTATTCCTGCATGGGAGAGGGTTGGACTAAATGATTCTTGGGAATCCTTTCCATTTCTACGATTCTAAGTGCTCCTCTATCCCCACCAGTTTGATTATTTTTCCCAGAAGATTGTGAATCATTGGCTTCAGCTTATGGTAAGCTTATGTAATGTTACCACTTTCTTATGTTTATCTTTAGCTCAAGGCAAGAACAGTCTTGCAAGAAAGGGTTATTTGCTGTGATTCATCTTTGTCCAGTTAAAGATAAACTTAAAGAATTAGTGATTGAAACAGCTACTGTTCATTAGCTCATTAGAACTTACCAAGTAAAACCAAGTGCAGTTGGATGCTTACATTGATGGAAGTGGAGGTGTGATAGATCAGTGGGGGCTTTACCTCTGTACAACAGTCGAGTAGCCAAGTCTTCCTTTTTATAAGAGATTTCCTTATTCGAAGGTCTGAGATCTTGTTTCTTATTAAGTTGGCAGGGGGTTATTATCACAAGGGATGGCTTCTGTCTGAGAGCTGGAAAGCTTTTCCTTTTACATAGACTCAAGAAGATATCGAAAATCCTATATTTTGGGGATGTTGTCTCTTAATAAACACAGAATTATGAGCAACATAACTGAAGACCTGGCTATGCGAGCAAGCATTTAAAGAATAAGTTTCGTTGGCTTCGACACGGTCTGGATTAAGGTTTTTGTACAAGGTCTGGCGGATGAATGGCACAAGCATTTTGCACTGTTTTAATTCTGTTTATTGTATATTATGATACTATTTAAATGTTTTAACTGTTTAATGTTATTTTACTGTATATTGGTGTATTGGCATTAATTGCTATTTTTGTAAGCCGCCCTGAGGCCCTCCGGGTGAGAAAGGCGAGGTAGAAATGATGGAAATAAATAAAATAAATAAATAAACATGTAATATATAAATCTAATTTATAAATGTGCACAAATTATTAGTTTTACAGAGAAATGGATGACTAAGTTATCATGGTATTTAATTAGGAGACAAACTTATTAATAGTTACTGCCTTATTGGCAGGCCTGGATGCCATGAAACTTAACTGTTTCCTACAGATCAGCAGCAGTCTCCAAATTCAAATTCAGAGCAATTCCCAGGGTCGGCATTCCAGTGATAGACAGGTCCATTTACAAAAAGAGAGTTCCACAAATCATTGTGTTGTCGAAGGCTTTCATGGCCGGAATCACAGGGTTGTTGTATGGTCATACAACATAGAAAACACACAAGGTAAAGGTAAAGGTTTTCCCCTGACATTAAATCCAGTCATGACCGACTCTGGGGGTTGGTGCTCATCTCCATTTCTAAGCCGAAGAGCTGGCGTTGTCCGTAGACACCTCCAAGGTCATGTGGCCGGCATGACTGCATGGAGCGCCGTTACCTTCCCGCTGGAGCGGTACCTATTGATCTACTCACATTTGCATGTTTTGCTAGTTTGGCAGGAGCTGGGGCTAACAGCGGGCGCTCATTCTGCTCCTGGGATTTGAACCTGGCACCTTTTGGTCTGCAAATTCAGCAGCTCAGCACTTTAGCATGCTGTGCCACCAGGGGCCCCAGAAAACACACAACAACACCACCAATCATTACTTCTTAACTTCAAGTTTTGTCTTAGGAGAGACATTTCAGACTTGCAAAATGCCAACCCCCCCCCCCCCCAACTCTATATGAATAGAAATAATTTTCATAATGGCAGTTTGGATTCCTTGATAGCAAGGTCAAGTGGCAACAAGGCTATCAGAACCATTCCAAGAATGAGTGCAAGCACAAGGATGAGGAAACTTCTTTCAGCCCAAGGACCAAATTCCACTTCACAGGGGATACCTTGTGATGATGGACAGAAACAAAGCAAAAAGGGTGGGACCAAATCGGCAGCTTATTTAAGCTTTATGTTCCCACTCCTCTGTTAAGAGGCATTTCCCAATATTTCAACATTATGGGGAAAGCAAGAAATGTACAAAAACAGGCCTTCCAATGAAGAGGAATGTGATTATTTAAGGAACAACAAGAAAATCAGGTTGAGATGCCAAGAAAACCAGATTCAGACTCAAGGCCTAACACTGTCTGCCTCATTACAAAAGAGTTAAACATGGTAGGACAAAACTGAATGGTGGAGAAATGTCCAAGGAAAACAAAGAGGAGAGACTTTGTATTAGGCACATACGCACTTTATGCCTCTGGCTATTTTTTTATTTACACTGTTAGATCTCAAGCTGAGAATCTGGTGCACTGTAATAGATTGGTGCATGAGTGATATGCCACAAAGGTTCAGGTCCTTAGTATGTTATGAAAACTCTTAGTGCATTTTAAAATTAGTATCTTGTAAAACATGGTTTGAAATACTCCGTTCTGTACTTGTTCTCTCTTTTGCATTGTTCTCCATGCACCAGCTTTGAGAGAAGCAATTTCACATGACTTGAATGGTATATGAGTCTAAGGGCCCTTCCAGACAACCTCATAATCCAGGACAAATAAATGAGTTTAAAAATTATGAGACCTTAATTAAATGGTCTCCTGGCATCCTGACAGGTTAAATTGTAGCAGATTTTAGAAATCCATAAGATAGATGTGGGATGTTTTCATTTATTTATTTATTGGCACTCCAATATGTGCTGGACCTCATATGCACTGATGCGGATATTTGAATGTGCACAGAAGCAGATTTCTTGTCACCTTGCTGGTGCCTGTACTTTTTCCCTCTTGAACCTCATTTCCCTTTGTGGTCACTTTCCTGCCATGCTGGTGCCCACTATATAAATTCAAGCTCTGTTTAATTTCCTAAACAAGAGAACAAGGAATGGTTGCAGAGAGCTCTCATGGGAATTGCTTTCCAAGTGAGCTTCCATTTGTGTCCGTGGCTCTGTCTGTTTATAGCCCTCATTAGCTGTTTTGGGATTTTTAAATGTGCACATGCACTGAAACAGTCCACACCAGCATATAGCAATGAAGTCATGTGTTTGTTTGTTTTTTTTACTGGAGGAATATATAGTCATGCGAATATTTGCATTTTTCAGCTGAAATCAGATTCTAAGCACACCTGTTTAACACATGTTTTTTAGCTGTTAATGCAATCCAGCACACATTTTTGGCAAATGTCACAGATTTTAAGCGCACCTGTTTAACACATGTTTTTTAGCTGTTAATGCAATCCAGCACACATTTTTGGCAAATGTCATCTATTCACTCTCACCCTTTATTCCAGTTTCTTCCATATTTTAGGGCCTGTGTAGAAGGGCCCTAAGTGAGTCAAAATGCTATAAATTCTAATTTGCACCTGCTTTGACAGATGATGGCTGAGATAACCTTTATGTTTTCCCCACCCTCCCCATTTCTACCTTTCATCACATTTCCTTCAAAAGCACCTAATCATGCAAAGCCTCAATTTTAACTCTCTGATAAGTGAGCCAGAGTTATCACATAGCCATTTAATTGTATTGGCCAAGTTCCACCATCTGTATCAGCACCAGATTGCTGAGCTATTAGTGCAGATATCTCAGCACCTTTTTACTGTAATCATAGGTAGCTATTTTCTGCTCGGCCAACATGCACTGGTCTGGGCCTGTGTTTATACTTTTACCACTTCCCAGTAATTGCTTTTGCGTTATCAGCTTGGAAAAGATCGAGTTCTGTGAATTAAGGGTCAGCAGTGCTTTTTCAAAATGAATGCACAATGCAGGGAAGTACATTCCCCCCCCTACAAATAATCAGATGCAAATATGAGGATTTGCACAGGTGCATGCAAGACAGCACATGGCCTGCTATTCTCCCAACAGTCCACCCAGAAGATAGGTATAATTTAGGAAACATGATAAAGGAGACAATCTGCAATGATTTCCCCTTTTGAGTGCAGGAGCATTAAAATGCAAAGGATGTCTGCATTCCTACTGATTGTCTATTCTGTCACTTGTGCTGGATTTCTTTCTTTTTTCTCTTAGTAATTAAAGTTGTAGTTACTAATCATTGGGGAGGAAAAGTTGTGGAGTTGACCTAGATACTCTAAAAACACCAGCTCCTGTATGGTTTTGAAGACTAAACAGAGTCAACCCTGGTTAATATTGAGATGGGAGATCATCAATGAATATTAGCTGCTGTAGACTATATTTTAGTGCAAGAAACCGGCAGCACCACTACTATTTCTTGGTTAGTAAAACCTTATGGAATCCATGAGGTTGCCATAAATTAACATGCAGCTTGGAGACACAGTTTTTTCTGATGCAATACTTACCTGCTTCACCTTACAGAGCTGTAGCTACAGAGGTCGCAAAATGATGGCGTTGCAATTAGAACTCTGCTCTCAGAAGAAGCTTTTAGCTTTGCAGAGATTGAATCATTGAACGTCTTTCCTCCACAACGCTTCTGTTTGCTATGCTCACATTTCCTTGACCCTTTTCATTGGATGCCTAAGTTCTCTTTCTAAACATCCTAGCTGAAGTTTTTGAGTTAGTACAATGCTAGAAATTACAGGAGTGGAGAAAAATACATGGGGTGGGGGTTCTTATTTGGAAAGCAACATCTTCATTTTGCTGCTCCTATAATTAAACAAGAATTTCTCCTTCCACTCCCTTTCATGAGCATTTTGCTTAGTGTGTGCTTAAGAAGTTCCAACCTCGCAGGTAAAGGAATGGTAAAGATGCTGGGTAAAGTCAGAGATTGGCAAAAAGGAAACAGTGTAAATTGTCTCAACTTCTTTATTTCAATTTGAGGGCCCCAGCTGTAAGGCTGATGCTGGTGGCGTCTACTGAAGAAACCCTCTTACCTATTCAAGAATATGGCAGAGATGAAACCCTAACCAAGTAACTTAATACTTCTAGGTCAGCACTAGTTTTATGGATATCTTGAAACAAGCTCCTTAAAAATGCCCAGTCTCTCCAAACCCAAAAATTAAATTCCCATTGCAGAGCAAATAACTCCCATTAGCCTTTAAAAATCCAGTTTACTCCACTTAATCTGCTGATCTAATGCAACTTCATTTCCTATAGATTGTCGAAGGCTTTCATGGCTGGGATCACAGGGTTGTTGTGTGTTTTCCGGACAGTATGGCAATGTTCCAGAAGTATTCTCTCCTGACATTTCACCCACATCTATGGCAGGCATCCTCAGAGGTTGTGAGGTATTCAAAGGCTTAATGAATCACTTAATTTTAGCGGTTTCCTTTAAGTTACTAAGTATTCTTTATAAGCCTTTGAATTAACCTTTAGAATTACTCACAGTTGAAATCACTACAAGCAGAGTCATTTCATGTAAAGCCATCAGGCACTATGTAAGTGTATAACAGTTATATGAGTTACCTTTATTTCTGTTAATACTGCTAGTAAAATACTTGTTATCTATGTTTTGTTTTAGATATACTGTATGTACTTGAGTATAAGACTAGTTTTTCAGCCCTTTTTTTAAGACTGAAAAAGCCCCCCTCGGCTTATACTCGGGTGAGGGTCCTGGTTGGCTTATATTTGGGTCAGCTTATACTTGAGAATATATGATACATTTATTATTTTTCTCTATTATTATTGGTATTATTACATTTATTATTTTTCTCTATTATTGTTGCTACTATTACATTTATTTTACTCTATTTTTATTTTTATTATTATTAATACAGTCATTATTTTACTCTGATCTTGTTGTTGTTGTTGTTGTTATTATTATTATTGCATGTATTATTTTACTCTATTATTATTAAAAGGATACATATGCACATTTACATTGAAGAAGATGAGAATAATGATTTGATCACAGTTGGACAGTCTTATCTTAAATTTGAGCTTTATGTAAATATTCAAAAACATTAAACCTGATGCCTCAATTAATGTAATTTTATTGGTATCTATTTTTATTTCTGAAATTTACCACCCTCGGCTTATACTGGAGTCAATGTTTTCCCAGTTTTTTGTGGTAAAATTAAGTGCCTCGGCTTATATTCGGGTCAGCTTATACTCGAGTATATACGGTAAGTTCATTGTTGCTGATTCTATCAACTCCTGAAGAAGGGGATTTTTCCCCCGATACAGGGTACAAAAAAACGCTGGCACCCCTGTAGACTTTACTTGGACTTTACTTGGGACTTTATTTGGACTTTACTTGCGAAGACTTTTTTGAGAGCAGTGCTCCATCATTATTTTCTTCATTCTGCATATAGCAACATGACCAACCGTCTGCTTACTTCGTCTGGAAGATATTTCCATTGATCATGTATCCCTGAAGCCTATATACATTGGAACCAATATCAGACTTAGATAACTTTTGTTTTAGAGCTGTTGCTCCTTTTCAGTTTGTCTGGTACAGTAGAGTCTCACTTATCCAACATAAATGGGCTGGCAGAACGTTGGATAAGCAAATATGTTGGATAATAAGGAGAGATTAAGGAGAAGCCTATTAAGCATCAAATTAGGTTATGATTTTACAAATTAAGCACCAAAACATGTTATACAACAAATGTGACAGAAAAAGTAGTTACAGTAGTATACAGTAATGCTACGTAGTAATTACTGTATTTACGAATTTAGCACCAAAATATCACGATGCATTGAAAACATTTACAAAAATGCATTGGATAATCCAGAACATTGGAGAAGCGAATGTTGGATAAGTGAGACTCTACTGTACTACTGAATTGAGCTTTGTACGGGTAACTTAAATAATACTATATGCTATTTGGACATTATATTTTATTTGTACATAGACCATTTTGTGTTTGTGTAGATACTTTACAAGTATTCTGGGATTTTGTATAGTGATAAATAACAAAGCACATAAAAGCAAATCTGATTATCAGCCAAAGGAAATGTGGCTATTTTATTCAATGAAACAAATAAACAAATAAAAAACGCAGAACATTCAGCTTTTTAAAAATATAACATTCCAAGTTGCAGCTGTCCTTTATGTAAATAGAAGTTTACAACAAAGGTGTGGGATGTACTGGTCTGCAGCAGCCATCAAGGGATCAACCCTTCATCTGCAAACAAAGGCAAGAAACAAACTTTATATTACACACAGATATAAAAGGGCTGAAAATGTTGCAAGGCTGGAATGGGAGCCTCCCTGCCCACATTCCAGATTTTATTTTTGAGGTCTGAAATCCAACAGTACCCTTTCAGAGCAATTATGCTGGTCCTCGAGAATCCAGACATAATTAGAAGCAGCCAATACAGCAATAATAGCCCTCCTTTTATGAGGTCTGAAAAGGGCTAGCCCCTCCTGTGATTGGGAGTAGCCTGATTGTAACATTTGCAACTGGATCATAGTCTCAAGGTTTCACCTCTTGGAATCTCTCATATAGCTCCAGAATTCTAGTAAATGAGGTCCAAAATTATAAAGCTCTCTGTCTCTGCTAAGTAGTATACTTGGCAGATCTAGCTTGTAGAAGATTATTGGAAACATAGAATCATAGAGTTGGACGGACCATTCAATCCAACCTTTTGCCATGTAGGATTATGGAGCCATCCAGACTTAATTTAAAAGCTTCCAAAGAAGAAGATTGTGCCACACTCTGAGGCAGAATATTTCAAATAGCCCTTACCATCAGGAAGCTCTTGCTAATGTTTAGGTGGAATCTCTTTTATTGTTGTTTGAATCATTTGCAGCAGAAAACAAGCTTGCTCTTCCCTCAATATGACAGCCATTAAAATATTTAACAATGGCTACCATGTAGCCTCCTAATAGTCTCTTCTCCAGGCTAAACAGACCTAGCTCTCTAAGCCACTCCATATAGGGAATGGTTTTCAGATCATGTGATTGAGGAGTCCAAAAACGAATGGTTTTTTTTTTTTCGTGTCAGGAGCAACCGGGGTTGCTTCTGGAGTGAGAGAATTGGCCGTCTGCAAGGACGTTGCCCTGGGGACGCCCGGATGTTTTGATGTTTTTACCATCCTTGTGGGAGGCTTCTCTCATGTCTCCGCATGGAGCTGGAGCTGATAGAGGGAGCTCATCCACACTCTCCCCAGGTGGGATTCGAACCTGGCAGCTTTCAGGTCAGCAACCCAACCTTCAAGTCACTTAGTCCACTACGCCATCTGGGGGCTCCAAAAAAACGAATGGTGAAACAATGCTAAATTATGGAAGTTGTCAATATGGACTTGCTACTTTCACCCTTAATGAGACCACTAGCAGCGAGAGATGTGAATGTTGTGAGGGCAAGGCAGACAGCCAGGCATTTTTGCATTTGAAACAAATTCAGAGTTGCTCTGCAACCTTTTGCCAATAACTCAGGTTCTTCTAAGGCTGGGCAGAGCATCTCCACTTGCTGCCAGGACACACAAATCTTTCCAACCGTTTTTGGGTCTTTCTCACCTCTTTAGATTGCTTGTATCTTTATTGCTCCATAGGAGGTTCTATATAGATGCAAAGGTATGTGCTACACAATCATAACCTTCATGCATATTTCCTTCTGGTACTAAGGTGCCTTTGGGTTGCCTCTGTGGCAAGAAACACCTTTTCTCCAGTGCTGGCTTCCTTGGCTATGGAGTATGTAAACTCATTTCGAGTTTTAGCCTATACTGTGAAGAAGTCCTTCAAGATGCTTATCCTTTCTCTGCAGATATCTTCAGAACCTTGAATAGTTCCTTTGAAGCCTAACCCCTTACAGAAGATTTACACACTTCCCAAAAAGGAATTGGGCACCCTTGACCTTCTGCCAGACTTACCTCTTGTATTTTCTTCAGAGCATCCAGAAGGAAGGCAGTCACCTGTATAGCCAGGTTCTCCAGGTTGGCCTCTAGCACCAGGAAATCCAGGGGCTCCAGTGCTGCCAGGAGCCCCCTTTGAGCCTTGCTTGCCAAGAACCTCTTCCCCCGCTGGGCCTGGAAAAAACCAGCAACAAGAACTCAGAGGTACCTCAGGGTCAGTATAGGCTACAGACAGTCTCTGATCAGATGCTTAGGAGATAATAGCACATTATCTTGGGATCAAAATAATCACTTACTTTGTTCTGTCATTTTAAAAACCAAAAGAATTCATTAGCATCTTTGAGACTAATTAGGAAAATGAAATCTCTAGCCCAATCTTTCATGGACTACATTCAGTTTGTAAGCATTTTACATCTGGAATGGAAACCCACTGGGTGACTTTGGGCAACTCATTCTCTCTCAGTGGAAAGCAAAGGCAAATTTTTTTCAAAGAAGTCGTGGCAAATAAAAAATAAACTCCAACAACAACCCTAGGATAAGGTTGAGAGAACCAGCTTGTAGTAGTGCTTTGAGTGTCAGACTAGGAAACTGAGAGACCAGAAATTGAACCCTGCTCAGTCCACTGAATGACTATAGGCAAGTCATGTTTCCTCAGTCTCAGAGGAATTCTGCCAGGAAAACCCCATGGGTTTGCTTTAGAGTTGCCATAAGTCAGAAATGTCTTGAAGGCACATGACAACAATAACATCAATGATAAGTTTGGAATCATGCATTGGTGTCTTCTCAAAGAAACTTAACAACAACCACAACAACAATAGTTAGTACTAGAATACTGTGTTTGCTTCTACGCCATCAGATGATTTCTTCTTTTAGTTGGAACTGTCTGTCTACTCCAAGAGTGGACAAAGTCCAGCCTTTGATCTATGTCTGGTCCTCCCTAGCCCTTTGAATACATTTTTGAACACCATTTTTGAAATCTGTGGTGGCCTTCTAGTTACTTTTGGTTTCAATTTGTTTGCCATTGCAGGTAGTCAGTGTGGCCAAGAAGGATCCTGGGCCAAAAAAAGAGGAATCTAGACTCACTGATATCCAGGTTTGGTCTACTCCAATGGGCAGCTGCTCTCAGATGTTTCTCCTTGTCCTGAAGCTTCTACCACACAAAATACTTAATTTATATTTTTAAATACACTCTTATGGTGGATGATCTTTTTGGCAACCTCTACCCATGAATTCCAAGAATTAACTGTGTGCTTTTTATGGCGCTAAGGTTGTTGCTTGACTGTTTTACTAGCATAACTCTGAAGGTACCTTTGTATTTTTGAGAAAGAGGACAGAAATAATATAAAAATGCAGTTTTGGTACCTGTTCGGCCTCTTGGTCCTGGAAGGCCTTCCTCATTTGAGCCAATTGAACCTTTCTCTCCCTTGGGTCCAGGGGCACCTGTTCAGTGAGGGGAAAAATGCAATGTGTTCTGTCCTATTACTAATCACCTTCCAAAGTTCCCATGAAGTGAGTAATCTGAAAAAATCCCTTAAGGAAGTTGCAACCAATCTAAAATGGTACAGCCAAATAACATGATTTGTTTTTTCAAGATAGATCAGAAAGATTTACTACATTCAGTTGGATTATTTGTTCAATTATCTCACCATCATCACAAAAAAGACAAAGGAAAGATCCCCATACCAAGAAAAGTAGCAAATCCTTACATGCTGTTTTTCCCCCTGAACTGGTATTCCAATTACAGTTCCAATAAAAGAAGTATAGGGAAATCTTTACTACCTCTTTCTTATGTGCTTGAATCACATAAGGACTCTGTGAATTAAGGCTTTGATGCTATGACATGATCAGACTGGGGGAAAGCACAAGATTATGAGAGATTTGTGCATTAGTTATTTTTGCATTTCAAGACTTATTTTGTTTGAAATTCCAATCTGTGAAAAGTAACATTGTGCACAAAAAATATGAAAGTCCATGTATTTTCTGCAGCATACATTGCCTTCTGTTCCAATGTTGCTTTCTGTACACAGAACATTTGGACAGCAAATGCCATTTTTGCAGAGTCCTCAAATGTGAAAGGTCTTGTGATGGTTGACCATTCTTTTGGCAGGTGGTTTTCAGTGTGTTGAGATGCCTTTTGTTTTTAAGGATGAGAAAACTTGTGAATATTCTTTGGATCTCTAGTACAATCAGAAGATAAACCACTCAGCCCAAAACAACTCTGGACCTACATAGCATAATATCACACCGCTGATGCATGTCAGCTTGTTAGTCATGCCTCAGCTTTTCAATCCTTCTCAGCAGTGCACCAAATTAACTGTATGTGTGTTTCATTCCCTCCAGCACCATCTGCAAAATTTTACAATTATCTTTGTTAATGACAACCCAAACAACTCTAGTCCACCTCCTCAGTTTAATTGAGAAGTGTTGGCTTTCCATTTCTTCTCAGCTAGGTATATTATTCAAAGCAGAGCAATCTCCCAGATCAACAAAGGCTTATTAAATTCTCAGCTGATGGGCTAACTACCTAGTTTCACTTTCTTCTGTAAGACCATGAAACGGCAAATATAGAACCCAGCTCCATGCCATTATCCCACTCCAAACTCAGCCCTAGACATTTCTTACACAAGCATGAATATAATCAGTTGTACCTGCAAGCAATTTTGAGAGCTTCTCAAATATCTGAGTGGACATAGGGGAGAAAAAACACAACTTGGTAGACTCAGGTAGAAGTACAAATCCACTTTCTGAAGCTTGCCAATTAAAACACCTACTCGGACACTTGAGTGGAAGGAGAAGCAAAGCCATTGCTAAAAGAGGAGGCTGAAATAGATGTCCTTGCTGTCTGGGATAGCGTTTGCTCTCTCCCTCCATGCAGAACCAACTCCCTTCAGCTCTAATGATAATACAGCTTGTTCTGTTCTGAAGCAGTGTCTAAAGAGGGGTCCTTGAACAGATGGAGGCTTAATCCTTGCATTAAAACCAAAGGAGCTGCCAGAATGACTCGGCATTTGCAGTGAAACAAAGAGTTGCGGTAATGCCGCCTCCTCACAAAACAGGACAGCTTTTAGCTCTGGGCCAAGAGGGCAGGGAGATAAGCCATTTCTCTCTCTCTAAAGCTCAGAAGAGAGCCAGTCCAAAAATAAAACTAGCCGGTATGTGTGTGCCTGCTGCGGTGTCTGATAAGCTTCTTCTCACGTCATTCTTTCCTAGGTTGGAAAAACTATCAGCCAAGAATACTACCATCTTTGCATCGGCCTAAGCAAATCACATCATTTGATGCTTCCTGGCCCAGAGGGGCAAGGGTTCAACCCCATTGCTCATCTCAGGCTCCAAAATGGATAAATTGTTAAGGAAGATCTCGTTTACGGTAGGAATATAGGAAGTTTTTTAATTTTATTTATTTACAGTACTTATATTCCGCCCTTCTCACCCCGAAGGGGACTCAGGGTGGATCACATTACACATATAAGGCAAACATTCAATGCCATAACATAGAACACAGACAGAGACAAATGCACGCTCCGAGCTGGCCTCGAACTCATGACCTCCTGGTCAGAGTGATTTGTTGCAGCTGGTTGCAGCTGGCTGCTCACCAGCCTGCGCCACAGCCCGTTGCCTTACACTGGGCCAAACCAAGAGTCTATCTAGTTCAGAATTGTGATAAGAATTAAATAAACATGACATTAATGGATTTTGGGAGATGCAGTCCAAATTTTTTTCCCAAGCTCTCAGTACTATCCAGGAGCAGTAAACTCTAGGACAACCAGAAATCATTTTCTCAGCTCCCTGCATGGATTATACCATGCATAGCAATCCAACATCCTTTTTCGCCCTCTGCAGTCTCTTTCAAAAGACATCACATCACTTCCTGTCACCATTTAAGGAGATAAACTATAGGAAACAACAGAAGTATTTAAAAGCTATATTGGGTTATGGTATGTTTTATGGAGAAGGGGATATTTTGCATATTTTCAGAAATTTGGGGGACTTTCTTCATGGTTTGGGAACAGAAAAGTAGAATTCGGGGATCTTTTGCAAACCACCGGTTTGCTATGCCAACCTATTGTCTATACCAAGTACTCTAGGTTTCCCAGGATTTTAGATAATAATCATTTCCAGTCCTAACTGGAAATGCTGGGGAATGGATCTGGGGCATTTCATATACAGCTTGAGCATCAATTTTCCAAAACTGGCATCAGAATTGTTTTGGAATTGGAATTTGCATATATACTGAGATATCTTGTGTGTACCTCTGAGGATGCCTGCCATAGATGCGGGTGAAACGTCAGGAGAGAATACTTCTGGAACATGGCCATACAGCCCGGAAAACATACAACAACCCTGTACTCATTTATTTCAGTTCAGAACTGAAGGAATTTCCTGATTGATATATAAGGCCCTTAAATACCATGCTAACCAGTTCAACTTTATCACAACCACTGATCTTCAAAATGACAAACTGCTACTGGCCATATCTTGACTGGGGATGGAAACAGCAATTCACTCCATTAGATTAATTTTAATGGATTGACCTACTTTTTACTTCCCAGACCTTACCGCAGACCTGGGCACCAGTTGTAGTAAAAAAAAATCCATACGTTTTCCAACCTTGAATTGAATACTGCGAAAGAAAAATATGATTGACAACTGGTGGACATTTTTAAAAAATGCAAAGGAATCCATAAAGTTCTAAAATGCACATGCATGCTTAAGTCAAGGAAGGTTCAGAAATACTAAACTTTGCTTATCTATGAACAGTTTGGTGCAAGGAATGGGGTTTAAGAGAGCATTGAAGTGGATGTTTGAGATCTTCAGTGAGCTCAGGTTTTACAGCTCTATATATCCAAGATTTGTTGCAGGTGATTCTGCTATTTGTCTTTGGTTAAAAAGAAGTTAAATTCAAGTTGGTGAGAATTAAGAGAGAATGGAGAGGAAGTGTAGCTATAGCCCATGATTTTCAACTCAACTGCCAGAAATCTCATGCAAAACAGAAAGGTAAGAATGGCTCCATTCTTGAGACATCGCAACAAGCCCATCAGCCATTCCCAGGGAGATGCCACACAATGCTGCTGTGTCACTTCATGACAGCACAACCCAGCGTGCCTTGAATGAAGAACTTATGCAAAGTGGATGAGATGGGTAGTTGATGGTGTGCCCTGTTGATTAAAATTGCAGAGCCTAATTTTGATTATCATCTTTATTTACCCGTACACTTAATGAACGACTGGCTGTTGGTGATTGCTTGCCTCTTCAGTGCTTTGCCCTGCTTTCAGTGCTGTTACAGTTTGCTTCAGCTTCCCACTTCTTGGTAGAATGGATACAAGGCTTACAAATTAGTGATGGGATTTTAATCTCAAGGTCTACTGGCATGGGAATCCATATTTCCCAGGGACTATCATAAGCTCCATGTTGTTCTTGTTTATTCGTTCAGTCGCTTCCAACTCTTTGTGACCTCATGAACCAGCCCATGCCCATTAGTTTCATAAAGACCATGAAAACCCACTGTGTGACCCTGGCCATAGGATGCTTTCTGATCCTTAGGGGAAGGAAAGGGCAAAACATGTTTGAACAAAACTTACCAAGAAAGCTTTGCAATAGGTTGGCTTTAGTAAAGGTAAAGGTAAAGGTTTCCACTGATGTTAAGTCTAGTCGTGTCCGACTCAGGGTTGGTGCTCATCTCCATTTCTAAGCCAAAGAGCCGGCGTTGTCTGTAGACACCTCCAAGGTCATGTGGCCGGCATGACTGCATGGAGCACCGTTACCTTCCTGCTGGAGCAGTACCTATTGATCTACTCACATTTGCATGTTTTCGAACTGCTAGGTTGGCAGAAGCTGGAGCTAACAGTTGGTGCTCACTCCGCTCCCCGGATTCGATCCTGCTATCCTTTGGTCTGCAAATTCAGCAGCTCAGTGCTTTAACACACTGCGCCACCACGGGCTCCTCTAGGTTGGTTTTAGGGTCACTATAATTTAGAAATTGGAAGTCACACAAAATAATAGACAGTAAGTTCTTACAGTCTGGTGCACTAGAAATTGGGAAAATACCACATTTGGATTTCTATCATTATTGCTACCACAGGTAGGAATAGTTATTTCAGTGAAGATGTTGTCATCTCTGATGGATGTTTGAGTCCAAAATACAACTTTTTGCTGTTGTTCCTGTATGTCTACTGGGAAGAGGTTTGGGGGCTGCATGGATGAGAAGTGGGGTTAAAGAGGAAGTTTTTTCCAGGTAGCTATTAATATCCAAGGTGGAAAAGAATTCAGAGATTGTAATTATACAAGTTGTGATATACCCACAGATGTTCTAATCCGGAAAGCACAAGTCTTGGTCATATGCAATAGTGTCACTAGGGTGCAATAACTCGTGATGTCATCCCTATGGACCTCTTCCTACCAGACTAAAGTTACTTGTAAATTTCAATTCCTGTATATAAATGAATGCAGTGACAAAATCCAGCGATTGTTAAAAAAAAAAACCAACAACAACAACCCAGAAATGTCAAAAAACAATGGTGCCTGCTTGTTGTGCATGTAGACAAAACCACATAATTCAGAGTGTCATTGTACTTGGATAATAATGACAGTTCTGACTGGAACGCATGCAAATTAGAAAATTCAAACCTAACTCAGCATAGAGTTAGCTTTGTAGGTATATTGATACAGTTGATATAAAGTGGGATTACGAAAAATGTTTTCCATGGCTGGAATCACTATGTTGCTGTGAGTTTTCTGGGCTGTATGGCCATGTTCCAGAAGCACAGTCTCCTTACGTTTCGTCCACATCTATGGCAAGCATCCTCAGAGGTTATAAGGTATATTGGAAATTAGGAAAGTGGGAGTTATATATCTATGGAAGGTCCAGGGTAGGAGAAAGAACTCTCACCTGTTGGATATACGTCACAATCTCTGAGAATGTTTGCCATAGATGTGGGCAAAATGTCAGGAGAGAATGCTTCTGGAACATGGACATACAGCCCGGAAAACTCACAGCAACTCAAATGTTTTTGTGGTTATTATTAATTACAGGGACAGTATTATATTTAAAATAATACATTAGTAAATTATTCAATCACTATGCAAAAATGTTATTTTGGTATCACCCTGTCTGAGTATGTTACCCAATGCAGTTCAAACCTCCTGCACCAAGATGTAGCCTCCTAGCCTTCCACCATTGCCCAACCGTAGCACAAGGACTTCTTTTCATACCTCTTTCTCCTGGATATCCATCTCTGCCAGGCTGTCCAGGCATCCCCACTTCTCCTCTTTCTCCTTTCATGCCAGGGGGCCCAGGAAGGCCAGGAGGACCAGGCTCCCCAGGTTTTATCTTATCTTCCCAAATGGGAACAGGTTTCTGGGAATGTTCATGGATGAATGAATCAAACTTTAACACATGAGCTGCAGTGGTTAAAAAAAGGGAAAGGAAATGGATTATATTACAATCAATTGCATTCTTTTCCATGCATTCCTGAAGTCCTTCATCTAACAGACTTTAAAACAAAATGCTGATTGGCATCTTGTTAATCAAGCACAATGGCATGCATTGGACTCTTTATTTTGGATACCCACTCCTGGATGAACTAAGGTCATCATGACTCAATTTTGTTATGTTGTTGTGGAGGCTGCAATTCCTTACCACCCACAAATTGACCAAAGTTTTTCTCAAATCCTCTTTTATTCAGCTGAACTTTAGCCATTTCCTAATTCTCTCAACTCTAGTCATTTCCTGGTTAGTGCAGTAGATCTTCCCCTAGTAATTTTTCTGAAGCTGAATACAGAGAAATGGACATGATTGGATGGGACCTGAGTTAACAGTGTGAAGTGGCAGCTTTAAAAACTAATGCAATTTTAGGCTTCAACAACAGAAGGATAGTGTCTAATTCAAGAAAAGTACCATTCTGAGATCTCACCAGGAATAATACTGCATCCAGTTCTGGGCATGACAAAACAAGGAGGATATTGGCAAACTAGAACTTGTCCAGAGAAAGGTGACCAAAATGCTAAACAGTCTGGAAACCATGCCTATGAAGAGCAGTTTAGGAGCTGGCTATGTTTAGCCTCAAGATGGGAAAGTTATGAGATGACATGATGGCCATAATTATGTATTTGAAAGGATATCATATTGGAAATGGAGCAATTTTCCTTTCTGCTGCTCCAGAGACTTAGGGCACAGAGCAATGGATTTAAATCACAGGAGAAGAAATTCCACCCTAAACCTTAGGAAAAACTTCCCAATGGTAAGACAGTAAAATACATTACTTTGGAGTCTGGTGGAGTCTCCTTCTCTAGAAGTTTTTAAACAGAAGCTGGGTGGCCATCTTTCAAGAATGCTTTGATTGTGTTTTCCTGCATGGAAGGATAGCCCTTAGGTTCTCTTCCAACTCTGTGATTCAATGAATTCCTTTGTGGGTCAGAAATACGTATTAGGCTTGATCGATCCACGAAAAATTTGATTCTAAACTCGTTTCAAAACTAGAGGGGGGCAGCTTTTCGTTTCTGATGGTATTTCCGAATTTGGCCCCCCAAAAAATTCGAAATTAACGAAAATTCGTTATTTTCTAAATTAATTCGTTAATGGCGGACGCACATGCGCAATTCCCAAAAACAGCACAGAGGGAGAGGACTTTACAGGACTCTCCCACCCTCATTTTTTGAGTGATCTTCTTCCAACTTGGTACAGTGGTAGAACACATTTAACACTGATAGCTCACCAAAATTTGGAACGTTTCCCTTATCCTCTGATTTTTGGCGAATTTTCATAGCTTTTATAATAAACCATTTTTTAATAATTGCAGAAATCTGTTCCTGGTTTGAAAGTCTTATTTCCTGTTAAATTGGGTTGTCTTTACTGTGAAAGTCATTGTTCTACTTCAGAAACTTTGTTTTTGTGGCTGAAACTTTGTTAAATTGGTGTGTGTGTGATATATACTGTGTATATATATATATTATATATATAGTCCCTGCATAATGTGTGTGTGTGTGTGTGTGTATAGGTAAAGGTAAAGGTATCCCTTGACGTTAAGTTCAGTCATGTCTGACTCTGGGGGTTGGTGCTCATCTCCATTTCTAAGCCCAAGAGCCAGTGTTGTCCATAGACACCTCCAAGGTCATGTGGCCGGCATGACTACATGGAGTGCCATTACCTTCCCGCCACAGCGGTACCTATTGATCTACTCACATTGGCATGTTTTCAAGCTGCTAGGTTGGCAGAAGCTGGAGCTAACAGCGGGCACTCACTCTGCTCCCGGGATTTGAACCTGGGACCTTTCGGTCTGCAAGTTCAGCAGCTCAGTGCTTTAACACACTTCGCCATCGGGGCTCATGTATATATAATATACATACACATACACACAATGTGGAGAATATGTGGAAAGGTAGATAGATAAGTTGGGAGCCACAGCGAAGGCACCTTCCTGGGAGCAAGGTCTAATAATAATAATAATAATAATAATAATAATAATAATAATAATAATAATAATAAAAAATCCCTTACAATATCCAAGATGGCTCACTGCTACAGAATCTTGGGAGGTTTAGTTTGATATGGTACCATTATTGGCAGAGAAAGCTAAGCTGTAGGAGTTGAAATCCAATCATTTATCCTCCCTATAGAATCAATTTTATATGCATTTTTAGCTACAGAAAAGCTAAAATCAGGACAGTAAAAGAACAACACCCAGAAAATGGGAATTCCAGACAGGAAACAATCAGGGCCAGCTAATACCTCCCAACAAAGGATTCCCCCAGGTAGGAAGCAGCCAGGCTTTGAAGCTGCAAGGCTATTCAATGCTAATCAAGGTGACCAATTGCAACATTCACACTTGCCTCCCACAGACAAGAGTTCTTTCTCCCACCCTGGACCTTCCACAGATTATTATTATTATTGCTAATTGAGAGACCATGAAGGCCAGTCATATAGAAAAGGAGGGTGACTTTGTTTTTGCCGTCCTTTTTCCCTTGGCGCCTGGCCAATGGCCTTTTCAACCGGTACCGTGGACTTCATCTCCCAGAATCCCTGGTCTTTGAACCATCCACGAGGGTTTCTGGGAGTTGGAGTCCCGAACGCCATCCATTGGCATTGCTGGAAACCGCTTGGGTCTTCAACTCCCAGAATTCATAGCCATTGAAGAAGCTTGCAAGCGTTTCTGGGAGTTGGAGTCCAGAATGTTTTGCTGGCTGAGGTCGGAGCACAGCCACAGAGGGTGGTTTTCCTCTGTCGCCATCCTGCTGCCTTGGGCTTCCGAGCGGCTGCCCTTTGCAGGAGGGAAAGGTGGAGGAAGGGTTTGGCTGGGCCTGCTGCCTGAGAAGGGAGGCGAGGCCTAGCCAGGCGCCAAGCACTGGCCTCACATAGGACGCCGTCCCAGGAAAGAGATGCCCTCCCGGGAAGGGGCGAGGAGGTAGCGGAGGAGGGCGGGTGTACATGGATATGGAGATGTGTGTGTGTGTGTGCGTGTGTATGTATGTCAGCTGTTGGGGAAGGGCGGAAATTGAGGCCTGGATGTGCAGCGGCCGCCTGGAGCCTCCGCAGCCTTTCCGGCTGCCGGGGAAGGCGGCAAAATGTATGGGTCCGTGGGGGGCACCTGGAGGCCCGCAGAGAGTAGCCACCTTTCGGGTGGCTTTTTTTTTTTTTTTTTGCAAAAGCTTTTTTTTCCTAACGAAAAAAACGACGACATAACGAAAAACGGCCTCTCGCGATTCGAAACCGCGATATCCAGACGTGTGGACAACCAATGCTTCAAAATTGCTTCAAAACAAACGAAAATAACGAATTAATAACGGTTAACGGGGAAAACGAATTATTTGAGCAAGCCTAATACGTATTGTTTCATATTCTTGCATTAGAGCTTAAAGTCAGGTGCTTCCAAGCATAAATTATAAATTTGGGGGGCTTTGGGGTTGGAGGAGTTCATATGAGTTGTGAAACACTTGAGAAAGACTGCTGTAGGTGGCATGATGGAAAATACCCCAGGATGAAATGCAATGGAGTGGCAAAAAAACATGTTGATATACTGAAATTGATCAAACCTTGCTCTGTAAAAAAAAATGAGTCATACATGCATTTTCTCAGTCACATTATTCCAAAGCTTGGAAAAGTTACTTTTGGGGGTATTACAGCTCTCAGAATAGCCCCAGCCAGCCTGTTCCCAGAAATTGAAGTCCAAAAAGAAGCTGAAATGTTTGCAGGAAAGCCAGCTCGAGTGGAAGGCAAGCTGGTTGTTCAGTTTGATTGAGAGGTTTGTACTCACACTGGATCAGACGCTCACAAGCCTGATTAACTAGATGATAGATTGTCGACAAGGACTGTGCTTCGCCCTGAGGGGGGGAGAGGAGAAAAGAAAATTGTTCTAAACACTCAACACATGTAGTACAGAAGCAGCTCAGAGACAGAAACAAACTCTTCATGTCAATTATTGCATTATGAAGGAGAAGGCCTACAGGCCAGCATATGTTCTGTAATTTACTCATTAGGGTTTCAGCAAGCAACAAATGTTCTTGAGTGGAAGAATGAAGAAAGGATTATAGATGAGATCCTGCAACACACTTAGGTGGTACAAATTTGCACACAAGTATTGAAGTGTGAGAGCCAGTGTGATGCAGTAGTTTGAACATTGGGCTATGATTATGGAGACCAGGGGTTGATTTGGACACAGAAACCCATTGGGAGACCTTTGGCCATGTTCTTGCTTGGACATAGGAATTCACCAGGTGAGTTACATACTCTCACAACAGAAAACCCTGTGATTGGTTTGGCTTAAGGAACTACATTTCAGAAATGACTTCAAGGCACACACACTACCACCACCATCACCATTACCACCACTAACAACAACTGATGTAATGGTTGCACAACCTCAAACCTTCTGTCAAATACTCATATCACACAACCAAATGCATGTGCAGATCTGCTAATTGGCTTGTTTACTGTTCCATAGTGCAAAGGAGAATGTGCAACAACTACAATCCCAGTGAGTTAAGTGGAGCATTGAAGGCAAGGTGGAATAGCACACATCATCCAAGAGTTTACAACTGCCCTTATGATGCTTGCACTTGTAGATTTTCATTTATGGAACTGGGAACGCCTTTCTTTTACACAGTTTCTGGAAGTTAAGATGGACTTGAAGGAGTATTTATAATTGTGGCAATAGTGCCATGGTTGTGGCTTCCTAGGAGTTTGGAAGTCGGTTAAACTAGCTGCACTGTGCAGTGCCTACACAAACATCCCAGGAACTGCTTAGAAGTTGGGATGGTGTCCATAGTATTCACTGAATGCAGATTGAATCTGAACCTCGGAACTGCAGTATCCATAGCTAGCTTCCTGAAAATCTAGGATTTTTTCCTCAACCATTCTACCGAGATGCACTGATCCAAATATCCATGTGCATTTGGGGTTTGTGCAAGACCATGGCAGGGCAAGATAATAAGAACAAAGGGATGAAAAGCAAGTGTTCCCATGGAAAGTGTGTGGTTTGTTTTCCCGGGTAGTAATCTTTTACTTTCTGGCCAGTTCTGTTTTGGCACTTTTAAAAATGCTTCAGTGCTAGTGGTGTCCTGACAAGCATTCCACATTTTCCAATCCCAGTTTTGAGTGCTGCATGGGTTATCCCAGGCATGGGCAAACTTCAGCCATCCTGGTGTTTTGGACTTCACCCCTCACAATTACTAACAGACTACTGGCCATTAGAAATTGTCAGAGTTGAAGTCTAAAACACCTGGAGGGCCGAAGTCTTCCCATGCCTGGGAAATACTCTGATTGGCCGCAGCACATTATCTGGTTTGTTATGGACTTTTGGGTGGATTTTTATAATGCACTCTGTCTTGATCTACACTACAGTACACATTGAGAGTGTGTATTTTGTGGAAATTCTGCTCTTGAGCTGGCTTCAAACTAAATTATATGGCCAGCTTAGATACATCTTACTGAATTCGGAGCAGATACAGACACATAACTCTTGGTTAGGAATTTTTAACTGCAATAGAGAATGTACTGCAATACAAAACATGGAAAATTAATTTTGTCTCGTACTATGTTCTGTGATTTTGAATGCAGAGCATTATAGACACTTAACCTTGTTGGATATGTTTGCATTGTGATTCCAATCCACTCTGCAAAACCAAATAAATAAATATGAAAGTTGAAATGAAGGCAGAATTTATGTTGTTGTTGATAAGTATGTGGATAGAGAACTATTAGTGAAAATAATTATTTAGTTAACTTTTTTTTATACAAGACTTGTGGAGGAAATTCATAAATAGGGAGAGCAATCCTTCTCACAGAAATTCAGATTTCCCTCCAGTCACACTCATTGCTGTTGAAGAATTTCTGTTTCTCTTCTTCAGTGACAACTGGGGTGATGCATTAGGTGGTAACCGCATGCAAGACATATCTATAAGATGTATGTGAGCCTGCATTATGTCGTTCTTTGTTACTCTGGAAGACCCTGATTCTAATCCTCAGTCAATCATGGAAATTCACTGGATTACTTAGGAAAGCAATACACTCTTAGCCTAAGAAGAAGATAATGCAAACTTCTTAGGTATAAAGTCCTGCCAAGAAAACACAACGATAAGTTCTCTGTTCCATTAAAATCAGCTTGGAAATTACAACCACATAAGAGTAGATATACAATCCATTACCAATCCACATTCTTCAATGAACCTTTTTAAAAACTGATATTTACCTGTCTTTTTTCATATTAACTGTGGCATGGGGGAAAATCTTATTAAATATCAATCATCCTTTTTGTGAAACTGCCCATAAGAACTATGTTTTCATAAGATACCACCCAGGGCAACAGTAAATTTGAACACAATTACAAGCATATATGGGGATGTCAAAGTGATATTCAGGTAATATTCTGATGTTTAAAATGAATATGAACAAATGCAGCTCTTGAAATTTATTCATACCTGAATATTTAATGCAGATTGATTCCAATGGACTTTCTTTCGTGATTTAGTAAACAGACTTTATTTGCAGTGGCATCTTTTTATTTCTGTGCCTCTGTTTGCACACACATCATACCCACCCACTTGTATTTATCATGTGGTAGGTAATAAAATAATCAGAATGCAGGAAACAATTCAAAAATAAACACTGCTATTATCCATAAAAGCTCATCACAAAAAGAAAATTGAGCTCTGTACCAAACAGCATGATTTTTGATGACACCGTCTGGATCCCTGTGTGGGTTTTACACAAAATTAAACAAAACCTGGGCAGGGTGCCCAGAAAATAAATAGGAAAAAATGCTATCACAAATGAAAAATCTTTCAGAAAGGAAAGCCTAATGGGAACAATATTCAATAGAGTGAGGTCATAGAATCATAGAATAGTAGAGTTGGAAGAGACCTCATGGGCCATCTAGTCCAACCCCCTGCCAAGAAGCAGGAAATCGCATTCAAAGCACCCCCGACAGATGGCCATCTGCTTAAAAGCCTCCAAGGAAGGAGCCTCCACCACAGTCCGGGGCAGAGAGTTCCAGGTGTTCTGTATGTATTTTTCAATTAAAATCAGAGTTAGAAGAGACATCATGGCAAATCAGGTCCAAAGCCCAACTCAATGCAGGATCTCCAACTAGACCATTTCCAGCAGCTACCTTCCAGACTCCTTTTTGAAGACATCTGGAGAAGGAGATCCCAACATCACTTTTGGCTCCATTGTGGAACTGTTCTCCCTGTCAAAAAGTTCCTTCCAATGTTCACTTCAAATCTAGGTAAAAGGTAAAGGTTTTCCCCTGACGTTAAGTCCAATCGTGACCGACTCTGGGGGTTGGTGCTCATCTCCATTTCTAAGCCGAAGAGCCGGCGTTGTCGGTAGACACCTCCAAGGTCATGTGGCTGGCATGACTGCATGGAGCGCTGTTACCTTCCCGCTGGAGTGGTACCTATTTATCTACTCACGTTTGCATGTTTTTGAACTACTAGGTTGGCAGGAGCTGGGGCTAACAGCGGGCGCTCATTCCGCTCCCGGGATTTGAACCTGGGACCTTTTGGTCTGCAAGTTCAGCAGCTCAGCGCTTTAACACACTGCACCACCACCAGACTTCAAATCTAATATCCTGTAATTTAAAACTAAAAATCCTAGCACAGACTACACTCGGATTATTTCCCTCGATATTTAAACTATGCTTCTATTAATGGAGGCTAAGGTCCCTTCTACACTCCTATATCCCAGGACCTGATCCCAGATTATCTGCTTTAAACTGGATTATATGAGTCTCCACTGCCAGATTTATTTTATTTATTTCATGTCAAAAGCATGACATAAATAAGTTTAAAACTGATAAAAAGGGATCACAAACAGATAAATAGTTTTACACCAAAAATGGGCAACAGCAACCGCACTGTCCGTAGCTTTAAAGAGTTCTTCCTCTGTGCATGAGGCAGGGCACTGTGGACAAGCATACACATGCTAAGTTGTTTGCTCTGCTCCACGGTCGCACAAGGTGGAGGATTCTTCTAGGTAGTGCCATTTTGTCAGATTGTCTTTTGATCTGCCCACTCCACTTCTGAGTCTGTTCAGGGACTTCCAAGTTGCCCATTCTTAGTTTGCCCCTGGAGGAAGGCCCTCATAGAAGGCCATCCAGTTGGGATTGCCTGATTTTGCTGCCCACAGGAATATTTTTGCTGTAGTTGGAGGAACATTTAGAAGAGAGGTGGTTTTCTTGAAACTTTTCCTTGATTTAAGTCTACTGGGAGGAGGCTGATAGCCATACAGTGGGTGGCTTTCAGTGTTCAACCTTATTTGTCTCAGAATTGGCAGCAGCTTCCCATCACACATGGAGGGCAATATCAGATAGCTTATAGAATCTATAAGGCCCCTGGTTGCACAGTGTGTTAAAGCGCTAAGCTGCTGAACTTGCAGACCAAAAGGTCCCAAGTTCAAATTCCGGGAGCGGAATGAGCGCCCGCTGTTAGCCCCAGCACCTGCCAACCTAGCAGTTCGAAAACATGCAAATGTGAGTAGATCAATAGGTACCGCTCCAGCGGGAAGGTAACGGGTGCTCCATGCAGTCATGCTGGCCACATGACCTGGAGATGTCTATGGACAACGCCGGCTCTTCGACTTAGAAATGGAGATGAGCACCAACCCCCAGAGTCGGTCATGACTGGACTTAATGTCAGGGGAAACCTTTACCTTTATATAATCTATCATCAAATGTAGGTTTAAGATATCCTGTGATTATTCAACTCCCAGATAATCTGGGATAAGAAAATAATCTGGGATCAGATCCTGGGATATAGGGGAAAGGGCCTTAAATAGCATTTGAAGTCTTTGCTGCAGCACTATACTGCTGCTTCATATTCAATTTATCATAATCAACAATCTCAAGATCCTTTCCATATGTATGTAGCATTGCTGAGCCCAGTGTCTCCCACCTTATACTTGTGCATTTGTGTGTGTGTGTGTGTGTGTGGATTATCCCATCCCACATATCCATCCTGTCTGTATTGACAACAAAGTCTTGTAATCATTTACCACAGAAATACAACATTGGTCAGAGCTCATTATCTTTTATTCCACAGCTTTAATGTACCTTGAGTAGATAAATGATGAATGGATTGGAGGCTAAACTTCAATAAATATGTCAACATCAAAAATTCTTGTCTCACATTTGTGTTTACAGGAAAGTTGAAACATGTTGCTAATCCATGCAAAGGAAGATAGCAAATGAGCATGAAAGAAGCTATCAAAGGACTCACAAAAGCATTCTGTCTACTCCAATTTTTGGCTTGCTAACTTTTACTCAGACACGGTGTAAATATACTCCCTGCTCCTATACAATCTCATGAAGCCAGTTAACATTGCAAAGCCAGCATGAAATAAGAGCAGAAATGGAAGCAAGCTTTATTCCTCTGGCATCTTCCAGGAAGGAAATAGAAAATAAAATAGTGTCCATCAATATTACTAGTGAAAAATGGGCCAAACGCTTTCCCCCTGTTCATGCTCTGAAAGAATATGCTTTCTCCAGTATGGCATGGTATAAACAAGATAATCAAATTGGTAGATCATTTCAAATCAAGAGCAGCTGGATGATTCTGTTGCAGTCACTGGAGATACCAGGGAAAGCAAAGAGCGTATTGGCAAGTGGCACCATGCTTATTGGGCTTAAAAATGTGGGCGGGAGAAAAATCATTGAACCAGCAAATTGCAAATCTCAACACCGTCAGTACTTCTGATTTGGGATCGAGAAAATATCTACCATAGTTATGCCAACAATAGAATAGTCTAAGCAAGGAAATTGGGCTGGCTCCATCTCTTTTGCCAAAAACAGAGCCATTCTGCATGGCCTTGAATCTCTAAAATGGTTGTTTTAGCATTATATTCTAGGATTGCTTTTCTACTGTTTTTAAAAGTGTTTTAATGTTTAGTGTTGGCATGGATTTGTCTTTTACTGGCTTTTTGTTCATTGCTTTAGGAGCCCTTGTGGTATGGTAAACATTCTTGAAGTATAATAAACAAACACATAATGTCCCAAGTGAAAAAAGGGTTCCTAATCAATCAAGAAAACCAGCTGGAAAAATGGCAAAACCCTGTAAGTCTTGCCTAGCATTTACACATTGCAAAGAGTTTCAGAATATAATTCTATATAGAAATACAGTGTTCCCTCACTTATCACTGGGGTTAGGTTCCAGGACCACCCACAATAAGTGAAAATCCACGAAGTAGAGACACTACATTTATTTTAATATTTATATATTATTTTAGTAGTTATACACTATTTTAAGTCTTTATCAACCAAGCGTGTGTTGATAAATCGCCTCCTTCTCCTCTTGTTGCCACTTGGGCTCCTTTTCTCTCCCTTTGGCTTCTCCTTCTTCTTTTCCTTAGGCTGTAAATTGTAAATTTTTATGATTTATAATAGTCTTTTAGAGTTTATTGAAAAACCGCAAAACAGCAAATCCACCAAAAGTGAACCGCGATGTAGTGAAGGAACACTATACATGTTTTCTTACACAAAAACATGTTGTTGTTGTTTTTTTTGGGGGGGGGGGGAACACCTTGTTTCCAGAGACACATATGACTTGCCTTTGGGACATAGAAGGTGAGATTTTTGTGCAAAAAACCAAATGTTTATCTGCAGGCTTGGTGCATATGTTTGCAGAATGTGGTCACTCAAAAAAAAAGTGTTTCCAGAAATACACATTTTATGAGAGTGTACAATACACTTTTGCACAAAAAAATCCAAGTTTATTTGTGGAAACAGTGTTTTAGACAAAAAATAAAAGTACCTCCACCCACCCTAAAAAAGGTCTCGCATACGCTTTTGCACATACAATAGAGTCTCACTTATCCAACGTTCTGGATTATCCAACGCATTTTTGTAGTCAATGTTTTCAATATATCATATATTTTGGTGCTAAATTCGTAAATACAGTAATTACTACATAGCATTAATGTGTAATGAACTACTTTTTCTGTCAAATTTGTTGTATAACATGATGTTTTGGTGCTTAATTTGTAAAATCATAACCTATTTTGATGTTTAATAGGCTTTTTCTTAATCTCTCCTTATTATCCAACATATTCACTTATCCAACATTCTGTCGGCCTGTTTATGTTGGATAAGTGAGACTACTGTAATTCTTTATTGAAATGTCTCAAGGTTTGGAAATAACATGCGAAAAATGAACAGAATTGTTCTTTTCCTCTGCTCTTAGGGAGAAAGCTATTGAAGTCATTTATCATCCTATGCAAGGATGAAATAATCAAAGATTTACATCGCTATTTCTGATACAGTAGCTGCACCACTTTAACACACACCCCTAAATGAACTCAGCCCAAGAAAATGACTAAAGAACATTGAAAAAGGAAACTAAAGAGACTCACTTTCTCGCCTCTTTCTCCTTTTGGACCAGGCAGCCCCTGCAGGAGAAAGAGAAAAGCAAAAGGAAGTAACAATAACAATAATCACCACCACCACCACCACCTATATTTTCCCAGTTTGAGAATCAAGGCAGCTTACAAGAGAAAGCAAGCATAGTTAAAAATGAACAGCATACAAAAGTAAAAAAGCATCAAAACCATCACAAAATTAAAACCAATTAAAACATATTAAAAACAAGAAATAAAATAAATAAAAGTCCAGGACATTTTGCAGCCAGTGTGGCTGTTGCACTCTTTTCCTTTCTCTCTCCACCTCCTGATATATATCTTAGCAACAAACAAAAATTGAAAAGGTCACTTTAACAACTGCCACAGTTCTTTGCAATTTTAAGGGTAAACCTGAAAACTTCACATAAACCCCTGAAGGCAGATGCTATAATGAAAACTGATTTTAAACAAGCTTTTACTGGTCTGTTTCTTCTCCTGAACAAGAAACACACACCTTCCAAACACCTTCCTGCATGCAATGGGCATGGGCATTCACAGCTAGAAGTTCTTGTTCAAAAATATGATTCACTTCCTTCCATAACACGATTCTAGAATTAGATCTGAATGCTTTTTTGGACCTCTTCAGGGATCAGCATTGGTCCTTGTGCCATCCTTTTGATAATCTCTAATGTTATGCATCTCAACAGAAGGAGGCAGAGCTCTGTGCTTGAATACAGGGAATAATGAGCCATTAAGTCATGTCACAATTAAGTGAGCAAGAATACGCAATTAAGCCAATTACATATGCAAACTGAAGCGGTGTTGCAAAACCTTGATTCAGAACAATTGTCTATAACAGAAAATAACACGACAACTTTTATGGGTAAGCATTCTTTTTTAGGTGTGTTGGTTCTTATAGACTGCTTCTACACAGCCTATAATAGTCAGGATGTGCATTAGAGAGACCTGGTTCCCTGTGGAGAGCCTACATGGGCACCCCAGGGATTCGCTGGAAGCTGGGGGGTGGCCACAGAGATCTGCTGATTGCAGATCAATCTATTTTCTTTACCTACCTCTTCAAGTGGAATGCAAGACCCATCGCTCCCTGATCCCAGTCATAGCCACGGGCCACTCTAAGCAGCAGCCTATCCGATGAGAATCAGTGCTGGACGAAACCAGGACAAAGCAAGAAAGGGAAAACAGGAATACCTATGGGAACACTGTTGTTTCCTTTTGGGAAAGGTGTTTGTTTACTAGGCTTGGAAATTCAGCTGGAGGGAGATCTGGTTTTGGCATCCAAATTTCATTGGGCACCCAGATTTTTTTCGGCTAGGCAGCCAAAAGATCCGGGAACATCCAGCCAATTGGCAGCAACGGGGAACTTATAAGGCTCCCTTTTCCATTCCTGGGATCTTTTCCTTTCTTCCTTTCAAGAGAGCCTGAGTTTGAGGAATGGAGTTAAGGAAGCACCATTCCTGGGACCCTTTCCTTTCTGCCTTTCAAGGGAGTCTGGGTTTCAGCAATGGGGTTAAGGAAGCATCGTGTAAGATGTCATGGCGTTCTTCTATTCAGATTGGTACAAGAGGCAGGGTTCACAGGGAAACCCTGTGTGAGCAGCACTCAGCAGCCTCTTCACATGTGTGATGCTGAATGGAGGAAGAGGATCGGTGATCAGTTGCCACGTGGTCCCATAATAGATGAAAAAACATGATGGCTGGGCCTTTACCCATTATGGCCAAGCCAAACAAGCCAGATTGGCCGAAGGGAACCAACCACTTTGAATCTGTGCACAAGACTATTGTTTACCTTCTAGCCAAGTTATGTATCCAATTTCTTCCCCCAAATGCTTCAGTGGTAGACCTGTCTTCACAACCACTCTGCATTTTGATCTCAGGTTCCTGCTTTGCGTGGGATATACATTGATTGGCTGCAATGGATTTTTTGTCTTGTTGTAAACCCCCCATTTCCTACAAATGGTGGGGTAATTTCTGGGATGAATCCAGGGTCCTTCTGTTTTCCAGAAAGTCCCAGGCCAATTCAGAAATAGACAGAAGTCTCCGCTGCAAAGAGACATGTTTTGGTCTGCCCTTTGTGGTTGTTTTGGATACCTATGAACATGATACTTCCCCTTGAATTAGAATTTCCAGTGAGCTTTTTTAATACGTTGTTTCAGCCTGGATGCACTTTGCAGCACACATTCATGGTATATATTTTGTGGATACTCCAACCTTGATCTGGCTTGGAGCTGGATTCTAGTCCCTGTGTAGAAGGGTCCATAGCTTGCCTCAATCCAGAAGATTAGTTATGTCATTGTCTTGAACGCTGTCAAGTAAAAACACCTTCGTTGTTGCACATTAGTAGATGTGGGAAGATGGAACACTTACAGTTGGCCCAACCTCTCCTGGGAGCCCCTTCTCCCCAGGGCTGCCTCGAGTCCCTGCAATGCCTTGAAAGCCCTAAAACAAGAATGGAGAGATGCAACTATTCATGATGCCACTACTTGAAGTTCACAAACAAACCAGCCAAACTGTCTTGCAAAACCAGAGGGATTCCCCCTCCAGGTTCATGCCAATGTTCAAACCAGTCAGGAAATAATGTTGAAAGTACATCATATTTGACTCATGCTCATTTCATTTCCTATCAATGTCGCAATTTAGAGGCAAGTGAGTAGGTCAGAACTGTATATCTAGAGAATAGTGCCATGGGATATTGCCTCCCTTCAGTTTTAATGGCTTCATTATGCAAAGCTTGAACTCTAGCCATTTTTCTCTGTGGCTCTTTTTCTGTCTGACACACTTTCTTCCTCGTCTACCTTTCCTTTATTTCTCCTGCCACCCATTGCCTCTTCCTTCCTTTGTCTAGCCATTTGCTCAGCTTCTTCACCCTGCAGGGCTATTGTAAGAATAAAATGGAAGACTCATATATGCAATCTTGGGGTTTTTAAAGAAAAGGACATAATAATAAAGATATCACAAGTAAATGACCATGTTATACTCTGGGGAAAATCCGCTGTTAATAATATTTTTATTTTATCACTCATCTGTGTTAATGACTATACAATGAAGATACTTCAGAGAGGCATGAAACATTTGGGAATATGATGGATGGGGAAGTCCTGTATATTGTTAGTTGTTGGTGGTGGTTGCCATCAGATTGACTTTGACTTTTCGTCTTTGCTAATGAGACATTTATTTTGTTATCTGTGCCTCTGTTCTGAAGACTTCACCTAATTATCTGTCCTTGTGACAATTGGATTTTGAACATTTTGGGTTATCGTGGAAACAAGGATTGGTGATGAAACTTCAGTGAAGAAGACACATTTCCTTATAATAACTGTTAAGGGAGTGAATTTCCCTTCTCAGGGGTAGATTTCTATTCACTTTCTGTTATTTCATTCCCATCTGTATGTATGTCAAATGTTTGTAACCTGGAGTATGTCCTTGCATATACATAATGAGGTGGGATCCAGGTCTAAACTTGAAAGTAATGTATGTCTCATATACACCTTACATAACCTGAAGATAATTTTATGCACAATATTTTTTTTTATAATTTTGTGCATGAAACAAAGTACCACTATATCAGTCACCCATGTAAACAATTTTATATTTTGGAGTATTTCAGATTTGGGGATTCCAGATAAGGACCGCTCACCCCTTAATGCTGGCCAACAAAGACTTAGTCATCTTTGGTTCTAGTGATTGATTTGTAGCAGGATTTATTTATTTGTCTTTTTAGTAATCCCTAGTATTGATATAACTTTTCTTCAGCACCACAATTGAAATGAGCTGATTTTCCTACTTCCAGCTTTCTTCACTATACAATTTTTACAAACATACATAAAAAAATACTGTAGCTAGAATTATTTCAACTTTGGTATTTAATTAAATGTCTTTACACTTGAGGCTTTTATCTACTTCTGTCAATGCTGTAGCAACAACAAAAACTGTAAAACCCTTAAAAACCTTAACAAACAGAAATGAGTATTTTTTTAAAAAAAAATACCACAAATTATTGCAGATTGATACCACTCTAACTGATAAAATATGCCATTATTCATTTTTGCAGCTCAAGAGGGAATATATTTCCAAGTGGGCTATTAAAGCTGGCCAAGGTCCTTGACTCCCTTCTATGGAAATATTTTTGCTTCTCTGCATAACTACTGAAATTTGAAAGGGCAGTCCTGTCTTTTCTAAAACAAGGGAAGGAGAATGTTTTGAGACAGAGAATGGCACCCCATGGACAAACTTGGCTTACAGGAGATGACCCAAGGGCTGGGACCAGGTGCTTTCCAGGGCTAGCTAAATAGCTGCCGGAGATCCATGTTTTATTTGCCCAAAGGTAATGAAGGCATGAAGCGTGTTATTCTTTTTAACTTTCTCTTCGCCACTCAGCTTAGCCTATTCCTGGAAGCCATCCTCTGAAGTAGAAATGTTCTATTTCACATGACTGCAATCTCTCACCCTTGGTCCAGGTGGCCCAGGTGGTCCTGCCGTGCCCTCCAGTCCTCGAACTCCCTGGGAATCAAGTCAGAAGATTAAGATTAAGGTTCAGTTGGGGAAAATAGAGAGCAATTGATTCAGATCACAGCTCCCATCAGGGGTGTACTACCAGGGCCAGAGGCAAAATGAAGGCATTGTCCTCAAAAAATAAATCTCTTCCCCCTCCTGAAGTTTGCCTACAATCCCAGTTGAGTATTTAGAACTACAGTTTAGGCATCCAAATAAACAGAGCAAGCAAAGTTACCAAGAGAATACAAACATAGCAAATACAGGGATTTAACGCTAATAGTTAGAGGGCAGAAATAAATATCATTTGGAGGGACAGAATTCTTAGCTGGGTGATAATTCTTATTCTTCCTGCTCCCAGTAATATCTCTGGCTCCGATACTAGGGTCCTGTCTGGCAAAAGTCTGCCCATGCGAAGCAGGTGGACATAGCACTAAACGAAACATGCAGAATAATCACAGGATGCCTTAAACCTACACCCGTTGATAAACTCTACAAGTTAGCTGGCATTGCCCCTCCTGACGTGCGACGGGAAGTTGCTGCTAACTGTGAGAGAAATAAGGTCAAACATTGTGAAAGCCATCCACTGCATAACTATCAGCCTCCTCCCACCAGACTCAAATCAAGGAAGGGCTTCATGAGAACCACCACTCCTCTTGATGTTCCTCCAGCAACAGCAAGGGTGTCCCTCTGGGCAGCTAAACCTGACAATTCCAACTGGATGGCCCCCCACGAGGGTCTTCCTCCCGGGGCAAACCAAGAATGGGCAACTTGGAAGTCCCTGAACAGACTCAGAAGTGGAGTGGGCAGATCTAAAGACAACTTGGCTAGGTGGCACTACCTGGAGGAACCCTCCACCTTGTGTGACTGTGGAGCAGAACAAACAACTCCGCATATGTATGCTTGCCCACAATGTCCTGCCTCATGCACGGAGGAGGAGTTGTTTAAAGCTATGGACAATGTGGTTGCTGTTGCCCGTTTTTGGTCTAAAACTATTTAGTTGCTTGTGATTTGCTTTTTCCCCCCATCATTTTAAAATGCATTTGTTATGCAATGCTTTTGACACGAAATAAAAAAAAACTAGGGATGAACTTACAGTTCCTTCCATTTATCATAAAATGCCATGTGTGGGGACAGAGGCCTACTTTGGAAGGATTTAAACATGTCTGGCCCATTTACCTTTGAGCCTTGGATTCCATCCTTGCCTGGCGCTCCTTGGGGACCCATCAGACCCTGCAATCAAACAGAACTGCCATTCAGAAACCACGTTTCCATGTTAAAGCAAAGAAGAGCACCTGGCTACTATATGTAATTATGGCTGCCATCCTGAATGGCTTTAAAAGTGGATTCAATAATACATGAAAGACGGAGTAATCCATTAGTGCAAATCAAGATAACAATACATCAAATCCAGTGTTAGAGGAGTATGCTTCTGTAATATCAGTGATCTGAAGAGCAAGAAATACAGGGAGCAGTTACATCCATCTCCTGGTGGACATCCTTGAGACAACGTATTGGCAATATGTGAATAGAAAGCTGAAGTAGCCTAATTAAATACAGCCCTTCTCAAGTCAACATCCTCCCGTACCCTCCATAACTTAATGATGTAGTTCAACAACTTCCCTAAGGCTTTGCATCATCTCCAGAAAAAGTTCCAAACTCCAATTAGCTTTCCAATAAAGTCTACCAGAGGTAGGTATAGGCAGAACCACAAATCCACCACCATGTCCTACTTATTTACACCATATGATGGCACCTGTATTTAAGCCATCACAAGGTCATGCACTATTGTCTTGACAAGAACACTACCACTGCTGAAAAGAAATCTACTGTATTTGACAAGGACAAGATAAGTTCTCTTTCCATTTTCTAAATATAGGCACACTCAGCACTGCATAACATTTCAGTTTTTTCCCAATCTAGAAGAGAAGGTTTGAGACGTGCATCTGAAGCAAGTGTGCTGCTATGCTGTGTTGTTTCCCTCCTTATTACCACTTGTATGCTGTTAATTCTTGCCCAAAGTCACTTACATTCTCCCTTTAGTTTACCCATTTGCAAAATCTCCACATTTCTTTTGCTGACCTTCAAAAGGAACTCTTATTTTTCAGATAATTAATGTTCACTACAAATGAGGACCTTGGAGTCGTGGGGATACTAAGCCAGTGAAAAGTGCTGCAATGGGATTCCCTCACAGGAAGAAGGATTATTCAAAGCAGAGCTAAAAAGCAACAAGAACAGACCTTAAATCTTGCTTAAGAAAACTGTCAGGAACAATATAAATAATTGGAAATCAAAAGGCAAATGATGTATGTCTTCCAAATACCTGTATCCCTGGGTTGCCATTGTCTCCTTTGTCTCCTTTAATACCTGGTGGCCCCTTGAATTAGAATACAACAAAAATTATATATGTTCTGGAGAAGGGGAGAAAGATGTGTTTCCACAAATCAGTCTAGCTTTCAGCCATTTACAGATAAAAATGAGGATGAAAACTTTTGTATTTCTAAGAGTCTTATTGTCACATGAAGAGAGTAACTTTCAAAACATAGTAGGAGTTTTGATGAGGAAAAGAACATGCACAACCTGCTCATGGGAAAGCTGCTTCCACCCCCCACATTTTCCTTGCAAGAGTCAGGAGTGGTTGTCTAAGGGTGTATCTACACTGTAGAATTAATGCAGTTCAACCCCATTTGAACTCAATGCTATGCGAGTTGTGATTTGGTAAGGCACTAGCACTCTTTGGTAGAGAAGGCTAAACATCTTGTAGAAGTACAACTCTCATAATCCCATAGCACTGAAGTGGAGTCAAATTGCATCCAATTTGATCACTCTATGTGCTCAGTCTTGGTCAGATTTCCATGACATCCCAATTGATAAATATCTTGGAATAGTTATCTTGGAACTAAATTTCCTGGAACCACCCAATGGTTGCACTTCCAAAATTTCACAAAGAACAAAAACACCCCAACAGATCTTGACTTACTATAGGACCCTGCACAGTCAGCCCTTGGGAACCGGGAGTTCCTTGATGTCCTCCTGGACCTTCTGGTCCAACTTGACCAGGTGAACCTGGTTCACCCTAAAACAATCAGAAACAATATATATATATATATCAAAACATTAATATTTCTTCTGTAAGGTGCATTATCTACCTTGTGTGCAATGACGAAGCTGGTCATATGGTCAGATATCATTCTGAATTCACCACCCAACATAGCTATTGACCATTTTACCTATGGAATTCCAAGTTTTGGAAACTAGTCATTTTACATAGTACATAGTAAACAAGCTGGTGGTCTAGGGGACAAAACACAGTAGTGTTGCGCTTTTGTATTGAACTGCTGTTTGTTTTGTGTAGTTTCATTTGTTTCGCCTCATTTCCATATTTGTTCCCACTAACTAAAATGGGGAGCCTATACAAACAGAATGTTGGTCTGCTTATGAAAAAAAATAGACCAATGGTGGCAATGGGAGCGCTTCCAAGGTTCACCCCCCTTCCTGCTCATTTTTTGGGATAAAGGGGTTAAAATCACCACACACTGAGGGCATTTTGACCCCTTTTAGCCTGCCAACTTTTAAAACATTTGGGCCTTCCCCATAATACTATTATTATTAATAATATTGTTATTATTAACACCCATTGGCACACATCAGCTGTAATGGGGAATCACTCCTCTCTCAGATTCAGTTTAGGTTCCAGAATAACTATTGTCATTAATATTATTATTATTATTAACACCCATTAGTCCATATCAGATGTAATAGAGAAGTTCTCCTCTCCCAAACTCAGCTTAGGGCCCCAGAATAACTATTATTATTTATATTAATAATATTATTATTAATACCCATTGGTACACATCAGCTGTAATTAGAAAGCAGCCCTCAATCAGTACCTGCTTATTGTTACGGGGCCGAAACAAAAGGAAAATGAAAGCAAGCACGATGACTGTGCGGCTTTTATTTTCGTGCTGCCTCTTGTTTCCTATGAAAATGTTGTCATTCCTTTTGTGTAGACAAAAGGTCGAAATGAATTGATGGCATGAAGGAAACGATGGAAAAATTTTCATGCACATCTCTATATATTAGGGTAAATCTGGACTAGGCATGAGCAAACATTTTTGCCTTGAGGCCACACTGCAGGGCCAGGTGGGAGGGCAGGGGCCTGGACACATACTGGGTGGGGAGGACCCGGGCTGGGAAAGGGTGGGCCAGGAGGGTCCAAGGCAGGGCCCGGGTCATCCTCAGGTTGTTCTCCCAGCATAAGAACTGGGCTGTTTGCCCCATCCTTATGCCGGGAGGAAGGAAGAACACTCAGTGACTGCCGCAATCCTCCTTCCTATCCTCCTTCCCCGATCCTCGGGATGTCCTCTTGACATTATGCTGGGAGGAGGGCAAGACAGCTGGCAACTGAGAATGCTCTGGAGGGCTCTCAGCCACTGCATGTTTTCCTCGAGCCATTCTCTTGGCATAAGGATGGGGCTGTTTGCACTGTCCTTATGCCGGGAAGAGGGCAATACACAGTGACTGAGAGTACACCAGTGGCCTCTCAGTACTATGTGCCTTCTCCCCCATCTTTTTCGCATAAGGACACAACTAATAAGTATAGTAAGATTAGTGAACTGTCCCCAGGAGGAAGAGGGAGAGAGGGAGAAAAAAAAGGACACAGCAGCCCGCTGTGTCCTTCTGCCAGAGGATAGGGAAAATGAGGAGGGCCTGAGGAAAGCACCCAGGGGGCCGCATCCGGACCCCAGGCCTTAGTTTGCCCATGTCTGATCTAGACTGTAGAATTAATGTGGTAGTCCCCAATTTAATTGTCATGACTCAATGCTATAGAATTCTGGGAATTGAAGTTTGACAAAGTCTTTAGCCTTCTCTGCCAAAGAGTGCTGGTTCCTCACCAAACTCCAACTCTCATGATTCCATAGCATTGAGCCATGGAAGTTAAAGTGGTGCCAAGCTGCATTGATTCCACAGTCTAGATGTAGCCTACATGTTTAGGAAAAACTTTGCATTGGTAAGAGATGCTCAATGGTAAATAGCTCATCTTGGAAGGAAGTGGCTTCTCCTCCATTGGAGTTTTGTACAAAGGATTTGGATGGAAACCTGTCAGTAGTGGGTTCTTCCACTAGCAGTGGGTTGTGGTGGATAACCAAGTGGCCCCTTTCAACTCTACATTTCTATGATTGTTTTCAAGGCTGCCATAAGTACTTTACCAATAACAGAAGTACACATTTCGATTCAGAAATCCCGATTTACATTCTGATTGATAGTTTATCCCTGGTATTCACCCCTCTCCATATGTTAAAACTGTATTATGAACCTTCCATTTTGATCAGAAAGTCCAGTTCTACATTTTGGGATATCTCTCTTTCAATGTGACATGTGAAAGGACAGAACAGAAGCTGCCAATGTTGCGATAATAAATTTCAACATTTTCAAAGCTTTCAGCAATGTAGCATCAAGGTTGCTGACTCTTTTCATCTGCCGATCTAGAGCAGAAAGTGAGCTCATTTTTGTGGCTGTCACACTGATTTGGGAGGCAAAAAACCCTCCTGTCATAGATTTAATAACAGAACTGTAAAATCGAATAAAAGAAAAGTCAACGAGAAAGCACCATTTAAGTGGCCTGGAATACATTATAGGAAAATCCTTTCTGAAAAAAACATAGACATGCTTTCTATCTAACTACGATGTCATAAATTCGGATGGCTAAAGTGTCACCCATGAGCCATGTGCAGCTTCTTATGACATTATGAGAAACCCAATTCTTCCAGCTCTCAATTTTAATTTATGTTTTAGACAAAGATTGTGTAAAGACATTTTCCTATTCCTATGAGTCTCAGAAGAAGTGAAAAATAATTGAACATTAATTTTCTTGTTTCCAAGTTGTTTTAGGACCAAGTGAATTAAAAAAAAATAAGAAAGTAACCTGGAATTCTCAATGCAATGACACACTTCTACAGAAATTGGATGTAATGGAGTACAAATGGAATAGGTTTGTACTCCATTTAGATTTAGGCCATTCATCCATTCTTTCTTTGTAAGCTTTCAAACATTCAAAACAAAGGAGATGATGAAGGCCATTACCTGGGCTTTCTACTAGAAATGCACATTTTGCTTATTTCTTTCTCAAGTTTTTCCCCTGTTTTGCATTTTATTTTTCATACATGTTTCACATTTTTGCACATGGCTCATTATTTCATATAATCTTTTTTTGGGGGGGACCTTGGAAAATCCTAGCTAACTTGCAACATTTGAAAAATCTCATCATAGTTCATAAATATTTTCAACAATTCTTTCACTAAGGATGAGAGAGAGAAATGGAAAGTTCTCAGAGTCAGCAAAGTCATTTTGGCAAATGATGTAGATAATATTACAAGTGCCTTTCCCCATCTTTGCCATTAAAAATACCAAAATGAGAAATTTGCTGCTGCCTCATTGGGTCTAATGGTTAGGTCAACCTTGGATAAAGTTCATACTAGAAAATGTTTATTTTAGGAAAACAAAATAAAAATACGTGTGCAACACTAAATAGTGTCCACAGTCTAAGGTTCTTCTTTGGGCTGTATTTTCTACAAGTCACCTTCTTTGATCCCACAATTTACTCTAGATTTGAATCATAATTGAGTTCGGTCATAGCACTCACCTTGGGGCCAGGTTCACCCTGTTCTCCTTGAGGTCCTCTCCTTCCAGGACTACCCTGTAAAATACAACCATAAAACATAGGAATTTTTTAAAAAATCTATTCCATTATTGAACTCTGCTTACAATAAATAAATTCTTCCTAATGTTTACAAAGATAGAACCTCCTTTGTTGTAATGTGAAACTATTGGTTCATATTCTGTTGTCAGAGGTAGCAGAAAATAGTTCACTCCACCTTCTAAATGGCATCCCTTCAGATATGTAAAGATAGCTGTCATCCCACCGCTCCTTTTTCTCTTCCCCAAACTAAGCTTATAGTCCCATAACCTACATGGATCACCAAATTGTAGTATGCTGCCCATGTTCAAAGGAATTAAAGTAGGGATGGTTGCAAAATTCTCTTATTTCACATGCTTCATTTGTATCAGCTTTTAATATAAATTAACCTAGGATGCATCTATTCTACACTGTAAATTTAATGCAGTTGGACACTACTTTAACTGCCATGGAATCATGGAATTTTTAGTTTGGTGAGACACCAGTTGTTGCAGCCCAGCCACCTGCATTACACCTTCTCACCCAAAATTAAGAGCTAATTAACCCAAATATAGCTCAGCCAAAAGGTATTCTATCCACTATCTGTCTCACACCTGGAATCCCTCTGTTTATTTTTCAAATGCTGAGAAAACCATAATTGTCTTTGCTTGGCATTATCTTGTTGTAATGGAAGTTGCTGAGTTAAAGGCAATAACCTGATGTCTACCACCTCCCTTACATTTCTCTCAGGGTCAGGGAAAGTCTCTGGCAGAATCTCATGTGAAACATTCTTACTAAGAGAAGATCTGTCTGTAAAGCAATTCCCATCATCCAGGGAAGAACTACTTTCTTCCTGAAGCACTACAGAAGTACAAGCTCTGATTCAGGTCTAATTCAGGAGCACAAGGCCTCAACACCAGCATTCTTTGGCAGAAAAGGGTAAAAACCATGCAAAACTACAACTCCCAGAATTTCATAGCATTGAGCAATGGCTGTTAAAGTTTGTCAAATTGTATTAATTCTACCACAGTGGAGATGCATCCCTAATTTGCAGTTCCTGAACTAATACAGAATATAGGGTGCTATTAAAATATGGCACCTGTTCACATTTTGTGATTTGGTTCTTTGATTAAAATGCACGGAAAGGGGAAAATGCATTCAGCATAATTGAAAACAGGCATATATTACTTGAAAGTCTCAAAAATATACACATTAGTGAAATTACAATATAAAAATCTATGCACATTTTCATGTGTTTTTTTTTTAATCATTCATGGACTAATACAGAAATGAGATGGAATGAACCCGTACTTGGGGGGAGGGGCATCTGAACAAACAAATCACACATGCACACCAGCCATCATCTGACTCTGAAACCTGGGTGAACCTGACCTGACTTTGACAGTGTAGCAGGGAATACAACTGAAAGCTTTTGCTAACTGGCCAACCTACTTTTCTTTCCAACAGCAAACAGCACTCTGCATTAAATATATCTTATTTGTCATACCTCATGTAAGTTAAAAGCAGAGAAGCCTGTTAAAGGTGAATGCAGGAAAACATCCTATTACAATAATGGGGCTACATTCTCATTTCTCAGAGTGCTTCTGACTTTGTCGGTCAGGGTAATCTGCATTTTATTCACTTGCAATGAAAATGCCAAGAAGAAGGCTTTAAGCTTATAGGGTCAAAGAACAGAAAGAATATTTTAATTTTTTTTTTAAACCCAGTCAAAATAAGTGTTTCTCAAGTGTTGAAAAATCTTGACCAAAAGAAAATTGGAATGATTAATATCTTTGCAGTCGGGGGCTTATTTTGTACAAAATTCACATGTGATTTTTGGGGAGGCAGAAAAGAGAGTTTTCTGTGCAATAACAGGATTTTAAAATATATATTATAGTTTCAATCTAGAAAATGTTATTTAATTTCTAGACAATGCTGTTTTCTGTGGAAAACAAACAAACAAATTAACAAAACCAAATAATATGCACTTTGGTTCTGAAGGAAAATTCCATTTAGAGGGCTGAGTTCTCCTTTGGAAGGTGTCCCCATCCCCATAGCTAGTCACTGCATAGAACAAGCCATCTTGTTTTAGATCAGGGGTCCCCAAACTAAGGCCCGGGGGCCGGATGCGGCCCTCCGAAGTCATTTACCCCTGCCCTCAGTTTTATAATATAATATATTGTATATACATATAATATTGATAATAATATTATAATGTAATACAATATAACACTAATAATACCATATAATAATATTAATTATATATTCTATATTACATATAATATTACTAATAATATTACAATATAGTGGTATAGTTCAATATAGTAATATATAATACTAATATTGTGCTATGCTAATAATATAATATACTGTATGTACATATAATTTGTAAGCCACTCTGAGTCCCCTTTGGGGTGAGAAGGGTGTGATACAAATGTAATAAATAAATGCAGTAAATAAATAATAAATAAATAAATAAATTTTAGATTTAGGCTCACCCAAAGTCTGAAATGACTTGAAGGCAAACAACAACAACAACAACAACAATCTTAATTAACTTGACTATCTCATTGGCCAGAAGCAGGCCCACACTTCCCATTGAAATCCTGTTATGTTTATGTTGATTACATTTTTAAATATTGCATTGTTCTTTCATTGTTGTTGTTTTGCACTACAAATAAGACATGTGCAGTGTGCACAGGAATTTGTTCGGGTTTTTTTTGAAATGATAATTCAGCCCCTCCACAGGCTGAAGGGTTGTGGACTGGCCCGCTGCTTAAAAAGTTTGAGGACCCCTGTTTTAGATGTAGACACTGCATATCTATTTAGAATATATTTTAAACATTCTCTCTCTGTTTTAGCGCATGAAAAATTATGTAAACATGTGTCCTCTTGTGCCCTCTTTTTGGCAGTGTACAAGAGGCCATTAGGGTTCATAGGCTCCTGTCCATTTACAGGGCAAAGATTAGAATCTGTAGTACATTGAAGACAGCTGGATTTTGGCATTTAAACTGAGCAACCTGGCACTGAAACAAAAATACACTTTATTATTTATAGCAGTTATGAAAGACCATCCAGCAACACTATATAAGCAGCAGGAGTCCATCAAATATATATCAGCCAATATTTGAGCATTACGGGAAAATATGTAAGCAAGCAGGTACTATTGACAGATAGCTGCAAATGTTGAATTTCTCCTTGCCTTTCAGGCTGCAACTGATATCAGTAGGAAGTTCTAGTTTGTTGAGGACATGGGGTGAGTCTTTTGTATAAGTGCTTAAGTTGATTTTCCTTGCAGTTCCCAAGAGCCTCAAAGAAACTTTGCAAGTTCCAAAAACTCTCCCTGGTTGAGAGGGAGTTTCTTTAACAAAACTCCATTTTCCTATGGCATTATAGTTAACCTTCTAAGTGTTCACATAAATTGTTTTCTCTTCTAAGTAGGACAGCCCTATTTCCTCATTGCCCAACACAATTAAAGTATGATCGCTTTTCAGGAAACTGTAATTGGAAATTTCGCTTACTGGAAGACCGGGTGGCCCTGGAAGCCCTGGGATAGATGAAGTGCAGCTGCAAGAAGGAAGCAGGCTGGGGCAGACCTCTTCATTTCTCTGAAATTGGGAAATAAAAGGGAGGAATCTAAATACACAAACACCAAGTAAAGTAAAATACTACAGTGTGATGAACAACATTCATTCTATTTCACCATTCACTTGGTTCCACTGTCCACAACCAAACTGTCAATGAATATTCCATGATCACAAATAATGGCCAGTGTTCACTAGCAGTTTTAAGATAGTTTCTCTTCTTTATTGTTCATTATTGATTGTTATCACTACTACCATCTCAAATATCCAGAAAGTACCATATTCTGTCTGATCTTGGAAGCTTTGTAAAGCTAGGCCTGGTGGTTAGTAGGCTTGTGCATTTAGGCTGAACTGCAATCCATTACTGCTATCCAAATTTCAGGGGACCCACTGATAAAGCCTGCTTCTTGCCAGGGGGTTGGACTGGATGGGCCATGAGGTCTCTTCCAACTCTATGATTTTATGATTCTAACGCTGTTTTTGGTCTGCAGTTCAAAAATGCGGCAAGACCTGGCCCATTGGCAGCAAAGAATGGGCTTCATGGGCTTCATCATTTTTAGGGCTATCGGGATGAAAATGGCCAAACTTGGAGGACATATCTACCACTGTTAGCCCACCACATTTCATAATTTTTGGGTCATCCCTGATTTTTAGGAATTTATTTTCTTTCTAGAAATATTTTTAAAAAATGCAAAATGGTAACTTCTCCAGGAGCAGTAGTAGGGCACCATTCCTTCCTGCCAAAAGTCAAAGATGCACTTCCACACACAGCCCACTATAACACTTTCTTTACTAATAAAAAAAACCAGCAACTTCTTCCAAAGCATTCGCATTTCTTGTTCTCACAACATATTGGAAGAGGCCAGTGGCCCACCATCCACAATTAAATAAGCAGCATGTCCCCTTATTAGAAAAACACTTCTGTATGATCAACTGGGGAAAAAGACATTTTCAAAATTTATTATGGGAAATCTAGACATGTCTGGGGGGAAAAAACCAATGTTTCTGGAGGATATTATATTATTTTAAGTCTTAGCAGTTCAGAGCTGGTCATCAGCTTCATTGATTGAGAAACACAAGGTGGTGGCAGCCCCCAAAAAGGGCAATGGAGGGGCTCAGAGACAAGGGGAGAAGGATGACCAGGTTAGCCGGGCAGGAGGCTGGCAACTGGAGAAGATGAGGACTGGGGTTGCTGAATGTGGTTGGCTGTCTGATTGCTTGCATGAACAGGCAGGTTTTTTTTGTCATTTTTTAAATTAAAAGTTACTCCTGAAGGTACAACTCTTATGAATACAAATAATAATAACAGTAACCTTTTATGTCCTGATAGAGGTTGCAGTTAGAGAGAGAGATGATGCATTCTGTTGGCTTGGCAAAGCTTCCACTGAAGCCCAATAGTTTCATTATTATTAGGCAACAGCCAAATTATTATTAAATGAAATTAAGAAGGCAAAAAGATTACAACAGATAGGATTGATAGAGGAAGGCTGATAGAACTTGGGTGGGTGGTGTTACTGGTACAATTCTTATGAATAGTACAAATAATAATAACAATAACCTTTTGTGTCCAGATGGAGGTTGTGGTTAGAGAGAGATGATGGGTTCTGTTGGCTTGGGACAGCTCCCACAGAAGCCCAATAGTTTTATTGTTATATGGGGTTGCTGTTGCCCATTTTTGGCCTGTTTTAATCACTTGTGTTTCCTTCATTTTTATCAGTTTTGTACTTATTTATGCAATGCTTTTGACATGAAATAAAAAATTATAGGCAACAGCCAAATTATTATTATTATTAAATGAAATTAAGAAGGCAGAGAGAACAGAGAGAAATATAATAAAACAACAGAGAGAACTTGTGATGAGACTGCAAAGGAAATAAATTATTAGGTATTGGTGTTAGGTTTAGGTAGGTAGGTTTTTCTGAGAATGAGGCTTTGCTGTTTGCTGGAATTCTTATAATTATTAATAAGAATAATATTGTAACAGTACTTTCTGAAAGAGAGGTGGGAGGAGAAAGAAAAGAAGCTAAAGGCTTTGGGTAACTTAAAGCTTAGAGCCACCCTAAAAGGAAAGCACACCCACTCACAAGTCCCCAAATGCCATGCACCCACCTACCCTTACTTTCCAACTCCCAATCTCTAAATAAAAAAATCAAGAAAATAATCTAGGAAAATCTAGGAAATTCAAAACATAATTTTAGATTCAAGGAACCAAGCCAAAAGCTAAAGCTGCGAGCATGCGAGCATCAAGGCAATCTGACTGGCTGCAGCAATCAAAGCACCTCTCTCTAGAGCCAGGACACGATTGAGCAATGGAGGCACTCACCCCATTAAATAGACACAGCTTATGTAAAACATGTCATGGCTTTCTTCTATTTTGATTGGGCCAACAGGCAGGGCTCACTGGGAAACCATGTTTGAGCATGCGGCAGCCTCTCTGCGCTGTGTGATCCCAAATAGAACAAAAGGTAGCTGTGAATGGCAGCCATGTGGTCCATTTCAGTTGAAAAAAATCATGGTGGCAGAGCCCTTGTTGTTATGGGTGTCTGAATAAGCCAAAGCAAATGTCCAAAATAAATATGTGCACAAGCCTAGTGGTTAGTACTTAAGTGAGGGCCACTGTTTCTTTGGTGGACCCATCATTCCTTATCCAAGTACTAATCAGCGCTGACTCTGGTTAGCTACAAGATCAGAGGGGATCTGTTGCCTTTAGGGTATTTAGACCCTATACTACACCACAAAACCCCCATGATGAAAAGGAGATGGTTCTCCATTCTTACCAGTGCTGGGACATCACAACACCGATCCTCTTCAGCCCATAAGCTGCTGCATACGATCTGCAATGACTGCAGCTGAAACTATGGATGAAAGAGAACATGAGATGGCAGTTATGAAAAGGGCTGACAATAAATTTACCAAGTTGCCTGGGGAAAATAAAGAAAGCTGTAATTTAACAGCATTTGCTGCTGCTCCCCAGATGGAAATACTGATCATCTTCTGTTTGGGTGTAGGAGAGAGCCTTTCCAGCCATGGCACCCCAACTGTGGACTGCCCTCTCCTTGAAGGCCTGACAATCATGTCATTTAAGTGCCAAGTTAAAACATGGCAGTTCACCAAAGCCTTTGGATCTCATCAATTCAATTCAGATATGGTTGTCCAGTTTTGTCTTTCAAGAACTTCAGACAAAGAAACAGCAATAAATCCAGATGCAGACTCGAAGCAGGCACAGGGAGAGTGAAGTGAAGGCATTAGAGCCAGTTTGTTACCAGCAAGAACTGGCTGCATCTGCTTCTGCTTTATAGTTCTGAGGGGTCACAGCTGCTAGGACAGTTCCTAATTACTTGTCTACATTTCTGGCACCTAATCTAGCTGAACGACTTCTCTGCTCTGTTTTCTTTTCGCCTCTCCTGGAATGAGGGTACTTGCAAAGTTTCCTCCTCCGATTCCAACTCACCCTCAGATTCATGAACACTTTCCTGCTCCCCTTCCTCTTCTGAAGAAGAGGAATCCCTAACAAAGGTGTACATAGTTTTTAAAATATTTTAAATCTAGTTTCAATTTATTCCTGCAATTTAGTATGTTTATCTTTTATTCAATTATTTTATTGTTTTAAGTTGTACAACTTGTTTTACTGCTGTTAGCAAACCACCCCTGACATCTTTGATATGGGTCTGGGCATAAATCAATCAATTAAAGGAATAAAATAATGCCTATCCAGATCCCAGGATTCCATAGGATGCAAACACAGTAGTAAAAGTGGAACCTCAGCACCATTCCTATGCTATTTGAAAGAATGATGATCAAGAGTTCTTAACTGTGGGAGTCCATGAATCCATGACCATCATCTAAAAAAAAAAACTTTAAAAAAGTTTTAGAAGAACTGCTGATATGGATGATAGATGCAATGAGAAGGGAATAGTTCCAGATACTAAACCTCCACCTTCCTGAAACAATATTTTTCCAATTATGGAAGCAGAAGCAAAAACTTCTACAACTCCCTCCTGTGTCTCCGTATGACACCTTAGAGAATATCATCTCGTCTTCCCCAATCCACGGATGTGGATCTGCCAAGATTTGTTCTATCTGCTGTAAAACTCTTATATGTTTACACTGTGACAGCAAACATAATTAGTGTCTTTGTTTCCCCCAACCCAGAACTCTGGAGTTTGTTCACTTGTTTTATTTTCAAACCATTAAAAGACAGAGAAGGTCATAAGGGAAAAGACTGAATTATTAAAACATCCCAGGGCCAAAATGCCTGATGAGCTCACTGTTCACAAAGACAGAAGACCCTCCTATGTAAACAGCCAGCTGGCCTGCAATAGTCAGCTCGAAATTCTTATAGGCCCTGTGCCCGCTTTATAATTAGTTTCATCCATAAAACAAACATTTTAAATTAATTTCACTCAAAAAAGCAATATTTTTTTAAAAAAAACAAAACAAAATAAATGATCCAATAATTCAAATATTTCCATGTGGGAAGGAAGCATTATTAATTTTAGCTTCTTTTCATTGCATGCAAATTTTCATTTTGCTGGGTGAAATTATTAAAATTCTTGCATATTTTGAATGATTTCTTGCACTTTCAATCAAAAGGTTTTCAACAAAATGTTTTTGGGACAGGCAAAAAGCAATCCTACATTAAAATTAAATTAAAATTCAAGTGACTGCCTGAGTAAAACCCGCTTCACTTGCCAGCAAAAAGAGAGAAACGAAAGGGATTACAGAACCCCCACTGAAGGCTATTCCATGGCACTGAGAAGGCGCTCACCAATGCACCTGTGAATGTGGCTGCACTGAGAGAAATTCTCCACTTGCCAACAAGTCTTGATTGTGTATGAAAGAAGCACTTCACTGTACTTAAATATCTCTATCCAATCAGATGAGAATTTGATTCCAATGAAACTCACTTTTGGTGTTCAGATTTATTGCCTGTGGTCAATGGGGTTGCACTTTCCCTGAGGACACAGGTCTGCAGTCTGGACTCAGCACTGACGCTTGATGCTCAGGTGTTGGCGGAGGCTGGGAGGGCCTTTACACAATTAAAACTTGTGCGCCAGCTGCGACCATACCTCGAGAAGTCTGACTTGGCCACGGTAGTCCATGCCTTGGTTACATCTTGGTTACATCTAGACTGGATTGCTGCAATGCGCTCTACGTGGGGCTGCCTTTGAAGTTAGCATGGAAACTGCAACTTGTGCAAAGGTCAGTGACCAGGTTAATAACAGGAACCAGATACAGAGAGTGCACAACAATTCTCCTGAAGCAGCTCCACTGGCTGCCAATAATGTTCTGGTCCCAATTCATAGTGCAGGTTATGACCTACAAAGCCCTTAATGGTTCGGGTCCTGCTTATCTAAGCAACCGTATCTTCCCCCTACAAACTGGTGCAAGCTCTTAGCTCTTCCGGGGAGCCCTTCTCTCGCTTCCGTTTCTATCACAAATGTGGTTGATGGGGACAAGGGAGAGGGCCTTCTCGGTGGTGGCCCCCCAGCTCTGAAACTCTCTCCCCAGGGAGCTCAGATTAGCCCCCACCCTGTCCATATTTCACAAAGATCTGAAGACACTGATGTTCCAATGTGCTTTTGAACAATAGATTGGTTGAAATCACTACTGCCCAGTCCCTACCGTTTACTGCCCTGATCTCCAGCACTTTACTCCCATCCCTAATTCTTCAGTCTTGCATTTTGCACATGACCTCTCTTGTAACTCTAATTGCCCCATTTTTGCCATTATGCCTGTTGATGTATGTTGTGATGTTTTATTGTATTGTTCTAACTGTTTTAATTATATTGTATCTAAGTGGGGAATTAAAAGCAAGTCAATTGCCCATCAAATTAGGAAGCATAGGGGAAAACACTTTAGAAATGGGGAAATACCTGGAACCCACAGTTTGAGCTTGCATCATGAGATGGACTCAATAGGTAGCCATTTCTTAAATGTGAAGAAATTCTGATTTTATTGCATGTGATGAAGTCCTATGTCAAGACCCTGGCTGCAGAGCACCAATAACCATACACAGAGGCCAGAATCTATCTAATATCTTTATTGAAGGAATATATAAAGTTAATAAAAACCAAGTGTAGAAAATAGTCCAGAATTAGACCTTTCAGGAAAGGTCAGAATTAGTCCAAAAAAGCAATGTCCAATAAGAAATATTAAGGTCCAAAGTTGTAATCCAATAACCGAAACACTCACTTTGCCAAGCAAAGTGAGGGGAGATGACAAGGTCCTTTAGTCCATGAAACTTGAGCGAGGCTAGGAATTAACTTGATACTTGAAACAAGGCTTGAACGTGGAACAAGGTAACTAAGAACAAGAACAAGGTCCGTGGAATAACTTGATAAAATCCGTGGAACAAGGCAAGGATTGATCCTGGGGAACAAGGCAAAGTCCGTAGATAAACAAAGGCTGGGAAGCAAGGCGAAGGCTGGATAGCAAGGCAAGGCTTGAGCAGGAGCGAGGCTTGAATCGGAGCGCGCTGTCCAGACACAACTCGCTCCGTAGGCTGACGAATTGACTCCGCGAAGTTACTACGCGGGTAAAACACCTAAATAGAGTCTAACTTTCCCGCCGAAGCAGTTCTCTGGGAATCAGAACCGAAAGCTAAACTCTGAGACCAGATGTGAGACTCCCCAAAGATTCTCACGAGAAGCAGTCTTAATTGGCCACATTCTTAGCTGCAATCCTCGCACTCCTGCGCGAAGCTGATTCTAAACTTCTCTGTTGTTTACAAAACTCCCGGCGCAAGAACACGGGAGACGTAGGCTCTGGGCTTGTTTGACATACTTCTGGGAGACAACTTTCTTGCAGGTGCAAGGTTCCCAGATCTGCCTGGGAAAGATCTGGCTGAGAAGAATCCAGTTCAGACTGGGAAGGTAAAAAACCCAAGTTTTCATCTTCATCAGGAATTACAATGTCCTGAGCAGGACTACAAGGCCCATGGGTCATCACACTATCCCCCTCCTCAAGGCCCCTCCCAAACTGGGGCCCTCTCCCCGAGGCGCGAGGTCGCGGTTTGGTGGGATAGGTCTGATGAAAGCGACGGGTTAGATCAGGAGCATGGACTGTGGAGGCGTCTTCCCAAGAGCGTTCCTCAGGGCCAAAACCCACCCAGTCAATGAGATATTGTAGGCGGCGGCGGTGAAAGCGAGAATCCAAAATGTCCTCAACCTCGAACTCCTCCTCCCCATTCATCAAAACAGGAGGGGGGGCTGGTTGGTCTGTATCAGGTCGCACACCATCCGCCGGAAGGAGCAGGGAACGGTGAAACACTGGGTGAATGCGCATTGAACGCGGAAGTTGGAGTTTGAAAGTCACGGGGTTTAATTGCGCCACCACTGGATAGGGGCCAATGAAACGGGCATCTAACTTCCGGCAAGGGCGGTGGGAGGGCAGAAAGCGAGTGGACAGGAAAACCCGATCTCCTACCTTGATTTCGGGGCCCGGCTGGCGATGTTTGTCAGCGTGGCGTTTATAGTCCTCCTTGGCTTGGTCCAGTTGCTGGAGCAAAAGTTGTTGCACCGCTGTGAGTTCCTGCAGCCAATCCTCTGCTGCGGGAACTTCTGAAGTTTCAATGATAGGGGGGAAGAAACGTGGATGGAAGCCGTAGTTTGCAAAGAACGGCGTTTCTTTTGTAGAAGCTTGAACTCCATTGTTGTAGGCAAACTCAGACAGTGGTAACAGAGAAGCCCAATTGTCCTGTTGGTAGTTTACATAACAGCGAAGATACTGCTCCAAAGTGGCATTGGTGCGCTCCGTTTGTCCATCTGTTTGGGGATGATGAGCTGAAGATAAGCGAGAGTCTATGCCCAATAGTTTTTGTAGTGCCTTCCAAAAACGAGAGGTGAATTGAGATCCACGGTCTGTGACTAAACTCTTGGGCAATCCATGTAGTCTGAAAACATGTTGAAGAAATAGATCCGCAGTTTCTTTGGCCGTGGGGAGGCCTTCACAGGGAATGAAATGGGCTAACTTGGTGAAAAGGTCCACCACCACCAAGATCGTGGTGAATCCACAGGAAGGTGGTAGGTCAGTGATGAAATCCGCGGAAATTATTTCCCATGGGCGAGATGGGGTAGGAAGGGGGTGTAAAAGCCCTGAGGGCTTCTCCCTTCGTATCTTGGAGCGCTGGCATACTGGGCAGGTGTTGACATATTTTTCCACATCCTTGCGGATCTTGGGCCACCAAAAATCCCTTAGGATCAAATGCATAGTTTTAAATAGTCCGAAGTGTCCTGCTGGTTTGCAGTCATGACACAGACGAAGCGCTTTTTCCCTGCCCGGTCCGGGTGGGATATAAACATGATTTCTATAGCAGAGCAGCCCATCTTTAAGCGAAAAGGGAAAGTGCAGACCTTGGCGAAGTTGGTCCTGCGCCCAGGCATCTGCTTGCTGACTAGCCCTGATTTCTTGAGCACAGATGGGTCCTGGAGTAGGGGAAGTTGAACCAATGGGAATGGATTTGGTGTTCCCCACCGTGAGCGTGGCAAAGTTCTCGGGTTGTAGCAGTTGGGATTCAAAGGTCTCCTTGCGTCCTGCAGCGTATTCCGGTTTACGTGACAGGGCGTCTGCTTGCTTGGTTTGGGCTGGGGTCACATAATGGATCTGGAAGTTGAAACGTTCAAAGAATAAAGCCCAACGTTGCTGCCTCTGATTTAGTTTGCGGGCAGTTCTTAGATGTTCTAGATTACGATGATCAGTGTGGACTTCAATGGGAAATTTGGCCCCTTCTAGCCAATGTCTCCAAGTTTCAAAGGCTGCCTTTATGGCCAGTAGTTCTTTTTCCCAAATGGTGTAATTCCTCTCTGGTGTGGTTAGTTGACGAGAATAAAAGGCACAGGGATGGAGGTGTTCTCCCTCCGGTTGTAAGAGTACAGCCCCAATTGCCACATCAGAGGCGTCCGCTTGCACCACAAAAGGGGTTCCAGGATTTGGGTGCTGTAGAATTGGCTGGGAGGTGAATAGTTTCTTTAGTTGCTGGAACCCTTTCTCTGCTTGATCAGTCCAGCGGAAAGGCTGCTTTCCACGGATGCAGCTAGTGATGGGGTCGGACCAGCGGGCAAAATCTGGAATGAACTTGCGGTAATAGTTCGCGAACCCCAAGAAACGCTGCACCTCTTTCTTGTTAGTTGGCGCCCGCCATTCCAATACTGCTGAAACCTTGGCTGGATCCATGGAAAGCCCTAGAGGCGAGATGCGGTAACCAAGGAAATCTACCTCTTGTAGATCAAAGGCGCATTTTTCCAGCTTGGCATAAAGTCCATGATCCCGCAATCGTTGTAACACCATTTTGACGTGGTTCTCATGTTCTGATTGTGATCTAGAAAACACCAAAAAATCGTCCAGGTAGATTATCAAGAACCTGTCTAGATAGTCCTGAAAAATGTCATTGACAAAATGCTGGAACGTTGCGGGGGCTCCGCATAAACCGAAATTCATAACTCGGGACTCGAATAATCCGAATTTGGTCTGGAAGGCGGTCTTCCACTCGTCCCCTTCCCTGATGCGAACTAAGTTGTAAGCCCCCCGAAGATCCAGCTTGGTGTAAACCTTGGCTCCTCGAAGCCGATCCAGTAGATCCGAGATTAAGGGCAGGGGATAGCTGTTCCGCTTGGTGATATTGTTCAATGCTCTGTAGTCCACCACCAAGCGTAGTTCCCCTGACTTCTTCTTCACAAACATCACTGGGGAGGCGGCTGGGGATTGAGAGGGTCTGATGAATCCCTTGCGAAGGTTTGTCTCTAGGAATTCCCTGAGAGCTTCTTGCTCTGGTTCAGTCAGGGAGTAGAGATGCCCTCGCGGGATCGGGGCCCCCTCCACCAAGTCAATGGCACAGTCATAAGGTCTATGTGGGGGTAATTTTTCGGCTTCTTTCTCATTGAATACATCCCAATACTCGGAGTACTTCTTTGGCAAGGTGATGATGGGCTCGGTGTCTGTGGCGTGGCATACCTTGGCTACGAGGCAATGGTTTTGGCAGTACGGTGAAGCAAACTGCAGTTCTCTGTTGGACCAGGAGATGTTAGGGTCGTGGAGAGTCAGCCATGGAATTCCCAAAATCACAGGGAAATGGGGGACCTCGGTAACAAAGAAGGAAATCTCTTCCATATGTTCCCTTATCCACATCCTGGTGGGTTCCGACCACTGACTTACGGGGCCCGTCTTGAGGGGGCGGCCGTCTATGGCTTGCACCACACGGGCATTCTTGAAATCATGATATTGTAATCCCAGAGAGTCGGCATACTCTCTATCGATGAAATTGTTGGTAGCTCCAGAGTCTATCATGGCGTGGATCATGACGGGACCCCTTTTTGCTGACCATAATGTGACCACGAGAAGGAACAGGACCCCGGTTGGCGGCTCTTGGATGGATTTTTTGACCGGGTTGGCGAGCCTCTCTACACCCGGTCGTTGGCTTCCCCCGCCGGCTGTGTGCCAGTCGGCTCAGACGTCTTCGTCTCCGTGGAGGACGCCGCCGCAAGACGGGCGGCAGGCTTCCCTTTGGCTGGGCACTCTCTGGCGAAGTGGCCCCCGTTCCCGCAGTACCAGCAGAGGTTTAAGCGTTGACGACGGGCCTTCTCGGCGGCATCTAGTCTGGGACGCACGTTGCCCAACTGCATCGGCACCTCCTCGCCTCCTCTGGGGTATGGGGTTGGCGGTGGGGGTCTCCAGACCGGACGTGGCTGAACGCTGGCGGGAGCGGGGGGTTTTGCCCCGGCTCTACCGCCCTGGCCTCGAACCCACTGTTTCCTGTTGGCAATCATGACTTCAGCCCGTAAACATTGATCAATGAGTGCCTCGAGGGTCTGGGGAGGATCCACCTTGGAGATTTCTTCCAGCATTTCAATGTTGAGACCCTCCCGGAATTGTCCCCTGAGGGCTACATCGTTCCAGCCGGTGTTGTGGGCCAGCACTCGGAACTCGGCTATATACTGAGACATAGGTCTGTCTCCTTGGAAAAGGCGACGGAGTTTGTGACCGGCTGCCTCCAAATTGTCCTCGATTCCCCAAGTCTCCTTGAGGTGGTCCAAGAAGCGTTGCGCTGATCTTAGGTGTGGAGAGGCTTGGTCGTACAGTGCCGTCGCCCAGCTGGCCGCTGGCCCGTCTAGAAGACTGTAAACCCATGCCACTTTGATGTCTTCTTGGGGAAACTCGGCAGCACGGGCCTCTAGATAAGCTTGACATTGGCGACGGAAGACATGAACCTTAGAAGCTTCTCCAGTAAACTTGGTTGGCAACGCCATGGCCGGAAGACGAATTCCGCGTTCCTTCAAACCCCTTATTTCTCCATCCTGTGCGTTGAGCTTATCACGGATTCGGTCCACCTCATCCTTGTCGATGGTGTAGGTAATCGGCTGGCCGCTCGGCCCAGGTACGACTCCGGTAGACATTCTGGCCGAGGTTAATTGGTGCTTAGGGTGGCGGAGTCAAACTGTCAAGACCCTGGCTGCAGAGCACCAATAACCATACACAGAGGCCAGAATCTATCTAATATCTTTATTGAAGGAATATATAAAGTTAATAAAAACCAAGTGTAGAAAATAGTCCAGAATTAGACCTTTCAGGAAAGGTCAGAATTAGTCCAAAAAAGCAATGTCCAATAAGAAATATTAAGGTCCAAAGTTGTAATCCAATAACCGAAACACTCACTTTGCCAAGCAAAGTGAGGGGAGATGACAAGGTCCTTTAGTCCATGAAACTTGAGCGAGGCTAGGAATTAACTTGATACTTGAAACAAGGCTTGAACGTGGAACAAGGTAACTAAGAACAAGAACAAGGTCCGTGGAATAACTTGATAAAATCCGTGGAACAAGGCAAGGATTGATCCTGGGGAACAAGGCAAAGTCCGTAGATAAACAAAGGCTGGGAAGCAAGGCGAAGGCTGGATAGCAAGGCAAGGCTTGAGCAGGAGCGAGGCTTGAATCGGAGCGCGCTGTCCAGACACAACTCGCTCCGTAGGCTGACGAATTGACTCCGCGAAGTTACTACGCGGGTAAAACACCTAAATAGAGTCTAACTTTCCCGCCGAAGCAGTTCTCTGGGAATCAGAACCGAAAGCTAAACTCTGAGACCAGATGTGAGACTCCCCAAAGATTCTCACGAGAAGCAGTCTTAATTGGCCACATTCTTAGCTGCAATCCTCGCACTCCTGCGCGAAGCTGATTCTAAACTTCTCTGTTGTTTACAAAACTCCCGGCGCAAGAACACGGGAGACGTAGGCTCTGGGCTTGTTTGACATACTTCTGGGAGACAACTTTCTTGCAGGTGCAAGGTTCCCAGATCTGCCTGGGAAAGATCTGGCTGAGAAGAATCCAGTTCAGACTGGGAAGGTAAAAAACCCAAGTTTTCATCTTCATCAGGAATTACAATGTCCTGAGCAGGACTACAAGGCCCATGGGTCATCACATCCTATGACTTTCCAGAACCTAAACAGTATACTCCTATTGATACAGATTGGAATCTCAAAAATAATCACTCACCACTCACCACTTTCTAACAACCTTTGATGGAGTCCCCAGTTGCGCAATGGGTTAAAACCCTTGTGCTGGCAGGACTGCTGAACAAAAGGTTGGTGGTTCGAATCCAGGGAGCAAGGTGATCTCCTGTCTGTCAGCTCCAGCTTCCCATGTGGGGAGATGAGAGAAGCCTCCCACAGGATGGTAAAACATCCGGGAGTCCTCTGGGCAACATCCTTGCAGACAGCCAATTCTCTCACACCAGAAGCAACTTGTGAATAGAGCCAAGCACAGTTTGTCTATCCCTATATAGGAAAAACCTCACTGTAATAAAATATCTCTGTCCAATCTGATGAGGTTTTGATTCCAAGAAAACTCATTTTGATAACCAGATTTATTACTTGCATACATTAATATTATCAGAGAAGCCACATGAACGATCTGTATCATCTTCATACCACTCTTTCAGGATTTATGGCCAGGGTCACTGTTTATGCATCTTTCTGTATATTATTACACTCTAACCTACTTCCGCAACTATGTAAATGGGTTTAAAGATCCTTTTAAATCCCTTCATAAGTGGGTCCAAGGAGATGGGCTGGTGACGTTGAAAGCTCTGGTTAAAATAAATCAGTTGGTCTCCACGGTGTTGCTAGATTAGTCCCTGCACCACTTTTCTCCCCCTTTCTATTCAATCACATTTCCTGTGTATCTGTATGGGGATGCCCATGCATTTTGATATAAATGAACAGATTGATTTAGGGGAAGCAAATATTGAGCAGCAAATGGACTTGAAACAAGCTCCACAGATCAAACTGACATCTGAAAAGATACATCCGGAGAAATAAGGCAAAATGATAGCACAGTAATGAGGCATTCTGCCTATCTATCTAGAGACATTGCTACTGAGAAACAAAGAGCAATGGGTGGCAATGGAAGCCTAGGGTGTCCATTAGTTATTTTTTCAATTATTTAAACTCATTAAATATGTCTTCCCCCGCACCTCCCAAGATACTCATATATATATCTGTTATATATAATCTGTTATATATAACAGATTCAAGAAAAGGAAGGAAAACTGTGACTATTCTTCCAAGATCTAACAAAGCAGCTGTCAATCTGAATTACATAGCAATTTTTTGGGGAAAAGAAAAAAAAGAAGAAGCTGGTAATGAAAAAGCTTGCTCGAAGCGATGGAAACTTAGCCTATTTCAATTTCATCCTACAGCTGATAGATACAGACAAACAGAGATGAAGCCCTGCTCAGAGTTCCTGTGTCCATCCTTTGTTAGAGAAGCAATTTCAAGAGTTAAATATAACAAAACCTGGTTAATGAGGATCCTATTATTGTCAGTGATCACCTCGTATCCAAAGAGTGCTAACTTTAATTCAGACTGCTGTTTCCAAAGACAGGAAGCAAGGTGCTATTTCCCACTATTCTTTAAAAGAATGACTATGAAAGATTGTATTTTAACTTGTGGATTTTAACTGCCTTTTTATCAGTAAATTTTAAGCTACATTTTACCTGTATTTATTTGTTATACGTATTTTAATAGTGCTTGATTCTATTTCGCAGTTTCAACAATGCTGTACCCTGCCTCTAGCTGCAAAGAGAGGGGGGTAATAAATTAATTATATCATCATCATCATCACCATCATCATCATGCTTCCCTGATTTTATTATTGGAATATATTACTTGTGTGGTAAGGGTGCTGTATATAGTATAGGATACTTGCATATTTTGAAGAATATTGTGAATTGATACTTAAAGTGCATGTACGTTGTAGAATTAATGCAGTTTGACTCCACTTTTCCTACTGTGGCTCAATACTATCAAATCCTGGGAGTTGTAGTTTGGTGAGGTGCCAACACTCTTTGGCAGAAAGGCTCAACCTACAGGTCCCATGATCTTATAGCACTGAATCATGGCAGTTGAAGCATTCTGAATTGCACTAATTCTACAAAGTAGATTACTGTAACCTGTGATTCCTGACCATTCAACAAGCTGGCTAGTTCTTCTAGGAGTTGGAGGCACAAACTGCTGGAGGGTCAAAGTTTGTGGATGCCTGGTGTAGATTAACCATTAGTTAGTATACTTAACCAAGATATCTCACCTTCAAACCAGGCAGAAACATCATTCAGCCAGGGTTCCTGGATCAATTTTCGCAAACCTCTCAAAATCGGCAATTGAAAAAATGTCATTTTCAACTTAGCAACTAGGGAACTTATGAGGCTCCCCTTCCCAGCATCGGACTTAAGAAAACACCCTTCCTGGGATCCTATTAAGGAGACCTGAGTTTAAGGCAAGGGCCTAAGAAACTACCCTTCCTGGGATCCTTTCCCTTTTCTCTTTCAAGGAAACCTGAGTTTAAGGCAAGGGCTTAAGAAACTATCCTTCCTGGGACCCTTTCCCTTTTCTCTTTCAAGGAAACCTGGGTTTAAGGCAAGGGCTTAAGAACCTATCCTTCCTGGGATCCTTTCCCTTCTCTCTTTCAAGGAAACCTGGGTTTAAGGCAAGGGCATAGGAAAGCACCTTCCTTGGATCCTTTCTCTTCTGTCTTTCAAGGAGACTTGGGTTTAAGGCAAGGGCTTAAGAAACCACCCTTGGGTTTAAGGCAAGGGCTTAAACCTTGCCTTAAACCCAAAGAAACCTGGGTTTAAGGCAAGGGCTTAAGAAACCACCCTTCCTGGGATCCTTCCCCTTCTGTCTTTCAAGGAGAGCTGGGTTTAAGGCAAGGGTTTAAGAAACCACCCTTTCTGAGATCCTTTCCCTTCTGTCTTTCAAGGAGACCTGGGTTTAAGGTAAGGTTTCAAGAAAACACCCTTCTTGGGAAAACTTTCCCTTCTAGCGGCTGTCTCCCTACACTTCACGTGTAGCCTAAAGAAATCAAAAGCAGCCTTTTTTTGGCCACCACTGTTCTGTGGCAGCCAGAAAAGAATGGCGGAGCCCATGTTGTTCTGAGCATTCGACTCAGCCAAACTTGCCGAAGACTGTTTTTGAAAACAGATCTGTGCACAACCCTAATAGCCACTATTATAATGCTTTATCCAAACTATATTAGCAGGCATTGGATATCCATTCTGCTGGCAATCAAAGCATGGCTAAATTATGTGTTTGCTATGTTTTGTGGGCTAAGACAAGTTACTTAGTTAAATATGCTTAAGTATACTTTAAAGCAGCGGTTCTCCAACTGTGCTCTGTGCAGCCATAGGGCTTGTGTCCTATATACTCAGGGCATATAAGTCATATACGTACAGTGGGGCCTTGCTAACTGCTGGGGTTTTGTTTGGAGACCATCCCCGTGGATATAAAAATCCACAGATGTTCAAGTCCAATTATATACAATGGAGTAGAAAAAATTGTGCCCCTTTTATAAAATGGTGAACCACTGAAACAAGTGCTGGAGAGGGCCTGAATGTTTATGAAATGGTAGAAGGCTTATTGCTTACACATTAGCATTGTACATGGTACATGACATAATTAAGGTTTGATTTTTTGAATTTTTTAACCCAAATACAGTAGAGTCTCACTTATCCAACGTAAACGGGCCGGCAGAACGTTGGATAAGTGAATATGTTGGATAATAAGGAGAGATTAAGGAAAAGCCTATTAAACATTAAATTAGGTTATGATTTTACAAATTAAGCACCAAAACATCATGTTATACAACAAATTTGACAGAAAAAGTAGTTCAATACGCAGTAATGCTATGTAGTAATTACTGTATTTACGAATTTAGCACCAAAATATCATGATGTATTGAAAACATTGACTACAAAAATGTGTTGGATAATCCAGAACGTTGGATAAGTGAGTGTTGGATAAGTGAGACTCTACTGTATTATCATGGCTGTTTGAATACATACAACTGTATGCAGTCAGTTTTCCCTATACAAACCTATACAGTTCACATGCTAGAGATTCTTCATAAATTTATCAAGTCTATATTTTTAGTAAACCAAGATGACTCATCCTTTTTGGATCAAAACACAGATTAGAACAGAAGTTAGGCTTCAGTATTTGTACTTCTGTGAATTATGTAATTCTGTTCTTGGCTCAAAAACATCCACTAAAAGCATTTTGGACTGCAAAGGTCCTCCAGCTTTAATACCTACTAATCATGAACAAGATGCGACTGGGATTTGCATTCCAAAACAAGCATCTTTTTTACAAAAAAAAAAAAAAGATAGAATTAAAGATATCTGTTATGGAAAGATGTTTACAAAATCTGTATTCCATGGTGAACACCATTAAAAAGAGAATGAGTTTGTTTGTGTGTGTTGAAAGAATTAGAAGCTAATGCAGAAGTCAGCAGAATAAACATGAATGGAAAAACCAGAAAATGATATGACCTAGCAATAGAACAAGACTTATACAGCTCTTGCTCCATGATTTTTGGCTAGTAGCTATGCAGGAAGGCATATATGCAGTAAAATCGGACTAGAGTGAATGGATGCAATGCACAGGAAGACAGAAAAATAGTTAAGAAGATTTCTAGCGGGAGGGGGGGATGTTAACTTTTGAAATTGACATCCACAGTGATGGAGGGTGTGGGGAAACTTTTTACTGAGAAATAACATCTTCCTCTAGGGATTCATACAATGCAGTTTTTGTCTGGCCACCACAATTTGAAGTTTATGCCAAACCGCATTAAATGGTCAGCAGAGATGGGGCCTAAGTAATGTGGCTCAAACTGCAATGTCTGGTAGTATACTTTGGAGAACTAACACCAATGCCACAGAATGAAAGCAACACATTTGGAAATACTCTACCACCTCACATGTTTCATATGTGACATAACCTCCCCATCCCCATGGAAGGTCCTGAAGGGTGTCTAGGCAAGAACTGGCTGTGATAATAAAGAAGGAGCAGAACTTGCAGGGAAATAAAATCAGACTACCACTCCTGAAATCCTCAGGCAACAAAGCAACTTCTTTGTTTTGGAAGAGAACATGATAAAGAGGCTCCACCATTCCATGTGGCATCTTACTTTTATTTGCACCATTACCTTTTGCTCTAATAAAGCAGAGATGGACCACTTGTGGCCTTCAGATGCTGAAGGACTCTAGCTTCCATCTGACCTAGCCAGCATAAGTGATGACAAGGGATGCCATGCACTCAGCAACATTTCAACGGCCACAAAAGGCCAACCGCTGCTGTAAAGTGTACAATCTATTTTAGAACAAAGACAGAGCTTTTTCATGAAAGTGTATACAGAGAAGACTTACTGCTGCTGACCCACTCCGTGGCCCTCGCGTTCTTGTTAGCTTCCCCAGCATGACAAAGCCAGCTGTCGAGATGGTTTCTGCAGTTCCAAGAGGCTTCTCAGCTGTTTTCCTGCAGTCAATATAGAGCTTGACCTTGGAATGGTTCACCGATACGTGCACCTGCTCAACAGACAAAAATAGTTACATCGCACTTCACCTTGATAGCAGAGCATTCGATGTAACGTTATGTAATCAAAGACTTCTGGACCCAGTCAAAACAGTATACTCAGATTGGTTTGTAATATTGAGGTATACCAGCGAGTTTTAAAGTTATAGCAAATCAGCCTTGGATAAAGAAGAACTTGGTTCTAACGTCAATAACCAGATCACTGAGACAGAGAACTCAGATTTAACTATCCTCCAAGAAAGTTGTGATTAACGCACACAAACATCACAAACTAATTTTTTGAACTGAGCTTCAGACTGACCTCTTTCATATAGGATATTTGGGTGAAGGTAGTTAAGGATGCTGGTGAAATCCATCACAGCATCCACAAGTACCAGATTTTATTTGCTCCAAAGAAGAGGCAACAACTCTGTTTTACAGAACTCCTGTGTCTCAAAGGAATGCAAAGATCCACTACTCTTAAAATTTATGTTAACATTTACATATGCACTGATGGAACATATTGCGCTGTTTTTGAAAGTGATGGATGATGCTGAAATGGATGCATATGAAAAATATGGGAGAGGAAACTCATTTTTGTATATACAAAAGCATATTGGTGACTCCGCATTAGCATGCCTTGTCAAAGAAAAGTGTATTGCTTTGTGTATTGTGTTGTTGAAGGCTTTGTGTATCATTTTCCACCCAAAATCTGCTATTGTGCATGGAAGGAAGAGAGGAAAGGTTGCTCTATGAAGGAGTGGATAACAATCCAAGGACCTGGTGAAATGCACGAGGGCCAGAGGGATTGTATTTTGCTTCCTACATCTCTAGTGGGGGCTATAAGGCAGATAGAAGACAAAACAGAGGCTTATTCAACAGAACTCTAGAACTAATCTATTTTATTTCAAAGAAGAGTTAGTGGAATTTATTTCAATAGAAGTTTTTTAAGGAAAAGTATTCAACTACATTTTGAACCAACAAAAGTGTCAATTCCAATGGCATTTCTGCAAGACCCTTGTATTATCTGTCTGAGGGCCTTTCCACACAGCCATATAATCCAGAATATCAAGGCAGAATAACCCACAATATCTGCTTTGAACTGGGTTATCTGAGTCCATATTGCTATATATCCCAGTTCAAAGCAGATATTACGGGATTTCATTCAGTTGTGGAAGGGGCCTGGATTAACTGAAAGACACAAACCAGGAATCGAGGAAGATTTTCAGAAGATTCTCATGTAAGTCTGTTTAATCACAGACAAAAAAGTTTTTATGACTTGTTAGATTTACATGTTAATGGCAATCAAAACCTAGTGGTCCAAGACATTTCTAAAAGGTTTAGTGGCAGATGTTTGGAATGCAGGTCTGAAATAACCTTTGCAGTAGGGAAAATGGGCTTCCAGGCACAAATAAGGCATAGTTGAACAAACAGGATTTAATCTGGCTGGATCCCAAGTTCACTTAGGGTTGGCCCTATAACATGTGAGTTCCATGTGAGCTACCCTATAATCCCCATGGCAGCTTGCTGCCCTCATGCACTACAAAGGATAGATCATGGCAATCAATGAAGCAAGACTCAGTCACTAATTCAACCAATTTTATAATGTGGAAGAGGAAGTTGTGGAAGAGGAATCTTGTCTGGGAAGCCACCGCTGTTGTCCAAACACTCTCCTTGCCACCAGAACAACATGAGTGGCAGGTAGGAGAAGAGTGTGTGGGAGTATGGATGTATTTAGGGGTACTTCATCCTCATGTGTAGTGTTTTTTGCAGAAATGTGTTGTTAAATATTATTATTGACCTGTTCAGTGAGAGGGAGGTGACTTCACAAGTTAATACACTGGATAACACTAACTCTAGAGATTAACCTTGTGAGGTTGGGTTAAGGATGTGAAAGGATCTGTTTTAAAGCAGTTACTATACTCCCAACTCAAGAACAGAAAACGGAATGTTGATTGACAGGAAAAGGGATTTAAAAGTGGGCTTAAAGCTAACTTTGAAAACTGTGACATAGACACCGAGAACAGAGAAGCCCTGGCCCTTGAGTGCTCTTATTGGAGGTCAGCTGTGACCAGCAGTGCTGTGGAATTCGAAGAGGCATGAATGGAGGGTGGAGGGTTCCAAGAGGAAGGTATGTCAAGCCAACCCTGACTGGGACCACATTCCACCTGGAACCCAATGTCCTCACTGTGGGAGAATATGTGGGTCAAGAATAGGGCTTCAGAGTCACCTACATATTCACCGCCAAGACACTGCACTTGGAAAGCTATCATCCTTGGACAAAGAGGGATCGCCCAAGTAAGTAAATAAGTAATCATACTGATTATATTTTGTCAATACTTTCTTTCTCAAATTGGCTCTTTAAGGGACACACAAAATAAAGGCACTTCAATTCTTACAAGTATTGGGGAAGTAGGCAAATGCTACTGTGTTTTCTTTTAGAACTATTGAATCTAGCAATATTTCTTTCTACTCATAGGTTTGGTGAAGAGGGATTTCTGGTGATCTAGGAAACATGTTGTAAAAGGTGAGTTTGATAATGATCAAGGGAACATTTTGCAAAAGCAGAGAGGTAAAGGAATGGCCAAAAGCAGAAGAGGGAGCTGGATGGATAGACATAAGGAGATTGCTTGATACAAGCAGAGAGAGAAACAGATTGGAAATAATAATAGGAGGAAAGAAAGACAGAACAAAGTAATACATATCTTCTCTTGATGAAAGCCTGACAATTCTTTAAAGCAGGTAAAGGCATTCAGAACTGTAAAACGAGAATGAATGGGCTTCAATCTATCATTAAATAATTCACCATTGAGATTCTCATAAGCAAACAGTTCTTTTATGCTAAGTCCTGTCTCTTTAAATTGTACCATGGAGTCAAGTGAGAATAGTCCCATCTAACACCATTAATGTACAAAAGCAGAGAAGGGTTTTTTTTATTATGTCAGAAGCGACTTGAGAACATATTGCAAGTTGCTTCTCGTGTGAGAGAATTGGCCGTCTACAGAGACGTTGCCCTAGGGATGCCCAGATGGGTTACAATCCTGCTGAGAGGCTTCTCTCATATCCCTGCAAGCTAGAGCTAACAGACAAGAGCTCACCCCATCTTGCAGATTCAAACCAGGATCCTTCAGAGCAGCAACCCAACCTTTAGGTCAGCAGTCTAGCCAGCACAAGGGTTTAACCCATTGCAGCAAGTTGGCTTCTTAAAGCAGAGAGGTAACAGGCAGGAATAAATGGCAGACCTTACTCCGAGAGTCAATCATATAAGCAGAGTTTAAAAAAGAAATAGAAGATCAAATGTTGGCATTATTAGGCCTTCTATAGACATTTCATAGAAATTTCAAAAGCCAAAGTTTTGTCATGAGATAAATGGAAAGGTGCATAATAGTACTGGTAGCCATGGCATTTTTATTTATTTAAGGGGAAGCCTTCAGGGAAGCTTGCGGACACATTTTAAAAATCAACATCCAGCATTAACCCTGAAAGAATGAAATACTGAACACTGTAAATGTGTTTGATTGAGCTTTTTTTTTTTTAACTGCCCCAGCTTTTATGTTTTGGCTATTTTAATGCATTGTTATTGGTTTCATGAGTCTCTTTGTGGAAAGGAAAAGTTGGGTATAAATAAACATAATAAACATAATAATAATGCTGATGATGCATTTTTATTTTATTACTTTTATGTTGGTCATAGCCTTGGACTTGGTGGATTCATTCCATCGCTGTGGCTTAGGAATAAACTATAAAACAACTTTAATAAAAAGAGAGTGCAGAGAGAACCACACAGAGTGGGAAAAGCAGGAATAAATCAAGAAAACATTCAGAATAAGATTATATATTAACTTTTACTCTAGAAAGGAATAAAAGATAATATATAAACTTGTTTATTTCTTGTAGTCCAGAAAGGAATAAAAGAGATGTTTCGGTATTTGGGACTTTTTACAAGTAATTACTGTATATACAGGAATGGGCAAACTTTGGCTCTCCAGGTGTTTTGGACTTCAACTCTCACAATTCCTAACAGCCTACCGGTCCAAAACACCTGGAGAGCCAAAGTTTGCCCATGCCTGGTATATACTCATATATAAGTCTAGAAATGTTAATTTTAAAAATGACTTCTGGAATTTTTGAATGCCTGGAAGGGAAAATGGTGGCAATTGCCATAAGCAACTGGCTCCCTGAGGTGGCATTCCCATCTCTGCAGTAGTTTATCGGGGAATCCTGGTTATGGTGGGTCATAGCTCCAGGTAAGCTCTTAAGGACAATTCAGCACTCCCTAGATCAGTGGTTTTCAGCCTGTAGGTCCCCAGGTGTTTTGGCCTACAACTGCCAGAAGTGCCGGTTTACCAGCAGTTGGGATTTCTGGGAGTTGAAAGCCAAAACATCTGGGGACCCACAGGTTGAAAACCACTGCTCTAAATCAATGCTTACCAATTCTATAATAATAATAATAATAATAATAATAATAATAATAATAATAATAATAATAACTTTATTTTTATACCCCGCCCCATCTCCCCGAAGGGACTCGGGGCGGCTTACATGGGGCCTTGCCCGATAAAACAATCAAATATCAAAACACAGCAATAAAACAGTTATCCAATAAAAACATCTAGTCCTATGAAAGTTTATATTTGGTGTGTGGCAAAGAAAATAATTGGATCACTGGTATATTACAAATTAAAATATGCCAGAGAAATAGGATTATAGGGTCTAGATCCAGAGAAGTCATGCAACCCCTCTATTCTACCTTAGTCAAACCACACCTGGAATAGTGTATCCAATTCTGAGTACCACAGTTTAAGGGAGATATTGACAAGCTGGAATGTGTCCAGAGGAGGGTGACTAAAATGATCAAGGGTCTGGAGAACAAGCCCTATAAGGAGCGGCTTAAAGAACTGGGCATGTTTAGCCTGCAGAAGAGAAGGCCGAGAGGAGACATGATGGCCATGTATCAAGATGTGAGGGGAAGTCACAGGGAGGAAGGAGTAGGCTTGTTTTCTGCCGCTCTGAAGACTAGGATGTGGAATAATGGCTTCAAACTATAGGAAGTGTGGTGTAGGTTCCTTCTTTGGAGGCTTTGAAACAGAGGTTGAATGGCCATCTGTGGGAGATGCTTTGAATGCTATTTTCCTGCTTCTTGGAAAGTTGGGAGTTGGACTGGATGGCCCAGGAGGTCTCTTCCAATTCTATGATTCTATATTTATAAGAAATGACAGGTGGGTTTTTTCCCCAATTGTTCTGAAATTGAGCTTGTATTTTGAAATTTTGGATGTTGGAATTTGATATTTCTGATGCAGTCAAATATTTGTGACCATTTGTTTCAGCATTTGTGTCAGCCTAACCCAATATTTAGAAAAGTTACTTTGTGGAATTCAACCTTGGCCATGTTGATGAAGAATTCTGTTAACTTGTAGTCCCAAAAGGTAACCTTTCCAATATCTGTCATTGCCATGTGTCTGGCTTGTTATTTATCCAGATACATGTAATCCAATTAAATGTCTTTGTTCCCAACTTATATTCCACAAGATCATTGGTACCATCTACCTAACACACCTCTGCAATATTCAGCTGACAATTTCAAGGTTCACAAATGGAAGAAGGATATTTATTTCATATAAATTAAATGGCATCATGGATGTATGATGAACGGAGCACGTACTTCACTTGCAACATGTCCCAGGCTCACTGTGATCTCTGATTTAAAAATAACTTAAATAACAGTGCTGAGAAAGATCTTGGCGTCAAATCTTACAAAGCTTCTGGCATTTGATGGAACCATGATCTCATTCAGTGTAAGCAGCTTTATAGGTCCAACTACTCATGCCGGTTTAATTTGTAGATCATTTTTAATACCTTAGTCATTGGATTGTTATTATTATTTTCTCTTTGGAGACTTCATGTTTCCTTACTGCATGTATTCTTGGATACATTTATGCATACATTTGAATAGATTAGCCCATGCAGACAGGAAATGTACTAGCAATTCATCATTATGCTGGAACAACCTCCACCCTCACATACACATACTAAATTAGTTAATGTTTTAATACACACAAACACGAACAGGTTAGCAAAAAGCCTAAAAATGTTCCTAGTAGCATCCTCCAGAAAATTCAAACCAAAAGCAATAAATTTGAATCATTCTGTATATTTCGATTTCTCCTCAATTTCATAAGAACCTTGTGAAAGCTTCCATAGAATATTTTCTTCACTTCCAGTTGGTCAAAGGTGATTTCCTCTACATCTGCTTCATAATCCCGATGAAAGTATATCAAGGTTTTTTTGTTGGCTACATGAAGAAAAGGGAGAAATAAAGATATCATTTTTAAAGGGCACAATACAGGCATGATGAATTGCAGATTCAAGGCTTTATATCCAGAGAGATAACATTGGCTAACACACATTTTGATGCCTCAAATGTTAGACCTGTTTCTGTGTATATCTGACTTTCCCAGTTAAAGAAAACGGCACCAGTTTTCCCCTATCAGTTCTAGTTCTTGAGATACAGAACTTATGACATACATCCCTCTTAATCAGTTGGACTGAAATCGAAAAATAGGTGAAAATAGGAGCACCGCCTTACACAGTGACCTATTGCAATAATATCTGTGCATGCAGTTATATTGCAGGCATGTATACCAGAACTAAGGATAATGGTGTCTTTTTTTTTTCTTATTAAGGACACCACAGTAGGGATGGTTGGTTATTCTTGATTTTCCCACTCCCAATGGATGTCAGCAATAATCCATCTATTTTAATTGCTGCACTGTCAGAAAGTGCGAGAAATTTCCCCCCTTGGATGACAGGTTAAGCATGATAAGTATACCCTTTATTCTATCATCAAAGACATTTGTAAACATGTTGAACAGAGGAACCATAACAGAGTACATGGTTTGTGTGAAGGAAGTTTCACTTCAATTTCTAATATTATCATCATCAAGTAGAAGACAATGGGAAATACTTCATGCTGCCCATGAGATAGGACTAAAGGTTGGACTCCTGCAATGCACTTTACATTGGGCTACATCTGTACCAAGTTCGGAAACTCCAATTAGTACAAAACACGGCAGCCAGACTAGTTACAGGAGCATCTAGGTGTGAGCGTATTACCCCTACACTACAGTCACTCCATTGGTTGCCAATTAGTTTCCAAGCAAAGTACAAAGTGTTGGTTTTGACCTTGAAAGTCCTACATGGTTTTGGTCCACGTTATCTATACAATCACCTTCTCCCATACAACCTGCTCCTTTGGACACTGAGATCCTCTGGGAGATGCTGACTCCAACCAGCCAAAACCTGATAGGCATCTGTCACCCAGAGGACCTTTTCATTGGTCACCCAAAAAGAAAACTGTGGAACGACCTGCCAGAAGAGATCTAACAGCTAAAACAACTGTCAGAATTTAAGATGCAACTGAAGATCTATCTCTTCCAGCAGGCCTCTCCAGTCAATTTTAACTTGTGAATTTTAACCTGCATTTATCAGTAATTTTAATCTGCATTTTTCCTGTTTATATTTGTTATATATGTTTTAATAGTGTTCTGGTTTATCATGTCGTACACTGCTTTGAATGACATATATTGTTACAGTTCCCCGTACAAAGCTCAATTTGTCCCTCTCTGTGATTCCTACATTAAAGATACAAAGCACTTCATTAATATTGTAGAAAATCTCAAAATTGAGGAGGACAGCATTCTAGTTACGATTGATGTCACCTCACTCTATACTAACATTCCACTAGATGAGGCTCGTACCATCATAGAGAATATCCTTCGTAGGAGAACAAAATTGCAACCACCTACACATTTCTTGATGGACCTGTTAGATATAGTACTGGAGAAAAATTATTTCCGTTTTCAAAACCAATTTTACTTTCAGACCTTCGGTGTCACTATGGGAAGTCCGTTAGCCCCCATCGATTTCATGGCAAATTTAGAAAACACTATATTGCTAAATCCATCTTTAAATATGTACTATGCTAGTATAATATACTATGGCCGATTTATTGATGACATATTCATAGTATTTAAAACAACTGAGGCCGCAGTAGGATTCTCTAATTGGATTAACACTATACATACGTCTATTAAGTTTACCAGTCATCTCAACCTGTCACATATCAATTTTTTGGATGTTACTGTGTATAAATATCATAACAAACTTTTGGTCAAGAACTTCAGAAAACCTTCAGATAAGAATTCTTTTCTTCATTATAATAGCTTCCACCACTTTGGTTTAAAGACCAATCTTCCATTTTCACAATTACTTAGACTAAAGCGTAACTCAAGCTCTAATGAACACTTCATTCATGAAAGCCTGACCTTAAGCCAGGAGTTTAGAAGTAGAGGCTATCCTAAACATGTCATCAAAAAGGCATTAATTAAAGCTGAAAAAACTAATAGAACCACCCTACTGAAAGAATCAGCTAAACAAACTAAAAATCAAATTATCTGGACACAAGAATTATCGCATTACTCCAAACACATAATCCAAATTATAAAAAAACACTGGCATCTTCTTCAAGATATTTCAGGTTGTGATAAATTACCTATTTTTGGAAACAGGCGTACTAAAAATATTAGAGAATATTTAATCCATACAGATTTAATCACTCCCATTAGTACACCGAAGAGTACCCTTAGAGGCCATTATCCTTGTGGTCACTGTAAGTGTTGTCCTCAATCTTGGAAGACCAAGGAGATATATAATTATAGGAACAAAGTGGGCACCACACTAAAACATTTTTCCACTTGTAATAGCAGCAATGTAATCTACCTCTTGACATGTGACTGTGATCTCTGGTATATCGGAAAAACAACCAGACCCTTGAGAATCAGAATCTCTGAACATAAATCCAGAATCAAAAATTTATCTACAGAATCTTTTTTATATTCACACTTCACCCAATACAAGCATTCATCTACCTCATTTAAATTTTGTGCTCTGGAATGCATCTCTCAAAAACCTTACATGGACTTGGAAAAACTATTATCCCAAAGGGAAATGTACTGGATCTTTAAGTTTAAAATCTTTTCCCCTCAGGGACTTAATGAATCACTTAATTTTAGCTGTTTCCTTTAAACTATCAAGTACTCTTTAAAAACCTTTGAATGAACCTCCAGAATCACTCGCAGTTGAAATCACCACAAGCAGAGTCACTTAGTGAAAGCAATTAGGCACTATGTAAGTATAATACTGTTATATGAGTTACCTTTACTTTTGTTAATACTGCTGGTAAAATACTTGTTACTCTATGTTTTGATTTAGATAGAAATTCATTGTTGCTGAGTTTAACAACTCCTGAAGAAGGGGATTTTCTCCCTGAAACAGGGTCAAAAATACCCGGGACCCCTGTAGACTTGGACTTTACTTTCGTAGACTTTTATTTGGACTTTACTTTCGTAGACTTTTTTGAGAGCGGTGCTCCATCATTATTTTCTTCATTCCAATATACAGCAACACGACCAGCCATCTGTTTGGAAGATATTTTCATTGACTATGTATGCCTGAAGCCTATATACATTGGAACCAATACCAGACTTGAATAACTTTTGTGTTAGAGCTGTTGCTCCTTTTCATTTTGTCGGGTACAGCCAAATTGAGCTTTGTACAGGGAACTGTAACAATATATGTCATTTGGACACATTTTCTTTGTACATAGACTATCGTATGTTTGTATAGATACTTTACAAGTTTTCTGGGATTTTGTATAGTACACTGCTTTGAGCCATATGGAGAGACAGGTAAATAATAATAATAGTTATTATTATTATTATTATTATTATTGTTGTTGTTGTTGTTGTTGTTGTTGAAACAACTGAAGGGCTAACAAGTTCTTCCAGTGTAGGAATCAACACCTAAAGCACTCATAGAGTCATACATCCAACCTCTCTTTAAACACCCACAAAGAAGAAGAGTTCACCTCCTTCTGAGACAGTCAATTCCACTATTATCTACCATGACAATGTTCTTCCTAATGTTTAGGGGACAATCTCTTTTACTGCAATCTTAAACCATCAATCCATATCCTAGTATCTGGAGCAGCAGGGGAAAATCCTGGCTCCATCTTCTATATTGGTGCTTCTGTTATCTGAAGTGGGATAAGCTGCTCCTATTATCTGAAGCTTTTTAAATTGTGTGACATAATCATGCCCACTGGCACAAATAAAACTGAACTAAAATACAATACAGATAGATAAAGCCATCCCTCCATATCCATGGGTTCAGCATCTACAGGTACAATCCATGGCCTGAAAGCATTTTTTAAAAAATCACAAAAGCAAATCTTGTTATTACTATTTTATATAAGGGATGGCATTTTACTATAGCATTATATATCATGTGACTTAAGTAACCACGGATTTTCATATCCATGGGGAATTCTGTAACCAAGCCCCACAGAATGTCAAAGACCCAGTCTACATATTCAGAAACCAGTAATATCATATGTATGTACCTTACCTTTTACACACACACACACACACACACACACACACACACACCCCAACAATTTAGGATTAAATTACACCAAAATAAGACTAGAGAACATGTTGCTCTCCAGATGTTGACAGGCTAGTTCTTCTCAGCCTTTTCCAACCTAATCAACACTTCCCATCAGCCCTGACCATCTGGTCAGTGGGAGAGAGATGACTGGAGTAATCAAAATCTAAAGGACAACAAGGTTATCATGCCCAGCTTCTGTAATGCAAATATTGGTCTCCTGCCAAATAAAAGAAACCAAATTTGATGCCAGGTCAAAAGGAAGGCATCACAAAGGCTTTTTCCTTGGGGACAACCACTGAATGTTCTTTGAACCTACTTACGGTCAAGGATGATGCCAAGGAGAGGTTGGAAATCCTCATCTGTTATCTGCCACACAGCAAAGGTTTCCCTGGGGCTTTCTGGCAGGAGCCGGAGAAGGAAAGTGATGGTATATTCAGCAGGAAATCCAAAATGAAATACTTCACTGAGGAAATAAATTGGAAGCAAAAGCCCAAAAAAATTAGAATAGATTCAAATGAATTTTATATTAACTTGGCATTATTTATTATTATTATTGACACAACGACGTTGTATGACACAGCAAACAAGATAGATATGCTGGGATTATTATTATTATTATTCACAACAGAGCTTGGAAAGCAATATTAAAAGTAATAGTTCCATGTTTAAAAGTAGTTCAGTTCAAAATGCAGCTCAGTTATAATAATAACTGTTAAAGCATGGGTGTGTACAGTACACAGCCTGTGGGGCTCTGGTGGGCCCCCAGTGTCTTTTTATGCTTATAATGGAGCCCTACTGTTCCCCCAGATAAACATTGACAGACCAAACATAGTATAAGCCATAACTTGAAACATGTTACATTTCTCTGCTTCTTCTAGTGAAGTCACATCCAAGTAACCAGACTAACTTAAAATTATTGCAAAGACCAGAAATGTTGCATCCTTCTCATTGACTTACAACCCAAATGCACCTTAGTAAACTCATTTAAGGAACTGGATGTAAGCAAGTAGATTTCCATAACTATTTCCTTTCAAATTCCAGTCTACACTTGCCTTTTCTAATCCAACATCCTCCAGATCGAAAACTCTTAACAGTCTTAAACCTCACCTGAATACTCATGCAGTCTGTGAGTATGTTCAGTAAATATTTGATATTTGTCAACTGGCATCCAATGTTATTTCAAGATCAGCCACTGATATGATGTCACTTTCTATTTTGATGACTTATTGTTGTCTCGTCAGGATGTGTTAACCACATTCAAAAGCAGGGACATCAGAGTGATAGATGGGACAAAAATCTTTTGATTAATTAGTCAATCAGAAAATAAGACAAAGTTATGACAATGAGCAATGATGTGTGCTTAGATTGGGGAAGAGAAGATTTAGAGGTGATACGATAGCCTCTTTAAATACTTGGATGGATATCATTTGGAAGATTAAGAAAATCTGTTTTCTACAACCCCAGAGGTCAGAAGGTGACCCAAATTACAAGAAATTCTAGGAATGAGTGGAAATTTTTTCTTTAGCATCTTTAAAGAGTGGTTCAGTCAGCATTTACAGGGCATGCTTTAGCTTTGTGTAATTTGGATTAGATACTTCTTTTAGTTCTTGCCAATTTTAAGGTTCTATGATTTTGTGATCAATTAAAAACTTGTTATCAGAATTAGGGATCATTAGCGCTTATTTGTTGAAAGCCATCTTGGTAAAATATTGGTTGTTGTTGTTATGTTACTCTGACTCTTCCAGTTCAGTTACAGCACCATATTCTAGAGTTTTCTTGGCAAGATTTATGAGTAAGTTTACCATTATCTTCCTCTGAAGCTGAGAGCATATGACTTGCACAAGTACATAACAGGCTTTCAGGGTCAAACCCTGGTTTCCCAGAGTCCTAGTCGAATACTCAAAGTGCATTGACACAAAGTAGTTGTCTGTCAGCCCTTAATTTCAAGGCAATATAACCAAAAGTAATCTCTTTCATTTGAAGTCTTTCTTTCTTTCCAATGACTTCATGCCCTTGAAATGGGGAATAACGCACTCTCACACACAAACACACACTCACATCTATATACTGGCTCTAAGAACAACCAATTTGGGTCTCTGTACATTTTGACGAAATATACTCTGTGGAATCTCCCAATTCGATGTTAAGAAGCTTTGCTTCTTTAAACAAGATTAAAATTATCCCTATGTTTCAGCAATTAAACTTAAAAAGGAAGTTATAGCTGCCTCTTAATAATCCATTTTGTCTTGATTTGCAAAGCTGTAGTCAATAATAGAATCAGATGGAATACATGCCGGGCCATTATAAACCTCGGATTATGAAGACAAGTGTGGGTAGCTACTCAACAACCAAAGTCATGTTCCAAAGTCATTAACTGAGATCTGTACAACTTGCATAACACCACAAAACTGGGGCAATCTTGGCATGATATGAATCCTTTCAAAAAGGCCCTTTTCACCCCTACTTATTCACTTTTGTATCATCCACAGCAGATATGTCTTTACCACTCTCTAATAGGTATACAAGTCTTTTCTGCTTTTCTTCTTGGATAATGCAATGAGTAATTTAGTATTTTTCTTCCTGCTGCAAGATTCTTTGAAATGAGTTATTCTACATAAGAAATGCACACTTTTTTATTTCTGTGCTAGGAACAGCATTTTCTGTGGAAAAACAACCCCAAACAAACTTTGCACACAACCAATCCTCAAGTACAGTATTCTTTTCAAAGGAAATACCATTTTTGGCATAGAAAATAATATTTTCTGTGCAAAACAATCCCCAGTAGAATTTTGCATAGAATAACGAGAAATCTCTTCTGAGCAAATCTGTAATAGGGTTACCTTAGGGTCAATCAAATGTAAAAAATGACTTAAAGTCAAACAACAACATCTGTGAAGATTGAGGAGTTCTCACGCCACAATCCCTATCGGGCCAATGTCTATGGTCCTCACAATTCAGAAATTGGCATGGATGGAATACATTTTGCATTTGGAAATTTGCATCATCTAGGACTTGGAAAAGTCTATTAGAAGAAAGGTTTTCACCAGGTTTGATTTTTAGCTAGGATGCTTCAGGAATTCAGTCTTCATGAATTCTAATGTGTATGGAAGTGAGCCACCCATTTGGATGAATACACAGATTGGATGTCACTATTACCACATTCTGCACAACCTCTGAATGTTGTGACACAGTTCTTGGCAACTTAAATGTATCAAAATACATTCTAAAGTACATCTTTTAATAGAAAACAGCAGCTGGCTTACGGTTCGGCACATACGCGATCATAAGCTGGACCTATGACCTCATAAGTGTTATGGATTCATGTTAATGGTTGTTAGTGACCAAACATGGACCCTCAAACTTCTGACAGTGCCTCGACTAAAGCATTTCTGGGATCCTGGAGATTGAAGTTGCAGAGTGCCTTAACCCAGGCCATTGTGATAGGACCCCAATGGACCTCTCCAGCTTCCTGTTCTCGATGTGCCCATGACTAAGAGAGAGCTGCTGATGTCATTTCCTTGCACCCTGATCCCTAGTATCTTGGACATGTTTCAGTCGGGATGCTCTCAAGCTAAAACAGCATGTTTTCAGGAGGTGGTATCATCAGATACAGCTACAATGACAGATCTTCAGTGATGCAGAATGTCATCTATTGCATCAAAATAAACTTTTTGCAAAGAACCCTCCTGTCACAAATTCTGCAGCTTAAGGTAGAAACAGTTTAGAATGGATATATGACTGAATGAATGTCAAAATAGCATGCTTTAAAGATACACTAATATATCCACCCCAATTTCCAATAACCGTGGACTGCCAAATAGGCATATAAATGGATCCCAGAAATTACAGAGCCTGGCTGTAATTCCCTTGGCATTACCAATAACAAATTTATCTGGAAGAAACTTCATTTGATAGAAGCTTCCACTTCCCCCAGAAAAGATGCAGTCTCCAAACAGGGTAGAGCTATGAAACCCTGTCTGACCTAACAAGAAAATACCAATTCTTGAACTCCAGATTGTGGTCTCTTTCAATTCTATGATTTTACGGACAACATTAGTGTCCTTACCAAGTTCTATGAGACTAACCTTGATGACAGTGACAAATCCCACCGCTGCTATTTTGGGATTTCTAAAACATTCATCATAATTGCAACCATGCAACTGGGCAATTAACATCCCATCTAGTTTGATGACCATGTCAAAGGCAAAGGTCACAAATACCTCCCAGCAATGACTTCTTCCAAAAATGGGGTGTAAGTTTGATCACTTCTTCCAAAGCAAAAAGAAGAGAAGAGAGGAGGGATAAGCACCCTGGAACTTATTAAAATTTAAGTGTGTCACCAGCAAATTACATGTGACAGAGCTCTGTCTCTCTTATCAGATGGCCCGCTAGATGGATGGTTAATGATACGGTGAGTAAAGAGAGTGAAAACAGAAATGCTGAGGAGGCACGCTGCATACCAAAACAAAGGGTGAGAGAGGCACACACATATTCTGCTTAAAAAATGTCACTATTCTAGCTAGGTATATTGCATGGCTCAGTTTCATTCCAAATCACTTCTGAATTTGATATATGTAACTTTATGTCAAGATAATTACCTAGAAAACCACATCTATGTACAACACAATGGTGTCATAATAAGCTCATGCAAACAAAAATCCTCCCCTCACCCCCCCCCCCCCAAATATTTTCATAATTCTAGCATTCCAGAGTGAGATATTACTTGGATCTCAACTCCTGGATTTATTATGTTTGGATTGTCTTGAGACTTTATCCCACCCACCTTCACCTTTCTAGACACTTTGAAAACAGAGAAAACTATGTATGACAGAGCCCTTCCCATGACGTATGGGGACTTCTTGTCATAAATCATTAGTGAAGTGTTTCAAAGGTTCTTGAAAACACGGAGGAAAGAAGATGATCAGAGATCGTCTTCTGAGCTTAAGGTAAAGGTTTCCCGTGATGTTAAGTCCAGTCATGTCTGACTCTGGGGGTTGGTGCTCATTTCCATTTCTAAGCCAAAGAGCCGGCATTGTCCATAGACACCTCCAAGGTCATGTGGCCTTCCCGCCAGAGTGGTACCTATTGATCTACTCACATTGGCATGTTTTCGAATATATATAATTGTAATATATAACTGTATTCAATAAATCAAAAAAATATAATACCATTATTTCCATGTACAACAATCTATGGTACCTCTTGCAGTTTCCATGCTGATTTCTCTCTATTCTAGTTTCAATGTAGTCATGAGCAATGAATAATATAATAATAATATAATAGTAATAATATGACAATATACTACAATAATAATAGAATAATAATAGAAATTATATATATACAATAGAGTCTCACTTATCCAACACTCGCTTATCCAACATTCTGGATTATCCAACGCATTTTTGTAGTCAATGTTTCCAATACATCGTGATATTTTGGTGCTAAATTCGTAAATACAGTAATTATTACATAGCATTACTGCATATTGAACTACTGTTTCTGTCAAATTTGTTAAACGTGATTTTTTGGTGCTTAATTTGTAAAATCATAACCTAATTTGATGTATAATAGGCTTTTCCTTAATCCCTCCTTATTATCCAACATATTCGCTTATCCAACGTTCTGCCACCCGTTTATGTTGGATAAGTGAGACTCTACTGTAATATGCATAATTCCCATGGAGTAAACAACAAAACCACTGGACCAAATCACACCAAATTTGGCCACAAAAGACATAGTCATCCAATCAATCTGCATGCAGCAGCGTGTCAGCAAAAATGGCTAGGCGTGTCAGTGCTGACACGCGTGTCATAGGTTGGCCATCACTGCACTAGGGTAATATGATGCTCCCACCACATGCATGGGATAAAGTCCTTAAGGGCCTTGCTTGCCTCCTTTCTCTGGATGTCAAAACTGTATTTCTAAACGCCATCGTTCAATCAAACCACTACACCATATTGGTTCATCATGGCATACACCGTCCCGATTTATCTGGCCCACTTTGGATCTGAATTGAGCTGTTCTAGATCAGTCTGATTCATTTCAGCCCTAGTATGTGTGTGCTTTAAAAAATTCAAAACACATCACAACAATTCCAATATGTAACATTTTCAAGAACCGTGTGTTAGGTCTGCTCAAGATGACCTTCCGTTTGAAATTAGTCACTCTTACAAGAGCTTCAGAGCTCCTTTGAATATTCTAATTTTGACATTTGCTTTAAAGTTAGCTGATTTCAGCAGAGTTGAACAAATCAATGAATGTTTGCATTTTATCAAGGCCTTTGTCCATTGCTCCTTTGCTCTTCTTGCCGTTGTGTCGTCTCTTTGCCATTTCCCCACTTTTTTGCCCTCAATTGCTTTGGCCTTATTTGTCCTCAGTGCGCTTTCCTCATAGGAACCTATGTGATTCCAGCATTATATAACACAATAGTGACATCATTATCAGTGCCTGGAAGCAGCAAGTTAAAATTGCAGGTTGAGCAGCCCATATTCAAATCACTTGGGACCAGAAGTATTTGGGATTTTAGAGGTTTTTTTTCCAGATTTTGAAATATCTGTATTTGCATAAATGTATATTTAATAACATATGTTGGGGATGGGACTGAAGTCTAAATATGAAGTTGACTTATACACATAGTCTGAAGACAATTTTATGCAATAGTTTTAATAATTTTGTGCATGAAACAAAGTCTGTATAAATTGAACCATTAGAAAACAAAGGCGTCACTATCTCAGCCACCCATATAGACAATTTTGGAGTAGTTGAGATTTTGGAATTCTAGATAAGGAATGATCAATCTGCACCACTCTTATTGGCAATGAGTTACACTTTGGGCAACAAAGTTACAATTTAATAGTTAATATGTAACAAGTAAGAATGGTATCCGGTAGTTACTTTCTTGTTACGGTTTACAGCATTCATTCTGAAAAGAATATTTCATATGTGTTTTTTTATTCATAGAGAATAATAACAAGGAATGTAATGAACTACTATAAATACTAACATTAGGTAAAGGTAAAGGTAGAGGTTTCCCCTGACGTTAAGTCCAGTCATGTCTGACTCTGGGGGTTGGTGCTCATCTCCATTTCTAAGCCAAAGAGCCGGCGTTGTCCGTAGACACCTCCAAGGTCATGTAGCCGGCATGACTGCATGGAGCGCCGTTACCTTCCCGCCGGAATGGTACCTATTGATCTACTCACATTGGCATGTTTTCAAACTGCTAGGTTGGCAGAAGCTGGAGCTAACAGCGGGTGCTCACTCTGCTCCTGGGATTTGAACCTGGGACCTTTCAGTCTGCAAGTTCAGCAGCTCAGTGCTTGGGACTCTGTAAATACTAACATTATCAGCAAAGAATTCCTCTTCTTTCGTGTCTCTATATTAAGCTGCAGAATAAATTACTGAATTAACTTTTAAAAGGACTGATCTTTGTATGGAAGATGGAGCAGCCAATCATATTAAATGTCACTGAGAAAGAAGAGGGCAAAGAAGCAAGAACAGGGCAAAGAACTCCAAGAATTATAAATCACCAGGGGGACAAAATGATGTTGACCAATGAAAGGAACAATCACAATTTCAAAAAATATTACTGAAAACAGAAGACACTTCGTGACACCCATAAAAAACAAGTGTCAGTCATTTAGTTGTAGCACTTGTTCAATATTTTCATTCTCATGCCATATATGTGAAAGTATGATGGATTCAGCACCTGACCTATGGAAGATTATGGTCTTTTTCTTTCCAGCAGAGGCTGACAGTCCAAATACACCCCCAAAACTCTTTTCCTGAAAATTATAGGATCCTGCTGAACACTGTAGAATGTCAAATGGTGGGGACAAAGGAGGACCTCTCTTAAAACTGTGGTGGCACAATGGGTTAAACCCTTGTGCTGCTGAACCGCTCACCTGAAGGTCAGCAGTTTGAATCTGTGGGATGGGGTGAGCTCCCGCTGTTAGCCCTAGCTCCTGCCAACTTACAGTTTGGCAACATGCTAATGAGAGTAGATAAATAGGTACCACTTCGGTGGGAAAGGCATAAGACGCTCCAAGCAGTCATGCCAGTCACACGACTAGGAAGAAACAATACAGGCTCCTCAACTTGGAAATGGAAATAGAGAAGATTACCTTCCCCAGAGCCAGAGGTGAGTACCACCTCCAAAAGCCAGAAATGAATGAAGAAGACTTTTCCTTTGTTTGTGTATATGTGTCTCATTGTATTGTAACAAGGCATTGAATGTTTTCCTATATCTGTGTACACTGTAATCCGCTCTGAGTCCCCACAAGGAGAAGGGAAGAATATAAATAGTTATTATTATTAAATAGCGACAATCTCTATGACTGTAGGTTTCTCATTGATAGGGTCATATGATCATAAGTTCAAACTGACTTAACAAAACTCTATGAAAGTCTTCAGGGACTCCTTCCTGCAACCTAAGTCAGAGTGGTGAATGATTGTGTATATATCAAAGGCGAATGAGTGCCTGAAGAAACAATACCCGTGCTTTCTGATAGTCTCCTTGCACTATGGGCTCCATGCTATATGGTCACATTGACCATACAGCATGGTCAATATGATTATTGCTGAAGCCTTTTTTTTCAGGAAGCTGGGGAATTGTTCAGGAGAGAAGGGAGTAGGGAAGCCATTTTATACCATTTGCATTGCATGTTTATTCAGATCCAAGCCAACTAGTCTAGATCCAAAAATAGCTGATACATTCACAAAACAATGGCTGAGATCTTACAGAAGGGTTAGATAGCAGAAACCTCTGCATGCAGAGCCACACAGTATGTGAACCATTTTTTGAAGAATTTCTTGCACAACTTATTTTACATACATATATATAATTTTAATTTTACATAATTAATGTTATGTAATTAATTTTATATATATGTGTGTGTGTGTGCAATTTTACATACACACACATATATATAATATATCGTATGTACTAATAATATAATGTAATACAATATTATACTAATAATAATCTATATATATAAAAGAGTGATGGAATCCTGGTGACCGCCAAAACAACAAAACTAAACACCCCACAACCTCGAAAATTGACAACACAACCCACCATCCACGCCTCTAGGTTGATACAACAAAAAGAAAAGAAAAATAAAGTCCTAATTAGAGGGAGAGGAATAATTGTTTTTATCCAATTGCTGCCAGTTAGAAGGCTAAGCTCTGCCCACTTGGTCTCCTAGCAACCCACTCACCCAGGGGACAGGCAGAGTTAGGCCTCACTTAGGCCTCTTCCACACTGCCTATAAAATACAAATTATCAGATTTTAACTGGATTAGATGGCAGTGTAGACTCAAGGCCCTTCCACACAGCTATATAACCCATTTATAATCTTATATTATCTGCTTTGCACTGGATTATCTGGACTCCACACCTTTACCCTTTACCTTAACTACCACCAATTCCTCAATACTTTATTTCCCATACCACCATACTTCGCCACAGCAACGCGTGGCCGGGCACAGCTAGTATAATATAATAATATTAATTATATATTATATATTAAATGTAATATTACTAATAATATTACCATATAATGATATAGTACAATATAGTAATTTAATGCTTATATTGTACTATGCTAATAATATATTGTATGTACGTTTGATTTGTAAGCCGCTTTGAGTCCCCTCCGGGGTGAGAAGAGCAGGATATAAATGTAGTAAATAAATAAATAAATCTAAAAAAAGACACCAAGTGTGCAACCAACTGTGCAGCCAAATTTGCATGGACAATAGCACCACATACATAACTATGCTATTGAACTCAATGTGGATGTTGCACATCAGGCAATAATGCCCTATAAAGGAAAATAAGTGATATTCTAGCCATTAAGATGAACATTGGCTTTCTTGGATCACAATCCGTCCAATACACTAGTTGTCAATACAAAATGCAAACGTTAGATATGCATGAGGTTTTTGATGGGTTTTTTATATGAACTTTTCAAACTTCAGCTTTTCATTTGAAAGAGGAGTTTGAAAAAAGGCAACAAGAAAACTTCAAATATATGAATCTATTCACCTCTGGCATACCATTTTAGAGATAATTTGAGAAGACATTAATATATCCTAGGAGTGTTGCAACTTCCTGTCATGAACTACATCTTGCTTGTGATAGATTCTCTAGTATAACAGCTGGATTTTGACACCAAAATCTTACAGTCAAGAATCTCCAGATATGGTTTCCCATGTTACCTTGTTTTCTGGGTTAGCTGGATATCTCTGAAGAGGGTGTATGTGTGAGTGCCCAGGAAGATGTAGGGCTCCATAGCCACCCCCTTGATGGAAGCATACTCCTTCTCCCTCAACCCAAATGCCTCCATCATGTTGAAACCTAGAGAAAGCAGGAAACAGAACATAAAATCCCATCCCATCTCAATAAGGGCTTCTGTATATGGGACCAACCATGGAGGGAACATAAATTGTTAGCACTATAAACTGTGGCATATGCGATAACAGGACTAGATTGCTGGATCTATCACTTGAAGTGACACACATTGTTCTCAATGCCAGGTCAGGCACAACATTAATAAGAAGAAAATTCAATTGGATTAAAAAATGAAAACTGAAAAAGCCTATTTCAAATCCTTACCTATGAGGCAGTTGCCCCTGGAGTCACTAGGATAATAAAAGGAGATGGGGCAGGCTGATCAGTGAAGAGTGGAATGGTAATAGAGTTGGACTGTGGCGCAGGCTGGTTAGCAGCCATCTGCAATAAATCACTCTGACCAAGAGGTCATGAGTTCGAGGCCAGCCCGTATTGGGGTGAGCACCCGACAATTAAAATAAAATATAGCCCCTGCTTGTTGTTGACCTAAGCAACCCGAAAGATAGTTGCATCTATCAAGTAGGAAATTTAGGTACCACTTATATGTGGGGAGGCTAATTTACGACACCATAAAAATCACCCAGCCGCCATTGGAATGAGGAAGTGCCATCGCAGTGGATGATGAAGCAGCTGCTCCCCCTGTGGCCGGAATCAAGCATACCCTCAGGAAGCTGGAAGCTGGAGAAGGTTTAAATTGCCTCTGCGTCTGTCTCTGTCTCTGTTCTATGTTATATGGCATTGAATGTTTGCCTTATATGTGTCAATGTGATCCACCCTGAGTCCCCTTCAGGGTGAGAAGGGCAGAATATAAATGCTGTATAATAATAATAATAACAATAATAATAATAATAATAATAATAATAATAATAATAATAATAATTATAATAATAAAATAATTTGAACAATAGCCAATAAATGGCCTGTGCCAATCACTAGAGAAATGGGGAGGATGTGGGACTGAGGAACCAGATCCAAGACCAATTTGCAGTCCATAGAACTGCACCAGCTTTTCCACAACATTTACACTTAAATGATTTGGTGAATCAGACATAAAGAGGCATCCAATTGTTCCAGAATTGCATCAGCGGACATGCTATAATGAATACGCTGGGAATAAATTACAAAGCTTGTTTCCATTTTGATGTCTTTCCCTTTCCATCTGCTTCAAACTGCTAAGCAAGGGTTGACCTGCAAGATTCGGTGAATACATACTTTCCCACACAGAGAGACCAAAAAAGAAGAATTCATTTGTATCCATGGAGCTTTCTCCTTCTTTCCTGGCTTCTCATTACAGACCGATGAGTCACTTTCTCAAGTCCTTGCAGTCAGCAATTTTCCCTCCTTTGCTTATCTGAATTTATGGGATGCTGAGACCAAGGTGAGGGCAGAGGAAAGGAACAAGTGGAAGAGAGATAACCATATAAATAGTAAAGGAGACATGGTATTTTATTTTTTTAAAGTTGGTTTAATCAATATTCTGCTTCCACCAGTTTCATTTCCTCAACATTGTCTATTTTTTATTGCTCAGTTCTGATTTTATCTTAGAGACAGTTTGTGTCTGCAGGGAAAGGGAGACCATTCTCATTTTGGAGAATTAGAACACTTGCTGGATTAAATGTAACAAAAAGACCCCAGCCTAGCAATCTTCTCATCTCAATTAAAGTTTGCACCCAATGCTATTAATGTTATCGTGCAAAAGGAGGAACTGTAGCTGTAAACTATATATACATTTAAGACTACTATCAAGTGGGAAAGGTCAGAAGGGTGCAGCTAAGGCATTAGACAAGTCTGCTAGTGAAATCCTTTTTTGTTTTTTGTTTCTCTTACTGGATAGAAAGTTGAAAAGGAATATATCTAGAAAGGCAATGCACATTGATCCTTCCCACTTTTTTGATAGACTCGTGTGTTATATGCCTGTGCATAGTTTGAGTTTAATATTTCCCAATGGACATTTGATATGCAATAAAAAATTACAGGAGACTAAAACATATCTTCAAAGAATACCTAAATAGTTTTTCCCCTCAATCATCATGCTAGTTCATTCCTTCAATGCATTCTGTCTGCATAATTATTCCAGGAAGAGGGAAGTTCTGCCCCACTAGCCAATCTTAAGATGGCTTTAGTTTACACCTGCCTCTTATTTTGTCCTTGAATACCATATCTTGATACGATGAAGCTTCTTTTGCCACTTAGAAACCACTTGGCAAACTTTTCTAGCTGGCTCCAGAACAAAACCAGTGTGGCTGCTTTAAGACTGCGCTGTATAGGCCTCTGTCTTTCAGCATCTCTGCATAAACCCAATGATCAAGCAAATGAAATGGATGGTTTATGCCACTCTGAGTCAGTGGAAGCAATGGAACTTCACCCCAGAATCTTCATACTTTTGGGCAAGTGACTCTAATCCTTTGTTTCTCCAATTTTCTTCTACATAGTTTCTAAACTATCTCTAAGACCTACTGTTGACAGGTGAAAATGCCAGTTCACTTGGGTCTATCGATTGCTTTAATTCTCACGGACAGCGCTCAAGTCTTTGAACATCCAAAAGAGAAAGAGATATTATTTTTTTCATACTTAAGAAACATAGTGGCAACAGGTTTACCTACCTTGCAGAAAGCCTTCTGTGGAGTCAAGGACGGGACAGTCTGCAGGATGACGTAGAGCATGGGAAGAAAAAGGGACATTAAAATGATGTAACAGTTGTCAATGCAGAGGACAATGTTGATACTTAAGCTGTTGGAGCTTTATTTGTGACACAATATGAAAGACAAAACTAGCTTTTAGTTGGAATGGGAACTTATAGTTATATGAGGAAATGCATATAGTAATTTATATCGATAGATGAGCACCTATGAATACAGTGCTGGGTAACTGTCAGAGGCCAAGGTAAGTATGGGCAAACTTCAGTCCTCCAGTTGATTTGGACTTCAACTCCCACAATTCCTAACAACCTAATAGCAGTTAGGAATTCTGGGAATTGAAGTTCAAAATACTTGGAGGACTGAAATTTGCCCATACCTGGGTTAGGGGGACATATGGTCCCATAGAAGGACTTGGGGGACAACAACACAATTCCACAAAAATGGCCTTTATGTGTGTGGAAGCATATTGTACATGAGAGTACAATGATCTGGGTCATTTTAAGCCCAAAAGACCCCTTTTTAAAACAGGAAATGACCTACACCTGTTGACTTCCTGAAATGGCCCAGGTAGGTTCCAAAACATAGGGAAATGCTCCCTCACTTCCCAGGGGACATTTTGGGATTTTTTAAAATGACAAAATGTTTTGAGCCATCAGAGATTTTGAAGACATCAAAACATTTTGCTAACCCTTGGTTTACATGGAATTATGGTCAGAGAGACAGGCAGACAAGATGGGAGTGACTACTGTCACCTGGGCTTGTATATGTGAAAGAATCCTGGATGGGAGAAGAAAGCTGGTAGCATGAGCAGGTTTAAATGCCAAAATTATATATTTTAATACTACCCATGAATAAATTGAGGGTCATCCAGCAGAGAGGAGAAAGCACCAATGCCACCACCATTTCCCCACCCAGACATTCATAAAGGCCAGAAGAAGTGATATGACATTGAGAGCAGAAGGGGCCAATGCTTCTTTTACATTCTCCTGAGATGGGTGAAGCTCTTGCCTTTCTCTGTTCTACTCAGAGAAGTGCATGGTTCCCTTTTTGATGAGGCACAGCACTCATTGATCCATGGAGAAGTCAACTCAGGGTTTTTAGGCTGATTTTTAACATCTAGACATATACTTGGGTATATAGGGTAAGTCTACATCTGATACAACATAAAAGCGCATGCTACTATTTCTTTTATCTCAGTTAGTTTCAAAGAACTCTTGGGGAGCCCTGGAACTACACTCAATTCCAGAATAGAACAGAGTTTTACTTAGAAATGTCTGGAATATTTTATATACAATGGCATTGAATGTTTGCCATTTATATGTACAGTGTAATGGCATTGAATGTTTGCCATGTATATGTACTTTGTGCTCCGCCTTGAGTCCCCTTCAGAGAAGGGCGGAATATAAATACTTTAAATAAATAAATACAAAACTCATTCAGCTTCTACCAATCCAATCTGGGACACACTTCAAGGTGAATTCTCAGCAGAGAGCAATATACCAATGATGGGCAAGCTTTTGCGCTTGGTGTGTCAAAATTCACCAAAAAACCTAGCATGACTTGGGTGGTGTGTCATTTTGAGGAAAAAACCATAATTTCGCAATATGTATAGTTTAAATAACAAAAATATATAATTGTAATATATAACTGTATTTAATTTACTATTTACTACCATTCTTTCCATGTACAACAATCAATGGTACCTCTTGCAGTTTCCACGCTGATTTCTCTCTTTTCTAGTTTCAATGTAGTCATGAATAACGAATAATATTATAATAGTAATAATATGATACATACATACTAGGCTTGCTCAAATAATTCGATTTCCCCGTTACCCGTTATTAATTCGTTACTTTCGTTTCTTTTGAAGCAATATACGGCCTTGATTGTCCACACGTCTGGATATCGCGGTTTCGAACCGCGAGAGGCCGTTTTTTGTTATGTCGTCGTTTTTTTCGTAAGGAAAAAAAGCTTTTGCAAATCACCCAAACTCCCACCATTCCTAACAGCCTCAGGCCCTTTCCTTTTGCCCCTCAGCAAAAGGGGCATCACGGGCTCAGCCAATGGGAGGGGGCGAGGGGGAAGGAGGCCGAGGAGGAGGAGGAAGACGGAGGGGGGAAATGGCCGCCGCCGCCGCCTCGCCTCAGCTCAGGCCTGGTGTCTCTCTGTGAGGCGGGAAGGCGGCGGATGGAGCCGGGAATGGAGAGACCGAGAGAGACAGAGACACGCAGAGATGGAGGCTGGCGCGGGGCCCGGCGGTGAGGAGGAAGAGGCCCGGGATGCGAGGGGGTGTGGGCCAGGCCCGTCCTCGGCTGCTCCCGGGGAGGGAGGGAGGGAGGACTACGACTCCCAGGGGCCCAGATTCGCACCCTCCCTCCCCCCAATACAGGTCTCCATACCATGCTACATGAACTTGAATGGATACTGTGGTTGTGTTGTCGAAAGCTTTCATGGCCGGGATCACACTGTTGTGGTATGTATGTGCATTCTCTCCTGACGTTTCACCCACATCTGTGGCAGACATACTCAGAGGTTTTGACGTCTGTGCGAAGCTAGGCAAGTGGGGTTTATATATCTGTGGAAGGTCCAGGGTGGGAGAAAGAACTCTTGTCTGTGGGAGGCAAGTGTGAATGTTGCAATTGGTCACCTTGATTAGCATTGAATAGCCTTGCAGCTTCAAAGCCTGGCTGCTTCCTACCTGGGGGAATCCTTTGTTGGGAGGTATTAGCTGGCCCTGATTGTTTCCTGTCTGGAATTCCCATTTTCTGGGTGTTGTTCTTTTACTGTCCTGGTTTTAGCTTTTCTGTAGCTAAAAATGCATATAAAATTGATTCTATAGGGAGGATAAATGATTGGATTTCAACTCCTACAGCTTAGCTTTCTCTGCCAATAATGGTACCATACCAAACTAAACCTCCCAAGATTCTGTAGCAGTGAGCCATCTTGGATATTGTAAGGGATTTATTATTATTATTATTATTATTAGACCTTGCTCCCAGGAAGGTGCCTTCGCTGTGGCTCCCAACTTATCTATCTACCTTTCCACATATTCTCCACATTGTGTGTATGTGTATGTATATTATATATACATGAGCCCCGATGGCGAAGTGTGTTAAAGCACTGAGCTGCTGAACTTGCAGACCGAAAGGTCCCAGGTTCAAATCCCGGGAGCAGAGTGAGTGCCCGCTGTTAGCCCCAGCTTCTGCCAACCTAGCAGCTTGAAAACATGCCAATGTGAGTAGATCAATAGGTACCGCTCTGGCGGGAAGGTAATGGCACTCCATGTAATGCCGGCCACATGACCTTGGAGGTGTCTATGGACAACACTGGCTCTTGGGCTTAGAAATGGAGATGAGCACCAACCCCCAGAGTCAGACATGACTGAACTTAACGTCAAGGGATACCTTTACCTTTACCTATACACACACACACACACACACATATGCAGGGACTCTCTCTCTCTCTCTCTCTCTCTCTCTCTCTCTCTCTATATATATATATATATATATATATATATATATATATATATATATATACACAGTATATATCACACACACACCAATTTAACAAAGTTTCAGCCACAAAAACAAAGTTTCTGAAGTAGAACAATGACTTTCACAGTAAAGACAACCCAATTTAACAGGAAATAAGACTTTCAAACCAGGAACAGATTTCTGCAATTATTAAAAAATGGTTTATTATAAAAGCTATGAAAATTCGCCAAAAATCAGAGGATAAGAGAAACGTTCCAAATTTTGGTGAGCTATCAGTGTTAAATGTGTTCTACCACTGTACCAAGTTTGAAGAAGATCACTCAAAAAATGAGGGCGGGAGAGTCCTGTAAAATCTCCCCTCGTGCTGTTTTTTTTTTGGCCACTGCGCATGCGCGTCCGCCATTAACGAATTAATTTCAAAACTAACGAATTTTCGTTAATTTCGAATTTTTGGGGGGGCAAAATTCGGAAATGACATCAGAAACGAAACGCTGGCGCCCCCTACTTTTGAAACGAGTTTAGAATCAATTTTTTCATGGATCGCTCAAGCCTAATACATACATATACACACACACACACACACATATATATAAAATGCAATGTGCATAATTCCCATGGACTGAACAACAAAACCACTGGACCAAATTGCATCAAATTTGGCCACAAAAGACATAGCCATCCAATCAATCTGCATGCGGCAGCGTGTCAGCAAAAAGGGCTAGGTAGGTGTGTCAGTGCTGACACGTGTGTCATATGTTGGCCATCACTGCAATAGACAAATCTTGCTTTCTAATGAAATGCATGCTTGCAAATGCACATTCCTAGTTTCTTACTTTCACAGTGTACAAACAAAACACATGTATGCAGCTGTGATGAGTCATGGGCCATGTAGTCCCATTCCTGGCACTGTAGTGCCAGATGAAGAGGAAAACTTGGGTTTTTCACCGTCTCAGTCAGATTTGGAACTTTCCCAGCCAGATTTGGGAACCTTGCACCTGCAAGAGATTTGTCTTCCAGAAGTCTGTCAAACAAGCCCTGAGCCTAAATCTCCTGTGTTTTCTCACCACGAGTTTTGTAAACAACAGAGGGGAGTTCAAGCAGCGTCTCGCAGGAGTGCTAGGATAGCTGCTAAGTATTCAGCTGATTAAGCCTGCTTTCCATGGGAAACTTTAAGGAGTCGTGCATCTGGACTCAGAGATTAGCTTTCGTTTCTGGTTCCCCAGAGAACTGCTCTTTGGTGGGAAAACTAGACCCTATTTAGGTGTTTTGCCCACAAAGGGTTCTTGCGGAGTCAATTCGTCAGCAACGGGAGTAAGTTGTGTGTGGACAGCGCGCTCCTGTTTCCAAGCCTTCGTTCCCGTTTCCAGCCTTGTTTACCTCCACGGATCTTGCCTTGTTTCCTAGGACTTAGCCTTGTTTTTCCAGGACTCAGCCTTGCCTTGTTTCCCGGATTTTGCCAAGTAATTCCACGGATCTTGTCCTTGCTTCTCGTTCCTTGCTGCCTTGTACCAAGCCTTGTTTCAAGTTACTCCATAGCCTCGCTCAAGTTTCATGGACTAAAGGACCTTGTCATCTCCCCTCACTTTGCCTGGCAAAGTGAGTGTTTCGGTTATTGGATTACAACTTTGGACCTTAATATTTCATATTGGACATTGTTTCTTTGGACTAATTTTGACCTTTCCTAAAAGGTCTAACTCTGGACTATTTTCTACACTTGTTTTTATTAACTTTATATACTCCTTCAATAAAGATATTAGATAGATTCTGGCCTCTGTGTATGGTTATTGGTGCTCTGTAGCCTGGGTCTTGACAGCAGCATAACCAATGAAGGACCTCTTATCTTCTTTTCTCAGACAAAAGCAGTATCTCATCAAACACCTTCAATTAAAGTTTTACAGTGTTTCTGGTTATTGTTCCTTTCCACTGAAAATCACTTTAAAAATAAAACCTCAGGGTACATTTTCTCTTTAATTATAGCATTTATTAATCTGAGGACAACCTTGCCATTTGCTGAGCTCAGGAAAAAAGTAAGTGACATGGAAACATTTTTCAATAAGGTGGAGTGGTGGCTGGAGAGCAGGGTGGGATTCAGTGGGGAGACATCCAGATATTTCCCTGCACATGGATGTGCTACACAGAAGTCATCTGCAGGGATCTACTGAGATCTTCAGAGTTCCTTGCAGATGCCTGCTGCAAGATAAAAGTCATACCATAAAATAGCTGGACATATTTTTTGTGATCCCTCCACTCTCCAAAAATATAGAAATGGCCATATTAGACTGAAGTGCTTATAACTGGGAGAGGGGGTAGAATTGGAAGAGAAAGCTGCAGAGATGTATCTACAGGATAACACATAGACTCCTGATGCAGAATCTCAGGTGCTACTTGATTGGACTATGATGCCCATGCTGACTGGTGCAACTGGGAAAAAGTTAATTTCCAAGATTTCCCCAGGGTCATCTGCTTTGGTTGTTCTAGAGATTGTGGATTCCCCCCCCCCCCCCCTTAGATCCACAACTAACTATTAGATAAACTGTTAGATAAACTAACTATTAGATAAATCTGTCTTGATATAAGAAGAATGCTGGCATTTTATATTCAGCACACAGCTGCCTATCCGTCTTCCAATAGATTATTTGTCTGTCATGGTGGTCCAAGAAAGGTCAACAAGTGTCACTGCAAACATTATCTAATAGGTTGTCCAGTGTGTTTATTTGGCTTGGGAATTAATGATACAGCCTGTTCCTGAAGGCCACCATGCACATTCATTGAGGGCTTTAGCTTTGTCTGAAAAAAATCCTACCCAGAATATTATCTGATCTTTGTAAAGTTGCTACGTGGTCACAACTATCTATGTTCATTCATTGTTACAGACTATACTGTAGATCCAGGGCAAATGCTAGTTGTGGCCATGCTGTCCTCTCCTGATCCATCTTCCTTGGGTGAGCTTCACTGTCACTCATTGGTGAGACACACAGAACATCAAGAAGAACAGGTTGCTTACCTGTAACTGTGGTTCTTCAAGTGGTCATTTGTGTCCCTGCACAAACCCTCCCTACCTCCCTGTATATTTCATTGTGGGCCTCAAAACTGAGGGCATAGCAGTTTGGTTAGTGGAATATGTGCTGTAGGCAAAAAGGGATGGCACTTTCACTTAAGCTACTCATCTCTAAAATCTTTCAAATGACATCGAATCCCTTTGTGTGAGACACTCAAAGAACCACAGTTAGAGGAAAGCAACTTATTCTGCACAAAGCAGTCACCTTAATAAAAACTGTGAGTAGACATTGAAAACTGGATAGTTTGCAAAAGCTTCCTCACAGTGAGAAAATAAAATGCTAAAATTACTTTTTGCTTCCTTCAAGAAGACACTTTGTGGCGAACTACATCTGTAATTCTCAAAAATCCCCAGAACAAGACATTGTCGGAAAATGACTGTGTATATTGATTGTGTTGCAATTGCATGTTTAATCCCAATGGCAATTCCATCTGAGGGAGGACCCCTGCCAGTGAATCTTTTAGAAATGTGGTCTTTAGGAAATACAGTTAAAGTATACACTATAAGAAAAAGACAAGCAAATTTCCCCCCCAAAAATGTGAACAAAATCAATAGAAGAGTTCTGAGTGTTAACAATTTTCAGAGTCTCACTCTCTGCAATGCTACTACAGGCTGAGTATCCCTTATCTGAAATGTTTGGAAGCAGAAGTGTTTTGGATGTCAGATTCTGGAAGATCTTTATTTGTATAGGTGTATGAAATAAGATATCTTGGAGATAGGTAGTAAGGTAAAGGTTTTCCCTTGACATTATGTCTAGTCGTGTCCAACTCTGGGGATTTGTGCTCATCTCCATTTCTAGGCCGAAGAGGCACCATTGTCTGTAGATTTCTCCAAGGTCATGTGGCCACCAGCATGACTGCAGGGAGCACCATTACCTTCCCAATGCGCCTGAGCAGTACCTATCAATCTACTCACATTTGCATGTTTTCCAACTGCTAGGTTGGCAGAAGTTGGAGCTAATAGCAGGAGCTCACTCGGCTCCCTGGATTCAAACCTGGCAACCTTTCGGTCAGCAAATTCAGCAGCTCAGTGGTTTAACCTGCTGCATAGGACCTAAGTTTAAAAAATAATTTCTGTTTCATATATACCTACCTACCTCATGCACATTGCCTGAAGATAATTTTATAAATATTTTAATAAATTTGTGCATGAAAAAAAATTGTGTGCTTTGAATCTTCAGAGAACAAAGATGTCATTATCTGAACTCCCCATGTGGACCATATTGATGTAATTTAGATTTTGGTATTTTAGATAAGGAATGTTCAACCTTTATTTCAGGATTAAAGGAAAGTCATAGCAATAAGAATTCTGCCCCCATTTTTGCTTCCTCCATACCTACAGAATGTCTGAAATTATACTTTTAAGGGTTATCCCATTGACCTGAGAATGGAACATGAACATCCCACATCCAGGTTCAATCATCTAGCCCCCAACACAGAGGCAAACATACATTACGTTCCCCAGATGCATCCCTAAAATGTTGTTAGTTACACTGGATGGATGAGACAAACACATTTGGAAAGATATGTATCACACAAAGATATGTCTGCAAAATGGCCCTGATATCAGCAGCCCTGAAAAAAAAATCAGAGTATTTGGAATATGCTATTCCATCTCATCCATTTTCCCCACCATGTGTGATCCTAATGTCCTTTTTCTTTTACTTGTCAACATGTGATCATCATTAAAAGCCAGAAATGCTATGATTAATTTCAATTGCAGTGGGGTACTTGACCATCTTTTTTCTTTTCTTTTAAGTGACCAGACCACTTTCTGTTTCTCGGACTGCACTCTGTCAAATGCTGCTGTCACCTCAAAGCAAAGCTGTTGTTGTTTACTCACAAAGAAATGCAAGCCTCAACAATGACTCTGTGAGTAATTGTGCTGGCGTATTTATTACATTCATTTTCACTTGAGAAAAGAAGAAAGGCTTTTCTCCCCCTTCAGTCCATTTCAAGCTCCATTCTGTCGGCTACATTGTGGAAGGTAAAGAGAGTTGTTTTGTACAAAATATAAACACTTTGGCATTCGTTTGCAATTCACCTTTTACAGGAAATCCCCAGCTAAATCCTCTCTCATCCTTTGAGCCAGAGAATCAAAAACCGGGCACCGTCGCTCATACAAATCAGAGATAAGAGAGAAAGAATCAAAGGCTCTTTGGTGAAGACTTATAAAGTGTTCTCCATTTAAACGGGTTGAGTCAAAAAAGACTCCTTCAAAAACCAAAGCACTGCAGTTATTTGCTTCTGTAACAGTGCCAGGCAACCAAAGCAGGGTGGGTGCAGGGGATGAGCTGAATGGAGGAAAAGGGAGCGCTTGATGATAACAATTAAAGAGGATCCCAAAAGGCAAGGACATTTAAGAAAGTGTTCTATTTTTGTAAAGGTCTTTCTGAGCCTCTGCTTGCCATCCTTGTCCTCCTTCTCATTAATATACGTATTATCTGCCTGTCTGCCTGTCTATCTATCTATCTATCTATCTATCTATCTATCTATCTATCTATCTATCTATCAGTGGGTTGCTGTGAGTTTTCTGGGCTGTATGGCCATGTTCCAGAAGCATTCTCTCCTGACGTTTCTCCCACATCTATGGCAGGCATCCTCAGGGATTGTGAGGTCAGGTGGAAACTAGGGAAGTGGGGTTTATATATCTGTGGAATAATGTCCAGGGTGGGAGAAAGAACTCTTGTCTGTTGGTGGCAAGGGTGAATGATGCAATTGGCCAGCTTGATTAGCAATGAATGGCCTTTCAACTTCAGAGCTGGCTGATTCCTGCCTGAGGGATTCCTTTGTTGGGAGGTGTTAGCTGGCCCTGGTTGTTTCATGTCTGGAATTCTCCTGTTTTTGTTAATAATAATAATAACAACAACAACAACAACAACAACAACAACAGATCTCAGATGGCATTTGGAAACAATAGACATGGCCCCATCCTTATGCGAGGAGGACAGCTCAAGGAAGGCACATGGTGGCTGAGAGCCCTCTGAAGCATTCTCAGCTGTCGCCTGTCTCACCATCCTCCTAGCATAATGCCAAGACGACAGCCCAAGGATCGGGGGAGGAGGATTGGGACAGTTGCCATGTATCCTGCCTTCCACCTGGCATAAGGATGGGGTAAGCAGCCAGATGTCCCAAGCCCTGCCCTGGCCCCTCCTGGCCCCTCTCCCGGGGCCCAACCCCTTGTTGGCCCAACCCAGCTTGCAAATGGCCTCCCCTCCCTTAGAATCATAGAATAGTAGAGTTGGAAGAGGCCTCATGGGCCATCCAGTCCAACCCCCTGCCAAGAAGCAAGAAAATCGCATTCAAAGCACCCCCGACAGATGGCCATCCAGCCTCTGCTTAAAAGCCTCCAAAGAAGGAGCCTCCACCACAGTCCGGGGGAGAGAGTTCCACTGCCGAACAGCCCTCACAGTGAGGAAGTTCTTCCTGATGTTCAGGTGGAATCTCCTTTCCTGTAGTTTGAAGCCATTGTTCTGCGTCCTCGTCTGCAGGGCAGCAGCCCTCTCGGCCAGGCCTGCAATGTGGCCCCGAGACAAAAAATGCCCATGATAGAACATATTCTCCCAAATAAGCTGTCCATGCTGTGAGGCCTTTCTCTCTCTCCCATCACCCTCCCTGATACATTCGGTAGGGACACAGAAAAGACCTGTTCAGTGTTTGTTTCCAGGCTCTGGAAATTCTTTCTCACAGAAACTAAACTAAGAACATGCCTTACTATCTTTCTGCACTCTTGAAAATTGGTCATGTAAAGAAAGTGTGTTGTTTAACGGTGTATGTGTTTAACTGTTTTCAATTTTAATAATGTAATTATTTTTAAATTTTTCAATGTTGTGAATTTTAATTATGTTTGTTTTATCGATTGTAAGACATCTTGTGGCCCAAACTGGGAAAGGATGGCATATAGATATCAACTTTTTCATCACCCATCTGTCAGCAAGTGAAGAGCTTTCATTCTAGCTTTTAGGAAATGTTTGTTGTAAATGAAAGTCGGTCCATAGTATGCTACACTGCTTTATTCCTTGCTTGTGTAGGAAATCTGTTTTGAAAGATTTTTTTAATTGTATAGGGAATTTAAAAGTATTTGAACTTTAACTTTTATAACTTTTTGCCTATGAATAAACCCAGGTGATCCATTCTCTTGGAAACTGGAGGACAGGTGAATGAGGTTTCTGTCACATTTTGGGAGAGGGAGTGCGGATAGAAGCAATTATTTAGTTAACTCAGGGATATATTTAACAGAGGATGCATCTACACTGTAGAATTAATGCACCATTTTAACTGCAATAGTTCAATGCTATTGAATTATAGGAGTTGTGGTTTGACAAAGTCTTCAGCCTTCTCTGCTAAAGAGTGCTGGTGCCTCACCAAACTACAATTTCCAGGATACCATAGCATTGAGCCATGGCACTTTAGTTTAGTATCTGATAAAGAATTCCAGCCCAAATTTCCAAGTTCTTTTCCTAACCCAGTGTCTCACTCTTCGTTGGATCAATACAAGGTCTTCTGCAAGTTTTTCAGAAAATCTAGAATAATGTTTTCTTCGGGCGTAATGGGCTTTTTCCTAACTGCAAGATGAATTTTATGCCCTTCCTTTTAGTAGAGAACTCTGAATTGGCTTGCAAATGGGTTCATCATGAGATCCCCTAAGGAACCTGAATCCAACGAGTAGAAGATATCTTGATGACACTGCTTATTTTCTGCTTAATTCGGTTTCCTTTTTTTCTTTTCTGAACTTCCCTCATAAACACCCAACCAAAACCTCTCCAGCTTCTGCTAGAGTTGCAAAACTTGTTTCCACATAACTTTTCTATTTTACAATAGTGAATATATTCCCCAATATATTTTATAGTGCAGTTTACTCCATGTTTGCTTCCTTCCAACCCAGTTCATAATGTCTTTTATAGCCAGTCATTTGAGGAGTCGCCCGTGACAAATTCACTTACATTAATAACACAATTTAGAGAAAGGTGTTAATTGAAGGGGTTTTTGAACTCCATTCAAAGCTTTCTTTTCTGCCAGGAGCACAGCAAATAAATATCTGCCAGCTGGATAATGCCAGACATTTGTTGCAAATAACTCCACACCTTGTGCATTTGCATTTGCTTCACCTTGAAAATGGGGGTGAAACTAATAATTGTGACTTAAATATTCCAGCCAAATCATGCCGGGAAAGAAGAGAACAAATCTTGGAAAAAGTCAATACCTTACAATAGAAGTACTGGCACTAGGTTTTGAAGTGACAATTTCATTTTTTTTATTTAAAAATATTCCAGTAAAATAATCATAAAATAAAAATACAAAAGGATCTTACCCTCTGTTCTGAGAGGAACTGATTCTCTTGATGTGGGCAGTCTCGCCAAGATCGAAGCTGCAAGAAGCAGAATAAAGGTTTGTATGTATATAACTTTTCAAATGGTAGCATATAACAAACATGTAAGATAATACAGGTTAAGCATCCATTATCCAAAATTATTAGAAGTATTCTGGATTTTTTTAGATTTTGGAAGACATGTATTTGTAGATATGTGCATAATGAGATATCTTGGAAGTGGGACCCAAGTCTAACCACAAAATTTATTTACATTTCTTTTACACTTTATATACATAGGCTTAAGGTATTTTATAGGAGCCCCGGTGGTGAAGTGTTTTAAAGTGCTGAGCTGCTGAACTTGCAGACCAAAAGGTCCCAGGTTCAAATCCCCGGAGCGGCTTGAGCGTCCACTATTAGCTCCAGCTCTTGCCAACCTAGCAGTTCAAAAACATGCAAATGGGAGTAGATTAATAGGTACCGCTCCGGCGGGAAGGTAACGGCGCTCCATGCAGTCATGCCAGCCACATGACCTTGGAGGTGTCTATGGACAACGCCTGCTCTTCGGCTTAGAAATGGAGATGAGCACCATACCTCCTTTAAGGTATTTTATACACTGTTTTTTCCAAATATAAGTTTGTGAATACAGTAGAGTCTCGCTTATCCAACGTAAACGGGCCAGCAGAATGTTGGATAAGCGAATATGTTGGATAATAAGGAGAGATTAAGGAAAAGCCTATGAAACATCAAATTAGGTTATGATTTTACAAATTAAGCACCAAAACATCATGTTATACAACAAATTTGCCAGAAAATGTAGTTCAATACATAGTAATGCTATGTAGTAATTACTGTATTTACGAATTTAGCACCAAAATATCATGATGTATTGAAAACATTGACTACAAAAATGCATTGGATAATCCAGAACGTTGGATAAGCGAGTGTTGGATAAGTGAGACTCTACTGTATTGTAAAGATGTCATTATCTCAGTCACCCATATGGACAATTTCAGATTTCGGATTTCATAATTTCATGTAAGGAATGTTCAACCTGCATTGCATTTCTTCAAAAGCCATTCCCACTAAGTTCAACAGAACTGATTCTTTAGTAAATATGTTTGCATTTGCAACCTGTGTTTAGGAATCCATCTCAAACTCTGCTTGACTTGCATAAGTTTTCTTGGCAAGATTTGTTCATAGGGGAATTTCCTGTGCCTTTCCTGGAGGCTGAGAGAGTGTGACTTCCCCAAGGTCAACCAGTAGGTTTCCATGACCGAGTGGGGATTTGAACCCTGGCCTCCAGATTTGCAGCGCTATGCTTAAACCAATTACCTCTGTGTTCTTCATCAGAGAAGTGTGAATGAGATCGCTTTTCCTTAGGAAACTGCAGAGTTTGAGTTTCCCAACACCTTTTAAAAGAAGGTTGATGCCATAATGTATTGGTTCGTCCTACTTACCTTCACAAAGGAGAGATTTTGATCTGATCTGTCTTCTTCCCACTTCTTATCATTTTTTGAAATTCTTGGAGACTGAAAATGGAACTCTTCTACAGATTTCAATTGGATAAGGAGAGATGCAAAAGGAGATGCACAGTCCAAGGACTTGCTTACCTGTGTGACCGATAGCAGATACAGGATCGCTTTCTCCTATAGCGTAGACTGCAGAAATTGTCACCATGTATAATCTGTTAGGGAGGAGCGAGTGAAGGGTGACAGATCTGCTTCTCCCAGAAACAGTTATCTGCAAAAAGAAAGACAGATAAAGGGGGAAAATCATATTTTAATGGCCTAGCACAATATCATTTTGTAAGGTTGATTTGGATGATACTAAATAAATATGGTTCTGGAAACCTTTCTGTTCATGATGTACAGATGTGAAGATCTGTTTTTCTCTGTTTTTTGTTACTGTTCTCAAAAATCCATCAAGCTTTCCTACCCAGTTATCTCATTCCTATCAGATGACCTTGGGCTACATATATGATCTTACTTCAAGGGTTGGCAACCGTGGAAAGCAAGATTAACCCATTGGCCCTGCAGGAAACCTTGCAAGGCCACACTCCAAACAATACCAGCTCCTACCATCAATATTTTTCCCCATTCTCATAAACTTTGGAGCCTTCTTGGATTCCTAGAGGGCACTTTGAGTGACAAAAAAATTGAATAATTGCAAACATTGCTTTCTCAACCAAAGACCAAATAAGCCACAATCTATTTTCCAGAGCTGTATGCCTGCAAAAATCATATGAGAAGAGCCCTGCTGAATCAGACCAAAGGTTGAACTTGTCTACCACCCTGCTTCCCACAATGGTCAACCAAATTTTTCTGCAAAGTCTACAAGTGGACTCTAATAGTCCTATCCCAGCCATATCTCCCTACTATTGAGAACAGGAATGGTCACCTGTGGAAGATTTGGGATTTTGCATCAAGAGAACTTGAGGGTCATCCTGACTACCCAAAGCACTACCAAAGATTTCGCTCCAGTGCTCTCTAAGGAGCTTAGAAAATTTATTTGATCTAATTGTAAAACCATACAAGTGGAGGAATTCTGGAGTTCTGATTGTTATTTTTCAACAATTTTTCTGAACTCTTTTCAAAGCCATTGGACCATTTACCACCCAGGGGTAAGCTAGGAATCCAACTAAGTGAGGTATGAAGAGATGCTTCCTGAAGTATACCATCTCCTGCCGCTTGTTTCCGCTTTCTGGAGTGTAGATGAGTCTATAGTGCTGGACAGCTCCTTCAGGCGGATGCCAGTGGACTTGGAGGCTGCTTGGTGTTTCTGAGTCAATAATGAGGTTTGTGGGTGGGTTCTTGGCAGCTGTGAGAAAGTAAGAGGAGAAAGACAGAAGAGAGTTGATCTGCTGAAGTCAACTTTCCTTGTGCATCACGAGCAGCTGCAAGAAGTTGCCTACAAAGTTCCTTGTGACTCCGGTGTTCATTTTAACTACAGTAGAGTCTCACTTATCCAACACTCGCTTATCCAACCTTCTGGATTATCCAACGCATTTTTGTAGACAATGTTTTCAATATATCATGATATTTTGGTGCTAAATTCGTAAATACAGTAATTACTACATAGCATTACTGTGTATTGAACTACTTTTTCTGTCAAATTTGTTGTATAACATGATGTTCTGGTGCTTAATTTGTAAAATCATAACCTAATTTGATGTTTAATAGGCTTTTTCTTAATCTCTCCTTATTATCCAACATATTCGCTTATCCAACGTTCTGTCGGCCCGTTTACGTTGGATAAGTGAGACTCTACTGTATATGTATCATGTTTTTTTCACTTTCTCCATATTGAAAACATTTTTCAGACGTTTCCTTCTACAGCACAAGCTCTGTTCTATAATGCTATATTTGTACTCAAGTTCCACTGTGCTCTGGCCCTGTGAATGGGCTCAGTAGCTCCATCCCCATATTCAAGATGTCATTGTCCTGGCTGGAGCCCCCAATGGCATAGTGGGTTAAAACCTTGTGACTTGAAGGTTGGGTTGCTGACCTGAAGGTTGCCAGGTTCGAATCCCACCCGGGGAGAGCACGCATGAGCTCCCTCTGTCACCTCCAGCTCCATGCAGGGACATGAGAGAAGCCTTCCACAAGGATGGCAAAAACATCAAAACATCTGGGCGTCCCCTGGGCAACGTCCATGCAGATGGCCAATTCTCTCACACCAGAAGCGACTTGCAGTTTCTCAAGTCGCTCCTGACACAGAAAAAAAAATTGTCCTGGTTTTGGAGGAAGAGTTAGACACAGATCCTTCATAACTAGGTCTCAAGGCAGATGAAAGGTCTCTGACCATCCCAACTGCCCTGGCCTCATAGGGAGAGGGGAAGAAGCAAATACAGTTCAATCATGCCTAGACCCAGAAGCAGATGAAATATACTCTTTCCATTTCAACTCCCACTGCCCTGGCCTCTGAGAGAGAGAAGAGGCATGTGCAGATCCATTGGCTCTCCGTCTATCACAACAGCCATTGCTCTGGATTCTGTGGGACCAAGAAGCAGCAAGGAACAGTTCTTGTTTTTCATAGGAAGATGGGATGAAAATGTAATAAATCTCAACAGCAATAAACATCACCGTATCAAGCATATTATTTCTTACTCTTCCCCTTTTGGATTCTGCACAAAATTTGTGTTATCAACCAAGCCTATTGTTTTTCTGTTGTTTGTTTTTCTTACTGCTGGGCAAACCATGAGACTTCTGACCTGGCTAGATGAAGCTGCCTGTGGATGCTTGAGTACCCATTTACTCTATCAAAAGGTGCCCGCTATGTAACTCATTAGAAAATGGTTTGCCTTGCAGCTTCAAGGAAGACAGAAAAAAAACTGGGAGGGGTGAGACAACAGAGTTACTCCAGGGCACAGGAGAAAAGAGATCTTTGAGGAACGCAATTGCTTAGGTGAATGAAGGGATGTTTCAACAGAGCCTCTCTGAACCTTGAAAAGGAATGGCTAAGATGAGACAGCAGTCTCAAAAGATGAAAACAAAACTGTTCAGAGTGTATCCTGAGGCGGCATGTATATTTGATCAAAGACAAAGGAGAGGAACTTAGTAAACAATACTGGGTCTTGTTTTCTGCAGCTGCACTACGCTGTTTTGGGTAAGCTAGGAATCCAGCTTCTTTCTGAGTTTTTTTAAAAGGTTTTAGAGCTGCATTTTGAGACAAAGAAATGTCAGAGTTTGTATCCAAAAGGAAAGGCCATTCTCCAGTCACAGGAACATAACAAACTACATTATGCTTATGTTAGACCATTGTTCCATCTGGCCCAGTGCTGGGAAATATTAATTTTTCAAGTACAACTCCTAGAATACCTAAAACATGGTTACAGTGGGATACAAAAAGTAATATTCCTGTGATGACCCATGGGCCTTGTAGTCCTGCTCAGGACATTGTAATTCCTGATGAAGATGAAAACTTGGGTTTTTTACCTTCCCAGTCTGAACTGGATTCCTCTCAGCCAGATCTTTCCCAGGCAGATCTGGGAACCTTGCACCTGCAAGAAAGTTGTCTCCCAGAAGTATGTCAAACAAGCCCAGAGCCTACTTCTCCCGTATTCTTGCGCCGGGAGTTTTGTAAACAACAGAGAAGTTTGGATTCAGCTTCGCGCAGGAGTGCGAGGATTGCAGCTAAGAATGTGGCCAATTAAGACTGCTTCTCGTGAGAATCTTTGGGGAGTCTCACATCTGGTCTCAGAGTTAGCTTTCGGTTCTGATTCCCAGAGAACTGCTTCGGCGGGAAGCTAGACTCTATTTAGGTGTTTTACCCGCGTAGTAACTTCGCGGAGTCAATTCGTCAGCCTACGGAGCGAGTTGTGTCTGGACAGCGCGCTCCGGTTCAAGCCTCGCTCCTGCTCAAGCCTTGCCTTGCTATCCAGCCTTCGCCTTGCTTCCCAGCCTTTGTTTATCTACGGACTTTGCCTTGTTTCCCAGGATCAATCCTTGCCTTGTTCCACGGATTTATCAAGTTATTCCACGGACCTTGTTCTTGTTCTTAGTTACCTTGTTCCACGTTCAAGCCTTGTTTCAAGTATCAAGTTATTTCCTAGCCTCGCTCAAGTTTCATGGACTAAAGGACCTTGTCATCTCCCCTCACTTTGCTTGGCAAAGTGAGTGTTTCGGTTATTGGATTACAACTTTGGACCTTAATATTTCTTATTGGACATTGCTTTTTTGGACTAATTCTGACCTTTCCTGAAAGGTCTAATTCTGGACTATTTTCTACACTTGTTTTTATTAACTTTATATATTCCTACAATAAAGATATTAGATAGATTCTGGCCTCTGTGTATGGTTATTGGTGCTCTGCGGCCTGGGTCGTGACAGTTTGACTCCGCCACCCTAAGCACCAATTAACCTCGGCCAGAATGTCTACCGGAGTCGTACCTGGGCCGAGCGGCCAGCCGATTACCTACACCATCGACAAGGAAGAGGTGGACCGAATCCGTGATAAGCTCAATGCACAGGATGGAGAAATAAGGGGTTTGAAGGAACGCGGAGTTCGTCTTCCGGCCATGGCGTTGCCAACCAAGTTTACTGGAGAAGCTTCTAAGGTTCATGTCTTCCGTCGCCAATGTCAAGCTTATCTGGAGGCCCGTGCTGCCGAGTTTCCCCAAGAAGACATCAAAGTGGCATGGGTTTACAGTCTTCTAGACGGGCCAGCAGCCAGCTGGGCGACGGCACTGTTCGACCAAGCCTCTCCACACCTAAGATCAGCGCAACACTTCTTGGACCACCTCAAGGAGACTTGGGGAATCGAGGACAATTTGGAGGCAGCCGGTCACAAACTCCGTCGCCTTTTCCAAGGAGACAGACCTATGTCTCAGTATATAGCCGAGTTCCGAGTGCTGGCCCACAACACCGGCTGGAACGATGTAGCCCTCAGGGGACAATTCCGGGAGGGTCTCAACATTGAAATGCTGGAAGAAATCTCCAAGGTGGATCCTCCCCAGACCCTCGAGGCACTCATTGATCAATGTTTACGGGCTGAAGTCATGATTGCCAACAGGAAACAGTGGGTTCGAGGCCAGGGCAGTAGAGCCGGGGCAAAACCCCCCGCTCCCGCCAGCGTTCAGCCACGTCCGGTGTGGAGACCCCCACCGCCAACCCCATACCCCAGAGGAGGCGAGGAGGTGCCGATGCAGTTGGGCAATGTGCGTCCCAGACTAGATGCCGCCGAGAAGGCCCGTCGTCAACGCTTAAACCTCTGCTGGTACTGCGGGAACGGGGGCCACTTCGCCAGAGAGTGCCCAGCCAAAGGGAAGCCTGCCGCCCGTCTTGCGGCGGCGTCCTCCACGGAGACGAAGGCGTCTGAGCCGACTGGCACACAGCCGGCGGGGGAAGCCAACGACCGGGTGTAGAGAGGCTCGCCAACCCGGTCAAAAAATCCATCCAAGAGCCGCCAACCGGGGTCCTGTTCCTTCTCGTGGTCACATTATGGTCAGCAAAAAGGGGACCCGTCATGATCCACGCCATGATAGACTCTGGAGCTACCAACAATTTCATCGATAGAGAGTATGCCGACTCTCTGGGATTACAATATCATGATTTCAAGAATGCCCGTGTGGTGCAAGCCATAGACGGCCGTCCCCTCAAGACGGGCCCCGTAAGTCAGTGGTCGGAACCCACCAGGATGTGGATAAGGGAACATATGGAAGAGATTTCCTTCTTTGTTACCGAGGTCCCCCATTTCCCTGCGATTTTGGGAATTCCATGGCTGACTCTCCACGACCCTAACATCTCCTGGTCCAACAGAGAACTGCAGTTTGCTTCACCGTACTGCCAAAACCATTGCCTCGTAGCCAAGGTATGCCATGCCACAGACACCGAGCCCATCATCACCTTGCCAAAGAAGTACTCCGAGTATTGGGATGTATTCAATGAGAAAGAAGCCGAAAAATTACCCCCACATAGACCTTATGACTGTGCCATTGACTTGGTGGAGGGGGCCCCGATCCCGCGAGGGCATCTCTACTCCCTGACTGAACCAGAGCAAGAAGCTCTCAGGGAATTCCTAGAGACAAACCTTCGCAAGGGATTCATCAGACCCTCTCAATCCCCAGCCGCCTCCCCAGTGATGTTTGTGAAGAAGAAGTCAGGGGAACTACGCTTGGTGGTGGACTACAGAGCATTGAACAATATCACCAAGCGGAACAGCTATCCCCTGCCTTTAATCTCGGATCTACTGGATCGGCTTCGAGGAGCCAAGGTTTACACCAAGCTGGATCTTCGGGGGGCTTACAACTTAGTTCGCATCAGGGAAGGGGACGAGTGGAAGACCGCCTTCCAGACCAAATTCGGATTATTTGAGTCCCGAGTTATGAATTTCGGTTTATGCGGAGCCCCCGCAACGTTCCAGCATTTTGTCAATGACATTTTTCAGGACTATCTAGACAGGTTCTTGATAATCTACCTGGACGATTTTTTGGTGTTTTCCAGATCACAATCAGAACATGAGAACCACGTCAAAATGGTGTTACAACGATTGCGGGATCATGGACTTTATGCCAAGCTGGAAAAATGCGCTTTTGATCTACAAGAGGTAGATTTCCTTGGTTACCGCATCTCGCCTCTAGGGCTTTCCATGGATCCAGCCAAAGTTTCAGCAGTATTGGAATGGCGGGCGCCAACTAACAAGAAAGAGGTGCAGCGTTTCTTGGGGTTCGCGAACTACTACCGCAAGTTCATTCCAGATTTTGCCCGCTGGTCCGACCCCATCACTAGCTGCATCCGTGGAAAGCAGCCTTTCCGCTGGACTGATCAAGCAGAGAAAGGGTTCCAGCAACTAAAGAAACTATTCACCTCCCAGCCAATTCTACAGCACCCAAATCCTGGAACCCCTTTTGTGGTGCAAGCGGACGCCTCTGATGTGGCAATTGGGGCTGTACTCTTACAACCGGTGGGAGATCACCTCCACCCCTGTGCCTTTTATTCTCGTCAACTAACCACACCAGAGAGGAATTACACCATTTGGGAAAAAGAACTACTGGCCATAAAGGCAGCCTTTGAAACTTGGAGACATTGGCTAGAAGGGGCCAAATTTCCCATTGAAGTCCACACTGATCATCGTAATCTAGAACATCTAAGAACTGCCCGCAAACTAAATCAGAGGCAGCAACGTTGGGCTTTATTCTTTGAACGTTTCAACTTCCAGATCCATTATGTGACCCCAGCCCAAACCAAGCAAGCAGACGCCCTGTCACGTAAACCGGAATACGCTGCAGGACGCAAGGAGACCTTTGAATCCCAACTGCTACAACCTGAGAACTTTGCCACGCTCACGGTGGGGAACACCAAATCCATTCCCATTGGTTCAACTTCCCCTACTCCAGGACCCATCTGTGCTCAAGAAATCAGGGCTAGCCAGCAAGCAGATGCCTGGGCGCAGGACCAACTTCGCCAAGGTCTGCATTTCCCCTTTTCGCTTAAAGATGGGCTGCTCTGCTATAGAAATCATGTTTATATCCCACCCGGACCAGGCAGGGAAAAAGCGCTTCGTCTGTGTCATGACTGCAAACCAGCAGGACACTTCGGACTATTTAAAACTATGCATTTGATCCTAAGGGATTTTTGGTGGCCCAAGATCCGCAAGGATGTGGAAAAATATGTCAACACCTGCCCAGTATGCCAGCGCTCCAAGATACGAAGGGAGAAGCCCTCAGGGCTTTTACACCCCCTTCCTACCCCATCTCGCCCATGGGAAATAATTTCCGCGGATTTCATCACTGACCTACCACCTTCCTGTGGATTCACCACGATCTTAGTGGTGGTGGACCTATTCACCAAGTTAGCCCATTTCATTCCCTGCGAAGGCCTCCCCACGGCCAAGGAAACTGCGGATCTATTTCTTCAACATGTTTTCAGACTACATGGATTGCCCAAGAGTTTAGTCACAGACCGTGGATCTCAATTCACCTCTCGTTTTTGGAAGGCACTACAAAAACTATTGGGCATAGACTCTCGCTTATCTTCAGCTCATCATCCCCAAACAGATGGGCAAACGGAGCGCACCAATGCCACTTTGGAGCAGTATCTTCGCTGTTATGTAAACTATCAACAGGACAATTGGGCTTCTCTGTTACCACTGTCTGAGTTTGCCTACAACAATGGAGTTCAAGCTTCTACAAAAGAAACGCCGTTCCTTGCAAACTACGGCTTCCATCCACGTTTCTTTCCCCCTGTCATTGAAACTTCAGAGGTTCCCGCAGCAGAGGATTGGCTGCAGGAACTCACAGCGGTGCAACAACTTTTGCTCCAGCAACTGGACCAAGCCAAGGAGGACTATAAACGCCACGCTGACAAACATCGCCAGCCGGGCCCTGAAATCAAGGTAGGAGATCGGGTTTTCCTGTCCACTCGCTTTCTGCCCTCCCACCGCCCTTGCCGGAAGTTAGATGCCCGTTTCATTGGTCCCTATCCAGTGGTGGCGCAATTAAACCCCGTGACTTTCAAACTCCAACTTCCGCGTTCAATGCGCATTCACCCAGTGTTTCACCGTTCCCTGCTCCTTCCGGCGGATGGTGTGCGACCTGATACAGACCAACCGGCCCCCCCCTCCTGTTTTGATGAATGGGGAGGAGGAGTTCGAGGTTGAGGACATTTTGGATTCTCGCTTTCACCGCCGCCGCCTACAATATCTCATTGACTGGGTGGGTTTTGGCCCTGAGGAACGCTCTTGGGAAGACGCCTCCACAGTCCATGCTCCTGATCTAACCCGTCGCTTTCATCAGACCTATCCCACCAAACCGCGACCTCGCGCCTCGGGGAGAGGGCCCCAGTTTGGGAGGGGCCTTGAGGAGGGGGATAGTGTGATGACCCATGGGCCTTGTAGTCCTGCTCAGGACATTGTAATTCCTGATGAAGATGAAAACTTGGGTTTTTTACCTTCCCAGTCTGAACTGGATTCCTCTCAGCCAGATCTTTCCCAGGCAGATCTGGGAACCTTGCACCTGCAAGAAAGTTGTCTCCCAGAAGTATGTCAAACAAGCCCAGAGCCTACTTCTCCCGTATTCTTGCGCCGGGAGTTTTGTAAACAACAGAGAAGTTTGGATTCAGCTTCGCGCAGGAGTGCGAGGATTGCAGCTAAGAATGTGGCCAATTAAGACTGCTTCTCGTGAGAATCTTTGGGGAGTCTCACATCTGGTCTCAGAGTTAGCTTTCGGTTCTGATTCCCAGAGAACTGCTTCGGCGGGAAGCTAGACTCTATTTAGGTGTTTTACCCGCGTAGTAACTTCGCGGAGTCAATTCGTCAGCCTACGGAGCGAGTTGTGTCTGGACAGCGCGCTCCGGTTCAAGCCTCGCTCCTGCTCAAGCCTTGCCTTGCTATCCAGCCTTCGCCTTGCTTCCCAGCCTTTGTTTATCTACGGACTTTGCCTTGTTTCCCAGGATCAATCCTTGCCTTGTTCCACGGATTTATCAAGTTATTCCACGGACCTTGTTCTTGTTCTTAGTTACCTTGTTCCACGTTCAAGCCTTGTTTCAAGTATCAAGTTATTTCCTAGCCTCGCTCAAGTTTCATGGACTAAAGGACCTTGTCATCTCCCCTCACTTTGCTTGGCAAAGTGAGTGTTTCGGTTATTGGATTACAACTTTGGACCTTAATATTTCTTATTGGACATTGCTTTTTTGGACTAATTCTGACCTTTCCTGAAAGGTCTAATTCTGGACTATTTTCTACACTTGTTTTTATTAACTTTATATATTCCTACAATAAAGATATTAGATAGATTCTGGCCTCTGTGTATGGTTATTGGTGCTCTGCGGCCTGGGTCGTGACAATTCCCAAGCTCTGGTACAAGTTATTCAGTAGCGGGTTCCATGCTAATGGGGTGTTGAATCAATTATAGGTTTTACTCCAAGCTTACTCCAGGGTTCAGCACCTTAAAAATCACTTTAAGGACTTTATCACAAAGCAGGCACACCAGCATTGCAGCTGGCCATCACCCTGTGTTTTCCGCTACTGGTTTGCCACTCCTTTCTCGGTGATTCTCCCATCCCTACTATTGTTAGGTAAAATCTAAGGACTTTATTACACAAGACAAGCCAACAAGCATTGTAGCTGGCTCCCAATCCCACAAATCACCTTCACTTATATTTGTGAAATAGTTCCCTTCTTCTTTTGTGCCAGCATGCTAGTGGAAAAGTGGATGCTGGCACAGAATGAGAAGGGACCCTTTTCTCTATTTTCCACCTCCCCCTTGGTGTTCCCAAGATCCCAGCAGGTTGGTATGAGAAAGTCTTAAGACTCTGAGTCCCTGGGGTTATTTTTATCAACACTAGCTGTAGCACTTCTTCAAGCAGAAGTTTTAGCAACTATTTATTTATTTACAGTATTTATATTCCGCCCTTCTCACCCCGAAGGGGACTCAGGGCGGATCACATTATACACACATAGGGCAAACATTCAATGCCCATAAACACATCAAACAAAGACTGAGACAGACAGACGCAGAGGCAATTTAACCTTCTTCTGAGGGGATGTTTGATTCTGGCCACAGGGGGAGCAGCTGCTTCATCATCCACTCTGACGGCACTTCCTCATTCCAGGTCATAAATTAGTTAAATTTGTCTCCCCACTTTTATAAGTGGTACCTTATTTCCTACTTGATAGATGCAACTATCTTTCGGGTTGCTAGGTCAGCAACGAGCAGGGGCTAAATTTTATTTTTAATTGACAGGTGCTCACCCCACCTTGGGCTGGCCTCCAACTCATGACCTCATGGTCAGAGTGATTTATTGCAGCTGCTCAGCAGCCTGCGCCACAGCCCAGCCCCTACTATAGCTGGAAATGCCAGAAATTCAACTTTCTGCACACAATTGTAAACCTTGTATCTATCACTAAGTTACATTCCCTCACTGACACAGCCACAGCAACAACACATATTAATATAGATGTGCATGTTGGCAAAATTCCATATAAACAAAGCAAGCTTGGCATGATTGTACAGAGAAGACTGTTTTTGGCACAGTGTCTAAGAAATGCACAAGAGTGTATATGTTCACAGTAATGCAAAATGAGAAAATCAAAGCATGTGTGCATTTCTGGAGTGTATATCACTATGTATGAGTTAAGAGGGTGTTGCAAATGTCCTGAAGGAACTGACCTCTGTAGCACACTGTAGATGCCGCAAATATGGAATTAATTTTAAGTAATTTCCCAGTTGAATTCAAAATAAGTAGAGAGGAGCAAGAAAAGAAAAAAGCCGGCTTATCCCTTGAATCATAGAAATTTGGATGAGACCACAAGGGCTATCCAATGCAACCTCCTACAATGTAGGAATATAGAACTTCAGCACTCCACAAAGATGCCCATCCAACCTCTGTTTAAAGACCTCCAAAGAAAGATAATCCAGGTCTTATAGTAAAGAATTTTTTCCTAATGTTGAGCTTGCAGTTGCTACGTTCTCACCAAAAATCTTAGCAAACTAAAAATTTCAGGATTTCATAGTATTGAGCCATGACAAGTTAAAGTGGTGTCAAACTGCAGTAATTCTACAATGCAGATGCACCTTTAGTCTATGAAAGCTTATGCTACCGCCTTGAGTTCCCTCTGGGGTGGAGAAAGGTGGGATAGAAATGAAGTAAATAATAATAAATAAATAATACCAATTTCATTATCTCAATTAGTCTTGATAGTGCTACAAGTTCCCCTTGCATACTGATATTTCAGGCTAACATGGCTATATCTTTGAATCCTACCTGCATACTCTGTAAAATTAAATTGAGGCTACTATGGACATATCATGAGAAGACAATGAAAGGTTATAATGCTTGATAAAATAAATGGCAGTAAAAAAGAGGTAAAGTGCATTAGAGTTGAACTGATTTTATCATAGAAGCCACAGTCCTGAATTATGAAGACCTGAGGTCTTGAAGGACCTTGATTCATTGAATCATAATAATAAACACAAGTCAACTTAATTGCAAATAACAAAAATTCACACTGAAATTCCAGAACCAAATGGAACCTGCAATTTTTAGAGCTACAAATATGCACCTTGAGCAAAACATGGAAAAGTTTGTTTTTAGACAGCCCATCCTGAATCTCTCTTAGAGAATGAGTGTTGCTCATGCTGGCTAGGCAGTTGTTATTCCTAATAGTAACATTTTTCAGGCTATGACATTTAAAATATAAGCATGACCCAAAGTTCTATATCATCACTTCTGTTATGTAACTTTATATATTCTTAGTTATGTAGTAGAGATGCTAAGAAATCTTAGTCATGAATTACAAAGATGTATAACAGGACCAGCAAGAGTTCCTAGTATGAGTTCAATGTGCATGAGGATGAATGTGATGCACATCACAGGCATCAGACTCCCATTGCACAATGGTAACTTTGCTGGCTCTGCCACATAGTAATAACACAGCAGCCCTTTATTGGACACAGCATAATGGAATTGCCAGTTCCTACTGATGAAGACCAACAGAACTCTGGCCATTCAGAAGCTATGCTTATGGTGCCATATTTAGGAAAGGATTTTAAGGAAGATGTCCAGGGATCTACTCACCAGAATGAGCAGAATAGTGCCCAGACACAGGCCTGGCTTATTACTTTCTGAAATAAGTGAATTAATATACAATAGCATCTAATGAAACAATTCTCTGTGGGGTCTGAGTGTTTTAAGCCATGTCCCCTTTCACACTGCATAATTATTATATCATCGATACAAAAATCCATACCATGCAATCATGGCAACTGAAGTATATCATCAATACAACTTCAGCTGCCATAACTGCATGTTATAGAATCTTAGAATTTGTAATTTGGTGCAGATAAGAGTTTTCTGGCAGGATTCTATAGGCTGAAGCCATAGCAGTTAATGTAAGATCTGTCCTCTAACTGCATAATGTAAAAGGGGCCCTTGAGGCACAGAGTCTAAAATCTATCCAAATGCTCTACTGTAAATACAGGCAATCTGCTGCATCTATCTCAATAGTGAAGCAAAAGTTTTGGAGACCCACAATTGAAAAAAGAAGTCCGTGAGACTTGGAGGACAGGCAAGGGCATAGCCATTCCCAGGTGCAACATTTCCGTTGTTAAACTTTTTACTTACAAGAGAAAAAGAGGCAATTCTTTCCTGCTTTTAGCAGGGCCTGGGGTAACCGTAGAGTGTTCTATTGGGGGCCCTGCACGGCTCACGTGAAACCTCATTGATTCTCCTCCTTTTGTTTGTGCAGTTTTCGTTTCATTGAAGGCAAACCAAAGGATTATTGACTATATTTTGCCTCAGGCTATAGCTGCTCTCCAAGCTGCCAAGGAGAAGCCGAAGCTCTGCGACGATGAAATGTTGACCTATATATTATTATGGATGTGTAGTAGTAGGCCAAGGAGGTGAGACCAGCACCGAGTTTCGACTCAAGTTCAATAATTCTGAATATTTCAAAAGAAAGGCATTTAAATACATGCAAGATTCAAAGCCAGGCATTTATAAGGCTTCTGACATCCCATATCCCTATGAGTTGTGCAGTTTTGGATTTTCCTTTCACCTCTGAGAATGTCAACAGCTGAATGTCCTTTCAGTTTGAATTCAATTGTCTTGTTAACTACAGCATTACTCATAGATGTCCTCTCTTGTACCTCAGTAGCCTGTTGATCACCTTCCAACCTGGAAGTCTCCGCTGCTGCTGCCACCCAGTAGCTCAGCAAAAGCCTGTCTGACATCCCTGGCTCTTTTAGCAGTGCTGCTCTCATCAGTATCACCTCATGCCTCATAGGGACACACAATCCCACCATTGAATGGAAAGGCAATGCCATGACGTGCTAGACATTTCATCATTCCTCTAGAGTTGGTCATTGTTGTTATGTTCTAACCGATGGCAACCCTGATGCAAACCTGTCCAGTTCCCTTGACAAGTTTTGCTCTGAAAGGCTTTTCCTTTGCCTTCCTCTGAGGATGCCAGTGTGTGACTTATCCAAGGTCAAACAACAACAACAACAACAACAACTTCTTTATTTTTATATCCTGCCTGGATCTCCCCATAGGGACTCGGATTGGCTAACATGGGGCCAAACCCAAATAATCACAATAAAACAAATAACATACTATCAGAACAAACAAATAGCATCAGCAGTAAAAAAAATACAGTTTAAAAGTACTAAAAAACAATAGTGAACTGCCAGAAGGAACAAAAGTGAATTAAAATAATAAAAGACTGGGCAGAGGTGGATGGAGTGCATGATTAGGGGTCTGAGGAGATCGATAATACAATGCTGTATTATAGCTAAGAAAAGGAAAATTCAAAGGTGGGGAAACAAGAGAAATTGATGCCAACTATAGACAGGAAGCAGTATATCGGCACTGTAATTGTCAATACTGAGGAAGTTGTGCTTATAATCAATTATTGAAGGCACACTGGAAGAGCCAGGTTTTAAAATCTTTCTTAAAGGCTTAAATGGCAAGCTGAGGTTTCAGCCCTCATCTCTAAAGGCATAGTCCAATGCTTAGATCACTACACCACACAGGCTTAACTTTCCAGTGAGTCTTAGTTTAGCCATTTTGGCTTCTAGGGAATATTCATGCTTGATTTGTTCTAACATCGTTTTTTCAGTGTCTTTGCCTCAATAAAACTGAGTTTGTACATTCAGTGGCGTTGTTTTACTTCAGTATACTTTTGAACCTGTTTGGCCAGGACTTGGCTAACTCAGCCCCTTCACAACAATGTAGAGTTTCGCTTTTCTTTTGAATTATTTTAAAAAGCCCTTTTCATGTTTTGAAAAAGTCAGCAGGCTTCAAATGCTAGCCTAATGAATTGTCCACTTTGTAGTTAGCATAACAAAATATATATAGTATTACCACAATGGTTGGCCATGGAAGAAGAATGAGGAAATATTGATCACAGCTCAGCTACTTCATGCGAATGAGTCTACGACCATGAACACACTGATAGCTTGCCAGCAACAGCTGGCATCAGATGAGCTGCAGCCCTATGGCAGCCTTCAGACATAAATATCCCAGGAAAAACTAACAAGCTGAGGGAAAGTAAATGGAGCTCTTGAAAGAGGGATTTGCTCAGAAAGATCCCACAGGCCCTGAGGAATCTTGACGACATGATTTTGACAGGTGGAAGAAAGGTCAGAGGTTCGGAGGCTGCCCAGGAGGGAACAAATGTTCCCTGGCACAAGGGGTGCCATCTGCGCAAGCAGCCTTGGATTTGCTGCAACACACACACACACACATTTCACTGCCACACAGAAGAGCAAGAGCCATCCCCTTGGACAAACTGACAAAATGCAGCACCATGTTTAGGAACTAGGCAAGCACTCTGCGGCATGCTATCTACTGTGAGGAAATTGAATTTTTACTTTCTAATGTACTTGGGACCAGTTCAAAATTTGTGCCAATGGCTACAACTATTTCTTTCTTTCCTGGGAAACTCCCTGTGGACCAACGGTTGATGGTTTCTGGACCAGTGTTGGTCCATGGACCACCACTTTGGGTAGCACAAACCTAGGACACAGGGATGATGTTTTGTCCATGTTGTATGTTCTCAGCAAAAATCAGCCAAAATCATGGATAACTAATTAAAAAGACCCAATGCTAAGGTCTTAATTGCTTAAGGCAGGTAAATCACAATTGCAGCAGGATAACAGTGGGACTGATCACATGTCATCAGTCCTGTTCTTTATTTTTCTAATGGGAATACTTGGAAAGTATTTCTTTTACTAAAGGAGGTAATTAATAGATGCTTTTGTGTTTGCAAAAGAAACATTTTCCAAGTGGCATCTCACTGGGAGACTGAAAGAAGAAGAAGAACACTGTCTACCTGTGTGATCAGTTCCCAAGTCTTGTTAGGGATTCCTCTTCTTCAGAAGAGTAAGGGGAGCAGGAAAGTGTTCATAAATCAGAGGGGCAGTTGGAATCTGAGGAGGAGATTTTGCAAGTACCCACATTTCAGGAGAGGTGAAAGGAAACAGAGCAGGGACATCATTCAGCTAGACTAGCTGCCAGAAATGCAGCTGAGTAATTGAAAACTTCCCTAGCAGCTGTGAGGGGACTCAGGGCTATAAGGCAGAAGCAGGTGCAGCCAGCTTTTGCTGGTAACAAACTGACTCTAATGCCTAGCCTTCGCTCCCCTTGTGCTTGCTTCGAGTCTGCATCTGGGAAACTGCCCCTAAGGATTTATTGCTGTTTGTTTGTCTGAAGTAAGACTGCTATTTGATTCAGGAATTTATCAGAGACTAAGAACTGTGTTTGCCCTAAGACTTCCTTGCTTTCTTTTGCATTATTCCACTGAGTGTGCTGTTCTTTATGTTTTGCTGAAGTAAAGCAGTTTTCATTTACTTACCACAGTGTTTTAAGGCTGTTCTTGAAAGACAAAACAGGACAAGTCTATGCATGATTTGACTGGTCCAGCTAGTATTGCCGCTATGTTTGTTTTAATAGGGGGTATTTGGGATGGAAAAGCAGGTCAAATCAGGGTAGGTCTAGTCACTTTGCTGAGATAAAGGACAAAATGGCACCACTTTTCCATTCCATGTATAGAAGTTAGTTGGGCTGAATCTTACTTCAATCCTGGCTTGTGGTTGGCCTTCTACCATATAGAGGGCATCAGGTCAATTTAAGAGATGAAGTAGTAGCTGGTGGTAGTAGTTACTGATCTGTTCTACAATCAAGGACTACAGCTTGAGAGATTGTGAAGTATGGCTGAAAAATTGCCATTGATTTTCTTTGACATCTACTGTCTGAGGTAGTTCCTTCAATCTGCCTACTAGTTGAGCCTGCCATTGGTGAAAAAAATGGGTTTTATTTGGATTGGGTAAATTAGATCTGTATATAACAGACCAGAAAAGGTGGGGAGAGATAGGAATTCCTCACTCAAAAGAAGATGGGGAATGGGTATATTTGGCTTAGAGAAGAAAAGATTGAGAGATGACATGATACCTATCTTTAAACATCTAAAGGGATGTCATGTAGGAACTAGAATGAGCTTGTTTTAAGCTGCTCCAGAGACTAGAACAAGAACGAATGGATTTAAATTGATCAAAGAAAAAGAAAAAGATTCCACCTGAAGTTTAAGATGACCTTATTTTCTGTAAGAATGAATTGATGGTGAGACACTGCCTCAGAGGATGGTGGACTCTCTTTCTTTTGGAGGTTTTTAAGCAGAGCGTGGAGGAACATCTTTCAGGAGCACTTTCGTTTTGTTTCCTTGCACAGCAGGAGGTAGAATAAGATCAACTCTGAGATTCTATGAAACTCATACAGATAGGTTCATAGGTATTCTTGACAGAGCATCATGGTTAATTTGTTCCTTTCCACAAAGAAAAGCTGCAAGGAACAATGAGAGGCTTAAGGTCCTTTGAGCATCAGTTTTCTAAATCCCCTTCTTACTTATTTATTTATCTAGTGATTTTATTTTATTTCATTTCATGGATTCCTAGAAGATCCAATTCTCACCAAAGTGGGCAAGGAATATGATAAAAGAATAACATTAAGCATACAATATGATTTTTAAAAATTGCAGAACAGACATTCATACAAAATTAATTGAAGACAAGTTTAAAGCACCTGCGCAAATAGGAAATGTTTTAACCTGGCATCGGAAAGAACACAGATTTATACAGTACGAAAAGAGATTAACCAAGACAGAAGCAAATGTCATGAAGAAAAGAATTCCCATCCTTATCTTTCTGCAGTCATCACAATGAGGATTAAGCTGCACTTGCATCCTGAATTTTTAAAAGGGAGGGAATGTGTCCTGTTTTTCACAGACACATGCACTTGCATCCTGAATTTTTAAAAGGGAGGGAATGTGTCCTGTTTTTACATATTACATATGTAATATGTAAAGCAAAAGTGAGCAAAGTGTGCTCAGGCAATTCTGAAAGTTCAGACGAAAACCTAGAGTGGATTTGCCATACCACCCACAAAGCTGACTTTCGGGGGAGGACTAGATGACCATTCGAGACACTTCAAATATTAGGGAACTTTTCAATTTTGTTCCTCAATAAGACAGCCAAAAGGAAAGATAAGAATGAGGGAACCAAATTCCCATCAACACTCTTCTGCATGCCCTGGCTGTATATAGCATTACTATAACAGACTGGGTCTTAACTAACATCAACTTAACCTACTTGTCCCTATGTGCTTCCCCCCATTCACACACACATTAGTCTCATGAATTGAGCAATAATGATGGATTTCAACAGAAACTATTTAATTGTGGGAAAATTCAATAAGCTGATATTAAGAATCCCAGCCAAGTGGGAATAGATTGTAGAGGAGGAACTATGTGAGTATGTTTCCGAATACTTTCTGCAGCCTTGGTGCAAAGGAATCAGGCAGCCCCAGAGTGCTTAATTATGTGCAATTAATGTAAATGCCAATGCCAATTTGGAATGAAAAGAATTTGTGCTCAGCAAAAATTGGTCTCAACTGGCCATACTTAACAGCTAATCTATATATTTTTTTCTCTCTGCACCAGAATGGAGAAAGTCCAGTCTTTGGGACAGAGGTGGCCGTGGCACTTTCGATGACCCCATGATAAGTTTACAACCCCTAGTCACCTCCCCAATCCTTTTGTTGTAGTTATTTGTCTAGAAATAATCAAAGAAAGGAACTAAACTATCTCTAAAAGTTGGTGCAATTAAACAGAGGCTGTCATACTTTTGACACATCCTGAGTTGATATGACCCACTGGAAAAGATTATAAGGCTCAGTAAACTTCTTTTTATTTGTGTCAAAAACAAATTGAGGCAAGTCACTTGTAGTGAGAGAGAATTAGCTATCATTTCCCTTCTCGACTTTCTCTTCTCCAGGTGGAACAGTCCAAACTCCTTCATCTGCTCTCATAGGCTTTGCTTTCAGACCTTTGACCATTTTGGTCAGCCCTCCTCTGGACTCTTTCAGCTTGTCAATATCCTTTTTTAATTATATTGCTCAGAACTGGATGCAGTATTCCAGGTGAGGTCTGGTCCAAGAAGAATAGAGTGATGTAGATGTAGTTTAACACTGGGCCATTGTTCAATTCTTTACTTGCTCATAGTCTTGAACCATAGCAGTTAAAGTTATGTCAAACTGCAGTCATTCAACAGTGCTACTGCGCACTCTTTGCTCATTATGCTCCCATTGATTTGGCTGGTTTACAAATAAATGAGAACCCTAAAGTTGCATCAAAGATATGCCTTTCTGCTGTTTGTTTGCTCGTTTATTTAATTTACGTATACCCCTTTCAACCAGAAAATCCACATGTCTAATTGCAATCATAAAATCTTTTCTTTAAAAAAGTCTACTATAACTGCAATAAGAAAAAAGTGTGAAGCAAATCAATATAATATTTTTGCAACTTTAAAACTTTCAGCAGTAGTTGAAGGAGGCAACAAAATCAATATAATACTTTTTTAAAACTTTAAGTGTTAGCTGGAAAAGGCAACAAAATGTCTTCTACGAAAATTCTGGTGGAATAAGGAAGACTCCATTTGTTTTTCAAAAGCACTTTTGGGGAAGTGAAGTTTAACAACAAAGCTGCTACCATTGCCTTATATTTGACAAGGAAGCTATCCAAATAAGGATGTTTCCCAGGTCAACACTAAGGGAAGAGATCTTTTTAAAGTTCACCTGGATCAAATGTGAATGTTGCTCTGGTTGTTGTTACTGTGTGACTTTAAATTGTTTTTGACCTATAACAACTTAAAGGTGAATCTATGGGGTTTTCTTATCAACACTTATCCAGGAGGGGTTCCCATCGCCATCCTCTGGGGCTGAAAAAGGGTGACATGCCCATGTTTCCCAAAGTCGTAGTCTAATTATCAAACCACTACACCTTGCTGCCTCTCAACAAAATATGATAGACCAGTATTTATATCAAATCTGGCCCATTCTTTTCTGGAGAATTTTCTGTTCTTTTGTTCCACGGGGTTGAATGTCCACAAAAACTCTGCCTTGGATATACTTGCTGTTGCAGCCCAGCCACCTGTGTGACTCCTTTTCACTCAAACATCACAAAGTTCAACAATAATTAATAAGTTTAATAAGAAAAGAGTATATAATAGAAAAGGCAGTTTCAAAAATAAGTAGACAATAATCCAAAAGCCATTCCAAAATCAGCAGACTAAACAATCACTAAAGTACAGTAAAAATCAGACTGTAAAAGCATTTTCAAAGTTATAGCAATAAAGTTGATAGTCTTCAGCATAACAAATAGCAATGACCAATTCTGAATATGAATCCAAAATCCCAAAAGGTAAAAACACAAAACTGTAATCCAGGGGCTTCAACACTTAAACCAAAATTACATTCAAAGGCTTGAAAACTTGTACGTAACTATCATCCAAAGGCTTGAAAACATGAACCAAGAATTGTAATTCAATCAAGAGGCATTCATCTTAAAAGCAAGATCCAGAATCAAAGACAAGAACTCCTAACTCAGAGCTCCCAAGACAAGCGACTTGACCCATGAAAATCCAACATTCATCTCACAATAAACATTATCTCAAAATGCATAAGAATTCTAATTCTGACTCATGACATCACTCTTTCTCACACCTGGGTTCCCTTTGCTTACATTTCAGCCTCTGGGAACAACAAATTTGTCTCTGCTTTGCACTATCTCTTCGTAACTGTAATTGTTGAGTTATAGGCAGAGTTCCTGTCTCCTCCACATTCCTTTCAGAGTTAATCCATGGCAGATTCTCATGAAAACCACTTTCTTTTCCCACCATGAGAAGATAACCACCCACTGACCCCAATATGTGGAGGATTCGAACTCATTACCACTACTAACACTGCCACCAATGTTCTATTCAGGAGCCTCCTCTGTGTTAGGATATTTAAAGTGACACAAGACACTTTAAGTGAGTAAAACAAGAAGTTGTGTATTTGCATTTGAACAGTAAAGACACATAGCACTTTCAATAACAAGTTAGGCTTAACTCTTATAAAGGATTGCTATATAACTTGAGTTCTGTGGAAATATGTTCCTTCACACAGGAAATACAAACAGGACAATCTAAACCTTTAAATCCACTTCTTCTGGGATTTAACACCAGCACTCTAGAGTCTTAATATAGTTCTCAGCCTTTCTTCCCTGAAGGCTTTAACTATATTCCTCAAAGAGGTTTATTTTTAAAAACACAGTTTCCAAAAACCTATCTCTATCTTCACACTTTGAAAACCAACCCCCAACTGAAAAAGAATTCTGTGGCTGCCTAGCTTCAACTGTCACTTTGGCTCTGCCCATCTCCAGTTGCTAAGCAACTTCTTCCATTTACATCAGCCAATCAGACTGCACTTCTAGTAATGGTAGCCTGATTTCTCCTCCCCCTTGCTCTGCTTGGCTTTTGCAAGCAAGGCCTGAAAACTACCTGTAACCTTGTAAGGTAGGCTGATCCATTACAGGAATCAAGCCAGTTTCCTAAAAAGTATGTGCATCTTCTGGTGACAGTTTTCTCCCCAATCTAAAGTAAAATACATTAACATTCCTATATTCACAGGGGATACATTCCCAACCAGACTGCAGTCACTTGAAATTGCAGATGAAACTGACAGCCTTTAAAATACCTGACTTTTGGTTTCATCATACCACAAATTCACCCTGGAGGATCTTGAGACTCCAAAGATATCTCTAGGAATTTGTTAGATCCTACAGAGTGACTCTGTGTTAAGTTCTGGGGGAAGCATGCCATAGAATCACCTGGGGGACCTAACAAATTCCTAAAGAGACCATTTGTCCCCAGGTGTAGGTAAGTGAAACTTGAATTTCTACCTTTGAAACAGCACATGATCAAGTTGTATGACATACTTAGTTTATGATTGACTTTCCTAACCTGGCATCCTCCAAATGATCATGACTTCCATCATTCTCAGGATAGCAAAATGGGAGTTGTAATCCAATGCACCTGAAAGCTCCCAGATTGCTTTAGATCTGTGAGCTCAGTCACAGGACCGGATGAGCTTTAAAAAACTCTTTTTTGAACTTCAACTCCCAGAATTCCCCAGTCAAGTTAATTCTAGGAGCCCCACCAGCCAAAAACAAAAACAAACACAGTCTTTTAAAGTGACTGTATTGAAGTTGTAAATCTTTACTCATTTTGTTCCAACTCACAAAGACTAAAAAAAATGAAAGCACGGTTACATGTGATTTTGTGCATTTTTCAGAACTTTCTCACATTTTATGCTTCCTGTGAAAAATTCACAAAGAACCTTTAGTGAACTTAATATGTTTTCATACAACCCAAGCAATGAAATATTGTCATTTTACTCTTCTGCAGGCTCAGAAAAAGTACCCCTCCCCCTCTGTGCGCTTTTATCTACAGATTTATTATTTACAGCATTTCCACCCCGCCTTTCTCACCTGATGGGGCTCAAGGCAGCTTACAAAATATGGCAAAATTCAATGCCAATAACAAAATACAATAAAATAGAACATAGTACATTTAAAACAGTTGGGCATTGATTAATATAAACAGTATACAAAGCTAAAACATATAAAGTGCTTAAATCCATTCGTCCAGGAACCTTGCGCATAAACCTTAGTTTAGATTTAATATCAGCGGTTCTATGGCTCAACCTGGAAGTGGTTGTAGGACCTTTCTAGGTGCTCCAGTGCAATTCTGTAGTATGAGCCACAATTTTAGGTATCTAGGGGAGTCTTGAAATGTATCCTCTGCATATATTCTAAATAATACATACACCTTTTTCTAACAAGGTATATTGAGATACACTCTTGTTATCAAGGATGAGAAAATGTGTGATGACCCTGTCTCTCATTACTCTATTCCCTATTAGTTTCTAAGGGCTCATAATTCTGCTGCCACAGCTTTTTGCAATACGTTTTCATTCCCAACTCGAAGGTCAGCCATTCTGTTCCACATCAGAAAGCCAGGCCTTGGAGAAGCCTCACTTTTATTCACAGACTTCAAAAAGAATATTTTCTCATGGGGAATACCAAAGGAGGGGGAACTGAATTGTGTCTCCTCCTGCTGAGTTTGAGATTCCTGGAATCTTTTAGTGACGGCCTTTGAAGTTCATCAATTTTTGAAAGATTCTCTTTGCCAATTTTCAAGGGTTCCCCAAACAGATATTATAATATTCTCTGTCCTTCTTTCTGTGTCTTTTAAACCTATCTATCATTTCAAAAGAGCACAACCTTGCATCTTAATAGAAATCAGAAACTACAAGGTTAAATTAAACCTTGAGCAAGTCAAATAAAAGTAAATCAAATACTTAGTGTAAATAGAAATGTATAGAAGACTCCCATGAGTTTTGAGCTTTTGAAGTGCTGTTTTTTGGGTGTAGGACTTGGGGGACATCGTTCAAAAATGTAAAACATTTTTTTACAATTTATTGAAACTTTTTTCAGCCAAAGCCAGCTGTGCATCTGTGATAAAAATAAACCGGCTCTCACTTATCAGAAATACCACCTTCTATAGCAGTTGGGAAGTAAATTAATGTGGAAAATATTATATAGGAGCAGTAAAATAATAAATTGGAAGACCTCTTTACAGAGCCAGCTTTGGGGTAGGTAATATCTGCACTGATTGCAATGAAACTCAAAACCATCAGCAAAATTGGGACATTGGCTGTTCTCAAATGTACTATGAATCTGGAACTTCAATTCAAGGAGCTTAAACATTTTCATTTTCACACCATGATCTATCTATCGTACATCATCTGTTGTCATCTGTATGATTAGCCTGAGTAACATACCAAACTCCCCACAATTTTTGGCAAATATTTAGACATCTCCACTGAATATGGAACCATGGCTTGTGGTTTCTACTAGCAATACAAGACACATGTTGTATTCCACCAAATACACCTTTCTGGACTTTATCCTTAGAGTACCTTTTGAACCTGAATCCAGAACTGAAATATTTGAGGAGGTAAGTGTCTCCTGTTTTTATCTGATCCAAAACATTTCATCTTAGGGTCCTACCATTACTTGATAAATGCTCTTCTTTCATGCTTGTAGACCTTCAAAAAACAAGCTTATGTTCCCACAATACAGAGAAATGGGCAATACAATACATCTGTAGTCATAGATGCACCATATTGTCTATTCCTTGGTACAGTAGAGTCTCACTTATCCAACACTCACTTATCCGACGTTCTGGATTATCCAACGCATTTTTGTAGTCAATGTTTTCAATGCATTGTGATATTTTGGTGCTAAATTCGTAAATACAGTAATTTCTACATAGCATTAATGTGTAATGAACTACTTTTTCTGTCAAATTTGTTGTATAACATGTTTTGATGCTTGATTTGTAAAATCATAACCTATTTTGATGTTTAATAGGCTTTTTTAAATCTCTCCTTATTATCCAACATATTTGCTTATCCAACGTTCTTCCAGCCCGTTTATGTTGGATAAGTGAGACTCTACTGTATTCCAAAGTCTTGATGTATATTCAGGCCATCCTTTGGAAGTAGGTTGTGGGACTGATTCTCAGTCATGGCCTAGGCCTATTTCGCTAGCAGATGTTCTCATTCTGCTTTCTACTTCCATAACAACTTCAGAGTGAAAGCTTTCAATTCTACTTATTTGCATGCATAGTATGTTTTGAGAATGACCTGCATTCCTGTTCATTGTTGTTATTGGTGTGTGCCTTGAAGATATTTTTGATTTATGGCAACCCTAAGGTGACCCTATAAAGAGATTTCCTCCACAAGAGGAGGGGCGGGGGTCAATCCCTGAACTCCAAAGTCATAATCCAGTGTTCAAACCCAAAATAAATTCTTCTCCATCCCTGGTATTTCATGAATGTGACTCCTTGACTGTAGAATTCTATCAGAAAGACTGATCCAGGATCTGAACAGTGTCACTTCTGCTGGATTCCACTGCTTCTTCCAGAATCAACCCCCTCTTTTATCTTCAACCCTTATCCTATGCACCCAATAAATCTCCTCCACTTTTTGACACTGGAGAAGGCTGCAATGACAAGAAGAGGAGGAGAAAGTCCCAATTCTATTGGTGCTAGATATTAATTTACACAATTGAAAAGGGAAATTCAATTGGATTTTGGCCCTGGGCTTTTAGGTGAGCTATAAAGACTAGGGTTGTTGTATAGAGCATGCCAGGCCTTCATATAACAGGACCAGGACATAACATGCAGATATGAAAGAGGACAGACAAGAATAGTGGTTCAAATAGGCCTATTGGAGAATCTACATGTAGTCATTCCAAAGGAGTCTGCAGCAAAGGTCAATACTACTGAGTAATATATACATGTGTGTGTGCATACATACATAAAGAGAGAGACTGAGGGAGAGAGAAAGAGAGTTCTAGCCCTGAGATTCCTCCCTCTTGCCCTAAAAAGCAGAGAAGAGGTTCAGTTTCCTCAGATTGGAAACCCAACCACCAACCCATTTTGATCAGACCATTCTTTGGCTAAGTGATTGGCATGTTACTGCTTTCATCACTGTGATATTCGCATTTAATTAATTACTGGGGCTGCAGTGGTGTGATGGGTTAAACCCTTGTGCCGGCTGAACTGCTGACCTGAAGGTTGGTGGTTCGAATCTGTGGGACAGGGTAAGCTCCTGTCTGTCAGCCCTAGCTTTCTATGCAGGGACATGAGAGAAGCCTCCCAGCAAGATAATAACACATCCAGGCACCCCTGGGTAATATCTCTCTTCACGGTGAATTCTCTCATACCAGAAGTGACTTGCAGTGTGTTCTCAAGTTGCTTCTGACACAATAAAATTAATTCATTTATTCATTTTGAGTCCATCTTTCTCCTAACAATGGGACTCAAGGTAGCTAGCTATCTCTTGCAGACTGTATGTATATCAGCTCCTTCCTTTTTAAGAAAAGTTATTTTTATAAATTGTTATTTTTATCTGTTGCAAGTCGTTTTGAGAGACAAAGCCCAAAAGCAGAATGAACAACAAATCGATATCATTCAAAACAATTGCTGCTGATTCCAGGACAGCTAGTAATTGGAGCCTCAATAATGGCAAAAATTCAAAGAAGTGGCTATATGAGAAGGACGGAGGATGGGTCTTAAATGAATCGTGTTCCACTCACTGCCAACAAAGCCATTAGTCAGAAACTATTAATTAAAAGAGAACCTTCAGGGAGGACCCTTTCTAACCCCGTATCCTTTTGTTTCACCAAGGAAAAACCAGCTTCTACCTTGACGCAGAATTCTCTGGCACCTTCTCTTTCATTTGCGAAAGTGCCCCCACTGTGAAGCATGACTCAGCGCCTTAAACACATTCACAGTCTTGCTTACCTGTCTCTGAAGACTGCTGTGTCATCACAAGCAACAAACTCCTATATTCAAATGTCTATTCCATTAATTCAGACAAAGTAGAGAGCAATGAAGTTACTTCATGAATATGTGTGCATTAGTCAAATATACTACACTTTCCCAGTGGACACATTTTGCAAAGATGTTTGATTGTGTTCTTTTCATAAGTCATGTCTCTGTATGGATTTCAGACTTCAAATTATGTTCTGAGTCATATTCACTTCCAGATGTTGGAAATACAACTAAGTTCAGCATTTTAAAAGCCACATGTGTTTTACAGAGAGCAGTGGTGATTGAGTTAAATAATGTCTCAGTGACTTATAGTTTCCTTTTGTCTTACTCACTTATTCTGACTGCTGTGAGATATTGATTGATATTTTTAGGAATTATTCCACCACTTCCTCATTCTCTTCTTTATTATCTCAGAAAAAGAGGTTGAGAGGAGACATGATAGACTTATTTAAGTATTTGAAAGGATGTCATATGGAAATAAAGTGTGCAGAAAAAATGGAATTTGCGTAGAATATTCCAGTTTGTGCAAAAATGTTGTTTTCCCACTTTTTCTGCACAATTTTTCACAAAAAGGTTTTTACTCATTCAAAGATGCACAAAACTCTCATAATCCAACCCAGAAAGGAAGGCAATTTGAAAATTTTCTTTCTTGTAAGTAAGAGTGAAATACCTGAAGACTTCCATCCTTACAAAACAACTCCATGCATTGCAGATGTTTATGTGAGAATTTAAGATAAAACTCTCTTTATCTCAAAGCTTCCTTGGAACTCAAGCAGACTTACTTCTGAGCTGAAAACTATGTTTGGTCAAGTCCATTATTTGGGAATGTTAGTTTTTGGACAACAAGTCCCAGAATCCCCTAGCCAGCATGGTCATTGTAAAGGCTACATCAGTTTTTGTTTTCACTACAATACCCGACTAGAAACAGGCTGAGAGGAAGCCAGGACCACTCTTTCGTCCTTTCTCCAAGTTTCTCATCCAACACCCAGCTGCCAAAGATGATCACAGCCTTTCCTTAATTGCATTTCATGGCTTAACCCTCTGCCATCAATTATCACAGCATTCCCAGTTCCCCATATGAGAGTTATCACAATCCATGTCACTTACTGATCCTGTGTCGAATGGAGACAACATCACTCCGAGCTCCATCTTTGTAATATGCCCAAATTGATATCTGGTACTCGGTGTTCTTCTTCAGACCAGACAAAAGGGAAGATGCCAAATTTCCAGCAACAGACAGCTATGGATGAAAGGAAAAGGATCAATTGGTTTCTAATCTTGTGTATAATTGGATGATTTTTACAAAGAGAAGGCTATGGAAGCAAAGGTTAGTACTGCCAAACCCACATTGGTGCCATCTTTGTATCATGAGTTCACCTGGCATCAAAAATAATTAAACCAGCATTTCAACCACCTATATCAATTATAGGTGCAGCAGTTGAGAGAGATCCTTAACTCTTTCCACTCATTCAATTTTCTAAATATACATATTTGCTTGAAACCATGATTGCATTGTGAGCCCAGTAAATCCACTGCTTCTATTATGTCTGTATTTCTTTTTTTTCTTCACAGTACTAAAAGCAAATAGGTCATCCATTTACATTTAGACTGCCTTTACACTGCCAAATAATGCTGTCTGAACCGCCTTATATGATCAGTGTAGAACCATATAATGTAGCTTGAACTACATTGAATTGCATTGTATGGTTTTACACTGTCCATATAATGTAGTTCAAACTGATTATTTGGGAATGTAGAACCAGCCTTAAGGAGCCCCAAAGTGTGTTAAAGCACTGAGCTGCTGAACTTGCAGACCGAAAGGTCCCAGGTTCAAACCCCGGGAGAGGTGTGAGCAGCCACTGTTAGCTCCAGCTTCTGCCAACCTAGCAGTTTGAAAACATGCCAATGTGAGTAGATAGGTACCGCTCCGGCGGGAAGGTAACGGTGCTCCATGCAGTCATGCTGGCCACATGACCTTGGAGGTGTCTACGGACAATGCCGGCTCTTCGGCTTAGAAATGGAGTTGAGCACGAACCCCCAGAGTCAGACATGACTGGACTTAACGTCAGGGGAAACCTTTACCTTTACCTTAGAACCAGCCTTAGATTTGAAAAATTTTCTGGGGCCACTTAATCATTTCAAATGAGAATTTCCCTGCCAATGACCAATTGAAACAGACGTGAGGAATGGCGTAAAGTCCTCTCTGTTTTTGAAAAAAAAATCCATATTTTTTTATTAAGCAGGAAAGAGTGACATCAAAATCAATAATTTTGGCCCCAAAAACTTTTCAACTTAAACATGGGTAAATATGGTAATTATTTTTAGAGTCACCTTTCAAGGAATTAAATCAGGGCAACCTTCACCACTTCATTCTTGGACAGATTTTGCTTTAGGACTGGAGCAGCCATTCAATGTCTTGAAGGAGGCAACTACAGCCTGCCAAGGTCCCAAGTGTGCCTGTCCCAGCAAAACAATCACTAGCACCCCCCAGAAAGGTGTCATACCTCCTGCGATTTCTCTTCACCGACCACGTTCCACTTGACCTGGTAGACCACCACGTCGGAGGCTGCCGAAGCTTCCCAGTCCAGCCGGGCCTCACTGCTGGAGAGCTCAGTGACCTTCAGGTGGCTCGGGGGTGGCACCTTCACTGAGAGGCAAAGGAGCAAAGGCAGAAATTGAACTTGAGGTTCCCCTTGCTCTGTCCCTGTCACCAGGAGCCAAAGCCATCTTGCAGCCACGTTCCGGAGCAGATGGTGAGGGAGCCGAACGGCAACAGGGCAGCTGTCCTTAACCAGAATGTCTTTCACTTCTGCAGACCTCAAATGACAAAAACCTGTCCTGAAGGGCCAGCAGAGGTAATATTTTGCAACCATTAATTATAGCGTGATTATTTCATTTGAGGGAGAAGACGTAATCCATTGGACATTTCTAACTGCAGAGAAACCTCGACAAGGGCACTCAAGGAGGAAAGGATTTCACGCTTTTTCTCTTATTTATTGGACTTTTTACCAACATAACTATCTGATAGATTCAGACAGGCTTTATTACTATTTCAGAAAGTATTTTTTTTGTCTTTGGTTTTTGAAAACCCATACTTTTTTCCCTGTGTGGTACCCTCAGTTACCTTAAAATTTATCAGCACGCTCCATCTGTAACCTATTTCAGTGATATACAACTTGCTTGATTTTGGCATGGGCTTCGACCCTAGCCTCCTGATTGGTTGAAAAGACTGAAGTCCATTATACTCTCAGAACTGGCAGTGAGTCCTTTCTCACTTCTCAAGACTAAAATTTGGAATCTATACTCAGTGCCCCGATTGGCTACTAACTTGGTGTGGTTATTAATGCCTGAGGTTCAAGTTCATCTTTGGTTGTAAAACTCACGCAATCCACCTAATGTGCTTCTCACATCACTCACAAGGCACCAAAGGCTTATTCTCACAGTGGAAATGTTTTCTTTAAGGACTAGCATACATAATAAGGAGCTCCAATACTGTACACATCTACCCCACCTATAAGAAAATAGAGCTAGTCATTGGGGCATCAACCAGGCCAATCTTTTCCAAACTTTAGACTCCCAAAATATGCTGGACTGCACCTTCATTATCTTCCACCCATATGGTCATTGGCCATAGAAGGCTGGGACACCCTTTCAGACAGGGAAGGTTAAATCCAATTCTAGATGGAATTCTACTGAATGAGAGGCATTTACATAAATGTTGATTTATCCCCATGGATCATCTTTAGTTGGGATTACAACTGGAGTTATTATGCAGATAGCCAAATGAATCTGCTAATCAAAGACTAGAAAACAAGGATGGAGAACCAGCCAGGTCTTTTGTTAACATTTCCCAGGGCCTAAAGTCAATCTGTCATCCCAGTTGCAAAGCCGCAATTCCTTAGGCTTCAGCTATAGCTTCAACAACAAGTCTTTCTTGTTGTCTATATTTTCTGTCTGATTGGGACAGACAAGTGAGGAGCCAACAAAGATCAAGATTCAAATGGGACCTCAAGCAAATAGTCCATGTCCCTTCTCCTCTACCATATAATCCAGATTATCAAAGATAATAATCCACATTCTCTGCTTTGAATTGGATTATATGAGTCTTCACTGCCATATAATCCTGTTCAAAATAGATAATCTGGGTTTTATATGGCAGTATAGAAGGAGATCTAGAGAAAACCATCTGAGGCTGGATCTACTCTGCCCTGTATCCCAGGATCTGTTCTTAGATTATTTGCTTTGAATTGGATTATATGAGTCTACACTGTATGATAATCTGGGATAAATATATAATCTGGGTTCAGGTCCTGGGATATAGGGCAGTGTAGATCCAGCCTGAGGGGGCTTCATGGATCAAGGAATGGGGACAGAGAGCAAAGCTGTCTGCTAATGTGCCTTCATGTTGTTTCTGACTTATGGTGGCCCTAAGGCTACACAGCAGTTTTTTGCCTACCTATTTAAACATTTCCATACTACCCGATAGCAAAGGCTCTACAAATGAGATAGATAGTAAAAAAAACAATTTAAAACAACGTAAAAGTTAAGGAGGTCTAAAATAGTCTCTAATGATATAAAATTGCATATAGTAGACCCTTTCCATGACACTTTAACCTATCCATGTTATGATCTCTGGATCCACCAAAGTTTGGAGAACAGTCAACAGGTGTTTCATACTTTCCAACATTTTACAGATGAAAATTAGGGCTCACGTGTCTAAGCAACATCAGAGTGTAATCAAGATGGCAGAAGTTATAATAAAAAGGAATATAAGGTTTAGGAGCAGATGCAGTAGTTTGCTTTTGCTTGAATCTACTGGGAAAAGCCAGGAGTCACTCCTTTTTCTCACTTCCAGATGAGTTAAATGTATGAAATACCTTTGCAATATGAACTCATTTTGAAGCAATTTAATCTGATGACAAAGGGGGAAAGAGGTGATAGAAAGAGAGACTGGGACATTTTGAAAGCTGCTGACAAAATAGGTTGACATGGGATTAATCAGGACTTCCCTTGCAAAATTGAAAAATTGGAGAGTATCGTTTTGGTGCAGGACAGTTCTCCATCACACAGCCAGAGTGACACAGAAGATAATGCCTTCCCTTGCCTGCTGCTTCCTCAATGCTTGGGGCTACATTTGCCATCAGCCTCAGTCAACAGGACCAATAGCCCGCAGTGATGGGAGTTATTGTGTAAACTATATGGGGATTACAAGGTTGAAGAAAGTACCAGGTTTTTGGAAATTTGCCTGAAAGGCTTAAAAGTAACAGTGAGAGTTCAGACATTTTTCAATAGAGAACATTACAATCAGTGTGGGTCAAATTATGGTTAATATAAGGGGACAAATCCCCTTCACTGAGCAAGGCAGAAGCAATAATTTTAATCTCGACAGGAACCTGGAAGCACAAAACCACAGTGATAGTATTCTAGTTGTCTGAGTTCCAGAAACAGCCAGGACTTAAATATCGACATACCTCCTTTTTATATAAATAATAAAAAAGCACCAGCATCAAACTGTAACTCCTTTGCTCATCTGGATTTTATTCAAGGCTGTGCCATTTAAAGCTTAGCAATCTCACAACCCACCTCTTACTTACATGTAGTCACATTGCCTGTTATTGGAAAGGAGTCACCTTCATCGTAAACGGAGATCACACTGACAAAATACTGCGTCAGGGATGAGAGAGGCTTCAGCACCGCAAATGATGTGTTGCCTGGAACTTCCACCTGAGAGGAAATAAGTGTTAGGTTGGAGATTTCAAGCACAACTCTAGATTCTATTTCAGTATTGTTTGCTATTGCTTTAGTAACACTGAAAGAAATATTCTCCCCTATTTCTTCTAGGCTTTCTCTCTTAGCCTATTACTTCTTACCTCCACCCTGTGAACGAACTACATCTAATACAAAACAATGATGAATGGTGGAGGGAGCTCTGTACATTTAGCCTAGTAAGGAGAAGGTTCAGAAGTGATATGACAGTCATCTATAAACATCAAAAGGGATTTAATGTGAAAAATGGAGTAGGTTTGTTTTGGGCTGCTCCACAGAAGAGGAGTCTCTCCAAAGGATTCAGGATGGTAGAGCTGCTCAATGGAAAAACATTTTTTATAACAGTATTATGTTGTGTTTTGTTGTGGATATTTAAACAGAGATTAAGCAGCCATTGATCTGGGTACAATACTGTGGATTCTCACGTTGAGTGGAGATCAGACTAGATGACCTAGGCCCCTTCCACACTGCCCTGTTTCTCAGGATCTGATCCCAGATTATATGACAGTGGAGACTCATATAATCCAGTTCAAAGCAGATAATCTGGGATCAGATCCTGGGATATAGGGCAGGGTAGATGCAGCCCTTAAAATGTAATACAAATCAGGTTTCTATTTATTTTATTTATTTTATTTACAGTATTTATATTCCGCCCTTCTCACCCCAAAGGGGACTCAGGGCGGATTACAATGAACACATATATGGCAAACATTCAATGCCAACAGACAAACAACATACATTAGACAGACTCAGAGGCATTTTTTAAACATTTTTCCAGCTTCACGATTCCGGCCACAGGGGGAGCTGTTGCTTCACCGTCCAGTAGTGGCTGTACTTCCTCATTCCTTTCCTCGTGTTTCGCTGGCAGTTTTATGGTGTTGTAAATTAACCTCCCGATTAAAGCGTCCCTAAATTTCCCTAATTGACAGATGCAACTGTCTTTCAGGGCTGCATAGGTCAACAGCAAGCCGGGGCTATTAATGGTCGGAGGCTTAACCCGACCTGGGCTTCGAACTCATGACCTCTCGGTCAGTAGTGATTTATAGCAGCTGGTTACTAGCCAGCTGTGCCACAGCCCGGCCCCTCTATATTAGAGTAATTCTCTTCAAACTATATTGCATATAACAAAATTGCTTTCAGGATATCATAAACAAAGGTACAATATCCATCTCATAATCTCACAAAGGATACTATATCAGGAGTAAATAACAGACATAAAGAGACAACCAAGTCCATATTATTCCTGGAGTTGCGTAGAATATGGACTTGGTTGTCTCTTTATGTCTATTATTTACTCCTGATATAGTATACTTTGTGAGATTATGACATGGATATTGTACCTTTGTTTATGATATCCTGAAAGCAATTTTGTTATATGCAATATAGTTTGAAGAGAATTACTCTAATATAGAGTTGTGGAAACCTGATTTGTATTACATTTCTTGGGATTTTTACAAGAGTGTATATACACATACATTATTGTTTTGTATTACTATAGATATTTGTGCATTATCAGCTAGATGCAGCCCTTGTCATCTCTGCTAACTCTGGTTCTATTAAAAGTATGTTAGTCTGTGAGGTTGTTGTGTGTTTTCCGGGCTCTATGGCCATGTTCTAGAAGTATTTTCTCCTGACATTTCACCCACATCTATGGCAGGCATCCTCAGAGGTTGTGAGGTACATATACCTCACAACCTCTGAGGATGCCTGCCATAGATGTGGGTGAAACGTCAGGAGAGAATGCTTCTGGAACATGGCCATAAAGCCCAAAAAACTCACAACAACCAAGTTATTCCAGCCATGAAAGCCTTCAACAACACATATGTTAGTCTGTGTTTCTAGAAAGGTTTTTTTTTATCTATATTCAAACCACTTGAGGATTTCACTTTTCCTTCTCTTCCCCTACAAGAATATTAAGCAAAATGCCCTTCTTCAGATATCATCAGGTTGAATATCGCTTATCAAAACGCTTTGGACCAGAAGTGCTTTGGACTCCAGATTTTTTCAGACTTCAAGACTTGTATTGACATATATGTGTACATAATGAGATATCTTGGAAATAGGATCCTAAGCCAGAATTCATTATATTTCATATACACCTTCTCCCTGAAGTTTGAGACTAGTATCATGCAATATATAATAATTTAATAATCAGAAACAAAGCTTGTGTACAGTGAACCATCAGAAAGCAAAGGTTTCACTATCAGCCAGTCATGTGGACAAGTTCAGATTTTGGAGTATTTCGGAATTCCAGATAAGGGAAAGTCAACCTGCAGTAACATCCAACTCGTGGGATGGCTTTCTCAAGTAAAATAAATCCCCACATAGAATATCACTCCACAAAACAGAATTATGTGTGTGGCTAGTTCTCAGGTAGCTTCAAAACTTGGCTGGACCTGTATTTATTGGACAGGTCCAGCAATCGCTGCCGCTCATGGCTAAATGAAGCCTCCCGTCTCCAGAAGCAATGCACCTTTGAATCCCAATGACAGAGTAAATCACAAGAGAATGTTATTACTTTAGTGTTCTGTTGAAAATATCTTAGATGTATTGGGCTAAATACTAGTGTGGTTTTTTTAAAAACACAGTGTTGGACCATGGGCCTTTTGCAGTTGTAGGGATACTTACTCACCTCTCCACTATTGCTCCCTCTGCTAGAGACATAAGTTATACGATGTGCGTTCACTGCAATAAATGCTGCCTCCCAATTGACCTGGACAGAAGCGTGACTAATGTTGGAGAAAAGCAGATGTTTTGGAGGGCTCAGGGCCACTGGAAGACAGAATTATTATGGCTTTTACTTTATCTATGTAAAAGATAGTAAAAAATATAAAATGTCAAAAATTTTCAGAATTTCTCCAAGGAATGTTGTTGTTGTTATATTGATAGCCCACTTTCCTCTCTTAATAGAGAAACAGATAGGCCAACAATTAAAAAACAATTCAATGTGTAATTTAAAACTCCAACATACAAACACTAAAATAGAATTAAACATGGAACTACAGTAGAGTCTCACTTATCCAAGTTAAACAGGCCGGCAGAAGCTTGGATAAGCGAATATCTTGGATAATAAGGAGGGATTAAGGAAAAGCCTATTAAACATCAAATTAGCTTATGATTTCACAAATTAAGCACCAAAACATCATGTTATACAACAAATTTGACAGAAAAAGTAGTTCAATACGCAGTAATGTTATGTTGTAATTACTGTATTTACTAATTTAGCACCAAAATATCACGATACATTGAAAACATTGACTACAAAAATGGCTTGGATAATCCACAGGCTTGGATAAGCGAGGCTTGGATAAGTGAGACTCTACTGTATTAAAATAGTTAAAAATCATTGAAACATTAAACACCTATTATAATCCATTTTAAAACAAATGAAGTCAAAAGTAAAACAAGATCCTGAATAAACCTCACCAAAATGTCAGTGTTTAGCTTATTTTTGTGCCACAACAAAACTATCTTGCACCTCACAGTGTTGGACATCTTGTGTATATTAGGTTGTAATGTAACAAAATGTGAAAACTCAGTTGGGTGGGTAAATATTTCTATAAGAGACAGCATATTGTTTTAGGAATATATATATATGAAAACATGCAATAGGGACTGTAAAGATGAAGACTATAATTAATATCAATCAACCACTCAGTCAAACAGTCTAACTTACAGGTGGTTTCTTGAACACTTGCTGGATCACTGGCATCTTCTCCATACATTGCATAAACTGCTAGTGAATATTCAGTGTTGGGGGACAAACCCTCAAGAAGAACTTCAGACTGTCTTACTTTCACCTAAAAATCAAGGAAAATATTATGAGCATCAGACATAAGGGTTTTAGAGTTCTTGTCAGTAGATCCTACTAGGTAAAAAACCAGCATTGTGTAGTGGTTTTAGTCTTGAACTATGACTCTGGAGACGAAGGTTGAATTCCTTGCCAAGTGACATTGGCTGAAGCACATACTCTCAGCCTCAGAAAAACACATGACATGGTTGCCATAAGTCAGACATGACTTGAAGACATATAACAAAAAGAAGCTTGATTATTCAATTGTAGCTTGTTTGTTGAAACCTGAGAAATAATCTGGAAGCTGTACAGTAGGCTTGATCGATCCATGAAAAATTTGATTCTAAACTCGTTTCAAAACTAGAGGGGGCAGTTTTTCGTTTTTGTTGCTAATAACGAATTTGGCCCCCAAAATTTTTCGAAATTAACGAAAATTCGTTATTTTCTAAATTAATACGTTAATGGCGGACGCGCATGCGCGGTGGCCCAAAAACAGCCCAAAGGGGGGGGGGACTTAGGGGGCTCTCCCGCCCTCATTTTTTGAGTGATCTTCTTCAAACTTGGTACTGTGGTAGAACACATTTAACACTGATAGCTCACCAAAATGTGGAACGTTTCCCTTATCCTCTGATTTTTGGCGAATTTTCATAGCTTTTATAATAAACCATTTTTTAATAATTGCAGAAATCTGTTCCTGGTTTGAAAGTCTTATTTCCTGTTAAATTGGGTTGTCTTTACTGTGAAAGTCATTGTTCTACTTCAGAAACTTTGTTTTTGTGGCTGAAACTTTGTTAAATTGGTGTGTGTGTGATATATATTGTGTATATATATATATATATATATATATATATATATATATATAGTCCCTGCTTGTGTGTGTGTGTGTGTGTGTGTGTGTGTGTGTGTGTGTGTGTGTGTGTGTGTGTAGGTAAAGGTAAAGGTATCCCTTGACGTTAAGTTCAGTCATGTCTGACTCTGGGGGTTGGTGCTCATCTCCATTTCTAAGGCCAAGAGCCAGTGTTGTCCATAGACACCTCCAAGGTCATGTGGCCGGCATGACTACATGGAGTGCCATTACCTTCCCAGAAACACCCAGAAAATGGGAATTCCAGACAGGAAACAATCAGGGCCAGCTAATACCTCCCAACAAAGGATTCCCCCAGGTAGGAAGCAGCCAGGCTTTGAAGCTGCAAGGGTATTCAATGCTAATCAAGGTGACCAATTGCAACATTCACACTTGCCTCCCACAGACAAGAGTTCTTTCTCCCACCCTGGACCTTCCACAGATATATAAACCCCACTTGCCTAGCTTCGCACAGACGTCAAAACCTCTATGTCTGCCACAGATGTGGGTGAAACGTCAGGAGAGAATGCTTCTGGCACATGGCCATAGAGCCCGGAATACATACCACAACATCCCGGCCATGAAAGCTTTCGACAACACAACCACAGTATCCATTCAAGTTCATGTAGCGTGGTATGGACTGGAGACCTGTATTGGGGGAAGGGAGGGTGCGAATCTGGGCCCCTGGGAGCAGCCGAGGACGGGCCTGGCCCACACCCCCTCGCATCCCGGGCCTCTTCCTTCCTCTTCCTTTTGTTATTTAAACTATATATTGTGAAATTATGGTGTGTTTTTTTTCATGCGTGTTCTGTGTTCAAGATAGGGAGACCAAAGAGGAAAAGCAAGGGAGGGACGGAGGCCCCAACACTTCCGGCTCCCATGCGAACTCCCCCCTTGTGTGCCTTGGAGGGTGGAGCATGCGCACTGGCTCTCCCTTTCTCTATGGCTCTTTTCAGGTCGCTTGGGAACCCGAAGTGCCTCCTCCCTTTGCCTTTGTGTCCAAGAAGGAGAGAAGGACGTTGCAAGGTTTGCATTGAGGGTGTTTCTCTGGTGGGTTTGGCTTGGAAGGGGGCTCATTAAGGCCCAATTAATTAATGCACTGAGCTGAGGCGAGGCGGCGGCGGCGGCCATTTCCCCCCTCCGTCTTCCTCCTCCTCCTCGGCCTCCTTCCCCCTCGCCCCCTCCCATTGGCTGAGCCTCCCATTGGCTGAGGGGCAAAAGGAAAGGAGTTTGGGTGATTTGCAAAAGCTTTTTTTTCCTAACGAAAAAAACGAAGAAATTAGAAAAAACGGCCTCTCGCGATTCGAAACCGCGATATCCAGACGTGTGGACAACCAAGGTTCGATATTGCTTCAAAACAAACGAAAATAACGAATTAATAACGGGTAACGGGAAAATCGAATTATTTGAGCAAGCCTACTGTACAGGGAGCAAACTTTCCTGTTAGCCTTCTGCTTGATCACATCTCATAGCTACATGTGTTTGTTTCTGCATTATATAAACTATCTGCCAGAGGGCTTAGGCTTGGCATGGGGTGTACTCTTTCTCAGAGACCCCACTTAACCAATCACAGTGTCAACTGGAGTGTCAACTATGGGATATTATAAGTAGAATTCATTGTTTGGCACTCAGCTTTACTATTGGTTGCAAAGGGATGCTGGACCCAATCAACTAAAGAACGGTGATGCTTTCTATTCTGTCTCTTTTGCTTATCTTTCAGTGAGTAATCTTCAAGTCAAGGACCATCTAATCTCATGCATGCCCAAGTAACCCAGACTGTGGCAGCTGGTAGTACTGATATTATTGCCGGCTTTAAATTCATACTGAGTTCTAGTCTAAAAGAACTATCCAAAGTGCTGAATAGGTCCAAGCACTTTGGATAGCTCAAACTTTATTTTGCTCTTAAGCTGGCTATACATTGCAGAATGAATCAAGTTCAACACCACTTTAATGGCTATGGCTCAATGCTATAAAATCCTAGTTTGGCATGATACCAGCATTCTTTGGCAAAGAAGGCTAAAAACCATATAAAGCTACAGCTCCTATGGTTGAGGCATGGTGGTTAAAGTGCTATCAAACTGCATCCATTTTGCATGTAGATGCACCCTAAATAATAGACTCTCAAGGTATCTTTATCACATTTAAAACAGAAAATGTTATGTCAACAAGCAAAAACACTTATCCACCAATAAGGCGAGTTAAAACGTGATAAATTTAACCTAGTTGAAACATACCAAAACAATTTGAAAACATCCACATAGAGAGATTTGCATGACATCTGCTACTGAACACTATTCAAAGACTGATCCTCATTTGTTTACTTCCATAACAATAATGCACTTCACAATTTTGAAATGTCATAAAATTTAACATGTATCAGCTACATATTGGTTATATGTATGAAATTTAGGTCTGTGATTCTGACATCATCACTTTTCTTCCCCATATGATTTTTTTTTAAAAAAACACATCTTTTTCCTGATAAAAAAGTTTTGAAATCTTGCATATTGAATTTTAATTGGCTAATAAAGGTATCACTCTTTCATGCATCTTTGATTGTTTTATATTTGCCAACATTTGCCTTTACTGTTACCTGGCAAAGGAAAACCCTCTAAAACTCCCAAGATATTGTAACACAGAGACATCCTCTCCCATAAGGTTTCTTTTTAGAGAAAGTAAAGTTCACTGCCTCAAGCTAACATGGCCTCAGCAGAAAATTCACTAAAGAAAACAGATCCAAAGCAAGAGGCAACAGATGCCCAGCAAAATCACTCCTTTTCTGGGCCTTTGTGATGCAAAACGGTTTGCCCTACAAGGAAAAAAGGGGAGAAGATTTGAGACTGACTTGGCAGCCTTAATAAATCTGAATCCTTAAACAACAGTTGCAGGATCTCCAAACATTTGCCTTGAGATGAGAGGATGCAGGGGAAAGCTTTGTCTTCTATTTATAGTTTAGCTATTCTGCATCCTCTTTGGTCATTTCATTAGACCTAATCTGCTGCCACCTTCTGATCACCAGACAGAATTGCAACAACACCAACCAAGATTAATGCAATGGATTCTCAATGAGGGTTGTTGTATGTCTTTCGGGCTGTGTGGCCATGTTCCAGAAGTATTCTCTCCTGACGTTTCGCCCAAATCTATGGCAGGCAACCTCTGAGGATGCCTGCCATAGATGTGGGCGAAATGTCAGGAGAGAATACCTCTGGAACATGGCCACACAGCCCGAAAGACATACAACAACCCTGTGATCCCGGCCATGAAAGCCTTCGACAACGGATTCTCAATGAGTTTGGATGATTCGTGAAACTATAGTTGTTGATAATCCCATGTTAGAGGTTGGGGCTACCACATTTCTCCAATCTTGTGCTTACTTCTTCCATAGAGTGCTGGGAATGTGTTACAGAATATGTAACCAATTGCTTTACGCTGCCACAGAGCTTGGAAAATATCTCATTTTTTACTATAAGTCCCAGAATCTTCCAAGTACATGGTCACCAGTATTGCTTTTTGGGGATCTTGAGAGCTGTAACACAAAAAAGTCCATTTTCTTCCCCCTATTCCTTGCTCATTGGAGTACTTGGAAAAGTATATTACTAAAGGGAATTTTCCCAGCTTTCTGTTGTCCTAAAGGCCTGCTGTTAAGAGTCCAATGAGGACATTGGGCTTTTAAAAATGTGGACATGACAACTAAGGTTCAGTTTACAAATGTGTAAGCCTCTGCCATCCCACTTTTCCAGCTGCTCTTAAAATGCTCCAGTTTCTCTCTCTTCCTTCCACTTTCCCACTTTGAGCTCCACTTACTTTAGTTTGCTCTTGGATCGCGTGATTTATTCTGTTGTCAGAGTTAAATGTTAATTCTTTTAATTAGGTTTTGATTGTATTTTAATGTTTATTTTTAAATGAATTCTTTTGTATTTTGTTTTAAAGGCACTGAATTATTGCCACATTGTTAAGCCACCCTGAGTCTCCTCTGGGGTGAGAAAGGTGGGGTAAAAGTATTGTAACTAAATAAATACAAACTGAGTTCAAAGTGTAAAAGGGCCCTGCCACACAGCCATTTAACCCAGAATATCAAGGCAGAAAATCCAACAATATCTGCTTTGACCTGGGTTATCTGAGTCCACACTGCCATATATTCCAGTTCAAAGCAGAAAATGTGGGATTTGATTCAGCTGTGTGGAAGGGGGCATAGTTAATTCTGGGGGGAGGAGATGACAATAGGAGGCAGAATCCTGCCCTTCCTTGCAGATTCAGACAAAGCATAATGCTTTAGCCTCTCCTTGATTTGCATGCTTTTCCTCGTTAGTAAATTTGTTCATTTTGTTCACATTCTGATATTGATTGGCCACCTGTGTCCCAATTTCCATTTAATATTTGAGTCTCCTGTTTTGAATTCACCTTTAAATGGCTTTAATTTTATAGATTACTTAATTGCATTTTGAAATAGCTTCATTTGTATTTCAACTGTAAGCCTTCTTGAGTCCCGGTACAGTACGTTGTATCCATGGGGAATACGTTCCTGAAGTTACTATGGAAACAGAAAACCATGGATAATAGCAAATCCTATTGAAATTACCAATTCCCTCCGGAAGTTATAATAGTGTCATCCTGGTGAATGTAGAAAAGTCCTAGGAATTTACTAAATTCTGCAGTGTAACTCTATGGCACTTTGTGGTGGAGGCATATCATAGAATCAACTGGAGACCCTAGCAAATTCCTAGAGATTTTTTGCCAGATGCAGGGAGCGGGAACCATGTGTACCAGTCCTGCTGGAGGTTGTATCATATTTGCACAAAGGAGAAAAATATATGATGGTGACAACGGTGGTGGTTGTTCTGCTGTTGCTGCTTCTTTTTCCTTTTCTTTTTCCTCCTTCTCTGCCTCCTCCTCCCTTCTTCTTCTTTGGCTTCATCTTCTTCTTTGGTTTTTTTTGTCACTCAAGATGTACAAGGATAAGAGCAACACATGGTTGCTTCCAATGATGACACCCTCAACTGTTGGTCGAACCAAAGGGTTATTTATTTGGGTTGCTGTGAGTTTTTCAGGCTACATGGCCATGTTCCAGCAGCATTGTCTCATAACATTTCATCTGCATCTGTGGTTGACATCTTCACAAGTTCTGTTTGCAGAGAAACAAGTGGAGTGTATACCTGTGTAATGTCCAGGGTGGGAGGAAGAATGATAAATTTTGCTTCGGTGTCCATTTTCTGATTGTTTTGTTAATTTTTTGTTATAACCACAGGGTTTACCCCACTCCAAATCTTCCACAATTTTGTAGCACTTTACCAACTACCTCATGCTTGCAAAACTCGCTTAGCGCATTTTGTCCAGTTCGTTTTTATGATTCTACTGTCATATTTTGATATGCTTTTTACTAATGTTGTTGCTATTTTTATGTTAATGTTTATTCTCATTTGCGCGTGGCTGTGTTTTATGTTTCTTACTAGTTATGCCCGGCCACGCGTTGCTGTGGCGTTGTCTGGTGGTGTTGGTGAGAACTTGTTGAGGTAGTGGTGGTATTGAATGTCTGTTGTATGGTTGTCCTTATGTTTAGTATGCATTTGGTTGTTTGTGTTCTGTGAAAGTGGTGACGGTAGAGGGGGGTCTATGTCCCTGTGTAGTATTGTATAGTATTTATACATTGTCCATGTGTTGTGAATGCTTGGATTGTGTTCTGCTGGGCTGGATGGCCCTTAGGGGTCTCTCCAAACTCTTGTGCCTGTCCCCTGGGCTGAGTGGGTTGCTAGGAGACCAACTTAGCTTTGTAACTGGCAGCAATTGGATAAAAACAATTATTCCTCTCCCACTAATTAGGACTTTATTTTTCTTTTCTTTTTCTTGTATCAACCTAGAGCCGTGGACGATGGGTTGTGTTGTCAAATTTCGAGGTTGGGGGGCCTGTAGTTTTGTTGTGTTGTCCGCTGCCCTGATGCCATCACTCTTTTATATATATAGATTGTATTTGCCGGATCTGTCACCCCATGTAAGTTGCCCCGAGTCCCTTCGAGGATATGGAGGCGGGGTATAAGAATAAAGATTATTACTATTATTATTATTTTATTATGGCACAGCAAACAAGATAGATATGCTGGATTTTGTATCACAAAATCACAAGTCGAACACTTCCCAAGTGTCTAGGACTGTGTGATGTATTCTCGGATGATGCGTGCAGATCCCAGTAGGGTGGCCTTTTGCAGTTGGCAGATCGTAATTTTATCAATGTCTATTGTTTCCAAATGCTGGCTGAGATCTTTTGGCATGGCACCCAATGTGCCCACTATTGTTGTTGTTGTTGTTGTTGTTGTTGTTGTTGTTGTTGTCTGTTTAAAGAAAGTGTGACTGTTGCAATTAAGAAGCTTGAATTAGATTTTGAGCAGCCATGAAATTGGCAAATTCAATGTTATTTCTTTCTTTAGCCTCTTCCCATGCCAGCCAAAGCAAGATGCAAGGGAAGCATAAAGGCATTAATACGGTACAGTTCCTCCTTAAGAATGACTATACCATGCCTGATGAGCCCATGTGTGGGAAATTATTTGTTTAAAATCTCCCTTCCTTCAATGGCCATCTTTTGCTTGGCATATTTGTGCACCTTCTCTTGAACAGATGGGGAGAAAGCAATGCAGAGATCATTGAGAGTAGAATTGAAACAATATCCTTGACCTCTTTGGTGTCATCCTGTGCTCCGGTGGGTGCCGAGGAACAAAGAACAAGGTACTGGGTTGCTCCATCCGCTGCCTCCCAAGTCAGTCTTATGCTGTTGTGGCTGATTTCGGAAACTCGGAGGGAACCAGGTGGAGAAAGAGGCACTAAAGAGATAAAACAGAAATGATCAAGGAAAGCATTTTCTCATGGTCAATGCACTGCGAAACCTATTTGTTGTTGTTTTTTTTTAATAAGCCCTTGTGTAATAGGCATAACCCTGTATTACTTGTTATGAACATTTATTTTAAGTGAAAATTGGGTTTCTGGGGAAATTACACAAAATAAGTAGATCTGCATTGCAATTTAAATGAGAACACAATTTATTTGGGACTTGGATGCCACTGAAAGGATGAGGATCTCGGTAAAGTATGAAATGTATTCCCCTCGGCAGCTATTAAGCCTTTGTTGGGTTAATCTGGTGGGTTTTGATATTCTGCCAGATTTTATCTCAGCACAGAAACTGAGTTATTAACTCGATTAATCATCACACATATATAAAGAAAGAAAGAAATGTGAAAGCATTTGTCTCTTTCTCTCAAACCGCCAGGGCCCCTGAGGCCATGTACAATGGATATAAACATTTAAAATCATTAGTACACAAAGAAAAACATGTAAAAGACATTAAAACTCCTCTTTAAAAATTACTTTAAACCCACATGGAGGTAAAACAGCCAAAGCTGCCTTTCCAGCTATTTGTCTCTCCTCCAGTTATTAAGGCCTGAAGCTGATTGAAACAACTGTTTTGTTTTACACAGCTTTATTTTGGTTTAATATTGTTTTTCAATTGTGTGTATTTTGATTACATGCAACGGTCAATTTGCTTTATATTATAAAGATTGAACATCCCTTATCTGCAATTTCAAAATCTGAAATACTCCAAAATTCAGAATGATCTGCGTTGGTGGCTGGAAGAATGAAACCTTTGCTTTCTGATGGTTCCATGTACACAAACTTTTTTTTCATGCACAACATCATTAGAAAGTACAGCTAGCCATCCACATGTACTGAAGTTAAAGGCATACGACACTCACAAAGGTGGAAAAACCCATACATACAAAAAGGTAGGTTGGTTAGCTTGAAAGAATCTCTAGATCATCCAGCACAACTCTGTGGTCAACTTCCATCAGATATTCCTAGAAATGTTCTCTCTGGGAATATCTAGGTGAGGCTGCATGATTATATGGCCAACTTCCAATTGAGGGTTTGGAAAGTCCAAGAGAAAACATTTTGATCAAATCTGTGAATAATCAAATCTGCAGTAATTAAACTTGCAAATGTTGCAGCCCAAGTGCATGGTGCATAATATTACCTTTCGGCTTTTTGTATATGAAACACAAATGAATTTTGCATTTAGATTTATGGTCTATTTACCGAAGTCTATATAAATTCCATACAGGCAGTACCAAAGTTACGGACAAGATAAGTTCTGTAGTATTGTTCTTAAGTTGAATTTGTTTGTAAGTCAGAACAGGTACATTTTTAAGTGTAACTCCTGTGGTGTTTCTTTTGCTGTCTGTGCTTCTGTTTAAAGTTTTCACCTCACTTTCTGTCCCTGTGACAATTTGAATTTGAGAAATTTGGCTTGTTGCAGAAACAAGGATTGTTGAGAAAGCTTCAGTGAGACACCTTTTCCTCATGAAAACCCTTTTAGGAGTGAATTTCCCTTCCTAGCAGTAGACTTCACTCACTTTCTGTTGTCTCACCTCTGTTTTTAACTAGGAGTCATTTTTAATTCAAATGTTTGTATATCTGACTGCCTGTATATGCAAAAACAGAGATCTCAAATTTGGGGGCAGAATCCACAAACACAAACACTTCTGGTCCCAAGCACTTCAGTGTCAGGCTTACTTCAAAGGACCAGTCTGAACGCAGATCAAAGACAGCTGCTCTCAAACACAATCTTTATTGAAGAATACATGACTTTGGAAAAGTCGAGAATGACCTAATGTTTACATACATCTAATTTTATCACTTCTGATGCAACGTAATATCACACGCAAATATCATCATCAAACCCCACCTTCTGGATCACATTTCCACCAAGGTTTCTATCCCCCCCACACTACAGCAATTATAATTGTTTATACTTTCACCCCTGAGTTCCCAGGCTCATTTTATCTTCTCCCGCCAGGTGCTCGCATGTTTATGTTATGAAGTCAGATTCAGGGCTTGGAAATTCAGCCCTGGGATCTGGCTGCATGACATGGCGCCCCCGTTTTCTTCGTCCTCCTCTTCGGTTCTTTTTTCACCATAGTCCTGAAACAAATCAAACAATAACTCTATGGGTCCATTTTGTCTAAAGTCCCCATATATTTTTTCAGCAAGCTGCGATGGAAGACTGGGTGTATTTTCCCTAAACTTTTTGGCAATGCCAATTGGAAAGTCACTTCATTGATAACACCCTGTATTCTGAATGGTCCAATATATTTGGGGCCCAGTTTTCTTGAAGGTAACCCCAATTTGATGTTTTGGGTACTTAACCACACTAGATCTCCTTTATCTAATTTATCGCCTTCCACCCTCTTTCTGTCTGCGAACGTTTTATACTTTTTGTGTGCTTCTTTTAACGATGCAGTCACTTGATTCCAACATTCCATCATTTGCGTTTTCCATTTCCCTGCCTCTGTTCCTTCATTTTCTGTCCACCTCGGCAATTGGGGTAAAGGTTGTATTTCATACCCGTAAACTACTTCAAAGGGGGTTTTATTTGTTGCTGAATGTATAGTTGAATTAAAGGCTAGTTCCGCAAACGTCAACCACCTAGACCAGTCATTTTGTCTCATGTTAGAGTACATTCGAAGGAACTGCCCAAGCGTTTGCTGAGTACGTTCTACCGCCCCGTTTGTCATGGGGTGAAAAGCAGAACTTAAACTCCTTTCTGCTCCTAGCATTTCCAAGAATTTTTCCCAAAATTTTGCTGTGAATTGTACTCCTCTGTCACTGACTACTCTACTTGGACATCCATGTAATTTGTAAATATGGTTTATGTACAATTCAGCTAGTTTCTCAGCCGATGGTAGCTTCGTCAGTGCTATAAAGTGGGCCTGTTTAGAAAACAGGTCTAATACTGTCCAAATATAACGATGTCCTTTGCTGACTGGCAGTTCTCCCACAAAGTCCATAGCTACACATTCCCAAGGCCTGGTAGGTTCCGCTACTGTCTGTAACAATCCCATAGGCTTCCCTCCTCCCGATTTATTTCTGGCACAATCATCACATTGGACAACATGATTCTTTATGTCCTTCCTCATTCCTGGCCACCAACAATGTTTTGCTATTGCCTTTGTTGTTTTGGTAATTCCTGTATGACCAGCGCTCTGGTTGTTGTGAAAACGATGCAGAATCTTAATCCTTAATATTGCTGGGATATACAGTTTCTTGTTTACAAACCAAAATCCCCCCTTCTGGTCCCCCTTTTCTGCGTTGGACGCGATCCATTGATCTCCTTTATAAGACTGTTTTAGTTCATTTCCCCAGTTATCTTCCCCGCCGAGTTCGACAAAAGCCGTGTCCTCCTTTTGGGTTTGTGCTCTTGTCCTGACAGCTAAGCCCCATTGTTTGTCAGAGAATATTGTCCCCTCCTTTGCTGTGGTTAGGCCTTCGTGTTGAGGCATGCGTGAAAGAGCATCTGCCAAGACATTCTGTTTCCCTTGAAAAAACTTTAATTGGAAATCGAATCTGCTGAAGTATTGCGCCCATCTGATTTGTTTGGGGGACAATTTTCTAGGAGACTTTAAATACTGGAGATTCTTATGGTCAGACCAAATTTCGAATGGGATTCCGCTTCCTTCGAGGAAGTGTCGCCAGCATTCTAAGGCTTTTAATATGGCTAATGCCTCTTTTTCCCATATTGGCCAACTTTTTTCAGTTTCGCTGAACTTCCGTGACAAATATCCACAGGGTTTTAAGTTCCCATTTTGATCCTTTTGCAATAGCACTGCCCCGTACGCACAGTCTGAGGCATCGCAATGGATTATGAAAGGGCTCCTGATATCAGGGTGTTTTAGGATGGGTCCTTCAGTGAAGCATTCTTTTAAGGTCTCGAATGCCTTTTGGCATTCTGGCGTCCAACTCAGTTTGGCGCCGGGAGCTTTCACTTTTGCTGTCTCCCCTTTCCCTTTTGTTTTTAAAAGTTCTGTAAGGGGTGCGGTTATTTGTGCAAAGCCTTTTATGAAGGGTCTGTAAAAATTTGCAAACCCCAGAAATGATTGTAATTGCCTCCTTGTTTGAGGCACTCCCCATTCTTTCACATCTGCTACTTTAGCTGGATCCATAGCTAACCCTTCTGGAGACATCCGATATCCCAGAAAGTCAATTTGAGTTTTATTAAATTCACATTTGGACAGTTTTGCGTACAGCTTTGCTTCTCTTAGTCTCTGCAAAACTTCCCGGACCAATTTTACGTGCTTTTCTTTATCTTCAGAAATGATCAAGATATCATCAAGGAATATGAACACCCCTCTGTACAATAACGGGTGTAGTATTTCATTTATAAGCTGCATAAAGCAGCCGCTTCCATTTTTTAACCCGAAAGGCAAAATTTCGTATTCAAAATGGCCGAATGCGCAGGAAAATGCGGTTTTCCAAGTATCCTCCGGTTTGATCCTTAATTTATGATACGCTTCAATTAAATCCAGTTTAGTAAATATGCTCCCTTTTTTCAATACGGTAATTAAATCCTTGACTAAGGGCATAGGGTATTTATTGTCCTTGGTAATTGCGTTTAAATTTCGATAATCAATGTACAATCTTAGGGAATTGTCTTTCTTTCTCCTAAATAACACTGGAGCCCCGAGAGGAGAATTAGATGGCTTAATGAAGCCTCGAGCCAGGTTTTTATCAATGTATTTTCTCAATTCCTCCTTCTCTTGCACAGACATGGGATACACTTTTGGTTTTGGTAAGTCTGCTCCTGGGGTTATTTCAATCCCTACTTCTATATTTCTTTTGGGAGGCAATTTACTGGCCTCTTTCTGATTGAAAACATCCGCAAAGTCTCTGTATTCAGGTGGCAATAGCTGTGGGTCTATTTCCCCTGCTTCGTCTTCCTCGTCCTCCTCTTCTGCAATTTTGCTTATCTCCCATTGCATCTGCTGTTCTTTAAATGCTAAGCTTTTTCCTCTCCAATCTACTTCAGGATTTGCTTGTTCGAGCCATGGTATCCCCAATATTACATGGTATGTGGCAATAGGGGCTATCACAAAGGATATTCTTCCTCCCCATTTGCCTATTTTGCATGGAACTCCCCGTAATTCCTTTGTAGATACTTCCCCAGCAGCGACTGATCCATCTAGCTGCGAAAATGCAATTGGGGAGTCAAGTGCCATCTGCTGGCATTTCAGCGCTCCTGCTAATTCTGGGGTTATAATGTTCCTAGAACACCCGCAGTCTACAAACGCCTTGCAGGTGGCCCGATTTTCTAGCCCCGAGAGGCAAATTGGTATTACTATCATGCGTTTGTCCCGACTCACCAATCTTTCCGAAGATTCTGGGGCCTGCACCTCCTCCTCCGCACGCCTCCCGGTTGCTGGCTTGGGCTTTGGGGCTTTTGGCGGCTCCCCCTTCCGGGCCCAGCATTCCGCTGCTCGGTGGCCCGTCTTCCCACATACAAAGCATCCCGGTTTAGGTTTGTTGTCGTCTCCTCTGGAGGGAATCCCCGGCCTCCCTCCGGGTCTTTCTTGCTTCCTCGTTTCTCCTCGACCTCTCGCCACCGGTCTTTGCTGGCCGCTGCTGCTCCTGAAGCACTTTACTTGGGCCAGGGTGGATTCGACGCGCCCCGCTAGTTGAATCCATCCCTGGAGCGTCTCGGGGTCGTCTCTGTGCGCTGCCCAGCTGAAAATCTCGGGGCGTAGTCCCTCTTTAAATAGTTCCACTTTGGTTACTTCAGACCACTCCGGTACCCTTTCCGCGAGGTGGAGGAATTCCTCTGCGTACTCGGGCACCGTTTTGTCCCTCTGTTTTATTCCTTTCAGCTGGTCTCGAGCCCTCAATTGCTCTAGCCGGTCTCTGAACCGGTTCTCCAGTGCGGCGAGGAAGCGGGGCACTGACCTCAGGCATGGGTCGCGTCTGGCATGCAATTGCACATACCAGCTGGCCGCTCCTCGCTTTAGTGTGTTGCCGATGGCTCGAACCCTGCTTGCTTCGGAGGGAAATGTGTGTGCGTTGTCTTCCATGTATCCTCTAATGCTAATTAGAAAAAAGTTCAGTTCATCTGATTCCCCTCCGTATTCCAGCTTGAGATCTTCCCTTCTAGGCATCCATTCTGCAGCCCTTTGATGTTGTCTGGGCGGCATGGGGAAGGGTTGCATCAGGTTTCCTCGGGCGGCTCCTTGGAACACGCCGCGCCCCACTCCGGTGGTCATTCTGCGCGGCTCCTGGAAGTCTGCCGCCGCTGTCGGCTCTTCCGCCCATCCGCATACTGGCCTAGCTGTAGCCCCCCCATCTCGCCTTTCCTCGTCGTACGGCACATCCTCCTCCTCTTCCTGGACCCCCCGCTCCTCTCCGCCTTCGTCTGCGAATCCACTGGACCCGATCCCTGGCCCCAGTGGCCTTTCCACCCCGACGCCCATTCGGGGGGTTGGGAGCTCTGTTGGAGACGGCGGCCTCAGGGTCCCCAGGGCTCGCTGACGCTCCACTTCTCGCGCCATGCTGTCCCGGAACTGCAGCTCCTGCCAGTATTCCTCATCTCCCTCGTCCCTTGCCGCCACGGGGCTCTGCGTTGACGCCCGCTGGCCCCTCTGGCTCCAATCTCCTTCTTTGCTTGATTCTCTCTCGGCGCCATATCGGCTGGCCTCCTTCTGGAGATTCTCTTCCAATAATGGCACCAATCTCCCCACGGTTTCCGACAGCCTGGATAAATTAGTTTCCAGGATGGATAACCGCAGGGCCACGGTCTCCGGCATACTTCCTCCAGATCCTCAACTGGTTTCTGCAGCCGCAGAGCCGCCTCTTCCGAGCCTGGGAATTCTCTGGGTCACGCCGTTCGGCTTGGGGTACCCCGTAGAGGAAGCTATGGCTTGCAGCGTCTCTTCTCTCTTCGGCCGGGCCCCTTGCAAAGGCCTCTCTGCCTCATTTGGGCTTTGATCTTCTTCCTCGCTCATTATCACTTCACTGCGAATTCCGCAGGAGGGTGAGAAATGGGATTCTCGACTTTAATGTCAGGCTTACTTCAAAGGACCAGTCTGAACGCAGATCAAAGACAGCTGCTCTCAAACACAATCTTTATTGAAGAATACATGACTTTGGAAAAGTCGAGAATGACCTAATGTTTACATACATCTAATTTTATCACTTCTGATGCAACGTAATATCACACGCAAATATCATCATCAAACCCCACCTTCTGGATCACATTTCCACCAAGGTTTCTATCCCCCCCACACTACAGCAATTATAATTGTTTATACTTTCACCCCTGAGTTCCCAGGCTCATTTTATCTTCTCCCGCCAGGTGCTCGCATGTTTATGTTATGAAGTCAGATTCAGGGCTTGGAAATTCAGCCCTGGGATCTGGCTGCATGACACTTCAGATAAGGAATACTCAATCTTTACTAAGTGCATGAACATGATAGTGTCAAATGATGACTTACAGGTTGAAGTGATGCCTCTGAGTCCATCTCCAACAGCGTTTTCATAAATAGGAAACACAGAAACCAGATATTCTGTGTGTGATGTCAGGTTGAGGAGCTGTGCACTGGAGGTTGCCCCATCTAAAACAACCTAAAATGTACAAAAAATGCATGAAGATGCAATGGACGAGGGATAGGCTTCATAAGCTTGGATAGCTTCAACGGCAGGAAATAATTTGGGGAAATATTTGAAAAATGGTGAAAACCTTCCACACTGTTCAAGTTTTGAGAAAACATGAATAGAAGACTCCTGTACTGATGATGATCTTCACAGTTCAGAATTTATTCTGCATAAAATTTGCACATGGTGGTTTGCACAGAAAAAAAGGATTTTCTACACAGGAAACAGAATTTTCTCTACAGAAATTATTTCTATGCAGAAATACTTTTTCTTTTACGTTCTCTTATAGAAAATCCTATAACTGGGGGTTTATGGTGTGCAAAATTCACATGAGGTCAACATGTTTAGGAAACAGCATTTTATTCACAGAAAATAATGTTTCTACACGGGGGCCCCTGGTGGCACAGTGTGTTAAAGCGCTGAGCAGCTGAACTTGCAGACCGAAAGGTCCCAGGTTCAAATCCCGGGAGCGGAATGAACGCCCGCTGTTACCCCCAGTTCCTGCCAAACTAGCAGTTTGAAAACATGCAAATGTGAGTAGATCCATACCACTCCGGCGGGAAGGTAAGGGCGCTCCATGCAGTCATGCCAGCCACATGACCTTGGAGGTGTCTATGGACAACACTGGCTCTTTGGCTTAGAAATGGAGATGAGCACCAACCTCCAGAGTCAGACATGACTGGACTTAATGTCAGGGGAAACCTTTACCTTTACCTTACACAGGAATATTATTTCTGTGCATATAATGCTGTTGACTACCAAAAATATATGTTTTTAGTGCACAACAACCATGTGTAAATTTTACTCAGAATAAGTCCTGAATTATAAACATGGTTCAAAAGAAAGGTAAAACATGCCTAAAAATACTCATTCTTGAATCTGAGAAGCAAGTTATTGAAGACTTATATTCCTAACAACCTATTTCAATTTGATTTAAAACCTGACATGGGTTCAGTGACCCTAGAACAACCAATATGTCCTTCTTCTATGATCCCATAAGATGCACCAATGCTCTGCATAAAGTAAATGCCCGATTGCCTCCAGCAATTATTCTCATAACTTAGCACCCTCCAGGTGGGTTGTACAACAACTTGCATCACTAATAGTCAGCATGCCCATAGTTGTAGTCCAACTGCACAGTTGTAGTCCAACACATTTCCAGTGGGACAGGTTGCAAATATGGCTGCTTTAGATCATCCTCCAGAATCTTTGGCAATGTTGAAGTTCTGCAGCAGAAATAAAAAACTTATGTTGACCAAAGTCACAAGAATCACTTACCTCTTTGGGAGTCCCACCTCTAGAAGGGTAGTACACAACTCTGTATTTTTTGGGTGGTATCACAGGAGGGTTCCAGGTGAGACGGAGACTTCTGGAAGTAACTTCTTTTAACACAAGATTGGTTGGGCTCAGATGGGCACCAGTAGTCACTGGAACAGCCTTTACTGGTTTGCCTGCAAATTTGGATGATGATTACAATTTTATTTCGGGCTGGAGATCAAGGTGACACTCAGACATGATGATAAAGGCAGTAGGGTAATCAATAGCTCTCAGCCTCAGCTGCTCTGGGAATTGTTCTGAGACTAAAATAGGATATATCTAGACCTAATGTTGTTAACAACTACAGTAGAATAATTTAGTGGAACATGGCAAGTCAATAGGTTCCATTGATTTAATATGTCAGTTCTATTTGGGGGGAATTTGGTCTAAGAGTCCTGAAGAATCCAAAAGCATAAGTCAGGTACCTAAATGTATTTACTGACATAATTTATGAGTAGTATATTCTACGATTGCAAGGAAATTATTCTAAATTGTTTTTGGAAAGCTAACCAATTTTCCAAATGTAAAGAAAACAAGTAATTTTGCAGAAGATCCTAGAATTTTGATGGTGCTGGAGAACAAAAACCCTGTGAAAGTGGGGCAACTGCAAATTAAAAAACATTTTTTACAAAAAGAAATTTGAGGAATCTCTTGGTCCACCACAGTGGAGTTTTATGGTCATCTTTGCAAGGAGCTCTCAATAGTATCATTTGAAGTACATAGAGATTCCTGTAGACCACATATTTACAAAACTCTACAAAAGTTAAAGCCACGAATGTGGAGAACTATTAGTACAAGGGCAAGATTTACTGTACATTTTCTGGCAAAAATGAAATTCACTTCTGATCAAAGACAGATTCCAATCCATTCCAACTATGCATTAGTTGAAATAGAAACATATTAAACTGTGTGTGGTTGAAAGATTTCATGGTTGGAATCACTGGCTTGCTGTGAGTTTTCCAGGCTGAATGGCCATGTTCCAGAAGCATTATCTCCTGACGTTTTGCCCACATTTATTTATTTATTTTATTTACAGTATTTATACTCTGCCCTTCTCACCACGAAGGGGACTAAGGACAGATCACAATGTACATATACATGGAAAACATTCAACTCCATACGACATACAGACAGAGACATAGAGGCAATTTAACATTTTCGGCTTCCGGCTTCATGAGAGTATGCTCAATTCTGGCCACAAAAGAGCTGCTGCTTCATCATCCACTGTGACACTGAGTCCTTGAGGGATTACTTGCTCAATCTTCTGCATGCTGCTGGATGATTTTTATGGTGTCGTAAATTAGTTAAATTAGCCTCCCTGCATAAAGCGATACCTAATTTTCCAACTTGATAGATGCAACTATCTTTTGGGTTGCTTAGGTCAACAATGAGCTAGGCTATTTTTAATGGTCGGGCACTCAATCCGACTCAGCCTGGCTTTGAACTCATGACCTCTCAGTCAGTAGTGATTTATTGCAGCTGGCTACTAAACAGCTGCGCCACAGCTCGGCCCACATCTATGGCAGGCATCTCAGAGGTTGTGAGGTCTGTTGGAAACTAGACAAGTGGGGTTTATATATCTGTAGAATGTCCAGGATGGGAGAAAGAACTCTTGTCTATTTGAGTCATGAAAATGTTGCAACTGGCCACCTTGATTAGCATTGACATAGTCATGCATATAGTATAGTATATGCATATTATTTGAGGACACAGAAATGCTGGACCACTCTAACAACCACCAAGTCAGACTACACAGAGAAACCACTGAAATCCACAAGCATGTGGGCAATTTAAACAGAAAGGAAGAAAACATGAAAATTAACAAAATCTGGCTACCAGTATTAAAATAAAATCAGGACAGTAAATAAAGAGCAACACTCAAAAGACAGGGGAATTCCAGACAAGAAACATTCATGGCCAGTTAACACCTCCCAACAAAGGATTCCCCCAGGCAGGAAGCAGCCAGGCCTTGAAGCTGCAAGGCCATTAAATGCTAATCAAGGTGGCCAATTGCAAGAGTTCTTTCTCCCACCCTGGCCCTTCCATATATATATATATATATATATATATATATATATATATATATATGTATATACTTGTCTAGTTTCCAACAGACCTCACAACCTCTGAAGATGCCTGCCATAGATGTGGGCAAAACGTCAGGAGAGAATGCTTTTACAAATGGCCATACAGCCCAGAAAACTCACAACAACTCAATTTAAACTGTATTTTGCATTTTACAGAAGAACGATATCCTCACATTTATGTCCCAAAATTAAACCTTTTTATCCCATTCAGTTCTGATTATTTTCCTCATTGGCTCAGAGTCTGGGGACTTGGGGAGGAGGAGAAAGGAGAATGATTGTGGGACTTTGTGGAAAGAAAAGGGGAAAAAGAAAAAGAAAAGTCTGGAGACAGGAAACATAAGTGGTTTTCACCTGCATTCTCATCCTTGTTCTTCACCTTGATCTGAGCACATAAGACCCGGGTAAGGCGTCCAACAAGAGAACTGAGGAGAGGGAAGTCCAGTACATTGTATACAGTCAGCTCCAAAGGGTCTGAGGCCACTTGGCGCAACTCTGTCTCATCTGCATTTTTCACTCCTAAGAAATGAACATGAAGATTGGAGGCATAGACAATAGCCAGAAACCTGTTAGTGTCCTATGAAGCAAAAAAAAACTGGGCAGCATTGAATAGAATCCACAAGAGAAACAAAAGAGACATCTCACAATGCTGAGAAAATGGTATGTTTATAAGCAGAAAAACCTGATGTATTTTTGTTAATGGGTGCTCTTACAATCTTCTTCATCAGGCTATTTAGACTAGAATTTCAGAAATTTCTGAGTAATTTATGGAGTTGGGTGAGGGTTAGTTAGTGGACCAGAAGACTATTTATTGGGTTTGGGTGATCCTGGATCAGAATCTTCTGCAACTTGATTCTAAGCAATCCTTTGAAGAAGCTCCACAGGCCAAACACATATTGTATCTATTTATGTACAAGTCAACCTCATGTATGAATCACGTTGCTTTAGGAACCAAAATTATGGACTTTGGTATGATGTGTGGATAAGCTGACAATCATTCTGTGGAGAGTAAGGTAAAGGTAAAGGTTTCCCCTGACGTTAAGTCCAGTCGTGTTCGACTCTGGGGGTTGGTGCTCATCTCCATTTCTAAGCCGAAGAGTCGGCGTTGTCCGTAGACACCTCCAAAGTCATGTGACTGGCATGACTGCATGGAGTGACGTTACCTTCCCGCCAGAGCGGTACCTATTTATCTACTCACATTTGCATGTTTTCAAACTGCTAGGTTGGCAGAAGCTGGAGCTAACAGCGGGCGCTCACTCTACTCCCCGGATTTGAACCTGGGACATTTTGGTCTGCAAGTTCAGCAGCTCAGCGCTTTAACACACTGAGCCACCGGAAGCTCCGGAGAGTAAAAAGCACCAATACTGTCTTAGAGGTTCATTTGCCACTGGCCACTATAATTTTCCAGGCCAGTAATGCTGTAGTGGAAAAAATAGAGGTGATCAGTGTACTTCTTTTAGGTTTCCCTGGACTAGACTAAACTCTTGCCTTTGGCCACTCCACTCAGAGAAGGATATGGTTCCTTCTCCTTCTATAAGGAGTTTTTTGACTAAAATTTTCAGATTTATATATGAGTAAAATAAGTCTTTTGCTCTAATAATTACAAAATTAAGAATCTTGAGATGTATCATAGCACACTGGCTTATTCATTTTGGATCAGTTGTGCATTGCCCCTATACATACTGGGTGCATCACACAGTTAATATCTAACTCCACATTTGGATGTTTATGGTACACAGCCATATATATAGGATCTCAACGAAGGACATGGTAGACTAGAACCTATGACATTTAGATGTCTCCTGGGGGCTTCAGAGGACACAAAACTGGGTCTCAGAATGTTAGACTACACTATTCAGATCCCTGCTGTAAAGAATGGCAAGCCATTATCAGTCTTTGGTTGGCACATTTATACTAGGTGAATTTGTATTAATACTAGAACTGCTAAGCATTTGAGCAGAACATCTCAGAGTAAGGTTCTAATATTATTTGTGTTTATTTACCTTCTAATCAGAAGTCTCATACCAATTTTAACCTTAGAAACCTAAGGAGATAGATTTTGGAACTCACCAACAGCAAATATCTGTATCCCCATATTTTTCAAGACCTGTGCAGGTGGGTTGGCATCGTCTTGAGATTTCCCATCAGTCAAGAGGATGATCAGTTTAGGAGCCTCTGATCTAGCCCCAGTGTCGGCTTTCAGATTGTGCTCCAGGACATGGGTCAGCGCCAGCCCTTAGGAGTGAGGAGAGTGAACGGCACAAACTGTCAAAATGCATGGTTTGATGGCAAGCAGCGAAGAAAAGACCAACAAATCAATAACACCCACAGGATGCTTCCTGATTTCTTTCTTCAAATGTTATGCCACAAATTGAGAATCAGATAAATGACAATCTACCTCTTGACATTTTCTGTAATGCGTGATGCTCCTGCAGACCTTAAGCATATTTTCAGTATGAAAATTACAAGGACTGAAAATTACTATATCTTTTAAAGGTCTTCTAAATTATTTCGAGAGTGGCTTTTGGAAAGCAAATCAACATATATTCAACAATTATCCTACTAACAAAGGACCTTCCTAAGAAAATACCGCATTTTTTCTGAAATTCATTCACTTTTATTGATCCGTCCTTCAAATGGAACAACCATACTGCAAAATAACATAATCTAATAGGAGATGGGGAGTTTATTGTTTTGCTACCTGCCTGTCCTAAGATTTCTTGAAATAGAGTAGAATATAAATATCAACATTTCACACATATTCTCTAAATTTGCACATTTATTGTGACATATATAATATACCATTGTGGGAAAAGTCTATAAATCCTCAAAACCAATGCCATATTACATTGTTTAGTCTTTAAGGTGAGAGCCAGCATGGTGTAGTGGTTGGAACACTGGATTATGACTCTGGGGAACAAGTTTAAATCTCTGTTTGATCATGGAAACACACTGATTGACCTTTGGCAAGTCACACTCCCTCAGTGTCAGAGGAAAGCAAAACAAACCCCACTGAACAAATTGTGCCAAGAAAACCCAGTGATAGGTCCACCTTAGGGTCACCATAAATTGGGAAACACTTGCATGACAATAGCATGTCTTTAAACAGATGAAATAACTGTTGCTGTTTTTGAATCAAAAGACATAAAGAATTATTGTTAGTGTTCCATATTGGCAGTGTTTTGAAGCTATTTTGGATTTTATTCCAGACTTAAAGAACTATCCAAGGTGTTGAACCCTTTCTCTAGAATAGGTTCAGCACCTTGGACAACTCATTCAAAATCCAGGATAAAATAGACAGGAGATTCACTGAACCTCTAATGTGGAAGCATGACTGCCAATGACTAGTGTGTGCCATGGTATTACATTTCACTATTTAGTTAGGTGTAGGAAGCTCCATTTGCTGGATGAACAGATTGGTCAACCTATGACTAAAGGGAAGTATCTGGCTACTATCTGACCCTCCAAACATACAATGAAATTAAAGTTGGGTAAGATGCACAATTCCTAAAAAGGGAGACACTCTCCTTACCTGTGAATGTGTTGCCTCCTTTGTAACGCAAGCTCCTAAGGGCCTCTAACACCTCATCCCGTGTGGAATATGTATTCAGGTCCCATTCTGTGCGTGGGTCACTGCTGTACTGGGTCAAACCTGGAAAAATGATCCAAAATGGTCAAAATGATCAGTAGAGAAATCTATGAAGAGTCAAGACCTGGAGACAGAAAGAGTATATGAAAATATTTTTAAAATGTTGAAAGGCAGTCAAGTTCTATAAATGCACCTATAGCCTTTCTGGACTGTGAAAGCTGGACAGTGAAAAATCGGATAAGAAGATAATAATCTCATGTGAGATGAATGTTGAATGTTAAAAGGAAAAATAAATGGGTTCCACAACAAATCAGGCTTGATCTCTGAATTCGTTGCCAAAGAAATTCATAAGCCACAATGTACTAGGAATCAATACTAAATCTGTGCCCATTTGGTTACAATAGTTTCTTTCCTGGAAACCTTCCAGGGACAGGCACCAATCCAGGGATTGCTGCCTTGAGCAGCATTGCTGTTGATTATATTTCAAAGCAAGGCAATGGCAAACCATCTCTGAATAATTCCTTGCCTAAGCAAGCCTTACGATATTCAAGAGGTCACCATAAGTCATCAGGTGCCTTGAAGATATTTCCTTAAATCTGATTAGGCTGGAGTCTAAATCAACGAGGGAGCCAGGATTAAAACATTTCCATAACTTTGATTAATTTCATTGGGAAATTGCAGAGATGAATACATTAACAGATGCAATGTTTTTTTCCTCATGGAAAAAATGACTTTTCCTTTTTCCAAATTACCGTATATACTCGAGTATAAGCCGACCCGAATATAAGCCGACACCTAATTTTACCACAACAAAACTGAGAAGACATTGACTCCAGTATAAGCTGAGGGTGGTAAATTTCAGAAATAAAAATAGATACCAATAAAATTACATTAATTGAGGCATCAGTAGGTTAAATGTTTTTGAATATTTACTGTATTTCAAAAAAAAAAAGCTCAAATTTAAGATAGGACTTTACATAAAGCTCAAATTTAAGATAAGACTGTCCAACTCTGATCAAATCATTATTCTCATCTTCTTCAATGTAAATGTGCTTATGTATCCTTTTAATAATAATCGAGTAAAATAATACATGTAATAATAATAATAATAAATACAGGAAAATAATACAAGTAATAATAAATAGAGTAAAATAATACATGCAATAATAATGTTAAGATCAGAGTGAAATAATAAATTTATTATTATTAATAATAAAAATAGAGTAAAATAAATGTAATAGTAGCAACAATAATAGAGAAAAATAATAAATGTAATAATACCAATAATAATAGAGAAAAACAATAAATGTACCATATATTCTCGAATATAAGCTGACCCAAATATAAGCCAACCAGGACCCTCACCTAAGTATAAGCCGAGGGGGACTTTTCAGTCTTAAAAAAAGGGCTGAAAAACTAGGCTTATACTCGAGTACGAGTATATACAGTAAATTCGAATTTTCAAATTTGAATTTTTTGAAGAACCAAAGCATCTGCATGGATAAATAGCATATTTTCCCTCATTTTCAATTTTCGAAAATATAGAATTCAAAGACATCACCATGTTACTCTGAATCACTATGCAAAGAGGCCTCATAGCACCTCTGATGCTAACTAAGAAAAAGAATCGGTAGCATAAGCTATTGTAGATTTAAGTCTACTTCATTTGTTACAGGATCCACATTATGAAAACTTACTCTACCATTTCCTGGAAACTGTAGTTTGATTTTTTTAAAAAAAGTTGAGAGTTCAGTATTGTTCATGTTTGCCTTTGAAATAGTCCTGTGAGGTTAGTATGTCATTGAGCTGTTCCCAGCTTATGAAATTTTAATCATCAAATAGTATGACTTATAATAACCAACAAATGTAGAATATCATAACAGTCTAGATTTCTTATACATTTTAAACTGACTGAGTGAGGTGAATGTCAAAGTTAGAAACGGGCCGGGCTGTGGCGCAGCTGGCTAGTAACCAGCTGCAATAAATCATGAGTTCGAAGCCCAGGTCGGGTTAAGCCCCCGACCATTAAATAGCCCGGCTTGCTGTTGACCTATGCAGCCCCGAAAGACAGTTGCATCTGTCAATTAGGGAAATTTAGGTACGCTTTATGAGGGAGGCTAATTTAACTAATTTACAACATCATAAAACTGCCAGCAAAACATGAAGAAAGGAATGAGGAAGTACAGCCACTAGTGGACAGTGAAGCAACAGCTCCCCCTGTGGCCGGAATCGTGAAGCTGGAAAAAAATGTTAAATGCCTCTGTGTCTGTCTATATATGTTGTTTGTCTCTTGGCATTGAATGTTTGCCATATATGTGTTCATTGTAATCCGCCCTGAGTCCCCTTCAGGGAGAGAAGGGTGGAATATAAATACTGTAAATAAATAAATAAATAAATAAATAAATAAATATATTCACGGGGTAGGAATAGAGAGGAGGAAATTGTTAAACAAACAAACAAACAAAATTCAATGAATAGGACTCCCTTTAAAAGTATTAGAGATGTTATTATCATTTCAGATCATCAATGCATTTTTCACATTTGGACAGGAGGTATGCAAATATATCCCTATCTCCATATCCACAGGGCACCCCAAAATAAAAGATACCATTCACGATATAGCATTTGGTGATGTATGTGCTGATACCAGAAAGACTTCTCACAGATTTATTAAATATAATATCTGATTGGATTTGGCTGAGCAAAAGTGCAAATTATTCGCTAGTACAGTTCCTTATAATTAAGTCAGTTTTGTGCGTGATTAATTTCTTTGATTCATAACTTTAACTGCTTTTTAATCTTTGTGACAAAATTTGTAATGTCCTATGGTGATACCCAACAAAAGTGACTGTCTCGCTGGAATCTTAAATGGGGATGGACAAATTAGGTTTCATTTTTAATCTCTTTCCCAATGAGATGGAAATCTGAACAGACGTGTATAGGAATCTCTTGCTAATTGCAAAGTCTGGCATCCTGTCCATCTTAAAGCTGCATATATCTATGTGTTGTTGAAGGCTTTCATGGCCGGAATCACTGTATTGCTATGAGTTTTTTGGGCTGTATGGCCATGTTCCAGAAGCATTCTTTCCTGATGTTTCACTTGCACCTATGGCAGGCATCCTCAGAGGTAATGAGGTATGTTGGAAACTAGTCAAGTGGGGTTTATATATCTGTGGAATGTTCAGGGTGGGAGAAAGAGCTCTTGTCTATTTGAGGCAGGTGTGAATGTTTCAATTGGACACCTTGATTAGCATTGAATAGCTTTTCAGCTTCAAGGTCTGGCTGCTTACTGCCTGGGGGAATCCTTGGTTGGGAGGCATTAGATATATAATTCTGACAGATGATTTAGTTGTTAGATATATTCCAGCAGGTCATTCCACAGTCCTGGGGCAGGCAATGAAAATGTAATCTGGGTGATGGTCACCAGTCAGGTTCTGGCTGGAATATCCCAAAGTCCTGGGAAATTCCAGAGTTTCTAGCAAATTCCAGAATATTCCCCAGCTTTGCTAAAAGCAGGTCAAAGTTGGCTTCAAACTGAGAAACCCCACAGCACTCACTGGAAGCTGCTGTGTGTTGTGATGATATCAAGCAGTCCATTTGGAGTGAGGCTGGGGTTAGGAAAACTTGTAGACAAGTTCTTAGTCTACAAACGCTTATGCTATCAGCTTCTATTCCTATTTCTTCTCAAAGATGCTACAAAATCTCTTTGCATGTTGATCCATACCTTACCACACAAGGCTTGTGGCATGTGTTTGAAGCTTCCTAGCCATGAACAGAAGCACTTACCATTGCACAAATGGATTGGTGTGATATGAACAGTGGCATGCTCCAGATTCAAGCAAGACTGGTGTCAAAACCCAGAACCCATTTTTAGAGCCTTGTGAAACAATTTCCTATCACAGTTTTGCTTTTCAACTCTCTCATCTTCATGGGATCTATGTTTGAGTATGTGCTTTATTTCTCAATTTTCTACAGAAAATTGTACTTGTGCTTTAAAAAATAGATTCAATGGGCTGTAAATGAATACATCCACATCTCTATAAGTGAATTTTGTGTAGTCCTTGACTTGGAAGACTGGCACGAAAAGAAGCCCCTTACCTACTCTTATCTTGTCCATCGCAACATTGAATGGGGCAACCAAGGATGCCAGGAATTCTCTGATGAGCCCAAAATTGTTGCGCCCAATACTCCAGGAGCCATCCACCAGCAGGATGATATCTGTCATGGCAGTGGTGTCACAATGGAAGTGAGAAACTGGAGAAGACAAAAAGCCACAAAGAAAAGGGGATGTGTGATTTTAATTTCTGATTTACAAACAAAAATTAGTCTGAAACGATATGCAGTTGAAAGGAAAGCAGTAGAGCTTAGTCACCATAAATGAGTGCATTCACACTATGTAGACACTTTAACAATCATGGCTCCATCCTAAGGAATCCTAGGATTTGTAGTTTCACGTCACACTTTTCAGCTTTTCAGTAGAGAATTCAAAGTACCGTATGTACTCGAGTATAAGCCGACCCGGATATAAGCTGAGGCACTTAATTTTACCACAAAAAAAACTGGGAAAACATTGACTCCAGTATAAGCCGAGGGTGGTAAATTTCAGAAATAAAAATAGATACCAATAAAATTACATTAATAGAGGCATCAGTAGGCTCTTCCAAAAAGCCTTTGAGGGTTAATTATTATAGGGTCGATTTTCCTGCCCATCTAATAATAGGTTGCCTGGCCACAATAATTTTGCACTTTATTGATTTTTAAACTGTGAAACTACCTCTACCACGCTGAAGTTTTTCCCCTTGGCCCAGCTCCGTGTTTTTAGCCCTGTTTTTAACCATTTTATGCCGTGCGCTGACTTTTATAACTGTTTATTGATGTTATGTTTTTATTGATGCGACATTGTTTTATTGCCGAACTTGTTTTATTGTTTTATTGCTGTTATTGTATTGTTGTTGGGCATGGCCGCTCTGAGTCCCTCCAGGGAGATGGGGCGGGATATAAAAATAAAGTTGTTGTTGTTGTTGTTGTTGTTGTTGTTATTATTATTATTATTATTATTATTATTATAAAGCTCAAATTTAAGATAAGACTGTCCAACTCTGATCAAATCATTATTCTCATCTTCTTCAATGTAAATGTGCTTAGGTATCATTTTAATAATAATAGAGTAAAATAATACATGTAATAACAATAATAATAATAATAATAATAATAATAATAATAATAATAATAATAATAAATACAGGAAAGTAATACATGTAATAATAAATAGAGTAAAATAATAAATGTAATAATAATAAGATCAGAGTGAAATTATAAATGTATTCATAATAATAATAATAAAAAAGAGTAAAATAAATGTAATAGTAGCAACAATAATAGAGAAAAATAATAAATGTAATAATACCAATAATAATAGAGAAAAATAATAAATGTACCATATATTCTCGAGTATAAGCCAACCAGGACCCTCACCCGAGTATAAGCCGAGGGGGGCCTTTTCAGTCTTAAAAAAAGGGCTGAAAAACTAGGCTTACACTTGAGTACAGTACTTCACAAAAACTATGAATCCCAGGATTCAATAGTAAAGAGTTATGGCAGTTAAAGTGATATCAGACTGTTGTAATTATGTAGTGTGGCTAAATCCAGAGATGTCATCCCAAAGCTATTGCTTCAAAGTCACTATTTATAATTGCAGCACTTTTATCTATGTATTTATTTAAAGGGCTTACTCTCCACTCAGGACATTTAATAATATTTTCAAACAAAATTTTTGTCAATTCAAAGAGAATATGTCTGTGTGAAAATTCAACATATTCTTAGATTTATGTACAGGTGAGTGTCTATTATTGAGGAATCTGAAATCCAACATGCTCCAAACTCCAAAACTGTTTTAGGGTGGCTCTTATAGTGACATTGTTGCTTAATGTACACAAAGTTAGTTTCATGCACCAAAATATTTTTAAAATTTATAAAATTACCTTCACATTAATAAGGAACACATCAAATATAAATGAATTTTGTGTTTAGACTTGGGTTGTTTTTTTTCTTTGCTCGCTAGTCTTTTCATTCTTGCTCAGGGTCAAAGCTCTAACACAGAGACCATGGATAGGCTGTTTTGAAGTGCCGAAGTTGGGCAAATCTGCCAATATTCTTAATATCCCTAATTTATCAGTACTAGAAATACAGTCTCTTAATGCCAAAAAAAATGTACATTCAAAGAACAATGGATTTCATCATGGATGAGCTTGCATTGGACCCAAAGCACAGGTGTGTTTTCCTATCCTAAAGTGAAAAGGCAACAGGCAATCTTAGTGAAAATGCCCCGGTGTGATTTGATGCATGCTGTCAGTTCAAATCCATCATTGTGCTAATCCAGTTCTTTGCTTCTTGATCACGTAAGCCTTCCAAGATGGCTTGGCATAGTTAACATTCATTGGCTTCCCCTTCAGGCTAAGATTGTCCAGGTGGTTTTTCTTGTTATTTAGTCTCTTTCCAAATTTTGCTTTGATAGGAAAGGCTGCAGGATTTTGCTTTTGTCTGTTTCTACAAGAAAGTAAAATTTCCCAACATCTTCCTGTACTTTCACTACTATGCAGTCTGAAGTAGTGGAAATACCATTAAGCTGAGGGCAAAGAGGGAAAGTGGCAAAAATCCTATATTGTTCCACTTTTTCAACTGACTTTATAATGCTCCAGTCTCCATCCTCCTCTAACCATTTTCCTTTATCGGTGTATTCAAATGAAAAGATAAATATCAGACTATCTATATCCATGAGGGTTCAGTTCCATAACAACATCACAAATACAAAAAAGTAGATGTTAATGTCTCATATTATTAAAAGGCAGTCATAGTCTCATATTATTAAAAGGCATAGTCATGAAAGTTGAAGGCTGAGTGGAAAAGACAGAATTCATTTGAAATGTGGTATTGGCAGAGAGTTATATGGGTTTCATGGACCGAGAAGAAGACAAATCAGTGTAAATCAACCCTGAACTCTCCCTAGAAGCAAGGATTACTAAAATGAATCCAATGTACTTTGAGCATATCATATGATGACAGGAACCACTGCAAAAGATTATGATGGAGGGGAAATAGAAAACATTAAACAGAAAGAAGAAAACTGGATTAATTCACTCAAGGAATCCACAGCCCAGAGTTTGAGAGTTTGATGATCAAGGCTCATGGAAGTCTCTCATTTGTAAGGTAACCATACCTTTTAAACCCTTGATGGCAAATAACCAAAACAACAAAGTGTCTCACCTCTCCTGAAGCTTTCTCTGGTTGTTTTCTCTTGGGCCAGGTAGTCTAGTTCAAATTCTATTGGGCTTGGTAGAGTCGATATCATGGTGGCCAAAGTGACTGGCTTTGGTGTTGGTGCTGCACTCAACATACGTTCGCTGACTCCTTTGAAAATAGCTGATTTTTGCCTTTTCCTCTCTAGTTCATCCTTTCCTATGTTTCAAAGCATCACAAAAAGAACAATGACTACAACCCTATGAACACAATCTCAGTGTGAGTCAGACCCTGATCTCCAAGAGTCTTGGTCCAACATTCAAACCACAACACAATGTTTTCACTATGTATTCAGACCTTAAGGAAAAGGTGTTGGATCTTTTTCATTCTAATGAAAGGGAAGACCATTAAGGGTGGGGTGGTGAGGTCCATGGTCCATTCATTCTAAACAATTATAATGGTGTTATTCCAGTTTAGGAGCTATCATTCCACACAAATCCTATGGATTCTTGGGATTTGCAATTGAGGGCGGGGTGCTTAAAATTCTCAGGCAGAAGGCTCTAATGCTTTGTCAAACTATAAATCCCAAGATTCCATAAGATGGAACCATGATAGTTAAAACAAAATAATCACATCAACCTGATGGGAAAGCATTATGCAAAGAGGAGATGGATGCCTCCTTATGCAATGTTTTAAAAACTACTTGTGCTGGTATAGCTATTAGCTAGCTAGGAGTTATGCTAGCAAAAAGGCCTCCCCTGTGGAATAACACTTCTATGGAGGAACACAGTCTTCTATTCCTATATTTCATTTAGTTTTCTGTCCCTGTATCAGTCTGATGACTCCAGTTATTGGGAAGTCTAAAGGTTAAATAACTAAAGAAATGATTTTTCTGGAGCTGATCTCTCTCCATACAAACTGGAATTAATGAATATTTATTTCACAACCTGAAGCTTATGTTTGTGTGCTTGGATTTTTTTCTCCATAATGGACAAATCTCAAGAGGCCGAAAGTCAGCATCATGAGAACAGCATCATAGCAAAGAAAACAAACCAAATCCAACAGCATCCACCTCTTCTGTTGGTTAGTCAACATAATTAGGAGGTATTATCTAAAATAAATTTAAATTACACAATGTAATGTGTTCAGTAAGATTGTTTTGCCTTCCTGCCAGACTCAGCTTGGGGACCTTGGTGTATTTGTAGTTATTGCAAGGTTAAAACACACACGCACACCATGACACACTTTGCAGCCCTATTCTTGCACAAAGTGATTAATGAAAGAGGGGCATCTAGATAATGCCTGCTCTTTGTTTCACCTTTCTATATCTTTCTTTGGTCTATGTTCTCATGCCTACTGCTTCCTTCTTACCTGTTAGATGCACTTCCCCCTTTTCTCTAGAAGTTAACTTTTTTTAACCACATTCCATGAGAAGGAAGCTCCAACCATGGGCTCCAACCATAGTAACAACGTCTAGCATACCCCCTTCTCACACACAAACTCGCATGAAAATGAGTTTTCAAGGGCTTTTGTAACCATGTATACCATGTATACATGTATAGGACATGTATAGGACAACATTTGTTTTGTCTGTAGACCTTACCACATCATTTCTTTATAATATGTCATTCAGTTAGAAATCTTGACCAACTAGTCTCCTGAGAATAGTTGATTGCTGGCATTCTCTGTTGCAGTCTCGCTGCATTTGCACTCTAAAAATGCCATTTGCTTGGGCTTTCTGTCTGTATTAATGGCACAATTACCTATTTCTGTACCCCTTCCATACATTGTGATTGGTTTGTCTGATTTTTTAAAATGTTGCCATAATTGTAACATTGTGGTTGAATATATGACAGGGTGATATGCTATAATGCTATGGCAATATAACAGCAAAAAAAAAAAAATCAGAAATCAGAAGAAAGAGTTAAAAGAAGATTAAGCACAGTAAAATAATAATCTCTCCACTGCAACACTAGAAAAGGTCTGGGGCTTTTCTGCAAGAGATGTCCTTCAAAACCCTTGAGATAGGAATAACCTGACTATACCTACACCATGCACATTAGTGAGCTGTTATTAGAAGAAAGTGCTATGAAAAATTCACATACAAAGTGATTATTAACAGATTATTTTCACAGCAGGAAAAAAACCTTTTTCAATGACCTCACAGCATAACAATCCTGTGACAACACTATGCAAAAATGCTGAAACATCAATAGGAATAATGCATTGCTATAGCGCTTTAGCAGCATTGTGTAATAGGGCTCTATCTCATTTCTATCTCAAGATCTATTTTCTGAGACAATAAGCATTAGTTTTCTCCTGTCTCTACCAGAAGCTCATACTACACTAGTCCTTTTGTACTCTGCTTTATAGAGATATCAAATATTCCTATATTCACAAGCTGAAAATACTGAGGTCATCTTCAGGAATTTTCAGGGACCAGTAGGAATGAATTTTGTCAGGATAATGATATTTGCTGGCAATTCCATTGCTCCTTACTTGTTGCTTCTTTCCCCAGAAATATTGATCAAAATGTTATATCATGATATAGAATAGAATGGGCAACCTCTTCAAGTTTGGGAACTTCACTGCCACAATCTCTTTCACACACAACTCTTGGAGAAGACACACTGACACATATAATTTTTTCCTCCAAAAATAAATTTTACCTCTCATCTCCAAAATCCATTCTAAATGTGCCTCAAAAGATGCATCTTAAGAAGGGCTTCAAATCTAATCCCAAAATAATAGCCTAAATGTTGAGCTTAACATATTAAACCTTCAGCCCAGGATTAGATCCCTTGAGCCCCAAACATACTTATCCAAGTTGAGACTTCACTGACAGCTGCTGAAGTGGTATATGTCTCTAGAATATATTGGGCTGTTGTGATCCCCAGCGATGTCTCTGCCTTTTCTGGGGCACTTGTTGGATGCCGTCGATTACTTCTTGCTTGGGAGAGGTTCTTCAGTTCTTCAACTGTGAATGACAAAACATGAGGAAATCAGAGCTAGTCATGATATCAACCAAGCAAAAGATGTGTGCCCTTCTGTATTCCATGGATTCTCAAAAGCTGAGATGAGCAAAGAGAAAAGGTGATGGTGATGGTGCCCTGTGTGGACAGTGGATCAGTCTGAACCAGACTCAATTGAAGTGTCCACACTGCTCCAAATCTGTGGAGTACTCCAGAATTTCAAGAAAACTCTGGAACATTCCTGAACTTTTACTTAAGTGATACAAAGCCAGATTAATCCAGTTTAACTCATGATGCTTACTGGAAGTGGACCAACATTGTGAAAACAACTAGATGCCAACTTCAGGTGAGTCCAGGTTCCCATGATCTTGACCCAATCCAGCAGGGCTCCTCTTATAGTATTGTCATTTTATTTGGATTTTACTTCAAATGTTATGTCAGTGTTTTCTCACTATTTTTCACACCTGAGGTTAGCTTCACTTTGCTGTATACACCAAACTGCACACAGGTTGAAGTCTTTTTAGTTTATTAGAAAATAGAAGATAAAAAGTTCTTCAAAAGCAAAAGTAAGTTCCAAAAGTTTGTTACACAATAAAGCCTTAGAGAATAATTCAAGAAATCACACGGAATAAACAAAGTCCCATTAGAGCATGACAAAGTCCCAAGAACATGAACACAATGACTGCAAGATAATCCAGGAAAACGAGAGCTTGGTTCTTGGTTGAACAAAAGTTGCTTTGACAAAGGTTTGTCTCCAAACACATTGCTTTAATACCCTTTGCAAAGCATGAAAGCATTTCTCTGGCCTCTAACCTCCCTCTTGTTTGCAATTCTCACACGCCTCCGAACCCTGAATTCCAAACTCGATCTAAGGAACCTGTTTCGTCAAGGTCAGCTTGCTCGTTAGTTTGCTGAGCCTCATTATCAGACTGAGAACTGTCCTCCTTTTCCAAGTCAATTTGCACCTGGCTAGTTTCAGTATCATCAACATCATTCCCTGCTGTGGAAAAATGAACTTGCACTCTCTGTTCCTCATCTTCTACAACAGGGACATTTTGAACCTGATTGTGAACCTGAATCACATCATTCTCATCAGAGTCAATCTGAAGTTCCAGCTGAGTCACAACACTATTGGCCAATTCTCTAGTAGGAGCTCTGACTGTTTCGTCAAGACAAGCAATTGCACAACTTGTTATTCTCCCAAAACCTGTTACAGTCCTGAAACTGAAGTATGAGCAGACAAAGACTAAGCAGTATAATGAAGCCACCCAGCTTTCTAGTCATCTTATACATTTAAGGATCTAGAAATATTTTTTTAAAAACACACTTACTCACAAATCTCCTCTTGACAAAGAGAGCCTCCTGAGAACCATTCAAGACATAGATTTGCAGAGTATACTCTTTTGTGGAACTCAGTCCCCCCACTGTCACTTTAGCTGTCTTGGTTTTCAACATGACTTCCTGTTCAGAGTCACCTGTAATAGGACAAAGAGGAGTGAAGAAGGTTATATCATCCAAAACTGAGATGGTGATATAAACATGTATTTAAAAAATACAATAACTTTAAAGGGGTCTGTAGCATCTTATGCCTCCTAGTTATCCTCACAGGGAGCATGGGATTGTTTTCTGTCAGGGATTTTGGCAGATTAACTGTCTGTTTCAAGGAAAATCCCACTGCTTGTTATTTTTAACAAGCAGTAGGATCAGCCGGTGCATAACATTCCTTTGTCAGAATTGAAGATTCCTCCAGAATCATCCTTATAAAGGCTTGTATGGCAGTTGCTCATGAGGTCATAAATCACACCCACATACCCACTGTGGAAGATTTTCTATTTCTCAATCACATCAAACCCAGGAATGATAGACTGTTATTGCTTCCTCTGATTTTCCCTTTTATGGTCTTAGCCAAATGGACCTTATACTGCATACACACACACACACACACACACATATATATATATATATATATATATATATATATATATATATATATACACACACACACACACACACACACACACACACACACACACAACAATGGTATGTCCCATGTTTATGACATGACTTCAAAGGAGTTATGACATTTCTGATTTGCCTACCTATTTTATTCTCTTCCAAAAACTCAATGTAAGTAATATAAATATAAATGCAATGTGACTACCAGGTTTCCCCGAAAATAAGACATTCCCAGAAAATAAGACCTCGTGGAGGTTTTGCTGAATTGCTAAATATAAGGCCTCCCCCCGAAAGTAAGACCTAGCAAAGATTTTGTTTGGAAGCATGCCTGCCAAACAGAACACCAGAGCATGCAGGATCGGTAAATGTATATACTATAGACTGCTGTCCATGGAAATAATGGTAGTAACAAGAAATTCATAATTTGTCTGGTTATGTTGGTTTGTGATTACAACTACTGTACAGTATATAATAAATGTTAAAATTTTTGTTCAACAATACATGTGAATTCTTCTTCATGGAAAAATATGACATCCCCTGAAAATAAGACCTAGCGCATCTTTGGGAGCAAAAATTAATATAAGACACTGTCTTATTTTCGGGAAACACAGTAGTAGGCTGGTCTAGACATACACAAATGCTTGAGCAGGATGGTATAGGGAAGCGTTTCTTAACCTGGGGGTCAGGACCCCTGGGAGGGGTCACAAGAGGGCTTCAGAGGCGTTACCAAAGACCATCAGAAAACAAAACACATATTTCTGATGGTCTTAGGCAGGGGTCCCCAAACTAAGGCCCGGGGGCTGGATGCGGCCCTCCAAGATCATTTACCTGGCCCCCGCCCTCAGTTTTATAATATAATATTTTATATGATTTTTAATAATATAATATATTGTATATACATATAAAATTGATAATAATATTATAATGTTATACAATATAATACTAATAATAATACCATATAACAATATTAATAATATGTTAAATGTTACATATAATATTACAGTATAGTGGTATAGTTCAATATAGTAATATATAATGCTCATATTGTGCTATGCTAATAATATAATATATTGTATGTATATACAGCTGCTCTGAGTCCCCTTTGGGGTGAGAAGGGTGGGATATAAATGTAGTAAATAAAGGTAGTAAATAAATAAATAAATAATTTTAGACTTAGGCTCACCCAAAGTCTGAAATGACTTGAAGGCACACAACAACTATCTTAATTAACTTGACTATCTCATTGGCCAGAAGCAGGCCCACACTTCTGGTAGATTTATGTTGGTTACAATTGTTTTCATTTTTAAATATTGTATTGTTCTTTCATTGTTGTTGTTCTATTGCACTACAAATAAGACATGTGCAGTGTGCATAGGAATTTGTTTGGTTTTTTTTTTTCAAACGATAATTCGGCCCCTTCACAGTCTGAAGGATTGTGGACTGGCCCTCTGCTTTAAAAGTTTGAGGATCTCTGGTCTTAGGAAATCCCTTTGACAGAGAAGGCTGAAGATCTCTCGACCTGTCCTTTGGCCCAATTCTAATGTTGGTGGGGTTCAAGGGGCTCTTTGATTGTAGGTGAACTGTAAATCACAGCAACTACAATTCCCAAATGTCAAAGTCTATTTTTCCCAACCTCCACCAGTGTTCACATTTGGGCATATTGAGTATTCCTGCCAAATTTGGTCTATATTCATCATTGTTTGAGTCCACAGTGCTCCCTGGATGTTGGTGAACTACAACTTCCAAACTCAACATCAATACCCACTAAAACCTTCCAGTATTTTCTTTGGGTCACTGGAGTTCTGTATGCCAAGTTTGGTTCAATTCCATCATTTGTGGAGTTCAGAATGCTCTTTGATTGTAGGTTAAGTACAAATCCCAGCAACTACAACTCCCAAATGGTAAAATTAATCCCCCCAACCCCACCAGTATTCAAATCTGGGCGTATAGTATTGGTATTTGTGCCAAATTTGGTCCAGTGAATGAAAATACATCCTGCATATCAGATATTTACATTATGATTTATAACAGTAGCAAAATTACAGCTATGAAGTAGCAATGAAAATAATTTTATGGATGGTGGTCATCACATCATGAGGAACTGTATTAAGGGCTCGCGGCATTAGAAAAGTTGAGAACCACGGATATAGGGTCTCATTTTTTGCACACTGAGCCTATATGAAATGCTTTTTGAAATCTGAGATAAATTCCAGGCCTTCTCTGGTTTCCAGGCATGAACCTAAAGGGGATAGATGCATATGTATCTTTAATATGATGGAATATTGAAAAGGGTGATCGTCCTCTCTGAAAGCTGATGCAATGTGGTCCAAAAAGGATCATCCTTATATCACTGCAAATGTATTGGGAAACATCTGGTTCCTGATTGGGTAGGATCATCTATACAACCAGTAAAAGCAGCTTTTTGTCTGTAACTTCCCTTGTCCTCTATAATGTCAGCACAGCAGTATTTCTAACTGGTTACATAGATTTGCAACATCATCACGTAGTGTATATGATTCCTCACTGGCTAGGATAGCTCTATAAGAGATTATATAAGAAAATAAAACCCATCTGAAGCAGTGAGGAAACAAAATTTCTGAGTGGTTGCAAACTGTGATGAAAAATGGAAGAAGCTACAGCTTTTGCAATCAGAATCGCCCTTTCAAAATTTCCACATTTGAGGCAAAAATCAAACTCAGAGAACATTTGGCTCAGGAGTCAATGAGACGGAGCAATCAACTCTTCCATTCTCACAGACATCAGCTTTTGCATTTCATAGCTAACATGATAGACATAAATATTAACACCTTTCATTTCTTCATGAACATCTCTTTTTTAAAAAGATAAACACGATCAAACAGTTGGTTAATTACATCACTAGGAATCTATTTCACACATCAGGAATGTCACAAAGCCCACTGAAATCTTGGAAAGCATCCAGAAGATGTTCATATCTGATTTTTCAAACCTGTTATTAGCTTAAAGTACTGGAATGAAAGGTCGGCATGTTTTCCAGATTGCTCTGACTGTTAATAAAAGAGGGGCAACAATTTGAGCTGCAAAGCAAATTCCAAAACTGTAGGGTTGAGCACAGAGTTCACATTAGCTTATGAATGTGTTTTACTGCAATTTCCATCATGCTGTCTGAGGATGATGGGAGTTAGAGGTCAATCCTTCTGGATCGCAGCACACACCTGGAGAAGGTTGCTGTGGATTGTAAGAATTTCCTAAGAGCAGCAGAGACATCTTGTCGTTGATATGCGTTTTCAACCTACAGTAGAGTCTCGCTTATCCAACCTTTGCTCATCCAACATTCTGTATTATCCAACACAGTCTGCCTCCCGCCGGGATCTACAGCTTTTTCTCTAGGCAGCAATGCGCAGCGGACCAACATGCCCAACAACAACACAAGTGCAGCCACACTCCTGAACAAGTGGCAGACTTGTTGTAAAACATGATGTTTTGGTGCTTAATTTGTAAAATCATAACGTAATTTGACATTTAATAGGCTTTTCCTTAATCCCTCCTTATTATCCAACATTTTCGCTTATCAATATCCAACGTTCTGCTGGCCTGTTTATGTTGGATAAGCGAGACTTTACTGTATTTCCAAATTATGGCAATTCTAAGGTAACCCAATCCCAGGGTTTTCTGGGGCTGAGAGTATGTGACTTGCCCAGGTCACCCACTAGATTTTAATGGATGAGTAGCAATACAACTCCTAGTCTCCAGAGTTGTAGCCCAACACTCAAATCACTATACCATGCTGGCTCCAGAGACATCTCATAAATACACAAATAATTGTGTTGTCAAAGGCTTCCATGGCCAGAATCACTGTCTTGCTGTGAGTTTTCCGAACTGTAAGGCCATGTTCCAGAAGCATTCTCTCCTAACATTTTCCCACATCTATGGCAGGCATCTTCAGAAGTTGTGAGTTCTGTTGAAAACTAGGCAAGTGGGCCTAGTTTCCAACAGATCTCACAACCCTTGCCTAATTTCCAACAGACCTCACAACCTCTGAGGAAGCCTGCCATAGATGTTGAGATAATGTTTCTGGTACATGGACATACAGGCCGGAAAAACTCACAGCAACACAAATAATAGTTTATAGAGGTTATAGACAATGTTTGTGAAGTCCTTGGGTATGTAATTTGAATGGAGGAGAAAAATCTAAGTAGAGAAAGATATGTGTGTACCAATGCTGCTGCTACTACTACTACTACATCTACTATTACTATTATTACGACTACTACTACTACTACTAATAATAATAATAATAATAATAATAATAATAAACCGACGAAACTATTGATCATATCCTCAGCTGCTGTAAGAAAATCGCACAGACAGACTACAAACAGAGACACAACTATGTGGCCCAAATGATTCATTGGAACTTATGCCTCAAGTACCACCTCCCAGCAGTAAAGAACTGGTGGGATCACAAACCTGCAAAAGTATTGGAAAATGAACACGCAAAAATACTGTGGGACTTCCGAATCCAGACTGACAAAGTTCTGGAACACAACACACCAGATATCACAGTTGTGGAAAAGAAAAAGGTTTGGATCATTGATGTTGCCATCCCAGGTGACAGTCACATTGATGAAAAACAACAGGAAAAACTCAGCCGCTATCAGGACCTCAAGATTGAACTTCAAAGACTCTGGCAGAAACCAGTGCAGGTGGTCCCGGTGGTGATGGGCACACTGGGTGCCGTGCCAAAAGATCTCAGCCAGCATTTGGAAACAATAGGCATTGACAAAATTACGATCTGTCAACTGCAAAAGGCCACCCTACTGGGATCTGCACGCATCATCCGAAAATACATCACACAGTCCTAGACACTTGGGAAGTGTTCGACTTGTGATTTTGTGATACGAAATCCAGCATGTTTATCTTGTTTGCTGTGTCATACAATAAAATAATAATCTTTATTTATACCCTGCCACCATCTCCCAGAGGGATTTGGGGCAGCTTACAAAGCACTCAAAGGTGCAAATACACAAAATACACAAATTGCAGAAACAATGACATTAAACAATAACAGCCAACATAAATATCTCACTTCACTTATAGCGGTCTGTTCACATCTTAAATTCATAATTACATTTCTTACACAAAACTAAGTTGATAGGGGAAAACTGGTGCCATTTTGGAATCAGCCGGTCAAATACACCCACAAAAAGGTCTAAGATTTGAGGCACCAACATGTGTGTCAGCCAGTGATTCTATAAACAATTAAAAACCATGGGTGGCATTGGAGCCCTCAGGTTTACTCTGACCTTCACCCCTCCCTACATGCCCACAAACTTAAGCTCTTGCTTAGGGGTAAAAAAGTCATGGCAGTTGTCTTGACATGTCATCCATGAGAATATTTCTGAATATTCCTTAAAGCCTTAAAAGCAACCCAAGCACCGGAGGCAGGAGAGAGATTCGCCTGGGATCCCACAAATTCTGAAACTCAACCTGGGACTCTCATTGAATTAAATTTTTGGTGCATTTTGATGTAAAGAAGTGCAAATAGAGCTTGTATCCTTCCAATAAGAATTGCACTCCCATCTCTTCTTATCACATACCTGCCATGGGCTTCACACGCACTTTGTACCCATTTGTGTTTCCCTCTGTTTCTTTCCATTTCATCTGCAACCTGTCTTCTGACAAGACTGTCAGCTTTAATCGGTTTGACCCTGGAAGACAAATGGCAACAGCTTTCAAAGTAGAGGTAGAATTTTTTTTGTACTTTGGTATTGGTGCTATTGTACAACCTAGACACATACCACTTTAATCCTGTTATGTTAATTGGGAATGAAGACTTAAACAACTGGGTTTTTCCTTAGGAAAGAGTGAGCAAAGTATGAACCCCATATCCACAGGAGAGATGTTCCAGAACTTTGCATAAATAGGTAATAGTGAACTCTATTGAGTGAATAACTCCTAGATCAGGCATGGGCAAACTTCAGCCCTCCAGGTGTTTTGGACTTCAACTCTCACAATTCCTAACAGCCTACCGGCTGTTAGGAATTGTGGGAGTTGAAGTCCAAAACACCTGGAAGGCCAAGGTTTGCCCATGCCTGCCACAGAGTCTCACTGAAAAACTCTAAGCATTGCTAGGTTCTTCAGAATGATTTTATGTTCAACCTCTGGAGGAAGCATACTATAGAATTACCTGGAGTATCTAGAAAAGGCTTAGAGATTGCATATTTTGTCAGACACAGATAAATAAAATCATGGGTACTAGTCATGTGGATACATGGATTGTAATGTAATTCAGTTCTTCTTTTTCTTCATTCACACAGTCGTTTCCGACTCTTCGTGACCTCTTGGACCAGTCCATGCCAGAGCTCCCTGTCAGTTGTCACAACACCCAGTTCCTTCAAGGTCAAGCCAGTCACTTCAAGGATACCATCCATCCATCTTGCCCTTAGTCAGCCTCTCTTTCTTTTACCTTCCATTTTCCCCAGCATCCTTCTCTTCTCCAAGCTTTCCTGTCTTCTCATGATACCTCCAATATCCTTCCCTCCAGTGAGCAGCCGGGCATTATTTCCTGGAGGATGGACTGGTTGGATCTTCTTGCGGTCCAAGGCACTCTCAGGATTTTCCTCCAGCACCAAAGTTCAAAAGCATCTATCTTCCTTCACTCAGCCTTCCTTATGGTCCAGCTCTCGCACCCATAGGTTACTATGGGGAATACCATTGCTTTGACTATGCGGACCTTCATTGCCAGTGTGATGTCTCTGCTCTTCACTATTTTGTCAAGGTTGACCATTGCTCTCCTCCCAAGAAGTAGACGTCTTCTGATTTCTTGGCTGCAGTCTGCATCTGCAGTGATCTTTGTGCCTAGAAATATAAAGTCTGTCACTGCCTACAAGTTTTCTCCCTCTATTTGCCAGTTATCAATCGATCTGGTTGCCATAATCTTGGTTTTTTTATGTTTAACTGCAGCCTGGTTTTTACACTTTCTTCTTTCACCTTGGTGATAAGGCTCCACAGCCCCTACTCACTTTCAGTAATTCAGTTATAGAGCTCATATTCAAGGTCCAATGTACAATCTCCAATATCTCCAAGTAAGGAGATTCTCCCAGTGCCAATGCTGCTGCCAATCTCCAACCGTGCAGAAGACAAGGAAGAGAAGAAAAGATGGGCAAGAGTAAAAAGACTTTGTAAAAAGGTGTTTCTTTATCGGAGGCTTTGTTAACTGATGTACAGGGGGATCTAAGTTGTGGGATTCTCATAAGCATCTGGTGGACCAATGGGGGATACAAAACTTTGGATTAGAAAAGCAAGCCTTTGGTCTTGATCCATGTCCTATGGTTCCCAGGAAACACAGCAACTGACTAAAGGCCACATCTGTGTAGTTTAACCTTTTAGAGATAAGCCTTCTTGCTTCCTCCGAAGAAATTGTTTTGCAGGAAGAAACAAAGCCGAGATTCACAGAGTGCCATGGCTGAAATAGAAGAGAAGGGCCACTCTTCCTGCAGACGAGAATCCACAGGATCCAGTTGCATCAGTCCAAGCTGGAGCAGAGACAGGGACAGCCGGCAGAACAAAAAGAGGATTCATTTCTTGATAAATAGAGGCTGTTTTCCACTCAGCTTATATAGCCCAGTCCTCGGTTGTCACTCTGGGATCCCCAAAACGAAGAGCCAAGAATGTTGGCAGCTAAATATGACAGCAAATATCCCTCTAATGTCCCATTATCCAAGATGCAATCCCTTTGAATGGTATAATATTGCGGTGTACATCTTTGCTGGGCTCATAAATTGTTAGAAATTTATCACATCCTCCAGCTGTTCCAATTTGACAGGGGATGTCCCAATGAGATCTTTTGCCATCCCACTCTTTCAACTGCTTCTAAAATGTCCCATTTCTTCTCTCCTACTTAGGGCCCCTCCATGCAGCCATATGACCCAGAATATCAAGACAGGAAATCCCACAATATCTGCTTTGAACTTGGTTATCTGAGTCCACACTGCCATATATTCCAAGAAGATAATGTGGGATTTTATTCAGCTGTGTGGAAGGGGCTTTAGAATTCAGTTAAGGTCCATCACTGCAACTAGCTTGAAAAAGTAAAAGTGAGTTGATTCAACAGAAAGAAAAGGAAAGGGTGAAATCTCGTTTTTCCACGTTAGGAAAAAGCAAACTACTGCAACCTCTTCTAGCTTGTCAGTTCTTCCTGATTAATAACTTTTGCCATCTTGACCAACTTGGACATTCTTGTCCATGTGTCCTTGTTGCATCTATGAAAATTCTCACTTGCTTTATCCTCAGTGAAACTTTCATAGCTTTTCTTCCTTGGCTATGAGATATTTTCTCAGTCTTAAACATTTGCCTTCACAAGAATGATTTTTGTAGAATTGCACTTGCTATTATTGTGTGCCTTCAAGTGATTTTTGAGTTATGGCAATCCTAAGGTCTATTTTGCAGCAGAATTTATTCAGATGGCATTTGCCTTTGCCCTCCACTTAGAGAATATGAGTTGTCCAAGGTCATCCATAACGTTTCCATGGCCAAGGGGGTTCCAAACCCTCGTCTTTCAGTGTCTTTTTCCAGCATTCAAACCACTACGATACACTGGTATAACTGAATAAATTGGCCAGCACACCAAAGAGAGGATGTAATTGTTCCCATTTTCCCTTCCTTTCTCCAAAAAACACCTGTCTGCCTGATGAGAGAAGCCAACTACATATCCACAGATGCAGGTAGGACAGTGGTTCTCAACTTGTGGGTCATTGTGTGTTTTCCGGGCTGTATAGCCATGTTCCAGAAGCATTCCCTCCTGACATTTCACGCACATCTATGGCAGGCATCCTCAGAGGTTGTGAGGTCTGTTGGAAACTAAGCAAGTGGGCCTAGTTTCCAACAGACCTCACAACCACTTGCCTAGTTTCCAACAGACCTCACAACCTATGAGGATGCCTGCTATAGATATGAGTGAAATGTCAGGAGAGAATATTTCTAGAACATGGCCATGCAGCCCGAAAAACTGCATGTGATTCCAGCCATGAAAGCCTTTGATAACAACTTGTGGGTCTCCAGGTGTTTTGGCCTACAACTCCCAGAAATCCCAGCCAGTTTACCAGATGTTAGGATTTCTGGGAGTTGAATGCCAAAATATCTGGGTTGAGAACTACTGAGGTAGGACATTTGGGATGCAGATGGAATTAAGGGCCAGAAAAAGGACCATGGTGTAGTTTATACTTCCCTGCTATTTAAGACAGGGATGGTGAAGCTTTGGTCCACCATTGGACATAATCTCCCAGAAGTCCTAATAAACACAACAAATAGACTACCAATATGAGATTGGTAAGCATAAGTATCTGGCTGGCTGTTCTTCTCCACTCTTGTTTAAGACAACTTTCATACAGTAAATGGAGAAAAAGAGAAAAGAGAGAAGGTAAAGTAGTGTCAGTCAGCCCATGCATCCATATCAATATTTCTGGGCAAATATAATAGAGACGAGGATTCAATTCTCCGCTTGTCCAAGGAAACCCACTCAGTGACCTTGGGAGACTCTAAGCCTCAGGAAACCCCAGGATCACAATATGTTAGAAACAACTTGAAGGCACACTACAACAGATATCTTGGCAAATAACTGATAATCCAATAATTAATGTCTTGACACCTTAATACATGATTTGAAAAACATTGTTGAGATTTTGGCTTACCTTGACCAAATACTTGTAATGTGATGTGACATGCAAGTATTACACAAGAAATCCAAGCACAATTCTGAACCAGCATGATGACCTATGGACATATAAAGAAGAGCACAGTGAAGGTAAAAATGTCCTTGTCTGAGCAAATGCCCTTAGTAGCACTACTTAATTTACAAAAATATACCTGAATGTGTGTGTGTTAGTTTAAGAATGGCTCAATGAATATGGGTTATCCCTTGATAACTGCAGCATGAAGGATTGAAAGCTTTGGGAAATGGGATATAAAAGTTTTTCAGAGCCTAGAAAACATACTTTTTGGACAGCCATTTTTAGAAAATTCTAGCTAGTGGAACGTCTAATAGTTTTACGCTTCTTGATCCTTCACTGGTAGCCAAGGGACAACATTTAACAGAGGGAAAAATGAAGAAGGCACCTCTGCTTCAGTGGTTATTTAGAAGAGGGAGTTTCAACAGGTCCTACTTTTTAACTAGTTGCTTGACAAGCAACATCAGTTGAAATTCCCTCTTCCACGCAACCATTAACCATATAGGAGCCTCTCTGGTTTTCATTCTGACAGCCTTAATAGCTGGCGGATCCATCACCAATCAATGTTCCTCAAGGAGGAACACCAATCAATTCTTGATTTTGCTGTTGCTCCTTGTGCAACTTTTCTGAGTGGAATTGGGAAACATAAATAGCATAGAATCACTAAAGTGGATTTATTGCTCCTGCCCATCCCAATGACATATGGCACACAAGAGTAAGAGCATAAGAGGAGCCATCCTATATCAGCAAGAAAAACAGAGTATGAACACAACGACACTCTACATCTTAGGTTTCCTGTAACTGATGTAGAAAGTCAGCCTGTGTTTGATACTAAAAGCCATGGATGACTCTGTGAATTTATCTGCTCTTCTTTGAAAGCCATGCAAGTTGGCGGCATCACTAGATCTTATTGCAGTAAATCATAGATCAATGTAAAGGCTGTGCCTTAACTCTTTAAAAAAGGAACCATCTCCTTTTATGAATAGAGTGACAAAAGGCCAGAGATTAATCCATCCTAGGGGAACATAAGAGAACAAATGCCCTGACTGTCTCTGATGCAGTACTGTTTCTAGCCTTTTTGAATGCTGGGGCAGGAAAGTGGTTGTGGTGGCAGGTATTTGGTACTTCTCCTCAGGGTCCCTAGGGACAAAGTTCTTACCTTTCGCTATTTTACACAATATGGAAAGTCTTTTTTGATAAATATTAATATTATATCTTAACTTCTATTTAAAAAAAAGAGGACTGCCCCATTCCGGGCCGGGCTGTGGCACAGCTTGTTAGTAGCCAGCTGCAATAAATCACTACTGACTGAGAGGTCATGAATTCGAAGCCAGCCCACAGATTGAGCACCTGACCATTAAAAATAGCCCAGCTCATTGTTGACCTAAGCAACCTAAAAGATAGTTGTATCTATCAAGTAGGAAATTTAGGTACCACTTATGTGGGAAGGCTAATTTAACTAATTTACAACACCATAAAAATTGTCCAGCATATGGAAAGGAATGAGGAAGTAATCCATCAAGGACTCAGTATGACAGTGGAGGATGAAGCAGCAGCTCCCCCTGTGGCCGAAATTGAGCATATCCTCATGAAGCCAGAAGCTGGAAAATGTTAAATTGCCTCTGTGTCTTCATCTCTGTCTCTGTCTGTATGTCTAATGGCACTGAATGTTTGCCATGTATATGTACATTGTGATCCACCCTGAGTCCCATTCAGGGTGAGAGGGGCGGAATATAAAAACTGCAAATAAATAAATAAATAAATAAATAAATAAATTCTCTGCATGGAGTGGTGTGAAAAGCCTCTATGAATACCTCGGCACAAAAAAAGTGAAAGCATTCAAAAGCAGCTGGCCCCTGACAGAGTGCTGACAGTTTCCCCTTCTCTGTAGAATGACCTTGGTTTTTTCCATGGATTATAGCAAAATCCATAATTTTGTCCCCCAGATCTGCTCTCAATTAGTACATGAGGTCAACTTATACACGAGTATACACAGATGCTGTGTGAAGAAGTATTTTTATTATCAGACCCAGCACCCTGCCATTGAGCTTCCAAGGATTCACTAAGACTCCATCTACACTGCCATACAAAATCCAGATTATCAGCTTGGAACTGGATTATATGGCAGTGTAGATGGGGCTTCTGTCAATTCTATGAATATAAGAATCTGGGTGGGGGTAATTTCTTATACCACTGTCTCCATCCTATTTCTCTATCCATCAGTACAGAACTGATTTCTCTATACATCAGTAATGGGTAAAAACCAATGGGAGAATACTTCCGCTTCCCAGGGCATTCCGCCCTAAAGTAACAGTTGTCAGGCAAAGAAGCTTCAAAGGGAAATGCGAGTGGGAAAGTGTTGCTGAATTAAATTCATCTGTTCCAGTCCATCCCCAGAGAACTGAATTAGCATAACAGTCTCTTATCACAACACATGTGATTCCTCATTTATATGCTATAGTTGTGTTATTAGCAGTAGATTTGTGCGGGCCCCATATTAAAGCAGTACAGGTTAAGTATCCCTTATCTTAAATGTTGAGAACCAGAAGCATTCTTGATTATTATTTTTTTCAAATTTTGCAGTACCAGCATTTGCATATATTGGAGTTGGGATACACGTCTAAATTCAACATTCAGTTATATTTCCTATACATCTTATACACATTGCCTGAAGGTAATTTTACACATAATGTTTTTAATAATTGCATGCATGAAACGTTTGCGCACACTGAACTATAAGAAAGGAAAAGTGTCCCTATCTCAGCCACACACAAAGACAGTTTTGGATTCTGGAGTATTTCCACATTTGAGATTAGGGATGCAAAAAATATTTCTGCATTTTATTTTCACTGTCAACAGTTGCAGACATTACTACATCTTGTGACAATGAATTCCACAGTTTAATGTATGAAGTACTTCTTGCTATCAGCCCTGAATCTTTTGCAATCTATATAGCTGACATTGTGATTATTTTGATTGTGCTTCATGTCTCTGATAAGCATTAATTTAGGAAATTTTGCTCTAGCATTTTTTTAAACAATTGAAGTGATACAACAATATTTGGTGAATACATGTTTTCCACCCTATAGCATTTATCTGATTTAAAGAGTTAAATCTGGATCAGATCTGCAAAGGCTTAAATCCTCTTTCCCCTGCACCACAGTTTCCAGTTTGAATTCCCTCCTGCCTAAATGCCATTAAGAAACAAACACCCAAAGCAATCAATAACCTGTATCCACATATTCAGCTTCTATGGATTCAACCATCAAGTACTCAGTGACTCTCGATCCAATCATTACACAGTATTTATTTACAGAGCTTATCAAAGTAAAGCAAAGAACTATGAGTCTTGGAGACCAGGGTTCAAAAAACCCCTCAGCCATGGAAACATGCTCAATGACTTTAGGCAAGTCACACTCTCTTAGCCTCAAACGAAGGCAACAGCGAACCATATCTGAACAAATCTTACCAAGAAAATCTCATCATAGCTTTGCTGTAGGGTCCCCCTAAGTCAAAAAAAGCTTGGAGTCACACAAAAGCAACAACAAAACCACAAAGGCAACACTGCAGAACACCATAAAACGTATACTGGTGCTTCCATTTACAAAGCAAAATGTGACACTATCTATAAACTGTGAATAAGAATCACAAACCTTGAGTCTTTGAATGGTTCTCCCTTACGTTGTCCGGGACGATGTGAAGGAACCAAGTACATTCTTGATATCTGAGGAAGGAAGCCAGCGGCTTGTCTGCTGCCTTTGAGGGTTTTTTCTTTCTTTCTCTGTGTGGTTTTTTTTTTCTAGAGATTTCTTGCCCAGACATCAGTACAGTAAAGTGAGCGAAATAAAGAATTTTAATCTTTTTATTACTTTTAGCAAGAATAGTTTTTCCCCCAAATAACAATAACCAATAAGAAAGTAATTGCAAATTTTTGCATAACACCACAGCAGGACTTTGTAAGTTATATGTTGCTTTTAGATTACTCTTAATCCACTTTTGTCAGGAATGTTGTTTGCAAATCATACAACTCTTCACTTGGACAAGCTTCATTGGCTTCTAGTTTTTTCTAGGCACAATTCAATGCAGAGCTTTGAACTACATAATATATAAACCATTTAGGATCAGGACTCCAATCAAACCTCTCCTGACAGATGGCCATCCAGCCTCTGCTTAAAATCTTTCAGAGAAGGAGGCAACACCATCCTCTTGGGCAGCATACTCCACTGCTAAACATCAGTGGAAGGTTGGATGCCATCTGTCAGGGGAGAGGATGGATGGCCATCTGTCAGGGGTGCTTTTATTTTGCTTTTTCTGCATGCCAGGGGATTTGGCCAAATGGCCCTTGGAGTGTTTTCCATCTCTAGGAGTCTATGATTCTATTATTCTTTCCTTTAGGAAATTCTTGATGGAATCTTTTTTCATGCCATTTGAATCTACATCTCCATGTCCTAGTCTATACAACAGAAAACAATCCTTCCCCCTCCTCAATGTGACATCCTTTCAAATGTTTAAAAATGGTTCTTATATCTCAGCCTTCTTTTCTCCACGTTAAACATACCCAGTTCCCTAAGCCATTCCTCATAGGGCTTGGTTTCCAAACCTTTTGATCATTTTGGTTGCCCTTCTTTAGACTGCTTCTATCTTGTCCATCTCCTTCTTGAATTGCTTTGCCTAGAACTGGACATAGGAACATTCCAGGTGAGACCTGATCAAAGCAGAATTGAGTGGGACTATGACTTCCATTATGTAGACACAATATTCCTGTTGATGCAAGCTACAATTGCACTGGCTCTTTTAACAACCACATCACACTGTTGAATCATATTCAGCCTGTTGTCTGACTCCTACATCCCTTTCACTTGTACTGTTGTCAAGTCAGGTGTCACCCATTCTATACCTGTGCATTTCAAAAATACTGGGGATTCCTGAAAGTGTTAGATATTATGAATATGGATCTGTTGATGCAAAAATTGGCATAGAACAGATCACAATCAAAAAGAAAGGATTGGAACAAATTCATAAACTTTCTGGAGAAAGAAAAAATAGAAGTTCATTTAAAATTTGACTAAAGAACCAGTTCAAAAGAACCAATGCAATTAACAAACAAAAAAAGATTTAAGAGGAAATTGCACACAACTCAAAGTGAACTGGAAGTAACCAGAACTCCCTTTTTCTTTTTTCTTTTTTCTTTCTCTTTGCTTTGTTTTGCTTTGCTTTGCTTCACTCCTATTTTCTCAAATCTAATTGTTTTCCCACTTTTATTGTAAAATGGAAAAGACAAAAGACTATCTGTTTCTATTCTTATATCTTTATACTTTCAATAAAAATTAAATTTTAAAAAAACACTGGGGTTCACTCCAGAGTATCCTATAAGTTCTAAATAAATCCACTGTTCTTCTTGTTCCAGATTAACGGCTGGAAGCAGGATTGTGTGTAATTCATACAAGGTCACCAAGAGAGTTTCATGGCCAGGCAGGGAACTGATTCCTGATCTCCAAAGTCAAAGTCCAATGGTCACACTATGAACACCTTTCCTACAGCTTTCCACTATTCCAAACATAACTATTTTTTCCAGTGAGTCATGTCATCTCATCATATGTCCAACGTATGTCAGTTTAATCATCTTCACTTACAGTGAGAGTTCAGGCTTGATTTCCTCTATAGCGCATTCATTTGTCTTCTTGGCAGTCTATGGTATCTGTAGGAGGCTCTTCCAGCATCACATTTCAAGAAAATTGATTTTCTTCCTGTCAGTTTTCTTCACTGCTCATCTCTCAAAACCATACATGGGAAATCTGCAATATTATGGCCTGGGTGATTTGGACAGATTTCATGTACAAAAACATGATAATTTAGCAAACTGAACATAACTTTGGATGAGAAGTTTTCAAAATCTTGGAGGGATGCTGCTTTCTTACCTGCCAGGCTTACTATGGGGATAAAACGGAGAGACCTGTGGATTCTTCCTTTAGAGGATGGGGAGAATAGATGTATGTGCTTTAAAGTCGTTATGCAAGGCAATGAACTTAGGTATTTTAGAGACAGGTTTTGCATATGCTCTGACTTGTGGTCAAGAATCATCAGAGTCTGGTCATGATGCGAAAAGATGCCAAAAGGGGGGAAAAAGGACAAACAACAACAATTACTAATGTGAGAGAATTGGCCATCTTCAAGGACGTTGCCCAAGGGACGTCTGGATATTTTGATGTTTTGCCATCCTTGTGGGAGGCTTCCCTCATGTCCCCGCATGGAGCTCGAGCTGACAGAGGGAGCTCATCCATGCTCTCCCTGGGTTGGATTTGAACCGGCAACCTTCAGGTCAGCAACCCAACCTTCAAGTCAGCAGTCTGCCAGCACTGGGGGCTCTTATCCAAACTGGATTACTGCAACACACTCTATGTGTGGCTGCCTTTGAAGATGGTGTGGAAACTGCCACTCTGTCCACCTTCCATGGGGATTTGAAAACTTGCTTGTTCCAATGTGCTTTTGAAAGTGATTAGTCCTTGTTCATGAATGCCCACCCCTATTTACCAATAAGGTTCTACTCTGCACTTTAACCTAGCCTTGGTTTTATATTCTGCTCTTGCACAAGTCTACCTTCAGCCCTCTCTAATCTACTTATGCCCTAGTCCTGGTTCTGGTTGTTGAGTTTGTTTGTTTTACTTTTAATTATGTTTTTATACCATGCTGTTGTTTTTAATTGTTTGGATTGTTTATATGCTATTACGTTTTCAACTGTGTTTTAGTTGCTGTATTTGTTGTATGTTCTGGGCTTGGTCCCAATTGTAAACCATCCCGAGTCCCTTCGGGGAGATGGTTGGTAAGCTATTTTAAAAAGTTGTTGTTGTTGTTGTTGTTGTTGTTGTTGTTGTTGTTGTTGTCCTCTTACTTTTTGCACCTTGAACTTAGCTTGCAGTGTTTGAAATAATCTGAGGATGACTGTAGAAGGAGAGAGAAACTTGGGACATTTTAAAAGCATTTGAAAACATGGATGACAGAGAATTAAGACTAGTTTCGATTAAAATTAATGGTTGATTTTAATCGTATGTTTTAATTTTTCCTTTGTGCATTTTCGGTATTTGATGTTTTATGTATGTATACTTGTTTTGTATTTGTAAGCCGCCCTGAGTCCCTGTGGGGAGATAGAGGCAGGGTACAAGAATAAAATTATTATTATTATTATTATTATTATTATTATTATTATTATTATTTCCTGCCAAATCAGGACTGATGGATTCGGCAACGTGGAACATTCTGCAAAATTTGGGCTAAAACCTGGACTTAGCAAACTTCAAATGAAGTTGGAATCCTGCTTATTCCTCCAGCAACCAGCCTGATCTACATTTTCCACATGCAAACTTGACTCTGAAGGCACTTTCCTTTACCTGCCAAATCATTAGACATTCTTTAACATGAGTGGCAAGCTAAACTGGTTTACAAGTGCCTGTTCTGTTTTTACTGAAATATTCACCTAATTAACTTCAATTGCTCTCATTAACTGGTTGAACGCTGCAAGGGAAAAGGGAGATGCCTCTATGAATGAGCCTGACCAGCAGAGTATCATTTTGATGGAGTCTGGAGTAGATGTACATCCGGCCCTAACTCAAGCACCAACAAGTCCTCAATTAATTGCTTTTGAACACCTTATAACTCCCCCAGAATTGCTACCAGTAATAATCAAATTTCTTGGCAGAGAGTTTTATCTGTCTGCCTGTCTGCGAAGTGAGAAGACACCTTAATAAAATAGAGGGAATCAAATGTCAAATGTCTAGTAGACAGCATCTGTTATGCACAATTCTAGCCAGAGCTTATGAAAAGGACTTTTTTAAAAAACTATCACAGCTCTCAGAATCCACATACCGAAATGGCATCCATGCTGTTTGAGAGATGTTAGGAGCGGTAGTCCAAAAAAGATTTTTTTCCAAGTTTTGCAGTCTGTACAGATGTTACGCAAAGGTTTTCCCCTGACATTAAGTGTAGTCGTGTCCAACTCTGGGGGTTGGTGCTTATCCCCATTTCTAAGTTGAAGAGCCAGCATTGTCCGTAGACATCTCCAAGGTCATGTGACTGGTATGACTATGTGGAGTGCCATTACCTTCCCACCGGAGCGGTACCTATTGATCTACTCACATTTGCATGTTTTCGAACTGCTATGGTTGGCAGAAGCTGGGTCTAACAGCAGGAATTCACCCCGCTCCCCAAATTTGAAGTGCCGACCTTTGGGTCAGCAAGTTCAGCTGCTCAGCAGTTTATCCTGCTGCGCCACCGGGGGTGCAGCATACAGATGTTAGCAGCATACTTATGACAATAATAATAATAATAATAATAATAATAATAATAATAATAATAATAATTTATATCCAGCCACCATCTCCCAGAAGGACTCGGGTTGGCTCACAAAACACTCAAGGTGTGACACAAAATATAAAATACAAGTACAAAACACAACATAGGCAATAAACAGTTAACACAACATCATAAATTCATAGTACTCCCTGGTAAAATCAATAAAATACAACAATTGCTGTAGATAAAACAGCACTACTTGACCTCAGAATTGTAAAGTGCTAAAAAAGAGTCTAATGGTCCTCATATATATGATTGAAGGCTTGTCAGAAAAGCCAGGTCTTTAATTGTGTGTGGAAGGTTTGGAAGGTAGGGGCTAGCCTGATCTTCCTTGGGAAGGCATTTCAGAGCTGGGGAGCCACCACCAAGAAGGTCCTTTCTCTCATCCTCACCAACCACACTTGAGATGGAGGTGGGACCAAGAGAAGGGCCTCCCCAGTAGATCTTAAAGCCTGTGCTGGTTCATAGAAAGAGATATAGTCTCAAAGAAAGGTTGGACCCCAAGTGATATATAGCCAAACCTGCAATATCTACACGTAAATGATAAATAAAGAAATGTGAGGACCTGAAATTGTTTATATTTCAATAATCATAGGATCTTAAAGCTGGAAGAGATCCCAAGAGCCATCCAGTCCAACCCAATGCAGGAATACACAATCAAAGAACTACAGATGACCTGAAGGAAGAGATCCCACAGCTAAATCAGCTGTCAAAATTTAAGACCCGTCTATTCCAGTGAGCTTATCTTGTCAATTTTAACTTGTGAACTAGATAATAGTAGACATTCCTGTATCATCTTAGTGCAGGAATCCATTTCCCAGACCTCTGGAAAAGATAATTGATATATACTCTGTTTTTTCTATTATTTGTATTCAGCGGAACTGACACCAATTAAGAATTCCATTATAAAAACACAGTCATCCAAAGAACAAACAAAGAAAGCAAGGAAATTTTACAGAGCAAGACTGTAATCCTGTGCATAATTACCACAACATTTTTTCTTAACTACAGAGGTACAGCTTGTGAAACATAGTAAATTTGATCAAACATCTCTTCTTTAGCCAACTGAATGTAACTCTGAGCTTTTAATTGAAAATGCAACCCATTTTGTAAGAAGTGTTAGCATTGAAACTGCAAGAGTGAATTAGGAAGGCCATCAAGGAAAAGAAAATGTGCATACATTCATGCATTCATTGTTTTCTTGCTTGTTTTCTCATGCTCTGACTTTACCTATTTGTCACAAACAATAGCACAGAGTAAGCACCTCATTATCCCTTCATTAACTTCCTAGAGCAAGAAGATTCTGGTAATTAACCCTCATATTTTGGCACATGGCATCATTGTTCCTGTTCTGCAAAACAGTTCCAGAACTGTGCTCCCTTGGATTTCCATTACACAACTGCTGCCTTATCCATAAATTATTTCAAGACATCTAAAATCGGTAAGGGAGACATGGAGATCCCTGGTGAAAATGTGTAAGCACTTGCATAGTTTTCCAAAGCTATCAGCAGCTTTGTCTTATTTGTCCCCCAAAACAAGAACAGGAGAGCAAATAGAAACATTGACACTGAAATCCTGTTGATTTTTTTAGGCATGCACAACTTTCCTTATAGAAGTGTTGTTGACCGCGTTTTAGGGGATCGGGGCCCTTGAGGAGAGACCCGATCCGGTCCTGAGAGAACGGACCTTGGCGGAGCCAAAAGGAAAATACGAGCCGCAATACAACCTGAAGCCGAAATGAAGAAGGTCCGCCAAAGTTGAAGGAAAATCCGCCAAGGAGTCTTTATTGAGCATTTCAGCTGAAGAGGACTCTGGTAGCGATCATTCGACTTACCAGCAGTGCCATACAATCAAAATAAAGCCATATTTACACAAAATTTCAGTCTGACAGCCCTTTGAATTTCCCGCCCTGCTTCCCCGCCTACCTGATCGTTGATAGGCTAGAAGGTTGAATGAGGCGGGCTTTCATTTCCCGCCTCGCTCCGTTGGCCCAATAGGAAGCTGCCTTACGTCTCCACTCGGGCCAATCAGGAGAGAGAAGGCGGGAGTTAGCGAAACAATGAGGTGACGGGGACAGGAACCAGAGGATTAAATCCTGCTAGACTGATTTCTAAAGGGTGCTTATTTTATTAATGGCAGCAATCAAGGATGTCCGGGTTTCTGTCACGTATACAGATTTCAGATATGCCTTGGGGTGTCAGAGATGGAAGCAAAGATGGGTGGTGATGAGCCATATTGACAGGCTCTGCAGGGCGCCTTCCTGAGGTGTCCTGGGTATTTCTTTGGGTGAGCTATGACAATGTTTGCCTTGGGGCGAATCTCCTTTAGGTCAACACTCCGAATTCGGTGACTCAAGCCCTATATTGTCCATGCAATTTGAATTTGATTGGATTTAGCGGTGGCAGATTATCCTTTTGTTTTTGGGAAAGGAAGCCTGGGTCATAGGAAATGGGATAGGTTCTGGGGTTCATGTTGAGTTCAAAATATTTCCTATTTGATTTCATGATTTGACAATTATATGAAATAAAATGAAAAATAAAATAAAGTTGGAATATAACCCAGGCTGGGAAAAATACATATTTTCCGGGGATTCCAAAGAGTACAAATACATATAGGCAGATAGATAGATTTCATGGAAATAAGGGAGAATTCATAAAAGTGAGTTACATTTCATAAAGGGGAATCATGAATGATATAAACAATTGAAAATATTTGATAAGAATGAAGTTCATAACATCTGGAGAACCCAGCATGGAAATTCATAAAAGTGGAGTTTTAGCAGCATGATTTTACAATTCATGAAGTTGTTATCTCTTGCCTCAGAGTGCAGAGTTTTAGTAAACCACAGTAAACTCCAGTAAAAAGTCTCAATCACCTTCTACTATAAATATATGGAATATAGAACATAAAGTCTTGATTTTTGAACTATGTTTTACAAAGTCCTGGGGGGGGGGGTGGTCACCTCGATCACAGAAGCAGCTAGATATTTTTGTCTGATAAGAAGCTTTCAGTTCAAAGTTGTGAAAGCAGAGTTGTGCATGCAGCATCATACACATGGAGACTGACAATGAAAATTGCATGGATGTGTCTTGCACTTTGGCCCAGATCCGTGTATTTATCTCCTGTTTTTAACATTTTATTTTGTATGTTGACCTTTTATGACTGTTTTATTGATGCTGATGTGTTATTGTTAAGTAATTTGTTTTATTGTCTTGCTGTTGTTATTTTACTGTTATGTTTGGGCATGGCCCCATGTAAGCTGCCCCGAGTCCCTTTGGGGAGATGGGGCGGGGTATAAGAATAAAGTTATTATTATTATTATTATTATTATTATTATTATTATTATTATTATTGCTCATTGAACACTGATGTTCCTTCTGTACTATGACATTGTACATAAATGGGCCTGTGTTTGAGCAAAACTCCAGAGTAAGCCCACAGTTTTGGGACAGTGTGGACAGCAGGATCATGTCCAACTCAGACCTGTCAAGGACAGAACGCCACAAGGTTCAAAATAACAGAGTTTATTTAATTACAGAACTCAAAAATGCCCGTAAAAACACAAGGGCCAGGCAATTTTAGCCTTTAGGAGCAAAAAAGGGACAAGGGAAAAACGTACAAAAGATAAACCGAATTAAACCGAAGTTTAATCCGGGTAAAAACAAACTGCTTGCTTCAGCCTGAGGGTAAACAAAACAAAAGCCAAGGAACAAAAGAATGCAACTAATTGGCAGCAGATTCCTCTCTGCTGCCAACACGGTGCTTAGAGGAACTTGCGTCGCTCCCACACACACAGCAGACAGGATTTCCAACACAAACAGATCAGCCAAGGATTGTAGCAGAAGAGTAGACCCAGTTCCTTTCCGTGGTTCAAAGCCAGAAGTAGACGTTGTAGTTTCCAAGTCCAGAAGGGGGAAGACAAGCCGTGGTCAGTTCAATCCGAGTTTTCAAAGCAGGAGATGGCGTCCGTCAAGAAGACGACGGAAGGTCAAGCTAATAAGAGTAAGCACAGGTTTGCACAAACAAATGCCCACACAATTCCTCCCGCCGTCTGACCCTGAATTCCAAAAACAACTTACGTCTCAGCACAGGAAAACACACCAGTCTTCAGGAAAGCGTCCCACACAGATCCCAAGCGTTTGTCCAGATTACCTTGCCCAACGCAATTTGCAATTGCTCCCAAGCCCCATTTTATGCCAGTTACAAATCCTCATCACTGTCAGCTGTCCTCCTTAACCCGGGCGTTTCCTCATCACTTTCCTCATCAGAGCTGGAACACCTCTGACTACGCCCCACAGCATCTCCAGCTGTGGATCCCGTCCCATCCCTCCAGCCAAGCCATGGGTCTAATCCTGAAAGTCCCCATTCATCTTCTATCCCATCATGACCAGTGGCACCCAATTCCTCCCTTACCCGAGTCCAATCCATCTCATCCTCCTCCGAGCTAACCAGCCCCTCCTCCATTCTCTCCGTAAACCCCTCAAAAGACTCTTCGTCAGACGGTGCTGCAAAAATGTCTCGCAGTCTTTTTCTTTCTCGCTCCTCGAGAGTATCTGACTCTCGAGGAGTCTTATGCCCACGTCTGTCAGTAACAGAGCCATGAGGCTCAATCATAACACTATCCCCTCTCACAAAGGCCTCCTCCCCCGATGGCGGAGAAGTGGCAGTAATACCCTCCGCTATAGCACCACGACGACTAGAGGTATCTAGTTTCAACAGCGAACGATGAAAGACTGGATGGACCTTTAAACTAGACGGTAAACGCAAACGAAACGCAACGGAAGAAATCTTTTTAACGATAGGAAAGGGACCCAAATACCGAGGCGCAAACTTTCCCCCAGCCTGTTTAATATGTTTGGAAGATAACCACACCAAATCCCCTTCTTCCAACTCCTCCCCTGCCTGCCTGTGGCGGTCAGCCTGAGTCTTTTGCGTTGCCTTAGCTTCCAACAGTAAGCGACGGGCAACATCATGCAATGCAGCCATTTCCGAAGAGCGGTACACAGGGTCCGAAGAGACCACATTGGTCGACGGCGCCACACCTCCCCGTGGGTGAAAACCATAAGTTAGCTCAAATGGCGTATGCTGACTAGACGCGTGCACCGCATTGTTGTAAGCGAACTCAGCCACCGGTAACCACTTCACCCAAGCCGTGGGTTGATCCAAGCAAAAACAACGCAAGTACTGCTCTAAGAGCCCATTAACCCGTTCAGACTGTCCATCCGTTTGTGGATGAAAAGCTGAAGAAACGTTTAACTTAGTCCCTAAGCACTCATGGAAGTGTTTCCAAAAGCGTGACACAAATTGCGGAGCCCTATCTGAAATAATCACCTCAGGTGCTCCATGCAAACGATAGATGTGCTTAGTAAATAGTAAGGCCAACGTAGGGGCCGCCGGAATGGTTGAACAAGGAATAAAATGAGCCAGTTTGCTAAATAAATCCACCACCACCCAAATACAAGTATAACCCCCAGACTTAGGTAAATCCGAAATAAAATCCATGGAAATGATTTGCCATGGCCTCTCTGGAACAGGTAGAGACGACAACAACCCTCTAGGGCGCCCAACAGGCGTCTTACTCTGCTGGCAAACAGCGCAGCTGTCACAAAAGCGCAAAATGTCTTGCCGCATCTTTGGCCACCAGTAGCTCCTGGTGATAAGCTGTACGGTCTTGAACCTGCCAAAGTGCCCAGCCATGGGTTCGTCATGGTGGGCTCTAATCACCTCCAACCTGAGGGCCCCCACTGGTACGTAAACCTGCCCCCTGCGTACCAATACTCCGTCTTGATCCTGTAGATGCGGCAGTATTGTACGGTTACCTGCTGATAGCAACATCAGTTGTTCCTGGGTCCACACATCATCCCTCTGAGCCTCAAGGATCTGGTCATGTAACCCGAGCTCATTGTCTACAACACATAGAGAGGCAGTAGGCAAGATGGTCTGACATACTACCTGCTCATTGGTCTTAAACTCCGGCTTGCGGGATAAAGCATCGGCCCGCAAGTTTGCCTTCCCCTCCACGAACTGCACTTTGAAATTAAACCTGGAGAAAAACAAAGCCCATCGGATTTGACGCTGGTTTAACTTCTTTGCTGTTTGCAAGTGCTCTAAGTTCTTGTGATCAGATCTGACCACGATCTGGTGCCGTGCCCCTTCAAGCCAGTGCCGCCACACCTCAAACGCCACCTTAATCGCCAACAACTCCTTCTCCCATATGGTATAGTTCTGCTCGAAGGGTGTTAGTTGCCGCGAGTAAAATCCACAGGGACGCAAGGTCCCTGAGGAATCCTTCTGAGACAATACAGCCCCCAACGCGTAGCTAGAAGCGTCCGCTTCTACCACGAACGGTTTGTCAACATCAGGATGTGTTAGTATGTTATCCGATTGAAAACTAGACTTAAGTTGTAGAAACGCATCGTGAGCTTCCCGCCCCCACACAAATGGCTGTTTCTTACGCAGGAGCTGCGTCAAAGGTACCGTGAGCTTTGCAAAGTTCGGAATAAACTCCCGGTAGTAGTTAGCGAAACCTAAGAACCTTTGTACATCCTTCTTAGTCTTAAGTTCCTGCCATGAATTGACGGCGTCAACCTTATGTGGGTCCATTTTAAGTTCCCTACCTGACACTACATGACCTAGGAACTCCACTTCAGGCACATGAAAGACGCACTTGGAAGCCTTGGCGAAAAGCCCATTAGCCCGCAGACGGTGCAGAACCTGCTTGACATGTTGACGATGTTCTTTCTCGTCCTTAGAAAAAATCAAGATATCATCCAAATAAATCACTAAAAATTGGTCAATTAGGTCCCTGAACACATCGTTCATGAACCTCTGGAAGACCGCGGGAGCATTGCAAAGTCCGAAAGGCATGACTCGGAACTCGTGGCATCCGAAACACGTGTTAAATGCCGTCTTCCATTCATCCCCTTCCCGTATACGGATTAAGTTATATGCCCCCCGCAGGTCAAGCTTGGTAAAGACCTTCGCCCCTTGCACCCTTGATAATAGTTCCGAGATTAAAGGTAGCGGGTACCTATCCCGAATGGTGTATTTGTTTAGGATCCGATAGTCGCAGACCAGCCTAAGTTCCCCAGTCTTTTTGGCTACAAAAAATACTGGTGCCGCAGTTGGTGAACTAGATGGGCGAATAAACCCCTTGGCTAAATTTTCATCTAGAAACTCCCGCAAAGCCTGCCTTTCCGGTACAGTCAAGGCATACAGCCTTCCTGCTGGCAATTTCGCACCTTCTGCTAACTTGATGGCGCAATCATATGGCCTGTGCGGTGGTAATTTGTCCGCTTCTCTTTTACAAAACACATCAGAGAACTCCCCATACTCAGCAGGCACTCCCTCCATATCAGATTGAGTAACATTCAGAATGCAACAGTCCTGCCTCTTTAAGGTTACTTTACGTGTCGCCCAATCTACTTGTGGATTTACTACAGCTAGCCAATCCATCCCCAGGATCACGTCATATCTAGGCAAGCTCGTAATATCCCACACAAACGTTCCCGTTACTCCCTGCACCTCCCACATTACTGCTGAGGTTTCATGGTTAACCACCCCAGTCTCCAGCAGTCTCCCATCTGCTCCTTCCACCCACACGTCGCATGCTTTGCGCACTCTAGGAATGCCATGCTTCCTAGCAAACTCAATATCTACATAAGAGACCGTAGCCCCTGAGTCCAGCAGTGCCAAAGTAGAAACAAGTTCCCTTCCCCCAACAGATAATGTAATGGGTATGAAAACATGCTTCCTCCCCTCAGTTGACTGCTTGAGGAGCCCTAGTGCGTTGGACTCACGTCGCACTAGGGCTGGCCTTTTCCCGAAAGCTGGGAAGGTTTCACATTACAGGTCTTGGCAAAATGCCCCGCATTCCCACAGTACAAACACAAACCCAGCTGCCTCCTACGGCTCTTTTCCTCTGTAGACAGCTTTTTAAAGACCCCAAGCTCCATAGGCTCTTCCCCCATCACCACAGGTGCCCTGGTAATTTGCATGGGTGGCGCACACATTGCTTTCGAGTGTCTACGAGCCTCGAACCTTGCGTCTAAACGCAGCACCTTAGCTACTAAGGCATCCCAATTTTCAGCCGGCTCCAAGCGTGCTAATTCATCCTGGAGCATATCACTTAACCCGGCAGTAAATAAAAGCATGAATGCATTTTCCCCCCAATCCAGCTGGTGGCGATACAGGTTAAACTTATTTAAGTAATCCAAAACAGTCCCCTTTCCCTGTTTCAACCGATACAGAGCCCACCCAGCATTCTCCGTGCGGAGAGGATCCCCAAAAGTGTCAATTAATAACTTTTTGAAATTATCCAAATTGTCTTTGACTGGGTCATTTCCCAAAATTAAATTAGTGGCCCATTGTCCTGCGGGACCGGTCAAGAAACTCAAAATAAATGCCACCTTGCTAGTGTCTGTAGGAAAAGCATGAGCACTGAGCTGGGAAAAATAAAGCTCCACTTGTGCCAAAAAGGTTAGCAACTTGCACCTGGTCCCATCAAAGCGTTCAGGAGTCAAAACATGTCCTTTCACAGCATGAGCAGCTTGGCTAACGGTAAAAGCCGTTTGTAATTGCTCAAATTTGGCCCTTAACTCCTCCATCGTCTTCCTGACGGGTTTATTGCTGCAATAAACTTTTTATGGCGTTGGGCAATCTGTCAAGGACAGAACGCCACAAGGTTCAAAATAACAGAGTTTATTTAATTACAGAACTCAAAAATGCCCGTAAAAACACAAGGGCCAGGCAATTTTAGCCTTTAGGAGCAAAAAAGGGACAAGGGAAAAACGTACAAAAGATAAACCGAATTAAACCGAAGTTTAATCCGGGTAAAAACAAACTGCTTGCTTCAGCCTGAGGGTAAACAAAACAAAAGCCAAGGAACAAAAGAATGCAACTAATTGGCAGCAGATTCCTCTCTGCTGCCAACACGGTGCTTAGAGGAACTTGCGTCGCTCCCACACACACAGCAGACAGGATTTCCAACACAAACAGATCAGCCAAGGATTGTAGCAGAAGAGTAGACCCAGTTCCTTTCCGTGGTTCAAAGCCAGAAGTAGACGTTGTAGTTTCCAAGTCCAGAAGGGGGAAGACAAGCCGTGGTCAGTTCAATCCGAGTTTTCAAAGCAGGAGATGGCGTCCGTCAAGAAGACGACGGAAGGTCAAGCTAATAAGAGTAAGCACAGGTTTGCACAAACAAATGCCCACACAATTCCTCCCGCCGTCTGACCCTGAATTCCAAAAACAACTTACGTCTCAGCACAGGAAAACACACCAGTCTTCAGGAAAGCGTCCCACACAGATCCCAAGCGTTTGTCCAGATTACCTTGCCCAACGCAATTTGCAATTGCTCCCAAGCCCCATTTTATGCCAGTTACAAATCCTCATCACTGTCAGCTGTCCTCCTTAACCCGGGCGTTTCCTCATCACTTTCCTCATCAGAGCTGGAACACCTCTGACTACGCCCCACAGCATCTCCAGCTGTGGATCCCGTCCCATCCCTCCAGCCAAGCCATGGGTCTAATCCTGAAAGTCCCCATTCATCTTCTATCCCATCATGACCAGTGGCACCCAATTCCTCCCTTACCCGAGTCCAATCCATCTCATCCTCCTCCGAGCTAACCAGCCCCTCCTCCATTCTCTCCGTAAACCCCTCAAAAGACTCTTCGTCAGACGGTGCTGCAAAAATGTCTCGCAGTCTTTTTCTTTCTCGCTCCTCGAGAGTATCTGACTCTCGAGGAGTCTTACGCCCACGTCTGTCAGTAACAGAGCCATGAGGCTTAATCATAACAAGACCTGTCTGCTGTTTACATGAGACACTGCTGCCATCTGCTGCAGTAGCAAGTTCAGAAGTCCACCTCCAAGGCAAGTCCAGAGAATTTCTCTCCAGATTGGTCCTAGCTTTATTAACCATGGGTTCTGTCAGTGGGCAGCTTCAAGGCTTCCCTTCCCTATCCCACTTCTTACAACTCATTTCTAAACTGAGTTTGGAATTGACAGAGCTTGAAATTGCAGAAGACTTCCTAAAGAGGATTTTCAACAGTCTTTTGAATAGAGGAGACTTCTCTGTATGCATTGCATTGTTATCCTAGATGTTCAGGCTTCCCTCAGGATTTCCCTGGCTTCATTTCATTCATTGCTGACTTAATATTTATGCATTTGCAACAGATGTTGCAGAACAGACTGGTGAGACAACCGTTTCAGGCTTGTGGGATCTTCTTGACATTGTTTTTTACTAGAAGGCCAGAATCTGTCAATTGGAGCCTACTGCAAGATAGGAGTTAAGGCTCTCACTTTGATCTCAATGTAGTTACACAACACATGAAAATAATTCTGAATCAGACTTTAGGTCCATCCCACACACTTTTTCCATGATGTCACTGTCAAATTTATCTCTTTTATGCAACTACTTAGAATCAAAGTATCTTCGAATCTTGGAAAGGGATGAAAGCCTAATCCCTCCATGCAGCAATACACTAGTACACAATCCTGAAATATACCCATCCAAACTCTGTTTAAAAACCTCCAAAGGAGAGTCCGTCAGCTTTCAATGCACCATTCTGCTGCTAAACTGCTCTTAAATAAAATTCTTCCTACGGTTTACATGGAATCTTTTTTCTTATCTCTTTTCTTGCCATTTCAATCCATTGGTCTCTGAAGAAGAAAAAGAAGAAAACTAACTTGTTTCATCTTCTACATGACATTGCTTGGGAAATTTAAATATGGCTGGCATGTCACCACTCGGTTTTCTCTTTTTCAAGCTAAACTGTTAGTCAACTCACTAAGTCATTCCTCATAAGGCTGGTTACCAGACCTTTGATCATCTTGGTTGCTCTTTGTGGATACATTTCAGCTTGTCTATATCATTCTTGAACCGGAGTACCCAAAATTGCACACAGTAACCCAGAGGAGGTCCAACCAAAGCAGAATAAGTTGGCACTGCTACTTCCCTTGATCAGGACACTATGGTCTTATTGATGCAATCTAGAAAAAACAATACTACAGCTAACTAACTTTGTTCAGTAATGTCTAGGTCAGGGGTCCCCAAACTAAGGCCCGGGGGCCAGATGCGGCCCTCCAAGGTCATTTACCTGGCCCCCACCCTCATTTATAATATAATATTTTAATATCCGTTTTAATAATATAATATATTGTATATACATATGATATTGATAATAATATTGTCATTTTATACAATATAATACGAATACTACCACCATATAATATTAATTATATGTTATATATTACATATAATATTACAGTATAGTGAAATAGTTCAATATAGTAATATATAATGCTAATATTGTGCTATGCTAATAATATAATATGTTGTATGTACATACAGCTGTTCTGAGTTCCCTTCGGGGTGAGAAGGGTGGGATATAAATGTAGTAAATAAATGTAGTAAATGCATAAATAAATAATTTTGGACTTAAGCTCACCCAAAGTCTGAAATGACTTGAAGACACACAAAAACAACAATCCTAATTAACCTGACTATCTCATTGGCCAGAAGCAGGCCCACACTTCCTATTGAAATCCTGATAGGTTTATGTTGGATAAAATTATTTTCATTTTTAAATATTGTATTGTTCTTTCATTGTTATTGTTGTTGTTTTGCCCTACAAATAAGATATGTGCAGTGTGCATAGGAATTTGTTCGTTGTTTTTTTCCCCAAATGATAATTCGGCCCCTCAACAGTCTGAAGGATTGTGGACCGGCCCTCTGCTTTAAAAGTTTGAGGACCCCTGGTCTAGGTGGTGCTGGTGAAATCGACAAGACTCCTCTTTTTCTATGTTTCCATAAGTATTGCACCTTTTTATTTTAAAATCCATTTTGTATTAAACTATTGAAAATTATAATCCATATTGTTGTCCAAAATCTCAGGGTCCATTCCTGGAGTGCTGGTTCCAATTGATTCCAATGAAGACACACAGAGATCAAGGGCAGAGGCAGATTGTTTATTTCTCCATTAGTCAAACAAGGATGTCAGCGGGAAATTTCTAAAACTGACATACTTCTCAGTTACAGATATGGACATTTTATAGACATTTGAAAGAATAGTTATTGCTGTGATTGGTACAAATTATGATTCCTCAATCTTATTGGTTTAAAAATACATTCATTGTTGTAAGGTTTATAGTTTGTGATTGGTGTACAGTATGGTGGGAAACTTAAAGCTTTTCATTCTTGAGTCTGTCTTCTATATCTGTCCACCATCCACCTTTCTGCCTGTGTGAGCTCATTAAATGTGAAAGGATGACTTTAGGGATTGATATTGGCCGGCATAGTGGAAGATGTCCTTGCTTGAACAATGGATGGTTATTTCATAATGATGGGTCTGAATTTTTTTAACAACAATCCAACATATTGTGTGTGGGATTGAAATGCTCCCAACACATACTGCATTCTTATCTTTAATCTGTTGCTGGGGACTTGGCTGTGCCTTCCTTTGGATCTATCAGATAGTAGGAACATGTTGCTTAGCTCTTGTTCTTTTTTGGACTTCTGAAGGCAAGGGAGGTATCTATAGGTTATTCCTGAGCATCAAAACTTTTGAGGGTCCCAACTTCAAATTGCAACATGACACATGGAACCTTTAAAAAGGAAGGCATTCCTCTTACAGAATGTCTGGAGGCAAGGAAAGACCTCAAGACCAGGATTCATATTTGCCTGTTTGTATTATTTAGGAACAAACTGGCTGGAAAATTCTGGGAGTTGTAGTCCCTTCGGCGAGATGGTTGGCGAGGTGTCATTTCCAGTTTATGCTGTTGCCTGTCTTCAAGGTATTGGGATTGTGAATTGGACACAAATATCTTTCCAAAAGCAGTTAGAAAATCCTCCTTTCTCCTCCAGCCACTGTAGGGCGGCTATTACACCATCGTCTCCAAACAGGAAGCGATGGCTAGTGATTACCCAGCAAAGGTTCTTTGAGGAATGAAATTTTAACAAGTGCTCCTTTCAAGTCTCTGAAAAGCCCCTTCATGAAAATTCAGCAGGACCCAAACTCCAAGCGTCAGGGAAGGGTCATGAGCTGTGAGCTGTGGTTGCCAGATGGAATTGTCTATTCATGAATGTGCCGCAGACAGATCTAACTAAAGACAGCAGATGAGAACGGCATTGAGGAGTATAACTTGGGGAGGACAGCATTTGAATATATGAAGAAAACTATAATTTGGTATGCTGTACAATTTTTGCCGCAGGGCCTAGAAAGCAAAAGACTTGGGTCCAGGATATCCTCACATTCCCTCTTCACACATGAGATCGTTCTAAGTCTAAAACTGTTATGTATTCCTCCATGATGTGCATCTAGTCTGGGTTTCCAGTTCAGGATCATACAAAATCTGAAAACTAAGGATGGAGTCATTGACCACCATGCAGCATGTACCAACCACAGTAGAGCTTAAATGCCTCGAGAGGCATCAGAGACCATCTGTTCTTGGAAGCAAAGCAGGGTCAGCCCTGGTTAGTACTTGGATGGGAGACTGCCAACAAATACCAGGTGCTGTATGCTATATTTCAGAAGAAGGAACTGGGGAAACCACCTTACTGGACCAGATTGCCTTTGGCCTGGATCTCATCCATGAGTAACAAAGTATGTTTCCAGTCTCAGACAAATAGATGTGTCAAAAAGGAATGGCCCATTCTTTTCACTTATTCAATGCCTTCCATAACTTCCATTACAAGTGTCCGAGGCCCTGTCATGATGAGACTACTGATGGTTTGGTAGTCCAAGTGTAGAACATATATCCCGTTCACAGAATAAACAAACTGGCACACCTAGAAGGAGAAGGAGAAAGATGCATTTACAACTGGGGTTTCCACAAAAATGTTGCTTATGCAATTGTAATCCCAATTTCTATGTATTGTTGTGAAAGCTAGATGGTTAAGTAGATATGAAGAAAACCAACCCATTTGAAATGCAGTTCAAGAAAAGGGTTGTGAGGATACCACGGACAATTAAACGGACAAATAAATGGGTCATAGAACTTATCAAGCTTTAATTCTCCCTAGAAGCCAAGGCTAAACTGAGACTGTTGTACTCTGGCCATATTATGAGAAGAAATGACTTGCTAGGGGGAAAAAACAACAATCTTAGTAATATAAAAGGCAGTAGGAAAAGGAGAAGAATGGGCACAAACAGATAGATGGACTTACTCAAGGAAGCTATGGCTGAATCTGCAAGATCCGAGTGGTGCTGTTATTGAAAGGGGATGATGGATGCTATGTGTTTTTCCCTAACATGGGATCTAATGTGACTTCAAGGATTTGAAAACAAGATAAAATTAAAATAATATTTTATAAAAGTTTTAAAAGAATAGCAGTATAATTATTTTTTAAAACATGGTTAAAGTATATTTAAAATATTTTTTGTGTCAGGAGTGACTTGAGTAACTGCAAGTCACTTCTGGTGTGAGAGAATTGGCCATCTGCAAGAATGTTGCCCAGGGGATGCCCAAATGTTTTGACGTTGTACCATCCTTGTGGTGGGAGGCTTCTCTCATGTCCCCGCATTGGGAGCTGGAGCTGACAGAGGGGTCTCATCTGTGCTCTCTCCAGATTATATTTAAAATATAATAAAATGCAAGGGATATAGCACACCATGCCACTCAGACCTTGGGAAAATCACACACTCTCAACCTTAGAAAGCTTTGCAATAATGTAGCCTTGGGGTTTCCATAGGTCAGAAATTATTTTAAGGCATAAAACAACAATTCTATTAGAAGACTTTTGGAAATCATAGCATTTTTATATGAAACATCCCCTCTCTCTTTCCCTCCCTCTCCTCAAAATCCTTCCAGCAGCAATTCCCCCTCCCTATTCCTAAAAAATCTTGAGAAAGGAATGCAAAAAAAAAAAAAAAAAACCAAACCATTTACTTTTGGCTCAGTGGGCTCAGGTGGCATTCACACCTTTCATGCTTGAGTAGGAGACAGAGAGGTTTTGTGTGTTAAGCCATACATTGCGATCTTTACTAACTCATTCCTCAGCTTCCAGGTGCCGATAAGGAGAATATTCATGCAGTTTTCTGCAACACTTAAAGCATCTAATTTGCTATTAAAACTCAGATGTGACCAATATTGTTCAAAAGAGACCTTTCAAGGAAACTACTGTACTTATATATTTGGATAGAGTGGAGGTAACATGATGAGATAGCAGATAAAAACTGAAGGTGTCAACTGAAGGCTGTGGCGCAGGCTGGTAAACAGCTGCTGCAATAAATCACTCTGACCATGAGGTCATGAGTTCGAGGCCAGCCCGTGGCGGGGTGAGCACCCGTCAATTAAAAATAAAAAAAATAGCCCCTGCTCGTTGCTGACCTAGCAACCCGAAAGATAGTTGCATCTATCAAGTAGGAAATAAGGTACCACTTATAAAAGTAGGGAGGCAAGTTTAACTAATTTACGACGTTGGAATGAGGAAGTGCTGTCAGAGTGGATGATGAAGCAGCTGCTCCCCCCTGTGGCCAGAATCGAACATCCCCTCAGGAGAAGGTTAAATTGCCTCTGTGTCTGTCTGTCTGTCTGTCTCTGTCTCTGTTCGATGTGTTTATGGGCATTGAATGTTTGCCCTATATGTACATAATGTAATCCGCCCAGAGTTCCCTTCGGGGTGAGAAGGGCGGAATATAAATACTGTAAATAAATAAATAAATATCTGGCTATTTTCCAAAAAATAAAGATGAACTTTTGTTATTGTTCCTAGTTGCCTTCAAGTTATTTTGTGATTTATGGTGACACTAATAGAGGGGTTGCCTTTGTCTTCTTGTGAGGCTGAGAGCATGTGCCTGGTAGGTTTCATGGCCAAGTTGGGAATCAAACTCTGGTCTGCAGAGCCGTAGTCATTATACCACTCTGACCCTAACCTGGAATTAGTGCATGGATTGTCTTTTCTTAGGAGGAAAAATGTCCAGCTAGAAAACCCAAAACAGAATATTGCATTAGAATAAAATCAACCTTGTCACCTATTGTTATACAAGGGGTATCATGTATGTTTCCTTGTCTTATGGGGCTTAATGCAAAACTGGTACCTTCATGCCAGCAGCAGCTGCTGGTCCTCCTGGATCTACAGCCTGGATGTGACAGGGTTGTCCTCCACGCACCACAAATCCCCAACCAACTGCATCTCCCACAATCTGCCAACAGAAGACAAGAAACAATTGCAAACATTTTCTTTACTCAACATGATTGCAGACCCTGTAAAATGTAGCTTTGTCTGCACCTACACCAGAGAAAATAATCTCCAAGTCTGTTCTGGATACACCATGAAGAATCTATACATACCACAAGGAATCACCACAAAGTTGTTTTGAAGTGCACACAACTAGCCAGACTAGCAGGTGCAATGGCACCAGTATCCTGTCCTCCAAGAAGCCACTGCTGCTGTCTCACCAGCCAGAAACAGTTCCCTGGCACAGCCTTACTGGTGACATCAATTCTGAGGAAGTTACAACACGGTACCCTAGTCAATAAAACCAACATCAACAAGAAGTCTTAGCTGCTTCTGGCCCATAAAACAACAAGTTGTCCATACATCAAAAGCCCTGCATGTTACTCCAGATTTTCCTGGAAGTTCTGGAGTAATCTGCAGTTCTTCTCGTGAGAAACTAAAGGCTGGAAAAACTTGTTAAACTAGCTGTATGTCATGTGGACTCCTTGCAGCAGATAAGAGGTGACTACATTTTATTTGACTCATGTAGACATAGGGAAAGTCACCAAGACAAAAGCACAAATATTTTCATATTATATTACCTATAACTCAAAATATAATTTAGGAGTGCCCCAGCCGTAATTCAGTCCAGGAAGTGTTCTGTTGGGAATGGTGTCTCTTTCATCATGGGGACCCTGATGGACTGTGGAAATGGTGAAGGATTGCTTCAATCAGCTAAGAGAAGTGATTTAACTTTGCCTTTGTCTTGAATTTTATAGCTGCACCCCAAATTAATATCTTCATAGATTCAACAAACTGGTGTTTTAGTGCATCTGCAGCTATATTTCCTTTTGACAGACTCACAATGTATTCTGGGGGCACAGCATTCAATTCTCAGCATCTCCAAATAAGTGGAGGAGTTCATAGACTCTGGAGAACTGCTGCCAAGTGGAGATGTCAGCAATGCTTGGCTGGATGGACATAGTCAGACAGAGCTTCCTGACCTTATTAAACGCACAAACAGTTTGATACAACATAACAGTATGATACAAGGAAATTCCAGTGCAATTTAATCCAATGAATATAGCTACATGGAGTCCCAAGCAGAAATATGTTTCCACAATTTAAATGTCTTTTGGGGTTTTCTGATTTTATTCTGAATGTGCATATAAGCATGCACACACAAACACAAATAATGCACACATAGAAACCAAACAACCATTCCTATTCTACAGTAGACTCCATAATTCATTCATTCATTTATTCTCTCTCTCCCATTCTACATTTTACCCCAACCGCTGGGTGACTACAGCTAAGATCCAAACCCAAGTCAGGGGAAATGATACTATCACAGCCCCTGGTGGGCAATGGGTCAAACCCTTGTGCCAGTTGAACTGCAGACCAAAACATCAGAGGTTCAAATTCGGGAAGTGGGGTGAGCTCCTACCTTTCAGCTCTAGCTTCCTATGCGGGGACATGAGAGAAGCCTCCCACAGGATGGTAAAATGTCAAAAAAATCCCCCTGGGCAACGTCCTTGCAGACAGACAATCCTCTCATACCAGAAGCAACTTGCAGTTTCTCAAGTCACTCCTGACATGAAAAAAAACCCCAAAAAACTATAGTTCTTCAAGCCATGAGCTCTGCTATAACACTAAAAGGTAAAGGTTTCCCCTGACGTTAAGTCGAGTCATGTCTGACTCTGGGGGTTCGTGCTCATCTCCATTTCTGAGCCGTCTCAGAAATGCTCATCTCCATTTCTGAGTTGTCCGTAGACACCTCCAAGGTCATGTGGACGGCATGACTCCATGGAGCGCTGTTACCTTCCCGCCGGAGCGGTATCTATTGATCTACTCACATTGGCATGTTTTCGAACTGCTAGGTTGGCAGAAGCTGGAGCAACAGCGGCCGCTCACTCCGCTCCCGGGATTTGAATCTGCGATCTTCGGTCTGCAAGTTCAGCAGCTCAGCGCTTTAACACACTTTGCCACCGGGGCGAACACTAAATGGGCTTTAATGTGTCCTGCACTGTTGGGTAAACTTTTGCCATCTCCAATCAAGCCATGAGCTCTGCTATAACACTAAATGGATTTTAATGTGTCTTGCACTGTTAAGCAAACTTTTGCCGTCTCCAAAGCTTGGGAAAAAACATCTCTAGAGGCTCAAACTCCCAGGAACATCAAGTTCTTTGTGGTTTTGGGAGAGCTGGAGTCTCCCAAAGGTAACATTTATCTGCTCCAGCTCTCATGGGCTGTTTGTGAGCTTCCCAAAGGTGTTTAAATTGTCACTGTGCAAAGCTAGATGAGAACTAGATGACCATCACTTTGCCCTATCAAAGACTTCTCACTTATCATCCAAGAAAGATTTTACCACTCGATTCTTCTGCTTGAATGTACTGGCCTTAAGTGAGGCTTTGGTCTACAGCACGCCGTTAAAAGGACTGACTTTGGCAAGACTGTTAATGTAACATTCTGATGACCGGGTCACTTACCGTGAGCGTTTTCTTGACATACGGGGCCCCAGGGGTCAGCAGCTCCTCATTGGTGATGGGTCTCTTTAATACTTGTATGGGCAGGGAGGGGGAGAAAGTGACAGATCTAATCTGAGAGCCAGGTATTCAAAAGAGTAACATAGCAGAGTGAAAGTTAAAATGAACCAGGAACGTTAAGCAGATAAGACAGATACATTTTTTTCTGTGCACACAGGTGTTTCTCGATGGGGCAAAAAGCACAGCACATGTGTGCAGGTACAGACACAGCTGAGTCAAGGTCAAAGTCAAATTACGGAGGAACAAATGTAACTCATCAGAGTTCGCCTTGGCCCCTGCAACATTTCAAAGAGAAATTCAAATGCAATAGAAAAGGTTCAGCACAGCTGGATCTTTGGAAGAAGAACGAGGGAAATCCATTGCCGTGCTGATGATCACAGGCTGACCTTTGAGCCTCTACTGGTCAATGTGATGGACTGGGATTACGAAAGTGCAACCGAGGCACAAAGAAAATGGAAAGGGAAAGAGACATTTCCTAGGTGATGGATGGGAGATTAGATTCAGGGTTTTAGGGTATGAATTTATGGAAATGCACCCGCTTCTTCAAAGGACTTGAGGTCAGAGCTTGGAAATATTGCCTTAAAGCAGTGGTTCTCGACCTGGGGTGCCCGGATGTTTTGGGCCTAAAAATCCCAGAAATCCCAGCCAGTTTAAGAGCTGTTAGGATTTCTGGGAGCTGAAGGCTAAACACATCTGGGGACCGCAGTTTGAGAACCATTGCCTTAAAGGTATAACTCCCAGAATCCCACAACCAGAATGGTCAGCCAGGATTCTGGATATTGCAATCCTCAAAGTAAATTTCCCATACACTGCTTCAAATAAATGGCACTGAATATGGGAGAAACTGATTATAGCTGGCCCTCCGCATTTGCAGGTTTAACATTTGCAGATTTGATTATTGGCAGATTTGATTAATATGGTCTCCCTGGGAATCTCCAGGCCCTCCAGTGCAACTGTATGGGCTTGCTTTGAAAGTTGATCACTGGAGCCCCCATCTACACTGCTATATAATGCACTTCCAAACTGCATTATTTGGCAGTGTGGATAGGGATACGTATGTTGGAGATTTCTAGAGACATGTTCCCTCAGAGAAAAAATTGATTCTTTTAATTTATGTTTTTTCTACTTTCACAGAAGTCCTGTGCTCATACCACCAGCAAGCATAGAGGGTCAACTGCAGTTTGATTCATCTGCCCAGGCTCAAGATGTTGAGCACTTAACCCTCTCTAGATATATAAAATCTCTTTGTTTGAGTTTGAATCCCTGTGTAATTGGGTATTCAGCTATGATTTTGTGCTGAGTTAGGGTTGCCAATTTTTCCAATAAAAGCTCTTCGTCTTTTACAGAAGCACAGCAGGCATGTTTTTTCATGCTCTGAATTATTATATTCCTTGGCCTGGGTAGTATAGATGAAGAATTTCATTTCAGCTCATTTTTAATGGATTTGCATATTTGGGATGGCAGAAGTAAAAGTTTTCAACACGGAAATATGGGAGATTTCCCCATTCTGAGACCATACCAGAAAGTAGAAGAACAAGAGATTGGATGGCATTTCTATTTGCTTGCCGCATTTTTAGAGGAGGTGCTCCCTCCAGTGGTGAAAGTCCATCTGTGGCCATGTCATCGTCTACACCAAACACTTTACTCTGGTTTATCTCTGCCTTGGAGCAGCTCCAGATCCAGTATATACCTGCTGAATCCAAGGCCAGTGTCCAGAACACAAGGCCAGTGCCGGGGCCACATTGGACCCACTGGGATGTGCCCTTGTCCTCTGTGTCATTTCTGCCACTCCCCAATGGTGGCTACAGAGTTTGCTGCAAACACCTGACTATTGTGGTTGCATCGTCTGAGATCATAACAGGGTGCCTGCATGATCCACACGACGGGTGGAGTAGAACAGAAGATAAAAATAAAATATATCTATCTAAAAATAGAATAAAAATAGAAGGCACCTAATATCTTTTTTTAAGGAGCCCCCAGTGGCACAGTGTGTTAAAACGCTGAGCTGCTGAACTTGCAGACTGAAAGGTCACAGGTTCGAATCCAGGGAGCGGAATGAGCGCCCGCTATTAGCTCCAGCTTCTGCCAACCTAACAGTTCAAAAACATGCAAATGTAAATAGATCAATAGGTACTGCTCTGGCGAGAAAGTAACAGTGCTCCATGCAGTCATGCTGGCCACATGACTTTGGAGGTGACTATGGACAACGCTGGCTCTTCAGCTTAGAAATGGAGATGAGCACCAACCCCCAGAGTCGGTCACAACTGGACTTAACGTCAGGGGAAACCTTTACCTTTAATATCTTTTTACTTATTAGGTGACATTTGAAAGCACAGTTGCTCCTCTAGAAGGAATGAAGCCTGACAATTTTCTGGCAGAAAAGTATAGGAATTTTGTGCAAGGGGAAATAAAAGTGTTAAAAAACCATTTGATAGCCTGCTATTCTTCTTTTCAACCCCAAAGATCAGTAGTTCCTCAAAGAGTTTAGCTCCCAAAATCCCTGACAGTTGGCAAAGCTGGCTGGGATCTGGGACTTGAAGTCCAAAACACCTAGAGGACCAAAGATTGGAAATCAGTGTCATAGAAACTATGGCTGGACCTACACTTCACTATATCTCAAGATCTGATCCTAGATTATCTGCTTATCCCAGATTATCTGTCAGTAGAGACGCATATAATCCAGTTCAAAGAAAATAATCTGGAATCAGATCCTGGGATATAGGGCAGTGTAGAGCCAGTCAATTTTGCAGAACCACACAGAACCTATATTTTACACCTTAGCATTTCAGATTTCTGTATGCAGTGCCTCTTCTTGTAGGCCTTCTTCTGGGCTTTGCAATGAAATCTTGACCAACACCCTCTCTGATTATATGTCAAACTTTGTGTAAAAAAACAGATTAAACACAAGAAGAATTTCTCACCAGATTTGGGGTTGCATTCAACAGCTGGCAGGAGACCCAGACTTGGAGAGAGATTGAAGTAGGCATTGGCTCCACCAGCAAGCGAGGTGACACTACTACGTCGGACTGCAGAGACTAGTTTGATTTCTTTATTGGGCTGGACTGAAAGAGATAAAATTGAGTTTACATTGCTCTCTTCTCAAGGAGAAAATTAAGATTTGACTGATGCTGAAGAATCTGAATTTTGTCTGTGAAGTTCAGTTTCATTAGACTGTGAAATATGTCATTGTGAATCAATGGAGAAATGGTGTGTAAGAGGCAAAAATTTAACTTTCTCCTGACAGCATAAATCCTCCCTACATTTCTTCATCTTCTCCATCCCCAAGCAAGCTTCTAGACCTGATACATAGTGTCACAGCTGCTTTTAGTGCCTCTCTGGATCTATGCAGTTTCCAGAGGCCACTACACAATTTTTAATCAAAATACAGCTAAAAGGTCCTGAAAATAATCCAAAATGCCCCCTGCCAAAATACAGAAACATCTATGCATCTTAAAAAGCAAAACTATGGGAAGTTAAAACCAGATGTGATTTTTCATTACCTATGAGATGGACTTTCAACCCTACCACAGTTGTCCACTCCTGTTCTAGCTCTATGTTTATGATAATTTTTGCCACAGGCTAAAAAAAGATGTGTTGGGTTGTTGTATGTCTTTCAGGCTGTATGGCCATGTTCCAGAAGTATTCTCTCCTGATGTTTCGCCCACATCTATGGATGTGTTGTCGAAGGCCTCTGAGGATGCCTGCCATAGATGTGGGCAAAACGTCAGGAGAGAATACTTCTGGAACATGGCCATACAGCCCGGAATATATACAACAACCATTTAAAAAAGATGTCAGTAGTGGATGTTAATGGGACAGCAGGAGGTGAGGGATGAGGATCAAGCACCTCCTTCATGCCTATAATTCCCTGAATGCTCAAAATATGAGGAGAGTGGGAAGGACTTAAGCCTCATATTCATGCTCTTAATGCTGGGTGAACAAAAAAAATCACTGGGTGATGGAAAGGGTGAAGCACTCAATTCATACTCCAATTGGAGGGTGAGCAGAAATCTTGTGAGCAAGGGAAGTGGTTAAGACCTCTCCTTTTACCCAAAGATGACAAATGTAATCATCTTGGACCCAACGTGCTAAAAACAGTCAACATCCAAGTTTTACAGATAGGTGTTCATGCAATAAGACCATACTCCAAACGCCCTATAGCACCACAATCCAGAGTTACCTGAGAGGAAGCTAGAACTGTTCTGCTCGGGGTTGAGTTTGCGGAGGCAGAAGGGGCTGTCAGGGCTGTCTGAGGATGCCCTGAGCGAGTTCTCGTTGAGCAGCTCTGTGAGGCGCCTCCTTCGACGGAAATTGATGCGAAACTGATAGAGGAGGTCACTGTCATAAAACTGGTGCCGGCCGGAAACTGAAGAGACAATGGGTGAAAGAACAGGATACAGAAGTGATTCTTCCTGGTTTGTCAAAGGCTTTCATGGCTGGGATCACAGGGTTGTTGTATGTTTTCCGGGCTGTATGGCCATGTTCCAGAAGTATTCTCTCCTGACGTTTCCATAGATGTGGGTGAAATGTCAAGAGAGAATACTTCTGGAACATAGCCATACAGCCCGGAAAACATACAACAACCCTAGTTCTTCCTGGGCTTACCCCTCCCCGGAGAGGGCAAATGAGAAATCGTCAGATCATGAGGTCAACCCAGGCATGAGCAAACTTCGCCCCTCCAGGTGTTTTGGAGTTCAACTCTCACAATTCCTAACAGCCGGTAGGCTGGAGATCTTAGGTTTGTCCATGTCTGGGTTAACCAGTCTTCTATTATTAATCTGGGCTGTGGCGCAGGCTGGTAAAGCAGCCTGCTGCAATAAATCACTCTGACCAGGAGGTCATGAGTTCGAGGCCAGCCCGTGGCGGGGTGAGCACCCATCAATTAAAAAAAATAATAAAAAATAACCCCTGCTCGTTGCTGACCTAGCAACCCGAAAGATAGTTGCATCTATCAAGTAGGAGATAAGGTACCACTTATAAAAAGTGGGGAGGCAAATTTAACTAATTTACAATGTTGGAATGAGGAAGTGCGGTCAGAGTGGATTATGAAGCAGCTGCTCCCCTTGCGGCCAGAATCGAACAGCCCCTCAGGAGAAGGTTAAATTGCCTCTGCGTCTGTGTGTCTCTGTCTCAGTTCTATGTATATGGGCATTGAATGTTTGTGTATAATGTGATCTGCCCTGAGTCCCCTTTGGGGTGAGAAGGGCGGAATATAAATGCTGTAAATAAATAAATAAATAAAATGATTATTAGTATTTTCTCTCTCTTATCTTGACCTTTTGTCTCTTTCTGGCCATAGCTGAAAGCGATTTTCCTTGCCTTCAGAGTAGAGCTGACCTTCTAACATTTGGGAGTTTATCTTTTGCAGACCTGATGATTCATATATTTGATGAATATGGTCTCTCTGGGAATGATTAGGTCCTCTGCTACAACTCTACAGTCAACATCTGCCAGAGGTTTACTATAGAGGTTTACTGAAAGGTGGGGTATAAACAAATAAAATAACATAAGTTTCTATTTGACCAGTTATGCAAACTAAACCTTTTGTTGTCTATCAGTTAAGAAAGTCCCTCGGTCATAACCATGATTTCCTTCCTCATACCATGCTGGATGATCCCATGCTCGAGGAGGGTTTGGCAGAGCTCTACAGCCTCTTTCCGGTTTGCTGCTTCCCCTTCTTGGACCAGCCAGTCAACCATTTCACAACTGAGGAATGTCCTTTGATATTTCACAGCATTCTCTTCTCTAACCTTCAGGAAGGTGTCTTCTGCATTGATCAACCTAGAGCATAACAAGGATGAACAAGTTGGGGACGTGCTGATTGATAGATAAATGTATACCTGTGCCTTCAAGTTGCCTGTTGACTTACAGCAGTGGTTCTCAACCTGGGGTTCCTAGATGTTTTTTTTCTTCAACTTCCAAAAACCCTAACTGTTGGTAAACTGGCTGGGATTTCTGTGAGTTGTAGGTGAAAAACATCTGGGGACCCCAGGTTGAGAATCACTGACTTATGGCAATACTTAGAGATGGTTTTGTCAGTTCCTTCCTCTCACATATAGCCTACAGCACTTGGTATTTGTTGGCAGTCTCCCACCAAGATGATCCTAATTAACTTCCAAGATCAGATAGGATTTGGTGCTTTCAGTGTATTTAGGCTCTGATTTACAGTTATGCAACATAATAGTGTGAAGTCGGCATTCCCAAATCTCAGGGTCTCCACTCCTCAGGACCAGTGGGAAAAGCATCACATTGAAAAGCATGGCTTAGCATTTGTGTGTGTGTGTATTTGTTAGACTTAAGGGTGTGTTTTTTTTAGTAATTATTTTTATTAATGAATCATTGTGATGTTACAATGAACCCAGTGATGTCACAAGGGGTTCTTTCTTGGTTTTATGTTTTGACCCTGAATTCTCAGAGCCCAGAATAATACAAACCTGACAACCCTAAATGGTACAATACTGATAAGACTGGTTTATCAAGGGTTCGCCTCTGAATATTCTCTTGCATGTTTGAGGAACTCCTTCAAAACCATGCTTCTCTTCATCTGACCTGACTTATGGTCACAACCACAAGAGGGAGTGCGAAGCCTACTGAATATAACCAACACAAACAATTACTCTCAAAGTTGAGCAACTAAACTATCCTGTCAGAGAATTGAGAATCCTACAGTTGGAAAGGAACCCAAGGGCTATCTAGTCTAAACATCCCTGAGAGGTGCCATCTGCTTTCCAACAAAGGAAAGTCCATCATATCCCAAGATAATCTGTTTATCTATTGAATAGCCAAAATGGGGGGGGGGGGGGGGTTGGTACTGTTTCTTCTGAATCTTTCTTGTAATCTGAATTCATTGATTTAATTTGTACCCATTGGCTTCAAAGAAATGAGATGCTGACAGTGAAATGGACTTTCAAAATATTCCTTGAATAGGCATTTTCTGTCCCAAGACATCAAAACAAGAAAATCTTTTATTTTAGTTCAGCATTTTCTGTACCATAGTTGTGTGCATCCGATCCTCACCACAATGCTTTTGGATGTTTTACTTATAAAAATATGTGTGTTGGTGTTGCAAAGTGGAAGAAGGGAAAGGAGAAGAGGAGGAAGAGAAAAAAGTAGTTGAAGCTGAAGTTGTCATTATTTGCAGGGGGGTTTGCCTTTGTCTTTGCCTTCCTCTGAGAGAGTGTGATTTGTCTAATGTCACATAGTGGGTTTATATATATACAGGGTGTCCTTAGAGTGATAAAGAGACTTTAGTGGTAAAGAGACTTTACAGACAACCTGTATATTTGTAAATTATCTGAAACTTTTAAGGAGTGTGAGCAAGACGTCTCAAAACAAAGCCCAACAAGGAATGGTTGGGGGAGCTGGTCATGTTTAGCCTTGAGAAGAACTGTCATAGCCATATTTAAATATCTGAAGAGGTGTCATGAAGAAGATGGAGCAAGCTGTTGGAAATGGCAATCTCCCAAACCACCTCAGTGGAGGAGGATGCATGTTTGCTTATGGACTTCAGTGAGTACAACTATACCTAAAAACTATTGACTGTTGATTAACCAAATATATTTTTGTAGTGGCATATCTTTATCTTTAGCAGTTCAAAGACATGGTTCTTCAGTTTAACAGCTGAATTGCCTGTATGCCATTACATGAATGCTTATGAATATCACTTGTTCAAAGGGTTGACTTCTAACAAGGTCATGTTTTCCTTGACTAGTGGTTTTCAAACGGTGGTCTCCACATGTTCATGGAGATTCACACTTGCCAAAAGGATATGACATCATTTTACCTGTTCAATAAGGTTATGATTGACATTTATTTCCAAGAGGATATGTGCCCAGAGACTGGGTGCAGTTATTTCCAATACAAGTATGTTTTCTTCTGCCTCTGAAAACAGAATCTAAACCAATAAATAAATCCAGATTGTAGGGAACGAGATTTCAAATGAACATTAGAAGACATTCCTAGTGGTAAAAGCTAATAGATTGTGAGGTTAGATGGACAGAGATTGGACTAGATCATCATTCAGATCTTTTCCAATTCTTTGATTCTATGATTCACCTGTCATCAACACTGGACAGGTTTCCATATTTGGCATCATTGTTTCATGTAGAATTTTCAGTTACTGAACTTCACACCAGAAAAACACTATCAAAACTCCAAACAAGAGGCAGAGGCTGGAAGAGAAATGTTCCAATCAGTAAGAGTAATAAAAGCAATTAATTTTGTGCTCCATGGGCCAAGGACTCACGTACGTCTCGTACAGGCTCTGACCCCTCATGAACACCTTGACATCCTTATTGAGAGGGAAGGTCCCATCGTCCTTTCGAAAGCGATACAGCAGTTTGGCATCCTTGTAGTCCAGATGTTCGTCACAAACTGAAACGAGTTCAAGAGAAAGAATCAACTTGCATCCAAGGGGACTGAATAGCATCAAAAACGTTAAAATGAATGGCTTTATTTTACTCATTGCTAGAAATACTTTTATTCTGCTCTTTTCTTATAATACTTGTGTAATCCAGTTGTAAGATTCTTTCTTGGCAGGCTGTGTTTATTTTCCATGTGAGAAAAAACGTGGTATTTGTAAGTGCTTATACATCCTTGAATTTTAAGAGAGGATCCTGGTTCCTGCTACCATATGGAAAAGATAAATACTAATCTCCACACTTGTGATTTTGATTATTCACAATTTTGTACCCATCTCCCAAAGTTGTGGCTGATATGTGAATATTCACCATATATATTTTAACTGTCTAGGAATCTCTAGGTCAGGCATGGGCAAACTTTGGCCCTCCAGGTGTTTTGGACTTCAACTCCCACCATTCCTAACAGCCTACCGGCTGTTAGGAATGGTGGGAGTTGAAGTCCAAAACACCTGGAGGGCCAAAGTTTGCCCATGCCTAACCTAGGTCCTTCAGTACAATTCAATGGTAAGCCTCTACCGGAGATTGCCCAGAGAGTCACACTGGAAGACCTAGTGATTCATAGAGAGAACATTGAATAATCAAATTAGCAAAAATCAAACATATGGAGGTCCAACTAGTACTTTTTATGGCCAAGACAAATAACAAATCCAAGTCCATCATCTCAAAATGAAAAGAGAGATAATGTTTGCTATGAACGAAAGAATGTGAAAGTCAGCTATAGCCACACAAATACCCAGATCTACACTTTTTCACAAAGAGATTATTCTATCTTGGTGTCATCTTTGATAAGTGGCTGTGTTCCATGCCAATATCTCATCATCATCATCATCATCATCACTATCATCACTATCATCATCATCATCATTTAAAAGGTTTGGGGTTCTTTTGTAACAGCTCTCCAGGCTGTGGAAAATTAATAGCATCAGGAAAAGGTAGTGCGAGGGCTTGAGATCACGAGGCAGATGTTAATCATTAAGCCCAGACTAATTGCACCTGCATTGGAGCACTGCAGCACAATTTAATCCGATTCAAGGCAGATCAGCCTTTCCACCCCGGCAGCAGATGGCAGGGAGCCGAAATGTTTACCTTTCTATATCACTCAAGCAAGAATCATAGGCATGCAAACATTACTCCTTTGGATAACAAGGTGCCCATACTGAAAAGCCAGGAAATTTTGACCTCTAGGTTACAGATTCTAATGTGTTTACTCCAGCCATTTCTAGCTATGGCATTAATGCCAGTAATTTTCCACTTCCAGGGCATAAAACACTTCTTTTTCTGATACCGACAGATGTCTCTTATATCCCCTACAAACGTTGACACAAGGCATGATTAAGATGGCAAACATTATTATTGAGGAAGAATGCACAAGATAGAAAAAAACTAAAAATAAAATTTCACAACATTTCACAATGATAGCATGAAGCTATTCAAGTATGGAGGAGATAGAATTGTAGCCTGCAAAATTAAGGACAAACACAGACTGTTGTAGAAAGAGAGAGGAAACGATATGAATACATGCTATAATTGGCCTTCCACATTTGCAGTTTTGACTTTTGTGGATTTGATTATTCACAGCTTTGATTAAATTGTTTTTGCTAAGAATCTCTAGGTTCAACAGTGCAACTCTATGGTCAACTTTCTCTGGATTATAAAGGCCTAATGGTTTTTAAAAGGATGTTCTTTCCAGCAAAAAAAATGCATTTTTTTTTTAAAAAGTGGCTTTTCACTTTCAGAGGGGTTTTGTGCTCCTAACTCCAGTAAATGTGCTGAGCTGACTGTATTATTATATGAATATTTTAAAGGGACATATCATATAATCAATACAGGCATGCTAATGTTGCCATGTCTCACTATGTATATATTCATTTCCTTCAGAAATTTATTTCCATTGTGTACAAAAATACAGTGCACACAATTAAGTTAGATGAAAGGTAAGCAAGCAACGTATAAAGTGAACATGTGCAGAAATGTGCTCACATAATAAAAAATGAAAAGGGAGAATTGGATTTTGGATTGTAAGATATGCATATATACATATACAGTCATCCCTCCACATTTGCAGATTTGACTCTTGTAGAATTGATTATTTGGAAATTTGATTAAAATGATCTCTAGGAATCTCTAGGTCCTCTAGTATGACTCTCTACAAAATAAAATAAAGTAGCCATTTTTATTCATGTTTTTTCATACTCTTGTGGGTTCTGTGCCCCTAACCCAGAGCTTTCCAAACTGTATGTCATGACACATTAGTATATTGGCTGAAGTGTGTAGGTGTATCACACAAACATAACATGAAATGACAAAACACTTATAAATGTATGTTATTATTTTGCAAATCATATACAGTAGAGTCTCACTTATCCAACACTTGCTTATCCAACATTCTGGATTATCCGACACATTTTTGTAGTCAATGTTTTCAATATATCATGATATTTTGGTGCTAAATTCGTAAATACAGTAATTACTACATAGCATTACTACTTTTTCCGTCAAATTTGTTATATAACATGATGTTTTGGTGCTTAATTTGTAAAATCATAACCTAATTTGATGTTTAATAGGCTTTTCCTTAATCCCTCCTTATTATCCAACATATTCGCTTATCCAACATTCTGCCAGCCCGTTTATGTTGGATAAGTGAGACTCTACTGTATATATATATGAAAAAATTCATGATATATATTTTGTCCCCATACATTTCATTGTTAAAATTTATGCATGTTTCCATATATCTTAAAAGGGGTTGATTTAACCTTGCTAGTAAAATTGAATCACTGTGTCGTGAAATGATGCACATCTAAAAAGTGTGTCACCAACATGAAATGTCTGGAAAGCTCTGCCCTAACCCAAGCAAATGTGGAATGCTGGGTGTGCATATACATACATACATACATACATACGAGTATGGGTTGGTTGTAAAGATGGGAAAAAAAAGAAAATCTGCAGATTTGTACCTGAAAGGTGTGCACATCCTTACTTTTCTTACATTCAGTTCATACTCACAAAAAAAATCTGTTAACATGTCCTTCGGTCTCTGTAACCTGTGTTCCCAGGCATGGGCATGTGATGTGCCACGTAGACATGGAAATTCCCTACCTTGATCCTTTTTGTAGGTATGATGCCCTCTTTCTCCTATCCCACCACAACTACCACATTGCCCATGTTCCCTGTCTCAAACATTTTAACCATTCCCAGCCCTGCCTCAGACTGGCGGCTCCCCACAAGCCTCTGTTTATTTTGGTTCTCTGACAGCCTGGGGCTGAAGGCAAGACAGAGACAGACCCAAGCCTTGTCCAGCTCCTTGGGAAGAACAGTGCCTGGAAGGGACTCTGCCAGATCGGTGTGAAAGGAGAGCATTCATCCAGCATGAGACTCCCCGCAGCTTCTCACATGACCGGTTCCTTCTCAATGGTAGTCTTCATCACTGTAGACTCCCTTAGAAAATTTGCACTACTCTACTTTAAAAAAAAAAAACACCTTCCTACCTTTTCTATCATGAATGTTGAGCTGTCCTTGAACAGGTTCAACATAATCTTTTTTTTTAACTAATGACATTTTATTATAAAATCAAAGAATACCACTAACTCCAACACTACAGCAGCTTGCTGTGATAGACAGATGGACAGTACTGTCCATTAAAGGCTTGGAGAAGTCTGTGTTTTTTTGGATGACAGTTTCCAGAATTCTCCAGTCAAGGTGACCCTAGACATGCAGACTGGAGGTTTCTGGGAACTGATTTCCAAGCTATGCAGTTTGTGTTGTACTGTTTGAAATCCAACAGGATCTGACATATCGGCTTACAGCATGAATGTTAAGGAAGTGCCACGATAACAAGGGTGCGGGTCATCTAGGCCCCACCAGGACTATTAAACTGTTGGCCAAACAATGCTGGTGGCCCGGAATGAGGAAAGACGCCAGGGGGTACGTCACGCAGTGTGAATTATGTGCAGAGGGAAAAACACCACCGGGGAAGCCCCAGGGGCTATTGCAGAAGGTGGTGGAGCCCATGAGGCCATGGGAATGCGTGGCCATGGATTTTGTAGGCGAACTACCCCCCAGCAGAGGCCACAGATACATTTGGACAATATTGGACCTATTCTCAAAACAGGCACACTTTGTGGCCCTGCCGAAACTCCCCTCAGCTGAAAAACTTGCTGATTTGTATGTGAAGCATGTATATCGCCTACATGGGTGTCCCGACAAAATAATTAGCGACCGGGGAGTCCAATTTACTGCAAAATCTTACAGCTGTTAGGAGCAGAAAGGAACCTGAGCTCGGCTTTTCATCCCGCAACCAACGGGGGAGTCGAACGCACCCAACAAACACTGTGCCAATTCTTGAGGATGTACACCAATTATAGACAGGATGATTGGGCGGACCTTCTACCGTTTGCTGAGATGGCTTTTAACGGGGCCGTACATTCGGCCACAGGTCGTGCCCCATTCGAAATAGTATACGGACAGGAGGTGGCACCTTTCCCCAGGCTACCCGAGTGGAAGGAAGGAGAGGGCCAGACCGACAAGGAATGGCCGGCCAAAATTAAGCAAGGGTGGCAGACCGTGGTGGAGGCATTGCGGGAAACACAAAAGAAGTACAAGCTCTTTGCCGATCGTAGGCGCCGAGAGGGGGACAAATTGGGCGAAGGGGATCTGGTTTGGCTGAGCACAAAAAACCTGAAATTGGGGTTCCCATCAAAAAAATTGGCTCCACGCTATATAGGGCCGTTCAGGGTAGCAAAAAGAATAAACGAAGTGACCTATGAGCTGAGGCTACCCAAGGACCTAGGAAAGGTACACCCGGTATTCCATTGCAGCCTGTTAAAAAAGTATAAAGGAACTCTGGACAGCGGAGAACAATAGTTGTGTTTAATCTTTTCCTTCCAGGACGAAGGGGAGGAGGACGCCATGTCAGAACCCTGCTACTAGAGCCTGGATGTGGCTCTGAGTTTCAGGGTCACTGACATTGATAAGACACCTGCGGCTCAGGACTCGGAGAAGAAACGGCTGCTGGACTTGGCGGGGAATTTGCGCGGGGTTTTGCTGAGCGGGAAGAGACTTTTCAAATGAGGGGGAGGGTATATAAAGGATGGTTGGCCGGAGCCTCCCATTCTTGGCTTTTTTGATGTTCATGTTTCCTACAGTAAAAGTTTCTGGTGATAACACAGAGAGTCTCGTGTGTTCATTCAGGAGCGGCTGTGGTGAGCTGACACACACGCATCCATGTCTATCCAATGCACATTCTACACACATACGCATGCACATCTGTTCACAAAGAAATGTCTAACTTTGACTTCTGCAACCTTGAATCAAATATGGTTATTCTGTATGCGATAAAAATGTCCACCTGCTTCTACAAGGGAACTCATGCACTCATTAGGAAGCAACAGCATCAAAGCCAGTATATCCAAATATATACATTTAGCCACCCATATTTGCCAAGATTAGAAACACAGAACCCCTGTGAAAGTGGAAAAACTGCAGAGAAAAAACATTATTATTGTTATTGTTATTGTTATTGTTATTACTCCACTTTTTCTTTCTACAAACAAGACTCACAACCAATTCAACACAATTTAAAACCCAAAAATATGCAAACACTAAAATAGAATTAAATGTTAATGTTATTAAGAATAAACAGTTAAAATCATTAAAACTGATTCAGAGCTAACACTACAGCACCCCCCCCCCCCCCGATTTGATCTTAAACACCTTCATCTTTAAAAGCTTGTCTGAATAAGAAGGTTTTAGTCTGCCGCCGGAAGGACAGCAGGAAGGGGGACATTCTGGCTTCCCTGGGCAGGTAGTTCCAGAGTCAATGGGCAGCCACCGAGAAGGCCCACGCTTTTCTTCCCACCAGAGAGCTTGAGATGAAACTGGGACTCAGAGAAGGGTTTCTCCTGAAGATCTCAGGTCCCAGGCAGGTTTGTAAAAGGGTGTGTGGTCAGGCAAATAGCCTGGACCTGAACCATCTAGGGCAGTGGTTCTCAACCTGGGATCCCCAGATGTTTTTGGCCTACAACTCCCAGAAATCCCATCCAGTTTACCAGCTGTTAGGATTTCTGGGAGTTGAAGGCCAAAAACATCTGGTCACCCCAGATTGACAACCACTAATCTAGGGCTTTAAAGGTCATAACCAGCTCTTTGAATTATACCTGGAAACAGACTGGCAGCCAGTGGAGCTGCTACAACAGGGGCGTAGGGGGTTGTCCACTCCCTGTAGCCAGCTCCAGTTAGCTGCAGCTCTTTGGACCATCTGAAGTTTCCAAACACTCTTTGAAGGCCACCCTACGTAGACTGAATTACAGTAATCCAGACAGAATGTAACTGAGGCATATAGCATCATGTTTAGATCTGGCCTCTCAAGGAACAGGTGCAGTTGTCGCATAAGTTTTAATTGTGCAAAAGGACTCCTGTCCACCATAGATATCTGGACCTCCGGGTTCAGTGCTGAGTCCAGGAGGACCCCCAAACTGTGAAACTGTGTCTTCAGGGGAAATATGACCCTGTTGTGACTCAGCTGGAACCTCAGATTGACTCTGATGAGGATGATGGGATTCAGGTTCAAAATGTCACTGTTGTAGAAGATGAGGAACAGGGAGTGCAATTTCATTTTCCCACAGCAAGGAATGATGTTGTTGATACTGAAACTAGCCAGGTGCAAATGGACTTTGGAAAGGAGGACAATTCTCAGTCTGATAATGAGGCTCAGCAAACTAATGAGCAGGCTGACTTTGATGAAACAGGCTCCTTAGATCGAGCTGACCGTTTGGAATTCAGGGTTTGGAGGAGTGCGAGAACTGCAAACAAGAGGGAGGCTAGAGGCCAGAGAAATGCTTTCATGCTTTGCAAAGGGTATTAAAGCAATGTGTTTGGAGACAAACCTTTGTCAAAGCAACTTTCGTTCAACCAAGAAGCAAGCTCTCGTTTTCCTGGATTACCTTGCAGCTTTTGGGTTCATGTTCTTGGGACTTTGTCATGCTCTATTGGGACCTTGTTTATTCCTTGTGATTTCTGGATTTATTCTATATGGCTTTATTTTGTAACCATTTTTTGGAACTTTACTTTTGCTTTTAACCAAGCAAGCTCTCGTCTTCCTGGATTATCTTGCAGCCATTGTGTTCATGTTCTTGGGACTTTGTCATGCTCTAATGGGACTTTGTTTATTCCATGTGATTTCTTGAATTATTCTCTAAGGCTTTATTGTGTAACGAACTTTTGGAACTTACTTTTGCTTTTAAAGAACTTTTATCTTCTATTTTCTAATAAACTAAAAAGAATTCAACCTGTGTGCAGTTTGGTGTATACAGCAAAGTGAAGCTAACCTGAGGTGCAACAGACCCAATCCAGCACAGGTTGAATCCCCATTCCCTGTTTTGGTGGGCCCACAGAGGAAAGCAGAGGAAACTGTATCTGATAAAGATGTCCTGCCTGCTGATGAGATGCTTCAATGCTGGCAGAACAGCTTTATTTCACTATGTTCCTCTCTCCTCTGTGCCTCAACACCATACTCAGGACAGTGACTTTTGCTAGCGTAATAGGGTCTTATGCTTTCAAGGTTTATCTCAATCTAGAAATTCTATAGCTCCTCATTGCCCAGCTCTTTGAGGAAACCACTTGAGTAAATCTATGAGTTCCATTCCATGCAGAGTAAATACATGCAGCTGAACATAGAACCCCTAAGCAATATGAGAATAGAAGAGGGCACTAACCATGATGGATAATGTTATGGTCCATGAGCTTCTGCATCAACCGAATGCCCGTTTCTCGATCTGGTGCCTCCTTGTGATTGATCAGCCAATCAGTGAGCTCCTTGGCCACAAAGCAATTGGGATATGTGCGGAGATGGTAGCGCCTGTCCTTTATCAGCTTCCCATCATGCAGCCGAAGCCTAGAAAAAGGAAACATTGAGCAAGTGCCACCATAGTGTAGTTAATTGAGAATTGATCTAGGACTCCAGGAAACCAGGTTTCAAACAGCTTCCTTGGTATGAGAGTAAGACACACTCTCTCATAGGAAGACAGTGGAAAATTCCGTCTTATCAAATTTTGCCAAGAAAATCCCATGATAAGGTTGCCTTAGGGCTGCCATAGTCAGAAACGACTTGAAGGAACACATGAAGAATAGTAGTGGTTTGGTGGGGGCTGCAGATCTTTTTGGACTTTATCTCCCCAAATTCCCCAGGCCATCTGTAGTCAAGAAGCAACATCTCAAAGCTCTGAGCAATTAGTATAGGAAATGTTTGCCTCTCCTGTGCAAACACCAAGGTCTTCTGCCTGTTGTAGCTGCTAAACCTAGTGAAAACGTGTCTGACTAGTCTCAGTTATTATGTTCTCTCTTGGGCCCAATTACTTCAGTAATTACAAATGCAGGTAAAGCTTCATAGCAAGGTCAACTGCTCTGAACAAATGAATCTCATGACCAAGTGAGACTTTTCCTCTGCCCCTAATTCTTTTTCTCAACATTCATCACTGCATAATGTTCTCTCCTGCCCTTGCTCTTCTAGCTCAAGGTCCAAGGCTGACCTAGACATTTTGTTCCCAGAAACAAACCTGCAAATGAGACTCCCCTCTCAGGAAAGCGTCCATAGGCAATAACTCAAAAGCAAACATTTTAGTATATCATGGGAAGACTCAAGGGACCCTGGAATGAAAAATACAGTAAAAATGGCTGCCTTTCTCTGCTGAATAAGAGAACTCTTTTCTACATACAATCCTAATGGTGCAAGATTATATAGATACAATCTTAATGGGAGAATGCAGCATATATTGAGATCTAATGGACAAAAACCAATCTAGGGCCACTCCTGATTTTGACCTACTGATTTTTAAAAAGAACATTTAATATACTATATATATAATGTATCAATAAATATCTTCAAAGCACTTCTTGCACTTTCCTGTGCAGTCAGCTTTCCATATGCACAGATTACCATATATACTCGAAGATAAGCCAAGTTTTTCAGCCCTTTTTTTTAGCTGAAAAAGCCTCTCTCAGCTTATAATGGGGTCAAGGCTGAGCAACAGAACCTGGAATTCATTGCTTGCCATATATGATATATTTCTCTCTTATCCTCCCTTATCAGTGTGTTTTCCAAAGCCTCCCTCGCTCTTAACCAAGGGAATGTTTTTGAAAAGGCAAATCCTATATACATATAGATCTATGTACCTGTATATCTATAACCATATATATACATTATGTAACCTACTGATGCCTCAATTAATGTAATTTTATTGGTATCTATTTGTATTTTGAAATTTACCAGTAGCTGCTTCATTTCCCACCTTCGGCTTATGCTCGGGTCAATAAGTTATCCCAGTTTTTTGTGGTAAAATTAGGTGTATAAGAAACCTTGGACATCTGTATAGTTGTCATAGACATTCACTGTTCAGGTAAAGAACAAGATATGCTGGAGCTAACCTTCACCTTCTAGTTGAGCAATTCCTTGCAGAACACCCTATTAGCTATGCCAAATATTATGCTGATGCCAGTGGCACTTTAAGCAAAAGCCCAAGCAAAGTCACGCTAGATTTGTTCCCCTTCAGGGCCCAAGAAAGGAGACTCTGGTAGTAATCTCTCTTACCAAAAGCTGGCTCCAGTCCCAGAACAGCCTGGACAGCTATTACCCTGTCAAGGTCAATAGAAGGACAGAGCTCTCCTCTACAATCTTGTTCAAAGGCAAAGTCTTGGCATATTAAACATAAATAAATCTCCAGATATCTGATGCCAACAAAATAGACTTTGGGGCTATTGCAAACCTTGTTTTCATTTAAACAAAGAAAGGCTGTGCCCACGTCAAAGGATCTCACTGCTGTCAGAAGGGAGTTTGTATAAGCCTTTAACTCCATGCACTGGCTTCATGACCATGATTTACTCTGTAGAGTTTGATATCTGTGTAATATTTTGCATCAGTTGCCATTATTTTATACTGAGGGTGCCGCTGTATGGAGTCAAGTAAAGAGACAACAATGTCTTTTTATTGGTGTAGTTTGCAGATATATCATTGGATGCTAAAATTAGGATTCTCCATGCCATCATAATTCCTATTCCTATTTATGATTGTGAAAGCTGGACAATAAAGAAAGCTGATAGGTAGAAAATCCTGTTATTTGGAAGGTGATGCTGGAGGAGAGTTCTGTGGATACCACAGACTGCTTATTCTCGTGTCAGAAGAAACTTGAGAAACTGCAAGTCGCTTCTGGTGTGAAAGAATTGGCCGTCTGCAAGGACGTTGTTGTTTATTGATGTTTTACCTGCCTTGTGGGAGGCTTCTGTCCCCACATGGAGCTGGAGCTGATAGAGGGACCTCTCCCCAGGTTGGATTCGAACTGGCAACCTTCAGGTCAGCAATTCAACCTTCAAGCCAGCAGTCCTGCTGACACAAGGGATTTAACCCATTGCACCATCGGGGGCTCCTATCACAGACTGCTAAAAGACAGATAAATTGATACTAGAGCAAATCAAGCCTGAACTACCCTCAGGGTGTCATACGTCAACATGTTACTTTGGCACTGTTGCCTTTTACTTATTGTAATGAGGATATATGTAGCAAAATCAGATTTGCAAAAAAGTGTCTGCCAAGTGGGAATTGAGTTTATTTACTCAGTTGATATCCCGCCTTTCTCCTAACATGGGGCCCAAATAGTTTGCAATGAGTTTAAAAAATGATACAACTTTAAAAGCTGAACAAGCAATTAAATCATCTCTCATATTAAAGAACCCATAATTGAAAAGGCTATAATTTTTTCGAGAGGGGGAGGAGAAATAGAAATAGCAATAAAAGTGCAGCACATGCTCATACATTAAGAAACCCTTCTGGGCAACTGATCAATAATGTCCATTAAAATAAAATGTCTTTACTTGCTGAAAGAAGCTGAGAGAGGGCTAGTGAATTCCATAATGTGAGTCAGCCATGAATAAGGCTGTCTTGTGTTTATCAGTGTAGTGAATAACATTTTCGGTTACTTTTCAAAGCTACCTTTACATGGAATTTTAAAAGAGTCATTGATAGGTATTCCTCACATGTTATGCCAGTCCACTTTCAGTCCCAAGATGGTTCTCCATTTTAACTAAAGAAAACTAAGCACATCCATACATTTTTTAAAAACTATGTATACCTATTTTTCCGCTAGACCATGTAGGTGGATGGTAGTGATATAGGACTGGTTTTGGCTCACCTTCTGCTTGGAAATACTCATTGTGCTGTTTGTGAGTGACAATACTATTTCCTACATTCCCCAAAACACACAGGCAGGCAAGTGCAGCCTTTGGAAACCAATTGATGGTTTTCCCTTTGTAGGAACAGGATGGAAAAGATCTTCTATAAAATCAAGGTGGAACATGAAAGGACTATAACTCCCCAAATGTATCCCCCCCCCAAAAAAAATATATATCTTAGGCTGAAAGAAGTAATATATGGTTGCAATAGCACAGTGCCCTACACTGCTACAGTTTATGACAGATTGGCCTTGTGTCTGAACTACAGTTGCTGGGAAACACACTTTGGAGAATACAGTTGACTATCATCTGTTTGTGGACAACTCTAAAACAGCTCCCTGACCATTGTTTGAAACAGACTGCTGGAACCACTTCTTCTACTCCTAAATTGCACTTATTAACATTTCATTGATTTCACAAGCGAGGAAATAATTGGGGATGTTACATTTTGCACAACTTCCAGTATCCCCCTCCAACATTTGTCCACAGCAGACAATGTGGTATAGTGGTTTGAGTGTTTGACTACAACTCTGGAAGCCAGGATTTGAATATCTTAGCTATGGGCAAGTCAAACTCTCTCAGCCTCAGAGGAAGACACGGGCAACCTAGCACCAAACAAATCCTGTGAACAAAGCCCATTGATAGGTTTATTTTAACCTCATCGTATTTTGGGAATGACTTGAAGGCACACAACATCAAACGTTTTCAAACTGAGTTAGTCCAGACACTTAATTCTTAAATATTAACAGCATGTAAAATAAAACTGTTTTAAAATATCACTCTTCTTTTCTTTCCTCACTGCTACAACGTATATTGAGATTGCAGTCATGTATTGTTTTCTTTTATAAAAAGGTAAGTACAGCTTTTCTCATCCAACACAGTGTATAGGAATTTTAGATACATGTTATTAATGCCAACAACTCTCTCCCCCCCCCCAATATGGTATATTCCCATGTTTGCTTCTCACCCCAACCAAAACACTGAAAAAATGATGCATTCCCAAATCCAATCATTGAACTAGAACTCATAAAAATGGTTCTGTGTCATCTCTGTGATCCTACCTAATACATTCCTCCCTTTGCCACATAATTATAGGCCATTCTAGCCAGTTCCATTTGATAGCTATTGGTGGTCATTTCTGCTTGCATTCACCTTGCATGTTCCTATGAATACTATCCTGCATGGAATTATTGAGTTGGAAGAGACCCCAAGGGCCAACCTGTCCAACCTCACTTTGGCATGCAGGAATGCTGAATTAAAACTTTCCAGAGTCCAGACAGATAAGGAGGAGGAGGAGGAGGAGGAGGAGGAGGAGCAGCAGCAGCAGCAGCAGCAGCAGCAGCGGGGGAGGAGAATTATTAATTCATTTCCCACTTTTCTCCCATGGGTGGGATTCAAAGCAGCATGCGAAGATGGTCATCCACTCTCTTTTTATAAACTTCCAGAGAAGGAGGCTCCACTGAACCTGTTGTGGCTCAGCCATCGCGGCCTATAGTTCATCAAGAGTTGGAGTTGGAAACAGACTATGCTACGGATCCAGGCCCAGAATGAGGCCCCTTGGCCTTGCAGCTGCCTGATATTATTACACAGGAGGATCCAATAATTGGAGAACATTCCGATGCCTCGGCAATCTTGCCTACACCAGATGGTGTTGTTCTGGGTAAAGATGGATTTTTCAATCGGAGGCAGTGTTTTATGAGAGATAGGAGCAAGAAGGAGGGGGTTCGAAGAAGCAAGAGGTTAGCTCTGAGGCTTGATAATGAGTAACTGTTTCCCATGGAAAGTTTTGTGGGCCCTGCACTCCCTTAATCTCACAACCTTGGAATCTCCTTAAAAGTGTTCCCCTTTGTGTTCCTCATTGTGGTGTCAACTTTGCCTTTCCTCAGAAGAGGTTCCAGTATCCAGCTCCCAGCGTTGATTCCTGTTTGGAAACCGAACCAGGTTCTCAGTTCCTTGCAAACCACGCCGTGTCGCTACTCCTGAGTACACCTCGCCTTGTTACCTTGCTTTCCTTGTTCCTGCATCGAGACTGACTTTGCCTTGTACCCTGCCATTCTTGTTCCTGAGTTGAGACTGACTTTGCCTTGTTTATGTTGTTTTCCTTGTTCTGAGATAGGACTCACCAAGTGGATTACAGTTGCAGTTTGCAGCATTTGGTTCTTGGTTCTGGTTTAAGAACTATCCTTGACTTTTGGGTGAAACTATTGAGTTTCACTGGTGGATTACAGAAAGGACTTTGCTGAACTTGTTTGAAAACGCTGAAGACTTTATATTAAGGACTACTTTTAATACTGACTTATTTCGCTAACTGTGCATAGACATATATATATATATATACTTTAATAAACCACTTGTGTGTTATACTGGATTCCTGTATGTTTCTCAGAGTGCTCCCGCAGCCTTGGGGTGCAATAGTACCTGTCAGCTGCATATCCCTCTCACAAACAGTTCATACCATTAGAAGGTTCTTCCCTATACTTTTAAATCCATTACTTTGTGTGCTAGTTTCTGGAGCAGCAGAAAACAAGCTGGTATTTAAACATGGCTATCATGTCCCCTCTTGACCTTCTCTTCTCCAGGCTTAACATGCTAACCTGTTCCTCAAAGGGATTCATGATGTCTATACCTTTTTGGTTGTCCATCTCTGAACACATTTTAGGTTATCTATGTTCTTCTTGAATTGTGGTGCCCAGAACTGGACACAGTATTCCAGGTGGGCTCTGACCAGAACAGAATGGAATGGAAGTAATTTGCTTCCCTTGATAAACATAATTTTCCTATTGATGCAAAATAAAATTGTATTGACATTTTTATCTGCTGTATCACACTGTTGACTAAACAGTGACCTTAGACAGTAGAAAGCATGTCCTGAAATACCCACCACATGGCAGAAAATTCACAGGTATTTCTCCAACGTGACAGGTTTTTGAACCATTACCAGAATTGATTTTCAAAGATATGACACATGCCTCTTTTCTCTGCTGGGAATGGACATTTATAGATCTTTATTCTTTTGATTAATATGTTACTTTCCTCTCAATATGGGGATCAAGGCAGCCCTATGATAGGTTTGCCTTAGAATCTCTGTAGATCAGAAATGACTTGAATATAAGGTAAAGGTTTCCCCTGACATTAAGTCCAGTCATGTCTGACTCTGGGGGCTGGTGCTCATCTCCATTTCTAAGCCGAAGAGCCGGCGTTGTCCGTAGACACCTCCAAGGTCATGTGGCCGGCATGACTGCATGGAGCGCCATTACTTTCCTGCCGGAGCGGTACCTATTGATCTACTCACATTGGCATGTTTTCGAACTGCTAGTTTGGCAGAAGCTGGAGCTAACAGTAGGCGCTTGCTCCGCTCCCGGGATTTGAACCTGGGAACTTTCGGTCTGCAAGTTCAGCAGCTCAGTGCTTTTACACACTTCGCCACCGGGGCTCCGACTTGAATATACACAACAACAAACCTGTAAATGTGCTACCAAATAGGAAAAAAATTAAAGTGAGACTGCCATACAATTCAAGACTGGAATCCTTTTGCTGCACCATCTGAGTAGTTGCACATTTCCAGGTTTGTGCAATGGTAGAAAGTGAAGGCAAACAAAACCAGCCAACTCTGAAGAGCTTATTTCTTCAATAACTTCAACCCTTCATGCCACTATGTCAGGTATGGGCAAACTTGGGCCCTCCAGGTGTTTTGGACTTCAACTCCCACAATTCCTCCGCTTAAGCGGCTGAGGGTGAAAAGGAAAGGGCCTGAGGCTGTTAAGAATTGGTGGGAGTTGAAGTCCAAAACACCTGGAGGGCCCCAGTTTGCCCATGCCTGTACTACCTCCATGGCCTTTTATTTCCTGCCTGTCCTAGTGATTGAGCATCTAGAAATTCTGGCCAAATTATTGTGCTGTATTATCCACCCAAATTCTTTCTCATAGACAAGTGGGTCCAAATAACCAAGGTAATTTCCAGTCTTAATTAAAAGCCTTTTCTTCATAGTTTTGCTGTTATTTCGACTCCTTGTTCAGTCAGTACTGGATACACTTGTGAATGCCTCTTATCTTCTGTTCCAGAGAAAACGAGAGAGAAATTATATTGCATTATTATTGCCCTATTAATTGAAAGGAGACTTGCATTTCAAGCTGCTCCCTTTTGAAGGGAACAGATTCTAATGAGAAGCAATTCATCACTAATTCCCCAGCTATCTGAACAGGTAGGAATAAAATGGGAAGAATTATAAAAGTAGACAGCTTTTGATTAAAAAAAAAGGACTGCAGCCCTGAAAAACCCTAATCATGTTTGACCCACTCACCCTAGAGAGCCCGGTGCTATAATTGTGCTGTGGGTCAATGTTCCATTTCAAAATGGAAACATGTCAGATCTGAAAAAACACAGGCAGACAACACAAAAAACACTGAAATGCTTTGGCAGCACTGATGTGCAATCTTCAGTTTAAAAAGAGGTAGAAAAACAAATTCATTTTGTGTATAGCTCAAAGAATCCTCAAAGCAGCATGGACAGCCCTGGAAAGTATTTTCCAACAAAGTAATTCTTCCAAGTTCTGGTAAGAAGCAAGTGAACATTGGAAGAGAATTCCTTCAGAAAGGACTAGTGTGACATAAAGCAATCCAGGTGTTTGGACTCAATGACTGTTTATAATGGACAGGTTTCTCTCGCCTCTTCAATTAGGAGTGTTTGTTGTGGGGCACTCCTAATGTCGCTGGATCACAGGTCCCATCAGCCACCACAAACTTGGTGAAGAATACTGGGAGTTGCACTCCAACATCTGGAAGATCAAATAACAACATCTGTTCTTAAAAACTCAAAACATAAGGATGGTTGGGTTCAGCTCCTTCGAACCTGCTGAGTTCCCCACATCAGACATAACAGATCTAAAGTCTCCTCATAGCTCTTTTTTCATCAGCAGGATTCATTTTTTTCAGGGAGTCTTTTTATAGTGTATATGCTGCATTTTATGGTGTATATGCTGTATTTTAAGCAACCCCGGTGGTGAAGTGTGTTAAAGCACTGAGCTGCTGAACTTGCAGACCAAAAGGTCCCAGGTTCAAACCCCAGGAGCGGCGTGAGTGTCCGCTGTTAGCTCCAGCTTCTGCCAACCTAGCAGTTCGAAAACATGCCAATGTGAGTAGATCAATAGGTACCCCTCCGGCAAAAAGGTAACGGCGCTCCATTCAGTCATGCCGGCCACATGACCTTGGAGGTGTCTACAGACAACGCCGGCTCTTTGGCTTAGAAATGGAGATGAGCACCAACGCCCAGAATCAGACATGACTGGACTTAACATCAGGGGGAACCTTTACCTTTACCTATGCTGTATTTTAAAAATAATTATTCTTTTAAATTACTGATATGTTTATATGATTACTATTTTTTTCTGTCAGAACCCTATGAAATTCATGAGATCGTCTTAAGTTGACAAGTGTTTTGAAGGCATGCACACAAAAACTTTTTATCATCTGGTTTTTAGTTAGGTCTCATCATTATTAGTATTAATCATCATTAATATTCCTAGGGGCATTTATTAGAGGGTTTCATAGGATGAGAATACAGCAATTAAAGTGGTAGCAAAGTGCTGTAATCATATATAGTACAAATGCATCTACACTGTAGAATTAGTGAGGTCTGAGGCCACTCTAACTGCTATGGCTCAATGCTATGGAATCATGAGAGCCATCATTTAAAAAGATCTTTTACCTTCTCTGCTAAATAATACTAGTACCTCACCAAAGTACAACCAAACTGATTGGTCCCAAAAAGTAACTTTCCCAAGTACTTTCAAGAACTGGGTCATCAAAATATTTTGCAATTTAAAACTACTTCTGCCTACCCTTATTTATGGGGGAGGATTTCATTTGTAATGCTGGAATGCAAAGCTATCAGTATACGATTACAGTTTTTATATAAGATACATAGCTTTTATATAAGATGTGCACACATTTTAATGCAAGGTGTAAAAAATACTAGCATACAGATTTTTCACTTGTGGTTGTTGTGTGCTGTCAAGTCATTTTCCAGCTTATGGTGATTTATCACAGGGTTTTCTGAAGCTGAAAGAGTGTGGCTTGGTCAAGGTCACCCAATGGGTTTTCATTGCTGAGCTGAGACTCAAACCTAGTCTCCCAAGTCATAATCCAAGGCTCATACTATTACACCACACTGGTTCTCTTTTCACTTACCTAACTTTAATTCTTTAGAGATCAATTATATGTGTTGCATTTCCCCATTCAATAAACTGATCCAAGGGCGGAAAGAAAAGTGTCATTTCATTTAGTGACTCCATAAGAAAGAGAAAAGGCAGGTCTTCAAGAAACAGTGGAGGATGGAAAGAGAGAAAAGTTAGACCCATTAAAATATACCTGAGTTGCTCGCCTGCAATCATGACTTCAGCTCTGTGATGCCTCTCCGTGGCTTTCTGTTTTTGGATGCTGCAGAGACTGTCCATTCCAGCCCATCAATAGCAACAAAGGCAGAAGCTCCTGGGCAGCTTTCTGGGAATTGCTTTGCCTTTCTGTATCCAGTGCAGCTTCCTGCCAGAATCGTCTTATTAGCACTTCATTAGGAGAGCCAGTCCAAGCAGCGGCTGCTGACATTTCCCTGGCTAAAGAGAAAGAAGGGGGAGGCGGCTGGAAAGCAGAGAAGTTGTACAAGGCCTGCCTCCTACTTTCTCCCTGATGCTGCTCCGCCTTGACTGTTGGCAGCCAGGTAGAGACACATGAAGCAAAGCAGGGTTTATCTCCTAAAGGAGAAAGTCAATGCAACAGGTTGTCAAGTTCTACCTCATCTAAGTAGAGCTTAGAAAAGTTGCTCTTATCAGGGCAACATCAGGATCTCCAAGATGAAGGCTTTGAGGAACTGAAATCGATAAGGTAACCTTTCCAAAATTTGCTTCACCAAGGAAAGTCAGATAGTTGTTGGAATCCTACAAGACTGAGATAGACAAAGCCAATGTGGTGTGGCAATGAAGGTGCAGGACTGAGAGTTGGGACATCATAGGCCATGGGTTTGTTTGAATGTTGGGATCAAAGGGAAGGCAGGCTCTCACTCCTTCCACGGTATATTTAAGTTAGACAAAAGGTGGCTTTCTGAATGGCTGTTTCCAAGATACTGAACTCCCTTCCATAGGAGATGGCATTGACTTTCTTTTTGTTCTTCAGTTGTCAGAAAAGTTTCTGGATAGTGAGTGGTGACAGTGAGTCACTATGAATTTTCCTTTTTGTGTTGTTACAGAACCATAAAATCCTAGACATGGAAGAGGCCCCGAGGACCATCCACTCCAACTCCATGGACTACAAAATGAAAGCACTCCCGACAGATGGTCCTCCAGCTTGTTTAAAAATCTTCAAAGGAAACACCACCGTACTCCCAGGCAGCATATTCTATCGTCAAACTGTCAGAAAGCTTTTACTGTCAGAAAGTTTTTCCTAATCCTTAGATGGAATCACTGGGATCTATCTGTGGTGCTGTCTCTTTCTTGCCGCCTTCTCCAAGGGCTCCTTGACTTTTGCACTTGCCCATTTCCAGAATTGAACAAGGATATTATCCAATGCCATTTTCATTGTGCAAAGCAATGGATTCTGCAAAAGTGTAATCCAGCCACAAGTATGGTGGCATGGATTTTCACTTCTCTACCATTAAATTGGATTTAAATCAAATCCTCAAATGCCACTCTTGGTTAAGCCCATATTTGTTGAAACCCAGATAAATATCATGTGTTTCAATAAACAAAGAAAAGAAAACCTTTTTCCTAAAATAAAATACAACCCAAAACAGGATAGTGGGTGGGTAAGCTTTGTGAGCATACATGTGGTACGTGACGTTAACTGGATATGATTTTTCAATTAGCAGCCTAATATGGAAGGATAAACCAGATGCCTAGCTTAATTGCCTCAATTACAGTAGCTGTTACTCTTCACCAGAACCTGGCTGTCTTATCCTTGCATATAGCAATACTGAAATATTGAGCAGCCTGTCATTAGTGACGAAAAGTCTTGTTAGCCCACATAAGTCAATGTACAGTGTAAAAAAAAACCCGAGACCTTAGAATGAACCCAGCTGTATACTTTGTCACTGTGAAGTCTTGCTTTTCTTTTAAAATGTGCAGCCTGCAGGTCGAGATCATATTATGCTACATTAACAAGATTATGATTACAATCTGTATAAATATGTTTTCACACTTGTTACTCCTTCGTGTGAAAATGGCTGGATGGTTTCAACAAATTTGGAGCATGAAATTTAGGCTGCATGTTGTACATAAGACTTGGGGGGGGGGTATAGAGAGCCCTCCAGTAATTTTTTTTAATTTTACGAGTATACGGTGCTTTCAAATCAACTTCGACTTATAGTAGTCCCATTGTCCTCAACGGTCTTCTCAGGTCTTGCAGACTCAGGCCTGTGTCTTCCTTGACTGGGTTCAGTCATCCAGAATGGAGAAAATGAAGGATGTGCCCTTCTCTGGACATGTTCCAGTTTGCCAATCTCCTTCTTGATTTGTGGAGCACAGATCTGCAGAGTGTTATTTCAAGTGAGGCGTCAATATGAATAGAGTAGATCTATGACTTCCTCCAGTCTGGACCATTGTACTCATTGAGTTCTTCGGTATAAGTATGAATTTAAAAGAAGGATAAGAAAGTGTTTTCTCCCTTTTTTTCCCTTTATGTTTGAGCTCTTAGCACATTCTTGATATTTTAAAACTCAAAATGGTTTTGAAACAAGTTAACCCTTCCTCAAAGCTTTGGCCAAAGAGGGGCATCTGTTTCACAACGAAGATAACCACAAAGAAGTACAGTAGAGTCTCACTTATCCAACACTCGCTTATCATAGAATCATAGAATCATAGAATAGTAGAGTTGGAAGAGACCTCAAGGGCCATCTAGTCCACCCCCCCGCTAAGAAGCAGGAAATCGCATTCCCCATTCAATAAACTGATTATCCAACATTCTGGATTATCCAACGCTTTTTTGTAGTCAATGTTTTCAATACATCGTGATATTTTGGTGCCAAGTTCGTAAATACAGTAATTTCTACATAGCATTGTATTGAACTACTTTTTTGTCAAATTTGTGGTATAACATGATGTTTTGGTGCTTAATTTGTAAAAGCATAACCTAATTTGATGTTTAATAGGCTTTTCCTTAATCCCTCCTTATTATCCAACATATTCGCTTATCCAACGTTCTGCCGGCCCATTTATGTTGGATAAGTGAGACTTTACTGTATAAGGGACACGGAGAGTGTAAGGTGTAGCATTCTTAGGTTTTAACCCCCAGCCCAGGAAGTTGCAGCTCTTTTTCTGATTTAAGTCTATTTAATGCCATGGCTGACAAAGATTCTATAAAACATGTCCCACAACTCGGTCTAATATAATTAAGCACAAATCAAATGGAAAGCAATTACAAGCAAATCCTGTCCCCACACATCAAAAGGTGGGCGTTAGAAAAGGATACCCAAAGGATACTAATGTGTATCCTTTTCCAAAATCTTCCATTCAGTCTGCTATAAAATGTTCAGAAATGCTGTATGTAGTGCTTTTTCTGAAGACAAAATATTCTGGCACAAGCTTTAACAAATTAGGGACCATCAGAAAACCTACATTTAAAAAAACAAAAAAAAACCTGTCTCTGTTGATAGTAAAAATACACCATCTGGTGGCCAGAAAGGTAGTAGTACTGAATATTTCATAGTATGAGTGTTCCAGTGAATATGTGAGTAAAGCCGTTTGGAGTCATGTACTCCCAGTAGGGTATCCCATGGTAAAAAGGTCACAGCGGAGGAACCAGACCAAGCATGATAAGAAGACCAAAGACCTCAATGGCTGTGGCGCAGGCTGTTGAGCAACCAGCTGCAACAAATCACTCTGATCAAGAGGTCATGAGTTCGAGGCCAGCTCCGTGTTTGTCTTGTCTTTGTTCTATGTTAAGGCATTGAATGTTTGCCTCATATGTGTAATGTGATCTGCCCTGAGTCCCCTTCGGGGTGAGAAGGGCGGAATATAAATACTGTAAATAAATAAATAAATAAATAACAATGGCTGTGGTGGTGGATGAACGCTGTCACAGATAAGAGGCCACTGGTCATTGTGTTAACCATGCCATTGGATCAAAATCTCTTTCTGCAAAGATTGTGTGTTAGTTACTGTGCACTGGTCACATAAAAGAAATTCATGCATAAGTGTCTTCCAAGACAAACCAAAACCAGCCAAAGTCCCATGCCAATCGGCAAATGGTGACGGGGGCAAGACTGTGAAATCGGGAAGTCCCTAGCTATGGACCGACACATGGCCAGTGGATATGGATTCAGTCATTCTAATTCAAGATCCACGGCACTTGACTATCTGGCAGCTGTATCCATGACTGAGTAGCTCTATTTAGGATCCACCCTGCTCACCCCATACAGAAAGGCGTTTAGAAAAGCTACCCTATATATAATCTGCCTCTTTTGTCTATCCCTATCATTCAGAGGGGTCACCACCTTGCAGTCAAAACAGGGCCATCTACAAATGTCACTCTTCTGAAACAATTCCATCAGCATTGCCTCTGAAAAATCCTGCAAATCTCTTAGAGAATACAGGCAGACAAACGTCAATGTTCTGGAAGAAGCAAGGATCCACAGCACTGAATTGACTATCCTCGGCCATCAACTTCGCTGGAATGGCCACGTTGTCCAAATGCCCAATCACCATCTCCCAAGTTACTTTATTCTCAGCTCAAGAATGGAAAACAGAATGTTGGCAGACAGCAAGAGATTTAAAGATGGGTTTAAAGCTAATCTAAAAAATGTGAATACACACAGAGAACTGGAAAGCCCTGGTCCTTGAACGTTCTGACTGGAGTTCAGCTGTTTCCAACAGTGCTGTGGATTTCAAAGAGGCACAAATAGAGGAAGAAAGGGAGAAATGTGCCAAGAGGAAGGCACACCAAGCAAACCCTTGTTGGGAACGCCTTTCACCTGGAAATCTATGTGTTCATTGTGAAAGACTATGTAGACTAAGTCTCTATAGTCACTTACAGACCTATCACAAAGACTCTACCCTTGGAAGACAATTATCCTTGGCCACGAGTGATTGCCTATGAAGATAACCGATACTCCAGTCTACCACTGCTATATTTTTGTTAACTTCAATCACATATTGTCCTTCTGAAAATCTGTACACTGATACATGTTTTATTTATTCTAGAAAATTCATTCAGTGCAAAATACAGCAGCTAAACTGAACATTTCATAATACTGAGATCGTATTTTTCATTAAAAATACAATTTTAATGAATTTTTGAAAATTAGTAGAATTATTAGTGTTGGTTATGCCAACATTAGAAGTATAGGACACTGAATATAAATTAGGATCGTTATAAATTAGGATAACATATAACATATTTCCACCAGAAAGAAAGTTGGAAGTTAAATGTTTCACTTTTTCAGTGACTTTCCGCATATATTCTTTTTCAAGTATTCTATAATGCTATATTTTTGTGTATTTATCTTTTGTAGTTGTAGCATTATCTTTTCTGGAAAATTCTTGCAATAAATAATGCATTTTCTTCAGGTCTCACCAGGACCTCTGCATACTCTCAAGCTGTAATAGTAATGTAGAAAACTGAACACATTACTGTTAAAAACAACATAAGATAGCAATGACCTACACAGTTCACACTTATATCCAAATGTCCTTCTTTCACTCTATTTTTACATTTCTAAAGCCCTCTAAAGTAAATGAAAGTAGTCCTCAGGCACTTTTGAATTGCTTTGTTTCATTTCTCTTGCTTTATTGTTTTGTTTTCAAGATGACACAGTAGGTTCGAATCCTGAACCACTTTACAGAACAAGGAAGATCGCTCACTGTTCTTGTGAACGTCACAAACATACAGAAGGAAAATTGAAATGTTACCATGTTTCAGAACTCTCCTTCTCTCAAAGAAACAAAACAAGAGTTCCAGAGATCCATTACTTCAAGCTAAAAGAGGAAGGTTAAGAATCCAGTGAAGTTTCTTAAATCCATCCTTTAGCACTCATAGCTTTTGGCAAAGTCCTCCGCTGGTACTGGCCTCTATTTTGGTCAATGTGAGGTCTTGGTACTGGGAGACTGCACCTCTAAACCTTGCAATCTGGATTAAATTAAAATGAGTTTCACCCAACGGTTTTAAGTTATTGCACAAATTTACTACATCGATACATTAAAAAATCTACCCATGGAATGTTCGAATGGGATCTGTGTATATGCGTGCTGGATTCTTGTGGATTTAAACTGATCTTCCAGCAAGGCTGTACAGCAAAAGATTTTAAGTTATGAACCCTATCATTTACACACAGTTGTGTTCTTAGAAATGCTCAACATTTACAACAATCCTGCAAGCAACCTTGATTTCACTATAAGATTATAGCATTTCAGATCCTGGAGAAAAGATATAATCTTATCTGAATCAAGCCAATTTACGCCTTCCATTTTACTAATTTCAATTATGATTCCCTCCCTACATTGCCTTTAGTGGAAAACACATGGAAAGTTACATCACAGTGGAAATCCACTCGTTAGATCTCTAGAGATTTATCAGTATACGACGGTAGTCATGTTCACAGATGTTTGTTCCAAAATCCGTATTTTCCACCCCACACTCAATTTTACCCACGGGGAGAAAAAATGCAACATCTGTATTGACACTGAGGGAATCAGAATAGTGGTAGCTAGATTTCAACTCAAGGAAATTGGAAGAATTGATATCATGAGGTCAAGATTGCATGGCTGAAGGAAGAATAGGTTACAGTTGGAGGATTTTGGGGCTGTTGGGTAGTTTAGAAATGTACTTCTTGTACAGCAACCACTTCATGCTACTGAGCTTTAATAAATACTGCATTGTAGGTTTATCTTAAATATTGATGATAAAACTGACATTATTTCTAATGTTACCAATTCCATATATTGAAAGCAACCCAAGACAAATGCGGAACTCCCAGGTATCCTCTACAAGTACCTCTCTGCAAAATAAATAAATAAATTTGTAGTAGTAAACAATTGAGGTACCATTGTAGTCCAATCCCTGGGAAAAAATAAACAGTAAGATCTACAAAATAAAATAAGCCCGCTTGCAAAAATGGAGCCTAACATTAAAGCATCTCTTGGCTTCCTGGTTTGCTTCATGTTTTTCAAAGAAAGCTGCCTTTTAAAAAAGTGAGATCTTAACAGCACAATAAACTTTTAAATATCGACGGATGCCTCTACTTTCTATGCACTGTCTCTCCTAAAAAGTAATCTTATGAAACTGATCAAAAGGCATACATTTAATGCTTCTTTGCCAGTTTGATATAACCTACAGACTTTTCTTATTACTCATTATGATCCTTAGAACAGGAATAAAGTCCAAGCTTGAGTCCAAACACGAGTTCAAAAGATATTAGGCAACATCATGGATAATTGTTAGCAATTAATAGCAGTTACAATATTTCAGACTTCAATTTGTTCTGCTGCAGGCAACCAGAAAAATAGTAGTTTTGTAAAACACTGTTTGCTGAGGAGATATCTGTCCTCTTAATATAAGACCAACAATGTAAAACCAATCAATTTTCAGGCCTGGCTATAATTGGGACTAAAAATAAATCATTTTTTGAAGAAGTATTTACTACTTCTCACTCAGACCTTGATAACTATTTCAAGATACAGGATATTTTAATCCTGCCATCCAATGTTTCCTATGCATCATTTTACCAGGATGGCAGCTCCGTGATGCCATTTAAGAATCTGAAAAGTGAAGGGGTGATGTGAAAGTGTAGAAAGTTTTAAATGACAAATTATTATATGACCAGGGCAAGGAAATGCAAAGCTAAGTTAAGTCACTGCCATTTAATGTAGTTTCAAAATGTAGTTAAGACTCATATAATCTAGTTCCAATGCAGTTAAACGGCATTCTGAAACTACATTATATGGCAGATGAGGCCTTAGAAAAACATAAGAAAACAGAAAATAGAAGTTCTTTTATATATATCTTTTGTTCATGAGACTGTATGAATATTTCATAAAGTGACAAAAAGTTGAAGCATTCTTATAATTTAGAGACTCTCATATTAATTCATGAAGACAACATAAGTATGTCTTCTCTATAGCTAGTCTTTGAAAGATTTACTGCCAGATCATGAGAGCAAGTATTCCACTCTCAAGTAGTATAGAAAACATGCATTGGCTTCCATGGCTGGAAATATTTTAAGAGAACAGACTGAAAAATTAGGTATAAGCTCCCATTATTCTCTAGATTTTGAACATTCAATTAAGTTCCAATGTTATCATAACACACATGTTGGCAAGAATGGAAGCACCAACACTACAAATTCAACTCTCCTTGTGCTCAAATTTATTTATGCTTGTAAGGAGCAGTTGTACAAGGTCAGGCATTCTCAACACAAGACATAGGAGTCTGCCTGGCAGAAGGAAAGCACCTTTAAGGGTTTCTGAAGACAAGGCAAGGACCATCTCACCACTGCTACCACTGGTAGACAGAAAGAGCACAATAAGATCAACCCTTCAGAAGAGAGAAGGGTGGAACAGAAACAACAGAAGGGAAAACCAGAAGATTTTAGTTGGCAGTTTTAAAGACTAGGAATTAAGTACAGCAGAACAAGCTGACACGATTGTATAACTTCACGAGATATTGACATATTGAACAATACACAAGAACCCTAGTAAACTATTAATACTTAGTGGGTAATTCTGTGTGTAGACAATTATATACAGCAGATATCTTAAGCTGAATTCTTAGAAGTGGGAATTTAAGTCCATACCAAGGTCCATAAGAACAGAGTTGTAGACCCACACTTGACAATGTGGAGATCTTCTTGGGCTGCAATTCAAACATGTAAAACGTAGGTCTGCAAACAAATGTCTATATCAATTTCTGAAAAGCCCATGTTGGCTTCCAGTTTTGACTTCAGCCAACTACACCATGATTCAAAGTTTTCCAGCATGTTTTCACATCTCAATAGCCACACTGTACTGTTGCCCTTTTAACTTACAGGGATGACAAGATATCTGTAAAAGTCCTTTACAGAGGACTTTGTAGGAAGAAATAATTGAATTCTTCTCAAATGGCTGCAAAACTGTCCAACATGATGAAAGTTGCAATTTGACCACTCTTGATTATAGTCTTTCTAATTTTTCAGAGAAGGAAGAACCAAGAAACCTACCATAAAGTCTTGTAAACTGATTTTATTCATGTGTCCAAAGTTCTATTCATTGATAAATTATGGCGTTTATGATTTAATTAATATTGTTTAATTAGAATGATGAAGCTTGAGAATTTTGCTTTTGTCAACTGGAGATCCTGTTCTGCCACATCTGACATACAATGGCTATTCAAGTGCACTCTAGTATCTGGGCAATTCTAGTAAAAAAATGAAAAATTTAGAAGGATACAAAAGAAAATCTGTTCTTTAACTTTTAAAAAGGGAGATGTGTTCCATTGTTGAAAACCTCCAAGCACAGGAGTTGGAAATGCCTCATTCTTGACTCCAGATGTTTTAGATAACGAGCTTCAGTTGATTCTTCTTTGTCAAAAAATTGAAACAAGTGATGATGTTTCTATCAAACCTTAATAAACCTAAGAACTGTTTCAACAATGTTTTAATTACCATTTTGGCTTAATTCAAAGCCATCCCAGCAGCATCAGTCAATGTTCACTAACCAAACAAAGACAGCCTCATATCAAAGGCTGCTAAGGGCTTTACTTGAAGCTCCAAAGAGAAGCTGGGCAATTCCGCAAGACTATACATGCAATGCTGTGCTATGAAAGTATGTTCTTGCTTTAAGGAAGTCCACATACAACAGCAGCACTAGTATACAAGGTCATTTCCATGGGAGAGATGTGTTTCCATATAGTAAAGTACAAGAATCTGCAAACAAAAGTTTCTGCTGTAGTTGTAAACAGAGTGGAAAGAAAATTGAACTGTAAAGCAGGTGGTTTGAACAGGCCCAAAATGACAAGGACATGAATCCAGTTACATGGTAAATCTTTCCAGAAGTGTGACTTTCCCCTTGGCTATACTGGACAGGACAGGTTTCTACCAGTTCTGGTTATCCCATCCTTCTTCAGCAGCTGATGGTGACTCTTTTGTTGTCTTCTTGGGGGCCTTTTTGGCTTTGCCCTCCCCTGCTGCATTCTCCCAATTGGTCTCCCAGTTTTCCCAGCTGTCACTGTTACTGTTCTTGTTATTGGAGACTGTCCCTGAGCCCCAGACGTCCCAGCTATCCGAGCTCTTCTTCTCCATAGAATTGTCCACATAGGTCCAGCTATCACTGCTTGGGGACTTATGAGGTTTGGGTGGATCTGAGTTGCCAAAGGTCTCCCAAAAGCTGTGATCCACTGTATTGTTCTGGTAGCCTTCGCTGGTATTCTGGTAGCTTTCTCCCTCAGGTGGCCTTTCAAGAAGGAAAAAAAAGCAAAAAAACAACAACGCTATTTTAGTTCACTGAAAACTGACAAAGCATCTAGCTGCTATCAGATTTTTGTTGATGGCTTTAAAAGGGGAAGGTACAGATATTCAAGGAGAACAGAGCTGGTAATATAATTATGTCTCCATCCATAATGATGGGATGGTACAGCAAATTCATTATAGATTATTTGTCCTCTCTGTTTTACTATGAGAACAGAGATCAATCTTGACAGAAAATGCTAAGCATTTTCAAAATTGACAGAAATCCTAGTTGTATGTCCAATTAAAAGATGGGATATAATTTTTTAAAACGAAGAATAATGGGTTATGGGAAAACAGGGTTGTCTGGGAAGATGAGTGAAATTGAGCAAGTTATTTAGGTGACAAGGAGAAGCAGGGTAAATGGAATTAAACTATTTCTGAAGAAAAGGGACACTGTTTCGCATTCATCTGGCTGTATTTACACAAACCACTAAAATTAATGAGAAGTTAATCAAGACTACTTCAGTGTAACGTATTTCTACTCTTCATATGACTTAATCTGGATACAACCCATGTTTACTTCTTTCAGATTTCTACTTATGCTTGGGTTTTAAAAAGCTGTATTTGGCTCCTGAATATTTGGAAAACATACTCATGAACAGTCTAAGGAATAATGCATTTCTTCTGAAAAAAATAGCTGTTTATTATTGGTATGTAAGTTGAGAGCTTTGTGATCTTAGGCAAGTTACATTCTATCAGCCTCAGAGGAAGGCAAACACAAACTCCTTCTGAACAAATTTTGCCAAGGTTTGCCTTAGGGTTACTATGAGTTGGAAACAACCAAAAGTTACGCAACAATAAACTTCTAAGATGCTTTCCAAATACTAAATAAAATATAAATGGGTCTTACTTCCACTGAATTATAGCACAGGCATCAATGCAAAAGTGGATAGACTTTGTCTTTATATTCTCTCTCTATGAGAGAGAAGATTTTAGCATGTATACATTTATGTATACCCTGCCTTTCTCCCCATGGAGACTCATATATCCCAAGTACAGGCACATCAACAGGATACCTTTCAGAAGGCTCCTCCGATTTTCCAGAAAAAAAAGTGGTAACATCTCGCCAGCCCTTACTGCTTGCACCCTGGACCTGCGAAAAACGAGGAAGAAAAGCAAATCCAAAGAACGATTAGCAAAATCTATTTCATACAGTATGACAAAAGACAAGCAAAAAACGATACACATGTGCACCTTCTTTATCCGCCTCTTTTTTTTTTTTGAGAACCCGACAGTTTGAAGGAGCAGCATTTCATGATTAATCTTTTAATTATGTCTCAGAATCTGTTCTGTCCATTGGATTTGATAACATTACTATTTCTGATATCTACTAAGTACAGTAGTGAAGTTTTTTAAAAATGCAGTAACCAGCTAAGATTGTGTGTTAAATAAACACATGTATTAAGTGCTATGGCATGGTTTTAAAAGGGCTCTGGCAAAGCAGTTTTTTTCTTCAGCCTTCCCATCCAGATCTTCCTTAGCTCCTGGCCCCTCTTTCTTGAAGATCAAGACAATAGAGTTACAATCTGCATAACGAGCTTTCTCCTACCAACATCATATGAATGGAGTTATCTGAGTCCTATCTTATGTCCTCCTTATTATCATATATCAGTCAAAATATTGAAAAGGTACTCACACAAGCCCAACTCTGTAAACCAGAAGAGACTTTGCTAGGAGTTGCTAACTGAACACAGACAGATTCTAAGTAAAACCTCTGCTCCACTCAGTCTCTACGCCATCGCAAGGATGGAAAAAAAATAAGATGGCAGCTGTTCTGAAAGAATGCAATGTGTTTTTAAGAACAAACACTTCAAGCAATTCCAAGAAATCTCCAAGAAACTTGAACAGTATTTTAATTATTTTCTAACAGTGTTACACCACAGCAATGTAAGAAGAGAAGCATTCACCACGAAAATGCTAAAGACCCAAGAGGCATTAGCACTTACCAGTTATATTAAGCAATGGCAGCAAAAACACAAGAAAAGGAAGAAGGTACATAGATTAGTAAGGTTCAGAAGTATTTCTGTTCAACTTAAGCTGTTTCCATATTCCTTGCAAGCTCAGTATCTGATAATGGATTCAATCAATTGTTATGTTTCATAATGTGTCAATGCAGTCATTATTGAAACAATTTTATTCTACTATTTTCAATACAGATCTTGATAACACACATTTTGCCATGTTTGTCAAGTCACATGAACACAAGGTTCAGACAAAGTCTACTTCATACAGTGCAAGTTTCCCCACATAGGTCATATTCAGATCTATTTGCCACACAAAAGGAATGGATCAAATAGCTGCACAATCACTTTGATGTTAAAAATAATGCATGAATTAGGAAGATTTTTTTCTCTACTAGAGGTGAGCCATTTGCCAAGGCTGTGTGCTGCAAAAGTCATGAATGTTTGTGTTGGAGCTCATTTGCTAAAGGAATATGGAGACTAGCTTAATACATGGCCTCCTAACTTTAGGCAGGCCACTTCATACCTTGGAAGCCAAATGTGAGACTCCATGGGAAACATCGTCCAAAATTTTTCCATCTTTCACCTATATGAATTAAGAGCTCCAGTTAGGTAAAGAACAGCTCAGCCTGTAAGAAAAGCTTGTTACACAAAAAAAAGTATTTTGTGTCACAGACAACAAAGTTAAGGGGAGAGAGTCCACGGTTTGTAAAGAAGTCATCTTTTCCCACAAACCACTGAATTTTCTTAGGTCTTTTCCTTTGGGCAAATGAAAAATTTTGATCCCATGGATAAAATGGTGAAAGGCAACAACTTAGCCATTTTCTTGGACCTAAAAGCAGCACTGACCCTTTCCATTTCTCTGTCACAGCAGGTAAACACCAGAGAACTCCTACTGCCATTTTCCTACCCAGGTTCATAAACGGACCCACAGATAGGTCAACTCAGGTTTCTGGGAATTTTTTGTCTAAATTTATTAATTTATAAATGAGCATATATAGTACATGAAACCAGTGGGAGAGGGCATACAAAGTTTTTTTTTTGGGGGGGGAGGCAGTGAGGTTTGCAGTTTGAATGAACCCCCAGACTCAATGTTGAACCCTGAGGCCCAGATGTCTGCAGCGGCCAGTTGTCATTTTATGAATTTACAGGCCATACAATAACTGTACTCCTTTCTTGAGATGCAGGATCTGGCCTCAATGGCACATGAGACTGTTAGATTCTGTCTTGACAATGGTATGCGTTCCACATAGGGCTGCCTTTGAAGAGTGTTAGGAAACTTTATCTAGTTTCAACCAGAACAGGGACCATGCTACTTGCTATTACAAGAACTGCACTGACTGCCCATTTGTTTCCAGACACAATTCAAGGATGGTTATGAACCATGGCTCAGGTCCAGGCTATCTGGCAGAATGTATCTCTCCTTATGATCCTGCCTGGGCCCTGAAATCATCAGAAGAGGACTATCTCTCAAGGACATCACCTTCACAAACATGGTTGGAAGGACTGTGAGAGAGGACCTTCCATTTATCACCCCTAGACTCAGGAATTCTCTTCCAAGTAATACATAACTTAAAAAGAAAAATGGATTAAATGTGTATTGTTTTAAATTCAGCAGTTTTCAGTTTTGCAAACTGCATTTTATTAAGTTTTATTTGATTAGATCTGAACTATTTTCACATGGCGATTAGTTTAAGTAAATTTGAAATTTCATTTTTGTATGTTTTAGTTGTTTGTTCGTTTTTTTAAAATGTGTGCCACCTTGAATCCCATCTTTGGGAGAAAGTCAAAATATAAATTGATATAATAACAGTAACAGTAATAGCAATAGTAATAATTATAGCAGTTACGAGTATTAGGCTACAATTAGGAAGATTCAGATTAAAATTCTAAAACAGTCACTATCTGTGATGACTTATGGGCCATGTAGTCCCGTTCCTAGTACTGTTGTGACAGATGAAGAGGAAAACTTGGGTTTCCCACCGTTTCTGCCAGATTTGGAGCCCTTGCAGCTGCAGGATGTTTGCCCACAAGAAGTCAGACAAACAAGCCTTGAGGAGAAATCTCCCCCATTTTCTCGCCGTCTTTATTATAATCAAGATAGACACGCGCGGGAGGCGACTCGCCGAAGCGCCCGGATAGCTGCCAGACAATTAGATGATTAAGTCTATTTCCCTTGGGAAAGTTTAAGGAGTCCTGCATCTGGACAGTATAGGTTTCGGTTCTTGTTCCCCAGAGAAAGTGTGCTTTGGCGGGAAAACAAGATCCTATATAGATGCTTGGCCACAAGGATTCCTTGCAGAGTCAATTCGTCAGCTTCGGGAGTAGATTGTGTGTGGATACGCTACTCCAGTTTCCAGGACCTTGCTCTCGTTCCAGCCCTGCCTTGTTCCCCGGACCCCGCCACGGACCCTGTTCTTGCTCCTCGCTTCTTGTTGCCTTGAATCAAGCCTTGTTTGCCAAGAATCTAGTTTGCTCCCCAGCCTTGCATCAAGCTCCATGGACTAAAGGACCTTGTCATTTCCCCTCACTTTGCTTGGCAAAGTGTGTGTTTCGGTTATTGGATTACAACTTTGGACTTTAATATCTCATATTGGACATTGTTTTCCTGGACTATATTTGACCTTTCCTGAAAGGTCTACTTCTGAACTATATTCTACACTTGTTTTTATTAACTTTATATATTTCCTCAATAAAGATATTAGATAGATTCTGGCCCCTGTGTATGGTTATTGGTGCTCTGCAGCCTGGGTCCTGACACTATCTTTCAATCTAACCTACTTCACTGGTTGTTGAAACAAAAAGGGAGGTGTAAAAGGTATGCTACTCTGAGGAATGGCAAGTGACATCAATGTAATGAAAAATTTAGTTTGAAAGAGATGAACTATGTACAATACAGAATGGAAATGAGGTGGGGGGCTTCATGTTGGCTTTAATCAGCCAGTCGGATCTTTGGTTACAGGTACCTTGAAGTAATGTGGTATGGCTTTTAAATAATACAATATGGCTTTTAAAAAATAATAATAAAGAAATTTAAGATTGTACTTAGGAGCAACTGTGCATTCATATTGGACCAAAAGATAGCCCTGTTGGTCTCTTTCAGCATCAAAAAAGAAGATGTTCATACGGTTAAGAAGGGTAACACATTCAAAGCCCATCAGTCATGTATTCATTTTCCAAAGTTACCTTTTCCTGTGCAGGTTTGAGAACATTTTCATTTAAACTTTGACCTAACTCTGATGCCTAATTAAAAGCAAAATGAGAAAGTCAGTTACACTTTTTGTCTTCATAGGACACATCTAACATGTATTGCCACAGAAAGTAGCCAATAGACTTCCAAAGAAAAAGTAGAACAGAAGAGCCCTATGCTTTGCTGGTACAAGCAACAGAGTGAGCTGAAAGCGCACAAGAGGCACAGTCACAAATGAAAGAAAAGGTACACTGAGATATATCTGAGATGGCAACAGGGCTGTTCAGCATCCTAGTTCTTCCACCAAGCCTTGGCAACGAGCAACAGATCTGAAGATAGATATTTGCAATAAACCACAAGGCTACGTTTGTGGCACAGTTGCTGCCAATTCATAGGAATTGGTTCCCATGCTGTTTTAGAAATATATATAAAAATTTCACTCAAGTGGTTGAGCTATATTGTGGGACTTCTCTAAGGAAACTACAATCTAGCTCAAATCATGTGCAAATATAAGCTTATATTATTGGAAGCTATGGGATAATGGCTACAAGTAGCATGCAGCCAAGAAATTCCTTTTGTAAGGATAGCCAGTATTTTCATTTGAGCTTGTAATCTCTGTTTGACTGAATAAATGTATGTCTAGGAAACACAGCAGAATTGCTTAAGTAAAAAAAAGGTAAAGGTAAAGGTTTTCCCCTGACGTTAAGTCCAGTCATGTCTGACTCTGGGGTGTGGTGCTCATCTCCATTTCTAAGCTAAAGAGCCGGCGCTGTCCGTAGACACCTCCAAGGTCACGTGGCCGGCATGACTGCATGGAGCACCGTAAAAAAAAGAGATAGTAATTCCACAACATAGGTTCATGCTCTGCTGCGATTCACTAACATACTCAAAGAGTAATGGAGTTCCTATTTTGGAAGGGAAAGCTTCTATTTTAGAGCAAAGGTTTGCCACATTGCAATAACAGGAGGATTACACAATGTTTTGGGGAGATAAAAATTAACAATTGAAAATCTGCTTGCGATTTTCTATTTCAGTATCTGCTCTGTCCATAAGTTTGAATGACTTTTTTCCCCCTCCATTTTCTGCTTCTCTAGAGCTGAAGGACTGGCTGCAATTAGAAAGAAGATACTGGGTGGAATAGTTTTATCCCAGTATATTACTGGGGGGGGGGGGGGGGGGAGAAGAAGAGAATGGCATTATTGGCTAAAGAAGTAAAGGGAAAACCACAATGCCTGAACAAAAACAATAGAATACACTTGTCTATTTGTTTGCTTGCTGTGTGGAGCACTTGTTTTTCTGTTTGCAAAATCATGAAATTTAGATTACCTTGTTTAATGAATAGTTGCTTTTTCTCCCTAGGTGATGGCACTTGCCTTTATAGACGGAGATTAGAGTAGATTCCTTCTCACCTTTCTTTTCTTTTTTGAAAACTATAACCCATTTTTGCTATGATTTCATAATGAACATTACATAATGGGAGTAGGGCTTTTCCTTTCTACACTTCCTCATTCTAAATGTGAGACTTAACATAATTACAAGTATAATGAGTGACCAATCTTGGAGAGAAGTTATTTTTTTATAGTGTGAAGAATTATAAGAGAATGAAAAAACAGGTGAAAAAGTATGGCAGCAGCTACAATTGAAGAAGAAAACTTTGAACCTCTTCCAAGTAGAAAGGGTCTTTTTCTCTCTTCACAGTTTCTACATGTTACTTAAAATCTCATTAGTACAAACACAGAAGTATTTTGCACATAAGAGCAACTGACTACCATGACTGGCATCTCTCTTAACCATATACATTGCTGAGAACAGGAATCACAGTGGGACACTGCATTCCTCAACAAGTTAATCCACTCAATGTTCATCCATCTGGGCATCTAGAGATGGACTACATACATTGTGCAGTATTTTTTCTGATGCTGCTAATCCTCTCAAGTTTTTCTTTCAGGTCAACACTGATCACTGTGCAAGAAACAGAGTGTTGAGGTTTGGGTGCTTTATGGCTGAATGCTGCAAACCTTTTCTCCTGTTAATGGAAGACTTGTAAAACATTTATCACAACCCCAATTCCAAATGCTTCCCAAATGCAGGAATAGTTCTGGGCATTTCTCATTCGTGAGTGCTGCCCTCAACACATACAAAATCTCTCTGCGAATTAGCCCCTGATGTAAACACTGATAACATGACATTAACTGGAAGACACACTTTGGACTCTTGCTTGATGCACCCTATTTTAAACAAGCCAAAGAAGACATTACAGGAAGATGCAGACAACACTGCTATGCAAAGGTGACTTAATTTCAAGGGGGCAGAATAAGTAAAAGAAAAAAGACAGCTTGCAACAAAATGTACAAATTCAGCACAGTGAAAAAAGCGCCCATGCATAAGAACAGAGGGCTTTACCGGCTCTGCCTGCTGTTTGTGGCCCCAAAACTTTACACCCAGGCAGCACAAGAGAAAAGAGCAAGGAGGGTAGAAGAAGCAGCTTTTAGCAAAAGATCTAGAGCACTCTTTTTTCCAGGCAAGAAAGCATTTTTATTCATATACAAGAGCCCTGATGACAAGCAAAATGCAGAGTTTGTTGTTTAAAATGCCAAGTTAAACTGCCAGATTATATATTAATATATGTAGAGTCACGGCTGAGAGGTACGCCAGACTAAACCCAAGCTGGGAAGCAACAGCTCCAATTGCTAACAGGGGAAACTTGCTGTTATGTATGATGACCAATAATGAGAACAAGGGAGCAAGGCTGCTGAAGTGGCTTGTCAATAGAGATAATCAATTAACTCCAGTATTGATACTATTATGGAACTCAACAAGGTCTGAAGAAAGTAGCTACATCTTCTCTGAAAAGGCAGGAAAGGAAAATCAAGGTGATATCAAAGTTTCCCTCTTCTACCTAAGGGGTAAATATCTGCAGGTTTCATATCCAGATGGATATTAAGATCTGACATGGAATATTTATAGCATTTTTCCTTTGAACATACACACACAAACAATTTTAGCCTGGAACATGATTAGAATTAATCATGAATTATTCCCACTGAATAGCTACATACTTAGGCCTCAAAAAATCCCAAAGACCTAAAAGAACCTTGGTTTTTTCTTTTCTAAAACTAGATATCCATGCAGCCAGTTCTTCCAGTTATCAAGCTCAATTCCAGCACAAGGCTAACAAGGTATCTGGATTCAAATCGTGTGTTCATAAGGGCTGGTCCGCACCAGGTGCACATCCCAAACCTACAATGCAAAGACTTCAAAAATATATAGGACCATGTGAGACTCTGCATCAAAGTGCCATAATATGATGCCATTGTATGAGCCTTCTTCTTTTCATGGGTGCTATGCTAGCACTCCCCACCTTAAGTTGCAATACTCTGGGACAAAGCACCAACCATCATGAGAACTGTTGTATTAGTCTGTTGTATTGACAAGTCACTTTCTACAAATGCGTCTAGTATAGTATCTGCAAGTGCACAGACCAAGAAGCACTTCAGTTTCAGAAGCTATTATATGACAACATGGAGAAGAAATGCTGTGGTTTCTTATATATATGGCTTATCTGTAACAGTAACTGCTTGGTACATAGGAATCTAGCCTAAATACCCTAAAGGTACCAGATCCCATCTGATCCTGAAAACTAAGCAGCATCAGCTCTACTTCATACTTAAGTGGGAGACCATCAAAAGAGTATCAGTTGCTATTGGCTTTATTTCGAAGGAATGAAGTAGCAAAAACATTATTTGAGTATTCCTTGCCTAAGAAAACCCTATGAAATACATAAGGTCACCATAAGTCAGCCGGCAACACACATATATTTTTACCTGGAACAATTGCTATTTGTCTCTGTATTATAGTAGATAATCCCCTCCCACCAGATTTCTTTACCTCTCTTGTACTCGTTTGAACCACTTCTTTAAGTGAAGAGCTGATTATGCAATAAATTCAGCCTTAATAGGGTTGAGTATAAAATACACACAAACAATTTGGCATGGAATAGAAAAACAATATTAACTAAATGGTATTAACTTTCCAGTTAGTTGTTAGATTCCATGTTCTCCACGAAATGTCTCGAAAACAGGGACCTAATATAAAGCTTATCAAAGAAGATCCAGGAAATTGCAAGTATTCCAAGAATATTCAAACTGCAGAGAAAAGAGGACAGTTATGATTTTTAGCACCAGCTTAGTCACTGAATAGAATGGTTTTTCATAATCACCTTTTGAGTAGCCTGAGATCCAAATTTGGTAGCCTGCAGAGAAAACAAAAATGATTTGCTTCATTGTTTCACTAAAACAAACACAAAACAAAAACCAGACAGACAGACCCAGCAACATTTAACATTCTCGTGTTTTTCAGAATTGTAGGTAATTCCTCCTACAAAACATGTCAGTGTCCAGGAAGATAAGATAAAGTCTTGGATAGGAACCATGAGGCAATATGAAAGCTCCCTACAATTGGTGGCCACAGTGGAAGCACAGGAAGAAATCCACAAATTAATGGTAGGGGTTACAGCCCTCAGAAATACTTATGCAAACAAGTTCTTTTACTTGACTTTGTTGCCACTGTGAATGTAGTTTGTACCTTCACATTAGTAAGAATCTTGTGTTTGCCACATGGCAACAATGCCAATTACATTCAGTTCAACTCCAACTTGAAAAATACAATATGGAAATGTCAAAGAGAGGTGAATAGCTTTGAAAAGCATTATATTTGAAATTCAGACAAAAAGATTCACAACATGCAGACTGATAATTCAACAACTGCAATTACAAGTCTTCCAAGACACAATCAACTGAAATCCTCCATCCAAGGGCCTTTGCTCTTACCTGAAACAATTCAGATGGAAGAAAAGCCAACTAACTCCAAGTATATTGTGGCTGCCAAGACTACTGCTTGAAAAAAAGTTTTCTACCAGCAGCATATTATATGGAAGATGGAATAAAATCATTTGCTAGGTTATAGTGTTTACTTACACCCTCTTTAGCTGCAGAAGCAAACTTGCTTGCTCCAGTTGTAAAACTGCTCCAACCCTGGAAGAACACACAAAGGATAACCAGTATAAGGCACTCTATTTTTTGCCACAGTTTTCAAATTAGGATAAGGGCCAAACTTGATACCCTCCATCAAAAATGCAGTCATTGCTCCTCCACAGCACGATTTCATGAATTTAACTATGAAGGTAAGGTAGAAGAAGAGAACATCCTTCTAATTTTGGAAATTGCAGCTTAAATTTCAGACAATTCCATCTCTACAAAGAACCTTCTCATCATCAGATGCACATTATGAAATTGTTGCTTATGTAACAGGAAGCTGCTTCAGATATACATCTCTTTAACTGATCAGGATCAGCTTATGAGAGAGAAATCTTTAGACAGCTATATATCTTCATCCTTTCTAAGCCTTTATGCAAGTAGATGAATCTGTATTATTTAAGTCAGAAAACTTGCCTGAATAGAAAAAAATCATATTCCAAAAATTGTTTTTTAAAAAATTCAGTGGGAAATAGAAAGAATACTCCCATTTCTGTAAAAAGTAAATGGGAAAGCAAGCAAAATAGATAAACATACTCTACATACATTACTTGGGTTGAAAATTCTGGGATGCAGTTTCTAGAAATATCAACCTAAAGACATTGCTGCTATTGTTGCGTGCCATCAAGTCATTCCTAACCTATGGCATCTCAAAAGTGAACCTATCATCGAGTTTTCTTGACAAGATTTGTTCAGTTTCCTTCCTCTGAGGCTGGCAGCTTGCCCAAAGTCACTGAGCGAGTTTCCATTACACCAAGTGGGGATTTGAACCCTGGTCTTCCAAAGTCCTAATCCAACACTGAAACCACATGGGCACTATGTTTACAAAAGATCATGTAGGCAGGGAAAGTAAAACTGGTAGATAAGGTATCATTTTCACTTGAAATGCTAAAAATATTTTTATAGGTGCACAACTATCTTCTACCCAACAAACAAGGCCACCACTAAGAATGTTTAACGGTTCCCACTGTCGATTTTTGCACTGCAAAATTCCAGGGTCTATGACATTACAGTTATAGAAGTAATCTAATGACCCATAATCAGCTCTCTCTTCTTCTCAACTTTTTAAAGACACGTATTATTTTATTTTATTTATTTATTGCATTTCTATACCGCTTTTCTCACCCCTGGGGGGACTCAAAGCGGTTTACAGCATAATAAATGGCAAAATTCAATGCCTCACATATCTAAAATAGCATATACAGTAATTGTGAATTAAAAACTTTTAAAACTATAAAACATCGGACACAGTCATTGATATCAAACATAAAACATTAAACATTGCATCAATCCTGAGGTTGTCATTCCACTACTTTGTTTCTGCTATCATTCACTGAATGCTTGCTTGAATAGCCAAGTTTTGTTTTCTAAATGTCAGGAGAGAGGGGAGCCGATATAATTTTGTTGGGGAGGGAATTCCACAGCCAAGGGCCACCACCAAGAAGGCCCTGTCTATCGTTCCCATTGGTCACACCTGCGAGGATGGACCTCCCCAGCCGATCTTAATGCTGTAACTGGCTCATGAAGGGAGATGTGTAAATCACTAGATTTACTGTTTTAAAAATATTTTATTAGCCACAAAAGAGTAAGATTTAAGTCTGGGAACAACCTACTTACTGAATATAGAGAGGACATGGCATTGTTGAGGAAGTCATCTTCCTTTTTCGGAGGAGTAACTGTATTCCCAAAACCCACATAGCGATTCTCTTGGCCACTGAATCAAAACACACAAGAAACTAAAGAAACATATTTTATCATCAAATACACTTCTATAAAATACATACATGCACACAGAAATTAAATGTATATTACATTTCAGAATCATTTCCTTAAATCCAAATATGCATTAAATCACGACAAATCATTTGCTCCCAGTTAGCTTGGCAAACCATTCCATTTCAGCAGTTTATCGTTTAAAATATTTCCAATGATCTTCAGATCTTATTTTTAGACTGCCCATGTGAGTTCTTCATGTGGCATTTAAAAACCCATTTCTGAAATACACAACCATCTTTGACTTTAACATGAGTTATGGAACCCAAGATTTTCTTTATCTGAGTTAATCAAGTTCTTTTTGGAAAATATTTTGTTTTTGTTACAGTATTTGAGGGAAGGGGGTGCCTTGCCTTCAGGTTTTGAAAGGCTGAAAGATTCAATTCACTGCTTTACTTGTTGCAGTGCTTGCTACTTTTCCATTATTTTCCATTACTTCTTTGCAAAAAAAAAAACCACCATTAATTCATTAAAAATGTTGTAAAAATCCATTAAGGATCACCTACAAATGACCATTAAAAGTAAATTGAAAACAACTGGAAACTTGTTATACTACTTAAATAACTTCATTTTTACTTGCTGATACTTTGAAATTTAACTTTTTTGCATCTTTATTATACAAAAAGTGACTAACAGGAGGTAATTGCATTAAGAGTAATGCATAACTTTCACGTTTTCATCTATGACTGGTTTGATAAATGCTCGTTTGTAACAAATTTTGGATTGACTTAGTAGTCAGCCACTATTCACTGCTTCTGTCAAAACCTATTCCTCTGAGAGCAACACCTTTTGGGTGTCTTTCACTTTGCACTACTTGTTTGTAGCTGTTTAAAGATGATAATATCTGACACCCTGTGAGCGTGAAATAAATATTTTAGTAAAATAAATAAAATAAACTCAGTACAATGCCCCGCTGCTACCTGCTGTGGTTTGGTTCCAAGGCCCACCATGCTATGTCAGAGAAATGACAGTTGGTAGTTATTTTATGGAATCTTATATTTAACTGACATGTGATTTTTACCTTTGATAAGAGCCAACATCATCATTTAACCAATCTTCAAAGGCTTTGTCAGAAGTGCCACCTGCATTCTGCTGTTGTCCAGCAGAGCTGCTACAAAGAATAAAGTATAAATATAAACTGTATACAAACCAAATGATAAACAAAGAAACAAACTTGTACTTCTATGAAAATAGGATGTGCATACAGTGGGCAGGAAAGTTATGCACAGGAGATCACTCCATCAAGATTTGCCTCTTAATACATCTATTTTCAGTTGTGATAAAACCAGATTAGGATACCCTGAACTTTTTTTAGTTAATGGATTACTGAACATTTATGAAAATCTAATTCTTTAACATATACAAAATATAAAACTAAAGTTAAATATCAGAAAGCTCCAACACTGTAACTAAACCACTTGAAATAGCATTATATTATGTAAGAGAGTTATATAAAATACCACTACATGTTAAAGATGCTTTATGGAATAGTTCTGTAACAGATGATCGCTGAGAGGAGAAAAAGCAAGCAATATGAAAAAGTCAACGTGTTGTAACTTATTAACATATTTCATGTTTCTTGCCTATTAAACTACTTTTGTGTAGCAATCCAATATCGGTTGTACGCCACCCTGAGAGCTGGTGACAGAGGGCAAAATATGGCCCATCTGCCAGTTTTTATTTCGTTTTCCTTTAAAGAAAGCTCTTAGCACACCCTTCCAGTCACTTCTGATATTGAAAAAGGCTCCATGAGAGAGGGGGCATGAAACTGAAATTGTTCCAGTAGACTTTAAAGAACTCAAGGGTTTTTTTCTCTATAAAACCAGGAGTAGAAAGGTGCAGATTATGTGCTATATATGGCCCTCCAAAGCCATTTTTTTAGTCTACAGGACCCTTCCCAGAGACCTTTTTTTGCCCTCAAGTGTCTCCTGCAAGAGTAAAATTACAAAAAGAACAAGAGTTACACCCCACTGTTTAAAAAAGGAGTTCTAGTGGGTTTAAATTGTTACACTAAAACATGATGAAAATGCTCCCTATAACTCAGAGGGGAGCTGTGTGTGTGTGGCCATTCACACTTTCCGGGTTGGGGAAGGGGGGGGGGGCACTACAAGACAAAGGGAAGCCTACCGATGAGTTGAGGAAAGAGCAACTTTGGGCTGAGGTGGTGTCCAGTTTCTAGCAGATGATGTTTCAATTGACCATTCTTTACCTTCGGCCAGTGCCGCCACCTAAAGTAAGACATATTTTAAAGACCTAAGCGTGTTTCCTTCCACAGAGCTGTCTTTAGTGCATATAGATATTAAAGTATGGGGGAGCAGCCATATAACTTCAAGAGAAAGTCATTAAAATAAATAGATGAGAAAGTTCATGGAAGAGGTGGAAGCTAAACAAAGCCTTCACATTCAGACTTCATTAATCTATGAAAGTAGATGACAACAATATAAGCCATAAGATATAAAACTACTGCCGTTGTACTTAGTTTAAAACTTTTCAGAAGCATCTGGTTGACATAAACACTATACCACTCTGAGCGTTGCTTAATCTACTAAGGCCTATAATTTTCTCTTTCAGCTTCTCCTGGGCTACGAAAACATAGTTGCACTAGGAGTGCCGTAAATTGAAGATCAATAAAAAATGCTTAGCTTCTCCTTACTACATAAACCTGAAACACACAAAACCTGTTTTTAAGATACAGTTGGGACAAGCAATTATTGGAAAAACAACAAGATTTGATATTGCAAGTAAAAATCAAACAATTTTAGATAAAGCGTCGCTACCTTCTCTATTATACTTTCATTTAAAAAAAAAATACACAAAGCAACTAGACAGTTAATTATCAGTTCGGTAATTCTCTATACTTAGAGCCACATAAGTTTTGGAAGCCATACATTCTCTCATATATTATATATATATATATGGTTAAGGTTTTATTATTACAGTAGAGTCTCACTTATCCAAGCTTCGCTTATCCAAGCCTCTGGATAATCCAAGCCATTTTTGTAGTCAATGTTTTCAATACATCGTGATATTTTGGTGCTAAATTTATAAATACAGTAATTACTACATAGCATTACTGCATATTGAACTACTTTTTCTGTCAAATTTGTTGTATAACAGATGTTTTGGTGCTTAATTTGTAAAATCATAACCTGATTTGATGTTTAATAGGCTTTTCCTTAATCCCTCCTTATTATCCAAGATATTCGCTTATCCAAGCTTCTGCCAGCCCGTTTAGCTTGGATAAGTGAGACTCTACCAACCATGCCAGAATAAACAGTTTAAGAGTTACATAAATTCCACAAGAATCCATCTCTCCAAGCCTTTTTTAGGTCTTCAATTGTTCAGGTTCCAAAGATGCGTAAGTTATTGTTTAATTAAACTGACCTTATCTCTGAAGAGTGCTGCAGCTTTGCTGTTGTATTTCTCTTGCAGTGACCAACAAGCGTCATAATCTTCTTGAGACTCTAAAAATTCCCGAAACTTATGATTACCACCTGCTTTCATTTTCTCCAATTCAATATCTTTCCATTTGTCCATAGTGACAGACCGCACAAAACTGAAAATCAAAGTTTTAAAAAATCTAGTTCTTATTATATCAATACCAATGTAATTAAAGCAGCATGAAAAACATCTCCAACAAGGTGGGAAAGGGAATACGTTTGGAATCCAGATGGCCTAATTCTATAATTTATTTCCCTGCCATTCACTTTCCAGGTACTGACAACTTCAGTGTTTATTATGTGTAAGATCTAAGGCGTTCCTACATTTGTCCTAACATACCCCTTTTTCACTCCTACTCCTAGTGGAGTACCAACAATAAAAGAGCCATGTGGCAGCATCCACTGCCACAACAAGGACGCTTAGTCAATCGCACAGGAAGGTCCTGAATAGTCTATTTCAGAAGCCAGAAGATCGTGCCTCAAACCAATTGCTGTGAGTCTATTATGAGCATACCATGAATGACTGTGAATTTATTACTCTGCCTAAAAGCGTATGTATTGAGAATAAACTAGATTTTTAAAAAGAAATTCTAAATTAACTTGATATTACATTTAAATCTAAAAAGTACAACCATTTTCTTCCTTGGATGCCTAATATCAGAAACCTTTATTGACTTAGACTTAGCATAATAAACATGAATTATCAGCATCAAACTGTGTACCAATAAGAATCACAAAATACATTCTATTAGACCTTTATTGTTACAATTTACAACTAATATTTCTATATTACTCTGTCTGCCAAATCCTATCAAGTCAGTGTGTATCTATTCTATAATAAACAGTAAACAATAACACTATTAAAAACCATTAACTAAATCATCAAATATATTTTACAATGATACTACAAATAACAGAAAAGGCTATACTGGAGAGAGGTTCTTATGAGAAACTAACCTGAGATGAACACCCAAGCCTCGATGTTTTCCCGAGCATTCAAGGCAGATCCATATTCCGTAAGTCACACTCACCCATTGGGGATTAAATGCACCACACTCAAAACAAACCTGCATTGGAAAATAGTACGGGCAAGGGAGGAAACATTTTTTTTTAAAAAAAAAAACAATGTTAAAAATACAAATTGATATTATTAAAAGCAGTTTAAAAACCATACAGTAAAAACAGTACAATACCCTCCTATAAAGTACTTTCTTTGAAATCTCCAATTCTCAATTAAATAATACCAGGAAAAAAATGTCTGCCTTTCAACAGAACCCAGGACACATACTCTGAAAATGTGTGCTGCTCTACAGCTGGGAAAATAAATAGCATGTCAGGTAAATTCTTTGCTGCTTTTGTTGTTGTTTGCCTTCAAGTCACTTCCAGTTTATGGCGACCTTAGAGCAAACCTATCATGCAGTTTTCTTTGCCAGATTTATTCAGAAGGAATTTTGCCACTATCTTCCTCTAAGGCTGAACGTGACCTACTCAAACTCATTCAATGGGTTTCCAAGGCTGAGCAAGAATTCGAACCTTGATCTCCAAGATCCTAACCCAACACATAACCATTACACCACGCTGGCTCTCAATTCCTCCTGTTATCTCTGATCAAATGACAGAAAGGTTTTCTTTTAGTATGGTGTTTCTCAAAATATGTGATGGAGGGGACTAGTGATGTTTTCACAATGTGATCTACTTCTGATCTCTGGCTTCAATGGTCTGTTTCTTTCCTAGAAACTGTCAGCAAATGGTTCATGGACCAATACTGGGTCACAGATTATGACTCTGAATAGCACTGCTTACTTTTATTACTTTATATTTCATTTTATTTATACAGTATACCACTTTTCTCCTATCATGTGACCCAAAGTAGTTTGCAATCATTCAAAACAGAACACAACAAAATGTTATTTTACAGTAGTTTGAAAACCTTCAAACAATTCTATTTCAAAAACACATGGTTAAAAACACATTTATAACATGATTGGAAAGATAAATGCAGAGCATACTACTTTCAAATCCCTTTCTGCTGCATTTTAATCAATGCCCTGTCTATCTAAACAAAAAAAAAGCCTTTGCCTCCTGGCAGAAAGAGAACCAAGTGGAAACTATATGCAGGGAAATTCCTTCCACCCTCACATGTGGTGGAAGTGAGCTTGTGGGAAGGACTTAGTGAGGACCTTCTATACTATAAACTCCTATAGGTTGGAGATTCTCTATCATAGCTAATTTTTGAATCATTCAAATGGAATCTTCTAATGTGAGTGTAAGGTGACTCCTTGCCACTTAACCATATGCTGCTAAGAGGTTAAACTAAACTACTTACATTATTCTCATCTTGTACTCTCACTTCTTTCAGGACTTTTCTTGTTCTTGGACTTGCCATGGTCCTGCAAGAAACAAATGAAGATAATTATTATCAAGTTATATTGTGTTCCAGAAGTGGTATTACAATCATTTTCTCCATAGTGCTTGGTTTGTTAATCAGGAGGCAGACATCTTTCCGCTCAGACAGCATTGCAGTGGGCTGCATATAAAGCAAGGCTAAAATTATTCAGGTACACCCCAAGGTGCACTTAGAAACAGGATTGACAAAAAGTGTTTTGACAAAATCACTGCAAATGTATCTTGGTGCCTATGGAGTGTGAAATAAGAACCTGGAAATAACAACTTAAAATAATGCAACTTGATATGTTACTTTCTCAGCGGGATGTCACTCAAATGTATTGGTTTTGGAAATGAGAATCAATGTTATTACTTTATAAAGATGTTAATATTAACAATCATTGTTTCACAAATGTTGTTTTTGAAAAGTGGTGTCATTATTTTTGCAATTTTAAGGAAGATTTTTTTAAAAGTCTAAGGTAGTGAACATATTGGAAGCTGCAGTGGCACAGAACCTGCTGATCAAAAGGTCGGTGGTTCGAATCTGTGGGACAGGTTGAGCTCCCATTGGTAGCCCCAGCTTCTGTCAACCTAGCAGTTTGAAAACATGCAAATGTGAGTAGATCAATAGGTCTGTGATCAATCCCCCCCCCAAACTGTCATATTTTCCCTACAAATTCTATTTATTTCTTCCATGGGTAAAATCCTCATAGCTATAAAAATGAATAAACATTCCATCTTTACAATGAGAAACCTCTCAACATACAGCCAGCCCTCAGTATCAATAGATTCTGTATCCATAGATTCAACCGTCAACAGCTTGAAAGTAAATAAAATTCAAAAACAAACCACAATTTTGTATAAAGGATCCAATTTTACTATGTCATTATGTGACTTGAGTTTCTGTGGATTTTGGTCTTCCTGAAGGATCCTAGGATCAGATCTCAGTGGATAGCAAGGTCACACTGTACTAACAGATTTGCAGGCAAGGCACAATGTTATTTACGATGCAAGGGGAAATGAATTACTGAGGGGCCTACTGGCATTTCTGGGATGTTTCTGCAATGCTATGAGCAAAAAGAGAAGTCATGTCTGGACCAGCAGCCACACAGCTTGTAACTTTTATGGAGATACATTTCAGTGTATTTGTAGTATTTTAATTGTTTTGTAACCCACTTCGAGAGATGAGGAGAGGTGGTTAAGAAATTTATTATTATTATTATTATTATTATTATTATTATTATTATTATGTAAAGGAAAAGTGCAAGAAAATGAGTTTTATCCACTGCTGCTTCTCAGAATTTGGGGGGGGGGGGGAGGGGTCAAGACCTCGAGGACCATAAACAAAACATTTTAAAATTGTCTCCTAAATGATATGTTATTGCATTGCTTTATTTGTTCTTTATTAATAGTAATAGTAATATGCAACTTGTGAAAAACAAATTTGAAACAAGTAACACATTATGATTTTAAAAATAATCTTACAAGTTGCTTTAAATCAAGATTAACAGAAAGGAAGGAGGGGAAAGTTGTTAGGCTCCCTAGGCTAGATCATAATTAACAAACTGCAGTAAAATAAGGACATCACATTAGATCTACATAATTATATCTACACGTCTCTGGGGTGTGGAAAAATTCAGCGCTTTGTGTCTATAAAATGCTGCCCTTGCATTAGGAATGTTATAGAGCCAGGAGAAGAATCAAAGAAAACTGTTTCAGCTAAACTTTTTACAGCCATTCCAATGATTTGTAAAATCAATCTGTTTTATAACACAGTTTTGACTTGCTTTGACGTGGCATATGCCATTGTGAAGTGAAGCATGTTCTCATTTGAGAAAGACAGGAGGTAAGCTTTGACTATTGCATTTCTATAATAAAATAGTTTTCCATTTATCCTGTATTTCCATTTATATTACTTTTTGAGCCAAGTTTTAGGCAATTCTATTTTCTACCACCATTTGTTTTAAAAATGGCAGCACCATAGAATATAATGTTGCAGCAAAAACAATTAAGCAAAACCTAATGTCCTGCTACCAAGCTGCTCAGAAGAAATCATGACAAAAAATTAACAAATTCAAGGAATAAAATTATTAATGAGTGAGAAAGGTTGTTTCATTGCCTTTAACAGAGATTGTAGCAGACATTTACATTAAATGGCTGTCATAAAAATGGTATATGATAGGTGAAGAAACATTTGACGTTCAGCTCTTACAACAATAAGAAAAGTGAAAAGATATAGCAGAAGAAAGACAAAAATACACTACTATCCCACCATATTTCTGTGCTTTCATTATTGGTCTCCACTGAAAAATAAAGAGTGAAGGAAAGTAGGTTCCAGCACAAACAGTTCCTCAGCTCAACAGAATGACCCTTCTGCAACACATTCTAGCCAAAACAAGGCTGATCTTTAACGGATTTGTGGTTTTTAGTGGACTGAAGAGTAGTAAGTGGCATGCCAATTGTATTCTTTCATTCACCTGTGCTTTCAGCTCTGTTCTATTGAGGGCTTTTGAACATCATTCCCAGCTATCAGAGATATTCCCAGGCAACATGATGGATATGTATGTACTTAGGAAAACCTGTATACAATGCACTGTCAAGGTGGGCGGAGAGCTCTGACACCCTTGTTTTGCTGGATGGCTCCCTCTCTGCATCTTCACACTAGCTCCAAATATCACAAATAGATAATACAGTGTGTCTTAGAATATTCAGAGCTTTCTTTATATACGTATTATTGTAATCATAGTATCCCCTCAAAGACATCACCCTTATTCTAGCCTTCAATGATAATAGGTGGTAGTAGTAAGCAGGTAAAATTGCGACTAAACAAGTATGGTTTGTATAAGCCAGTGGTTCTCAACCTGTGGGTCCCCAAGTGTTTTGGCCTAGAATTCCCAGAAATTCCAGCCAGTTTACCAGCTGTTAAGATTTCTGGAAGTTGAAGGTCAAAACATCTGGGGACCCACAGGTTGAGAACCACTGATAAACTAACCAGCAGGTTTACCAAATTAACCAATAACTTCTTTCTGTAAAAAAAATGGTATACAGCTTGTATATCTCTTTTCTGAAATGCTTGTAACCAGTAGTATTTGGGATTTTGGACTTTTTCAGACTTTGGAGTATTTGCATATATGATGAGATGTCTTGTGGCTTCATTACACTTGAGCATTTTTCCACTTCAATCCATGTTAAATACTGTGACTGTTTTATTTTTTAAATACCGTACAATTAATTAGGCAGAACTATCACTATTCTTCTTCTAGGTAATAAAGTAGTTTATTTTCTAGCACAATGCATTCTAAATTGGAATGCAGCAGAAATACATATTCTGCTTCTCCTAATTGCATTACATATATGTATCATCTTGTATACACTGACTGCATTTTAGTAGTGAAACAACACAGCTATAATATCTAACAAAAATTTCCTTTGTTATGTATGTAATGAACACTTCAGAGATGCTTTATTAGTTTGATCAACTAATGAATTGATTGAAGATGAGGAATGTGCAGCAATTTGCAACTCCCATCACAGCTCGCTACTGGGGCAGAAGGGACTTGCATTCCAACAACATCTGGAACATTACATATTCCCCGACCCTGGCACAGGATGCAGTTCAGAAGGTCTAATCCAAAACCAAAAATTTTAAAGCAATAATCAGATGACACAGTGCATTTCTACTATCTATTGCATTGCTGTTATTAAATACAAATCAGATAGCTAAGAAGTTAGCAATATGAATCAGATAAATTACTACAAATTTACTATGTACCATAGACCAATACTTTCAAATAGCACATCTTTCCAAACCAATATTCAAAATTAAAACCAAACACAGAAGAAAAGGTCAAGTATGACTTCAGGAGCTAACTTGTGATCTACCGGATAGTGCTTTCATAAAATCTGTAGACATCCAATATATCCTTCTGCAGAAAAAGCTAAGACATTTTACAGGTTGGGTTATGGAGTGTATAGTCTAGGGACCACACACGGCCCCTGAAGTACCCAGAAACTTTTCCCCAAGTCTACACCTCCCCATTTTCACATGACATGAGGATTCCATTTCCTCCAAATACTCTCAAACCACCCACAAACATAGAACCTCACCTCCTAATCCCCAAAAACTTTTTAAATCACCTTCAAACGGTAAAGGACCAAAAGTGATGTGACACTCCTTTAGATTGACCACTGATTCACAAGTGCAGCCTATAGGGTTGTGGCTCTCAATCTGTGGGTCTCCAGATGTTTTGGCCTTCAACTCCCAGAAATCCTAACAGCTGGTAAAACTGGCTGGGATTTCTGGGAGTTGTAGACCAAAACACCTGGTTGAGAACCACTGCTACAGGGAATCGCTAAGGCAAAATACTCACTCCAGTCCCTCAGTTTAGGAGGGATACCCACCTCTAGTTTAGGAGAATATAAACTGAGGATAGACTACCAATTGTGACACTGAACCTCAAGAATTCAGGGAAACAAGGAAGAAACAGAAACAGAGCTCCTGAAAAGGAATAACACCATGGATGAATCCATCCTTCCTTTATTCACTTAGACTAATGAAGTCAGAAGCACCAGAACCTGGGCAGTACATTATCATTATTGAACATACATCAACAAATACATATATCTCAAAAATGTGAAAGCATTTTTGTAGGGAGTTATCACCTGTCATGCTAGACCATCATATTATCTAGAAGAGCACTATTTTGATTGCCAAAGGACTCCAAGAAGAACACTTTTGCAACATCTGTTACATGAGTGTATCCTAATGAACCTTGGTGAGAACTGAACTATAGATTTTCCAAATGTTTGTTTCTCTCTCTCTCTTCAAATCTACGTGTGTGTGATGGGGAATGTTGGTTCACTCAAAATTGGTTTATAACTTATAGAAGAGTCTTCCTTTATAGAGAATCTGTTAGCTTTAAGATGATATAGCTAGACATCCCTTTGTATTTACTGAGCAAAGCATAATGTTCTTTAGATCTAGTTTTAGTTATAATGCAATATTTGAGCTTTTACTGACTGGTTTTTTTCAGCAACTTGTACTTTCACCTATCTTCCTGTAATCTTTGAGCATCAGCAAAAATGCTGAATTAATTTATTTGGTGAATTTGTGCACATGCACACACACACCAGCAATTACAGCATTAGTCTTTTATTGACAGGACAAGAAACAAAGCAATCTATCAAATTACAATCAAGGAAAATAGACAATGCTGTAAGCTTTCAGGTGAAATTAGCATTTTGCAACACCCTAATAGAACAAAAATTGAAGATTACACTGACAGAAATCAATAAAACATTTTAAGAAAACAAAAACACTCTGTTTGCTAGGTTCCAGACAGATTCTGGATATATTAAATCATCACAGAATGGAACAGAGATTTTGAAATGATAGTGTGAAAGAACTTTGTAGGTGGGTTGCTAGGTTGCTCTAAATGGGTGACAAGGACAGAGAAACACACAAGATAAATAAAAAAAATACCTCAGTCTGGTAATTGGGTTTAGAGGAGACTGCTAAAGAAACACAAATATTTTAGAGGTGCCACGGGTGTGGGGAGAATACTGTGTGTAGAGATGATAGGCAACTACTGTATTATGATGAAAACAAAGTTCCCCTGCCAGTAGAAAGCTTCTATAAAAAGTATTCTGGGTAAAAAAAAGTTCAATCAGCAAGCTAAGAAAAACACACACTTTGAATTTATTTCTAGAAACAATATTCCATCAGTGTTTTCCCAACTTTTGGAGATGAAGGTACAGTTAAATTGGAAATATGAGAGAAGACAAAAACGGTTGTATACGTTAGCTTTCAGAACAATGAGCATCCATCCCACATGAAATGACAAGATTATCTTCTTAGTATTTGCTGCTTGGAATCCCCTTTGTCCAGTAAAGCCTGTTCTACACTACCCTAGATTCCAGGATCTGATCCCAGATTATCTGCTTTAAACTGAATTATATGAGACTCCACTGCCAGATAATCTGGGATAAGACAATAATCTGGGATCAGATCCTGGGATATAGGGGAAGTGCAGAAGGGTCCTAAATTAGACCCCAACAACAAGACTGCTCTCTCTTGACAATGGAATTTAGGAAAATATTTTAGGCTGAATCAAACAATTTATCTGACTAGATCAGTAGTCTATGCTAATAGCATTTCTCAACAATTTCATAAAAAGTTTCTCCAAATCTACTTGAAGATACCCTGAAACTTTTGCAAGCAAAATACTGTATATGCACATGTATAAATTGAATATAGGTTTGGGGTCCAAAACTATGGATTTTGCTAAGGCCAGTGAAGGATAAAGTCTTGGGTTTTGTAACAAGCGAACAGTTTTCTCTCCTTTAAAAATGCATAGAGAAAATGTACTTGGAAAAAGCTAAAGAGTAGGAGAGAATCTATTTTAGGAGTTATGCCTTAAGAATAGGCATAACAATACACAAAATTGTTATCTTTCAAAAAAGAAAGGAAAACCCAAGGCACAATTTGGGGATATTATCATAAAGTTTGCATTAGGAATGGTGAATGTTGCTGCACTGCAGTCTCCCAAAAGTCCTTGACAGAATAGTTGGTAAAGGATGATAGAAATTGCAACAACGTATCCAGTCTACTTGGCATGGAGCCATTAGGTTTCCTAATGAGTTATCCCCCTTTTGCTAACCTATATACAAAGTCCCATTTTAAACTACCCCTTGTTCTCCACTTTTATAACAACTGGTGTTAACTGAAAATTCTATACCATCTATGTTATTTGTTCCAAAAGTAAAACTTCAAGAAACATGGTTCTGTTCTTTCAAGAACTAACTGTTACCAAGGTTTAAAGAAAATCCCTGTGGGATTCAGGAGAGAGGTGACTGGCTGGTTAGAAAATGACTCACACAGGCTTCTAGCTGACAAGACTTTGATTTTAAGTCACCAGAGCTTCAAATAGCCATTGCTTTTGAAAAGTGAAGCAGCCAACAACCAGTCACAGCTTACACAGCACTTCTATTCGTACAGACTCAGAGATGCTCCATCTTATCCTTCCTCCTCAGGCAAAAAGATCTGAACACAATGTTAGATAAATGAAGCAGCAGCAGCCATGAATGGGTAGGAAACTGACATCAATATTATGACTACATAACGTTCTAACTGACTTTATTAAAGGAATTGTATCATATATGGAACTCTGATTTGGGGTTTTATTCTTTGGATTACTTCAAATATTTTAAAAGAAAGGCAAAGCTGTCGATTCTTATTCAGGAAGAGGATTGGAGGTTGAAAGATTAAGAATGTTATGGAGCAGCATCTTAACTAAACCAAACATTGAATATTTTTCTGTGTGGAATGTGTATTTTGCATCTTTAAAAAATTCAGAAACAAGAGAAAATTCAGTTTCCTAGATTTCAACCCCCCCCCCCCCCAAGGCTTCATTTCAATGTCCAGAGTCACCATGGATCAGTTTCCAATGTGACAAAAGATCTGAGAAATTGCTTTTTCAAGTTAATTGACTTTTTATTGAGGGAAAATACCTCACATGCCACCTGACAGATGGTTTCTTATAGTTGAAATGTTATTTTTTCCCCTTTATAAATATTTCCTATCATAAATGTCTTAACAAAATAACATCTGGATATCTGGATTTACAGACGAGCTAATTTTGTTGCAAAGCTGATATGCAATTAATTAATATCACACAATCTGTTGGGGAGAGCAGGAAAAAATTAATAAAAGGGGATGGGACCCCTGCTAACCATAGTCATTATGGTTTCTACAAGTTTGTTATTATGCTTGAGATATGTCAGCTTCCTTACACATTCCTAAATGTGTCAGGATTTGCTACCAATATAAATAAAAAGAAAGAAAGACCCTATCTTACGTACAAAGTGGTGACAGCTTTTTTAATTTGAACGTTCTTTAAAGGAAACATAGGCATATGTGGACAGAGGAATATAATCCACTGAACACTATGCAAACAAAAGCATTCTGAAGTTATACTGAAGAGGTAACAAAGTAATTAACAATGCCTTGCAAAGGAACCTTCTCAACTGATGCCACTCTGAACTTTCTAAAACAAAGAGGTGTGGAAGAGGAATGAAAAATGGAAACAGCAACTGAAAACAGTAAGAAGAAAATGAAATTTTGCAACAACAAAAATGTTGCAGCCCTTCCCATGTACTCTTATTCAAAAGTATCACTGGGTTCAGAGATCTTACTTCCAAAAGAGTGTGTGAGCACATGTTTCTCAGCAGGGCTGTTGATAACAGAGTTAATTGGAAGTCTCTCATTCATTCAGCCACCAACACAAATATAAGCTCCATTGCAAAAGCCTTCTGACATTAAATTGTTTTAATTTTTGCTGCTGTTGATAGTGAAGTAAAACAGTTGTGAGCAACATGTCGTCCTCTGATGCAGAAAGGATTTACAGTTCCTACCAACCTCTTTGGCCATCTTGATAGGAAAAATGCCAATAGCAATCAATTTTGAAGGACAACACAGTCCTCTCACAGGTTCTACGAAACTAACATCCAGGCAGCATGTCAACTATAAATTACTCACCTATAACAAGATACATAACACAGATGGTAATACAAAAAACAATGTGCTAGTGGCTGTGTGTCTTTAAATTACTTCTGACTTGTGATGACCCTAAAGTGAATACCACAGGGTTAACTTAGCAAAAAATTTTCAAAGGAGAATTGCTATAGATTGCCTTCCTCTGTGACTGGTATCACCCAGTTGGTTTCCATGGCTGAGCAGAGATTCAAATCCTTGTCTCCAGAGTCACCGCCTAACACTGAAACCACTAGACAACATTGTTTTAGTCACAAATCCAGATTCCAACTCTATATTCTCATCTACTCTGGGAGCAATATTACAGGGCCTAGTAACATCACAGTGTCAGGAATGCATTTACTTGATCAGTGTCCAATGTGATATATCCAATCCTGTGTCAGCAATGCCTCTCTACACACTACATCAGTCAAAGAAGATTGTCTCTATGCAAATGGATTAATGAAAAAATATCTGACCTCAGAAATTGCAATACCCCAGAACCAGTTGCAGAGAATGTTAACTTGCATAGTTATACAATGTAGGATCATACATCACAGTTCTGAAACAAGAAAATTACAAAGCAAGACCAATAAGAGAAACAGATGAATTCAATTCTATTCGCAAATTTCAACCCATTGGGAGAAGTCTGAAAGAAGATAAAGGCTTTATTGCACCATATATAGCTATAGCAGATACATATCCAAATAACTATAGATCTGCATTTATAACAAAATGAATCTTCTGAAAAAACTTTGAGCCCAAGTCAACTGAATTTTGATAAGCAGATATATTGCATTCGCAAATGAATGCTTGCTAACCATTATAAAGGTCTGTAACATCTCTCACAGGCCTTTGAATGTGAGATGGTCATATGATAATATAGGAATATTTAATGTTAGGATATTGATTACATTCTATCCCCAACCCACAAAAGTGTATCTATGTTTCGTCATCTGAGGCAAATGAGAGAACTCTGGGGATATAAATAAATAAACAAAATAGTAATAATAATAATGAGGTTCTAATATAATTCTCTACTGCATCGCTAGCTAGAAAGGCTGGTGCTAGAACATAAGTCCTCTTTTTCCCCTCTAAAATATAAGTTTTCTAGCCTTGCACACATCCATTCCTTTTTCCTTTTGTGTCATGACTTAATTATATTGCAAGCTTGAGGGGAGATAACTGGTTTTTTTTGTTATTTTACTGGTTAAATAACAGGCACCATGTACAGTGGTTGCGCTATACTGGTTCCATATCTGTAATCTGAAATGCTTGGGACCACAAATGTTCTGGAATTTGGAATACCTGTACTTGCATATACAGTGTTCCCTCACTTATCGTGGGGGTTAGGTTCCAGGACCACCCGCAATAGGTGAAAATCCACAAAGTAGGGATGCTATATTTATTTTAATATTTATACATTATTTTAGTAGTTGTACACTATTTTAAGTTTTTATCAACCAATCGTGTGTTGATAAATCACTTCTCCTCCCGTTGCCGCTTGGGCTACTTGTCTCTCCCTTCAGCTTCTCTTTCCTTAGGCTGTACATTGTAATTTTTTTATGGTTTAGAATATTCTTTTATAGTTTATTGAAAAACTGCGATACAGCGAATCCGCAAAAAGTGAACCGCGAAGTAGTGAGGGAACACGGTATGTACATAAGTAGATATCTTGGAGATGTAACCCAAATCGAAATGGGAAATTCATTTATGTTTCAGATACACCAGGCATGGGCAAACTTCAGCCCTCCAGGCAGCTATTGTCATCTTCATCTTCATCATCATCATCATCATCACAAAGCAAGTGTCACTATAGCCCCTTCTACACTGTAATGAAATCCAGATTATCAAAGCAGACAATCCACATTATTTGCTTTGAACTGGATTATATGAGTCTACACTGCCAGATAATCCAGCTCAACAGATTTTTTTTATTATGTCATAAGTGACGAGAGCATACTGCAAGTTGCTTCTGATGGGAGAGAATTGGCCCTTTACAGAGATATTGCCCAGGGGACACCCAGATGTGTTAGCAGGGAGGCTTCAATCATGTCCCCGCAAGCTAGAGATAACAGCTCACCCCGTTTCGCGGATTCGAACTGGCAACCTTCAGGTCAGCAACCCAACCTTCAGGTCAGCAGTTCAGCCGGCACAAGGGTTTAACCCACTGCATCACTGTGGCTCTTTCAACGCAGATAATTTGGATTTTATATGGCAGCATAGAAGAGGCCTATCTTAGTCAAGCATGTGGACAACTATGGATCCTTTCAGGTTTCTAGATAAAGGATGTTCAACCTGTATAAATAAATGATAGCTTAAGTCTTGCTATACATTTTTATTTTTTAGTGCTTCACCCTCCCCCTTTTTCATGGAATCATAGAATAATAGAGTTGGAAGAGACCTCATGGGCCATCTAATCCAACCCCCCGCCAAGAAGCAGGAAATCGCATTCAAAGCACCACCAACCATTGTAATGGTCAAGATATGGAGACCATCCATTGCTCAATGTTTGCTGTATTGGTACCCAGCATTTCCTATAACCCACTTTTCAGCCACAAAGGGTACATCTACACCAGGGCTGAGCAAACTTGGGCCATATCAGGAATTGTGGAAGCTGAAGTCCAAAACACCTGGAGAGCCCAGGTTTGCCCAGCCCTGGCCTACACTGCAGAATTAATGCAGTTTGATGTTATTTCATTGAAATGGCTCAATGGTATGGAATCGTGGAAATTGTAGTTTTATGTAGTCTTTACCAAATTATGACTCTCAGGATCCAATGGCAGTTAAAAGGGATGTCAAACTGCATTCATTCTACCTTGAGATACGGTTACCTGTACATCTCCAATTTTATTATTCATTTGGGAAACTTCTATATCGCCTTTCTCCAACGGACTCAAAGTGTTGTTGTATGTCTTTCGGGCTGTGTGGTCATGTTCCAGAAGTATTCTCTCCTGACATTTCGCCCAGATCTATGGCAGGCATCCTCAGAGGTTGTGAGGTATCCATACCTCACAACCTCTGAGGATGCCTGCCATAGATGTGGGCGAAATGTCAGGAGAGAATACTTCTGGAACATGGCCACACAGCCCGAAAGACATACAACAACCCTGTGATCCCGGCCATGAAAGCCTTCGACAACACATTGGACTCAAAGTGGTTTGCAACAGCATAGAAACAAGCAATATAAAATAGACCATTATAATTAACCCAAATAGTCCTTCCTAGTAGGACGGTAAAATTATCATTAAAATAAGTAAAAACACTCTAAAACATCCCGAATGGGGAGAAACCATAATTATAAAGTGCTATAAATCCTGGGCTTCTGTTACTATTAATTATTATACACATTATATACCTATTATAATATACAAATTATTATTACATATTTGTAATAATACGTAATTTGTAATTACATTACTATTAGATACACATTACTACTATTATTATAATAATTATATAGATATTATTATATACAAATTATCATTATATTATTATTATTGTTGTTGTTGTTATTGTTGTTATTATTATTATATACCAATTGTTAATTTGGCCATTCTTTTCCCTCAGGCTTTGCATCTTTAATACCTTTCCTTCAGAAAGGAATATCTATATATATATATATATATATAGAGAGAGAGAGAGAGAGATTCCTTTCAGAGCCCTGTCTCAACAGGTAAATTCCTTACCTCTCGAAGCAGGCCCGAAACCCCTGGCCCGTCTCTCTCTGCACTCAACCAGCCTCTCTCTCACCCGGCGTCGGCGTCTCTGGCTCACTCCTCACTGCGCATGCGCGCGCACACACCGCCTCCGCCATTTGCCGGCGACGTTGCCACTTCGCAAAGGTTCCTGGGTAAAGTTTTTTTAAAAAGCGAAGCCGCCTTGCGCTAAGAAGAAGCAACTCCGTGGAGGCTAACTGGAAACTAAGGAGTGCGCCTGCGTAGTGACGTCTTGACACGTCGGCTGCGGCCTCACGCATGCGCCTCTCCCTTCTCCTCCTCCTTCCCAGAAAGTGAGGCGGTGGAGAAAAAGGAACGTTGAGAGGGAAAGGCGGTGACGAAACGGGCGATGATTGGATACGGCGCGCCGAGTTGTCATGCAGCTCGCAGTTAGGGCACGTCTCCGCTGTAGAATGAATGCGGTTTAACGCCACTTTAACTGCCAGAGTTCAATGCTAGCAAATTATGGAAGCTGTAGCTTTACAAGGTTTGGAGCCTTCTCTGCCCGATTTTGGTGATCCCAGGGTGCCATGGGAATTAAAGCGGTGTCAAAGTGGGTTAATTCTACAGTGTAGATGCAGCCATCACATGCCTCATTTCTGAGCATGAACACTAAAGAAAGCTGGGGCGCATCTCTGTAGAATTAATGCTATTTGACACCATTTTAACTGCAGGGCTCCATGTTAATAAATCATATAAGCTGTAGTTTTTCAAGGTTTGGAGTCTTCTGTGCCCAATTTTGGGTAGCATAGCATTGATCCCTGGCAATTAAAGCGCTGTCAAACTGTGTCAATTCTACAGTGTAGATGCACCCGCCATGTGCCTCACTTCTGTGCATAATTGTGAAAGCTGAATTATTATTATTATTATTATTATTATTATGTATATCCCGCCTTCTTTCTCCATACAGAGACTCAAAGTGGCTTACAATTAAAAGTATTACATTGCAACTTAAAATATACAATATACAAATATTGAAACAGTATTAAACATCATTAATATTAAAAACGGTTCAAGTTAAAACCAGAAAAACTGAACACGGAAGAAAGCCAATAAGAAGAAAATTCATGCCAGGTAAGGTATACTCAATTGAGTTTTATTCCTGGTTTTGTGTGTGCACGTGTGTGTGTGCATATGCATATGCATATGCATGTATGTATATGTATGCATATATATATATATATATTAGGCTAGAGCAAATTTTTCATTATTTCGTTAAATTCGTTAAAAATTCGTTTCGTAAGCAGTTTTGAATTAATATTGAACCATCTGCTCACTGCCCTTACAAATATTACGAATTTGAATAATAAAAGTACCTTTTTTCGTTTGTTTCTGATGTCTTCGGATGAAGCTGTAGCCCCTCTGAGAGGAGAAACCATGTTGGCATGCCTCTCAGCCAATCAGAGCGGAAGAGGGAGGGAGGGAGAGGCATGGGCATCGATCTGCTAGCATTTTAAAAAAAATGTTGCTTCAAAAATCCCCAAAAATCAGTGGATGGGTCAAACATTATGAAACTTGATAGGCAAAGAGTACTTAATTTTTGCTTCCATTCTAGCAAATTTCATCATAATAGCTTTCAAAATGCAGGAGAACGAAGCCTCTGAATATTGACCATTAATGAAGCAATTCGCCATAACGAGAGAAAAAACTCCATTTCCCAGAAGCCTTAGCAAGCCAATCAAAGTGGAAGGAAGGACAGGGAGGCGTGGCTATCGATCTGCTAACATTTTAAAAAAATGTTGCTTCAGAAATCCCCAAAAATCAGTGGATGGGTCAAACATTATGAAACTTGATAGGCTAAGAGTACTTAATTTTTGCTTCCATTCTGGCAAATTTCATCATAATAGCTTTCATAATGCAGGAGAACGAAGCCTCTGAATATTGACCATTCTTTTAAGTGGAAATGAAGCAATTCGCCATAACGAGAGAAAAAACTCCATTTCCCAGAAGCCTTAGCAAGCCAATCAGAGTGGAAGGAAGAAGGACAGGGAGGCGTGGCCATCGATCTGCTAACATTTTAAAAAAATGTTGCTTCAGAAATCCCCAAAAATCAGTGGATGGGTCAAACATTATGAAACTTGATAGGCTAAGAGTACTTAATTTTTGCTTCCATTCTGGCAAATTTCATCATATAGCTTTCAAAATGCAGGAGAACGAAGCCTCTGAATATTGACCATTTATAAAAGCATTGGGCTGAAGCAAACGTTTCTCCAATAGTACTATGCCCACTTGCAAACTACAATTCCCAGGTGTTCCAGGCCCTCTCTCCTCTTAACGTTCCCCACCCCCTTTTGTCCTCACTTAGAATCATAGCGTCATTGAACAGTAGAGTTGGAAGAGACCTCGTGGGCCATCCAGCCCAACCCCTTCTGCCAGGCAGGAAGACACCATCCAATCCCTCCCAACAGATGGCCATCCAGCCTCTGCTTAAAAGCCTCCAAAGAAGAAACCTCCACCACAGCCCGGGGAGAGAGTTCCACAGCTGAACAGCTCACAGTGAGGAAGTTCTTCCTAATGTTCAGGTGAAATCTCCTTTCCTGTAGTTTAAAGCCATTGTTCAGTGTCCTAGTCTGCAGGGCAGCAGAAAACAAGCTTGCTCCCTCCTCTCTATGACTTCCCCTCACATATTATACATCATGTCTCCTCTCAGCCTTCTTTTCTGCAGGCTAAACATGCCCAGTTCTTCAAGCCACTCCTCATAGGGCTTGTTCTCCAGACCCTAGATCATTTTAGTTGCCCTCCTCTGACCATCTTGACCAAACTTTCATACAGTATGTGAATTCTTGGAAGGTATGAGAAGTTTAGAGAGAAGGAGGGAGGATGAGGTTTGAATTTTGGACTCCAATTGTGGCTTGATTCCCCACTCTGCCACCCACTTGGGCAAGTCACACACTCTCAACCCAGAAAAGCCAATGAAACAGGAAATAGCACTTTCAAACCAGGAACTAATTTCCTTATTCAGAGGCTGATGGCCATCTGTCAGGAAGGATTTGATGGTGTACTATGATTTCTGTTCCTGGGTGATAAATGTCATTTCCTAATTGGTTCTGTCATAGAAACATGGCAAAATCTATGACACTGCCTGAACTTTGTGCAAGCGACATGGATGGAACATATTATGGTTTGGTCCACCAATTTAACAAAGTTTCAGCCACAAAAACAAAGTTTCTGAAGTAGAACAATGACTTTCACAGTAAAGACAACCCAATGAAACAGGAAATAAGACTTTCAAACCAGGAACAGATTTCTGCAATTATTAAAAAATGGTTTATTATAAAAGCTATGAAAATTCGCCAAAAATCAGAGGATAAGGGAAACGTTCCAAATTTTGGTGAGCTATCAGTGTTAAATGTGTTCTACCACTGTACCAAGTTTGAAGAAGATCACTCAAAAAATGAGGGCGGGAGAGTCCTGTAAAATCTCCCCTCGTGCTGTTTTTTTTTTGGCCACTGCGCATGCGCGTCCGCCATTAACAAATTAATTTAGAAAATAACGAATTTTCGTTAATTTCGAATTTTTGGGGGGGCAAAATTCGGAAATGACATCAGAAACGAAACGCTGGCGCCCCCTACTTTTGAAACGAGTTTAGAATCAATTTTTTCATGGATCGCTCAAGCCTAATATATATATATGACTAGTTCTTAAAAGATACATTACAACCTCACATAAGAGAAAATACAAAAGCCAGGACCAAAACTGTATGCTAAGCATCCTTTATCCAGAATCCAAAATACTCCAAAATCTAAAACTGTCCTCACGACACTTCCTGATGGTTCAATAGACACAAACTTTGTTTCATACAAAATTTAATAAAAAATATTGTGAATAAAATTACTTTCAGTGTTAATGAAACATATTTTGCATTTAGTGGGTCCAAGTTCCAGGATATCTCTTTATGTTTATATATGTAAAATCCAAAACACTTCTGGCCCCAATCATTTGGGACAAAGGATACTCGACCTATATTTTACTTACACTTCTTGATGAAATGTAGCTCTACTGATCCTCAAAATGTAAAAGAAAACTTATCCGAGATGGAGAAGAGTTCTGTGGGTACAGTAGAACCACTTTCTTCCATTCTATTTTGAAACTCGGACCCCTTCCACACAGTCATATAACCCAGAATATCAAGGCAAAAAAATCCCATAATATCTGCTTTGAACTGAGTTAGCTGAGTCCGCACTGCCATATATTTCAGTTCAAAGCAGATAATGTGGGATTTTATTCAGCTGTGTGGAAGGAGCTTGAATCCGCACTGTCATATATCCCAGTTCAAGGCAGATATTGTAGGATGGATTCAGTTATCTCTATAGAAACCAATGAATCCTACGTATGAGAGAAAACATATCCCTCAACACCAAGTAGCTTAGTATATAAGATAATCTGTGCCTGGCCTTTTGATTTAAAAGCACAAAAGAATGTTATGTTCCTTAGTGTCTTGCTTCCTTTAATCAAATCTAGAAACCGAAACATTTACAAATAAATGTGCAATAAGAATGGAATCTGCAATCATGTTCCAAATATTATGTAATCGCATCCGTGTGTTCTTCATGAACACTCCTGATCCTATATGGGTAAATATAGATAATATGTTTTAGTCGTGACTTGCATGTGCTTCTCCAACTGGGCTATATTTCTCAATATATTTTAGGACTAAATTACAAGCTTTAGAAAACAATTCAGCAAAAATCATTATGAAGAAAGATTTCTTGAGTTATTGCCAGGGTTTTTAGGATCTGGCATCATTTTCAGTTATGTTTCGTTCATTAGATGGGCTATCCATCATTTGGACATCATTTGTGTCCTTGTGTTCTTAAGGGCAGACCTGAAATACATATTTAATAGCAAAATTGCGCGTCTCTGCCACCGTATAGACAAAAATCTAATACCATCAAAAAAATCACAAAGAATGACTGTTCAGTGTTAGCAGCGTTGCTATAGTGACCACATTTTTCGTTAACTGAGGTTTGCAATTTAATCCTGGATGAATCCAAAATCTGGCCCTTCCACCTGCTGATTGTATTTGATAGAATCATAGCCTCTTCAAGCTGGAAAGAGTCCCCAAGAGTCATCCATCCTTTCTGCCATGCAGGAAAATACAATCCAAGCACTCCTGACAGATGGCAAACCAGCTTCTGCTTAAACCCCCCAGAAAAGGAGACTCCACCAAACTTCAAAGCAGCAGCAGATTCCTGTACTGAGCAGTTCGTAACATCAGTAAGTTCTTCCTAATGTTTAGGTGGAATCTCTTTTCCTGGCATTTGAATCCATTGTGTCCTAGTAACTAGAACAGAATAAACAAACTTGCTCCTTCCTCAACAGGACATGTTTTCAAATATTTAAACATGGTTATCATGTCATCTCTTACCCTTCTCTTCCCCAAGCTAAACAAACCCAGTTCCTTAAGCTACTCCCCATAGGGCTTGGTTTCCAAACTTTTGAATGTTTTGGTCACCCTCCTTTGGACAGCTTCTAGTTTTTTTAAAATATCCTTCTTGAATTGCTTTGCCCAAAGCTAGACACAGTTATTACTCCAGGTAAAGAGGTCTGACCAAAGCAGAACAGAGTGGGACTATGGCTTATTTATTTATTTATTTATTTATTTACAGTATTTATATTCCGCCCTTCTCACCCCGAAGGGGACTCAGGGTGGATCACATTACACAGATAAGGCAAACATTCAATGCCTTAACATAGAACAAAGACAAGACAAACGCGGGGCTCCGAGCTGGCCTCAAACTCATGACCTCTTGGTCAGAGTGATTTGTTGCAGCTGTGCCACAGCCCGGCTTCCCTCAATCTGGACACGAGATTCCTATTGATGCAGCCTAGAATCTCATCGGTTAAATGTCTCATTACTTAATCATTTTGTAAGGGTCCTTTGCTCCATCTGTGTTGCTATGAGCTTAGTCTTCTCTTGAAAGAATATGCCAACAATACATCTTTATTGTTCGGAATACAAGAGTCTTGTACTACAGCTCATATGTATACCTAACAATGTCATACATCACTGAGATTCTCTGATGCTAGCGCTTTCTCACATACCAGAGATCAGGGCAATTGATCTTTATTGTTGGTTTATGTTCACTTCCAGCATCCTTTTGGGCATGTGCTCTGTGTTAGCATGTGTCAGTACCAGGGAGCTCATAGTTGCATGACATGAATAATTATGACACATTCTCTGTCACATCATGAGTGATAAGTCTCATTGGGGAACACTGATCTTTCCAATGAATCTGGTTGTTGATAACCAAATACAATAATGATGAAGATGGGCCTTGTGGGCCAAAGCAGCTAAGAAACAGGTATAACCAATTGGACCTTGCTGCCCAGAAGATTCAAAAGCTTTACTAATATAAACAAAACTGACCAAAGACATTTGCTGCCTGAGGCAACTGATAGTAACAGGGAATTGTTGGGTCAATTTAAAATTCTGTTCTTTACAGAGGAGAATGGCTGAATTATGGAATAATAGAGCTGGAAGAGACCACATGGGCCATCTAGTCCAAGAAGAAGATGTTTTTGCTGGTCTTGGTCCTCTACCATCTTAAATAGTTTGGCACATTTTGTATTACAATAGAGTCTCACTTATCCAACACTCGCTTATCCAACGTTCTGGGTTATCCAATGCATTTTTGTAGTCAATCTTTTCAATATATCATGATATTTTGGTGCTAAATTCGTAAATACAGTAATTACTATATAGCATTACTGTGTATTGAACTACTTTTTCTGTCAAATTTGTTGTATAACATGATGTTTTGGTGCTTAATTTGTAAAATCATAACCTAATTTGATGTTTAATAGGCTTTTCCTTAATCCCTCCTTATTATCCAACATATTCGCTTATCCAATGTTCTGCGGCCCGTTTACGTTGGATAAGTGAAACTCTACTGTATCAGTATGAACTTGGATATAGAAGCAAGCTCAGGGAAACTAGTTGAACTAGACCACTAGACTCTCTTTCTCAGAATTGTCAACTATGACAGTAGTTTCAGGCAGGAACCAAAGATTATTGTATAATAAGCCACTTTGGGTTCTATATTGGAAGGAAGTTGGGATATAAATTAAAGAAAAGTTTAGAACTGAAATGTCAAAATCAAGGGTCCTTAAAACGTTTTAAGCTGAGGATTGGTTCATGGTCCCTCAGAGTGTTGTGGGCTATTGTTTGAAAAAGATCTGAATGAATTCCTATGCACACTGTACATATCTTATTTTTAGTGCAAAAACTTGAAAGGACAATATTTAAAACGAACAATTTAAAGAACACTTTCAACCAATATAAACTTACTAGTATTTCAATGGGAAGTGTGGGCTTGCTCTTGACTGATGAGATAGTCAGGTGAATTAGGACTGTAGTTGTGTGCCTTCAAGTCGTTTTAGACTTGGGGAGGAATGTTGCCCTTCCCTGTAATATTAGTCAAAAGCAAACTAATGCAACTTCTTCTATATTGTATGTTCTTCCTCATGAATAGGTTTCACCATTTTAACTCCACTCTGATGTTGATTGGCCAGGTGTGTCTCGTTTTCATTGTGAAATGTTGAGCCACCTAATCCCCACTCCTGTCCGTAAGGTTATGTGCTCCAATGACATACCTTCTTCCCTTTTGTAGGAGAAAATGAGAAATTCCTCTCATCCATATTAGTGACACTTGCACCCTTTCTGTTAACAAGCTCAATAGACTCAAAATATATGTTTGCATTGGAGTGAACAATGAAATAAAAGGCATGCGTCATGTGTATTGTCTTCCGTGGAAAATAAAAGAGGCCTTTTCAGATAAGTTCAATTATTTTTGTGAAACCCAAATACATGAATAGTCATTCCTATTCATACACTGCCATGGAGGGTTGAATTAGAGTCATGTTTGCAGAACGTTTAACACTCTCCACACGCACACTTTGAATTATACCTGGAGACCCTTTTCTCATTTGAATTTGAAAATGGTTACTTGTAATGAATATAAAGAAAGGTTATACTCCAGGTGGACATCCCCATCCCACATAGTGATACATGCTGCACATCCAGATGTTCATTCTGAAGTCAGTTTAAGGTGCTTTGTTGTTTCCAATTTGTATTTGTTTTGATGATTTTCCTTCTGGGGACACTCAGAAATCCCCAACCATCATAATAATTCCTATAATTTAAATAGGAATACAGCACCCCCCCCCCCCCCAATCCATGGATTCACTTTTCACAGTTTCAGTTATCCACAGAAAACTGCAGCCCAAAGAGATTAATTCTTCTTTGCTTTATGTGGTTTCAGTTATCTGCAGTCCAAAAATAATACTGGTATAGGGATTGCAGTTTCAAACATCCATGGGAAGTCTTGGAACATATCCTCTGCTGATGAAGGGGATAATATGGCAAATATTATTAATGACAAAACACACAAAAACCAGAAGATGCTGTTGCAGTTTGCATTTGCCCTAGAGCCCTTCCACATTGTAATATAACTCAGAATATCAATGCAGATAATCCACAATATCTGCTTTGAACTGGGTGTTAATCTGAGTCCACACTGCAATATAATCCAGTTCAATGTGGATTTTATACAGCTGTGTGGAAGGAGCCTTAGTCTACAGGGAAGAGCAATATTTCACCCCTTCCTCTCTTCTCTAATCCTCACCTTCATGTTAAATTAATAGACTTGGAAAACTACTTTTGCCCTTTGATTTCTGTTTGCAGAGACTGGAGTAAGCTGAGGACAAATGGGGAAAGTGATGAGAGAAGAGAAAGAAAACAGGACATTTTAAAAACAGCAGAAAAATGGGATGATGGAGGATTAATTGGGGTTACTCTGTCAAATTGGAACCGTTAAGGGTTATGTTCCTTGGGACTGAATTCTGTAAATCATTTTGGATATTAATCTTTAAAAATATGGAAACAATTTATAAATGTTTTAGCAATAAACTAAAAGAAATGTATGAATCAGATGCCTCACCAGGTTTGAGGTTCGTATTAATCAGGGTAGGTCAGAATTAGCAATGCTGATTGAGTTACATTGGCAGAGCACTTCATGAGTGCTGCCTCACGGGAGCACTGTTGGACAGCTGTTCTCATTTCTCCCGCATTCAGGCTCACTCTCTTGCTCTGTTTTCCACTCCGCCTTGGTTCATTTACCAGTCAAGAATGTTCACATACAGTCTGGACAACTAAATTAGAGATGTGATCTAAATTGCCACTGGTAATCGGCAACGGTCTGTGCAGATTTTCTGCAGGAGTTGCAATTTCTATCCCTCTGTCATGGCCTTTGCTGTGTTCATCGGATTGCACTATGTTTCCTGTGCCAGCATCCTCTGAGTACTGGTGGATGATGGTTTATCCCTGCGCCCCTTATCAGGATGACAGCAAAGGCATCTAGTTTCCATCTTTTGAACATCCGTAGCCCATTGAAACTGTCCATCTGCTTTTCCAGACTTTGGTTAGGTCATGCCTGGATTATTGTAATAGCTTATTGGTAGGTTTGCCTTCCTGCTTGTTTCTGCCTCTGTTTTAAATCTTCCTAAATATATACAGACAATTTAGAAACAAGATACCAGTTTCTGAAGGTTTATTCTTTAGTTTAATTTGTATATATGGCAGAACAGGTACATTTTTAAGTGTAAGTGCAGCAATTTACATACACACACGCAGGCTTTTGATAGCACGGGACGGGTTAACAGTAACACCCCTGTGGTGTTCATTTTGCTGTCTGTGCCCCTGTTCAGAGGATTTCATCCAACTTCTGTCTCTGTGATAATTGGATTTTGAAAAAATTGGCTTGTTGTGGAAACAAGGATTGGTAATAAAGCTTCATTGGAGAACACACTTTCCCCATGATAACTCTTTCAGGAGTGAATTTCCCTTCTAATTGGTAGATTTCTCTCACTTCCTATTGTCTTACTCCTATTCTTAACTATTAGTCATTTGTAAGTCAGGAGTTTGTAACTCGGGAACTGCTTGTATGCACCTTTTCCTCCATAGATACTTTCATTGCCTTCCAGTTCAGGCCAGGATATGTTTGAAACTTTTGGTTTTTATATTTATGGCTCTGCACTCTCGTCTCTCACAGTTCCTGGTAACTTGGCTAGCATAGTATGCACCATCGATGAATATGAGATACACAAGCAAATGATTATTGCCTGTTCCACTGATGTGCACAATGCTATCAAGTAGAGATGTGCATGAAAATTTTTCCTTCGTTTCCTTCAACTGTTCATCTACACAAAATGAATCATGTGAGGAAATGAGAGGCGACACGAAACTGAAAGCCGCACAGTCATCGTGCTTGCTTTCATTTAGTTTCTGCCCCGTAACAATAAGCAGGTACTGACAGAGGGCTTATAGCTGATGTGTACCAATGGGTGTTAATATAATAATGTTATTAACAATCAGGGCCGGCCGGAGATATTTTTAAATGTTAAGCGGGGGTGCTAAAAAGCGCCCCCGCCAACCGGCCCTGGCCCTGCCCAGCGTGCCCTGGCCCCGCCTCCCACGCTGCGTGGGAGGCGGGGCCAGGGTGAATAGTGCGGGGGCGGGGCCAGAGTTGGCCCCGCCCCCCACCCAGCGTGCCCTTTTAGGCCAGATAGGCCTTTTTGCCCTTACTTCCTGGTCGCGGCCTCCGGCAAAATGGCATATCTGTTTTCAGCGGTTTGGCGCGGGCGCGGGGATTGAAGCCCCGCGCGGCCGCGCCAACACCGGAGGCCTCTTATAATCAACCGGCCCTGATAACAATAGTACTCTGGGGAAAATCTAAACGTTTTAAAAGTTGGTGGGCTAAAAGGGATCAAATGCCCTCTGTGTGTTGCGATTTTCACCCCTCTAGCCCAAAAACCGAGGGGGGGGATGAGCCTCCCATTGCCGCCAATGGCACAAAATATTTCGTGTTTTTCATTAGCCAGACGAAAATTCGTGTTGTATAAACGACCCATTTTCTTTAGTGGGACATGAATACAAAAATGAGATAACACGAATGAAACTACACAAAACGAACAGCAATTCCACACAAATGTGCAACTCTCCTATCAAGACTATGAAACGTTTGAGTCCTGACTCTGCATCTGTGGAACAATCTTATTATTATTAACAATCCTCCTTTGGACCTCAGGTTGTGGGAGGATTTTTTTCATAGGGTTTTAAAAACTTTCCTCTTTGATTTACCAAATTAAGCTTCTGAGTTGTGCCTGAAGTTGCTGAGATGAGTAGTGACTGGTGGGTTGTTGTTTCATTTGATATATATTTATAATGTGTTGTGTTTTGTTGTCCTGGTCTTTGATTGATGATATTCTGCCCTTTGCAGAAAAGGGTGTTATAAATAAACATTTCTGATTCTCCTGATGCTGCTGTTGTTATTATTATTAAACCAATTACCTGGAAAACATGCCTGCACACAGCATAGTGCTAGGCTAATGATGTATCTTCAATACAAATGTAGTCCTTCAGCAACATAACGATAAAGACTACAATAAGGAGTCCAGTTGATGTTCCCAATCAAGGGAATTAATGCCAAAGAAGTGACATAGGAATGAGGAAAGCTCAAACTGGGACGTTTCACACTGGCTTCTTGTGCTCTTCCCCAAATCAATCTCTTCCCCTCAGCTGTCAAGTCCCATGCAGCCCTTGCTATAAAAGGGGGTGGAGACAACTGGATAGCAAGGACTGCCTCTCATCCCCAGTACTGAAAGAGAGGTAGATGGACCTTGCTGGACCTTGTTGGTTTTCCTTTCTCTGTCTCTTTTGAGTGACATGCAGCAGGGAAGATAGGCTATTGTGTTCAGTGGTGACATGTCAGCAAGGTGGTGAACCTATTCCAGGTTTTAACCTACCCAATTATACCTCAGTAAATGAAGTAGATGTGTTCTTCATCATTACTTCTTTAACAGAAAATTTGGTACCAGAGACAAAATTAGAATCCAAATATTATGTAATTTCAGCATGTGCAAGAACCGTGGGTTCAGGAGCCCAGTGTGTCAAGCTTTCTAGAGGCCTGAATGAGATACAGATGGGTTGAAGACAAAATCAGAGGTTTATTCTGTATGGCCAAAGAGGATGTTCGCAGAGAAAGCACCTCAAAATACTGACATACCACAATTATGAACACAGAGCACATTTATTACATTTTGACAGCTAATCCAGACTTCCACAGTGAAACTTTGACCATGCTGATGCAGTTGTACATTTTAATTTACAGGTTTCTTCCTAAGCAGGTGCTAGGTGCTCACATCTCTCTATTTCCATCCTCTTTTGAACAGACTGCACCTGGGGCTATCACAGGAAGCTGTCTTTTGGGGATTCCAGCTTGTTTCTACTTTCTGGCATATTTAAAGATGAATTCCTTCTATCTTTAATGTGACATGTTTCATGAGCAATAAAATCAATCAGAAGGAAGTATTAAGGAGTGTGGAGGGGGAGCACGGATCTTTTCTCACCTGGTGCCTCCTAACAGCATGTGAGTTCTCTTAATTTCCCTTGACATTGTCTGTCATGCCTCGCGGCTTCACTTTCTGAGAAGTTTCAGTTAGGAAAATCTTAAGGTGCATCTACACTGTAGAATGAATGCGGTTTGACACCACTTTAACTGCTGGGATTCAGTGCTATGGAATCCTGGGAACTGTGGTTTGTTAAGGCACCAACACGCTTTGGCAGAGAAGCAGAAGGCCGTATAAAACTCCATCTCCTAGGATTCTATAGCACTGAACCATAGAAGTTAAAGTGGCATCACACTGCATTAATTCCACAGTGTAGATCCATCCCTGAACTTCTCATCTTGCAGCTATTTACCAGGACCTTACCAAGACCCTTGTTATGAAGCCATGACATTGTCCAACATGCAATGTCAATTTCTCATCCAATGTGTCTCTGAACTTAGATTAACAATATTTCTGTATACATGGGTGGCTGGACTTGATTGAAAAGGTTGCAATGTTAATGTGGGTTGGTCCACATCTTCCCTTGAAGACAATGACCTCAGAGATAATGAAAAAAATAAAATAAAAGTTTTAGAAGAACAGGAGTGCAGCTAGATAGGACAGGGAAATGAGGAATTGAAAGGGAAGAAACAAAAAAGCAAGGAAAATGCAGTAACAACTGTGGATCTTCATTATCAGTAGAATCAATTAACCTTACGCGGGAATAGTCAACATTGAATGTATATTTATATGGATGTTTTAACTAATGCTAACTATTTTAACTGTAATTGTTTTTATATATCTATATATATAAAAGAGTGATGGCATCATGGCAACCAACAAAACTACAGGCCCCCCAACCTCGAAATTTGACAACAAAACCCATTATCCACGCCTCTAGGTTGATACAACAAAAAGAAAAGAAAAATAAAGTCCTAATTAGAGGGAAAGGAATAATTGTTTTTGTCCAATTACTGCCAGTTAGAGGACTAATCTCTGCCCACTCCTAGCAACCAACTCAGCCCAGGGGACAGGCAGACTTAGGCCTCGACCTCTTCCACAGATTATCTAATTTGCACAGGATTATATGGCAGTGTAGACTCAAGGCCCTTCCACACAGCTTTATAACCCATTTATAATCTTATATTATCTGCTTTGAACTGGATTATCTGGACTCCACACTGCCCTATAATCCACTTCAGTGTGCATTTTATACAGCTGTGAAGAAGGGGCCTCATATAATCCAGTTCTAAGCAGATAATATAAGATTATCAATATAATATGTAATAATTATTGTGATATAGAGTCATAGAATAGTAGAGTTGGAAGAGACCTCATGGGCCATCCAGTCCAACCCCGTGCCAAGAAGCAGGAAATTGCATTCAAAGCGATTAATAATAATTCAGAACAATATAATCTCTAAAATCAGGACAGTAAATAAAGAGCAACACTCTGAAAGCATAAGCCACAGCAACGCGTGGCCGGGCAAAGCTAGTTATGTTCTATATTTGTTCAGCATCTAATGATGCTAATTGTAAGGCCGCCCTGAGTCCTCCCTCGGGGGTGAGAAGGGCAGGATATAAGTGCTTGTAATAAATAAATAAATAAATAAATATCAAAACCAGAGGCAAAAGGGTGAAAAAGCATGCAACTGCAATGTAGATCAATAAAGAAGATGAAAATACAGCATTATAAAATGCTTTACGGTGTATGGATTAATCAAGAGTGATGCCAAATCTATATCTATATATATATAAATGTTCTGACCGTTTCCCCCTTAACTTAAACAACAAAACTACTGGAGCAAATAACACCAAATTTGGCAACAAAAGACATAGTCATCCGGTCTGTGTTTTTACAACAAAAAACATTTAAAAAATACTACGTGGAATGACAGAAAAAACCCAAAAATGCAATAATGCATTCTGCGCACATGCGGAGCGGTGCCCCCCCAAAGAAAAAAAAGGCACTCCGAGGCTGACACAACACCACAAAATGGCAGCCATCTCACACCTGTGCAGAGGAGGTGATGGCACAGGGAGAGGTTTGAATTTCTCTCTTCCTTCCACATGCCCGTGGGGATCTGCAGCAGGGCCTGATTGAAGGAGGCATACTCAGCCACAATGCAAACTGCGCAAGGGGAAAAAAACACCCGTGCAAAAAGGCAAGAGCTGGCAGGTGAGCGGGTGGATGGAGTGAAGGCAGAAGAGCCGAGAGGGAAGAACAAGTGGCAGATTTCCTTGAGATTCCCCTCACTTGCCAGGCGTGCTCAAAAAGACACTGCCATGGATGGACCCACACCTCCTGCTGGCTGGGAACATTTCACCCCTGAGGGATCATCCTCCCACACTAGATATTATTCCACAGGTATATAAACACACTTACCTGCCTGTTTCTTACCTAGGTAAATCCATTGACAATAAAAACACCTGGCTCCCACCATAAAACACATCTAAAACCAGAACAGTAAATACAGAACTACAATCTGAAAACGGGAATTCCAGACAACAAACAATCATTCAAGCTAACACCACCCAACAAAGGGAAGAATCCGCCAGGCTTTTAGGCTACAAGGCCATTAAATCCTACTCAACATCCAAGGCAAGACCTCCAATAATAATTTTAAAAAACCTAAACAAATACACAGGAATGAATAGCCTTGCAGCTTCAAAACCTGCCTACTACTCATTACTTTATTCTCCATGCCACAGCAACGCGTGGCTGGGCAAAGCTAGTTAGATATAAAAATTAAGGCGCACATATTTTGACCTCTGACAATCTCAAAGCAGGAGACAAAAAAAATCAACATACTCATATTAAAGCAATGAAATTATGTGAAAAGGTTAAGCACATACTAAAGAGTTTAACTTGTATTTGGGAAGACATATTTAAACCAGTCAAAATATTTGTATGATTCTACTTTAAACTAATTGTAAAACAGGCGCATGTGGAGATCAGTCTAAAATCAATGAGGCCCTAAAGGCTTTTGGAAACACATATTGTCACTTGACAATATATGCATTCACTTCTGAGATTCAATGCCCACGATGATTGAAAAACAGTTAAGTAACAACATAGGATGGGAATGATGGCAGCAGTTACATAAAATCAGCAATAACAGAAGCAGCCAAAACTGACATACAAAGTTGCCCAGTAGTCCAACAATAATTACAAAACATAAATAAGGTATTGTCAGGATAGAATTTCTAGATAAATGTATTTTGAGCTAGAGGTTTTGGGTAAACTGCCAAGATATTCATACACAAAGAAATATAAATTGAGTTTTCCTTATCCAAAATCTGAAATATTTCCAAACCTGAAATTCTTTGCTGTCAGTCGCCCACTTCTATCTTTGGGAAAGGGCTAGTCACACATCCAGTGTTTCCTGAGTTTTAAGGAGCCCTGAGAGGGAAAGAAAAAAGGGCAAGGGGGGGGGGGACTCCAGATACACATGGACCGTGTAAAAACCAGGTGTCCAAATGTTTCTATGCTTGCCTACCACCTGGCCAATGGTATGTGTAGTGATGTGCTGGGCATCCTGGAGATGTGCTGCAAGGGCAAGCTGAAAGGACTCCATTGGCCTCCAGACCCATCGTGAGAGGGAGGAATGAATGGGAGGATTTTCCCTTCCTGACTACTTTGCTCAAAGACTGGAAAGTGACCATGACAGCCAGGGCCTTTGTATTTTACAGGCCCTGGCATAACCTGAAGCTCTTTTCCTGGTCTTCTCTCCCCACCCCAGTTCAGAGCTCCCAGAGGAAAAACCCAGTGGAATTGGATGTGTGATTAGACCCTCTCCTGCTCAGCCCGCACTCACTATATAGATAGAATCATAGACGCAAAATGTTAGAAGAGACCCTAAGAGTCATCCGATCCAACCCCTTTCTGCTATTCAGGAAAATACAATCAAAGCACTCCAGACAGATGGCCATCCAGCCTTTGTTTAAAAACTTCAAGAGAAGGAGATTTCACCACACTCTTACCCTGTTTCCCCGAAAATAAGACATCCCCGAAAAATAAGACCTAGTAGAAGTTTTGCTGAATTGCTAAATATAAGGCCTCCCCCGAAAGTAAGACCTAGCAAAGTTTTTGTTTGGAAGCATGCCCAGCGCCTGCCAAACAGAAAACCAGAGCATGCAGGATTGGTAAATGTACATACCAGTTGTACATGGAAATAATGGTAGTAACAACAAATGCTTGATAGGATTCACAGTTTGTTTAGTTATGCTGGTTTGTGATGACAACTACTGTACAGTATATAATAAATGTTCATTTTTTTGTTCAACAATAAATGTGAATTCTTCTTCATGGAAAAATAAGACATCCCCCGAAAATAAGACCTAGCACATCTTTGGGAGCAAAAATTAATATAAGACACTGTCTTATTTTCGGGAAAACATGGTAGACAGCATGTTCCATTGCCAAACAGCTCTTACTGTGTGGAAGTTCTTCCTAATTTTAGGTGGAATCTTTTTTCTTGCAATTTGAATCCATTGCAACCTAGTCTCCAGAGCAGCAGAAAATAAGTGTGTCCCCCCCCCCCCCATGTAACATCCTTTCAAATATTTAAAAATGGCTATGATGTCCCATCTCAATCTTCTGTTCTCCATGCTAAATGTCCCCAGCTCCCTAAACTGCTCCTCGTTGAGATGTGTGGTTTCCAGACATTTCAGCATTTTGGTCACCCTTCTCTGGACACTTTCTAGCTTGTCCAGAACTGGACACAGTATTCCAGATGAGGTCTGACCCAAGCAGAATAGAGTAGGACTATGACTTCCCCTGCTCTAGAGTAGGCCTGTGCAAACTTCGGTTCTTCGGGTGTTTTGGACTCCAACTCCCGCAATTCCTAACAGCTGGTAGGCTGTTAAGAATTGTGAGAGTTGAAGCCCAAAACACCTGGAGGGTCAAAGTTTGCCCATGTCTGATCTAGAGACTGTATCCTTTTGATATGACCTAGAATCCATTGATGGTTATATCCATGCATTATTAAATATTGGTAATGTCAACGCAGAGCAGTTGAAATGTACATGTCTACTTTTCCACTATGTTTTTATACAGGACATAACCATCCACATTTTTTATTTATCTGCCTGGGGTCTTGGGACCAATCTTCTGCTGATACAGTGGGCACAGGGTAACAGAAGAAGCTGTAAGCTCCTCAGTTTCTTTTGGCAATGGACCTCTTGATTTCTATCTCAATGGAGAATTCATTCTGAATTTCATCTTAATGTATGGGAAAAACTGACAAAAGCACCTCTGAGTATTCTTTGTCTAATGAAGCCCTATGAAATTCATGGAGACACCATAAGTTGACAGTGGCATGAAGGCATTTTATGGACACATACACAGAGGTGTCTATACAGATGCAGTATTTATTTTGAATTGCAGTCCCCGTTCAGCCATAAAAAACATATTGGGTGGCTTTAGGCAGATCACACTCTCTCAGCCTCAAAAGATATTAAGACACCCCTTATCCATCTTGTGAGCTCATAAATATTGAACAGGATGCCAAATGTTATTTTATCTGCCTTGGAAGCCTTTGCTAAAAAAGGCTACTCTTTCAGAATTAAAAACTGACTAAAATGCATGAATGAATAAGCTGCTAAAACTTTCAGTCTGGCACTTATATTCCCAGATCAGCATGGGACAAAATCTCTCATAAAACCACCATATAGAGTGATATTATAACTCTCCTGTTGCATGTTTCTATCTGTTTTAACGTCATCCTTTTGATTGTTTTTGTTGATCAACAGAGCCTTTTGTTATTCCGATGGGCAAAGACATTCGATTTTTGCTTTCTCAGCCTCTTTTATGGTCTTCTCGTTTGATATATGGTCATCTCTTTGCACTCTATCTCTCCTTTCCTATACTTTCATTTTTCATGGCCTGCTGGGTATTGAGTTGCGGAAAGTGTGCTCATTTCGGTTTGATGTTTTAATAGCCAAATAAAAAAGTATTGCCTCCCTTCTCTTTCTTTTTTATGGCTTATTTTAGGGAAAAAAAAGATATTTATTCAGAAAATGCAAATGAATTTACAGCAGAGATGCTGGGTTCGTATTCCCTGCAACACCATAAATTTAATGAAAGGAGAAACGATTGCATGACCATAACTAAAGCTTACAGTTCAATTTGGAGAGATGCTATGCGACCTAAACACCCAATTTCATTGGCTGAAGCAATGAAAGGCCCTGCCATTTTGACCCTCATGCACTACAATTTTATCTACATTTTTGTCTTGCAGAATATATACAGAACTCAGCTTACAGTGATATTACCTGTTACTTGTACAGAGCACAGTGATAGAAAAGGAACACTGAATTGGGTGTTACTGAAGGTATATGAGGGAAAACAAAGGAAAAAGAAAAAGAAAAGGGGAGGAATTATATTTTATCTGATTTATTTTTACTCCCCCACCCCCATCTTTGGCCTTGCACACACTATTATTGCAGGTGTAAACATTCCATTGGACACAGGGGATTTTGATATCCTATTTTCCTTTGTTTTCTAAAACACACTGAAATTCTCATTGGAGTTGAAAAATACCCCCCAACTGATAAAAATTGGAGGCTAGTGGATTCCATGTCCTTGACTACATTTCCATATGTAATGCACAGAATAACATAAGAAGGGTGATGCCAAATCAGACCAGTGGTTTATCTAGTATAAGAGTTGTAGATAACTACAGAAAGGGCAGAAACTTTACCCCGTGTTTCTTTACCTATCCCCATTGCATTTATTACTGTTACTATCATTATTATTATTAATTATTTTATTGATTTATATCTCTGCTTCTGGGGCTGTGGTGACACAGCAGGCTAAACTGCTAAGCTGCAGAACTTGCTGACTGGAAGGTCAGCAGTTCAAATGCGTGTACGGGCTGAGCTCCTGTTGGTAGCCCCAGCTTCTGCCAACCTATCAGTTCAAAAACATGCAAACGTGAATATATCAATAGGTACTGCTCCGGCGGGAAAGTAATGGCACTCCATGCAGTCATGCCAGCCACATGACCTAGGAGGTGTCTATGGAAAATGCTGGCTCTTTGGCTTAGAAATGGAGATGAGCAGCACACCCCAGAGTAGGACTTGACTAGACTTAATGTCAAGGGGAAACTTTTACCTTTTTTTCTCTGCTTTGTTCCAATAATGGGACCCAAGACAGCTAGCAAAATATTTAAAACTAAGCAAATGTAAAACAATACCTTAGAAGGGGAATCCACTCCTGGAAGAGACACTTGGAAGAAATTGCTATTCTTTTATCTAAGAGACCAACAAAACTCTGTGGTTAATTTCTACTGGAAGTTGAACATAGATCTACATTGGAGGACCTAAAATTTCCTAGATATGTTCTTTCTAGAAATCAATAGGTCCCCCGATGTGACAGGAGGACGTTGACCATAGATTCACACCAGAGAGAACGTTTTTAATCAAATCCATGAATAATCAAATCCTCCAAAATCAAAACTGCAAATGTGGTGGGACAGCTGTGGTATGGACCCAGTTATACACTTGGCGATAAAAAGTTCAAAGCATTCTACAGGGTGTAAATGCAGACAAAGCCTCTTAAATGCACACAACTTTGGGCTGGAAATGATGTGATTTTCTCAGGCAGGTTGGAACCTTTTATCTCCAGCAAAACATGTGGCTCATTGTGTCCAAGTGGCATTAATTGGCAGCTTTTGAGTCGCATTTGGTGAAAGATATCAGGCAATCAATACAGGTCTCTGTTTAATGTACAGGGGGTTTATGTTCATTTAGCAGCCTGAAGCCTGGGATTAAAATCTTTCAAATTCACACACTTCTTCCTGCTTTTCATCTCAAATCTGTAGTCCTGAAGAGTAGTCATGTGGTGACTTTAAAAGAAGTTCTTTCTGACTGGGTTACACATTTCAAGCTACCATCTTGTTCCTGATACCAGAAGATGCCCCCAAAACAAGGATCACTGTTCATGTCTGCATGAGTCTTTTACTTTGGGGTCAAGTCCCATTGTGTTTCATAATACACAGGATTTGGACTGCTAAAATGCCTTCCAACAGTCTCAGTTTAACTGGGACAGTCCTATCATCTCGGTCATCCTACTATTTATTTCATTTCATTTCTGTTGTATGTCAACTTTCTCCCAGGGTGCATCTAGACTGTTGAATTGATGCAGTTTGACAGCACTTTAATTGCCATGGCTCAATGCTATGGACTCCTGAGAGTTGTCGTTTTGCAATGTCTTTGCAAAAGAATGCTGGTGCCTCACATAAGTACAAATCTCAGGATTCCATAGCATTACAGCATGACAGTTAAAGTGATATGAAACTACATTAATTTGACAGTGCATACATGATCTTTAGACTTCTCTGCCAAAGAGTGCTGGTGGCTTACAAAACTATGACTCTTAGGATTTCATAGCATTGAACCATGGCAATTAAAGTGGTGTCAATCTTGAAGGCACACAAAAGCAATATTCAAAATACAAGGGAAACCATGGCAGCAAACATGATGTCAAGCTGAAATGATTGGACAGTCTAGGCACATCCCAGCATGGGACTCAAGGAAAGCCAATGAGAAAGCCCTCTCTCCTGACCAAGCATCATCATCATCATGGCTGAGTATGATGGCCTTCCAAGGGCAGAGACATGGTGGTGGGACTATAAGTGACTGTAGAGACTTATTTGGATCTGCATGGTCTTTAACAATGAGGACATAGGTTTCCAGGTGGAAGGCAGTCCCAACAAGGGTTTGCTTGAGGTGTCTGTCTTCCTCTTGGTACATTTCTCTCTTTCGCCCTTTGTTTGTGCCTCTTCAAAATCCATAGCATCATTGGAAATGGTTTACTTCCATTCGTAACGCTCTTGAGTGCCAGGGCTTCCCAGTTCTCGTTGTTTATGCCACATTTTGTGATGTTAATTTTAAATCCATCTTTGAATTTTTTGTGTTGTCCACCAGTATTCTATTTTCTGTTTATAAGTTGAGAATAAAGTAACTGGTGATGGTCTCAGACTAAGAGAAAGCCTTCCTTTGTAGATTTTAAAATTGTGGCAGGTTTGTATAGGAAGATAATGGCTTTTCAGATAGTCTGGGCCTGTGCTCTATAGGGCTTTACAATTCACAACCAGCTCTTTGAATTGTGCCTGGAAAAATACCAGTAGTGATTGAAGCTGTTTTAACAAGGGGGTTAGATTCTTCCTATAACTGGCCCCACTCAACATTCTGGCTGCAGCATTTTGAACCTGCTGAAGTTTCCAAACAGTTCCCAAAGGCAGTCTCAGGTGGAATCATAGGACTGGAAGAGACCCCTAATGCCATCCAGTCCAAACCCATTGTGCTATGCAAGAACACACCATAAAAGCCCTCCCAACAGATGGCCATCCAAACTCTGCATAAAAACTTCCAGAGAAGGAGATTCCACCGCACTCCAAGGCAACATAATCCATTGTTGGGAAGTGCCTCCTAATGTATTGCTGAAGCCTTTCATGACAGGGGTCACTGGTTTACTGTGAGTTTTCTGGGCTGTATAGTCATGTTCCAGAAGCATTCTCTTCTGATGTTTCACCCACATCTATGGCAGGCATCCTCAGAGGTTTGTGGGGCCTGTTGGAAACTAGGCAAGTGGGGTTTATATATTTGTGGAATGTCCAGAGTGGGAGAAAGAACTCTTGTCTGCCTGAGGCAAGTGTGAATGTTGCAACTGACCACCTTGATTAGCATTAAATGGCCTTTCAACTTCAAGGCCTGGCTGCTTCCTGCCTGGAGGAATCCTTTGTTGGGAGGTGTTAACTGGTCCTGGTTGTTTTATGGGTGGATTTCCCCTGTTTTCTGGGAGTTGTTCTTTATTTAAGGTCCTATTTTAGAGGGTTTTTAAAAAATACTGGTAGCTAGATTTTGTTCATTTTCATGGTTTCCTCCTTTGTGTTGAAATTGTTCACATGTTTGTGGATTTCTATGGGTTTTCTGTGTTGTCAGACATGGTGGTTATCAGAGTGGACCAGCATTTCTGTGTTCTCAAATAATATGCTGTGTCCAGGCTGGTTCATCAAGTGCTCTGCTATGGTTGACTTCTCTGGTTGAGTGAGTCTGCAGTGCCTTTCATGTCCCTTGATTCGTTTTTGGGCGATGCTACATTTGGTGGTCCCTATGTAGACCACCAAATGCATGGTATATGGTAGACTTTTGCAGAGGTGAGAGGATTCCTCTTATTCTTTGCTGAATGTAGCATTTGTTGGATTTTCTTAGCAGGTCTGTAGATATTTTGTAGGTTGTGTATCTTCAATCAGTTTCCTTATGTGGTTAGTGGTTCCCTTGATGTATGGCAAGAACATTTGCCAAGTTTCCAACATGCTTTTGGAACATGGCAATACAGCCCAGAAAACTCACAGCAACCCAGTGATTCCACCCATGAAAGCCTTTGACAACACAATCTTCAAGCTGTGGCTGACTTCTCTGTTTTGGGCAATGCTGCGTTTGGTGGTCCCTATGGAAACTGGTATGCAGAGGTGAGAGGATCCCTCTTGTCCTTTGGTGAACGTAGCGTTTGTTGGATTTTCTTGGTGGGTCTGTAGAAAGTTTGTAGGTTGTATTTCTTTATCAACCTACGTCAATGGTTCCCTTTTCCTCTGGGTGGATCCTTGCCTTTCCTCTTGTGACTTATTCTTGGCCTTGCAGATCTTCTGATGTCCATGGTGGAGTCTCCATTGGCCTGTAGAACCCAGTTTAGGTGGTTCTGTTCACCTTGGAAGAGGTGGGGTCCTGTGATGACTCATGGGCCATGTAGTCCCGTTCCTAGTACTATTGTGGCAGATGAAGAGGAAAACTTGGGTTTTCCACCGTTTCAGCCAGAATTGGAGCCCTTGCACCTGCAAGATGTTTGGCCACAAGAAGTCAGCCAAACAAGCCTTGAGCAGAAATCTCCCCCATTTTCTCGCCGGGATTATTATAATCAAGATAGAAGCGCTCGGGAGGCGACTCGCAGGAGCGCCAGGATAGCTGCCAGACAATTAGCTGATTAAGTCTGTTTCCCTTGGGAAACTTTAAGGAGTCATGCATCTGGACACAGTATGGGTTTCGTTTCTTGTTCCCCAGGGGAAGTGTTCCTTGGCGGGAAAACAAGATCCTATATAGGTGTTTGCCCGCAAAGAAATCCTTGCGGAGTCAATTCGTCAGCTGGAGGAGTGAGTTCGTGTGTAGACTTCGTACTCCAGTTCCCTGTTTCCCGGATCAAGTTTCCAGCCTTGCCTTGTCCCGCGTTTACCATGGACCTTGTTTTTGCTCTTGTTGCCTTGTTTCGAGTCTTGTTCTAGCCAAGTATCAAGTTTGCTTCCAGCCTATTTGCCAAGTTTCTATGGACTTAAGGACCTTGTCTTCTCCCCACACTTTGCTTGGCAAAGTGTGTGTTTCGGTTATTGGATTATAACTTTGGACTTTAATATCACATATTGGACATTATTTTCCTGGACTATATTTGACCTTTCCTGAAAGGTCTACTTCTGAACTATATTCTACACTTGTTTTTATTGACTTTATATATTTTCTTAATAAAGATATTAGATAGATTCTGGTCTCTGCGCATGGTTATTGGTGCTCTGCAGCCAGGGTCCTGACAGGTCCACAGATTCTTTTTGCAAGGTCTACTAGGGCTTTAGGGGCCCCTGGTGGCACAGTGTGTTAAAGCACTGAGCTGCTAAACTTGCGGACCAAAAGGTGCCAGGTTTGAATCCCAGGAGCGGAATGAGTGCCCGCTGTTAGCCCCAGTTCCTGCCAACCTAGCAGTTCGAAAACATGCAAATGTGAGTAGATCAATAGGTACCGCGCTGGTGGGAAGGTAACGGCGCTCCATGCAATCATGCCACATGACCTTGGAGGAGTCTATGGACAACGCCGGCTCTTCGGCTTAGAAATGGAGATGAGCACCAACCCCCAGAGTCGGTCACGATTAGACTTAACATCAAGGGAAACCTTTACCTTTACCTACTAGGGCTTTAATTGTGCTTCTTTTTTTACTTAGGTGATGACTTGAGTTATTACGTAGATATCTATCAGTGTGTGTAGGTTTTCTGTAAACTGTGTGGCCCAATTGTTGCTAGGCTGTTAGGAATCGTAGGAGGTGAAGTCCAAAACACCTGGAGGGCCAAGGTTTGCCCATGCCTGATCCTGGACTCATTGAAGCTCTCCCAGGAAGGTGGGGACCACGTTGAGCTGCATTGCCCTTTTAAGAAAGGATATTTCTCCCCCTCCCCTCTCTCGTTCCCCTCCCCCCCCCCCCCCCCAATCCGAGGTAGAGCTTTTCTTCTTGGGGACTCTTTTCACAAAGCGCCGAACTGAGCGCTTTTCTCCGGTCTGGCGGTGGGGCTTTCTAAGGTCGCTTGTCCTCAGGCGGGCAGGCAGGAGGGTCGACCCCAGGGGCGCTGAGAGCGAGGCAAGGATGCTTTCCGGAGGGAGCGCCCGGTGAAGCAGCCGCCTCACTGCCGTCCAGGGCGAGAGGGCGAGGGGCGAGAGGGCTGGGGTCCGGCCACGAGTTTCGGGAAGGATGGGATGTTGCACCGGGCGCTGCACTTTGATTCTCCTCTGCACTTTACAGCTGGTAAGTCTTTCGAAGAAGATTCTTGTTTTGTTTTGAGGGAATGGTACTCCTTTTGGGGCTCATAGGGGTGGAAAACTCGCCTATTCCACCTTTTGAATACCTTTTAAAGGTAAGGAACCCGAGTTGAAGTCAATTGGAGTTGAGTTTAGATAGAATTTCTGCCCTTCTGTTGAAACCAGGAGCTGGACTGAGACCAGGGGCGCATCTACACGGCAGAAGAAATGCATTGGGTTGCTGTGAGTTTTGACCATGTTCTAGAAGCAGTCTGTCCTGACGTTTCGCTCACATCTATGGCAGGGATTCTCAGAGGTTGTGAGGTCTTTTGGAAACTAGGCAAGTGGGATTCATAGATCTGTGGAACAATGTCCAGGGTGGGAGAAAAAACTCTTGTCTATTGGAGGAAATAGGAGCCTCCGGTGGCTCAGTGTGTTAAAGCAGGCTGAACTTGCAGACCGAAAGGTCCCAGGTTCAAATTCGAGGAGCGGAGTGAGCGCCCACTGTTAAGCTCCAGATTCTGCCAGCCTAGCAGTTCGAAAACATGCAAATGTGAGTAGATCAATAGGTACCGCTCCAGCGGGAAGGTAACGGCGTTCCATGCAGTCATGCCGGCCACATGACTATGGAGATGTCTGCGGACAATGCTGGCTCTTCAGCTTAGAAATGGGGATAAGCACCAACCCCAGAGTCAGACACGACTACACTTAATGTCAGGGGGAAACCCTTACCTTTTACTATTGGAGGAAAGTGTGAATGTTGCAATTATTCACCTTAATTAGCATTGAAAAGCCTTGCAACTTCAAAGCCTGGTTGAGTCCTGCCTGGGGGGATCCTTTGTTGGGAGGTGTTAGCTGGCCCTGATTGAAAACGGGGGAATTCCAGACATGAAACAATCAGAGACCAATTGAGGTAAACGGGGCCGATTGGTCCTGATCAGCCTTTCTTGTTGGCTAGCCAGGGTTCTGTAGGGATTGGTGTGTTGAACTATGGTCCGTCTACACCAGGCATGGGCGAGCTTCAGCTCTCCAGGTGTTTTGGATTTCAACCCCAGCATTCCTACTGGCTGTTAAGAATTATGGGAGTTGAAGTCCAAAATACCTGGAGGGTCCAAGTTTGCCCATGCCTGATCTGCACTGTAGAATAAATGCAGTTTGGCTCCAGTTTAACTGCAGTGGCTTAATGCCAAATAATTGAAGAAGATGTCATTTACTGAAGTTCCAGCACTATTTGGCAGAGAAGGCTAGACTACAGCTCTCATGATTCCATAGCACTGAGATGTGGCAGTTAAAGTGGTGTCAAACTGTATTTATTCTACAGTGTAGATACATTCTGGGACACTGGAAGACCAGTGGGATCCATTCTAAACCCTATGCAAGTCACACTCTCTCAGCCTTGGAGGAAGGCAATGGCAAATTTCATCAGGAGAAAACCCTATAAAAGAGCCACCTTAGGAGTTGCCATAAGTCCAAAATAAATGGGACCAAAAACAAGCTGGTCCCATTTATTCCAATGGGTTGCTTCTAATTACGGCTCCTATAGGGTTGAATGTTCTGGATTGAGTCCCAGTCCATCTTCAAGTCTATCTCCAGTGGTACCTGAAGGACTTTTCACAAAACATATCTGAAGTTTCAGAACTGGCTCTGTCTTCAGAGGAATCTCTGAATGTTGTCTCCAGCCCAGTTTCTGTGGTTTATTTTGGCTGGGTGCTATCCTTCATTCCCTTTCCCCCAAAGGCATGGAAAATAATTAAAATGATTAATAGTCATATTCAAATGGTTAATACTGATGCTATTCTTGGACTCGCTTCTTTTGTCTGACATTTACTTAACCAACCTCTTGCAATCCATACAGAGAGTTGTAGTGTCCTGGTTTCATTAAACTACATCTCACCCCCACCCACCTTGGTTGCTGTCACTCTCTTTGCCAAAAAGGTAATCTGGGCTAATACTGGAATCAGAACAAGCTTTCCTGGAGCATGCCAGCTCTCTGTGACTAGTTTTTGGCTTGTGCTTGTGCGTGCATGGTCACACTCACTCCAAGTGGATTAGTTATTTGTAAAACCACCTTTCTTTGGGTTCCCTTTACAAAGCAATAAAGTAAAAAAGCAGATTTCCACCTCCTGCCTGCTTCTTTTCAAGACATCCATAGGGTGAAGCAGAGAGTCTAAAACCAGATGAGCAAATGTCTGAGGATGGAGCCAGGTGTCACAGTGGGATTCTAGAGAAATTGAACCCAAAATTTCAGTTACATAACAGGAGATCATCACCATCATCATCAATAGCCCTTCTAATTGCAATACTTTTAACACTCATGATGTTTTGGACTAAAACTCTCAGTTGAGGTGGAAAATGAAGGGACCTGAGGCTGTTAGGAATTGTGGGAGTTGTAGTCCGAAACACCTGGAGGGCTGAAGTTTGCCCATGCCTGATCTATACTGTAGAATCAATGCAGTTTAAGTTCACTCTAACAGCCATGGATCAATGATGTGTAATTCTAGGATTTGTAGGTTAGTGAGGAACCATCTATCTTTGGAAGAGAAGACTAAAGGCTATCTAAATCTACAGCACTCTTTGAGTCAAGATAGTTGAAATGGTGTCAGATTGCATTAATTCTGCAGTGTAGATGCATGCCTGAAGGCTAACTAATTCCTGGTACATGTCACTGAAATTCAGTGATAATCTTTTGCGTTACATTTTCCTTTGTCTGCTTACAAAAGAGGAAGAGAACTGTGCAACCAAAAAATAATTATTTAGGGTTGTTGTTTTTTTTTTGCACACACACCCTGTACACAGAATTTTCACACACATGTTCCAGCAAACTGCGATCTGTGACAGTAAAAATCACATGCATTTTTGAAGTCATTCCCAATCTTGCAAATAGCTCCAGAGAAACCCTAACTTTTAAAGAGTGTGGTCATGACTATATCCCCAGCCATCCAACCACTTGGCATCCATGGGATCCCAGGTTTTGGATAACCACAACCTCAGCACTTTGTGATCCATTCTGTTTGAATATGTGGCTCCAAGAGAACATTCTGCACCTTCCTGCACCAAACAAGACAATGCAATAGAGGGAAATTAAGCCTGAGCCCCAAAGGAAAGGTGGAGCAAGCAGTCAAGGGCTCCAAAACAAAAGACATCTCCCTTGCCAAATTCCTTCCTGAATGCTTAGCCTTTGGCAGGGTTGCAACTCTAGGGAGGGGGCAAAAGGAAGGCATGTCTGTCCGCTTTTGGTAATTCCATGGATTTCATAAAGTTCTTAAGTCAACAAATAGAGCCAGTTCCTGCCTCAGATTTTCATTGGAGGTCTCCCATCCAAGTACTAACCAGGACTGACCCTGCTTAGCTTCCAAGAACAGACAGGATCTGGTACTTTTAGGGTATTGTTTTAGCGCAGGCATGGACAAACTTCAGCCCTCCAGGTGTTTTGGACTTCAACTCCCACAATTCCTAACAGCCGGTAGGCCGGTAGGCTGTTAGGAATTGTGGGAGTTGAAGTCCAAAACACCTGGAGGGCCCAAGTTTGCCCATGCCTGTTTTAGAGTATAATAATCCCAAAATAAAAAGATATAAATTCTGCTTCTCTAGATGAAATTTCCTTTTAGTCTGCAGGTTTACAGCATTTCCAGAGAGTGTGACACCTTTCAGAACTCTTCTTTCTTACAACTCTTCTATTTGTTGTGTTGGCACACCCCTTGGTCACTTTCCTTGGCCTTTTTGTTTGGATGCCTATACTGTGTTTTTTTAAATGCTGAACTGAAGTTTTAAAATACTGTTCTGTTAGAAATTGGGGGACTTAAGAAAAATGCCATTTTAGGGGTGCTGAATGCTTAAGTCAGGACAATGCCTTCATCTTGCCCTCCACCCCATAACTCCACCTCTGATCTTGGTGCATTATCTTTATTTAAATTTTTAATGTAATTGGTTATCACTTGTAGATGTATTTTTTTGGTTTCTCCCAGTGAGTCCCAAGCAATTAGATTTTTTTTTAAGTACAAGGGACGGTTAGGGTGGGAAAAGAATGGAAAATCCCCTGTTGCTCCATTTGTTTGGGAACAGGAGGAGCTTAGCTATTCAAGTTTGGTTTGAAACTGGAATTCAATGGCCAGCCAGCCCTCTTTCCCTTTTCTCTCCTTCCCTTTCTGCAGAGGGAGATTGTTGGAAGTCACACACATATTCACTGGAATAGTCATGATGTGAATAGCTGCCAAAGGTCATCATTTATATGGAGTAGGCTATAAGGGCTCTCTATTGAGTGTGTTAGTTCATTGGGTTCCCCCCTCTCCTCCTCCTTTTTTCTAAGGCTGCATGACATGTGTTTGGCCAGAGAAGCTGGGATCTTTGCCAGTTGGAAACAAACAGCTTAAAAGCCTTCTCAGCATTCAGGACTGAAAAGTACAGTTTAAGGCAGTGTTGGAGGGTTTTTGTTTTTTTTTAGGGGGAGGGCTGTGTGTCACAAATTCTTGTTTCTCTATTGTGCCAGGATGGGAGTTTTCTCTAGAAATAATATCTCCCCCCCTCCCTCGGGCTTCAGTCTACTTGCTGCTGGGTCACTGTGATAAACAAAGGTTTGGCTGTTTTTCTGCTGGTCTGTACATGGAGCTTTGCAGCTGGAGGTTCCCCTACATGTCATTTTCTAATGGGTGCCAGGGTCTTTCTCGCCTTAAAAGGGCAATGTGCTCCTTGCTGTTTTACTTCAAAACAGCTTTGTGTTTAAAGCAGACTTGGTAGGTCTTCAAGAAACATGACAGTACCTTCAAAACTGTTACAGTAGAGTCTCACTTATCCAACATAAACGGGCCGGCAGAATGTTGGATAAGCAAATATGTTGGATAATAAGGAGGCATTAAGGAAAAGCCTATTAAACATCAAATTAGGTTATGATTTTACAAATGAAGAACCAAAACATCATGTTAGACAACAAATTTGTCAGAAAAAGTAGTTCAATATGCAGTAATGCTATGTAGTAATTACTGTATTTATGAATTTAGCACCAAAATATCACGATATATTGAAAACATTGACTACAAAAATGCATTGGATAATCCAGAATGTTGGATAAGCGAGTGTTGGATAAGTGAGACTCTATTGTACTAGCTTTTATTTTAGCCAGTTTATTTTGACTAGTCAGTCTTAAAGGTGTTTTCTTCCCCTCCGTTCATTGAATGGCATGAGAGACAACAGTTAAATCTATCAGAAGAATTGGAAGATTACTTTTCTTTTGGGAAAAAAATGAATCATAAAATTAAAGGAGATACCCAAGGCCATCCAGTCCAACCCCATGCCATGCCGGAATATACAATCAAAGCCCTCCCAACAGAAGGTCATCCAGCCTATCTTTAAAAACCTCCAGAGAAGAAGGCTCAGCATGCCCTGATTGTTATACAGCTCTTACCAGGCCCGTAGCCAGGATTTTGATTTTTTTTTTTTGGGGGGGGGGCTGAGTCTGAGTGAGAGAGGATCTACCCTAGCAACCCTGTTGTATTGGTATCCCAATACCCCCATGCATATGGAATATATTGAGCATGGTGATCAGATCATGATATGTATTTATATTCCACCCTTGTCACCCCGAAGGAGACTCAGGGCAGATCACATTATACACATATAAGGCAAACATTCAATGCCATATAAACATAGAACAGAGACAGAGACAGACGCAGAGGCAATTTAAACCTTCTCCAGCTTCCAGCTTTCTGAGGGTATGCTTGATTCCGGTGACAGGGGGAGCAGCTGCTTCATCATCCACTGTGACGGCAACTTCCTCATTCCAACGGCAGCTGGATGATTCATATGGTGTCGTAAATTAGCCTCCCCACATATAAGTGATACCTAAATTTCCTACTTGATAGATGCAACTATCTTTCGGGTTGCTTAGGTCAACAACAAGCAAGGACTATTTTTTATTTTTTTAATTGTTGGGTGCTCACCCCGACATGAGTTGGTCTTGAACTCATGACCTCTTGGTCAGAGTGATTTATTGCAGCTGGCTGCTAACCAGCCCGCCCCCCAGCGCCGCCCCCCCCCCCCCCAGCTATGGGCCTGGCTCTTACCATTAGAAGTTCTTCCTAATGTTTAGGTGGGATATCTTTTCCTGAAGTTTGAACCCATTGCTCCTTTGTATCCTAGTCTCTATAGAGCAGAAAGCAAGCTTCCTCCCTCTTTAATAATACATCCTTTCAAATATTTAAACATGGCTATCATGTCCCTACTTAGTTGTCTCTCCTGCAAGCTAAACATACCCGACTCCCTAAGCCGTTCCTGATAGGGCTTGGCTTCCAGACCTTTGATCATTTCAGTCGTTCTTCTCTGGAGATGTTCCAGTTTGTCAATATCCTTCTTGAATTGCCGTGCCTAGAACAGGACTCAGTATTCCGGGTGAGGTTTGACCAAAGCAGAATAGAGTGGGATGCAGTCTAGACACTTTAATCTTTTTGATGCAGCTAAGAATTTCACTTTTTTTTGTTTGTTATTTTAGCCGCCCCATCATACGGTTGACTTATGTGTGGCCTGCTAAGACTCCTAGATCTCTTTCGCATGGACTATTCTCAAGCCAGGTGTTACCCAGCCTATATCTGTGCATTTCACCATACATTTTTTCCTTTTGTTACTTCATTTATTTTTACTGCCTTTCTTCATTTATTATTTTTGGCCCTGCTCTCTAACCTGTTACAGTCATTTTGGATTCTGAACCTGTCTTCAGGGATATTAGCTATCCTTCCCAGTTTGTTGACACCTGCAAATTTGATAAGCATTCCTTCAATTCATATATATATATATGGTTGCAAGGTCCCACTGAACTGTTCACCATATATATATATATATATATATATATATATATGGTGAACAGTTCAGTGGGACCTTGCAACCTATTTCAAAAGTGAATTGCCATTCCTGAACACTTCCTGAAAAAGATGGTTTACCATGTTGCAGGCAGAAAAAAGAGTCAAGGGGTTCCCAAAGAAGCACATGGTTCCCAGGGCCACATTCTTACTTTGAATAGGTTGCAAGTTGATGCAATTAGAGCCATCGTGGCATAGTGGTTTGCGTGCTGGACAAGGATGGTGGGAGACTAGAGTTCAAATCTCAGTTGAGTATAGAGACCCATGGGATGATCTTGGGGATGCCACACTTTCTCAGTTTCATGTAAAAGCAAAGGCACACCTCTGATGAACAAATCTTACCAAGAAAACTCTGTGATAATCTCATGTTAGGGTTGGCATAAGTTGTAATTTTTTTTTTCGTGTCAGGAGCAATTGGAGTTGCTTCTGGAGTGAGAGAATTGGCCGTCTGCAAGGACGTTGCCCAGGGGACGCCCGGATGTTTTTTTGATGTTTTTACCATCCTTGTGGGAGTCTTCTCTCATGTCCCCGCATGGAGCTGGAGCTGATAGAGGGAGCTCATCCACACTCTCCCCAGGTGGGATTCGAACCTGGCAGCTTTCAGGTCAGCAACCCAACCTTCAAGTCACTTAGTCCACTACGCCATCTGGGGGCTCGGTTGGAAATGACTTGAAGGTACACAACAACAAAGTTAATGTCAGAATAATAGGCAGGGTTGTTGTATGTCTTTTGGGCTGTGTGCCCATGTTCCAGAAGTATTCTCTCCTGACGTTTCACCCACATCTCTGGCAGGCATCCTCTGAGGATGCCTGCCATAGATGTGGGTGAAATGTCAGGAGAGAATACTTCTGGAACATGGCCACACAGCCCGAAAGACATACAACAACCCTGTGATCCCAGCCTTCGACAATACATAGAATAATAGGCCTTTGTAGGTTAAAGATCTACACCTCTGTTTCTTAATCAAATATTAATTGAAGTACTAAGTTTTCCAGTGCAGTTTTATGGTCTGCTTCTGGTGGAGGTGAAGTGTTCTCTCATGGAAAATATAGTCAGTCATACCTCACAACCTCTGAGGATGCCTGCCATAGATGTGGGTGAAACGTCAGGAGAGAATGCTTCTGGAACATGGCCACACAGCCCGAAAGACATACAACAACCCTATAGTCAGTCAGTCAGTCAGTCAGTCAGTAGCCTTTATTTCGGTCAACAAACCATTGGCTAGGATCAAGTTACAGTGCAATGATGGAATACAACATTTGAGTAATTTATGACATTGCATTTGGCTTATGCTTGATAACAAGTATCTCCAATCTCTATTGGTTATTTGAAAATATAGCCATTTTTAATTTGTGTTTTTTCATGTTCATGGGGTCCAGTGTTCCTAACCACAGCGAACGCAGAAGGATGGAAGTACGTGTGTGGTTAAACTTAACCACCCCACAAAATGGTGATGATAATGATACACCAAAGCAAAGCACATTCCTTGCAGAGTTTCATGGTCTGTCTACATTCATTTTCTAGGCTTTACGCAATTAAACAATGACAGTGGGGGAATGCTTATCTCCAACCATCTTGGTTAAATTTCATAGCTATCCATTGTTCCTTAGCATACATAATTGCATCTTTGGCTTTCCCCTCATTCCTTTCCCACCCCCAACCCCCTATAACTGTTGTAGCTGGTCTTCACTTTTGACAACCGTGGGAGTTTGCTGGGTATCCAAGAGACCTTAGACAAAGAACTCCCTGCACAGTTTGAAAAGAGAGAGAGCGAGAGAGAAAATGCTAGCCTCCTCTATGGAGAATCTGCTTGTTCATTTTTTTTTTCAAGCCAACTCCCTTTAGATGGTATTTCCCATGGTATTTGCCCTGTGAAAACAGAGAGGTCAGAAATTTAAAGTTTGGAATTTTCTAATGCACTCCACTGAGCCTCCTTGACCATACCTTCACCGGTTGGTCTCCTCTCTGAACCATGAGCTCACAAGTTATTGGCACAGCTCCCAGTAAGTTACTGGGTGAAGCAGTTGAGATTTTGCTGAGTGTGTTCCCAGTTGCTCTGGTTACTGTGTGACAACATCATGCATCAGGCACACATCCCTGTGTGAGATCCAACACATGACGCTGAACTTAATACAAAGTGTTCCAAGCCTCTTTCTCAATTATGGCAGGGCGAACTCTCCTTATTCTGCTCTGTGTCAGTTTCAAAGAGTACTTTGAACATGCTGTAATGTCCAACTTTTTCTGGAGAACAATGTGAATTCTTGGGGAGGGGGGACATTTTTTAATGGGGCTGAGCCAATAGCACTGGGTAATGGCTAAGGCATGTTCGTTGGCATGCAAAAGAGCCAAGTTCTTTCCTTATCTTTGCCTTATTTTCCTGGCAGGAGACCCTGGAAATGTCTCTCACTTTTTCACTGATGGTTCCCATTTCACATTTGGGTTCGTTTATTTTTTTTAAATGTTCATATTTGGGACATTAAGAGATTGTAACAAATGTGAGGCTAAAATCTGGGTTATATGTGCACTAACAATAAGGCTGTCTCAAGTATTTGAAAAGCTTTGAACAGAGTGTCTAAAGTAGTAGTTCCCAGCCTGTGTTCCATGAACCACCAGTGGTCCCCAAGAACTAAAATATGGTCTGCAGCCTCACCGTTACTACACCATTGCAATGAAAGCAACTGGTTTTGTGAAACCCTTTTATAGTGCCGAGGCAAGAGGGATGTCGGGAGGGGAGAGGCTGACTACTCACGAAAGTTGTGACAACAAGCCTCCTGACTGCTGCTTCTCCTCCTCCTCCCTCCCCCTGAGCTGAGCTGATCCATGTAGTACCTGGAAGCAGGAGCACCTTGGTGTCTTAGTTTTTAGGCCTGTTCCTGGGGTTATTTGGGGTACTGATTCAGAAAATTGCTTTGGCTAGACAACATCAGCTCTAGATTATTAAATATGGTTTTCCGTGGATGAGCAGTTGGCTCAGAAACTAGAAATTAGAAACTAGAGCTGATGTGGTCTAGCTAATGCAATTTTCTGAATCAGTACCCTAAATACCCAGAACAAATCTAAAGTTGACCAAAAACTGATTCATAACCCTTTTGGTACTAATGTTGGAGAGTGGTCCTTGGTCAAAGTGGTCCTGGTCAAAGTGGTCCCTGGTCTAAGTGATCTCTGGTCAAAAAAGGTTGGGAACCACTAGTCTAAAGGTTGGTATCAGACTAAAATGCTCTAAATGCCCCAGTCAGTTTGGCCATGGAGGATGCTGGAATTTATCATACAAAAGTAACTTTCCCAAGACCTCCATTTGAATGCTTGCAGATATAATTAAGACAAACATGGCCACTAGTTGACTTGTGGACATTATTTGTTCTTCCGAATTGTACATAAATAAATGCCCATAACATAGAAAAAAGTATGTAAAAAGGTAAAGTGAAGGTTTGCTATTTGATGGCTATTTTCAAACCATGGATGGTGGTTGAATCTGTTGATGCAGAATTTGTGGATATGGAGAGCTGGCTGCTATATTTGAAAAATACACAGAGTTCTTTTTAAATGCAACTATAAGAAAAAGAATGGTTAAAATGCACACATTTCTAAGAACAAAAGGGTTGAAGCCTAGTATATAAATTGGATTACTATGCAAGTGGGATTCTGAAAATCACAATGCAAATGAAATGATCCAATTTTCATAGTTCATAATTCCACCCAGGTTTCTTCATTGACATTATGTTAAGAAAATGAAATTGTCAGCCCCATTTCCAGTATGGAGATGTGAGAGGATGGAGTCAGGCTTCTTTAGAGGTGGTGCCTCATAGGGCAAGGGCAGAGCTTAATGGGATTAGATGGGAGTTGATGGGTGAGGGAATTGGGAGTTCAGAGTGGAGCTCTTGGCTGGGCAAGATGGTTTTCGTTGGAGACCATAGGCATGAACTGCAGAAGAACACTTCCAAATAACACCACCAAGCTGACCAGAAATAAACATGTCCCATTAAAAAAACCCAATTTTGAATATATTCATCCTTTGCACCATTCTGTTATGAGAACAGATCTTAGAATCCTTAATCTGAGCCGCTCTATTTTTTCAGTTGAGAATGGCCTCCAATGCATTCTTAGGGTTAATGACTTAGGGTTAATGATAGTGTCATTAAGGAATTATTCCTCCAGTTTCCTTACTCAAGTTTGCATCTTTCCCAAGAAGCAGGACTAAAACTTGGTCCATAGCTTGAAGATTTTTGCTGCCAAATGATAGTCTGGCTTTAATGCTGCAAATGTTGTTAAAAGACCCAAGATAATTGTGGTCCACACCCTGTTGTTTTAAAGGGAATCTCTGGACCTCATAATGTAGTTGTCTTCTTGAAATTATTAATAAAAGCACTTTGTGTGTGAAAAAGAGAGAATGTGTGTTTAATGCTCCATAGGCAATTTAAATAATCTAAAGGAGGCCATCATATCAAAATTTCTGAATATGAAAAAATACTTTAAGTTACTTAGCAATGTTCAAAAATTATGCATCATAAAAGTAAGAAAATGTTTCAGAAAAAATGGTTGCCTAATCAAATATTTGATTTAAATTACACAATACATTGCCCATAAGGCATGGTTTTGGTGCACTCTGTTGTGTGTATATATAACTTTTTATCTAACTGTCTTGTGGTCCTAAATCCAATTGCAAATCCTAACTCAGTCAACACTTATATAAATTCCATCAACTGAATGGGCCTGTTGTTGTTGGGATAATCAAGTAGGTTTAGACTATGGATTCCTTGTTTTTCTCTTCTATCAAATGTTCTAGAAAAGCACAAGATATCAAAAGTTCTAGAAAAGCACAGCTAATATCTGCCTTTGGGTGGAAAGGGGGATATATCAACTTATGAGATAGTTTCCATTAGCAGTACTGATGAGAAAAAGTTTTAAGACTATATTAAATTGATCCCTATATGAGTAAACTGTTTGGGTGTGTAGTAATGAAATAAGAACTTGGGAGGAATAACAAATTGGACAAAATGTCTTTCTGATAGGAAGGAATACACGAGATTGGCCAAACATAAGTTCTGTGAAGTCTGCTTGTGGATAGTGATGGGACAAGCTGTGAGATTTACAATCTGTACATGTGAAAGGGATCTAGGACTCACAGCAGACCACACACTAGACATGAGTCAGTAGTAAAAAAAACTAATCTGATTATAGCCTGCATCAATAGGAGTATAGTTTTTAAATCAGACCTCACTTGGAACACTGTGTCCAGTTCTGAGCACCATAATTCAGGAAGTTGGAATGTGTGCAGGGGAATGGCTAAAAATAGTGGTAGCTCAAAGTACACAAACTTTGTCTCATAGGAAACAAAAATGAAATTCACATTTGGACTTGGGTCCATCTCCAAGGTATCACCTTATGTACATACAAGTGTTCCAAACTTTGGGAAAAGATCCAAAACACTTTGCAAAAGAGATACTTGACCTGTATTGGGTTACCTTTTCGGAATTGAGGTGATCCACTTGTGAGCCAGAAGCAGAAAAGCAATAACGTTGAGTATACTTACAGTGCAGATAGGAAGAAACAAAGTAATTCCAGTTAATGTCATAACAAAGTACGTAATTCCAGTTAATGTCATAACACTATTTCAACTCTCTTTTCATCTGGTTTCTGCAAGTATGTTTCAATATGGATTTCACTTTAGAAATTATGGCCTGTAGTTTTCTTTCTTTCTGATTTTATTTTTGCTTATTTTGTTTATTTGCAAGGTTTTGATTGAGTCTAATGTGAACTTGGAATTGCAAACATATCCTAGGACTCCGGAACAGGCCTGCAAGAACATTTCCCAACAAAATAAAAATAAAGAAAGCTATAGTTGACAAGGCTATGCATTGATGATGTAGCTCAACCCCCTTCGATCAGAACTGAGATGCATTTGTGTCTTAATTGATACTGGCTAATGGTCTCCTTTGTGCCCAAAAAGAAAAAAAAAGGGGGGGAGAGCCCTCCAGAGGGTGCATAATCCAGATTTAAATGGACTGAGCCTTCCGACTTCCCTGACTGGAGGGATTGTCCCATCTGCCAGCTTCACCCCAGGCTCTCTGCTGTCCATCTGCTGGGTGACCAGGTGCCCGGGAACACAGCAACACCAGGTGGGATATTTGGACAAAAATGCCATGAAAAGCCTTTAACCAATAAGCTATTATCAAACACAATAAAAATCGTTATTTTTTTTTTCCAATTATAGCTAGAGTAAAAATAAACTCAGATGTACTGCCGGTATGGCAGTAGGGGTGTGAGTGTTAGGGCAAGGGGACTTTTATGTTTCCTGTGAACAACACAAGCTGCCATAAATTAAACTAGGAAATAAGTAAATAGTATTAATGTGAAGCAGTCACAAATATGTAACCCTAGATCAGGGGTCCTCAAACTTTTAAAGCAAAGGGCCAGTCCACAATCCTTCAGACTGTTGAGGGGCCGAATTATCATTTGAAAAAAAAAAAAAACGAACAAATTCCTATGCACACTGCACATGTTTTATTTGTAGTGCAAAACAACAACAACAGCGAAAGAACAATAAAATATATTAAAATGAAAACAATTTTAACCAACATAAACCTATCAGGCCAATGAGATAGTCAAGTTAATTAGGGTTGTTGTTGTTGTTGTTGTGTGCCTTCAAGTCAAGTGGGCGAGCCTGAGTCTAAAATTATTTATTTATAAATAATTATTTAAATTAAATAAATTATTTATTTATATAATATTACAATATAGTGGTATAGTTCACTATAGTAATATATAATGCTAATATTGTGCTATGCTAATAATATAATATATTGTATGTACATACAGCTGCTCTGAGTTCCCTTCGGGGTGAGAAGGGTGGGATATAAATGTAGTAAATAAATGTAGTAAATGAATAAATAAATCATTTTTGACTTAGGCTCGCCCAAGGTCTGATATGACTTGAAGGCACACAACAACAACAACAACAACAACAACAACAACAACAACAACAACAATCCTAATTAACTTGACTATCTCATTGACTAGAAGCAGGCCCACACTTTCCATTGAAATCCTGATAGGCTTATGTTGGTTAAAATTGTTTTCATTTTTAAATATTGTATTGTTCTTTCGTTGTTGTTGTTGTTGTTGTTGTTGTTTTGCATTACAAATAAGACATTTGCAGTGTGCATAGGAATTTGTTGGATTTTTTTTTTCAAATGATAATTCGGCCCCTCAACAGTCTGAAGGATTGTGGACCGGCCCTCTGCTTTAAAAGTTTGAGGACCCCTGCTCTAGTGTGATGAGGCAGTTATTAGACATTTGCATGAATCTGTTAGCAACAATTAGCACTTTTTACAGTGGACCCTGAAGAAAATGCTTCAGCTGTACTTCATACAATTATCAGTAAAATGTTTGATTTTTATACTTATTTTAAATATCTATATATCTGGGGTCAAAAAAAAGTTTCTTAAGTCAAAAGGAGTCAGGAGTATAAAAAAGTTTAAGAAGCCCTGCTTGAGAGTATCATATGCAGTGCTGAATTAAACATATTAAGTTAAACCTAAGAGTAAATATTGCATTACAGGCAGTCCCCAAGTTATGAACAAAATAGGTTCTGTAGGTTTGTTCTTAAGTTTGTATCTAAGTTGGAAGAGGTACATTTTTAAAGTATAAAGGCTGCGGTGGTGAAATGGGTTAAACCCTTGTGCTGTTGAACTGCCAATCTGAAGGCTGACAGTTCAAATCTGTGGGACAGGGTGACTGCCCGCTGTCAGCCCTAGCTCCTGACAACCTATTAGTTCGAAAATATGCAAATGTGAGTAGATAAATAGGTACTGCTTTGGTGGGAAAAGGGAAAAGATGTTCCAAGCAGTCATGACCAGAAGGTGACAGCACAGGCTCCTTGCAAATGGAGAAGAGCACCTTTTTATTTATTATGATTATTATCTTCACCAAGATATAAGATGCGCACCACCTCCAGAAGCTGGAAATGGACAGTAAATAAAGAACAACATTCAGAAAACAGGGGAAATCCAAATAAGAAACTATCAGGGCCAGCTAAACACCTCCCAACAAAAGATTCCCCCAGGCAGGTAACAGCCAAGCTTTGAAGCTGCAAGGCTATTCAATGCTAATCAAGGTGATCAGTTGCAACTTTCACACTTGCTTCAAACAGACAAGAGTTCTTTCTCCCACCCTGGACATTCCACAGATATATAAACCCCACTTGCCTAGCTTCCAACAGACCTCACAACCTCTGAGGATGCCTGCCATACGTGTGGGTGAAATGTCAGGAGAGAATGCTTCAGGAACATGGCCATACCGCCTGGAAAACTCACTGCAACCCAGAAAGTCATGTATTGTTATGCAGCACATAAATCCTTTTTCAATGTGTTAAATAATAAAGAGAAGAGGGGAAAAAACCCTGCCACATTGTTTATAGCAAGACCTCCATAAGTACCATTTCACTTACTCATACCCAGGGAAAAAATTATCTCTCGGAGTATTTTCTAGATCCTCTAAGCCAGGGGTCCCCAAACTTTTTTAACAGGGGGCCAGTTCACGGTCCCTCAGACCATTGGAGGGCCGGATTATAGTTTTTTTTAAAAAAAGCTATGAACAAATTCCTATGCGTACTGCACATATCTTATTTTGAAGTAAAAACAAAAACAAAAAAGGAACAAATACAGTCTCAATGTTAATAATAATAATAATCATCATCATCATCATCATCATCATCAAAATAATAAAGAGGGTTGGAAGAGACCCCTTGGGACATCTACTCCCTCCCCCTTTTGCTTTTGTGCATCACATCATAATCAAAGCACCCCTGACAGATAGCCACCCAATAACAGCAACAACAACAACAACAACACCACCATAATAAACATGGTTGGAAGAGACCCCTTGGGCCATAGAGTCCAACCCCTTTCTCCCTTTGTGAACCAAAACATAAAGCACCCCTGACCAACAACAACAACAACAACAACAACAATAATAATACACTAAAAATCAGGGTTGGAAGAAATTGCTAGCCTTCAAGAAAAATGAATCCACGACAGGGCTGCAAAGGAGGGAGTCTGTGTGGCAAGATAAAACGGGAGCCCTCTACCTTTTACCACAGGCATGCCCCTATTGTTGTTTCGCCTCCTCCATTGCAGGAAGGCGCATACCAGGTGAGGGAGGAGGAGGAAAAGGAGTGTGCGAGGTGAGCGAGGAGGCAGGAAAGGCACGCATCTTTCCCTCCTCTCTCGTTCTGTGCAGGCCTTCCTCAGCGGTAGCGAGGAGGAAAGGAGGAAAGGCCCACGCCTTTTCCTCGCCCCATGAGGCCCTTCCTCGACAGCGGGAAAGGTGCGTGCGTGACGAGGAAATGGCGTGCGCCTTTCTCACTTCTCTCACCTCACGCGCACCTTTCCCACTGCCTTCCTCGACGGCGGCAGCGGGAAAGCTGCCCGCGAGGTGAGGGAGGAAAGTCACATGCCTTTTCCTCGCCTCGTGCAGCTCTTCCTCGGCGGCAGCAGCAGCGGGAAAGGTGAGTGCAGGGCGAGGAAAAGCCATGCACCTTTCCTCCCTCACCCTGCGCTCACCTTTCCCGCTGCCTCCCTCAGCAGCGGCAGCGGGAAAGCGCCCCACGCAGCGGGGGAGGAATGCCTTTTCCTCCCCCCGTGCAGCCCTTCCTCGATGGTGGGAAAGCTGCCCCTGGGGTGAGGGAGGAAAGCCGCACACCTTTTCCTCGCCCCGTGCGGCCCTTCCTCAGCAGCGGCAGTGGGAAAAGTGTCTGTGGGGCGATGGAGATAAGAAAGGCATGTGCCTTTTCCTCCTTCTCCACACTACATGCACCTTTCTTGGCGGAGGAGGAAGGAGCCACCACCGCGGGGGCCGGATAAATGGCTCCGATGGGCCGGATGTGGCCCGCGGGCCGTACTTTGGGGACCCCTGCTCTAAGCAATGCTATGGGAGGCTTCCCCAGGAAATTATGGTAGAGTTGTTTCCACCAAATGGTTGCTGATAACAAACTTTTTGGTAATGAGTTACACCCAGCCCTAATCTTTGCCAACAGGATGTTCTCTATTTCTATTTATTTAAATAGCATTTGCATTTAAATGGTGGGTGATTTCTTGCAATCCTTGTTTTATTTATATCCTCCCCTTTTTGCAACTTGGGCCCCAAGGTGATTTACGACACATTAAAGCTAAACTTTTGTTATACAAAAGATAAAAAAGCCATTAAACGAACAGTTGTGTTAAAAACAGTGAGTTAAAACTATTTAAAACATAATTTAAAAAGATAAATGCAGAGAGCAGTCCATTAAGAGCTGCTTCTGCCAACCAAATTAAGAGCCAAAATCTTGTCTGCTGTGAACCCCTGCAAGGATCGCATATGCATGAATATTTCACTTCATCTTTCATCCCTTGTTTACAGGATACTTGATAACCCAACCATTTGGCAGGCTATACCCACACACCCCTCTTTTTCTCAGACAGGCGTTTTATGGTTTTGTCTTTACTGGAATGTGGTCAGATTTTGGTTTTGCCTGCTTTTATGCAGTTTCCTGATAGCCATTCGTATATCTGTTATGTGGCCAGTATTGTGTTTCCAATTCTTTCAAGGGATGCTGTTTTGCATTTACTATCTGAACTCCTTTTGTGTTTCCTTTGGGAAGGAAAAGTGCATTTGTAAATCTTAGAATAAATCGATAACGTGAATAATGTGAGGGTGGCTATGCCAACAAGTTCTTTAAGAACAGAAAAAACACAAGGAGATTTGTGAACAGACCAAAGGTCTATCACACTACATAGGCCCCGTCTAAACTGCCATATAATACAGTTACAAACAGCATTATATGGCAGTGTAGATGGGGTCACAGTTGTAGTTCTACATCTCACTTTAACTGCTATGGCAACATCCTATAAAATCCTGAGATATGTAATTTAAGGAAGGGAATTTTGAATGCTCAGCCAACTCTTGGCCTCACTCAACTACAAACCATAGAATCCCATAGGATGTTACCATGGCAGTTAAAGTGGAATATAACACTATAAGTCCAGTGTGATAAAGTCGCTAGTCCAATATTTATTTCATTCCCACCCTAACAAACCAGGGGCCTCATGAGAGGTTGGCAAAGAGGAGAGAATAGCAGTAGTAACCTCCAGATTGTGTTGTGTAGCAACTGATATACAGAGGTATGTTGGCTGTGATAACAGAAGAGAATATATGTCCATTATGACTGGTAGCCATTGATAGCCCTATCTTTCTTTAATCTGTCTATGCCTTCTTTTAAAAGCTCTACAAGCTTGAGGTCATCACAAATTATGCTGTTTAGTTTTGTTAGCCACAAATCTGCCGCCATTCAGTTTCATTGCATAGCACCCAGGTTGCATCTACACTATAGAATTAATGCAGTTTCACACCACTTCAATTGCGATGGCTCAATGCTATGGAATTTTGGCAACTGTAGTTTTGGGAGTTGCAGTTTGGTGAGAGATCAACACTATTTGGCCAAGGAGACCTTGCAAAACTACAACTCGCCTGATTCCATAGCATTGAGCAGTGGTAGTTTAAATGGCATCAAACTGCATTAATTTTACACTGCATCATGGAACTCACTGCATCATGAAAGCCTTTCAGATATTCATAGATAGTGACCATATCGCCTCTCAATATTTCCTTCTCCAGTTTGAAAAGATCTAGCTCACTCAAGTATTCCTCACAAGGCTTTATTTCTAGATATTTTACCATCTTGGTTATTTTACCGCATTTCTTACCAGATAAGGAATTTCCATGTCAAAATTGCAATGTCATAACTTGAAAAGCTTGGGGCAGGCTCTTTGCATATTTCCATTTTTCAATTTTAATAAGAGTAAGATTGATCTCATAATCTAAACAATGAAAAATGTATGGATGGAATTGGACTTAGGGTAGATTTGTTTGGGACAGGTAATTTACTTCATAAATTACTTTTGGGCAGGTAACGAATTTGATAGCAGTAGAGTCTTATGATTATGTATTTGCCACGTTTGTGTCCAGTTCTTCCAAGATGATTTTAATGTCTCCATTCTCATGCTGAATATATTTCCCTGAGCTTCCAGCTCACAGAATACACTGCTTCAGAATCTTTTCACCGGCTTTTGTTGCATTTATGCTTGAATGGCTTCTTCTGAAAAGACTGGGAGGCTGAGAGGATGTTACTAAAAGTGGTTTACGAAAAGCATCTTCTACAAAAGAACATTCTGTTACAATTTATTTATTTTGATTCTTTGTGCCCTGCTCTTCAGCCGAAAAGGCTACCAGAGCTGCTTACAAATCATTAATTTGACAGTTGGCTGCCTTCATGCTTACTAATTAAAAAGAGGGAATGCAGGATGAACAGCAAATGGTAGTGGAGGAGGGGATTAAGGATGGCACATGTGGCCAATTCTTCTGTCCCTCAAAAGCCAGAGTGGTGGTATCTGGACGTGGAAGGAGGACTTCTCAATATCAGCTGGTCAAGGTACAATGGAGCTATGTCTGGCTGCTCTTCTCTCACACAGACGAGAACAATGGCAGTTGGAACAGGGAAGGAAAGCTTCTCAGGAGCAGCTAGACCAAGATTCAATAGAGCTGTACCTGGCTGTCCTTCTCTTCCTCAGGTTCCAGATCTATGACCGTTGGAATGAATGGAGGACCTCTCACAAGTAGTTGGGCCAAGGCCCAATGGAACTGTCATTGGCTGCTCTTCCCTACCTTAGATTCCAGAGCAATGTCAGTTGGAACATGAAGGGAGGACCTCTCACCAGCCATTGGACCCAAATCATGGTAGAGCCGTGTCTGGCAGGTTTCTATTCTTCAGGCTCCAGAGCAATGATAGTTGGAACAAGAAAAGAAGACCACTCGCCAGCCATTGGAGCCAAGACATGTTAGATAGGTACCTGACAGATTTATGTTCCTCAGATTCCAGAGCAATAATGGGCCGGGCAGTGGCACAGCTGGCTAGTAACCAGCTGCAATAAATCACTACTGACCGAGACGTTAAGCCCGGGTCGGGTTAAGCCTCCGACCATTAAATAGCCCAGCTTGCTGTTTACCTAAGCAGCCCGAAAGACAGTTGCATCTGTCAATTAGGAAATTTAGGTACGCTTTATGTGGGAGGCTAATTTAACTAATTTACAACACCATAAAACTGCCAGCAACACGTGGAAAAGAATGAGGAAGTACAGCACTCGGTGTCACTTGTGGGTGATGAAGCAACAGCTCCCCCGTGGCCAGAATCGAGCATACCCTCATGAAGCTGGAAATGTTAAAAATGCCTCTCTGTGTGTCTATACAGTATGTTGCTTGTCTGATGGCATTGAATGTTTGCCATAGATATGTTCATTGTAGTCCAACCTGAGTCCCCTTCGGGGTGAGAAGGGCAGAATATAAATACTGTAAATAAATAAATTAATAATTGTTGGAATACAGAAGGAGGACCTCTCACCAGCCACTGGACCCAGAAATGACATGCTAGAACTGTGCCTAGTTGGTTTCTGTTCATCAGATTTCAGAGCAATGATAGTTGGAACATGGAGGGAGGACCTCTTACCAGGCACTAGAATCAAGACATGGTTGTGCTTTGCCTGACTGGTCTTTTAAACATCAGATTCCAGAGCAATGACAATTGGAACATGGAGGGAGAATCTCTCACCAGCTGTTGTAGCCAGAAAGGACATGGTAGAGCTGTGCCAGGGCTACTCTTCTCTCCCTCAGAGATAAGAGCAATGACAGTTGGATCATGAAGGACAACTTCCCACCAACAGCTAAACAAGGCATGGTGGTGGTGTGACTCTCTGCTCTTCTTTCTCTCAGAGGCTAGAGCAACAGTAGTTGGGCTGACTGTTAGTGCTGTTACCTGTCTTATAATTTCATATGTAGCTCTCCTTGGGTGAGAAGGGTGGGGTATAAATGTTGTAAATAAATAAATAAATAAATACTTTGTGATATTTTGTACAAATACTTAGATGGCACAGAAAGCAGGTGAATTGCCCCTCACGCAACCTTGCAAGTGTGGGAGTTCACCTTTGAAATAGGTTTCAGGGTTACCGTGGAAATTACTAAAAAACCCACATTTTAAAAAAAATAAATAAGAAATAGATTTTTGGGATACTAGGCTGCTAGGTTTTTGTTTGTTCAATTGTATTGTGGGGTCATTTATTTGTGTTTCATAAGGTCTTTAGGAATAGGACATTTCTCCTAGATTGCCAGCCCCTAACTCAGGGACTCCTAGATTGCCAGTCCCTAATGCCAGTTTCCTAGCAGCCAGTCCCTAATTCGGTGTCATGGGTGTCCAGTGTCCAGAAAAAAAATCAAAGCCTGAAGAATAACAAACTCATATGGTGTCAAAATTATGAAATGGTGGGTGGGTAAGGGAAATATAAATAACATTTATTACATGTATCATATCACAGAAAAATCAACTTGTCACGTTGTTACTGGAACGTCTATGAAGAATAAGTAATCAGCTGGTCTCTACAGTCCTGGCACAGCAGGATAGTTGATCTCCAAGGTGCTGTAAGACCACTTTTATGAACCTAAATAAATAATGATTATGGCGCTCATGAGCCCTGAAGGCCTCAGCTAGAGTAGGGCAGCATATGGTGGCTCCCATTAATGTTTGGAGCAACTGCACCCTTTCCAAATGGCCCCTTTCCTCGTGGCGCTTTTGGCCTGGCTCCTTTGTGATAATGCTTTCCCTCCAGAGTGAGTGAGCTCCACTGTCTGAATAGATCAACTAGCCAAGGATCTATTGCCTCACATATTCCCTTAAGCTATCAGGGTCAGCTAAAAGATGGGGTCAGGAGGCCAACTTTGATGCATCGCATCTTTTGCCTCCCCTCTCATTTCCTGGAGGCTGTCTGGATGAATTAAAATGGAGAAATAGATATGTGGTGTCTATAAGAAGAAAGCTTCATTCCCAGTGGCTATCTGGTCAAAAGGCCATGAGGAGGGTGCCCAAGAGGGTAAAAGGTATAGAAAAGAAGCCCTGTGTGGAATGGTTTGAGAGAACTGGGTGTGTTTTGCACAGGGAAGAGTAGACACTGACAGATATTGATGGGATCGTTGTTATTGTTGATGATGTGGATGTTGATGATGATGTGTGCTTTCAAGTCATTTCCAATGTATGACAAATCTATCACAGGATTTTCTTGGCAAAATTTGATCGGGAGCTTGCCATTGCTTTCCCCTGGAACTGAAAGTGTGTGACTTGTCCAAAAAATACCCAGTGGGTTTCCAAAATTTGAACAGGAATTTGATCCCTGGTTTCTCTGACTCCCAGACCAACACAACCACTCGCTCTGTGATAGATGTGATAGCCAGCTTTAAATATTTGAAGGGCTGTCACATTGAAATGGAATGAATGTGCCTTCCACAGCTCTAAATGGAAGCAACTGAATCAATAAATCAAATTATGAGAAAGGTGATTCTGTTGAAGCTATAGGAAGACATTCATGATAGTAAGAACAGTTGACAGTAGACTGTCCTTCATTGGAGCTTTTAAAACACAGACATGGCTGGCTGTCAGGGGTGCTTTAGCTGTAAATTTTTGTACTGGCATGGAATTGGACTAGATTGTCTTTGGGATTGCCTCCAACTCTGATAATGCACAGACTCTGGATTATGACTTGAATTTGTGTAATTTTAAGTGGATGTTTTTATAATGGATGTTTTAATTACTGTATATACTCGAGTATAAGCCAACCCGAATATAAGCTGAGGCACCTAATTTTACCACAAAAAAACTGGGAAAACATTCACTCCAGTATAAGCCGAGGGTGGTAAATTTCATAAATAAAAATAGATACCAATAAAATTACATTAATTGAGGCATCAGTAGGTTAAATGTTTTTGAATATTTACATAAAGCTCAAATTTAAGATAAGACTGTCCAGCTCTGATCAAACCATTATTCTCATATTCTTCAATGTAAATGTGCTTATGTATCCTTTTAATAATAATAGAGTAAAATAATACATGTAATAATAATAATAATAATAATAATAATAAATAATAATACAGGAAAATAATACATGTAATAATAAATGGAGTAAAATAATAAATGCAATAATAATAATAATAATAATAAGATCAGAGTGAAATAATAAATGTATTATTAATAATAATAAAATAGAGTAAAATAAATGGAATAGTAGCAACAATAATAGAGAAAAATAATAAATGTAATAATACCAATATTGGAGCCCCGGTGGCAAAGTTTGTTAAAGCGCTGAGCTGCTGAACTTGCAGACCGGAAGGTCACAGGTTCAAACCCCGGGAGCGGAGTGAGCGCCCGCTGTTAGCTCCAGCTTCTGCCAACCTAGCAGTTCGAAAACATGCAAATGTGAGTAGATCAATAGGTACCGCTCCGGCGGGAAGGTAACGGCTCTCCATGCAGTCATGCCGGCCACATGACCTTGGAGGTGTCTACGGAAAACGCCGGCTCTTCAGCTTAGAAATGGAGATGAGCACCAACCCCTAGAGTCAGTCACGACTGGACTTAACGTCAAGGGAAACCTTTACCTTTACCTTAATAATACCAATAATAATAGAGAAAAATAATAAATGTGCCATATAGTCTCGAGTATAAGCTGACCCAAATATAAGCCAACCAGGATCCTCACCTGAGTATAAGCCGGGGGGGGGGGGGTCAGTCTTAAAAAGAGGGCTGAAAAACTAGGCTTATACTCGAGTATATACAGTATTTGTTTTTAATTGTAATTGTTTTATAGCTGTTGTGTTTTAGGCATCTAATGACTGCTGGTTGTGAGGCCGCCCTGAATGTACGAAATAAATAAATAAATAATAAGTAGAGGATGTGACCTCTTAGGGAAACGTAGTCCTCTGAGTAATGGTCAGGTGATGGAATAATCCTTTTATGCAGAGTATCTTTCCTGGCACAGAAAGGGAAGAACAAGCTCCCTCCTATCTGCAATGGTTTACTGTGATCTGTAATGCTTCTGTAGCAGTGCCTGGAAAAATGATTTGTTTGGACTCCCAGGTTCCCTCAGGCATCATGGCTAACCTTGGGATTTCCAGCAAGGGCTATTCTCAACAGAATTATTTGGTTTTTTAATTAAGTGGTTCCCAAACTTTGGTCCTTAGAATTCAGACTACAATTCTCAGAATCTCTGACCATTGTTCATGTTGAGACTTCTACGAGTTCCAACGACATCTGAGGATTTAAAGTTTGGAAAATCTTGGTTTAAATGGAGTTGGTTTAGATGGAATATAAAATACGTGACTTCATGCAAAACATGTGGTCTTGGGTCCCAAATGAATAGAACAACTAAGCCTACATGGTTGTGTTGCAACGATTTAAGCTATTTGTGCACATATTTGTGGATCAAGGCCATCTGAGGAATGTGAATGGGGGAAGTTCAGACCTGCACTAGAATAGCACTTGGCTGTGAACTGTGTCACGAGCAGCCACAGAGAAAAGGCACGGTAATGGGATATAGCCTTCGGCAAGTGTCTGGGACAAGAAAGTGATTGTGTGTCTCCCAATCGATGCAGAATGTCCCTTTTGTTTCGGTTCTTCGATGACAGTTGACACTAGAAGGAGCAGGAACTGTTTGTTGCCAAATGGACAGTCTGCAAACTGGGACGGAGCCAATGCTTGAATGCATTCTTTGGGAAAGGGTGGGGGTGGAGGGAGAAAGGGGAGGCCAATAAATCTCTATGAGTCAGAGTTAATTATCCTGATTGCCCATGACCATCACGTGGTCATGTTTCTGCTAGCTGTCTGTATGTCTGTGTGCCTGTGTTGAAGGGGAAATACTGACCACATCCTCTTCAACATGGGTGAGGTGGTGGGATCTTTCACACTGCAGGTATAGAGATCAGATTCCACTTTAGCTTCCATAGATACATCCCATGATAACCTTAGATCTGCTCTGTGGTGGGAAGGTATTTGAAATTCTCGGTCAGGGAGCTGTAATACTTCCTGAAACTGCACATCTCAGGTTTCCAAAGGATGTAACCATGACAGTTAAAGTGGCTGGATAGTGCCAGAACTGAGAAATATGAAAGAGTCCCTTGACTCTCAATACTCTTTTCCATGCACACCTGCATTTGCCAACTGGTGCACTAATCCACAGAGAATAGATATTGCTTGGCGGTGTGCCACATGTGTTGTTCATATGCTACTATTAGTGATGGGTTGTGGCCCTTATTGAAGTGGGTCAGGGAAGCTGCCCAGGGCTTTAGCCTGAATTTTAAAGGAACTATCCATGGTGCTGAACCTATTTTGGGGCTAGAGTTCAGCCCTTGAACAGTGCATTTCAAGGCAGAGTCCATTCACTAGTCACTACCTTAGTGAAATAAAAACTGCCTGCCTTCCCTGACATCATCAGTTGCCCTGGCACCTAGTCCAGTTCTGGGCTCCATTCAAAGTACTGATCTTAACTTTTACAGCCCATAACAATTTAGGACTGTGGTATCTATCTAATCTTCATGTCTGTGTTTCAAAGAGAGGCTTATATTAAAAGAGAGCCCCTATTAAAAATGGCTACCACTTCACTTCAAGCTCCACAAATGGCAGGTGCTCCAAATACTTCAGATTCCTTCTGGTCAAAAAAGAAACTGAGGAAAGGGGAAGGGTTACCTTTCTTTTTCTGCTTTGGGCAAGGTCATAGGATGGGAGTGCTGTCTACCCAGCCAGGAGGGACTTCTTGCCTCACCTCTTGTCATTGCCTTCATGCTGAGTCCCTAATAGAGGGAGGTTGCTTTCCTTGGTCTTCTCATTCGCATTATTTTTCTTCCTTTATATTCCCTTTCTTATCTGTAATTGTAGAAACGTAGAGATGTTAAGTCCAGCAAAACAATTTATACCCCTTCCCAATGGCCACCCCTAAAATAAACAGATTTTCTCCTTAACTCTTCCTGGGTGTCTGCCCTCTATGCATATTTAAAGATATTTAAAGTATATCTTTGTTTCTTACATGTCCCTGAGTTATGTCTTTGACCCTTCCACAGGTCATATTAAAATCAATAATTTTGGTCTCAATCAACTTATACCTCATGTAAGCCATGTATGGGCTCGGGCTGTGGCGCAGGCTGGAGAGCAAGCCAGCTGTAACCAGCTGCAATGAATCACTCTGACCAGGAGGTCATGAGTTTGAGGCCCGCTCGGAGCCTATGTTTGTCTTGTCTTTGTTCTATGTTAAAAGGCACTGAATGTTTGCCTATATGTGTAATGTGATCCGCCCTGAGTCCCCTTCGGGGTGAGAAGAGCAGAATATAAATGCTGTAAATAAATAAATAAATAAATATACAGTATATCAATCGACGGTGAACCCAAACCATAGAAGAAATGCCCCCCAGCACAACACTACCTGGGCATTTGATTTAAAAATCCACAATATTTTTCTGCTCCTGGTGAGGCAAGTGGCCTTCAAACACCAACTTAAGACACTGAGGAGAAGACAGGAGAGAATACTTCTGGAACATGGCCACACAGCCCGAAAGACATACAACAACCCATTGAGGTGTATTTTGAGCAAAAATGTTTTGAAATGGGGGTTCTCATAGCCACAAAAATGGCTATCAAAGAAGGGACAGATGGACACATGTGGATTATGGATCACACTTTGCTCATGCTTTGTCTAGGAGATAAGGAAGAATGTCTCACAATGAAGAGTCAAACAAATGCTTCTGACAGTGGAATTGTGATAGAGAAGAGAAGAGTGAAACGTGATACAAGAAGGCCAAAGAGGAGAATGGAGCGGTCCTTGCAGAGAGAGGCACACATGACCAGAGCATGAACCCAGTGTTTTTGCCAAGGGGGATGCAGCTGAAGGGGTCAGGAGTGAGTGAACTCCCTGCTCACATTCATCCATGATGAAGGAAAACCAGTTTTTCATGGCCTCTTTCCCCAAAGTCACACTCCCTTTCTCGTCCCTTGTGGAAAATAAACACTGCACAGAGGTGTAGCCCTCTGCATTTGCCAGCAAAAATATCATCTGTTACTGTCTGAAATGTAGAACAAAAATTTATTCATAGAAATAACAAAAGGAGTTCTTCACTTTCTTGCGTTCTTACATTTCTAGAAGGAGGCCAACTTGCCTTTGTGGCAAAAGTAACATAATCACGTTTACACCTTTGTGCGCCTCCAGTTTGATCCCAGTATTTTTTTCTGAAAGGGGATTGCTTGCCTGAGAAAAATGCAGGGTTGCCAGGTGAAATAAAGGGCAGAGCTTCTGTTCTCTTAATGGTTGTGTAGAAGAGAGGAATTCAGCAACACAATAATAATAATAATAATAATAATAATAATAATAATAATACTAATAATAATAATACTTTATTTATACCCTGCCACCATCTCCCCGTGGGGACTCGGGGCGGCTTACATGGGGCAGAGGCCCAAACAACATAAGGACAAAATACAGTAGAGTCTCACTTATCCAACACTCACTTATCCAACGTTCTGGATTATCCAACACATTTTGTAGTCAATGTTTTCAATATATCGTGATATTTTGGTGCTAAATTCGTAAATACAGTAATTACTACATAGCATTAATGTGTAATGAACTACTTTTTCTGTCAAATTTGTTATATAACATGATGTTGTGGTGCTTAATTTGTAAAATCATAACCTATTTTGATGTTTAATAGGCTTTTTCTTACTCTCTCCTTATTATCCAACATATTCACTTATCCAACGTTCTGCCGGCCCGTTTATGTTGGATAAGTGAGATTCTACTGTATAAGCAACATAATACAATCACAATATAAAACAGATAAAACAGTAATGCAGTATATCAATTAAAACAACAATACAGGATAAAAATTACATTAAAAACACCATGATTGTACCTGGCAACCATAAAGTAGAAACAGTTAGTCCCATTTAGGCTTGGAATTAATCTGTATTGTCTTTACCTTGGTGGCGCAGTGTGTTATATTGCTGAGCTGCTGAACTTGCAGACCGAAAAGTCCCAGGTTCAAATCCTGGGAGTGGAATGAGCGCCCGCTGTTAGCCCCAGCTCCTGCCAACCTAGCAGTTCGAAATGCACATGACCTTGGAGGTGTCTACGGACAACGCCCGCTCTTCGGCTTAGAAATGGAGATGAGCACCAACCCCCAGAGTCGGTCATGACTGGACTTAACGTCAGGGGAAACCTTTACCTTTACCTTACCATTACCTTTACCTTATGGGGAAAAGACAGAGTGGAAGAAATGGGAAGACTTTTTTTTTGCATATGACTCAGTAGAAAATATGATAAGTTGAAAATAGTAGGAAATGCGGAAGAGCACAACATTGGTGGAGTGACCCAGTTGAGGAAGACATAGCCCTGGCTTTTCCAAACCTGAGTTGGACCAACTGCTGTCAAAGACCCTGTTTAGATTTAAAAAATACACCTGTAAAGGGAGACAGATAAAATTATATGAATGCATACAGGCTGTGGAAATTAAATTACAGGATGGTGGCATATCACCTCTAAAATCAGTGTCTCGCTGTACGTCAAATGCTAGGCAATGCAAAATGGAGAGTGGAGTTGTATCCAGACCTTGTTGAGAGGCTTTCCAAAGCCACAATGTGAACAGAAAGTTGGCCTATGTAGCCTTTTGGTCCAAATGAAGCAGTGCTGGGCTTAAGTACTTCTTCCAATCAGTTTGTGGGTGGTTAAAGCCATTTAACATATCAGAGCCCTCTCTCCAGCCATGACAGTACATTTATCATCTTACCATTCCATATTGATACATAGGATGACCACTCCTGACAGTGAGCTGCATTGTGAACAATTCTTCAAACATGATTTTTCAAACTATCAGGGCAGGATTGGCCCCACCATTGGACAGAATGAGTGCCTCAGTTGTCAGATAGCAAGGGAAAACAACAGCTCTAGCTCACCATAGCCATTCTTCCTGACCCTATAACGCAGTGATTCTCAACCTGTGGATCCTCAGGTGTTTTGTCCTACAACTCCCAGAAATCCCAGCCAGTTTACCAGCTGTTTGGATTTCTGAGAGTTGAAACCCAAAACATCTGCAGACCCACAGGTTGAGAACCACTTGCCTGCTGCTTCTGATGTGGTGGAAACCCCTATTATGTTGGTGCTTTTGTAAGCTTCAACTAAAATTCAGTTAGCCCTATGTTGGGTTACAGAAATAGAGGTTTACCACCTTCCACACTGTTTCTAAATTCCACATTATAGCTGCTGTGGTTCTAGATAGTTTTTAAGTCACTCCCAAGCCTCTACTAGAGAGCTCCAGTTCTGAACAGCAGCAATAAGGTACTCTGATAGAAAATTCTCAATATATAACCAAACTCCAGGTGCCAAAATTGCATAGGGTGGTGACCATATGGCAGATTTAATTGCATTGCGTGGATAAATATGCCCTCAGTGCTTTCTTGAGGTGACCAGGTGGACCCAAGCTTGATTATCGTGCCATGTCTATGGAAAGAGAAAACAAGCTGCACTCCAGTTTGGGTTAGTTTATGAAGGATGAGCTCATGGAGAGAGACAAGGAGGAGGGAGGATTAGATCGGCTATACATGTAATTACTACAGTAATTAATCGAGTATTCAAGTGCTATAGATTTCTTTCCCTGGAGGGAAATCAACAGAGAGAAATCAATGGTGGCCCATCTATTCTATAGTCCTTCTTGAGAAGCTTTACTCTTTGGGATAAATCCAGTGCAAAATGGGAAGTTGATCTCAACACTTTCATGACATTTCCCACTACAGTACAGATTGCTGGACTTAATAAATACAATCTCCATATCTGCAAGACTGGTACCCCATGGTTTTTATTCTTATTTCTTTCTCACCCCGAGTTTTAACTTAGTGTTCATGTGGCCCGCCCTGGTTTTTATTGCTTTTCTGATTTTGTGCTGTATTATGTATATTATTATCTATTGTATTGTTTAATTGTGTTATGATGTGTTGTTTTATATTTTGTTATATTGTATTGTTGTATTGTATTGTTTTGTTGTATTGTATTGTTCTGGGCATGGCCCCATGTAAGCCGCCCCGAGTCCCCGTTGGGGAGATGGTGGTGGGGTATAAATAAAGTTTTATTATTATTTATTATTATTATACCCATGGTTTCATTATTTATGTCCAACAAAAAATCCCTCTGTAGGTACTTTTTAACTCCTCCAGTATGACTCTTAGGTAGATTTGGTCCATAAATCCTTCATTTCAGTACAGTTTGGTATTATTCTTAGTTTTGCATATCTACCTGAAGTCCAGAAATATATCACTTGCAGATATAGGTATTATACTGTATTATCCCTAAAAAGTAAACTCTATTGATTTAAGTAATGTACTTCATCATACTGACAAAATTGGTAGCCAAGTGCTTCGGTCGTTACAAATATCCTGTGAGAACAGGAAAGGATCACTTGTGAGAACAAGCAATATGAGAGTATAGTCAAGGTGGTAGACGTTATTAATGAGGGAGAATGCACAGGATAAGAGGAAAATGCAACAGTTTGCTTTTGCCTGAGTCTGCTAGGGATTCCACCTTCCTCGCTCCTCAGTGAACTCAATTTGCAGCAGTTTAAGTGAGCTGAAGACAAAAGAGGAATGTAGGTGGAATAAAGAAAACCTGGAGCATTTTAAAAGCAGCAGGAAAAGTGAGATGACGGGGGATTAATTGAGACTGTCCCTGCCAAATTGGTACTATTATAAAGTTTAGGAGTCATTCAGTTGGAGAATCTAGAACTCCTCTACCATGATGACATTTTTTAAAAGTATTTCAAAGATGTGTTGTGGTCAGATGGAGGAGAGTTGAATTTATGAATTCAGCTAGTAGCATTTATAATATTTTATGTAGTTGGGATTGCAGAGCAGATTCTTTGACAGCCAATGTTCCTATGATGGCTAGAAAGAAAAGAGGAGTCATAGGAGAACAGAATCTAGTACAGGGTCAGTATCATTTATAACAAGTACTCGGTACCAATACTATTCTGAATTTTGAATATTTTTTTAATTTTTTTGGGAATACAGTAGAGTCTCACTTATCCAAGCCTCTGGATAATCCAAGCCATTTTTGTAGTCAATGTTTTCAATATATTATGATATTTTGGTGCTAAATTCATAAATACAGTAATTACAACATAACATTACTGCATATTGAACTACTTTTTCTGTCAAATTTGTTGTATAACATGAAGTTTTGGTGCTTAATTTGTAAAATCATAACCTAATTTGATGTTTAATAGGCTTTTCCTTAATCCCTCCTTATTATCCAAGATATTCGCTTATCCAAGCTTCTGCCGGCCCGTTTAGCTTGGATAAGTGAGACTCTACTGTATTTGCATATACATAATCTTGGAGATGGGACCCAAATCTAAACACAAAATTATTCATGTTTGATATGCACCTTGTACCCATAACCTGAAGATAATAATTTTGTGCATGAACAATGTTTCCATACTCCCTCAGTCACAAGCTATGGACAATTTCAGATTTTGGATGTATGGATAAGGGATGCTCAACTTGTTGTACTTTTGAGATGAAGTGCTGTATTTCAACATGAGCTTCTGTGAATATTCTTCCACTTGTTCATATATACTTGATGGAGTACAATATTATAGCCCAGGTATTTAGGTACATATACCTAAATGAGCTAAACAGTTCTCCCAATGCCTCCTGTATGCATTTGAATGCATCCAGGAGACAATCTTGAAGCCCAGGCACACTGACCTGGGACTAAGGTCCATTGACCACGGCAGGACTCGCTTCCAAGTAAACAAGTATGGAATCAAATTGTTAGCCTCCAGGGTGGAAACTATATTAAATCCAAGGCAGGGAATGGCAGAAATGTTGATTATTATATTATGGGTAGCTGTCTCCTACTGGAGTCTCTCTCCCCAACCCCCAGCTCACTTTGCTCAGCTAGTCTCTAATGAGTTTCCTTCTTTTGCCTGGCATCAGCTTGATTTGTAATGTAAATTACCAGGCCCAGCATAGAGACAAGAGCACTGCAGGGTTCTAATTACAATTTTCATTAAGCGCCCGTCTGTTTGGAACGTCCCGAGCAGTTCGGAGGAGCTGCTTTGGGAGCAAGGGGAAATTGGAGCGGCATCACTTAGCTGCAAAGGACAGGAAGGGTCAAGCTTGCCCAGCTGCTTGAGAGAAAAGCAAACGGGATCTCTCTCTCTGCTCCTTCCTAGGCTTGCAGGCAGCATGTCAGAGAAAAATAAGATTGTGTTGATTGATCCCTTCCCCCTTTCAACACCCGCCTAGAGATCCTGCCTCGTGCCCGAATGGTACAGCCATTTGCTTCAGAAATTAGTCTGCTTTTTAATATATTTTTTGGGGGAAAAAAACCCGAGCAATCCATTCTTGACCTAATTAGAGGGATTAGCCATTCCAACTCTGCCTGATACCTGTGAGGGCTGATCGTTGTTCCCATAAATTAACCGACAGGCTTGGCTGAGCAAATATCAGAGTGCACCATGATGGATGGCAGCTTTCGCACTTGTGAAGCCACTCTTGAGTTTGAGTCACATCTGCAGAGCCATGTAATGCAGTTTAAAACGTATATGGTTAGGGTAGACTCATTTAATGCAGTTCAAGGCAGTTAAAATGCATTATATTAGTCTAAAAGGTAAAGATAAAGGTTTCCCCTGACGTTAAGTCCAGTCGTGTCTGACTCTGGGGGTTGGTGCTCATCTCCATTTCTAAGCCAAAGGGCCAGCATTGTCCATAGACACCTCCAAGGTCATGTGGCCGGCATGACTGCATGGAACACCATTACCTTCCCGCTGGAGCGGTACCTATTGATCTACTCACATTTGCATGTTTCGAACTGCTAGGTTGGCAGAAGCTGGAGCTAACAGCGGGCGCTCACTCCGCTCCCCAGGTTTGAACCTGGGACTTTTTGGTCTGCAAGTTTAGCAGCTCAGCGCTTTAACACACTGAGCCACTGGAGGCTCCTTATATGAGTCTACACTGGCCATATAATGCAGCTTCAAACTGTATTATATGGCAGTGTAGATGAGGCCTTAGTTAGAGTCTTAGAGTTATCCAAGGTGGTGGACTCTATCTCCCAAATAGATAGAGAATTTGGATGGTTTTCATCATGCCAAAGACATCAGAGTTTCCAGCTGCCACTGATATCATGTGACTAAGACTGCATCCTGCCCTTTGAAGACCTGGTAAAATACTGGAAACCTGTGAGCATTTCAGAGTTCTTGTTGTTGCAACCTCCCTTAGTCCACCCTATAACATTTTGCAGACATTAAATCTAGGACACATCTGGCCAAACACCTTTAGAGTGTGGTCAAGACGGTAAAGGATCTTGCTTTTGCTCGAACCTTCTAGGAATTATTATTATTATTATTATTATTATTATTATTATTATTATTATTATTATTTACAGTATTTATATTCCACCCTTCTCACCCCGAAGGGGACTCAGGGTGGATCACTTTACACATATAAGGCAAACATTCAATGCCTTAACATAAAACAAAGACAGAGACAATTGCAGCTCCGAGCTGGCCTCGAACTCATGACCTCTTGGCCAGAGTGATTTGTTGCAGCTGGCTGCAGTTGACTGCTCACCAGCATGCGCCACAGCCCGGGCTGAGATCCCATCCTCTCATCTCTTCCGCCCAGTGTTGGGTTAACTGAGCACAAACTCCTTTCACATGTTGAGCGCAGTTTGCAGCAACTGAAATAAGCTGAGCAAATAAAAGGAGGAGAAGAGAGCGAATGGGGCACTTTAGAAGAAGCTGAGAATGTGGGATGGCTGAGGAATAGTCGGTACTCTCCCTGCTGCAAATACCATGCAAATGTTTCACATCAGTCAGAAATATACAACCACTTCTGGAACAGTATTCTGGCTCTAAAACTCATGATGTTGACATGGCTTGGGACAAAGTCATTCATTCATCACACACATGTGAGCGGCCACCAGTCAACTAGTTCTAAAAACGCTATTTAGCTGCTATTTTGAAAGGCAACAGTGCAGAAGAAAGTATGTCACAAAGTATGCTCTGTTCCTGCATCATGCTTCTTAAGAACAGTGATCATCAAAACAATATGTAAAGTTTTCTTTAAAGTCTTACATATGCATTCAGGCATTATATTTCTTCCAGATATTGGGAGAGAAGAGCAGAACAAAAGAACAATTTCATTAGAATTTTTGTGAATCACATCTGCAATGTTTAGAGTGAACATGCCAGATTCTGCTTCAACCATTTATTCATTCAGTGCCATCAGTGCATGTAGTGATTTGCAAAGAACAAAGTGGTAGCTTGACAGGTTTCCTCCCTGAAGGATTTACAATCTAAAATTCAGAAGAAACTACTAAGGAAGACAGACAAATAGAATCAGGTGCATACAGAGAAAAAAATATATATGGGTATTTCTGGCACAGATGATACCATTTTCTTGCATGAGTACAGTAGAGTCTCGCTTATCCAACCTCCACTTATCCAGCGTTCTGTATTATCCAACGCAGTCGGCCTGTTAGTAGTCAATGTTTTTGTAGTCAATGTTTTCAATATATTGCGATATTTTGGTGCTAAATTCGTAAATACAGTAATTACTACATTACGTTACCGTGTATTGCACTACTTTTTCTGTCAATTTGTTGTAAAACATGGTGTTTTGGTGCTTAATTTGTAAAATCATAATGTGATTTAATGTTTAATGGGCTTTTCCTTAATTCCTCTTTATTATCCAACATTTTCACTTATCCAACATTCTGCCGGCTCATTTATGTTGGATAAGTGAGATTCTACTGTACAACTGTCAAAGGTCAGACACCAACTGAGAGCAAAATATAGTTTATTTAAAATAAACTCAAAAACAGCTCAGTAAATCATCAGAGACTTAAAACACTTAATCTTCAGTGTTATTAAGCAGTGAAAATAGGAAAAACGCCAAAAACATGAACTGGCATATAATCCGGATTAACCAGAGATATAATCCGGATTTAATTTAAAGTACTTGAACACAGCCCAAAAGCTCAAAATAGGCTTAAAATGGCAAAACAAACTAAGGTAAACAGCTATGAAGCCACAAAAACTTCCCCAAAACCCAGGAGTACAACAGCGATTCCAAACAGAAGCAAAAACCCAAACCGGGCTAAAAGCTCTTTGCTATGAGCGGTAAAAGCAAGCGAAACTGGAAGACGCTGAGGAGTTAGGGGCAAGCTGCTGCAGAGGCGAAAGCCAAGCCAGGAATTAAAGGAGTGGAGCGTTGTAACGTAGTCGAGCCGGTCTGAAGTCAGGACAAGGAAACAGCGTCAGGATCGGGAACGAAGCCAGCAGTCAGCAACAGTAGACAGCCACGGAGATGGGAACGATGCCAAGCCGAGTTTGGGAGCGAAGAGATAAGCCAAGTCGAGATTCAGTCCAAGGTCCAAAGGGTAAAGTCGTCACAAGAAGGTCCACGTCACAGGATGGCACAAAAAGCCAAGACAACGAAGGCGAACAGCAGCTAATGCAAAATAGTAATAACAGTGCAGTCCAGGAAAACCCACACAATTCCAGCCCTCCGTTGAAGAATAACCCAGATCAAACTTACATCTGTTGCAAAGTCCCAAGCCAGTCTTCAGAATCACATACAGGAAACACAATGGCGCCCAGCAACACCTTGCCACACGCAAAGAATAGTGGCCAAACATCCCCAATTTATTTAGGTTTCCTTGGGCGTTCAAACTTCCAACGCCCTAGGATCAGGTGTCCCAAGTTCCTCATCAGAATCTGAGCTCCAAACAGCCAACGCCCTAGGATCAGGTGTCCCAAACTCCTCATCAGTGGCTGCTTCTAGATGAGACTGAGCGACTTGGAAGGCACTGAACAGACTGTGGTCTGGCACAATGAGATGCAGAGCCAACCTTAAGAAATAGGGCTACAAAGTAGAGTCCACGGCATGCGAATGTGGAGAAGAGCAAATCACAGACCACTGACTACAATGCGGTCCAAGCTCTGCCACATGCACAATAGGGGACCTTCTTGCAGCGACGTCAGAAGCACTCAAAGTGGCCAGCTTCTGGTCAAAAGGAAATTTACTATAATGCCAAGATTTTAAACTTTGTGGGGTTTTTTTTACATTATAGCTGTATTCCCCATTTGCTTCTGACATGATAAATAAATAAATACACCACTGTTTTTATAATGGAAGCTACCCATCCCTGGATTTTGGTATCTACGGGGGTCCTAGAAACCTTAGCAGATATCAGGGACCCATTGTACTTCTATATGGCAGTAAAAATCTACTGATGCTCAGAAGCTTCCCAGAAAAGAAGAGGGCTTTTTGCTTTCTGGCTGTATGGTGTTAAATACAAAAGGGAGTTCAACGGTTGCGCTTAGGGTTTGCATGCAGCCTATGAACTGCTTTTCTTTGCATGCCTTGATCTTGCCTACATGATACATATAATTGATCAGATACAAAGAAATGTTTCTAATGCTTTGAATATGACACTTGCCATCTGCCGTCCTTTTAAAACAAACCATGATTTTTAAAAAAATAATTAAAATATTCTGACCTGTTAATTGGCAGCATCTCTTTACTCAATTAAGATAGTCTAAATCAATTAATCTCACTGGAAGTTGATACAGAGAAACTTTCGATGTCACATGTCTTCTCTTAGTTGAGGATTGATACAGCTGACAGTTCAGCAGAATGAAGAAGAAGCAGTTCTTCACTGTGGATTCAACCAAAAGCAAATGACTGAAATCTCTTTTAGATGTCTTATTCCTTATCAAGATGTTTGGCCATCCTGACCACACTCTGATATTGTTTGGTTGCATGTATTCTGGTTTTCATTGGTAAAGCATTGAATGGGTTGTAACTCTTCTTCTGTTATTAGAATTCAAAGGCATAGACATTTTAGTCAGGAATATCAGTATGCAAAAAGATCATGTAGCTCCTTTGACATTAAATGAGAACAAAGTTGGTAACATACGTTTTCATAAAGTAAGACCTTCATTGGGTATGTATACATGTGCCCTCGGTCTACTACCTGAGATGAATGAAATGAAGTGATACATGTTAGTGCCTTGCTAGTGTTAGCAAACATTTCTATACATCTATATCTCTTTATTTGTAGAGTTGCGATTTACAAATTGTCATCATACCAAAGCGAAGTGCTTCAGGAGCACATAGCTTCAAAACAATGTAATTACAAAACATAATTATATAATGATGAGCTTGAAGATAAACCAAAGCCATGGAGCATTTTAGTGGGTGCAAAACATGGACAGGGATTGATGCAAAGGCAATGAACATCAAATTATATACAAAGCAAAATGAGAAGTAGTGATTGTCGACAATAACATAATTTAGAACGATTAACTAAATGATCCGAAAACACTAAACTCTCTAAGCACTATATCTGTGACAGCAGTTGTAAACAATTGTTGTTTTTGTGGTTTCTATCCATCCTGAAGAATAGGAAGACGTTTCCTTGCAGGATGCCTTTTTTGAAATGGAAACCCATCCGTTGTCTCTGGTTTTATTTCTGTTTGCAATTTTGAATGTCAACAGCCCCGAGGTGTGTAAGCAGGCATCAATTTCCCAGAAAGGAGTCGGACCAAAGCTAATACAGAACGGTGTTTATTTTATTAAAGGGCAGTGCTGACCAAACATATCATGGAGACAAAGTGCCAAGGAGCTCCCTCCTGTTCAATTACTCTCTTGACCTCTAAGGGCCGGAGAGAGATGCTGGGGGTAGAAATGCAAGGCCCTAAGTCAGGTTTCCTTGACAACCTGTGCTAAAAATTAAAAGCAAAAAAGAGATTCATAAACACAACAAGCATTGGGCAATGGGAAGGGATGACCTTAGGCCCTGGGCGGCTTGCGAAGCCAGTTATGGAGGGTGAAATCTTTGGACTTTGCCAAGTGTAAACTGTCTGGTGGTCTTCACATGCAAGAAACACACAGAGAAAGCCAACATTCTCATATATTACAGATTGAATTTCTTCTCCCTCATATCCTCCAGCCATCCTTATTTGGCAGAGACAGTAATGATTATCATCCCACTTTTTCAGCAGTTTTTTAAAATGTCTCACGATGCATCTATAGTAGAATTAATGGCCTATAGAATTGGTGCTTTCACTTCCATGAACCAATGCTATGGAATCCTGGGAGTTGTTGTTTTGTAAGGTCTTTGGCCTTTTCTGCCAATGAGTGTTGGGGCTTCACCAAACCACAAATACCAGGATTCCATAGGATTGAGCCATGGTAGTTCGGGTAGTGTCAAACTGCACCAATTCTTTAGTGTAGATCAGTGGTTCTCAACCTTCCTAATGCCACGATCCCTTAATACAGTTCCTCATGTTGTGAGGAACCATAAAATTATTTTCATTGCTACTTCATAACTGTCATTTTGCTACTGTTATAAATCGTAATGTAAATATCTGATATGCAGATTGTATTTTCATTAACTGGACCAAATTTGGCACAAATACCTGATACTGTACGCCCAAATTTGAATACTGGTGGGGTTGAGGTGGGGGGTTGATTTAGTCATTTGGGAGTTGTAGTTGCTGGGATTTGTGGTTCACCTACAATCAAAGAGAATTCTGAACTCCACCAATAATGGAACTGAATCACACTTGGCACACAAATCTCCCATGACCAACATAGAAATACTGGAAGGGCTTGGTGGGCATTGACCTTGAGTTTTGGAGTTGTAGTTCACCTACATCCAGAGAGCGCTGTGGACTCAAACAATGATGGATCTGGACCAAACTTGGCACAAATACTCAATATGGCCAAATTTGAACATTGGTGGAGTTTGGGGAAAATAGACCTTGATATTTGGGAGTTGTAGTTGCTGGGATTTATACTTCACCTACAATTAAAGAGCCCCTTGAATCCCATCAATGATAGAATTGGGCCAAACTTCCCACAGAGAAGCCCCATGACCAACAGAAAATACTGGTCTTTGGCAAACCCTCTGAACCCGCCTTACGACTCCCACCAGGGGTCCTGACCCCCAGATTAAGAAACACTAGTGTGGATACTCTCTCCTTCTTGCAGTTTCCTCCTTCATCCTCATCTTACTTCAGTTGCTGCAAACTGAATTCAACTGCACTCATTTATCTTATCAGGAGGAGAGGGAAAGAGCAGGTGGGATCTTGTTTCTCCCAGTAGGATCAGGCAAAAGCAATCTGCTGCAGCATTTCCCAGGTTCTGTGTTCTTCTTCATCAATAACTTTAGCAACATTCTGTGGTTGTTTGGCAACACACATCCTGGTTTTCATCTGTGAACTGTTGAGGTTATGGAGTAGCTATGAGTTACTGAGACCCTCATAAGCCAATGCAATATTTATTTATTTATTTCAATTATTTATACCCCGCCCTTCTCACCCGAGGGGACTCAGGGCAGCTTACAAGTGGCAATTGATGTCGTTACACTGTTATACAATGAACTAAAATGTTAAAACAGTTAAAACAGTCATAAAATACAATATACACAGTTTAAAACAATGCAAAGTGCTTATGCCATTCATCCACCAGACCTTATACAAGAGCCTAAATTCAGCCTTAATATGGCTTTTTCCATTTTTGGAAGGTGGGAAGGGATCCAATTTTAAAAAAAATATCCGCACCATAGGCCTTAAAGAGTCTTGAGGTGGGATAGGGTGAAATTCCCCATTATGCTTCCTCATCATGGGCTCTTTTCATCCAAATGCTTTGGCAGGAAGTAAAGGCTAGTGAAAGGCATGGAAAGTTTAGAAGCGTTGTCCTCGCCCCCAGGTTACAAATGGGGCCCACATATGGCTTGGACTATAATGTGTCCGTCCTCCCATGGAAGAGCCCACGTTCACTATGCACAGCTTCCCAGTACTGTAACGTAGTGCCAAAAGCACTAAAGGGGAGAGAGTAACCACCCTTCTCAGCCAAGTGATTTGGAGGAGCATTACATGCCGGGAAAGGCATTATTAGCAAATCCACGGCAGTTGCCATTTTCAGCACAAAGTCAGGAAGTCTCAACTGAAAGTCAGTCCAATTGTATATTTATTTTAATGCTCCTGGGTTCTCCAAAATAATTTGTCAAGCTCGCTCCTGCTAAATCTTGGCACCTGAAGCCTAAGAGCCATTAGTATCCCAAGAAACGGCATCAAGGGACCAATTTTCTCAGCATCTTTCAGAAATCTTCGCACTTTTCAGATGACTGATAAAAGCCCCTGTGTCATTTTAGTTGTGAATCATTTAAAGGAACAGAGGAAGTGCTGAACTGGGGTGAGGAGGGAGGAACTCAACATAAAAGCTCTACAAGGAATATTCCAAACTTTGAGAGTCCACCTTGCTTGCATTTTTTTCCTGAGAATTAGCTCTTCTTAATCCGGCAGTAATTGTTGGAATTTCCCCCCAAAAGAGTTCAGTCAGACAGTGAGTAAGTATGTGAGCTAGAAAGATATATGCATTTCTAGCAAATAACGTTAAGGGGATTTGAGAGTGGAGTAAATTAACATGATGGAAATATAATTGATCTTAGAGATTTTGATAGTAGTGCAAATGCGGTACCTGGTTAAAAATAAATGGGAACATCTCACCAGCATATCAATTCTTCCTTCTGTTTCCTGAGCCTAGTAACTAACATATATATATATATATATATATATATATATATATATATCTCAGAAAGTCTCAGGTTTCACCCAAGAATTACCTGACAAGAGGCAAACTGATGTGGATGATGTGTATACTCAAGTATCAAAGCTTTCTATACAAGTTTCAAGGGTTGCAGTTGTTGTTTTTATTCATATTACTGTCATATTGGTTTTAATTTATGTCAATTCTATAAAAGCCTTCCCAGAGCTCAAGTCATAAACTGGTCTGGTCAGGTCTTGCAAACTCAGGCCCCATCTACACTGCCATATAATCCAGTTTCTGAATACAGATTACCTGATTTGGAGTGGATTATATGGCAGGGTAGACTCATGTAATCCAAAACAGGTAATCTGGATTTAGAAACTGAATTATATGGCAGTGTAAATCCTGCCTCTGAGGTGTGGCTTCCTTGCTTGAATCAACCCAGTTCTCTTGTTTCCCTGATTTGTGTGGACAGCTACTGGAGAATATCATTTGCAATATCTTGACTCTTCATCTTGGCCCTCGAGGCTTGAGCTTCTGTTCATCTGGGCTTATTGATTCAGCATCCAGGGTCTTGAATATTCAAGACAGCCTCTTCTGATGTGGTGCTTCTTTCATTATTTTTGGACTGCAACAGTCAATGTCCATGCTTAGTATAGCAAAAGTCAGTATTGGTTGTGGGTGGAGAGAGCTTCACTCAAAAACAACTGGAGGGCTTTAGGCTGTGTAAGGGGGAGGGGTGCTGACACAGATTTTAGATTTATCGTGTCAGTAGCAAATTGAGGATACAGTTATAATGTATTTAAAAACAAATACTACAAGTCGCTTCTGGTGTGAGAGATCAGCCATCTACAAAGACGTTGCCCAGGGAACACCTGGATCATGTGTTACTATCCTGCAGGGAGGCTTCTCTCATGTTCCCACAGATAAGGACTGGAATCAGGAAGAATATGGCTCAGTTTTAATACCTGCCTGACTTTTGGAGATCCATTTGATTTGGGAAAGGTTTGCAAAAGAATTTGCTTAGTTTCCAGGTCTTTTTTTCCCTTTTGGAATCATCCTGTTGAGTCATAACCATATAGCTGTTGTGTCACCTGAATAAACAGCCTGTTATCCTTGTGAACCTTGGATAGACTTCTTTTTCAAACAAGGATTTTATCATTTTCTACCCTTACTTCCACCATTACCCTCAGTTATTGTTTGCAGAAATACTTTAACATGCCTACTCTAGCCACTTTGCCATTTTCGTACCACAGTTCAGAAAAGACTTCAAGGATCACTGAAATATTATCAAGGCTAGGCATATTCATGCATCAGTGGCATTGCTGTGCAAACAGGAAAACTGGCAGAGAATTTGGCATTCTACGCCAAACCTGACCAAAGACATTTCTGCAAGAACAACAGTTCTCCCTGACCCCAAAAAAGCTGCTTTGTAATACAGGCAAGAGGTACACTGACAAAGAGCTCAGAGGCAGCAAAGGGAACTTGGAGGTGTTTCTTTCTTAAACTACTGTGCTTAGAATATCCCAAACTTTGTAATTTGTCATCCAAAAAAATCTTTCTGAGTTCTGATTGGAGAAGATCATAAATTATACTTGGGTAAAGGCAAACTTTTGACTGAGAAGGAACCATCCAGCCCACCTTCCAAGATGTCCCACTTATGGAATAACAATAAGCAAAAGTCTCTCTCAGTGGGAAGGTCAGGTTGTCACTACAATAGGCAACGTTCTTCTCTTGCATAGAGGATAATATAGCAGATTCCCCACTTTCATGGAGGTTAAGGGTACAGGGCCCCCACGAAAGTGCAAAAACATGAATATAAATGCTGTGGGGGGTTTTTTTACCAGAAAGAACACCTTTCTGAGAATATCTGGTCCCACAGTATAACTCTATAGTTGACTTCCAACTAACTTGTAGCACTTTATCAATGTTTTGAATTCGCAACTTATAGTGTGCACTTTGCTGATCTACTACTACAGCCTCACTGTTTTTAATTCTATATTTTAATAAGTGTTTTTTAATTTTCTGGTTAATGTGTAAATGCTACTACTGGTGCATGTTATTGTTTGTTGATGTATTGTACATTATTATTATTTTGTATCTGATATTTCTGTGAGCCGCCCCGAGTCCCCTTCGGGAGAGATGGAGGCGGGATACAAATAAACAACTTCTTCTTCTTCTTCTTCTTCTTCTTCTTCTTCTTCTTCTTCTTCTTCTTCTTCTTCTTCTTCTTCTTCTTCTTCTTTTATTATGACACAGCAAACAAGATAGATATGCTGGATTTCATATCACAAAATCACAAGTCGAACACTTCCCAAGTGTCTAGGACTGTGTGATGTATTTTCGGATGATGCGCGCAGATCCCAGCAGGGTGGCCTTTTGCAGTTGGCAGATTGTAATTTTGTCAATGTCTATTGTTTCCAAATGCCAGCTGAGATCTTTTGGCACGGCACCCAGTGTGCCGATCACCACCGGGACCACCTGCACTGGTTTCTGCCAGAGTCTTTGAAGTTCAGTCTTGAGGTCCTGATAGCGGCTGAGTTTTTCCTGTTGTTTTTCGTCAATGTGACTGTCACCTGGGATGGCAACATCAATGATCCAAACCTTTTTCTTTTCCACAACTGTGATGTCTGGTGTGTTGTGTTCCAGAACTTTGTCAGTCTGGATTCGGAAGTCCCACAGTATCTTTGCGTGTTCATTTTCCAATACTTTTGCAAGTTTGTGATCCCACCAGTTCTTTGCTGCTGGAAGGTGGTACTTGAGGCATAAGTTCCAATGAATCATTTGAGCCACGTAGTTGTGCCTCTGTAGTCTGTCTGTGCAATTTTCTTACAGCAGCTGAGGAGATGATCAATGGTTTCATCAGTTTCCTTGCACGGTCTGCATTTTGGGTCATCAGCTGATTTTTCGATCTTGACCTTAATTGCATTTGTTCTGATGGCTTGCTCCTGGGCTGCAAGGGTTGTTGTTGTTGTTGTTGTTGTTGTTATTATTATTATTATTATTATTATTATTATTATTATTATTATTATTATTATTCCAGCAGAACTCTCAACCAACTCTTCTCCAGGCTAAACACACCTAATCCCTAAAATGCTCCTCATAGAGTTTGGTTTCCAAAGATCCAGCTTGTCAATACCTTTCTTGATGGAAGTTTTTGGGCACAAGCATCACATTTCTTTAAATTGAGATTTTGTCAAGTTGGAACATCAAGTCCTTATAAATAGAGGCATGTTTGGAGGAGAGAAGGTTGTAAGGTGGAGTAATAGCCATCTTGAAATATCTGATAGGATGTCATGTAGAAAATGGAATAAATTTGTTTTCTGTATCTCCAGAGATTAGAACCAATTACTAGAAAAGAATTCCATCTGAACATTAAGAAGAAGTCCTTGATGATAACAGCTCTTTGACAATGGAATGGGCTGCCTTGAAATGTACTGGACTGTCCTTCATTGGGGGTTGATTTTGATGGATATCTTTCAGGATTGCTTTAGCTGTGTATTAGGGAAGGGGAGTGGACTTGATGGCCCTTGGTCCTTCTAACTGTATGCTTTTTGTTGATCTTTAAGATTCCTTCCAGCTTTATGATTATTCTAGTCTTACTTCCAATATTGAATCTATTTTTTCTGTACCTGCTGTGTTTGTTAGGTCACCTCTACCATGTCTGTGCCTTTCTGTCAGTGATTAAAATGGGACACCAAGTATAACTTCTTCTCACAATATCCTGAAGTCATGGGGTTATCTCTCTGAAACATATACCACTGCAGGGTTTGTTTGCCTAATAGCTAAACTAATATATTAAGGTGCTGGAGCTTTATCTACATTTTTGTTAGGTTTAACACAATAAACAGAACCAATTCAATGCCTGATTGGATAAACTGATTACGGTCATGTGTTTTCTGGCCATCCAACTAGAAGCTAGGATTTCTAAATGTGATTCCAGTATGTGCTTTGATCTTCCTAATGAAAAATTAAGGGCTTAACACATTGCCATGGGCTCTGATGATGCAGAGAAAATTGATTTTGAAATGAATAATAGCCTTTCACAGGTAGGGGAGTTGTTCATGCACTTGCTGCTGTGTTTTCATGTGGGATTGTTGGTGGCATCTGTCGGCTTGCTAATTAAACTGGATGCCTTGGCGTTGAGGAATATAGCTTTCAAAGGTGTCAAAAAGAAAATAAAGAGAGAATAACTGACAAAATCCAATGAAACTGCAGTGAAAATGATCCACTATGAAGTCCTCCTGAACAAGTCAGAACAGGAAAACAGGAGCATCGGGGCTTGGTTATGAACTACCGTGTTTCCCCGAAAATAAGACAGTGTCTTATATTAATTTTTGCTCCCAAAGATGCTCTAGGTCTTATTTTCAGGGGATGTCTTATTTTTCCATGAAGAAAAATTCACATTTATTGTTGGACAAAAAAATGAACATTTATTATATACTGTACAGTAGTTGTCATCATAAACCAGCATAACCAGACAAACTGTGAATCCTACCATGAATTTCTTATAACTACTAATATTTCCATGTACTACAATCTATGGTACATACATTTACTGATCTGGTGTTCTGTTTGGCGGGCATGCTTCCAAACAAAAACTTTGCTAGGTCTTACTTTCAGGGGAGGCCTTATATTTAGCCATTCAGTAAAACCTCTACTAGGTCTTATTTTTTGGGCATGTCTTATTTTAGGGGAAACAGGGTATGATCTGTTGTCCTCACTTGCATTTAAAAACATAAACCACCCAAATGGCTACTATGTTGCTGAAGTAACTACAAGCCTTCCTCCATCCTCTCTAAGAATGGTGGGGCTCAAAAAAAATGGTACAGTACCTGTAGAGAAAATGGGATCAGAAAAATAGGTCCCATCAGATATTTTGGGGCATTGCCTCAAGTAAAGTGGGATTCTCTTTGAAGGAAGCAGAATCCTCAGAGGTTATGAGTTCTGTTGGAAACTAGGCAAGTGTGGTTTTAATATCTATGGAAGGTTCAGGGTTGGAGAAAGAACTCTTGTCTGTTTGAGGCAAGTGTGAATGTTGCAGTTGGCCTTGCAACTTCAAAGCCTGGCTGCTTCTTGCATAGGGGAGTCTTTTGTTGGGAGGTGTTACCTGGCCCTGATTGTTTCATGCCTGGAATCCCCCTATTTTCAGAGTGTTGTTCTTTATTTACTATCCTGATTTTAGAGGGTTTAAAAAAAAAGACTGGTAGCCAGATTTTGTTCATTTTCATGGTTTCCTCCCTTCTGTTGAAATTGCCCACATGCTTGTGGATTTCTATCAGAGCTGCTGCCCCTACTTTCTAAAATTTTGTAGGCTTGTTACTTGAGGCCACAGTCAGCCCTCTGTATCCATAAATTTTATATCCATAGAGTCACAGTGAGAAAATACTGTAATTACTTGATTCTAATGCTCAGCTTTTTTTTTGACTAAATTGCCTTTCCAAAATTAGGGTGTGCATTAGATTCACGTAATATGGGAAATGCTTTTTTGAGTTTCTGGGTTTTGAAATTTGAGGTGTGCATTAGATTCAATGGTGTATTAGACTTGAGTGAATATGGTATTAACCAAAAATGTTCTGAAAAGCAAGCCTTTATTTTGCCATTTTATATATAAGGGATGCCATTTTACTACACCATTGTATATGATGAGATTTGAGCATCCATGGATTTTGGGTCCTGGAACCAAACGCCAGCAGAAAGCAAGGGCTCATTGTATTATTCTTTCCACTGTAGTTCTTCACAAGGAACTTAGAGAGATAAGCACATCCTCTCTTCTTCCCCCTTTCTCTGCCCCTCTATTTATATTCATTCAAAACAAATCCCTGAGCCTGTTTATCTGCAACTTATTAAATATAATCCCATCCTATAAGATGAAAAAGACCTGCAAGACCTAAAAGATCTCTCCCATGTACCCATGAAATGAGCCTGGGAAGGGAGTAGTATTGAAATAAGGACTTCCCATGTAGGTAGCCTTTATATCTTTATAAATCACCCCTTTCTATTAGAAATATTTTTGAATTAATTGGGCACATCATATTTTTCAATTTCTTTACCCCAATTTTTGTCACAGAGTATGATCAAGATTCTTTTCTATAACTAATTGAGAGGACATGGAAAAAGCTAAGCAGAGATTGGAGGGTTGTTGTATGTCTTTCGGGCTGTGTGGCCATGTTCCAGAAGCATTCTCTCCTGACGTTTCGCCCACATCTATGGCAGGCATCCTCAGAGGTTGTGAGGTATGGAGAAAACTAAGCAAAGAGGTTAATATATATCTGTGGAAAGTCTAGGGTGAGAGAGGTCAGTGTGAATGTGTGTAGTTAATCACTTAAATTAGCATTGAAAAGCTTATCTGCTGTCTTCTTCCTGCCTCTGGGGCATCCTTTGTTTAGAGTCGTTAACTGCCCTTGGTTGATTCATGTCTGGAAACCCTCTGTTTTCAGAGTATTGCTTTTTATTTACTGTTCTGATTTTTGAGTTTTGTAATACTGGTAGCCAGATTTTGTTCATTTTCATGGTTTCTTCCTTTCTGTTGAAGTTGTCCACATGCTTGTGGATTTCAATGGCTTCTCTGTGTAGTCTGACATGATAGTTGTTAGAATGGTCCAGCATTCTTGTGTTCTCAAATAGTATTCTGTGTCCAGGCTGGTTCATCAAATGCTCTGCTATGGCTGATTTCTCTGGTTGAATTAGTCTGCAGTGCCTTTCATGTTCTTTGACTCTTGTTTGGGCGCTGCGTTTGGTGGTCCCTATGTAGACTTGTCCACAGCTGCATGGTATCCGGTAGACTCCTGCAGAAGAGAGAGGATCCCTCTTGGCCTTCGCTGACCGTAGCATTTGTTGGATTTATTTACTCACTGCCAGCAGAGATTGCTGGCAGTGAGTAAATAACATTATTTTAGTCTGGCAAGGCCATTAATGCTAATCAAGGTGATTAATTACAACATTCACTCTGGCCTCCAACAGACAAGGGTTCTTTCTCCCACCCTGGACCTTCCACAGATATATAAACCTCCCTTGCTTAGTTTTTCCCCAATATACCTCACAACCTCTGAGGATGCATGCCATAGATGTGGGTGAAACGTCAAGAGAGAATACTTCTGGAACATGGCCATACAGACCAGAAAACACACAACAACCCTGTGATTCCAGCCATGAAAGCCTTCAACAACACATCATTTTAAGAAACAGTGAAAGGCTCTAGCAATGACCATGCTATTTATATTCATTTTCTCCTTCTTCTTTTCCAGCTTGCTGCCTTAGAGAGACAAGTTTTTGATTTCCTGGGATACCAATGGGCTCCAATTCTTGCCAATTTCCTCCACATCATCATTGTTATCCTCGGCCTCTTTGGTACAATCCAGTACAGGCCACGCTACATTGTGGTGGTAAGTAGCAAAGATTTTGGTCACGGATTCGGAGGCTGTAGTCCCATACTTCCTTGTCATGTTGTCCCTTAATTGAGGGCCAGAAAGATAACTATTTTCCAATTTTCACATTCGTTCTCATTGTCCCTTATTGATATTTTGAAAACTTTACTTTATAAGTCTACCTCTGACTAACCAAAACAACCAGTTTCTGAGAAGAATTGAAAAAAATTGTTTTTGACTATTTGGGAGATGCAGAATCCAAAATTATGCCAGGGATAGGATTATGCAAAATCCTGGACCCAAACGTATCTCTCCAAGAATCCTTACCTCACCTTCAATGTACCTTGCGTGTATACTCTGTGTGTGTGTGTGCATGCGTATAATAAACCTTTAACTAAAAGCGGAAAAGCTCCGATTATGGACAAAATTTCCTTTCATCTGCCACTTCTGACAGAGCATGCATAATTTATTTTAATCAGACTGTTTCACTTTATTACACAGGCTTTTGGGTATAAATTAAATTACAATGTTTTTAATAGTACAAGCGCCCGATGCGTTAATTGCCAGACAACAGTGCTATGCCCTATGTTAATGTCTTCTATTAAGTTAACCAGTCATGCTGCACCATCGTTGGTTGCCTTTGCTTCCAGTGAGGAACGCTGGAATTTCCATGGCATTGCTGTGTCCCATATAGATGTGATGGTGGTTGTAACTTGATGGATCGGTCAGAACAGAATCTACCAGTATCACTGCATTCTAATCCACCAGCACCATTGTAATCGAATGCTTTTAACCTGGTAGATCAGTTTAATTACGGAGCCTCCGGTGGCCTAGGGGATAAAAGCCTCGTGACTTGAAGGTTGGGTTGCTGACCTGAAGGCTGCCAGGTTCGAATCCCACCCGGGGAGAGTGCGGATGAGCTCCCTCTTTCAGCTCCAGCTCCATGTGGGGACATGAGAGAAGCCTCCCACAAGGATGGTAAAAACATCAAAACATCCAGGCGTCCCCTGGGCAACGTCCTTGCAGACGGCCAATTCTCTCACTCCAGAAGCAACTCCAGTAGCTCCTGACACGAAAAAAAAAGTTTAATTATAGTTTCGAACTAGGATAAATTGGAGCCCCTGGTGGTGCAGCGGATTAAACCGCTGAGCTGCTGCACTTATAATAATAATAACTTTATTTTTATATCCCACTCCCATCTCCCCAGGGGGGACTCGGGGTGGCTCACATGGGGACAAGCCCAGTTTCAACATACAATAAAATACAGCATAGTTAAACCAATGAAAAACAAGTAAAATAGTATAAATATACAAACCAGCCTAAAACACTTGCTAACTGAAAGGTTGGCGGTTCAGATCCGGGGAGTGGGGTGAGCTCCCGCTGTTAGCCCCAGCCTAGCTGTTCAAAAACATGCAGATGTGAGTAGATCAATAGGTACCACTCCGGTGGGAAAGTAACAGTCATGCTGGCCACATAACCTTGGAGGCACCTACGGATAATGCTGTAGATGAGCACCAACCCCCAGAGTCGGACACAACTGGACTTAATGTCAGGATAAAACCTTTACTTTTACCTTAGGATAAATTGCTTTTTTGAACTCCAAGTCTCCTAATAAATGTGGCATTGGCTGTGCTGACTGGTGGTGGGGATTCTGGAGGCTGTAAATCATACACTCAACTACTCTGCATTACATTGAAATGAGTGGGTTCCTTTTCCTTGCCACAGTCCCTGTAGCGTGTTCACCTGTACAGGTCTCATTCATCCTAATTGTTGCGATTTCATCTACCTGTTTGTATTGACCTTTCTCTGGCCAAGTGCCAGTTCGGTGTTTGTCATAGTTCCTGCAGCATTAGTAGTCTGTGTGTGGTGGGATTTTGTTCAGGCACCCACCTAGTCCCCAGTTAGCATGTCACCCAGACTATTGTATCATTCACATTCTAAAGATGGATGAGATCTGCTTCGCAGGGAAGTCCAGGATAGCTCTTTGCATAAACATGGAAAATATTCGACAACTCTTGCAAACTGTGCATTTTGCCAGCCCTGGATCCAGGCCCTTGAAATCTGGCCACAGATGCTCCTGAGTCCTGGAAATTCAGTCTAAATCACTGCGGCTTCTGTGCCTGGCTGATTATTAATATGAACTCCTTCTTTCCTGCACACTCTCCCATCCAAGCCTGGCTTTATTGCTGCCAGCTACTGAATGAGGAAGACAAATGCTCATTGACAAGCCCTGCCGCTTAAGTAATAAACTCCATCCAGCTGTCTAGGATATTGGCAAGAGAGGATTCTCCGGACGGGCTTTTTCCAGGAGGTTGCTTGTCAAGCACAGAGCTTCCCTTGGAGGCCAAGGAAGCACGTCGGCCGCATCACCCCTTGGGCCTGTAGTGGAAAGATAGTCTGTGACAGCTACCCATCAGTTTGTGTATCTGGGTATCTGCATGAGTGTGTATGTCAGGGAGACAATAATAGGTACAGCCTCAATCCTGAGCAGTTCATTATAAAGTGTCAGGAGTCATTTTGCTTCTTTTATAGTCTAGGGGATACCTGGCACTCTCAGCCAAAGGCATTTCTGGTTCCACTGGTAGGTCTCCACACTCAGCTGCAAACAGCCTCAGGCAGTTCCCCATCTTGACGTTGCCTGTGGATGGATGAATTTGGAAGGAAGTGTTTACACAAATGAAGTTCTGTTGCACAAATAAAAGAATATGGCATGAGTGGATCATGGACCAAATGGTAGCCCCTTCCCTCTAGTTTCTGGAGGAGTTCCCCCCACTTCACTTAATAGAATCATAGAATCATAGAATTATAGAATAGTAGAGTTGGAAGAGACCTCATGGGCCATCCAATCCAACCCCCTGCTAAGAAGCAGGAAATCGCATTCAAAGCACCCCCGACAGATGGCCATCCAGCCTCTGCTTAAAAGCCTCCAAAGAAGGAGCCTCCACCACAGTCTGGGGGAGAGAGTTCCACTGCCGAACAGCCCTCACAGTGAGGAAGTTCTTCCTGATGTTCAGGTGGAATCTCCTTTCCTGTAGTTTGAAGCCATTGTTCCGTGTCCTAGTCTGCAGGGCAGCAAAAAATAAGCTTGCTCCCTCTTCCCTATGACTTCCCTTCACGTATTTGTACATGGCTATCATATCTCCTCTCAGCCTTCTCTTCTGCAGGCTAAACATGCCCAGCTCTTTAAGCCGCTCCTCATAGGGCTTGTTCTCCAGACCTTTGATCATTTTAGTTGCCCTCCTCTGGACGCTTTCCAGCTTGTCAACATCTCCCTTCAACTGCGGTGCCCAAAATTGGACACAGTTGGTGTGGTCTGACCAAGGCAGAATAGAGGGGGAGCAGGACTTCCCTGGATCTAGATGCTATTCCCCTATTGATGCAGGCCAGAATCCCGTTGGCTTTTTTAGCTGCCGCATCACATTGTTGGCTCATGTTTAACTTGTTGTCCACGAGGACTCCAAGGTCTTTTTCGCACACACTGCTGTCAAGCCAGGCGTCCCCCATTCTGTATCTCTGATTTCAATTTTTTCTGCCGAAGTGAAGTATCTTGCATTTGTCCCTGTTGAACTTCATTTTGTTAGTTTCGGCACATCTCTCTAGTCTGTCAAGATCGTTTTGAATTCTGCTCCTGTCTTCTGGAGTGTTAGCTATCCCTCCCAGTTTGGTGTCATCTGCAGACTTGATGATCGTGCCTTCTAACCCTTCGTCTAAGTTGTTAATAAAGATGTTGAACAGAACCGGGCCCAGGACGGAGCCCTGCGGCACTCCACTTGTCACTTCTTTCCATGATGAAGACGACGCATTGGTGAGCACCCTTTGAGTTCGTTTGCTTAGCCAATTACAGATTCACCTAACCGTAGTTTTGTCTAGCCCACATTTTACTAGTTTGTTTGCCAGAAGGTCGTGGGGGACTTTGTCGAAGGCCTTACTGAAATCCAGGTATGCTACATCCACAGCGTTCCCTGTATCGACCCAACTCGTAACTCTATCGAAAAAAGAGATCAGATTAGTCTGGCATGACTTGTTTTTGGTAAATCCGTGTTGACTATTAGCAATGACCGCATTTGTTTCTAAGTGTTCGCAGACCACTTCCTTAATGATCTTTTCCAGAATCTTGCCTGGTATCGATGTGAGGCTGACCAGACAGTAATTGTTTGGGTCGTTCTTTTTTCCCTTCTTGAAGATAGGGACCACATTCGCCCTCCTCCAATCTGCTGGGACTTCTCCCGTTCTCCAAGAACTCTCAAAGATAATTGCCAGTGGTTCTGAAATAACTTCCGCTAGTTCCTTCAATACTCTTGGATGGAGCTGATCTGGCCCTGGGGACTTGAATTCGTTTAGAGAGGCCAGGTATTCCTGGACAACTTGTTTCCCTATTTGGGGTTGGATTTCCCCCAATCCTTCGTCCATTCCATGTTGCTGAGGTTGAAGATGGCTTTCTTTTTCTGAGAAGACTGAGGCAAAGAAGGCATTAAGCAGTTCTGCCTTTTCCCTATCCCAATAGGTTGTTCCTCAAGCAAAAAGGCTGAGATATTATCCATGCAAGTAGGTACCCAAGGCACCGACGTCCCTGATGGCACAGTGTGTTAAAGCACTGAGCTGCTGAACTTGCTGACTGAAAGGTTGGTGGTGCGAATCAGGGGAGTGGAATGAGCACCCGCTGTTAGCCTTAGCTTCTGCCAACTTAGCAGTTCAAAAACTTGCAAATGTGTGTAGATCAACAGGTACCGCTCTGGAGGGAAGGTAACGGTGTTCCATGCAGTCATGTTGGCCACATGACCTTGGAGATGTCTATGGATAACACCGGCTCTTCAGCTTAGAAATGGAAATGAGCACAAACCCCCAGAGTTGGACACGACTAGACTAAATGTCAGGGGAAAACCTTTAACTTTATCTACCCAAGGCACCTGGCCCAACTGGGACTGGACACAGGCAAAGAAAGGGATCATTTGCACCAGTTGCCCTCTTCAACAGTCTCAACTCAAATCAGCCCCTCTCCCCCACCGCCAATTGCCTGCTATGTCCTTTAGAATAATACACACATGCCATTTCCACCAATATAAGCTTTCAGTGCAGGCATTTTATGCATGTGACCCTAAGTCATTCCTGTATCAGGGAACCCCCATTAACATGAAAGCAACATTTCAACTCCCCCACCCAAACATGACAGGTTTGTTTCCCCTTCCTGAAAATGACCACTCCACTCGAAAAGTCTCAAATAGGTTAGAATCAAAGGTGGACATAATGTAATGTCACTTCTAGTTTTGGGAAAGGAATCACCTATGTGTGTGGCTGTGGAGAATGGGTCCCTCAGTGTGGTGCAGTTGCCCCCCTATAAAAGTATTTTACTTCTGTTTATAAATACATTCAAAAATATAAAAGTTGGACCTAAGGTTGAACATAATCAAAAATGTACCTAAAATTGAACGTACTAAAGAAAATGTGTTTGGAGAGTTAAACAAATGACATCTCCAGCTGGCACATAATCTTTTTTTTTTTAAAAATCATGTTACCATTGTTTCTATTAGTTTCAAAAGTAATGTGTTACAAGTACCATTCTTATTTGTTAATGCATTCCTTCCATGATCCGTAAACAGTGATGTTAACCTTGTTACCAGACATCCTATTCTTTGGGGTTTTTAAATATGAGAGGATAGGAGAATCACAGAAAACTTTGCTGTCGGTTGATTAATTGGTTGCTTGATTTGTATCCAAATCCACCCCCAAATGGGACTCAAAGCAGCTTACAATATAAACTAAAGCAATATAGTTAAAACAATATGTGGGATAATGTTTTAAAAGGGCTAAGCAATAAATCCAATGAAAATACTGTTTAAGACATTAACTTAAAAACCAGAGCAAAACCAGGCAAAATCAAATGCTGAACACAATGGACCAATGAATGGACACAAAACCAGAGGACTGTTGTCAGCAGGCCAGATCATCTGAAGAAATGGACATGGACTAAGCTTTACATTTCTTTCAGTCCATTAAAACAGTGCAAGTAATCTGAGGTTCTGTCTTTCTTTTATGTCTTATACACATTACAGATATTCAGTTACTTAGTCAACTTTCTGTGCTTTGTTCTTTGCAGTCAGTTTGAAAGTGTTTTTCCCCCCTCTGGAGTGCATTCCTATTGTTCATTCCACTGATGCTGCTCATGTGGAGCTTTAGTTGAATGTAGATTGTAAAAGTCAGTTTGAGCTTTCCCAATATATTTTGTATTAAATAGGCAGAATTGTTATATCAGTGACAACAATCTACCTTATTTAAAGCTTTTATTGTGGGTAAGCCTCTGCTCCTTTATTCAGGAAAGGCCACTGTATTGCACTATTGATGCTGAAGTGTAGACCTTTGCATCTTTATTTTGGGAGATAGTGGATTTGATATGGCTTAAACATTGCCATTTGAAGCACTGACCTTGTTCTAGTTGTTGAACTGTTCTGATATAAATATTAAAATAGAGGTTAGCTGGAAAAACTAGTTCATCCTGTTGATGTACCATGAAAACTTGTAAGAACCTTTTAGGGGGGAAAAAAACCAACATCCAAGGCTTGAAAGAAGATCACACCAGCAGCATTCTTTGTTATAAACCTTAGCAACATGACTCTAAATAAAGCTCATGATCTCCATGTACAAGGGTTGAATGAAAAGTAATGCCTCCACCTCTGTAACTCCTCAACAGATGACAGTACTGGTATGCGACAGGTACTGGCTTGTTCAGTTGAGTTCCATTTGGCGGGAAGCCTTAGTATTGAATGGTTATGTTGTTAAAGTGTGAAGTATGGAATCCTGCGCACTTTAACAACACAACCGTTCAATGCTAAGGCTTCCTGCCAAATTGAGCTGTAGAGGAGAGTCTACGGAACAAGCCAGTATCTGCTGCATACCAATACTGCCATCTGTTGAGGAATTACGAAGGTGGAGGCATTACTTTTCATTCAACCCTCGTATACACAAAACATGACATTAACTTAAAAACAATGGACAATACGTATTATAGTATGGCATATTAAAAGGTATTAAACATCCAGGACATTTCCCTCTATTCCAACCCTTCAAAGGCTTTTTTTTTCATGTCAGGAGCGACTTGAGAAACTACAAGTCGCTTCTGGTATGAGATAATTGGTCATCTGCAAGGACGTTGCCCAGGGGATGCCCAGTTGTTTTATCATCATTGTGGGAGGCTTCTCTCATGTCCCCACATGGAGCTGGAGCTGATAGAGGGGGCTCATCTGCCCTCTCCCCGGGTTGGATTTGAACCAGCAACCTTCAGGTCAGCATCCCAACTTTCAAGTGATCAGTCCTGCCAGCACAAGGGTTTAACCCATTGTGTCAATGGCTGAAGGAGTCTTTAAATGGGAAGGTCTTTGCTTGCAAGCAAAAGGAGATTTGTTGCTCAGATCATGGAAGCATTTGCCAGATATCCACCATTTGTGACACTAGACTTGCAATGTTTTTGTATGCTCTGCTCCTGTCTAATGTTGCTCCCTTCTTCTTTTTCCCCTTTCTGTCCCTTTTCCCTGCCCCCTCTTTCCTCCAGTATGCCATCTGGACGGCCATCTGGGTCACCTGGAACATCTTCATCATCTGCTTTTATTTGGAGGCTGGAGGCCTTTCAAAGGTGAGTGAGGCTGAAGTCCGAACAGCCAGAAACGATCACCGAAATGGAGCAGTGGAGCGGGTGGCACGAGGCGGAGAAGAGCAGATTAGAAAAGGGCTCAGGGGGAGGACGCAAAGGGAGCCTGATTTCACACATCAAAGTATAGCCTGGGAGAACCTGGTAAGACAAAATGCAGCCTGCACACTTTGAGATTAGGGATAGAAAGAAAGGGGGGGCGGGGAGGTGGGGAGAAGGGGATTAAATTACTCTTCCATAAACTGAATCCAATTCAGTGCTTTAATACCTCTCCAAAAAGGGGCTATCAATCATGTTGGGCTTGGTAGCATGATTTGGTGGGAAATTAATTGTTTAACTCTTGCATTGTAGGCGTGTTTTTTTGGGGGGGAGGCAGTTGCCTCCAATGTATTCCCTCCTTGCATGTCCTTTAAATTCTCCAATCTGTATTTTTCAAACAAACAAACAAGTAAGTAAATAAATAAGTAACTTTATTTTTCTACCCCTGCCACCATTTCCCAGCAGGGACTCGGGGCGGCTGAGCCCAATTAGAACATAAAGCACCAATTAGAACATAAAACCTTTATTAACATGCCAAGCGCATTGCAACATTCCACATTTAAAGCAGGGATTTTTTCCAGATTTCAGTCTGTTATTACATTCTATTGTTTGTTATGTGCTAAAAATGACTTGAGAGCAGTAAGAAGTGCAATCCCCACAAAGCAGAAATATATCTATTTGGAATAAGAGGAATATCCAGGGTTCCCTCTCGACGCTTGGACTTTCTTCTTCTAGTTCCCAGGAGGAGGACTCTCAGGGCAAGAGTGTGGTCTTGAAAATGTGTGGGTGTATTTTCCTCATGTATTAGACTTGCCATTTCATAGCTGTTCTGTGCAACTATGGTTGATGCTTAATGTATCAGTTTTAGTGGCATTGGCTGGAATTCACAAGAGAAGTTATGATTGCCTCGAGTTACACGTTTGTGATTGGTTTGTTATCACAGTTTCTATGCATTGTTTAGAAATTGTGAATGTCTGCCAGTGTTTGCATATTGGACATCATCAGTCTCTATGAGTTTCAGGGATCTATTCCTCAGGTGATCAGAAAGCAGTTGGCTGGTGTTTCCATCCATCCTTTCTCAAGTGATCTCTGTGTGAGTGTAAACTCTGATAACAGCTGGAATTCTATATCACCTACTTAAGTAGTGTCTCCCAGCCCATCTCATTGCTATCTTCATAAACTGGACAGCAGCCATTGTGAGCAACAGAGGTTTTCACTTCTTCCTTTGAGCATTCTCTGGTGTGGTAGCCAAAAGCAAACACTGTTTCTTATAATACCATCCTTCCACAAGGCCTGATCCTTGTAACATCAAGTTTCCATAATTTGGCCCAGAAATCCCAGGTCTTGGATCAGTCCTTACCTAACAACCCACTATACACTGGTTGAATGGGTGCCATCTTATATTTTAAAAACTCTAAGCTCAGGTCTGCAGACGCTTAAAGCTTTGATTGTCTCTTGAACTGGATGTTCCCTCTTCCAACTCTATGCTTCTATGAAAGACACACATGTTAAGAGTTCTTTTTGAGGGAGAAAGCAACATTCCTGGTAAAGAGCTCTCCCCCAAGTCCCTTAACCTTCATCACAAAATCCACATTTAATTCATAGCAATATAGCTCAGCTAATCTGTCTATGTCAGTAGCTGTTTAATTTATAGTGACAAAATGCAAAGAAGTGCAATGAAGTAGAAAGAATGGAGTTAGTGAACTTGGCAGCTGATGGTAAAGGCTGCCCTTTTGTGTTTAGACAGGTGATAACTCAAGTGGAGGGGAAGATATGTGTATGCATGTGGAGGGAGGGGTGGACTTCAATCCATTTAACTGGTTTCACAAATGTTGACTGTGTTGTAGGATTGGAGAAAAGACACTCCCTAATTGTTTGCCCAAGATTAGGAAAAGCCATACCCAAATTTTCTTGATGGTGGGGATGTCCATGGTTGGGTTGGCCATCATTGACCCCCCCCCCCCCCTTGTGAGTCAAGGCTAGCAATTAAGATCTGAGAAGATGATTTTTATATTCGGACAAGAAATGTGCCTTCACTGAATGCATAGAGGAAGTCAGTAGGTTACTCACACCTTGGCACTTTCAAAAATGTATGATGTATGTGTTGTCTCAATCTATTTCTGGTATACATGAATGATAAGACATTAAAATCTAGGACAAGAGGCTATTCTAAATTACAATATAGGTAGGTAGGGGTTAATTCACACATCTTGCTCCATTGTCTTCATTCCTCCTTTACATGTAGACAGTCCTACTGATGCCACATTGATGGGAGTCCCCTTTGACACAGATGTTCTCATCTGATTGTTCAGTAAAAACTCCAGGAAGCCTCTTTTTGGTGTAATGAAAGTACAGGAGCTCCAGCCCTTATTTCATCTTGAAACCCTAAGGCAGTATTTCCAAACTTTGATCCCCAGCTATCTTGGATTTCATCTCCTATAAGGCTCAGTGTGTTAAAGCACTCCGGTGGCTCAGTGTGTTAAAGCGCTGAGCTGCTGAACTTGCAGACCGAAAGGTCCCAGGTTCAAACCCCGGGAGTGGAGTGAGCGCCCGCTGTTAGCTCCAGCTTTTGCCAACCTAGCAGTTCGAAAAGATGCAAATGTGAGTAGATCAATAGGTACCGTTCTGGCAGGAAGGTAACGGCGTTCCATGCAGTCATGCCGGCCACATGACCTTGGAGATGTCTACGGACAATGCCAGCTTTTCGGCTTAGAAATGGAAATGATCACCAACCCACAGAGTCGGACATGACTGGACTTCACATCAGGGGAAACCTTTACCTTTTTTAAGGCTCAATCAACTTGGCCAATAATCAGGAATTCTGGAAGCTGAAGTCCAAAACAAATGGCAGCCAAGGTTTGGGAAGCACTACCATAAGGTATCCCCTCATACCAATAATAGGGCCAGATGCTGAAATTCAGATTAATTTGCCCATTGTTGATAACTATATAATAGGGCATAGTGAACAATTTTGAGTTGCCAAGATATTGTTGGATTGCAACTCCAGCCTAACTAATGATGAGAAGTCATGAGAGATGCAGTCCTACAGAAAGGACACACATTACATGCATGGGATTTGGAGAGGATTGAAGGAAGAGTGTTGGAATGGGATTGCAGTCAGTGATTTTGAAGCTGAGAGAGATATGCAAATGAAATAGGAAACAGAATTTGAAAACATTTAATTTTTGGATACCACCAAAGGCCACAATCTCTGGGGCATTCTAAACATTGGATTCTGACAGAATTTGTAAAAAAGCAGCAGAAATTCTGGAAGTTTGTTGGAAGAGTCTGGGAGTTACAGTGCAACAGAAATATTCTAGCAGTAATAGTTTTTAAAAGGCAGCTCAGAGAGCAAACACTCAAAAGCTGTGAAGCAGTAGGGAGATGTGACACTCTGTTTTATGCCTATAGCATCTCAAGCTCAACCTGGAAGCATTTTATGACATTCTAGGATGAAGGTAACATAGAGGCCATGTTAAAGTCTTTCACAGGACATCATCAAATACAGGCTTCCCTCTGTTTCTAGACACTTTGAAAACAGATTTCCGCAATGGTCAAGACTCCTTCCATGGGATTCCAGTTCAAGTGTGCCTAGAAACAGGCATTTTTGGAGTTGGGTGTTACCTGACTTTATACCTCTCTTTTCGGTGGCAGTGGGGAAAGGCAGGTACATTACCATGTGATGGCAACTGCCAGATTGTCTCTATTGTATTGTAAATGGAGTGATTATTGCTGTAACAACTGATGGAGACAGCTAAACAACATGGAAAGGCATGAAAGGCAATGCTAAACAAGATGGTTCCCCCGCTTTCCACTCCTCATGGGATGAGGTTCACAGTCTCAGCTTCTGAATGTCATTTTCAATCACTCAGAAAAAGCACACTAGTCTTATTTGTGTTTTAAAACAGTGACTACCTGGCTCATTTCATGACCCAGGGTTTTTCGTACCATGCTATGCCATGCTGTTCCTTCCATTTAATTCCAGCCCCTATTTATTTACGTATCATGTTCACTCAAATCTAATGCACACCTCACTTTTGGGTATGTTCTGAAGGCCTTGTGAATGAGACTTTAGTTGAGAAGTCGCCCCCCATCCATCAGACTGTTGGCAAGTTCACCAGCCTTGTCATGGTTATTATTATTATATTTATTTATTTATACCCTACTTTATCTGTCCCAAAGGAGACTCAAAGTGGCTTAACATAAAAGCATTACCATACAACCTAAAATATACAAATATGCACATTAAAACAGAATTTAATATAACAGTATTAAAAATTCACAGTTAAAATCCTTTACAAATTCCTCTTGCCTGTCAGCCACTCTGAGGCAGGGAGCAGAATGGCCAACAGGCAAAGGAAAGCCATACATTGCATTTCGACAGAAAATCTTTTTTTTTTTTTTTTTGCAATATCCACCTTCAAAACTGAGGTGCACATTACAATCAATGGTGTGTTATGTTTGAATAAATATATGGGTAATTTTATCCTACTTTTCTCCCAATATAGAGACTCAAGGTAGCTAATAATAAATATGACATAGTGCAAATAAAAACAGTGTAAATGCATTACAATATAAATGTAACAATTACAAAACAATTCAACAATTTGTGTCATCAACCCCTATTTATTTATTTAGGTAAATATGGCTGCTAGAACATACATGGATGGACTTGCACAGAGTGTACCATCATACCAATTATGAGTCAAAAAGTGACCGGGGCATCTCCGTAGAAATCAGGCCACAACCTTCTCAGAACAATAGAAATTAACCTGATTGAGTTTATCCTCTCCCACTCCTGTACTTGTCTGGCACCTTTCTACTGGAGTTATTTTAGTCTGAGAACCCTCTCCGAGCTCTTTGCATTGTCTTCAAAAGGACAGGATGACATTTGAAAGTGTTTCTTAGCTCGCCCTGTCATCTCTGGCACAGGTCCATATCTCCAAAGAGGAAGATGAAAAATTACTCTAGATAGAACGAGAGAAGGCGCAGAAAAGGGCAGCCAAACTGATCAAGAGAGTGGGATAACTCTCTTACAAGGAATGATGGCAGTGTCTGGGGCTATTTAGCATAGAAAGAAAAAAGGTCAAATACAGGGAGGTATGACAGAAATGTGAAAAGCAGTGGTGAAAGTAGTTAGAGTAAAAAGAAAGTCCATTTGTTACTCCCTCTTCCTCCGTGTATGTCTTTCCCCCCTAGTTCTTTTAATATTAGATTTCAGGGTCACCCATTGAAGTAGTAGTGTGGGAGTTTCAGGGCAGATACAGAGAGGCACTTTTCTTCACACAGCACATAGGAATCATAGAATCATAGAATCATAGAATAGTAGAGTTGGAAGAGACCACATGGGCCATCTAGTCCAACCCCCTGCTAAGAAGCAGGAAATCGCATTCAAAGCACCCCCGACAGATGGCCATCCAGCCTCTGCTTAAAAGCCTCCAAGGAAGGAGCCTCCACCACGGCCCCGGGGAGAGAGTTCCACTGTCGAACAGCTCTCACAGTGAGGAAGTTCTTCCTGATGTTCAGGTGGAATCTCCTTTCCTGTAGTTTGAAGCCATTGTTCCGTGTCCTAGTCTGCAGGGCAGCAGAAAACAAGCTTGCTCCCTCTTCCCTATGACTTCCCTTCACATATTTGTACATGGCTATCATGTCTCCTCTCAGCCTTCTCTTCTGCAGGCTAAACATGCCAAGCTCTTTAAGCCGCTCCTCATAGGGCTTGTTCTCCAGACCCTTAATCATTTTAGTCGCCCTCCTCTGGACGCTTTCCAGCTTGTCAACATCTCCCTTCAACTGTGGTGCCCAAAATTGGACACAGTATTCCAGGTGTGGTCTGACCAAGGCAGAATAGAGGGGGAGCATGACTTCCCTGGATCTAGACGCTATTCCCCTATTGATGCAGGCCAGAATCCCATTGGCTTTTTTAGCAGCCGCATCACATTGTTGGCTCATGTTTAACTTGTTGTCCACAAGGACTCCAAGGTCTTTTTCGCACACACTGCTGTCAAGCCAGGCGTCCCCCATTCTGTATCTTTGATTTCCATTTTTTCTGCTGAAGTATCTTGCATTTGTCCCTGTTGAACTTCATTTTGTTAGTTTTGGCCCATCTCTCTAGTCTGTCAAGATCGTTTTGAATTCTGCTCCTGTCTTCTGGAGTGTTAGCTATCCCTCCCAGTTTTGTGTCGTCTGCAAACTTGATGATCGTGCCTTCTAACCCTTCGTCTAAGTCGTTAATAAAGATGTTGAACAGAACCGGGCCCAGGACGGAGCCCTGCGGCACTCCACTTGTCACTTCTTTCCATGATGAAGACGACGCATTGGTGAGCACCCTTTGGGTTCGTTCGCTTAGCCAATTACAGATCCACCTAACTGTAGTTTTGTCTAGCCCACATTTTACTAGTTTGTTTGCCAGAAGGTCGTGGGGGACTTTGTCGAAGGCCTTACTGAAATCCAGGTACGCTACATCCACAGCATTCCCTGTATCGACCCAACTCGTAACTCTATCGAAAAAAGAGATCAGATTAGTCTGGCATGACTTGTTTTTGGTAAATCCGTGTTGACTATTAGCAATGACCGCATTTGTTTCTAAGTGTTCGCAGACCACTTCCTTAATGATCTTTTCCAGAATTTTGCCTGGTATTGATGTGAGGCTGACCGGACGGTAATTGTTTGGGTCGTTCTTTTTTCCCTTCTTGAAGATAGGGACCACATTCGCCCTCCTCCAATCTGCTGGGACTTCTCCCGTTCTCCAAGAACTCTCGAAGATAATTGCCAGTGGTTCTGAAATAACTTCCGCTAGTTCCTTCAGTACTCTTGGGTGTAGCTGATCTGGCCCTGGGGACTTGAATTCGTTTAGAGAGGCCAAGTGTTCCTGGACAACTTGTTTCCCTATTTGGGGTTGGATTTCCCCCAATCCTTCGTCCATTCCGTGTTGCTGAGGTTGAAGATGGCTTTCTTTTTCTGAGAAGACCGAGGCAAAGAAGGCATTAAGTAGTTCTGCCTTTTCCCTGTCCCCTGTCGCCATCACCCCATCTTCTCCTTGCAATGGCCCTATCACCTCCTTTTTCTTCCTTTTTCTACCAACGTAAGCAAAAAAGCCTTTTTTGTTGTTTTTTATGTCCCTGGCAAGCCTGAGCTCATTTTGCGCTTTAGCCTTGCGAACCTTTTCCCTACAGGTGTTGGCTATACGTTTGAATTCTTCTTTGGTGATTTCTCCCCTTTTCCATTTCTTGTGCATGTCACTTTTGAGCTTTAGCTCAGTTAGAAGTTCTTTGGACATCCATTCTGGCTTCTTTGCACTTGTCTTATTTTTCTTCTTTGTTGGCACTGTTTGCATTTGCGCCTTGAGTATTTCACTTTTGAAAAACTCCCATCCATCCTTAACTCCCTTGTTTTTTTAATATCGGCGTCCATGGAATACCGCTCAGTAATTCCTTCATTTTTTGGAAGTCAGCTCTCTTAAAGTCCAGAATGCGTGTTTGACTTGTCTTAGTTTCAGCATTCCTTTGTATTGCAAACTGCAGGAGCACATGGTCACTTGCCCCTAAGGATCCAACCACTTCAACTGTATTGATCAGGTCTTCCACATTTGTTAAGATTAGATCAAGAGTTGCTGATCCCCTTGTTGCCTCTTCTACCTTCTGGACCACAAAATTATCTGCAAGGCAAGTGAGGAATTTGTTGGACTTTGTACTCTTGGCTGAGTTTGTTTTCCAGCAGATATCGGGATAATTGAAATCGCCCATGACTACTATATCTCTTCTTTGTGCCTGTTTGGTCAGCTGTTGACAGAAGGCTTCATCAAGTCCTTCATCCTGACTCGGAGGTCTGTAGTAGACACCCACGACAAGATCTTTTTGAGTCCCGGTTCCCTTGATTCTTATCCAGATGCTTTCAAGCTGGTTTCCCGGATTACAGTCTTGCATTTCTTCTGCAACGTAACTGTTTTTGACATATAAAGCTACTCCCCCTCCTCTCCCCTTTGTTCTATTTCTGTGAAAGAGGTTATAGCCCTCAATGGTTAAATTCCAGTAATGGGAGTCATCCCACCAGGTTTCAGTGATGCCTATGACATCGTATGTGTGGTGCTGTGCTAGGAGTTGGAGTTCGTCTTGCTTATTTCCCATGCTCTGAGCATTAGTGTAAAGACATGTAAGCCCCTGTGACCTCCCCTCGAACTGTTTATTTGGGATTATTGTGCTCTCTGTACTTGGTCCTTGCTGTGTTTGTGCAGCCCTCCGTTTAGCCTTTCGGCGGTTCCCTGTGGTCGTGGGTGATATAGTGTTCGCCAGGCTGTTCCCCTCCCCCAGTGGATCTAGTTTAAAGTGCGCCTGATGAGGTTTGTAAGTCTGTGTGCAAAAAGATGTTTTCCTACTTGTGTGAGATGCACCCCATCGCTTGCCAGTAGTCCATCCTCTTGGAAGAGTAGACCATGGTCAAGGAAGCCAAAATGCTCCTCTTGACACCATTTTCTGAGCCAGTTATTGACCTGTACTATTTTTCCGGCCCTTGTAGAGCCGTGTCCTACAACAGGGAGGAGGGATGAAAAGATCACATGTACATTATACAGTTTTAGCTTTGTTCCCAGAGCTCGAAAATCATTTGTGATCTTTTGAAAAGTATGCCTAGCGGTGTCATTGGTACCTACATGAATCAACATAAGGTGGGGAGGGTGATGGGGCTTTAGGAGCCTGCTGAGCCTCTGAGTGATATGGTGTATTTTTGCCCCCGGGAGGCAGCATGTTTCTCGAGCCATCCCATCCGGTCTGGAAATGATGGCTTCCGTTCCTCTAAGGAGGGAGTCACCTACTACCAAGACCTCTTTCCTTTGAGGATTGACAGGGTCCCTTTTGTGCAAGACAATGTGTATGTCCCCTGAAGAGTGTTCCTGTTGAAGTGAATCATGTAGGTGTAAAGTGTTGTCCTCCTCCTCAACATCCCCAGTGCATTCATCAATGACAATCCATTGGGATACATCCGAGAGCCCATTACTCTCCCAAGGATGTTCCTGTTGCTCCTGGTCTATGATTGGGGATGGAGCATTTGCATGATTACATAAGTGTGACTGTGGTGATGCACTGTCCCCATCAGGGCTATCCCCTGCGCATTGATCCAGGGTGGTCCACTGAGTGGTATCTAAGAAACTGTGGTCCTCCACAAGATGTGTTTCCTGATTGTATGTTAATGATGTAAGAATTTCAAATCTGTTGTGTAAATGCAGCTGAGCAGAGGAGTTCTGCGGAGGCTGCCTGGTCCTGCGTCTCCTTCTATGGGTGACCTCCTTCCAAGCCTGAGGGTTGTCTACCTTTGAGTTGATCTCCCCATAAGGTTCCTGATCATGGTCTTGGTGGTGTTGGTGTGATGCAGGCTGCTGATCTACAGCAGCGTGTTGTGCAGTGTCCAAGAAGAGCTCGAGTGCCTGAATGTCCTTAAGGGTCTTAATATGGTGCTCGAGCTGTTGGATCCTCTGCTCCATCAGAGTCATCTGTTTGCATTTGGAGCAGATGTAGTTGTCTAGTTTTTGTGTGAAAAAGCGGAACATGCGACAGCTGGTGCATGTGATGGGAATGTTTTGCTTTTGTTGCATCTCTTGGTGAGCGTGGTGGCCAAGTGGGATCTTTGTACAGTTAAGTAATATGCACGCACTTTATGTGCAAACTGCAACAAACCACCTCTTTGTGTATTTGTTTATGTTGCTTTCTTTCCTGTATGTACTGCAAAGGATAGTTAGTAAAGGTGCCTTTTTCATGCGCGCCGTCAGGCGCGCGCGACACTGGCAAATAAAGCTTTCCCAGAAACTCAATTAACAGGGGACAATGCCTGCTGTCAATCAACTTAAGTACCTGGCTCTCTTTCAACACAACAGTCACACAACAGTTAGACTTTGACCACAGGAGCCAAGCCCACACTCAGTTTAAAATCTTAGCCAAATCTTAGCCAAATCCTACCTGAAGCCAGGGAGCAAAAATGTCCTCCTGCTGCCTCTGCTTCTGCGAGAACCAGGCCCTTTCTACGTTGTCGTATAAAATCCAGATTATCTGCTTTGAATTGGATTACCGTATATACCCAAGTATATGTCAGCATGGAGAGGTCAGGGTGTGTGCTGGGTGGGTATCTTCAAACTCCATCGATCATCTGCTCCAGCACCCTGATGAATTGGTTGCAATTGTCTGCCTCACCAATTCCTGTGCTCAAATGTCAGACTCAAACACATCCGTAGTCTGAAGTCCAAACATTTCTTTCAATATCTATAATACATATTTACAAAGCACAGCAAAAGCCATCGCTCTGAGCTGGCATTCTTCTATAGCCTCTTCGCTTGGCAAGCACAGCTCAACACACAGAGAGATAAGAAACACATTCCTCAGTCCGAAGGAAGTTCCCGACTTCCAAGGCCGGAAATCATGCCTGATAGGTCATAGCAGGCTGTCAGTCTAACTAGCCTGCTGTTAACTGTTTCATTACTGAAACACACACTCTTGCAAAACAGCAGGAACACTTGATTTACATTTCATACACATACAACCATAATCTAACAGTATAAGCCGAGTTTTCAGCCCGAAAAAGCCCCCTCCATGACTTATACTCGAGTGAAAGTCCTGCCCAGCTTATATTTGGGTTGGCTTATACTTGAGATTGGACAGTCTTAATATTATCTTGTATTATAGTTTTATGTAAATATTCAAAAACATTTAGCCTACAGATGCCTCAATTAATGTAATTTTATTGGTATCTGTTTTTATTTTTATTTTTGAAATTTACCAGTAGCTGCTGCATTTCCCACCCTCTTCTTATACTCGAGTCAATAAGTTTTCCTAGTTTTTGGTGGTAAAAATAGGTGCCTCTACTTATATTTGGGTCGGCTTATTCTCAAGTATATACGGTATATGGCAATGTACAGATCTCATCCCAGTAGAGCATAGATCCACTTTAAATCTGGTTGCTGTCTCCTGCAGAATTCTGAGGTTTGTAGTTTAGGGAGGAGCATTTAAACTGCTCAGTCAGACAGGTCCTGGCCCTCACTAAACTACAAACCCCAGAATTCTGCAGGAGGCAGAAACCAGATTTAAAGTGGATCTATACTCTAGTGTGATGAGACAGTCATATAATCCAGTTCAAAGCAGATAATGTGGATTATCTGATTTGATCATCTAGATTATATGGCAGTGTAGAAGGGGCCATAGTTAAATGGTGGCCCCCACTCTCACGTATAGTGACACTCCCACTTTGGACAGCTTTAAAGGAGAATTAGGGGTTTGGCTTTTTAAAGTTTGATTTAGGATCACCATAAGCTGAAAGTGAATTGAAAGGCACACAATACTGACGGAACATGTCTAGAGAAGGCTGAACAAAGTGGTAAAAGGTTGGTAGCCAAACCTTATGTGGAATACTTTAGCGAGCCAGATATGTTTTGTCTGGAGAAGACAAGGTTAAGAGGGAACATGTACGCCATGTTTAAATATTTGGAAAGATGTCACACTGAGGTGGAGTCCGCTTGTTTTCTGCTGCTCCAGAGACTAAGACATGGAGCAGCAAATTCAAACCACAGGAATGTCAGGGATTCCTCTTCTTCAGAAGAGGAAGGGCAGCAGGAAAGTGCTCATGAATCTGAGGGTGAGTTGGAGTATGAGGAGCAGACTTTGTTAGTACCCTCATTCCAGGAGAGGCGAAAGGAAATAGAGCAGAGACCTCGACGTTCAGCTAGATTAGCTGCCAGAAATGCAGCTGAGTAATTAGGAACTGCTCGAGCAGCTGTGTGGGGACCCAGGGCTATAAAAGCAGAAGCAGGTGCAGCCAGCTCTTGCTGGTAACAAACTGACTCTAATAGCTTCACTCTCTGTGTGCCTGCTCCAAGTCTGCCTCTGGATTTATGCCTGTGTCTTTGTCTGAAGTAAGACTTCCTGGCTTTCTTTTGCATTATTTCACTGAGTGTACTGTACTTTATGTTTTGCTGAAGTAAAGCAGTTTTCATTTACTTACCACAGTGTCTTAAGGCTGTTCTTAAAAGACAAAACAGGACAAGGAAAGAGGTTCAACCTAAACATTAGGAGAAACAGCCTGATGATAAGAGGTTTTTTTTTACTGTGAAATATATTGCTACCTGGGAATACGGTGGAATCTCCTTCTCTAGGGTTTTTTGAACAGATGCTGGATGGCCATCCATCAGGAGTGCTTAGATTGCATAGTCCGGCAAGGCATGAAGTTGTACTGAATGGCCCTTGTGGTCTCTTCTAACTCTATGCTTCTATGACGACAGCAATAGCATCATCCTGTCACCCACGCAGGCTTCTTTTCTTGAAGTCTAGTAGCAGAAGCACATTCAACTACCTTTGAATATCTGTGGCACTATCAATGCACACAATCAGGATAACTTTTAAGCAAGAATAAAAATAATTCCTTTGCCAGCCCTCCTGAGACCTCGCCGCTCAGCACATGCCGTCAGGAGATAAAAAAATTACGGTCTCCACTTTTAGGCTGATAATAAATTTTCTCGCCTGAGAACATGCAAAATTATTCAACCATCAAGCTCTCGTGGGGCTTGCCTCGTTGGACTCAATTCATTCAGCAGGCTATTACCACGGCTTTCTCTGATAACTAATGGAAGGGAAGAAAGCAGCGAGTGAGTGCGGAAGCCCAGCTGTCTCACAGCTCTTAGACCCAACCAAAGAAAAAACAAAGAGAAAGACAGAAAAAATTTGAATACCAATTCATGGGGTTTGGGGCAAAGAAAATGTCTCCTAATTCCCTGCCTGTCAGCCAGAAAAGAAATATGCCATTCATGGTGCCTAATCATTTCCTAACCTTAAGGATAACTATTTTCAATTTGCTACTTGACTTAAAAAAACAAAACATACACAGAGGCTGGATGGCCATCTGTCGGGGGTGCTTTGAATGCGATTTCCTGCTTCTTAGCGGGGGGTTGGACTGGATGGCCCATGAGGTCTCTTCCAACTCTACTATTCTATGATTCTATGAAAATAGTTTGCACATTTTTGTTTTGTCATCCACAATAAGAAGGTCAAAATTGTAGAGAAGGGATGGGGAAATGAGAAGGAAGGAGAGATTTGGACTTAATGAGCTTTATGGTAACCTTTAGGCTTGATCGATCCATGAAAAATTTGATTCTAAACTCGTTTCAAAACTAGAGGGGGCAGTTTTTCGTTTTTGTTGCTAATAACGAATTTGGCCCCCAAAATTTTTCGAAATTAACGAAAATTCGTTATTTTCTAAATTAATTCGTTAATGGCGGACGCGCATACGCGGTGGCCCAAAAACAGCCCGAAGGGGGGGGACTTAGGGGGCTCTCCCGCCCTCATTTTTTGAGTGATCTTCTTCAAACTTGGTACAGTGGTAGAACACATTTAACACTGATAGCTCACCAAAATGTGGAACGTTTCCCTTATCCTCTGATTTTTGGCAAATTTTCATAGCTTTTATAATAAACCATTTTTTAATAATTGCAGAAATCTGTTCCTGGTTTGAAAGTCTTATTTCCTGTTAAATTGGGTTGTCTTTACTGTGAAAGTCATTGTTCTACTTCAGAAACTTTGTTTTTGTGGCTGAAACTTTGTTAAATTGGTGTGTGTGTGATATATATTGTGTGTGTGTGTGTGTATATATATATATATATATATATATATATATATATATATATAGTCCCTGCTTGTGTGTGTGTGTGTGTGTAGGTAAAGGTAAAGGTATCCCTTGACGTTAAGTTCAGTCATGTCTGACTCTGGGGGTTGGTGCTCATCTCCATTTCTAAGCCCAAGAGCCAGTGTTGTCCATAGACACCTCCAAGGTCATGTGGCCGGCATGACTACATGGAGTGCCATTACCTTCCCAGAAACACCCAGAAAATGGGAATTCCAGACAGGAAACAATCAGGGCCAGCTAATACCTCCCAACAAAGGATTCCCCCAGGTAGGAAGCAGCCAGGCTTTGAAGCTGCAAGGCTATTCAATGCTAATCAAGGTGACCAATTGCAACATTCACACTTGCCTCCCACAGACAAGAGTTCTTTCTCCCACCCTGGACCTTCCACAGATATATAAACCCCACTTGCCTAGCTTCGCACAGACGTCAAAACCTCTATGTCTGCCACAGATGTGGGTGAAACGTCAGGAGAGAATGCTTCTGGCACATGGCCATAGAGCCCGGAATACATACCACAACAGTGTGATCCCGGCCATGAAAGCTTTCGACAACACAACCACAGTATCCATTCAAGTTCATGTAGCGTGGTATGGACTGGAGACCTGTATTGGGGGGAGGGAGGGTGCGAATCTGGGCCCCTGGGAGCAGCCGAGGACGGGCCTGGCCCACACCCCCTCGCATCCCAGGCCTCTTCCTCCTCACCGCCGGGCCCCTCTCGGTCTCTCCAGGCCTGAGCTGAGGCGAGGCGGCGGCGGCGGCCATTTCCCCCCTCCGTCTTCCTCCTCCTCCTCGGCCTCCTTCCCCCTCGCCCCCTCCCATTGGCTGAGCCTCCCATTGGCTGAGGGGCAAAAGGAAAGGAGTTTGGGTGATTTGCAAAAGCTTTTTTTTCTTAACGAAAAAAACGAAGAAATAAGAAAAAACGGCCTCTTGCGATTCGAAACCGCGATATCCAGACGTGTGGACAACCAAGGTTCTATATTGCTTCAAAACAAACGAAAATAACGAATTAATAACGGGTAACGGGAAAATCGAATTATTTGAGCAAGCCTAGTAACCTTACATACATGTACAGTTCCTCCAAAGTCTTGGCTGAGTATATAATTCAGTTGCAGAATGTCAAGCTTGGGAAATGTAACCTTTTGGACTTCAGGTCCCAGTATCTGGATGTTGTACTTAAAAAAAAACCTTCCTAATGTTTCCAGATTTAGTGCAATGGATTTCTAGGAAGAACACTCCTCCCAGAAGCATAGCCTCATTCAAACTAAAAACCCACCTTGGATGCATCTACACCAGTGGTTCCCAACCTGTGGTCCGTAGACCACCAGTAGTCCCCAATAAGTAAAATATGATCCACGTCCTCACCATTACTACACAGTTGCAGCGGGAGTGACTGGTCTCGCAAAACCCTCTTATAGTGCTTAGGAACAGAGATGTCAGGAGGGGAGAGGCTGACTACACATGAAAGGCATGATAACAAGCCTCCTGACTGCTGCTTCTCCTCCTCCTCCTTCTCCCTGAGTGGAGCCATTCCATGTGGCACCTAGAAGCAGGGGCGCCTTGGTGTCTTCGTTTTTAGGCCTGTTCCTGGGGTTATTTGGGGTGCTGGTTCAGAAAATTGCATTGGATAGACCACATCATCTCTAGATTATTAAATATGTTTTTCTGTCTGGATGGCATATATTCTGTATCAGAAACTAGAAACTAGAGCTGATGTGGTCTATCCAATGCAATTTTCTGAATCGGCACCCCAAATAACTAAAGCGAATCTGAAAACTGAAAATTGATTTGTAATTCTTTCAGTACTAATGTTGGAGAGTGGTCCCTGGTCAAAGTGGACCCTGATCAAAGTGGTCTCAGGTCAAACTGGTCCCTGGTCAAAAAGGTTGGGAACCACTGATCTACACTATAGAATTAATGCACCACTTTAATTTGTCTCAATGCTATGGGATCCTGGTATTTATAGTTTGTGGAGACACCAGAACTCTTTGGCAGAAGAGGCTAAAGAAAGACCTTATAAGACTACAAATACCATAATTCCATAGCATTGAACCATGGTACTTCAAATGGTGTCCAACTGCATTAATTCTACTGTACACATGCATCCATCATTTGAAAAAGTGATTAAAATATCCCCTTCTCTATTTTGCTTGATTAACACGCAAACTTACAATGGGCTTTAATCAAACTTTTTAAAAACACAAAAAGTGCGAACCAGAAAAAAAATGGTGAGACTTATTTATTGCTTGGTAGTTTATGAGACCTTTCAGGTCTGATGTTGTTTAGGGACTCAGCATGTTTTAAACCAGTCACGAACTGCTTCTATTGTGCAAGAATTGTTTTCCTTTTTCAACACTGAGAAGTAAGGTGGGAGCCATAAACCTTTGCCAGACACACACAGAAAGAAAAAAGGCTTCAAGACTGGAGAATGGCTTTATAAATCTCCATTGCTTATCTCTCAGCATGAAAGGGCTAGTTAGTGCTGGAAAACAGCTTAAAATACAGCCTCTGCTGAGCTAAACCTATTTTGCCATTGAGCAAGCTTCAGAAAACGAACACAAAGACTTGTAGACCATTTCCAGATGGGTAGCTTCATTGTGAGTCTGTTGTTGTGAAGCAGCAATGAAAAAGTGTGAGAGGATGTCAAAGATTCACACACTTTTTGTTGCAGAAGCTTTTGTGGACAAGAGCCTACTCCATCAATGATGAATCAATGTGCGGACTGAAATAAAAGTGCAAGGGGATTGCAGTTATTGAAAAAGACTCTCCAGGGTATCTGGCTGCCTCTGTCTTCCTTGTCAGGAAATTTCTCAAACCATGATTGGTATCAGGACTTAGCAAAAGGGAACAGTAGTTAGGGAAATACTGAGAGCCCATCTACACTTCCAGATAATACAGTGGAGGTGGCACATTAGCCTGGGGTGTCCAAACAACACTCCAGACTAATGTGATTCAACCCAGGATAAACCTGTTAATCCTGGGTTAAAAAAATGCCAGCAAAAGTCCCAATCTGCCTTTGAAAATGGCTCGGAAGCTCCAACTAGTACAACGGGCGGCAGCCAGACTAATAACAGGAGTGGCTTACAGGGAGCGTACTACTCCCATGTTGAGTCAGCTCCACTGGCTGCCGATATGCTACCGAGCCCAATTCAAAGTGCTGGTTTTGACCTACAAAGCCCTAAATGGTTCTGGCCCATCTTACCTGTCCGAACGTATCTCCTCCTATGAGCCTTCTAGAACTCTTAGATCATCGGGGGAGGCCCTGCTCTCGGTCCCACCAGCCTTGCAGGTAAGGCTGGTGGGAACGAGGGACAGGGCCTTCTCGGTGGTGACTCCTCGGCTGTGGAACACCCTCCCCAGCAACATGAGTCCCTTTTGGGAGAGAGGGCGGTATACAAATAAACTTTTACTTACTTACTACTTACTATACGGCAGATACCAACTCTCCTAGGCTTCAGGAAAGCCTTAAAGACATAGTTGTGCATGCAAGCTTTTAATGAACGAGAACATAGACTTTACATGACCTGTACGAAGACTTATTGAGGATTCTGGATGAATAGATTCTAATCTTGGACATGCTTAAAATTTTATATAATGTGATTTTATTTTGTTATGGTATCTGTTTTATATGAACTGTTGTTTTGTAGATTGTTTTATATGAATTGTTGTTTTTACATTGTTTTTAGGCATTGAATTTTTGCCTATTTACTGTAAGCCGCTTTGAGTCTCCTCAGAGAGAAAGGCGGGATAAAAGTGATGTAAATAAATAAATAAATAAATAAATCTCCTAGGAAGATCAGAACTCCTACTGGTGTCATGATTGTGGAGACTGCTATCAGGGATTACCATGCACAATCCCCAATGGCAGACCCACAACCGTTCTGCGCTTCCCGGTCTCGGACAGCCTAAATGGACTGGCAATGCCACCCTTCCTTCCCCATGCACCATTTCACCCTACAATAGAAGAAATGGTACATTTACCAATGCATGAGGCTTCCCAATAACTCTGTGGTGCTCAGAAATGACACAATAGAGCTTTGGAGAGGGATTTTTTCCCACACTTCTCCAAAGCTAGTTAGGCGCCTTCTACACTGCCATATAAAAATCCAGATTATGTGCTTTCAACTGGATTATGTGTCAGTGTAGACTCATATAATCCAGTTCAAAGCAGATAATGTAGATAATGTAGAATAGGCCTTAGATTTCCTATTTATGTATGTCCCAAGATTATCTCCCTGCATTTAAATCAGGTGGGAAACATGTAGTCCTCCAGATATTGTTGGTTCTGCAACACCTGTTGCCCCTAGGCATTGTAGGTTGAGCATTCCTTCTCTGAAATTCCTAAAATCTGAAAGGGTCCAATATCCAGAATTGTTTTCATGGGTGATAGTAGGAAATCTACTGCTAGAGGTAGATCAGGGCCTGTTTGGAGAATGTCTGATGAAAACCCTGTCTCCCTTGAGATACATGTTGTGTATCCCTTATCTGGAAATTGAATGTCTGAAATGTTTCAAAATTGTCCACATGGCAGCCTGACAATTTTGCTATCCAATGATTCCACATGCATGAACTTTGTTTGATGCACGAAGTTACTAAAAACTAAGTGTACAAAATTGCCTTCAGGGTATGTGTATATCAAATTTCTTGTTTAGACTTGAGTCCCATTGCCAAGAATGCTCATTATGTAGGTAAAGGTAAAGGTTTTCCCCTGACGTTAAGTCCAGTCATGTCTGACTCTGGGGGTTGGTGCTCATCTCCATTTCTAAGCCGAAGAGCCGGTGTTGTCCGTAGACACCTCCAAGGTCATGTGGCTGGCATGACTGCATGGAGCGCCATTACCTTCCCACCGAAGTGATACCTATTGATGTACTCACATTGGCATGTTTTCGAACTGCTAGGTTGGCAGAAGCTGGAGCTAACAGCGGGTGCTCACTCCGCTCCCGGGATTTGAACCTGGGACCTTTCGATCTGCAAGTTCAGCAGCTCAGTGCTTTAACACACTTCGCCACATTATGTACCTATATTCAAATACAGAGATTCCAAAATCTGCAATCCAAAAATACTTTTGTTCCCAAGCATTTTGGATAAGAGAGACTCAAACTGTATATGTAAGTTGAATGTCCATCCTAATAGTGCCAGAAGGGGCACATGTCCAGCACCCCTTATTTAAATCAATGGTAAGGCTCAGTTGGCATGTGAAATTCATATGCTGCTCAGAACTCAAGCATATCTCTAGATTAAGGATTTTGTGTCCAAGCAATCTAAAGAGAAAGAAAGCTAAGGCGGGAAGATTGCAATGGGAGCCCATGGGTGGTCCCTGTGGTCTCCTGGCTAATGCTTTGTTTATTGACTGAGGTCAATAAACTATTTGTTCTGAGTGCTTTCTCCTATTACCCTCTGTCAGTATAGGTGTCCTCTGGAGCATTGCAGCGAAATATGTCAATCAAAAAGAATATTAATCTAAGTATATTGGGAAAGCAACAAACCCATACCAATGATTTGCTTGTGCTATTTCATGAGAGGATGGCAGCCCGAGGACAGAAAGTTTTTGAAGGTTGCAGAATTTTTAAAAAATGAAATCAAAGTAAAGTAAGAGAAACCAGAGTTCATGTATTAAACTGTTTAAAACATTTCAGCTCTTTGTAATCATCAGGAGATTCCCAATGGCAGAAATATCTCAAATATCAATGTCTTGCTTATTACAACTCTAGAAAAATCAATGCAATGAATTGAACAGCAGTGAGCCATGCATCTCCAACTTAATTTCCCTAGATGTGGTAGAAAGGATACAATTCTAACCATCTTCAGCCACCATGGTCCATGATCAGAAATGATCAGAGTTGTAAAATAAGGCACTGTTTCTTAAACTGTGGGTCTCAATCTCAAATAGGGTTCCCCTAGCTCTGGTTGAGCTAGTCTCTAGTGCCTTTTGTGTTCCTTGATTTGTGTTTGGGCATTGCTGAGTTTGGGGGTCAGTATGTAGACTTGGTATATGAATGGTAGCTGCATGGTATATGGTAGACTTCTGCAGAAGTTAGAGGATCCCTCTTGCCCTTTGCTGAACGTAGCATTTGTTGGATTTTCTTAGTGGGTCTGTTGATAGTTTGTAGGTTGTGTTTCTTCATCAGTCTCCCTATGCGGTCAGTGATACCCTTGATGTATGGTAATAACGTGAAAAGCACTGCAGACTAACTCAACCAGATAAGTCAGCCCCAGCAGAGTACTTGATGACCCAACCTGGACACAGCATATTATTTGAGAACACAGAAATGCTGGACTATCATATCAGACTACACAGAGAAGCCATTGAAATCCACAAGCACGTGGACAATTTCAACAGAAAGGAGGAAACCATGAAAATGAACAAAATCTGGCTACCAGTATTTTAAAAACCCTCTAAAATCAGGAGAGGAAATAAAGAACAACATTAAGAAAACAGGAGAATTCCAGCCAAGAAACAATCAGGGCCAGCTAACACCTCTCAACAAAGGATTCCCTCAGGCAAGAAGCAGCCAGGCTTTGAATCTGCAAGGCATTAAATGCTAATCAAGCTGGCCATTTGCAACATTCACACTTGCCTCAAACAGACAAGAGTTCTTTCTCCCAACCTGGACTTTCCACAGATATATAAACCCCACTTGCCTAGTTTCCAACAGACCTCACAACACCATCCATAAATGTAGGCGAAACGTCAGGAGAGAATGCTTCTGGAACATGGCATACAGCCCCGAAAACTCACAACAACCCACTGTATTTTGATTGCTGGAGAAGAGGCTGCTTTCATAATCCAACTTCTCCGGCTTTAGCTCTGCATTTATTTACCCTTCCTATTTGGCATTTGGATTCTTCCTTGCCTGGTTTATACACAGGAGGGATCCTGTAGATTTTATAGCTAGAATTGGGATTTCTGGTGAGTCTTTTTATCACACAGTTTCTGGATAGATGTGAGTTGAGGCTCGCATTGGGGAGGAACATCTTTGAGACACCCCAACCTCAAGCTGGCTTCAAACTTTAGATTTATTTGCTTAAGCAGATGGGGCCTCAGAATTACTATTTTAACTTTTCATGATGTGTTGGAGTGAAACTACACCAAGGACATTGTAGGAAATCAAAACGGCTCCGAACCAACTGTCCAGGGTTGATTATTACTTATAGCCATCCTAATCCAACAACATCAAATAAGATGAACATCTACTTTGCCCAACTTCAGCCTCAGAGTACTGAATTCTGCCCCTGCTGTAGTTACATGGCGTGATGATTAAAATTGCACACAACTTGCTTAATAGTGGCATAAAAAGAATATCCCTTCTTTCTCCTCTTGTAAAGCTTAAGATAAATTCATGGGGCTTTTTTGTGCTCAGGAAGACCTTTGGAGATGTCATCCTCTAAACTGATTAGGCTCCTCTGATTATGACAAGTATTGAGTCTGAAGCTCAGAGTGATTGATACAGCTGCCACCACCAATTGCGGAGAGGTATCCATGAGCAGCGTGAGGAAAAGAGAAGAGACAATGAAATGATTGCAGCTTTAGCTGCAGCATAGAAATAATCTGGCCAAAGTGTTTCCAAGATGTAGGGTTTTTTCTCACTGCCTGGAGTGAAGAACACTTTCATTTCTTTTAATACTAGTGAGTTATAAGCTGTTAATAGCACTTCATTACTCTGGTAAACTCCATAGGTTTTCCAAGCTGTGGGCACTCTGCGCTTTATCTCTTATTTCCTACCTCTAAAATCCAAACTTATAAACTTGCTCTAAATGCCTTAACAAAGCGCTACATTCTTTATGTATGAAATTGAAGGAGGGGAGAGTCTTTTCAGATTTTATATAGTGTGAGAAGAGCGTGTCTCATGGACTGCAAGTTCTACATACAGGAAACCTCAGGATTGTTCAAGACAAAGGGCTTGAAATGCTACTAATCAGAAGGTATTAGCTAAGGTCCTGCATTGTGTAGCATAAATATACACATGTAGAACTATGCATTAATTGTGGTGCATAAGCCTTGTGTTGAATAGTGTTGGCACTATTGAATCCAGGCACCAAATGTGCAATTGAATACATAACTTTATGTGTGTGCACCTCCATGCGCAATGTGCACTCAGATACAGTAGTGCTATAAGCACAATTCCATTCCCACAACCTTGGTCCAAAATGTCAAACTGCTTCCATAGGGGAATGCATGCAATACTAAAGGATGCATCTATACTAGAGAGTTATTGCAGCCTGATACCACTATAACTGCAAAGGCATGATGCTATAGAATGATGGTAGTTGTAGTTTTACAAGGACTTTACAAGCTTTCTCTGCCAAAGAGTGCTAGTGCCCCAGCAAATTACAAATTCCACGATTGCCTAGCATTGTGCCATGGCAGTTAAAGTGACCTCAGACTGCATTAATTCGACAGTGCAGACGCACTCTTAAGATACCAACAAGATTTGGCTCTTTTGATGTGGTTCAATATTTTTCGTTTTAAACAGATTTTGTACGTTTGTTGGTAGTAAGGGGGAAAAAAATGCAAGCATTGGGTAAAACCTGGGAGAGGATCAAGTTGAAGGCAGTTTCTGTGATCATGTCAGAAACATTCTCTCCCTGAACTTTGTCCAAAACTAGCAGGAAAATGCTTTGTCCTGGGAGACTGAACAATTGTCTTTTCAATCTGGAAGGGAGCTCACAAGGTGACCTGGGAAATGGAGCTAGGTCATAGGTATTGTATTTCTTTAGTAGAGGAAAATGCATTATTATTATTAGGAAATGCTACATCCTTTCCATTCTGTGTAGTTCCTGGATGGCCTCTCGTCCCAGGTGCTTGGTGCACTATCTGTTTTTGAAACTATAAGTCTGAGTTAAGCAAATTCATGAAAGGAAGGATTAGACGCAAGAGAATCAAAACATCTCCAGAAAGGGATTATTGGGAATTCTGAGGGGTGATGTATATTAAGTAGCTATTGATCATGCCAGAGGTCAGTATCTTGGAGTAATTTGACCCAAGAGGTTAATTGTGATAGAGGTCAATACAAGACCAAAACACGCAATACATCAGAATGCCAAAGGGAATTGAGAAGAGAATTTATGGGTAATATTTAGTGTTTGTGGCACAGAGGAAATTAAACTGGATTGCTGAAGGGCAGATTTCTTAACTCCAGTTGCAATTCTTTGGTCTTGTCACGACCCAGGCTGCAGAGCACCAATAACCATACACAGAGGCCAGATTCTATCTAATATCTTTATTAAGGAAATATATAAAGTTAATAAAAACAAGTATAGGAAATAGTCCAGAAGTAGACCTTTCAGGAAAGGTCAAAATTAGTCCAAAAAAGCAATGTCCAATATGAAATATTAAGGTCCAAAGTTGTAATCCAATAACCGAAACACTCACTTGCCAAGCAAGTGAGGGGAGATGACAAGGTCCTTTAGTCCATGAACTTGAGCAAGGCTAGGAAATAACTTGATTCTTGGCACACAAAGCTTGATTCAAGGCAACAAGGAAACGAGGAGCAAGAACAAGATCCGTGGTAATTACTTGGCGAGGTCCGGGAAACAAGGCAAGATCCGGGGAGAAAACAAGGCTGAGAACGAAGGCTTGGAACAGGAACAAAGGCTTGAAAGCAGGAGTAGCTGTCCACACACGCTGCTCCGGTAGCTGACGAATTGACTCCGCAAGATCCCTTCGTGGGCAAAACACCTAAATAGGGTCTAGTTTTCCCGCCAAAGAGCAGTTCTCTGGAGAACCAGAAACGAAAGCTATTCTCTGAGTCCAGATGCATGACTCCTTAAAGTTTCCCATGGAAAGCAGGCTTAATCAGCTGAATGCTTAGCAGCTATCCTAGCACTCCTGCGAGACGCCTGTTGAACTCCCCTCTGTTGTTTACAAAAATCATGGCGAGAAAACGGGGGAGATTTTGGCTCGGGGCTTGTTTGACAGACTTCTGGAAGACAAATCTCTTGCAGGTGCAAAGGCTCAATTTCTGGCTGGGATAGTTCCTTTTCTGGCTGAAATGGTGGAAAACCCAAGTTTTCCTCTTCATCATTCACAACAGTACTAGGAACGGGACTACATGGCCCATGAGTCATCACACTATCCCCCTCCTCAAGCCCCCTCTCAAAATAGGGCTCTCTCCCCGAGGCGCGAGGCCGCGGCTTGGCGGGATAGGTCAGATGGAAGCGGCGGGTTAAATCGGGGGCATGGACTGTGGAAGCGTCTTCCCAAGAACGTTCCTCGGGGCCAAAACCCACCCAGTCAATGAGATATTGTAGACGGCGGCGGTGAAAGCGAGAATCCAAAATGTCCTGAACCTCGAATTCCTCCTCCCCATCCACCAAAACAGGAGGGGGGGCCGGCCGGTCTGCATCAGGGCGCACACCTTCCGCCGGAAGGAGCAGAGAACGATGAAACACTGGATGAATGCGCATAGAGCGCGGAAGTTGGAGTTTGAAAGTCACGGGGTTAAGTTGCGCCACCACTGGGTAGGGCCCAATGAAACGGGCATCTAATTTCCGGCAAGGGCGATGGGAGGGCAAAAAGCGAGTGGACAGAAGAACCCGGTCTCCTACCTTGATTTCGGGGCCCGGCTGGCGATGTTTGTCAGCGTGGCGTTTATAGTCCTCCTTGGCTTGGTCCAGTTGCTGGAGCAAAAGTTGTTGCACCGCTGTGAGTTCCTGCAGCCAGTCCTCTGCTGCGGGAACTTCTGAGGTTTCAATGACAGGAGGAAAGAAACGTGGATGGAAGCCGTAGTTTGCAAAGAACGGGGTTTCTTTAGTAGAAGCCTGGACCCCATTGTTGTAGGCAAACTCTGACAGCGGTAACAGGGAAACCCAATTGTCCTGCTGGTAGTTCACATAACAGCGAAGGTATTGTTCCAAAGTGGCATTGGTGCGCTCAGTTTGCCCATCCGTTTGGGGATGGTGAGCCGAAGATAAACGAGAGTCTATGCCCAATAGTTTTTGTAGTGCTTTCCAGAAACGAGAGGTGAATTGGGACCCACGGTCTGTGACCAAACTCTTGGGCAATCCATGTAATCTGAAAACATGTTGAAGGAATAGATCTGCAGTTTCTTTGGCCGTGGGAAGGCCATCACAGGGAATGAAATGGGCTAACTTGGTAAAAAGGTCCACCACCACTAGGATCGTGGTGAATCCACAGGAAGGTGGTAGATCAGTGATAAAATCCGCAGAGATTATTTCCCATGGGTGGGATGGGGTAGGGAGGGGATGTAGAAGCCCTGAGGGTCTTTCCCTTCTTGTCTTGGAGCGCTGGCATACTGGGCAGGTGTTGACATATTTCTCCACATCCTTGCAGATCTTGGGCCACCAGAAGTCTCCTAGGATCAAATGCATGGTTTTGAATAGTCCGAAATGCCCTGCTGGCTTGCAGTCATGACACAGACGGAGTGCTTTTTCCCTGCCCGGTCCTGGGGGGATGTAAACATGATTTCTATAGCAAAGTAGCCCATCCTTGAGCGAAAAGGGAAAACGTAGCCCTTGGCGAAGTTGGTCTTGTGCCCAAGCATCTGTTTGCTGACTAGCCCTGATTTCCTGAGCACAAAGGGGCCCTGGAGTAGAGGGAGTTGATTCAATGGGAGTGGATTTGGTGTTTCCCACTGTGAGCGTGGCAAAGTTCTCGGGTTGTAGCAGCTGGGACTCAGAGGTCTCCTTGCGCCCTGCAGCGTATTCCGGTTTCCGTGACAGGGCATCTGCTTGCTTGGTCTGGGCTGGGGTTACATAATGAATTTGGAAGTTAAAACGTTCAAAGAATAAAGCCCAGCGTTGTTGCCTCTGATTTAGCTTGCGGGCAGTTCTTAGATGCTCTAGATTCCGATGATCAGTATGTACTTCAATGGGAAATTTGGCCCCTTCTAACCAATGTCTCCAAGTTTCAAAGGCTGCCTTTATGGCCAATAGTTCCTTTTCCCAAATAGTGTAATTTCTCTCGGGTGCGGTCAATTGACGGGAATAAAAGGCACAAGGATGGAGATGATCTCCCACTGGTTGTAGGAGTACAGCCCCAATCGCCACATCGGAGGCGTCCGCCTGCACGACGAAAGGGGTTTCAGGGTCTGGATGCTGAAGGATTAGCTGGGACGTGAATAATTTCTTTAGTTGCCGGAACCCTTTCTCTGCTTGATCTGTCCAGCGGAAAGGCTGTTTCCCACGGATGCAGCTGGTGATTGGGTCAGACCAGCGGGCAAAGTCTGGAATGAACTTGTGGTAGTAGTTCGCGAACCCCAAGAATCGTTGCACCTCTTTCTTGTTGGTTGGCGCCTGCCATTCCAATACTGCTGTGACCTTTGCCGGGTCCATGGTGAGCCCTAGTGGCGAGACACGATATCCCAGAAAATCTACCTCTTGCAGATCAAAAGTGCATTTTTCCAACTTGGCATAAAGTCCGTGGTCCCGCAATCGTTGTAACACCATTCTGACGTGATTCTCATGTTCTGATTGTGATCTAGAAAACACCAAAAAATCGTCCAGGTAGATAATCAGGAACCGATCTAGATAATCCTGAAAGATATCGTTGACAAAATGCTGGAACGTTGCGGGAGCTCCACATAAACCGAAATTCATAACCAGGGTTTCGAATAAACCGAATTTTGTCTGGAAGGCAGTCTTCCACTCGTCCCCTTCCCTGATGCGAACTAGATTATAAGCTCCTCGAAGATCCAGTTTGGTGTAAACTTTAGCCCCTCGAAGCTGGTCTAAGAGGTCTGAGATCAAAGGCAGGGGATACCGGTTTCGTTTAGTGATATTGTTCAATGCTCTATAGTCCACCACCAAGCGTAGGTCCCCTGACTTCTTTTTCACAAACATCACTGGGGAAGCGGCTGGGGATTGAGAGGGTCTGATAAACCCCTTGCGGAGGTTTGTCTCTAAGAACTCCCTGAGAGCTTCTTGCTCTGGTTCAGTCAGGGAGTAGAGGTGTCCTCGCGGAATCGGGGCCCCCTCCACCAAGTCAATGGCACAGTCATAAGGTCTATGTGGGGGTAGTCTCTCGGCTTCTTTTTCATTGAATACATCCCAATATTCCGAGTACTTCTTGGGCAAGGTGATGATGGGTTCAGCGTCTGTGGCATGGCATACCTTGGCTACAAGGCAATGGTTTTGGCAATATTTTGAAGCAAACTGCAGTTCTCTGTTGGACCAGGAGATGCTTGGGTCGTGGAGTGTCAGCCATGGAATTCCCAAAATCACAGGGAAGTGGGGAACCTCGGTAACAAAGAAGGAAATCTCTTCCATGTGTTCCCTTATCCACATTCTGGTGGGTTCCGACCACTGGCTTACTGGACCTGTCTTGAGGGGGCGGCCATCGATGGCTTGCACCACACGGGCGTTCTTGAAGTCGTGATATTGTAATCCCAGAGAGTCGGCATACTCTCTGTCAATGAAGTTGTTTGTGGCTCCTGAGTCTATCATGGCATGGACCATGACGGGTCCTTTTTTTACTGACCACAAGGTGACCACTAGAAGAAATAGGACCCCGGTTGGCGGCTCTTGAGTGGGTTTTTTGACCGGGTTGGCGAGCCTCTCTACGCCCGGTCGCTGGCTTCCCCCGCCGGCTGTGCGCCAGCCGCCTCAGACGTCTTCGTCTCCGTGGAGGACGCCGCCGCCAGACGAGCGGCGGGCTTCCCTTTGGCTGGACACTCTCTGGCAAAGTGGCCCCCGTTTCCGCAGTACCAGCAGAGATTTAGGCGTTGGCGACGGGCCTTCTCGGCGGCATCTAATCTGGGACGCACATTGCCCAACTGCATCGGCACCTCCTCGCTTCCTCTGGGGTATGGGGCTGGTGGCGGGGGTCTCCACACTGGGCGCGGCTGGACGCCGGTGGGAGCGGGAGGTCTCGCTCCGGTCCTACCGCTCTGGCCTCGGATCCATTGTCTTCTGTTGGCAATCATGACTTCAGCTCGTAAACATTGATCAATGAGTGCTTCAAGAGAGTGTGGAGGATCCACCTTGGAGATTTCCTCCAGCATCTCGATGTTGAGACCCTCCCGAAATTGTCCTCCGAGGGCTATATCGTTCCATCCGGTGTTATGGGCCAACACTCGGAACTCGGCTATGTACTGGGGCATGGGTCTGTCCCCTTGGGAGAGGCGCCGGAGTTTGTGGCCGGCTGCCTCCAAATTGTCCTCAATCCCCCAAGTCGCCTTAATGTGATCCAAGAATTGTTGCGCTGATCTTAGATGTGGGGAGTCTTGGTCGAACAGTGCCGTCGCCCAGTTGGCCGCTGGCCCGTCTAGGAGACTGTAGATCCACGCCACCTTGATGTCTTCTTGGGGAAACTCGGCATTACGGGCCTCTAGATAAGCCTGGCATTGGCGACGGAAAACATGAACCTTAGAAGCTTCTCCAGTAAACTTGGTTGGCAGCGCCAGGGCCGGGAGACGGATTCCGCGTTCCTTCAATCCCCTTATTTCTCCCTCCTGCGCATTGAGCTTATCACGGATGCGGTCCACTTCATCTTTGTCGATGGTGTAACTGAGTGGTTGGGCCCCCGGTCCGGCTCCGGTAGACATTCTGGCCTAGGTTAATTGGTGCTTAGGGTGGCGGAGTCAAACTGTCACGACCCAGGCTGCAGAGCACCAATAACCATACACAGAGGCCAGATTCTATCTAATATCTTTATTAAGGAAATATATAAAGTTAATAAAAACAAGTATAGGAAATAGTCCAGAAGTAGACCTTTCAGGAAAGGTCAAAATTAGTCCAAAAAAGCAATGTCCAATATGAAATATTAAGGTCCAAAGTTGTAATCCAATAACCGAAACACTCACTTGCCAAGCAAGTGAGGGGAGATGACAAGGTCCTTTAGTCCATGAACTTGAGCAAGGCTAGGAAATAACTTGATTCTTGGCACACAAAGCTTGATTCAAGGCAACAAGGAAACGAGGAGCAAGAACAAGATCCGTGGTAATTACTTGGTGAGGTCCGGGAAACAAGGCAAGATCCGGGGAGAAAACAAGGCTGAGAACGAAGGCTTGGAACAGGAACAAAGGCTTGAAAGCAGGAGTAGCTGTCCACACACGCTGCTCCGGTAGCTGACGAATTGACTCCGCAAGATCCCTTCGTGGGCAAAACACCTAAATAGGGTCTAGTTTTCCCGCCAAAGAGCAGTTCTCTGGAGAACCAGAAACGAAAGCTATTCTCTGAGTCCAGATGCATGACTCCTTAAAGTTTCCCATGGAAAGCAGGCTTAATCAGCTGAATGCTTAGCAGCTATCCTAGCACTCCTGCGAGACGCCTGTTGAACTCCCCTCTGTTGTTTACAAAAATCATGGCGAGAAAACGGGGGAGATTTTGGCTCGGGGCTTGTTTGACAGACTTCTGGAAGACAAATCTCTTGCAGGTGCAAAGGCTCAATTTCTGGCTGGGATAGTTCCTTTTCTGGCTGAAATGGTGGAAAACCCAAGTTTTCCTCTTCATCATTCACAACAGTACTAGGAACGGGACTACATGGCCCATGAGTCATCACAGGTCTTCATCAATTTGGATGTGGCATTTGTGTGCCCATATGACACCACTAGGCCCACAGGTATTTATTTTTGATAGCTCTGCAATGCCTTTTTGTAACACAGTTGTGCTTGAAGTGAATAGAGAAAGAGATCTCACCACTACTGTATCTGAATAGCTGCTGTATCCTCAACATATCATATACCACTTAGCCCAGATGGGATGGGGAAATAGCAAAACCACGTGTCCCAAAAAGCAGGAACACCCCAAAACACTGAAATGTTATTAGCCACAGAATGGTCAGCAATGACATCTAACTACCATCCATATAAAGTTAGAGACAATGAAATTGCAGTTTCTAGAACACTTCAACAGACACACAAACCCTGCACTGTAATGTGTGTATAACATGTGAATTGACTTCATGGTCTTCACAATCCATCATTCCTAATTAGTTTAGAAGAAATGGTCTTAGAACTGCAAGTTCCCAAGTATAAAGAGTCAGTGTGGTGTTGTGCTTTAAGGATTTGGACTATGACTCTGGAGACCAGGGTTCAAATTGGGAACCCTTTGGTTGGCCTTGAGATTTTGCCCTTCCCTGTAGGCTTAGGCAAAAACAAACCTCTGTAGGCTCTCCTAGATCATATGCTCTTTCTCATTAATCTCTTTTTGCCATCTCGACAACACTGTGGGCGCTTGGCCATGATATACAATCGCATAATAAAATGGTGTCTCTTAAATAAAATTGTAACATCAGTGTTTGCTCTTTGAATCTTTGTGTTTTTAGTTTGTTGTTGGTAGAATCCATGGATACAGAGAACTGGCTGTAATGGTGGGGGGAGATATAAGGGAAAAGATATAATAGGATGCTGCATACTGTCAATGGGTTGTATGTTATCAGCCTCTGAACTAGAGATTTAAGAAGGATAGGGTCTGTTTAAAACTATTTATTCAGGTGCAATATCTCTTATCTGGAATTCTGAATGCCAAAATATTTCAAAATACAAAATTGTCCACATGGATAGCTTTCCAATGTTTTGGTGTACACAACCTTTGTTACAAAAACAAAAAATACTGAATGCGTTGGGTATAAAATTACCTTATTTATTTATTTACAGTATTTATATTCTGTCCTTCTCACCCCGAAGGGGACTCAGGGCGGATCACATTACACATATAAGGCAAACATTCATTGCCTTAACATAGAACAGAGACAGAGACAGGCTCCGAGCTGGCCTCGAACTCATGACCTCTTGGTCAGAGTGATTTGTTGCTTTATGCTATGTGTATAGGAAACACAAATTAATTTCACATTTAGCCTTGAGTCCCCATTTCCAAAAAAATCTCCTTAGGTATGCAAGTATTTCAAAATCCCCCCCCCCCACGCAACCTGAAATATGGGGCATTTCTGGTCCTCAATAGTTTGGATAAGGATATTCAACCTGAATGAATATTCAGATGGAGCTGTTTTTTTTTGTTTTTGTTTTTTTGTCTGTCTCGGTGCATTATTTCTATGTTTCTGTTCTTTTTATTCTCCAGGACAGTGAGCTCTTGACTTTTAACATTTCCCGGCACCAGTCATGGTGGAGCGAAAACGGCCCCGGCTGTGTAAGGAAGGAGACCCCCATGGTAGGCCTCAAGGGCTTGGACAGCCATTCCTACGTCTCTGTGATCGGCTGCGCTTTGGAGTATCGCTACATTGAAGTCATGCACAGTGCATTGCAGATTCTGGTGGCGGTGAGTAGGATCTGCCTGAGCCCTGAACCTACGGGGTGCCATTTGGGATTTTCCACAACAGCTATGTCTAGTCTGTGATCCATCCCTACTATAGCCAGTTCCCACATCTTTTTGCTCATTTTATGGAGATAGATGTTCTTTGTTAAAGTTTTTAGCATTGATGTCCAACATCGTTTGCTTGCATCAACAAAAGTGAACCTTTCTAAAACGGTTCATATCATTCAGCCTTTTGATAAGGAAGTCAAAAGAAAGGAAATGGGAATTGCTGTAAATCCCTTTCCTTCTTCATCATCTGGATGAGTCCCGTTTCTTTCAAATGTTTTTTTAATGTTTATTTATGTATTTATTTATTTGTTTATTACGATACTTATATCCCGCCCTTCTCATCCATAGGGGACTCAGGGTGGCTTACAATAAAACACAATATAAAAATATTACAACCATTCAATCAGTTAAAATTAGATACATTAAACATTGATAATATATATATATATATACATATAAATATACAATTAGCGTATTTCGAGTCTGATAGCTGGTCTTTCATTGAGTTCTGGGATGGTAATAATTGATGCTGCTGTTACTAAACATCTAAGAACCCAGATTGCCAGTTTCATCCATGGCAGAATAACAGAAATGTTTAGGGATGTTTCCTTCATTTTTCATGGAGTCGGAAAATTGGTAATCCAAGATCAAATGTCTCCCTCTGAGGATAGAGTTCTGTCTTGATCCAAAAGGGAGAAATTCATGATTTTTTGGACCCAAGACATAGTAGAAATAGAATAAATCCCCTCTCCTTGGGCACCAAATTTTCCATTTAGGACCCCAATTGGCTGCTCTTCATAGCTTCACACAAAGACTTCCAGATTCAGTCTCCAGCTTCTCTAGTTAAAAGGGATCAGGGAAGCCGGTAATGAGGAAGGCCACTGCTGAGAACATTCCTATTAGTAGCTTTGGCTCTGTTTTGAATGGAGTTCTATATTACCGTATATACTCGAGTATAAGCCGACCCGAATATAAGCTGAGGCACCTAATTTTACCACAAAAAAACTGGGAAAACATTGACTCCAGTATAAGCCGAGGGTGGTAAATTTCAGAAATAAAAACAGATACCAATAAAATTACATTAATTGAGGCATCAGTAGGTTAAATGTTTTTGAATATTTACATAAAGCTCAAATTTAAGATAAGACTGTCCAACTCTGATCAAATCATTATTCTCATCTTCTTCAATATCAATGTGCTTATGTATCCTTTTAATAATAAGAGTAAAATAATACATGTTATTATTATTATTATTATTACAGGAAAATAATACAAGTAATAATAAATAGAGTAAAATAATAAATGCAATAATAATAAGATCAGAGTGAAATAATAAATGTATTATTAATAATAATAAAATAGAGTAAAATAAATGTAATAGTAGCAACAATAATAGAGAAAAATAATAAATATAATAATACCAATAATAATAGAGAAAAATAATAAATATAATAATACCAATAATAATAGAGAAAAATAATAAATGTACCATATATTCTCGAGTATAAGCTGACCCAAATATAAGCCAACCAGGACCCTCACCCAGGTATAAGCCGAGAGGGGCTTTTTCAGTCTTAAAAAAAGGGCTGAAAAACTAGGCTTCTACACGAGTATATATACTACAGTATTTAAATTATTATCTATTATTATTTAATTTATTTGAAATGCCTATATCCTGTCCTGTGTCATAGTTTATGTATGATCTTGGACTATCACTCCCAAGGACCTTCAGCTATATTTTCAAATAAACATGTTGGCTGGGGGATTCTGGAAGTTTTAACCCAATTTCAAAACAAGTTTTTCAAATTGTGTAGTTCTAGGTCATGCACATAGAACAACCATTTACCCTTGTGATTCTAAATCAGGGGAGAATGAGTTTGCTCTGTATTGTATTAAGATGATTCCATGGCAACAGAGCAGCACTATTATTTGCTGGCAAATCGACACCACCAGATTCCTTCAGTGGGGCAGCTCTACCACTATTTTGCAGACATCACCACTGGATACTGTCATTTTACCTACAGTAGCTGTAACTTTGAACACTTAACTTACCCTGCCATAGGGGTGGCACTATGAGTTACTGCACTGGCTGATACTAACCGTAGTGATGCAATTACCTTGGCTTCTAATGAGAGTTCAAGTTGATTTGCTTTACATCCATTCATTTGTAAGGTGGCTAGAAATTAGGGATGATGAACTTTATAATGTTGTGAAGATGGGCAAGGGGAACCAAAGGGTATAGGTATGGGTTTGATAAGGGTATGGCTCAAATCCAACTTCCCAAAACCTCCAGAAATTCTCAATCCTTTGAAAAACACCCTTCAAGTTAATACTTCCTTATAAGATTAAAGTGTCAAATATGTGTGAGTTTTGGTTGTGTAAAGCAGTATCTTCACTCTTACTAATGAAGGCAATATACATGTACATAAGCACACAGGCAGGCAAACAGGCAAGGAAAAAAGCAAACATTTCATGAACCCAGTCTGTAAACACCGTGGCAAAGAGCTCCTTTCAGTTCAGATAAGTTGGGGTGGGGTTGATTTGTTCATACAGAAGATCCGCATGACATGTCATGAACTGTTTTTGAAATTTCCCTGGGCTACAAAACAGTTTGGCAGTGCAGCATGGGGTAAGGATAGTCTGCCTGTCCAGAAGCATAAGGCCAGTGTTTCCTTAGGAGTACAGACACACAGACACACATCTATCTCCATTGTTGTTGTGTGTGTTGAGTCATTTCCAACTTATGGAGACCCTAAGGCAAGCCTTATCACAAGATTGTCTGGGGCTGAAAGGGTGTAATTTACCCAAGGCCAACCAGTGGGTTTCCATGGCCAAGCAGGCAATGAATCCAACTTGGGTCTCCAGGGTCCTAATACAATACTCAAACCACCTCTAGAATCATAGAACTGCAGGGTTGGAAAACCGCAATGATCATCTTGTCCAATTCCTTGCTGATGTGGAAACCTATAACTGAAGCATCCCTATCAGATGACCATCGATCATCTGCATAGAAACAAAGGAGAGATCCCACCATCTCAAGTAGCCTGTTTTCTTCCCTTGTAGATTATACTGTAAGGAACATCTATATCAGTGGTTCTCAACCTGTGGGCCCTCAGGAGTTTTGGCCTTCAACTCCCAGAAATCCTAACAGCTGGTAAAATAATTGGAATTTCTGGCAATTGTAAGCCACTTGGGTACCCAGAGGATGAGAACCACTGATCTATGTAACATTCCCCTAAAATCCCCCTTCTTGTATTTTGAATCTACCGTCTAGCTGGGTTTCTGCCTTCTGGAGCAGAAAAAAAATAAGCTCACTCTATCCACTATGTGCCAGGCATTCAGGTAGTTGAAGATGACAAATATTTGTTGCTCTCTGCCATCAAGTTGACTTCTACCTAGGATGACTCCATGAACCCCACTCAGCTCTTGCAAACTCAGGGCTATAGCTTCCTTGACCGAATCACTCAGTCTGTAATAGGATCTTCCTTTTACAAAGTATTATCATTTTTTCCAATGAATCATGTCATCTCAAGATATATCCAGAGTACAATAGCCGTTAGCCATTTGGGCTTCTAGCGAGAGTTCAGGTTCGATTTGCTCTTGGACCCATTTATTTGTCTTTTTTTGTCACTCCGTGGCAACTGCAGACATTTCCTCCAGCACCACATTTCAGGCACAGTGATTTCCTTCCTGTCAACTGGTTTCTCACATTTCAATCATCACTTTATTGAATCTAAACATCCCCCATCATCTCAACCATTTATCACAGGACTTGTTTTTCTGATCCCTCACTATATTTGTGACTCCATACCTATATATCTGTCTGTTCGTCTTTCTATCTTTTCATCCAGACAGCTATAAAAAGTGAGAGAATCATAGTTTATTTTTTTTACTAGTACATTTCAGATTTCCCCACTTTTTGAATTAATTTTAGTCCATATAAATTAGAACACTCACTTTTCTCCGCAACAGGATTGATATTGAAAAAGATACATCATACAGACACACATAAAACAAGCCTTTGGTTGGCATATCAAAAGCTTTTCCTGATGATAGATAACAATAACACACTTTAAAAATGAAGGAGAGTGTGATTTAAATATTTATAAATGAGTGGCAGGGAGCTGAAGTTGGAGGAGAGAAGCAAACCCAATTAGACAAAGGCTGTCGTTGTTTTCCCCAAGGATACAATTATAATACACCCCATCAGAAAAAACAATACAATTATGACGCACTCCTGCTTTTGTTTCTGCAGACGCCAGCACTTTGCACAAGAGTTGTCATCGAATGTCACTGTGTCTATGTTTATCCCTAGCCTCAATTATTTATTTTTTTCATTAACATGCTGCGGCAATTGCTACTGTCTGGTAATTGATTGTTTCTCATTTGCCACGGAATTAACTGAAACAAAAAGTCTATTGTCTTCATGAATGCCGCTGGTGCATCTGCGTTTTATAGCAGTGCTAAAAACTGGGATCTTTATATCTTCTCTGCTTTGTTTCAGAGTTTCATAAAATATGTTGTCGAAGGCTTTCATAAAATATATTGGTTTTTAAAATGTGAGCTTTAAAAAAATGAATGATGCATGATCAACCACAAGACTCCCTAAATACATACCTTTATGGACAAATGCTATGTGTATATCAGGGCTCACAACAGTCATGAGAGACAACACTTTCCACTGTGATGAACAAATCTGTAGTTGTGTTGTGTCTGTTCCTATGAATATATACCTAGCAATGTATAGCACTGTTTTCTTCTGGAGAGAGGAAGAAAGTACAGTCCACATTTGCAGAAGTTAACTATAGAGTCACATTGGAGGACCTTGAATGTCCTAGGTTTTCCAGTGTAATTTTGTGGCTCTCCTATGGCAGAGGTTGACCAGGGAGCTATGCTGGAGGACCTAGAAGTTTCTAAAGAAATGTTATTTCTGATTTTTCAAAAAGTGTTGTTTTTCAATTTGTATTTTTTCCACCTTCATGGAAATCCTGCAGACCAGCAAATGTGAGGACTGTGTAGCCACATGTATATATAATGGGTCCCAAGGTATGATCTAAGGTTGCATGTAATATTTGCCTTACTATAGCTAAGCAGGTTGGTTATGATTGATGTCTGAGTAGGAGACTAGCAAAGAGCTAAACGCTGGCTGCCTTGATTTTTATGATGGAAGAGAGGTGAGGTGTAAATGAATTTCATGAAATAAGGATGACTTGACAGGTGTATATCCAAGATAGGAAGTGAAAGGAACTATGTTGACTTGGGGGAGTCTGGAGTTGGCCCCCCAAAAGTAATTATTCCAAGCACTGGCTCATAATGAAGGAGAAAAGATGGCATTGGTTTGAACTACCTTCTGACTCTCAACCTGAACACTTTCAGTTATGCTTCATAATATCATGCATTTGCTTCTGTCATAACTCACTATATGTGGGAAGTATTTGCTCCATGAATCAATCTCTGTTGTCGGGTGCTTCTAAAAGACAGTCATTGGACCATTACTGAGTGAAAAGTAAAGTGCTAAGAGATGGAGGAGATAAGATAGACTGGCCTGTTCCATAATTCTGAGCCACTTACTTTCTTGGTTACCAATTTCTAGTTCTTGAGTCCCCCTTATAGAGCTTGGCTGCAGTGTGCCTTCTGTCCCTTATTCTCTGGAGAGAAGTGGGTGGTGAAGAAGATAAATAATTGTATGAATAAAATAAAAATCATTGTATACAAGTAATAACTGTATACAAATAATTGTATAAAAATTGTATTGAAAGCCCTATTTGCAGTTTCAGTTCAGAGTGGATCTGTCATGAACATAAGATGTGCCGAAGTGAAATTGGTAGATTTCAAAGTTTGCTAGAATTCCAAATAACAATTTTGAAGCCTTAAGTAGATTTGGCCTCATTTGTTTCTTTAAAGGAGCAGTGTTTCCCATTCAACCCCTTTAAAGGCTGACCCATGACATTGTGCTGCCTGAGGCAAAGATGAGACAGCTAGAATGCCATTTGATTCAGATGAGAGGGAGTTTATTGGATACAAATCAGTCTGTGTTACAGAGCGAGAGAAAGGGGGAGCTGTAAGTTTGAGAAAGTTGCTTTTCTGGAACATATTTCACAGAATCCAGCACGGCTACTTTCTTCCATGTGGAAATAAAAGGTTTCCCAAAATTATATGGACAAGTGATGGGAAAGGGTTAGAAGCAACAAGAGAAATGAAGCACATCGTTTTCAGAGAGGACTTACTCATGGGTGTAAGACTCTGCGGGCGAAGGAAGATAGATGCTATTGAACTTTGGTGCTGGAGGAAAATCCTGAGAGTGCCTTGGACCGCAAGAAGATCCAACCTGTCCATCCTCCAGGAAATAATGCCCGGCTGCTCACTGGAGAGAAGGATATTAGAGGCAAAGATGAAGTATTTTGGCCGCAGGAAAGCTTGGAAAAGATCATGATGCTGGGGAAAATGGAAGGAAAAAAGGAAGAGAGGCCAACAAAGGGCAAGATGGATGGATGGCATCCTTGAAGTGACTGGCTTGAACTTGAGGGAACTGGGGGTGGTGACGGTTGACAGGGAGCTCTGGCGTGGACTGGTCCATGAGGTCATGAAATGTCAGAAACAACTGTGTGAATGAAGAAGAAGAAGAAGAAGAAGAAGAAGAAGAAGAAGAAGAAGAAGAAGAAGAAGAAGAAGAAGAAGAAGAAGAAGAGTAAGACTCTGCGCCATGGCAAAAGACTCCATAAGTGGGTATGGTTGCCAGAGTGAATACTGGAGAGGGCTACTGTGCCTTTCATGGTGCATAGAAGGAGGAAATTCAGCAGAAGTTGCTTGTTATTTGGTTGTGAGACAAGCAATACTTGCTGAAATTCCCTCTTTAATCATGATTCTAGAGACCAGGATTTGAATCAGTGCTAATCAATGGAAACCTTTTGTATTGCGCTTTTTAAAACTGGCCAAAGTGGGGGATTTTTAGCCACCTTGAGTTCCAACGGGGAGAAATGATGAACCCACTGGATGACTTCAAGCAAGTCACACTCTCTCAGCTTTAGAGGAAGGCAAAAGCAACCCCCCCCCCCCCGCCACACACACACACACTATACAAGTCTTACTAAGTAAAACTCACGGGGTCTCCAAAGGTCAGAAACGACTTGAAGGCACACAATAACAACACAACTGTTAAAGATATGAGAACCCTCAATCTGGAAACATGTATGTAGGTGACATTGTGCTGCCGGAGATATTCATCGGGGGGGGGGGGGGGGGAAGGAGACTCCTTTTCTGAAGATATGAAGCAAAGGAAGCCCTTGAGGGAAACTAGTCCAATTTTAATCAGATTCTGCACAAAACCAGCCATCCAGGCCTTATACCATCATTCTCCCAGAGGGATAAAAACCAGCCTCATCTGTCTTCTTAATCTCATTTCAACATGCATTTTACTGGAGAGAGAAACCAGTGATTTTGGGTGGTACATTATTGTTGCAGTAGCAAAGGAGAGAGGGAGACATGAGGGTTATGACCCGCTTGCCTCTTTGGGGCTGGTTTTCTATGTGAGGGGGAAATTCAGAACTAATTATGGGGCATGGATGTGTATCAAGTCCTGTTCAGCTGTATGCATAAAAGTGGGTTCATGTATTTCATCACAACACAAAAAACATATGTGCCCGGCACAAACAGTAGGTTTCCCTCACATCTGTTTCCCTGCTTTATCTTTTTTTTTTTTTCAAAAGACCAAGTCCAGCTCAACCTCCATATCCCCCTCAGACACATTCCCCAGCTGCGGCTCAAGAGATAATTGGAGCCAACCATCCCAAGGCGAAACAAAAGGCCGTCTGTTTTCTTTTGAGGGAATATCAAAATAATTGTAGTTGCGGCAGTAATAGGAAAAAATGTTGACCATGATATTGACTGGGATCTTTACTGCAAATTGTGAAAGATGGAAATCTCAGTGATAGGAAATGGGGGATTCAGAGGAATACCATGTGGCATTCAAGGGCTGGGGTCAGGCTGATATTTGAACAAGGTTGAAGGGGGTAGGTTTTTATTTCTCTAGACCTTGCCTACTATTCACTGCTCCAGCTGGTACTTAGAATATATCACACACCAAAGCAATATGCCATTGAAACTCGCAGGTCCAGCAGGCTATGATAAATTGAGCTGCAGTCTGCAAAAGTTCGTACCAAATAAAATGTGTTAGTTAAGCTGCTGCAAGCCTTCTTACTACTGTATTATAATTTCAACTGTTTGCTTGTTGTGCTATAGAAGGTGATATGCTTGACTGCAGAAGTCGCCCAGTGGGTGTGTTCCCGAACAGGACCCAAAGCAAGACATAACTAGAAATTTGAACATCATCTTGCTTACATGGGAGATTAATGCAATGGTCCAGTAGTTACTGCAATCCCTATTGCCCCTTTTTGGGGGATTAGATTTACATTGAACATTTCCATCTGTGGGCCATTTTTTTGCTGACAGATTTTAGTTTGAATTTGCACAAATTTGTCTCTTTTGCTTGAAAGAGCTCTCTTGGTACACCATCTGTTTCTGGTGATTTATCTCTCCCGAGTGCTTTGAGTGCAGCTTCCACCTTACTTTCTCAAATTGTGGATTCATCTTCAAATTGTTCTTCCTTAAATTACTCTGTCATCCTTCCATTGCTTATATACAGCTCTTCGGTGTATTGTTTCCATCAGCTCTTGACTTCTTAATCATTTAACATCCCAATTTCCCTTTGATTTTTTTGATCATGTGGATGAGGTCTCAGGTCATAGCATTTCTGTTGCCATCTTCTGTTTCTCTGCAGTGCTACAGCACTGCTCTTTGCACCTACACACAAGTCACTGAAAAGTTGAATTTAGGATTCTGTTCATATTTCTGTCACTTTTTACTTTTGCTTCTCATCTGTCCTTAACTTTTTGTTGAGTTTCATCTGTCATCAATGAGGTTTTTCTTTCTTTTCTTGGCTGCAGATGGTGTCTTTCTGAATTCCTCTCTGACAGTGTTCCTGGTTTCAGTCCAGAGTTCTATTGCCTCTCAATCAATTAAACTTAAAATGCAAACTTATTTTTTACCTTTTTAAAAAATTCTGTAGGGATATTCTTCAGGTTATGTATTGACACAATTACTGAATCGACATTTTTCTTTAGCTTTGCTGTAATTTTTGATATTAGAAGTTCATGATTTGTACTTCGATCTGCTCTGATCTTGATTTTGCAGAGAGAATGGAGCTTCTCCATCTTCTGTTTCTGATTATATATTCTATCGTGTTCCTATACTGGTCATCAGGTGATGTCCATGGATATAGTCATCTCCTTTGCTGCCTTAACAATGTGTTTGTGATGAACAAAATTCAAACAGATGCTCTCCTGTTACATATTTTGATCCTAGGTCAAATTTGTTTATAATATTTGTTTTTGCTTTCTATCCTGCTTTTGTATTTCAACCACCTATGATTACCATCATGTCCTGATTTATGATCAGTTTTATCATGGACTCGTGTGGACTCTTTCAATATCTCCTGCCTTTGCCTTTGTAAATGGAATATAAATTGGGGTGACATATTGATTGGTTTTCTTTGAAATCTCATTGATTTATTAATTCAGCATTATATTCCTTGGCTGTTTTTGCTACATCTTTTTTTCAGTATTAATGCCACCCCCAGTGTGTCATTATCCGACTCAAAATGTCATATTTCTGTCTAGCTCACCCCTATTATTACAGTGTTAATACATTCCATGTCTTGTTTTACAATGTTTAGCTTTCCCTGATTCGTGCTTCTCACATGTCACATTGCTATGTGTTGTGCAACTTTGGACTTTTCCTTGGCATCTGATAATATCCGCAACTAAACATCCTTTCAGCTTGAGTCCAGTTGTATTCTTTGCCATAACACTATGTGTTCTTTGCCTTTTCTTAGTAGCTCATTGACTGCATTCTAACCTGGAAGCAGCATCTTCTGGCATTATCTTTTGTTTCATTTGAATTGTCTCATCATAAGGTTTTCAGGGTAGAAGATTTCAGGAGTGGCTTACCGTTTTGTTTGTCTGTATAGTACAAACAAGTATTCCCTAGCATGTCACTCCAGTTGTTTCTGAGAGATCCTCCACCAGTATCACCCTACTACTCCTGTTGCTGCCCAGTATACTGTTGTATGGCCAGCTTCGTCTGGTTTCTCAGCAAGTCTGTCCGACATGAAGACTCTACCAGAAGTACTGTTACCATCACCGTGACCTGCTGACTTGACTGTCTTTCTCTGCATCTTTGGAGACTTGATATATCTTGTCATAGTAGCAGTAGGTAATGAAAAGAGAATGAGGAACAGCAGGACCATGATCTTACAGGTTCTGATAATGTGCCATCTGCCTTGGAGATTTCCCAGCAATGCTGGCTTCTAGTGCTAGCCCTGTCTACAGACACCTCCTCAATTGGGGCAAGGCCCAGATTGCTGTCCAGATGGCTTGGTGGGATGAAAGTAAGAACTTACTTTTATGATGGATGCTGGAATTATACATAGGACTGCATGTATGGTCCTCATGTGCAGCTGCAGTATGATTGGGCTATGGAAATGAACAACTAAAAAGAGCTCATAAGGTGACTACGGTAATGAGGAATGATAGACTATCTTTTCCAAACCGCATGTTGTGAAACGGAGGCCGAATATAACTGACCATTGGGAGAGATGTCTGCCTTGCCGGTTCGGCTGTTTCCATTCCAAATGACATCTTGGAACAATAGCAAAAAGATGGCAAACATCGCCTTTGACAGCAGATGTTACAGTGAAAACTAGTAAGAGAGTCATCAGCATATGTTACATTTTTACCAGTAATAATTGCCCCAGCAGAAGAAGTGCCAGGGAAGCAAAGGTTACAGTAGCCATCTGTGCAGCACTGGCTGCCATCCTTCATATTCACCAGCAGCTGGTGGGAACTCTCAGCTGCTGGTAAGAGATTTTGAATGTCCTCCCAAAATTCCTTCCCTCATTTACTCAGAACACTTTTTTCCAAGTTGTTCCTTCCTTCTTTGTGGGAAAGTAAATAGGACATAGTGTCAATTTCTGGAGACAGTAAAATTCAGGAGTGGAGGAAGAACAGTGCAACATCATATGAACGTAAGAAGGACATCTATTCCTACATTGTGTCTCCACAACAGCTAATCAGATTAGATTCCTTCTTTATATTTGTTTTAAAAAATGAGGTAAACCTTGACCTGATCAGCTTCAAAAGCTCCCTAGATGGCTTAGAGATCAACAAGAACATATCTGCCCCTACCATCTAAAAAGATATGGTGCAATAAGGGGGGAAATATCAGCAATGGAAAATAACACAAGAATATGCAGGCACCAGTCGAACGGTTTTATGGTACTTATAATGACCAGTTATCATGTTGTGATGGTTGTAATGCAGCCAGACGTTACTGGTTTTCTTATCATATCAGTTGAAGTAGAAACACATTCAGAGAAGATGGATCAGAGATAGTTCCTCCCTTGGCTGAGCTGATGCTTCTTCTCCCCTGCAGAGTGATGGAGTGGCTGCAGGATGAGAGCACAGCCAGGGGTAAGACTGATGAAGCTGAATTTTCCACATGGCTTATGAAGGAATCCTGTTTTCCTTCCCAGCCGCTGATGTAACCTAACAGAATGGCTGTTGGATGACACTTTGAGGAGAACTTTGGGAATTCAATAAGGAGGATGCTAGAGCAACAACACTTGTTCTCCTTAGAGCCTTATCAACTGATATTTCGAGGCTAGCTGTTTTGTGTCTCAGTTGAGATAAAAGTGGGATACTAATGATAATCATAATCATAATAGAGCGACTCTTGTAAAATCATAGAGTTGGAAGAGACCACATGGACCATTCAGTCTAACCTCTTGCTATGCTGCTGCTTCCTCCTCCTCCTCCTCCTCCTCCTCCTCCTCTTCTTCTTCTTCTTCTTCTGTCACACAGTCATTTCCGACTCTTCGTGACCTCATGGACTAGTCCACGCCAAAGCTCCCTGTTGGCCATCGCCACCCCCAGTTCCTTCAAGTTCATGCAAGTCACTTCAAGGATACCATCCATCCATTTTGCCCTTGGTCGGCCTCTCTTCCTTTTTCCTTCCATTTTCCCCAGCATCGTGATCTTTTCCAAGCTTTCCTGTCTTCTCATGATGTGGTCAAAATACTTCATCTTTACCTCTAATATCCTTCCCTCCAGTGAGCAGTTGGGCATTATTTCCTGGAGGATGGACTGGTTGGATCTTCTTGCGGTCCAAGGCACTCTCAGGATTTTCCTCCAGCACCAAAGTTCAAAAGCATATCTCTTCCTTCACTCAGCCTTCCTTATGGTCCAGCTCTCATATCCATAAGTTACTATGAGGAATACCATTGCTTTGCCTATGCGAACCTTGCTACACAATCCAAACACTCCCAGCAGATAGATTCCTATTCTCTGTTTAAAAACCTCCAAAGGAGACTCCACCACACCCCAAGGCAGCATATTACACTCTTGAACAGCTCTTTCCATCAGTTCTTCCTCATGTTTAGGTGAGATTCTCCTTTTCTATACTTTGAATCCATTGCTCTGTTTCCTAGTCTCTAGAGCAGCTGAAAACAAGATGGCTTCCTTCTTAATATGACACTCTCACAAATATTTAAGCATGGCTATCCTGTACCCTGTCAATGCTCTCCTCTCTATGCTAAACATACCCAGTTCCCTAAGCCATTCTCTATAGCACTTGGTTTCCAGACTTTTGACCAGTGTGGTTGCCCTTCTCTGGAAATATTCCAGCTTGTATATCTCCTTCTCAAATTGTGGTGCCCAGAACTGGGCACAGTATTCCAGGTGAAGTCTGACCAAAGCAAAATAGGATGGTATTATTTTTTCCCTCAAACTAGACACAGATGCAGTCTAGTCTTGCACTGGCTTAAATGTGGTTTCTTGCCACACTGTGACTGGTATTCTAAGTCCCTTCAATGTCGTGCAGATATATGCTGGCATAGTTTTGTTGTACAACCTCTATACTGAATAGCAGTGTAGCACAATGTGTGTCAATCAGTGGTTAGTGTGTAGCTTTGGTGCAGCCTTGTGCAATTGCATGCACTGTGGCATGAATATAATGCTGTAGGGTGGGATTAGTGTTTAGCGCTGAGGTAATACACATTCAGATGGTGTTCTGTGTATTTCAGCATACTACTGCATGTGCAATGGTTTGGCATGCTCAAGTCCTCTGTCAAATGGATGCAAACATTGCACATTTTCCAGCAAAAAACTTCAAACTGTTCACATGCATAGCACAATTTACACCTATATGTGTCACTAAAAGCATGCCTGCCAAAACACAATAATATTCTGGTTCTCATTACAGCTGCATATGTAATAACAGAATGCTTCTCAAAAAAGATTTTTCCCAAGTGAACTGACAGAACTGATGTCAGAGTATGAACAGTACATTGCTCTGACATCCCAAGCCTAACAAGTCAGTTGCTTGATAGATTTGTAACAGCTTAAACAACCTTTGGGAGGTTTATGGCCAGTGTCACAATTTTCAGTGCTAAACACTAATCCCACCCTATAGCTATGTAACTGCGGTTAGCCGGTTAAGTATCTTTTAGCTTGAACTATAGTTCATCAACACATCCAAAGAAGTGGATTAAATTGAAGGCTTCATGCTAAAATAAATCATTTAGTCTTGAAGATGCCACCAGATTCCCCCTTTTCCTTATTATACAGAAACAGACTAAGACATATATCTTTTCTGAAGTATGATCCTAACACATTGTCAACTCTGGAAAAGATTACTGGTCTTCATGAATGTTGGAGGAGCTCAGCTGGATAAAGCTGAAGACCTACAGTAATGCATTGTTTCCACATTGGCCACATTGGTAAGCCCATAGGCCTTTGATACCAGTGTCCAAAATGAATTTGTCCAGTTCCCTCCAGTGCATCCACACTGAACAATTGTAGCAATTTGACACAATTTTATCTGTCCTGGCTCCATCCTATATAACTCTTGAATTTGTAGTTTGTTAAGGTACTTCATCCATACTTGCAGCATCAGTGCTGTCTGTTCAACATTTCTAAATAGAATTCTAATATGTGGATACTGGCTATTGAGACATTTCACCTTTTTTGCAGGGTAAAGGATATTAACATAGACTCAGTATCAGATTCTATTTTAAATGTATCTGTATATTAACAATAAAGAGTTTACATGATGTGACAGCAACCACCATAGTGTAGCCATTTCAACATTGGATTATGTCCCTGGAGACTAATGTTTGAATTCCCGTTTGGCCATGGAAACCAGGTGACCGCAAGCAAGTCACAGTCTCTCAGCCTCTGAGGAAGGCAAAGGCAACCCTTTGCTGAACAAATATTACAAGAAAACCCTATGATGGGTCACCCTAAATTGGAAACTGCTCAAAGACACACAACAACATATATTAATAGGTATATAGGTTAGCTATAGCCATTTAATATAATGAGTATAGGAAGGGCTTTATGAGACCAAGAATATGCATGAACCAGCTTCCCATTTCCCACCATGGCCAGCTGGATGGCTTTGGGAAACTCACAATAAGGATGTGAAAGCACACGTTGCAGTAGTGTCCTCCTATACCTAAGTTTCAGAAACAGGAGCTCTCAGATGTTTCAATTACAGCTAAGAGCTTTTGTTCCCTGCAGTCCCAAGGATTGAAAACTTTCTGCATGCAAAGTGCACATAAATTATATGTAAACCAGCTGCTTGACCACATGGCCCCTTCCATCACCTTTAAAAAACTCCACTTCTTCTGGTTGGTGCATTTTACTTTATTATTCCCATGGCCCTCTGCAAGGCTAGATATCACTGTGTCAAAGCTAGAAATCACTGTCAAAAGCAGAGAGAGAAAAACTCATTTCCCTTTCCACTTATGTTTGAGAGGGCTAACAAGGGTTGGCCCATAGCACCATAAATATTCTCCTCACCTTTACTCTTTCCCATTTACTTCCATCTCAAAGGAGAATACTGATGAGGTAGGTCTCTTGCAAACACAGCTCAGCCAAATGTCTCCGGTGCAGTTCTTTTAATCTTCTCTCCCAGTTCCAGCCCACCTCCTTTGCCTCCTTCACCATTTTCCTCTTTTTTCAAATCTCTCCCATTTCTGATTAAAATATTTAAAACTGGGAACTTGGAAAGGAATGTTAATGTAGGTCAGAACCTAACCCTCAACTGTTTGAAGAGCATTACTTTTTAAAAGTGTGATCAGTATGTGCTCTTTGGGAGCACAAGGACAGGAGATACGTGTAGTTGTTCATTATTCATCACACAATTTTTGTTTCAAAGTTTGGGAAGAACCCTCCCCCCTTTTTTGGTTTAAGCATAGAGAAAGGTCTGATTTCATGGAACTCAATACAAACTGTGCAACTTGGAATCATGTATAATTCAGGATCTGAAATTACAAGTTGCTTTTAAAAATGTTAAATTGTATTTCCAGATAGTTGAGAGAGGAATCCAGAATCTTCTAAAACATAAGACCTAGTTTTCCAAAAACTCTTAATGAAGTCAGGCCATTATACGCTGCCTAAGAATGTGCCCAAAACTTCATTATCACAACTGGCAGTAGTATTGCAGGGGGATGCAATGTTGAAGACAGAAGAGCTTGGGATGCCACTAGTCTACAGCCAGGATAGTTAAAAAGAATTATTGTCAGAACCAATAAGATGTTTTGCCTTTTGATAGCAGTTCTTCTATATCAGGGTTTCCCAACCTTTAAGAGACCATGGATCACTGAGACAAAAATTGGATACATTGTGGACCATCAAGATCAACCAATTCCTCTCCCTACCACCTGCAGACAATTTAAAACAATCATTTTAAATAACTAGAATTTGTTTATCTGATATTTATATATACATTTTTATTTTCTGATATAAATACAAAACCCCATAATGAGACTTAATGAAAAAAACGAATGTGATTTTTGAGCTTGCATTTCTTTTACTAGGTGGGGAATCCTTTGATTGATACTGTTACTCAATGCTTGCACGCATGTCATGGCTTTGAGTAATAGTAGACTGGGTCTTGAAGCCCAAGTACTAACAGGAGCCCAGGCTTCAAGAGCCAGTCTGGGAGAATGGGCTCTGAGAGCTTCTCTTCCACTGGCCAGGCCAAAGGGAGAGAGCACCCATATCCTTCCCTTCCTTCCTCATGAGGAGTCATTACCTGCTGGCTTCTGCTGTCTCCTTCTCCTTGCAATCCAGCCTGTGAACAGGACTGCATTCCTTGTCTCAAAAGCAGATAAGGAATGAAAAATCCAATGCCACCACGCCTGCTCCTTCCCTTTGCCCAGTGATGGACCCCTCCTTCCTTACCTGCTCTTGAGGAGGCTGCTACAAATTCTGTTTGCAATTTCCTCCTTGCAACCCAGCTCCCTGCTGCCTGGGCCTGAAAATGGGGCTCTGGCAGCAGCAGCTTCGAGCCCAGGCAAGGCAGGAAGGACTCAAAACTGCCATTCTTGCTGCCTCATTGTTGAATCCTTCCTTCCTTGCAAGTCCAGGTGGCAGGGGGCTGGGTTGCAAGAAGACTGCAAATGGGGCTGGCAGCATCAGCCTCCTCAAGAGCAGGCAAGGAAGGAAAAGTCTAGCACTAGGCAAATGGAGGAGGTGGGGAGGCATTGGATCCTTCCCTCCTTGCTTGGTCTAGAGGAGGCTGCTCTGCTAGAAGCATACGAGAAGCTCGGCCTCTCATTGAACATCAAGAAAACCAAAGTGCTCTTCCAACAGGAACCAACTAATCCCTCTGCAATGCCAGGAATACAGCTTAATGGTGTCACATTAGAAAATGTTGACCATTTCCGCTACCTTGGCAGCCACCTCTCCACAGAAGTAGACATCAACACTGAAATACAACACTGCCTGAGCTCTGCGAGTGCAGCATTTTTCAGAATGAAGCAGAGAGTGTTTGATGACCGGGACATCCGTAGAGATACCAAGGTGCTTGTTTACAAAGCCATTGTCCTCCCAACCCTGCTCTACGCCTGCGAAATGTGGATGGTCTACAGACGTCACACTCAACTCCTGGAGTGTTTCCATCAGCGTTGCCTCAGAAAAATCATGCAAATCTCTTGGGAAGACAGGCGAACAAATGCCAGTATCTTGGAAGAAGCAAAGGCCACCAGCATTGAAGCGATGCTCCTACACCATCAACTCCGCTGGACTGGCCATGTTGTCCGAATGCCCAATCACCGTCTCCCAAAGCAGCTACTCAACTCCTGTGATGCCTCATGGGCTTTGTAGTCCTGTGCCTAGTAACATTGTGACAGATGAGGATGAAAACATGGAGTTTTCTCCAGATTTACGGCCAGAGTCTGAGTCTTTCCAGCTGCCTGAAGTTCTTGTCCAAGAATCAATTAAAACTGACCTTGGTCAATGCTCACCTCCCTTTGAGAGAAAACAGTCTTTCTCGGCGGATAGGGGAGTGAGAGAGAGAATTCGGAGGAGTGCCCGTATTGCTGCCAAGCAAAATGCTGATTAGCCATGTTTCCCCTGGGAAAATCCAGGGAGTCTTACACCTGCAAGCTGGGTCTTTCGTTCCCTGTTCTCTAGGGAAAGGGATCGCTGGACGCCGTTTGGCGGGAAACGAGACCCAGATAAAAGTATCGGGCTCTGTTAGTTCTTTGCGGAGACAACAGCTCAGCTTCGAGAGTGAATTCCATGTTCCCAGCCTAGTGCGGACTTTGCCAAGTCCGCGATCCAGTTTCCTTGCCTTGCCTTTCCAAGTTTTCAAGAATTGCCTCGCTTCGTTCTTAGCCACGGATTATGCTTCTTGAGACAAGTTTTGGACTACCTGCCTTGTTTTAAACCACGGACCTTGCTTCCTAGATTCAAGCCTTGTTATCCAGTTTCCCTTCGGATTTACCTTAAGCCTCGAAAGACTTTGGACAGTTGCCCACACTATTGCTTGGCAAATAGTGTGTGTTTCGGTTGGATTTTACCTTTGAACTCTAATATCATTTATTGGACAATACATTTCTGGACTATATTTGACCTTATTTGAAAGGTCTGCTTCTGAACTATATTCTCCACTTGATTTTATTACTTTTATATAATTCCTTAATAAAGATATTAGATAGTTTTATTGGCCTCCGTGTTGGGTTCTTGGTGCTCCGCTGCCCTGGTGCATGACAACTCCGAACTCAAGAACGGGAAACGTAATGTTGGTGGGCAGGAAAAGAGATTTAAAGATGGGCTCAAAGCCAACCTTAAAAACTGTGGCATAGACACTGAGAACTGGGAAGCCCTGGCCCTTGAGCGCTCTAATTGGAGGTCAGCTGTGACCAGCAGTGCTGCGGAGTTCGAAGAGGCACGAATGGAGGGCTTAAGGGGAGAAACGTGCCAAGAGGAAGGCCCATCAAGCCAACCCTGACCGAGACCGCCTTCCACCTGGAAACCGATGTCCTCACTGCGGGAGAACATGCAGATCAAGAATAGGTTTCTTCAGCCATCTACAGACACACCCCCAAGATGGAAGACAATCATCCTCGAACTACAAGGGATCGCCTAAGATAAGATAAGAAGAGATAAGAAGCTCTGCTAGAGCCCTGTTTATAGTCCCCTTCTTTCAACTCAGCCACCCCTCCTGTTGCCTGGGCCTGCAAATGGGACTATGGCAGCATCAGCCTTCTTTATCGGAGGTAGGGAGGGAAGAGTCCCAATGCTGGGCTGGGGTAGGAAGGGAGGCATTGAATCCTTCCTTCCTTATCTGCTCTTGAGGAAGCTACTGCTGCCAGACCCCCTTTGCAATCTCCTCCTTGCAACCCAGCTCCCCACCACCTGGACCTACACATAAGGCTCTGGTGCCAGTATGAAGATGGCAGTGAGGAGCATAGGTTGGCTCTCACACCGCTAAGGGTGTAGCCATATTGGAGAAGGCAGCAAGAACAACCCAAGAACATTTAGTGAATGGTGCAACTAAGTGTGTCCAATGGAAGGCCAAGGTTGCAGAACCCAACAAGCCCAACCTAAGTGTCCCTCTATTTGCCCCTGCTTTTTGCCACTGGATTATCTGTGCCGAAGGTCAGTGCAGATTGATGGCTCTGAAACCTATTGGAACCAAGACAAAACAAAGTGTTATGCATTAACTTGAGACAAGAACTGCAACATGGAAGGAAAACATAATCTGTTTAAACCAGAGATGGGAGTGCATGGTCTTCCTGATGTTGAACTGTAACTACCATCACCCATCACCACTTGGTATTTTGGCTAAGGTTGATGGAGTTTGCAGCCAACATCTTGGAGGGTCCTGTACCTATCTCTAGGTTAAATTATAATAAACTTTAGGATTACATCCTTCCTACCCACCCAGCCCCACCCCAAAATTGCAGATAGATGAATCCTGTAGGTGGTATGTTCTACTAAATGCATAAAAATCCTTTCTCCTCCCCTGAAAGTTTTGCAATTTATTGTCAGATGGCATAAAAAAGAGGCCCAGTAGCTCTGATGGCAATGAAGAATTCTCGGAACCATAGTCCAAAAAATAACTTTGAAGTTCCAGTCCTCCATGGCTGGTGGGCTGCATTTGGTTTGGAGGCTCAAATGGTATAACTTTTCCTGCCCTTTTAATGAATTTTAATAGAATTTTAATGTAATACATTTATCATGGAAAGTGTGCTCTCAATCTATTACAACCCAGGCTTGTTCAGCACCTTTTGGATCATTGTGGCTCTCATCCCTCAGATTTCACTCCCTGCTGTTACCGTCTTTTCCATTGTCCTAATTCTCTTCTTGATAATTTCCTGTCTGTATTGACCTTGAAGCATCTTCTTTGGTGTGCAAATGCTTTGATGGATGGTGCTATAATGCAGGGAGCCAATAGATCAAATAGTCTACACGCTCCATGCTGAGGCAACAAGAAAAAAATTAATCCTCCTAACCCATCAGCACTATTCTTGTAGTCAGAGGCTGCTTTACTTGGAAGGCATTACAAAACATTTCACATTACTTCCTTTTCTGCAACATACAAACACACAAAGAGCACAAAAACCTATGTAATAAGTATTGGAAAGGAGAGTTTGGTAAAAGGTACTTGTAGCTCAGTGGTAAAGCATATTGTATTGCATCCTTGTGTCTCTAGGGAAAGTATCTTGGGGATCAAAATAATCTCTGCTACAGCTACATTATTTTATTCATTAATTCATTAAAATATTTATGTCTCTCCATTTGTCTGACAATATCAGGGTGATTTACAATAAACTTCATTTGAAACAATAATTGTAATTTTTCAAAAAAAATGCCATTATATAAAATAATTGTTCAATTAAAAATAGACAATTAAAAACCAGTTAAAGCAATAAGGAAGGAAGGGTAATATTCCAAGTTATTAGGTCCTAAGTCATTTAGGACTTTTGTTGTTAGAACCTTATTTAAAATGGCAAGATATTGGCAGCCAGTACAATTCATTCAGAACTGGTGTTATGCTATTTATGAATGGATTTTCCATGTCCAGTCTAACTGCTGCATCTTGCACTCGTTGCAGTTGTCTCCAAGGGCAGCCCCCTATAGAGTGCATTGCAGTAGTCTTATTTGGGAAGTTACCAGTGCATTGAACACTATGGTGTTAATATAGGGTGGTTAAGCCATGTGCAGAAAAAAACATTCCTCCAGATATTTGTCAGCTGAACAGGCACTGATGGTTGGACCAAGAACTGCATGCGTGTTTCATGTCCGGCCGTATCATGATGACAAGCCTAGAGGTAATTTCCTTGGCTACTCTAAGGAGGGGCCAGTGGGTATTTAAGCTGGAAGCCATGTGTCTTCTCTCTCTCTCGCTCATCTCTTTGGTCTCTTTAATCTCTCATCACTAGTCATTTCTGCTGTAAGCATTGCTTGTAACGGAACCAAGTAATGGAACAAGAAATAAAATTTGCCATCAAGGTCACTTGATAGACGAAGACTGTTCTGAAGTGTTCAATTAAAACAGCAGCAGCAGAGAGATAGATAAACTTTTTGATAGATAAACTTTTGCAACACCAAGCAGGTAAAGCGCAGAGGAAGCGGTCTGACTGAATTTGTGGATGCCCCAGAAACATTCGTTTTGGGTGCTGCAGATGAAACCCACATGCTCAGACCCCCTGTCATAAGGCCTCCCTTTTACAGATGGTTTCTTGGTCCCCACTGCCAAATCTGTCAGATTACTGATTTACAATAGTTTTGTTGTATTGTCGAAGACTTTCATGGCCGGAGTCACTGAGTTGCTGTGAGTTTTTTGGGCTGGATGGCCATGTTCCAGTAGCATTCTCTTTTAATGTTTCACCTGCATCTGTGGCTGGCATCTTCAGAGGTTCTGAAAATGTTAGGAACATGGACTATACAGTCCAAAAAACTCACAGCAACCCAGTAGTTTTGTTGCTGCAAAAATAATACACAAAAATCTGAGGCAATCTAATCACTGATACATGGTAGAGACATCCTAAGTGCTTGAAAAAACAGCATCTCAGGTGTTGCCAGGTTTTGTATCTTATTTTCTCCACCAGTGGAAAGGAAGATCTATAGGCAAAGAAAGAAGACTGCTGGAGAACTTCTTTCCAATGGTGAAAATCCTTGCAGTTAATATTCTTTTCTATCATGTTAACTAGGCACCAGGAATCAGTGAGATGTAATGATTTGAGTGTTGGGTTACAATTTTGTAGATCAGGGTTCGAATCCCTGCTATGCTATGAAACTCAATAGGTGATCATGGGCAAGTAACATTCTCAGCCTCAGAAAAAGACAATGGCAAATTACGTCTGAATTAATCTTGCTAAGAAACCAGACAAGAAGGTCACTTTAAAGTCACCACATGTTGAAAATGACTTGAAGGCACACAACAATGCAACCTAAATGGGCTCAAAGGCACCAGATTCTGTGCAATCTTTGAAACCGAGTAGGGTGAGCACCAGTTGGTTCTAGGATGGGAAACCAATGAATGTCAGGTGCTATAATCTATATTTCTGAGGAAGGAACTGGCAAAACCACCTCTGAGTATTTATTGTCTAAGAAAACCTCATGAAATTCATGACGTTGCCTTAAATTGGCAGGCTAGAAATACAGAGTTGTCATCAGGGTGCAAAGGGATATTTTGATGCTGAACTGAGAACGCCTTGGACTCACAGGTTCGTGGAGACTTCATGGCTTTAACACCAACCAACTTCTATGCAGATTTATGAACTTGCATAGCACTTTGAAATATTTGGATTGGTCTAGTGTTACCTGGAAAGTGACTTTGGATTTCTCCCCTCTTCTTACAACTGAGATAGTGCTACCTTTGCTTTTTGCAACACACAACATCATTATGCTTCCCTCTTTGCATGCCCTTTTACTGTTGAGAAAAACTCTGATGAGTGTTTGGTTTCATCACTATCGGCTTTACATCATTCATATTTCATGCAGCAGGGAAAATGCAGCACAGCTTCCAGGGGTTGGCGATATCCCTAAGGTGCTGGATTTAATTATAGCTTCACTCAGGCCACATGGAAAGGGCAGCTTGCGCTCCTGTGATGTGCTTCCCCCTGAATCCCTCTGCTCTTGAACACTCCCCGTTGCCCATGAGCTGGAAGGCTGATGTAACCTCTTCGGGTAAAGTGGGAGAGCCGAACAATTGAATAAACAGTAATTTATTATTGATGAAACCTTGTGTTAGAAAGTGTAGTAAGAATAAGGTCAAAGCAGAACAAAGATTTTAAATGCTAAATGGGATGTGTCAAAGCACATGGCCACCAAGCATCTAACCAGACGAGAGAAAACACAGGACTATGTTGTACTGCTTCAGAAGGGAATTTTGATGTACTGTTGAATGTGATGGTCACACCATTGTGATTATACATCGAATCACTGCCTATAGCAATGATGGGCAACCTTTTGCGCTTGGTGTGTCAAAATTCACCAAAAAACCTAGCATGACTTGGGTGGTATGTCACTTCAAGAAAAAACCCCATAATTTTGCAATATGTGTAGTTTAAATAACAAAAATATATAATTGTAATATACAACTGTATTCAATAAATCAAAAACTATTTACTACCACTATTTCCATGTACAAAAATCTATGGTACCTCTTGCAGTTTCCTCACTGATTTCTCTCTATTCTAGTTTCAATGTAGTCATGAATAATGAATAATATAATAATAATATAATAGTAATAATATGTATATATATATATCTCATAATTCCCATGGAGTAAACAACAAAAACACTGGACCAAATCACACCAAATTTGGCCACAAAAGACATAGTCATCCAATCAATCTGCATGCAGCAGCGTGTCAGCAAAAATGGCTAGGCATTCAATTTTCCAAGTGTATTCTACCATTGGGATTCTTCTGAGATCTGTATAAGGTTGTTCCGTTTATAAAGGTGGGCTATTTAGTTTTTAAAGCAACTGTAATGGAGTAGGGACCAAACTTGGCCCACTTTTCCCCTGCAACATAATTGGTGAGTACCCAAGTTTTCCCAGGTGATACCCCAATCACAAATAAATGCTGGATGAAGACAAGAGATTCTTAATGCTCCAGGTATTTTTCACTGTCCTCAAATATCTGCAGCTATACCACTAGCTATGCTGACCGCACTCCTAGGCAATGAAGTTCAAAAAAATCTGGAGAACTTGGGTTTTTCTTCTTCTGGACTAAATTTACCAGCAGTTCCTAGGGACTTACATTAGTGACAAACCAATAAACGAGCATCTGCAATGCAAATGTAATCCAATTGATGGCATTGGCTACCAAACCTTCCTTCTGCTCTTGCTGTATTGCTGAAAGCATGTGTATCTCAGGGACTGCATCTAAATTTTCATCAGCAGATTTTGGAAAGATTGGGTAACTTTTCAGTGATCCCATACTTGGGCCCATGGGATATAGTAGGCTATAAATAATATAATTGTATTAATAAATGGAAAGATTGACTTATTCATTACCTTTTGAAGGACATAGGAAGTTATAAGTGTCAGCAGTGTGGGTTCATATTTCTGAGACACTGATGAATTTTTAATCATATGTCCGTCACTTAATGTATTTTGATACTCAGCTTCCCTAAATGTCATGCAATCGGCAAACAATGGCATTGCAGGGTATTTGGTTAAACTCACCAATAAAAAGAAGATAAACAGAGCTTCCTTTCTGGCTCCTAAGAGCATGGAAGGTCCTGTTTTCTGTCTCAAGTTCCCTTTGGAGACCAGATCACTAACAACTGGAGGAAATTGGTCTCTGAGCATAATACAGATAGTACTTTTTTTAAAGGGTGGTGGTAAATTGTGTAGAATATCTTTCATAAAATCTTGAATCTTTGTTCTTTCAAAAATCACTGTCAAATATTTTGCTTCATGTTTATTTTGATGGTGTGTGAGAGAGGGAGACGCTTAAGATAAATATGGTGTACTCGGTGCATTTGGTGAATTATCCTTTGAGTGCATTGTGAAGAAGTGGTAGTAAATAATATACCTATTACACAATATATATATATGAGATTGTTCATTGTGTACAAGTGCATCACCTTTCAGCACCATGGTTGGTTCCTACATCATTTGCCTGTTTAAAAGAAACCATAAGGTTTGAATGGATGCAAGGGCATCTATTCCAACCATCCAAAGTAAACAACTGAAGCATTCCATCCAAACTATGTTAAAAGCCTTCCAAGGGAGAATCTACCACCTTCTCTGTTCTCCTACTGTGAGGAAGTTATTCCTGACGTTTAGGTGGAATCTCTTTTCTTGTAATTTGAATCCATTGATTCGTGTTCTAATCTCTGGAGCAGCAGAAAGCAAGTTCGCTCCATGACATCCCATCAAATATTTAACTATGGCTATCATATCACGTCTCCGTCTCCTCTTCTCCAAGCAAAACATACCCAGTTCCCTAAGTGATTCCTCAGAGGGTTTGGTTTCCAGACCAAAAAGTAATGCGTTGTCATTATATGTGAGTCCAGGTGAAAAGCAATGTCTTAACATATTAACACTGTGTTGGTCATGGTCACATACTACTTTAAGATTATTTTTTAAAATATAAGTAAAAAACATTCCAACATTCCCCATAATGAAGACACAAAAAAGCATTGAGATGTAGTGGGTAAATGTTATGTGTTACTCAAAAATTATGATGGTATCGTCATTGATGATAAAATGATTAAAATGAATGACATTGCTCTTAGGACAATGTTGCTTTCCACTAGCCAAAAAAGCACTGATAAACATTGTCACTGTAATTGTGGAAGCATAGAATAAGATGGCAACTGTTCCAATTCTGGGTATCAAAGTGGGCTGGACTGGAATCATAGAACTGGAAGAGATCATAAGGATAATTTGGTCCAAATCCATTCTGTCATACAGGAAGACACAGTCAAACTACTCCTGACAGATGTCCATCCAGTCTCTGTTTAAAAACCTCCAGAGAAAGAGACATCACCACACTATATGGCAACATTATTCCACTGCCAAAAAGCATTTACTCTCTAGATATTTTATAATGTTTCAATAATTTCTTGTAGTTTGAATATGTTGCTCTATGTCTTAGTCTTTACAGCCGCAGAAAATAAGCTGACTCCTTTCTCAGTATGACATCCTTTCAAATATTTGAGCATGGCTGTCATATCCCCTCTTAACCTACCCTTCTTCGAGTTAAATGTACCCTTAGTTTCTCCTCATAGGGATTCATGATTTCCAGACCTTTGGATGCATTTCAGTTTGGCAATATCTTTCTTCAATTGTGATGATGAGATCTGAAGACAGTATTCTGGATGACGTCTGACCAAAGCAGAATAGAGTGTTGTTAATACTTCTCTCAGTCTAGATAGGATTCATCTATTGATGCACCTTAGAATCGTGTTGGCTTTTTTAGTTGCTGCATTACACTGTTGATTCATGTTCAACTTGTGGTCTGCTAGGACTCTTGGATCCACTTCACATGGTCTGTTTTCGAGTCAGGTGTCACCCATCCTATCTCTGTGCATTTCATTTTTATTGTGAAAGTGTAGTGCTGCACATTTCTCCCTGTTGAAATTCATTTTGTTAGTTTTGGTCCAGCTTTTTAATCTATTAAAGTCATTTTGGATTTTGATCCTGTTCTCTGGGGTATTAGATATCCCTCTCAATGTGATGTCATTTGGAAATTAGGATGAGTAGCTAATACCTCAGAGGACAAGATAAGAAGATTTTCTTCAGCGCTAGCTTTTGGAGAACATATTTCTCTGTATCCAATGTTAACAGTCTAGTTTAAGGAGCATAGGGCAAGCCACATTGTACATAACTCTCTCTTCCAACACTATACTTCTGTCTCCCAGCATCTGCTCCTTGAGCAACCATTTAATGGTAGGGACAGTCTGCTATTATCTGTGCCATGCATTTGAGTTGTCTGTCCACACATAAGGAAGCAGTTAAAATGTGCTCTGTAGCTATATAAGAGAAACCAACCCTTTCTTTGAGCTTGGTAATATATATAAACAACTGCTTTAGGCAAAACATTGCCTCAGTAAAGGGATTATGATAAGAGCTAGCTTTGGCTTTGACTCAGAAAAAACATGGTGAATCTCTTGTGTCTACTTGCAACTTCAGAAGGGAGAATATGCTATGACTCACACTTTTATATATCTTTGGCAGCCTGGGAAAACATTATGTAAAATGATTTAACTATAAATCTGCTGTGGATGCTTTTATTTATTTAAAACATTTATATTCCGCCCTTCTCACCCCAAAGGGGACTCGGGGCGGAGCACAACATATATACGGCAGACACTCCATACCAGAACATAAAATAATTATAGGTAAAGGTTTTCCCCTGACGATAAGTCCAGTCGTGACCGACTCTGGGAGTTGGTGCTCATCTCCATTTCTAAGCCGAAGAGCTGGCGTTGTCCGTAGACACCTCCAAGGTCATGTGGCCAGCATGACTGCATGGAGCGCCGTTACCTTCCCGCCGGAGCGATACCTATTGATCTACTCACATTGGCATGTTTTCAAACTGCTAGGTTGGCAGGAGCTGGGGCTAACAGCAGGCACTCATTCCGCTCCTGGGATTTGAACCTGGCACCTTTTGGTCCACAAGTTCAGCAGCTCAGCGCTTTAATGCACTGTGCCACCAGGGGCCCCTAAAATAATTATAAATATATACAAACATGAACATCAGTTATGTTGTGGCTGAACCCCTTGTATTTTCCTCCTGGTCAGTCGCAAGGCCAAACATCCTATATAGATTACTGCAACGCGCTCTACGTGGAGTTGCCTTTGAAGACTGTTTGGAAGCTTCAGTTGGTCCAACGGGCAGCAGCCAGATTGATCACCAGAGCAACGTACAGGGAGCACACAACTCCATTGTTACATCAGCTCCACTGGCTGCCAGTCTGTTACCAAGCACAATTCAAAGTGCTGATTTTAACCTATAAAGCCCTAAATGGTTCTGGCCCAGCTTACCTGTCCGAACATGTCTTCCCCTATGAACCACCTCAAAGATTAAGATCATCTGGGGAGGCCCTGCTCTCGATCCCACCTGTTTCACAAGCGTGACTGGCGAGGACGAGAGACAGGGCCTTCTTGGTGGTGGTCCCTCTGCTGTGGAATTCCCTCCTTAGCAATATAAGATCGGCCCCCTCCCTCCTAGCCTTCAGAAGGAAAGTAAAGTCCTGGCTCTGGGATCAAGCTTTTGGATAAGAACGCAGTGCAATAATAGAGATATATTTCATGCAATGACCATGGAATGGCTTTAGACTATGATTTTCAGACAGCATGATAGTCAAGTTTTTAATGCTATTATATGAATTTTAATTTTATTATATTTAAATGTATGTCTGATACATGTTTGATAGGCGTTGAACAAGTGTCCCATTCGGGGTGGAGAAAGGTGGGCTACAAATACGGCAAATAAATAAATAAATATTATTGAAATCAATATTTTTTGCCTTTGTGGCCTTTTGATTGTTGTTGCTGATCATTGTTTGGGGGTCAGCTCCAGCTCCATGCAGGGGCATGAAAGAAGCCTCCCACAAGGATGGTAAAAACATCAAAAAACATCTGGGCGTCCCCTGGGCAACGTCCTTGCAGATGGCCAATTCTCTCACTCCAGAAGCAACTCAAGTTGCTCCTGACACGGGGGAAAAAAAGCTTTGACTTATGGTGACCCTGTCAGTAGGAGACCTCCAAGACACCCATCTTATTAACAGCTTTGTCAAGATCTTGCCAACTCAGGGCCATGCCTTACTATTTTTGAGAATTTTTTTACATTTCACATTTCCTTTATGGAATTCAGTGCCAAAGAATGTGATCATAGCTAATTCAAGGGATTGTAAAAGAGGCCATGGATGATAGATCTGCCAATAAGTTAGGTTTTCTTCTAGCTTTTAGAAGGGATTAGATACCTCCACCAACTTGTGTGACATTGTCAACCTTATTGTTTACATTGGCAAGGGGGAAAAGCCAAAGAAGGGAAGAGATATGAGGTGCCCCAGTTATTATAGTGCTGGGGATGTCAGATAAATGAAAAATGAGATGCGTCATTATTTTTATTTTCTTATTTTTCAACTGTAAACCTGCCTTTGTCCTTCCTTTGTACATTTTAAATTGTTCTAGGTTGATTTTATTGGACGCTGCCCTGAGATCTTTGGATATAGGGCAGGATATAAATATTTTAATAAATAAATATGAATAAATAAACAATGAACCTGAAGGCTTTTCGAAGCCTTTATACTGGAAGGTCTTGCGAGTTCTCATGCAAGCATCCTTTGGTTCCTATAAACTAGCTCAGAGCTTTAAGGTTTACTGTTGACTCTAATTATTTGTTTTCCACTGTGAACTCAATCCACTTTAACAAGGAATTAGAATCTAACAATTACTCACACTGCAGGAAGACAGAATGATGCATGAGGAGGCTCTGGAAAGTGGAGTCATTCATTTTTAATACAAGAGAAACATACATCACATCACTGAACAAAAGGCAGGATAATGAGGTTTCCATGGGGGGATTAGGGAATGCATTTGGCTCGGAGAGTTCTTGGCTGAAAGGAGGAGTTGAGTAATGTCTTCTATTGTTGTGTCAAAAAACCCCCACTTAAAACTGATTCCCTTCAGCTTCCTATTAATAGTTATGAAAATCAAGGATGAGAGAGCACTCTCTTCATTTTCTTGGGTTGGTTGGACACCAGGAAGAAGTTCAAGCCAACAATGGAAATCATGGGAAGGTAGTTTTTCTGGAAGACACAGGAGATGCTTTTGTTTCTGATAGAGAGAGTAAAGGACAGGAGAAGAGCACAGATTGGACAAGTTACCATTTTGGACTACTGCTCCCAGCATTCTTTCATCAACATAGCCAGTAACTGGCAGGCTTTAGGAGCTGGACTACAGTTTTTCCAAGCTCTTGACATTAGTATTGGAGATAATAATTTAGTTGTTATTGTTTATGTTTTGAGCCTTGAAGTCGTTTCTGACTTATGGTGACCCTAAGTGAACATATCATGGAATTTACTAGGCAAGAATGGTCCAGAAGGGAGTTGCCATTGTTTTTCTCTTGGGCTGAGACAGAGTGATTTGCCCAGGATCACCTAGTACGAGGGTTGAATGAAAATTAATGCCTCCAACTTCGTAACTCTTCAAAGATGGCAGTACTGGTATGCGGCAGGTACTGGCTTGTTCAGTAGACTCTCCTCTACAGTTCCATTTGGCGGGAAGCCTTAGCATTGAACAGTTGTGTTGTTAAAGTGCAAAGTATGGAACCCTGCGCAGACAGTTGGTCAATGCAACTTAAGCAACGTGCAGTCACTGAATTAATGACAGCAGAAGGTGTCACCCCAAAGGAGATTCATCAGAGAATGCAAGCTGTTTATGGGGATTGTGTTGATGTGAGAACCGTGCATCGTTGGGCGAATAAGTTTAAAGATGTTGAGGTGGGAACATCTGACTTGCATGACAAACAAAGAGTTGGACGTCCTGTGACAGCAACCACCGAGTTTTACAAGCAAAAGGTTGACAGATTGATTCAGGATGATTGTCGTATCACTCGGAGAGAAATTTCAAGCAGAATCGGCATTTCACAAGAACGTGTGGGTCACATTATTGCTGTGGTTGGCTATCAGAAGATCGATGCACGATGGGGACTGTGAGACACTGGTTGCGGGAACAGAGTGTTGACTTCTTCCGTGACGGCTTCAGAAAACTTCTTCATCATTGGCAGAAATGTATCCAATTGTCTGGTGATTATGTGGAAAAGTGAATAGTAATAGTTAAAGAGCACATTCTAAGGATTATTTCTGCGTTTGATTTATTAAAATATCCCCATCCAAACCCAAGTAACAAAGGTGGAGGCATTACTTTTTATTTAACCCTCATATGTTTCCATGACTGAATGGAGATTTGAAGCCTGGTGTCCCAGAGCCATAGTCCAAGACTTGTACCACTGTACCTAAATGGATAGCAGTGGATAACAAGGCTTAGTTCCAAAATCTATGGATGCACAAAACCCATTATATACAATAGTGTAGTAAAATACTGCCCCTTATATAAAATGGCAGCATCAGGATTTGATTTTTGAAACTTTGTTGTGAATGTTTGTAAATAGTGAATATTCTAGGATGCAGAAACTGTGGCTGATGAGGGATGGCTGTAGTAGTTTTTCTTGTATCTCTTTTCTATTCTGTAAGACCTTGAGTGCCACTTTTATAACTATCTAATTACTTCTGCCTTTAGGCCCAAAGTGGAATCATAGTGTTACAGTTGTGTAGTGTGAAAGATTCCTGTATATCTTCTGCACTTTGCTATTGAGGTGGATCTCACTTTAAAGCATGGCATGTAGGGAATGCGTGCCTTCTTTTGAAAGAAAATAATGCTTCTGGCAGCTTTCCATATTACAGAACTATAGGACTTTCTTGCCACTGCAGTTTCCATGGCTCCATCTCATGAAACTGTGGGATTTGACATTTAGTGAGGGACTTACACTTTTCTGCTGTATAACCTAGTGCTATTATTCAAAAGACTTCAGTAACATAATCTACACATCCAACTAAAGTACACACCAAAGGATTTAACAGAATGATATAGAAATGCAGTAAACATACAATAGATGATTCTACAGTCAAAACAGCAGCAGCAGGGGAGTGTCATAGATATAGGGTGTACATTTTTTGAAACCACATATGGCAGTTTTTGAAGTGTTGTTCATGAAGTTAACCAATTTGTCTGCTCTTTTCTTTTTCCAGCTGGTGGGCTTTGTCTATGCCTGTTACGTTGTCAGTGTATTTACAGAAGAAGAAGACAGCTGTAAGTATTCACCAGTGCAGAACGAGAGCAAAAACAGCTTGAGCAAATATCCTTCCCAGAGCTTGGGGAAAGTTATTTTTTTAGCCCTGAACACTATGGTTAGTCTTAACTAGGTAGAGCCACTGAATCATTGGTATTATTTGCCTATAGGTAAACTCGTCATCAGCACAACGTGTCAAAATCAGGAATATTATCAGGGGAAAATGCATAGATAGATAGCCCTGTCTGAAGAGATATAAGCCTCACAGGATGATTGCTGAAACCCATTCAGTGGTTACAGACAGACAAATAACAAAGCAGAACACAGAGGCAGACTCAGAATTCGGAATGCAACTCTTCAGCAACTTGCACATAGGAAGAAAGAGAACTGTTTTAATGATTACTGCAAATAATTACAAAACAGCCCCCCCCCCCACCACCACCCCCAAGGACAACACTTCCACAAGATCTGAGAAATCAAAGGGAGATTTAAACCAAGAGTTGAGATGCTGAATGGCAGAAAAGGGAACAGAAATTATATTCTGTTCAGGCCTCAATTTGTGAGTTTCATGGAGGCCAAATTTAGGTATATTTTTGACTTGTAGATTTCCTTTGACACACACATACATGAGTACATTTATATTATCTCATATAACAATCACTGTGTAAAGGTCATATATTTATGTTGCAGCTATTTTGATTCAATTGCATTACTATAAAAGATAATGCAAAAGAGGAAAGAATTAAAGTAAGATCTTTCCCTCCAATAATGAAGCATTTGTCTATTGCAACCAGTGTACACATTGATACCTACTTCCCCCCACACCGTCCACCGCAGCCAGGGCTGTAGCCAAGGGAGCGGGGTAAGAGGTTCAAACCCCCCACCCCTCGAAATTTTTCAGTTTTTTTTTTTAAAAAAAACTGGTTTATTCATGAATTTTAACTGGTTTACCAAATCCCCATGAGTGTCCACTGAAGTTTATCTGTCTCGAGTGTCCACTGAAGTTTATCGATGGAGTCTGATTTCTAAATTATTTTGAGTTATGGAACTACTTTTCATGATTCACTAAAAAAAGTTTCAGCCCCCCCCCCCCATTTTTTTCTGGCTATGGCCCTGACTGCAGCTATCTCTAAATCTGCTGTTGAGGGTCTCCCAATTCTCTGGAGCAGAGGGAAGCAGATGCTTGGACTACAACTTCCAGAATCTCCTAAATCAGCAATAACTTGTCCTTAGCAAAGACTGTACCATGATACTGACATATGAGGGCAATCTGGATGCGACATCTGTCATCTCATTGATTGCCAGGGTTCATTTGGTTGATCTGGCTGGCTAGGCAAGCATCCCCTTCCTTCCTTCCTCACCACTCCATGGACATTGCTTCCAAAGCTGTGCATTCAGTGGAAGAGGACGATGTTCCAGGTATAGAAGGAGTGTATTGAGGTCTTCAGTCCTGGATAGACTATAGCTGCGCTCCCCTACTAGAACCCCCAAACAAGATCCATCATACTGTAAACATTCCCATTTTGCAGAATGTGGAAAACATGCTGCTTTGGCTACAGCTACAAATGCCATATGATTTGGGAGTTGTTGTTCAAAAAGCAACTCCTCCAAGCTCTTGGGGAATTGCTCCATTCTGCAAAGGGAAGCCTTCTGTTTGCAATGTGACACCAGTTATATTGACCAGTGGGCTAACAGTCCTTTCAAGATTACTAAAAGAAGAGTAATTGACAGTGAGGCTTTGGACATAAGCAAATATGTTTAAATGTAATCCATTGAAAGGCAGATGGCTAATCAGCCTAACCATACCTGAGCTGGAAGACATCCTTTACTACTAATTTCCCAGTGTGATCATAAACAACACTGGGCCACTGGCTTCCTGAATCCAATTTAGCTGTTGCCCCAGTGACCCCCCAATGGCTCCTACAACAATCATTGTTATAACTGAACTTCTCACCTCATCACCTTGCCCACAAGTTTTGCATTTCTGTAGCTACTCACATGCACAGCCTCCCTATAAAGGTCTATTCCTTAACATTTTAATCATAGAATCATAGAATCCATGCATCTGAGGAAGCAGACATAGTCTATGAAAGCTTTTGATACCAGTTTTTTTCCTTTCAGTTAGTCTCTAAGGTGCATACTGGCATTCCAGACTAACATGCCTATTTGTTGCCCCATGAAAAGGATCCATGGCAGAATGGGCAACCACACAGAAACCAGGGACCAGTTCTTCCCGACCCATATCTAGCTTTTTGAAACTGCCATATTATTATAGGTCCAGGAACCGACAGGTGATACATACCATGAATAAATAGATACTACACTCTCCATCATTTTTATTTATAACCACTTTCCCCTAGAACCAGGAGTCCCATAATGCTCTGAAGATCTCAGCTCTGGTTTTGGCTTTATGCTTTCAATGTTGTGTTAAATTACCATTCTGATCAGTAAATAGCCAAACATTAAGGTACAATTTGAGTCTCCCTTATCTCAAATGCTTGGAACCAGAGGCTTTTTGAATTTCAGATTCTTTGGGATTTTGGAATATCTGTATTTACTAGGCTTGTCCGATCGATGGAAAAAATGTTTCAATTCTCGTTTCTAAAGTAGGGGGTGCCAGCTCTTCGATGTAGAAATTATTTCTAAATGTTTCACCCCAAATTTTCGGATATTTCCGAAAATTCGTAATGTTTCTAAAATGTTTCTAAAATGGCGGATGTGCATGCGCAATCGCCAAAAAATAGGAAACTGGGGGGTCTCCCGCCCTCATTTCTTGAGCTATTCTCATCAAATTTGGTACAGTGGGAGAACACATTCCACACTCTTTGCTCAACAAATTACAGAATGTTTCCTGTCTCCTATGATTTTTGGCGAATTTTCATAACTTTTTATAATACACTATTTTTCAATATTTGAAGAAACCTGTTCCTGGTTTGAAAGTCTTATTTCCTGTTCAATTGGGTTCTTATCACTGTAAAAGTCCCTCTTCTACTTGTGTAGACTTTGGATTAGAAATGCAGCACACGCCAAGCAATGCCTTGACAGGATTGGCAACGTCCTTTGGAAACTATAAAATGCCTTTGAACCTTTTGATCAATGGTGCCACTGGCTGACCTTGTGATTGCAAAAATGAAACTCTGGCTGAGGACTTTGGATTAGAAATGCAGCACACGCCAAGCAATGCCTTGGCAGGAGTGCCCACGTCCTTTGGAAACTATAAATTGCTGTGGACCCTCTATTGAATCAAATCAATGTCTGACTTTGTGATTGCAGAAATAAAACTCAGCCCAAGGCTTGGGAATAGAAATGGAGCATGAGGGAAGCAATGTCTTGGCGGGAAGTTCAGCACTTACAGGGATGCAGATGTGCTTAGAAAACTATAATTTTCAAGCTCCCTCCTTTTAAGGCTTGGAAAGAAAGGCTTATGGAATGATTGCTTTATTCCAAAAAAGGAAAAATAGAAAGGCAAAAGGTCTACCTCAGGAGAAGGAACCAACCCAAAGCTCAGCACTAGCAGGGAGGGACGCAGACTCCTTTGGAAAAAAAAATTCCCAACATCCACAGCAAGGACTCTGCCCCAAGCCAATTTCCCCCCAACACAATATCTAAGCAGCAACAACCCTCTACCCCCAGTCACTTTGCCCTCTCAGCTTCACGGCGCGTGTGAACCACCCTCTCTCCTCGGTATCCCAACCCAGAATGGCTTGGCTCCGTGCGGAGGCGATTTAGCCCCCACCTTTTTTAGCCATCGTGGAAGACTCTGATTGGCAGGGAGCGGGAGCCATGTTAGGCTGCGCTAGGCTCCCGTTCATGTTAGGTTGCAGAAACAAAACAAAACAAAAATAATATTTAAAAAATATTTTTAAAAAATTTTTGGAGGAAAAAAATTAATGAAAATTTTAAGACACAATTACAGAATGGGCCAACAATGGATCGTATTACATTGCCAGTTGCGCCCAGGGAAAACGTTTCAATACTCGTGTCAAAAAACGGGAACAATACGAAATAATTACGGTAGGAGAATTTTTACGAACATATGGACAACCCTAGTATTTACACATCCATAGTGAATGATGAATGGGGGGAAAGGGGGCTAGTCCCGTGCCCAGTGCCTAGTGTGTTTTTCTTCAAGGAGGGAAGAAGGAGGATGGACAAGAAAAAAGTATCTGCTTATACAAAGTCCTTGGGAAAAAAACACTTCCCACCTTTATCGCAAACTAGCCAAGAATGGAGGGAAGTTCTGTTGGATCTATAGCATTCTCTCTGGGCTGAATAATAGGTGAGGCCCAACATGTTTGCTCTATATTTACCTCATAGCCCATTAGAAAGATGCCTTGCCCCACCATTGGTCAGGTACAAGGCAAGGGCAGAAGCATCTGGGACATTCACATTTTGCAAGAATCTTGTGTAAGAGAAGTCATCCCCACTTTCCCCTTTTCATTAGGGTTTCTGTAGGAAAAACTCAATTGGTTCTGGATGTGTGATTAGCCTCCTTTCCCCAAAAGCAAAAGGAGGTGGGTGGTAGCAAGATCTTTTGGCTTTGGGAAGATTTTGGATTTCTAGATAAGTGAGTCTCAACCTGTATTTACAAGGAACAGGGGAGCTCAGCATGGTGTGGAAGAGGTTTTACTCATTTTGCAGGTATGATGAGCTTTTAGTGTAGGATTCACAATAAAAGTTAAAACTCACACAGCAAAAATGATTCAAGGAATAAATGATGACCGTACAATTGAGAAGCAAAGCCAGCAACCATCTTGACTAAAACAAATCACAATGGATGTAGAAGCCCCTGGAGAGGAAGAAGATCTGAGCCGAGTGCTTAAAAGACATAGTACTCTGCTCCAGGTGAGTCACTCTGGAGAGACCCAGGGCTTCCTACAGAGGGGAAAAGAGGGCTGAGTAGACAAAATAAATGTGGAATTCCATACCAAGGAATGCAAATGGATCTCCCACAGGCTTTATCTCCTATCACAGCTATAAATTATGCAAATTATAGTAGATTTGCATAATTGATTTTACTTTGCATTTGTCTTTTTTTTCTAATCACAGGGAACATCCAAGACAATGATGTTCAGTACCTTCTAGATCAGAAGGATGTTTATTCCACTCTGTGTTTTATTCACAACTTTACAAGAGGTGTCCAAGATGTGGAATCCTATCCCCAAAAACTGGATCAGCCTCTTGGATTGTTCTCTTAAAGTTTTACTTAAACTCTCTGATATGGAAGCCACCTTCTGCCACAAAGCAAGGACCTAGTTCTGGAAATCTCGTCCCCAGCTAAGCTTGTCCAAGTTCTTGAGCCTGCTTTGCTCAAACGTGCATTTAGGAATGTCTTCATAATGATGAGGTCTAGGAAAATAGGCCACTATTATGTATCAGTTGCTTATGGCCCAAAATCTGAAGGAAGCATGCTTGTAGAGCTGCATGTAGAGAAGGAGCTGCATGTAGAGAAGGAGGCCCATTGTGCTACCCGTCATAGCCTGGGTGAATGATATTTTCATCAGGTTAATGGGGTCAGGTCAGAAGAAGTTACTGGCCATTCCCGAGTTACAAGTATCCATCTTACTGTTGACTCGTAGTTAAGAACAGGGGTGAAACAACAGGAAGTGAGAGAAATCTACCCCTGGAAAGGGAAATTCAGTCCTGGAAGAGTTATTGTGGGGAAAAAGTGTCTCCACTGAAGCTTTATCACCAATCCTTTTTTTTCCACAACAAGCCAAACTTTTCAAAATCCATTTATCACAGGGACAGAAACTAAGGTTAAATCTTCTGAACAGGGGCACAGACAGCAAAAGACATGCCATAGTGGTGTTAACCCTTCCCTATGCTATCCAAAGCTCTCTGTGTGTGTGTTGACTGGAGTTACACTTAAAAATGTACCTATTTTGACTCACACACAAATTCAGCTTAAAAACCTACAGAGTGTATCTTGTTCATAACTTGGAGACTGCCAGTACTTAATACTTATTTAAGTAGTCCATGTTTCTAGATTTGATGCTTACGACGATGTACTTAAATGCATATATGGCCAATGTTAGCAATAATCTTAGCTATGCTTAACTACAGTGGGAACCCCATATCTACAGAGAATATGTCCTTGAACAGAAACAGGAATGGAGAATAATAGCAAACCCTACTTAACTACTGCCAGAAGTTACCATATAGATGCCTGGAAGACCTAGAAAATTCTTAGCGAGAGATCCTCCCTAGGAAATTGCTAGGTCATCCAATGTGACTCCACAGTAACTTTTGGTTGAGGCATACCATAGAATTGCCAGAAGAACTAGAAAATTTCTAGAGACAATGTATTTTGTCAGGTGTGGGTAGGTAAAACCATGGGCCCTGGTCCCAGTGTTTGAAGGCTGTATTGTTTACCTAACTAAACAGGTGAATATTGGTTGTGCTCTCGTTTTCATTTTATTTTTTAAAGGATGGCTACCAGCAACACAGCATAACAAAATCTGTTTACTATGTGTAATTCTTAGTGAACAGAATAGAATCTCTCTCAGAAATAAAATGCTTTACCGTACTTGGAAATGTTTAGCTTGGCTAAATCATGGCCTAAGACTTAGTACTCTGCATTCAAAAACATTGTGTTTATTGGTCCTAGGTGTTTATTAGTAACTCAGTGTGTCTTGCGGGGCACTAATCTCCTGCTAAACAATGGTGTAAATGCACTTTCTTTAAGTGGCCATATTTATTTTGAGTGGTTCAGAGCAAGTGCATCATGAATTGAAGGGGCGGCACTCTTTTGCCAGCCATCATTCTTAGGAACTGCCTGAAGCTCTCTTCTTCCTGGTGCTTTTATTGATCAAAGTGGCCTCAGAGCCAACCTTTAAATTAACAGTGCTCTAAAATACTTGTAATGATATGGCTGTACCATTTCACTGTATTTTCCCCACCCAGGTGAAGATAACTTCTTAAGAAAAACACAACGAGCTTTGAAAAATACTGTGTTATTAAATGTATTGATTGGCAGATTGGGAACAGATCATGAAAATCACTGTGGTTTAGTGTTTAGAGCATTGGGCTGTTGACTATGGAGAAAGTGTTCGAATCCCTGCTCTGCCTTAGATGCCCAGGGAGGGACTTCAGGCAAGTCACATTTTCTCAGCCTCAGATGAGGGCAATGGCAAGATCTTTTTGAACAACTCACCCCAAGGAAGCTCTGTTACAGTGTTCCTTGATGGTTGCCATAATTCAGAAATGACTGAAGGCACACAACAACATAAAGAACAGTATTTCAGAAGAATTTCAGAAGAACAGTATTTCAGAAGAAGGAACTGGTAAAACCACCTTTCTGTATTATAGAAAACCCTATAAAATTCATGGAGTTGCCATAGGTCAACACCCAATAGGCAATTCGAAGGCAAATACACGCAGCATAAAAACTAGCATTTTTCACAGAAAATTATGCATATACAAAAAATATCCCCATCCTGTTTTAGACAGAGCAACTTTGGTTTTGCAAAAATATTACCTTGGAAAAAGTCCTCATGCTATCCAGAACCCTTTACTTACGTCAAATGTCCCTCTGTGACAGTGGTTCTCAACCTGTGGGTCCCCAGATGTTTTGGCCTTCAACTCCCAGAAATCCTAACAGCTGGTAAACAGGCTGGGATTTCTAGGAATTGTAGGCTAAAACACCTGGGGACCCACAGATTGAGAACCACTGTTCTATGACTATCTTAAACTCAGCTTGAAAATTTCATGAAAAATTCAGCTCTGGTCACATTCAATCGTCACATTTCTATGCCTAAAATTACTTTTTACCATCCATGCCTGATTATGAAGACTATCAGTATCAAAAGCGTATATGATGTATTTTTATACCTTTTGCTTAGCTTATAATTACAGCTCCCATGATTCCATACCATTGAGCCACGGCAATTAAAATGGCATCAAACCACACTAATTCCACAGTGTAGATGCACCCTTTGTATGCTTTAATCCATGTTACTTTTGATTTGATGTGTAAGATGCTTTGAATCCTGCTTTTAGAGAGTGGAGCAGGGATATGGGTGGTAGTGCCATTGTTGATGATGATGAGCAATTTTTAAAAGACTGGAATTAGGGTGATTTACATTGAAATCCATGGCAGCTTTTTCCTCCTCCTCTCCACATCCCCAGCCAGTCCTTCCGCCTCTTTGCTCTTTCCTGGATTCCAAGCCCAAAATGCCAGCCTCAATAATTAACACTGAAAAACCATCAATATTTCACACTCTCCACAGCAGAGCCTTCCAGTGACCTGAACCAATTTCAGCTGCCTTTTAATTTTCTCTCCCATTTGTGGCTTTCTTTGATATTGTTCCTTTGATATGAAGCAGGAAGTCATTAGGAACGCGGAAGCGCATTACCAGGAGATCACATGATTTTTTAAATTAGCGGGCATGGAATTTGGGGTGAGAAATGCACTCTGAACCAGTGCCAATTTGAGAAGAGACTCACATAATGAGCCACTGTTTGGAGTTCTAGCCAGCCATGGCTTTCTCTAGCAAACTCTATTCCATCCCAGTTTCTTCCCTTCCCTTCTGCAACCATCAATCAATATTCCTTTGTGATTGAACAAGGTGTTTTCAGACTGTTGACCCCTTAGGTTTTGTCCTAATTTTTAAAATATGTCTGCAAACCTTGTGGGTTTTCCTGAATATGTTGATGCCTCTGCTCAGAGCAAGAGTGGGTTCCTTCCAGAGACTAGAATACAACTTTGACCCATTTTGGCTCTTTAGGAGCTCTAGAAGGCTGCATTGTGTCATTTTATTTGTACAATCAGCCCTCCAGAATTGCCAGGGGTAGGAGAACAGGAACCCCATGAAAGTGAAAAAGTTAATAAAGACACTGATATGTTTTTACATGAAAGAACACCTCTTGGGGAATTTCTAGATCTTCCAGGATGACTATATGCTCAACTTCCATTGGAATCTGAGCATCAAATCACATTGGGCTGAGGGAGTTGACCTTAGAGCAGGCATGGGCAAACTTTAGTTCTCCAGGTGTTTTGGACTTCAACTCCCACAATTCCTAACAGCCGGTAGGCTGTTAGGAATTGTGGAGTTGAAGTCCAAAACACCTGGAGGGCCAAAGTTTGCCCATGCCTGCCTTTGAGTCACACTGCAGCACGAACTAGACGTTCCCAGAGAGAACCTTTTTAACCATATGCATGAATAATCAAATATGCAAAAGTCAAAACCACAAATGTGGCGGGATGACTGTATGCATTTTTGGCCCCAGAATTGACTTTTTCAGCCAAAAAGCATGATCTCCATCACACACTCTACATTCTCAGCAGTCACATTTTGGATGCATGATTCTCATAAATCAGTCAAAGCAGAAACTACAAAGAATCAATTGGAATCCACAGACTGAAGGCAATTTGTTCTATTTGGGTTTTTTAAGTCTTAACATGTTTCAACTTTAGCTTTAGGACTGATATTAGGAAATTTCTATATCAGGAACTTACAAATTGTTGAAAACATGTCCACTGATCTGATGTCTTTGAACAGAGGTGGGAGAACTTTACTTGTGTTTTCCTTCAGGGGACTGGACTAAATGGCCCTTCCAGTTCCATCCAACTCTTATAAGATTTTTTGGTGCTATGAAATTCTTTGGTCCAAAGTTTCCTGAACTTTGATTCAAAATAACTACTTGAAAAATGCCTTTAAAAGGCTGAAAGGTATTGAGCATTTTTCCAGAACAGCCATCTTTGGAGCATCTTGAGTTTTATCTCAATTGTCTTTTGTGGGAATGATAACTCGGGGTGCATTTTGCAGTATAGAATTATTGCAATTGGATTCCACTTTTTAATTGCCATTAGTCAGTGCTATGAAATCTTGAGAGTTGAAGTTTAGTGAGGCACCAGTTCTCTTTGAAAAAGGAGGCTAAAGGACTTGTACTTAAAAATGTGGACACAGTGAGGTCTAATAATTTATTTTGATGTGTGGACCAAAAGATACAGGGCAGATAATGATGCAAATGTGGTAACAGATGGAAGTGTCTCCTTTTGAGGATTCACAGTTGAAGGAAAGATTCATGAGCTTCAGTTAATGAAATATCAGTCAATACAGAAGGATATCTCAGACACTTGGGCTAAATCTGCCCCTTCTGCAGCTCCATTTTGGCCCTGTGCCACATCCACTTCTCTGTGATCAAGAACACCAGTTATAACATGATAACTTACAAATTTTGGGGACAGAAACTGAGTGGGACAGAAATTGGTCTCTGTCCCACCATGCAATTGACTTTGGCTGGAGTCCCAGTCCTTGGGCCCCTGCTTCCCTTTGGATCCCATATCTGTCCCACTCATTCCAGTGGTGCAAGACTCAGCACAATTCTCAATATGTTGTTCCCCTTGACTGCTCATCCCTCCCAGGTTACTAGAGTTTCCTTTCAACACTGCAAACACTTAATGTTTGTGGTTCAACTTTTCAAATACTTGGTGTTTGTGATTCATTCAAGGAGCAAATGAGCCAGCGTCAAGCATCATTACACATTCAATTTATTTTATGGGAAGTGGGCGAGCCAAGCTTCCCATTGAAATCAGCAGCAAGACTTACATGTGGTTACATTTTGCATGAAGTTGGTGGGCAGGAATTATTATTATTATTATCAGTGGTCTTTTTCATCTTTTTTTGCATTGTCTTATGCTTTGTTTTAATGTTTTCCACCCTCGCCTTGTTTTCCTTTTCCTTTTGATTCGTTCATTGTTATTGCATGAGTTTTGGATTTTCTTTCTTTCAGTTGATTTCATTGGTGGATTTGACCCATTCCCTCTCTACCATGTCAATGAAAAGCCCTCCAACCTTTTGTTCAAGCAGACCTACCTGTAAGTATGCCCAAGTGCTGTTCGAATCCAATTGCTTCAATTAGGGTTTTTAAGACCAAAAAATCTCAACAAGTCAGACAATTTCAAGAAATTCACTGATTTTATCAAGCTCCCTTATCTGATTCTGGAATCCATCCATTCCTGCAGAGAAGTCCTTTGATTCACTTTGAATTTGAAGGAAATGTCAATGTCAATTGAATTAACTGGACCATTTTTCTTTCACAGCATGCTGATGAGAAAGAAGGGAATGGAAAGCACAAATGTCCCTACTTTCTGAACTCCCACATCTCCATAACAACCAAAATAGGACACACACAAATCTAGTTCTGCATTATCCAACTAGACTTTTGAAAACCTTCAGAAAAAAATAACCAATCTCATAGTCAAGAATTGTTCATATAAAATGGCTGAAGTGATAATAAAAACACACAAGAAGTCTGAGATTATATCTTACAACCAAACAAGTTAGCATTATTTATTTATTTCTCTTTATCAGGTCTGAATGGATGTACTTGTCTATTCCAATGAACACATATTATATAGTTGAGCCTCCAAATTTGCAGATTTGATTAATATGTCCTTTGTAGGAATCTGTTGCTCCTCCAGTATGACTCCATTGGAAGTTGACCATAGATTCATGTTGGAAGACTAAAACATTCCTAAAGGGGTTAAAATACATAGTTTTTTTTTAAAAAAAAGTAGATTTTTCACTTTCATAGTCATCCTGAAAAGTAGAAGATGTACTGCTGTCCATTCCAGCTAATGAAAATGTTCCCCCTTTTAGTGGAAAGCAATAGCCTCTCTAATATATAACTTGAAAAAGTATTGAGTTCTTAAATCTAAAAACAAAGAGCATTCCAGAAAAAAATTCCTTTTACTTCTACGAGATGTGAAGTATTCAATCTTCTGTTTGTGAAATGGGTCTAATGGGTATATGGCTGAGGCTAAATAAGGGGAAGGATTTACTTGTACAGTAAAACAGACTGGAAGTTAAATACTTTGGCAGCATTTCCAAATAGAATGGGTGCTTTGCATTTTTCCCATGACAAATGGGGAGAAAGTGCAGCCCATGGGCCAAATGTGATTCTTAACATTGACAGCTTTTTAAAAAAGCCTGTTGAACAATTGTTCCCAAATGAACCAAACTGCTACAAAAATGCCCTTCAAAGCCAGCATTGTTGCATTATTTGTTTTCTACCTAACTGGAAACCTTCAAAACTAAAAGAACTGGCTAAAAAATGATCAAAAATATAGGAAATGAAAATCAGCAGAGACTTCTGGTTACTTTCAGGTTACATTTTCTGCCAATGTTTAGCCACAAATGCAGCCCTTATGACATGAGTGTGCCAAGTGTGGGCTTCAAGGCTATTTTGGCTGAAACCAGCTGTTTGACAAATAAAGAGGAACAGAGGGTGTAGTATTCTCACACCCTGAAACACTGGTTGGCAGGGTTTAAACATTCCTGGAAGGACTCCACGCAAGGAGATCCAGCTGGTGCATTGAAAGGGAAACTAGATGCATAGCTCTTGTGTTGACGATGTGCACACCATAATTTTCTAGGACAAATCTTCATAGTGTGTAATCAGAAATGCCAGCTCCTTACAATCAGCATAAATATTTTTCCATATTTAGAATTAATTTCCTTTGCCGCTGAGAATATTTTACGTTACAAAGAAGCATCTTACCTTGACAGTGGCTTTTATCACAGAGGAGCTTGTAGAAAGAGTACAAAGAGTATAAAGAAGATGTCATATTGCTATGTTTGTTCAAAGGTTTGAAAAAGGTGCATTTTTTTACCTTCAGTTCTTAGGATCCTTTAGCAATGTCCATTGGCCTGAATTAAGTAACATCTTGTCACAGCGTCCTTGGCTGTAAACTGAAGCACATTTCCATGAAGTAACCAACAGGTTGCAAACCAGACCTTGGTTATTTGCAGCAGTTCGATAGGATGCAAACCAGAGTCAATTTAATGCAACAAGTTAACAGGCTGAAACCAGAGTTCAGTTCCATGCAACAGGCAAATTTTTGGATTACAAAAAGAGTCTCAGTAGGATGCAAGCCAGAGGTCAGTTCCATGCTACAGGTCAATAGGATTCAAACCAGCAGTCACTACTATGCAACAATTCAACAGGCTGCAAACCAGAACTCAGTTCCATGCAACAGGCCAATTTTGAGATTTTTAGATTTAAAAGAGTCTCAGTAGGATGCATGCCAAAGCTCAGTTCCATACAACTAGTCAAGAGGATGTAAACCAGGCTTCAGTCCCATGAAACATGTTAACAGGATACAAAGCAGAGCTCAGTTCCATGCAACAGTTACACAGGATACAATCAGAGCTCACTTTGATGAAGCAGCTCAGCAGGCTATTCCAAATCACCCCATTTCATAGAATTGCTTTGCAGGCTGCACACCCAAACTGAAGTTTGTACAACAGGTTCACAGGTTGCAAGTGATGGGAGAGTTAACCCTGACTGCCTCTGATCCATCCGTGGATCTCATCATATGGAAGTTTTCCTCCATTTGTATCTGTTTCTGCAGTGTGTAGAAATGGGAGGATTTCAAAGATGGACTGCATTTCTTCTTAAAACTGGGTATCTTTCCTTCTGATGGGAAGTGATAGATTTCTCTAATTACTTCGTGACATTTTAGTGTAGCTATTCATGTGGGCAGTCTGCTAATGCTCCTACTGTTTCCATTAGTAGTTTTTTTTTTCGTGTCAGGAGCAACCGGAGTTGCTTCTGGAGTGAGAGAATTGGCCATCTGCAAGGACGTTGCCCAGGGGACGCCCTGATGTTTTGATGTTTTACCATCCTTGTGGGAAGCTTTTCTCATGTCCCTGCATGGAGCTAGAGCTGATAGAGGGAGCTCATCCGCGCTCTCCCCAGGTGGGATTCGAACCTGGCAGCCTTCAGGTCAGCAACCCAACCTTCAAGTCACAAGGCTTTTATCCCCTAGGCCACCAGAGGCTCCTTATTAGTAGTTTAAAGACAATGTGTGCCCCATTGAAAGAAGTTTTTTGAAAAGGATGCCTGTCTCCTTTACTGTAGGGCCTGAAGGGGAATGATCCCATGGAGAGTAGAGTTTCAAAAAAGCATGCCTGTTTTAAAAAGTGTGCTGATATCCTTGACATTATTGAGCTAGAAAGGGGAAGAGGTGATCCTGTGTGATGTGGGTAAATTCTCCGTCTTCTTTAAAGATGGAATCCCATGAAATGGCATGCAAAGAAGGCGATTCCATCTGCTTTCCCTTCCTTCTGGGATGAAGTCAGTAGTTTGCCATCATTATTATAGGTAAAACTGAGAAGGCAACAATTAGTTCCAAAACAGACTCCCTCCAAAAGTTAGATTCACTTCTGGTTTCAACCTGGTTGGCATTGTCTTCACAATCTGTTCCTATAGAGAAGAAGAGAGTGCAGATTTCATTTGCCCAGTGACCACCCAGAGACCACCCAGAGGTGAGCAGGTGTATTTTGGGCCAGATTAAAGGAACCTCTCTCCCTCTTGGTCTTAAACTTGTTCCTCCCTCCTCTTTTCTGGAGATCCCATGATTAGTGCAAAATGGGGTAGCTGAATTAGGCAGAGACTTTGACTTTCATGAGCACCACTGTTCATAATTTATGCAGAGAAGAGAGTTGCTGCCTCTACCTGACACTGCCCAATGCTTACTAATCCCTGCCTTTGAAAACAGTTTTTTCTTTTTCATTTGGCAAAGGCTCTTTTATTTTTGGCTGCCACTGGAGAGCTACCATTTAATTAGCTCCTGGAACAAAAGGCCACTATTGTCTTGGTTTAAGTGCCACTCCATGCTGAAGGAGAGGAGTCTAACTTTAAATGGAAAACTTGCCAGAAACTTGGCATGGTCTGGAAAGCAAATAAGGGGAAAGAAGGATTAGAAGAAAGTTGGACCTGATTTTAAATGCAGGGTTGAAATGCAGCACTTGCCAATACAGAGGAAGAGAGTGCTGGCCAGAGGGTGGGAGAATTGATTTTGTCATATATCAAAGGCAAGCCCAGCCATTCACAGTGATTAATAATGTAGTCTTAACTGGCCAAGAAGGGCACAGGCATGATATGCTGATATTAAGTTAGTGGAAGCTGTGCAGAATCTAACTGCTTTCACCTTAATATGCTTGATACTCCTCCGTTGTCTGAATTTGGCAGGGATGGTCCTGATTAATCTCCGGTCATCCCACTGTTTCAGTTGTCTTTAAAATGCCCCAGTTCCTCTTCTTCTGGGTGCAGCCACCATGAAGGCTTCTCCTTTCTTCCCACGTGATGTACCTTTGCACAGGATCTCAAAACATTGGGAAAATTTATATGGGAGAACATAAGCCTTTAGATAACCTGAACCTGAGCCATATAGGACTTTAAAGATTAGGACTGTTCCTGGAAGTGAATTGGTCACCAACAAGGAAGAACCTACTCCAGGTTTTAATCTGATTTTTAAAGGAAGTATCCACAATGTTGAATCTATTTGAGAATTCAAATTCAGCACATTGGAGAGCTCTCTTAAAGCATGGACCAAAAGTAAGGTTAATTTGCCACTCTACTCAATTAAACCCACTGGGCACCATCAAGAAGTTTCCTAATTTGGCCTCCTCACAGATGGGAAAGTTTACTATGTGTAGAGCTTGTTTTTTTTGTTGACCAGGAGTCATTAGTAAACCATCGACTATGTACAGTGTACCTAGAAACATTATTGTGCCTCAACACCACATGAGGTTGAAGAGGCTGAAGCAATGCTTCCTTTACAGTTAGAGAGATTTCAAAGACCACAATATACTTCTCCTTCTTCTTATATATGATCTCTAATGGTCCTAGCATTTATTTCTCCCAAATCTCATTTTCTGGATGAGGCTAACACTTTGCCGAAGCAGCATGGAGTCTTCCTTTGTAAGCAAGAGAAAGTGAGAGCTGCTGTTTAGGCCCAGAAGTGAATTGCTGCCGAATTGCCACCTCATTCAGATGGATGGGCAGGAGATTAAGTATTGATTTTCTGAGCCATAGATTTCTTCAAGAGGATATAAGCAACACCTCCGGAGGATCCTACCCAATGTCTTTGATTTACTAACCAGGGGAAGGAAGCTTTAAACTGAAATGAGGGGATATGCACATGAGAGAGAGAGAGAAAAGAAGAAATGCAGCAAAAATTTTGACAATGGAACTCCTGTTCAGATCTGCAGTGAGTAGTGACATGAATTAAAAAGCATGTGTAGGACTGGGTTCCTAAGTACTAACGATGGAATACCAATGTAAGAAATAATCCTTTTTTGCAGAACTCACTTCCCAAGAACCAGAGAATAATAGGATATTTTGAAAGGATCCCAGAGTTCATCTCGTCTTCCCTTAGCCAGTGCAAGAATTTGCAGTTAAGACGCATCCTAAGACATCAACCTCTATTGAAATGCTTTCTGCAAAAGACCATCCACCACCACTCAAGAGAGTCATTCTACTGAACAGCTCTTGTCATCGAGAACTTTGCTTTCTTGTCATTTGAATGCTGCTAGACTCAAAAGATTCCAGATTAGGGCCTACCAACTGGATGTATCTTACATAGGTTCTTCATCCTGCCTTCAGGCTTCTGTTGTTATTCTCTGTTGGTGATCAGAATAAAAGGCAATACAAAACTTGAAACTATTTGTGGAAATAACATTTGCAGCCTGAGAAGCAGTTGGATGGAACTGAGCTGTGCTTTGCAGGCAAGGAAGCAATTGCAACCCTAACTCCAACAGAACTGAAGGCTAGCTGTAATTGCATGTAAGAGTTTTATTTGCAACTTATGAAGTCCTGATCATCACAACAGTCTGTTTGTTAGCATCATCACCATTAGGGTCATGAGACACAAAAGATGGGAAAAGGCAGTGTTTGGGCATTCTATAATATCCAGAGAAACTATGCAGGATTTATCACTTTGGCAATCTAGATTTGTATTTTCAGTTAACAATAATTATGTTCCTAGTCCTTAGGGCTATGAAGATAGTGCCAGGAGATAGTACTTGGTGAATATTTGGACACACTTGGGAGGCAGAATTTCAGTGCCCTAAATAACCTTTTCTATTCTACTATCTGCCCAAATGATAACTGCAGAAGAAAATGAAATATGCAAAAACAAATGTGCAGATTTGAATAATATTTGTGTTTTATAAAATATACTGAATCTGGGGGATTTATTTAGGGCTGGTCTATCATTAGGTACAGCCTCCTCAGATGATAGTGGGGATTGGATTGGCACCTGGTTTATTGTTAAATGGTGTTCTTACTTTTCTTGTTGCTGGTGTTTGAACATGAAATTGTAGAACTGTATATTTGGAAGAGACCACACATTCCATGGAGTCTAGCCTTCAGTAGGTGCAGGAATCCAAAGCTATAATATTTTGAATTGGTGGCCATCAAACCTCAGTTTAAAAATCTCCAATGCAGGAAAGTCCATCACCACCTAAGACAGCCCATTTCACTACCAAATAACAATCATGATCAGGAAGATCTTCCTTATAGTCAAATTCTCATTTCTTGCAATTGAATCCATTGTTCTAGAGGTCCTACCTCTGAAGTATCAGTTCCATCTTCCACATGATATTAAAAATCAGGTACTGTGTTACCTTCTGATATGCTGTAAATTACACAGTTTACAAAGCTCAAGTATCTTTCTCAGAGCAGTTAAGAAATTCCCAATGGAAGAAGACATTAGGTGAAAACAGAGCTTGGAAAAGTAACTCCCAAACCCATGGCCATCATTTTTTTGTGTGTGTCAGGAGCGACTTGAGAAACTGCAAGTTGCTTCTGGTGTGAGAGAATTGGCCATCTGCAAGGATATTGCCCAGGGGACGCCCAGATGTTTGATGTTTTACCATCCTTGTGGGAGGCTTCTCTCATATCCCTGCATGGGGAGCTGGAGCTGACAGAGGGAGCTCACCCACTCTCCTCGGATTCGAACTGCTGACCTATTGGTCAGCAGTCCTGCTGGCACTAGGGTTAACCCATTGTGCCACCAGGGGCTGCATGGCCATAGTAGCAGAAGGATTATGGGAGTTGTAGCCCAAAAATTACTTTTTCCAAGCTTTGCATTAAAAAAGAAATCCAAACAGATGGCTGTCTTTGAATATATAGTACTTAATTAATTTCAATAAAAATTGGAAACCTATAAATCGGGCTTTTTAGTGAATCCTGATCTAGAGGAAATAGAAGATGAAGAGACTATTACCATTAGCCATTTGTCTTCCTTCTTTATATCTGATTTCTTTGCCTTTCTTTTTTGCAGGCCTGCGTAAGTAAAAAAAGATCGAGAGGCTAAACTTGGCCTGAAGTCAGCCATCCAGAATCCAAACGCCAGATACTCCAGATATTCTGCGCAGGAACAGAAGCAGCCGCAAAGTAATGGCGAACACATTCCACTCAAAAGGACACACACACAGGAAGACTGTACTTTGACAAGTGGCCATTCAAGGAAATATATCATTTTGCTTGGCCAGCCCCTCATTAACACGCTGGCTCATTAGTGGACTCACAGGTTTTGCTGTCAATGAATGGAATGGGAATATTACTGCCCTCTTCACCCTTCTCTCTATTGAGACTCCCCATTGATAATCAAATGAGAGCATTTTGAACATTTCCATTGGATTCTTTATTTTCACATTACAGAGGTAATTCCTTAATGCTTCAGGCGTTTCATGACTTGGTTATTATAAATCGTCCAATCCTACTCTGTTCCCTGTTTCCCAATTCCAAATTCCAGACCCAAACAATCTTGTAATGGACAAGTTGCTAGTTGAACTCACAGATCCTCTGGTATTTTTTCCCTAGCAATCCTAGGCAAAATTATTTAGATTCCACTTCTCAAGCCTTTCTAGTAACCAACTCGGTCCTTTTCTGCCTTCAACTGATCTCCACGGATGGAAAAATTGAACTCTGTTGGAGTTGTTTCTGGATTTCAAAAGACATTGGTACAGCAGCCTAATTCTGGATGTCAGATTCATAATCGATTCATGGACCCCATTTACTGTGATCAAAAATGTCCTTCACTCTACTCAAGAAAACCAAATTGGTGCAACATTGCTACCTATGGGAGATGTTGCAATGTCTCACTCTGGCAAACGACTGTAGCAGTGATGGTGCATTGGGCCCATAGTATGTACAAGCTGCCTTACACTGAGTCACATTAATGGTGCCACTGTCCCAAACAGTGTCAGTGGGAGTTACAACCATTTCTAATGAACTGAGAACATTCAAGATGCAAAGGATTGGACCCGTGGACTGGCCCTGAGCCACAACCCTTTCTGGTTGTATTCATGTTGATGTTATTACAAAACCGTGGTATGTTTTGGTCTGCATTGCAATGAGCCACTAAGAATGAAGATTTGGGGGGGGAGGGGGTGAATGGAAAATCCAGAGAACTAGCTGGCATCACTTAACCACACCATCAATATATTCACATTGTGTATTTGCTGCTGAGAAGTGGAATCCTGTGGAGTGATGCTGTTCAGGAATCCAATCACTGCATCTCCAAATGTGGTTTTCTGGACCAAAAGTCCGTAGACATTCAAAGGGCACTTGGAAGGTCTCATCCAACTGGAAATGTTCTTGAATACACCCTTCCTTTTATATACTTCTGGAAAACCTGGTGTTCCCCAAAACCTGCGGATACCTGCCTCTTCTGCATAAATGCGAGCTGTTTTGGCTACTTAAGCAGCAAGACTGACAGCATGAATATCAGAAACAGTGGAAAGGATGGTTTTGTTCCCTTGAGTTGCACCCGAGAAAAGTTTGCTAGAGACATGTGTAAATTGAACTAGCCCAAAGTAAGTTTTTGGTGGTGGCTGATGAGTCCCATGTTAGTGCAGTGCTGAATTCCCTCTAGGCTTTAGTCTGAACTTTAAAGGTGTCCTCCAGGCTGCTGAACCTGTTTTGGGCATAGCTTTCAGTACTTTGAATAGTTCATTTAGAATTCTGACTAATATCTAGAGTGGATTCACCATTCCACTGCTCTGGAAGGCACTGACACTTACCAGCAGGAACATGGGAGCAGTAGAAGTGGAAGGAGCAGAAACCAGGAGACATCCAGACATCCTGCAACATTGCATGAACTATGTTTGTATCACACATCCCCATCTCCACTCTTGCCTGCAAAAAGCTGTCAAGCCCTAGCAGCCTGCTGCTATCGTCATGTATTGGTGCTCCATTGAAAAAGCAGCTGGTCTTGGCTGTACAGGGAAAGAAAGCAAGGATACTCTCCTAGATGTCTTACATTTCCCTTCCCTTCACAGCCCAAACCAGCTGCTCCTTTCCCCCAGTGATGTAACTAATAGCAGCAAATGACTGCCAAAGGTAGACAGCTATAGCAGGAGGGTTTTAGGTGGGTAACAAAAAGCTAGAGAATGTCGCTTGTGCCCCACCCAAAATATTTATGTGTGTCCAACTTGGGAGTTTCATCCACCTGTAACTCAGAATAACATGCATAACTGACTCACAGGATCCCAGCCATCATCTACCACTCCTCCAAGTTCTGTTGTTCCCTCTGAGCTTATTTGCAATTCTCAGTTGGAAGGAAAATAGATTTTCCAGTGACGACAACTGCTATCCTATGCCACTCTGAAATCTTTAGCGAGAGGGCAGGTTATAAATGTTTTGATCAATACATCACATCTGTGTAGCAGAAATCTCTTTATACAGAGTTATGCACTGGTTGTGTTTCACAATTCATGTGTTGAATAGCAATGTTGAAGACCCAAACACTCATTCACATGCACACCAATACCATATGCACAATTCCATTTCTGTGAACAAAATGAACCAAAATGGACTTAAGAATGAAAGAAAAAAGTCCAAACTCTTCTACAGGGAGAACTGACACATGTGGAGGGCACCAAGAGGATTCCAGTCAACATATTGTGACCCTTCTATTCCCATTGCAAAGTACTGGTTGGGGTGGATGGGAGGTTGATCTTGATAAGGCAGGTATGATCCCAAAGCTTTACAAAACAGACATGAAAATAGCTCGAAATGGTATGTTGATATATATCAATGTTGCCAATATTTTTCATACTCCTCTTGGGAGCTTGATTAAGGAGAACTGTTATGATGGGCTAATATGTAGGAATTTAATATGTGGTAAACACTGATTTTAGGTTCTAAGGTGAGACAAAATTATGGAGTTTGGGGGTAACAAGAGCTACTGGCCACAGTGGATATATTTTGTGCTTCGCTGCCCAATTCCAGTTGCTGGAGAACATCAGAGAGAGGACTCTTGCCTTCACACTTCTCAGCAGCTGACCACTGCTGGAAACAGAAAACTAATCTAGATACTCTTTGGTCTGATCCAGCAGAGTTCTTCATATTTGCTTAAGCCAGTTTGTATACACCCATGAATTACATCTTTGGGACTGATACTTACAGGCCAATATCTGATGCCTTTCTCCAAGTGCCTCTTCCTAGACAGCCTTGGAAGATGACCACAAAGAAAAAGAGCCAACGTGGAATACTGATCTGAGTGTTTGAATAGCCCTCTGGGAGATGAGGGTTTCAGTCACTGCAAAGCCAAGGGCAAGTTACACTTTCTCAGCTTCTCAAGAGATCAATGGCAACCTCCCTCTGAACAAACCTTTCCAAGAAAGCCTCGTGATAGAGTCACCATAAGACAAAGACTATTTGAAGACACATAACAACAAAACAAGGAGAAAGGGCCTTGTTAGTTGCATCTCCCCTTTGCTTGAATGTTCCTCCAGTGGGGCACACCTGTTACTGTCTCTTCAAGATCAGATTTCTGTATTTTGGCAGGATGTGATGGACCAACCTTTCAATGCTGACATTATACCATTGACCTCTATTATTTGTCATGGGGATATGTGTGTGGTTTTATATGACAGTTACATTGTTTGTATCAATTTTGTTTTTAACATTCATGTATTGTAAACTTTTGTAACACACCTTGAGTCTTCTCCAGAAGAGAGAGTCTAAAAATGGAATAAACTATAAGCTGTAGCACATTTCTGCCACACTTTCTTCTCCTTCCCAATACATATAGGGCAGTCTACTCAACTTCTTTCCCAATTGTTACTTGCCCCATTGGTCCTAGCTCTCCTTGCAGTTGTCTTCTCATTCTCTATAGCCACTATGTACTTTTTAAATTATATTTTCATTTTCATCCCTACCATAAGTAGTAAGGCAGAGTTGGCTTTTATCTGTCTATGAAGCTGCATAGGATAATGCCATAGCCATAGTATAATGGATTCCTGAAGCCACTAGATAAATCAGAGCTTCCCATTCAGGGCTATCTGGCAAGAACTAGTTCATTCCAAATGCTACCTGACTATCACAGAGATGGGTTGTTGTATGGCTTTCGGGCTGTGTGGCCATGTTCCAGAAGTATTCTCTCCTGACGTTTCGCCCACATCTATGGCAGGCGTCCTCAGAGGTTGCCTGCCATAGATGTGGGCGAAACGTCAGGAGAGAATACTTCTGGAACATGGCCACACAGCCCAAAAGACATACAACAACCCTGTGATCCTAGCCATGAAAGCCTTCGACAACACATATCACAGAGATTTCCATGGTTTTGATGGGAGGAACTATAAATAATTCTTTACAGTAGCTTGATAGTACATTGAATCTAGTGTTTATTTAATGATGCTGTGCCACATGGACTTTGGCTTGGAAGTCCAGGGTCAACATAAAGCAATCAGTTAAGCCAATCTTATATAGTGTATTTATATATATATATAAAAAAGTCAGGAACAGAGCAGCAAAAGCCTATGACATTCCTACTACCTCACCAATAAGTAGTGTGAAACTACAGGTTAAGCATCCCTTAGCTGTAATTCCAAATTACTGTACTCCAAAATCCAAAATTGTCCTCCTGAGTGGCTGAGGTAGTGATGCCTCTGCTTTCTGATGTTTCAATGTACACAGCTTTGTTTCATGCACAAGATGATTAAAAATATTGTACAAAGATTGCCTTCAGGCTATATGCAAATGCCTATGAAGGTGCATAAGGTGCCTATGAAACATAAATGGATATAATGTTTAGATTTGGGTCCCATCTACAAGATATCTCATTGTGCATGTATACATACATGTATTCCAAAATCCAGGTGATGACGGGATGGAAATCCCCAACACACCTTCCGCCAGGATGTTCTGGATTTCTCAGCAGGAGATGTTATCACTCTGTGTACAGCTACAAGGACAGAGCCAGGCACTTCTGATTACTTACATTCTCCATAGAATGCCCACTGAAAGCATCTATTGCAGAAAAATTGCAAAAGATATACACAGGCACAAGACAATGCTATGCTAGCACATGTTACTAACACAGGCATGGGCAAACTTTGGCCCTTCATGTGTTTTGTACTCCAACTTCCACAATTCCTAACAGCCAGCTGTTAAGAATTGTGGAAGTTGGAGTCCAAAACACCTGGAGGACCAAAGTTTGCCCATGCCTGGGTTAGGATGTTTAGAACATGTTGTCGACCGCGCTTTAGGGGATCGGGCCCTTAAGGAGAGTCCCGATCCGGTCCTGAGAGAACGGACCTTGGCGGAGCCAATAGGAAAATATGAGCCGCAATACAACCTGAAGCCGAAATGAAGAAGGACCGCCAAAGTTGAAGGAAAATTCCGCCAAGGAGTCTTTATTGAGCAATTCAGCTGAAGAGGACTCTAGTAGCGATCATTCAGTCTACTAGGGTACCATATAATCAAAATAAAGCCATATTTATACAAAATTTCAGTCTGACAGCCCTTTGAATTTCCCGCCCCGCTCCCCCGCCCATCTGATCGCTGATAGGCTAGAAGGTTGAACGAGGCGGGCTTTCGTTTCCCGCCTTGCTCTGTTGGCCCAATAGGAAGCTGCCTTTTGTCTCTACCCGAGCCAATCAGGAAGGAGAAGGCGGGAGTTATTGAAACAATGAAGTGACAGGGCAGGAAATATCAGATTAATTCCTGCTAGACCGATTTCTAAAGGGATTAATGGCAGCAATCAAGGATGTCTGGGTTTCTGTCACGTATACAGATTTTAGATATGCCTTGGGGTGTCAGAGGTGGAAGTGAGAATGGGTGGTGATGAGCCATATTTACAGGCTCCGCAGGGCGCCTTCCTGAGGTGTCCTGGTTTTTCCTTTGGATGAGATATGACAATGTTTGCCTTGGGGCGAATCACCTTTAGGTCAATACTCCAAATTCGGCGACTCAAGCCCTATATTGTCCATGCAATCTGAATTTGATTGGGTTAAGCGGTGGCAGATTATCCTTTTGTTTTTGGGAAGGGAAGCCTGGGTCATAGAAAATGGGACAGGTTCTGGGGTTCAGGTTGAGTTCAAAATATTTCCTATTTGATTTCATGACTTGACAATTATATGAAATAAAATGAAAAATAAAATAAAGTTGGAATATAAACCATGCTGGGAAAAATACATATTTTCCGGGGATCCCAAAGAGTACAAATACATATAGGCAGATAGATAGATTTCATGGAAATAAGGGAGAATTCATAAAAGTGAGTTACATTGCATAAAAGGGAATCATGAATGATATAAACAATTAAAAATATTTGATAAGAACGAAGTTCATAACATCTGGAGAACCCAGCATGGAAATTCATAAAAGTGGAGTTTTAGCAGCATGATTTTACAATTCATGAAGTTGTTATCTCTTGCCTCAGAGTGCAGGGATAATCCACAGTAAACTCCAGTAAAAAGTCTCAATCACCTTCTACTATAAATATATGGAATATAGAACATAAAGTCTTGATTTTTGAACTATCTTTTACAAAGTCCTGGGGGGGGGGGGGGGGGTGGTCACCTCGATCACAAACATACTCTTGTTCTTTTCATACTTTACCAGCAGAATGTGGTATGATGCTTTTAAACAGGCTCAGAATGTTTAATACCTATTTAAATTCACAATTGCTAACAAGCTACAGCATTTGCTTTAACGTCAAAGCAGATGTTTTCATCAGTATGGCACTGTCTTAGTGTTACTTTTGGATCTTTCATCTAATAGTTACCTTCAAGGTTAGAACTTCCAAACGTGTATAAAAGCTAGAAAATGGGGGGTTGCTTGTGTGCACTGGAATGGATTTAGACCAAAGCACAATCATTTCCTTTACAATAGAATATGAATTGTTTCTTTTTAAATTGGAACAGAATCCAAAACAATGTAAAAATGCTGTTCAGAACAGCAAATCAGAAAAAAAACCTCATGAGCCAATAGAACTGCAAACATACACAAAGTCAGCATAAAGAGAAGCATTAGAAGTTATTCACCAGGCAATGTTTCGGTGACCAAAATAAAATAAAATAAAAAGTGTTCCAAGAAGTAAGAAACTTGCTGCATTAATCATTTTACTCCCAAGGGGGTATTTAATCCCACTACTTTTATTTTGAAGGAAAATCAATTGCAGGACCACAATCCGGCATGAATTTCAACTAGAGAGAGCATCCACACCACTTTGCAGCTCAGATTCAGCTTTCATAACACATAGGAAGGGAAAGAAGGATTATTTTTGAGCAGGGAATTGATGCGAAAGTAGAAACACTGTCTAGGACTGGACTCCTGGTTTAACTTATCCTTCAAAATAAAGCAATGGCAGAATTAAACACTTGGTTTTTTTTAAAGTCACATTAATCCAGAGACCGCTAGTGGTTTGAATATCAATGGGGGTAACAAATCTACTGCGTTTTAAGTCTAAATATGAAACGAGCTATCCGAGGTGCTGAGGCTCTTCTGGGAGGTAGAATTTCTTTAAAATTCAAACTAAAATCCAGAATGGATTTTTGACTGATATGGGAATCACAAGGCACTACTGAAATGATGCCTCATTTAGCCACTGTCCTAGTGTAGTTGTAAAAGCTGGACAGAAAAGAATGCTGAGAGGAAGAATATCAATTCGTTTGAAATATGGCCCTGGCGGTGAGTTCTAGTGAAACCATGCACTGCTAAAAGACAAAAGAAAGGATTTTGGAATAAACTAAGTCTGGACTCTCACTTGAAGTCAAGATGACTAAATTGAGAGCATTGTACTTTGGATGTATCATGAGATGGTGCAACTCTCAAAGGTGGGAGGGAGAAAAGACAGTGTGATGTAGTGGTTTAAGCCTTGGACTATGATTCTGGGTTTGAATCCTCATTTGGCCATGGAAATCCAATGGGTGACCCTGGGCAAGTAATACACTCTCAGCCTCAGAAAGTCCCATGAAGGTAGTCAGTAAAGTGCATTGACTCAATTGAGGCAGTCATTGCCCTGGAATTGCAAGGCCTGTAGTTAATGAGGGCCTTTCGGAGGCCTCTTATCCACAGGGTCATCAAAAGGAAAAGTCACTCGGGGAACTTAGCATTTGAAACCAGATATGTTTTGGGGCCATGGTGGCACAGCAGGTTAAAATGCTGAGCTGCAGAATTTGCTGAAGAAAAAGGCCAGTGGTTCAAATCTGCAGAGTGGGGTAAGCTCCTGTTGTTAGCCCCAGCATCTGCCAACCTAGCAAAACATGCAAAGGTGAGTAGATCGATATGTACTGCTCTGGCAGGAAGATAACAGACCTAGGAGCTGTCTATGGACAACGCTGGCTCTTCAGCTTAGAAATGGAGATGAGCACCAACACCCAGCGTCAGACTCAACTAGACTTAATGTCAAGGGAAAACCATTACCTTTTAAGTTTTTTGGATTCTCTAAGACTAGGAGCATATGGCAAAAGAGACCTCTAATTGTCATTCTAATAGAAAGGGCTACAGGGCAAGGAATTATCCTTCCATAATCCACAAGTTTAGCAGTTTGAATTGTCCATGGAAACTAGCCAGTGAACACTCCAACCAAGTTTTAAGGGAAAATAGGCAACTTGCATTCCAGCTGAATGCTTTCTATTACTAATCCCGCTGCTGCATTTTGAACCAAATCTATCGAGTAATCTCCAAGGATGGCCCCATCTATTATGCATGGCAGTAGCCTGGCTATTGCTCAAGCACAGAAAGCCTCCTCTTCCATGTGAAACCCTGCTGTAACTCTGATAATGATGGAGTGATACAGCAACACAATACAAGAGAACTTTCCATGTCCATCTGTCCAAGAGGCTGACAGATATACAGTAGCACACCAGTCTTTGCTACATTCTGTACTTATGAGATTAGATCTAATTTCAGAAATATTTTTTTCTGTTCACACCCTCCCCACCGCACACACACACACACAAACTACTCAGCAGCCAGGGAACATCATGATGCTTGTAATCAAGCATACAGTATTTGAGTTTCAATTTACCAGTTTATTTTGCTGTGCCTCCATAAGGGATGGTTACAAAAGTGGCATATCATCCTTTGCAGGATGTAGATTTGTTTTTTTATAGAGACAGCCTTTTATGGAGCTGCAGAGTGAAGGACATGGATGGAAAACGAGCTCTTGTACCTCCTCAGGCTGTAAGGAAACACTATCTTGCCTTCCACACAGAGCACTAGAGAGAGTTGGCAGCACTGATGTACCATGACAGAATAAAGACTTTTGAAAATAGGAGCAAAACCTGCAGCTATATAAAATAAAGAGGCTTCAAACAGACACTCTAGAAACACAACTCTCTATTGAAAAAGTATACTGCAACTTTTGCACACATACGCCTATTGTAACTCTTGGCAAGAAAGAAATGTATTTTCCCCACCAAGCTATAAATAAGCACCACTATTTATTGGGTCAACACTGCCCTCAGCTGGTAAAAGCTGAATCTAGTGGTAATAAGCATCTATTTCATTATTTTCGGTGTGCTTTCAAGTGATTTCTGACATAGTGGTTCTAAGGTGAACCTATCATGGATGGGGTTTCTTGGCAAAAAAGGAAATTCAGAAAGGTTTTGCCTTTGCCGTCTTCTGAGGTTGATTTCTAAAAGTAACTCAGTAGGTTTCCACAACTAAACTGGCCTTTGAAACACAGTCCCCAGAGTTATAATCCAATGCTGAGACCACCGCACCACACTGTTGCTCATTATAGTGCTCCTTAGTATATTTATAAACCTCACCTGTATTATGTAATTTGGTAAATTTGACAAGTGGTAAAACTCCAAGCAAGCATATTTGGATATATGTAGGCTGAAGCACAGAAGACAATACAGTAAGAACAAATGATGTACTTAAATAGCATACCATCCAATATTTCACAGATGAAAACCAGGACACATCAGAGTGTGGTTAAGATTTTTTAAAAGCTATCAATGAGGAAGAATGTGCAAACTAATATATGCTAGCCTGTGTGGTGTAATGGTTAAGCATTGGGTTTATGACTGCGGAGATTAGGGTTCAAATCCCTGCTTGGCCCTGACACTGGATGACCTTGGCAAGTCACACTTTCTCAGCCTCAAAGGTTGAACCCTTGTGCTGGCTGAACTGCTGACCTGAAGGTTGGATTGCTGACCTGAAGGTTTCCAGTTCGAATCTGAGAGACAGGGTGACCTCCTGTCAGCTCTTGCTTGTGGGGAGAGAAGTCCCCTGGGCAGCGTCTCTGTAGACAGCCAATTTTCTCATACCAGAGGTGATTTGCAGTATATTCTCAAGTCACTTCTGACACAATAAAAATAAAGCCTCAGAGGAAGGCACTGGCAAATCTCTTTTGAACAATTCTAACCAAGAAACCCCGTGACAGGTTTGCCTTACGTTATAAATTACTTGAAGAAACACTACACAACAACAATGGATTTAGAATTCTCAGACAGATAACTCTAATGCAATGGTTCTCAACCTAGGTTCCCCAGATGTTTTTGGCCTACAACTCCCAGAAATCCCAGTTCCCAGCTGTTAGAATTTCTGGGAGCTGAATGCCAAAAACATCTGGGCACCCACAGGTTGAGAACCACTGATCTAATGCCTCATCGGACTACAAACCCCAGAATTTGCCATAATGCAGCTATGGAAGTTCATAGAATCATAGAATAGTAGAGTTGGAAGAGACCTCATGGGCCATCCAGTCCAACCCCCTGCAAGAAGCAGGAAAATCTCATTCAAAGCACCCCCGACAGATGGCCATCCAGCCTCTGCTTAAAAGCCTCCAAAGAAAGAGGCTCCACCACATTCCGCAGCAGAGAGTTCCACTGCTGAACAGCCCTCACAGTGAGGAAGTTCTTCCTGATGTTCAGGTGGAATCTCCTTTCCTGTAGTTTGAAGCCATTGTTCCGTGTCCTAGTCTGCAGGGCAGCAGAAAACAAGCTTGCTCCCTCCTCCCTATGACTTCCCCTCACATATTTGTACATGGCTATCATGTCTCCTCTCAACCTTCTCTTCTGCAGGCTAAACATGCACAGTTCTTTAAGCCACTCCTCATAGGGCTTGTTCTCCAAACCTTTGATCATTTGAGTTGCCCTCCTCTGGACGCTTTCCAGCTTGTCAACATCTCCCTTCAACTGCGGTGCCCAGAATTGGACACAGTATTCCAGGTGTGGTCTGACCAAGGCAGAATAGAGGGGGAGCATGACTTCCCTGGATCTAGACACTATACTCCTATTGATGCAGGCCAGAATCCCATTAGCTTTTTTCGCTGCCACATCACATTGTAGGCTCATGTTTAACTTGTTGTCCACAGGGACTCCAAGATCTTTTTCACACGTACTACTGTTGAGCCAGGCATTGTCCCCCATTCTGTATCTTTGCATTTCATTTTTTCTGCCGAAATGAAGTATCTTGCATTTGTCCCTGTTGAACTTCATTTTGTTAGTTTCGGCCCATCTCTCTAGTCTGTCAATATCGTTTTGAATTCTGCTCTTGTCTTCTGGAGTGTTGGCTATCCCTCCAGTTTGGTGTTGTCTGCAAACTTGATGATCGTGCCTTCTAACCCTTCGTCTAAGTCGTTAATAAAGAAGTTGAACAGAACCGGGCCCAGGACGGAGCCCTGAGGCACTCCACTCGTGACTTCTTTCCAAGATGAAGAAGATGCATTCATGAGCACCCTTTGGGTTCGTTCACTTAATCAATTACAGAAATCACAGCCAACATGCCTTTCATGGTGAAAGAAAGATGCAACAGAAATCAAACAAGTGCTATAACAGGGCCTAAATACCCTAAAGGCATCGGATTCTGTCTCATCTTGGATGGTAAGCAGGGTCAGCTATGTTTAGTATTTGGATGGGGAGATCATCAAAAATATCAAGTGTTGTGGGCTACATTTGAGAGGAAGGAATTGCAGATGCAAAACATCTCAAGTATCTGCTGCCTTATGAAATTCATGGGGTTACAGTAGGCCGACAAGCTAACTTGAAGACACGCACAAGCTAGGTCAATGTGAATGGGTCCATTCTACAAATAACATTTTAAACTATAGTTTCTCTATAAGAAAATAGTCGCAAACAAAAAGATTAAACTTGTTGTTTGACGCAGAAGGTAGATAAGAACATCACAAGAGCAATTTAAAAGTATTTATTTACTTATTTATATAAAGTTTTTTATTCCAAAAAAAGATTAATTGACTGGAAAGGTGTGCCAAGTCAAAAAAAGTTTTAAAAAAAAGTATAGACACACAAAGCTACCAAATGATCTTTAGACAAAAATATCTATTCCAAGACCTCACACAGGTAAGGAAAAGTGCAGGTGGTTTTTGAAGTTCTTCTTGAAGGTGAAAAGTCTTCCTGAAAAAGCACCCAGTCCACAGATGAGAAAGACCTTTTTGCCCTTGATCATTTTTACATTGCTGGAATGGATCCTCTAAGAGTTTACCAGGGCATGGATGCAGATATTTTGCTGGGTAATTTCAGATAATTCTCGTCCATTCAGAAGTTTCTTCAGTTTTATGTTTTCCCAGGGAAGATCTCCATGATCAGAAGTGTCAAAAGGAAGGAGAGCTAGCAAGAAGAGAAAAAAGAATCCTCATTGTACCAAGAGTAGTTTTCCCTGGCCTTCTCTTCCCTAAGGCTCTTCTCTTGCACCCACCTTTTTAAGATTAAGAAAATTCAAAGTTTTCCTTTGAGTGGAGTAACTCTGCTCCTCTAATAATTTTGGCCCAACTCATAGAATAGGCATTTGCCAAGAAAAAGGCAGCAGATTTCTGAAACAGCACCCCAAGAGACAGCCATTTCTTACCTTTTAATTTTTGAAGAAAACTACAGATTTAATGATATTTCAATTTCCTTTCAATCAAAAGATTGTTAGAATTCATCCACTAAATCAGGGGATAAATAAGGAACTCTCCAAATGCTATATGCACTGCATCTCACACTATTCTTCTTTATAATGCTACTTCAGACTGCTGGGACCTGTAATCCAACAGTATCTGAACAAAGGATTCCCTCAGGCAGTAAGCAGGCAGTCCTTGAATCTGCAAAGCCATTCAATGCTAATCAAGGTGGCCAATTGCTTCATTAACACTTGCTTCACACAGACAAGAGTTCTTTCTCCCACCCTGGACTTTCCACAGATATACAGTTTCTAACATACCTCACAACCTCTGAGGATGCCTGCCACAGATGTAGGCGAAATGTCAGGAGGGAATGTTTCTGGAACATGGCCAGACAGCCTGGAAAACTCACTGCAACCCAGTATCTAAATTGTCATGTTGATCCTCACCCTTGTACTATGTGTTGCAGTAAGAGCAATGCTGTACCAGGACAACCTCTTGATCAAATTCAGAAGTAGCACACAAATTGCAAAGTTCTGCTGATTTTTTCCATTTAAATATCCATTTAACTTTCTCTCTCATACACATATAGACATAAACACACACAGAGAGAGAGAGGGGGGGGGACTCACATGGATTTCTTGCAATCTCCTCCATACTCACTTTCTAGTTCAGGAAAGGAATGCCTTTATGTTGTCCCGGATGGCACCTCTGCAAATGGGGCAGCGTCTCAGATTAGGGGCGCATTCAGAGCAGACCACTAAATGCCCACAGGGCACCAGCACAATGGACACATCTTTGTCCATGCACACCTTGCACATGCGTTCCTCTTGAAGCTGGCGCAGCTTCTCCTCTGTGCTCAAGGTGGAGTCTACTAGATGGGGAAAAAAAGATGTTCAGCCGTGGAGTCCAAAGGCAGAACGGATTGCAGTCTGTCCCAAAATCTTTACCACATTCAGAGGCTGGAGTGGGAGTCAGGGAAAGCCAAGTAAAACCACAGCTCTGCCATCAGATCTGGGGGGAGTTTGTTGAGGCATAATGTGAGAAAGAAACTAACAACTCTGCTCTTTATCCCCATGTAAGGGCTAGGGTGGCAAGCATGTAATATGACAGGTACGGCTGAACTGCAATTCCCAATATTCCTCCAAAATTAGTTGTGCTGGCCAAGGATACTGGGACATTTAGTTCAATAGCTTGATGCTTATCTCTGGCCCAGAGTATTGTCATGAATATGTAAAACAAAAGTCTACAAAATGCTGAGCATGATGTTTGGACAAAAACGGTAGGATAACAAACGATTAAAGTAAGGATAACAAACATCTCGCTCTTTGATGTAGCTTATGGGGTCATGCTTCTTCTTAGACTTAGTGAAGGGAAATGTATGTTTGGTTTTTAAAGCTCAACTTTTTCTCTTTTTTTCGTGTCAGGAGCAACCTGAGTTGCTTCTGGAGTGAGAGAATTGGCTGTCTGCAAGGATGTTGCCCAGGGGACGCCTGGATGTTTTGATGTTTTACCATCCTTATGGGAGGCTTCTCTCATGTCCCCGCATGGAGCTGATAGAGGGAGCTCATCCGTGCTCTCCCCGGGTGGGATTCAAACCTGGCAGCCTTCAGGTCAGCAACCCAACCTTCAAGTCACAAGGCTTTTATCCCCTAGGCCACCGGAGGCTCCTTAAAGCTCAACTGATTTGTAGGAAGAAGCAGATAGGCAAGGAAGCGCTCTCCAAAATTATACAAGACAAGGATGGTAGTAATATTCAGAATCAACCTGAATTTGTACCATACTTTTGGTTGATATTACGTTTTCTAGCCAGGGGAAAAACATCTTAACTCACTGAAAAGTATGGCATAAATCAGACGTATAATATACATTCAAATTTATGTATCTCTAAAACTGGGTCCCATCCAATATTTGACCATTTTCATGTTATTTTGCCAAGGATTACTTTACTTTTTCTCCCCCATCAAGTGTTCTGCTCCAATATGGATCTCTTACCTGGTTGGTTTGGCTGCTCTGTTTCTACTTCTCTGCTACAAGGAATTATTTCTCTTTGAATAGGTTCTGTATGAAGAGAGGAAGACAACAGCTATTAAGATAGGATTTATGGATTATATTCCAGTTTCTTAAGGGTCAGAGACCTGCAAAGGACTGAAGAGACCTTCTTGTCCAACTCCACCCATGGGAATATGCAACTAAAAGATTCTTCTTAATGCTTAGGTAGGATATGTGGAATATTGTACCTTTTTCTGTATTTGAATCCATTAGTTCATGTCTGAGAGTGCACTCACATGATGTTACTACAGCAATATGTTTCCATCTTAATTGCCAGGGATGCATTGGATGGAATCTTGGGATTTATAGTTTGATGTGGCATTAGCAGAACTCTCTGGCTAAGGCGTCATTGTGCCCTTCCATAAACTGAAAATCTCAGGATTCCATAGAAGGGAGTCATGGAAGTCTGTCTGGAATCATACGGCTATAACTGTATGATATGGAAGGCTCCCTAGTTTCTGGATCCAAAGAAAGCAAGCTCACTGTATCTTCCATGTGTCCTACCACTGTACAAACTTGCCTTCTTCAAGCTAAACATAGCCTTCTAACCTTTCTAACACATTTCCACAAGGATTTTGTTTCTCTGTCATACCAGTTTTGGGGAATGGGTCCTTCAACACAACTCTATGGCAATTTCAGGGGGAAATTCACCATAGAATCAACTGGAGGGCCTAGCAAATTTTCATGTTTCCCTAAGTAAATGAAATTGGGTATGGGTTATGTGGCTACAAAGGCCTTGTTGTACCTATTTCCACAGTGGACTGTCAGCATGACCAATAGACTTAGGGATTTTGGGAACTGTTGTTCAACAAATTCCTTCCAGAAGCTCTGAAAGAAACTTAAACAATCTTCCAAGGTGTCTAGACCCCATATCTCTTATCTCTCAGCATCTTATACAGCTGTACAAACAACATAAGATGGTTGCCTAAGGCTTCAAGGTTAGACCATGCAAAGCATTAACACCAAGAGATTTATTTTCTTATGAACAAGAGCTCAAGGAGAAAGAACTGCCTACCTTGAGGGCTTACAGGGTCTGGTCTAGGTCTAGGTGGATACAAGTTGCCTTCCTGCAAACAACACAAGATATATATTACTGAACAGAAATACAGTTTAAAGTACTTGTTGCTCTAGGCTCCATTTCCATGGAAGTATTCGGCAAAACCATATCTGGGTATTCCTTGCCTAAGTAACCCCTATGAAATTCATGGGATTTCCATAAAACAAGAAGCAGCTAGAAGACACACTCAGACATGCATAGCATGCATATGTTTGCATGTGTACACACAACTTACTCACCAGGGTACTGAAATATGAGTCTTGAATACTGTTTATGAAATCTCTCCCTCTGGACTGTAGCAAGAATTCACACCTAAAGAAGCAACAAGGAAAAGTAATGGCACAGGAAAAAACCCCTTGTCCATCCAACAAGTGAGCATTTCAAGCAGGGGCAGATAACCCATGATCCTGAGGCCAAATATCAACCCCTTTCCTGAAGCAACCTGGAGTAGTAATTCAGTGAGCCAATATGGTATTAGTGATCCAAGTGCTTGACCATGGATCAGAGGAACCAGGGCTCAAACCCTGCTTAGACAGAGGAAGGTAGTTGCCTATAAAAGCTACAGATATGGTCATCATAAGTCAGATTTGACTTCAAGTCAGATGACAGCAACAGGCTATCCTGTACTGTTTAAATTACAAATATCCATATTTATTGTTATTGTGTGCCTTCAAGTAATTTCCATCCTATGATAATCCTAAGGCAAAACTATCACTGGGTTTTCTTGGCCAAATTTATTGAGAAGTTTGCCACTTCATTTCTCTGTGGCTGAGAGAATGCGAATTGCCTAAGGCAGGGGTGTCCAAACTTTTTAAACCAAGGGCCAATTCACAGCTAGACTATAGTTGGAAAAGACGTGAACACATTCCTATACACACTGTATATATCTTATGTGTAGTGCAAAAAATATATATGAAAGAACAATACAATATATAAAACAGAGAACAATATTAACCAACATAAATGCACCAGTCTTTCAATGGAAAGTGTGGGCCTGCTTTTATAATAATAATAACTTTATTCTTTTATCCTGCCACCATCTCCCCAAAGGGACTCGGAGCGGCTTACATGGGGACCAAGCCCAGCACAAACAAAGTTTACAAGAGGCATAGTTAAAACATAATAACATAAAACAATCAGATGAAAACAATTAAAACCATCAGACTATAAAAAACATAAAATAAATCAAAACAACACCAAACAACCAGGACTACAGTGGGCATGAACCAATAAGAGAGGGCAAGGCAAGGACTTGTGCAAAGTGCAGGCTACAGGGCCGGGGCTGGAGGTAAAGTGCTGAGTAAAAGTAATCAATAAATTAGGGCTGGGCAGACCTGATCAGGGACTAAAACCATCATTCAAATCCAAGACTGTATGGAAGGCGGGCAGAGTGAGGGCTAATCTAATCTCCCTGGGCAGGGAGTTCCAGAGCCAGGGGACCACCACTGAGAAGGCCCTGTCTCTCGTCCCCACCAGCCATGCTTAAGACTGTGGCAGGAGTGAGAAGAAGGCCTTGCCGGCAAATCTTAGAGCCCACGCCAGTTTGTAGGAGAAGATACGGTCACAAAGATAGGCAGGACCTGAACTATTTAGGGCTTTGTGACTAATAACCTGCACTTTGAATTGGGACCGGAAACTTATCAGCAGCCAGTGGAGCTGCTCTAGTAGAGGCGTTGTCAACTCTCTATAACTAGCTCTAGTTAGCAACCTGGCTGCCGACCTTTGCACAAGTTGTAGTTTCCAGGCCGTCATCAAAGACAGCCCTACGCAGAGTATGTTGCAGTAATCTAATCTAGATACTTTCGGCTAATGAGGGAGTCAAGTTAATTGGGATTGTTGTTATTGTGTGCCTTCAAGTCATTTCAGGCAGTGGCATATGCTACCTCAGAGTCTTGGGGGGGGGGGGGGGTTCCTCTGGTCTTGTGGAGCCTCCGGTGGCCTAGGGGATAAAAGCCTTGTGACTTGAAGGTTGGGTTGCTGACCTGAAAGCTGCCAGGTTCGAATCCCACCCGGGGAGAGCGTGGATGAGCTCCCTCTATCAGCTCCAGCTCCATGCGGAGACATGAGAGAAGCCTCCCACAAGGATGGTAAAAACATCAAAACATCCGGGCGTCCCCTGGGCAACGTCCTTGCAGACAGCCAATTCTCTCACTCCAGAAGCAACTCCGGTTTATTTATTTATTTATTTATTTATTTACAGTATTTATATTCCGCCCTTCTCACCCCGAAGGGGACTCAGGGCGGATCACATTACACATATAGGCAAACATTCAATGCCTTAACATAGAACAAAGACAAGACAAACAGAGGGCTCCGAACTGGCCTCGAACTCATGACCTCTTGGTCAGAGTGATTTGTTGCAGCTGGTTGCTCAACAGCCTGCGCCACAGCTCGGCCCCCACGGTTGCTCCTGACACGAAAAAAAAAATAGTTGTCACCTGGTTTTCCCCTTTTCTTCCCAAGGGAGGAGCCACAGCAAAGGGAAGCCTTTTTTGGAAAACATGGGTGGCAATGCAGAGATGGGGAGGAGGGAGGGAGGGAAGCCAGGCAGGCACTCAACCTCCAGGGCCCGCCTTTCCCAGCCATGCAGCAGTAGCAGCGGTGGCAAAGGCAGTGGCAGCAGCAAGCTCCTGGGGCAAACAGGGCAATTGGGAAGTCTTCCTTTACAAAGAAAGAGAGACAAGGGGGCACTGGGATGGTATGCCCTAGCCTGGAGACACCCAAGGATAAAGCAACATTTAATTGAGATGAAGGGACACAAGAGGCCACCATCTCTCTTTCTCTCCTCCTGAGGAGCTTGCCTTTTCTGCGGCTCTGATCCCCAAGAAGGAAAGAATGAAGGTAGGTAGGTAGGAAGGAAGACAAGGAAGGAAGAAAAGAAGCAAAGGAGGGCAGCCTTGAGAGAAAGGGCCGGTGGAAATCTGAGGAGGGGCTGCAGTTGGCCCCCAGGCTGCACTTTAGACATTCCTGGCCTAAGGTTACCCACTGGGACTCACAACTGAGTCGAGATTCAGATCTCGGTTGTAGTCCAGTGCCCACAACACTACATCATATTGGCTACCAACCTAACTAATCTCTTTCAAAACTGGATATGGACTTCAGTCTCTTCTATCAGCTTCCACATTTTGGACAATCCAGACAAGCAGATATTTTTTTAAAAAACCTCCTTACACACAGACTGCAATGTGCACAGAATTAATGAGCATTCAATGAATATTGCCAAGGTTTTCTTTCCTGATGCAAGGAAATTAGCATCATTAGGGACACATTAATGCTATTCTGATTCCCATTATCACCTACCTATGTATACCCAAATAGAGAGAAAGTGTATAGGGTGGGGGGAGGATTGCATATACAGGAATGATCTACCTTGGAAACCATCTGGCATGTTCCATCCAGGGATCATCGCCACGTTCCCAGTTCCTCAAAGCACCATCGCAGTAGAAACATAGCACATAATCTCGATCGCCTGAAAACAATTCAAACAAACGGTCTTATGGTTAGATGACAGCAATAGAAACAAAAGAGTGATGGCTACACAATATATACATAGCAGCTTCTTGTAGCTACTTAGCAACAGCCTGTAATGCTTCCAGCATCTCAGGAGTAGAATGACACTAATACAAGCCTGGATTGAGACACATTACTGCAACACCTTCATTCATTCTAATGGCAAAAGTCTAATTCAGCTACCCACGCTAGTATTTTGAAATACCTTTTAGGAGATGTCTTTTCAACAGTTAACTTGTAGGAATTGAGGGGCAGAAGGAAATAACTAGGATAAAGATCCCCTAGTAGCTGATTTCCAGTGTGTTTTTTCAGCCCTCCTATTGACATAACTGTGAAATCCAAGTGGTGGGGAACAATAGGGAACTGATAAGCTCATCCAGAGGTTTGTGTATGTTTTTTGGACTGCAAATGGGAAATGAGTCAACAGTGTGAAGCACTGATTCTAGACTGCATCAATAGGGAGTTTAGTGCCTAGATTAGGGATAGTAATAGTATCACTTTATTTTGCTTTGGTCAGACATTACCGTGAATACTGTGCAAGTTCTAGGTACCATAGCTTATGAAGGATATAAACAAGCTGGAAGGTGTCCAGAGAAGTGCAACCAAAGTGATCAAAGGTTTGGAAGCCAAGATCTTTTAGAACCAGCTTAGGCAGCTGTGTATGTTTAGCTTGGAGAAAAGCGGTTTGAGAGGAGACACGAGGGGTGTGTTTAAATATTTGAAAAAAATGTCACATTGAGGAGGGGGCAAGCTTGTTTTCTGTTGCTCCTGACTAGCACACAATGGAGCAATAGATTCAAATTGCAGGTTGGGAGAAGATTCTATCTAAACATTAGGAAGAACTTCCTGACATTAAGAGCTGTTCAGCAGTGAAATATGCTGCCTTGAAGTGTGATGTATCCCCCCTCTGGAGGTTTTCAAACAGAAGTTGGGAGTGTTTTGATTGTATGTTTCTGCATGGCAGGGCACTGGACTCTGGTCTCTTTCTACTCCACAGATTCTCATCTATTCTAGGAACACATAAATGGATGAGAATCTAGACTTCGCCCTTTTAGAAACAAAGCAACCTGACCGTTTAAACGTTTTATACTAAACCATACTTTCAAACAGTGTAATAGCATATTAAGAATAGGTGTACAGCATGTACACATTATTAAAAGGCATTTCTGCATTAACCAGGTAATTGCTAAATGCCTGTTGAAATAAAATATTCTTCCTAGGCCATCTTTTTCAAAGTCAAACCATTCTCATCATGATGTCTGAAATGGAGCCTCCACAAACAGGAGCACTATACCTTTTAATGCACATTCAACATTAATAAACAGGGAAAGTCATTGGCTTTGCAATCTGTTTTCAACTGGGACCAGAATACTGTACTACCTGAGCTTTGGGTGGGACCTGGCAGGACAATGCTAGCATTTGTGCATACCTGTGTAGAAGAAGCCTGCTCCCGCCAGCTCCTCTGGAGACACCTGAGCGTCGGACGGCCAGCTGTCATATGTCCTCAGGCGATCCCTTTCCATTGCCAGATCTGGATATTCCGGTTGGCTGTCTACGGCAGCTTCTTCCATGTTCAAGCTTTGCAGCATGCTAAGGAACTGGCCATCCACACTGTCTGGGATTTCCCCAGCCTGGGGCAGGGGCTGGTTGCCAACATCCCTGCCCTGGATGAAGAGACAGGTCGGGAAGAAATTCTCATGCTCCACCATGGGGTCGTCTTCAGCAATCCAGTCGTAAAGCACTCCTCCGCAGCAGAAACACTGCACATGGTCACCAGGACCAATGAAGAAAAACCCAGCCGCAGACAAATCGGATGGAGAGACAGGTGACCGTTCTGCCCAGTGCCGGAAGGTCCTGAATCGTTTCTCTTCTGATCTCATATCAGAGTGTGACAAATAGACTTGCCGGTCCCTGGTTTCCTCTGGAGGGGAACTGCCCTCTGAAGACACATTCTCCTGTCTGTTTGAATCCCCCATTTCCCAGTTGTTAGACAGGAAAGAGGCCAGTACATCAGCAAAAAACCTGGTGCTAGATGCAAGCAAATGCTTATGCGCATCAGCAGCCTGCATGCTGTGGTCCTCTTTGGCTCTACCAACCGATCCACTGACAATGTGTTCTGGAAAACTCCCAATTCCAAAAGCCAAACAGGCTCTCAAACAACAGATATGCAGGATTCTGGCTTTTTTGCAGTCTGCTGATTTTATTATTGGAGGTCAATGGTAGCCCTTCTGTCCAATTCTTCTCCTCGCTTGAACAGGAAAGGAAGAAAAAGGGAAACAGTCACAGCTAGCCAGATGTGAGTGTGAGTATTTTAGGTGGGAAGGGAGAAAGAAGAGAGAAATCCAGCAACTGTTTAAAGCAGGGGCACACTGAAAACAAAAGGTCTCCTGTCAAATTGAATGCCTTGTGGACTTTGTTCAGGCAGGACAAAAGGGAGGGAGGTAATCCAATGACTCACAGAATGACTACATAGGTTTAATGTTTATGCCATTTGCATAAAAGTAAAAGACCCATCCCATTGGTCTCCTGTTTATATATGTGTGTACTATTTATTCACTTTGAAATCAGTTTGCAGCAACTGGAAAAAAAGTTGAAGAAAAAAGAAGAAAGTGGGAGGACAAGAGAGAAGCTAGGATATTTTAAAACCAGCTGGAAAAGTGGAAATCATACGAAAAGTGAAGACAGTTGAGAAAATAAAGTCATTCCTGGATACATTTTGGAAGATAGTTCCAAACTACCTCTAACATGATCAAAATGTCTTATTTTACTTATTTACTTGGGTCTGGTAGTTTCACTTCACATGAGCATATTGTTAGTATTGAACAAAAAGTTTGCTGTTTTTCTTTTTATTGTGTAAGCATCCAACTCTATTATTCCCACGTTATATATGCCTCTGGTTTCAAATTCTCGTTGAAATAGTAATACCAAGGACCACTTAAGTAAAGACAATGCACCATGGACTGTTGTGACTAATCCTCCTCTCCTTTCACTTTTTCTGCTGCATTTAAAATGTCCATGTCTTTTCCTTCTCAAGCTTCCCCCTTTGTTCTAAGCTGATTTCAATAGCTGCAAAATGAGTTCAAAGTGCAAAAGTAGCATCCTTTTAACTCAGCAATGAGGACAAAACCTTGCCCTTTCCGGTAGCCTTACGCAAAAACATACTGTCGCAGCCTTTTCTAATTTGTCCTCTTTAATAACCCTACTATCTTGGCCACACTCTAATGGTGCTTGGCTACACCTGGTCCTGTTTTCACCTGTAAAATGTTGGAGGCTACACAGTAGAGCAACATTTGCTGACTCTGGTTGTAAAGCAGAAATAAGCAATGCAAAGGCAAGTGTCCTGAGAAGAACCAGGAAGCTGCTAATGAAAAGGCCAATTCTGCTAATGCCAAAAGAAGCAGAAACAACAGGGTTGTTTTTTTTTAAGAGAAAGCATATTTACTGATTGATGCCTGAAATTATAAACATACTTATGATCTTGCTCTGGGGATCTCTACTAGGGAACTCTTATGGAGAAATATAGAACTATTTATGGTACCACACTGAAGTACTTTAACTTGTACTTTCACTAGTCTGCAGAATATAAATGGTTCTATATTCAATCACAGGAAGAAATTAATAGAAGGGCTGAGGCTATTGCCAGTAGGTCCCCATGCTCAGACGGTATACATAGGCTGAGTATCTCTTATCTCAAATGCTTAAGACAAGAAGTGTCTCGGGGTTTTTTAATGTTTGGAATACCTATAATTTTATACACACACATAATGTGAGGAGTTTTCTCTATAGATCTCTAGGTCTTCCAGCATGACTAGAGAAAATTGACCACAAAGTCATACTGGAGAACCCAGATATTCCTAAGGAGAATGTTGTAAATATAGTCTGTGAATAATCAAATCTACAAAAACCAAAACCACTAATGTGGAGGGACAACTGTACAGTAGATAACTACATTTCCCGGCTGACTTTGAGGCCTAATGAATTCCAAGTATGTTGTTGTTAATTATAGCCATAGCAGTTCCACTTTGTAGAAAATAGCAGGGGATGGAGGAAAACCTTCCGGAGTTTTGCTTATTTATTAAAACATTTATATTCTGCCCTCACCCAAAAGGAGATGCAGGGTGGAGCACAACATATATGCAGCAAGCATTCAATGCTAGAACATTAAATAAGCTATAAATCCATAAACATTAAAACAGTTATCTCCACTTAAAATCAATTGTTTGAAATCATCTCAGGTATTTATTTACAGCATTTATATTCCGCCCTTCTCACCCCGAAGGGGACTCAGGGCGGATCACATTACACATATAGGCAAACATTCAATGCCTTTTAACATAGAACAAAGACAAGACAAACATAGGCTCCGAGCGGGCCTCGAACTCATGACCTCCTGGTCAGAGTGATTCATTGTAGTGATTCACTGCAGCTGCTCTCCAGCCTGCGCCACAGCCCAGCCTGCGCCACAGCCCGAGCCCGAGGTAAGCCTTTAAGACAGTTTGATGACTCCAGAACAGAGAACTTGCTGTTCTCCCCTCTGGCAGTGTATTGGCTCTCCTTGCCTTGTTATAGATGAACAACAAAGATCCAAAAATGCCATTTTACTTTTATTATCCCCCCACCAAAAAATATTTCAACATGAACATAATAAGGAACTGAGGTGTGACACCATGTACATAAAGAGAGTGATTTGTTTATTTTAGTGTAACATTCCTCTGACTTCAGCAGTTCCCAAAGAAGAATTTAAATAGTGTCTCTCTCTCACACACACACTTTTCCTTTTTGCACAGCTATACAGAGTTTCACCTCCTCACTTTACATCAGTGGTTCTCAACATGTTTTTGGCCTTCAACTCTCAGACATTCTAACAGCTGGTAAACTGGCTGGGATTTCCAGGAGTTGTAGGCCAAAAAACATCTGGTGACCTCAGCTTGAGAACCACTGCTCTACAATGTCTAATGTGGCTAAGATTGCTGGGATGTGCAGTCTAACATGTCGTTACAAGGACAGGTTAAAATTTAAACATTTTTCCACCATTCTATTCTTCTCCCTGAAATATTCCACAAATTTCTATCATAGCACTTTTTAACATTTCATTTTGGCATTGAGAAATATGTTTTAGACATCCAAAGGAAAGAGGCAAGAAAACTTACCAAGGACAAATGAACACAAGGAAACAAAAGTTCTAGGTGTGAATTATTTTGAGTGGCAGAAGTTTGGGGACTGAAGGAACATTATTTTGGATTGGTAAAATCCTTATTTGGCCTGACAATGCTATCATTTTTCCGTTGCCTTATAGCTATATTCCTGTATATAAGAGAGAACAAATATTGTCCACAACCAATTTGTTGCTGTATGCCTTCAAGTTGTTTCTAGTCTATGGTGGAACCTATCACAGGGTTTTTTGGGCAATATTTGTTCTGAAAAGGCTTGACATTGTGTTTGTCTGAGGCTGAGAGAATGTGACTTGTCCAAGGTCATCCAGTAGACTTTCATGGTCAAGTGGAATTAGAACCCTATCTCCAAAATTGTAGTTGAACACTCAAACCATTACATCTCACTGGCTTACGTAACAAGTATACAATAAACTCAAGTCAGCAAACCAAGCCACAGGCATCTGAGTCACAAACCACTGCCCCAAACCCTCTGTATGCAATTAAATTATTGTTCATGCCTGGCACTTACCTAATGATTTTACCAAACCACAACAAGAGAGTCTAATCCGCAGCCTCTCCAACAGAAACCAAGAGCATAATGCTGCCCCCTGGGCCACCTTTAACTTGCAAGCTCCACCTGGTAAATTAACTCATTTGTGTTAACTTTTAAAGCTGCAAGCTGTTTTTGACTATACCTGAGAGCACAATCCAAAACCAGTACTATAATTTTATACAATAGTTGTAGTAATGCTGTGCATTGTTTTGTGTACATTGAACTGTTGGAAAGTAAAACTATCACTCAAAAGTATTTTGAGCATTTCTGGAATTCCAGATAAAGGATGCTCAACCTATCTAGGATTGAGATTGGTGTTGGGGTGAGGAACTTGTAGTGGTCTACGTATTGTTGGATTCTAACTCTCATCATCCCGACCATCACCTAGGCTTACAGCAACTTGTAGTGGTCCAAGTATTGTTGGAGTCTTAACTACCAATGCTCCTGATCATTAGTTAGGTTTCAGTCTTATGGACACTGAAATCCACAGCTTCTCAAGTACTACAGGTTGTAGTACCTATCTCTGCCTCAGGTTAGAGTACTGAGATCTGAATAATTCCAGATGTTCACTCAGTGATGAAGCTCATGGGTGACCTTGGACAAGTCTGTGGCCTTTAGCTTAACCTACCTCACAGGACTGTTGTGGATAAAAAGTGCTAAAAACAACAACCATGCACACTACTCTGAATTTTATGGCAGGGTGGGATGAACATGTGATAACATATGGGTGCCATTGATAAACTGACTCTTCACAATTTGAGCTATCACTTGTATTGGTCTAAGTTTTACTAAATGTATCACCAATCTCTAGATATTGATGAAAGATACACATAATTTGTCACAAGAAAACCTGTGATACTTTGAATACAGCTAAACAAAATGTTTTTTAAAAATCTGCTAATTAAATCAGTAGAGAAGCATAATGTTCCTTACTTCATATGTCATCAGTTATATATAGACTGACTGAAGCCCCCTAAAACAGGAAATATAGGAAGTGTGGTCCTCCAAATGGTAAAGGTTTCCCCTTGACATTAAGTCTAGTCGAGTCCAACTCTGGGCGGGGTGGTGCTCTTCTCCATTTCTAAGCCAAAGAGTCGGCGTTGTCCGTAGATGCCTCCTAGATCATGTGGCCAGCATGACTGCATGGATTTGCAGCCCAACAACATCTAGTGGACTGCACTCCACTTACTGCTGCATTAAGCTTTAAAAACACTAAATCCCCAGTTCAAGGTGAAGAAGCTTACTTGTACAGCCCTATATGGCTTCGGTTGCAAATAAATGCCTATATATCTAAATACAGTATTAAGGTAGCTTTTCTCAAGAGGGAATCCTCCAATTTTGAATTACAACTCCCACTAAGCTCCTGACCAAGCTGATGGGCATTGTGATCTAAAGCATCTGGAGCCAATAAGTTGAGGCATTAAAGTCATCTGCTACTGATATATGTTTTGCAGTAAGCTCCACTAAGAGAAGCAAGGTGGCCAAGGATTTGGGAAACATTTTATTTTTAGGGGGAAATTGGGAGGAAAGCAGAACATTTAAAAACCAGCTGAAAAGGTGAGAAGCAGTTTAATCAGGACTGTCCCAGCAAAACCATAAAAGTTGGAGACTATGTCTTTCAAAGGATTTGTTTCCCAAATAAGTTCACTTAGTATCAATTTCATTGTTGTTCATCTGCCATGTAAAACAACTTGAGACTCATAAGAAATGTCACTTTTAACACCTGAATCTGTTTTTAGAGTACCATGATTTCTTGCCTTTGCTTTGCACTTTTATGTATTTTTGTTTCTATGACAGAGGGGGTACAACCTTTCTAGGCCACCACATCTACAAACCAACCAGACAGCCCCAGTTACATGACAGAGAGAGCAAAGCAGTGTAGTGCTCTTGTTGGAAAGTTGTCTCCAGTCTCTTCAAACCCCTGGGGCTTGGCAGCTATTCTACCGTGACTGTCCCATCGTCCCCGGAGGCAGGGAGCCTGTAATGTGCATAGAACAACTCTGCCATGCTCCGTTCCCATGGGAGGTCTGTAAAATCTTTGCTGAAGCTTCATTTCTTCCTGAGCCTGACAAGTCGTGAAAATCATCTAGTGACAGGAAAGCCCAGTCTGTGTAGTTCCCGGAGATCACCAAGGGGAGAGAAGCCTCTTTCAACCTGGAGAAATACGACCAGGCCTTCTCTGAATTCACTGGTGGGTAAAGCAAAAGCCATGTGTGGTCTAAGCTGAAATAACAAATGCGTCTCCCTCTGGCATGCTCACCTGTCCTGTTGTAACTCACTCCTGGTTTCTATACATAGAAAAAATTCTCTCTTTTCCTTCCCCTGTTCCCAGTGCCTCTTAAAACCTGATTCATATTTGACAGGTGAAAGGGATTTAAGCTTTCAAAGGAGGATTCATTGGAGGTTTGGTATAAATTCTACTTTATTCTCAAGTGTGAATTGTCAAGTTGTTTCTTTGGATATTTTGGAACCAAGGTATTACGAAAGACATTTTCTCCAAAGGGATTTGGGCATCAGCATACTACAGGCAGTCCCCAAGTTATGAACAAGACAGGTTCTATAGGTTTGTTACTAAGTTGAATTTGTTTGTAAGCTGGAACAGATATGTTTTTAAGTGTAATTCCAGCTTTAGAGAGGGAGGAGGAGGCTTTAGATTGCACATGGAAGGGTTAATACTCCCATGGAGTTTATTTTGCTGCCTGTGCTTCTGTTCAGTTTCTGTGCCTGTGCTCACAGGATTTTGAAAAAAAAATGGTTTGTGGAAACAAGGATTGGTGATAAAGCTTCACTTGAGCCACCTTTCCTCGTGATAACTCTTTCACAAGTGATTTCACTTCCTAAGGGTAGATTTCTCTCACTTCCTATTGTCTCACCCCTGGTCTTAACTATGAGTCATCTGTAAATTGGATGTTTTAACTCGGGGACTGCCTGTACTTAAAACAAGCCTTTGAAGATAAATGGTAATCTTATATCCACCAATAGTCAAGATCTGGCAGGGACAGTCCTAATTAATCCTTTGCCTTCCACTTTTTGAACTACAGTACTTTAAAAATGTCCCACTTTCTCTCCTCTTTTCCCATTTTTTCTCCTTTGCCTTCATATTTCAGTTGTTGCAAACTGAGTTCAAAGGCAGTTTCACTTAGTTTGGGAAGAAGAAATAAAAGCTTGCCCTCCCCAATAGGCTCAACCACAGCAAACCTCTACAACCTCTTCTAGCTTGCATGTTATTTCTCATTACATACCTTTTGCCATCTTGACAACACTGTGATGTCGCTTGGGCACATATGTCCTGGGGTTTATCTACAGTACAGAATCAATGCAGTTTGGCACGACTTTAATAGTCATGGCTCATTGTATGGGATCATGGTGTTGGGAATCATCCTGGACTATTCAAGTCTAAATGTAGTTAGACAGATGATAGAGTTAGATAGAGGGAATCCTTTCCTGTTTCCAAAGCATGCCTAGACAGGCTTTACTGTGTTTCACCCTCACATCCCTTACTTTGAAGTTAGCAGAAATGTGATTCTCCAGGGACACTAACTTCTCATTGGTCAGAATGTCTTTTATGGCCCCAATAAACTGGACCATGAGGTCGGAACCATTTTGGGTTCCTTCTTCTCCCTTTGTTCTTCAAGCTAACAAGAAGCATCCTGCCATCTCTCCTGGCAAGATGTAACTATTTAGATGTTTGTTATTTTTCCTTTCTTATTTTTTCCTTAGAAACCGGTCTAGAGTAGTCTAGACAGCTCCCAAGCCTTTCTATCTACAATGGAGTTCTTTTTACCTGAATAAAGACTTTTTGAACTTTTATTGAGACCCTGCAGCCATTGCAATCCTAAATAGACAAAGGCTTCTCTTGCTCACCCGTGTGTAAGTAACTGTTGCATTTGAAAGCTTTGCTTTTGCTACTCTGCTGTTTTTGGTGGAATCTCCCCCAGAGAGGGTTAAATTGAGTCTAACTGCTCAGAGATTACCACAACACATGGGAGTTGTAGTTTTACAAGTTCTTTATAGTTCTCTGCTAAAGAGTTCTGGTGCTTCACCAATTGCCAGGAATCTTCAACACTGAGCCAACCTGCACTGATTCAAATGTGTTGATGCACCCACCTAGATTTCATATTTGAAATGTTGGGAAGATATGTGACTGAATGCAATCCTATATATTTCCTGAGATAAAAAGCCTTACATCACCGCGCGAGCGAACTCCTGCCCATTTTGGCTGACGGGACTCGTGCGCATGCGCAGAGCTTTGCTCGCCTCAGTTGAGGCCTTCTGTGTTCGACGGGGGGGAGCCGATGCTTCCCGCTGCCACCGCTGCCAGTAAGTGCGGGGCCTTTGGGGGGGGGGGGCTGCGGCCACTAGGTTCGCCTACATGGCGAAATTACCTAGGGCTGCTTCTGACTATGGCCTACACCAACAGTAGCTCCAGCAGAAGCCCAACTTTCTCTCCTCTAACCTCCTTTGGCCACCTTGTAACAGAATCCCTAATAAAATGTATCACTTTTCTAATTCTATGCTCGCAACATTGTATCCTTTCTGACTCCTGTGCTATGAACTAATTTGTTGTCTTTCTCAACTGCTGAGTACACCTGTCCTGTTTGGCACAAGTCTGCCCATGCAAAGCAGGTGGACATAGCACTAAACGAAACATGCAGAATAATCACAGGATGCCTTAAACCTACACCTGTTAATAAACTCTACAAGTTAGCTGGCATTGCCCCTCCTGACGTGTGACAGGAAGTTGCTGCTAACTGTGAGAGAAATAAGGTCAAACATTGTGAAAGCCATCCACTGCATAACTATCAGCCTCCTCCCACCAGACTCAAATCAAGGAAGGGCTTCATGAGAACCACCATTCCTCTTGATGTTCCTCCAGCAGCAGCAAGGGTGTCCCTCTGGGCAGCTAAACCTGACAATTCCAACTGGATGGCCCCCCACGAGGGTCTTCCTCCCGGGGCAAACCAAGAATGGGCAACTTGGAAGTCCCTGAACAGACTCAGAAGCGGAGTGGGCAGATCTAAAGACAACTTGGCAAGGTGGCACTACCTGGAGGAATCCTCCACCTTGTGTGACTGTGGAGCAGAACAAACAACTCCGCATATGTATGCTTGCCCACAATGTCCTACCTCATGTAAAAAGGAGTTGTTGCTTAAAAGCTACGGACAATGCGGTTGCTTTTGCCCGCTTTTGGTCTAAAACTATTTAGTTGTTTGTGATTTCCTCTTTTTTCCATCATTTTTTAAAATGGATTTGTTATACAATACTTTTGACACGAAATAAATAAACTAATTTGTTTCTGAGCTGCAGATCCTTGCTGGCTCAGTGGGGACATTTTAACAGCGTGGGGAAATGCGGTCTTTCCAAACTGCAGATACCGAAACCGGCCTCAGTCCTGGTATCCATGGCAGCACCAATCTTCACCAGACCAACTCCATTCTGATCCTGGACTAATTCTAAGACTGCTATCTTGTTTTTTGCCTACAGACCCCAAACACCCCACAAATTCACCCTTTTTGACTCAGTTGGGAACCTCCATTTAAATAAAGGGAATCTTTTGCAGATTTGTGGTTCTTTGGAATCTGGCCTCTGTTTCCCTTGTTCCTGAGCAGGTTGCCCTGTGGGGTGCCCGGATGGCACCCACGTTCCCCATAGACCCCAGCAAGTTATTTTATCATTTTTATGAATTGGATTTCTTTTTATGAATGGAACCCTACCTTTTATGAATAAAATCACCTTTTTTATGAATGGACATTGGCTGAACCACAGGTTACCCCTTAAAAACTCTATGTGATGCATGTCATATATAAAATTATGAAGCTAGGTGAACTCTTTGTGAACTCTTGACCAGCGTTCCAGGACCTGGATGCTCAGGCCCCAGGTCTTCATTTTCATTTGAATGGATGTCTAAAGTATCCCTTATGATGGACAATAAATAACTCAATTGGCCCCAACTTGGAGCCTTGGAGGGCTGGAGGACAGGCCACTCCAAAGACTGGGAAACTTATGGACATGCTAATCATATTTCACAAAATGCATTCTTCCCTCTGAGTGGAGAGGAAAATATTGCAGCCTTTCCAAACAATCACATTCCCCTTCCCAGGAAACTGGATTATCTGATCCCATCAAAACTTTCAGATTGCTGCATTCTGGATAATAGTACTGATGCTGTGCCACCAGACTCACCCAAGAGACTTTGTTGGTTCAAATCTTCATGTCAATAGCTGAGGACGGGCTTGAGGGCTTCTAGCTATTGCCCAGGTCCGCTTATCAAAATGGCCCAAGAAGGGCCACTCAAAATCAAATCAAATCACTCTACTCAATATCTCAATTGTTGTAATCCCTTGGGGGAAAAGGGAAACTTAATTGCTTCTATCGGCTTGCCAGGCTCTTGCATATCTTCGGCAGCCCTCTGGTGCAGCAGCTGTCTCTTTCCGAGAGGGTTTTTTTCTGCTTTCCACTTGTCCCTTGTCTCTGTTTCACTGTGATTGCCCCGATCCTCCTTCACAATACTCTTCCCTTGATCTTTGGGCTGTCCTCTTGGCATTATGCATGCGACATGTGACATGAGACATGTGATGTCCAAGAGTGGTCTGGAGGCCTCTCAAATGCTACGTGCCTTCCTCGAGCTGTCCTCCTGGCATAATAATAATAATTTATTTATATACCACCCTATCTCCTCAAAGGATTCAGAGCGGTCTCCAACACAGCAGGAAACATACAACAGGTTAAAACCATACCGCAATTAAAACACATAAAATATCACATAAACATAAATGCATAAGACATATAATCATAAAACACATAACCAAGAATTAAAACCTAATGACAGGGCTCCATCAATGAACCCAGATACAGTGGCCAGGATTTAACATTGGGGGGGGGGGGGCAGCTATAAAGTGCTAGGCATGCCAGGTGCTACAATACAGTGTGGGCAGAGGTGGGTAAAGTGCATAGAATCATAGAATAGTAGAGTTGGAAGAGACCTCATGGGCCAGCCAGTCCAACCCCCTGCCAAGAAGCAGGAAATCGCATTCATAGCACCCCTGACAGATGGCCATCCAGCCTCTGTTTAAAAGCCTTCAAAGAAGGAGCCTCCACCACAGTCCGGGGGAGAGAGTTCCACTGCCGAACAGCCCTCACAGTGAGGAAGTTCTTCCTGATGTTCAGGTGGAATCTCCTTTCCTGTAGTTTGAAGCCATTGTTCCGTGTCCTAGTCAGCAGAAAATAAGCTTGCTCCCTCCTCCCTATGACTTCCCTTCACGTATTTGTACATGGCTATCATGTCTCCTCTCAGCCTTCTCTTCTGCAGGCTAAACATGCCCAGCTCTTTAAGCTGCTCCTCATAGGGCTTGTTCTCCAGACCTTTGATCATTTTAGTTGCCCTCCTCTGGATGCTTTCCAGCTTGCAAAGCGAGACATAGCTGGAAGGCCTAAGGAGCTCTATTCAAAGATCTGTTGAAACCATCACGTTTTCAGCTCCTTACGAAATGAAGATAGAGTGGGGACTTGTCTGATCTCTCTGGGAAGGGCATTCCAGGGCTGGGGAGCCACCACTGAGAAGGTCCTCTCCCTCGTCCACACCAACCGAGCCTGTGGCGGGAGCAAGAGGGCCTCCCTAGAAGATCTTAGTGCACATTCCCAACTCAGGTCTGGAAAAATCAGGGCCACACATTTGGGCTACTCACATTGTCCTTATGCCAGGAAGAGGGCGAGACACGCAGTGGCTGAGAGCACTCTCCAGTGCTGTGTGCCTTCCTCCCCCATCCTTTCTGCATAAGGATGTGGTGTGCCGAGAGCACATGGGAAATTAAGAGGGCCTGAGGTAAGCGCTCAGGGAACCACATCCAGTCCCCGGGCATTAGTTTGCCCATGCCTGCTTTAGATGTTATCATAATATTATACTACTAATAATACAATATAATAATATTAATTATAGATTATAGATTAAATGTAATATTACTAATAATCTATATATATAAAAGAGTGATGGCATCACGGTAATTCACAAAACAACAAAAGTACAGGCCCCCCAACCTCAAAATTTGACAACACAACCCATCATCCACGCCTCAAGGTTGATACAACAAAAAGAAAAGAAAAATAAAGTCCTAATTAGAGGGAGAGCAATAATTTTTTTTATCCAATTGCTGCCAGTTTAGAGGGCTAATCTCTGCCCACTTGGTTGCCTAGCAACCAGCCAAGGGACAGCCAGGTTTCAGTTAGGGGACAAGCAGACTTAGGCTTCACTTAGGCTTCTTCCACAGATTATCTAATTTGCACTGGATTATATGGCAGTGTAGACTCAAGGCCCTTCCACACAGCTATATAACCCATTTGTAATCTTATATTATCTGCTTTGCACTGGATTATCTTGACTCCACACTGCCATATAATCCACTTCAGTGGGCATTTTATACAGCTGTGAAGAAGGGGCCTCATATCATCCAGTTCTAAGCAGATAATATAAGATTATCAATATAGAGTAGAGTCTCACTTATCCAACGTAAACAGACCGGCAGGATAAGTGAATATGTTGGATAATAAGAAGGGATTCAGGAAAAGCCAATTAAACATCAAATTAGGTAATCGTTATACAAATTAAGCACCAAAACATCATATTATACAACAAATTTGACAGAAAAAGTAGTTCCATGCGCAGTAATGCTATGTAGTATTTACAGTAGAGTCTCACTTATCCAACACTCGCTTATCCAACGTTCTGGATTATCCAACGCATTTTTGTAGTCAATGCTTTCAATATATCGTGATATTTTGGTGCTAAATTCATAAATCCAGTAATTTCTACATAGAATTACTGTGTATTGAACTACTTTTTCTTCCAAATTTGTTGTCTAACATGATGTTTTGGTCCTTAATTTGTGAAATCATAATTTAATTTGATGTTTAATAGGCTTATCCTTAATCCCTCCTTATTATCCAACATATTCGCTTATCCAACATTCTGCCGGCCCGTTTATGTTGGATAAGTGAGACTCTACTGTACTGTATTTACAAATTTACCACTAAAATATCACAATGAATTTAAAACACTGACTACAAAAACATTGATTATGAAAAGGCTGACTGCGTTGTATAAGCGAATGTTGGATAAGTGAGATTCTTCTTTAATATGAAATAATTACTGGGATAGAATAATGCAGAACAATATAATCTCTAAAACCAGGACAGTAAATAAACAGGGGAATTCCACACAGGAAACAATCGGGGCCAGCTAACACCTCCCAACAAAGTATTCCCATCATCAAAGTCTGGCAAATCCTCTGTTTTCTCAGGGCCACAGACAGTAGAAGCACATAAAATATCGCAAACAACACCACTCTGAAAACAAGGGAATTCCAAACAGGAAACAATCAGGGCCAGCTAACACCTCCCAACAAAAAATTCACTCAGGGAGGAAACAGCCAGGCTTTAAAGCTGCAAGGCCATTACATCCTAATCATTTTTCCTAATTGCAGCATTCATACTTGCCTCCAACAAACAAAAAAAACCAATCAGAAATATTGTATATTCACAACCTTTAGGAAATAATATCCCCTGATGGCGCAGCATCTTAAAGCGCTGAGCTGCTGAACTTCTGGACTGAAAGGCCGCAGGTTTGAATTGGGGGAGCGGAGAGAGCCCCCACTGTTAGCTCCAGCTTCTGCCAACCCAGAAGTTCAAAAACATGCAAATGCGAGTGCATCAATTGGTACTGCTCCGGCAGGAAGGTAACGCCGCTCCATGCAGTCATCCCACATGACCTTGGAGGAGTCTACGGACAACGCCGGCTCTTCGGCTTAGAAATGGAGATGAGCACCAACCCCCAGAGTCAGACATGACTGGACTTAATGTCAGGGGAAAACCTTTACCCTTGACCTTAACTACCACCAATTCCTCAATACTTTATTTCCCAGACCACCAGACTTCGCCACAGCAACGCGTGGCCGGGCACAGCTAGTATTACCATATAATGATAGAGTACAATATAGTGATTTAATGCTTATATTGTGCTATGCTAATAATATGTTGTATGTTCATTTGATTTGTAAGCCGCTCTGAGTCCCCTTCGGGGTGAGAAGAGTGGGATATAAATGTAGTAAATAAATAAATAAACTAGTACAGGAAGGTAGGCTGTTAGGAATTGTGGGAGTTGTAATCCAAAACACTTGGAAAGCCAAAGTGTTGCCCATGCCTAAGTTAGTACAATGTGGGCTAGATAATGCTACTATTAGGTGGGTTGGGAATGGGTGATTTGGTGGAGCTCATTGCCTCAGAGCTCCTTCTTAGGAGGCTTTCAAACAGAGGTATGATGGCCATCTGTCAAGAGGCCTTTGGTTGTGTTCTGCGTGGCCGAATGGGTTGCACTGGATGGCCCTTGAGGTCCCTTCCAACTCTAAGATTCTTTTCTATGGTTCTAATAATGTTTATGGAGCCTCTGGTGGCTCAGTGTGTTAAAGCGCTGAGCTGCTGAACTTGCAGACCAAAAGGTGACAGGTTCAAACCCGGAGAGCGGAGTGAGCGCCCGCTGTTAGCTCCAGCTCCTGCCAACCTAGCAGTTCAAAAACATGCCAATGTGAGTAGATCATATCAGAGTATTTGTAGCACAGCAGTAGTTGGATGGAAGCAGTGGAGTGCAAAACCAAGAGACAATCAAGAGATGTTGGTAAAACTATTTGCAAAGTTTTACTGTATGCAGCAGTAATAAACACAAACAGATTTGCAGACGACAGACGAACACAGGACTGTTCTGTTCTCCAACAGAACTTGGCTTGAACTCTTGGCTTGAACTTGGCAAACGGAACTCAACTGAACTGACGGTATGCACAAACACTTGTGTCTGGATACTCCCTAGTTCCAGCCACACATCAAGGACATCATAGCTTCTTGGCAATTAACTCTTTCCACACTATGGTTCATTCTGGATGATGCAATCAGTTGCAATACAAGCATGGCACAAATTGCATTTAAACACTATCAATACACAAATCCCACATTAACAGATCAATAGGCGGGAAGGTAACGGCGCTCCATGCAGTCATGCCGGCCACATGACCTGGAGATGTCTATGGACAAAGCCAGCTCTTCGGCTTAGAAATGGAGATGAGCACCAACTCCCAGAATCGGACACGGCTGGACTTGACGTCAGGGGAAACCTTTACCTTTTTAATAATGTTTATATGTTGTGGGTTTTAGATTGTAATTTGTATTGTTTCTGAGTGTAATAAGTCGCTCTGAAGTGTCTGGGGGGTCGTTTCTGAGGAGAACCACGCCTGCTTTCCTTTCCTGAAGAGACACAAATCTGCTTCTATCTTGAGCCTCAAGAAGAGCCAAAGCCATGCCTTTACCCTCCTTTTATAGCCTTGTTCACAAATAAGCCCCGCCTCTTTTTTTCCTGCATGCCTGTCAATCATTCTCCCTGAAGCGCCTTGGGCGGGAACTTAAAAAAAAAGAAAACCTGCCCGCCTGGATAGGGGGGCGGGGCTCCGCTCAGCCCTCGCGCCCAACGGCCGCCGCCGCCGCCGCTCACCATTGCGCATGCGCAGCGGATAAACCCTCTTTTTCTTTTCTCTTCCTGTGTGTGGAAGGTTTCTTCCCCCTCCCGGCATGCCCTGCGCGGCAGAGGCGTTGACGTCACCGCCTCCCGCTCCTTGTCCGCCATTGGAAATCAGGGGAGAAGAGAAGGGGGGGAGGGGGATGAGGAAACGACTCGAGAGCGATATAATAACCCCGTGAGGCTGAAGAGGGACAGAGTTGAAGAAGCGGAGGAGGACGAAGAGGGGGCGGATTGGTCCTTTCTCCTCCTCAGGCCTTGTCTGTGGCGAGCAATGTGAGAGGAGAGGCCAGAGAGAGAGAGCGGGAGCGCGCGCACGGAGGAGCCACTGCGCCTGCGCGCGGCCTTCTCCCTCCCCTCCTCCTCCTGGCTACGCGCATGCGCCACCGCCTCCCTCTTCCTCGCCGCCAGCCACACTCCCTCCTCCCGGGATAAGCCCAAGGCGGGAGGGGGGAAGCCTGCTCGCCCACCCACGAGGCGCTCACTCCCACGGAGAGCACGCACGCAAGGCCTCGCCCCCCTCCTCCACCCCCTTTCCCCCCTTCCTCCTCCTCCATCCCCATATTTCGAGGCGCATGAGAGATGTCTGCCACCAGCGTTGACCCCCAGGTAAGTGGGTCGAGCTTGGAGGGGGAGGGAGTCCTTTAATTGCTCCTCTGTATGTGAGTGGGTGGGTAGGGGAATCTTCTTTAAACAGAGGCTGTGTGGGCTTCTTTCCTGCCTGTCCAAATAGGATTCTACACAGTTGCATAAAATCCCACATTATCTGCTGTGAACTGGGCAGATAAAAACACCATGCAGCTGTGGGCGAGTTTACATAGGGAGCACCTAATGCAGCATTGCCCAAACAGGAATCGAACACGAAAGGCACTGCAGACTAATCTATAATAATAATAATAATAATAACACTTTATTTCTAGACTGCCCTCTCTCCCCGAAGGGACTTGGGGCAGCTTACAGACACAAAAACAAAAAGGCAAACATTCAATGCCTCAAATGAGTACAAGCACATTTATTTATTTATGACATTTATATCCCACCCTTCTCGCCCCAAAAGGGACTCAGGGCAGCTTACATGGGTGGCATTATTTCATGTCTGAACAACAACAACAATTAAAAGCAATTAAGCAACAATTTAAAACAGCATTAAAACAACATATGTAAACATTAGATGACTATTGTGCATAGATCCAAAGCCAGATAATCCGATAGTCATATTCATCAATCCAAAGCTTACTTCAACTATATTGCACAGATAATTATGCTGGGCCAAATGCTTGCTCCCAAAGCCAGGTTTTCACTTGTTTGCGAAATGTCAAGAGGAAAGGGGCCAATCTAATCCCACTAGGGAGGGAGTTCCATAACCGAGGGGCTACCACTGAGAAGGCCCTGTCTCTTGTCCCCACCAGTCGCGGCTGTGAAGGTGGTGGGACCGAGAGCAGGGCCTCCACATCAAAATAATACAAGATAATGCAAAATAACAATGGTAAACCTGCAACAAAAAGATTAAGCATCGAGATTAAAATAATTAAAAAATCCAATAAGACATAGTAAACTGAAACATGAGTAAAACATTACAACATATATCCTAAAAGACATTAAGATACAATTACATTAAAATGGCTTCTGCAACCAGAGAAGTTTGCCATAGCAGACCACTTGATGAGCCAACCTGGACACAGCATATTATTTGAGAACTTAGAAATACTGGACCACTCTGACAACCACCATATCAGACTACAAAGGGAAGCGATTGAAATCCACAAGCATGTGGACAATTTCAACAGAGAAGAGGAAACAATGAACATCAACAAAATCTGGCTACCAGTATTAAAAACTAAAATCAGGACATATAAATTATAGCTCTAATAACCATTTATAGCCCTGTCCAATAGGGTGGTCGATACTCTTAGCCATTATGAAAAGCCTGCTTCAATAGCCAGGTTTTCAGTTCCTTCTTAAAGGTTATAAGGGTGGGTGCTTGTCTAATTTCCTTGGGGAGTGCATTACAAAATTGGGGGGGGGGCACTACCAAGAAGGCCCTCGTCCTCATCCTCATAAACTTCATTTGTGAGGGAACTGGGATCAAAAAGAGGGCCTCCCCAGCTGATCTTAGAGCTCCAACACATTCATAAGGAGCAGATATTCTGAGTTATTCTGCCTTGATATTCTGGGTGATATGGCTGTGTGGAAGGGCCCTGGGTGGCCCTTGTGGCTCTTAGAGTCTTTGATTCTAAAGATGGAAGATGCCACAATGGCTCTCCAGTTCAACCCCATGCAGGAAAATACCACCCGAACACTTCCGACAGATAGCCATTCAGCCTCTGCTTAAAAACCTCCAGGAAGGAGACCACACCAGCCTCCTTTGAAACATATTCTTAGGCCCTTTCTGCACTGCCATACAATCCAGATTACCAAAGCAGATAATCCACATTATCTGCTATGAACCGGATTATATGAGTCTACACTGCCATATAATCCAGTCCAAAGCAGATAATCTTATATGGCAGTGTAGAAGGGGCCTTACTGTCAGGAAAGCCTTCCTTTCCTGCAGTTTGAATCCATGGCTCCATGATAGCAGCAGGGCACAGGAGAAAAGAAGCCTGCCCCTTTCTCCTCGGTATGACATGGCTTCAAATATTTAAACATGGCTCTCCTGTCTCTTTCTCTCCCCCCCCCCCCCCCCCAGGCCCTTTCCACACAACTGAATAAAATCCCACATTTTCTGCTTTGAACTGGAATATATGGCAATGTGGACTCTGTCTTGATATTCTGGGTTATATGACTGTGGAAGGATCCTGAGTCCACACTGCCATATAACCTAGTTCAAAGCAGATAATGTGGGATTTTATACAGCTCTGGAAAAGGCGTCAGATAACCCAGTTCAAAGCTGATATTGTGGGATTTTCTGCCTTGATATTCGACTCTGTGGAAGGGCCCAAAGTTTTCTTTTCTCCAAGCCGCTTCTCATAGGGCTTGGCTTAGGGAAGGCCAGGCAGAGTTCCCTCCCCCTCCTCCTCCCCCCCCCCCTTTGCTATTTAAGCATCATCTACTCTCTTCCACCCCCCTTTTGATTTCCCCCACAAGTCTGCCTCATATGCTTTTTTATGGTTGTCTCTTCCCTCTTCTCTGTTCCTTATTCCATATGGCTTACTGCTGCAGTAGTACTTCTTCTTTTTCCTCTTGCAGGCCTTTGTTTGCCCAACAGGCCCCGTTAGAGTTTGGTTAGGCCTAGCCTTCATCTTATGCATGCATATGTGCCCACCCAAACATCTTAGCATTGGTGTAAATACATCTTCCTTTTTGTGTGTATCTCCAGTACTCTTCTTTCAAAGCTTTTCAAAGAGCCTGTGTTTAGACTGTGGCTTTGCTGATAGTGTTTTGGGATGGGAAAAGTTGTGTGAGGTATGAAGCGATTTTCTGAAACTGTTGCATGGGCCTGCTTTGAAGAGTGGAACATGAACTGTAACGTTTCTCTGTGTAGGAAAAATGCAGTAAGTAAAGGCAGGCAAGTGTGGTTCCAGGAACAACTCCCCTTAGGTCCCATTATACATAATGTCATAGTACAAAGATGTCCCTTTATAAAATGGCAAAAGTAAGGTTTGACTTGGGGCTTAGATTGTTGAATCCACATGTGGAAAGCTAACTCCATTTCTTCAATGTTTCCACTACCCAAGTTGGGGAGTATATGACCCATATTGTTTAGCTGTGTTCCCAGGTTCTTTGCCAGATCCTGCCATGCTAGCCTTGCACAGATTTCTTCTTCCTGTCTTGAGTATCCTGTATCAGCACTTGGTAGTGTTTTCATCCAGTTGCCTTTTAATGTAACCTATTTGTTACTCTCAGCCTGTCTGCTTTCCTACCTGAGAATCAGTAGAATGTTGCCCTTTTGCTTTCCATTTGATATTCATTGATGAAGCCAGGGCTGGGGGGTGTGCGTGTGTGTGTGTGATGTTTAATTGTCTCTTTCCATATGTCTCTTTTTATTCTTGGATGTTTTCTCTTTATTTGCAACTAGCTGTGCCCGGCCACGCATTGCTGTGGCATTGTCTGGTGGTGTTGGTGAGAAATGGTTGAGGTAGTGGTGGTATTGAATGTCTGTTGTATGGTTGTCTTTATGTTTAGTATGCATTTGGTTGTTTGTGTTCTGTGAAAGTGGTGAGGATAGAGGGGGTCTATGTCCCTGTGTAGTATTGTATAGTATTTATACGTTGTCCATGTGTTGTGAATGCTTGGATTGTGTCCTGCTGCATAGTAGAAAGAGTTGGGCTGGGTGGCCCTTAGGGGTCTCTCCAAACTCTTCTGCCTGTCCCCTGGGCTGAGTAGGTTGCTAGGAGACCAAGTGGGCAGAACTTAGCCTTGTAACTGGCAGCAATTGGATAAAAACAATTATTCCTCTCCCTCTAATTAGGACTTTATTTTTCTTTTCTTTTTGTTGTATCAACCTAGAGCCGTGGATGATGGGTTGTGTTGTCAAATTTCGAAGTTGGGGGGCCTGTAGTTTTGTTGTTTTGTCCGCTGCCTTGATGCCATCACTCTTTTATATATATATATATAGATGTATATTCAACAGGCCCCCTCTCACTGGAGGAATGTGATTATGTGTAGTGTTCTTGCTGTATGTGTTTTTGGGCAGATAAACTATAATATAATACTGCCTAACATTTATGTAGTGTATTGACATGTTCTTGACAAGACAGAGGCCCTCCTGGTAAATCGTGCGTCGGATCGGGGTATTGGGTGGCAACCTGTGCTGGACGGGGTTGCACTCCCCCTGAAATCACAGGTCCGCAGTTTGGGGGTCCTCCTGGATTCAGCGTTGACGCTTGAGGCTCAGGTGTTGGCGGTGGCCAGGAGGGCTTTCGCACAACTCAAACTTGTGCGCCAACTGCGACCATACCTCGTGAAGTCTGATTTGACCACGGTGGTCCATGCCCTAGTTACCTCCAGACTGGACTACTGTAATGCACTCTACGTGGGGCTTCCCTTGAAGACGGCCCGGAAATTACAACTGGTCCAACACTCGGCAGCCAGATTAATAACGGGGGCAAATTACAGGGAGAGATCCACTCCCTTGTTTAAGGAGCTCCACTGGCTGCCGTTCATCTTCCGGTCCCAATTCAAGGTGCAGACCATCATCTATAAAGCCCTGAACGGTTTGGGACCCACCTACCTCCGTGATCGTATCTCCTTCCATAAACCTGCCCGTTCCTTGCGTTCATCCGGAGAGGCCCTGTTATCACCATTGCCTATATCCCAGGCTCGCCTTGTAAGTACAAGGGAGAGGGCCTTCTCTGCTGTGGCCCCCCGATTGTGGAACTCACTTCCTACTGAAATAAGGCAAGCTCCCACTCTGTTAGCTTTTAGGAGAGAATTAAAAACATGGCTCTTCCATTGTGCTTTCGGTGAGTAATTTCTGTCATATATCTCCGTATTACTCCCCTCCGAACTTCTATCCTCTAGATTACCCCTTCCAAATGTCCCTGCCCATAGTGGAGTACTTCTCTGTCCCTCTCACTCCGGGTTTTATCTTTGTGTTCAAGCGGCCTGCCCTTGATTTATTGTTTTTTTTGTTTTTTTTTGATTTCTTGATGTTCTGTTTATTATTATTTATTGTATTTTAAATGGTGTTATGATATGTTGTTTTTATATTTTATTATGTTGTATTGCTCTGGGCATGGCCCCATGTTAGCCGCCCCGAGTCCCCATTGGGGAGATGGTGGCGGGGTATAAATAAAGTCTTATTATTATTATTATTATTATTATTATTATTATTATCATTTGCATTATCTACACAAATCTTTACAATAAATCTGTAAAGGCAACCAAGTGGGGCTGTCCTTACAGGATCAAAGGCTGAGAGGCGGTGGATTGCCTAAGACCGCCTAGTGAGATAATGGACCATATGAAATTTAGACCAAAAGCCTCTTAGCCTTAGTTGCAATGTCACATCAACTTCACATGAATATTTTTAGTGTAGTTGTCTTCACTTAAGGAACTTAACTTTCTTTCCCTGACAGTGCTTACTTCTCTTAGCTCTGTGTGTCCTGCCACATCTCAACTATTTGTAGAAGATTCCTATGAACTTAATATTTTCCTTGATTATTTTTTATTCAGTTTGAATGTTGGGCTTTATTTTGACCTTTGTACTGAGAGTTTCTTTACTAAGAAGCTGGTTTCTCTTTCTTTCTGTCCTGTTTCCCAAATGCTCCTATATTCTGTAAGTTTTATTGTATGCTTCTGGGTTCCAAAATTCTTCTGTAGGTTGCTCACTCTTTTTTTTGGGGGGGGGGGCACTAATAATCTGTTTTCAATATTGCATTCAGTATGCATGATAATACAGTGTTCCCTCACTACTTCGTGGTTCACTTTTCGCGGATTCGCTATTTCTCTGTTTTTCAATAAACTCTTAAAGACTACTATAAATCATAAAAAATTACGATTTACAGCCTAAGGAAGGGAGGAAGGAGGAGCCAAAGAGAGAAAAAAGGAGCCCAAGCGGCAACGAGAGCAGAAGGAGGTGATTTATCAACACACGATTGGTTGATAAAGACTTAAAATATTGTATAACTACTAAAATAATGTATAAATATTAAAATAAATATAGCATCCCTGCTTTGCGGATTTTCACATATTGCGGGTGGTCCTGGAACCTAACCCCAGTGATAAGTGAGGGAACACTGTATGTATGTATTTAAGAAGCTAAGTCTTGCTGTTTTGCTTTGTGTCTCTTTGGTTCTGGCTTGGTTCTTAAACAACTACTGTGTCTGTGTCTTCTTGATATTATCCAAATCCTCCCTTCTCCTTCAAGGCAGAGAAGGTTTTTACTTTTTTAAAAGAAAGCAAAAGTGCTCACTCCCTGGTATACATTATTTTCCTTTTCTGAAGACTATTTTTGTTCTAATGCCTTGAGAATTCCTGACACTTCTCTTGGGAAAGACATTCCAATTTCTTGCTGACAGTAGCCACAAATGCATTCGGATCATTCACCAGACACAGAAAAAATAACAGATGCAGAAAATTTTGAGGCTAGAAAACTAAAGTTTTGGCTGGGAATTAGGATCATTAAACTTTTTAATGTAATCCTCCTATCTTTTAATATAGATCATATTATGATTATTATTAAGCATTTTATCTCATAGATTTCAGTACATATACATTGTGGGTTTGCTGTATACTGAAGACACAACAAATAATAAATATCTCTATTTCTTTGTCTTATCATGGGCTGTGACATGACAGAGGCCGAAAGGACAGGATAATAAAGGTAAGGAAAAATTTGATCCCAAACAGATTGTTCTGAAATCAGATGAGAACCAAATATATACTGAATAACACTTGGTTCACAGTGATATAATAGTTTTTTGTTGTCAAAGTGCAGCAAAAACTTTCATCTAAGTGGGGTTTACAGTTAAGATGAAGCTGAATGCTATATGTCAACTCAAATTCCATCTTAGTTGGCTATTGGACCTTCAAAAACTTCAGGTGTTGAAGCTTGAGGCAGTAGTTAACAATGAAAATTTTATTCCAGAATATCTGGAAAGTGCCCTTTTGGGAAAGCTATAGGTATTTAACTGCTATCTAATTTGCGTTGAGGCCATTGATATTAAAGGCAGAACATTCATGCTTCTTTGCAGGAAGTTTGTTTTCTTCTGCTACATAAAGGAAGCATTTTTCAAAAGTAACGTTCTAGGATTATAGTTTTGTACTCAGTTAAAGTGCTTCCTCTTTTTTCCATCAAGACATCACTGATAGTTACGGGATTTTAGGTCATGAACGTTGACACATCAGTTGCTCTTTTCCCACTTAAACTATTTTTGGAACACTTAGTGTCTATGAACATAAGAAGCAGAGATCATATATGAAATAGCAACTGTTGCTGTAGCTGTGTATTTAATTGTCAAGGAATATGAGTAGCGATCTCTATTCCAATTCCAAAATTTTAGGGCAGGCAACAATATAGAAAATGAAATACAGTAATTGAGAGGAGTACTCCTTGTCTAATCCAGCACTTGTACATTGTTTTACTATTTTACATAGTTTTTCTTTATAATATTATACTTAGAAATTTAAGTTTGCAGATATTCCTAGTCTCTAGTTTCTATTATATACTAAATCATTTTAAGAGCATTGAAGGAAATGGTACAAAGCGTACAGAAAATTCTTTTCTAGGTAAATCTAGTTTAGTCTTAGCATACAGTTTTATCTTGTTTATTGTGTCTGTGGATACAATTCAACTCAAATCTACTTATTAATAGAGACCACTCTAGGTTTTTGTGGCCTTTTTCACTTTAGGCTAACTAAAGTCACTAGTGTTCTTAAAGTGTGCATTTATAGTGTTTGGAATGTTCACACTATGCTTTTAGTGCTTAATATTAAAACATGTTTGCTTTACATAATCTGTACCAAGACAGTTTTAAATTCAATGTGTAGTCAAAAAGAAACCCAAACGTGAATGCCTCCTGTTACAGTGTTACAATAAGCTATTAAAACTCTGTAACTGCTGTAGGTTAATACATCTGACTTGTTTCAAATACTTGCTTGTAGCACCATTAAAAGTTGTTTCTGTACATGTAGATTCTGCACATGTAGGAGCAGGCTTTGATAGCTATCTGCAGGGGGTATGTGCATTGTTACCAGTATGGTATTGTTACCAGTGGCACTGGTATTTGCTGGTCTGTCTGGGGTCCATGTTGCATAGAGAAGTGTTCTAGTTGCCCAGTTAGTTCACTTTGGGGCTGTAGGGCCTCAGTGTCTCCTTTTGTAAACTGAGAATACACCCTGGCATACCTAGCACTCCCTTGCATTGTATGTTGAAAGGGCAGATCTGTACTGATTGGTATAATGTCTTTCAAGAAAGTTGGTGTTGGTTGTCTTATTAAGTAACATGTGAGAACATTTTTAGGAATCCCATGGTTTTCTAGAACACACATCCTGCAAAATGGAGCATAGATATTTCTTTTCAAGTATTAACTGTGAATTCTTTGCAGTCTAGAGTCAGCCTGGCTAATCTATACTAACACTAATAAGGAAATATTACATCTCCATTGTACATGCAAGGATTCCAAGGCTTGAACTTTAAAGACCACTCAACTAGCATTTTATTGACTCCTTCCTGGCATGTCTTTGCTGACTTGGGGGCCTCTCAGATTTCCCCTCTTGCTTACTTAGCTCTTTAGTTTTCTTCACACAAAAAGTATATGGTAGTGCATTGTATTATAAGAGTATTAGTCCTATTCTTGCAAAAGCTGTATTGCAGGATGTTGAAAAACCTGCTTGCAAACTTCTCAATAACTGTCATTCATGCTAGTTTGTAGACAACAATGGCATCTAGAATTCCTGTGCAAGTTTTTTTTTATCATGTTGAAATCTGATTCCTTTCCTTTTTCTGAATTGACAATGCCATAGGATAAAGGCTGCTTTATTTACATTTACTGTCGCGTTGCTTTAGGAAATCATTCTTTATTGCAACTTCAGAATGTACATTGTTATAATTGCAGTTCTTTTTTTTTTCAGTGCAAAATGGTTCTCTTCATCAAAAGGATACAGTTCATGACAATGATTTTGAGCCTTACCTTTCTGGACAGTCAAATCAGGTTAGTACATACTGCTGGCAAGTGTTTTGATACTTGGGACAGGGAGTGGTCTTGGGGATACATGACTCCTTTATGGAAATGATTATGAAGAAAATATTCCTGTTGTATTTTAAAGAAGGCCATTAACCATTTATACTAGTGTAGCATTGCACCTAAATTACCTGATTATAGAGAAACAACAATTAGTTTAACAGAGCAGCATCATTTAAGGATCAGTATAGAATATTGTGGTTTTTGTATGATTGTATCTATAGCTATTTTCCCTTTCATTTAAAGATGACACTAATCTAAAATGTTAAGAATGTAGAGCTTAAACTATTACTAACAGACATTTCCACTTTTAATGGAATCTCTTAGCTATACATCGTTAAAATGAAGAGTACAAGAGTTCAAGAGTAGTCTTGAAATGTTCATCTTCGTAATTCACACATTGTCAGAGATTACTAGTAAAGGAAAGGGAGCAGGCGCTAACCTGTACAGTAACTTTCTTGGGACATTCCACAGCAAATAGATCACTTTATGAAAAATATTTTTCATAGATTTTTTAATGTACATTATTTGATGATACATTTCAGGTTGTTGCATTTTATTTTATAATCTGCATTCATTGAGTGCTTATGAGTTCATGGAATGTGATTGTTAAGATAAAATAGTAACTCCAGGCAAACAGCTGTTTGTAAAGAAACAAAAGTAAACCACCTTGACCCTGCTGAAAATTCTTGCCATACATTTTCAGAGTGGACAAGATCACCTCTTCCACTTTATGAGATATTCGCACATTAAAAATAATATGTCTGTTTGCTCAACAGGTCTTTCATTCACATTCTAATCAGTAGTGAAATAAAATGTCCTACCAGATCTTGTGAATATGTCATATATGTTTTGTATTGTTCCTCAGTTCTAGTGCTGGGCTAATTAATCTTTCACAAGTGACCCTCATATTAAGTTTTGTTCAGAGGTAATGACTTTTCAAAGGCTACCCAGTAGGTTTCATAGACAGGCTAAGATTTTACCTTGGTTGTACTCATTCAGGACCGTTTGTCTTGATTGAGTACAGCACATTAGATCTATGCTTCAAATGAATTGTTAACAAGGTTTTATTTTCATGATACTAAGTGACAGTTTTAGCAGTTGCCCACACTTTCATTTGGACAGTGCTTGGAACAGCTAGTCATGTGAAGCTGTGTACTGTTTTGAAATAACTAGCCACTTTCGGTTTCTTCTAGTAACAAACTTATAACTGCATCTCACTTAGATTAGATGAACCATCACTCCACCCCTTTTTCAGTATAGCTTTCTGTTTAGCAGTCATAGGGAAATAGCCTCACTAAATAGCAAAGGAAAATTATACAGTTCAAGCACTAGCTTGTGTTTTCTTGAGCTATAGCCTTATGATATGGTGTGGATCTTGAGGCAATAGAGAGATGAATGAGCAGGGAATGTTTTCTATCAGTAGCTTGTAGCATTCAGCTGTGTTTTTAAAATGCTTTCAAGAAATAGAATATATTTGTGGACCTCAACATTTTTCTTTAGGTAGTTAGGTTGTGACTTTGGAAGATTTCACATTAATAATATGTGACTGTTTACCATCAGCTGAACATATTCTTTCTTGGTCACACGATGGTTTGAGCCTTTTATCTGTTTATATTGCATTGTAACCCTGAGGAATGCAAGAGTCTGCTATGATTGGGTAGGAAAAATCTTGCTTCATTACATTGTACTGGATTAGCTCGCTTATAAGTCTTGATTCTTTGTTTTTTAGATGTTTATTGTGATAGTAACTAATCTGTTGCTGAAAGTTATTTTAATTCTTGTTGAAATTTGTTTTTAAGAGTTTTAAGTATGTGAACTCGAATAGTGTAATGCTAAACAAATGGGATATCCAATTTCAGTAGACTACCCAAAGAGGGTTTATAATAATAATAATAATAATAATAATAATAATAAAAATAAAAACTTTATTTATACCCCGCCACCATCTCCCCAACGGGGACTCGGGGCGGCTTACATGGGGCCATGCCCAGAACAGGGTTTATTTGTATTGATTAGCTATTTTTAATATTCTATATGTGTTTCCATAATCAACTTGGAAAATGGGTTCTGATACATCTCAGTGCAATCATTCATGTATCAGAAATGTCATAATTTGAATCATGTATTTGCTGTACCTCCTACCTCCCTCCATTTCCCACTGTGAATTGACCCATGCTTTTGCTTCAGGAAAAAGGTAGTTTGGAAGAAAATGAGTCAGAGCTTACACCAGTTCTATAACCCAGCAACTAGTACAACATGACACAGTCTTTCCATGTAATTTATATTAGATTCCTTCCAAAGGTTGATGAGACAATATCTGTTTCAAACCACCTGGGCACTTTTAAAGCAAAAAATACTGTTCATTTTGTACTACTATATATATTCAATTATAATTTGACATCATGTGTAAGTTGAGGGCAGGTCTGGGAGCCAAATTACGTAGTTTGACATGATTTGTGGATAAGTCAAAGATCATTCCACATATAAGATAAATGTATTATTGTTATGTTTGTTTATATCCCACTTTATATCTCCCGAAAGAGACTCAATGCGGCTTACATTAAAATATGACCGTGTAATTTAAAATATACAAATATGCAACCATTAAAATAGAATTAAACATAACAGTATAAAAATTCACAGTCAAAATCCATTAAAACATATTCAAAGCTAAAAACCACATCACCCCCTCATTAGATCTTTAAAACCTTCTTTAAAAGCCTGTCTGAATAAAAAGGTTTTAGCCTGCTGCCAAAAGGACAGCAGTGAGGGGGGCATTCTGGCTTCTCTGGGCAGAGAGTTCCAGAGCCGGGCAGCCACCGAGAAGGCCCTCTCTCGTCCCACCAATTGAGCTTGAGATGGAGGTAGGATCGAGAGAAGGGCCTCTCCTGAAGATCTCAGGGCCCTAGCAGGTTCGTACAAGGGGAAGCAGTCAGCCAAATAGCCTGGACCTGAATTGTATAGGGCTTTGAATTGTTCTCAGAAATAGACTGGGATTGTCCGCTCCCTGCAGTCACTCCAGTTAGCAACCTTCCTGCAACTCTTTAGACCAGCTGAAGTTTCCAAGCACTTTTCAAAGGTAACCTCATGTAGAGCATACTAGGGTAATCGAAACTGGATTTATTTATTTCGTGTCAAAAGCATTGCATAACAAATACATTTTAAAATGATGAAGAAAAAAAAAGGAAATCACAAGCAACTAAATAGTTTTAGACCAAAAACGGGCAACAGCAACCGTATTGTCCGTAGCTTTAAACAACTCCTCCTCCGTGCATGAGGCAGGACATTGTGGGCAAGCATACATATGCGGAGTTGTTTGTTCTGCTCCACAGTCACACAAGGTGGAGGATTCCTCCAGGTAGTGCCACCTTGCCAAGTTGTCTTTAGATCTGCCCACTCCGCTTCTGAGTCTGTTCAGGGACTTCCAAGTTGCCCATTCTTGGTTTGCCCCTGGAGGAAGACCCTCATGGGGGGGCCATCCAGTTAGAATTGCCAGGTTTAGCTGCCCAGAGGGACACCCTTGCTGTTGCTGGAGGAACATCCAGAGGAGTGGTGGTTCTCATGAAGCCCTTCCTTGATTTGAGTCTGGTGGGAGGAGGCTGATAGTCATGCAGTGGGTGGCTTTCACAGTGTTCGACCTTATTTCTCTCACTGTTAGCAGCAACTTCCCGTCGCACGTCAGGAGGGGCAATGCCAGCTAACTTGTAGAGTTTATCAACAGGTGTAGGTTTAAGGCATCCTGTGATTATTCTGCATGTTTCGTTTAGTGCTATGTCCACCTGCTTTGCATGGGCAGACTTTTGCCAGACAGGACAGGCGTACTCTGCAGTTGAGAAAGACAAGGCCAGGGCTGATGTTCTTATTACTTGTGGGTCTGCATCCCATGAGCTGCCAGTCAGTTTCCGCAGGATGTTGTTGCATGCAGCTACTTTGTGCTTGGTGTTCATGCAGTGTTTCCTATATGTTAATGTTCGATCTAAGGTGACACCAAGATATTTAGGATGGAAACAGTGTTCGAGCTCTTGGCCTTCCCAAGTAACTTTCAGTTTCCTGTTGGCTTCACGGTTATGTAGGTGGAAAGCACACACTTGTGTCTTGGCAGGGTTAGGCTTCAGGTGGTTCTCTTTGTAGTAGCTGGAGAGATCTTTCAAGGCATTAGTGAGTTGCTTTTCAACTGTTTCAAAATCTTTCGCTTGTGTTGTGAGGCTGGATGTACAAACTGGATGTAACTAAGACATGTACCACCTTGGCCATATCTGGCTTCTCAACAAACGTGTATAGTTGACTTTGATAAGTTAAGGTACAATATCTTGGCCAGATCTGGCTTCTCGAGAAACATGTGTAGTTGGCTTTCATAAGTTAAGCTACAATACTCACCGGGGCTCATGGATAAGCCAAACCAGTTTTTGGGGCTTGATTTTTGCACTAATATTTATAAACATATACATGAGTACATACTATAGGGTTTGTGGTTGTAGCTGAAGCTTATTAGAATGACCAAGCTATGCCAAAGTTCAGTTGCCATGTTTTAGCTGTACAATTGTGATAAAAGATTGGTATCTGTATCTTCTTTCTACTTACAGGCCTTCAACATTTAGTGACAGAAATCATCCCCCAAGCCCCAGTACAGGCAGTCCCAGTGTTGTAGACGTTGAACTTATATCTCACTCCTAATTAAAAACAGGGGTAAGACAACAGGAAATGAGAGGAAATCCACTCCATGGAAGGAAAATTCATTCCTAGAAGACTTATCAAACAATCCTTGTTTTTACAACAACCCAAAATTTTAAAATCTGATTGTCACAGGGACCAAAAGTGAAGTGAAATCTTCCAAACAGGAGCACAGGCCGCAAAACAAACATCCCAGGGGTGCTATCCAAAATTAAGAAATATGGGGTTTTTTTGGCTGGAGTTGCACTTTAAAAATGTACCTGTTCCAACAAATTCAAGTTAAGAACAAACCTACAGAATCTCTCTTTTCTGTCGTCTGGGGACTGCCTGTATTACTTTTTAAGAAACGTTAAGGAGAAGTTGGTTGCAAAAGAGCTCGAGTTTTTCTTTCAATCTCCATTGGCCGTTGTGCTATATAAGGATATGTAGCATACTATAGCATGTTATGATATAAACCAAGAAAAATAATTTAGTATTTGCCACCAGTGAGACAACTTTATTCTGCCAAGGCTTTATGTGGAAATGTTAGACTAAGATACAAGATGGTGACAGGTTGTGAAATTATATTGGAATACTTAGGAGATCAGAAGCACTTGGGATTGAACACCTGCTACTTTAAATCACTTACAAATGCAGTACATTCTGTCTGGTGTAAAAGAAATGCCTCCTGGTAGGTAGGAATCACTGTTTCTTTTATGTGAATTATTGATGCCTTCCTTTTGGATTTATTTTTTTTACCTAGTGGCGTTGAATATCTCCCCCCCCCCCCCAAAATATATTCAAATAACTTTAAAAGGCCACTGCATGTACTCTTTGCTCTTTCTAAAGTACTGTAAGTAGTTTTTGCAGTACAAAAACAGTAAAAGATTTTAGCCATTTTGAACTCCATTAGGAGAAAGGCGAGGTGTAAATTAATAAAGTATAATAATAAAAATATTTCAAATGCTGTGGTGCAAATAGAGTTTATATTCTAGAATGGGAGGAAGAACAAATGGATAATAATTAGGTTTGTGTAGGACCTCCTGATTTAGTTCAAGCCTGATTCCATGACTTGAAGTTTGCCCCAGTTTGCTTTAGTTTGACTTAACTCTGATCAAACCTGATTTGAATTCAAATGAAAATTCAGAGGTTTATTATTCATGCTTCCTTTTATTTGCATTCAGAATTAAAAATGGCTTTGTAATTACTTTTTTCATGTAATTCTTTAACTTTGAAATATACCCCCAGAAGGAATACCTCTTACCCAATTACAGGTAGGCTGTGGGACTTGCTGCTGTTCATTTTTAACGGTACTAATAGTATGTTGCTTTTCTGAACTATGGGAATATGTTATGTGTGTTGCTCTGCAATAAGACTTGCTTTATGTATTGCTGACAAATGGATATAGATGGTAGAGGAAAAAGTTAAGATGACAAATACTTGAAACAACACATACAGAAATCTGTTCTGCCCATCAAAACTCAAAATGAAAGAGGATAAGAGAAGTCTTGCTGTCCAATAAAACTATTTCTGAAACAGAATTGAGGCCCTTTCTACACTGCCATATAAACTCCAGATTATCCGCTTTGAGCTGGATTATATAGCAGTATAGACTCATATAATCCAGTTCAAAGCAGATAATGTGAATTATCCCCTTTGATAATCTGGATTATATGACACTGCAGAAGGGGCCATAGACCAACATAAAGACTCCTAATAAACAGCAAGTATAGCAAATGACAAAGAGTGGGGCTGGGTTGGAAAGAAAGACTGAAGTACAGTACTTCCAGGATGAAAAACAAGCAGCACATGGTATAGTAAAGAAATCATTTTTGCCAGTGTTTTTGCTGCTAATGGACTAGCAAAAAGCATTACTATACATTTCTCAAATGTTGTCGTTGGAAACTGATAAGATTTTTGCTAGAGCTGTCAAAAACCAAAATCCCACTCCCACCCTCCTCCCTTCATCTTGATATTTTCTATATATTGATGCATGATGGTATTTTGGACTCATTTGCTTTCTTTTACTGTACTTTTGAAATTTTGAATTAATGTACTGGTCTGAAGTAATTGGGTTTGATTTGGACTAATTTACTGTGGTTTTGGAGTCAGCTGAATGGGTTGTACAGTCATAATAACAATAATAAATAGAATAAATTTTGAATGGTGTAATTGTTAAGAAATGAGCTATAAAAGGCTTAAATGGAAAAGGTAGGTTTCAAAAATAGAGACGAAGGTAATGTGGGATAGTATAAATTATAAGGAAGATCTCCATGGTTTGGGCAGAGACACCAAAAAGATAGTAGAAGCATATGATGACTGAGATTGTAAGAAAATGAGCAGCCATTGTTGTGAGAGGAAGGAGAGCAGGAAATGAGAAAAGATAGGTAAGCAGGCATGACAACCTAAGGAAACAACAAACAAAAGACCTCACTAGATGTGACCTTTGAGTCATGGAAGGTAGTCAGAATGGATGTCATGGTGGATAATTTTGGTAATAGAATTGTTGACAAACAATTTGAGCAATATGAGTGAAGAATTTTAATAATAATGTGGGGGTGATGGACTTTGTCTTGGAGGTCTTCAAACAGAGCTTTGTAGGATGCTTTGGTTGAGTGTTCCTGGGTGACAGAGAATTGGACTAGATGGCCCTTGCAACTTCTTTCAACTCTGGGATTCTAATGAGTGTGAGAAAAAAAATAAGAGTTTTGCAAGACTGTGGAAGGGAGAAATTAAATTTTCTGGTAACTGAATCCGAGATGAAAGAATTGAGAGTCCAAAGTAACACTTGTGTCCTGAGTCTTTGCAGCAGTTCAGTAAACGAGCAGAATGGATGCAGTTTGCATTGGGTTTAGAATGTCCAAAGATAGATTTTATGGTTTGTGCAGTGATGTTAAACTTTTTGTTTGAAAGAATCTGTCAGCATGTGATTTTATTGAGATTTTTGCAGAGGGACAGCATATTGCTGTTGTTTGAGAACATTTAAAATCTATGAAGGATAGCTAATCCCCCCTAGTGTTATCATCCTGTTATACTGGTTTATATGCTCTGTAACTCCCCGGTTACCAAAACTTAGAGAACTTTTAAGATAAGATGTGGTCACTTGAAAATACAGTAGCTCCATCATACAATCAGTCCATAAAATATGTATGGCATAAATGACAGTGACGAGGAATTGTAGGTATTGCAATCTAACATCAGGAAGAAGAATAAAAAACAATGTTAAAAGTGAAATAGCTGAGAACTGGAAAACACTCTGAAAGAGTAAGGCATTTAATAGCTATTTAAACTGTAGAAACTCAGAGGATTTGAATATTTGTTGCTTTGAATATCATAGAGTATTTTAAATCTGAAATTACTTTTCTTATCTTAACAGAATAACAGCTATCCATCAATGACAGATCCGTACTTGTCCAGTTATTATCCACATTCTATTAGCTTTCCTTATTCTCTCAGTGAAGCACCATGGTCAACTGGAGGTGATCCTCCGATCCCATACCTCACTACCTATGGACAACTCAGTAATGGTGATCATCATTTCATGCATGATGCTGTTTTTGGACAACCTGGTGGACTGGGGAACAACATTTACCCACACAGATTTAATTTTTTCCCTGAAAATCCACCTTTCTCAGCATGGGGAACAAGTGGATCTCAGGGACAGCAGACTCAAAACTCAGCTTATGGAAGCAGTTACAGTTATCCACCCAGCTCCTTGGGTGGTACTATTGTGGATGGCCAGACAGGATTTCATAACGACACATTAAATAAAGCTCCTGGGATGAACAGCATTGAACAGGGAATGGTTGGACTGAAGATTGGTGGGGATGTCACAGCCTCTGCTGTGAAAACGGTAGGTTCTGTGGTGAACAGTACTGGGCTGGCATGTGCTTTGTCTGGCAATGGTGGATCAAGTATAAACCTGCCAGTATCTAAGCCAACCTCTTGGGCTGCTATTGCTAGTAAACCTGCAAAACCTCAACCCAAGATGAAAGCAAAAAGTGGGCCTGTAGTTGGAGGGGCTTTGCCTCCACCACCTATTAAACATAACATGGACATAGGTACTTGGGACAATAAAGGTCCTGTGGCAAAAGTTCCAGCTCCCCAGCAAATTCCTTCACCTCAGTCCCTTCCACAGCCACAAATTATTCAGCCTATTCCCACACAACCACCTCCACTGACCCAGCTGCCATACCAGAACCCTCAGCCACCACCGCCTCAAAACCGGTGGGTGGCACCACGTAACAGAAATGCAGCTTTTGGCCAAAGTGGTGGAACTGGAAATGAGAGCAACTCACTGGGCAGTGCCCCAGCTAATTCTATCCCAGGTGGTGAATCCCATCCTGTTCTTGAAAAACTGAAAGCTGCCCACAGTTACAACCCTAAGGATTTTGAGTGGAACCTTAAAAATGGACGTGTGTTCATAATAAAGAGCTATTCTGAGGACGATATACATCGTTCTATCAAATACTCCATTTGGTGTAGTACAGAACATGGCAACAAGCGTTTGGACAGTGCTTTCCGCTCAATGAATAGTAAAGGTCCAGTCTACTTACTCTTCAGTGTCAATGGCAGTGGACACTTCTGTGGAGTGGCAGAAATGAAATCATCAGTGGACTATGGCACCAGTGCTGGCGTCTGGTCTCAGGACAAATGGAAGGGGAAGTTCGACGTCAAGTGGATCTTTGTGAAAGATGTGCCCAACAACCAGCTCCGACACATCCGGCTGGAGAACAATGACAACAAGCCAGTTACAAACTCCCGTGACACTCAGGAGGTGCCCTTAGAAAAAGCAAAACAAGTGCTTAAAATTATTGCTACGTACAAGCACACAACCTCCATCTTTGATGACTTTTCTCATTACGAAAAACGCCAGGAGGAAGAAGAAGTGGTGCGGAAGGTAAACAGCTTTAGTACATTTTATCAACCATTGGAAAAAAATGGGTAGTGGGGAGACCTACATTTTAAAAATAGGTTTCTGGTTTTTTTAATTACCAGGTATGTCAGTTTGTCTTTTGTGGTTTGCAGGTTTAAGAGATCCTTATCCCCCATGCATGTGACTGCTAGTAAGTGAAAAACATAGATAAATCTGAACCTTCATTTGGCTTGGATCTGTAACTTTGTTGCAATAGATTCAGACCCTTTGTTGTAGACCTTGGGGAAAGATATTGGTGAAATTCAAAATCACCCATTCCCTTTATGTCAACAGAAAGTCCATGGGCTTACTTGCAAATGGAGGGGGGGGGGGGTTAGGCAGACTGTTGTGTCACAGTAGAGGACCTCCTCCATACTGCCATGTGAAAACTCCTGAGAGACTATCATTTGTAGGAGCTTTCAGCAAGCAGAGCAGCTATTTATACTAGTTTGGATCCTATTGTTATTTAATAAGGTTGGCTTCTTGTTGCCACATTTACCTACTCCTTGATAGTCCCAGCTAATGTAGATCTTAATTAATTGTTGAATGATGCAAATCCCATTTATTGTAGAGGTCTACTGCAGATGGAATTACCAAATAGAATTGTTGCCAATTGTACGCCGCCCTGAGTCCCTTTGGATGAGAAGGGCGGGATAGAAACATTGGAAATAAATAAATAAATAGATTCATGGCAGTGGTGTCAGATGTTGATAATATCAAACCAAAACATGTTTTAAAGTAAAAATAGAGGAACACGTAAGGAAATGAGGAGAATAATGGAAATACACAATAAATGTGGGTTATCTTAATGACTGACAGTGTAACACTTTTGCAACCGATCAATAATATGAAACCGATGTGTAAAATCCATTAAAGTAACTGCCAAAAATCAAAGAACATTGTTTACTAGTAATAATAGGAAGGAAGTCCCCGAGTTAAAAACATACTTTTTACGTATGACTCCTAGTTACAAATGGGGTTGAGACAATAGGAAATCTATCCTTTGGAAGGGAAATTCACTCCTGGAAGAGTTCTCATGGGGAAAAGGTGTCTCCACTGAATTTTTCTCATCAATCCTTGTTTCCAGGACAACCCAAAATTTTGGCTATTCTAACTTACATACTAATTCAACTTAAGAGCAAACCTATAGAACTTATCTTGTTTGCAATCTGGGGACTGCCTGTATGTAATAGCATGAAAGGCAATCTGCAGCTAAAAATCTAGAGATGGAAATAAAGGGAAAGTGTCTACTTGCACTGGACTTAATAGCATTTTCTTACAATGCTGGGGAGAGTCATCAGCTTTGTTGTCCATTTGCATCAGTCCACTTGACAAGGTAGAGACTGTCTCGGGTGCTTTTAGTCATTAGTATAATTCTTAAAAAGAAATAAGACAAGGGTTTATAAACAGGATAAATTTGGAGATGTGATGGGTGTGTTCTGTTTCCCAGTGAGTATATAATGCTGGAAGATTTCTGCACTTTTTACTGAACTTAATTGAGCTCCTCCAAGCCACAATTTCTTTGGAAGTCAAAGTTATGTAATATTTCCCCGAAGTGCCCTCTTTTTTTGTAGCAGCTAAGTGCATTGGCAATACTATAATTGCCAGTTGTTTTTACACAGAGGTGTACAAGCAAACTGGTTTGTTCACCATATACTAGGGGTAAAAGCAGGTACGGTATTTAGTACTAAGGAGATGTGGGATTTTGTTTTTTAAGCAGTGCTTTTGAAGGATTCATCTGAAGTGTTACGTTTTACATTCAAGTATCAGAAGGTTCTTCAAAACAGTCCTACATTATGGATTTAGTCTTGAATCTGCTTGAGCCATAATCCAAGCGTAAGAGTAGCTGCACACGCGGTTGTGCTGTCTCAGGCAATTGGTAAGTGCAGTCCCTAGTGCAGTTAATCACTCCCACTTTTTAATTGGTACATGGGAGGGCCATCATGAAACAGGTCAAAGCAAGACCATATGGTACTTGTTGCACAACTGATTATGCTACTCTGCAATCCATTGCAACTGTATTGTAATAAAAGTGTGTGCAGTTGGCCCTCCACATCCATGGATTCAACCATCCATGACTTGAAAATAGATTTTAAAAATTTAAAAAGCTATCCTTTATTTTGACATTTTGTATAAGGAACACAATTGTAGATAACTGTACCTGAGCATCAACAGAATTTAGTATCCATAGTGTGTGTGTCCTGTAACCAAACCCCAGCAGGTACTAAGGGCCTACTGTATAGGCTCCTGACTTGTTGATTTACGTTTAGTAGTAATCTCTGTAATATAAACCTGGGTCACAATCCAAGGAAGTAACTTGTATAAGTAAGATCATTGTCCCTTGCAGCATTTAAGGTTTCTTTTTTTTTTTTGAGGGGGGGGTGGCTTCTATTAGTGAAGCAAGTAACCATTGTCAAGTTAAAATACCCAGTGATGCAGCAACACCATGCAGAAACACAAATATACATTCAGTTTTTTGGATTCAGGTGTGTATAGGCTTCTTTCCAAAAGAAATGAAAGACCATCAGACCATGGATCAATATAGCTGGGGTTTTTTTGGGTTTTTTTACAAAGCCAAGTATTTGTTCCCAGTGTCATAATCTTCTGACTTCTTGTAGACTTTTCTACGTTTTAAAAGAAAGTTACTGTTGTGTGGCATTTTATTGGGGGGGGGGGGGGAGTGTGGGACTACTATTGATAGAACAGAACTTTTATCATGTAATTTTGAGTTAACTTTGACCCAGCCAAAAGACACTGAGCCACTATCACAGAATTAAAAGCAATGAAGCAATGATAAAATCTAGCAGTAGCCAAGCCATACTAGTGTCAGGTCAGGTTATAACAATTTGCATTAAAAAACTATGCCTGTGTGAAATTACCAGATTATCTACCACAGCAATCCTGCAATTTCTGAAAAAAACCACCACACCCCCCCCCCCCCCCCCCCCCCGGCCAGTTGATATACGTAAGTTTTTACCAGAAACGATATTCTGTCTAGGTATTCTAACTACTGCAAGAATGAGCCATGTAGTTGTTGAAGGCTTTCATGGTCAGAATCACTGGATTGCTGTGAGTTTTCTGGGCTATATAGCCATGTTCCAGAAGCATTCTTTCCTGACGTTTCTTCCACATAAAACCTGTGGGAGGTGAGGGAAGTGTGCTTAGAAAATAGCCCCACATTAATACCAAGGACTTCTATATTCAGTAGGACCTTTTTGGGAATTAGAAAATGTTGAAGGGAAAATATAAATAAGATGCAAATTATAATTTGTAATGAATCATATCCAGCCAACAGTACTTCTGTTCATCCTGGAACAGGACCGTTGTGTCGTTTAGGATTGATGATGAGAAGCAGAGAGGATTTATTTAGGGGAGGGGGGAGTACATCCACACACTTCAGAAATCTTCCCTGCTGTTATCATATACTGTAGTAGTAAAGTTTATGTCTCACTTGAGTCAGAGCACTTTATGGCTATACTGTATATTCTTGGGGCAGGTGTGATCTGGCAAAGTGGGAAAGAAGGGTTTCATTTTACTCACACACTCTGTGAAAACATCTTTATCTGGAAGGAAGAGGGTTTTTTTCCCCTTCTTGACCTCAGTAGCAGGTATTCCTACCTTTAGGGAAACCATGCCTTTAAGGACAGTAGCAGTCATTTTCGTCTTCCACCCATTTCCCATTAAAACATAGCATGGACACCCTCACATCAAATCTAGGCACTTATAGCGATGAATGAGCTTGGTAACTCCTTCCGCACAAAACTCTGCTGCTTGCGTCCTCACCCCTGCCCCCGCAGCTGCGCATGGTTGCCAAAAGGCTGCGTTGAGGACGCAAGCGGCAGAGTTTTGTGATGAATGCCTTGATTTGAATGGCAACTATGTTGAGAAGTGGTATTTGGGTCTGGCTTTCAACTGCATATGGTAAATGTTTTCTCCTATACTTCATTTTTAATTCCAAAACGTAATTACTTTCTGGATAACCCTCATATATTACACATTTTAGTGTTTGTGTTGTATGAATCAAATATTTAAGGAATGTATTTGTTTTGTCATAGACTGATTTATTTGAAAACAAAAAGTTTAATTTAAACAAAAATACTAAATGTCCTTTGACCAGTAGCTGGCCCCTTGGACTGTCTCTGGTGTTGCTATAAGAAGGTCCTCCATAGTGCATGTGGCAGGACTTAGCCTGCACTGTAATAGGTGGTCTATGGTCTGCTCTTTTCCACACGCGCATATCGTGGACTTCACTTTGTAGCCCCATTTCTTAAGAGCGCAGTCTGTTCACTGCCTTCCAAGTTGCCCAGGATTCTGTGTTGCGACTTGCAACATGCAACCAATTATAGACAGATGATTATACATTTATTCTATTTATCGAACAGAGCTCCCAAAATATGATGTCAGGTGCCTCATAGCTTTAAATTGGTTATGCTAACCATGTTTTTTATAGATAGAAGTTTTCATGTTTTTTGCATTCTAATTTTATGATTTTCTCTCTACAGGAACGGCAGAATCGAAACAAACAATAAGAATAAACATATATATGGTTTGCTATAAATATATATATATATATACTAGAACTGATATTAAATTTGATTATGAAAAACTGAATCTTTTTAAAAGTGCTCTGGTGCTATATTCTAGCATCAAGAGACTGTAAAGCTTTTAGCTCCAATATCTTTTTGTGCAGGGGAAATTCAATTCTTGCATCTTTTTAAGTACACTGTACTGTGTTCTTGGTTTGGTTTTGTTTGGTTTTATTTTCTGCGCCCAGGTGAATATGCATTAAGTTGTATCTTTTCTATGTATAATGCTGTAGAATCCATTAATAAAGATGTTCCCTGTTTTTTTAAAAAAATATTTGGTTAAATATGTTCCTCTAGAATTAAATATCTGAAACCATTAGTATTTCCCAAAGAATGTTAACTTCAGCACAAATTATGTTTCTAATCTGAAAATTGACCATAATTTTATATTTGTGTACTTTAGATCCTCTTGTCTCACCATCCCCACAATTGTCCTGATTTTTCATGGCAAGAACCAAAATAAAAATTTTAATCTGATTTTCTTTCAGTCATCTTCAGCTTTAACATCAATGCAGCATGTTTCAGATCACTTTGTATAGTTCACTTTTTTAATCTGACCTGTTTATTATTTTTCAGAAATTTTGAAATGTCACTTTTTTGTTTTGTAGCAAGAAAGCTGTAAGGTTTAACTCACAAGAATCACTTCATATTCCCAGCAGCATACATGGACATTGCATAAATGCTTTTGTGCATTTGCCTCATTTAGAAGCACTTTCAGTAGAGCTTGCATGGGAAGTGTTCCTTGTGGGTTGCTCCTTATAGCTGAAAACTAGCATTTCTTTAATACCTGGTAAACCAGTGCTCTTTAATGGGGAGATGCTATGTATTGCAGCCTGTAATAAAAGGTTAGAACTTTTCTGTCAACCATCATTTTACTTTCTTTTTTGCAGGGAAACATTTAATGAATGGAATAATGTTTTGACATTGTAGGGGCTTGGGGCAATGTGGTTTCTTAAAATACCTTTTCTCTGTTTTCTAATACAAATTAAACACTTGTTTTTTCTCTGTTCCCTTTTTCTTTCTTACCCACCTCCCTAAAAATGCCACTTAAAATTTTATACTGATAATGGTGAGCTTTAATATAGAATCTTAGTACAGACTCATATGATGGATTATGCTTCAGATGTTTAAAATTGACAGTATGTGTGTGTCTATATATTTTTTTCCTGTTGGATGAGTAAAAACAACTGTTCTACAAAATGGAATTTGCTGTCCTGTTTTTGTGGAATGAGGGAGCTGTCGAAGAACTGGCCACCAACTGGAGTTTCAAAATTTAGCATGAATTCTTGGTGCTCATGCCTGTTGCTCTAGCACACCGAATCTGCACGTGTTTATCGTAGAGGATCTTTTACTTATATTAGAAAGCAAATATCTTCTGGAAACTATTTACTCAAGAGGACCTCCAACTTAAATGAAAGTTTAAGCTGTATCATTTAGACTTGTATTTAGAAAATATAGCTTTGTCTCTGGTCTGTTACTTCTGATGTAAGGAGTAATGGGACAGCATCAGATTAACTTTTTCCTCTAGGAGAATACAAGCCTTAATAAATAATACCTACTTAGCAAGTGTGATGTCATCTCTCATTTTTTCCCCTTTAGGACTCTGGCTGAGGGCCAGTTTGAACACGCAACTCACTCTGTATTGAGCAAACACTGGAGAAAGAACCCAATATGATGGGAAAAGGCCTTGCTATAAAGATGGTTTTGAAGACTTACAAGCAGCTGGCTTAATTATACTGATAATTCAAAGCCCACTTTGGTGGTTGCAAATGCCTTGTTTGGCATTGTACCCAAAGAAGACGAGGGTTCTTTCTGTTCTTGCTTGTTTGGAGCAAAACACAGCCTCCTCCTTTAGTCTTAGGTGTGGCCAATTGAACAGAGTTGCATGTGTGGAAAGAGTGTTTATGTATGCTGAAAATACTGGAGGAGAGGAACATAATGGGGGGATAGGGGATGTGTTAGTCTGCTATAGCAAGAGTGTCGTGGTATCTTAAAGATGCAACATCTTTTGTTTAGTGAAATTATTTCATTGATTGCAGTCTGGTGCCTCCAAAGCTTATGCCATATAAAGTTTATTAGCATTTAAGATCCCACAGGGTTCTCATTATGCTAGAAAAATCTGGTGTAATTGATTGGATGTTTTAAAATTTGGATATGCCAGTTTGAGACCAAAAGATGATGTCATCTGAGTCCCCTCTAAAATACTTGAGACTTTCGTCATTGTGCTGAGTTTTGAGTTGAGTTTTTCTCCCACTCCTTAAAATAATCACTTTAACGAACAAAAGCTGTAGTTATTTGTCAAAAGGTGTTATTGACTAATGCTTCTGCTAATCCCTTACTAGTTTACAGCAGTATAGCAAGCTGTATCTTACATTCAAGTGTCAGTTGAATGATTAACATTTGCCAATCTCACTTAATATTGGGCAGGGCAGTCTTATCTTAGAGGAGGCGGAAAAATACATCAGTGTGTCCAGCCCACCCCGAGCCGTTTTGATTCGCAGTCACTTTCAGCCGCTAGGACTTGGATTTTCTTAAAATTCACCAACAGGAGGGAATAAAATTTGCTTTCCTCAGGGTTGATACAATTTAAACCTTGGAGTGTGGGATAGAAGTGTCCAGAGAAAGGAAACAAGATCTTTCCAAGCATACCCCTTTCCCCCGTTACTCCTTTCTGAGTGCCATTGTGTGTATTGCAGTCTTTCAGGACATTTCTAGTATACATTGAAGTGAGCCTGTCCTCAAGTTTTCTTGGCGATATTTTTTCAGAGGGAGTTTGCTATTACTTTCCTTTTGGTTGTGAGTGTGTGACCTGCTTACGGTTATTTAGTGGGTTTCAGTGGCTGAGCAGAGAATCATATTGTGGACATCTAGAGTTAGTCCATTACTCAAAGCACTATAGCATACTGACTCCAGAGCACCTGTAATGTAGTAATGCTTCAGATTCCACCACCACTTCATTAATGGAAATCTAAGGTGACTTAAATCTCATGATGGAAAATATATAAAATCTGGACCTTCTCTACTTGCGAAAATCTTTTATTATACAATGGCCAGTGTAGTTATTCTCTCCAGGGATTCTTTAACCTCCCTCAACCCTTTGATGAACCCAGTTAACAACAACAACAAAACTTTATTTATATACCGCTCTATCTCTGATAAGGACTCAGAGCGGTTTTCACATCATAAAAACATTCAATACATATACATAAAACAAAATACAAGAACCAATATAACAGCAATTAACAAACATGTTTAAAAATTCCAACATTTGAAAACATACCTAGTAAGAGCAATATTTCAGCTGTCCTTTTTGTGTATACTTGTCCATTAATAAACGGTGTTGGGCTTTGGGAGAGGGACTTCTTGGCTATAGCACTTTAATTATGGAATGTCATCTCTTTAGAGGTCTGGGAGCAACACTGATCTCATTTAGGTGTCAAGTGAAAATGCAGCTATTCATCCTTCGTGCTTCTAATTCACCTGAAATACTGATGTATTTCATTTTAAAACCTTTAATCTGTTTTATTTCATTATTATGATATTACTGATATGGTTAATGTTGTTTTGGTGTATTTAGATTGGCCAGAATCTTTTATTGTGATTTATCTGACATAACTTTATATTTGTTACTGTAATTCATTTATATCTTGCCATTGTCCTAATGGAACGCAAATTGCTAACATTTTAAACTAAAAACAATACAAGAGCCTGAATGAAAGTGTAAATGTAAAATTTAGTAAACAGCCAATTTATGAAGTTAAAACATTAAATATTTAAAATACATTTAAAAAACTATATGCAAATCTTTGTAGAAAGAGATTTCTAAAATTTGGGAGCAGCCACTGAGAAGGTCCTCTGCTTTGTTGCCACCAAAGGAGTCTCAATAAGTGGTGGGACAGAGGTAAGAATCTCTTCAAATTATTGTAGAGTTCTAACAGACTCACAAAGGGAGGTATGGCTTTTCAAATAATCTGGACTATAGGTACATAGCTATGTAACAGAGTCATTAAGAACACTCTTAATGAATAGTAATATATGCCTATATACCTCTATCTGTATTGTCCTACCTGTGCATAATGGCATTGAGTGTTTTGCGCATATGTGTTCTGTGATCTACCCTGAGTCCCCTTTGGGGTGAAAAGGGCAGAATATTAATACTGAAAATTATTTATTTTTATCTATCTATCTATCTCCCCCATCTTTGGTGTACTGAAAGTTGTGCTCAATTCTGTTCAGTGGGGGTGGGGGTGCAATCGGTCCATCTTTCATGTCAGAAGAACCCTGTGCTCACAGACTCCCTCTTTTTTTGATCGCTGGCATTTTTCTGGTAATTCCTTATGGTGCCATTAAAATCCCTCCTTGCTTAAGCAGTACCTATTTATCTACTCACCGCTGTTTTCGATCTGCTAAGTGGGCAGTGAGCTGGGCCAAAGGTCGAGCCCTTACCCCTGATCCAGGTTTCAAACTACCAACCTTTTGATTGGCAAGATTTATTGCAGCTGGTGGTTAACCTGCTGTGCTAAAGCCTGGCCCTGTGCTAAAGCCCGGCACACCAGAGGGTCTAGCTGGTGTCCCAATGCCCATGGGAGAGATGCATATTGTTCACTTTGTTGACTCCTCTTGTGTACAGTATTAATGTAACAACAGCTTCTAATTAAGTATAGATATAAGAATTATCAACTTCAATTATGTAAATCTTAGCTTTGCAAATCTACTTACAAAGATGCAAGTCCCCAGCAGGATTTTGTCCATGATTTTTATTGCTTTAATTACTTTAACTTGTTTTGTAATGTTACAGTCTGCCTTCTGTGTCCACAGATTATGTATTAAGGGATTCAGTGATACATGGTTTTAAACTATTCCCCCCAAAACCCAAAAACAAACCTTGGTTTTGCCATTTTAGAAATGGAACACCAATTTATATGCCAATTTATATATAGGAACTTTATATAATGTATTTCAGTATTTACAGGGAGTCGTAAAACCACACACCAGTGGATACCAAGGGTCCACTATATTTGTTATCTGCACTGAGATCTGTGATATTAGGATGGGGTAGAACTATTTTAATAATAGTCATAATCATCTTAGGATATCATTTTGAAACATCAGCTGGCTCTGGTTTTCCATTGCCTACATTCAAAAGCCTCCGTTTTGATTTTGGGAAAAATTATTCACATGATCAGGGGAAGGAGCAGATGGCACAGTGGGCATAGAAACCCTGTGGATTCTCTGTACCAATTTTTTAGGCCAAATGTGGCCGCTCAAATAGCTGAATATCCTATTTTAAAAATAAAATCCCTTCCACACCCAAACTGGCATGTTAGAAGAGATCTAGTGTAGGTTCTAGTCTTGTGCTATTTTTGTTGTTTGTTTTATGGAGAACCTTTCATGAACCCCACACAACCTGCAGTGGGAAAAAGCTCAGATCCTGGTTTACTGCTTTTGGTTATGGCAGAACTCTGACCCTTTTCTAATCTCTGTTCTGGCAGCTAAGCATTCTCTGAGCTAAAAGAATGCAGTTAATCTTGGTACCCACATAACAACTCTAGCAGTGAAACAGAATGGGCTTCCCGCACCCTTCCCAGGAATCCTGAATGCAACAGCTATTGCCCTGAAGGTGAAACATCTCTGTCTTGTGAAACAACAACAAAGGATTCTGTTTCTACCTTGAGGCATAAATTAACATGGAAGAAGCGTGTGAAACTGCATGAGGCACTGTGTAAAGTTGTGTGTTGCTTGTTCTGCCATTTATATTTTCCAGTTTTGAAATTGTCATAAAGGTAGAGAAGGAACACTAGTTAAATTCTGGAAAGAGTCAGTCCAGCATATCTTTGGATTCTGTACCACAGATTCAACTAATTTCAGCTTGATTTTTTTAAATGTCCAAAAAACAAACCTTGACTTTGACATTTTATATAAGGGGTCCCATTTGATTACACCACTGCATATAATGGGACTTGGGCATCCATGGATTTCAGGGTGTTGGAACCAAACCCCAGTGGTTTCCATGTGTCACAATTACAGTGGTTAAATGGTCTGTGCCCAGTGAGTGTACACTAAACCAGATTGGCTGAGACAGAAAAATGAGATCATAAGGCTGAAGACAAGCTACAGAGGTTTATTAGGATTCAGCCAAAAAGGATTTTTTTTGTGTCAGGAGTGACTTGAGAAACTGAAAGTCGCTTATGGTTTGAGAGAATTGGCCGTCCGCAAGGGTGTTGCACATGGGATGCCCAGATGTTTTGATGTTTTACAATCCTTGTGGGAGGCGTCTCTCATGTCTCCTCATGGGGAGCTGGGGCTGACAGAGGGAGCTCATCCATGCTCCCCCTGGATTCAAACCGGCAACCTTCAGGTCAGCAACCCAATCTTCAAGTCAGCAGGCCTGCTGGCACAAGGGTTTAACCTGGTGCGCTGTCAGGGGCTCCAGCCAAAAAAGATGCAGGTAAAAGCAGTTTCATTCGAAAGGTATAAGCATAAACATACAGAGAAATGCAGGGCGTCTTATACAGTTCTGACAGCTAGTCAGACTTCCTTCTCCCTCCCCTGATTGGCTGGAAAGGAGGCAGGTTAGAATCTGCACCGGGATTGGCTCAGGGTTCCCTTGACATCATATGCTACAGGGGGGATTTCCGTGGCAGGAAGAATGGCAGCTGGGCATTGGTCTCCTCAAGGAACCAATCCACTGCAGAAACGCCCCCCGCCCCCGGAAGGCACGATCCATAAGAAAATAATGGTGTAGATATGCTGATGAGTCTCTAACTCATGCCCAGTTCCATGTGAGACAAAGGTGCAAGACCCAAAAGACAAAGATTGAGGACTTGGCTGCCAGCATAAGAAGTGAATGAATGCACATCTGCTAAACCCCTCTTCCACGGGAGTGGCAGACTCCTAGCCTCAGGTTAAATGGACAAAAATGGGCCGGGCTGTGGCGCAGGCTGGAAAGCAAGCCAGCTGCAACAAATCACTCTGACCAAGAGGTCATGAGTTCGAGGCCAGCCCATGCCTGCGTCTTGTCTCTGTCTCTGTTCTATGTTATGGCATTGAATGTTTGCCTTTATGTGTGCAATGTGATCTGCCCTGAGTCCCCTTCAGGGTGAGAAGGGCGGAATATAAATGCTGTAAATAAATAAATAAGCATCCTAAGTTTATTTTGATAGTAAGGAGTAACATCTATCAGTATCTACACATATATACACAATGGTTCTGATAGTTACCTGGTTTGGTAAATGGCTGGAAGAACCCTATCTATGGTCCCTTTTGCCAAGAGATTATACAAACTGAGTCATCGAGAGGTGGCTGCCTTCTGGTTACATTTTGATACATTAGAAACAGTTTTATACACTTAATATAAGGAATCGACATAGTACACAGTATATAAAAGATGTTAGTTATACAAAAATTGATACATTTTATTGAAAGATTAGAATTGATAGTTTGTAGGATACAGTTGCTGCTAGGTCCTTTTTGGAAACTCTGGCAACTTGGAATTTTGCAACTCTGGACCTCCGAAAAAAGTTATTTAACTTTTAGAAAATCATATATTTGTTTGCATTCTCTTGATGAACTATAAATCTTTGGGGAGGGGGGGGTATCGTGGCTCAATAACAAAAGGGTCCATTGTAAAGTCAGCCCTCCCAAGTTCACTGGGGTTAGGAGTGCAGGAGCCCCACAGCACTGAAAATTGCAAATAAATGGCTAGATGTTGACTACAGAATTGCACATGAGATTTCTTTTCCTCTCTTTCTACAGTATTGTTTCTTTACCTTATTGGTGTTTGCTCTAGAACATTTCAGGTCTTCCAGTCTGACTCTTATGGCCAAATTCCTGTAAAATTGAACATATAGTTACACTGGAGAGTAAATTTTAATCAAGTCCATAAATAATCAAATCTCAAAAGTCAACCCTGCAAATGTGGAGAGCCAAGTGTATTGTCATTCTGTCCTTTCTCCTTATGCAAACCCATTCTTGCCATTTGAGTGTTAAAATCCAACCACATTAAAAATTAAATTGTTTTTGCCTAAAGCCTGGTGCTGCATGCACCAGGTGCTATTGCTATCCCAGAAGTTGGGTTTTAGTAATAAAACTGAGTCAGTTCTCCTTTTGAAAAGAAGTGACTGAAAATACTATTTGCAGTAATCATACTATATAATCTTAATTTCATTCCTTGAGCAAAATGAGAACAAATGGGCTGAGCTTTTTCAGTTAGTTCAACATGCAAATCCCAAGCATGATATTTAAAAATTAATTAAACTTCAAAAAGGTGGTGAAATGTTTTGACTGTAACTAGCAGCTTAGCAGTCTGGTTGGTATTAGGCCTCTTGATTCTTAGCAGCTTGTGTTCGTTAGCAAATTAAAAGTGCCTTAGCTTCCTGGACACTTCACAATTCAAAGGGGTGTAGACTCTGTGTGATCTAAGTTAAAAGAATAACATTAGAGAGAGAAGGAAAGAAATATCAAAAGGAAGGAAATAAAAGGAATGAGGCCTGGTTAAGTAATGCCAAAATTGACCAATGGTAGAATGTGCCTGGTTGGGGAAGCTGTAAATTGGCAAACCAGGCCAATGGGAAATATCTTGTACTTTCTTTTTTTTTAAGTACTTTTCACTACTTGAACATGGCTGCAACAACTCATACTCAATGCTCTGTCAAAAATTCATAAATAAAAAATGTGTGATGGGGACAGTCCTGGTGCTGGCACATGGCACCCTGGGCAAGGGTTCAGGCTCCAGCAGGATCTGCCTCTGCTATTAATGTTCTTTTGACAATTATTTTATTTACTTTATTTACAGTATTTATATTCCGCCCTTCTCACCTCGAAGAGGACTCGGAACGGATCACAATGTACATATACATGGTAAACATTCAATGCTGTTTTTTAAACATACAGCACGTACAGACAGATAGAGGTAATTCAACATTTTCCAATGTTGACTTCTGGAGGTTATGCTCGATTCTGGTCACAGGGGGAGCTGTCGCTTCATCCACTATGATGCCAAGTCCTTTTTTGAGCATAGTGTAGATTTCCTCCTTGCTCTTTGATCACTGGCAGTTTTATGGTGTCGTAAATTAAATTATCCTCCCCGCTTAAGTGGTCCCTAATTTCTGTACTCACAGCTGCAGCTGTTTTTAAACTGCTTAGGTGGACAGTAAACTAGGCTATTGGCAGACAGGTGGTCAATCCGACTTGAGCTTTGAACTTGCCACCTTCCAGTTGACACTGTCAGGACCCAGGCTGCAGAGCACCAATAACCATGCGCAGAGACCAGAATCTATCTAATATCTTTATTATAGAAATATATAAAGTCAATAAAAACAAGTGAAGAATATAGTTCAGAAGCAGACCTTTCAGATGAGGTCAAATATAGTCCAGAAATGTATTGTCCAATATAAGATATTAGAGTTCAAATTTATAATCCACTTGACCGAAACACACACTTTGCCAAGCAAAGTGTGGGGAAATGACAGAGTCTTTAAAGTCCAATGTAGCTTGACAACAAGGCTGGAAAATAAACTTGATTCTTGGCTAGATCAAAGACTTGAAACGAGGCAAACATGAAGCATGAACAAGGTCCGTGGCAAAACGTGAAACAAGGCAGGCTTGAAACTTGATCCGGAAAGCAAGGAACTGGGGTACGAAGTCCACACACGATCTCTCTCCTCAAGCTGATCAATTGACTCCGCAAAGTTCCCCTTGCGACCAGCACCTATATTGGGTCTCGTTTTCCCGCCAACAGAACACTTTCCCTAGAGAACGAGAAGCGAAACCCAACTCTGTCCAGATGCATGACTCCTTAGAATTTCCCAAGGGAAGCAGACCTAATCAGCTAGTTGTTTGGCAGCGATTCTCAGGCTCCGGCGATTAGCCTCTCTGACTCCTCTATCTCTATTATAATTGTCCCTCCGGGAAAACGGGGGGGGGGAATTCTGCCCAAGGCCTGTTTGGCTAGATTCTTGAGGGCAAACATCCTCCAGGTGGATAGGCCCCGGCTCTGGCTGAAACGGCAGAAATCCCATGTTTTCCTCTTCGTCTGCCACAATAGTACTAGGAACAGGACTACAAGGCCCATGAGTCATCACAGACAGTGATCCATTGCTGCTGGTGATTAACCAGCTGTACTACTTCCCAGCCCTTACAATAGGTGCATCTACACTGTAGAATGAATGTGGTTTAACACCACTTTAATCGCTGTGACTCAGTGCTAAGCAATAATGGTTGTTGTAGTTTTACAAGATCTTTAGTCTTATCTGCCAAAGAGTGATGATGCCTCACCAAACTACAACTCTTGGGATTCCAGAGCATTGAGAATAATAGAGTCATAGAGTTGGAAGAGGCCACATGGGCCATATAGTCCAACCCCCTGCCATGCAGGAAAAGCACAATTAGAATACTCCTGACGCATGGGCATCCAGTCTTTGTTTAAAAGCCTCCACACTCCGAGACAGTGAATCTCATTGTTGAACAGCTCTTAGGGTCAGCAAATTCTTCCTAATGTTCAAGCGAATCTCCTTGCCTGTAAATTGAGTCCTAGTCTCCAGGGCAGTGAAAAACAAGCCTGCTCCCCCTTCCTTATGATATCCTTTCAAATATTTATACATGGCTATCATGTCTCCTCTCAACCTTCTCTTCTGCTGACTAAACTTTTGGAAAATGGCATTCATAACCTTTTGGAAAAAACGCCTTTTGGAGATCATAACTTTCTAGAAAATCATGACCTTTCAGAAAAGAGCCAAAAATCCTCTTTAGAGTAGAATCTTCTTTTGTGGTATACAACTAGTTATAATTATGCAATGCAATGGTTTCAGTTTTAGACTGAAACAGAGATTTGCCAGTCGATAAACATAGCAGAGCTCTAGAAGTGTTTTTCAGTACCATATATATATATATATATATATATATATATATATATATATATATATTCCCATAAAACAACTTGTTGTATATCATGCATTCATGATATACAACAAAAATGAAGTAGACTTTGATAAAAATAACATTTTGTTTACTCACAACCTTCATGTGTTCAGCATACACAGGTACAAAACCTATCAGTCCAGTTTCAGATATGTTTGAGATAATGGTCTGTGCCATCCGGCCAGGACATCTCTTGCAACAATACAGCAAGCAAATGTGTGATTTGAGGTCTGTTGGCTAAAGTGATCATGTGGTTTTCAGCCCCTTTTATATCTTCTCAGGAACCATAGAGTAAAGGAAGCCGCATGTCAGAACATACATACAAACACTAAGCAACAGGATCATAGATAAACATTATTAGAGAAGGATTGAAGAAGGATGTCATTTCCAACATAAGCAGACCCAGCTTTTTAAGCTGCTCCTCAGAGGAATTCATGGTCTCCAGACCTCTGATCATTTTAGCAGCCTTCCTCTGAACAGGCTCCAGTTTGTCAATATATCTCTTAAATTGTGATGCCCACAATGGGCACAGTATTTCAGGTGACATCTGACCAAAGCAGAAGAGAGGAGTACTGTTGTAGTTGAGTTTCTTCTTTTGATCTAAACACAACATTTCTTCTCTTGATCTAAACACAACACTCCTTTGGATGCAAGCCAAAATCCCATTGGCTTTTAAAGATACCATATCACATTGTTCACATGTACTGTCATTGAGTCATGACGGCCACATCACCTTGGAGGTATCTACGGACAACGCTGGCTCTTTGTCTTAGAAATGGAGATGAGCAGAAACCCCCAGAGTCGGACTGTCATTGAGCAGGGTGTCACCCATCTTGTACCTTTGCATTTCATTTTTTCTGCCTAAGTGTAGTATCTTACATTTCTCTTTGTTGAAATGGTGTCAAATGGTATTCACTCTAAAGTGTAGATGTATCCTCAGGCATGGGAGAATATTTAATGTATCGCTTCAATATCAGATTTTAAAACAAGCTAAACCGGTACTTAATCGTCCAGCAGATCATGAGTTTTGTTTGCTTTTAAATGTTTCAGTTTCACTGTTCAGAGCCTTTGTCTTCTGTTATATGCAATTTGCCGATCAACCACCATAGAGGTAGCATGGCTCTATTGAGGTTTACCACTCGTTGCTTCTTTGGCGATGGGGATGAAGGTGAAGAAATACCTACCAATTTGAGATTACTTGTTTTTATAACCTGTCAGAGAGGCTCTTAACCAGGACTGTTCCCATGACAACAGATTTTTGCTTATATACATGTGAGTGAATGTATTTCAAAGCTATGCCCATTGCCCAGTTATCACATAGTAACTGCTAAATCAATAGGGATTGATAATATTACTTGCTGAGCACAGCAACAGAAGCTATGTCATTGGGTAGCAAATATTTGTTCTTCCAAATCTGTTTTCTCCATGGGCACAAACGACTCTAATTGTTTTGTACTTCAGATGAGTCTTCTGTGCAAAATTGGAGCAGCTCAATTTTGGTGTTAAAATGTAAGAGACAAGGAAGGAAAAAATAACCAGTCTGCAAAAATGTTGCAAACAAATGAAAGAAGAGAAGGGTATTTGAATATTTATTGAGCATGTGTCCCCCCCCCCCCTCCATTATGGACAGAAGTAAAAATGTGCCACCTGCTAAAAAGAAGAAAAATTCAGTCTTCACTAGGAAATGCTGGAAGAGGGACTTGCAAGCTTTATTAATTATGCAAATGAAGAATGTATGATTTCCCTGATTTTGCATAATTTAATTGGCAGTCATTCATTTCCTCTTCTGTCATTCAGCCATGAGTGGCACTTCCTATGTAGATTAAGCAATATGATCGAAGCAAAAGAGAGCAGTTGTTAGATCCCAGCTACCTTTGGCCCTGGTACCTGACCCCGGGTTCGCCTCCGACCAGAATGAGGACTATGTTGATATTTCTCCGAATCAGCTTGACCCGACAAATCTGCAGCTGCCGGTTGTTGACAATTCACAGCCAGCTCTAATTGAAAGGGAAAATGCGGAAGATAACTCCACTCTCTCGCCAGATGTCCTAAGCTCTCAAGAATCTGTGTCCTTCAACAGGAGACTCTATCTAAACGAAGAAAGATCTCAGAAACAATCATGGAGGAGAAGCGCCCGCTTGGCTGAGCTTGGAGACTCTTGCTAGAAGCCTTTCCCTTGGGAACTTTGGAGAGGACGGCCCCTTAGGGGGAAGACTCTGCATTTCAATAAAAGCCTTGCTCACAGTAGTTTCCCTGCGGTGTCAACGTTACCCAACGTCAGGAAGGTTCATCGCCTCAAGACTCGGGCGGCCAGCTGTCGCTGTTACTCACGAGTAGACCGGGATGGAGTCTACTTATCCGTTGTTTCAAGTACCAATTTTTATTTCTACGCTCTGTAGTTCCTGCCTTGCTTCTAAGAACTATTCATGAACATTTGAACCCTGTTCCTGTTGCTTGCTTGTCAAATTGATTCCCCACTCAAACACTGTTTCGGTTTGAGTGTGTTTCGGTATCTGGACTTTGGACTCTAATACTGGACATATTCCTTGACATTTCTGGACAATCTTATACCTTTTCTTAAAGGGCTATTGCTTGCTCAACTTTTCCACCAATTCATTTTTAGATTGCTATTTGCTTTAAGAAAGATATTAAAAAATTATTGGCCTCAGTGTTGGTTTTCGGTTAGGTTTTCAGTATCAACAGACAAAGCTGCAAGGTGTGGAACGGTACATTTTTAAAAAGTTAGGACACAAAGGAATAGAATACAGCAGTGAAGAGTGGAGAAGACTATCCAGATACCTGATTTGAGCTATATATGTTCAAAGGTCAAAAAATCCTGATAGGGATTGATGGAAGAGGAATGGAATTGGGTTTCCTGCAAAAAAGTATAGTTAGCTACTGGAAACAAAGGACAAGCACATTCTATCCACAACATTTTGTAGCAGGTTCCACTTCTTGTTGTTGCAATACAGGTGGAGTATCCCTCATTCAAAATATTGGGACCAGAAGCATACACACACACACACCAAACACGAGATAGTTTGGAGATGGGACCCAAGTCTAAATATGAAATTCATAAATGTTTCATGCCTTATATACATAGCCTGATGGTAATTTTATATAACAATAGCTTAGGTACCTGGTGATGCCCAGGTTAGGAATGTTGCAGGGCTAAACATTAGAAGTACTCATTGTTTGGTTTTGGATTTTATGAATGATTCAATTAGAAAATGTATTCCATTATCCTCTGTTATTGCCTCCAAACCCTACCAGTTTGGTCCAGATCCATCGTTGGTGGGGTTCACAGTGCTCTTTGATTATAGGTGAACAACAACTCCCAACATTGAGGGTCTATTCTCCTCAAACTCCACCAGAATTCAAAGTTGGCCATGTTGGGTATGTGTGCCACATTTGGTCCAGATCTATCATCATTTAGTTTCACAGTGCTGTCTGGATATGGGTGAACTATAACTCCCTGCATCCAAGGTCAATTCCCTCTGAACTCCACCAGTACTTAAAGTTGGTCATGTTGGTTCTGTGTACCAAGTTTGGTCAAGATCTGTTGTTGGTGGGAGTCACAGTGCTTCCTGAATGTGGGGTGAACTATAACTCCCAAATTTCAGGACCAACCTCCCCCTCCACAGATCTTATAACTCTCTTTCTTCACCTTTGTTCCTTTCAGGTTTCCATAATCTCTTACGCCCCCAGATGGCGTAGTGGACTAAGTGACTTGAAGGTTGGGTTGCTGACCTGAAAGCTGCCAGGTTCGAATCCCACCTGGGGAGAGTGTGGATGAGCTCCCTCTATCAGCTCCAGCTCCATGCGGGGACATGAGAGAAGCCTCCCACAAGGATGGTAAAAACATCAAAACATCCGGGCGTCCCCTGGGCAACGTCCTTGCAGACGGCCAATTCTCTCACTCCAGAAGCAACTCCGGTTGCTCCTGACACGAATAATAATAATAATAATAATAATAATAATAATAATAATAATAATAATAATAATAATCTCTTATGTATTTTAATAATATTTCCAGTGATAGTATAAAAAGTAGAGGGGATAATGGGCATCCTTGCTTTGTTCCTGTATTTACCTTGACATTTTTGGCAGTTTGTCCATTTATGATTATTTTAGCATCTTGCTGATGGTATATTGATTTGATTGTGTTTGTAAAGTGGTATCCCATGTCCAATTCTGTTGTCAAGGAAAGAAGAAAATCCCAATTTAGTAGATCAAATGCCTTTTCTGCACTTAACGCCATCAGTGCCATTTCCTTTTGGTTGGAACTATAACTCCCAAATTTCAGGACCACCACCCCCCACAAAACCCCTCCAATGACTGTTTGTCATTGGGAGGGGTCTAAGTGCCAAGTTTTGTCCAGATACATTGTCAGTAGGAGTCAGAGGGCTCCCTGGAAGTAGGAGCTGTCTTGGAAATTGCCCACAAACATAGATACATACCCACCCACAAATATACATACATATTTTCACTTAGAGAGAGACTGACTTAAGGTCATTGTGCACAAAACAAAATTTGTGTACATTGAACCATCAGGACACAAAAGCCGCCACTATCTCAGCCCCTATATAGACAATTTTGGATTTTGGAGGATTTCAGAATTTTGGATAAGGGATGATTAAACTGTTTTTACTCATCTCAGTGCTTATAAATAGACACAAACACATAGAAAAGCATTATGAACATTATGAATGCTTGGCATTTCTATAGCACTTCTTTCAGGAGCAGCTGGTGACTCCCATACTGGAAATTTCAGCTGGCTCAAGAGCTGGAGCTGTTCAGTTTTGACAACATTTGTTTCAATTGTTGAAAGACATGTTAGGGACCCAAATTCAGAAAAGATGGGATGTGAAAACCCATGGGGTGACCTAGGGTAAGGCATACTCTCTGGGCTGCAGAAAATTCCATTATAGGGTTGCCTTAGGGTCACCACAAGTTAGAAACAACTTGAAGGCACACAACAACCTAATAATAATGTTTGTTGTTTATTCGTTCAGTTGCTTCCAAGTCTTTGTGACCTCCTGGACCAGCCTACGCCAGAGCTCCTTGTTGACTATCACCACCCTCAGCTCCTTCAAGGTCAAGCCAGTCACTTCAAGGACACCGTCCATCCGTCTTGCCCTCGGTTGGCCTATCTTCCTTTTTCCTTCCATTTTCCCCAGCATCATGATCTTTTCCAAGCTTTCCTGTCTTCTCATGATGTGGCCAAAGTACTTCATCTTTGCCTCTAATATCCTTCCCTCCAGTGAACAGCCGGGCATTATTTCCTGGAGTAGGGACTGGTTGGGTCTTCTTGCGGTCCAAGGCACTCTCAGAATTTTCCTCCAACACCACAGTTCAAAAGCGTCTCTCTTCCTTCGCTCAGCCTTCCTTATGGTCCAGCTCTTGTATCCATTGGTTACTATGGGGAACAACATTGCTTTAACTATGCGGATCTTCATTGCCAATGTGATATCTCTACTCTTAACTATTTTATCGAGATTGGTCATTGCTCTGCTCCCAAGAAGTAAATGTCTTCTGATTTCTTGGCTGCAGCCTGAGTCTGCAGCAATTTTCATGCCTAGAAATACAAAGTCTGTATCATCATCACCATCATCACCATCATCATCATCATCATCATCATCATCATCTGATGTTGTTGGTATGCCACTTTGAGTTGGAATTTCCATGAACCACTTTGGTAGAAAAAGTAGGACATAAATAATTAAGTAATCATTATATAAAGTTGCAGCCAATATGATCTAAATATAACAAGTGAATAAGCCTGTAAAAGCTCTGAAGCATTCATATCTTCAAATGTAAGAGTACCGAGGTTATACAAGCATTGAATCACAGTTTCTTACTAAATGCCTTCAAAATTAATGGTGAGGAAAATATGGAGGTGAGGGAAAGAAAAGAAGAAAATGTTGATATACCAGGTGGATCAAAAGTGCAGCCTGCCAACATTTCATGGCTGTGTACATTTGAGCAGTGTGGCCTAATGAGATCCAAAGGGAAATTTAGTCTAGCTGCAATGAGGAAAGATTACAATGAGTGATGACGGCCAAATCCAAAGTGAGCAATCAAAAGATAATCATTCACAAGGGAGGTGATGTTGTTTCCTTTGGATTCTTTCTTGGCAGGTGAAAAGAGACTCCACTACTCTAATGCAGTGGATGCCAGCATCAAGCAGCACTTAAAATTTGGGAAATTCCTATAAGTTGGATTGTTCCCATGGTTTAAACAATTTAATTGTCCTCTCACCCATCAAAAGGAATCCTTGCTTCTAGCCTTAAGGCAATGTTTCTCAACCTGGGGACCCCAGATGTTTTTGGCCTTCAACTCCCAGAAATCCTAACAGCCGGTGAACTGGCTAGGATTTCTGGGAGTTGTAGGCCAAAAACACCTGGGGACCTCAGGTTGAGAACCATTGCCTTAAGGAGAATACAGAGCAGAGTGGATGGTGAGCCCTGGTGCCCAAATGACTGGAAGAGAGGAAAGAAGCTAAATCAATAAATACATAGCCCTTGAAGAGTCTTGGCAAGTTGCAGCAAAAAATCAACCAACTCTTGCAAACTCCAGGAGATTTGCACATGAATCTTTCCTTGGAGTTGAGTCTTTCCAAAACTATAGAATTTGCTTCCTCATCTTCCGCCTGGAGATGAACCATGAAAACTGAAGACTCAGAATCAGGCCTTTGGATATCGCAATATACTTCAGCATGCCAGTTTTTGAAATAAAAGTTGCACAGAGTGGCACCATATAACTATTTTTAAGATACCCACTTGAACCACTGCCCTTCCATTGGAGTGATATTTCATACCTTCCTGGCCTTTGAATACAGTGAGCAGCTGGAAGAACAAACTGTCCACTCCCCATTAGCAGCCAGTCATCAAAGGAAGAGGCATGCTCTCTGTGTCTACTGCAAACCACTGATGTGGTTCTATAAAAGTATGTTTTTCTATCTGCAGTTTTTGTTCTGGTGTTTGATAAACTTCCTTCATCAATCTGATACAAATCCTTCACCAACATGGGCTGAGGAATAACAGAAGCCAAGGAAACAAATCATGGAAGAATTATAATACCTGTAATCCATTATTTTGGGTGGGTAGTAGTTTAACAGTTGGACTACAGTTCTGGAGACCAAGTTCAATCCTCGTTTGACCATGTAACCCACTGGGTGATCTTGGGCAAGTCACACTCTCTCAGCCTCAGAGTAAGGCAATGGCTAAACTCTTCTGAACAAATCTTGCCAGGAAACACCTTTGATCATGACACTTTAGGGCTGCTGTGGGTCAAAACTTACTTGCAGGCACCCAATAACAATAACATCTGCAACAGGAATAGTAATAGGTTAGTAATATTCCATTCCCTGAGATTTCAAAGTTATCTTCATGCCACAAAGCTGGGCAAGGCAAGGTTGGGAGGTTGGGGTATAATTTTGGGGCCCAGAATTTCAAGCCTTGCTTGGGTTGTCTGCTTTTCCCAAAAGTAGGCTCCAGTCATGTTCACTAAACACTGACCTCAGAAAATTTGGTATGTAGCAAAATAATTGAAAAACTGTCTATTGCAAGTGGAGCTGCCGCCAACCTTTCCTTTTCTCAGGCTGCAGTTACACCAGGTGAAATTCTCTGAAGTGTTCTGCTCTGGAGCTGTCCTAGGTACAGAACAAGGAGTCCTCATGTATCAGCATGGAAGTTTGAAGTTCTTTTGGAGTTTACACAGCCATCCAGGTCAACAGTGCATCAACACCACCATCTGTCCTCCTGGGGGCTACCACCACCACAATAATAATAATAATAATAATAATAATAATAATAATAATAATAATAATAATAATAATAACTTTATTTTTATACCCCGCTCCATCTCCCCGAAGGGACTCGGGGCGGCTTACATGGGGCTTTGCCCGATAAAACAATCAAATATCAAAACACAGCAATAAAACAGTTATCCAATAAAAACATCAATTACAGTAAAAACAATAGTTAAAATCAACATAAAACATACAATATTAACACTGGAGACTAATTCATAGAACTCAGGCAAAGTGCAACATGTGCCGAAATGGGCCGAAATGGGGAAGGTAATTTCACAGTTGAAATGGACAAAGTGTAATATAGCATTGGCAACACCTCGAGAATGGGGCTATTATAAAATGGGCAGATAGATCAGTCCGACACCAAATTAAGTATCAAAGGCCTTTTGAAAGAGCCAGGTTTTTAAGCTCCTCCGGAAGGAGAGGAGGGTAGGGGCCTGCCTGATCTCTCTAGGGAGAGAATTCCAAAGCCGGGGGGCCACAACGGAGAAGGCCCTATCTCTCGTCCCCACCAACCGCGACTGCGAGGGTGGTGGGAGCGAGAGAAGGGCCTCCCCCGACGAGCGAAGAGAACATGCGGGTTCGTAGGGGGAGATGCGGTCTCTAAGGTAGGTGGGTCCCAAACCGTTTAGGGCTTTGTAGGTGATAACCTGCACCTTGAATTGGGCCCAGAAAGTAAATGGCAGCCAGTGAAGCTCCTTAAACAGAGGCTCTTGCCAGGCAAAAGCAGCCCTTGGAGTTTCTCCCAACTCTATGTTTCTATGAAATATTACCTGGGAGGCATGTAGACAGTTCTACCATATCACCCTTACTGCTGAGAAAATCAGCCGTCTACAAAAACGTTGCTCAGGGGATGCCCGGATGTGTTACGATCATGCGGGGAGGCTTCTCTCATGTCACTGACTTGGAAGGCTCTGGCACCATGGGATAAAGAGTGAATCTTAAGAAATGGGGTTACAAAGTGGAGTCCACAACGTGCAAGTATGGAGAAGAGACCACTTGCTACAGTGTGGCCTGAGCCTGCCACATATACGATGGAGGACCTTCTCTCAGCAACACCGAAAGCACTCCAGCTTCTGGTCAAGGGAAATCTAGTATAATCTAGTATAATATCAATTTTTAACTTTTCTTTGTGTGTTTTTAAATACATTATAACTGTACTCTCAGTTAGCTTCTGACTCAATAAATAAATACACGTAGTTTCCAAGGGAGCCATTACTTGCTCCTAAATAAATTCAAATTCCCTGAAACTGTCCTAGTTTGGCAGGGATATTCTGAGGACACATTTACAGATGGATTGAAGGCATCTTGAAAATATGGTGTTCAGATGATGCACTGAGCAAACCTGTGCAGCAATGTGTTTTAGACACCTTTTGTCAAGGACAGAACGCCACAAGATTCAAAGTAACAGAGTTTATTAGATTACAGAACTCAAAAATGCCCGTAAAACACAAGGGCCAGGCAGTTTTTGCCTTTAGGAGCAAAAAGGGGCAAAAGTAAATGTTCAAAAGATAAACCGGATTAAACCGGAGTTTAATCCGGGTAAAAACAAACTGCTTACTTCAGCCTGGGTATAAACGAAACGAAAGCCAAGGAACAAAAGATACAAAGAATGCAACTAATTGGCAGCAGATTCCTCTCTGCTGCCAACACTGTGCTTAGAGTAACTTGCGTCGCTCCCCCACACACACAGCAGACAGGATCTCCAACACGAGTAAATCAGCCAAGGGTTGTAGCAGTTGAGTAGACCAGTTCCGTTCCGTAGATCAAAGCCAGAAGCAGACGTTTGTAGTTTTTCCAAGTCCAAGAAGGGGGGAAGACAAGCCGTGGTCAGTTCAGTCCGAGTTCTCAAAGCAGGAGATGGCGTCCGTCAAGAAGACGACGGAAGGTCAAGCTAATAAGAGTAAGCACAGGTTTGCACAAACAAATGCCCACACAATCCCTCCCGCCGTCTGACCCTGGATTCCAATCAACTTACGTCACAGCACAGGAAAGCACACAAGTCTTCAGGGAAGCGTCCCACACACACACGGATCCCAAGCGTTTGCCCAGATTACCTTGCCCAACGCAATTTGCAATTGCTCCCAAGCCCCATTTTATGCCAGTTACAAATCTTCATCACTGTCAGCTGTCCTCCTTAACCCGGGCGTTTCCTCATCACTTTCCTCGTCAGAGCTGGAACACCTCTGACTACGCCCAACAGCATCTCCAGCTGTGGATCCCGTCCCATCCCTCCAGCTAAACCATGGGTCTAATCCTGAAGGTCCCCATTCATCTTCTGTCCCATCATGGCCAGTGGCACCCACTTCCTCCCTTACCCGAGTCCAATCCATCTCATCCTCCTCTGAGCTAACCAGCCCCTCCTCCATTCTCTCCGTAAACCCTTCGAAAGACTCCTCGTCAGATGGTGCTGCAAATATGTCTCGCAGTCTTTTTCTCTCTCGCTCCTCGAGAGTATCTGACTCTCGAGGAGTCTTACGCCCACGTCTGTCAGTAACAGAGCCATGAGGCTCAATCATAACACTATCCCCTCTCACAAAGGCCTCCTCCCCCGATGGCGGAGAAGTGGCAGTGATACCTTCCGCTATAGCACCACGACGACTAGAGGTATCAAGTTTCAACAGCGAACGATGAAAGACTGGATGGACCTTTAAACTAGACGGTAAACGCAAACGAAACGCAACAGAAGAAATCTTTTTAACGATAGGAAAGGGACCCAAATACCGAGGCGCAAACTTTCCCCCAGCCTGTTTAATATGTTTGGAAGATAACCACACCAAATCCCCTTCTTCCAACTCCTCCCCTGCCTGCCTGTGGCGGTCAGCCTGAGTCTTTTGCGTTGCCTTAGCTTCCAACAGTAAGCGACGGGCAACATCATGCAATGCAGCCATTTCCGAAGAGCGGTACACAGGGTCCGAAGAGACCACATTGGTCGACGGCGCCACACCTCCCCGTGGGTGAAAACCATAAGTTAGCTCAAATGGCGTATGCTGACTAGACGTGTGCACCGCATTGTTGTAAGCAAATTCCGCCACCGGTAACCACTTTACCCAAGCCGTGGGTTGATCTAAACAAAAACAACGCAGATACTGCTCTAAGAGCCCATTAACCCGTTCCGACTGTCCATCCGTTTGCGGATGGAAAGCTGAAGACACGTTTAACTTAGTCCCCAAACACTCATGGAAGTGTTTCCAAAAGCGTGACACAAATTGCGGAGCCCTATCTGAAATAATCACCTCGGGTGCTCCGTGCAAACGATAGATGTGCTTTGTAAATAGTAAGGCCAACGTAGGGGCCGCCGGAATGGTTGAACAAGGAATAAAATGAGCCAGTTTACTAAATAAATCCACCACCACCCAAATACAAGTATAACCCCCAGACTTAGGCAAATCTGAAATAAAATCCATGGAAATGATTTGCCATGGCCTCTCCGGAACAGGTAAAGACGATAACAACCCTCTAGGGCGCCCAACAGGCGTCTTACTCTGCTGACAAACGGCGCAGCTGTCACAAAAGCGCAGAATGTCTTGCCGCATCTTTGGCCACCAGTAGCTCCTGGTGATAAGCTGTACGGTCTTGAACCTGCCAAAGTGCCCAGCCATGGGTTCGTCATGGTGGGCTCTAATCACCTCCAACCTGAGGGTCCCCACTGGTACGTAAACCTGCCCCCTACGCACCAATACCCCGTCTTGATCCTGGAGATGCGGCAGTATGGTACGGTTACCTGCAGAGAGCAGCATCAGTTGCTCCTGAGTCCACACATCATCCTTCTGAGCCTCAAGGATCTGGTCATGTAACCCAAGCTCATTATCTACAACACACAGAGAGGCAGTAGGCAAGATGGTCTGACATACTACCTGCTCATTGGTCTTAAATTCCGGCTTGCGGGATAAAGCATCGGCCCGCAAGTTTGCCTTCCCCTCCACGAACTGCACCTTGAAGTTAAACCTGGAGAAAAACAAAGCCCAGCGGATTTGACGCTGGTTTAACTTCTTTGCTGTTTGCAAGTGCTCTAAGTTCTTGTGATCAGATCTGACCACGATCTGGTGCCGTGCCCCTTCAAGCCAGTGCCGCCACACCTCAAACGCCACCTTAATCGCCAACAACTCCTTCTCCCATATGGTATAGTTCTGCTCGAAGGGTGTTAGTTGCCGCGAGTAAAATCCACAGGGACGCAAGGTCCCTGAGGAATCCTTCTGAGACAATACAGCCCCCAACGCGTAGCTAGAAGCGTCCGCTTCTACCACGAACGGTCTGTCAACATCAGGATGGGTTAGTATGTTGTCCGATTGAAAACTAGACTTTAGTTGTAGAAACGCCTCGTGAGCTTCCCGCCCCCACACAAATGGCTGTTTCTTGCGCAGAAGCTGCGTCAAAGGTACCGTGAGCTTTGCAAAATTCGGAATAAACTCCCGGTAGTAATTAGCGAAACCCAAGAACCTTTGTACATCCTTCTTAGTCTTCAGCTCCTGCCATGAGTTGACGGCGTCAACCTTATGTGGGTCCATTTTAAGTTCCCTACCTGACACTACATGACCTAGGAACTCCACTTCAGGCACATGAAAGACGCACTTGGAAGCCTTGGCGAAAAGCCCATTAGCCCGCAGTCGGTGCAGAACCTGCTTGACATGTTGACGATGTTCTTTCTCGTCCTTAGAAAAAATCAAGATATCATCCAAATAAATCACTAAAAATTGGTCAATTAGGTCCCTGAACACATCGTTCATGAACCTCTGGAATACCGCAGGAGCATTACAAAGCCCAAAAGGCATGACTCGGAACTCGTGGCATCCGAAACACGTGTTAAATGCCGTCTTCCATTCATCCCCTTCCCGTATACGGATTAAGTTATAGGCCCCCCGCAGGTCAAGCTTGGTAAAGACCTTAGCCCCTTGCACCCTTGATAACAGTTCCGAGATTAAAGGGAGCGGGTACCTATCCCGAATGGTGTATTTGTTTAGGATCCGATAGTCACAGACCAGCCTAAGTTCCCCAGTCTTTTTGGCTACAAAGAATACTGGTGCCGCAGTTGGAGAACTAGATGGGCGAATAAACCCCTTGGCTAAATTTTCATCTAGAAACTCCCGCAAAGCTTGCCTTTCCGGTACAGTCAAGGCATACAGCCTCCCTGCTGGCAGTTTCGCACCTTCTGCCAACTTGATGGCGCAATCATATGGCCTGTGCGGTGGTAATTTGTCCGCTTCTCTTTTACAAAATACATCAGAGAACTCCCCATACTCAGCAGGCACTCCCTCCATATCAGAATGAGTAACATTTAGAGTGCAACAGTCCTGCCTCTTTAAGATCACTTTACGTGTTGCCCAATCTACTTGTGGGTTTACTACAGCTAGCCAATCCATCCCCAGGATCACATCATATCTAGGCAAGCTCGTAATATCCCACACAAACGTTCCCGTTACTCCCTGCACCTCCCACGTTACTGCTGAGGTTTCATGGTTAACCACCCCAGTCTCCAGCAGTCTCCCATCTGCTCCTTCCACCCACACGTCGCATGCCTTGCGCACTCTAGGAATGCCATGCTTCTTAGCAAACTCAATATCTACATAGGAGACCGTAGCCCCTGAGTCCAGCAGTGCCAAAGTAGAAACAAGTTCCCTTCCCCCAACAGATAATGTAATGGGTACGAAAACATGCTTCCTCCCCTCAGTTGACTGCTTGAGGAGCCCTAGTGCGTTGGACTCACGTCGCACTAGGGCTGACCTTTTCCCGAAAGCTGGGAAGGTTTCACATTACAATTTTTGGCAAAATGCCCAGCATTCCCACAGTACAAACACAAGCCCAGCTGCCTCCTACGGCTCTTTTCCTCTGTAGACAGCTTTTTAAAGACCCCAAGCTCCATGGGCTCTTCCCCCATCACCACAGGTGCCCTGGTTACATGCATGGGTGGCGCACACATTGCTTTTGAGTGTTTACGAGCCTCGAACCTTGCGTCTAAACGCAGCACCTTAGCTACTAAGGCGTCCCAGCTTTCAGCCGGCTCCAAGCGTGCTAATTCATCCTGGAGCATATCACTTAACCCGGCAGTAAATAAAAGCATGAATGCATTTTCCCCCCAATCCAGCTGGTGGCGATACAGGTTAAACTTATTTAAGTAATCCAAAACAGTCCCCTTTCCCTGTTTCAACCGATACAGAGCCCACCCAGCGTTCTCCGTGCGGAGAGGATCCCCAAAAGTATCAGTTAACAACTTTTTGAAATTATTCAAATTGTCCTTGACTGGGTCATTTCCCAAAATTAAATTAGTGGCCCATTGTCCTGCGGGACCGGTCAACAAACTCAAAATAAAGGCCACCTTGCTAGTGTCTGTAGGAAAAGCATGAGCACTGAGCTGAGAAAAATAAAGCTCCACTTGTGCCAAAAAGGTTGGCAACTTGCACCTGGTTCCGTCGAAGCGTTCAGGAGTCAAAACATGTCCTTTCACAGCCTGAGCTGTTTGGCTAACGGTAAAAGCCGTTTGCAATTGGTCTACTTTGGCCCTTAACTCATCCATCGTCTTCCTGACGGGTTTATTGCTGCAATAAACTTTTTATGGGCGTTGGGCAATCTGTCAAGGACAGAACGCCACAAGATTCAAAGTAACAGAGTTTATTAGATTACAGAACTCAAAAATGCCCGTAAAACACAAGGGCCAGGCAGTTTTTGCCTTTAGGAGCAAAAAGGGGCAAAAGTAAATGTTCAAAAGATAAACCGGATTAAACCGGAGTTTAATCCGGGTAAAAACAAACTGCTTACTTCAGCCTGGGTATAAACGAAACGAAAGCCAAGGAACAAAAGATACAAAGAATGCAACTAATTGGCAGCAGATTCCTCTCTGCTGCCAACACTGTGCTTAGAGTAACTTGCGTCGCTCCCCCACACACACAGCAGACAGGATCTCCAACACGAGTAAATCAGCCAAGGGTTGTAGCAGTTGAGTAGACCAGTTCCGTTCCGTAGATCAAAGCCAGAAGCAGACGTTTGTAGTTTTTCCAAGTCCAAGAAGGGGGGAAGACAAGCCGTGGTCAGTTCAGTCCGAGTTCTCAAAGCAGGAGATGGCGTCCGTCAAGAAGACGACGGAAGGTCAAGCTAATAAGAGTAAGCACAGGTTTGCACAAACAAATGCCCACACAATCCCTCCCGCCGTCTGACCCTGGATTCCAATCAACTTACGTCACAGCACAGGAAAGCACACAAGTCTTCAGGGAAGCGTCCCACACACACACGGATCCCAAGCGTTTGCCCAGATTACCTTGCCCAACGCAATTTGCAATTGCTCCCAAGCCCCATTTTATGCCAGTTACAAATCTTCATCACTGTCAGCTGTCCTCCTTAACCCGGGCGTTTCCTCATCACTTTCCTCGTCAGAGCTGGAACACCTCTGACTACGCCCAACAGCATCTCCAGCTGTGGATCCAGTCCCATCCCTCCAGCTAAACCATGGGTCTAATCCTGAAGGTCCCCATTCATCTTCTGTCCCATCATGGCCAGTGGCACCCACTTCCTCCCTTACCCGAGTCCAATCCATCTCATCCTCCTCTGAGCTAACCAGCCCCTCCTCCATTCTCTCCGTAAACCCTTCGAAAGACTCCTCGTCAGATGGTGCTGCAAATATGTCTCGCAGTCTTTTTCTCTCTCGCTCCTCGAGAGTATCTGACTCTCGAGGAGTCTTACGCCCACGTCTGTCAGTAACAGAGCCATGAGGCTCAATCATAACACCTTTAATGGGAATATGCAAAATTGCAGCGAACTCCTAAATAGTTCTTGTAATGTGCATCAATATATGTAGGTGTAAACTACATTGCATGGTGAAATTGATTAAAGGATGGTTTCTGGAACTCTCTACATACACATTAGGCAGGAAGAAAAAAAAAACGTAAATCCTATATGGCCATAAGGCCACGGATTTTGCAGATCTTGGAAAAAGGTCCAAGCCGAACTCTTTGGAGCGTATGAGCACAGCTTCTATCCAGTTCCTCCACTTTCTGTGTGATCTGCTACACATTCATTTTACTTCTATCTCTGCCACTTTCATCCTGCTTGACTTGGTCAATGTAGAGATGCCCCTAGTTAATCCTCTATAGTCCCACTTTCTCAATTTATTTTATAATGTCATAGTTTCTCTCTTCTCCTCTCACTTTCCTCCTTGGCTTACTTCAATTAATGCAAACAGACTTCACGGAGCAAAAGTATTCTGTGCTCAATTAACTCAGCAAGGAGAAGAGGAAGGGCCAGAATTTAGTCCTTCCCATTAGACTTGTTTGGCCTTTCTAAACTCAGTATATACATTCCAGGGTTTCTTTGACTAAATTAATGATTTTGCATGTTTCTCCCAATTGATAACTTCTGTCCTCATTCTGTCTGAGCACAGCCTGATGTCACCCAGACGCTTATGTGCCAGTTTTCATTTACAAAACGTTGGAGAGTATCTGATTTAGATTTCACTTATAAAGGGCCCTTTCTTAATCAAAAAGAGAAATAAAAATGGGCAAGGAAGTGTCAAATTGTGGGTGGTACTGATCTCCTCTATTCTGTTATGGGTTTTAGTGTTATGATGCAATTCAAACTTTATTACAACATTTAAATTTAAATCCTGTTCCACCCATCTCAGGGTGGGGTACAAGAAAATAAATTCAATCAATGGGAAGTCATAAAAATAATTTAAAACAGACTAAAATCACATTAACCAATTTCAGATGTTAAACAAGACAGTTTCAAACATGTTAAAATAGTTTAAGAAAAATGAAAACCATTCACATCTGCAGATGTAGGCTGATTGTATTGGAGCTCTCAAAGACTTTTGTAAACTTTAGTCAATGTAGATTTAATGTGAGTGTAATAAACTCCTCCCTTTCATAAAACTCCCATAAATAATGCAATTCAGTGTAAGTGTACCCTAGTGGCACTTTTTCATTCTTTCTGCTTTTGCTTTCTGCATTTAGTTTAGCACATATCAAGAATCATAGAATCATAGAGTTAGAAGAGATCTTGTGGGTCATTCAGTCCAACCCCCTGCCAAGAAGCAGGAAAACCACATTCAAAGCACTCCTGACAGATGGCCATACAACCTCTGCTTAAAAGCCTCTAAAGAAGGAGCCTCTGCCACACTCTGAGGCAGAGAGTTCCACTGCTGAACAGCTCTCACGGTGATGAAGTTCTTCCTAATGTTCAGGTGGAATCTCCTTTCCTGTAGTTTGAAGCTGTTGTTCCACATCCTAGTCTCCAGGGCAGCAGAAAAACAAGCTTGCTCCCTCCTCCCTATGGGAAGCTTGTTGTTGTTGTTGTTGTTGTTGTTGTTGTTGTTAGCAAACAATGGGAAGTTTGAAAAACCTTGCAAGTCATTTGCAAATTTTCCAGCAATTTCTTTGCTTCTATTCGATCCCAATCTACATTCTTTTTACCCTGTAGCCCCTGGATTTTGTATTATTTGCATAGCCTGGACCATTTTTCATTGAATATATTGGTGAAGGCACTGAATAGTGAACAGCATTCCCTTTATCCACCCCTTGGGGGCAAAAAGCCATTTCTTAACATTTTATTCCAGGACTCCTTTAAAAGTTTTTGACTTATTCCCCCAGCCCTTCCCCCCTCAAGAAAACATATCTGGAAAACTCCAGAGTATCTCCGACTTTGCCCAAAGTAATGTAAAGTTTGCTTAAATGGGAAAAAAAATCCCCATGATATCCATGAGAAACTGCTGTGTGTCTTGAGGGCTGCCTGTGCTCCATTGGGGGTGAGCAGGTTTTGGGGTTCATATAGATAGGTCTACATTAAGCTAAAAAATTAAGTTTAAAAAAATGGAAATTTATCACTTTCTTGAAATCTATAGTTGATCCAAAACAGGGTTGGGAAGGCATTTGACCCTCCAGATGATTGAGACAATAACTTCTGCAATCCTATTGGACAAGATGGATGGGGATAGAGGACCAAAATGCCCCTACCTTGGTGATCCAAAGTATTAAAGCATGGAAATATTAACAGGGAACCATGAAAAATTGGTAGGGAACATGCAGAGAAAAAGAAAAATACATGTAGATATTTCCTAAATGTTACACTTCTTTCTACCACACGGGGGTAGTATTGCCATAATAATGGGAGCATATTTTTCTTCGCTTGGATTTCCAATGAAAGTTTAGTTGTTGCAGACAATCATATTTTGCCTCTACAGTACAGCATTTGTGCAGCATTTGAATATGTGTGTGTGTGTGTCCTTGTCACAAGGATTACTTTGTTACCTACGCTGTTCAATTGCAATGCGATCATTCCATTTTGAAATGGAAGCCAAGATGGGCTTTGCTCTGATGTCACTTGGCTGCAATGTCCAAACCTGATACCATTCTGATCTTGCTGCAGATTTCTGCAAGCAATGGAGGTTTAGGTGTATATGGATGCATTTTATTCATACTACGAGGCAAGAGATCCCAGGCTGCACCTGGGCACTGTTCCCACTGTCTTGCTCCTTCCACCTCTTCCATTCATGCTCTTTCCATTAGTGAACCAGAGATCTTGCCAGTTGGCAGCTTCCATTTCAGCGGAGTAATGAATCTTCTTAGGATTTAATAAAGAATGTTTAAAAAGCTCTTCAAACTGCTATACCTAGTATACATTCAGCATATTGAACTAAGGCCTGGTAGAGATTTACTACTCCTCTAATAATTGAATCGAGGGCATGCTTATCAATTTGCAGATGACACTAAATTGGGAGGGATAGCTAATAACCCAGAGGACGGGCTCAGAATCCAAAGTGACCTTAATACATTAGAGAGCTGTGCAAAAGTAACAAAACTACCGTATATACTCGAGTATAAGCCGACCCGAATATAAGCCGAGGCACCTCATTTTATCACAAAAAACTGGGAAAACATTGACTCCAGTATAAGCTGAGATACCAATAAAATTACATTAATTGAGGCAACAGTAGTTTAAATGTTTTTGAATCTTTACATCAAACTGTAATTTAAGATATGACTGTTCAACTCTGATTAAATGATTATTTTCATCTTCTTCAATGTAAATGTGCTTATGTATCCTATTAATAATAACAGTGAAATAATAAATGTAATAATAATAATAATAAATGCAGTAAAATAATAAAAGAATAGAGTAAAATAATAAATGTATTGATAATACTAAAAATAGAGTAAAATAAATGTAAAAATAACAACAATAAGAGTAAAATAATAAATGTAATAATAATAATCAATAGAATAAAATAATAAATTTAACAATACCAATAATAATAGAGAAAAACAATAAATATACCATATATACTGGAGTATAATCTGACCTGAATATAAGCCCACCAGGACCCTCACCTGAGTATAAGCCGAGGAGGTTTTTTTTTCAGTCCTAAAAAAGGGCTGAAAAATTAGGCTTATACTTGAGTATATACAGTAATTTTTCAACAGGGAGAAATGTACAGTACTATACTAAAATAAAATACCTAGATACAGGTTAGGTGACACCTGACTGGAAAACTGTCCATGTGAAAGAGATCTAGGACTCTTAGTAGACCACAAACTGAACATGAGTCAATAGTGTGATGCAGCAGTTTAAAAAGCATTGTGATTCTAAGCTGCATCAATAGGAGTGTAGTGTCTAGATCGAGAGAAGTCATAGTCCCACTCTATTCTGCTTTGTTTAGACTTCACCTGGAATAATCCTGTATCTAGTTCTGGGCATCACAATAGAAGAAGGATATTGACAAGGTGGGAGGTGTCCAGAGATGGGTGACCAAAATGATCAAAAGACAGGAAGCCAAGCCCTATGAGGAATAGCAGAGGGAGCTGGGCATGTTTAGCTTGGAGAAAAGAAGGCTGAAAGGGGACATGAGAGCTGTGTTTAAATATTTGAAAGGATGTCACAATGAGGAAGGGGCAAGCTTGCTTTCTGTTGCTCTAGAGACTAGAACATAGAGCAATGGATTCAAACTGCAGGAAGAGAGATTTCACCCAAACATTAGGAGGAATTTCTTGATAGTAAGAGCTGTTGGGAAGTGCAAGTGAAATGCTGCAAGTGAAGTCTCCTTCTCTGAAGGATTTTAAGCAGAGGCTGAATAGCCATCTGTCAGTGTTGTTTTGATTGTGTATTTCTACATGGCAGGGGGTTAGACTGTGTGACACTTGTGGTCTTTTCCAAGTTTATGATTCTATAACATGGAGCCCATCTGCCATTAGTGACAAGTGAATGTAGGTGCTACTTGGTATCATTTTCTTAAGGGGAAATCTAAGAAAAGTACCAGGGATCCTATTGTGACTGTAGTGACCTTTGTTTCCAGTGATTATGGTAGGTTGGGCAGGCTCTGAATGTAGGCATCCTAGATTTTCACAGTGCTGACTAAATGTATGTTAGTGTAGGATTCCCTTACTGTATTTGCTGTGAGGTTTCTAAAAATCTGAAATATTTCCCAATTGGTCCTTAGAACAGGGGTGGGAAACCTATCTTCCTAGGAGACCTTGAGTCACACTTTCCTGAATCCAGCAGTAGACTGAGCACTACTTCCTTCGTCATAACCAGGATGCCAAATGGTAAGGAATACCTCATTAGGTAAAACACAAATGCTGATGTCAATCAGTGTGTCTCCCCAAGTAGGCCCTGCTGGATCTGCACTTCTTGCGATACTCAAAGCTAAACTGGACACACCAGGATGTCAAGTAGTATTCAGCTCTGGAGTCTCAGAGCCTACAGCCTTTTCTTTGGGCTTCAGAGCAAGGCAGGAGGAATCTCAGGGCGAGAGTGTTGACTTAAAATGCATGTGTGCCTATGTGTACACGATACCCTCCAACTAACCCAATTTGACAGGGACAATCCATATCAATCTTCTGTTGTCCCATATTTTTTAGTTACTTTTAAAACATTCCAGTTTCTATCTCCTCTTTCCATTTCCCCCTTTGTTTTCAGTTTTCTTCTATTAATGCAAACTGGATTCAGAGTACAAAAATATTCTCCCATTCTGGGAGAAAGATGCATAAATGCAGTCAATGAAATATTCAATAGTAGTTTGCATTTAATAAACTTGAGATGAGAGGATCTTGCCCTTGTGGGTATATTCAGGCTGGAGCTCTCCTAACTTGCATTTTCTTCCTTATTAAAAAACTTTTGCCATCTTGACCACATTGTGATGGATGCATGGCCACACATGACTTCATTTTCATCTGTCAGTTATTAGAGGATATGGCACCTGTACATGTGTGTGTGTCGTTGCCTTGGCTGCAGACTGCCTTAGAATGGTTGCTGTAGCCTCTCCTGTTGTCCACCTTTCCCAATTTTCTTTCTTTCAAATATCACTAGGGACTACATCTAGGTCTCATGGTTTGTGCCTTGAAATCTCAGGGCCTGAGATGCTCCTCACCTGGAAATCCTATGTCATTATTTGTATAGAGCAGTGGGTTAAACCCTTGTGCTGGCAGGACTGCTGACTTGAAGATTGGGTTGCTGACCTGAAGGTTGCTGGTTCAAATCCAACCCAACCTGGGGAGAGCACGGATGAGCTCCCTCTGTCAGCTCCAGCTCCATGTGAGGACATGAGAGAAGCCTCCCCAAGGATGGTAAAAACATCAAAGCATCTGGGCATCCCCTGGGCAACGTCCTTGAAGACAGCCAATTCTCTCACACCAGAAGCAACTTGTAGTTTCTCAAGTAGCTCCTGACATGAAAAAAAATTGTATGTATGAATGTTTTGATGTTTCAAAACTAGCTACCAGCTAGAGCAAGAGGTCTTCTTCAATTCCATGAAAATCCATGAAAGTAGGCTAGCCTTATGTTTTGGTGTCTGATGAACACTCAGAAAAAATTTGGTGCTTTATAAAGAATGTTGATCATCATTGTAGAAACACAGAGTTGGAAGAGACCACAAGGATCTTCTAGTCCAAACCTATGCCATTAGGAAAACATGGCCAAGATACCCAAAACAAAGAAGCAGAGTCTACCACATCCCAAGGCAGCATATCCCATGGTCAAACAGCTTTTATTAATAAGAAACTCTTCATAATTCTTAGGTGGAACTTCTTTTCCTGTAGTTTGAATCAAGCAATCAAAATCAGTCATCATCAACAGCAGTTGGACTATTATAATCACCATCTCCTATTTTCTGATCTTCAGTGGCTAGGGACATCTATGCCAATGGGGTGGTAAACCTGTTGTGAGTTTTATTCCAAAGTTTAAATGAGCAATCTCGCTTATCTCAACACTGGAACAGACTGCCCCAGAGAGTGAAAGCTCTGAATATCGCTGAATGGCAGGGATTTGGGCTAGATATCTATTGTGGTTTCTTCCAATTGTAAAAAGTCTATGGCTCTCTCCAAGTTGCCAATGTTATTTGGGGGATAATTTCATCCTCTTGTATCACTCCTTTGATATTCAGACTAAACCCCAAGAAAGTATTTACTGTTCTACTAACATGGAAGCCACAAAATCCCACTATTTCTGCTGGAACTTACCTGGCTCTCAGAGCTTCTTGGAAATAGAGCCTTCCACGTCTGGTCCACTCAGAAGAATGCCTTCCTAAATGAGATTAAGCTTATACCTATACTTCTTTGAGTTTCACCTTTGTTGAAAACCTTGTCTAAATGTTGGCATAAAATAAGAACTACATATGTGACTAGTCTGTTGTAAATAGCGTGTTTAACGCCATTTTGAAAATGGCTGACATCTCACCCATGGCTTGTATTGTTTTGCTGAACTTTGCCATTTGTGCTATGCTAGAAATGCTGCAAAGTGCAGTATTGGGTGCCAAAAGCCATCCCACTTGATGTTACGGCTACGGTGCAGGATCCTGAAGATGCCCTCCTAAACAACATACAGCCTCAACCTACATTCTGTGCAAGTCACATAAGACCTTAAATAAGAATTCCCATGTATGCTTGTGTGTACTTTGTTTCCCCGCCCAGCTCTGAAGTTCTATAAAATACTGATGCTTGAAATAAACTCTGTCTCAGCCATTGCTGTGAATAAGAAGGACTGAACACAGTGCTGTATTTGGTAGTTCCTTTGGAACAAGTTATTGTTTGTTGTTTGTTTGCCTTCCTGCTTAGTTTCAGGGCTCATCCTAGCTTTACGTTCCACTTGGGAGGATACTATGGGGCTGATATTTTAGTCTTAATCTAAAAAAAATCACGCCATAGTTTTATGAGTGCATTTCTTTTAGCTGTAGCCTTTCCTGTGCTTGCTCATTTCAGAGTGGCTGATACATTCTATAAATAGTATGGAATAGAATTGAAAATTGAAAGGGAAGAGTGGTTATCATAGCAGGGCAAGGGAAAGAATAGGAATGAGATTGCTTATTAGGCCGATTTTGGCCCAGTTCCTAGCTCCTACACGCGTTTGATGTGACAAAACCTTCCCCATGAATTCGTTTTCCGTGCCAGCTTGGCGTCATGAGTATTTTAAAAGGATGCCCCCATGCGGTGACAGCTGATATCCATTTATTGTGCCAGCTGTTTGGTTAGTTCTCAAACCTTTCACCTTCTCATGGTAAATGCCTACTGTCACTACATGTGGCCCATATTTATGAGAAATAATTAGGGAGCGAAGCAGAGGAAATTAAACGCTCGGAAGCAAATGGAGAAAAGTAGGCTTTGATCACTGCCAAGCGTGAGTTTCTGAGCAATGCTGAGGATATCCAGTTAATAAAAAATATTAAACAAAGCAAAGTGTTTTGCAATACAGACATATTTTTCTTCTTTAGTTCTGCAAAGGAAATAAAAGGATTGGTACACTGAATCCTCAAGGCGATGAAAATAACACTTGGAAAATCTGCAATGTATCTCTTCCAAAGGGATCAAACACAGTGGAGAAAACAAGTTGGTGCTTTGTATGGTTGCACATCATTTGCAGCTTGCTTCAGATGTGTTGGAATACATCACCCATCATCCCCAAGAGACATTGCCATATATTATTTAATTTGAACATTTCCTGGGTATAATATACTTGATTGACTCTGATGTTATGAGATTGGTTTGCCTTACCGATCTTTCTTGTTTCATTCACAGAACTGTATGTTCCTAAGGATTAGACACTTAAATGGTTTCTGAAACTTTTTTGACCAATGTGATTAGGAAGGAGACTCAATATACTGTGTGGTTTTACTGATTCTGAGAAGAGGATGGCTTATAGTGCAGTAGCTTTGAAATAGCCAGTGAACAATAAATTAGAAGCAGAAATGCCACTGATTAGAGAACAAAACAACATATTTTTTGCACAAGCATAGTCCATGTTTGCTTTCAGACTGTATAGAGCAGGCATGAGAAAACTTTGGGCCCTCCAGGTGTTTTGGACCTCAACTCCCACAATTCCTAACAGCCTACGGCCTACGGCTGTTAGGAATTGTGGGAGTTGAAGTCCAAAACACCTGGAGGGCCCAAGTTTGCCCATGCCTGCAGTATACAGTATTAGATGGCAGCAATCTTTTCTTCCTATGAATTCAACCACGAAAGCAAAATGGTTGAGACAGGAACTATGCTATCTCTTCCATGTTACAGAATTATAGCACTTTGGTATTTATTTATTTTTATTTACAGTATTTAATATTCCGCCCTTCTCACCCCGAAGGGGACTCAGGGTGGATCACGTTACACATATAAGGCAAACATTCAATGCCTTAACATAGAACAAAGACAAACGCAGGCTCCGATCTGGCTTCGAACTCATGACCTCTTGGTCAGAGTGATATGTTGCAGCTGGCTGTAGCTGGCTGCTCACCAGCCTGCGCCACAGCCCGGGCCTGCTATGGTGCCACCCTGTGGAATCCTGGAGTATGAAGTTTCCTGAGGTTTTTAGAATTATTTGCTAGACAGCTATGGTGCCTCATCCAACTACAAATTCCAGGAGTCCATAGGGTGCAACCACAGCAGTTTAAGTGGTATCAGAGTGCTAGAACTGTGTTGTGTGAAAGGTGTGTGTTCCATAGGCCCCTTCCAATGGAATAAAATCCCATATTATCTGCTTTGAACTGGACTAATATGGCAGTGTGGACTCAGATAACTCAGTTCAAAGCAGTTATTGTGGCATTTTCTGCCTTGATATTCTGGGATGTAGGGTTGTGCGGAAGGGCCCTAAGACATCCACATAAATGCTCAATGGACTGAAAATTCAAAATAATTGCTACAGCGCTATGGGAAGAAGGATTGGTTGTTGTTGGGAACAATCAAGGTTCTGAATGACTTACCTGCATTGGTCCAAGTCTCGAGGGTCCATTTTGGACCTAAGTGCTGTCTTTCAGCATGTGAGGGTTAGGCTAAATTTTAACAGATTCTGGGAATGTTTCTTCTTTGGAATACAGCTCCCAGAATTATCTAGTCATGCTGATTTCTATATCCACCCCCTCCCCCCCAAAAAAAGAGAGAAAAACTTTGGCAAGCTCTGGGCATCAAATGCTTTTTTTAAACTTTTGATATGAAGATTTGGATTTTTGTTTGTTTGTTGTGTTGTTGTTTTTAAATTGCAAACAGCTGACAATGACCAGGACAGCAATGGCCAATGGTATGTGTGAGGGGGCTTAACACTTTCAGCCTCAGTCCCAGTGCTGAGAAAAGTCATCTTCTGGAAGCGTTATTTGCATCATGGAGAGATTTCCCATTGGCATCAGTAGAAGAATAGGTGTGTCAGTGTGAAAACTAGGTAATTTCAAGCAAGGGTTGCTCATCACCTGGCTGTATGACAAATAATACCTGTATGGCAAATATAATAGGTATAGAAATCAAACACTTATCATAAATCAGCATTTGACAGGCTTACTAAAAAAGCAGACTGGTTTTCCCTTTTTTTGGAGTACAGCTGAAGCATTTTCTGCAGAGCCCACTGTAAACACTTCACACTGATGATAACAGGTTTGTTTACATGTCTAGAGGTGGCATTCAGAAACCTTTCACCATTGCCAAATTTTTCATGACCCCAACATTGAGCTAAGAGCCATTTCAGGTCAGGACCCAGAGTTTAAGAAGCAGATGTTTCTCTCTCTTCCACCAATTCTGCAATTTCTTTTCTAGGCAAAGTAGATTCATTTACTGTCTTTTTTGGAGACAGGTAAAAGCTTCTCTATTTCAGTGGGTCTACACTACAATTCACTACTCAGAAGGTGTGAGTTTTGCACAATTTTCATACTACATTTCCTATTTGTTGTTTTAACTGCTGTGGACTGACTTGAGTTCCAGATTGGAGAAAAAGTAGGGTAATAGCAAGAAAAGTTTGGCTCACTCTTCACCCACTTAATCAAAGTGCTACTCACATAGACCTTGCCCATTTGTCCATTCTTTCCTCTCTTCAAAGATCACTTAGAGTACTGTGTGTATTTTTATTTAAGTCTAGAACTTTTAGTCAAAAAAGTGATAAAAATATTCTGGGCTGACTTATCCACATGTCAGTGTGGATACTATATTTTAACTCCTATCGAAAAAGGATCCATCCCCTTCTCTGAGTAAAGTGGCAATAGGCAAGAGCTTAGTCCATCCTGGGAGAACTTAAAAGAAGGACCATTCCTCTTTATTCCCTCTGTCGCAATGCTGCTGCTGGCCTTTTTGTATGGGAAAATGGCAGCAGTGCTGGTGACCAGGGACGGTGTTGGCACATGGAATCGTCTTCAACTTACTTATGTGTCACATCAAATTCCAAAATTTTAGTCCTAAAACTTGTTCTCAACTTATACACAACATTGACGTACATGAGTATATATGGTTGCAATTATTTATAGACTGGTTTTCTCCAGCTCCTTCCAGATAAGTCAAAGCAACTGAAATTATGTTTCCAGTTTCATCTGAAATGTTGGCCATTCATTCAGCAAAAATGTGCAGTCATGATTCAAAAGGAACATGTTAACAGTGCACCCTTCGAGGTAAAAATTTGAATGGGACATCTGAAGAAGAGAACGTCAAAGCGAGTGAGATCCAGGAGTAGAATAACTAGATGTAGTCATATTGAAGTCAGTGGATGGGTATCATTTCAGGGAATTTGGGTCTAAGTATGATAACGTCCAGATCCAGCCCTGTTTCATGAACCTCCTTTCCCTTTCCACAAGAAAGATGATGATGATGATGATGATGATGATTATTATTATTATTATTATTATTATTATTATTATTATTATTATTAAAAATTGTAAGACTGGTTTTAATTGGTCTGGTTTTAATTCCCTACTAAACGCTTTTGCAAACCAGCAACACATTCTGTTTCAGATTTGGTTTTAGGGGATGTGCTATATCCCAAATTAAAAGTTAAAAATCCTTTTAAACCCAAACCCTAGATGTGAAATGATAGAAATGTTTAAATACTTCTTCCACAGAAATTAAATAAATAATAATGTCACTTTAAAAAGGAAAGAGATTTGGGTATTATGCAGAAATATAATTGTACATGCTTAAATATAGCCCCAATTCATTTGAGTTAAATGCATTTTTTTATGCAGCTGGTTTCTAGGGTTTCAAAATTCACAGCTCTCTCCAGGCTGTGCCCATTGTATGGAATGTTGTTTTTATTGAATTTAGTGGCATATCTTCCCATTTCATCTCGTCTGCGCACATTTTAGGTATGCTTTCATAAATCACTTGTATCCTGCATAAAGATGCTGCAGGATGTTGGCTTCTGTTTGTACTTGGATGGATGAAGCAAACACTTCAACATATTGACCCCGGTGAAGTTAGACAAACTTGTAACAACTGAGTTTGGCTACATAACATTAATTATATTACCAACAGCATTCATAGTAATCCGTGTATACTAGAACTGGCTTGGCAAATATTTGGCTCTCTAGAAGTTGTTGGGTTGCAATTCCCATGACTCTTAGGCAGGACAGCCAATGGTGAGGGATGATGGGAGTTGCAATTCAGAATTTCATTTGGGCTGGCACATGTCCTTACATTAGGGGCAGAGGAACTGCCCTTGAAGGAGTTATCAAATGTGCTGAATCAATCCTGTCATCCAAATTGCTTGAAGAGCTTCTCGAAAGTTTGCATTAAATCTGGGACTCGATTTGCTTCCCCCAAATAAATCAGTGCCAGTATAGGGTGCTGCTGCTCCACAACCATATTGGGTTAGGTATAGTGTCATTTTATGGTTTCCAATCCAAAAGAAGGCAGTCTCAATCTAATAAAAGATTAAGATTGCTCTGTCAGCTTGGCTTGGTCCTGACCTATTCACTCTTGAGAAAAGACACATTGAAACCATGGGACTCCATGGAATTGCAGAATCGTTGATCCCTATGACTGTTTAAGTCCCCCTTCGTGTCAGTGGATGTACTCTAAGTATGACCAAATGTAAATCTAGACTCTCGATGGCAAAGGAATAGTATTAAATTCTTACTTAAAAAAAATCAAAACAAAACATGGGTTCTCTGTGCCTTAGCATGACCAACCTTGGTCAACTGCAAGTTAAATGGCTGTTCTAGTGTTCTTAATGGTGGCACTAAAGATATGTATTTGGTTGCAGTGACAGTTGAAGTGAATTATGGCATCTGCTCAGACCTGCAGAGTTTTGAATCAAAATTACTGCATCTTTAGGACTCCTTCCTTGGCCGATCGATATCCGGGACTTGAAACGACCTGACGAGATGCTGCACAAAAGACGAGTACGGTTGTTTGTTTATATCCAAGGTCTGAACAAAACAGAGGAGTATAAATGTAAATATGTGTATCTGAAATGAAATCATAGGTTTGTGGTTTAAACAGAGAAATAAATCCATTTTCCCCATTGGGAAAGAGAAGGAGAAGAAAGGAGAATGTAGGCTCCATCATTGCTTTAGGACTTTATTTGCACAGAAGATGACAAAGGTGGCCGCATAAAAATGTGCATTATTCCAAAAGGCCTGCGTGCAAGCTCAAAACAGTGCGCTCTCTGGAAAAACCGCCAATGCGGGTGCATTTTGGCACACAAAAGCCAGCCCGCGCCTTAGACCACAGTGGCCGGCAGGTGGCAATATTGGATGCAGGTTGGCACCACAAAAGCGTCAAGGTCCTCTTTTGTCTCACCCCCTTTAAAAATAAAACACCACGGCATAACAACCTGATATTCATTAGCTTGTTCAGAAAATGTCATTGAGGCATCGTTTAACCTGTGAAAAAAATTACTAGGTTCTTCAAACACTGCAAGAGAGAAAATAAAATTCAAACATGGTAAGGAATTGCATTGTCGACTCACAGCATGGTTGGTTTACTCCAGCATTCATTCTGTTTGTTTGATGCTTGGATACGCACAAGAAGCTAGCCTGAAATATATTTGTTTGCAGCCTCTGGCCTTCAAAGGCACACTATTCCTTTACAAGGAGATTCCATAAACAATAGGGCCATGAATCTATACAATCAAATGCACACATAGCATAGCTTTTGCAAGCAGGTACCATGTGCATTTTATGCATCCAGAGTGAAGTAGTAAGCCACCTAAACTTGTTTTAGGAGCCAAACCAATTATATTCATTTCTTTTTGAGCTCAGCCTATAGTCTAAGCTATACCTAAGCAATATCATTTCATGACCCTCTGAAAAAAATGCGAGAAGGATAACCAAAGCAGAGCACAGCTCATTTAAATATATTTATTTTAATGGATTTTTGTGCCCTTGACTCTGGCTGGGTTTTGTATGCTAATCTTTAAACGATGGCTAGTTTTGGAATATGGCAATATATGAAATGTTACGGACAAAGAGATTTAAATGATGTGGAGCTATTGGCCTGAAGACTGTTATTAGATCAGATTAGAGTAAGCACATTTACTCAATGGATTTACTTAGGTGTTGACTCACTAGAATGGGTTTCTCCCAGCTGAAATTAATTGATATGATTCAGGACATCGTTAGAGGTTATGTAAGATGCTGAATGTGAAATAGATTTCTAGGTGATTGGTAGCATGTTTTGAACAACAAAATGATGTTTAGTAAGCAAGCAGATTGTTATGGTATGAATACATTGCAACCCATAAGAATAAGATGTCAATAAACATGTATGAATGAGTGTGACTAAAGAGAGAAGAAATGTTAACATGCCAAAATGTTCTTTCTATAGCCTTTTGATATTTATGTTTTGTTAGTCATTCTTAAAATGTGTGTAGATCGAGAATAAACTTATCTGAAAATGTAGTTCAATGATTTAAAATGATGTAGATGGATAGATTACAGACATATTAGCAGAATGATATGAAGAAAAGAGCATGAAGGAAAGAGAAACTGAAGAATATTTCTGTTAATATCCATTTACGTGGTCACACAGACACACAAAATCCATCACCATTGTCACCATCTTTATCTTCTTCATTTCCTCCATTATCTCCTGAATGCACTAAAATATTTCCCAGAGAAATGATGATGATGATGATGATGATGATGATGATGATGATGATGATGATGATGGGAATGACACATCATCATCAAAAACTATCTGGTTGACCTTTGGGGAGGAGGGGGATACGATTTATTTTATGAAAACGATAGAAGAATTGTAGTAAAGACCTCCTGATATGGAAGAAAATAATCTCTATCCCCTTTATAAAAAAATCATTGTCGTTGACCTTTGGGGGAAATACCATTAATTTTCTGAAATGGTTAGAAGAAATGCAAGTAAGGTTTACTGATCTAGAAGAAAAAGAACATTTTTAAAAATATACCAATTTCATCATCATGATTCAGTTTGGAGAAGAATATTTTACCGAAAAGATTTGCAGCATCCTTAAAACAGTCCAGCGAAGCCAAGAAACCATTGTATTCCTGGATCTTTCAGTAAATAAATGACATAATCTCTTTATCTACCTCCGCAGCTTGGATCTGGGGAAGCCACAATAACAAACATCCGAAGGCCACAATCACACAAACCCGAGTGGGCCAAGCCTTGATCAGACACAACTCCAAGGGAAGAGCAGCTAAGAAGAACAGATAGCTTTATGGAAGGATGAAATGATTCGCAGGATTTTTTTTGCTATGAATAAGGCCACCCCTGTGTATTAGTCTATTCTAGTGGTCAGCCCTTTGTTTTATAGATTTCTGTCCTCCCTGAAACGGCCTCCTTTGCCTGTGTCCCAGGTGTATTTGGGAGAGAGGAATATGTGTTTTTTCCTCCTCTGCAGTTGGTGTGGGACACAGTCACTGACCCCTGGGACCCCTGTCTGATTGCGGATGGGTGCTGCTGTGCCTTGGGGAAGGCAAGGGGGTGACAAACACTGTGGGAGGGAGGGAGGGGAGTCGGGGAACAGTGGCGCCCCCACTCCTTGCAGCTGGGATGTCTTGAGAGCCGCTCTCTTGGCATTCACCGCGTGCCTTAATTGTATGGACATTAAATCAAGGTCCGCTGTGAACACGCAGAGAAGGGCCCGGGAGGGGACAGGGAGGGGGTGCTTGGGAGGAAGGCCAAGCCCAGGGTGGGACTGGGTGGGGAGAGGGAGGTGGGGAGAACGGGAGGGACCCACACAGGAAGGCACACAGGCCCTGACCCCTCTGCCCTCGCCTGTCTATGCGTGCCAACCAACATGAGCACTGCCATACTCCCCAATCCATGGGATGCAGCATCCTCTACTAGGACACAAGTGAACTCTGTCTCCCTCTAGTGTTTCCCTTTGCCTGTGCAGCCTTGTCCAGGGACTGCAACAAGGAGGAAGGAATACGCCATCTCAGCTCCCCTATAATCCCCCTCTATGTGCAAGAGCAGAGGCAGAACATCTCACTGCAGGCAGAAGGGGTCCATGCACTCTCCTAGCTCCCCTTTGGCTGCTTTGAGTCTCATTGATGAGAGGCAAGAAGGAAACAAACAAATAAACAAACAATAATGTCCCCTCGTGGCTATGCACTCATATCATCAACCACTATCTAGTTCTGCCTAACCAAAGCAAGCACACGCACGCGCACACACACACAGAGTCTTATGCAATGGCAGGACAAACCACTCCTTCCCTTTCCATGCCCACAAATAGCATCCCAATCTAACACCCATCTACTCATCCATCCCTTTGCTCCTGGGCAGAATTAAGCACAAACAGAACAGAGACATAAATGAAAGGGTATGCTATTTCAGAACCTCATAGATTAGCACATAACATGCATCTCTGGAGAATGCTTGTTTTTCTTTTTAAAAAAATCCAAACATACCTTTTCCTCACTGTTTCCATTTTCTTCCCATCCACATCACATCCAAGAGAAAGGGTCTGGTATAACATCGCAGAGCCCCATATTCATAAGTGCATTATTTAAACAAATAGATTAGAATAAATTAGAATGAAGGGGGAGTGAAATGCTCCCAGTTTGGATAGCTAGCCAGACCTGGAGAACCCGACCTCTAGGATGCCCAGCCTTGCACCAAGGCAAAGAAATCCTTGTGCTTGTCGAGAGAAGAGGAGGCAATGTCAGGGACGAGCATCATCCCCGTGCCATCTGCTTCTCTGAGGGTGGAGCAAAAGCCACCCTCCTCCTAGAGATTCCAGCTCAAACCAGGCAGCTTTGGGGATTAAAGGGGGAGAAAGAAGCTCTAGTCTGGCAACTGCTTTGCAGCTCACACAGGCTGGCCAATCTCTTAATGCACTGCCAAACGTGCCTTGATGGAGCCTTGGGTGGTTCCAGAGTTTTCCTATCACATGCTGCTCCAAAAAGTGGGCGCATCACTGAGCTGCATAATTCTTGCACTATCTGTGTGCACCTCTATCTATATCTCTCTATCCATCCCTTCCTCCCAACATGACATATATACATAGTATACCATGCATGCATTCCTTTCAAGCGTTTCTCCATCCCCATTTGCCTCCCAAAGAGCATTCGCAGCATCTCTTAACGAAGAAGCGAGGAAAGCAGGTCCTCCGTCAGAAGGAAAAACACAAACCAGCGCCTTCTAAAAACACACACCGGCAGGATGCCTCCAAACCCGCCTTTCCAAAAAAAAGGTAAAAATAAAATAAAATCGTTCTCGAGCTCCGAGAGGGATTTTCTCAAACCCCAGACAGTTGGGGGGGGGGGGGACACAGCATATGGAGAGATAGTAACGCCAGCAATAAATTAAAAATATAATATAATATACAGAAAATAAATAAAGGATACCTGGGAATTTAGGCACCGTCGGAAGGAGAGGAGGAAAGTGGGGCGCAGGGGAGGGAAGGAGGGAGGAGAGGAAGAGAGGAGGGCTGGCTTTGGGAAGGCAGGAGGAAAAAATAAATAAATAAAGCCAAGAAAAACAGATTTGATATGCAGATTATCCCTTTCTGATTCTCTCTCTCTTCTCCCCCCCCCCCCCCGCCCTTCTCCATCTGCTACTTTGGAAAAGGCAGGAAGGCTGACACAATTTTTACATTTTGCAAAACAAGATGGGGAGGAGGGAGGGAGAGTGGAGAGGGGGGGATTCAAATGGGTACCGAACAGAGAAGGACGCCTGCTTTTTTCTCTCTTTGCCTCCTCCATGCAGGTTAACACCTCCCCCCTCACCAACACACACACGCCTCATTTAAGAACAACACACACACACCAGCATATTAAAATGACACAGAGATCAAATGCAAATGCGACGACGGTCTCCAAGAGGAGGGCTCGCAGGTCCCTCGGTTTCCCCGCTTCCTTCTGGTCCAAGGTCCAGTTCCTCCTCGTCCCAACACCTTCGTCTCTGGGACCATTTTGGGGGGAGAAAATCCGCCTCTCCATCGAATGAAGGGGTCCCCCCCCCGTCGTTGACATTGTGAGACTTCGATTGTTTCGAAGCCAATTACGCATTTACGCACCTTCTTGGAAGCGTATTTCTTGGGTGCGCATTTCGAGAAGAAAAAAACCCTAAAATCTCTTCCCTTCTCTTTATGAGTCTCGTTTCACTAATATGGTATATAATATATATATTTACCAAAAGTATTTTTTTTTTTTTGTAAAATCAGAATTTTTTTTTCTTGGTGAGAAAGAGGAGGCAGTCTTTCTTTCTGGATGGCGAAGTCGCAAAGACAGGAACGAATTCGTGGAGGAAGCAAAGAGCACGCTCTATCCTTTCCTTTCTTTTCCTTTCTCCTCCCCTCCTTTCTTTCATTCTTTCTTTCTTCCTCCTCTCCTCCTCCAAAGGCGAGCTCTCCCTTTCTTTCTTTCTTTCTTTCTTTCTTTCTTTCTTTCTTTCTTTCTTTCTTTCTTTCTTTCTTTTCTTCTCTCCCCAATGCAATTCTTCCTTCCTCCCGTCGGAGAAAGAGAGGAGCGGACTCTCAACTGCGGCTTGTAGCTCCGGTGCCTCGTCTCTAGTGCGGACGGGCTTTTCAGCTGATCCAAGCTAAAGCAACTTCAGACCTCCTCCTCCTCTTCTTCTCCTTCCCTCCCTCCCCTCTTCCTCTCTCCCTCCCTCTCTCCCTCCCTGGGTCTCTCTCTCTCTCTCTTTCTCCCTCCCTCTCGTCCTGCTTCCTTCTCTCCATCCCGGCTCCGAAGCGCATCTGCTGCGGGAGGGGAGGGGGAGGGAGGGGAGGGGGGAGAGGATTACATCGGGACGCAGTGACGTCATGGGCAGGACAGAAGTTCGCTCCCATTAGCCAAATCCTCATCAGCAAAGATGCCCTTGAAAATTGAGGGATTGAGAGAGGAAGGGGGGAAGGAGGGAGGGAGGGAGAGAAAGAGGAGAAAGGGGGCTGTCACGGGCGGAAGCGGGGAGGAATCAGCATAGGGGGGGATGGCCCGAAATTGGGAGGGAGAAGAAAGCCTAAAGGCACCCCAAGGAGGTTCAGACACATCCCCAACACCATCTTCCTTCTTTCATAACAATGTAAATAAATAACTCGCAGAAAGGTCGCAGGATGGATGGGACCAAAGCCTTGGAGTCATTGGGGCACCCCAAGGAGGCTTAAGTACGACCCCAACACCTCCTTCCTTCCTTCACTGCCACAGAAAGGTCTTTAAGCATGGGATTAAAGCTTTGGAGTCATTGAGGCACCTCAAGGAGGCTCAAGAACGACCCCAATATCATCTTTCTAAATAAATAACCCACAGAAAGGTCGAAGGATGGATGCGACCAAAGCCTTAAGACACCCCAAGGAGGCTCAAGCAGGACCCCAATACTATATTCCTTCCTTTAGCACAATGTAAATAAATAACCCACAGAAAGGTCGAAGGCTGGATGGGACCAAAGCCTTAAGGCACCCCAAGGAGGTTCAAGCAGGACCACAACACCACCTTCCTTCTTTCACCACAATCTAAATAAATAACCCACAGAAAGGTCGAAGGATGGATGGGGCCAAAGCCTTAAAGCACCCCAAGGAGGTTCAAGCAGGACCACAACACCACCTTCCTTCTTTCACCACAATCTAAATAAATAACCCACAGAAAGGTCTTGGGATGGATGGGATCAAAGCCTTAAGGAGGCTCAAGCAGGACCCCAACACCACCTTCCTTCCTTCAGCACAATGTAAATAAATAACCCACAGAAAGGTCTTGGGATGGATGGGATTTGCCCTTCTTCAGTGCCCGCATTGCCATTATCATCACCATCATTTTTATCGCTATTATTAAACTTCGTAACAAAACCTATTTCCGCATCCTCTGTCGCTGATCCTGCAAAAGGGATGACTAGGGAAACCTTGGGGCGACAGGGAGGACAGGCAGAGGAAGAAATGCAGTATTTTGATTTTTGGAGAGGAGGTGTCCTTTCTTAATTTTATTTCTTGGACAAATTTCTCTTCACAATTGCATTAGAAAGGTTTCAGTTTTGCCTCTGAATGAAATACAATAAAATGCCTTCCCCCCCTCCTCCTCCTTCCCTATTGACGTCCTCGGTAAGAGACATATCTCCTCAAGACAGAGAAAATAATAATATACAGCTTTCTGGACTGCAGCTCTTAGTAAGTAGGACGCGCTGGCTAAGCAATGCACCTCACCTACAAGAATTCCTGCCTCAGAATGACCCCCCATTCTCAACCCATTTTAGTTTCTTTTCAAAACTAAAATTTAAGAATGGTTCCCAGTCCTTTCTGAGGCTATTGTGAGATTTTTTTTCCTCCTCCGAGCATTTGTCTATTTCTGCTCATTTGAAGACCTCTATGATCCAAATATCTGTCTTTCTCCAATTTTGTGCCTATGGCATTCTTGCTGCAATGGTCCTATACTGTAGCAATTTAACCCTGACTGATTTAGTTTTGTGTAACCCTAACAAAATCATAATTCCAGATCTAATTCTTTCTCCAGTTGCCATATACTGTTGGATTTTGGCGTCCATTGTTCGTTTTGTAAACCTTACAAGAATAATTCTGGATCACATTGATTGGGATGTTGAATATTTAGAAAGAGGTGTCTGGTAGGATGCTTTGGGGTTCTGATTTAGGAATATGGCCCTTTGGATGAGTCACACTGTCTCAACCTCAGAGATAGCCGGTTTTGGAACAAATCTTGCCATGAAAGGCCTGGCCCAGGGTCGCCTGAGGGTCGCCAAGGACTTGAAGGCACACAACAACAACAACAACAACCACAACAGCAGCAGCAAACGAATGCTGCAGCCGAAGGAGGAAAATTGAAGAAGTCAGGGAAGAGGGAGATGAAAATATCAGCGCGAAGTGAAGCCAGAGGAAAAGAGAATAATAGTAATAATAATACATCACACAGTCCTAGACACTTGGGAAGTGTTCGACTTGTGATTTTGTGATACGAAATCCAGCATATCTATCTTGTTTGCTGTGTCTAATAATAATAATAATAATAATAATAATAATAATAATAATAATAATAATAATAATAGATGATCAGGAGATGGGTTGATTCCCGACATATGATGGATGGATGGGGCAAGTGGGTAAGGGGAGGGGGAGGGAAAGAAGCGCCTCACCTCCACTCGGATTCCTCGCCTCCAAAGGCATCAGCAAATGGCCCCCACCCGAGATGAGTGACGCGCGTATCCTTTCAGAAAGAGCGCTCCAAAGCACCAGGAAGGCAAAGGACAACAGCAAACCCCCTCTTTTCCCCCATCCAGCCCCAGTCTGGGATCTCAAGAACACAGCCCACATCTCCTTCCTTCCCCGCTATTGCACACACGCGTGTCTCCCAACGACCCACCCGGAAAGGGAAGCAGAAAGAGCCAGGAGACGTGTGGACGCAGCGGGGATCTGGCACGGATGTGTTGGGGGCAAGGAAAGCGGGGAAGGGAGTCTTTGTGTGTGTGGAGGGGGGGGTGTCTATTCGAAACAGGAGGGAAGGAGCCGAATTGGATCCGAAATAGAGATTTAGTCCTGTTTAAATCTGTTCTTAGGTTTTTTCGACGGGCCTCTCCACCCATTTTAATCTAGAGCCTTTTTAGATTTACTCGGATAGATAGGTAGGGAAAGGAAAGCTACAGGAGCCAGGCCGTGCTAAGTGCTAACTGTATGGTGCTGAGTAGGTTTACTCAATATCACTTGGCTTTCAACGAGAGGCACTTTCTTCCACAATCTCGAGTGGGTCGCTGCGGGTTTCTATTATTGAATTCGATGGGGATCCAGCCTTCAGCTCACCCAAGGAGGGCTCCGACCAGGTCTAAATGTCCCATTGTTTCGTGGCGCAAAAACAGAGAGGGTCTACTTGGAGTCAGGGGATCACAAGAGCGCTTCCTCATCCCTCCCCATGGTCCAAAGGCACCCCAAGGATGCCTTTACACAACCGAGAAGGAAGGGGAGTAGGGAGTCAACGAGAAGAGCCACCCCACCACTGCCGGTCCCAATCCACCCGATTCTTAGGTCCTCCCCCCCCCCCCTTATATTCAACTCAACGCATAGGGAGAAAAAAAATCCCACCTTTCCATTATCTCACTGTAGCAAATGAACCGAATTATATTTCGAAAAGAAAGAAGAGAGAAATGCATATTTCAGGTCCACTCACCCACCCGCAAATCGTCCTAACACGTAGCCTAAGCCTGTGTGTTTCCCAGGAGCAAAGGAATATTCTTAGCATTGCAAAGAATTCTGGAGAAGCGACAATATGACAAAAATTAGATCTTGTAATGTCTACACACATAGAGAAAGAGTTCCATTGGTCTTCAAAGATTACACTTACATTCATGCAAACGCACAGTATATGTATATGTGTGTGTGTGTGTGTGTGTGCATACACACACAATACATACACAATAATACCTAATATATACATACACATATATACACATACTCTATATATATATATATATATATATATATATATACACACACACACACACACAAAGGTAAAGGTAAAGGTTTTGCCCTGACGTTAAGTCCAGTCATGTCTAATAATACCTAATACATACATACACATACTATATATGTGTGTGTGTGTGTATATATATATATATATATGTATTTTATATGTGTATGTGTGTATATATATATGTATATATATACACACACATACATAATAATACCTAATGTATACATACACATATATACACACATACTATATAGATATAGATATATAGATAGATATAGATATAGATACATACATACAATACACACACATAATAATACCTAATATATACATACACACATATATACACACATACACAGGTGTGTGTGTGTATATATATATATACATACATTGCTTTGTGCATGCAAGTTGTTACCGATTTATAGCGACCTTAATTATTATTTCTGTTATAACATAGGTAATATATATATAGGCACACACACACACATATATATGATATCAGATATTTATAATCACATAAATGCAAATTCTGTATATACAAGATAACACATATATGTTTCTCTCTCTCATATACATATTAGAAAGATTAAAAAAAAGAATCACGATAAGAAATGCGTATTATTAGTGATCCTTCGGGACGCAAATGTGTTGGAAGTCCTCTTTCTTTGCTTGGCTGTACACACACACACACACACACACACACACACACAGAGGGAGTGAGCGTGTGTGCCTTCAATCTGTCTCTCAATTGATGGCGACTCCATGCCTTTCATAGGGTTTTTTTGAGCAAGGTCTCCTCAGAGGGATTTTTGCCATTCCTTCCTCCGAGAAAGAGCTTGCAGCACCTGGAATTCGTTGGTGGCCACCCATCCAAGCACAAATTAGGACTAACCCAGCTTTATCTTCGAAGATCGGGCAGAATTTGGTTATTTCGGCCAACAAAGAGATACACACTCACATGATGTGTGTGTGAGAGAGAGACAGACAGGGAGAATTTATATATAGACGATTTCGCCAGAACAAAATAATAAATATTATTTGTTAATAATATGGCCTGTTCGTTCGTTGCTTAGGGCTTGGATTGTTCTGCATTGGTCGCTATGCTTTTGATCAGGAAAATTATAAAACACATACATGCACACATATATACTGACAATTCCTTTCTCTGAAGTGTATTCGTTGGTGACCTATCATCCAAGGAGTAATCAGGGCTAACCTTTGTGCAATGCTACTTATATTTCTGAATATATCATATATCATATCATAATTTAATATATATATGATATATTTTATAATGTATGATATATAATATATTATTAATATATAATATAATATTACTATATTATATATAAATAAAATATAATATGTATTATATTAAATATAATATACCTTTGTGCAATGCTACTTATATTTCTGAATATATCATATCATATATATTATATATTATGTTATAATATGATATGATATGTCATAATATATAATATATTATTTTATAATATGATATTATATACAATATATTATTAATATATTATATAATATTACTATATTATATATAAATAAAATATAATATGTATTATATTAAATAAAATATACCTTTGTGCAATGCTACTTATATTTCTGAACATATCATATCATATCATATCATAATATATATATTATATTATAATATGATATGATATACAATATATTATTAATATATAATATAATATAACTATATTATATATAAATAAAATATAACATGCATTGTATTAAATATAATATACCTTTGTGCAATGCTACTTATATTTCTGAATATATCATATATATCATAAAATTATATATATAATATTATATTATAATATGATATATAATATATTATTAATATATAATATGATATTACTATAGTATATATAAATAAAGTGAAATATGTATTATATTAAATATAATATACGTATATTCAGTAATATATACATTATATCATTTTAAAGTTGATTTTTCCCAGTGCATCACTTATATCATCAATGCACCCAATATAACTAACTCCTCCGCACTCCCCCACCTAAAAACAATAATCATAAAATAAAAAATGAAATAATAATAATAATGAGAGACAAGTTAGGCTTTCCTGTGTTAGTATGAGGCCCGGTTCCTTCTCTGTCCTAATGCTGAAATGAGCTCACTTTCCTGGGAGTAAATCCCATTGAATGCAATGCCTCCAACTCCTGGGTAGAAGGTGGAATAGATTGCATTGTTTAAAAGGGGGAAGGGTGGGAGGGATATTTCTCCACTGAGATGTGAGTAATTCATGCGAGGGATGCGTCACCCTCAATGCAGAGCAGCCTAGGCGTGGATCCCTATCTCCATCCACAGCACAGTTAAGCCGCAGAACTAAAAGACAAGCGAAAGTGGGGGGAATACTTTGCAAACCTTTTCGGGAGAAACTGGAACGCTCAGCTCGCCTTGCGACAGAAAACGGAGGTGTTGTGTCTTCGTGGAGACTGAGAACCTTGTCATGTATATTCTAAGGAAATGCCTGGGTCTAACTAAACCCCCTGGATGCTCCAGTTTGGCCCCAGAAAGGCAAAGCACATTTACAATCTACTCCTAATAGTTCCTTTTCATTCCAGGCGCACAGGGCAAAAAATGAATTCCAACCCATTTCCCGACTTTTTCATTCCGGTGTCTGAGGGTTGATCTACAAGGCAGAACGAATGCTGTTTGACACCGCTTTAACTGCCAGGGCTCAATGATATGGAATCTTGGAATTTGTTGCCTTTAAGGTTAAAGACCTTATAAAACTACAACTTCAGGGTTCCATACCATTGATCCATGGCAATTAAATTGTAATCACACTGCATTAATTCTGCAAGTGTAGATGCAACCACAGACACCTGATGTCTCGTCTTGTTGGGGAAGAAGGCCATTTTCAGTCTGCCCACCACTGTCACAAGCCCTTCTCTGGATCCTTCTAGTAACCAAAACGATGTTTGCGATCAAGTTTCAGTAGACTGCAGCCCTGGACAATATTTACTAGGAAACAGGACATCTTAAGAACAGTATACAGAAATTGAGAGAAGATGGCCCTGGAAGGAAGTCATGTCCAGCACCTTCTTTCAAGGTCCCAGATGGCTTGGGACCTAAGATATGACGTCTCACTACGTAGACCTGAAAGATAGGGAGGTGGCCTGGTCTGGATGGGGGGACCAGAATTTGGAGTCCTGGAAATCCATTGGGTGACCTTGGGTGAGCCACACTCTCTCAACCTGAGAGAAGGGCAATGGCATAGGGTCGCCATACCTTGACAACGATTTGAAGGCACACCAAAACATCCTATCTTCATTGAGATGGGAGAGGATGGACCTTTTGTTCCACAACATTGGAGTGAATATATCAACTGGCGAGAAAGATGTGGGTTTTTGGATGGTAGCCCTTCTGCAGTTCTACTCTCTCTCCCCTTTTCTGGATCAACTGGCCTCTACACTTCAGAATCAATGCAGTTTGACACCACATTAGTTGCTATGGCTCAATGCTATGGACTCATATGAATCGTTTTACAAAGCTTCTAGCCTTAAAGAGTGCTAGTGTTGCAGTCTCACCAAACTACAAAACCCAGGATTCCATAGCCCTGAGCCCAGGCAGTCAAAGTAGTGTCAAACTACATCAATTCTATAGTGCAGATGCTGGTCATGGTCACATCAACCTTGGGGATCAGGGGAAAGCTTCTTGTTACTGTCAGCTTTTTAGTGCTTATGCTCTGTTTGAACGGTTCCAATGGCTTGATATAGGTTTTCAAATGATGGAATTGTTGATAGTTGGATAAAAAATATAAGTGTGTACATGTGCCTTCAAGTCTGTTGTCGGTTTACGACCACCCCATGAATTTTGTTGGGTTTTCTTAGGCAAGAGATACTCGGAGGTTGTTTGGCCAGATCCTTGCTCTGAATATAGTGCTGGATGCCAGTCTCCCTTCCAAGGACTAACAGGGGTTGACCCTGCTTAGGTTCCAAGATCATACAGGATTGGCTGTCTTGAGGGTACTTAGGGCCCTTTCCTCCTTAGAAGATACCTAACCAGGGAGTTAAATAGAGTGTTTTGGAAATACTTTAGCAAACAATCAAATGCGTCTGGAAGGAGCTTCGCCCAGGTGGGCTCGTTGCTTTATTTCCATCCCTATCCCTTCCAATCCCTATCCCTTTTTTGGCCCACTACCCCTTTTAGGAGCCAACCCAGGTTTTTTTTTATCAAAGTGTGCTTATTGTTTATTGGTATATGTGATTTTATTTGTTTATAATTTGTTTTTATTGTTGAGTTTTATATTGCTTGTTGCCTGGGCTTGGCCCCATGTAAATCCCATCCGGGAGATGGGGCGGGGTATAAAAATAAAATAAAATAATAATAATAATAATAATAATAATAATAATAATAATAATAATAATAATTTCCTTGGCCAAATGCCATCTTTAGCCTCTTCTTGGAAATCCATATACCTTTCAAACTGGGGGACACTTAAATCCTAAAACAAGAAGAATCTAGTAAACTCTGCAACACAAAACCCTTTCTATTCAATGTCCTTTCCAACAGACCCCCTTAAAATGAAATATAGTATCAGAAGACTATTGTGGTGCTGATGTTCCCCTCCCCAATAATGTCTTTGAAACCTCAATATGATCTCCATCTATTTAGTTTCTCCTTTCTTTGAAAGGATGGGTTGGGAGACTAATGGGGGGAAGAGGTACTTTCTTGCTTGGCCTGCCTTTAAAGGGGATCTGGGAAAGGTCTAAGGAAGAGGGGGCTCCAAATGGTGCTGAAAATACCCCCCCACCCTCCAACCCGACTGCCTCTGCCCTTCTTTGGCTGCTCTTTGCAGCTTCGCTGTCCATGGTATTTCTGCCATTCTCCATCAGCCTCTCTATTTAGAGACCTGGACAGCTAGGCCAGGCAAAGCCAGTGCCTCAAATACAATATTCCCAATTTTGGACTCTTTCTTTCCTCTCTCCTCTTATATTATTGAATTAAGGCCATGCACAAGGAATTCCTCTGTGCAAACAATTTGCAAGGTTTTTTTTTAAAAAAATCTCTTTTTTCAAGAACAGGAAGAAGCCCATCCAGGTTTAAGGAACAACCTCGATGACAAAGACGTGTGTGTGTGTGAAGCTGAAACGAGTCCTAGTCTTTGTATGTGAAGGAATAATAACGAGAGAGGTAGTTACGTTTCTCTGGAGGTTGCCTGGCCTAACCCCCTACCTTTCTCTTGGCCTTTACTGTATTCTTCTTGGAGGAGGAACCTGTAACGATTCTATGGGAACGTTCTGTAACGCAAAACGTTCCTTGAATTACCACCTTGTCCAGGAAGAAGAGGCAGAAACAAAAAGGCCAGACAATGACAAGGACAAAGGATAAGCCTGACCCAGTGGATGAAATCAAATGGAGGAGGGTTTAATTTTGACTGAATTGTGTCCATAGCCAACCTCCTGTCTACAACATACATGGTTTGACAATCCCATTCTGGGTATAAATCTAAGAAATGAATAAAATAACTCATGAAGACCCCATGGTTCTGCTCAAGCTGGTTAATATTGGGTGGTAGAATGGAGATGTGATACTGTTGAAAACCCCAAGGTTTCAGGGAACCTTCTCTAGTCGAGACCATTGAACCCCAATTAGAGAAAGTGGATTAATGTATTGTCGAAGGCATTCGTGGCCAGAATCACTGGGTTGCTGTGAGTTTTCCAGGCTGTATGGCCATGTTCCAGAAGCATTCTCTCCTGATGTTGCGCCCACATCTATGGCAGGCATCCTCAGAGGCTGTGAGGTCTGTTGGAAACTAGGCATATATCTAGGTTTATATATCTGTGGAAGGTCCAAGGTGTTGGAGGCCAGTGTGAATGTTTGCAATTAATCACCTTGATTAGCTTCAAAGCCAGGCTGATTCCTTCCTGGGGGAATCCTTTGTTGGAGGGTGTTAACTGCCCCTAATTGTTTCCTGTCTGGAATTCCCTGTTTTTTTAATGTTGTTCTTTATTTACTGTCTTGATTTTTTTTAAAAAAAATACTGGTAGCCAGATTTTGTTCATTTCCATGTTTTCCTCCTATCTGTTGAAATTGTCCACTTGCTTGTGGATTTCAGTGGTTTCTCTGTGTAGTCTGACATGGTAGTTGTGAGAGTGGCCCAGCATTTCTGTGTTCTCAAATAATCTGCTGTGCCCAGGTTGGTTTCTCAAGGGCTCTGCAAGGGCTGATTTATCTGGTTGAGTGAGTCTGCAGTGCCTTTCATTTCCCTGCCATAGATGTGGCAGGGAAATGAAAGGGATTAGTTTTAGGCCGAGGTGGTTGAATCTTGGGTGGCTCTCAAGCAGGTTGGTCTGAAACTAAAGCAACTCAACCAACCAAACCTAGAACCTGGCCTGGTATTGGCTGCTCTTAGCTTCAGAGGGGAGCGATTTAGGTACGGAGGTGCTTTAAGCCGAACCTGTGGCCTTGGGTAAATTCGGCTTAAAGCAGGTGGTGAATAGGGCAGTTCAGAGGAAACGGAGGATGGAGGGAGAATCCAAAGCAGGCCTTGTTATGTGGTTGTTTCGTGGAGTCGGAGGGGAAAACACCCACCTGCCTTTGGGATTTCATTTGTTAGGCTAGTGGTTTGAGGAATTAGGAGTCTTCCAGGCTGTATAGCCATGCTCCAGAAGCATTCTCTCCTGACGTTTCGCCCACATCTATGGCAGGCATCCTCAGAGGTTGTGAGGTCTGTTGGAAACTAAGGAAGTGGGGTATATATATATATATATATATACACACACATATATCTGTGGAATGATGTCCAGGGTGGGAGAAAGAAGTCTTGTCTTTTGGAGGCAAGTGTGAATGTTGCAATTAATCACCTTGATTAGCATTGAAAAGCCTGGCAGCTTCGAGGCCTGGCTGATTCCTGCCTGGCGGAATCCTTTGTCGAGATGATGTTTTTTTTGGAGGATGATTTTTTTTTTTTTAAAAAAAAACCCTGAGAAAATGAATGGTGGCAAGGAGATAAATGCTGATAGACCAGAGACACATCGAGTGCAAAGGGCTTCATTTTGTGTCCCAACCCACGATTCCATTTTTCTCTCAAAGGTGCCAAAATAAATATAAATATAAATAAAGCCACCACCCCCCAAACAACAACAACAACCTCTCTCTGCGTCTTTCCAGTTTCATCTCTTTCTCTGCTTCGAGGCCAAGAATGCATTAAAGTAACTATTTTCTTTCTCTTAGAAAGAATAAGGGGAGCCAATTGATCTGAAGACCGTTTTCTTTCTTTCTCTTTCCTTCTTTCTTTCTTTCTTTCTTTCTTTCTTTCTTTCTTTCTTTCTTTCTTTCTTTCTTTCTTTCTTTCTTTCTTTCTTTCTTTTCTGTCGCTCCCCTCTCCTTCCCCCCAACCCAACCCAACCCACCACCCGCTGCTCCTCAGACAAAGGGATCCTCAACGTGCGAATTTCTGCCCTTCCTGCAAAGGACCGGCCCATTCAAATCCAGAGGAGAGGACAAATCCCCGCATCAGCGGCGCCCCAGAGAAAGAAACCCGCCACTGGGAACACACACACACACACACCAGGCGCAACACCCAGCACCCCTACCTCCGACACACACAAACATATAGAAAGGGAGCAAATAAACTCTCCCCATCCAAGGAGTGAAGAAAGATATGATTTTAGACAAAATGAAGAAGAGCTTCTGCTTTACATTCTGAAGATTCGGGCTGAAAAGGAGCACATCTTTCTTCTTGAACCCCTTGTTGTATTCACACAGCCATTCATAGCATTGTTCAAGTTAAGGATTAGACATTTGGGATTCTTAGTCTCAAACTTGGTGGTTTCTAACTGGAAAACTCTCTGGGCGCCTATCTAACTATCTCATCTATCTATCATGTGCAAAGAGAAGGAGAAAAAATATATTCAGGAGCAAGCACATGTCTTCACAGTCCCCATATATCGCAAGAGACATAAACTGCATTAGTTCATGGAGCCATTCACAGCATTGTTCAAGTTAAAGATTAGACAATTTGATTTACTTAGTCTCAAACTTGGTGGTTTCTAATTGGAATACTCCCTGGGTGCATATCTCATCTATCTATCTATCTATCTATCTATCTATCTATCTATCTATCTATCTATCTATCTATCTAACTAACTAACTAACTAACTAACTATCTCATCTACCTATCATGTGCAAAGAGAAGGAGAAAAAAATCTATTCAGGAGCCAGCACATGTCTTCACAGTCCCTAAATACCACAATATACATAAACTATATTAGTTCATGGAGCCATTCACAGCATTGTTCAAGTTAAAATATTAGACATTTTGATTTACTTAGTCTCAAACTTGGTGGTTTCTAACTGGAAAACTCTCTAGGTGCATATCTATCTATCTATCTATCTATCTATCTATCTATCTATCTATCTATCTATCTCATCTACCTATCATGTGCAAAGACAAGGAGAAAAAAATATTCAGGAGCCAGCACATGTCTTCACAGTCCCTATATATCACAATATACATAAACTATATTAGTTCCTGCTTAAATTTTACTTAGACTTCATGTATAGATATATATATATATATAATACACACACATACACACACACAGTATATATATATATATATATATATATATATATATATATATATATATATATATGGATATATATATGGATATAGATATAGATATAGATATAGATATAGCACACATATGTACACACCTGCGCTGTATATAAAACAATTAATGCAACCCATCAAGCCTTTAGATAATGGAATACAACTGGGAAAGAAAAGGAAGCATAAAATCCACTTGAAAAAAAATAGGACTGAAGGATGCTGCAATATATATATAATGCACACATGTGTACACACCTGCGCTGTATATAAAACAATTAATACAACTCATCAATCCTTTAGATATCCTAAGTGGAACACAACCTGGAAAGAAAGGGATGCATACAATCCACGTGGAAACGACAGTGTTTAAGTTAGACATTTTGGTTTCTTAGTCTCAAACTTGGTGGTTTCTAACTGGAATACTCTCTGGGTGCATATCTTAGCTATCTATCTCATCTATCTATTATATGCAAAGAGAAGGAGAAAAAAACTATTCAGGAGCTAGCACATGTTTTCATATACAGTCCCCATAGATCGCAACATAAACTACATTCGTTCATGCTTAAATTTTACTTAGACTTCATATATCTCTCTCTCATACACACATATACACACACCTGCGCTGTATATAAAACAATTAATGCAACCCATCAATCCTTTAGATATCCAAAATGGAATATAACTTGGAAAGAAAGGGAAGCATAAAATCCACGTGGAAAAAAATAGGGCTGAAGGATGCTGCAATCTTTTCTTCCTCAGCAATATTTCTGCTTTGCTCCCTTTCTTTCCCTCTCCTCCTTGGCCTTTTTAGTGGCTGCTGTTGAGGATGGTTAATATTGTGCAGCAATAAAACCCCCTATTTTGCAGCCATGCAACTCCCAGCTCTCCTGCCCCCGTCCCCCATCACTCACCTTCCAGGGTCCACCCCTCTCTCCCCGGTTTCCAGAGTCTTCCCCTTTCTTTCTCTCTCTCTTTCTCTCTCTCTTTCTGTGCGTAAAAAAGGAGGACTTCTTTGCCAGCCAACTGTTCCCAAGGTTTTGAGTGCCTGGCCTCACAGTGCCTTAAGAAAGGAGGTGGCCCCTTTGAAACGCATCTCCATTCAATGGCATTCATGCTGCCCGCTCCTAACGGTCTCTGGTCAGCAAATCCACACCAAGGGAGAAGGAAAAAGGAGCCGAGGGGAGGGGAGGGGGGTCACAGCCCCTTCTCCCCCCCCCTCACCTCCCTGTCTTACCACCACACAATAGCTACCAGCTCACAGCTCAGCACCTCCTTCCCAGTCACCAGGCTTCAAGGAATGCCTTGTTCTCCTTCCACTTTTCTCAGCACCCTTCCTTCCTTCTTTCCTTCCCCCACCTCTCCAAACCTCCACCACACACACACACACGCTCTCTCTCTCATATACACACACAGATTGCCTTCCCTGCACCTTCTTTCCCCCTTAACTTTTGAATTTTGAAGAGGTTGAAATGAAAGAACCGGCATGTCCCACTTTGGGCCTAAGGTGTTTCCATGGCCTGGAATGGAGATGCCTTCAAAGAAATGAACAAAGAAGCGCCTGGATCAAATTGCTTGTTTCTTGCAAAAGAGGGGAGAAAAAGAGGGGAAAAAATTGAGAAATATTGGCAGCTCTGTCTTCCTTTAATAGGTTGCTTTCCTCATTTGCTCAAGAGAACATTAAAAACCCCCAACTTAAACAGACAATGGGCACCAGATGTTTTTGCTCCAGACACGAGAAATGAATTCATTTCTGCACAACGGCAGATGAAATTATGGATTTATATGAGGTCAGTTGCCCTAACCCCCTTAATCATTTTGCCTCCTTTCGGGCTACTCCACAGCTCCCATTACCATATGAATAGCCACCCAGGCGTTGGGAGGAGATGGAGAAAAGGTCATGGCTGCAACCTCCTCCTCCTCCTCCTCCTCCTCCTCCTCGGATGTCCTGAGAGGCCTTCCACTTAGGCTGGGCCCTGACATCTGAGCACAATCCACAGGGAAGGCCTCCTGCGACAGCCTCCATTGTGGCAAAGAAGAGTTCGCCATGCATGAAACAGCATGGGACGCAGTGCTCCTCAATGGGGCCTTGGAGAGGAGAACTCTCTGGTGGATTCTGGCTTCAGATTGCATCCAGCTTCTTGTTTACACATGCAAACAACTACAGAATTGTCCACCCAGAACTTAAGGAACAAGTAAATAATGGGAACCATAAGTCATGAAAACTTTGGGGCTAGTCACACACTCTCAGCCCAGAAAACTATGTCATGGTTCACCTTAGGGTCACCATAATTCAGAAAGGACTTGAAGGCACACAACAACAAAACAATTGCTCTTTCCCTTCTACCTCCAACATACAAAATATTTTCTATTAATTCCATTTGCAGCAAAGAACGTAAGAGATATCTACAATCATGTATTACTAATGCAAGTGATCACAACAGCATCAAAAGTTGTCATATTGTGTTACTTCAGCACATGGCCGTTCTTGGTTTTTCAGGATAGGTCTGGAAACCAAGAAAGCTTGCTTCGAGGCTCAGAGAAGGCAGTATACCAGTCAGAAGGAGCGTATCTGCTGTTTTTGCATTGACCTATGCATTCAGCCTTACACACTTAATATATTTGGAAGAGGAGAAGGAAACATGAACATTTGTATTGCGTTGAACTGCAGCAAGCCAACAGGATTCAGATCAAAAGTTCTATCTGAGCACATTTTGTTTTGAGCACATGGGGTGATTTAGGACAGTTCTCGATTAGCTTTCTGCAAGGTGGCTTAAAATTAACAAAGATGAAAGGTACTCTGAGGGCATCTAAATCCAACCATTCTGAATGTCTCCCAGAACTGAAATGTCGTAGGTGTCTCACTGGATATGCATGATCATTTACAAGATGGGAAAACAGAGAAGAGGAGGAAAAGGACAAGAACAACTACCAGCCCCACTCTTACATGAACTCTGCTTCTGCCATAGGGAGTGGCAAAGCAAGGCCTTCCAGATGTTGTTGGATTAGAACTCCCAGTATTGCTGACCATTGACAATGTTATCCCAAGCTGATGGGAATCACAGTCCCACCATTGTTGCCCACTCCTTGCTGTAGTTTGAAGGCTCCCTTCCCATCCCTCTATCCATCCCCCTTTTTGCCACTCCCTAAAAATCTGAAATACAAACTCTTGAAATCTTTTGAAAAGCAAGTTGTTCAAGTGCAAGCAATATGATCAAAGTGGAATTGAGGTTTCCCTAAAGTACAAGCAGCTTATGCAGGATCGTAGCTTAGTGAAAGAGTGCATGTTTTGCATGCAGAATGTCTCAGGTTCAAGCCTTTGTATTAAACAGCTAAGAGGAAGAAATAGTCAGGGGATTATGGGAAACATAGTGCAAAAACAACCTTCCCAGACTCAGTGACTTCTATAGCATGCAATTTGGGTTTTTTTCTGTTCTCTCACCTTTCTTCTCCTGACCTGATTTCATACAAGCAAGGTGGCACAAGACCGAATACAAACTCGTGACCATATTTATTCAGTTGTCTCTTGATGTTTTCTCCTTGCTTTTTGGCACAGCTAGAGAAACCCATCCTTCTGTGTGAGGCAAGGTTTATTAAGCTGAGTAGCTAAAATTAAATGCATTACTTTTTATTAATCCTTATGTGTTTGGTATTATAAAAAGCTACAGCAAGCACACACGTAACACAGCTTCATTTCACCCTAAATCTAATCAGTATGCAAGAACCTGAAATAACTGCACATTTCGTCAGCAAATACAGTGGAACAAATTCTAGACCAGGTTGTGTTCTGGTTTGTCTCCATTTAGCAAATTGGTATTAAGAACATTCTATCCATTTGAAATATTTTAATTGTCAATGGCTTGCACCAAGCCGTCCTAGAAATCGCAATTTGCTGAAGTGCTGGTCATTTTCTGGATTCCTTCACCACAGAATGTTAATTCCAACGATGCTCTGGAAAGAGGAAATGAGTGTTGAACTCTCATATAAATGATTTCAGGTTAGTATGGAGTGGAACTTTTGCAAAACACTTGCATGAAAATTGTGTGCAGGTCGTGTGCTATATGATTGGACATTCATCTTGTTTTCTGTAGGTAAGCACATCTCCACAATGAAACCACATGTGAGGGACAACTTAGTTAACTGTGGCTCTTTGCCATAGAATATGACTTTCTAGGTCGAACTAGGAAGAGGAAATGGATGGTGAATCAGCATATAATATTATGCCAACATCATTAAGTACTTATCCTACTTATCAAGAATTCTTTGGCTTTATAGCAAGAGAAAGGTTTAGATTCAATTTAGACTCCCCTTTTCTTTTACCAAAGGGCAATTTCACTCTAATGCTTCTGCAGGTTCTGTTGGAGCTCAAATGCATTAGGGTTAAATGAAATGGTATAAATGTATTCTGGTCAAATAAAAGTGGAAGTATTTTCACACTTCTCAGATGAAAATATCTGGCCAAGCCACATCAGATGACAGCCCAACTGGTAAAGTTCATTAATGAGCGAATACACATAAGCTAGAAGATACAGAAGCGATTTGCTTTTGCCTGGGCTCACTCAGAAGGGCTAAATTCTGTGCCCTAGAAAAAGTAATTGCTGGATCTCTGGGGTATAATGAACTGTCTCAATCTGTCAAATAATGAGAATTTCACCACTCACTTTGTATAACTGGTATAACAGAATCAGGGAATCAGAGAATTGGGAAGTACCTTAAAGGTCATCTAGTCCAGGGTCTCTTCCAGTCTATATGTAGGTAAAGGTAAAAGTTTTCCTGTGACATTAAGTCCAGGCATGTCCGACTCTGGTGGTTGGTGCTCATCTCCATTTCTAAGCCAAAGAGCCGGCATTGTCCGTAGATACCTCCAAGGTCACGTGGCCAGCATGACTGCATGGAGTGCCATTACCTTCCCGCCAATAGGAGTAGTACCTATTGATCTACTCATGTTTGCATGTTTTTGAACTGCTAGGTTGGGAGAATCTGGGGCTAACAGTAGGTGCTCACTCCGCTCCCTGGATTCAAACCTGCAACCTTTTAGTCCACAAGTTCAGCAGCTCAGCGCTTTAAAACGCTGCCCCAGTCTATAAAAGAATGGATATCTGAATTCAACTGGAAGATCAGAAGATCTTATCGGAAAGTTCACCCACTAGAAGCAACGTCCTTCAGGGGCACACATTGCAAGGCCAACCCAAGTTGGATGGATTTTCCATGTTCTCAGAAGACATGAGTTTTACTGAGGAAAAGAAGTGAGAGAAAAGAAGTATGCTGAGAGCATTTATTTCACCAAGGGAGGAATCCACAGCACCCTACTTGTCACTCTCAGACTTGCTATGAGCAGATCTTCAATCTCTAATCTGCAAATCTCTGTTTTGCATTTGCTCCTCCTTGGCTTCAAGCTTCAAACTTGCGGTGAATGCCCGTATCAGAGCCTGCTTCTCTCCTAGCTGGGAATTAGCAAATGACAAATTGTGAAATATGGATTAAGCCGATTATCTAGCACCAGTCGAAGTTTGTCAGGTTTTCTTTATTTAAATAAAACCCTCCTTCCAAGGGCGTAGGATTTTGAAGACTTGTCAAAAAAGAAGAGAGCAACTGAATACATTTTGCAGATCTGAACAGCTTTGCACGGTTTACAGGAGTCTTAGAGGAGCCATCAGTTCAATTCTGTGAATGTTTCTCAGATCAGAATGAATGATATCAGTGCCCACTTTGAAACATGAAGATACTGGGAGGGGCAAAGACATTTGATATGAACATTGAAATATATGTGCCAATCTTCATTCTATGCCAGGCATGGGCAAATTTCGACCCTGCAGGTGTTTTGGACTTCATATCCCAGAATCCCTAACAGCCTACCAGATGTTAGGAATTGTGGGAGTTCCTGTTCTATGTCCTCCATTTTTCAAAGTGGACTTTAATGTTGCCCTCTCCCACTACCTTCAATAAATAATAATAATAATAATAATAATAATAATAATAATAACAACAACAACAACAACAACAACAACAACACACCAGACATCACAGTTGTGGAAAAGAAAAAGGTTTGGATCATTGATGTTGCCATCCCAGGTGACAGTCACATTGACAAAAAACAACAGGAAAAACTCAGCCGCTATCAGGACCTCAAGATTGAACTTCAAAGACTCTGGCAGAAACCAGTAAAGGTGGTCCCAGTGGTGATCGGCATATTGGGTGCCAAAAGATTTCAGCCGGCAATTGGAAACAATAGGCATTGACAAAATTACGATCCGTCAACTGCAAAAGGCCACCCTACTGGGATCTGCACGCATCATCCGAAAATACATCACACAGTCCTAGACACTTGGGAAGTGTTCGACTTGTGATTTTGTAATATGAAATCCAGCATATCTACCTTGTTTGCTGTGTCATAATAAAATAATAATAATAATAATAATAATAATAATAATAATAATAATAATAATAATAATAATAGTTTATTTCTAGGCTGCCCTCTCTCCCCAGAGGGACTCAGGGCAGTTAACATACAATACATTTAAACATGACAGTCTGTAAAAACATTATTGCACAGAACGAGCGTATACCTGGACCAATTTAAGTGACCAAGTTGCTGAAAATGTTCAGTCCTTGTTCTAGTTTCACTTAGACCATAGCTGCTTTTAAGGCACCAGATCCTATCTTTTTAGGTACCAGAGCCTATCTGATCTAGGAAGCTAAGAGGTCTCAACCCTGGTTAGCACTTGGATGGGAGGCATACAATGACTATAGAGTCCTGGGGTCTATATTTCAGAGAAAGAAACTGGCAAAACCACCTCTGAGTATTCCTCACTTAAGAAAACCCACCAAAATCTATAGGGTCGCCATAAATTGATAGGCAACTTGAAAGCATATACAGATACATATACATTGCCCCTGGTGGCACAGTGGGTTAAATCACAGAACTGCTGAACTTGCTGACCAAAAGGTTGGTCATTTGAATCCAGGGAGCAGGGTGAGCTCCCGTTGTTAGCTCCAGCTTCTGCCAAACTAGCAGTTCGAAAACATGCCAATGTGAGTAGATCAATACGTACCTCTTCGGCGGGAAGATAACAGCACTCTATGCAGTCATGCCAGCCACATGACTTTGGAGGTGTCTACGGACAATGCTGGCTTTTTGGCTTAGAAATGGAGATGAGCACCAACCCCCCAGAGTAAGACACGACTAGACTTGATGTCAGGGGAAAACCTTTACCTTAATACATTGCCTTCTGCAGGCAAAACCCTCCATTAATAGCAGCCTGCAACCTCTTAATTTTAGGATTGTTGTATATCTTTCGGACTGTGTGGCCATGTTCCAGAAGTATTCTCTCCTGACGTTTCGCCCACATCTATGGCAGGCATCCTCAGAGGTTGTGAGGTATGGAGAAACTAGGCAAGGCAAGGAAAAAAAAAATATATATGCGGAGAGTCCAGGGTTATATATATATTTTCCTTTCCTTGCCTAGTTTCTCCATACCTCACAACCTCTGAGGATGCCTGCCATAGATGTGGGCGAAACATCAGGAGAGAATACTTCTGGAACATGGCCACACAGCCTGAAAGACATACAACAACCCTGTGATCCCGGTCATGAAAGCCTTTGACAACACATCTTAATTTTACTCCACTAATGTTGATGATAATGATGATGATGGGGAGCATGATTTTAAATTGAAGCCACTTTCTAAATTCTTCATTTAGCCATCGATATACATACGCAGGACTTTAGGAGGGAAAACCTAAGCAATTTGCAGTCTACATTCCAGTGGCAAGGAAAGAGGAAAGAGGGGAAATCAGAAGGGAGGGAACAAAGAAGGGAGGGAAGAGAGAGATAAATGTAAGAGTGCTGCTAATCCTCCTTTTCTCTCTATTTAGGGCAGAGTTTGGAAAAGTAATTTTTAAAAGGATGGCAGCTCCCAGAATCACCCAGCTGGTATGGCAAGATATAGAAAGCTATACCCTGAAATCTGTTTTTCTGTCTGCCTGATTTTATCTAAAGCATTTAACGTCAGGAGAGAATGCTTCTGGAACATGGCCACACAGCCCGAAAGACATACAACAACCCCATTTATTAGTGTCCACCAGATAGGCATAAAGACCAAAAAGAAAAAGAAAAGAAAAAAAAGGAGACGACAATAATTTCTTCAGACGTAATTGTTTAAAAACCGCACAAAAACAATCAGAGCAGTCTCAAAGGCAATGCAAAAATAATACAGGTTTAGCTTCCCTCTGGAAGCTTGAAAAGGACGAAGCATTCTTGAGTTCTCCCAAAAGCGCATTTCAGATCCAGGGAGCCACTGCAAAGAAAGCCCTGTCCTTGGCAATCAAGCCTCAAGCAAGTGACTCTGTGCCTTTTCATCCTCGCCAATGGGAGATTTAAAAAGGAGATATTTTTGGTTTTGATCATTCGAAAAAATGAGCCATTGAAAGAAGCAAATATGTTGCAATTTTGAAAATAAAGGCAAGAATACTGTAACTATGCATTCATAAATGCTAAAAGCTAGACTGGAAAACATTTTTCCATCTTTTCCTTTTGTGTGTGTGACCGGTGTTGTGGAATTCTTAGTTTATTAGATTTTCATTTTCTGTCATTTTTCTTCTTCCTTCTTAAAGCATTTCTATAGTTATAAGTGCATTAATTTTAAAATAATAATTAAAAACCCCTGAAAGGATTTTAAAAAAAGAATCATGCTGTCATAAGTTGGGTAACGGATTCTGAGAGATGTGGTCCAAACTACGTTTTTCTAAGCTCTCATCAAGACTAATCAGATACAGAGAAAGAAGCATTACTGTCTTTTCCATTGACTCACTTTGTCTCATGATATTTCCAAAATATGGCAGGCTTGCTTTAGTCATTTGCTTCAAAGGAGAATTCAGGCTTGATTTGCTCCAGGACCCATTTATTTGTCTCCTTTGCAGACCATGATATCTATAGATCTTTCTTCAGCAGCACATTTCAAATGTTTTGATTTTTCCCCTATTAACTGTCTTCATGGACCAGCATAGAAATGGTTGGTTCTGATTTTGGTATTGAATTATATATCTTTATACTTGAGGATCCTAATTCCTCCAAGGTTTAGTCTATTTAGTTTGTGGACTACATGCTCAATTTTAGTTAATGTCTGAGCCAAGGTATAGTAAACGTTTAAATATTTATTCTTCTATTCGTCTTGACCTTTTTTTATCTCTAAAAAGAATGCTGTTTAATGTAAGAGTTGACTCTTGCTTCTATGGATCAGTTTGCCTATTGAAACTTTCCCTCCATTTTCTTGACTACATGTTTTGTTGACTAGCATGGCTCAAATACAAGATTGGGAAAGAGGGCTATTTTTAAAAAAAATTCTAACTGCTGCTTGTTTGGAGAAGGAAAACTGTAAATGCTAGGTGGCTGAATTTTATTCAATACTGTACAGACAAAAATGTATTTGCCAGTATGGTGTAGTGGTTTGAGCATTGGGCTATGGCTCTGTAGAGCAGTCTTTGAACCCTTGCTTGGCCATGGAAACTCACTGGGTCCCTATGGACAAGTCACACTCTTTCAACTTCAAAGGGAAATAAAGGAAATTCCTTGCAAGAGAATCCTGTAATAGAGTTTCTTTAGGGCTATCACCAGCTAGAAATAACTTGTAGATATCAATAGTAGCGTCTTGCTCTAGGGAAGTCATATTCCCACTCTATTCTTGTGCCGTCCGCCGGACAATAAAAAACTATAAAACTGAAACGTGCTGTCCTTTATCCGGGCGAACTGCAAATCCCTATAAGCTGTCCTATAGATATTGAACGACTGAGTCTGGATAACTTCAAAAAAGGATGTTTATTCATACAAGGTTGTAAACCTGGCACAGATCTTAAAGTTGCAGAAAATGAAACAAATTTCTATAGGTTTTAGGTACAGAACTATCCCTGGTTCCAGAAAGCAAAGGTGATTATAAAACCACTATACCCTAATCACGCTGCCTATATTAGAAGGAGAAACTCTTTCCTTCCCTATCTTTACAGCAAAGATTAGTTCTAGAAGCGACAGAATAACCCTGCTCCTATAACTAGATTTCCTATTCCAGATCAATATAATTCAATACTTATCTAATTTGGATAGGCTTAGATTGGCCTGGTTTTGAGGATGATTTGTCCCAGTTAGCCTTGCACAGCTCCAGCACGTTGGAAGACTATAGCCAGAATGAAACTCCAAAATGGAGACTAGACCCTGGTAAAAAGGGCGGTCCTAAGATGTTGCACTCTTTGACCAATCATTGCAAAGAAAACTGCAGCCAGCTCTTGCAGACTTCAAGCCACCTTTCCTGGGCTTTGCAGCCAGAGGCTGAAACAAAATGCAAAGGAGGGAAAACAAACAAACGACCAATAAGTAAGGCAAACCATCGTCCTGGGGGACGGAACACTCCCCGCTTAAATTCCCAGGATGTGGGAATTTACCACTCAAAAACATACAAACACCTTTGCACATATGACAATACAAACACTAGAACTTTAAACATCTCCAATAAGCAACACGAGGTCACTAATTGGTCTGTCCAAAATGGACACTTTGTCTCTGTTGCAAGTCTTTAATTGAACTTTCCTGACCTTACCATCCGGGCAAGGAAAGGTCTTTAATACAATGCCCATGGGCCATGCATGGCGGGGCAAGTCTTTGTCCTTTAACAACACAACGTTGTTAACCTCAATGTTGTCCTGTGGGCTTTGCCAGATTCTTCTAGCTTGAAGCTGGCTTAAGTACTCAGCTTTCCACCTTTTCCAAAAGTGGTTGGCCAAGGACTGCACCTGTTTCCACAGGGCACGGTGAGTTCCGTCCGGAACTGGCAACATGATGTCCTTCCATCCTGGCACCTTTTGTGTCAAAATAAGTGCAGGAGTCAGTGGTTGTAAGTTCTCAGGGTCACTGGTAAGGGGAACCAGCGGCCGGTTGTTGATAATTGCGGTAACTTCCGCCATAAGTGTCACCAAAACATCATGCGTCAATGACCTATGACTCAAAAGCATGGCATTAAGGATTTTGCGACTAATACCAATCATCCTCTCCCAAACACCATCCATGTGGGAGGCGTGAGGAACATTGAAAGTCCACATAATTTGTTCAGTATTCGTAAAGTTCTGAACCTTTGGGTCTCTCCCAAACCTAGACACACAATTGAGTTCTTTGGTCGCACCTACAAAATTGGTGCCACAGTCCGACCGAATTGACTTAATTGGCCCTCTGAGGGCTATGAACCTTTTCAATGCGTTTATGAATGATGAAGTGTCCATTCCCTCTGCAACCTCTATATAGACAGTTCGTTTTGACAAACAAGTAAACAAAACCGCACATCTTTTGTTATTTACAACACCACCCCTGGTTTTCCTAGTGACAACCTCCCAAGGACCAAACACATCGATTCCCACATGGGAAAAGGGGGGGTCTGTCAAAGTCCTGTCCTGAAGTAACTCAGCCATCAGCTGACTCTGACAGTTACGTCTGAGTCGCCGACATTTGACACACTTAAAAATAACACTGCTGACCAAACTTTTAGCATTTACCACCCACAGACCTTCATTTCTAAGGGCTGCCTCAGTTAGAGTTCTACCCTGATGATGGATTTTCTCATGGTAGTGACGAACCAACAACAAAGCAATATGGCTATTGGGGGGTACAATGATGGGGTTCTTTGTACACACTTTGAGTTTAGCCTTAGCTAACCTCCCTCCCACTCTTAAAATGCCCTCCTTGTCTAGAAATGGGTTTAACTCACGCAAGAAACTCCGGCTGGGGGTGTCAAGCCCTTGTTCTAACCTGGCTATTTCTAGACTAAACTCATGCCTCTGAATTGACCTGAATATTACTCCCTTAGCCTTCAACATGTCCTGAACTTGCAAAGGCTGACTATCTTTGCAGACTAAGCGATGTATAAGCCTAGCAACTGCTCTAAGAAGACTGTGCCATTCCGAAAAACGTTCAAAATGGTGTCGTTCCAGGCAAGATCTTTGGCCCATCTTGATTTCTGTGGTCATCTTGCAAACTTTCACCTCTGGAACGGACTCGGGCAATTCTGTATTATCGGTGGGAGAAAAGGCTGATGGAAAATTGACTTCGGCGTAGTTACTTTGGAACATGTCTTCCATAAAGCCAACGATTTGCTCTTTTACCTTGGGGTCTTTCTGCATCTTCTTCTTCAGTGACCAGAGTCTATTTTCTGCCACATGCCTGTTGTTTGGCAAAGTGGGTTTTTCTGCTTTAAAAGGCAGAGGGGCTATCCAACTTCCCTCTGGACTCCGGGAAACTTGAGAGTTCATGATCTCTAAAAACCTCTGTTCATCTTTGGAAAGCGCTGTAGTTTCATCCCTTTCGGAGACTTCAAAGATGGAAGAATACTCTGGTGTTATCCCCTGACAATAGACCGAGACATGACTCAAACAGCTATGCATTAGTGTGGGGCGACTGCCTTGAAGCACGTGCGCATGACGAGTGCCCACCGACGATGGAGGGTGCATCCTATTTATGCACACCGGGCCTGTAACTGTCCAGCCTAGTGGTAGCAGCTGAGCAATGGGCGCCCCTGGAGGTCCCTTAACTTGGTCGTTCACATAGAACAAGTTCGGGCAGTCCGCACCAAGTAGAAGGGCAATGTCCACATCTGGACGGAAAGCAGGTAAGGCGTTCTTCAGCTTTCGCAAGTGAGGATGGGCTTCCACGACTTCTCTGGTGACAATCTGCCTTTTGTTCCGGGGAATAGAGGAACACTCAATGAGGTCTGGTAACTCGAACAGTCTCTTCTGGTCACAAGAGGAGACAACAAAGCCGGATGCTATGCGACCCTGCAACTTCTTCTTCCCTACACAGGTGGACATGGTGTAGTCGACCGTCTGGGTTTTTATGTCAAACAGTTGGAAAAACTCTGGAGTCGCCAGGGAGGCGTCGCTTTGTGAATCCAAAGCCACGTAAAGTCTCTTTTTAAGCCAAGGTCTTCTGGCTGGATATACATCTGCTAGGCAGATGGGATGGCAGACTCTGAACTGGTGCACGTCAGAGCATAGTTCAGTACAGGCGACCGATGGAGCATCCTCCTGCATCCGTGATGCGGTCTGCACGTTGGTGGCTTCAGTAGATGACCCTTCTTTGGAAGACGTGTCCCCTTTGGCGCGGGAGACAGCGTCAGAGTTGTGCATCGCGGTGCAATGCTTAAGGCTGTTACACCTTGCGCATTTGACGTCCTCTTTGCAGTTGGATGCAAAGTGAGGAGTTGCTCCACAGCACTTAAAACATATGCCCAGCTTCTGTACAATCTGTTGTCTTTCTTTATAAGGCTTCTTGCCAAATTCCCGGCAGTTGGCCAAACTGTGAGGCTTTTGGTGAATGGGGCAGAGCACCTCTTTTACCTCCGACCTGGGTTCATCAGTCTTGTGTTGAGTTTCGACTGCCTTTACGCTGACAGGTCTATTGGCCTCTCTAGGTGGTTTCTTGTCCACTTCAGGTGCCTTCTCTGGCTGAGTCCCTTGGTATAAGGTGGGGAGGCCCGTCTGCGGATCATTCCTTTCTCTGGCCGCCCTGGTGATGAACTGGACCAAATGAGAAAATGGAGGGTATGCCTGGGAGTGGGCCTCCTTGTAGTTGAAGACCTCCTGTCCCCAGCGTTCTTGCAAAGTGAAGGGCAGCTTGGTCAAGATCTGCCTCTGGGACAGGTGCTGATCGAGGCACTTCAAACCGGGCAGTTCTGGATTCTCCTTGGCCGACTCTAATTCCGTAAGGAGATCGCTGAGGTCCCACAAGAGTTTGAAGTCTTTGAGTTTCAAAGCTGGGAACCTTTGGAGCTTGTCCATAAGAGATGCTTCAATCTCTGTGCTGGCCCCATACCTCTGCTGCAACCTGGCCCAGGCCTTTTCCAGGGCTTTGTCGGGATCGGCTACGTGGGCTGCGTAGATCTTCTTAACTTGTGAGGATGAGGCTGGGCCCAACCATGCAGCCAGAAGAGTCAGTTCTTCCTCAGGCAATAACTTTAAGTCTCTGATTGCTCTCTGGAAGGTGGCCTTCCAGAGAAGAAATTCCTCAGGCTTGTCCGAAAACTTTTCGACACCCTTGTCCTTAAGATCTCTTCTGGGGCTTCTGATGATGGAGACAAGCTGGGACTCTGGCGTCGAAGGGAACAATTGAGGAGTTTGCTGTTGTGGAGTGGACTCCCACCGTGCACCTTGCGTCAACCTTTGGCCTCTTGGAGGGATGACATCGACCACTGACGAATCGGTGGCTCCCTGTGCAGCTGTCTGTAAGGGCCAACTAGCACTTGGCCTTGAGGCCCTGATTGACTGACCTAGGGATTTAGCAGGAGGCACAGGTAGCTCGGGCAAGGGTGAGCTCCCCGCTATGACGCTCTGCTCTGCAGGAAACTCAAAAGTGACTTTGGGGCCCTGCTCTGGGTAAGGAGAGAAGTCTTCCTGTTCCTCATCCGAAAACTGGCTGTTTAAGCTATTAAGATGCACAAGCACCTTGGAAGAAGGGTCCTGCTTCGGCAACTGACTTACATTTTCTTCTGTGAGTGGCTCAATTAGGGCCTTGGCCAAAGTCTCAGCCCTTACCTTTTTGGCAGTAGCATCCATCCTTATTCTAAGCATTTCTATTTCACCTTGCCTTTGGGCCTGTTCCATTTGCATTTCACTTTGTCTACGGGCCTGTTCTATTTGCATTTCGCTTTGTCTACGGGCCTGTTCTATTTGCAGTTCGCTTTGTCTACGGGCCTGTTCTATTTGCAGTCGTTGCTCTTCTTCTTTAAAGGGAAGGGTGAGATCAGCTGCCTTAGCATCAGCTTCCGCCCCCGCTACCTTGCTCTTTAGCTCCAGACGTGCAGCCTCCTTAATGTGCAAGGCAGCTAGGGAAGAGATGGCACTCCCAGCAGCAGAAGACTTGCTAGAGTGGCTATGTTTAGATGATGCACACTCCCTTAGCTTAGATACCTGGCTAGAGCGGTTGGACTTAAGACTAAGTGCCACAGCAGGTGATTTTAAAAGATTGGTCTCATGGCTGCATAAGGAAGACTGATTTCCTTTTGGCTCAGACCTTAGATTAACAGGTGGAGAACTAAATTCCAAGGCATCTAGAATTGCCCTCACCTTATTTTCTTTCTCATTAGTGTCAGCTAAGACACTCACTATTTCTAACTCTGAATCCTTGGCGTTAATGCGCTCGAGGACCTGGACTATCTTAGACACCAAACCCCTCCAGAGACCGAAGGTCTCTTCAAGGTCGGTCTGTAATATGGATGGCACCCTTGTAATACCCAAGCTCTCAATTCTGTCCATCAATGTTACAATTCGCTCCCATGCCGAACCTAACCTCACATGGAGGAGCTCCTTTTCACCTATTAGATGGGCTAGCATCTTGGCTGAAGGGTGCTTTATCCTTTGGGGCCTTTCATTCCTACTTTCAGCCTCAGAAGGAGGTATACCATCTGTATCATCTTGAAATTGCATAGACATTATGTATTCTTAATAGCAAGTAAATTTACAACAAAAGCAAATACAACATACCAGCAAGTAAATTTACAATAAAAGCAAATGCAATATATAATACAATGCACAACACTTAACCATAGCAATATATATCACTAAGTAACTATACTTTACAAAGATTGTGACCTTTGGCGCCAGATTTTAGTGGGCAAGCTGCAAAATGCCAACTGACAGCAACTTGCCACTTGATACCTCCCTTGCCCGAGTGACGTAAACTGCCAAAATGGCGACTTCGCCAAATTTTCAAGCACCTCGTGCTCTGCGGCTCGAGGCCTGCCGCCGAAGGAGCACCGAGGCTGGCTTTGGAAAGGAGGAGAGAAGAGACGCCTCCTCCCCGCTGTGAAGGGAGGTCACCACCGCAGGACGATGAGACAGGTCACCACCGCAGGTCAATGAGACAGGTCACCACCGCAGGATGATGAGACAGGTCACCACCGCAGGTCAATGAGGCAGGTCACCACCGCAGGTCAATGAGGCAGGTCACCACCGCAGGATGATGAGACAGGTCACCGCCGCAGGTCAATGAGGCAGGTCACCACCGCAGGATGATGAGGCAGGTCACCACCGCCGGACCATGAGGCAGGTCACCACCGCCGGGCGACTGTCCCGGCCGAGATCCTAGCCACTGTGAAGACTCAGCCAGAACTTTCTTTTGGAGTTGCCAGGCTTATCTGGGTCCCGGCCTGGTGCTTCTGGACTCACCACCTCTGTGTGAGCCCAAAGACTGCTGCTGGAGCTCCGTGGCTCGATACCTGCCACCGAAGGAGCTCGGGGTAGATTGCTGGGTTTTGCACAGCCGTGCAATTGCAGAAACAGCCGCAGCTGAAGAGCAGGATACTGCAGAGGCTGAAGGAATGGCAGCAAGCTTCACTGCAACAGACCACAAAATCAAAGTCTCTATGGCCGTGCAAGCTAGCTGAAGCGGAAAACCGCTGATCGACCTCAAAACTGTGCCGTCCGCCGGACAATAAAAAACTATAAAACTGAAACGTGCTGTCCTTTATCCGGGCGAACTGCAAATCCCTATAAGCTGTCCTATAGATATTGAACTTCAAAAAAGGATGTTTATTCATACAAGGTTGTAAACCTGGCACAGATCTTAAAGTTGCAGAAAATGAAACAAATTTCTATAGGTTTTAGGTACAGAACTATCCCTGGTTCCAGAAAGCAAAGGTGATTATAAAACCACTATACCCTAATCACGCTGCCTATATTAGAAGGAGAAACTCTTTCCTTCCCTATCTTTACAGCAAAGATTAGTTCTAGAAGCGACAGAATAACCCTGCTCCTATAACTAGATTTCCTATTCCAGATCAATATAATTCAATACTTATCTAATTTGGATAGGCTTAGATTGGCCTGGTTTTGAGGATGATTTGTCCCAGTTAGCCTTGCACAGCTCCAGCACGTTGGAAGACTATAGCCAGAATGAAACTCCAAAATGGAGACTAGACCCTGGTAAAAAGGGCGGTCCTAAGATGTTGCACTCTTTGACCAATCATTGCAAAGAAAACTGCAGCCAGCTCTTGCAGACTTCAAGCCACCTTTCCTGGGCTTTGCAGCCAGAGGCTGAAACAAAATGCAAAGGAGGGAAAACAAACAAACGACCAATAAGTAAGGCAAACCATCGTCCTGGGGGACGGAACAATTCTGCTTTGGTCAGATGTCATCTGGAAGAACCTTATGTCCAGTTCTAGGCACTACAATTCAAGAAGGATATGGACAAGCTGGAAGGTGTCCAGAGAAAGGCGAGCAAAATGATCAAAGGTTTGGAATCCAAGCCCTATGTGGAGTATCTTAAGGAACTGGGTCTGTTTGGCTTGGAGAAGAGAAGATTAAGAGATGACATGATAGCCATGTTTAAATATTTTGAAAATATGTCCTGTTGAGGAAGGAGCATGCACATTTTTGCTGCTCTAGATACAGAACACAATGGATTCAAATTGCAGGGAATGAGATCCCACCTAAACATTAGGAAGAACTTCCCACATGGGTCCTGGAAGGGTTGTGCTTCTTGTTTGCTTTAGTTTACATTCTCAACCTGAATAGGATTCTAGCCTTAGCTGTGAAAACAAGGAGGGACTCTTTTCCTTACATCTGATATTTTTATCTCCCAGTGTCTCTCCTGTTGATGTCCCAAGAGGGATAGGCAGCCCTAAATCAGGGGACAAGCAACATCTAGGTGCCAACAAGAGATGTGGAGGACTGGAGGTGGGAACAAAGTAATGAACCTTTACTTTGTTTTCAGTTTTGCCACTATGGATTTCAATTTTTCTTCCCTTTTCTGTCCATGTGTGCACCTCTCCATCTGTTCCAGCAGGCATTTGAGAACGATTAGTCCCTAGTCATAAATCCCCAGTCCCTAGGTCTCCAGATCGTATTCTGTTCTCTGCACCTTATCCATTTCCCTGACCCTATCATATGTTGTTTTGCACTATCCCATGCCCAACCCTTTTATAGCTTGGTCACATTTATTTTATAACTACAGTAGAGTCTCGCTTATCCAACCTTCGCTTATCCAACGTTCTGGATTATCCAACGTAATCTGTCTCTTGTCTGATCCACAGCTGTTTCTCTGGGCAGCAAGGACTGAACTTTTTACAGATTTAACTTCTGACAATGTTGTTACTGCAAGTTCATTTATGCAATTCTATCTTTATTTGTAGTCAATTTGTTAGTAGCTAATGTTTTATAGTCAATGTTTTCAATACATTGCAGTGTTTTGTGCTAAATTCATAAATACAGTAATTACTACATAACGTTACTGTGTATTGAACTGCTTTTTCTGTTGATTTGTTGTAAAACATGATGTTTTGGTGCTTAATTTCATAATGTAATTTATGATGTAATTTGACATTTAATAAGCTTTTCTTTAATCCCTCCTTATTATCCAACATTCTTGCTTATCCAACGTTCTGCTGGCCCGTTTATGTTGGATAAGTAAGACTCTATTGTATGTTCATTGATTTTTCGCAGAACGTCTGATGGAGCCTCAATGCTGTTGTTTTCTCTTATGCTTAATTGTTGTATACAGATTATTGTATTTACAATGTCTTATTTTATTTTATTTTATTTTATTTTAGTGGTAGTTTCATTTTAATGGATTGTTTGCTTTTATGTCTATTGGACTTACTGTCCTATATGTAATCTGAGTTGCTTCGGGGAGAAGGTGACAGAGTATAAAAATGAAGTTATTATTATTATTAAGGAACCACGCTGGCTTTGCCTCTTTGCCAAGATACATATCTGTTGTCACCATCACCAGCAACAATAAATGTATGGTCTAATGTTTGTAGGTTCTTTGTAGAATTCTCTGTCAAAGTGTGCAGTTGCCTCATCAAACTACAACTCCTAGGTTTCTATAGCAGTGAGCTATAGCTAAAGTGATATCAAACTTCAATAACCCTACAGTGTAGACATACCCTGAATCTATGAAAGCTTATGCTACTAACTTCTCATAGTTAATTTCAAAGGTGGTACAAGATCGCATTGCATAGTGATATTCCAGATTAATAAGGCCATATCTTTGAAATCTGTTGTTGAAGGCTTTCATGGCCAGGATCACAGGGTTGTTGTATATTTTCCGGGCTGTATGGCCATGTTCCAGAAGTATTCTCTCCTGACGTTTCTCCCACATCTATGGCAGGCATCCTCAGAGGTTGTGAGGTATGGAGAAACTAAGCAAGGAAGGTTGTCCACATGCTTGTGGATGAGGAGCCATTGAAATCCACAAGCATGTGGACAACTTCAATAGAAAGGAGGAAACCATGAAAATGAACAAAATCTGGCTACCAATATTAAAAAAAACTCCAAAATCAGAACAGTAAATAAGGAGCAGCACTCTGCAAACAAAAGAATTCGAGACAGGAATCAATCAGGGGCAGCTAACGACTCTGAACAAAGGATTCCCCCAGGCCAGGAAGTGAAGCTTGGAAGGCCATTTAATACTAATTTATTTATTTACAGCATTTATATTCCGCCCTTCTCACCCCGAAGGGGACTCATGGCGGATCACATTACACATATAGGCAAACATTCAATGCCTTTTAACATAGAACAAAGACAAGACAAACATAGGCTCCGAGCGGCCTCAAACTCATGACCTCCTGGTCAGAGTGATTCATTGCAGCTGGTTGCAGCTGGCTTGCTCTCCAGCCTGCGCCACAGCCCGGGCTGTGAAGGTGACTAATTACAACATTCACATTGGCCTCCAACAGACAAGAGTTCTTATTTCCACAGATATATAAACCTTCCTTCCTTAGTTTCTCCATACCTCACAACATCTGAGGATGCCTGCCATAGATGTGGGCAAAATGTCAGGAGAGAATGCTTCTGGAACATGGCCATACAGCCCGGAAAACATACAACAACTCTTTGAAATCTACCTGGTAGATTGTGAAAGTAAGATGATGGTGATAGATGATGATGATAGTAGTAGTAGTAATAATATCTCGTCCTCTTCTTCCACTGAGAGCAGGAGGGAGACAATGGAGGTCAGGCAACGGGGACTCCACTTGCACCCCCATCGCCTTGATCCCTCCTCCATCTCAGTTGCAAAGGAGTCAAAAACAGGAAGCAAGCCAGACTCCAGAAGGCCAGAGCCATGTTTGTTTTCTTCCTCTGCCTGCATGGCCCATTATGAAGCGTTGCTAGAGATGCTGCCCTTCTCATCTTGTCAAGGCCAGTTGGCCAGCGACTGCCAGTTTCCCAGGCAAATCACACCAATTTCAGAGTTGATGTTGAAGGTCCATCTTTGCACAGTGGGGTTCCCGAGAAAGCTCTCCTCCAGGGAGCAAGGGTCAGGCGCTGCCCTCTTTCCTTCACAGAAGGTGGGGGGCTTGGTGTGTGCATGTGTGTGTGTGTGTTTCAAAAAAGAAGACCTTGCAAATTCAGTGGTTACAATGGGACACACACTCACTAATAACCTACCCCAGCCAGAATAAGAAATTCAGTCTGAAGACCAGCTTAGAGCATAAAAAGGAAAAGGATGAAAAGAAAAAATAACAGTCCCTTTAAGATAATATACTTAAACCCCGAAGGTGTATCTTCCCCTTAGATAAATTAAATGTAAGTTTGTGTACATGTATTTCAAAATCCTGGATCTTATTTGATGACAAGTGGGGATTATATGCATTAGAAATAAAATAGGATATAAATGCTTCTTATATGCATGTTTGTATTTGAAGCCTGGGTTGGTCACTTTATTCTAAAATATATCACAGCAAACGCATTTACATGGATTGTGTAAATTCATTCTTGTATATATATAAGAGCACATATTTACATGTATACATAGATGATTATAAGTATGTCTTCATGCATTCCTCCATCGATCTAGGGGAATGGATATGTATATTTATAAAAGGTAATGCTTGGAATATCAAAGTCTGTGCACATGTTGTCACGTTTATTGATGTATATGTAATGTATATGTGTGTGTCGCGGTGTGTGTATATATATGTATGTATGTATATATGTATGTGTATATATATGGATATTAAAAACAGGATGTAAGTCCAAGTTAATATTAGTATTAATATTAGCACAAACTCATAGCACTCCTCTGATTGCTTATATGCAATACATTGTGTGAATAATATACAGTAGAGTCTCACTTATCCAAGCTAAATGGGCTGACAGAAGCTTGGATAAGCGAATATCTTGGATAATAAGGAGAGATTCAGGAAAAGCCTATTAAATATCAAATTAGGTTATGATTTTACAAATTAAGCACCAAAACTTCATGTTATACAACAAATTTGACAGAAAAAGTAGTTCAATACACAGTAATGTTATGTTGCAATTACTGTATTTACGAATTTAGCACCAAAATATCACGATATATTGAAAACATTGACTACAAAAATTGCTTGGATTATCCAGAGGCTTGGATAAGTGATTGTTGGATAAGTGAGACTCTACTGTATATGTAATGTATATATATGTGTCACTGAGTGTGTATATATATGTATGTGCATATATATGGATATTAAAAATAGGATATAAGTCCAAGTTAATATTAGTTTTAATATTAGTACAAACTCATAGCACTCCTCTGATTGTTTATATGCAATACATTGTGTGAAAAATATATTGCAAATTCTCTGTGTACATACAAAAAAACACACATACACTAATCACCATGGTTGTTTATCTATTCATATACTTCCGTGGGTGAATGCCATTGCTTGCAATATTATTTATTGGGAAATTTCAAAGCTACACTTTTTAATTTATTTCTCCCCCAAACAGATATAAATGCCAGACTTTTTTATCCATAGCTGTATATTCGCAGGCTGTTTTGCTGAACAAGGATGTATATCCAATAGACAGTTCAATAACAGATTTAATGGTTTAGGAATTATAAGAAAAGAATTAAGTCTAAACACTGTCGGGACTGCAGATGTGTTTTGCCCCAGAAAATGAGGGAAATATATTTGTTTCTTTCAAATATACATATATATACAGGCTGGTAGTTTGAATTGGATTAAAGCCCCAATAATATTTTCCTAACTACAGTTCTCTGGCTGCCTTTGGAGCTGCTGGCGGAAAGATATAACTTTGCAAACACTTTCTTGAAGGGCTGAGCCTGAAGGGCCCTCAACAATGCTCACCCAGAGAAAGGGAAACACCTCCACAAAAGGGGGGAATTGTTAATAGCTGACAATCCAAAGGGGCCCCCCAGAGAAGGCCTGTCCTATACAATAAGGACAGAAGGCCGTGATTTCTATAGCAAGGGGGCCCCACTTTTTAATCTGGACAAAAACAAAATGTTAATCAGGTCTGAAAGCCCTGACGGGTCAAAGCGGTGGGCAGAAAACCGGACTCTTTAACTCTCCCCCCCCTCCTTCTCTTCTTCTCCCACCCCCAACTCAACCCCCAAAGCAGGCCCCAAAGAAGAAGGACTGGCTGTCTCCTCCTCTTTAACTTTATTTCATCAATTAGCTCTTTTGGGGAAAAAAGAAGAAGAAAAAGAAAAAGGAGGGGGAGGATGAACAGCCCTAGTCAACTGAGGGAAACTTTTAAAAGAGTGCTTTTCTCTTCTTTGCTTCATCCTGCCAAGGAGAAAGCCACTTCTTCGAAAGAGCAGGTAAGTGTTGGAGATATTTCAATTTTTTAAAAAGTTCTGTTCAGAAAAGTTGGCTTGCAACGGGAGTTGGCTTTTCTTGCTTCCTTCCCCCTCTTTTGTATTTTCTTTCCTTTTCCTACTTGCCCTAAGTCTACTCAAAAACCTTCTCCAGATGCTGCCTGGTTTTGTAAGTTTTGTTGAAATATTACATATTTTAAATATATTAATATAATTTATAATTACAACATTTACACCTGCCTCCAACAGACAAGAGCCCTTTCTCCCACCCTGGACCTTTCACAGAGATATAAACCTCCCTTGCTTAGTTTCCAACAGACTTCACAACCTCTGAGGATGCCTGCCATAGATGTGGGCGAAACGTCAGGAGAGAATCCTTCTGGGACATGGCCAGACAGCCCAGAAAACTCACAAAGCAATTTATACTTAATTATAGGAAAAAGGGTAAGAGGCAAGCAATTTCAACTGGGATCCTAAAGCCAAACAGTAAGGATTCAACATCCCTGGGATCAGTAGGGTTTATTTATTTATTTATTTATTTATTTACATCACTTTTACCCTGCCTTTCTCTCCGAGGAGACTCAAAGAGGCTTACAGTAAATAGGCAAAAATTCAATGCCTAAAAACAATGTAAAAACAACAATTCATATAAAACAATCTACAAAACAACAGTTCATATAAAACAGATACCATTACAAAATAAAGTCACATTATATAAAATTTTAAGAATGTCCAAGATTAAAATCCATTCATCCAGAATCCTCAAGTAGGGTTGCTTTTGAGTAAACATGGCTATGAGCTGGTTGGAAGCCAGCACTGTTTTGAAATAGGAGCAACCCATTGTTAACCACTGGGGGCAAAATAACTCAATCAAATGAGCAAATTGGTGCTTAGCCAAGAATGTTGGGTTTCTTAAAGTTTAAGAGGGCTTCTGGATTTTACACATGAGTCATCCTTAAGGCAAGCTTTGTTTTCTGCTGCTTTTGAGACTAGGACGGGGAACATTGGCTTCAAACTACAGGAAAGGAGATTCCACCTGAACTTTAGGAAGAACTAAAGGAAGGAGTGTGGTGGAGGCTCCTTCTTTGCAGGCTTTTAAGCAGAGGCTGGATGGTCATCTGTCTGGGGTGCTTTGAATGAGATTTCCTGCTTCTGACTGCGGTTTGGACTGGATGCCCATGAGGTCTCCCCCAGTTCTATGATTCTATGATTCCATGATTGTATGATTCTAGGATCTGACCATCTATCACACACTACCATTCTTCTGAGATTGTCCAGCTTTCATCTACAAAGTTTCTGCAGTTGACTCCAGATGCTGGGCTGGCCTCTTGGGTTGGTTAGCTCCAACTTGAGTAGACCCATATAATCATTTCTGAATGATGAGTCAACGCATGGATGGTTTGGATGGGTTCAATGAGTCTCCTCGAGTCTGGACCGAAATAGAATTTAGGTTCTCATCTTCTCCCTCCTTCCTACATCATGGCAGATGCATCTTTGTCCATGGCGAGTGTGCCTATCCCTTGGTTATTTGAGGCTAGACAGGTTTTGATGCTCTCCAAATAACAGTGAGACATGTATGACCAGAACTGGTGGAAGCATTTAAACGAAGAGGAAGCAAGAAAGAAAAAGCAATGGTGAGGTATTATAGCTCTGTCATGTCATTACAGGGCTTGCTAAAAAAAATTAACCATCCGTGACACTGCCTCCTCCTCTTCATATTTATTATTTATTGTATCTGCATTCTGCCTCTCTCCTGAAGTTGACCCAAGGTGGCTCACATACAAAATTTGTTAAAACAATACAATATCTGTTTTTTAAATTGTAATTCTCCTTCTTTGACCTGCTTGCCTTCCTACTCCCTCTTTGTTCTTCTATTTATTATTTATTTTATTAATATGTTGCCTTTTTCTTGAAGTGACAAACAAGGCAGTTTACATATAAAATTGGTCAAACAATAATTTTTTTTAAAAAAAAGCAATTAAAATTCCTCCTCCTCCTCCTTGTCCTCCTCCTCCTCTATTTCTTATTTATTTTTATTCATATGCCATCTTTCTTCTGAAGTAGGATCTAAGGTGACTTACATATAAAATTAATGAAAACAACATAATTTAAAAAAACAATTGGAAATTTCCTCTTTTTCCTTCTCTTTCCACTTCAATATTAATTCCTTCCTCCACAAAATTTTGGACTCAAAGTAGCTTACAAAAAATGAAGCAAAATCAGGATTGTTGCCTATGATGAAGTTAAGCTGCTGTCTATTTAAGCTAAGTCCACATTCTGGACAAATTTATTCCAAACTGAGATTGCTATCCATAACCTAGTCAGACCCAACCAATTAAGACTGTCCTTGAACCAGTTAAGCTGAATCCAGAATTAGGCCTTTTGTCCATCAACCCATTAAGCGACTGTGTGGTTAGACTGGGTTTGGGTTGGGTTTTGATTTGTTTATTCCAATTCAAAGCAATCAAGCATTTCTATTATTTGTAAGAAGGGAATATCTGAAATTCCCTTTGATGCCCTTGATTCTTCCCAATGAAAATAGGTTAAAAGACAGTGGAAAAGAGAGGGAAAAGTCTTTACTTCTCCCCTTCTTCACATCCTCCCTTCCTTTTTTTGTGAACTGTGAAGTGAGATCAAGCCCCTTCCTTTCCAATGTGTCTGGAGCAAAATGCATTTACACGTTTATATAAAATGCTCTCCTAACTGACAGCGATACAGAGTAACACATGCAAGAAGGCTTTGGTGTACACGTGTCTGTAGGTTTAAGAAAACACAAGGCAAGCTGTCTGTCTGTCCCTGGTATTTTTCCAGTATGACATTGAGAAGTGGATTTATAGCAGAAACAATCCACAACATGGGCTTCTTCTTGCTTGTGTTTCTGCACTCTTTTTGTTTCACTAATAATGATTAATAACAATAAATATTGCTGTTACTATTATGTTGGAAAACAACAGAAGTTTCTTCCCCTTTCACATTTACCTGTTCAGAAAGGATCCTCAGTGAATCTGAATCCGTTTTATTTATTTTGTGTCAAAAGCACTGCATGATAAATAAGTTTAAAACTGATAAAATAAAGGGATCATAAGCAGCTAAATAGTTTTAGACCAAAAGCGGGCAACAGTGACTGCATTGTCTATAGCTTTAAACAAAAACAAGCCCTGTGAGGAGCGGCTTAAAGAACTGGGCATTTTAAGCCTGCAGAAGAGAAGTCAGAAAGGAGACATAATGGTCATGTATAAATTTGTGAGGGGAAGTCATAAGGAGGAAGGAGCAGGCTTGTTTTCTGCTCCCCTGGAGACTAGGACACGGAACAATGGTTTCAAACTACAGGAAAGGAGATTCTACCTGAACATCAGGAAGAACTTCCTCACTGTGAGGGCTGTTTGGCAGTGGAACTCTCTGCCCCGGACTGTGGTGGAGGCTCCTTCTTTGGAGGCTTTTAAGCAGAGGCTGGATGGCCATCTGTCGAGGTGCTTTGAATGAGATTTCCTGCTTCTGACTGTGGTTTGGACTAGATGGTCCATGAGGTTTCTTCCAACTCTATGATTCTCATTCTTTCTCTGTGCATGAGGCAGGGCATTGTGGGCAAGCATACAGATGCAGAGTTGTTTGTTCTGTTCCACAGTCTCACAAGGCGGAGGGTTCTTCTAGGTCGTGCCATCTTGCCAGGCTGTCTTTTGATCTGCCCACTCCACTTCTGAGTCTGTTCAGGAACTTCCAAGTTGCCCATTCTTGGTTTGCCCCTGGAGGAAGAAAGACCCTTGTGGTGGGCCATCCTGTTGGGATTGCCTGGTGTAGCTGCCCAGAGGAATTCTCTTGCTGTTGCTGGAGGAACATTAAGAGGAGTGGCGGTTCTCATGAAGTTTTTCCTTGATTTTAATCTACTAAAAGGAGGTTGATAGCCATGCAGTGAGTGGTTTTCACAGTGTTCAATCTTATTATCTTATCGGGGTGGGGGCAATGGCAGCTAACTTGTAGAGTTTATCAACAGGTGTAGGTTCAAGGCATCCTGTGATTATTCTGCATGTTTCGTTCAGTGCTATGTTCACCTGCTTTGCCTAGGCAAACTTGTGCCAAACAGAACGAGCATACTCAGCAGCTAAAACAAGGCCAGGGCTTATGTTCTTATTAATTTTGGATCTTGTTGCACCCCAAGGCAGCATGAGCACTCGAAAACCAGACAAGAGCCAATATAACACACTATATCTTTATTAAAGCAATTATATAGCCAAAGGAAATTAGGTATAGAGTCTGAGTAAGGAATAGTTCTTTTTAGAAAGTCAATGGTAGTTCCAAATGGGTAAAGGAAAAGGTCCAAAATTATAATCCACAATGAGAACTCGATAGCTCTCCAAAGAAATCAAAGGGTCCATGAGTTGAAACAGAGAAACAAGACTGGCAGAAACAGAGTTCAATCCACTGGAAATACTTCGTAGCAATCAAGGTAGCAAGGTTGTCAAAACTGAGACAAACTTGAATCAGGAACAAGGAAACAACTGGAGTAAAGTCAAGGTCCACTCGAGAGTCACGGTATGGCACGGCCCAACTGGATAAACTTGGCTTGGAAACAAACAAGAGCTGGAGATGGAGAACCTCTCTCAAAGAAGTGCTACGTTGACACTGCAAGAAAATCTAGTCAGTGAAACACTTTTAACAGATTCCGAACTGTTCACAAATTAGGGAGTACAAAATCCCAAAACTTCCCCATGGGAACACTAACCATTATCCCATCAATTTGCCAGTCTCTGGCTCCAACAGACCCCTTGTTTTTCACTTCTCTCCCTGGTTACAAAATCTCTACGATTAAAAACCCCATTCCAAGGCATCTCTGCAACATCTGGCTCTATCTGTGAGGGAGGAATAGAAAATCTTCCCCAATTAGCAAGTCTCCAGAGCCAATATCTTCGGGCACCTGCAGCTGCAAAGGCCCCTCCGTGGATGGTGAAATGTCAGTATAATTCTCAGCATTATCTGTGTCAAAGTGCAAGTCCTGAAACACTGCAGGCCCTGGTGCCATGGCTGGCTGGGATCTAACAGATCTGCACCCCATGCATTGCCAGTAAGTTTCTGCAGGATGTTATTGCGTGCAGCAACTTTATGCTTGGTATCCATACAGTATTTCCTAAATGTTAGTGTTCGATCTAAGGTTACACCAAGATATTTAGGATGGAAACAGGGTTTGAGCTCTTGGCCTTCCCAGAAACATTGGTTTTAAATATCCTAATTCATGAGCCAATAGCTACTGAGAGATCATGGAATGCAGGAAAACACAATCAAGGCACTCCTGACAGAGGTCCATCCAGCCACTGGTTAAATTAAGAATGACTTAAGAAATTTGACACAGCAGCCTAAAAAACAGCAATGGGGGGAAATTGGGTGGGTGGGGTGAAGAAGTCACACTTGGAAAATCTTTGCTACGTGATAGCCCTTATTTCATATGTGGGGGAGGTTGTTGGGTAGTTTTAATGACAACCTTTTAGTCCTTTGGAAAGCTATACAGAAGGGGCCAAGTTTGGAATAAAATAGGTTGACAATTCCCGAGGGGCATCTTTCTAAAACAAAAGGAGGGAAGAAGAAGAGGAGGAGGAGGAGAGGAAGAAGAATGTGATATTTGGAGAAAGGAAGGGAAGGGTTGAATAGTTTATTTCTGAAAACCTTGTCCTTTTTATTAGCATCTCCACTCCTCCAAAAGAAAGGGTACGTGTACTTGAAAATGTATATTTAGTTATTGACACATACAAAAATATGACTTCTCTTTCCAGACATCATAGATTTCCATTTTTCCTCTTCCTTTTCTACTTTGCATCGAAGTTCTGCTGGTCTTATAAAGATTGATGGCTTCTCTTTGGTGGAGGAATAAAATAAGAATGAAATCTCCATGCCCTATTTCTCCCTCCCTGCGTCCTCCAAAAATAGCCTCACCCATGACTGCATTTCCCTCTTGCATGAAAATATTTACTCATAGGCTTTTATTGGGGAGAAATTCTGAAATTGAAGGAAATAACAGATGGATTGCCTCCAGAGAAAACCAACCCCTCCTTCCTCCAGCAATCTTATATCTCCCGTGTTGGGAGAAAGGTGGGATCTCAATGAGATAAATGCAGAGACCTCTGAGCCAATACTTTTTGGTACCTAAGAATGAGTCCAGAGCAACAGACCATAAGCAACCAAATGGAAAATGCTTTGGTACTATGAGACTCTGGGGTAGGGACCCAGTGCGATCAAGCAAGGTAGGAGTAAAAATAAATAAATGGGTGTGCAATGATTCATTCTTGAGAAGGTGGGCAAAGGAAGTGGTACTTTAATTTTCCATTCCAGTTTCCCTGGCATCAAAGTAATCTCTCTTGTGAGCAAGTAGTGCAACTGATCTCTCTCTCTCTCTCTCTTTCACAATTACCCACCCACCATTTTACCTACCTACCTTCTTCCTCTTTCTCCTCTTCTCTATCTACCTGTCTATTTCCTTCTCTATGTAACAATGCTCATCTATATCACATTCCAACCAATCTTCTTCCTCCTACTCTGGCACCCATCATCATTTCAACCTACTTACCTACCTGACTGTGTCTCAGTTTCATCTCTTTAATCACCTACCCACCTATCTCTATCTCTTTCTCTCATCTGCTCATAATCTATGTCTGCTTGCTTGCCTATTTGTCTGTCTGTCTGTCTTAGTTTGGTGTCCTCTGCCGTTTTCCCCCCAGTGGCTTGTTAGAGGAGGAAGGTCTGAAGGTGGTGAGTATGGCAAGGAGGCTGGTGGAGGACATGTATGCTTGGGGTAAGGAAGCTCTTTGCAGGGGGAGAACATTATCCCCAGCCTCCAAAATAATTAGTTATTTTTTAAAAATATAGTGAGTCCTAGTTCCTTTCGATATTAATTATGATTGACCTCAGAGCTGCAAAATGCAGGCATATCATCTTGGCTGGAAAGCAGTTTACTTCCAAGGAACTGGATATAGGACAAGAAACAAATTATCTGAGGATATTTGTGTTCAATATCCTCTGATTGGGTCTTCCTGCAAGGAAATGTCCTCACCTGAAATGTCCTTAACCACCCCAAATAATCCCTTTGTCTTGTTTTACTTACAAATCTTTGCCTGAATACTGTTGTTTGTTTCAATTGGAGTAGATCTATTGGATGGAAGATATTCCTCCCAATGCTTTCAATATGTCTTCTTTAGCTTTTTTTCTTGTGTGATTTCAAGTTGTTTCTGACATAGTAATCCTAGGGGGAAGGAACCCCAGTGGCGAAGTGTGTTAAAGCGCTGAGCTGCTGAACTTGCAGACCGAAAGGTCCCAGGTTCAAATCCCGGGAATGGAATGAGCGGCCACTGTTGCTCCAGCTTCTGCCAACCTAGCAGTTCGAAAACATGCCAATGTGAGTAGATCAATAGGTACCACTCCGGCGGGAAGGCAACGGCGCTCCATGCAGTCATGCCGGCCACATGACCTTGGAGGTGTCTACGGACAACGCCTGCTCTTTGGCTTAGAAATGGAGATGAGCACCAACCCTCAGAGTCAGACATGACTGGACTTAATGTCAGGGGAAACTTTTACCTTTAATCCTAGGGGGAACCTCTCATGAGGTTTCTTGGCAAGATTTGTCCAGAGAGGGGTTAGTTTTGCCTTCCTCTGAGGTTGAGAGAGTGTGGCTTGCCCAAGGTCACCCACCAGGTTTCTGGAGCGGAGCAGGAATTTGAACCTTGCCTCTGCAGTTGTAGTCCAATGCTCAAACAACTGCACCATGGTGGCTGTTATGCAACCCTATGCTCATTTATCCAGAATTAATCCTCATTCAATACAGTACTAGGTAGTAGTAAGTAGTGCCGTATTGAATAAGGATTAATTCTGAATAAATGAGTACAATTAACACATACAGAATTGTGCTATCAGAAGTATTTGCAATTTGTCAGGATGTTAGAATTCAAAACAGATTAAAGATTAGAGAGCTGGGTTAAAACTAATAAAATGAATTTCAACAAGGAGAAATGTAAGATATTAGATTTACTAAGAAAAAAATGAAATGCAGAGATACAGGATGGGTGATGCTTGGCTCAACAAAAGTCCAAGTGAAAAAAATCTTGGGGTCTTAGTGAACAACAAGTTAAACATGATCCATCAACATGATGCAGCAGCTAAAAAACCAATGAGATGTTGGGCTGCATCAAAAGGAGTCTAATGTCTAGATTGAGAGAAGTCAGCCCTCACCTGGAATATTCTGTCCACAGTTCAAAAGAGATATTGACTCTAAACTGGAAGGTGTCCAGAGGAGGATCAAAAGGATCCATGAATCCCTCTGAGGAGTGTCTTAAAGAACTGGGTCTGTTTAGCTTACAGAAGAGAAGGTTGAGAGCAGACATGATAGCCATGTATAAATATGTGAAAGGGTGTCATAAGGAAGAGGGAGCAGGTTTGTTTTCTGTTGCCTTGGAAATTAGGACTCGAGGGTCCAAATGACAGGAAAGGAGGTTCATCTGAACATTCAGAAGAACTTCTTGCTGTAGGAGTTCTTCAGCAGTGGAACTCTCTGCCTCGGAGAGTGGTGCAAACTCCTTCTTTTGAGGCTTTAAACAGAGCCTGGATGTCCATCTGTCGTGGTACTTTGTGCTTTTCCTGCATAGCAAAATTAGCATTGGACTAGATGGCCCATGTGCTTTCTTCCAACTCTATGATTCTATGAATCTATGTTCACTCCATGGTATGGTGAAATAATTCCTGTGCCATGGATTCACACGAAATGTGTTTCACTTTTCCTATAGAACATGGCTTCTTAAGTATTTTCCAAAGATGGTGGCTGTGAGGATACTCCCTTCCCCCAGCAGTATTGATGTGCTACTGAAATCCCATTAATTTCAAGTGTTTGTTGCATGGTCATCAATGAGAACAAAGGGACCTGTGGCACTTGAAATATATTATAGCATGAGCTTTCATGGCCTGCAGCGCATTTCATTAGATGTTCAAGGGGTTTCTTGGATACGTGTATCTCCCCTTGATTTCAATAGTGTTTGCACAGCACTATATTAGAAAGGTATCTCATCAAGGAATCTTTTATGTCCTCCAACATGAAAATCACCAGCTCTCACTAGTAGCTAAGATGACTAAATTTAGGCTGCTGTAGTTAAGATATATCATGAGATGACATGATGATAGAAAATACAATAGGTAAAGGTAAAGGTTTCCCCTGACGTTAAGTCCAGCTATGGCCGACTCTGGGGGTTGGTGTGGTCATGTGGCCGGCATGATTGCATGGAGCGCCGTTACCTTCCTGCCGGAGCGGTACCTATTGATCTACTCACATTGGCATGTTTTCGAACTGCTAGGTTGGCAGGAGCTGGAGCTAACAGCGGCCGCTCACGCCGCTCCGGGGGTTTGAACCTGGGAAAATACAATAATGAAAATACAATAATGTCTATTAAAGAGAGAAAGACTGAAGTCTTCCAGGTATTTTGGACTTCAACTCCCAAAACTGTGTAATTGTGGAAGCTGAAGTTCAAAACACCTGGAGGGCTGAAGTTTGCCCATGCCTGTGAACCTTCAAGTCATTTCCAAACTATTGTGTTTCCTTAACAAGGTTTGTTCAGAAGATATTTAACATTACCTTGAGGCTAGGACAGTGTGACTTTCACAAGGCCACACAGCTCTTTTATGACTGAGCAGAGTTGGAAGTCATAGGTAGATAAACTGAATTGAGAAAACCAGATCGTACATTTGTGGGATGCAGGGCTGTTGAGGACAGGGTGTTTTAGAGGTCTCTCATTCACAGGTTTGCCATAAGTCAAAGCCATCTTGACAAGAACAACAACAATGACAACAGGCACATTAAAAACAACATTGACTGGGGAATTGTTATTCATTTTGCCAACTTCCATGTCCTTGCCAAGGAAGGGAAAATTACTTTTTTCATCCATTAGTATTTAAACATCAAACAAATACTCTTACAAGTACAATGCATTCTTGACGTCACCTCCAAGTGCGTAGCTTTGTTTATTCCAAAGAAGGACAAAGTGCAGGTAGTGTTTATTATTTCTGGAAGGACTCAGTGGCAAGTGTTTTGGTAATGTTTCATAGTGTTTGAATATTTAGTACACCTCTGATTGATAATACCCAAGGAAGCCCAACTAGATTGTAGCCATGGTGGCCCAATTTTGCCAGATTATTCGTTTAGGAGATGCCACCTCTCCAACTTAGCCTTAGAGAGGGCATAACTTCATATCTTCCTACTGCCTTTCATTTTGCAGTCCCCCCCATTTTCTCTTGTGTTTTTCCTTTTGCAGTCCCTTCTTCTTCTTTGGGCTGATGTGAAGGTCAGCAGCTGAGCTAGAGCTCATGTGATTCTCAGTTGTCCCCATCAACTCTCCCTGTAGTTTTAGCAAAGCACATGGGAAGCCGTCCCGGGTGTCCAAGGGAGCCAGAAACCAGCCACACAAAGCAAGGGCTGACATCGCACAGCCTCTGAGATTAAAGCTCCTTCACATGCAGCATCTGCCTCCCTTTAAATAGAGCTTCTTGAAGACACCCCAGAGATCTGAGTCCTCTTAAAAAACAAAAGCAGAGACACCAGCGAATCCTGCAAATGACCTAAGGAAGGGAGAGATTTTAAAGCTCTATTTTGTGCCTTTTTTCATTTTATAACAGTTGGAAACAAAGCACATACAGGCAGCCCTCTGTATCCATGGATTCTGGTTTCATGGATTCAGATATCCATGCCTTGAAAATATTTCTGATCCCCAGTAAACCTTAATTTTGACATTTAATATAAAAGACAGCATTTTACTATGTGACTATATATAATGGGACTTGAGCTTCCATGGATTTTGGTATCTACAGAGGGAATCAAACCTCAGCAGATACTACACTGTACCTGCCAAACCCAATATTTCTCCCCAAAATGTAATAATCTGCCATGACAGTTTCTCACCAGAGCTTGGAAAAATTATATTTTGACACTCCAATTCCCAGAATGCCATAGCCAAGCTTGGCCAAAGTAAAGAAACAAAACTCATCTTCATGCATGCCTATTTGTTCTCTTGGAATTGATTGCATAAAAAAATGAAAACAGAACCAAACTGGTGCAGTTTAAATTCTGATATTTAATTCATTTATATGAAACATCAGAAATGCACACTCTCTAGTTAGTATTGTTGTCGTCATTTTAGCTTGAAAAATGCAGTTACCAGAAAAATCAGGCTGTTGTCGAAGATTGCTGAGTTTCACACTCCCTAATTTTTGATCCCAGCACTGCAGAGCCTGCTCAGTTCACTGAATTCTAGAAAGGAAAAGTTTACTTATAAAATAAAGGCTACGTCTGGTGTCATTCTGGCGACAAGGGCTATTGAAATTGAGATTTGTGGTGGCATAACTATGGCTGGAATCCTGTTAGTGTTTTACCCATGTATATGTCCCCCTATGTAAGCTGTTGCACAGTTTTGCCTAATGTATAATGTCTGCATTCAGTTTGGCATCACAGATGTGGAAATGTGTATGTGGTGCCATCACACATGCAGATGCGCATTCTCAGCTGATGTACATCCATCTGCTCTTTTAAAATTGGCAGTAGTTTTCCTTTGTCTGCACTTTCACTGTACTTCCCCTGAATATTGTGCATTTCATTTCACATATAGTTGTGCATTCCATTCTTGTGCCATGTTGCCACTTACACAAGAGTCATGTTGCATGATGAATGCATGGAGTTTTAGAGTTGGAAGAGACCATCAAGTCCAACCCTTTTCTTCTATGCAGAAATCAATCAAAGCACTCCCGGCTGATTGCCATCCAGCCTCTGCTTAAAAACTTCCAAAGAAAAAGACACCCCAAGGCATATTTCCCTGTCATACAGTTCTTACCATCAGAAAGCTTTTCCTAATGTTTGTTTTTCCTATAGTTTGGGTCCATTCCTTTGTGTCCCATTCTCTGGAACAGTGGAAAATAAGCTTGTTCTCTCTTTGATATAATATCCTTCCAAACATTTAAGCATGTCATCTCTTAACCTTCTCTTCTCCAGGCTAAACATATCCAGCTCCCTTAGTCACTCCTCATAAGGCATGGTTTCCAGACCTTTTGGCATTTTGATCACTTTCCTCTGGGCACGTCTTAATTTGTCAACATCCTTCCTGAACTTTGTTGCCCAGAACTGGACACAGTATTCCAGATGAGCTCTGACCAAAGCAGAATAGAGTCGGAGTATGATTTCCCTTGATCTAAACACTATTGATGCAGCCTAGAATTGCAGCAGCTTTTTAAGCTGTCATTGTTGATGTATGTTCAGCTTGTAATATACTAAGACTTTGACATGTACTGTTGACAGAAATAAAGAAGCAGGTATCCAGTGCCTACAGATGGAATGGCCACCATCAGAATTTCAGCCATACAATTGCACATTCTTGGATGGTGCTGCTATATAGATATTTAACAGTGCATCCAACTATCTTCTTTCTTTATTGGAATTTCAGAAACAGGAACTATTTTGTTCCACATTGGTCAATGGGACAATAAGCAGACACACTGGTGAAAACACAATTGTTTGCAGAATGTTGTTACTCAGCAGAAGGGTGGTGTAGAACAGCACTGATGCAATTACATGATGATGGATTTACACTATTTGTATTAGGTAGTATGCTAAAGTAGTTACAGATTTTTGAGATAGATTTTGCAAGAATCCTTAGAACAGTTGTATAAAATAGGTGAGAGCCAATGTGGTATAGTGGTTTGGGTGTTGGACTAGGAATCTGGGAGATCAGGGCTCAAATCCCCACTCAGTCATGGAAACCTATGGGCTGACTTGAGCAAGTCATACTCTCTCAGCCTCAGAAGTCTCCCTCACTGAACAAATTCTGCCCTTGACTGAAAAAGCCTGATAGGTACACCTTAAGACTGTCAAAAGAAACGACTTGAAGGCACACAACAACAACCCCCCAGTGGCCCAGTGGGTTAAACTGCTGAGCTGCTGAACTTGCTGACCAAAAGGTTGGTGGTTCTAATCCGGGGAGCAGGGTGAGCTCCCATAGTTAGCTCCAGCTTCTGCCAACCTAGCAGTTGGAAAACATCCAAATGTGAGTAGATCAATAAATATTGCTCTGGCCAGAAGGTAAGGGCTCTCCATGCAGCCATGCTTGGCTTTGGAGGTGACCTTGGAGGTGTCTATGGACAACGCTGGCTCTTCAGCTTAAAATAGAGATGAGTACCAACCCCCAGAGTCAGACCTGACTAGGGGAAAACCTTTACCTTTACCTTAGAAAGAGCTTATGTATGTGCCAAGACAAGCTCTCAGGACCAGCATTGAGGGTCAGCATCATTTGGCACCCCCAACATGTCCTAGTATGTTGTAAACTCATTATTTTCTTCTACTTGGTGCCATCTCTTGTTATTACCTCACAAGAACAAGCACAGAATTAGGGATTTTCCAGTAGAAGAATTTGAAATGTTTTTAATGTTGAGCTGTGAGCAATGCCCCACTGCAGGCATCCTTTCAGGAATCAGCCACCATTCATGGTTTACCTCAGTAACTAAGATTTTAAATCTAAATAATTGCACTTTGCAAGTGTTTGTTGCAAGTTCCTCCTCTATGGTCTCGCAAAATGTCACAGTTCCAAAAATACAGATGAGCTCCAACAATAGCGCAGTTTCATGAGCAAAGGTGTCTAACGGCTTATGCCACACAAGATCGGGCAGCGGTTCTTAAATTAGCAATGTGTGTCTTTCCCACCCTCATTGTTCTCCTCTGAATGCCTTTCCCAGGGCAACCGCGGAATGCGATAGCGGAAACAATTCTCATGCCACCACTCCCTAATCTGATCCAAAACAAACTTAAGTGCAAGGGAATTATTTGCACTGAATAAGTACCACATCACCAAATGTCAGTTTCTCTTTTTTGCCGCATGGAAGGGATGGGCAATGGTAAAGAAATGTGTTCCCTCTGCATTAATAGGTCTGTTTTGGTGTATCATCACTGTATCCCTGCTTGCACTTTGAAAGGGAAAATGTGCAAAGAAAATGGCCCAAAATTGAGACATATGTTAAACTTTTTAATCTCAGGACTCTCAGACAGAAAAGCACCAGTAATGTACATTTAGGACACGGGCTTAAACAACAGGCTAAGGGATGGAATCATGCACCCTTCAAAAAGTTGGATAGCACTTCCTAGCATTCTGCATCATTGAACTTATTGGTTGGAGCTTTGGGGACTTTTTGTGCAAGAACATTTGGAGGACCACATGATGCCTAACCTGTGCTTTTTATTGCACATGTTCTATCCTACAGAAGGTAGTCCTCTCTTTGATGGTATCTTCTGTTAGAAAAAAAGTTGGCTTAAATCTAAACAATCAGATAGTAAAACAGGGACTGACTTTGAAATTCCACTTTTGCACTTAGCCCTCAGATGGCAGAATGACCCAGAATTTAGAGATGTGCGCGAAATTTTCCCTTCATTTCCTTCGTGCTATCATTTCATTTGGACCGTTTGTGTACACAAAACGAATGACAACATATTTGTAGGTAACGAGAGGCGAGACAAAAATGAAAGCTGTACAGTCATCATGCTTGCTTTAGTTTTCCTTTCATTTCGCCCCATAACAATAAGCAGGTACTGACAGAGGGCTGTTTTCCCATTACAGCTGATGTGTACCAAATGTAAGCCTAGCTTGGGGACTATGCTGCCCCGCCGCTTGTCCTCTTCCTCCTCCTCTTCCTGGATGGCCATTCATATTAATAACTATAGTTACTCTGGGACCCTAGGCTGAGTCTGGGAGAGGAGTGCCTTACCTCCCCATTACATCGGATGTGTACCAATGGGTCTTAATAATATTCATATTCATATTAAGAAAAATAAGGAGCCCCGGTGGCGACGTAGCTGAGCTGGAGACCGAAAGGTCCCAGGTTCAAACCCCAGGAGCGATGTGAGTGGCCACTGTTAGCTCCAGCTTCTGCCAACCTAGCAGTTCGAAAACATGCAAAATGTGAGTAGATCAATAGGTACCGCTCCGGCAGGAAGGTAACGGCGCTCCATGCAGTCATGCCAGCCACATGACCTTGGAGGTGTCCATGGACAACGCCGGCTCTTCGGCTTAGAAATGGAGAGTCAGACATGACTGGATTTAATGTCAGGGGAAACCTTTACCTTTTTATTAATAAAAATAGTTACTCGGGGACCCTAAGCTGAGACTGAGAAAGGATTACTTCCCTATGACAGCTGATGTGTGCCAATGGGTGTTAATAATAATAATATTATTATTAATAACAATAATACTCTGAGGAAGACACGAACATTTTAAATGGGTTGAAATGTCCTCCGTGTGTGGTGATTTTCACCCCTCTAGCCCAAAAACCGAGCGGGGGGGGGGGGGGGGGGGGAGAGCCCTCCCATGGCAGCCAATGGTCCAAAATTTTTCGTTTTTTTTCGTAAGCCAGATGAAAATTCTATTTGTATTGGCTCCCCATTTTCATTAGCGGGAACAAATACGAAAAATGAGACAAAATGAATGAAACTACAGTACACGAAATAAACAGCAATTCCATACAAAAGCACAACACTAGCAGAATTACATTGTTGAGCAAACACTTCCACAATCCTCACATAGTATGGCTGGTGGGCATATAAATCATATAAGGGTCAGCAATTTAGCCACAGTTTTTTGAACTGATTGGAATAGTTTCCAAAGGCAGCCCTATAGAGATTGTATTATTTCCCTGAGAGATTCTCAAGTTATGGCCTGCAGCTTCCTTGTTTGTAGTACAGTGAATAAAAAAGACAAGATAAAGGAAAGGCATAATTCTACTCTATTCTGCTTTGGTCAGACCTCACCTGGAATGCTGTGACCACCAGTTTTGGTCAACACAATTTAAGGAGGATATTGAAAAGCTAGAATATGTCCAGATAAGGATGGCCAAAATAGTCAAATGTCTGGAAGTCAAGCCCAGTAAAGAGTGGCTTAGGGAGCTGGGTATATTTAGCTTTGGGAAGGGGAGGTTGGTAGTGGACACAAAAGCCATGATTAAATATTTGAAAGGATGTCGCATTGAGGAGGGGGGCAGCTTGTTTTCTGCTGCTTTGCAGACTAGGACATGGAGCAATGGATCAAATTGCATGAGAAAAGATTCCACCTAAACATTAGGAAGAACTTCCTGATAGTTAGAGCTGTATGGCAGTGGAATATGCTGTCTTGGAGTATGGTGGAGTCTTCTTCTAGAAGTTTTTAAGCAAAGGCTGGATGGCCATCTGTCTGGGATGCTTTGATGGTCTTTTCCTGCATGGCAGCGGATTAGATCTTGGGTGAGTTACACACTCTCAGCCCTGGAGAATCCTATGACAAGGTGGAAACAACTTGAAGGTACACACCAACAACACAGTGATGAACCCGATTCACAAACAGTTTCAACATTTTTGTCTCTCCGTTGAAGTTCAAATGAAAACCCGTTGTAGATTTATTGTCCCAAAGTCAAGGAACAACCAATTCCTACTCGTCATTTGGGGAGCTGCAGTTGGAAAAAGTAACTTTTCCAATCTCTATTAGATATTTATAGTGGGTTTGTCTGTAAAATAAAATAAATAGAAATGAATTATATGGTTCTACAAGCAAGGCGGAAAACATTATTGGACATAAACAGGGGAAGTGTCTCCAGAAATAAGCTGTCATTTTTGAAGGATTTGGTCCAAAGATTGTATGATTCCACATTGACAGAAAAATGGCACACGGGTGGTTATTACATGTTAACTGCCCTTTCCTATCTTGATGATATAAAAGCTTGGAAAGGTTAGGAAAGAGCCGATCGATTGAAGCCGACATAAGTGGCAAAGGTGCGGGCCCAGCTGTACGTGCGGATGTGATGTTGGGGAAGTTAAATAAACTGTTTTTTGACTTTATTGCTCGGAAGGGCACCATCAGGTCAAGCACTGCTGCCTGGGTTTTGGCTTTTAAAAGGCAAGCTTTCCCAAAGCCGGAGGAGCATTAAAATTGATTGTGTAAAAATTAAAACAAAATCCAATGAGGAAGTTAACCTTTTTGACACCTAATTCCCCCCTTCTCTCTGACCCCTTATTTATTTTGGAAGTCACTTCATATAGTGGGAGGTGATGAGAATACAATAATCCTCTTCTTCTCTCTTGCATGGCTTCTGGGAACATCACGGGTTTGAAACCCACTTTCCTGCAGAATTGCATTGGCCTTAGCTAGAAATAACCCATCATTGGTGTTGAGTATAACCCCAAGGATAAATCATCAAATGCTACTCAGTTATTTTATATGGTCAATCATTCACTTCTTATGGATGAGAAAACACTTTCAGTCCAATAGATGCTACAGCTGTGTAGGACCATGAAGGCAGAAGTACCATCATTATTGATCAGAATAGTCATTTGGGTTAGCATTAGTACTTACATCTATGGCAACCCATTGTATGGATGCAATGATGCAGGGGACAAAACTTATAAGGTATGCTGATAACCCTGATATTAGGAAAACAAGTATGGTGTCATAGTAGGACTCTGGAGATCAAGGTTTCCATTTATGCTTAGCCATGGGAACCCATTGAGTGATTTTGGACAAGTCACTCCCTCTCAGCCTCAAAGGGAGGCAAATGCAAAATCTTCTGAACAAATCTTGCGAGGGAAACTCCATAACAGGGTTACCATAAGTTGGAAACAACTGGTAAGCACACAAAAATGTTGTAAGATAGGTCAATACGTGTTAGAATCATAGAGTTGGAAAAGACCATATGGGTCATCTAGTCCAACCCCCTGCCATGCAAGAAAAGCATATTCAAAGTACCCTTGACAGATGGCCATCCAGCCTCTGCTTAACAGCCTCCAAAGAAGGAGCCTCCACTACACTCCGAGGCAGAGAGTTCCATTGATAAACAGTTCTAACAGACAAGAAGTTCTTCCTAATGTTCAGGTGGAATCTCCTTTCCTGTAATTTGAACCTTTTGCTCCAAGTCTTTAAAAGAACTGCAGCACATTAGCCAGAAATGGTTTGGATTTTGTTGTCGAGGGTTTTCGTGGCTGGAATCACTGGGTTGCTGTGAGTTTTTTGGGCCATGGCCATGCTCACAGCAACCTGGTTTGGATTTTATTTTAACAGTCTTGGTATTTTTCCTAGAAAGCAGCCATCACAAATCTGCATGTATTTCCCTAGGAATTAAGTCTTCAAGGTGTTAATTGTGAATTTAAAAAGCTGTTAAAACAGTTGATTAAAACATTTTATCCAGGGCTGCCAAAATGGAACATTAATATCAAAATAATTTAGAATTAGGGCCAAGGCATTGTGAGCGTAAAGAAGAACCAGTAAGATGTTGCATAGGAGCAGAATAGGTAGGAGAACTTCAGGGTATCTGCACAACATAGTTGTAGCAATTTCACAGCAGTTTAATTCCAAGGCTGCATCTACACACAATGCTATGGGATAATGGGAGTTGCCAAAGAGTGCATTGAGCATTGAGCCATGACAGTTAAAGTGGCATCAAACTGCATTAATTCTACAATGTAGATGCACCCCTAGTGATGCATTTTTAAAGTAAGCTTCTTGTCCAAACGAGTAATTTTGAACATTTTCTTTCTATTTTCTGCACCGAAAATTCTGTTCGCTACAAAAAACAAATAAATGCAGAATAAGGCACAAATCGCAGTGGTTCTCATCAATTCAGGATCCACTGTGTTTCATAACACCCTGAAAAAATGATTTTAGATTTTAAAAAATATTTTGAACATTTTTTTTCATTCCAACACCATCCTTTGATATTCTGCAATTTGTAGTTTGTTGAAGGATTTTGATTTTTCCCTATTAGAAAGCTCTAATGCAGTAGTCTAGGTAAGTGCAGTAGAGCTATATAGCATAGTATCTTGGATTTCTCACCAAACTATAGATCCCAAAATTTTGTAAGACAGAGAGCCCTTGGACACTAAAGTGGTATCAGATTGCTGTAAGAGTGCAATTCAGATACTCTTCCAGAAATTTGACAAAGCCTAACCTAGTTATCTGGTTCAAAAGTAGCCATCAGGAGGCATCTGTTTACTGGCTGTATCATAAAATGAACCATCTTAGTATGGGCTTCATGCCTGCAACAAATCACTGAAACATTGATTATCAAAAAAGGAGAAGAAAATTGTCTTGAATTGATTTAGCAATTGGCATATCTGAGACCAGAACCAGAGGCTTAAATCTGAACAAAGAAAAGGTGAAGGAAGAATCCCAAACTCTAAGCCTGTAATAAAGTCTAGCTCAGATTGTGTCCCACCAAGCTGAACAGAGCTCACGCCAGCCTTGAAGGGCGGCCTCGAAGGGGATCAATAAACCCGATTCTGCTTCTTGCCTGGTTCTTAAAAGATCATGGGGTTATCAAACACCTGGCAGGACTATGTTCACCTTAGTGAATTATAAGATGTCTTCTGCCTTGCTGGGACAGGAGAACAATGAAATGGTTTAAACAGAATGGGAACCTTTAAGACTCACCCATTTATTTTTGAATGTGCTTTCATGCTAAAATCAACCAGTGAGTCTTAAAGTACCATGTGGTTCTTTCTCTCCTTTCCTTTTTATACTGAAACATGAAAATTTCGCAATCCACAAAAGAGATGAACACACTTTTGGCTTTCCACATTTCCCTCCATTCCTCCTTGGTTCTTCCATGTGTTTAATTTGAAGTTGCTGGTGGTTCATTTAGCTTAGTATCAGCTGCATCAGTAGTTCTCCACCCTTGGTCTTGCAGATGTTTTGGATTTCAGCTTTCAAAGGCTACAGCCAGCATGACTAAGAGTGAAGGATTATTGGACCTGAAGTCCAAAACATCTGGAGGGACAAAGGTTGAGAACCGGGCTGTGTCGCAGGCTGATTAGCAGTCAGCTGCAACAAATCACTCTGACCAAGAAGTCATGAGTTCGAGGCCCGCCCCTGCCTGCATCTGTCTCCGTCTCTGTTCTATGTTAAGGCATTGAATGTTTGCCTTATATGTGCAATGTGATCCGCCCTGAGTCCCCTTCGGGGTGAGAAGGGCGGAATATAAATATAAATACTGTAAATAAACCGCTGATCTACACTGACTGTAGGCCTCGTCTAGGATCTCATGGAGGAATTTCTCCCCTTGGATTTGGAGATGCTGGGGAAGCAACCTAAGGTTTGTTTAATGTAAAGCATTTGCTGTACCACTGCGGTGGCTCTTCATCTCGTAAAGATGATTAAAGACCTCAAAAATAAACAACTTCCATGACTCCATAACATTGAGCTATGGAACAGAAGCATCAAACTGCATTCATTCTGCAACGTAGATGCAGTACATATTTTTCAACCATTTCCAAAATATTGTTCATGCAGATTATCTCTTCCAGCAAAACGCAACGTATGGAATGAGCTGCCTTCCTATCACTGTTCATGAAGGTCACCCCACCTCCTCGGAGCTACAGCTGTAAAGGCCTTGCTTCTTGCCACCAGGAATGTAACACAGGTTAATAAAAATGCAGATAAACTGGCTTGCTAGCTTATATATCCAACCAATGGATTCCTAGGGCATACCCCATGTTTGTGATAAAAGTTATAAGCCTTTCCTGAGAAAGGTGCAACCCACCCAGTTCTATAATGTCTCTAGATTGGGATTTTCTACCTCCCCAGGCTTTTATGAGTGTAGCTTTTAAGGCCTTTAAAACTGCTTATTAGAGTGAATTGAATAGCTACCTACAGTTGTGGCATGTATTGATCTAAAAATAGACCCAAGGAGGTGGGTCTGTAACATACAGTATGGAACGAGTGGTGAAGTTGAGAGTTTCTTTCTTGTTGTCTGATTCACCCTAGTAATTACGTTCTCATTATAATTTTCTCAAGAGCGTTGATATAGAGGTTGTCAGTTTCAGAGACATTTCTTGCTTGTGCTTCTGAAAAATGAAAGATGGGGTGGTGGCACAAGTTTGGGGGTGCCTGTGGAAAGGAGGTTATTATGTCACAATCACTGAAGTATCTCACCAAGTGGCTTTTGAAAAGGCATTGGGTACATGGAGGGCTGGTTGCTGCATGGTGTGAAGGGAAACAAATGTGGCCTGTAAATCTGTCACTGTGAAGTCTAAAGGGCTGAAATCATGCAGGTGCCTTGAGTCAGAAGCCATTGCTCTCAAGGAAGTCTGCCAGGTGAAAATACCCACCAAGAAAGTAAGGAAATCATCCCGTCCATTAATGCAAAATTTATTGGACCCTTCAGATAAAATAATCCGGTACATTTCATATTTTTGGCTTAACTATGATCATTGATACCTTTCAGGAATATATTTAACCTAGAAATAAATGTAAATGCAAAATTGTATGAGAATGTCATCATTTAAAAATGCCATATATAGTAAAACCCTTGTATATGCAGAGGATGCATTCCCGGTTGGACCACACTTCCCTGAAACCACAATATGACCAAATGCCATTAAATTACCTGATATCGGGTCCCATTATTGAATAGCATTGAAGTACCTTACAGATCCCAAGAGGGGTATCTTCTGTAGGAATTTGCTACATTCTGCAAGACAACTCTATGGCAACCTCTGCGGGAAGCATATGGCGAAGTCTAGCAAATTTGTAGAGTCCATTTTCCCTTGGCATGGTTGTGAAACAAAAATGTGGTTCTCGTGGTTATGGGGGTTCTGAAACATGGAGGTTGTGGTCTGACTGGCATTTTAGGAAACTGTCTCTCTGCCCAGCTTTTCCAACAAACTGTGTTCCATTCCACTGCTTTCCTCTGTACTTTGAACCCTGTAAGGGGTTGTTGCATTGCCATGTGCTTCCAGGTCTTACGATTCTGAGGTTTTCTTGGCAAGATTGGTTCTGAGGAGGTTTGCCATTGCCTTCCCCTGATGCTGAGAAAGTGTGACCTGCCCAGGCTCAATCATGAGCTGGTTTTCATGGCTGAGTGAAAAACAACTCATGGAGTCTTGGACTAACGCTCAAAGCACTGCATCATAGTGGATCCTCTAAAGGGTGGTATTTTTTGGTTTATTTCCAATTAGGGTGGCATATCAATTTTCAATTTTACAGATTCTCATCCTTCAGCTGTGCCAGGCCACTTGGGAGCCATCAAGGTCCTGGGTCCAATTTTTGACAGAGGGTTAGCTCTAGGAGATCTCCCATGCATCCTGGAGTAGCTGTAGGCAGTTGAGCCATGAAACAACCGTGGATTCATTGCACCATAATGTATCCACCAGCTGCCACTGCCCTGGCCAAGGGACATATCTGTGATGTGGATGGATCCCAAATGCAGGCCAAAGAGTTACATATGTCCTCCTGATCCCCATTCCCATGCAGTGTCCTATGTGCACATGTGCACAGGAGAGCCTTTGTTTTTATAGCAGGATATGATATATTGAAAACTGATACAGAGATGCTCAGATGCAAATGTAAGATTGAATCTGATTTTCAGTTATAGCCTGAACAGGGTTACTGACTGAGAGGCTGAGAAGATGTATGCTCCTTTGTATCTTTCCTTGGATTTATGTGCAAAGCTCCAACTGTAGGCACAAGGGTTCCATAAATATAACACCTCTTTGTCTGATGGTATTGACTTTATCATAAAGTCAAAATGGTCGTTTCCAGTGTTATAAAAAGGGGGCAACATACCACTTTAAAAATTATGCTGATGCCAATCCTTCAGATTCCCAAAATTCAATTAGAACATTGATGTCAAAATGTCTCACTTGAACAGCTCAACAGATTCACATAGTTGGCTATCTGAACCAATCCCCATTATGTAAGAAAGCACACAACATCCTCCATGGCACATTTAACTTAGAGTTAAGCTTGATTGGTTGGGACTTCTCTTCACTTCCCAAGCAGCAAATTTTTAAGATAATGCAAATCTGAGGGCCTAAAGCAGTTCCTTGATCCCAATGTACTGTGTGTTTGTATTTGCAGTGAAAAGTATAAATCCTGGAGCCTACTTTTGAGAACCAGAATAAAACTGTGGCTGCAGTTTCCTTCCTGTTGGTCCTCAAAAGGTTAACAGATACCATACAAATCTGTTTAAGCTTCTGTGTTTACATCAGGTTTAGCAACCCATGCATTTATTTTACCTTTTCAACACAGTCATCTTCTCTGCAATAACCTTTGGAGTCATTTCTTTCATTACTGTATATCAGACCCCAGTCACTAAACTATCCCCCTCCCCACTTTTTTCCCTTTCTGACAAGGAACAAACAAACAATCTGAACCCTCGGCCTCAAATAACCTCCATGATCATTTTTCTTTTTATATGAATGATGTGGCAGAATAGTGGGACTTGAATGGGAAGAGACCTAATGAATGATTAATAAGGGGGAGGCAAGGCCAGTTCAACAGAGTAAATGCTCAATAAGGGCTCATTTAATCATGGGCAGAACAGCTGCAATTGCCATATTAGCATCAGCGGAGACTGAAACAATGCCATGCGGTGCTTCATCCAATAGCTGATCTTCCAGCCCTGGCTGGGGACTTCCATTTTGGCAAAGCGGTGAATCAGCCTTGAGCCTTGAGCTTTAGTAAAGGAACCTTTTCCACAATATTAGTTCAGTATTGGATAGCTTCTTATGTCAGAAAATGCAGATATGATGATATAACCCTTGCTTATTCTAACATAAAGCCCCTAGAACCTCAGGTCCCCATGCAAATGACCTTATAATGCCCTATATAGCTTGGGTCCAGGTTATTTGAAGATTGTATCTCTCTTTATGAACCCTGGAGAGACCCTTCCCTCTGTCCCACCAACTTCTCAGGCTTGTATGATGGGAATAGAGAAGAGGGCCTTCTTGATGGCTGCTTTTACCTTCCCTATAGAGACCAGGATGTCCCCATCTTGGCTCTCCTTCCATTGACAGGTCAAAACATTCTGTCTTTACTAATTGATTCCTGTATGAAGGTGTCCAGAGAAGGGCAACTAAAATGATCAAAGGTTCAGTAGCCACACCTTATGAGGAATGGCTTAGGGAGCTGAGTATGTTCATCTTGGAGAAAAAATGGCAGAAAGGGGAGGTGATAGGTGATCTCGTAGATTAAAAACAATAGTGTTTTTTTATTTGCACAGTTGTGGCTGGCTTCCATCCCTATCCCCAGCAAATGTGGAGGGCCCAATGTATCTGCATACAAGCACAGAGATCCCTCTTGCTTCAGTAAAGAAAGGCATCTCCTGACTAACAACAACAACAACAACAACAACAACAGCAACAACACTTTATTTATAGACTGCTCTATCTCCCTGAAGGGACTCAGGGCGGTTTCTAACATTTATTTATTTATTTATTTATTTATTTATTTATTTATTTATTTACAGTATTTATATTCCGCCTTTCTCACCCCGAAGGGGACTCAGGGCGGATTACATTGCACACATATAAGGCAAACATTCAATGCCATAACATAGAACAGAGACAGAGTCAGACACAGGCACAGGCTGGCCTTGAACTCATGACCTCTTGGTCAGAGTGATTTGTTGCAGCTAGCTGCTAACCAGCCTGCACCACCGCCCGACCTGTATGTATGATAAACCTCAGGACAGACCATATCAAGCAATATAAAAGCAACCTAATTTTAAGCTTAATAAAATACAAAATAATCTACAATGAAAACTTAAATGACCCCTACAAACATAACACTTAATATAAATTTAAGACTAAATAAAAGCATCTAAGAACAATAGCTAAAACCTTATAAAAGATGACGTGATATTAAGCAACCGATAAGCTGAAGTCAACTCCAGTCTCTTGACAAGATTTAACATATCTAGGCAAGGGTGTAAGCCAGGCCTGTTAGTCTTCCTTCTCTCCATACACAAAAGTGCACAGGTGAGTCTTCAGCAGTTTTTTGAAGGTGAGGAGAAAAGGAGCAGGTTTTAGTTCCTTGTAAAGCTCTGGCCTGTTTATATGTGGAGATAAGGTTTTGAAAATAGTCTGGGCCTGAACCATTTAGGGCTTTATAGGTAACGACCAGTACTTTGTATTTAGCCTGGAAGCAAATCAGCAGCCAATGAAGGTGCCGCAGCATGGGAGTCATCCTCTCACAGTACGGCGCTCCAGTTAGCAATCTAGCCAACGATCTCTGTACTAGTTGCAGCTTCTGAACTATCTTCAAAGACAGCCCCACATAGAGAGCGTTGCAGTAGTCCAAATGGGAAGCAACCAGGGCATGGACTACCATGTCCAGATCTGGTGTCTCAAGGTATGGGCACAGCTGGCGCACAAGTTTTCATTGTTCAAAGGTGCTCCTTGCCACCGCCGACACCTGGGTTTCCAGGGTCAGAGATGAGTCCAGGATCACGCACAGACTGTCAACCTGTGTCTTCAGGGGGAGTGTGACCCCATTCAGTACAGGCTTGGTCTGCTTTCCAACTGACAAAGAGTTCCTCTGTTTTGTCTGGATTTACCTTCAGCTTATTAGCCTTCATCCTGTAACCTTCTGCGATGAAGTATCTATGGAACACACACACACAGATTTTTTTCATTTTCAGAAAAAAAGCCATGCTACAAATATATGCAAGTTTCCATTTCTGTCTTTAACAAAAAAATTCCCATTCTTTAACCAGCCATCTGCCTAACAAATATGAATAATCTGCTCGCAGCACTAATAAAAATATTGAGCTAGCTGTGTTGCGAGGCCTCATCTCCCTAGGAAGAGCTCTCTCTTGTTTAAAGGCTGCTGCTTAAAGGTCTTTTCTTCTGCTCAGCATGTTGCCTGTTTTCTAAGAACACAGAGAAAGAGACAGGAGAAACTGTGGCCATTTTCTTTCTTCCAGCCTTGCTACGAACAGCAGAAGCAGGTGTTAAGGGGAATCCAAAATGACCATGACAGTTTAGCGAGCTGGGCCAAAGCTAACAAAATGAATTTCAACAGGGAGAAATGCATAGTACTAAGGCAGAAAAATGAAATGCAAGACATAGGATGGGTGATGCTTGACTTGAAATCGATCCATATGAAAAGGATCTAGGAACGTTAGTAGACCACAAACTGAACATGAGTCAAAAGTGTCATGCAGCAGCTAAAAAGCCTGTGCAATTCTAGGCTGTATCAAAAGCCGCATAGTGTCCAGATTGAAGGAAGTAATAGTTACACTCTATTCTGCTGTGGTCAGATCCACTAGTTCCGGGCACCACAATTTAAGAAGGATATTGACATTTTCAGAGAAGGCCAACCAAAATGGTAAAAGGTCTGGAAGCTTTAAGTGCTCATTAAATGAATCTAAAAAAAAAATCTGAAAAATTAACCCTTTAATCTCATCTTTTGAAGCTCTAAAACAGGGGTCCCCAAACTTTTTAAGCAGAGGGCCGGTCCACAAGCCTTCAGACTGTTGAGGGGTCGAATTATCATTTGAAAAATAATACAAACAAATTCCTATGCATACTGCACATGTCTTATTTGTAGTGAAACAACAACAACAACGAAAGGATACAATATTTAAAAATGAAAACAATTTTAACCAACATAAACCTATTAGGATTTCAATGGAAAGTGTGGGCCTGCTACTGGCCAATGAGATAGTCAAGTTAATTAGGATTGTTGTTGTTGTTGCCTTCAAGTCATGTCAGACTTTGGCCGAGCCCAAGTCTTAAATTAATTATTTATTTACTGCATTTATTTACTACATTTATATCCCACCCTTCTCACCCCGAAGGGGACTCAGAGCAGCTGTATGTACATACAATATATTATATTATTAGCATAACACAATATTAGCATTATATATTACTATATTGAACTATACCACTGTACTATTATATAATATGTAATATATATCATATAATTAATATTATTATATGGTATTACTATTAGTATTATATTGTATAACATAAGATTATTATCAATATTATATGTATATACAATATATTATATTATTAAAACTAATATAAAAATATTATATTATAAAACTGAGGGCGGGGGCCAGGTAAATGACCTTGGAAGGCCGCATCCGGCCCCCGGGCCTTAGTTTGGGGACCCCTGCTCTAAAACATCAAGGTAAGAAGGTAAAGGTTTTCCCCTGACATTAAGTCTAGTCGTGTCTGACTAGTCGTGTCCATTTCTAAGTTGAAGAGCCGGCGTTGTTTTTAGACACCTCCAAGGTCATATGGCTGGCATGACTGCATGGAGTGCCGTTACCTTCCCGCTGGAGCGGTACCTGTTGATCTACTCACATTTTCATGTTTTAAAACTGGTAGGTTGGCAGAAAATCATCAAGACTCTTCTCTAAAAAAATTACATTAACATATCTATCTATCTATCTATCTAGGAGCCCCGGTGGTGAAGTGCGTTAAAGCGCTGAGCTGCTGAACTTGCAGACCCAAAGGTCCCAGGTTCAAATCCCAGGAGCAGCTGAGCGCCCGCTATTAGCTCCAGCTCCTGCCAACCTAGCAGTTCGAAAACATGCAAATGTGAGTAGATCAATAGGTACTGCTCCGATGGGAAGGTAACGGCGCTCCATGCAGTCATGCCGGCCACATGACCTTGGAGGTGTCTACGGACAACGCCGGCTCTTCGGCTTAGAAATGGAGATGAGCACCAACCCCCAGAGTCAGACATGACTGGACTTAACGTCAGGGAAAACCTTTAACTTTCTATCTATCTATCTATCTATCTATCTATCTATCTATCTATCTATCTATCATCTATCTATCTATCTATCTATCTATCTATCTATCTATCTATCTATCTATCTATTTATTTATTTATGGTATTTATATCCCACCCTTCTCACCCCTAAGGGGACTCGTATTCCTATGTTTTCAGAAGACCCCTTTCCAACAATGTTAATTCTTCCTTTTGCTGGGTCCTAACAACAAAGGATTTGGTTAATAAATAGAATGTCATCTGAAATTCTTTTAGATTCCAAGCTTTTCAAATAATCGAATCTCTGGCAGTTTTGTGTGTCAAAATATGTCTTTTGTGGAAGGATTGTAAAGCTCAGTGATGGTTCACATACTTGAAGTGCATAGGGTTATCCCAGGCATGGGCAAACTTTGGCCCTCCAGGTGATTTGGATTTCAACTTTATGAAACCAATGGCCCATATCTGAGAATAGTGTTGGGGACCACATGAAGCTGACACACTTCAATATGGTAGAAGGAATGGGCTTGTGGGACATACTTTCCATGCATACCCTTATTGAAGATAATATTGAGCTAGATAGCCCACTGGTTTGACTCAATATAAGCCAGCCTCCTGCTTCCCAGGGGGATATATTTGCAATCATTTCTAGAGAGCATTATATCACACAGTCAAAATTATATAATGGTTACCATCAACTATTATTACACATGGAGAGATCTTAATGCACATTCTCCATGAATAGCTTCAGATTCCAGCACTTTAATCAAATTCCGGAATCCTTCCTTATCCTATTTTTTAATATGTGGTTTTAGTTACATTACCCTCCGACAAATCTAGCAGTGTAGGATACAGCCCAGGACAGTTAAGCGTTTCCTTTTCTGCACCACGAGCAGATTTTTCAAAATTAGTTTCTGCTTTCAGATTAATATGATCTAAAATAAAACTCTGAACTTGAAAATGCAGAGAGCCTTGGACATTCATTTCTCAACCTAATAACTTGGTCATGGAAAAAAGGGCGTGGGTGGTAGAATCACCAGAGAAAGAGAGAGAGAAATAAATCCCAAGAATCAACTCTTTGGGAATTTACCAGGGAGAAAAAGAGAAAAAATGGTTCAGTAATGGTTCTGACTAGTGACACAGGCAGAGAGAAATCCAAATATGTATATCTTGTTATGGTCATTGTAGAGGGAAGTCGGTGTCACAGTGGATGATGAAGCAGCTTCTCCCCTTGTGGCCGGAATCGAGGAGACCCTCAGGAAGCTGGAAGCTGGAGAAGGTTAAATTGCCTCTGTGTCTTTCTCTGTCTCTGTCTCTATGTTCATATGGCATTGAATGTTTGACTTGTATGTGTATATTGTGATCCGCCCTGAGTCCGCTTTGGGGGTGAGAAGGGTGGAATATACTGTAAACAAACAGACAAACAAACAAATAAATATGGGAAGTCACATTCTCCTCTGTGTCCATGCTGCACTACCATAATCATTATCTATTTCTGGAACCTGGAGTTTGGAAATAAATTTAGAATTCTCCAGTGCACTCCTCTGAATGAGAGATCACTGAGAAAAAAATTGTAAGAGAATAACAAAACCCAGGTTTCCTTAAGATGGAGTTATGACAATTAAAGAGTGTACAATCAGACTGAAGAGAGGGCTGGAAACTCAGTCCTACAAGGAACAGTCAAAAGATCTGAGTATGACTAGCCTGGAGAGGAGCTAATAAAAGAGGAACATAATAGTAGTCTTTTAATATCAGACAGGCAAGAGATGGAACAGATTTCTTTTCTTCTGTTCTGGAAGGCAGGACAAGATGCTGTTGGGAGGCATGGGTCTGGTTGTTTCTGATGCTCCACAGCACAATGGATTAAAATGCAGGAAACGGGATTCCACCTGAATGTTAGGAAGAACTTCTTGATAGCAAGAGCTGACAGTGAAATATGCTGCCTCAGGATGTGATGGAGGTTCTTTCCCTGGTTTAAACAGATGATCATCTATCAGGTGTACTTGGATTGTGTCTTTCTGCATGGCAGAAAGGGGTTGGGCTGGATGGCCCTAGAAGTCTCTTCCAACATTATGATTCTTGACCTTATCACAAAGGCCAGGCGAAGTGTCCTGCTTTGCCTGGCTTTGTGGAAGAAAGTGATGAACATGTCGTACCTCAGATTAGCTTCACCTTACTAAATACACCAGGCTGCACACAGGTTGAAGTCTTTTGTAGTTTATTAGGAAATAGGAAATAAATAGTTCTTCAAAAACAAAAGTAAAGTTCCAAAAGATTGTTGCAAAACAAGGCTATAAAGAATAATCCAAGAAAACATTAGGCATAAAACAAGGTCCCGTTAATGCATGACAAAGTCCCATGAACATGAACACACAAAGGCTGCAAGATGATCCAGGAAAGCGAGAGCTTGCTTCTTCACTCAAATGAGAAGTTGCTTTGATGAAGATTTCCCTCTCAGCACACTCTTTTAATACCTTTTGCATGGCATGAAAGCATTTCTTTGGCCTCTGACCTCCCTCTTGTTTACTATTCTAACACTGAATTCCAAACGGTCAGCTTGATCTAAAGATTCCGTTTTGTCAAGGCCAGACAGCTCGTTAGCGTCTGTCTACATAGTATCAGACTGGGAGCTGTCCTCCCTTCCTGAGTCAATTTGCACCTGGCTAGCTTCAGTATCATCAACACCATTCCCTGCCATGGGAAAGCCTCCCTGTTCCTCATCTTCCACAGCAGGAACACTCTGAACCTGAATCCCATAATTTTTATGAGAGTCATCTTGAACCTGAATCCCATCATCTTGAACCTGAATCCCATAATCCCCATCAGAGTCACTCTGAGGCTCCAGCTGAGTCACAACAGAACAGTGGAGCGAATCCATTACCCTGCACACAACTCCCTCTCTGCAACACTTTCCCGATCACACATGGCAAGTGTTGCCTTTCTGGGGAGAATCCATGGTTGCTCCATTGGAGCCAGCACAACATGGGAAGCCTCCCGTGTTATAAGGGAAACATCCAAGGATGCTTTCACCCCAGAAGTCACATGACATCATGTGATGGCTGGGGTGGGGATCCATCCCCAAAACAGGCTGGAAGCATCTGAATTTGGTGAGTGTGATGAGATCGTTAATGTCATCGTCCCCCCAAAAAAAGAGGATTAAACTTTCCCAGTTCTAGTTCTATGTGTGTCTTTTCTTGGCCTTTTTTGGAGCTTCCGGTTTGACAGCAGCTGTTAGATTTTGTTAGCTTAAACAAAAAATCAAAGGCTTAATTTTATTGTACTTAATGCTGACATATTTTCAGTCCGTTGGTATTTTTCTTCTCCTCTCTTTCAGAGGCTATACAGTGTAACTGCATTTCCTGACAGAATCTATTTTTATCTTCAGTGGTTTTCATAACAAGGTCATCATTTTCCCCTCCCGTCATGTAATCACTGGCTGATTTACTTTTGTGTGCTGTCTTTGCTTTTACACTCGTTGCGGTAGCCTGGAGTGACAGACTTTGGTGCTTGCTCGGCTGATGAAGGGCACTCCAACCAATTCTTGGTTGGCTTGAGCAATGCAATATATATATCCTTTTAAAAAAGGTCTTTTGTGTCTGCATCAAGATCCGCTGATGTTTGTTTCAGAGAAATCTTGTTCCTATAATTCACTGAAAGCAATAAAAGGAAATTGCTCTATTCACAATAGTTTGGATGGTGCCTCTTCCCAGATGGAGAGATACATCCATGGTTTGCAGGTTTTTCTTTTGCTACCCTTTTCCTACAGTGGTGAGCAGTCCAACCTTTGCAGTAGGAGAATAAATATTTACATTTCTCTTTTGCACCAAACAGTTATGTATAATCACCTCCTTATCCTCCCTTCTGAGCAAGAATGTGGAGATTTTCAGTTAGTCTTCAAGTCGTATTTGTACTTTGGAAAAAGGCAGTGTGTGGGTTATGACATGCAGCCATTTTGGGGGGAAGAGGTGTCAAAATACCCCAAAATTATCTCTACCACTTATGGAGCCTCATGTTGGGAAGGGTCAAAATGACGTACAAATTTGTTGTTTGGAGGTGGAGCAATTCTGGTACTTTTGGTGGGGCAGTGTGGCCTCCTCATCTTCTACAATTGCCTTCTCCTGGTCTAGTTGGAGTTCTTAAGTATTCTGTAGGGCCCCTTCTAACTCTATCTTTCTATTATTCTAAGTCATGTTCCTCTCTCCCCTCTTACTTTGCACTTCCATCCACTTATTTTTCTGTTTATTGTGTTCACCTTTTGTTTTCATTCTGCATTTCAGGACCATTATTTTTGATTTAGGTAGAATCAGAGGTAATCTGGCTTTTGATTTCTGTCATAATTTGCAGGCTGTGCTGGAAACGTTGGTGTTAACAAAACAGAAAAATATTCCTCATTTTTTCTTTTATATATATAAAAAATGTAATAATAATCGCATGCTATTTTCAGAAAGAGATGGATTGTACTGGCTCCGTGCCAAATAAAATATTCTCACTGCCAGAAAGCCAGATGCAAGGTCTTGTTGCCAGCCTTTCTTTGGCAAGGCCAGAGACGCTTCAGCAGGTGCGATTAAAGAACATGCCGGAGCCTCATAGTGGCACAAAACCCCAGCTTCTAAGGTGTCCCTGCGTGGTTTTGCGGACAGTTGAAAAATCAACTCAATGGTCAGTGCCTTAGAATTCAGGTCACCCTTATTACCGGTTAACTGCAAATGCCAGGACTGGATTTTCGGAGAAGGGAGGATTCTATCCCTCCTCTTCTCAATAACAGAAGTTGAGTATCATGTTTGTGTAGTTTAAATTTACACTCATGTAGTTGTGGTTGAGCCACTCTACACATCTGCATTGTGCAACCAGTTGTAAGTATTCTTGCTAATCTTCCTGCTCATTGTTTCATTGCACAATGGGGAATGCAAAACACACGCTGAAAGCACTGACAAATATTACATACTAGTGGGCAGAAGCTTGTGCAATGTCTACACTGTTGGAATTCTGCTTCCCCAATTATGAAATTAGTACAGATATTGAGCAATATATACTGTGGATTTTGATGTATTCTTAACATGGCTATGCCTGCCAATTTATTTTTAAGTTTCACAGTGAAAACTGGAGCACACATGGTCGAGGAATATCAGGGTTGTCAAAGGTTATTAATGAGCAAAAACACACAAGCTACGTAGAAGAGGCTGCAGCAGTTTGCTTTTGTCTGAGATTACTGGGAAGGGCAAAATTCTATCTTCTCTCAGCTGAATTGAGTTCAGACTACTTTAACACTTTGAATTCAGTTTGCAGCAACTGAAGTAAGGTGAGGATAAATAGTAGAAAGAGATGTGGCAGAAATAAACTGGGACATTTTAAACAGACCTGGAAAAGTGGAGAGGCAGAGGGTGAATCAGGACTCTCCCTGCAAATCCAAGGAGGCTTTGAGTTGTGTTGCATTGTTTTTCCTCCAAGAGGAATTATAAGCCTCATATAAATTCATCAGTCCCCTTGTGAATCTTTGGGGACACAAAATGGATATATAACTTCTATCCAGAAATGCTAACCTGGTTAATTATTTCCCTTTTCATTTAGCATAAGGAAGAGAGAGCATTTTCTTCTAGAAGAGGTCTAGCGTTGCTTCTGGAGCTTGGAAACCTTAACTTTTTGGACCACAAATTTCCAATATGAAAAGGTTACTCTTTGAAGTTCAGAGAAAATGGTTTTTGTGTATATATTTCCAAAATGTTTTGTGTCTGTAGGGATATATAATTGGGATCTCCAACTTTTCCAGTCTTGTTTTTATTTTTCACATCAGCTTGGATTTACTTAAGGCAATGAAAATGACCTCTCCATTTGTCCCGGTGGGTAAGAGGCTATTTATAGGTGCAATACATCTCAAAGGCTTTGGTGAATCATAGACAAAAACTAGGGAGTCATTTCTATGAGAGGAATGCCCAATAAAAATGAAATCAGGAGAGAATAAATGGATTTCAGGGAAAGCGTAATAAAATGATTAAATGAATAGGGGAATTATATTTTCCGACAGGAAACAGAAGAGACAGGGACACATGTATGCCCTCCAATATTTTGGAAATGGAAACTGGGACATGTTTGTGGTCAAGATGGCAAAAAATGCTTATTGAATAAGAACATTCAAGGTATGAGGGGCTGCAGGAGTTTGCTTTCTCTGAGCCTACAGGGAAGGACAAAGCCCTACAAGAAGAACAATAAAAAGACAATGTGATTCTAGGTTGCAGCTATAAGAGTATCGTGTCATGATGGAAATAATAATACCCCTCTGCTTTGGTCAGACCTCATCTGGAATAACCTTGTGTCCACTTCTGGGCAAAGTAATTCAAGAAGGATATCAACAAGCTAGAAAGTGTCCAGAGAAAAGCAACCAAAATGATCAAAGATCTAGAAGTCAACCCTTAGAATGAGGAACAGTTTAGGGAGCTGGGAGTGTTCAGCCTGAAGAAAAGAAGGCTGAGAGAAGACATGATAATCATGCTTAAGTATTCGAAATATTTGTCACATTGAGGAGGGGGAAAGCTTGTTTCTCTTGCTGTTCTAGAGATTAGTTCACAAAGCCATGGATTCAAATTGCGGGAAAGGAGAGAGAGATTCCACCTAAACATTACGAAGAACTTCCTGATGTGTTGTCGAAGGCTTTCATGGCCAGAATCACAGGGTTGTTGTATGTCTTTCGGGCTGTGTGGCCATGTTCCAGAAGCATTCTCTCCTGACGTTTCGCCCACATCTATGGCAGGCATCCTCAGAGGTTGTGAGGTATGGATAAACTAAGTCAGGAAAGGAAAGAATATATATCTGTGTAGAGTCCAAGGTGTGGCAAGAGTTCTTTGTCACTGGGAGCCAGCATTAATGTTTCAGTTAATCACCCTAATTGGCACTGGAAATGTTTTGTCCCTTGCCTGGGGGCATCCTTTGTTCAGTCAAGTCCTCATTGTGTTGGTTCCCATCTACTGTTTTGATTTTGGAGTTTTGTAATACTGGTAGCCAGATTTTGTTCATTTTCATGGTTTCTTCCTTTCTGTTGAAGTTGTCCACATGCTTGTGGATTTCAATGGCTTCTCTGTGTAGTCTGACATGATAGTTGTTAGAATGGTCCAGCATTTTTGTGTTCTCAAATAGTATTCTGTGTCCAGGCTGGTTCATCAAATGCTCTGCTATGGCTGATTTCTCTGGTTGAATTAGTCTGCAGTGCCTTTCATGTTCTTTGACTCTTGTTTGGGCGCTGCGTTTGGTGGTCCCTATGTAGACTTGTCCACAGCTGCATGGTATCCGGTAGACTCCTGCAGAAGAGAGAGGATCCCTCTTGTCCTTCGCTGACCGTAGCATTTGTTGGATTTTCTTCGTGGGTCTGTAGATAGTTTGTAGGTTGTGCTTCTTCATCAGCTTCCCTATGCGGTCAGTAGTTCCCTTGATGTATGGTAAGAACACCTTTCCTCTGGGTGGATCTTTGTCTTGACTCTCATGGCTTGTTTTTGGCCTTGCAGCTCTTCTGATGTCTGTGGTGGAGTATCCATTGGCCTGTAGAGCCCAGTTTAGGTGGTTGAGTTCACCTTGGAGGAGGTGAGGTTCGCAGATTCTTTGTGCACGGTCTGTCAGGGCTTTGATTGTGCTCCTTTTTTGACTTGGGTGATGGTTGGAGTTTTTATGAAGGTATCTATCTGTATGTGTAGGTTTTCTGTAAACTGTGTGGCCCAATTGTTGATTGGGTTTGCGGATGACCAGAACATCTAGAAATGGCAGTTTTCCTTCCTTTTCTTTTTCCATGGTGAATTGGATGTTTGGGTGGATGCTGTTAAGATGGTCCAGGAACTTGCTGAGTTCTTCCTCTCCATGGCTCCAAATTGTGAAGGTGTCATCTACGTATCTGAACCAAACAGTTGGCTTTTTTGGTGCTGTTTCTAGGGCCTGTTTTTCAAAGTATTCCATATAGAAATTTGCTACTACTGGGCTGAGAGGGCTCCCCATGGCCACTCCATCCTTCTGTTCATAGAATCCAGTGTCCCACTGAAAGTAGCTAGTGGTGAGGCAATGGTGAAACAGGGCTGTGATGTCTTCTGGGAAGTTTTGTTTGATTAGTGTGAGGGTGATTAACTGAAACATTAATGCTGGCTCCCAGTGACAAAGAACTCTTGCCACACCTTGGACTCTACACAGATATATATTCTTTCCTTTCCTGACTTAGTTTATCCATACCTCACAACCTCTGAGGATGCCTGCCATAGATGTGGGCGAAACGTCAGGAGAGAATGCTTCTGGAACATGGCCACACAGCCCGAAAGACATACAACAACTTCCTGATGGTTAGAGCTGTTTGATAGTGTGCTGCCTTGGTGTGTGGTGGAGTTATTTCCTCTGAAGGTTTTAAAGCAGAGGCTAGGTGTCCATCTTCCAGGAGTGTTTTGATTGTGTATTTCTGCATGGTATCTTTCAACTCAACATTTCTAGGATTCTATTCTGTGAGATTCCATTCCCTCTTCTAGTCTCCACAATGCTGACTTTGTTCAGTCCAACCATTCCAACAATTCCATTGAAAGAGAGTTGTTTGGATGCACTTTTTTTGTACATGGAGCAAAATCATTAAATGTTGATGGGTTTGTACATAGTAGGTGAAATTTGAGACGGAAAGTTTTATCCATAACTAGTAGCTAAATGAAACTACCATGTGCCAAAATTGCATCTTTTTGAATTTCCTTTGCTTCATACATACATATCACAGAGGAAAGCAATCACTTTTATGTTTAGCTAAGCTTCCAGAACTGCCTCACCAGTCTAGTGCTGTTTCTTCCAAATTCATGCTCCTTAGGCCCCTTCTTCACTGCCATATAATCCAAATTATCAAAACAAATAATAATAATGATAATAATAATGTTTTATTTATATAGTGCCCCTCTCCCCGAGGGAACTGGGGGCATCTTACAACACAATATAAAATATAATCCGCATTATCTGCTTTGAACTGGATTATATGTGTTTACACTGCCATATAATCCAGTTTAAAGCTGATAATCTGGAGGGGTGTAGAAAGGGTCTTAGATGCTCACAGTTGAATGTCACCTCTGATCCCTACAGCCTTGATATTCCTTCCCTTCAATCAAATGAATACCTGGCTGAAACCTTTTCACTTAGTCCATATTAAAGTAAACTCATTGACTCAATTGCTGAACAGTCAATCCAACTGATTCACTGACAATACTCTATTTAGATATAATCCAGTTCCTTGGCCCCCTGGTTGGTTTATGGGATAGTGGTTTCTAAGGGCAGACCTTGGAATCCCAAAAGCCAAAGTGTCCAGTTGACCATATTTGCTCATTCTTATTCCTCCATCTTCTCCCATAGAGGCAAATCCTAGCATTTTAGTCTCCACTGACTGACAGATTAGGGAAGAAAGATGTGACATTTAAAATGGGCAGGTTCTTACTAATGGACAGTAATCCAGCCAATCCCTCAATAGCATGCCTGGCTCCTATATTCACTTCTACTTCACTGTACCAACATAGGCATCCATACTGTACTCAGTGTCAGTCTGGAGAGACATTGCAAGTAAACCTGCAATCATAACCCTGTCTTATTGCAACACCCTGCGTTTTCCCAAAGTGATGGATGCTGTCACACTCTGTGCCCCGAGTAAGAGCCACCGCTGGGAATAACTGTTGCTGATAAACCGGTCTCTTCTTTCGCCATTTCAGCTGCAAAATTTCTTGTTTCAGCTCTAAGCAAAAATGACTTTCCAATTGCATATGTATTGTGCTTGCCTTCTCTCTCATACATAATCATCAAAATCTGCCAGGGCTAGGCACTGCTTGGTGCCTAGATTGACTCCCACTAGGAAAGACAATACTTGTCTCTTGAAGACCAGTTAAAATTCTCTTTTTGTATTTATCCTTCATATTAAGAATGATGGTCTACAAGGAATCTATGGGTTAAATGTGAATGAAAAAGCTGCTCTTACACAAAAATACCTGCATCCCAATCTGAACTCCTGCACAAGAGACTACTATTCCTTCAACTGTCTTCCATGTCTAAAAAATAAAATCCTTATATTTTAAAAACTAAGAAAGAAGGATGTGTGGTAATAACGCCCCTGCACTTATTTTTCTGTATGACAGGAGATAAAATTCACTTCTTTGAGGGACTGTCTGCAAATTTCATACATTTCTCACAAAGTAAACAAGCCATGTCTGGATTTCCAATAGGAAGGAAGGCTCCTTAAAGTTCTACATCATAATTTGGATTCTGTTCTGACATCCAACATACTAGCTTCCAATTGGTCTTAGCTGGTGTCAACCATTTTCTGACATGTGACATGGTTGTGGTCAAGCCACGTCCTTAGTCTTGGCATCCTGGTCAAGTCATAGTGAGTTCACAGACAGACAAGGATGATAAGAGGTCTGAAGAACAAAACTTATGAGGAGAGGTTGAAGGAGCTTTGTAAAGAGAAGATTGGGGGTGTCATTTGTACTTTTTAATAGCTCAAGAGCTGGCACAAAGAGAAGGTTGTTGCCGCAGATAATAGAATTAGGTGTAATAATTGAAAGTTAAAGGATAGATTTCAAATGACCATTAGAAGGAATTTCTCAACAGTGAGAGCAGTTTGGCCATAGAACAGTGGTTCTCAACTTGTGGGTCCCCAGGTGTTTTGGCCTACAACTCCCAGAAATCCCAGCCAGTTGACCAGCTGTTAGGCTTTCTGGGAGTTGAAGGCCAAAATATCTGGAGACCCACAGGTTGAGAACCATTGCTACAGACCAATGGCTTGGAGAGATGGTGAGGTCTCCTTTTCTGGATCTTTTCCTAAAGAAGTCTAACAGCTACCTACTGGGGATGCCATAGGTGGTGATCAGGCATTGAACAGGGGGTTGTACTTGATGGCCCATAGTGCCCCATCCAACTCTGATTCTTTCTCTCCCCCCACCCCCACCTCAATCCCTATTTCATTATGCATCTTAAGGTTCTTCACTAACATCCGGCTGGAATTCTGTTAGGACTTTATATCAATACAATGTTCCTGAATGGGGTTACACTCCCCCTGAAAACACAGCTTCACAGCTTAGGAGTTCTCCTGGATTTATTGCTGAGCCTTGGACTCCAGGTCTTGGTGGTGGCCAAGGGAGTTTTTGCACAATTAAAACTTGCGCACCAGTTGTGCCTGTACCTTGGGAAGTCAGATTTGTCCAGAGGAGTCCATGCTCTGGTTACATCTTGAATAGACTACTGGAACATGTTCTCCATGGGGTTGTCTTTGAAGACTATTCAGAAGCTTCAAGTAGTCCAATGGGCGGCAGTCAGGTTTCTTATTGGAGTGGTATACAGGGAACACAAAGTCCCCATGTTATGTCAGCTCCACTGGTTGTCAATCTGCTACCGAGCACAATTCAAAGTGCTGGCTTTGGCCTCAAAAACTCTAAATGGTTCCGGTTCAGCTTACCTATCCGAACGCATCTCCCTTTATGAGCCAGTTAGAGCATTAAGTTCAGCTGGGGAGGTCCTGCTCTTGGTCCTGCGGCTGTCACAGGTGCAATTGGTGGGCATGAAAGACAGGCCTTCTCGGTGGTGGCTCCTCGACTGTGGAACTCCCTCCTCAGTGAGATCAGATCGGCCCCCTCCTTCCTAGCATTTAGGAAACATGTAAAGACCTGGTTGTTCAAGCAGGCTTTTGACAGTTGACAGAGATATGGAAAGATACCTAGGACTGATGCAAGGTATAAATGTTTGGTTTTGTATCACAGTTTTATAATTTTAATGGTTTTTATCTTATTGCTATATTTTCTTGTTTGGTATTTGATATTGTTTACATACCGTGTTTCCCCTAAAATAAGACCTCCCCAAAGAATAAGACTTAGCAGGGGTTTGGGGGGATTGCCAAATATAAGGCCTCCCCTGAAAGTAAGACCTAGCAACTAAGGCTGCAGCAGAGTTCCATTGGGAAGCATGGCTGCAGGGCAGAAGCAGCACTCATTCATACACACCGGAGGGAGGGAGGGAGGGAGAGAAAGTGCTTGCTGTCCTTGCCTTACCTGTCCCCCAGCCTCCGTGGCTGCTGCTGCTGCGCTGCCGTTTCTTCCTTCCGTCTCCGTCCTGGCCATGCACCCTTCGCCCCCGAGGCTTCTGATTGGCTCCTGGAGCCAGGGCAAGGGAGGGTGGGAGGGAAGGAAGAGGGCTTTCCACTCGTCCTGCTCTTTCTGTTTCTTCAAGGTACAGGACGCATAGGGATTCTCCTCTCATCCTTATTCCTATCCTATGCCATGAAACTTATTATTTTATACTATTATTCTATTACCATATTATTATCATCATATCTGTTACTATTATTATATCCCATTATTATATTATCCTATTAATATATTTTATATCATGATATTATATTTTCTATTATTATTATTATTATTATTATTATTATTATTATTATATCATTATATTATTATTCTATTATATTTTCATATTATTATATTATTATTCTGTTATTATTATATTCCATTTTATATTATCCTATTAATATATTTTATATCATTATATTCTATACTATTATTCTATTATATTATCATATTATTATTTTATTATTATTAGCATATTCTGTTTTATTATTATATTCCATTTTATATTATCCTATTAATATATTTTATATCATTCTATTCCATTCTATTATTCTATTCTATTATCCTATTATTATATTATTATTATGCTATTCTGTTATTATATCCCATTATTATATTATCCTATTAATACCACATTATTATCATATTCTGTTATTTTATATCCTATTATTATATTATCTCATTAATATATTGTATATCATTATATTATTATTATTATATTATCATATTATTATTATAGTATATTATATTATTCATCATTCATGACTACATTGAAACTAGAATAGAGAGAAATCAGCGTGGAAACCTTGTGAAACCTAAACTGCAAGAGGTACCATAGATTGTTGTACATGTAAATAATGGTAGTAACAAGAAATTCTTGATAGGATTCATAGTTTGTCTGGTTATGCTGGTTTGTGATGACAACTACTTTACAGTATATAATAAATGTTCATTTTGTTGTTATAAATGTGAGCTCTTCTTCATGGAAAAATAAGACATCCCCTGAAAATAAGACCTAGTGCATCTTTGGGAGCAAAAATTAATATAAGACCCTGTCTTATTTTCGGGGAAACACGGTATGTGAGGCATTGAATTTTGCCATTGATTATGCTTTGAACCATTTTGGGGTGATAAAAGCAGTATATAAATGCAATAAATAAATAAATAGGTGTACCATAAATACTCATGAATAAGTCTAGATTTTTAGCAAAATAATAACCCCCCTCCCCCCAAACCTGGGTCAGCATGTCCACAGGCCAATGTGAGTACTATACCTTAACTCTTATCAGAAAAGGAAACATCCCATACTCTATGTTGAGTAGTGAAAGGCACAACCTTAGTCCATCCTTGGAGAACCTAAAAGCAACACCCCCCCCCCCACTCTCTCTGATTTGGTGCTACTTTGGGCCTTTTTCAAATCCTGGGCAGGAAGATGGCAATGGTGGCAGCAAGAGGCAGCTGGCCCCATAAAAGTTGTCGATATTTTCCTTTCTCCATGGAATGACTTATCCATGGGTCATATAAAAATCCATTAATTAGGACCTAAAATCTGCTCATAACATATACATCAGGCTAACTTGTACATGATTGCCCCTGGTGGCACAGTGAGTTAAACTGCTGAGCTGCTGAACTTGCTGACCAAAAGATTGCTATGTTTGAATCCGGGGAGTGGGGTGAGCTCCTGCTATTAGCCCCGGCTTCTGCCAACCTAGCAGTTTGAAAACATGCAAATGTGAGTAGATCAATAGGTACCGCTCCGGCGGGAAGGTAATGATGCTCCATGCAGTCATACCGGCCACACGACCTTGGAGGTGTCTATGGACAATGCCAGCTCTTCAGCTTAGAAATTGAGATGAGCGCCAAGCCCTAGGGTTGGGCACAACTGGACTTAACATCAGGGGAATACCTTCACCCTTTTACTGACCATTCTAACAAGACCTTAACCTAACTTGTACATGAGCATATACGGCAGGTATTGTGCTAAATGGGCTGGATCTGGAGCAGAATATGGTATTATTTTGCTAGTTTGGATTGATCCAAGAACAGGACTGCAAAGACTCCCAATTACTGATACCAAGACAAAGCTTGTATGCCAAGGAAAATGTATCTCAATCGTGAACCAGACAAAGCAAGAAAGGAATGTCAGGTTTAAAGGTAGCTCTGCATCTCCCTCCCCTGCTGCTGAAATCCTTCCACAATCCTCAGCAATGCTGCTCAGAGATCAGGGGACTTTGCAGCCACGGCAGATGGCAGGTCATAAGCTCTCTTGCTAATCTATTGCTGCTGCAAAGCAAAGGAGGCCTTGGGATCGGGGTTGGCAACTGGGGGGAGGAGGAGTGATGGAGCACCGCGTCTCCCAGGCCAGAGAACAAGAGCATGTTGGGGGAAGCGTACCCTTGAAGGAGCCATGATCCCCTAAGGGCTCATCCAGAGCAGACACTTTCCAAGCACACAATCCAGGAAAAAAAGCATTTGGGGAATAACTCCAGTGCATTTGAAAATAAAATTCAGAACAAAGCGGTGGCTTAATGCATGGATTGTTGTCAATGACATGCAAGGATAGCTAACACCTGCCTTGTCTTTTTTTCCTCGCTTTCTTCAAAATGGTGTGCATTAAAACAAATCTGATCTGCTTCCATTCACTGCAAAATTCTGGGGAATGTGTTTCTCGTGGCAAGGAGGATTTCTTGGCACTTTCTGTGCTACAGCTTGCTGGAGAAATTATTACCATCTTTTTTTTTAAAAAAAAAAATGGAAAACACAGGCTGTATTTTGGAACCTACTGTTCCTGGCAGGCCACCACCTTGCAGCTCAAAGGGATACCTGTAAATTTGGGAGGGGATGGAAGGTACCAGGTGGCTGGTGGACTAGCTGGTCACAGGAGAAGGGATGGCACTGGGGTGGATGGTGACTTCCATGGCAGTTAATCTGCTCTCTGTTTTAGCCTGAGTTTTAAAGGTACAGAGCTCCTTTGATGAATTGATTTGTTCAGATTCAGAATCAGAACAGATTTTCCACCTCATTGTGATATGGAATCAACTGCACATCACATTTCTGATTTAGCAAGACCAATTCTTATTAATCCTCTGTCTACCCACATTTTCAGCTGCTCCTCCCACTTTCTCCTTTTGACTTCAGCTTATTTCAAAGGCAGCCACCTGAGTTCAAAGTGCAAAAGGCCTTTGTGCTCACTTAGTTTAGCAGGCAGTAAAGGAATGAAAAGGGCAGCATCTGGCCCTTTCCTGTGTAGGCTCAGGCAAAAGCAAACCACTCAAAGTTCCCTAGTTTTGCATGATCTTCCCTATCAAGAACTTTTGTCATATTGGGCTCACTTGGATGTTGCCTGGCCACCTATGTCAAAGTTTGCAGCTATGAAATGTTGGGGGTTATGCTCTACTGGTTAACAGGGCAAGGCCAAAGTCACCCTGTATTCTCCATTTGGGTTATTCAGACTGGTTTGAATGATCATATAATGGCTTTTGCCATTGAAAGGAAATGTTACACAGAGAACCCCTAACCCTTGTTCTTGCTATGTGCCTACAAATTGACTCCTGACTTATTGTAACCCTAGCATAATGTTTTCTTCACAACAATTACTCAGAAAACATTGCCTTCCCCTAAGGACCCTTCCATGCAGCCCTATAAGCCTGAATATCAAGGCTGATAATCCACAATATCTGCTTTGAACTGAGTTATCGTAGTCCACAGTGCCATATAATTCAGTTCAATGTGGACTTTATACAGCTGTGTGGAAGTGCCCCAAGTCTCCTATAGCCCTAGTCCAAGATTTGCATCACTACACATCATCTAACACAGGTCCATTTCCTATAAGACCAAGTAGGAAAAGGCCATGTTCATCTCTTGACCATCAAGATCACAGTCAAAAATTGGAAAGTTACCATAATCCCTCAGCTGGCATTTCTGGCCAAATGATTCTGGGAATTGTGTGGACCTGAGTCCCCTCGGGGAAGATAGGGCAGGGTACAAATAAATTATTATTATTATTATTATTATTATTATTAGTAGTAGTAGTAGTAAAGGTAAAGGTTTCCCCTGACGTTAAGTCCAGTCATGTCTGATTCTGGGGGTTGGTGCTCATCTTCATTTCTAAGCCGAAGAGCCGGCGTTGTCTGTAGACACCTCCAAGGTCATGTGGCCGGCATGACTGCATGGAGCGCCATAATATTAGTGGTATTAGTAGTAGTAATAGTAAAAAAAGTAATGTTGCCAAGTACAGGTTATGTCTCATTTCTGCTAACCTGAGAGAACCTACCTTTCAGCATAGAAATCAAACTGACAGTAGTCAATGGGAGATTCTTAGAAAAGCAGCTGAGTATTTGAGCTTATGTTTTAAACCTTTGTTTTTTTTATTATTGATGCTCATTTTGATTCCCAGGCAGCAGCAATTTAGAAAGACTTTTACCTAATAGGGAAAAAAAATTTGCACAGAAAACAACTTTTCTGCACAGAAAATATTATTTGACAGAAAATGCTTAACATCTCCTATTAGGGAGCACTGCCTTCATTCAAAATAAGGGCTCTTAGGCCATGAAATGCTCCATCTTCCTAACCCCATGTTTACTGTTAATCTTTTCCTTTGTTTGTTGATGTTTGTTCGCTTTCCTTGTTATTTGTCTGACTGCTTGTGTTAAGTACATAAATACCATAAACATCCAATGTACAATTACCACCTGTATACAAGCTAACAAACTGTTCAATAAAAAATTAAGATAAAAAATAAGAAGAAAAATTGCTGCATTTTGGACATATGCAAAAATGTCTGCATGCATTTTTGGAACAAAGAATTAAGTCCCGAATTGCAACTAATTTCCTAAAGCTGTACAATTTTCAATGATTGTTTTAAATCCAGGAGAAAAATGGTAAAATAATTTGATTTTGCCTGATTGGGTGCAACTAATGTACATTCTGTCTATCTGTCTTTCTCTGTGTGTGAAGGGGAAGCATAGAAGATGTGGATCAGAACGGAGTGACATGGCACCAGATAATGGGCACCATACTGTCAGATAATAAAAAGAGCTATGCTGCTGGAGCGGACCCAAGGCTTAGCTAGTTCAACATCCTGTTCCCACAGTTGCTAGCAAGATGCCTCTTGGAAGCCCACAAGCACGGGATAAAGGGCATCTTCCCACTCATGTTCCCAACCAAGCGTGCTCCCTCTGAAGTAATATATTGCCATCACGACTGGGAGCTGTTGACAGGCTTATCCTCCATGTTCAGGCCAGCCTGCATTTCTGAATATTTAGCAGCCTCCATCGTTTGCAGCTCTCATCAAAGGAAGTGCCCATATTGTCTTACAGGTGTCTGTAACACAACCAAAACCACAGAAGTACCACAAAGGCCATGCTCCAGCCCTTCAGGATAATCTGCCTTTACTTAACTCAGTGCCACATTGTCAGTCCATCCATTGCGCTTCCCCAAAGTGCTCTGTCCTCTCAGCCCATCCTTCATCCAAGTCCCTATCTATTCTGTGATGACCTACGGTCAAGACAATAAACTACTGATTGATTGAAGTCCTTATCTGTCAGCCTGCAGCTGACTTCTCTATTCCTCTCCATTCACCTCCCTTGCCTTTGGGACTCGATTTCCCTTAGCTCTTCCATCTCTGAGGCTGCCTACCCATTCAACTGACCAGCCTTTCAATTTTCTACCTTTGTCTCTTTTTGAGATCCACAGCAAACTCCCTTTCTTTCACAGGCTTGGAGTGTGTTTATGCTGCAGAATTATAACAGTTTGATACCACTAACTTTTCTTAATCTCATCCACACATCAAAATAATAGCAATTTGACTCTACTCTATCAATGTATGGGCTAGTGGGATTTGTAGGTTGGCATCAGAGCTCTCTGACAGAGAATGGTAATTATCTCACAAAACCTCATGTATTGACATGTATTGTCAAACTTCTATAAATCTGTAGTGTGGATACAGCCACTATCATATATTGCCTTTGGATTTACAGTTTGATCACATACTTCAGATTCATCTGAACGATAGCACTATATTTTCTATGAGATAATTCAAAGCTCCATACCAAAGTAAAGTAGGCCATCCATGTTTGCTGGGGTTAGTGGTGTATGAAAATGTGAAAACCATGAACAATTTTTTTAACCTGAGATAACACCTCTATCAGAATGTCTAGGTCAGGCATGGACAAACTTCAGCCCTCTAGGTGTTTTGGATTTCAAAACACCGGCTGTTAGGAATTGTGGGAGTTTAAGTCCAAAATACCTGGAGGGCCGAAGCTTGCCCATGCCTTGTGCACATCCTCTAGCTCAATTCTATGGCCAGCTTCCAGAAACTTGACCATAGAATCATGCTGGAGGACCTAAAATGTCTAAAGAAGTATTATTTCTAGAAATCTTTATGTTTTCCAGCATATTTTTTTTTCGTGTCAGGAGTGACTTGAGAAACTGCAAGTTACTTCTGATGTGAGAGAATTGGCCATCTGCAAGGATGTTGCCGAAGGGACGCCCAGATTTTTTTGATATTTTTACCATCCTTGTGGGAGACTTCTTTCATGTCCCCACATGGATCTGGAGCTGATAGAGGGAGCTCATCCGCACTCTTCCCAGGTTGGATTTGAACCAGCAACCTTCAGGTCAGCAACCCAACCTTCAAGTCATATGTCCTGTTGGCACAAGGATTTAACCCATTGCACCACTGGAGGCATGATATAATGATAACATTTAAATCAGTTAGTCATATCCACCTTTTATAACCACATAGTATAAATGAACTCTTGAGCCCAATCTTACATCACACTTTTGTAGTACAAATCTAGACTCATGTGTTTAAACAGTGACTATGCTGCTACGCCCTCTCCTGAAAAATATTGTACAACTAATTGTGTACTGACAATTGCTACATGTGCAATCCCAGTGAGTCAAGTGGTACATTGAAGGCACAAACAGTTACATACCATCCAAGAATGCTATTGTGTAACGGTGCTATTCAAGCCAAGAGTTGCAGGCCACAATTCTGCATGCGGAAGTTGATGTTACACAAACTTAATGTAGAATCTTCTTCTTATTCTTGATTGCATTTGTAGCCCATTTTACAGCTTGAATGGAATTTCGATGCATGATTTATCTCACATATAGCAGTGAATTTTGCATGTGTGGTCAAACGCACACCGTCACTGAATGAGCACGGATATTGTAAATTTTCTTTCCTAAGGAAGAAAAAGAATCTTAATGCAATGGTAGCCATGCACATCCTGATTTTCTACTGAAGGGGAAATATTCATCCTATTTTGTTTCCTCTCTGGAGTTAATGGTAGATTATAGATAATTCAGGACACGTGTCCTCCAAGGCAAGCCTTCAGATAGCGGCTTGATCTCCCAGCCCGAAATTCAGATCAGGGATGATACATATTTCCCATTTGCGAAATGCACTAGTTTTTTTTATGTGGTTGGAAGTCCCACATTTGACTCCATGGATACTTTAGTTTCTCTCAGTTTCTTGCCTGTCTTACAGGCGAGGATGGCTGAAGGAACAAACAGAAAGTTGAAATGAAAATCTTGGCATTTTGTTTCTCTTCCCACGGATCTCTTCAAGTGACTGATCAAGTGCAGGTTTTACAGTCATTCGTGTTCATTAAGCAAACTGAATTGCAAATCTAGCCTGTTTGTAATAGCTTCCTGCATTGAAAGCTGTGACCTGGATGCACCAAATTTGTTATGATTTTTAATTGAAAACGAGATGTGTTAGGAGATTGATTTCTCTCCTTTACACCAGCACAGGTGGAAGGAAACCAACATAACTAATGAGTCAAAACCTAGCTGTTCTCAGCCACCTTTTTACATGCTCAACCTTTTCCCTGCTCCTCATCTACTCAGTTTGTAAACAAAACACATGAGGTGCATTGCAAGACATTGTGATGCTCAAGGGCGGAAAAAGAACACTGTGTTAGGTGCGACACATTCCTACGGTATACTTTGCTAAATGCCGTATGTTCAGATTCAAGGATGATTTGAAAGCTTCGATGAAGGAGGGCTTCCTCTTGCTCTTTTTCATTTGGCTGGGCTGCTTTGTCATGCAAACCTACAACTGTCATGCATGTACATCACTTGATCAGCCCAAGTCTTGGTAATCCTCGACACATCTCTCTGTGTGTGATTTAACTCCCTTGCAAAGCATTGTTCTCAGAATGATCTGAATGTTCTCTCTGCACTCCATGATGGCTTGTCCACACTCTGCACGGTTTGATGCAGCAGTCGCTGAGTGATAAGCAAGCATGTCCGTGTGTCTGAACCAACCCATAGTCTCCCGGCTGAGCCCGGATGACTCTCCCGACAGTCTGCATTTGCAGGGAGGAGATAAGCATACTTCAGAGTAGGCTAAGGGGATTTCACATCCCGATTAGGGCTTGGAATTGACAGCTGAATCCGAAATGAAGGTGAAACTCCATTGATGCATCCCTCTTGTAAAATGATTGCAAAACCTTGTCTTAATAATAAACAACTCTGGCGAGTGAGATGAGAGAGAATTTCTCTTTAGACCCCTGCGCACAAGCCCCCCACCCTCTTTCCATAGCATCCTGGCACAAGGCACATGTCATGAAGGCGAGGCAGTGCGAGTGGAAGAAAGAACAAAGCCCAATGAAAACACACAACAAACAGAACAACAACAACAACAACAACAAAAGACAATCACTGCATCCCAGTGGAGTGATTAAAACCGAGCGGGTGCTTTATTTTTAGCATCTTTTCGGAAAACAATATGCAACTCCCCATTGCGCTTAAAAATGCTCACTGCAAATAGGCCACCCCAGCGCCTTGTCAAAATGCAGAGAAACACGCGGCGCTTTGAAACCTGAATATTAAACAAGTCAGCCCATCATCAAAGATGTCCCAATCTGTCTACCTCGGTAAGCATTTACCAAGAGCTGGTGATGCTTTAAAGGAAGAAGAAAGAGAGAGAAAAGATTAGAAGATATTCACTGGGGATCAACCTTCTACAACATTACAAACATGGACCTGAGAGTCCAAAAGGCAGTGGATTGGTGGATGGGTTTGCAGGTGCAAAAGGGAAGTCTTTTGTTATTAGCCTTCAAGCTGACTCTGGCTTATGGTGACCCTATAAATAAGAGACATCTAAGCATCCAAGATATTGACTCAGATCTTACAAACTCAGGGCAGTGACATCCTTAACTGAGTCTATCCAACTGCAGTGGGATCTTCTTTTTTACTGCCTTCCAAGCATTAGTGTTTTTTCAGTGAATAATGTCATCTCATGATATATCCAAGGTATGACTGCCTCGATTTAGTCATCCTTATTATTGTATTTGGGCTTGATTTGCTCTGAGACCCTTTTTTTCAGCAATCCATGGTATCTGTAAATATAAATAATTTCTTCAGCACCTCATTTCAGATGAACTGATTTTCTACCTATCATCTTTCTTCAGTGCCCAACTTTCTCAACCATACAGGTGGCGCAGTGGTTAAACCCTTGTGCTGGCAGGACTGATGACTTGAAGGTTAGGTTGCTGATCTGAAGGTTGCTGGTTCAAGGGAGAGCACAGATGAGCTCCCTCTATCAGCTCTAGCTCCATGTGGGGACATGAGAGAAGCCTCCCACAAGGAAGGTAAAACATCAAAACATCCAGGAGTCTCCTGGGCAACATTCTTGCAGACAGCCAATTCTGTCATACCAGAAGCGACTTACAGTTTCTCAAGTTGCTCCTGACATGAAAAAACAACAACAACAACAACAACAACAACAACAACAAAAACAGAAACATCAGAAACACCATGATCTCTGTCTGGTATAGCAGACCCTACCAATAGTAGTGCTTACAATCTTCATAGCCTCTTCTCTCACATGAACATGCAATCTGTGGCATCAGTATGCCTTTACAATTTTTGTGCAGTGTTTCACCAGATATATATTATTTTAAAACAAAAATGATGTAGGAGATAACCACAAAAATATTTTGTAAGCCCAGCTCACAGATACTGTATTGATATACCTACAATGCACTTAATGTGCACAAAATAGCCAGAGCTGTCATTATTGTCTAATTACAATGATGCTTCAAATCATGTGTTTTTTTCTCACGATATGTCCAAAGTACGACAACCTCAGCTTACACATATACAGATGTAGGCTGGACCTATGACAATTTAAAACATTTGTAAGATGTTGGCCAATTGTATTAATTATAATTGTGTATGGCTGAGCTCAGACTTCCAGAAAGATCATACCTCCCAATAGGAGCCTGCTTGATTTTTAAGATCTTCAGGAAAGGGCTTTCTCTCTATCCAGCCACCATCACAGGCATGTTTGGTGAGGAATGAATGGAGCTTTTTTCGTGGCAGCTCCCAGACTAAGGAATTCCAAACTGGAAATGAGTTTCGCCCCCTCTCTACTTTATTTCTACCAGCAAGTGTCCTGTTTACAGACATGAGGGATAACAGTCCATCACAGAGGATTTTTTTTTTTAATTTGGGGTGTGTTGCATCTGTATCATCATTACAGATTGAGCATCTCTTACCTGGAATTCTAAAATATGAGATTCTCCAAAATCCAACATGTTCACATGGGCTGCTGAGGTAGTGATACTTTTGCTTCTGTGGCTGAATATACACAAATTTATTTCATACACACAATTACTAAGGAGCTTCCGGTGGCCTAGGGGATAAAAGCCTTGTGACTTGAAGGTTGCGTTGCTGACCTGAAGGTTGCCAGGTTCGAATCCCACCTGGGCCTGAGGCTGTTAGGAATTGTGGGAGTTGAAGTCCAAAACACCTGGAGGGCCCAAGTTTGCCCATACCTGCCCTAGACTCATGTTCTTCCAGTTTGGAAAGTTCACATTTCCCCACTTTTGCAAGGACCCCGTACTCCTAAGCCCCATGGAAGTGTTGGGCCTATTGTACTCTTATTTTGATTAGCTGCAAGCTGCCTTGAATACCATGCAAAGAGAAAGGCGAGATATAAATTAAATAACAGTAATGAAAAATGCAACGATTTTAAATGAATAATTAATATTAATTATAGCTGCTTCCCCTTAAACTGGAATAGAGGTGGCAATAGTTACAGTACCAGCAGGTCTTTTCCTGCCAAAAAGCAGCAATCTGGAGAGCAGGAAAGCTCTTAAGATGTTTTGTTGGGGGTGTTCCTGATTCCCGGAGCCCTGTGTTTTGTACTTGCAAGTGGCTGCTGAGAGATGGGTGAAAGAAGGGCTTGTTGAACCCACGGAGCCTTGTGCCAAAAAACCCGCTCGCAGCAGTCGCATGGAATGCCAGCAAGCGCATGAGCCTCGCAAGTGGAACCATCTCCAGGCAAATGAGTTCAAGCAATTCCCTCAGCTGCTCTTATCTTGCTGTGCCTTTGGTTGGCACATTTGCTTGACAAAGGGGGCTTAGTGCAACTTGGCAAAGCAACTAGGGAGGAGGGGGGAACCTGTTTAAAATTTTCCAGCAACTGGAACAATTAAGAGAGCTTTAGAAAGAATGTGAATAGGGCTTCCCCGAAGGATTCCTATCGCCGAAGGATAACATTTTCCGGCTTTATCCAGAGAGGGATGTTACTTTGTTGAACAGTGGCACCGACAATGCTGACGAAGACTGGATCTTGCTCATTGTATTCGGAAGGGTATCGGTGAATCATCTCTCCCATAGTTGCAGGAGCTTTGGGGAATTCCTTTTTTTATATTGGTGCCGGAAGCGGAGAGATTTCAGAACATTACTTTTTGTATGTGTTCATATGCGTCTTCAGGTTGCATATGCACACATACAAAGTCAAGCAATGGAGACTTCATGAACTTCACAGGGGTTTCCTATGCCATTATCTTCCTCTGAAACATAGCTTAGTATAGCATTTTGTATTTTTGGTAGTTTTCCATCCAACTGCTTGTCAGAGTAATTACGCAGAGCAGCAGCAGTTGGATGGAGTCAGTGGAACGCAGAACGAAGTGACACCCAGAGACGTTAGTAAAACTATATACAAAGTTTTACTGTAAGCAGTAATAATCAAGACAAACAGACTTGCAGATGAACAAAGGACTTGTCTCTCACTCTGAGCAGACAGCACTCGACTCAACACAGAACTGAAAAGAACTGATGCAATCAGTAATGCATATACACTTGTGTCTGGACACTCCCAGTCACACATCAAGGTCATCAAAGCTTCTCAGTACTTAACTCTTTCTAGACTATGTCACACTCTGGATGATGCAATCAGTATGCAATACAGGAAAGACACAAATTTCATTTAAACACGACCAATACACAAATCCCACATTAACACTGCTAACCAGACCTGGCTCTGCTTGGCCAACCTCAAACATTTCATAGATGAACACCAGGGCATATGTGTCCAAACAACATTAGAGTATGGCCAAGATGGCAAAAGTTATTAATGGAGAAGAACAGGTAAGCTAGGAGAAGCAGCAGCAGTTTGCTTTTGCCTGAATGTATTGGAAATAGTGAGATGCCACCTCTTTCTATTCTCTCCCTCTGTTATGAATCTAAAGCAGCTTTAAAAAGTGGTTAACCCAGGATGTTTTATAGCAAGTTGGGAACAGTTAGAGGGTATGCTCAACTACCAAGTTCATATGGAATCTGGTTGTTTCAGGAAGTTTAGGTTCTCTGACCCTATTTTTGTAACTGTAAAAATGAAAGCTGCCAGTTTTCAGGAAAGAAGACGATAGCAGTGATGGAGGCTCACCAGGAGTGGGGGTGCACAAGGTGGGGCATAAAAAGTGAAGCCAAGGGTTCATTAGATAAGGTCCATTTTATTGATTTTGTTATCATCTGACATTGTAAAGCCTAAGTATACTTGTGAGCCCTAAGTATACTAAAAGCAGACCCATTGAATCAATGGAATTTTCATGAGCATTGACTTAGGATCTCATCACATGTGGCACTTTTAGCATCTCAGGATGCTCCTGCCCCAGTTGAGTGACAGATCCCCAAGCTGCCCATCACATGACATAGTCTCACTTCTGATGGGGCTCTGTTGTTCAACTTGGGCAGCAGCGTTTTAGGAGGATGTGCTGGCAATACAATAGCTTCCACATGTTCCATTAAGAAAGATGGGGTTACCGTGGGGTAAAGCTTTGCAGCAATGCTTCCCCACATGGGATGGGGAAGCATTGTTGCGGACCAGCTAGGGTGTGGGACCCTGGGATTGCTCAACTGCCCTGCTGATTTGCCAGGGAGGCTGACGAATCAGCATGGGGAACTTCATCAATGTGATGAGGTCCTGAAACACTCAGCAAATTGTTCAGCAGATCAGGTTTGCTGTGACCAGAAACTGGCATTAGTCCAGAAATCATAATTGGGGGGGGGGGGCTCTGAATGTAATATGACTGCAGTTCTAGCAGTCATAAACAGTATAACCAACGGCAAAGAATGCTGGGAGTTGTAGTCTAACAACATCACAAAGCCACATGACGCCCATCCATTTTGTTCCTTGTATCTCTCTGAAATTGTTATTCTCTCTCAACTTTAGAGAATGCCAAAGGAAAAGCTTGAACTAATTCTTGCCAATAAAAGAAAACCATGAGATGGAGTCACCTTAACTTTGGAGTTCTGTTAGGAGAGAGAATGTTGAAGATTAGGTGGGCAGCACCCACTTTTCTCCAAGAGTAAGGGTTGCCCAGATGTACATGACCAAAAAAGGTCAACTGTTTTCTGGCAGAACTTTGGTTGATATAGGCCAGTGTCCTTCTCCTACCACCATTAACTTTGGATAAACAGGGTTTGCCAGTTTCCCCAACAATTCAGAAAACATTTCACAACTTTTTGACCAGAGGTGACTGTGGGATGAATGTATACATTATGGCCTTCTTATCCATGGACCCAATACCAAAGATTCATTTACTCATGCTACAAAAATCTTCACTGGAGAAGTTTTTGTGGGCCACTTTAGGTCCTCCAGTGCAATTCTATTGTATGCTTCCAGCCCAAGCATTCCATAAAAGAGCAGTGGAGGACCTAAAGAGACCCACAAATGAATATGTTTGTGAGCATCTCCAGATTCTCTATAGTGAGATTTTATGATGTGCTGTGAGCCCAAGAACTGTCACAATGTAGCATTCATTATTACCTGCTGTGTCAGGTATCAATGGGAGCTCTTAGAGCACGTCCTCAGTGGATATCGAGGTCATACTGTACACTTCTTTCCCCAAATGTGGTATCCTTTACAATCAATGGACTCCCATGATCCCAGAGTCATCATACTGACGGAGGATTATGGTAGCTGTAATCCAAACCCATCTAGAGGGTGCCCTGCTGGAAAGGGCTGGTGTACATCACCTTGAACATTGCTGCTGCTCAGTCGTTTAGTTGTCTCTGACTCTTCGTGACCTCATGGACCAGTCCACATCAGAGCTCCCTGTCGGCCGTCACCGCCCCCAGTTCCTTCAAGGTCAACCCAGTCACTTCAAGGATACCGTCCCTCCATCTTACCCTTGGTCGGCCTCTCTTCCTTTTTCCTTCCATTTTCCCCAGCATCATGATCTTTTCCAAGCTTTCCTGTCTCCTCATGATGTGGCCAAAATACTTCAGCTTTGCCTCTAATATCCTTCCCTCCAGTGAGCATTATTTCCTGGAGGATGGACTGGTTGGATCTTCTTGTGGTCCAAGGCACTCTCAGGATTTTCCTCCAGCACCACAGTTCAAAAACATCTCTCTTCCTTCGCTCAGCCTTCCTTATGGTCCAGCTCTCGCATCCATAGGTTACTATGGGGAATACCATTGCTTTGACTATGTGGACCTTCATTGCCAGTGTGATGTCTCTGCTCTTCACTATTTTGTCAAGGTTGGCCATTGCTCTCCTCCCAAGAAGTAAATGTCTTCTGATTTCATGGCTGCAGTCTGCATCTGCAGTGATCTTTGCACCTAGAAATACAAAGTCTGCCACTGCCTCCACGTTTTCTCCCTCTATTTGCCAGTTATCAATGGGTGTAGTTGCCATGATCTTGGGTTTCTTGATGTTTAACTGCAAACCTTGAACATTCAAACCCCTTTAAACCCTGTTCAGCTCATCAAAAATGCAATGTCCTCTGTTCAAATTAGAAATATATTCTGGTACTGCATCATTAGTAGAACAGTTGGGCATAGTGCAGGCAAACACACCACGGACACAACAATTTGATATTTTCATTCTGCATGGCCAAAGAATGAAGTTGAAGAGAAAGTGCCAGTCTTGAATAGTACTTTAAACAGGAGATCTTCACCTCTTGGCTTGGGAACTTTGACTTTGGAGCTCACCACATTGATCAAAGGCAGCTGCATGGGATGCCAATGTGGTTGGTGTTGGATGTAATTTATGCAGCTCTGAACAGTGACATGTTCACCTTGAATACTGATTACCAAATCCATGGAGGGATCTTAAGGACAAAAGGGCAAAGTGAGTGGTCAGAACTGCAAGGCTGACCTAGATAGGGGACCCATTACAAAGGAATTCATATTTGTGGAGCGGAAAGAATTATGGACAAAAATAAATCCAGAAAAATTATGCATTGCTATATAAAGAGTAATTTTTTAAAGTCCCTCGAAAAGATTTTGGGATCAAAACGTATGCACAGAAAATGTAAAACAAAACTAAAATGAAGTCAGTATCCACGCTGTCAGCAGTTACTTTGTCAGTCCAAAGCATTTCCTCAAAGGAGTACAAGGCAGCCATAGCCAAAGATGAGCAGAGCAACCAGCCCTGGTGTCAACTTTAAACAGAGGTAGAGGGACATCTTCAAACTGCGGTAATGGATCCCTGGGGTTTCTGGAGTGAAATTATACCATGGGAAATTGCTTCTGAAGTAGGCAGCTGTCAGGTGATGAAAAAAGACCCCTTTTCTGCTTCCTCAGATGCTGCTTGGTGAACTTCTCTCCCACCCACGGCTTTTACAAGTCTGGAATTCAGTTGAATGACTCAAGGAGGCAAATGCTGTGAGTGAATAGAGAATCATACAATCCTAGAAAACTAGAAGAGATTACATGAACCTCTAATTTGGGCCTGAACAACCTATGGTCCTTTTGGTGTTTGGGACTCCCACTGCCAGAATTCCTAACATTAGACAAGCTGGTTAGGGCTTCTGGCAGCTGGAGTCCCAAACGTCTGGAGGACCACAGGTTGTGCAGGCCTGATCAAATTCAATCTTCTGACAAGCAGGAATATACTCCCAAACCACTCTTGAAGGATGTCCATCTAACTCAGGCATGGGCAAACCTCGACCCAGCCAGTAGGCTGCTAGGAATTATGGGAGTTGAAGTCCAAAACACCTGGAGAGCTGAAGTTTGCTCATCCCTGATCTTACCTCTGTTTAAGAACCTTAAAAGGAAGAGAGTCCATTACTCTCTGAGCAGTTCATTCCAGTATTGAACAATTCTTGCCATCAAAAAGGAGTTTTTCACCCTAATGTTTAGGTGGAATCCCTTTTCTTATAACTTGAATCCATTGGTTCATGTTCTAATTTCTGGAACAGCAAACAAACAAACAAACATATTTTGTATGACATCCCTCCAGATATTTAAAAATTGCTATATGGACACTGTTCTTGTTGTGTAGATGTCAGAAACTAGTCATCTAGATTCATTTTGACGTCCAAATGACAGGGTTGATTCAAGCAAAATGCAAGATGGCCCCATACTATGAATTGAAAAGTTTTGTAACATTTGTATTCACCTAGAAATTGCTAGGCAATACCAGCATCCAATGGGAGGATCCAGTGTGAATCCGAAGTGCCCAAGGCTCATCGCAAAATGCCCTAAGCACATCTTCACAATTCATTAACAGGGTTTTGTTGTCTTTCTGCAATGTAGCCATGGATTTGTAAAGTAATTGAATGCAGAGTATGGTGTAGAATTGTGGCACCTATTACTCCATTAAGATTTTACATCTTCTTGTGATTGGAATGACAGAAAAGTTGTAATGAAATGAGCTTGTTGGCATAGCACTAGACCTTGGAGAAGTTAAATGTTTGTACTATAACTCCCACAGGCCAGTTCCCTAGGGCCATGTTGGTTTTGTGGGGAACTGCAAGTCAAAAAGTAACTTTTTCAAGTTTTGTTTATGAATACCAAAAACTATCTTCTTCATTGAAAACTGAAGTTTTTAAAATTTTCATTGGTTAACTTACTGCTTTCTCTTGAAACACCAAAAATCGTTCTCCATTTCATTGCTCCCTTACTTTGCTTGGGTATATTGAGCGAATGAGCTTTGTTGCTGATAGCAGAGAGGACGTGCCACAATTAATTTAAGGAATTGTATTTTCTCTTTATGTGACGTTAAATATTCTGAACTTGGGAAACACACATATACCACAAGCCTGTCCACAGCATTTGGCGCCAAATAATTTGTCCCAAGTAAGGACATGTGCTGATTGTAAAATAATGTAACATTTGCTTCTAGTTATCTTGAATCTCCCCTTCCCCGAATCATAGGATTTGGAAGAGAATCAAATCATGTTCAGTTATACAATAAAATCAAATAATGACTACCAAGCTAATGCTTTTGGACAGCAGACTGGGCATTGTCATCATCATCATCATCATCATCATCATCATCACCATCCCACCTTTTCACCAGTTTGGGACTCAAGGCAAGCTTAAAAATTTTAAAACTTATTGCTTGAGATTCTGCATCCTGGTTTATGTTTCATAGCCTTACAAACCTGCAGCTGTGTGGCAGAAGTGCAACAAACTGATGTTAATTAATTGTTATAATGAATATCCAGGCCGAAACAAGAGTGCTCCAAAATATATCAAGCACATAGAACACTCCTTTGTGTTCCAGTCTTTCTTAGCAAGTGTCTGGATTGGGGAGTGTCCTGATGTGCATCAGTGCCCACAGCTCTTGGGGCTACAGTGAATTAGTCACTCCACCAGTGAGCAACAGAGGCCTGGAAATAGAAATATTATGTCATGAAATTACAATGTGAAACTATGTAATTTAGTTTATGCATGCAAGGCCATTATATCATTCACACACACTGTATATCACATCATATCATGAGAAGAGATGACTCACGAGGAAAGAAGATAATGCCTGGTTAAGTGGACGGCAGCAGGAAAGATGGAAAACTGCATTCTAGATGGATTGACTAATCAGGGAAGCCATTATCCTGAATTTGCAAGATTTGAGCAGGTCTACTGATGATAGGATGACTTGAAGGGATTTTCTAAGGTAGTTATGAATGTGTAACCTAGCGACGGGATTTCCACTTGTTTGGGAAATACCTAAGATCACAAAAGTCCTTAATCCTCACCTATGGGGCTGCAGCCACTGCAAGCCACAGGGTCTCTTCCTCTATCAATCTGAAAGCAGCTGGTGATGTTCCCATCTTCTCTTGCATGAGCAATTTGTTGGAAGGAGAAATTGTGACAGGGACTCTCTTTCTGCTTGTCACATGAGAGATCACCCATTTGTGTTTGTGGGGGGGGGGAATGTGAACATCAGTCAGCAGTTTCCCAATAGAAAGGGCAACAGACCCCCATTGATCACAGCAGCTGCTACCTGGTAGTTAAGGAAGGTTCAGCTGGGCGATGCTATTAACTATGTAACTAAGTGGTGGTTATGTAGCAAATTAGGTGATACAGCAGGGCCTAAAGACACCAGTTCCCATCTGATCTTGGAAGCTAAGATAAAAGACCACCAATGAATACCTGGTAATGTAGACTACATTTCAGAAGAAGAAACTAGCAAAACCATCTCTGAGTATTTCCTTGTCTAATAAAACCCAATGAAATTCATGGGATCACGATACGTCAACAGGTGACTTGAAGGCATATACAAACAGAAACAGGTGATATAGAATTCTGGTCAATGTTATTTTTACACAATTTAGTTATATTTATCTTTTCCTGTTTGGAATTCAAGGCAACTTGCAACAGTTAAAACTAACATAGTTGCAATTCGTGGCTTACAAAGGCAATTAACTTATTACGCAATTAGAACCAGTTTAAAACATAAACTATTAAAAACAACAACAACAAATGAAAGTCTAACATATTATAAAAGATCTGCTTCTCCTGGAAGCAATTCTTGAAAGTCTGCTGGGAAAAATAAAATGCTGTTGCCTCCTTCTGGAATGATAGTGCGGGAAGTGCCAGTTTAGCCTTTCTGAGATAGGGCTCATGTGTCGTGAAAGGTAGCAGTATATCATCTGTCACAACCACACTTTGACTCCCCATTTGCTTCTGAGTTTAGTTACAATCCTTCCAGCATCCAGAGAGGAAACCAATTTTCCCAGCAACACTGCACTATTACGAGCTAACTCTGTTGTAATTGAAAGTATTTGGAAGTTGCTTGGTCTTGAGCTGATGAAACCCTATACCTTTCCCCCCCCCCAAAAAAAGAACCTGCCTCTGCTTGTTTGAAAGCAACACAACTGCCTGTATTTCTGGACTTTCTATGGAGAAAGGTTTCTCAGCCTTTTCTTTTTAATGTGCTTTCTACCTCTTTATTTAGCAGCTTCCTGTTCTGTCACTTGGTAGCAGCATTTTTGCTTGCTTTGCTTTGTTTCTCTCTCCCCCCCCCCCCGCCCCACCCCAACAAAGGATTTGTCCAGGCAGGAAGCAGCCAGGCTTTGAAGCTGCAAAGCTATTTAATGCTAGCCAAGGTGGCCAATTGCAACATTCGCACCTGCCTCCAACAGACAAGAGATCTTTCTTTTCACAGATATATAAACCTCACTTTTCTAGTTTCCAACAGATCTTACAACCTCTGAGAATGCCTACTGGCTATAGGGAGCACACAATGCCCCTATTAAAGCAGCTCCACTGGCTGCCGATAAACTGCCGGGCCCAATTCAAGGTGCAGGTTTTGACCTATAAAGCCCTATACGGCTCGGGCCCTACCTATCTCCGTGATTGCATCTCCTCCTATGAGCCAGTGCGGACCTTGAGATCATCCGGGGAGGCTCTTCTCGCACTCCCACCACCGTCTCAAGTGTGGCTGGTGGGGACGAGGGAATGAGCCTTCTTGGCAGTGGCCCCCCCGGCTCTGGAATGCACTGCCAAAAGAGATCAGGCAATCCCCTATTTATTTATTTATTTATTTATTTATTTATTTATTTATTATTTTACAGTATTTATATTCCATCCTTCTCACCCTGAAGGTGGCCTCAGGATCACTCAGGGCGGATCACATTACACATATAAGGCAAACATTCAATGCCTTAACATAGAACAAAGACAAGACAAACACGGGGCTCCGAGCTGGCCTCGAACTCATGACCTTCTGGTCAGAATGATTCATTGCAGCTGGCTGCAGCTGGTTGCTCAACAGCCTGTGCCACAGCCCGGCCCCTACATTGTCCAATTTCTGTAAGGAACTGAAGACCTGGTGGTGTTGGCAGGTTGTTGAGTAATTACACTGGAATACTTCCGATTTCTGGGCCTGAATATATTGCACAAGATTTCCCTAGCCTAAAATGATACATTTTAATATATTGGGTTTATGGTTCCCGTCCTTTTGATATGGTCATGTAAGTGTTATTTATTGTTATAATTGTATCATTTTACTTTGTTTAATAATGTGTTATTATGTTGTTATGTAATGTTTGTGTTGTTTTTATGACTGTAAACCGCTCTGAGTCCCATCCGGGTGATAGGGCGGTATATAAATAAAGTATTATTATATTATTATTATAGATGTGGGTGTAAGGTCCGGAGATAATGCTTCTGGAACATAGCCATATAGCCCAGAAAACCCACAGCAAACCAGTGATTCCACCCATAAAAGCCTTTGACAACACAATCCCTTCCTTGCTGATTTCACTCTTGTAATCATTCAGATACAATATTGCAATGGTACTGTTTTGATGGTTGAAAATACTGCTTAGGGGAAGCCAAACACTAAATAAAGAGGTAAATAAATAAGGCCAAACCCTTCCCCCTCTTAGCAGGGGACTAAATAATTAAAAGGTTCATCCAGGAATGGGATGACTGAGTAAAGAGGAAGAGACTCATTAAACAAAACAGAGCCAAGAAGCAGATGCCCCATTAAGTAAAGGAGCAAGGAGAGATCTCCTTGTTAAAAGCCATGATTAGGTAGAAGCAGATGTTTAATGAACTGGACCTAACTTAGGGTCTTGGTTATAGCAACAGGAATTGCGAGATTGTTATGCAGAATATAGAATAGCCACTGATAATACAGCACAGACAATTGCATATTTAAAGTCTCCTTTAATATATATTAAAAGCAGTAGCAGATAAAGTGAAACATTGCCACCCAAGTCTGGCTGCTGGTCAGCCGGATTCCCAGCCAGCTTTCCAAAGGGGATCATGGGAGCTGTAGTCCAAAAAAGTGACTTTCCCAAGCTGTGTCACTAACCCTTTGGTCCCTCATCCCATTGGAGACAAGGGCCTTCTTAATTTGATGGCAGTTCTCTGACATTTCTCCACCTGGGGTCATGCCAGGAAGAATTAAAGTGGAGGAAGGATGGCCCGGCCTGACCCCAGACACCTATAGTGTTAATTGCATTGCTCCTGCGACATCATAAACACTAAGAATGAATCCAGAATGGATCGTTTATGATGCCACCTGAACTCAAAATAATTATAACTGTGTAATTTAACTCTCCCCATATGTCATTCCCTCTGTAATGTAATGCATTTTTTTAAAAAAAGAAAATAATATTCCAATCCACAACTATCCCTGGTTCTGTGTGTCGCCTAATAAATTGTGATCCTCTTTCACAGGTAATGTATCAGCAGAGGTCCCTCAGGGAGGGAGCTGTAGTCTTGTCAGGAAAAATCCATAAATTAATTTATGTATAAACAGAGACAAGAAGCTCTTAGCACAGGGCCCCAGCATTTACAGCTGCTCATTCTTGCAGTTTGCTGGCATCAATACATTTTGGCCCCCCGTTCTTTGGAGAATGATATGCTATCTGCCTCGGTACAGTAACTTTGTATGAAAACATTATCCTGTCAGAAAATGTCCACAGAGTGTCTGCACTGCACAGTTATATAACAGTTTCACCTCATTCTGTGACTCTTTCTGATGGAATCCTGGTATTTCTATTTTTGATGCATGACTCAAAGTGTAGAATGAATGTAGTTAGATGCCACTTTAATTGGCATGACTCAATGCTGTGGAATCCCGGGAGTTGTGGTTTTTCCAATTTTTAGCCTTATCTGCCAAGGAGTGCTGGTGCATTACCAGACCACAACTTCCATTTTTCCATAGCAGTGAACCATGGCAGTAATAGTGGTACCAAACTGCATTAATTCTACATGGTAGATGCACCCAAAGAATGCTCTGCCGGGGAGCTCTAGTGATAGTCTTCAAAGCCATGATCTCGAGCTCAAAACTATCCAAACCACTACACAATGCTGGTTCTGGGTTACATAGCATTAATTTTTGCATGCAGTGGGAATATTGTACAAACAAATGAATCCTACTCCCTGGAGCAGCAGAGAATAAGCCTGTCACCTCTACTCTGTAATCATGTCTTCTCTTCACCAAGCTGACCATGCCCAACATCTTCAACCTTTTGTTATCCATACCTCTTATCATTCTTATTGCCTTCCTTGGAACCTGTGCCAACCTGTCTAGATTCTTCTTAAAACGAGGCACTCAAAACTGAATGCAGTACTTTAGCTGAATTCTAACCAATTCGGGCCATTACTTCTTTGTCTTGGAAACTATGCTTATCTTAATGCAGGCTAAGATAGCATTTGCTTTCTTTGGTGCAACATGTTCAACCTATGTTTAAAAAAATAACCCCATGTATGTAGTGCTGAGCCATATATTCCCCATTCTGTACCAGTGGAATCTGATATTTTAGGGCCCACCTAGACAGGCCTAAAAACTTTTTGGACATCACTGGTAAAAATGAATTAATTTGGAGCCCCATTAGATCCGAGCCTTCCTGAAAGGCTCACATATAATAGGGTATGGGCTTGTGGAGACTTACTTCCAGGTAGTCCTAGGACTACCCAATGGTGAGTCTCCACTGTCATCCCATGCCTTTTGGCCTCCTGGAGCCCAAAGATGTAGGGTGGTGTCCACCTCTCTCCCAAGTCCCCAATTTAGCCCCTAAAAGTTAATGGAAAGGTACTTGAGGAACATAACTTCCTTCCTCACATCCTCCTGGCACGGGAAAATGACACGCGAGAAGAAGGGTGGAGGAGAAATTTTCCTCCTTGCCCCTCTCACCTCCTCAGGCATCATTTGCTTGCTCCAGCAGAACCTGAAGAGGAAAGTTATGGCAGCCAGGTACCTTTTAATTAACTTTTAAGGGGAAATTGGAGGGCTTCGGGGTGGCTTAATGCCTCCCGATTTTAATCGGGATGGCATGTAGCTAGCTACCCACCCACCCCGGAAAGCCCGGGTTTTTGTTGGGCAGTGGGGACTGAAACCTGCACCTAATTTTGCGCCACATTGGCACTGATTTTAGTCTTGTGTGGAAGCGCATCATCTTAACAGTGGCAACAATGATGGGTTGAAATGCTGCGTTAGGAGACACATTTATATATAGTGACATCTTCAGAATTACGTTATTTCAGGGTTACACACCAAAAATGACATTTATAGCAGTACAATATGTTTATCACAAGTAGCTCTATGTTGTTAGTTTGTGTATAGAGGAGGAAGGATCAGTTGTGGTGCCACCAATTCTTGTCCTGTTTCTGGACATGCTCCAAGAGGCATCTGCAGGGACCTGCAAAGTCCTTAAGAGGTCATAGTAGAGGGCATCCTTGTAGTCCATCCAGCTACAGAAAAATAGCAGAACATATCCCTATTGCTCTCAACACTTGCCAATCCCATGGAAATGGTCATGTTAGGAAGGGCTATGCTGCTTAAACTTTTTTTTTGGTGTGCGGCGGGGGCATAGAGATACAAAAACAAAGTAACAGAGTGGGTTTCTGTGAGTTTTCCAGGCTGTATGGCCATGTTCCAGAAGCATGGAAAAAGTAGCAGAGTGATTTGTGATTGCTTACACCATCGTAAATTCACCAACAAGATGCCTGACGACATTTCCAGCTGGCGCTTGCAGGGTTGCATTGCAACATTCCAAGGTTTCCATGACATCATACAGTAGCTTTGGATCCCATCAGTTAATTAAATACTATATCCATGTGTTCTTGTTAATTGATGCTTCCTTTATATGGTGCATTGTGCTGCAGCCCAGCATTGTTTCTGTCTCACTGAGCAAACACAGAGGATATAGATACACGTATGCACACACACTCACTCACTCACAGTGATGTTATGTTTTCTGGCTAAGACATGGCTTCTGGTGGAATTGTTCTCTCCTTAGCAGCTTGAAAATGAGGATTTCTAGAAGGGAACATCTTTCCTTTGGTGGCATTATCCAGATTGCGTTCCTTGGAACACCGCAGTAGCATCTTTAAGAAATGAGCCATAGCTTAGTGTAGATGGCAATAGGGTAGACATATTCATTGCTTTCCATACAGTGTTCCTCTTCACATTGGTTTGTTCTTCCTTGGTATCTCTAATTTAAAGCACACAATAGCAGAGGATACCTAGAGAGAAAATTTTGTCTGAAATCCACAGTGGACAAATCATTTGACTGGAAATAATAATAATAATAATAATAATAATAATAATAATAATAATAATAATAATACTTTATTTATACCCCGCCACCATCTCCCCAACGGCCCAAAACAATACAATGTAAACAGCATATAAAAGAACAGCACAACACAATACAATAAGCAATACAGTAAATAATATCCATTACAAAATAAAACAAGGAGACAATAAAAACAAGGGCAGACCACATGAACATTAAGTTAAAACTCGGGGTGAGAAAGACATAAAAATAAAAACCACAGCGAACAGGGTCATAAGGGAGTGGGGTATTCTGGAGGATAGATATTAGGGGGAGCAACGGAAAAGAAATATAAAATGGTTACTCTCCAAAAGCGCAGCGAAAGAGCCATGTTTTCAAGTCTTTCTTGAAGGCTGCTAGTGTGGGGGCTTGCCTAATCTCCGCGGGCAGAGAATTCCACAATCGGGGGGCCACAGCAGAAAAGGCCCTCCCCCTTGTTCCCACAAGGTGGGTCTGGGATATCGGGAGTGGGGACAGGAGAGCTTCCCCTGATGAACGAAGGGATCGTGTAGGCTTGTGATAGGAGATACGGTCACGAAGGTAGGTGGGTCCCAAACCGTTTAGGGCTTTATATGTGATAGTATACACCTTGAATTGGGACCGGAAAATAAAAGGCAGCCAGTGGAGCTCCTTGAACAGGGGAGTGGATCTCTCCCTGTAACTCGCCCCCGTAATTAACCTGGCAGCCGAGCGCTGGACCAATTGTAGTTTCCGGGCCGTCTTCAAGGGAAGCCCCACATAGAGCGCATTACAGTAATCCAGTCTAGAGGTAACTAAGGCATGCACCACCATAGTCAAGTCAGACTTCACGAGGTATGGTCGCAGTTGGCGCACAAGCTTGAGTTGTGAGAAGGCCCTCCCGGCCACCGCTGACACCTGCGCCTCAAGCGTCAGCGCTGAGTCCAGGAGGACCCCCAAACTGCGGACCTGTGATTTCAGGGGGAGTGCGACCCCGTCCAGCACAGGTTGCCACCCAATACCCCGATCCGACGCGCGACTGACCAGGAGGGCCTCTGTCTTGTCAGGATTGATCCTCAGCTTGTTCCTCCTCATCCAGTCCGCCACAGCGGCCAGGCACTGGTTCAGCATCCGAGGGGCTTCCTTGGAGTCAGATGGGAACGAGTAGTGGATTTGCGTGTCATCTGCGTAGAGATGGCAACGCCCTCCAAAACTCCGGATGACCTCTCCCAGCGGTTTCATGTAGATGTTGAATAGCATGGGGGATAGAATAGACCCTTGCGGGACCCCACAGGTCAAAGGCCAGGGGTCCGAGCAGGTGTCCCCCAGCTTCACCAACTAGGAACGGCCCTCCAGGAAGGACTGGAGCCACAGCAGAACCGTGCCACCGGGCCCCATCCCAGAGAGCCTCCCCAGAAGGATACCATGGTCGATGGTATCGAAAGCCGCTGAGATGTCCAAGAGAACCAGCAGGGTCACACTCCCCCTGTCCAGTTCCCTGCGGAGGTCATCCACTAAGGCGACCAAAGCCGTCTCAGTACTGTGCCCAGGCCTGAAGCCAGACTGTGAGCGGTCCAGAAAATCAGTGTCATCGAGGAACTCCTGGAGCTGCGTGGCAACCACCCGCTCCAGAACCTTGCCCAAAAATGGGAGGTTGGAAATTGGTCTGTAGTTGTTACATACAGATGGGTCTAAAGAGGTCTTTTTTAGTAATGGTTTTACTACGCCTGCTTAAAGCAGGATGGAACTGACCCCTGACCCAAGGAGGCATTTATAACAGCCACAAACCAATCCAACAACCCCTCTTTGGCCTGCTTAACCAGCCAAGAGGGACAAGGATCCAGAGCACAAGTGGTCGCCCTCACAGACCCAAGAATCCCCTCCACGTCATCAGGAAGAACAAGCCGGAAACATAGGAATTTGCCATATACCAAATGAGACCATTGACCTATTTAGCAGCATACCAAGGCTTGGATGTAACATACTATACGCAATGCCACTCACTGCTGTGCATTACGTTTTGGTCATTATATTACTGCCTGGACTGCCTTTAAAAAGCAATGCAGCACCTAGCATTGGCATTCCGTTTTCTCAGTGCTGTAAGAAACCAGAGATGGGAAATAATGAATCAAGGCTGTCTACAATGAGTTACTTTTGTTGAGCAATAAGTGCACAACTGAGTTACATTTCAAAAGGAAAATAATGAATGGGAATCACACACTCTCTTCTGAATGTAATGGAATCTCGATACTGATTTATAGCCAGAGTCCAGATTTTGGAAGTTGTAGTCCTAAAATTATTTATGTAGTTGAACATGTATATATACAGCATGATGTATGTCTATATGTCTATATGTCAGTCTGTCTGTCTGTCTGTCTGTCTGTCTGTCTGTCTCTCTCTCTCTCTCTCTCTCTCTCTCTCTCTCTCTATATATATATATATATATATATATATATATATATATATGGTAAAGGATTTCCCCTGACATTAAGTCCAGTCATGTCTGACTCTGGGGCTTGGTGCTCATCTCCATTTCTAAGACGAAGAGCTAGCATTGTCCGTAGACACCTCCAAGGTCATGTGGCCGGCATGACTGCATGGAGCGCTGTTACCTTCCCGACGGAGCGGTGCCTATTGATCTACTCACATTGGCATGTTTTTGAACTGCTAGGTTGGCAGGAGACATATATATATATATCACACTTCCCAGTAACTGAGGAAAAAAATTAAACTTCTTGAGCATCTCCTATCCTGAGTGTTCTCCATCAATAAAATCTTTTATTGATCTGTGCAATATTGAAGAGCCTGATCACTGGTTTTAAAAATCCCCGTTCCTTCTCTTTAACTTTCTCTTTCCTTTCCTCCCAACTCTGATTTCCTGTCCAGACGGTTGAACATAAAACTGAGTTGGCTTATTGCAGTCAAATCATGCTGTCTCCCTATGTACTCATTATCCCTGCTGCTCTACCAGGAAACATGAGATGCCAGAGAGTAAGAAATCCTTCCATGAATAACCTGCATGATGTGCTTCCACTGCATATGGGTTCCTGATTGGTTATCCCAGGATAACTGATTGCGTAAACAGTCTCAGGGTACAACTCATGCCCCTCCTTTGGTACTGGATGTTTCCTTTTGGAAATCAGTGCTCAGATTACAGGGCTCTGCAAGACAGGAAGCCGGTCCCTCTTACCTTGATGAGAGACTCTTTAGCTGGTGTTTTTGAATGTTAAGAGGAGACTGATTTGGAAAGAATTAAAAGATGTAAGGAGTTGGCTTATGCCTTTTCATTAATGTTTTCCTACCTTTCTTCCGTCTCTAATGAAATCACTGAAGGTCACATCCATCAGCTGGCTGATCACATCTTTATTTCTTTCTCCAGTGTCTTCTGCTCTCTGTTTCCTCCCCAACCTCTCTTCTTCCATGGTCTCCGCAGTTCAGCAGCATGATGATGATGATGATGATGATGATGATGATGTCAACAACATTAATTACATTTACATATTATTTATTTATTTATTTACAGTATTTATATTCCGCCCTTCTCACCCCGAAGGGGACTCAGGGCGGATTACAATGAACACATATATGGCAAACATTCAATGCCAACAGACAAACAACATATAAAGACAGACATAGAGGCATTTAACATTTTTTTTCCAGCTTCACGATTCCAGCAAACAGGGGGAGCTGTTGCTTCACTGTCCACTAGTGTCTGTACTTCCTCATTCCTTTCTACGTGTATTGCTGGCAGTTTTATGATGTTGTAAATTAGTTAAATTAGCCTCCCGCATAAAGCGTACCTAAATTTCCCTAATTGACAGATGCAACTGTCTTTCGGGGCTGCATAGGTCAACAGCAAGCCGGGCTATTTAATGTTCAGGGGCTTAACCCGACCCGGGCTCCGAATTCATGACCTCTCGGTCAGTAGTGATTTATTGCAGCTGGTTACTAGCCAGCTGCGCCACAGCCCGGCCCTATATATACCCTACTGTTATCTTAGGAACTGATACAAAACTCTAACCCACAAATGTGGAGGGCTGAGTATATGTGTGTGGGTTTGTTCATATTTGTGTGTGTGTAGTTTGTTTCCATTAGGTATCAAATCCATCTCATCAAATTTCACAGGAATAAAAAAGTGCTATGCATTCTTTTGCCATAAAATACATTTTCCAAGCCCTGTGTCAAAATAATCGGGTATACAGTGTTCCCTCACTTATCGCCGGGGTTAGGTTCCAGGACCACCTGCAATAAGTGAAAATCCGCATAGAGACACTATATTTATTTTAATATTTATACATTATTTTAGTAGTTATACACTATTTTAAGTCTTTATCAACCAATCGTATGTTGATAAATCGCCTCCTTCTCCTCCCGTTGCCGCTTGGGCTCTTTTTCTCTCCCTTTGGCTTCTCCTTCCTCCCTTCCTTAGACTGTAAATTGTAATTTTTTATGATTTATAATAGTCTTTTAGAGTTTATTGACAAACCACGAAACAGCAAATCCGTGAAAAGTGAACCGCGAAGTAGTGAGGGAACACTGTATTTTGATAATTTTGGTCTCTATATAATATTCTACTCAACAATTCTTTTGGATTTGGTACCTTTTGGAAACAAACTCAAACTATATAAAAGTCAAAGTATGTCTGTCTGCTTGTCTGTCTGTATCACAAAAACTGTTGCTAGGTGAAGTGGCCCTCTGTGATGTCATTGGGAAAGAATGGTCACATATATGAGAGGAAAGGAGAAAGGACGGAAAAGAAAGGATAGAAAGGAAAGGGAGGGGAAAGAAGGAAAAAGAAAGGAAGGAAGAGAAAGGAAAGGGGAAAAGGTATGAGGGGAGGGAGAGAGAGAAAGAAAGGAAAGCAGGGAGGAGGGCAGTGTGTGTGTGTGTGTATTCTTCTGCTGTAAGAGATGATGTAGCCAGTTTTTCTAGAAGTGACTAGTTGCAGCCATAATCAAAGTTATTAACTGATTTTTTTTAAAAAAAATAGATCTTTTCATACTCATTTCTCAATGGTCTAGGGGATAAAAGCCTTGTGACTTGAAGGTTGGGTTGCTGACCTGAAAGCTGCCAGGTTCAAATCCCACCCGGGGAGAGCATGGATGAGCTCCCTCTATCAGCTCCAGCTCCATGCGGGGACATGAGAGAAGCCTCCCACAAAACATCCGGGCGTCCCCTGGGCAACGTCCTTGCAGAAGGCCAATTCTCTCACTCCAGAAGCAACTCCGGTTGCTCCTGACACGAAATAAATAAATAATAATAACTCCAATTACTGTATTAGTTGTTTCGTAAAATTCTGAATTAATGCTGCAGGCCACTGATCTCTTCCTATCTACCTTGTTGGAACTACAGCTCTCATAACTGAGCATTAGGTAGCCCTGGAAATGTGGAATGTGCCCCCCGTGTCATTGAGACTGGATCTACACTGCCATGTTATCCACTATTTGATCCTAGATCATCTGCTTTGAACTGGATTATATGAGTCTACACTGCCATATAATACAGTTCAAAGCAGATATGGCAGCGTAGAAGGGGCTTGAGTAAGATCGCACCTCAAAACTATAATCCACCTCTGAGGTTAAGATTTTCCAGGGTGGCCCTGCTCTCAGTCCCACCTCCTTCCCAGACGTGACTGGTGGGGACGAGAGACAGGGCCTTCTCAGTAGTGGCTCCTCATCTATGGAACTCTCTTCCCAGCAAAATTAGATCAGCCCCTTCTCTTCTGACCTTTAGGAAAAAACTTAAGACATGGCTTTGGGGCCAAACATTTGATCAGTAATGGGATCAGTGCAATAAATGACCATGAATTAATGTGATTGTCAAATGGAATGGCCCTGGATTATGATTTGGATTGTATGATTTTAATTGATGTTTTAATAATTGACATTTAACTGCTGGATTTTAATTATATTTGTTTATTTTCTGGATGTATATGTGTATGGCATCGAATTGTTGCCTGTTGTAAGGCCGTCCTGAGTCCCCTTCAGAATGAGAAAGGCGGGGGCAAATAAATAAATAAAAGTTACTATCACACTGCAAATGGAGTGATATTATCCCGCATGATGTTCCAATAGTAATGCAATTAAAATACATCTTTGTTGCTGGGGAGAGCAATTATTTACAAATACAGTAGAGTCTCGCTTATCCAACATAAACGGGCCGGCAGAACGTTGGATAAGCGAATATGTTGGATAATAAGGAGGGATTAAGGAAAAGCCTTTTAAACATCAAATTACATTATGATTTTACAAATTAAGCACCAAAACATCATGTTTGACAGAAAAAGTAGTTCAATACGTAGTAATGCTATGTAGCAATTACTGTATTTACGAATTTAGCACCAAAATATCACGATGTATTGAAAACATTGACTACAAAAATGTGTTGGATAATCCAGAACATTGGATAAGTGAGACTCTACTGTAACTTGTTATTTCTATTGAATTACTTCCAACCTTTAGCTGTAACATTTCCCGTACCAACAGACTACACTAGGACTCTTGCGATCTCTTCAGTACTGCAATTCAAAGCAAATTGGGTAGCCCTTTCTGTGCTGCTTAAAAAAACCCACCAAGATGATTTATCTTATTTTAGACATGATGCATCTCCCAAATTTTCATAGCGGCAGGCAGCAGGTGCTGACAAACTCGCTTTAGGAATATAAACACATTCAAGGTACACCGCCAGATGAAACAGTAAGTGGAGCGCTTTCCTATTTCTCTTCTGACTGTTTAAGTGGTTTGTGAAAAGAAACACAAAACAAACTAAAGCTGCAGTATAATAACAATTGGCAATCAAAAACCCGCTCAGAGGTAAATATAATTTTTGTCGTTGAAGGCTGCACACTCCCTCTGCTCATTCTGCAGGTGGTTTAAAAATAAATTATTCGTTTTCTTTGGAGGAATGGATATGGCGGCGGGGGGGGGGGGCACAAAATGCTTGTGTGTCTCTCTGTGTGTGTGCCTTCAAGTTGCCTCTTGACTTATGGTGACCTCATGAATTTCAAAGGGTTTTCTAAGGCAAGGAATACTCAGATTTGATTTTGCCAGCTCCTTCTTGTAAAATAGAGCCTACAGCACTTGGTCTTCATTGGCACTCTCCCATCTTAGTACTAACCAGGACTGACTCTGATTAGTTTCCAAGAACAGAAAAGATCTGGTGCCTTTGGGTCTTTCAGATACAAAGTAATAAAGCAAAAAAAAAAATTATTATTTTTAAAAAGCATTATGCATTAGCCACTTTATGTGTTTGCAATGGATAAATAATTTTGTTGAGAAGCAGACTATAAACTATGTTAAATTAAGGTCTGGGAATGTTTATCTTGTTAGAATGGTTAGTAGCATCTTTGAAATTTGCAGCACAGCAGACCTACTGCAAACAGCAAACCATGCATTATCTTAAATATAGAGCATACTGTTTAAGATCCTATCGGCTTCTGTTTACAGTGTAGTAAACCAGCATATTGTAGTGGTTTGAATATTGGACTACAAACATATATCTACACTGCAGAATTAATGCAGCTTGACACCATTTTAATTGGCATGGCCGAATGCTATCGAATCTTGGGAGCTGTAGTTTGGTAGAAGACCAGCATCCTTTGCCAGAGAAGGCTAAAGACCTTGCAAAACCAAACTCCCATGATTCCATAGCACTGAGTCATGGTGGTTAAAATGATATCAAGTGACATTAACTCTACAGTGTAGATGCCCCCTATGACTCTAGAAACCAGGGGTCAATTCCCTGTTCAGCCACGAAAGCTCACTGTGTGACTTTGGGCAACTCACTCATTCTCAGCCTCAGAAAACTTTGCAATAGATTCATCTTTGATGGAAATGACTTGAAGACACACAACAAATAACAGCAATAATAAAAAACATAGATAGCCCTGGCCTATATTGGGTTCATGGATGTGAGTGGTGGAGGTTTAAACTCTCTCTGGTCTCATTATTTTTAATTAAAAGTGTTCCTCCATGGCATACAAAGGAGGAGAACCAAGGGAAGACCATTCAGTGTAGTCTTATCTGGGTGTACCTACTGTCATGTAAAAAATGACTGGAATCTGAAACTACATACCACAAATTTAACATAAGCTGCATAGGTTTAAACTCCCCATGCAGAGTTCTGCCTTGATTCTGCTACACATCTCTTTGTCTTGAAAGGCAGTGTATAATTGAACACTAAAGTGAATGCACAACCAATGTGGCATCTGTCCTTGTGACATCATAACTCCTGGTCTCAGGTTTTGTAGCTTTCTGAATAGAAACCTGCATTTTTAAAGCAGGAAACCACTTTTCTGTGCAGAGAAATCCCATTTTTCTGCACAGGTAATACTGTTTAATGTGCAGAAAATACTGTTTTCTGCACAACTAACCCATGTGCATTTATTTGCACACACTGTGAAGATTCTCCTTGCCATGCTTTCCTGATATTTGTGAAATCTGTTTTCCAACAAATTGACAAATACTTTCAAATATACTTTCCACTCTTAGCTGATCCTTCAAGCTTATTGGATTTAAGGCCTGGTCCTTATCTCGTTGTAGAAACTGCATTTTAAATGAAAATATATGAACATAAGATGAGGACATGTCTTGTTTTAGAGGAAGCACAACGGTCCTCTAAAACAAGACATGTCCCCATCTTATTTTCATATATTTTCATTTAAAATGCAGTTTCTACAACTAGAATTTATTACCACTACTGTTTCCTCTTGTGCCTTCTTGAGTAGGGTGAACCTGGCCTCGAGATCCACCAATATTGACCATTTCTACCTCAGTCAACCTTCAGCCACTCTTATTTTCACTGTTCTTCATATCCGTCAGTTTACTCTTATGGAGAGCTTCCTTACATTGAAAACTACGTTGCAGTTAGATCGCAATGTTGTTGCTAACATTTTGATGAATCCATTCTTGAAGCATCTTCCCCAGTATCTCAGCTTTACTGTATCTCTGTTGTGTTCTTTTCTCTTGCAATGGTGTACTGTTCCATTTTCTCTTTCATATTCTCTGCTCTTTTCCTGTTATTGCTCCCTCTCTTTCTGCAATGAACAGCCAGCGGAGATCACTGATACTAATTCTCTTTGGGGAAGGCATGCCTTAAGGAGATCTTTCTGTTAGAATATAGTTTGTATATTTTGATAACACACTTACTGCCTCCTTCTCTGGCTATTTTTTCCTCTGGTATTGAGTCATTTTTTCAGTTCTGACATTGTTTGATCCCACAATGTTCAATGTACTTTTTCAAATAGCTGGGATCCAGGAGCAGTTGGTGGCGTTCAATGAGACAATGGATTTACTCTGATTTTCGGTCTGAACTGATTAAATCCTAGAGCAGATTTACCATCCTCGGACATTCGACATCTAGAAACCAAAGTGTGTCTTACATGACCTCAATTCTTCTTCTGCTTGTTCCTTCTCTTTTCCATCTTCTCTTCTTTCTCCTCCTCCTCTTTCCTTCATTTCCCTCCTCCTTCTCCGCTCCAAGCCTTCTGCCTTTGCATGGTGATTAGCCCCTTTGAGCATGTTTTCAGTGCTGTTGTTGACATTTTTGTTGCTTTGTGTGGGCATGTAAAGGAATTAGAAGCTTTAGCAGACAAAGTAAATGTCATGAACAGCCTCTTCAAAGGATTCTTATGTCTACATCAGGGTTGGACATGTTGTCACTTGAGACTGGCCCCCCATCACTCCTTCCCACTACCTACGCAGACTAGAGTTGATGGGAACTGCAGTTCAACAATCTCTGGAGAGCCACACATTCCCCTCACCTGGACCACATCACTCAAATGTTAATGTGCCTCTTTCTGGATTCTATGGAGTCAACTGTAACTGAATATTATAAACACATTAAGATCCAATCTTTTCTAGCTTGCAAACCCATCTGTCATCCACAGTGGTACCTATGTGCTAGATATCATTCACTTAATTTGCCAACTTTCTTTCTAGCAGAAGCCCTCACAAACCTGCTATCTTTCAGAGAGATGCAGGTAGACTAACAGGGTTCCAGGGAAGATTCACTTCTACTGGTAATATTGAAAAAACTCCTCAAGCATGCTAGCAGTCAACCAGATTCTGAGCTTCTTCTCACAAACCCTTCTTCAGTTTAGCTCTTTGGCAATTAGCAATTATTCAAGGTGATAATTTGATTTGGTGGCTTTTGCATCATACGTACTGTATCTTGATTTCATTATGACCTCAGTGCTTTTGGCATGGACATCCACCCACTTTGGAGAGAGATGGGGTCTTTGAGGTAATTGTACCCAGATTGGAAGTCCTCTTAAGGGTTCATGTCAAAACCAAGGGACAGTCACTCCTAAGTGGCAGGGCAAACATACAGTGGCTTTCACTCCTTGGGAATCCCATATCTGTATATCCAGTATATCCAGAAAGTGGGCCAGGGGAACTGAGATCCTCTGACCAACAGTCAGGTTCACTGGCGCCTGGATAGTCAGTTGTAAGCTATATTATTATGGCCTTTCCTATTCCAACCATTGTGTTAAGTTTCATTTGACATCATCTTGTCACAGAAAAGGCAAACATTTTTGTACACACAAGGGATAATCTTACGAAGAAAAAAGATTCCTCTAAAAGTGTTTTTTCTTGACATGAATGTTCTTTATGCACATTTCCCTGTTATTTTGCATGACCTTTTCCTTTGAGTGAATATTGCATGGGAGAAATTCCAAGTGGATTTTATCTCAATCCATGCAGAAAGGCAAACCCTGAAAAAGCTACCTTTTTAGCAAGCAATTATTAGACGATCCTAGCCAGCATGGCCAATGCTAATATTGGCTGGTGCATTCTGGGAGTTGTAGGAACACATGCCTTGATTATATCCCATTTTGATAATGCATTCTAAGGGTATATCTATCCTGTGGAATTAATGCAGATTGCTATGGAAGCATTGAGTTATGGCTGTGAAAGTGGTATGAAATTGCATCAATTTTGCAGTGTAAATGCACCCTGAGTAGGACTTATCCTAGAAATTGTTTGGAAACTTCCAAACATTAAGGCTAGATTGCAATCTAGGGCTGGTATGGGGAGCATATAATTTTAGCACTGGTTCAGTTACACTGGATACTTGTCAATTTCCAGGCAAAATTCAGTATTCTGAATTACCGTATATACTCAAGTATAAGCCAACCCGAATATAAGCTGAGGCACCTAATTTTACCACAAAAACTGGGAAAACCTATTGACTCGAGTATAAGACAAGGGTGGGAAATGCAGCAGTTATGGGTCAATTTCAAAAATAAAATAGATATTAATAAAATTGCATTATTTGAGGCATCAGTAGGTTAAATGTTTTTGAATATTTATATAAAACTTTAATTTAAGATAATAATAAGACTTTAATAAGATAAGACTGTCCAACCCTGAATACCTATATACTGAAGTATAAGCTGACCTGAATAGAAGCTGGCCAGGACCCTCACTCGAGTATAAGCTGAGGGGAGCTTTTTCAGCTCTAAAAAGGGCTGAAAAACTACCGGTAGGCTTATACTCGAGCATATACAGTACATAGCTTAATGTGGCTTATGCTTTCTGGTGAGGACCAGAAAGGGCTAATTCTAGACTATGAAACTCTCTGCCAATATATATTCAGTTGGCCCCTCTCTGCTCTCTGTTTGCTGGCAAGACTTTCTTTTTATCTATCAAAGGTTTGGAAACCAAGCCCTATGACTGAATGACTGAGGGAGCTGGGTATGTTAAGTGTGGATAAAAGAAGGCTGAGAAGGGACTTGATAGCCATGTTTAAATGTTTGAAAGGATGTCATATTGAAGAAGTGTTGAGCTTGTTTTTTTGCTGCTCTAGAGACTCTGGACCTCTTCACTCTGAGTCCCCTCGGGTGAGAAGGGCGGGGTATAAATGTTGTAAATAAATAAATAAAATAATAAATCTTCACACTTCATGCTGTTTTGCCAGCAGTTGTTGGCAAAATGGCAAGCATTCAGGGTTCCTCATGGCACCCTATGCACCCTCCCTCCCTCCCTACTTCCCTATCATATGGTGGGAACGGGACAAGGCGTGGTGCCCCATTCCCCATTTCCCCCATCATATGGGAAAAGGAGAGGAAAATGCAGGTGGCCTTTTCTCTGTGTGGTGGTAGAGGAAGCATCTTGCAAGGCTCCACTTTGGGAGACATGTGGATGGAGCCAAGCCAGAGTCCTCTGATGATGCTCAACAGGCCCTGTCCAGAAATGGGAAAAGGGTCCAAAAAGCCCCTATGTCAAGAGGTCCTAGGACACAGATCAATGGATTCAGATTTCATGGGAAAAGTCCACTGCTTGGGAGTCTGGTGGACTCTCCTTCTCTGGAGTTTTTTAGGCAGAGGCTGGATAGTCATCTGTTGTGTGTTTTTGATTATGTGTTCCTGCATGAAAAGGGGTTGGACTGAATGGCCCTCTTGGTCTCTTCCAGGTCCATGATTCTACAATTCTATGATTCTATTTCAACAGCCTTTTAGCTGGTTTAGGGCAATGCAACAAATAGGTTTTAATAGGACCTTGTCATACTTACCAATTTAAGCGTCCTAAGATCCTTGCCAGTCATAGAATCATAGTAGAGTTGGAAGAGACCTCATGGGCCATCCAGTCCAACCCCCTGCCAAGAAGCAGGAAATCGCATTCAAAGCACCCCCAACAGATGGCCATCCAGCCTCTGCTTAAAAGCCTCCAAAGAAGGAGCCTCCACCACAGTCCGGGGCAGAGAGTTCCACTGCTGAATAGCTCTCACAGTCATGAAGTTCTTCCTGATGTTCAGGTGAAATCTCCTTTCCTGTAATTTGAAGCTATTGTTCTGCATCCTAGTCTCCAGGGCAGCAGAAAACAAGCTTGCTCCCTCCTCCCTATGACTTCCCCTCACATATTTGTACATGGCTATCATGTCTCCTCTCAGCCTTCTCTTCTGCAGGCTAAACATGCCTAGTTCTTTAAGCCGCTCCTCATAGGGCTTGTTCTCCAGACCCTTGATCATTTTAGTTGCCCTCCTCTGGACACATTCCCGCTTGTCAACATCTCCCTTCAATTGCGGTGCTCAGAATTGGACACAGTATTCCAGGTGTGGTCTGGGCAGTATGGAGGGCAATAGAGTCTCCCCGTGCACCTGCAGTTTCACCCCGCTTGTAGGCAAAATGGCATGGGTGTGTGTGATAAGGTCATTAATGTTTGTGGATTGTGTTTAATGCTTTTTAAGTGTGTTTGTGATGTAATGTGAGCCGCTTTGGTTCTATATGGAGAAAAGTGGAATATCACATTTTTAAAAAAGTAGGTTATAAAAAGACTGTTTTGTTTTCAAGCTCTGGTCAGACTGAAACGTTTTCCCTCTTTTACCATAAAACAAACAAACAAACAAAAAACAAGACATGGCTGTGTTTGGGCTTCCACATACCTCTAGAGCAAGGTGATTATCACATTGTAGATTGCATCACTTTTTCGTGATATGTTTGCACCTCTGTACTGAGAGAAGGAAGATGAGATTCAGTCCTTGCTAAGAACTGGGGTTTTATTTTTTATTTGTGTACTTATGTGTGAGATGACTCTGGAACCTTAAACCCCCTTACTGAAAACTGTGGGAATATAAAATATATTGGAGATATTCAACTGAGAGTCACTTTCAATAACAACTCAAGACATCAAATTAAGCAACCAGAAGGAAGGGAATTCAGAACTGAATCTAAAAGGGAGATCCTGTAAATGTCTACTCAGAAGTCAGCTTCACATTGTTCAGCAGGTTTTTCTGCCATGTAGATAGATAAAGAGCTGTAATTCAATACATTGAATAAGGTGGGTATTTGAGATCAGAAATCAATGCTGAACCTTTGGAAATTAATGTTCTCCTCTTTGCCTAGAAGTTTTTTTTGATAAGATTTTTTTCTTTTTTCTCACATCTTTCAATTCAATTTTATATAGTTTAAATGGTTTTATTGCTGAGATTGTTTTAATATGATAATCCATTTATAACTATGTCATAATATAACTCATTGTAGTTTTATCTGTAGCTGTTCTTTAAGCATATTATGAAGTATCATCAGAGAAAGGCAGGATATCAATGATATAAAAGGCAGGAATAATTTATTCCTTCTTAGGAGGAAACAAATTCTATGCTTCCATTTTTAATTTCTTATAAAATTTGCAAAAAAATATTAAATGCTTGAAATGCAATTAAAACAAAATACACAAACAAGGCCTGCTAGACATGTTTATTAGAGGCAAAGGTGGAAAGAAGGTGTATTTTACGAATAGAGGTGATTTTTGATGTCACTGGGGGGAGGGGGGAGAACGCTATTGCCCTCATTTTGAAACTATTTGATTTTATGATGTTATGTGATTTGTATTGGGCTTGTCCCCGTGTGAGCTGCTCCGAGTCCCCGTTGGAGAGATGGAGGTGGCATACAAAAATAATAATAATAATAATAATAATAATAATAATAATTATTATTATTATTATTATTATTATTATTTTTATTATTATTATTATTATTATTTTATGACACAGCAAACAAAATAGATATGCTGTATTTTATTATTATTATTGTTATTATTATTATCTTTGGAACAATTCTCTTTAAGCTTGGTAGTTATTGGAATATTAAGAGAAGGTGTTCATGGGGCGAAGGAATAATTTGAGAGTGACATCATGGAGAAAAATGGCCTTCCCAGGAAGATGAATATTTGGAAATATATATGTACCAAAGATAAATCCAACCTTGCCTGCTATAGGACTGTTTGATGCTCATGCAGCAAAGGGGCTGAGAAAGCCGGCAGGTGCTGAGGAGAGCTTCTTTTGCATGAAATCGTTAATGCGTCTTAATCCTGACCCTGCGCCACCCCTCCATGTTAATGCCGTGGCCTCCCATGTCCAAGTGACTCCGAAGCCTCCCTCTTTGTCTGACTGGGCTTTTCCCCTTTAACAGCCTTCGCTGCAATCGGAAGATCTCCAGCCAAGCGCCGTCTGCATCCATGACCTAGATTCGGCTTGCACCCTTGGCCTGGAGGAAAAGGTTCGATGCAAGATCAAGACACGCTCGATTTGACGTTGTCAGTTTTCCCCACCAAGCGCAATGCCGTGACATCATGTTCCCCGCAAAGCTGGGGAAAATCCATGATTTGGTCATAGATAACGGCTGTTTCCAATAAAACGTGTGGCTTGTTTGTTTATTCTCTATTTTAGAATATACAAAGCTTGTGAGATACCTTCGTACAAGCTGAGCATCCTTCGTCCAGAATTCTGAAATCTAAAATACTCCAAAATCAAAGACATGGACGGCTGAGATAGTGACACCTTTCCTTTTCTGATAGTTTAATGTACACAAACCTTGTTTCATTCAAAAAAGTATTTAAAATATTGTAGAAAATTATTTTCAGGCTAAATGCACAAGTTGTATTTGAAACATAAATGAATTCCACTTACAGAAAAATCTGTAAGTGTTGAGAATGTAACAAAGAGTATCTAGGTCAATGATGGGCAACCTTTTGTGCTTGGTGTGTCAAAATTCACCAAAAAACCTAGCATGACTTGGGTAGTGTGTCACTTTGAGAAAAAAACCATAATTTTGCAATATGTATAGTTTAAATAACAAAAATATATAATTGTAATATATAACTGTATTCAATAAATCAAAAACTATTTACTACCATTATTTCCATGTACAACAATCTATGGTACCTCTTGCAGTTTCCATGCTGATTTCTCTCTATTCTAGTTTCAATGTAGTCATGAGCAATGAATAATATAATAATAATATAATAATAATAAGATGATAATATACTACAATAATAATAGAATAATAATAGAAATTATATGTAATGTGCATAATTCCCATGGAGTAAACAACAAAACCACTGGACCAAATCACACCAAATTTGGCCACAAAAGACATAGTCATCCAATCAATCTGCAGGCAGCAGTGTGTCAGCAAAAATGGCTAGGCATGTCAGTGCTGACACGCATGTCATAAGTTGGCCATCACTGATCTAGGTGATGTTTTACTAATCTGTAATCAGTTTTTGCTTTAAATTATAACGATAGTCAAATAACCAATAGAGAATGGAGATTCTTGTGATTAACCATAAGCTAAATGCAATGTTATAAACTACTCAAATGTTGTATTTCATCATTGTACTGTCACATCACTCTAGCCAATGGTTTGTTGACTGAAATAAAGGCTACTGACTGACTGAATTCCATATTTAGACTAGGGTTCCATCTCTAAGATCATTCCTTATGTATGTAGGTGCAAATACAGATATCCCCAAAACCGGGGGGAAATTCCATAAACAGTGTCTGAGATAGTCACACCTTTCCTTTCTGCTGGTTCACTGAACACATGCTTTGTTCCATGCACAACACTATTTAAAATATTGTATAAAATTACCTTCAGGCTATGTGAATAAGGTGTATATGAAATATAAATGAATTCTGTGTTACGATTTGGGTCCCATCTCCAAGATATCTTATTAGATATGTATATGCAAATACAGATACCCCCCAAACAAGGAAAATATCCAAAACCTGAAACACTTCTGATCCAATAATTGTGAATAAGGGATATTCAATCTGTTTGTCAGTAAATCTGTTGGTCAGATCCTTCTTCTATAGAACACCTATCTGGAGTCATTGCTTTTGTGACTTTTTTTGTTGTTTTTCTTATTCTTGCTCTTATTATGAATGCTTCACTTATAGTCTGCCTTTCCCTCAAACTGGAATGTGCTAGGGCAGCTGACAATGATTAAAATAGGTTGAATATCCAAAATGTGAAATAATGTGCGCTGATCGGAAACAGGCTTGGCTGATAACTGCAGTGTCCTTCTTTTCTTCTTCCCTTTTCCTCCATTTGCCTCAACATTATCATGGTGGGCACAACATCAGCCATTTTAAAACCTATCGTGAGATTCTTTTAAATCCAATGGAAAAGAACAAAGATAATCCTATGGTGCTGTTTTCAAGAAAGAGACTGTAAATTCTTCTGGAGTATAACATTCATGAGAATTAAGATTAACTCTCATTTTTTTGTTTAGTGTTCTTTTTTATGTGTGTGAATATATATGGATGTGTTATATATATATAAAAAACCTCCGCCCTCTCTATCCATGTTTTGTAACAAAATGTCACTTATTTCAGCCTTTCGTCCTTTTTTATTGTCGAGCAGTTCTATCTAAACGCAAGAAGCCGTCCTGGAGGGAAATAAATAGGAGGCTTCTGCATTTTCGAATGCGAAATATATTGTGTATATGTGTGTATTATACTTAATGTCCAACATTTGGTAAACGTTGACGTTCACATATAAATGTTGACAATACCCAGACAGATTTCTTAAAAGGCCCCAAAATGCAGTGACGGAAAACTTTGGGTTGATAAAGCATTTAAACATGATTGTCAGCAATTACAGGCGTGTGGTACCCAAACTGGGGAATATAGCTATTTTCAGGCGTTTGCAACATTCCTCTCTGGTTGTCATCCTTCAATCCGTGAATGTCAACATTTACTTTTATGCAGAGAGGGGCGAGGGATATAATTTTAACACCTAACACCTCCATATTTTTAACATACGAAAAAGAGGTTAACACTATGTGCGTTCACGCTCTCTCTGCTGTCACATTTATCTCGTCCCCGGTTCTCCCTCCCTCTCTCTTTCCTACGCTTCCCAATTTTCCTTCTCTCTCTCTCTCTCTCTCTCTCTCTCTCTCTCTCTTTTTTTTTTTTTCCCCCTCCCTTCTTCTCCTATGCACATTTCCCCTCTAAATGGGTTAAATTTCTTATTCACCTTCAGCTGTAATTCACCTTTATCTGTGGTTTCAGCCAACCAGGAGGCAGGAGGCAGGGAATAAAGAAAGTAAACAAGTATTTGTTTACTATTTTTTTCCATCGTGACTGTATTTACCAATGTACTAATGGAACATTAGCATTATGAGCCGTATGCACACATAGACAGGCGTGCACACACAATTTTTGTTGTGACATTTAGCAATTTTATGTCGTGTTTTCATCCACAAGCTGTTTAAAGACAAAGAGCTAATTGTTATACAAAAGGGTGTTTTAAAAAATCCAACATACTCTCTTGTTTATATTAATAACAGCTATTAATATCCCTCACCCAAGGGAAAAAAAATACTGATAGCATTGTCTCTTGTCTGTGTCTTTGCATTTGGATAGTGATGTCATTTAAAAAAAGAATCCTTGATTTAGATTAAATTATAAGAATTTGCAGATTAAGCCATGAAAAAGATTGAGGAAAACACATGGCTGAATAGAACATCTGTTTGATAGCAATAATAAAAATAATATTTTTGTTTCTTTCTTGTCCGCATCTCCCCAAGGCTGGCACTGGGGTACAATATATATACAAGCTCAGACATATACATATGTGTGTGTGCGTATAGGTGTGTTTATCAATGTATATATATTGCTTTAAATGTCAGGAATTACACTTTTTTAGCAGGGCAATTTTATTATTTAACCTAAATGTAATATCATTTTTGTGGGTGCAATAGAACTATACCACATGGTTACAAAAAAATACTTTTAAAATATGGTTGGTTTGCCTTAAAAAGAAAGCTCTGTTTTACCTTTATATTTTAAGGAATTCAAAGATGATGTGGAATTTAAAAGAGATACAGCTTCTGTTATACATTATCAGGAAGCTTTTTGTTTGTTTATATGTTTGCTCAATAAATATGCAATAATCAGGAATGTGAACCTCCTTGTTCTTGTTGAAACAGAAAACCACAATCTTTTCAGCTTGCTATTAACTGATACAGAAGACAGTAACCCTATATAAGAGCTGTATTTACTAATGGAATAAAAAGAAAGCTATAAAAGCTGGAATCGAATGTGTAAAAAAAAATCATAAAAGAGGAATTGCCCATCATCACCAGCAAAGGCGAGGAAGGTAAAGCACAGAGCTTCCTTGGTCCCCAAATAGTTAAATGCAAAGAAGAATATAATCGAGTTTGGGATGCAAGAAAAAAAAATAAAGTAATAAATAAATAAATAAAACCCCAAGCAGTCAAGTAGCTAATTGACTTTGCTTTAATCAGCCCAATGAATATTCATTAGTGTGCTGGTCCTAATCACGGGGGCCACGTTGTCCGCATTTAGCAAGTGCACCATCAGCATCAGTACATGCCTCAACAGCTTCCCTTCCTGTCTGCACTGACATTAAATTTAGAGGTTTTATGCCTCCACTAGCTCACCGTTAGCTGCGATTGGCCCAGCTGCTCTACTCAAAAATGCCATAGCAACCCCTGGCTGGTTGCCTAGCAACTTTTTTTTTTTTTTTTGCAAAGGCCCAAGCCAGTAATCCATAGGCTTAGAGAATCGTAGGAAATATGTTATTGAAGGCATGGCTTGCCCATGGCTTTGCGTTTGCACCTCTCTGTGTGCTGATTCTATAGGGACAGTCAACCATTGAAGTTACTGGGGTAGAGAATCCGCTCTCTTCTGTCTTTAAGAGTTTATTCATAGAGTCATTGAACCGTAAATGATAAAGATGGAAAGGTCCGTGTAAGCCATCGGGTTCAAACTCTGTTCAAAGCATGAACTCCTAGAGCAAACCCGCCTAGACTCCTTTTGGAGACGTTCAGAGAAACAGATCTTATCACCACTCTGGATATAGTTGGTCCTCCCTATCCATGGATCCTGCATCGAAGAATTCACTCTTGGAGATTGATGGGGCCTTGTAGACCATTGAGTTCAACCCCTGCTCAGTCTATGATCTCCAGTCTAGCCTCTTTTCAGAAATGTCTGGAGAAATAGACCCCACCACCACTTTCTGTGTAGCTGGCCCTTCATATCCATGGATTCAGCATGCATGGATTCAGTCTTGGAGATGGATGAGGCCCCAGAAGCCATTGGGTCCAGCCCTTGCTCAATGAATGGACTCTAACTAGAACAATCTTTTTAAAAAAAATAAAATGCTACTTTTATTAGAGACTAGCTGTGCCCAGCCACGCGTTGCTGTGGCAAAATGGTGGTGGTATTGGTTAAAAATTGTTGTGTGATTTTTATTTGACGTTATTTGCATTTTTTAATTAATTTTATTGTAAGTTATATTTTTATTTATTATATTTTATTATTTTCTTGTATTATTTTTAGTTATTTTCTGTTATTATAGTATTTTATTGTATCAATTTTTTAGTGTTTTTTATTATTTTTTATTGGGTTGCTAGGAGACCAAGTTGGACGAGCTTAGCCTTCTAACTGGCAGCAATTGGATAAAAGCAATTATTCCTCTCTCTCTAATTAGGACTTTATTTTTCTTTTCTTTTTGTTGTATCAACCTAGAGGCGTGGATGATGGGTTGTGTTGTCAAATTTCGAGGTTGGGGGGCCTGTAGTTTTGTTGTTTTGTGGGTCGCCGTGATGCCATCACTCTTTTATATATATAGATTAGTTACATTGTTGGGATAGGGAGGGAGGCAAAAAGGAAACATGTTATAAGCTCCTGTTGGAACACACATTTCATTTATTGATTGGTTCAGCAGGGCTTCTTTCTGGATCTGTGGAACTCCCTGCTCATAGAATCATAGAATAGTAGAGTTGGAAGAGACCTCATGGGCCATCTAGTCCAACCCCCTGCAAGAAGCAGGAAATCTCATTCAAAGCACCCCCAACAGAGGGCCATCCAGCCTCTGCTTAAAAACCTCCAAGGAAGGAGCCTCCACCACAGTCCGGGGGAGAGAGTTCCACTGCCGAACAGCCCTCACAGTGAGGAAGTTCTTCCTGATGTTCAGTTGGAATCCCCTTTCCTGGAGTTTGAAGCCATTGTCCCATTGCGTACTAGTCTGCATGGCAGCAAAAAACAAGCTTGCTCCCTCCTCCCTATGACTTCCCCTCACATATTTGTACATGGCTATCATGTCTCCTCTCAGCCTTCTCTTTTGCAGGCTAAACATGCCCAGCTCTTTAAGCCGCTCCTCATAGGGCTTGTTCTCCAGACCATTAATCATTTTAGTCGCCCTCCTCTGGAAACTTTCCAGCTTGTCTGCTGCAGGTCAGATTAGGTTGAATGCAGGAAGTCAATTTCTATTCGACCTCAAGGGGAAAACATCATTTATTGATATTTAAATTGATCCTAATATGATATTTAAAAAACATTTTACACTCTGGAAGGATCCATATACACCTCTTATAAGCTCCAGATTATCTGCTTTGAACTGTATCATATGGCAGTGTAGACTAATATAATCCAGTTCAAAGCAAATAATCTAGAGTTTATTTGGCAGTGTGGATGAGACCTAAGACTCTATGAGATCACAGTTCAAATCTTCACTCAGCTATGGAAACCTGGGTAAAAGCCACAGAAAAAGCCAGTGGCATCCCCCTTCTGATAAAATCTTGCCAAGGAAACCACAATGACCTTAGGATCATTATATGTTAGAAATGATGTGAAGACACAGAACAACAACAAAACTGCATAGAAATGTCAGATTTATTGAGAATTTTGACCATACATCTCAGTGGATCCCAGATTTATTTGCATAGAGTTCAAAAGAAAGTCCTTCTCAAAATTCTCATTAAACCCAGGGTCCTCCATAACCAATGCCCTCAATATTCAACTTAAATCTATCTTCCTGTAGCTTAAAACCATTAGACTCAATCCTATCCTCTGGAGTTGCAAACCTTCACATTCTACCGGTGACTGAAAAGCCATTGTCTGTCAAATTAGGTAGTACTAAATCAGACAAATAATCTGACCTTGCAGAAGGTGGCTTCCTATAATAATCTTAATGAATTTGGCAAGGAGCTGAGATCTCAAAGGATTTCGGTTTTGACACATCAGCTTTGGTTTTGCAAGGCAATGCATTCCTCCGCATGATATGATTCGCAAAGTCCAACGTATATACAAGGCAGCTAACAAAGGAGGAACATGGGGAGGGACAATATTTTCTTACACACTCACGCACACATTATACCTACAGGCACACTTTCCATCCTGCAGTGCAAAGGCAAACTCAACGGAGGCCTTGGGAAATGGGTTTCTCCTGGACTGAGAATCTTTGTGTGAGGCTGTTTGTTTTTCAAATCATGGCTGCTGTCTCAGGGTTTATTTCTGCAGCACAGCAAATCCAGTTAAACATCAAAAGAAGAACAAAAGCAGCCTATTTCTTGGAGAAGAGAAAGAAAATACATTCCAATCAGCATTTCTGGTCATGGTTCACGGGCATTGAAGATTTACTAGATTAACTAGTTAACTCAAAGTGTCGGTTATGAGCAATATAATCCTATATGACATGACTTCAGACTATTTGAATGACAATGGACAGAATTCTCTATCATGTGTACATTATGTAACTTTATGTATACTCACTTATGTAGAAGAGGTGCTAAGAAATCCTATTACTGAATTTTAAAGATGTCAACTCCTTAGCCCATGTCCCGATGCACAGTGGGACCAAATGTGTATCAATCAAAATGTGCATCAGTCATTTTTCCGGTTTCTCTATGTAATAACCTAACAGCAGCCATTAACTGGATATAAACTACCCAATCCTAATTCCTGCAGGCATAAATCCATTTATGAAGACAAATGTTCCCAGGTTCTGGCCAATCTCTCCAAAGATGTCTACCTGCATTTTTAGGAAATTTACTTTCCTCCATTCTGCACTCTTAATATATCCAGTGGGCCTGTAGTATTTGTTGGGGTTTGGTCCTTGGACCCTCTGTGGATACCAAAATCCATGGATGTTCAAGTCCCATTATATACAATTGCACAGTAATATGGTGTCAATCATATAAATTGGCAAAATCAAGATTTACATTTTAAAATATTTTTAAGCCATCAAGCAATTTTACCAAGTTCTGGGGAGAATATTGCCTTATATATTTAATTGGGGACCCCTGGTGGCACAGTGTGTTAAAGTGCTGAGCTGCTGAACTTGCGGACCAAAAGGTCCCAGGTTCAAATCCCGGGAGCGGAATGAGCACCCGCTGCTAGTCCCAGCTCCTGCCAACCTAGCAGTTCGAAAACATGCAAATGTGAGTAGATCAATAGGTACCACTCCGGGCGGGAAGGTAACGGCACTCCATGCAGTCATGCCAGCCACATGACCTGGAGCTCTTCGGCTTAGAAATGGAGATGAGCACCAACCCCCAGAGTCAGTCACAACTGGACTTAACGTCAGGGGAAACCTTTACCTTTTTATATTTAATTGCTCATGATGAGGAAGCTGCACAATTGAATCTGTCATGCATGAAGCTTGGAAGTTTTTACCTTTTTGGACAAAAGATCCAAAAAATCTTCATGCGCAGCTGTGGGAGGGGTGACCGGCTGGTTGAGGATGCATGCGGCAGAGTTTTGTGGTGAAGGAGTTGCCAAGCTCATTCATCGCTATAATAAGTGTCTAGATTTGAATAGCGACTATGTTGAGAAGTGGTATTTGGGTGTGGGTTTCAACTGCATATGGTAAATGTTTTCTCCTATACTTTGTTCATTTTTAATTTCAAAATGTAATCTACTTTCTGGATAATCCTCGTATTACAAAGACAGTGGATGCCTGGAAGTCATTATAACACATACAGTAATGGGTTTGGTTTATTCATTTATAATTATTTAGAATTGCCACTAGCCACCTTATGCTCTGGGTTTGGAGAAGAGCAGTATCAGCCAGTGACTCCAAAATCAGCAGGTCACTGAATTTGGTCCAGGTTTTCATATTAATTTTACATCAACGACCTGCAAAAGTTGGGTCTATTTTGGCAGCAATGCTATGGTATCTTCAGTAAAACCAGGAGTAAACACACCATTCCGAAAAGAAAATTAGAAAAGTGGCTTTAAAAAAGACCACCAAGAAACATCAGTTGTAGCCTCACTCACTGGAGTCCATAGAATTGCTCATATAAGTAACTGTCCACAGAAAGCATTCGGGGTAAAAATGGAGCGGATTGCATATCTTGCAGAACGCAGGGACTTTTTGTGTGTGTTCATTCTTGCATTACTACACCGGTGGCACATATACTGGGCATTTCATGTATCTGGTATTTGCTTCATGCTATTAGTCAGGATCAGTTGAGGGCACCACTAAGGATAATCAGACAATCTGTTGACCTTGCATATGTCCGAGGCTTTGTCAATCCATCAGAGAGATTGCTGAGAGAGGAGGTTACTTGTAAAATCATTGTAGACAGCGGGTCCTGGTGTTCAGGTCTTCTTAAGAAAAGATACAAAGCCTGGTTTGATATGTTGTTGGCTAAGGACAGAGGAAAAAGGAGGGCCTGGTCTACCAGCAACAGAAAAATCTATTTCATTTTTCATTATATTTGCAACTTCCTCCTTCTCTCAAAATAGTGAGCCCTCAGTATCTTTTGGGGCTTGGCTCCAGAACCCTCTATGGATATCAAAATCCATGACCATTCATGTCCCATTATACATAATGGCATTGTAAAATGGTGTCCCTTATATAAAATGGCAAAAACAATGTTTGCTTTTTGTGTTTTTAAACAATATTTTCAATTCATGGCTGGATGAGTCTATTGATGCAGAATCCATGGATATAGAGGACTGACTGTACACGTTTCTTCCATTCTATATCTTGCTATTAGTTTGCATGTACATTTTCATACACATAAACATTTGTACACATTTTTGCATGAATTTTCTTAATAACAATAGAATTTGTGTAGATTTTTTTTAAAAAAACCTTTCAAATTGATACTTGATATTTTCTTAATTGTATTGCATTGTTAAACGGCTGTAAACCTCATTGCTTGGGAGAAAGGTAGGATATGAATGAAATACACTTAATGATTTAAACATTATTTAATACCCTCCTCAAGCCAGAGTTTGCATTTGTAACTTTTAGTTAAGTCTATATGATGACGTTATTCCTTTATTATTTTAATATATTGTTTTAGCATTCTGTGTAAGGATATGATGTGCTCTAACTTATTACGGAAATGTTATCGTGTTTTATTGTATTGTATGTAATATTTTATTGCACTGTGATTTTTGTTATTTTTTACTATGACTTTGTGTGAAAGCAATAAAGCTGAAAAGTTACTGAAAATAACAATAAAAGCAACAACAAATCATCTTTATTTATATCTCTCTTTCCCCAACACATTCTTGCAAAATATAACCTTCTCCAAAGCACGCCTTTTTTTGTATTACATTTCCTCCAATTTATGGACTGGTAAGCAATTTTCCCTGATGTATGCATATACTTTTGCATCCATTTTTAAGTACCAGAAATAGCTTTATAATTCAACGTTCAAAAACTGAAGGATACTTGGGGCCTGCTTTACATATTAGCTTTCAAAGTGTGAATTAGCTTGGTTCATTTTAAAATGCAAACCTAACACATTTCTTTCCTATTCTCCACACATGACTGGCCAACTGACAGAATCCACAGCCGCAAGGTCCAACATATTTTAAAAGAACTGTAGTAGTTAATGGAAGATAGATCAATGGCTACTACCCTGTTTCCCCGAAAATAAGACAGGGTCTTATATTAATTTTTGCTCCCAAAGATGCACTAGGTCTTATTTTCAGGGGATGTCTTATTTTTCCATGAAGAAGAGCTCACATTTATTGTTGAACAACAAAATGAACATTTATTATATACTGTAAAGTAGTTGTCATCACAAATCAGCATAACCAGACAAACTATGAATCCTATCAAGAATTTCTTGTTACTACCATTATTTACATGTACAACAATCTATGGTACCTCTTGCAATTTAGGTTTCACAAGGTTTCCACGCTGATTTCTCTCTATTCTAGTTTCAATGTAGTCATGAATGATGAATAATATAATATACTATAATAATAATATGATAATATAATAATAATATAATGATATACAATATATTAATGAGATAATATAATATAGGATATAATAATAACAGAATATGATAATAATATGGTATTAATCGGATAATATAATAATGGGATATAATAACAGAATAGCATAATAATAATATAATAATAATAAGATAATATAATAGAATAATAGAATGGAATAGAATGATATAAAATATATTAATAGGATAATATAAAATGGAATATAATAATAATAACAGAATATGCTAATAATAATAAAATAATAATATGATAATATAATAGAATAATAGTATAGAATATAATGATATAAAATATATTAATAGGGTAATATAAAATGGAATTTAATAATAACAGAATAATAATATAATAATATGAAAATATAATAGAATAATAATAGAATAATAATATAATGATATAATAATAATAATAATAGAAAAATATAATATAATGATTTAAAATATATTAATAGGATAATATAATAATGGGATATAATAATAGTAACAGAATATGATGATAATAATATGGTAATAGAATAATAGTATAAAATAATCAGTTTCATGGCATAGGATAGGAATAAGGATGAGAGGAGAATCCCAATGCGTCCTGTACCTTTAAGGAGCAGAAGCAGCAGGACGAAAGCCCTCTTCCTTCCCTCCCACCCTCCCTTGCCCTGGCTCCAGGAGCCAATCAGAAGCCTCTGGGAAGCAAGGGAGCATGGCCAGCATGGCCTTGTCTCCGAAGGAAGAAATGGCAGCGCAGCAGCAGCCACGGAAGGTTTTTCAAGCTGCGGCTGGGGGACAGGCAAGGCGAGGCAAGGCAGGGAGGGAGGCACAAAAAGCAAGCACTTTCTCTCCCTCCCTCCCTCCGGTGTGTGTATGAGTGCTGCTTTAGCCCTGCAGCCATGCTTCCCAATGGAACTCTGCTGCAGCCTTAGTTGCTAGGTCTTACTTTCAGGGGAGGCCTTATATTTGGCAATCCCCCCAAACCCCTGCTAGGTCTTATTCTTTGGGGAGGTCTTATTTTCGGGGAAACACGGTAGCTGGGATGACTGTGTGTACAAAAGCGAAAAGTCTCCAAATATGACAAGAAAGCACATCTTGTGTTCTGCTTTTATTTTTCCATATGCAATAAACTTCCTCTAGACCTGACCCATGGAACTACCCCAAAGGACAGAAGACAATAAAATGATGTTACTTTATTATGTGAAAAAGCAATGACAGCAATGAGAATAACAAAGGTCAGAATGTCAAGGGTTTACATAAGGTCCTCAGATACAACATACACCTTGGCATGTTTCCATCAAAAGCTATTGTTCTCTAGAACTTCCAGATTTGCTTTTGCACCATCCTTTTCCTTGGGCATTGACCAACCATTCTGGCTGGAAAATCCTAAGAAGCCAAACCCCCAAAAATAAATTATTCACCTTCTCTTCTTATTGGCATCTTAAACATGCATATAATCCCCTGTAAAAGTGCACAATGCATGCATTCAGTTCATGTAGTAGAGTTGTGTAGTCAGTGTTGTTGCATAGGCGCATTCTTGACCAATGCATAGCTATTTCTCAGTAATGAAATTGATGGTGGAACTCCTTCAATTGTGATTTAGCTTTGTGATATTTCCATTCACCAGAAGGCTTGCATAATGTTGTCATTGTCCACTGTGTGTGGAGATTTACATGCAGTACTTCAGCTGTGTTACATTTACCTTCCAGTGTTATCCTACCAGGCTTATGACACCAGGCTTTGAGCAGAACAAAGACAGCACAAACACGTTTTGTAGCAATCAATTATTAGGGCCACTGCAGCATTATCCTCGTGTTCTTATTTCCATTAGGCATGCAGCATGCAAATAAGATGCTTCAATCATTAACAAGTCTAATGAGATTAGAATGGATCACAAACATTCTGCGATCAGGTCGATGGGACACTTTGACTGTTTACATCAAGCACAGGAAGAGCCATGTTGGCCAAGGACAAAGGCCAGCTGGGTCCAGCTTTCTATTCCAGCAATGGCCACTCAATTGCCTCTGGAAAGCTCTTAAGCAGTACCTGAGTATGATAACATCTTCTTGCTCACATTTCCCAACAACTGGTATCATAAGGCATACTGATAAGAGGTAACATATAACTACTGCTGTTAAGATTTTTTGCTGTTATCCTTCACTGGCTACTAAGTTAAGTAAAATCTCCTGACTCCTCTCCCCAAGTCCACCTTGATAGCCAGCAGTCACATTGAGCAAAGAAGGTTTGATCAGCTGCTGATTGCGGTGCAAAGAAGATGATACTTCCAGCATCCTCATGCCATTCGAAAGACTAACACTATTATGAGGAATTATGATGGCGTACTACTTCAGATTGCCTTGTTCATCCTCCTTATGTCCTGATTGACAGTGAAAGAAACCTCTGACAATCAATGCACCTGATGGCTATTAAGGTGGGCTGGGGAGGACACTTTCATTTGTGGCAATAGTACCACAATCGTGACTATGTAGCGTTGTTGATTATGGAGCAGTTATGGATCTGTTACTCTAGATTTCAAAACCATCATCATAATCACCACCACCATCATTAAGTTATATCTCATTTTTCCCAAAAATGGGATTCAAGGTGGCTTACAAACTTATTAAAAACAGCACAAATTTTAAATACATAGGAAACATCAGTACAAATATAAATATCCAAGTTAATTAAAAGCAATTGAGCAATCTATAGAGTTAAAACTATTTACAATTCATTTAAAAAACAACAGAACAGTACTACATAACAGTAAAAGCCCATGACAAACAGCCTAATGCAGTGGTTCTCAACCTGTGGGTCCCCAGGTGTTTTGGCCTACAACTCCCAGAATTCCCAGCCAGTTTACCAACCGTTAGGATTTCTGTGAGGTGAAGGACAAAACATCTGATGATCCACAGGCTGAGAACTACTGGCCTAATGGAATAGGGTTGATTTTATTTCTGTTGGCAGAAGAACAGCAAGGAAGGAGCTAGTCTAGACTTTCAAGGAGGGAGGTCCAAAGTCCAAGAGCAGCCACTGAAAAGGCCCTCTCCCTTGTTCTCAGAAAACAAGTCTGAACAAAGGGACTCTCTTGTAGCTAGCTATAAGGGGCTTTTATAGGGACCACTACCTTGAGTAGAATGTATTATATTAGAGATAGTAGTTAAGATACTACATTTACAAAATGGAGTGTAATTTTACACTCATTGAGTTAGGCATCACATCTGCAACACTGCTTGTGAATTGTGACATTATGCAAACAAACATGCACTCCAATCCCCAAGGTGTAACTATGCACAATATATGAGTGTAGCAATGTAAGGCCATGGGTATGCATAGCAATGTGTGGCTCTGCACGTCAGTAGTAATGCATGATTGTGTACATTCAGAGCAATGCCAAACAACATGCAATGCACAGTGACCCCATATGTATAATTTTGCGCCTGCAATCTTGAATTGAATATGGAGGTTCCACATCAGACAGAAATGGCAAACTGCCTCCTGAAGAGAAATTACATGTGCATAAGAATCAAGAGGATTACAGCAAATTTGTGTATGTGTACGCTATGCGCACACACATGTATTTCAACTCATGCTCCACTGAGCTGAAAATATTCCAGTTTAAACAGTGAATTATATTTGCACCTGGAATTGATTGTACAGGTATAAAGCTTTGCAAAATGCTTTCCTGGTGGACTTAATACGTGAAAATAGATCTGCATTCCTTCTGAGGATGTTTGGTATCCTTTGCTGCCTCAGTCCAGCAACGGAAGAGTGTGAACACCTCACAGTCGTCAGTTGCCTCAGATGTCCCTTTGTCAGGCTCCCAGCCTCGCTGGAAGGAGTACAAATTCAAAGCAGTAAGTATGGGAGGGAGCTTTAATCCATTGTGCTCTATTTAGCAAGACCAGAATAGTCCACAAGCACTAACACGAGCTTTGGTACTTTGCGATAACTGGCTATTATCTCACCTGCGGCGGCAGCAGGATGTCCAAAGTATCCAATTACTCAGACATGAAGGAAATGAACCTTCAGGGTGAATCATTTTGCAGAATTTGTTGTATAGTGAACAACACCGTTCCAAGTCTCTTTGCTAACATTCAACCTTGAAACAGAATGATAGGTACTTATTAAAAGTCTCACTTTTTTGTCTTCCAACCAAATCTTTCTTAACATACAGGTTGGGTATCACCTATCTGAAATGCTTGGGCCTGAAGTATTTTGAATTTCAGCTTCTTTTCATATTTTGGAATATTTGCATATACATAATGAGATGTCTTTTAGATGGGACCCATATCTAAGCATGAAATTCATTTATGTTTCATGTACACTTTATAAGCTAAAGGTAATTTTATACACAATATTTTTAATATAATTTTTATTGATAAGACCTAAGAAATAGGGAGGGAGAATAAATATAGAGTAGGGACCTTTTAAAAACATACCTTTTGTTATTGACTTCTTCCAATGTTAGCTAATACAAAAAAAGCTACAATTATGTTAAAAAAAGAAGAAGAAAGAAATCATTTCTAGTCTAAAACAAAGGAATATAAAAGCAGTATGTAAACATAGAAGACAGAAATATTAAGAAATAGAAAACAGAAAGCCCTAACACTTCCTGCCATAACACTGCTGCCTTCTTCATAATCAGAATAGATATCCTGCCAATGAACAAGATTGTGACAATCAGAAGCAGGATCTCATTGGAGGGTAGCGGCTGGAAATGTTGACTTCCTGTGATACAATCTCCAGCTGAACAGACTACCATTGCTTGATGTGGCTGCTGGGTGTTAGGTTTAGAAAGTCACTTTAGATTTTGGCAATATGTGTGCCACGACCATGAACATATACGGAATACAGGGCAGTTACACACCCATTACTTTAAGTTACATAGCCATAACTGCAATACAGAATTGTAGCTATAAACTATAAAACAGCAACAAGAAAAGGGGCAAATAAAGTCCAGCACATTACAGAGCAGAGCTTCTTAAACCTTTTCACTCAGGACCCCTTTTGGCCTGAGAAATGTGTATGTGAACCCAGGTATATAAAATACAGGTATAAAAATCAAACATTTACTGATAACAAATCAGATTTGCAAGGCTTGCTAAACAGGCTGGCTTTCTTTTTTATGAAGCACAACTGAAGCATTGTCTCCAAAATCCACTGTAAACACGGCACCTCAGATTCATGTACATGTCTAAAAAAAACCACTAGGTGACATTCAGAAAACTTTTACTGTTATCAATTTTTGGGACCCCAACATTGAGCTAAGTGGATCCCATTTGGGGTTGGAACTCACAGTTTAAGAAACAGTTATAGAAGATCTATTTACCCTAAAATATCAGTTCTCAAAGACCTGCAGAAAAAAGTTTTTATTTGTCTGTGGAAAAATAGTATCCTGTCTCCCCTAAAATAAGACATCCCCCAAAAATAAGACCTAGTAGAGGTTTTGCTGAATTGCTAAATATAAGGCCTCCCCCGAAAGTAAGACCTAGTGAAGTTTTTGTTTGGAAGCATGCCCGCCAAACAGAACACCAGAGCATGCAGGATCAGTAAATGTCCGTACCATAGAGTGTTGTACATGGAAATAATGGTAGTAACAAGAAATTCTTGATAGGCCCGGGCTGTGGCCCAGGCAGGAGAGCAAGCCAGCTGCAATTAACTGCAATGAATCACTCTGACCAGGAGGTCATGAGTTCAAGGCCGCTTGGAGCCTATGTTTGTTTGTCTTTGTTCTATGTTGAAAGGCATTGAATGTTTGTCTATATGTGTAATCTGATCCGCCCTGAGTCCCCTTCGGGGTGAGAAGGGCGGAATATAAATACTGTAAATAAATAAATATATAAATTGATAGGATTCAGTTTGTCTGGTTATGCTGGTTTGTGATGACAACTACTGTACAGTATATAATAAATGTTCATTTTTTTGTTCAACAATAAATGTGAATTCTTTATGGAAAAATAAGACATCCCCTGAAAATAAGACCTAGTGCATCTTTGGGAGCAAAAATTAATATAAGCACTGTCTTATTTTTGGGGAAACATGGTAAGAGCGTGCTTGTCTAGTCTCCCTGAGAAAGGAATGGCAGATTTTGGGAGCAGCCACAGAGAAGGCCCTTTCCTGTGTTCTCTCTAAATATGCCTCTGAGAGTGATAGAACAGAGGCAACAGCCGCTCTAGAAAAGCTCAAAACATGGTCTGATTCATATGGGAGAATCAGTCTCATAACCTGGGAAACATGTGCCAGCCACAGTATATCTGCCAATGTCAGAATTCAGCTAAAACAGACTGCACCACTACTTTATGACCCTGTTCTCTGGTTCTCTGACCCTGGTTGTTACTCTTATTTCCTTTCTCACCCGAGTTTTAATCTTAGTGTTCATGTGGCCCGCCCTTGTTTTATTGTTCTTTTGATTTTGCTTAATGTAGTGTATATTATCATTTATTGTATTGTTTAATGTGTTATGATTTGTTGTTCTACTTATATTCTGTTATATTGTATCATTCTGGGCATGGCCCCATGTAAGCCGCCCCGAGTCTCTGTTGGGGAGATGGTGGCGGGGTGTAAATAAAGTTTATTATTATTACCACGTGATCTGGTACGGCTGCCTCTCAGAGCCATCCATCTCTGCTGTGTCTCTGCTGCTCCTGCTGGCTATGGCCTTCCACTGCACGCATGGCTTAGCCAGCAAACGCCAGGGGGTGGGGGGTAAAGAGGTTACCTCACTTGACCTTCAAATCCTTCCCTGTGCAATTTATAAAGAGAAAAGTATGACACGGAAGCCAACAAGATAAAAGAGAGCCCAAGCCAAGGTGGCGGGAGGGGAGTGGGGAAGGAAAGGGAGGAAAGTGGAGGCACACACAACTGTCTGGTGCAGAGAGCACACACTTCCTCTATTGTGGCTAGGCCACTGGGAAAAGTCCCTCGTAAAACTGCACAACGGCATCTCTATATGCGGCTGGTGGAGTTCGGCAGGCGTTCTGGCGACCCCTTGGCACCACTTCTTCCTTTTGGCAGGACGAAGTCAATAAAATCAGTTCAAGGCTTAGCAATCCTCAACAAAAGGGGAGGAAGGGGAGGGAAAGTGCAGGGGGTGATTGAATTAGCTATTAAAAGTGCTGGAACCTGTCCAGATCTCTGAGAAGCAGAAAGGAAGACTGGAGGTGACAAGCATTGAGTAGAGAGGGCCACTTGTGAGCAAAGTTGTTGGAGAGCCGTCCGCATGGCCTCCACGTGCACTAGCTCCAACACTTGCATTGCAATGGGAAGGCCGTGTGTGTGTGTGTATGTGTGTATACACATGTATGTGTGTACAAGGGATTGGCAGGGTCTTATGCCCATGGAAAGTAGGGAGAGCGAAGAAAGGAATGGATAGAGGAGGAGATTGATTTGGAAGCATGCCAGGGCTCCATGGGCACATCGCCATGAAAGGTTTTCTGCAAGTTCTCCGCCTTCATCATTTGGTCTCCTCCGCCTCCTCCAAACACACAAGCACAGGCCAGCAAGGAGAAACCCCATGAAAAAAAATTGACACAGTTTGAACAACATTGAATGTCTACGTTTGTTGTCTTGCCCTGACTTGTTGCCAACCAAGCAAGTCTGGGGGAAGAGAGAAGAAAAACTTCATTAAGCGGGGAACAGCACAGACATTGGGTGTCTCTTGTTTTCCATTTGACCTGACGTACTTGAGAAGAAATGGAAACAACATGAAACCTTTCAGGAAAGCTTAATAGATGTCCCAGCACAAGGCATACTGTACTGCTTACAAGAGATGTTGAATGTCTCCAACCAACTCCCCTCCAACACACACATATTGAAAACAACAATAACAAGTGGGGTAGAACAGAAAAGAATGCAATTATTTGCTCTCGACAAAGGCTGGATCTACACTGCCATATAATGCAAGTTGGAACAGCATTGTATGTTCAGCGTAGACTCATACAGGGTGTTTGAAAAAGAACTTCCTAGTTTTAAGTAAAAATACATTAAAACTAGGGAGTTCTTTTTCAAACACCCTGTATAATGCAGTTTCATTATGTCCAGCACCTGATATTGTAATTGCCTATCTTTTGTTCTTATGTACCTTTAAGTGGACTCCAACTTATAGTGACCACCTACTAGGTTTATTTACAAGATATATTAAGATAACATTTGTCATTCCCTTCAACTGTGAGAACGTGTCTTGCCATAGGTCACTCAATGGCTCTCCATGGCTGAGAAGGAATTTGAACCCTACTCTCCCACATTCCTAGTCCAAAATTCAAACCAATGCACCATATTGGTTCTATAGTCCTCCTCTCCTCTCCCCACTGCTGAGGTAGCTGACTGCAAATTGTTTTGCACTTCGAATTCAGTTTGCAAAAACTAAAGTCAGCTAAGGACAAAAGGGAAAAATGGGAGACAAAGAAGAGGGAAACTAGGACATTTTAAAAACAGTTAAAAAGCCAGACAATAGATAATTGAGACTCTCCTTGCTAGGGACATGAATCAGTACCTGGGAGTTGAGAGACTCATAGAAAAGAAAAAGAGTCACTTCCTTGCCATGTTCATAACCAGGACACTGGAGTCTGAGATGTCAACAACTCTTCCTCGTCTTCCCCCTTCCAACCCAGAAGCTCCATCTCTTTCTGGCCATGAGCTGAACATGACTGAATACCCAGTTCCTCAAGCTGAGACTGTATCTTTGTGTGTTTGGGGAGTTACTGGCTATCTTATTTTGCTTAGCATAACATCAGCTGAATTCCTGCTTTTTTCATATCAGGAGCAACTTGAGAAACTGCAAGTTGCTTTTGGTGTGAAAGAATTGGCCATCTGCAAGGACGTTGCCAAGGGATGCCCAGAAGTTTTGATGTTTTTATCATCCTTCTCTCATATCCCTGCATGGAGCTGGAGCTGATAGAGGGAGCTCATCTGAGCTATCCCCAGGTTGGATTCAAACCAGCAACCTTCAAGTCAGCAACCCAACTTTCAAGTCATCAGTACTACCTTCACAAAGGTTTAGCCCACTACGCCACCGGGGGCTGAATTCCTGCTGATATTATTAAACTAACAACAGAGTTTTGAAAAATTCATGAGGTTTTGTTATGTTTTTACATCTTAAAGTTGTCACATTAAACCTAATTTTGGCTGCATCTATCTACACTACCAAAGTAATGCAGTTTGACAGCATTTTAGCGGCCATGACTGCCAATGAATCCTAGGATTTGTTGTTCGGTGAGGCACTACTGCACTCTTTGGCAGAGAAAGCAAAACACCTTACAAAACTACAACTTTCATGATTCCATAGCATTGGGCCATGACATTTAAAGTGAGGCCAAGCTGCATTGATTCTACATTATAAATGTACCCATAGAGGTTCCCCATTCATGTAATGTATCTGATACGTTTGTAAGGCACTAAATTTATCAGGAGAACTTTCCATATCCTCATTTTTATGTTGGAGCACCCAAAACCTCAGACTGATGTTTTAAAATAATGAGATATTGACCTATGCAAATAATCCAATGGGCTGTGATAAAATACGTCCTTTGCGCTATGTCTTGGCCTAGTAAACCAGCTAGAGAACAAGAATATTCTTTAGAGAAATAATCTTGCATAAGCCGTTTGGGCTGCTATATGGAAAGAGATAGCAGGCAATGTTCTTTGCTGCTGAAGATATTTTTCAAAAAAATCAAACCATGTCAGGCAATTCACATCGATCAATAAATAATTATTTCTGAGTACAGTTTGAAGAATTATATCTCTCTTTCATCTTTTTTCCACTTTCTGGTGCTTCTCCTCCTTCCTGCTCCTTTCTCTTTTGTGTACGGCAAAGTATATCCCAATTTTAACACAGTGTTTGAGAGAGGGAGATTGAGAGAGACAAAAGAGCTGCATTCTATAACTAATATTACTTTTGAATAGCAGGGATTGGGAAGTTACTTTCAAAAGTAATCAATTATAACAAATACTCAATGCCCACCAAAGTAGCCACTTCACTCACCCTTGAGAGCCAATCTGGATATATCATATACTCCTGAAGAAAAGAAGATGTAGTCTATGCATTGGTGTAGAATCTTACAAATCCTCCAATAATGCAATGCAATCATCACATTGCAGCCCAATAGAGACATAGAGGATTGCGAGACTCATCCTGATCTTCTGTGTATGGAAACATTTCTTTCTTTCAGAGAATAAATCTATTCCCAGAGTTGCTAACATGGCACAGTTTTTCATCTCAACGTACAATAGCTCTTTGATACAGTTTACACTCTCTGTGGCTGCTCTGAATAAATCTTAACAGAATCCAAATGTATCCTCAAACACTCCCTGATGGAGCATCTTTTTCCCCGCATGAAACATTAAAATGGTGAAGAATATACCTTCCTCCTTCCATGGCTGCTCCCAACTGCTTTAAAATATTTTTCTTTCTGCAGCTTGGAGCAGGAACATCTTTACAGAATAATAAGCAGAGCCATCACCGTCATTTTTAGAAGACACCACATCTGATAGGTGATTTGGGAGAAATTCAAAATTGGCCAAATTCCCAAACTGTCCCAATTTGGCATGGACAATCCTGATTAATCCTCATCAATTCCACATTTTAGGCACTTTGAAAACATCCCAGTTTCTATCTACTTTGACTCTTTGTCCTCAGTTGCAAACCATTCAAAGTGCAAAATAGGTCTACATTCAATTAATTCAATATGGAGAAGAGAATAATAAAATCATAGAGTTGGAGAGACCACAAGGGCCATCCACTCCAACCCCTGCCATTTAGAAACACAGAATCAAAGCACACCCAACAGATGGCCATCCAGTCTCTAATTAAAACCTTCCAGAGAGAGAGTCTCCATCATGCTCCGAAGCAACATATTCAACTGCCAAACAGCCCTTATTGTCAGGAAGTTCTTCATAATGTTTAGGTGGAATGTTTTCCCCCAACTCTGCAATTTGAATACATTGCTCCATGTGCTGGTCTCCAGAGCAGCAGAAAACAAGTTTGCGAGCTCCTCAATGTGACATCCTTTTAGATACTACAACATTGTCATTATGTCCCGTCTCAGCCTTCTCTTCTCCAAGTTAAACATAATATCCAACTCCCTAAGCTGTTTCTCATAGAACTTGGTTTCCAAACTTCCTGTGGACCCATTCCACCTTGTCAATATCCTTCTTGAATTGTGGTGTCCAGAACTGGAGACAGTATTCCAGATGAAGCCTATCAAAAACAAAATAGAGTGGGACTATGACTGCCCTCGATCTTGACACTATACTCCTATTGGTGCAGCTTAGAGCCACATTGGCTTTTTAAATTGACACATAACACCATTGACTCATGTTGCTTGTGATCTACAAAGACTCCTAGATCCCTTTCACATGAACTGTTTTCAAGCCAGGTTTCACCCATCCTATATCTCTGCATTTCATTTTGCTTGCCTAAGTATACTGAAGAAGAGGGAGAGAAACCTTGCCTAGTCATAAAAACAAACTGCTGCAGCCTTTCCTAGCTGGTGTATTCTTCCTCACTAATAACCGTTATAACTTGACCACATTCAATTGTCAGTCAGTCACATGTGCCCTGGTTTTGTCTGTAAAATGTTGGAAGGTGTGTTGCGCCTTGAATCTAAGCAAGCTATGTTTTATTTGTTTTTTGTGTTGCTACAGCATAATACTCAGAAATATTTCTCCAAAATATGCTGAAAAGAAGAATCCTGGTCTGATGAGAATTTTCACAGTCTGGGACTCATTGTGTACAAATTTCACCTGTGGTTGCTTTGTACAGAAAACAGCATTTTGTACACGGGAAAATTAATATTCTATATAAGAAACAATATTTCCATGTAGAAATATCCATTACTGCACAGAAAATACAATTTCCTGTGTAGAAAATGCTATAATTGGGGATTTATTCTATCACAAAAGGTAGATTTGCACAAAACAGCATGTTCTGTTCAGAAATTAATATTTGTTGACTGAAATACTGTTTTCTAAGTAGAAGATGCTGCTTTCTGCACAGTAAATGCAAAACAACCACAAACAAAATTTCACAAAAAAAATAATCTAAAATTGCAAATAGCCTTCAAAAAATTCACATGATTTTTTAAGACTTTCTTGCAGTGGAAACAAAATTGCTGAAATTATTCAAATTATTCAATTAACTTTCAGGAAAAACCTGGGCTGCACCTACACTGTAAAGTAAAGCAGTTTAACACCACTTGAACTGCTTTGGCTCAGTGCTATGGATTCTGTGGGTTTGTGGTTTGGTGAAGCACTAGCACACTTTGGCAGAGAAGGCAATAATTCCCACAATTCATTAGCATTGACCCATGGCATTTAAAGTGGTGTCAAAATGCACTACTTCTGCAGTGTAGACACACTTTAGTGAAGAGTTACATTCCTAGGCTGTAGAACTGCAACTGAGCACTGCCCAATCACTTCCTTGTGATATTACTTGGTCACATATTTCCTGATTTTCATCTGTAAAGTTCTGGAGGGTATGATGGACAGATTTTTTAATATATATTTTAATTGATATTATATTTCGTATTGTGAGTAGATTTGCACATTTAATACATTATGATGGACAGATGAGACATCCGAACAACAATGTAACAACAGCACCGCATGGGCCACTAAAATAAACATGTGGTCTCCAATAGATAAGGGACTCTCATCAATGACATATATTTATAATACAATGTGTTCTCTGTTTCATGAGGCACTGGACCCTTGCAATAGTAGACAAAATCTGCTTTATGGATTTGATTCTACGTGGTCTCTCTGTCTCTATGTCCACCAATTTGCCTCTAGAGTCAATTTCAGCTGGAAGGTGATCAGAATTGTTCCACAGAACCTAGAGATCTCGAGAGAGACTATATTATTCAAGTCTGTAAATAATCAAATTCACAATGTTATACCTGCAAATGTGGAGGGCTGAGTGTTTTATAAATGCATGGGAAATACAACTTTTTATTCAGACAAACATTTTGCATTTAAGTCATCACTGCTGAGGAAGTGGAGTTTTTTTCTTTTAACTGATGTATTTTAAATTTCTTTTTAATTGCATTTGTTTTCAGTTATACAGTATTTTATACTTGCAAGCCCCTTTTTGGGAAGGTGGGGAAAAAGAAGGCTATTTATTGAATAATGAGATGGAATGACATTACTTTCTCTTCCCCAGAATGTGCATTTCTGTTTCACTCACAGTTCTCTTTCCGTTCTTTCCGTCAGGGAATGTGCTCTTGTGACAAGATCTTAGTCAATAAACATCAGAGGCTCAGTAGCCTTGAAAGACGCATTCTCCCGACCCCTCCGTTCCCTGAAGACACAGTTGAGCAGAGAAAAGAGGGAAGAAAAGACCAGAGTTATCAGGGCTAGATTTCCGAGGGGTGGGTGCATCTTTTGCATTAAATAGCTGGGAGTCCATTTCAGCACTTCAGGATGCTTGCTAACCCCAGGATGCAGTCTCCTCCAATGCCCAACACAGTTCTGTCGCAGGTTAACCTTGCTTGTTAAATGCTTTGCAGATTAAAGCACTCTCTTCTCTGGCCTGAAGTAGAACCATCCAGTGGAGACAAGCCTAAACAGTCCCATGGCTCCAAGTTTTATCCCATGGCCTCCAAGAGATGAAAACCAAACAACATCAGTGTGTGGTCACAATAGCAAAGGGTATTAGTGAAGAAGAACTACAAAAGACTGCATCTGTTTGCTTTTGCCTTAGTCTACCCTGGGAAGAGAAAAAACTCCTCCTCTCCCCATCGTTGAGCTAACCGAGTGAGAACTCTTTATGCACTTTGGACTCTGTTTTCAGCAAGTGAAGAAGTGGGACTGCAGATCTTTAAGTGGGACAGTCCCTGCTAAATCTGGACAGTTGGAAGGTATGCTATTCCTTTGACATGGATGATAATCTAGGTAAGGATAAAATTGGCCCCAGTATCCACGCAGTGTCATTGACAATATCTAAATCTATATGTCTATACAATAGAGTCTCACTTATCCAACATAAATGGGCCGGCAGAATGTTGGATAAGAGAATATGTTGGATAATAAGGAGGGATTAAGGAAAAGCCTATTAAACATCAAATTACGTCATGATTTTACAAATTAAGCAGCAAAAGATCATGTTATACAACAAATTTGACAGAAAAAGTAGTTCAATACGCAGTAATGCTATGTAGTAATTACTGTATTTACGAATTTAGCACCCATGTATTGAGAACATTGACTACAAAAATGCCTTGGATAATCCAGAACGTTGGATAAGTGAGTGTTGGATAAGTGAGACTCTACTGTATTATTGTGTGCATTCAAGTTATTTTTGACTAATGCAAACCTATCACAGCGTTTTCTTGGAAAGATTTAGGCAAAGCATATGACTTGCCTCCAGTGGCTCAGTGTGTTAAAGCGTTGAGCTGCTGAACTTGCAGACCGAAGGGTCCCAGGTTCAAATCTGGGGAGCGGAGTGAGCACCCACTGTTAGCTCCAGCTTCTGCCAACCTAGCATTTCAAAAACATGCAAATGTGAGTAAATCAATAGGTACCGCTCAGACGGGAAGGTAACAGCGATCCATGCAGTCATGCCGGCCACATGAGCTTGGAGGTGTCTACGGACAACGCTGGCTCTTCGGCTTAGAAACTGAGCCGAGCACCAACCCCCAGAGTCGGACACGACTGGACTTAACGCCAGGGGAAACCTTTATCTTTACCTATGACTTGCCTCAGATCACTTAGTGGGTCTTCATGGCTGAGTGTGTATTTGAACCTTGGATCCTAGTCCAGTCCGAGAACATTATGCCATATTGGCTTTCTCCCTGTGTCCATGTGTATCTGTATATATCTGGGTGGATGATAAAGAGAGAGAGAGAGAGACACCCACTTTCACAATGGTTAAAGGCACAGGACCCACCATGAGAGTAGAAATGCATGAATTTTAAAAAGTATCTTTTTTAACCTGAGGGAACAATTCTCTAGGAATCTCTAGGTCCCCCAGTCCAAAATTAGGGTTAACATTCAACTGGAAGTTGACCATAGAATCATACCAAAGGACTTATAGATGTCTAGGGTAGTCTCCTACCCCAAAGAAATCTCTAGGTCCTTCAGTTTAAGTCAACTCTGGCAGACATTGACCATAGACTCCTAGGGAGAATGTATTAAGTAAATCCACAGAAAATAAAATCTTCAAGAGTTAAATCCACAAATGTGGAAGGTCAGCTCTAGACAGAAAGATAATAAACAGGCAGACAGACAAACAGACAGACAGATAGATAGACATTCGTCCCTCCTGTCCCTTTGCTACAGGCAAATCCTGCTATTACTACTAGTCTGATTTTTATTCAAGGCAGAATGCTCTTTGAAATTCCCATGTGGTTTGGAAGAATTCTTGTAAATATGTTCAGGACAGATCTAGGAAATGTGTGGGGTTTTTTTTTCCTGTCAGTATTGATCTTGGGAATCTTAATTTTTACCAGAGCAATATTTTCTCATTTGTTCCACGGATATCCATTATTTGAATGGCATGCTCTAAATAAGTGTGGTTGATGCTTAACTAATACTTAATGTATCACGAGAGAGCCAACATGGTATAGTGGTCAGAGTGGACTAGGACTTTGGAGACACACCTTAGTAGAGGCTTGGAAACAAGACATAAACTTTAACAAGAACTTAGTCAGGCTTTGGATTGACAAAACCCAAAAAATTGAACACCTAAGGATCAAAGAAACACAATGGAAAATGATTACAAAATGGTATAGAACCCCCTTACAATTGGCACGCATTATGAGAAACATCTCTAGTAAATGTTGGCATAAGTGTGGGGAGATTGGTAAAGTAAAGGTAAAGGTTTCCCTTGATATTAAGTCTAGTTGAGTCCAACTCTAGAGGTAAGTGCTCATCTCCATTTCTAAGTCAAAGAGTGGGCATTGATCGTAGACACCTCCAAGGTCTTGTGGCTGGCATAACTGCATGGAGCACCATTACCTTCCCGCTATTGATCTACTCACATTTGCATGTTCTCAAGCTTTTAGGTTGGCAAAGCTGGGGTTAACAATGGGAGCTCATCCCGTTCCATTATTTTGAACTGCCGATCTTGTGGTCAGCAAGTTCTAGCGGTTTAACCCACTGCACCATCATGGGCCCTTAATAGGGGAGATTGGTACATTTTCACATATGTGATGGGATTGTATTGAAATCCAAAAATATTACAACACAATCAGAGAAGTAATAGAGGAAATAATAGGGCAAAAATTACACTGGATTTCTGTTCTTCACAATAGAGGTAAAGAAGAGGAATAAAGAATGGACAGAAATACTAAAATTTATGATATCTGTCATACACACCGCAATCACTTGAGGTTGGAAAGACGAAACAAGGTGGGATCTGGAAACCTGGTGGTCTTACCTCTCCAAATATTTAATTAATGACTTTATCAATTAAAGGAAAAATACATATTGAAATAATTATTTAAAACAAGACTGGAATATGAAATGGTATTATTTAATCAACAAAACAGAAGGAAATCATAGGTACAGTATTTTGAACCAGGCCATCCAAACAATTATATCAGTATATTGATATAAGCTGACCCAGGTGGGGGTTAGGGCTAAGGTTAGGGTTGGAGGGGTTGATTCAAGTGGAAACTAATGATCTATAATGTAAAGGGAAGTACAAACTGATTTTGTGACATAGTTACAAAAACTGTAAATAGTCATCTACATTGTTTTAGAGAAGCTTTGTATTGTAACACATTGTTAACTGTATGACTTTATAATTTAAAAGAAATTTTAAAAACCTAATACTTAATGTATCACGAGAGAGCCAGCATGGTATAGTGATCTGAGTGAACTAGGAGTTTTGAGAGCTGGGGTTGATTTCCATTATGGCCAGGGAAATCAACTGGGTCATTTTGGGTAAGTTGCATACTCTTGGCTAAAAACAAAAAGAAACCACTTTAAGCTTGTCATAAGTTGGAAATGACAATAAATTGTTTAATGCTTAATTGCATTATAAAGATCCTCCCAGCACAAGCAGTGATAACAATAGGGGATCAACCCAAGGTCTCAGGTTTGGCCCCTAAAATCTCAGGAAGATGAAACCAGAAATGAGTCTCAGGATGCTCAATTGATACATGATTATACTGGTATAAAAGCCCAATAGGTTTTGGGCTGTGTAAGTTCTCAAGAGCTGTATAACATCATAGAAAGAGAGAACATGTAAGTACATAAGAAAACAATATATAATGCAACATTATCTGAAATCCTTATTACAGTTCATTACATTTTGTACACTGCCTATGGCCTGTATCTCCATGTCTTTGAAATGTAACTTCAGAAACTACAGACCATTTGCTGTACAAAAAGAAACAAAGTGAACAAAGGCTAACAGTTATTTGATGTCAGAGAATGGTCAGAGGAAAAGGGGCTGTTAGATAACCACTGGAAAAAAAAAGACTTCTCAAGAAACACGTAAGGGAATACCATTGCAATGTAAGAAACAACAAATCAGGCTCTCCCTTAGTGAGTCATTTCTTTGAACAACATCCTTCAGCAACAGACCTTACATTTTGGATTCTGGAAATTATTGATGGGATAATAGTGTTAAAAAGATTTTGAAATTGAAATGTTAGTCCCTTGGGGCTCAAATAAGGATCTTGACCTCCTCCCGTTTATGTGGATTTCCTAAGAGTTTTCTGACAGCACCATTTCCTGCATCCCAGTTATATACCCAAGCATCCTTGAATGTTATCTAACAACCTTTTTTCCCCGGCCATCTGCTGATGTAAAAAAAGAATCACTTTTAACTTTCATTTACAATTGAGCACTTGAAATGAATCTCTCTTTTTTCCCCTGAAGATTTTTGCTTTTCCTAAAATCTCAGGGCCTGACATGCCAACCCTGAAGAAATACAAAATATTGCAAAACTACAACTCCCATGATTCCATTATATTGACCCATGCAAGTTAAAGTGAAGTAAAACTGCATTAATTCTGCAGTGCACTGTAGATGCATCCTTGGTGAGCCTACACATTGAAGCCCCACTGATTCAAGAAATTTGTACCAGCTGGGATTAGAACAGGCTAGATTAGGCTCAGCCACTCTATTGTATATACGAAAAGCTACTGTAGAAACAATGGCCTGAATCTAAGTTCTCTGTAGTGTATCATAAATACCCACATGTGGAAATATGCCTTGGTAGTACAATACAACTCTGATGAAGAAAAGCCACATTGGCTGGATTGTGTGTAGTGTGCTGTTGTGTGCCTTCTAGTCATTTTGAATGAATGGTGACGAAGATGAATCTATTATAGGGTTTTCCCAGCAAGATTGCTTCAGAGGGGTTTTTCCTTTGCCTTTCTCTGTGGTTGAAAGACCATGACTTGCCCAAGACCACCCAGTGAGTTTCTATGGCTAAATTGGTATTTGAACCCTGGTCTTGAGTGCGATAATCCAGTGCTCAAACTACTACACCATACTGGCTCTCTAAAGGCTGGGTGCCATTCTGCAATGCGCAATATATGCACAAATGCAAAGCAAAACGCAATGGGCAAACACAACATAAAATGCATGATGCACAACCACAATGTATAAGATAAAGAACAATAATGCAAAGCTTAAGATGCATATAATAATAATAATAATAATAATAATAATAATAATAATAACAATAATAAAAATAATAATACAAGCAGTCAAAGAAGAAGAACATGCCCTGGCAGAATATGTAAAGCAAAGTGAAGAAGCTGTCAAAAATCAGAAACTCCTCAAAGCACAGCAGACAAAAAACAGTACAAGAAAACCGCACTACAAACTAGAGCTGACAGCTGGCACAGCAAAACATTGCATGGAAAGTTCCTTGACAAAATTGAAGGAAAAGCTGATAAGGAGAAGACCTGGCTATGGCTCACAAATGGGACACTGAAGAAGGAGACAGAAGGCCTGATCCTTGCAGCCCAGGAGCAAGCCATCAGAACAAATGCAATTCAGGCCAAGATCGAAAAATCAGCTGATGACCCAAAATGCAGACTGTGCAAGGAAGCTGACGAAACCATTGATCATATCCTCAGCTGCTGTAAGAAAATCGCACAGACAGACTACAAACAGAGGCACAACTATGTGGCCCAAATGATTCATTGGAACTTATGCCTCAAGTACCACCTCCCAGCAGGAAAGAACTGGTGGGATCACAAACCTGCAAAAGTACTGGAAAATGAGCATGCAAAGATACTGTGGGACTTCCGAATCCAGACTGACAAAGTTCTGGAACACAACACACCAGACATCACAGTTGTGGAAAAGAAAAAGGTTTGGATCATTGATGTTGCCATCCCAGGTGACAGTCGCATTGACGAAAAACAACAGGAAAAACTCAGCCGCTATCAGGACCTCAAGATGGAACTTCAAAGACTCTGGCAGAAGCCAGTGCAGGTGATGGGCACACTGGGTGCCGTGCCAAAAGATCTCAGCCGGCATTTGGAAACAATAGGCATTGACAAAATTACGATCTGCCAACTTCAACGGGCCACCCTACTGGGATCTGCACGCATCATCCGAAAATACATCACACAGTCCTAGACACTTGGGAAGTGTTCGACTTGTGATTTTGTGATATGAAATCCAGCATATCTATCTTGTTTGCTGTGTCATACAATAAAATAATAATAACTTTATTTGTATTTCGTCCTATCTCTCCAAGGGGACTCAGGGTGTATTCCAACATACAATGGCAAACATTCAATGCCTCCGTAAACAAACAAATACTGACATAAAAATCCCAGAGAAACCCCGCATACAAAAATAAACATTAAAACCTAACCTCAATTTAAAGTCTAACATCAGTAAATTAAACCTAACATCAATAAATTAAACTACATGTAGTCAAACAATTATATAAAAACATCAATTCCAAACAAACATCCACATTAATTTACAACAGCCAACTAGAGTTTACGGTGTGGGTTGGTTATGTGGTCAAAGGATGACCATTGGGCTGGCATGGACTAGGAAGGTCCAAATACGATATAGTTCTCAGCCAAGGGCCCGGTAGTGATCTCTCTTTATCTAATCCTCCTCCTCTTCATATGCTAGTGAGCATAAATAGGTCTTCAGTTGTTTTTTGAAAGAGAGGAGGTAGGGGGCCAGCTTTATTTCTTTAGGGAGGGTAACCACAAAGCACATGCACAACTTGCAAAGACAAAGTCCAGGTGAGCAAGCGCTCTGTGCAACTCAATTTCTTGCACAGTGGTGACTTTTTGGCCCCATATGTGTGCCATGACTCAAGTATGCTCATGTCCCTAAGTGAATTCTGGTCAATTTGTAGGCCTTATAGCTCTAGGAATTTCCCCCTAAAGTTCTGAAAGACATTAAAATCCCAACGTGAACAATGACATGAAAAATTAGTCAGGCTCTTTGTTGTCTGATGGAACCAAGTGACCCCTCCGCACTGGAGAGTGTTGGCATTGCGAACGCTTGCACGGAATGCCCTTGCTGGCTGTCATCCTTGGATGGATCATTAAGGGTAGAGGACACAGATGCACACTTTGTCCTCCAATTGTTCACAATATCACTTGACTTTTGGGTCTCCCCCCTCCATCAGAGGAAAGAGCTATTTATGGAAATGAACACAATGACCTCCCCTGAACAACTGTCCCTTTCACCCAGGAGTTCTGGAAAGAGTCCTGTTGAGGGCATATGTGCTCATTAAATAAGATAAATAGAACGGCTTGGCTGTCATTTCCTGTGTATGTGATGCTGCATCTGACTTTTATAGTTGCAGAACATTATTTGATTCATGTACACAGGTCCAAAGCTGAGTGAAATTCCTGCTGGATGTTCTGTTTTTTTATTTTATTTTAAAAAATATCCAATGGAAAGCGCTTTTCTGCTGATCAGAGTGTTGGTGAAGCTCTTAACAGGTTTTAATATTAACTTTCAAGATGCTGTCCAAAGTGCTGAACTCCATAAGAGGATCACCTTGACATGTCCCTTTAACATTTAAACTAAACGTTAAATCGGGTTTACCAGGTTGATCTCAATGGGAATACAGCACATAATTCTGCATACTAAGGTTCAAGAAGGATATTGAGAAGATAGAATATGTCCAGAAGAAGTTGTCTAAAATCATTAAAGGTTTTTAAACAGGGCTTGGAAAACAGGAATGCATTGAATCTGTAAGTCCATTAAATGCTATTCAAGGTGGCCAATTGCAACATTCACACTTGCTTCAAATAGACAAGAGTTCTTTCTCTCAACCTGGACTTTTCACAGATATATAAACCCCACTTGCCTAATTTCCAACAGACCTCACAATCTCTGAGGATGCCTGCCATAGATGTGGGTGAAACATCAGGAGAGAATGCTTCTAGAACATGGCCATATAGCCTGAAAAACTCAAAGCAACCCAGGAGTGCATTTGTTGTGTCTATTGGCACACCAAAACATTGGACTAGATGGCCTTGGGTTTCTTCCAGCTTCATGAGTCGGTGTAGTGATGACAACGATGATGATGATGATGATGATGATGATGATGATGATGATGATGATGATGATAACAACAATAATTTTTATTTCTTCCCTGCTTAGCTTCATGCCCTGAGGCAGGGCGCAAAATAATTAAAACACATCATCATAAGAACATTCAGTAAAATGCATATATTGAAACACATTTCTGCTCATATTAAAATGCACTGAACAAAGATTAAGATTCAGCAGACACAGAATTTAACTTGAAAATTCACAGTTTAAAATTGACTGGGTATGCCTACCAGCCAAACTGCCATGGGAATCACCCCCCACCAACAAAGAAACAGGAGATTAGTGAACTTAAAGGAAGATGCCAGGCCAAAGACAGAAAGAGCAGAGTGAATGGAAATGCAGGCCATTTGACACAAAGGATAAGGTGGACCATAGAGCAAAAGAGAGTGAAAAAACAGTCTGAAATATCCAAACCATGAATGCACATGAATGTGCAAGAATCCCCACTTCGTTCTTGAACACTGCAGGCATTTTAAGCCTGTTCTTAACAATGACATTGAACATTGGAAACCAAGCTATCTCGAGGGCACTAGATGTAGGAAGTCTGGTTTGAAGGCTTTCAGCCCCGTGTTCATTCATTCACATAAGCATTCAAAGTACATTATATCTTATTCAGAAGCAACATTTCCTCAAGGCACTTAATAAGTGAAGTTTTAAAATGATAAAATATAAAATACAATGAACTGAGGTAGCTTTGGGGCTTCAGAACTGAACATATCTATCAATTTCTTCCTTTTCCCTCCTCTGTGAAATTATTTGTTCAGGGGGGAAATCTAAATATATATTTGATATGATCATCTTCGAATTGATACCTCTGTGGGGGATACAATTCATTGGATAGAGCATATTTGTGTGTGTTTTATAAATGTTTACAAACATTAGCATTTTTGCAGTGTGTAGATTTGGCAGAACACTTTTGTTTCTTTCACATGATTTATCACAAGCCCAGAATTGTACAAATATCTGATCACAGGTTGTGCCTTTTTCTATGTTTCTTTTAATCTGTGAGGAGCAGAATCAGATTACTCTTTTTAAAAAGATCAATGGAACATGATTTCTTGCTCTCACGGTCTACTTTTGAGCTTCCCAGAGGCATCTGTCTAGCTTTGCTTGGAAGCAGGATGATGAATGAGGGATACAATTGGAAAAAAGTTACTATTTTGGGCAATTTCCCCAAATTCATCTCACCATGGTGGCAGGGGAAATCTAGGAGTTTGAGTCCAAGGACTAAATCCAATATCTTCATCAGTTAGGCACAGTGAATCAATTGTTCAATGATAATGGATCAATGCTTATGTAAATTTCATTGACTCAATAGGCCTTCTCTGGTTAAGATTAACTATTGGATTTAGGCTCTAGACCTAAACCTTATTGCTCAATCAGAACTGGAGTGGGTCCACAAAATCAACTACTGACCTGTAAGACAACACATATATAGTCAGTAGAGACAATATGTCTACTCTTGATGTGGCTAGCAATTAAACATAGGTCATCAAAAGTAACTTTGATGAACTTTGAGGAAGAACTTGGATCTGACATTGTAAAAAATGCCCTCCCCAAATATTTCTGTGGAATCCATTTGTATTTTTTGAACCTGCACTTATAAAGATGCTGAACTCTGGAGCATCATCAGCAATTTATAAGGATTTCTTAGGACCTTCATCCAAATACAAATCTATTAAGAACACAAAATACATGCAAGTTACCCTACGTTCAAAAATGGGACTAATAAGTGCCCAAAATAGATTAAAAATATATAAAAAAACACCTCTTCAACAAACTCTAATTACACTAGAAAGATGCATTTACCCTATCATATCCCCATCCCTGCAACCGATCCCAAAATCTAATTAAAATGGAAGGGGAACCTTCCATATTACTACAGCATTATGACACTCCGGGGTGTGTTTAACTGGGCTATAAATGCATTTCTCAGGTGGTTCAAGTGCCTTCAGCCTTCACCCGGTGCCTTTCATGCCCTCGCTAATGGGCCTGTATATCATGCGCCTGTCACATTTTTAATCGTATGTTGCATGGCAGGGTTACTGCTGCAATGTAAAAACCAATCACTACCTGCCTTGAAATCCTCACTGAGTGTCACCGTCTTTTTAAAAAAGAGAGAGAGAAGGAGACCGATGGAAGTATTATTGCCTGTGAGTGAGATTGCTTGGCAAAGTCAGTGCCAAGGCTGAGGTGGGGAGCATGGGGCTTGGAAGAGAGCCATGGTTCTGGATACTTGTCAGGACCCAGGCTGCAGAGCACCAATAACCATACACAGAGGCCAGAATCTATCTAATATCTTTATTGTAGGAGTATATAAAGTTAATAAAAACAAGTGTAGAAAATAGTCCAGAAGTAGACCTTTCAGGAAAGGTCAAAATTAGTCCAAAGAAACAATGTCCAATATGAAATATTAAGGTCCAAAGTTGTAATCCAGTAACCGAAACACTCACTTTGCCAAGCAAAGTGAGGGGAGATGACAAGGTCCTTTAGTCCATGAAACTTAAGCAAGGCTAGGAAGTAAACGTGATTCTTGGAACACTAGGCTTAATTCAAGGCAACAAGAAACGAGGAGCAAGAACAGGATCCGTGGTAAATTCATGGCGAGGTCCGGAAGGCAAGGCAAGGCAAGGTCCGTGGAGCAAGGCAAGGTCCTGGGAAGCAAGGCAAGGCTGGAAACGGGAGCAGAGGACGCGGGAGTAGCGTAGTCCACACACAACCTACTCCCGAAGCTGACGAATTGACTCCGCAAGATTCCTACGTGGGCAAAACACCTAAATAGGGTCTCGTTTTCCCGCCAAAGAACAATTCTCTGGGGAACCAGAACCGAAAGCCATTCTCTGTGTCCAGATGCACGACTCCCTAAAGTTTCCCATGGGAAGCAGGCTTAATCAGCTGAATGCCTGGCAGCAATCCTAGCGCTCCTGCGAGACGCCTCTTGAGCGCCTTTCTGTTGTTTATAATAATCGCGGCGAGAAAATGGGGGAGATTTCGGCTCAAGGCTTGTTTGGCAGACTTCTGGAAGGCAAATCTCCTGCAGGTGCAAGGGCTCCAATTCTGGCTGAAAAAGCTCCAATTCTGGCTGAAACGGTGGGAAACCTAAGTTTTCCTCTTCATCTGTCTCAACAGTGCTGGGAACGGGACTACATGGCCCATGAGTCATCACAATACTATTTTCTTGTTATTGTTAAATAAGTACCAAAATTCTCCCAAGAATCACCATGTCATTGCAATAGCCATTCCTAACAGCTACACAACTCCCCAAGAAAGTCAGAAAAGTAGCTTCTCGTGCCTTGTTTAGGGGAAGGGAGAGCATTGGTTAAGGTCGACTTTCTCTCTAGAAACCAAGATGACCGAACTGAGGTTGTATCATGGGAAGACAGGACTCACTAGAAAAGACAATAATATTTGGTAAGGTGGAAAGCATTAGGAAAAGAGACTGAATTCCAAATAGATGGTTAAAAAAAAGGTAAAGGTTTCCCCTGACATTAAGTCCAGTCATGTCTGACTCTGGGGGTTGGTGCTCATCTCCATTTCTAAGCCGAAGAGCCGGCATTATCCGTAGACACCTCCAAGGCCATGTGGCCGGCATGACTTCATGGAGTGCCGTTACCTTCCCGCCGGACTTATTGATCTACTCACATTTCATGTTTTCGAACTGCTACTCAATCAAGGAAGCCACTGCTCTGAGACTTCAGGACCTGAGCAGGATGCTTGATAATAGGGGGACTTAGGGGTCTCTCATTCATAGGATTACCATAATTTATTTATTTATTTACAGTATTTATATTCTGCCCTTCTCACCCTAAAGGGGACTCAGGGTGGATCACATTATATACATATAGGGCAAACATTCAATGCCCATATACACATAGAACTGAGACAGAGACAGAAGCAGAGGCAATTTAACCTTCTCCTGAGGGGATGTTCGATTCTGGCCACAGGGGGGAGCAGCTGCTTCATCATCCACTGTGATGGCACTTCCTCATTCCAATGTTGTAAATTAGTTAAATTTGCCTCTCCACTTTATAAGTGGTACCTTATTTCCTACTTGATAGATGCAAGTATTTTTTGGGTTGCTAGGTCAGCAACGAGCAGGGGCTATTTTTTATTTTTTTAATTGACGGGTGCTCACCACACCACGGGCTGGCCTTGAACTCATGACCTCATGGTCAGAGTGATTTATTGCAGCAGGCTGCTCACCAGCCTGCGCCACAGCGCGACCCCATAAGTTGAAGCTGATTTGATGGCTCTTGTAGAGGCGAAAAGGGAATGTGTCTGCTATAACCAAAAAAATATATGCAGAGGTGGCATTCCATTGAGGCTATGATCCCATAACTGGCATAATTATATTAGTGTAAATGGCATTTTCAACATGGGTAGTGGCAGCAGGGATAAAATATCTATTGGCACTGAAACAATGGGGACCAGAGTGGGACAGGAGTGAAATTTGGTTGAGAAAGTTGTTCTACTGGGTCCAGACTTCTTAGGAACTTTCTGTAATGACTTATACCCCATATCCCACCACTGTTGCGATATACCAGAAAGTTATGTTTGCCAGTGCAATTGATTATTATGTTGGTGTAAGGAAGCCAAAGGATTCTGGTTGATAGCAAATGCCCAGTACCAGCTAGTATTCTGTGGGTTCATTTTACTTTTCCAGCACCACCGGGTTATATGTAGAGAGCACAGATGAGCTCCCTCTATCAGCTCCAGCTCCATGCAGAGACATGAGAGAAGCCTCCCACAAGGATGATAAAAACATCAAAAACATCCAGGTGTCCCCTGGGCAACGTCCTTGAAGACGGTCAGTTCTCTCACACCAGAAGTTTCTCAAGTTGCTCCTGACACAAAAAAAACAAAACAAAACTATAAATGTTGATATCAACCAGAAGCAATTTCTCAGATCTAAGAATGAATGGGAGGTGGCTGGAGAAGACCTCATGGGTAGCTCTGCCCAACATGTGTAAATCACACAGACTGAAGTACATTCAGGGCGGGATACAAAAATTGTAATAAATAATAAAATAAATTCAGAGTTTGTTTGTTGACATAGAACAACGATTGTGCAAATAGACCTCTGCCTCTGTCATCTGGATTTCTAACTCCAGCCAACATTGCCACATTATGTTCATGGGCAAATGTTTCTCAAATTAATTGTCTATACAAGTGATTTTAAATTAACGCAATGTGGCTGCACCGATCCATTTTACAGCACTCCTCTGGATCTTCACTGTGTCCTGGTTTATTTGTGTATTTATTTATTTTTGTATTATTATGCTTTGATCTCAACTTCTAGGCATATTAGATACCATAAAAAGAAACATTTGCATATATGTTTTTTCCCCAAGATCTGATGAGCATTTTAATAAAAGGATGCACCTTTGAATCAAGTCACATAGTCAAATTGGCATCTTTGAAGGAGATGCTTCTATTCCCAAACACAATAAACAGTCATCTATTACTATGTTAATTTGAAAAGCAGGTCATGGGAAATTAAATTGCTTAAAATAGGTCACTGATTATAATTCTGCATTCTATTAAAACAAGCACATCTCTGAAATCTTTATTAGTTTATTTTAATTACAAGCACAAAAAATATTCAGTGCTAAATGATTATCATTTGTGCATTTTACACTGGCCCGGATACACATCTTTTGTTGTTGTTCATCTTCCACCGACATTAAATTCAGCAGATCTCTCTCTCTCTCACTCACTCGCTTAGAATGTGTGTGTTTTTCTTAATTTATTTACCCATCATTGTAATGTTATGATCGAGCTGTGTTTGAAACCAAAATGGAGGAGACGGGAGTGAGAATTCACAGAATATTAAATATTGATGCACTTTTAATTAGCTTCCTATCGAAACATGGGAATTACACAAGAAATATTTGAGAGCGACCAGTAAGTAACTACTAGTCAACTGCTCTAATGTTATGTACAGCTCAAATTAAATTCTTCAGTAGGTGATTCACTATTGTGAAATTGGCAAAATAAATCCTGCTCGTAAGTATCCAGAATCACATTTCCTATTCATTGAAAGTAAAATCCTTTTTTTTCCTGTCTGCTCATCCCCACTTCAATCTTCCACTTCAGATTTTAGTTGGCAAGCAGAGATATTTTAGTAAGAGTGGACAGCAGAGCTATTACTATATTTCAAACCCCTTCCAATGTTTGGAAAAAAATGCAACTCATTGCAATGTTAAAAGAGTAATAATCATGTATTCCTTCAAACAATAATTCAGATTGGTAAGAGGATGGTATAAAACTCAGACAATTCCTTTCAGAGTGCCCTTGAAGTTTTAAAAACTAAGTAGAAAAATCAATCAATGTAACAAACATATTGTTACGCTGATAAAAAGAACATGGTTCCAACTGACTATGTTATTTCTGAAATGCAATGGCATTATGTCTTACAGTTAGTACCGGAGGCAGAAGGAACATGAAAAGAATAAGGATAGTTCGTTACACCAACAAGAAGAAAACCAGCTATTTGTAAACCTGAGTCTTGTTACAAGAAAAGAAACTCATTACAGATAACTACATAGCTGGTAACTTGGTGCTTTTGAAATTTTATGGGAATACCATGCCCGAAATTGAATTGCTAGAGTCAACTAAAGTAGACAGATTGAATAAAGTGTTGAATAGTGAACCAAATTTATTTATTTATTTATTTACAGTATTTATATTCTGCCCTTCTCACCCCAAAGGGGACTCAGGGCAGATCACAATGTACACATACAAGGCAAACATTCAATGCCATATGAGCATAGAGACAGAGACAAAGACAGAGACACAAAGGCAATTTAACCTTCTCCAGCTTCCAGCTTCCTATTGGTTATGCTCGATTCTGGCCACAGGGGGAGCAGCTGCTTCATCATCCACTGTGACGCCGACTTCCTCATTCCAAATGCTGCTGGATGATTTTTATGCTGTCGCAAATTAGTTAAATTAGCCTCCCCACATAGTGGTACCTAAATTTCCTACTTGATAGATACAACTATCTTTCGGGTTGCTTAGGTCAACAACGAGCAGGGCTATTTTTTATTTTAATGTTCGGGTGCTCACTCTGACATGGGCTGGCCTCAAACTCATGACCTCTTGGTCATAGTGATTTATTTCAGCTGGCTACTAACCAGCCTGCACCACAGCCCGGCCCCAGATGTATATCTCATTCATTTATTCATTTGCACTTTCTACTTTAGTTGTTTAGGGTGCATCTACACAAGCTACATACCCAAAAGTGGGCAAGAAGTTGATCTATGGTGTCTACATGACACATGGAGCTTTATTGCCCCTAGCATGGGACAAAACTGCTTAGCCCAGTTTTTCCTGCATAATGTGAAGTTGAGGCATGTTTGGGAACTTCTCTGAACTTCTGGATCAGCTCTGCACATCAGTGTGTATGTGAACAGCAGGGCCGGCTCTGATTTGGAACAAACACCGCTGTTTACACAGGCCACTACTGCCATCCCGCTTGCCCTGTCCTCCATGGTATGGTGAAAATGGGATGACACTGACTTCTGCCATTTTTGTGTCATTGTAGTTGTGGCCATGGAGTTCTGGAGAGCTCCTAGCCATAGCTTGATGCTTTTGCAGATTGCCACCTTTCCCCTTTCTTTTTCCAAGTCATGGTATTGAGAGAAAATGACAAAGGCATGGGGCTTTTGGAAAGGCATGACCTTTTTAGAGATCTTAACCTTTTGAAAAACCAGAATCTCCATAGCCATTTGGAAGCGTGACCCTTTTTGGAGATCAATTGGCATTCACACTATTTGGAGTTATCATAACCTTTTGTAAAGTAACAACAACAACAACAACAACAACAACAACAACAACATTATTCTTATAACCTGCCACCACCTCCAAGAAGGGACTCGGGGCAGCTTACATGGGGACCATGAACGTGTACTAAACCGTTATTCAAAGGCACGTTGGAACAGCCAAGTTTGCAAGTCTTTATGGAAAGGGGATAGGCTGGTGGCTAATCTAATCTCCCTGGAGAAAGAGTTCCAGAACCAAGAAGCCACCACCGAGAAGGCCCTCTCTCTCATCCCCACCAACCATGATTGTGACGGAGGCAGGAGAGAGAGAAGGGCCTCCCCAGTAGATTTTAGAACTTGCTCCGGTTTGCAGAGACAGATACAGTCATCAAGATAATCAGGAGCCAAACCATTTAGGGCTTTATAGGTAATAACCTGCACTTTGAATTGAGACCGGAAAGTTATTGGTAGCCAGTGGAGCTGCTTCAGTAGAGGCATCGTCCACTCCCTGTAACTAGCTCCAGTTAACAACCTGGAATTTCCTGAGAAGAGTTAAAAACTCACTTGAGTCAATCTTCTTCTTAGTGGTAAATATCCACTGGTATTCAATCTAGGTTTCTCTGTTGTTAGACTGATATCCCTGGTTTTCTCTTTGAACTGTTAGGAACAAAGATATGGCAATGCATAAAATATATAGCAGATCTTCAGAAGTGTTATTTCAGTTGCCCAAAAAGAAACATCTACTTTCCCATAAAGCACCTTGTTTCTATATCATGTTCTCAAGAGACAAAAATAAAGTAGACTTCATTAAAAGTAATATATCTGGTTTACTCACAACCTTCATGTATTCAGCATACAAGTACATAACTTTTCAATCCAGCTACAGATAGGTTTGAAGTAGTTTCTCTGTGCAGATAACACAGGGCATCTTTCTTATAATCAAGAGCAACATGAATTTGCTCTTAACAGTCCAAAGTCTACATGGCATCTGATGAAGTCTGTGCTGTAATCAGTCTGAAGTCCAAAGCATCTCATGGCTAAAGCATTTCTATGTTCTAAAATGGCTCTCCTGCTCATTCAAAAAACTTTTAATTTCCAGTTCTTTCCTTGAAATTCCTGAAAAAACTGGTAATTTAGGAAAAGTTTGTACCAAAACAGAAATCGAATATACATCTCTCCCACTCCTCACTCCCAAATGGTTTGCAAATTGAGAACTGGTTTGCTTCTCATTGGTGTGAAAAACTATACCCATTCTTCCCATGTTTTTCCTGCCTCTGGTACTAGTACATTTCCCGTTAAAGGCATAATGCCCAGGAACACATCTACTTTGTTAACTGAGGTTCTTTTAAAAGAGTAGCTTATCAAGTTTTCGGCCCATTACATATCCGAGAGTCTGCCTAGAGCTCTCAGGGGGATATCTATATTAATTATGCATTGGAAGATGTGTGTATTATGCATTTAGGAGCCACACAGATTATTTACTCAGTGGATTATTATAGCTCTGCAGGAGTTGTTTATGATCAAAGGTAAATATGTGGTTTGGTATATAGGTAGTCAAGGTGAAAATTCAAACCTAAGATATTCCTCGGTAATGACATAGACTGAATTTGCCACCATTAAATGCTTACACAATAGGTACCTAACCATATCTAATACATAGCATTTTAAATATATATCACAACTAAATCACTAGGGAGGATTTTTAGAAAATCAGAAAAGCTCATCTTACCAACTTGGCAATAAAAATATGGGGATAAGGCATTAAATAACCAATAATTTGGCATCCGTTATCTATTTCTTATTATATTCAAGTAAGCTTTGGAAAAAGGACACTATATGAATGGGTGAAGCAGGTAAACAGTTTCATTCTTTTCAATATTTTGCAGATAAAAACCAAAACACATTAAGCTAAGCGACATCAGAGCATAGCCAAGAGAGTAAAAATTATTAATCAGAAAGCTAGGAGATGGTGCAGCAGTTTACTTTTACCTGAGTCTCCTGTTTTCTTCCCCTGAAAAGTTAATTGACTGTAATTGGGTGTAAACTAATTTGGCATATTGAATTCAGTTTGCAGCAATGAAAATATGCTGAGGATAAAGGAGGAGGAACAGGGGAAAGAAACTGGGATATTTTAAAAGCATCTGAAAAGTGGAACAGCAGAGGATTAATTAGGACTGTCCCTACGAAATTAGGGCAGTTGGATCGAATGTAGTAACTTCTCATCCCTGCAGAAATGCAGCCAAGGCTCAGGGAAGAGCTAGTGAACAGGTTTTTACACAACATCTAATGGAAGACATACATGGAACATCAGATTATGTGGATTCCAGCCCTTAAATTCCCTCCAATACATCAAAATTCACTGCCTTAGAATCTCACATACTCTGTTCAACTGGATGGGAAATCCAGAAGCTTTTTAAAAATCGTGTCAGAGTCGAATTGAGGCAAGTCGCTTCCGGTGTGAGAGAATCGGCCATCTTCAAAGATGTTGCCCAGAGGACACCCAGATGTGTTACCATCCTGTGGGAGGCTTCTCTCATGTCCCTACTTGGGAAGCTAAAGCTGACAGATGGGAGCTCTGTCTCATGGATTCGAATACCAACCTTCAGGTCAGCAGTTCAGCCGGCACAAGGGTTTAACCCATAACGTCACCTCGGCTCCTACTCCAGAAACTGGAGAATGGGCAGAACCCATGACTGTTACTAAAAGATTTATTTGCAATTGCTAGCTCAAAAAGGAAAATAGCTAAGCAAAGCCAAAAAAACTCAAAATACATGAAACCTTCTGACTTGTTCCTTAAATCCAAAAAAGTGTGTTTTAATTTCAAATATGGTGATGAATTTATTATGATCACATCCTTTTATAACCATTTAATTCAGATTCATCTTTCTGTAGATTTCTATGTATGTATATGTGTATATGTGTGTGTGTGTGTGTGTATATATATCTATATCTATATATATATATGTGTGTGTGTGTGTGTGTGTGTGTGTGTTTGTGTGTATAGCATTTTCAGTCAAGCTTTCAAACTCAAATTTCTGAGTTTTTTGTACAGAAGTGGGAGAAATGTCAGGATCCTGTCAGATGGGGGTGGAAGGGGAAAGTATGTTCAACTTATACACAACTGTGCAAATAGCTTTGCTATAATCTACATAAATGTGTTGCCTGGAAGAGCTGCAGCATTAAGCAGCTTATTAATATGCAATGGAAAGCTTGTTTGTACTTCATCTAAAAGTAACAGTAACTTGGTTGTTTGGGTATTTTCTGATTTTCCCTTTCAAAAATCTCTCTTTTTCATCTGCATAAGTGATGGAACACACAAGTCTAAGACTTTTTAGCAATGGTTCTTTTTGGGTGGAGGGGGGAGGATTAATAAGTTAAACCTTTTATGTATAAGATGGTGAATTGTCCATTTAAGCACATTTAGACTAATGTATGATACCAGAACCCAATCATTTGCGTTAGAAAATTGCTAATTTACTGCACCACATTTTCATTCAGCTGTTTATTGGGGTCATTTTTCACAAACTACAATGGTCCTTTAAAGTTTAAAGCATCATATTTTATAATAATCGCTGAATGGTCTTGTGCAAAAGTGAAGTGCTAGGCTTTACCACAATTTACCATGAAACCATTCCCACTAACCTTTACCATAGTTCGGTTGTGTACTTATTGAAAGTTGTTTGTGTATGTTTGGTGAGTCTGCCCTTCAGATCTAAAATAAGGATACTATTGATTTTATATTCAAATCATATATTTCTGTTCTTCCAAGAAAATGACTGTAGTTTGCTTCCTATTTCAATTTCCTGATTGACCTCAAAATGTTGTGGTTTTGGACTACAGTTCCCAGAATTTCCTTCAGCCATCGCAGCTACATGCTAGCTTGGGGACACTGGGAGATGTAGTCCAAGGCTAGCTGTAGTCCTGTTGCTGTACTACAACAATGTGGTTAGAGTAGCATAGGTAGTGGTGGAAACCACAGGAGTCATATCCTTGAAGAATGTAAACACTGGAGAAATAAGTCACTCAGAGATGTCAGATGTTGTCGACCTTCTCATAATGCTGCTGTTCTTATGATCTCACTTGACATCAAATTCACGTTGACTTATGATGAATCTATGAATGAGAGACCTCCATTAAAACACATTTTAATAACCTTGCTCAGGTCTTGTAAATTCAGGGCCATGGCTTCCTTGTTTGTCAATACACCTACAATGCAGTTTTCCTCTTTTCCTATTGACTTTCACGTTACCAAGCATTATAATTGCTTCCAATAAGCCATATCACCTCATGATATGTCCAAAGTATGATAGCCTCAGTTTGGAGATCTTCACTTCTAGAGAGAGTTTAGTTTTGATTTCCTCTAAATTCATTGAAGATCTCTTCTCCTGTGCCATATTTTGAATAGGTTAATTCATTTCCTTTCAGCTTTCTTCATTGTCCAGCCCTTTCTTCTCTTCTTCATCTCCATCCTTATGTAGAATGCAATGAGCCTAAAGAGATTCTCCAATGTGTGTGTGTTTTGTACACAATCCAGAAAAATTCCCCCTTACATCTGTTTAAGATTCCTGATTCTACATCTATTTATATGGGGAGCAATTTTATGTAAATATCTTGCTCTCTAGGTGATAGAAGTGGATGGATCTGCCATGGTGGGTCTTGTGCTCTCTTTTCTTTGCATGTGGATTCATTATGCTTTTGAAGTAGGAGGAAAGGATTTTAGTTATCTTTCCCTCCAAACACCACAGACATACACAAATGTGGCAAAAAATGCATTAAGCGAAGGGAAAGCAGCTTGCCCAGATTCATCAAGCAAGTCTGGCTGAACCCAGCTCTCCCAGTTTTACTGCTGCCAGACGCCCCATTACACTCATGCTGGCTGGCTCAGCAAAGGCGCAAGCTGCTTAGGGACAGACCGGAATCTCGTTCCAAATTAGTAGCTGGATGGGCATCTGTTACAGATGGACAGATGAACTCGGCTGCTGCCATCGGAGGTTAGTTCCCTTGTCTGTCCTGGGCACAAAAATCAGAGCACTGCAAAGGACCAAAACATGTCTCTCGCTCCATTCCTTGCAGGCAGGCATCCCATGGAACTGGCTACCTACAGATGAACCCATACAATACAGAGCAAAATCCTGCCAGAAGCAGGGAGCAAAGCCACCCTGAATGGTGCCAGCTGCTCCAGATGCCGCAAACTGAGCGAGCCAACACTATGTTGGAAGGCAAAAGCCCAGCTGCTTGACGACTTCCCTCTTCCTTCTCGGGAGGCTCATCATGCTAGTGTGACGGTGGCACTTTGCCACACAATAGCCTCCTCTGAGCGATTCGTAAAATCTGCTGGTTTCTCTGATGTGCTTCCCAGAGGTTCAGGTGCTCTGTGTACAGGAATGCTATCACACAGCCCAGCAGCTTGGCACACTGCGGCAGCGCTGCCTGTGACCGGGGGTTTGAGATGCAAGTTAGGAGCCACACTGAACTGCAGATTCAGAACTTCAGGAACAAATTCATTCTGATCCTGAATATGATGGAAGGAAAAAGCACTGTTTCCTGGATTAGCTGGCAACTTGGTTTTGTTTTGAATATCCGTTTAAGGCTCTATGCATCTTCTTGGATGGAAATGCAGGGTATACTATGCATACAAATACACATCTTCAAAAATGTGTATACTGTGGCCACATAGAAACTCAAAGCACTTACACATTTAAAAAAGATTACAATTACAATTAAAAACATAACAAACATTCAACCTTAAAACCAAATGTAAGCCATAAGCATATTAAAAAGATATACTCTATAACAATGATTACCAAACTTTGGTCCTCCAGATGTTTTGAACTTCATCTTCCAGAAGCCCTAGCCAGCTTGACTCACAGTCATGAATTCTGGGAGCTAAAATTTGAAAACATCCAGATGGCCACAGCTTGGGGACCACAGCTCTAAATTCCCCTACACAACGAATACACAACTATTATGCTTAAAACAAAGGTAGTGAAATATGGATAGATCAATGGTCAATTCACATGGCTGACAATCCATTTTACAACTGCAATGTACAAGGCACAGAGACAAGGCAAAGAAGCAAAGCACATTTACATGTTTCTCTGTGAAATTCTATGTGCTGCCACACGCACAGTAATCCTGTAAATACAATTCCATTTTGCTAGAAAAGTCATTAATTCTTCATGCATGGCACAAGTTTTAAAAGGTGCTTTTAGGATGTTTTAAAGATGTTTTTAAGATGTTTTTAAATTGTTGATTTTAGCCGGTTCTTGTAAGCCGCCCCGAGCCCTAGGGGAGTGGCGGCATATAAGTTTGAAAAATAAATAAATAAAAAGTTAGGCCTGCATATGTCACTAATGGTGTAGGTTTGTATTTTACATTCGGAAAACAGGAGACCAGAATTGAAATCCCCATACAGCTGTGGAAACCCACTGCATGGCCTGGGTAAGTCATACCCTCTCAGCCTTAGAGAAAGGCAAAGGCAAAACACCCTGAATAAACCTTGCCCATTCAATACAACTGTAGGATCATTTTAGGGTTGCCAAAAGTCACAAATGACTTAAAGACCCACAACCACAAGATGGCATTAACGTGATGATGCCCTGAATATGTGAGTGGAACAGACTGCCCCAGAGGGTGATAGGCTCTTTCTTTGAAGTTTTTTTTTTCAAAAGAAGTTGGATAAGCATATTTTAGGAGTGCTTTAGTTGAGTATTCCTATAGGGCAAAGAGCTGGACTTGATGGCTCTTTTGGTCATTTCCAGCTCTAAGATTCTATGATTCAATAAGAGTGTTAGGGACCCAGAAAATTGAGCCATTCCAGATTCCCTCCAGCAGTAAAAGAACGCAGAAGAAACTTTCTTCCAAAGCAAACTATATCACATCATACAGCAAATCCTGTAACACAGCTTTTTTGTCCTTATGGTCGGATAACAATGAGCTCTCCTAGATGGAATCTAACTTTATGCTAATGGATGGTTATCTGATATTTGTGCAATGTTGCTTCATTAATGATTTGCAATGTTGTACAGCTGACTATGCATAATGTGCATTAACATCATATGCATAACCTAGTTTTCACAGCCTCGGATCAACATTTATCTGACAAAAATTTTGAAATGGAACCCAGCATAAGATGACAGGATTCCAGCCACTATGTAGAAATTTTATTTATTTATTTACAGTATTTATTTTCCGCCCTTCTCACCCTGAAGGGGATTCAGGGCGGATTACAATGAACACATATATGGCAAACATTCAATGCCAACAGACAAACAACATACATTAGACAGACTCAGAGGCATTTTTAACATTTTTCCAGCTTCACGATTCCGGCCACAGGGGGAGTTGTTGCTTCACCATCCAGTAGTGGCTGTACTTCCTCATTCCTTTCCTCGTGTTTTGCTGGCAGTTTTATGATGTTGTAAATTAGCCTCCCGCATAAAGCGTCCCTAAATTTCCCTAACTGACAGGTGCAACTGTCTTTCGGGGCTGCATAGGTCAACAGCAAGCCGGGGCTATTTATGGTCGGAGACTTAACCCAACCCGGGCTTCGAACTCATGACCTCTCGGTCAGTAGTGATTTATAGCAGCTGGTTACTAGCCAGCTGCGCCACAGCCCGGCCCCTTTATCATTTGCTCCAAAGTTATAGAGGTGAAAAATGACTCCAGCCAACTTTCTCCCATCTTAAGTGTCCTGGAAGTCACCCTGTTCCTGCTCCTTGTAGTGAAACAACTTTCCAAGGCGCTGTTTCAGCTGAGTCAATCAGAACAGCTCTGTGGAAGAACAGATGTGGCTGCAATGGCAACAATCACTGCCCAGATGTTAGGTTATTCCCTCTGTGGTTTAGCTGGGTGAAAGGGCACAAAGTGTGTGTGTGATGGAAGTGGGGATGGAAATCAGAGCAGATCTGTTGGGAATCATTTGCAAAAAATGTACCTCTACCATGTCTAATGCTGAGTTTCTTTGGGTGATTTTTTGCCAGGCAAGCAGAAAAACACAAGAATGGAGTAGGCAGAGGAGAGATAAGGTTCTTCTAGCAGTTTTTAACTACTTAAGAAGATGCGTGACTGCCAATAGCAACCATAAGAACGCTTTCCTTCTGTGATATAGCTTGTAAGATCTCTGGTCCTTAGAAACTACAGTGTAAATTTCCACTTGTACAGAGAGCTTGTTTCAGATCATGAGAGGCAATAAGCCACTCTAAGCCACCATTTTGGATCTAGCTGCATCATTACCCAAACCTCTGTTTTGCACTTGGCTCCAAATGGAGTATTTTGTGATCATAAAGTCACACTGGAGGACCTGGAAATGTCTATGAATCAAATCAGCAAATAATCAAATCCACAAAAGTTAAACTTTGAAATGTGGAGGTCAGGCTTTAGTGCATATAGAATTCCAGCGTTGATTGAATGATTCAAGTAATTCCTTCTTTATTTTCTTGCATCCCTGGTCTATGCCCAGGTACCTGTTACCTCTTCACTCAACCTATCAACCTATCTTATCTGTTCAGAAGAGAGACTCCTTGGAGTTATGAATACTTGCAATAAGTATCCCAATTTAAAAGGAAAATACTTGTTCCGGCGCTGTCCTCAGTATGGCTGTTGCATTGTCTCTGCAATTGTTCCCACATAATAACCCATCATATGCCAGCAGAGAGAGTCATGTAGGTGGAAGCCTTTATGCATTTCCAAATCATGATGGGAAAATCTACAGAGGCAGCCTTGCACAATAAACCTATCAGTAACATTTTTTTTAAAGACCCAAATTCAAAGGAAACCCATCAGAATTCCACAGCAACAGATGGATAGGGATAAGGCTCAGAGGTTTTCACTCCCCCTCTCATCATATTGGAACCTGGGGTCATTCACTGAAGTTGAATGGTGGGAGATTCAGGCCAGATTAAAGGAAGCTCTTCTTCACACACTCCTTCTACTTCAGACTGTAGCAGTCGTTGCCAACTTGGATGGCTTTGAAAGAGGATTGGACCAATTCATGGAGGACAAGCTGTCAATAGCTACCAGTCATGATAGATATGCTTTCTTTCCAGTACTAGAGGCAGTAAACTTGTTTATATCAGTTGCTGGGGAGCCTGAGCATATGTATGTGGCCATGTGTGGCTATACTCATGTCCGACTCGTGAGCTTCCCACAGGCAACTGGTTGGCCAGTGTGTGGACAGAATGTGGGGTGAGAAAGGCTTTTAATCTGATCCAACATGGCTCGTCTTGAAAACAAAACCCCATCAATCTGTCTCTATGTCAGAAAAGTTTTAACTCAAGAAGAAATGGTGCCAGGATTCTTCTTTCAAAGGCTCAGGCAATAAGAAGGTCCTGCTCTGAGTCTCAGTTTCCAAACTGAGGGGACCTAAGACACAATCTCCCTACTAATTTCAAAGAAAAGATAAGAACATGCGGAAGAAGACTAGCACATGCACAGTTAAAGAGGTTTATATAAAAGAGTTTATATTATATTTAAGGATGAAATCAAATTTAGGAACTAGGTGCTCAAAGGCCAAACTCAGCCATTTCAGAAGACAGGAGACACAGTGAGCCAAGGCCCATGCAAGAAAGGATGGGTTTTGTAATCAAAAAAGAGTGAGCAGTCTTTCCAAACATGATGACCTCCAGATGTGTTGGACTACAGCATCCAGCATCTCCAGCCAGTATGACCACACGATCTAGGAAATTCCATTGTATAGAAGGTGAAGACGTATAAAACTCTTCTTTGCATTCAGAATACTGGTCTTTCCTCTAACCCTGCTGAAGAGTGGTATAAGAGAGCATTAAACGCCTGTTGATTTTAGATGCAATTGACCGAGCTAACAGTTTGGGGGTGGAACTCCATTTCTCAGGATCTCGGTAGCAATGGATTTGTGCCACTATTTCTAAGGATGAAAAATAATTTCAGTAGTTTTAAGATTATCAGTAAAATTACCTATTTCACACCTTCTGAGACTTGTTGCAAGTCATGTTGGTGATGCATGCCAGTATAACCACTGGATAGATCTTTGATACCATCACAAAAGATGGTATTCTGTTCTTTCTTGCTCACCATTCCTCATCCTGAGGAATCAAAGTCATGGTTATGTCACCTTTCCACTGTTTAAATGTATGGATGCAATGGGGTATATTTAGACCCTTGTACACTTCGAAAGAAAGAGAAATTTTACATAGAGAACAGAAGCTAAGATCTTCTCTTCAGGTGTGGGATGGAGCTGCAACCAGGAAACCTGTGTCTGACACAGACCATGAAGAAGTGGGACTAGATAAGCAACTTCCACACACCCAAATGACAGGTAGGTACAATGGAAGCTGTGTTCCACTGGATCTAGGTCAAGAACATGGAGAAATCATTCAGAACTGGGCAGTGGTATTCTTTATTTATTTATTTACAGCATTTATATTCCGCCCTTCTCACCCCGAAGGGGACTCAGGGCGGATCACATTACACATATAGGCAAACATTCAATGCCTTTTTAACATAGAACAAAGACAAGACAAACATAGGCTCCAAGCGGGCCTCGAACTCATGACCTCCTGGTCAGAGTGATTCATTGCAACTGGTTGCAGCTGGCTTGCTCCCCAGCCTGCACCACATCCCGAGCCCATAGGATCATAGTCTAGTTCTCAGAACATCCCTTTATCACTGCCCAGAAATGGATGGTTTCAGCCTTTCATTATAGTCATGCTTCTCAAAAGGAACTTTCCAACTTCTGTCCACAATATTTACATTTGGCCTAAATCAAACTGATATTCCCAACTAGAGTAAATCAGTGGCATTAAACTAAGCATTGAATTATCATTTAGTATTTATTCCAATGGATCTCCACTAGATAGGATTTAAGACATTCCTCAAGATCCCACATTGTTTCAGTAACACATATTTCTGCTGCAAACGTTACAGCATGATGTAGTTTTGTGTTCAACAGTGATATATGCTGCCCATGCTCCCTAGTCAGACGAAGAGGAGAGAATGCATGTAGCTCATAGGCTGAATTTTGCTCATCCCTGTTGTAGGACAATGTGCTCAGGCAATGTACATGCCCAATGCACATTTGCTGACTCCTCTCTGAACATGAACGTGCAATGGCTCTGCATACCAATGTCTGCTTCCACCACCGCCAGAAGCTGAGTTGAACATTGTTTAAAATAAAACTCATTTTACATACATAGTGAAACCTATGCTTGCATAAGAAATCAGCAGCATTGTGCCCAGTGCCCACTATGACCTATGCAATCACATGGCAGACTCTTATTTTTGCAACAATTGCTTCAGGCAGTGGGAGAGGGAGGAGAGAGAAAAATTCACTGCTTGGTTACTTTCATTTTCTGCATCATGCTAAATCCTTCCAGCACCAACCTTTTACAAGACTGTTTTCTTCAGCTATAAAATCTTAATGCACTCAAGTGCCTTCAATCATGCCTTTTCCAGCGGGGGAAGCAGGCAATGGGGAGTGGGAAGGGTGGAAAAGAAAAATAAGGTGAGTCCCCGGTAGTCAATGAAATATTAAATATTATTAAGTATGAACTAGCAAAACCTGTTATCCATTAAAATGAATCTTTTATGCTTTCCTGGTTGTTATTTATTTATTTCCCCGCCCTGGCCATGGGACAATCTCAAGAGCTTGGATTGAGCCTCTGCGAAATGTTAAAAGGAAAAGAAAAACCAAAACAGACACAGATAATTTATGTTTCCACTCTATACTGTAACCAGGAAACAAATCAAGGCTGTGAACCTTTTGCCTTCATTTTCATAGACCATTGTGGGGCCACTTTGTGATCTATTGTCAAAGGTTCACCTAAAAGCATGAGAGTAATATAAACTGACAGCTGCCACCAATGCAGAAACCTTGTTTCCAATTATATTATCAACTTTCATTTCTTGCAACTTTAATCTTTCTCTTTCTTTTCTTTTAAAAATCCTCTCTTATCAGACTTTTTTTAAAAAAACCATCCTTTATCTTTGTTGTTATACTTGGGTTTTCATGGCAATGGCATCCAATGGAGAAAACATTTTAAAGGAAAACAAAACCAAGAAAGTATAGTAAGAAAGCAGGCCCTCAAACATTTCGAGAAATGAAAATTCATGTGTTTCTGTATATTATATGTTTAATGTGTATAATTGTATTTTATTTTGATGGGTTTTTATCGTCTGATGATTATAATTGCCCAGCTTGGCTCCATGTATGCCAAGTTGTTGTTGTTGTTGTTGTTGTTGTTGTTGTTGTTATTATTAATTAGGTGTACAAAAAATATTAGTTGTGTTCCTAAATGTAGATGCTTTCCCCTAGGGTTGTCTAGACATCTTCGACATGTAATAAATCATAAATGGAACACCCTAGTCTATAGTATATACAGTATGATCCATTATCCATGGATCAAATATGAATGGTTTCAGATGTCCCAAAAGCCTTAGCACCAATGGAACATTTTTAGATAATAGGTGAGATTCTACATTGGGGTGTCAAAGTATTAATCTCTATGGTCAGAGTTAGGTATTAATTGTAGCATGTAATCCTTGTGTTGAGTGGCCACGTTGCACAACAAAACCAAGACACCAAATGTGCAACTGAATGCACAATCAAATATGAATTCAGTGCATCCATGCATGCTGTCATCAAACAATGTTCATCATGTGCAATAGCAATGAATGGACAAATCAACTCCAGTATCTGTGCACATGACCATAGCTTTTTTCTACGCTTCCAAACTCTAATGGTGAGACCCAACTGGAGTAGACCTATTCATTCAATAGAACTTACAAAACTATGGATTTACTAAGTTTCCATTTATTCCTTGTTAGTTTAGAAGGTAGTAGTATAATTTAAATGAAAATGCTCTTTCTTACCTACATACAAATGACTGTGATCAGGTAAGTCAGGTGCCTATAGTTCAATCTACTATCTAGAATCTAAGTGAAAATGGACAGCTGTAAGACCTTTCTTCTCACTCTTTATGGCCCTTTCACACAGATGTATATAATCCACATTGAACTGGATTATATGGCAGTGTGGACTCAGATAATCCAATTCAAAGCAGATGTTGTTGATTTATTTATTTATTTAATATCAAAAGCATTGGATACAAAAGTATAAAACTGATAAAAACAGAAGGAGCACAAGTGGCTAAATATCTTTTGACCAAAAATGGGCAACAGCGAATGCATTGTTGTGGATTATCTGCCTTGATATTTTGGTTGTGTGGAAGGGCCCTATAATTCTCGGAACTGTATTTTCACATCTCTTAAAATGCAGAACACTTTCAAATAGTTGATTTTTCTCTATAAGGTAGCCAAATGATAGCTCTAGAACTACTAGGGGCCCTTCCGCACAGTCATATAACCCAGAATATCAAGACAGATAATCCACAATATCTTCTTTGAACTGATTTGTCTGAGTTCACACTGCCATATAACCCAGTTCAAAGCAGATAATGTGGGATTTTATACAGCGGTGTGGAAGGGGCCTAGGTCAACCCTAGTAAAACTTGCCATTATCTATATGCTGGACTACTATCTATGTAATCTTCTGTTAGCATGGCTACCTCCCTGGATGGGTATAAGGCAGGGTTTGAAAGGCTACACATCTGGAAGTGCCAAGGAGAGGAAGGGAATATTAGTTCCAAGGTTTTCATAATGCATAAGTTGCATCTACTCAATTTATTTATTCCAGTAAAAGTACAATAGAGTCTGTAATAGCCACTTAGAGTCTTCTTGTGAATAAAAAAAAAAGTATAAATAAACATAATAATAATAATAATAATAATAATAATAATAATAATAATAATACCAAACAAAATTACATAGACATTGACAAAATTATGATCTGCCAACTGCAAAAGGCCACCCTACTGGGGTCTGTGCGCATTATCCCAAAATACATCACACAGTCCTAAACGCTTGGGAAGTGTTCGACTTGTGATTTTGTGATATGAAATCCAGCATATCTATCTTGTTTGCTGTGTCATAATATAATAATAATAATAATAATAATAATAATAATAATAATAATAATAATAATTATAATAATTATAATATAATGTTCACAAACCTTAGAATCTCTATTTTTTTTCCTAACTGCTCTGTCTGGAAATTTGTGTGTGTGGGGGGGGGGGGGGGGAGGTGGAATAGATTCCAGGATCAATCTGGATTGCCCACCCATTCTTAAAAATGAAGGCATCACAGCTTTAAATAGTTACTTTTTTGGATTATAGCTTCTAAAATCAACCAGCCAGCCTGGTCAGTAGCCATGACAACATGGAAATTCTAGAAGAAATAGTCAAAAAACAACTTTTCTTAACTCTGGGCAGAACCTCAGAGCTTGGAGCTACCCCCCATTTGCAGCTCCTCACCAAGATGACAGACCTTGTAATGTTTTCACCTTCCTTGCAAGATGTCATCTGGAGATTGCAGGCCGTCAGAGCTTCAAGAAAGACAAGACAGCTTGAAACACACAAAATTATGGAAAATTGGAGAGAAATGGAGCAAAACGACTGAAAGAGTTTATGCCTCTTTCAAAACACCTGAAAACAGAAAGGGCACAGAAAAGAATGGTTCTCTCCTTCAGACGCCACGTTTTTGTTTCCCCTGAACTGTAAAAAATATAGATTGATGCATCTACTGACAGATGATGACTGAGTTCTCTCCAGAAAATGAGTAAGGAGAAGTTTGCCATAGTCCATGCTTTTGAGTTTGCTGTAACTTTCCCAACATGCAGATGAAGACGAAAGGGAAAGAGAAAGCCATAGGACCTATTCTGAAATCTCACTTTGTGTTTAAGATCACTCCCTGGGCTCATCTACACCAGGGGTCCACAAACTAAGGCCCGTGGGCCGGATGCAGCCCTCCAAGGCCATTTACCTGGCCCCTTTCCTAAACTTTAGATTTAGGGTTGACCTAAGTCTGTAACGACTTGAAGGCACACAACAACAACAATCCTAATTTTGGACTATTTCATTATCGTTTGGCCCCCCAACAGTCTAAGGGACCCCTGATCTACACTGTGGAATTAATGCAGCTTGACACCACTTTAACTGCCATGAGTCAATGCTATGGAATTATGGAGGTTGCAGTTTTACAAGATCTTTAGTCTTCTAAGCACAAGGTCAAGAAAATCTATATACAGACTCTTCCTTAAATGTATTGTAGAAGGCTTTCATGGCCAGAATCACTGGGTTGCTGTGAGTCTTCCGGGCTGTATGGCCATGTTCTAGAAGTTTTCTTTAAATGTCCTTTGACTTTCAGGAAGTGTTTGAGGTAAAGGTAAAGGTTTCCCTGATGTTATGTCCAGTCATGTCTGACTCTGGGGGATGGTGTTCATCTCCATTTCTAAGCCGAAGAGCTGGCGTTGTCCATAGACACCTCCAAGGTCATGTGGCTAGCATGACTGTATGGAGCGCAGTTACCTTCCCACCGGAGCAGTACCTATTGATCTGCTCACATTTGCATGTTTTTCTAGGCTGGCAGAAGCTGGAGCTAACAGTGGGCGCTCACTCCACTCCCCGGATTCGAACCTGTGACCTTTCGGTCTACAAGTTCAGCAGCTCAGCGCTTTAACACACTGTGCCATCAGGGGGCTCTGAAGTGTTTGAAAACTCCAACTAAAAATCTTGCTGTCTTGGTTTTTAGGGCTGTTCCTGTAGTTATTTGAGGCAATGATTCAGAAAATTGCATTGGCTAGACCTTATCGGCTCTAGTTTCTTAGGTATGGTTATGATTTTCTATGGGCGAGCAGATGATGACTGTTATGTGGCATATGTTCTGCATCTCAAAAACTAGAGCTGGTAGGGGAAGACTGGTGCCATTTTTGGAATCAGCAGGTCAAACATACCCAGAAACAGGGCTAACATTTGAGGCACCAAAATGTGTGTTTGACATCGTAATAGATGATTACAGGTGAAAAGCAATATAGTATTGTGTCACTTCATTTTTGGTTCCTTTCTTGAGGGCTTGGACTACTGATGATGGATGTGCATATTTATTCATTCTGCGGGTCTTATGCAAGGTTTGTTGAATGGACATGGCTTAATTTTCCCAGTTAAACCATGTTCTTGGTGATGGAGGCAGCGGCGCTTTGTTCTCAGTGCTTCTGAAGTCCGTAGGCCATGGCTACCCTTTCTAAAAAGAAAAAAAAGGGAGGAACATTATGTTTCAATTTGATCCACTTCATATATCAAATGCGACAAGCTCAACTTCAGAACTGGAGCTCTTTTTTTGCCTTGATGCCCGTTTTTGTCACCGATGATGTATGGAGGGTAGGAAAGGAACAGGCTTTTTCATGCTCTGTGATACAAAGAAATACACAGAGAAAACAGAACATTTATTTGACTTAAAAGTGTAGAAATGACAGCAGAGAGGACTAGGGACTCTGCGTGTGCATGGATCACACTGTGGGAGAGATATCCTTCTGGACTAGAGCTCACAGAATAACATCAGCCAGCATGGCCAGTGGAAGTTGGAAGCTGTGTTCCTCTAATGTTTACCCTCAAGTTGATTCCAATTCTGGTGAATCTATATATGAGAGACCTCCAAAAACCCTGGTCAATATCCACCCAAATCAGGTGGCAAACTCAGGGCAACTCAACTCAATCTACCTATAATGTGGCCTATCTTTATCCTATTGCCTTCCACTTATTGATCAAGCATTATCTTTTCCAAAGAGTCACATCATTTTGTTCTTTCTTTTTAATTTATCCCCCTCCCAATTGCATTGCAGAAGTTACATATTTTGGTCAAGATATAATGTAATCCAGCGGTGCCTTTGATCCCCATACCTCCCCACTTCCCTATAGACTTCTCTGTTGACTTCCTGTTTCCTGGGAAGGAGATGTTTTTACTTGTAAGGGTCACATCATTTTGTGACACGTTCAAAGTTTTGGGAAACTTTATTTGCTCTTTTTAGCATCCTTGTTACCCACAGAACACTCCTCCAACACTACTTTACAAATGAACTGAAATTTGGGTTGCTGTGAGTTTTCCAGGCTGTATGGCCATGTTCCAAAAGCATTCTCTCCTGATGTTTTGCCCACATCTATGGCAGGCATCCTCAAAGGTTGTGAGATCTGTGGGAAACTAGGCAAGTGGGGTTTATATATCTATGGAATGTCCAGAGTGGAAAAAGAACTCTTGTCTGCCCGAGGCATGTGTGAATGTTGCAATTGACTAATTGACCACCTTTCCAACAGACCTCACAACATCTAAGGATGCTTGCCATAGATGTGGGTGAAACGTCAGAAGAGAATGCTCCTGGAACATGGCCATATAGCCCAGAAAACTCACAGGAACCCAGTTATTTCAGCCATGAAAGCCTTCAACAATGATTGGAATTTTTTTTCTTTCTCAGCTTTCTTCACTATTTAGCATTCCCAATTAGAATTACTACAGGCTGGATGGTTCTGATATTGGTATTCAATGACATTACACTTGGGGGGAATCTTAACTAGTGCCTTTCCAAGGGTGCATCTGCATTGCCAAATTAGTATAATTTGATACTATTTTAACCATCATGGTTCAGATGCTGGGTGTAGTAGTTTGCTAAGGCACAATAACTCTGTGGCAGAGAAGGTGAAAGAGCTTGAAAACTACAACTTCCATCATTCCATAGGATTGAGCCATGGCAGTTAAAGTGGTATCAAACTGCATTTATTCTATAGTTAAGATGCACCACAAGTCTGTTGGAGACTGACAATGAACACCAGGTTTTGTAGGAAAGACCTGGCAAAAACACCACCAAGTATTTCTTGCCTTTAAAAAACCCTATGGAATCCATGAGGTTGCCAGATGATGATAGGTGACTTGAAGATATGCCCACACACAAGTTGGATGACATATTTAACTCTTTTAATATTTTATTGCCCACTTCAAAATTGTATAAAAGATCTGTGGCAATTATTTTTGTCTTAGTATTCAGTTGTAACCTTGGAGAGAAGCTTCCCACAAGGATGGTAAACATCAAACATCCAGCCGATCCCTGGGCAATGTCCTTGCAGACGGCCAACTCTCTCTCACACCAGAAGCGACTTGCGGTTTCTCAAGTTGCTCCTGACACAAAAAAACGCAGTTGTTGTTCTCATTATTTGCCAATTTCTCCTTCTAATGCAGAGACACACAAGAAAAAAGAGACACAGGATGCTAACGAGATGGCCTTGTATATGTGATACTACATTTTATCACACAGAAGATCTAAAGTCCTTTTATTGACAGAGGGGTAATTCAAATCATGGGTACAAAAAAGTTCTAAATCAGAAACTCCAGAATGATTTGCCCCTAATATAAATATTCAGTAATGTATAGAAATTATAGGAAAATATTGTTAATTGTAGTCAGAAAAAAATGAAATGTATAAATATAGGATGGATGACCCCAGCTTGATAACAGTAAATGTGAAAAGGACTTAGGGGTCTTAGTTGATCACAGACTAAACATGAGTCAACAGTATAATGCCACAACCAATGGGCATAGTATACCTTTCAATGGAAGAATTAGTGCCACTCTATTATGCTTTGGTCAGACCTTATCTAGAGTGTTCAGTTCTGGGCAGCACAGTTCAAGAAGAATATCATTTCAGGATTTTTATTCCTGTTTCAGGATAATATAATACAAGGTATATACAATAAAGTCTCACTTATCCAACATAAACAGGCTGGCAGAACGTTGGATAAGCAAAAATGTTGGATAAAAAGGAGGAATTAAGGAAAAGCTTATTAAACGTCAAATTATGTTATGATTTTACAAATTAAGCACCAAAACATCATGTTTTACAACAAACTGACAGAAAAAGCAGTTCAATACACGGTAATGCTATGTAGTGATTACTGTATTTAGGAATTTAGCACCAAAACACCACAATGTATTGAAAACATTGACAACAAAAACATTGCCTACTAACTAATTGACTACAAATAAAGAGAGAATTGCATAAAATGAACAACATTGTCAGAAGTTAAATCCGTAAAAAGTTTAGTCCTTGCTGCCTAGAGAAACAGCTGTGGATTCAGGCAGGAGGCAGACTGTGTTGGATAATCCAGAAGATTGGATAAGCAAAGGTTGCATAAGCAAGACTCTACTGTATCACAGTTTGAGCTCTAGTTGAACTTCTGGATTTTATTGATGGAAATCTGTTTGTTGAAAATGTACATGTAGTTTTGTTATAATAATAGGAAACATGGTTTGTGGGGGCAGAATAATAAGTTTCATTGGTCATGCTGGTTAGGACAATTTTTTTTCTTGCAGCTTTTGCCAGCTCTATCTGTTGTTTCAAAAGTTTAGGAGCCATCACAAGAGGGGGGAAACAAACCTTTTGACTGGAGCAAACAGATGGTTCCACCCCCTAAAGTGTTTGATCACTAGTTCTTAAAGAGTGGGAAAGTAAGTCTGGAAGACCAAGTGAGCATTTATTTTTGAAAGTATCATGTTCACATGCCATCTTTCACCATCTATTTTTATGGTCAAACAACACCTGTCTGGGAGAGATCAGCTGTGAGCAGTGAGGGAGCTTCCTGCCAGAAAGGCATGATCTGCTTCACTTCCCTATATCCCAGGATCAGATCCCAGATTATCTGCTGGATTATAGGACTCCACACTGCCATATAATCCTGTTCAAAGCAGATAATCTGGATTTTATATGGCAGCGTAGAAGGAGCCTTGATTGCATGCAGGATTCCCAGGTCAGTAGCATCCCATGCCCAGAGACTTCAAGGCCAAAGCCTGAGCAAAGGTGGTGGATCCTTGAGATAGCTCAGGGATAAGATAGGGATCCATGTAGTCATGCTGGCAACATGACCTAGGAGGTGTCTACGGACAACACTGGCTCTTCGGCTTAGAAATGGAGATGCGCACCAACCTCCAGAGTTGGGCACGGATAGACTTAATGCCAGGGGAAACCTTTACCTTTACTTAAGATAGGCAGGAAAAGGATGGGAGAGGACTTTTTTTCCCTGGGCCATTTGATGGTCGAAATTGATAGGAAGAGAATCTGACTAAAATTCAACTAACAGGTTATTTTGGCAATCCTGGATCCTGTTCTTACCAAGTTCCCATTTCTAGCAGCTCAATCACTGTGGCAGATGAAGTCTTTCTAACCCACTCTGTCTTCCTTCTAGCACATATGACACGTGGCAAGTTTCTCCAGGTCCTATACCATTGCTTGGGCTTGTTGATGACTTATGGACAGCCTCCAGAGAGTCGTTCATCCTCACTGCTAGTATTGTCCAGGCTACTGATTCAAGAAGCCTCACAAATCTTACTGTTGGCATACCATTCATTTTTGTGTGTGATGCTGCTGCTGAAGCACTACATACAATGAAACTTCTTTAAGCTGGACCACTGAGCCCTGGTGCCAGCAAGGAATGGAAGATGGGGAAGCTGTGCTATGGATTTAAAAGCAATGGTAGCCAATTATTAGAAACCAGAGGACCACATTGACCCCATAAGGAATCATGAAATGCTGCACTACCTGACATAAATGCACATTTTTGCTTCCAAACTTGCTGTAGAGTTGTGGGGGTATTCTCCATTTTCCCCATAGTTATAAGAGAAAGTGACCTGGGAATTGTTCCCTGTTCACTTTAGAACAAGGTCTCCCCTGGGCATTCAAGGTTCAACGGCAGCCTCAAATGTGCCCAAAAAATGCCTCCAAATTTTCTCTAAAACTTAGAGGCAATCACTTGGGGAGCAAATGCCATCTTCTTCCCAAGACATTTGCACAGCCCCCTCTCCTCCCACAGCAAGCCTAAGAACATCTTTTTCTCTCTGGTGTCCCCCTCAAAATGGCAACAGAAAGTGAGATTGCATCACTACCTCTTGCATTTGTGAGAAGGATTGCAGAGGAAGATGAAGATATTTAGGGTGATGGAGGTCTCTGGGGTGCTTCTGTATGTGATTTTTGGGTGTTTTTGGTATGATGTTATGGTGGTTTGGGGGTGGAAATGGCTAATTGTCAATTTTGACAAACTGAGGTAGAGGTTTTGGACGTTTTGGGAGGATTGTGAGATGATTCAAATATTTCAGAACTAAGGTCTATGTGCCATAGGTACTCTTGCAGGCCCCATTATGCTTACCTTTGATATGGAGGGTGTTTGGGGGCATTTTACCCTCCCACATTAGTTCCCATGGGGGCTACAAATTTGTTTCACTTTGTCAAAGTCTGAATCAAAGCACACAAACATCACTTCCCACCCGCAAGATAGGTCTCTCTATGCAAAGAGCCAGGGAAGGATAGTAATTCATCAGGTTGGAGTTGATGGCCTTGCAGTCTCTTCCAACTCTAAGGGACTTTGTCTGGTGTCCTGAGACCTGGCATCTCTAGCCGTGCTATATAACTTTTTTTAGCCATGTTTCATTTTCTGCTGATTCAGGTACCTGGGTTTCCACACACACCTACCTTTCACAAAAGCTGTTATTATGCCACTGCTGAAGTTGGTGCACAGCAAAAGAGAGTGAAATTTTCCACCAGCACTAAGCTGTGATTGAATTTGTTCAGATTAGGCCCGGAGCTGAGCAAACCTGAAATGCATCATTTGAGGGATGCTCTTTCATTTTTATGGAAATGTTCTGCCGTCTTCAGATCTAATTGAAGGTCCTGACATTCCAATTTCCCTATAAGAATGTATTCAAACACCAGCTCAGTTCCTATTCTTTATTTTCTTTGCAGAATTGAAACAGCGACGCATCAGATGCACATTCATCTCAAAGCTGGCAATCTTGAGCATTGTGGCTGCTTTTTCAATGTGTGCTCAATAACTCTTATTCAAACAATATCCTACGGCTTGATCCATGATCCGCACAAACCAACTTTAGTGTAGGATTATGGACATCCCTCCCACATTACGTAAACAAACAAACAAACAAAGAATAGCTTTTTCCTCTCTAAACAGGGATTAAAATGCAGAGAAAGTTTGGGCATTAGTCATATGCAAACAAATAAGTCCAAATTCAATAAGAAGACAAGGGGGTGGAGGAATAACTATTGGAGAGCCTAAATTATCCTGGAAGAATGGAAACCTCGATCCAAATACTTATAGAACTGGGTTAAGTATGTTCCCAAAACCCACAATGAAAAATATATGGTTCCCTCCCTGAAAGGGTCTATTTCTGGCAACAATTCAAAGTGTTGATTCCAAATTATAAAGTCTTAGGTCCAAACTACATGATAGTCCATATAAATCTGCCCAAGGCTTTCAATCTTTAGAGGGGTTTTTTTCCTTCATCTTGCCATCCACACAGACTAATCTGGTCGAGACACAGGAGAGAGCCTTCTCAGGGTTTGTCTAAGTGAAATTTTAAAAAATTGCATGCAACTCAAAAGCATTGAAAACCTAAAATACAATGTGAGCATTTGCTTGTAATACATTTCTTTGGGCTTTAATCAGTTTCCCAAAAATGTGCCTTAGGTTTACAGAAAATCTAGACTTTTAGATCTGTGACCATCCTGCACTTTACTATGTCATAGGGTAAGAAGTTAGTGGTGTCTGAAACAAACTGATGAAAAGAAAAAATAAAGTATAAGTGTGTGGATGATATCATCATGAGTCTCCCCCTGCCCCCAATAAAAAATATTTTTATTCGTATACATGAAGGAAAAACAAAGAAAAGTTGGAGTGTCCACAGTTATGTGGCCAAATACAATGCAAATGATTGGAAATGTGGAATATCCTCTAACAGCAAGGTGAGTTTGTCAGTAAAAAATAAGTGGCCGGCGATGATGCTCTCCCTGTGATGTGTGTGATATATATTGCATCAATGGAGTCACTGCAGTCCCAATGCAGGGCAGGAAAATGTGGCCCAAATGTGGGATTTTTGTTGGCAGTGTGGACAGGTCCCAAGGGAGGCTTGCTTTGCCCCACTCTGCTTTATTTTGGCCAGCAGTCAGAGATATTTCTGTTTAAAGTGGCTTGCAGATCAAACTGAGGGTAAGAGGGACATTCTTTTTGTCTCTTCCTCAGTCAACTCAGCATCATCTAATGTTCAGTTTTGCAAGCTTTTAAAAAATTTTGCTTTTCAAGCCTTTTCCGTTTTTGACAGTGCCCTGGTCCCTAACTTGTTGAATAAGTAGGAAAGGTCTGTAGGTCATCAGTACAAGTATTTCAAGTTTAAACAGATCACAGACATGATGACTGGTGAATCCCATATCAGTGGGCGAATCTACACCAATTTTAATCTGAACTTCAAAGCAACTCTCCAGATCGCTGAACCTATTTGTAGGACTGGGTCCAGCACCTTTAAAGTTCAGAGTAGATTTACAGACTCCCTGCTAATCATCAGCCATCACTAGATCAGGGGAGTAGGAGATGGAAAGTCCTTTGCCACCTGATGTCATGGACTGTACGGTGCATCATCCTCAGCCACAGTGAGGGAACCAGCACTCAGGTAAGGTGGTATCTATAGTTCAACAACACTTGGATATCCAAAGCTGGGAAAGGCTGTCTTACTGACTGCAATGGCTCACACTTGAGCAATCTGGAAATATGGGTCAGGGACAGAGCACATGCTTTGCACGCTCGTCCAACTTCCAATTTCTAGCCCCATTAGCCAAGCATTTCTAGTGTCACTGGTTAAATATATCCAAGGAAGAAGGGCTGATTGAGTCCCTGGAAAATTTCTATTACAATTGTGAGTTGACTAAACCCATAGTCTGAGTTTTTGTCAGGCAATGTCATAGTTTCGTCATAAAGCCACTCCCACGATTGTGTGGAAGTTCGGGGATCATATTCTGGACATGTATGGACCTGTGCTAGTTCTTACAGCATTTGTTTTTGGAATTTAAATATTCAGGATGCTATTATTAGTCTCAACTGAAGCAGGTACACAGAATCATCCATGTTTCCCTTTTTGTTCATTCACCAATTGGCAACCCATTCGATGTGGACATGGAATATGTCTTCTCCTATGAAAACATTTTCTTTTCCTTTTCCTGATCGGCTGTGGCTCATCACTTGTGAAATGTCCTCCCCTTGAAGACCTGACTGGTGCAAACACTGGTTTTATTTCAGCACTATTGCTTTTTTTTTTTTTATTAAACCTTCGGGCTAATTTTACTTGCAAGCATTCATATAATTTTTTTAAAAAACCCTTTAAAGCTGCCTTCCATTATTTAAATTGCTGAATATATGCTCAACATGTTTAAATTATTTCTTGATTTTAATTTATAATGTGTTTTACAGTTTATATTGCTTTATTTGTTTGCTGTCCTGTAATCTCGTGATTAAACATTGAGATAAAATATTTTAATGAAATAAATCAATGGAACCAGGAGACATTTTCATACCATGCCCGCTGATTAAAATGTAAGTGTAGATGTGGCTACAAGTTGCTTATGCTTATGGCAACTCCATGAGTTTCATAAAGGTTTATTAGGAAGGACAACAGTACAACCTCCTATCCATGCATTCAACATCTATGGTTTCGCTTACACACATTTTCTTGGCTTCTCTTGGTCCTCCAGTGTGAGTGTATGGTATGCTTCTGATTCAAGTATAGCAAAATAAAATAAATAAATAAAACCTCATTATTATCCATTGCATCAAGTGTCCCTAGTTGTGTGCGTGTTTTGGAACTTGTCACCCATGAATATGGAGATTGTTCTGTACTCAGAGGTGGTTTGCTATCGCCTTCCTCTGAAATATAATTTATGGTCCCCAATCCAAGTCCTGACCAGGGCTGATCCTGGGAAGTTTCCAAGAGCACTCAAAAACTAGAGGATGGTATTTTGGAGTTCCTGAATGATGACTTAACCCAGTGGTTCTCAACCTGTGGGTCCCCAAGTATTTTGGTCTACAACTCCCAAAAATCCCAGCCAGTTTACCAGCTATTAGGATTTCTTTGAGTTGAAGGCCAAAACATCTGGGGGCCCACAGGTTGAGAACCACTTGGTTAACCCAACTGTTCAGAAGCTCTTTTGTATAACAAATCTGAATTCACTATTGGATTTGAGGCCTGTGGTTGGAGAAACTGGGTATCATCCTTCTTCAGAAATCCTGTTCATTTACATTTCTGTCAGTAGTAATTAACTGAGTTTTCCCTAATGATCCTGAAGCTTGGTCTGTTTTTGTTTTGGCTTACAGTGCATTCTCTTTGTATGTATTGCAGCTGAAGGGTGGAAAGTGGAGGGAAGTGAAAAGGCTTTCCTCTGACCATTCAGAAAGGGTCAATGTCACGATCCTGCCCTATAGAAAAGAGCTGCGTCCCACCCGACCTGCAAGAACCGCTCTTGTGGTGACTCCACTTCCCTGCATTGCAACACTGTGCCCTGGCCAACTCCTGGAGTTTGCTAATTTGTGTGTTTCCACTGGAGGCCTGCTGATTCAATCATTTTAAAGATGCCCATTTCTTCCACGCCAGAGAGTTTTATGGCTCTGAGGATTAGAAGCTTTTATCCCAACCAACCCCGGAGCACTATATATTCTGATTTTTATGGTAAGCTTCACTAATAAACTGTTTAAAACATATGCTAATTGTGTTTATTGTATTCTCTAATTATCATATGTATCATTAAAGATGTGCCATCCCATTTAGAATCTTAATCCACATTACCCTTTCGGCTTCTATCCCCCCCCCCCCCCTTCACCCTTTTTAATATCAAAAGGCAAAGAGGGAGGAATCACCTTTAAATGGAGCATAAAATATAAACAATGCTAGGAAGAGCATATCAGGATGATCAATTCCTATTTATTTTAGTAGGATTTCTGTAAGAGAATGTCCTTATCGTTTCTGCCCCAAGGTTGTAATATACAACTCCCTTCCTTCAGAAGAATTACAGAGCAAACCATTGACTTCTCTGCAAATGCTTGGAAATAAATGAATTGCAGCCATAATGCTAATTTGGTTTCCTGTGTGTGTGTGTGTGTGTGTTTTCATACACATGTCTTGCAAATGAATGAGAGACTTTTGTAAGTTGCTAACATCATTACATTTTTAACCATAGATTGAAACACAGGAATTAATGCACTCGTTAATTATGATGAATTAATTACAATTACACAGTCAACGTTGAGCACTCAATGATTTTGAGAGGAGAGATTTAAGCAAATGACTTCAAATATCCCACCAGATCCATAGAGCTTAAAGCATTGACTTTGGTTGGACTGTGTCCATTCTTTGTTGTTCAAGGAGGACAACATTTGTTTCTTGGCCCTATCAGTTGCCCTGAAGCTACACTTTGTTGTAATTGTAGTTTTCAGTTGGGGAGTGTACCAATAGGCCTATGGGCCAATACAGTGGCCCCTTGGTCTCAATTTGGATTTGACTCCAGTACCACCATCACTGCTCCACATAGATACCAAAATCTGTGGATGCCCAAGTCCCATGATATACAATAGCGTACTAAAATACTGTCACATCTATATATATAAAATGATAAAGTTGTTTGCGCAGTGACTATAACAACAAAACTAAACATCCCAGAAATACGAAATTTGGCAACACAATGCAAAAGGCTTGCCTCCAGGTTACAACAACACAACCACACCACAAAACCACAATCCGGACCCACAAGACTCACAACAACGCATCATGCGATAACAACACAACTAAACGCCCCAGAAATACAAAACTTGGCAACACAATGCAAAAGCCTTGCCTCCCAGTTGTAACAACACAACCACACCACAAAACCACACAGGACCCACAAAACTCACAACAACGCATCATGCGATAACAACACAACTAAACACCCCAGAAATACGAAACTTGGCACACAACTAAACACCCCAGAAATATAAAACTTGACAACACAATGCAAAAGCCTTGCCTCCCGGTTGTAACAACACAACCACACCACAAAACCACAATCCGGACCCACAAAACTCACAACAATGCATCGTGACTATAACAACACAACTAAACGCCCCAGAAATACGAAACTTGGCACACAACTAAACATCCCAGAAATACAAAACTTGACAACACAACACAAAAGCCTTTTCTCCCGGTTGTAACAACACAACTACACCACAAAACCACAATCCAGACCCACAAAACTCACAACAACGCATAGTGACTATAACACAACTAAACGCCCCAGAAATACAAAATTTGACAACACAACGCAAAAGCCTTGCCTCCCAGTTGTAAGAACACAACCACAACACAAAACCACAATCCGGACCCACAAAACTCACAACAACGCATCATGACTATAACAACACAACTAAACGCCCCAGAAACACAAAACTTGGCAAAACAATGCAAAACCCTTGCCTCCCAGTTGTAACAACACAACCACACCACAAAACCACAATCCGGACCCACAAAACTCACAACAGTGCATCGTGACTATAACAACACAACTAAACGCCCCAGAAATACAAAACTTGACAACACAACACAAAAGCCTTTTCTCCCGGTTGTAACAACACAACTACACCACAAAACCACAATCCGGACCCACAAAACTCACAACAACGCATTGTGACTATAACAAATACAATATTTGACAACACAACTCATCCACCTCCCCAATCACTACATTCACACTTGGCCTCCAAAAAAACAATTACAATAATAACAATGACAATAACAACAACAATAAGAATCAACACCATCACAGGCAAGAAACAGCCAGGCACTGAGGCTGAGAGGCCAGTCAGTGCTACACTGGGCCTCCAAAAAACAATACAGTAGCATCTAACTTATCCAACCTTCATGACCACAACAACAACAATAGTAATAAACACCTACACAGGCAAAACAAAAAAAAGACTATTGTACCACAATAAAAATATAAACTGCACTCAGCAGAATCAGACATTACAACTAACAACAAACCAAAGACAACAGGGATCTCAACCAATTATCAATCAACACAAAAATTGAAGAAGGTAACAGACTTCAAATACTACTACTAATGTGAGTATAAAGAAGGTGGAGGTCACAGCATAAATACAACCTAATGTAGACTGACCAACACCACCAGACTCAGACACAGCAACGCGTGGCCGGGCACAGCTAGTATACAATATAAGAGCAAAATCAAGGTTTCCTTTTTAGATTTTTAAAAAGATTTTCAAACAATGGATGATTAGATCCATGGATACAGAATTCTTGTTAGATCCCAGCCAGCCAGGGCACCATGGCCTGCAGTGTTTCAGGACTTGCACTTTGACATAGATAATGCTGAGGATTATACTGACATTTCACCCTCCACGGAGGGGCCTTTGCAGCTGCAGGTGCCCGAAGATATTGGCTCTGGAGACTTACTAATTGGGGAAGATTCTTCAATTCCTCCCTCGCAGATAGAGCCAGATGTTGCTGAGATGCCTGGGAATGGGGTTTTTAATCATAGAGATTTTGTAACCAGAGGGAGGAGTGCAAAACAAGGGGTCTGCTGGAGCCAGAGACTGGCAAATAGATGGGATAATGGTTAGTGTTCCCATGGGAAAGTTTTGGGAGTTGTACTCCCTAAATTCTGAACAGTCCGGATTCTGTTAAAAGTGTTTCGCTCAGTAGATTTTCTTGAAGTGTCAACGTTGCTTTCTTGGAGAGAGGTTTCTCCATCTCCAGCTCCTGTTTCCAAGCCAAGTATTCCAGTTCCAGTCGGGCCGTGCTATGCCGCAACTCTCGAGTAGACCTTGACTTTACTTCAGTTGTTACTCCTTGTTCCTGTTTCAAGTTTGCCTCAGCCTTGACAACCTTACTGCCTTGATTTCCAGTGGATTGAACTCTGTTTTCTGCCAGCCTTGTTTCTCTGTTTCAACTCATGGACACTTTGATTTCTTTGGAGAGCTATCAAGTTCTCATTGTTGATTATAATATCGGACTTTTCCTTTTACCTATTTGGAACCACCATTGACTTTCTAAAAAGAATTATTCCTTACTCAGACTCTATACTAACTTCCTTTGGATATATAATTGCTTTAATAAAGATATAGTGTGTTATATTGGCTGTTGTCTGGTTTTCGAGTGCTCATGCTGCCTTGGGGTACAACAATTCTTGGAGATGGAAACCAACTGCATTCTGTTTTTGAGATCCTGCGAGTCTGCTAAAACACAAACACATGAACACATAGTTGTCTTCTATGTGTTTAAAAAGGGAATTGCCATTCCTATAAGATTCCAGGAGAGGCAATTCACCATAGTGAGGGCAGAAATAAGGAGATCCAGGCAATATGGAGAGGCTGAGGTTCACAAAAAAAAAATTCTTGGGGGCAGCGACTCACATAGAGCAGTGATTCTGAACCTGGGGTCCCCAGATGTTTTTGGCCTTCAACTCCCAGAAATCCTAACAGCTGGTAAACTGGCTGGAATTTCTGGGAGTTGTAGGCCAAAAACATCTGGGGACCCCAGGTTGAGAACCATTGACACAGAGCCTCAAGGTCACACTTTGCCCGCCTCTTTTCAAAACCATATTGATGGTCCTCACAAAACACACTGTGTTCCAGTAATTGTGGTTGAATGTTACTAGAACATGAATCCCTGCTTGAAGAGTACATACCCTCAAATATTTTACAAAGAAAAAAAAGATATGCATGGTCAAGCAAGCCCAGAGCGAGGTCAAGACAGCAAAGGTACTAATGAGGAATACGTGGCTAGAAGTGGCTACCACATATATGCCACCCTTAACTGGGCAAAGGTGGTTCTTGACATCTGGAAATCTAGTGCAGTGCTTTCCAAACTTTGATCCTCCAGTTATTTTGAACTTCAGCTCTCAGAGGCCCAAATGGCAGGCCAAATATCAGGAATTCTGGGATCTGAAGACTAAAACATCAGGAAGACCATGTTTGGAAAACAATGTTCACACCTCTGAGGATGCCTGCCATAGATGTGGGTGAAACGTCAGGAAAGAATACTTCTGGAACATGGCCATACAGCCCGGAAAACATACAACAACCCAATGTTCTGAAGAAATTGCCTAAACAGACATGAAGGACAACTGATTGTGGTAGTTTATAATATGGTGAAATATGTTGTATTTCTACTTAAATCATAATGGTTCTTTCAAAACATGTACCTATGCCTATAAATGCAAACTGTGTACAAACCTCTGACCTTTTATGGTGATGCATAAGCTGACTTAGAAAGGTAACTCTGAGGAACTACATCTCCTAGAATACTGTCTATGCTGATTGGGAGGATTTGGGAACCAGTGGTCCATCAAAGCTATTTTTCTAAGTGGTCAGTCTCTTTCTGTTTCTTATGACCATTTTTTTTAAAAAAAAAACCCTTATCACTCTATTACACAAACGATGTTTATCCACCCTTCTTTCCAAAGAAACAATTATGCCGATTCCAGATTGGAACAGATTTTGAATGTCAAACCCTCGTGGCCTATTCGAAATGTCAGGAACTTTACACGGTTCTGGTGTATGACAGTTAATGTAATCAACGTTCTGACATATCTTTTTTGAGTCAATCATATTGCTGGAGTAGCCCAACAAAAGGGGACAAAAAGGGATTGGTTCAATGTTTTAAGGGCTTTTTAAAAAAATAAAGGATACAAATATGGCAGAAGAAGTCACATTTTAGATTAAATATGTCCTATTCCAGAGATTAAATCTGAGGAAACATTACTGATGAGATATGATATCCATGTTTTAATCCTTTTATTTGGATTAATTATGAAGCAAGTTCTGAATTATGGGTAGGTCTATCCCTCCATCATCCAGCATATTGGAAGTTGCATAATATTCCCAGCCCTGACCTTCCTTTAGAATATTCACAATCAAATTGATGATATAGATCTTCCTTGGTTTTGCAAGACCTTTATTTTAATTCATTTTCCTATTTAAAAACAGGTTGATAAAAACCAGGAGCAGTTTATCAGCGCAAATGCATATATTTCATGTCTCATGGGCCATTTCCCAACAGGCATGGTTCAGTGGCAACCCTATGCACATTTCACTGAACTTTTGAGTAGGCATGTATAAGATTGGAACTCTCAGTCAAATAATTAGAGGTTTTCACAATCAGATCTATTGTTTTGTGGTTTTTTATGGTAGGGCAAGTTCAAGGAGTATGACAGGGCTGTATCCTCTCACCCTACCTATTCAACTTGTACGCAGAACACATCATGTGATGTGCAGGGCTTGATGAATTCAAGGCTGGAGTTAAAATTGCTGGAAGAAACATTAACAACCTTAGATATGCAGATGATACCACTCTGATGGCTGAAAGCAGGGAGGAGCTGAGGAGCCTTATCACCAAGGTGAAAGAAGAAAGCGCAAAAGCTGGGTTGTAGCTAAACATCAAAAAACCCAAGATGATGGCAACCAGACTGACTGATAAAAGGCAAATAGAGCAAGAAAACGTGGAGGCAGTGACAGGCTTTGTATTTCTAGATACGAAGATTACTTCAGACGCAGACTGCAGCCAGGAAATCGGAAGACGCTTTACTTCTTGAAAGAAGAGCAATGACCAATCTCAATAAAATAGTGAAGAGTAGAGACAACACACTGCATAGTTAAATCAATGGCATTCTCCATAATAATCTATGGATGTGAGAGCTGGACCATAAGGAAGGCTGAGAAATGGAAGATAGACACTTTTGAACTGTGGTGTTGGAGGAAAATTCGGAGTGCCTTGAACCACAAGAAGATCACCCTCTGAGGATGCTTGCCACAGACGTGGGCGAAACATCAGGAGAGAAAGCTTCTGGAACATGGCCGTACAGCCCAAAAGACTCACAACAATCCAATGATTCTGGCCATGAAAGCCTCCGACAATACAAAGATGAAGTACTTGGGCCACAGAATGATAAGACAGGAAAGCTTGGAGAAGAGAATGATGCTGGGGGAAATGGAAGGAAAAAGGAAAAAGGGCAAGATGGATGGATGTTATGTTTGAAAATGACTGGCTTGATCTTGAAGGAGCTGGGGGTGGCAATGATTGACAGGGAGCTCTGGAGTGGGCTGGTCCATGAGGTCACAAAGAGTTGGAAACCACTGAACGTATAAACAACAACAACAGCAAGTTCAAGGGACAGAAAGAATTATTTTTAAAAAATGAGAAATGATTAAAAAGTATGTTTCTCAAGTGCTTTTTTCATATCCGGTATGACTTGAGAAACTGTAAGTTGCTTCTGGTGTGAGAGAATTGGCTATCTGCAAGGACATTGCCCAGAGGACTCCCAGATGTTTGATGTTTTACCATCACATGGGAGGCTTCTCTCATGTCCCCACATGGAGCTGGAGCTGATAGAGGGAGCTTATCTGCACTCTCCCTGGGTTGGATTCAAACCGGCAACCTTCAGGTCAGCAACCCACCTTGAAGTCATCAGTCCTGCCAGCACAAGGGTTTAACCGACTGTGCCATCGGGGGCTCCATTTCTCAAGTGTTGACAAACACTCACAAAAGTTCTGGAGCAATGATACAAATGTAAATTAAATGTAAACTAAAATCCATAACCACAACTAACCCACAATATAAATCTGAATTTTATGAAAACGAATTATAGAGATTGCTCAGAGTCCTATTAGTTAGCTCCCAACTAGAATAGACCTATTGGATCAATTGCGGAATGGTGTGTAAAGAGTATTAAATCTATTAATAAAATGAGTTTTCTGTAATTTTAATTTGCAGAAATTGAATAGGATTCAAGCCATTATTTTAGAGAGTCAGTTATTTGATTTTAAACAGTTTTTCCTGGGCAAAACAAGACTGTTCAGCATTTTCACTGTTCTGTAACTGTCCTGCTGCTTCCCTGGGGATGACCTACCAGGCCATTGAGCGATGCTTGGTGGCTTTTATCTAAGAGATGAAGTCAATCCACTATGGGTTTTATTCCAGACTTCAAGGCAACAATCTAAGCACCAGGCTCCAGCATCCTCTCTCTGTCCCATACCAGGCAGTTGGGTTGGCATCCATTTTTGGCGGATGTCCAGCCCATGTTGACTGCTGTCGGTGAACCTGGAAGGGATATCGTAGCTGCCTGAGCTTGCCATATAAACACGAACCAGGGGTTGCACCTGCAGTCAAGCAGTTAAGTGCTTGTATGGAACTGCTGATGCAGTTCTTTGTAAGCACAATATTTCCCCTGCAAAAATAAAAGCCCTTTTAAAAATTCAGGACCTGGATATGTAAGTCGTTGAGGTGGAATTAATCCAAGCTTTTTTCCTGTGGCTGGAAATAGGCTTTTGTAGAAACTCCTTTGTGAGTTTAGATTGATAGTTCATTTGAAGGAGAGGGGAGTGCTGACTGTTTCTTTGCTAACTAGATCCGATCATAAAATGACAGTATTGAACCTGGACCACCAGGAACTTGGATTTTTTTCAAAATCTAGACTAAAGGCCAGAGTGGACTCAATAGATCCCCTGACATGGAAGCCACTGGCAACCATTGATCATTGCCTTCGCCCACAGAGTTTACAACTGTGGGTTTTTCTAGAAACTCACTGGCGTAACCATCCAACCCAGAAGATGGAAGGAAAGGGCTGCTCAGTGGCAATGGGAGAGTGGCATCAACCAGGTTGCTCATATTAATGCAACAAGAACATCTAATCCCTTTGCCAGAACAGTAGGCATGTAGACCCACACACTTGCATATATTCACATCCTGTGCTACTATGGTATATATACTATAGTATATATATGGGGCCGGGCTGTGGCGCAGGCTGGTGAGCAGCCTGCTGCAATAAATCACCCTGACCATGAAGTCATGAGTCACCCAGCCCGTGGCGGGGTGAACACCCGTCAATTAAAAAAAATTAAAAAAATAGCCCCTGCTCGTTGCTGACCTAGCAACCCGAAAGATAGTTGCATCTATCAAGTAGGAAATAAGGTACCACTTATAAAGTGGGGAGGCAAATTTAACTAATTTATGATGTTGCAATGAGGAAGTGCTGTCCCAGTGAATGATGAAGCAGCTGCTCCCCCCTGTGGACAGAATCAAACATCCCCTCAGGAGAAGGTTAAATTGCCTCTGCGTCTGTCCCTATCTCGGTTCTATGTGTATATGGGGCACTGAATGTTTGCCCTATATGTATATAATGTGATCCGTCCTGAGTCCCCTTCAGGGGGAGAAGGGCGGAATATAAATACTGCAAATAAATAAATAAATAAATAAATAAATAAATAAATCATTTCCATTATTGTCTCAGTTTTACAGTCTGCCAGGAGTCAGTGGATGGAATTATGAATCATCAATGATTTGGATTCTATCCAAGAATCTAAGGATCAGTGAGAAATCATTGGACAATGCGTCACAATAATGTCTATGTAGTAATCATGAATACGTAAAGGCTGCAGAGAAGTGAATCTAGGTAATTGGAGCATGGGCAAATGATGTCTCTGTCAGGTTTGCAAGGGCGTGGTGGGCAAACGAAGCTACTTAACTACGATAAGTAGCTGAAACAGAACATTGTTGTGTGCCTTCAAATGATTTCCAACTTATGGTGACCCTATCAAGGAGTTTTCTTGGCAAGATTTGTTCAAAGTTGATACAACTAACAAGAGTTAATAAAAAATCAGATTTGTCTCCATACTGTATAATGGTCCAAGAATGCTACACTGTGTATTTCCTTCAAATCCATGCAAAGGAAAGCTGTTGGGAAAGTAAGATGTTCCTTTTAATCCATGAATTCTCAAAATTGTAATGATTAATCCCAAATGGCTCTCATTGCAGACAGAAGAGAGATGCTAAACAAAAAAGCGGGGTCACTGCATGGCATTTTAGAGATGTGAGAAAGGCAAGTTCTTTTCTTTCAAAGCCTTGTCCTGTAATTTAGTCCAAATAGAAAGATTCAGAGGGGAAGGTCAATATTGTTTTAAATGAAACCAACCGTTTCTTTATGTAACAGATCAACGGCAGCACGTTTCCAGATGATTGGCAATTTCACTGCTGGGGCGGGGAAAGAAAGGGGGAGGGAAAGGTTACATTTTGCCCGTCAAAGTGGCAGCAATTTATTCCTGTCACTTGGCATCAAATTAACCTGTTTTAAGGCATTCTCAACCTCATCAGCCAGCTCAGGTGGAAGAAAGAATGAGGGTCATCTTGTCTTGCAGGTGTGTATTCAAGAGACGTGATAAGAATCGTCTAATGGTACCCGCAAGATTCGAGGGGAAGCCCTCCCCCAGAAGATGTGTTTCATTTAAAAGGTGATTCTGAATGCCCCATCTTTGAAGTTTCCAAAATCAATAGTTGCAGATGAGCCGAGAATCAAAGGTTTCCTTAATCAAATCCACCCCCTCCGTCGACAAAGGAGGGTCACACCAGCCTATCCTTATCCTTCACCCTTCGCTTTGAACTACTGCAAGAAGATCCGAGGGAAAAGCAGACTTCACGTCAGTGTAGAAGTGGGTCAGGTTTTCTAACAGCCTCACCAGGTTCAGTCCTAATGCACCGACTCCACAGTCTTAAAGGGGGGGAAGCATTTGGGCAGCCAGTTGGGGCAACACAAATTGACTAGGAGCTGTGATTCATGGATCCATCTTTGCCAAGTTTCCAGCATGACCACCATTTTTATTCTCAGCAATAGCAAATATAAATATGGATGAATACTTTCACCTATGCTTTATCTGGTTTTGGTATAAATAAAAGCCCCACTGTTGCTGTCATAATAATGGATGCATTCACCTTACAGAAGTGCTTGGACACTTTTTTCTGATATGGAAGGTTGCAGAAGTAGTGTTGTGTGTAGAGAGATGTTGTCAGCTGTGCACAAATACTTAAGGGATGTCTATAAGACATTCATATGCTCCATCTACCCAAGTCTTTCTATTTGGAAGTCTTTTTCCCAGGCTTCAGATTCAAAGTGGCTTACAAAAAGGCAGAAAATATAATAAAAATATGTATAGTTAAAATGTACAAAATATATATTTTAAAAGTATTAAATCACAGAATCAAAACCATTTGAAATTTTACTTTAAAATAAAGATTTCATGTTAAAAATCAATTTCCAAGGGCTTAAGGTCTTAACCTGCTAGTCCTCCTGCAAAGGATTGTTACCTTGTCATGGTGCTGGAGCTTGGGCACTTCAATGATGCCATGAGCAAAACCGTGAAGGGACACGCAAGACGGGAAGGTCATGGCAGAGAGGTCAGACTAAATTGAGAGGTCAGAGAGGTCAGCATGGAGAAGATAATGATGTTGGGGAAAATAGAAGGAAAAAGGAAGAGCGGCTGATCAAGGGCAAGATGGATGGATGGTATCCTTGAAGTGACTGGCTTGACCTTGAAGGAGCTGAGGGTGGCAATGGGGAGCTCTTGCATGGGCTGGTCCATGAGGTCATCAAGATTCAGAAGCAACTGTACCAATAAACAACAAAACCTGCTAGTCAATCAAGAAGGAATCATTCTAGCTTCCAAAGTGTGGGAGCAGCCACAAAGAAGACCTTCTCCCTTGTTCCCACCAACCATGCCCGTGATGGTGGAAAGATGGGGAAAAGGGCCTCCCCTGTAGATCATAAAGCTTGGATAGGTTCATGTGGGAAGACAGAGTTCATACATGGATGAGCATGCATACATGGTGGTGCATTTATAAGGGAAGCGGTGTGCTGCCCCTATATTTTTACCAACCGGGATCTTGCTGAACCGGTATGGATGACCACTCGGAGCCCAAATGAGTTAAGAACAATGCACCTTTATTGTCAGACAGACAGCATACAAAGTGATGCCGATACCAAGCTGTCACACCCAGCCTTTGGGCTGGGAGCCTTATATATCCAACTTGTTTACCACTTAAAAGTTCCTCTTTTCTCTTTAAGCGTTACAAAGTTTAGCAAGCATTTCCTTTGGAGTAAACACCACCTGTAGCGAAACATATATTACATACATTGTCCAGTATGTAGTTGACCACATCAGCCAACCACAAATGTTCTCGGAACAATCCTTGCGACACTTGCCTTTCCTTTGGGGAAGGCAGGCTGCTTTTTTAATATAAGGTGAAGCAGACACTCTTCAATGCTTAAGCAGTCAAAAATGGAGGCACTTTGGTTCACTGTTCCTCTCACATTCAGTTGCACATCGGTGAGAAGTGTTTGGTTTTGTAATATTAGCCTTCAACATCAACATTATCAGTGCATAACACCCCATATGGAGATTTATGCCACACAATCAAACATAGGACCTGAGCCAAAATGTGCACCTTTTCCAATGATTTTCTAAAAATAATCATTTTATCAAAAGGAAAGCAAATGAAAAACATCTTACCCATATGTCTTTGGAGAGCCATGTTATATTTCAAGAGACCCAGAATGCAAACAGAAATGCTATATGGATTGAATATTTCTTATCAAAATGGTTCGGACCAAAAGCTTTTGAGATTTGGGATTTTTTTTGGATGTTGGACTATCTGCATTTCCATATATTTGCATTTAATGAGATATTTTCGAGATGCAACTTAAGTGTAAACACAAAATTCATTTATGTTTCATATACACCCTATCCGTGTAGCCTGAAGGTCAATTATACAATTTTTAAAAATAATTTTGTGCATGGAATAAAATTTGTGTACATTGAACCATCAGAAAAGAAAGGGGTCATAATCTCAGCCACCCATGAGAACAAGTTCAGATTTCAGAATTCCAGCCAAGGGATGCTCAATCTGTAAGAGATATCTTTCCCTCTACCTATACACACAGTTTCATTTTGCTATTGTGTATCAGAGCAGCGAAGGAAAGTACCAGGCAGAAGCCCAAGCTAATTTCTCGGAAAAAATTATGTGGCTAAATCACTCCAAGGAACCTGAGTGCATGCAAGCCCCCAAAGACATGAACAAAGATTTTCAGTGCAGAAATTATTCCGAAGAGATTCCCATGCACCCAATGCTGTCAGCATCACCAGCAGCTCAAATTCCAGGAATTTGACAAAATAATTAAGTATGAAAGGATGCCAGCTTTAGAAAGACCCCCATGAGTCAACAGTCTCCAATTGCTTCATCATCCCCAGCTTTGTGCCATTCCTATCTCACCAGATGAGATCATAATCCAGGCCTTCGATGTGCTTGAATTGGCACATGGAAGTGCTGCACTGTGAAACAATGCTGGGTGGGGAGCACACACATATTGGTACATATTTTGCTATCTCCTTTTCAAAATCTCAAAACAGAAATTGTAAGCCCCTACAAATCAAAGGGGTATCCTCTAGTGAAAAATTGAAATTAGCCAGATTCTCTTTTCAGGAATGTCAAAGGACTACTGATCAAATGTTAGAATCTATTTCAACGCCTTTCCAAACACTCCATCTCAGTTTCTGGGATAATAAACCACAGTCTTCTGTTGCAGAGCTTGGGAAAGTTACTGCTTTGGACCCCAATGCAGATGAGGCATGGGACATGGAACAACATTGCAATCTTACTTTCTTACCATCATACACACACACACACACACACACAGTATTTAACTATGTTATGTCACCTTGTCTGTCTCCTGAGAAATCTGTATAAAGACCAAGTAGCCACAGTAAGAAAAAACCACGGAACAACAGACTGGTTCAAGATTGGGAAAGGAATACAACAGGGTTGTATACTTTCACCCTATTCAACTTGTATGCAGAACACATCATACGACGTGTGGAGCTTGACGAATCCAAGGCTGGAGTTAAAATTGCTGGAAGAAACATTAACAACCTTAGGTATGCAGATGGTACCACTCTGATGGCTGAAAGCGAGGAGGAGCTGAGGAGCCTTATCACCAAAGTGGAAGAAGAAAGTGCAAAAGCTGGGTTGCAGTTAAACATCAAGAAAACCAAGATTATGGCAACCAGACTGATTAATAACTGGCAAATAGAAGGGGAAAACATGGAGGCAGTGACAGACTATATTTCTAGGCATGAAGATCACTGCAGATGCAGACTGCAGCCAGGAAATCAGAAGACGTTTCCTGCTTGGGAGGAGAGCAATGGCCAACCTCGATAAAATAGTGAAGAGCAGAGACATCACACTGGCAACGAAGGTCCGCATAGTTAAAGCAATGGTATTCCTGATAGTAACCTATGGATGCGAGATCTAGAGCATAAGGAATGCTGAGCGAAGGAAGATAGATGTTTTTGAACTGTGGTGTTGGAGGAAAATCCTGAGAGTGCCTTGGACCGCAAGAAGATCCAACCAGTCCATCCTCCAGGAAATAATGCCCAACTGCTCACTGGAGGGAAGGATATTAGAGGCAAAGAAGAAGTACTTTGGCCACATCATGAGAAGACAGGAAAGCTTGGAAAAGATCATGATGCTGGGGGCCGACCAAGGGCAAGATAGATGGATGGCATCCTTGAAGTGACTGGCTTGACTTTAAAGAAACTGGGGGTGGCGATGGCCAACAGGACGCTCTGGCGTGGGCTGGTCCATGAGGTCAGGAAGAGTCAGAAGCGACTCAACGAATAAACAACAACATGTTATGTCCCACCTCAACCAGATTTATCTATCTATCTATCTATCTGTCTGTCTGTCTGTCTGTCTGTCTGTCTGTCTATCTACTAACTATCTATCTGCTTGAGGTGGGACATAACATACCGGTAGTTAAATACATTTATAACATCACATATAAAAACATAGTTAAAATGCAACCATAAAAGCATCTATTAAAACACAGAGATGTTAAAATACCTGAGACAAAAGTTCAAGAAAATAAACAACGAATGTGATTTAAAAGTCATGGTTGAAATGGACTGCATGGGCCTGCCAGAAGAGATAGGTCTTAAGTTGTGTCTTAAATTCTGACAACTCATTTAGCTCCAGGCTAAACACACTCAGCTCCTTAAGCTGCTCTTCATAGAATGTGGTTTTGGGGGTTTTTTTTGTTGTTTTTTTACTATTTTGGTCACATTCCTCTGGACACATTCAAGCGTGTTGATATCCTTCTCGAATCATGAAACTCAGAAATGGACACACAAATTGTATCTCTCCACAATTTGCTATGGGATCTTGAGTCAATGCCTCATCCTGGGGCAGGAGGCAACTAGTTTGAATTCACTCTGTACTTGATTCTCACAATTTCCTTAAGGACCTCAGGTTGGTACATTATAGTTGCCTCTGGCCCTAGTCCCACCATAGTAACCCATTAATTCTATGAAGTAGAACCAGGTGCAAATCACAACTTGATCAAGGTTAAGAGGTAACTTTCCTCTGCCTATATGGGGACTTGAACATGAATTTCACTGATCTTAGCACAAGGGGATCCTGTGCCACCCCAGATATTGCTGAAGTGCAACTCTCACCATTCCTCATCACTAACTATGGGGCTAAAGCAACTGGGACATATAGTCCAGCTGGAGAACTACATTCTTTTCTTCATTCACTGTACTACAAAGACATTGCCAGTGTGGAAAATATCAATCTCAAGGCAGTAATTATGTAATTACAAACAGAGAGTGTTTCACTTTACGCAAAAGGGTGGTATTGATATATAAATTGGTGAGCTGAATGGACAGACACTTGAGAAAGAAGTAATTGCATCCTTAATAATATTAAACCTGATGTCTGACTTGGTCAGTAGAAGAATCTGAGACTACACACAAAAGGAAGAAAAAGCTACGAGGGAGATGGGAGAAAGGATGAAATATTAGGAGAAGGAAAGGAAATTCTATAAACTGATTATATAGACTAACACAGAAAGAAACTGCTATTGTTGATTGCCCACCAATTGTTTGTTCAATCAGAGATTTCATTTAACAAAGAATTTGCTTCCTGCACTCCCATGAGATACTGTTTACTTTCTGAAATGGATGGTAAGATTTAGTTGCAAAAATTTGTGATGGGAAGGACAGAGGTACTTTTGTGGTAGGTTTCCTGTATTGAGGTTGGTCTATATGCCTCTAGCGATACCTTTCTACTCAATGTAGTGCCAACAAAGAAGAAAAATAAGACAAGTGCAAAGAAGCCAGAATGGATGTCCAAAGAACTTCTAACTGAGCTAAAGCTCAAAAGTGACATGCACAAGAAGTGGAAAAGGGGAGAAATCACCAAAGAAGAATTCAAACGTATAGCCAACACCTGTAGGGAAAAGGTTCGCAAGGCTAAAGCGCAAAATGAGCTCAGGCTTGCCAGGGACATAAAAAACAACAAAAAAGGCTTTTTTGCTTACGTTGGTAGAAAAAGGAAGAAAAAGGAGGCGATAGGGCCATTGCAAGGAGAAGATGGGGTGATGGCGACAGGGGACAGGGAAAAGGCAGAACTACTTAATGCCTTCTTTGCCTCGGTCTTCTCAGAAAAAGAAAGCCATCTTCAACCTCAGCAACACGGAATGGATGAAGGATTGGGGGAAATCCAACCCCAAATAGGGAAACAAGTTGTCCAGGAACACTTGGCCTCTCTAAACGAATTCAAGTCCCCAGGGCCAGATCAGCTACACCCAAGAGTACTGAAGGAACTAGCGGAAGTTATTTCAGAACCACTGGCAATTATCTTCGAGAGTTCTTGGAGAACGGGAGAAGTCCCAGCAGATTGGAGGAGGGCGAATGTGGTCCCTATCTTCAAGAAGGGAAAAAAGAACGACCCAAACAATTACCGTCCGGTCAGCCTCACATCAATACCAGGCAAAATTCTGGAAAAGATCATTAAGGAAGTGGTCTGCGAACACTTAGAAACAAATGCGGTCATTGCTAATAGTCAACACGGATTTACCAAAAACAAGTCATGCCAGACTAATCTGATCTCTTTTTTCGATAGAGTTACGAGTTGGGTCGATACAGGGAATGCTGTGGATGTAGCGTACCTGGATTTCAGTAAGGCCTTCGACAAAGTCCCCCACGACCTTCTGGCAAACAAACTAGTAAAATGTGGGCTAGACAAAACGACGGTTAGGTGGATCTGTAATTGGCTAAGCGAACGAACCCAAAGGGTGCTCACCAATGCGTCGTCTTCATCATGGAAAGAAGTGTCAAGTGGAGTGCCGCAGGGCTCCGTCCTGGGCCCGGTTCTGTTCAACATCTTTATTAACGACTTAGACGAAGGGTTAGAAGGCACGATCATCAAGTTTGCAGACGACACAAAACTGGGAGGGATAGCTAACACTCCAGAAGACAGGAGCAGAATTCAAAACGATCTTGACAGACTAGAGAGATGGGCCGAAACTAACAAAATGAAGTTCAACAGGGACAAATGCAAGATACTTCACTTCGGCAGAAAAAATGGAAATCAAAGATACAGAATGGGGGACGCCTGGCTTGACAGCAGTGTGTGCGAAAAAGACCTTGGAGTCCTCGTGGACAACAAGTTAAACATGAGCCAACAATGTGATGCGGCTGCTAAAAAAGCCAATGGGATTCTGGCCTGCATCAATAGGGGAATAGCGTCTAGATCCAGGGAAGTTATGCTCCCCCTCTATTCTGCCTTGGTCAGACCACACCTGGAATACTGTGTCCAATTTTGGGCACCACAGTTGAAGGGAGATGTTGACAAGCTGGAAAGCGTCCAGAGGAGGGCGACTAAAATGATTAAGGGCCTGGAGAACAAGCCCTATGAGGAGCGGCTTAAAGAGCTTGGCATGTTTAGCCTGCAGAAGAGAAGGCTGAGAGGAGACATGATAGCCATGTACAAATATGTGAAGGGAAGTCATAGGGAAGAGGGAGCAAGCTTGTTTTCTGCTGCCCTGCAGACTAGGACACGGAACAATGGCTTCAAACTACAGGAAAGGAGATTCCACCTGAACATCAGGAAGAACTTCCTCACTGTGAGAGCTGTTCGACAGTGGAACTCTCTCCCCGGGGCCGTGGTGGAGGCTCCTTCCTTGGAGGCTTTTAAGCAGAGGCTGGATGGCCATCTGTTGGGGGTGCTTTGAATGCGATTTCCTGCTTCTTAGCAGGGGGTTGGACTAGATGGCCCATGTGGTCTCTTCCAACTCTACTATTCTATGATTCTATGATTCTATGATAATGATTCTAGGATGCCTGGAATAAAGCTCCACACTGGATCTAGCATGCTCTCCTCTTTGGAGTCTTTCCTAGTGATTTTTACCTGCAAATGCCAGGATTTAAACTTCGGACCATCTGCAGATGTTCCTAAGCTGAGATACATATCCCACTGTCAGTTTTAATTGGCATTTGCTATCTACGGCTTCATTTTATTTCCAGGATTTTGATTCATCTCATTTTATCCCATAATTGTGTCATTCCATTGAAATTCATTAGATTTTTATATTGTCACTGTGATTTTGTATTTCAACTTGCCCGTTATTGCTGTTGGCTGCCTTGAGCACTATTTATAGAGGAAACATGGCACAGAAATTTAAATAGTAAAGAAATCATGTGTATCCATTTTGTGAAGAGGAATGTTTTATATCTGAATTTACATGATGAGTAAAATTACATGGAGATCAATAGACAGACGGATGACCGAAGCCCCATTCAAGCATTTCTCGCCATGTAGAGCCAAGGAGGTGCCAATTTTGGTCCCTTATCAGCTTCGTTTTCCACATATGAAAAGGAACACATATGAAGAAGAAAGATTTCTTCCCAAGTGATGGCATTCCATTTATTTATTTATTTATTTATTTATTTATTTATTTATTTATTTACAGCATTTATATTCCGCCCTTCTCACCCCGAAGGGGACTCAGGGCGGATCACATTACACATATAGGCAAACATTCAGGCAAACTTTTAACATAGAACAAAGACAAGACAAACATAGGCTCCGAGCGGGCCTCGAACTCATGACCTCCTGGTCAGAGTGATTCATTGCAGTGATTCATTGCAGCTGCTCTCCAGCCTGTGCCACAGCCCGAGTTCCATGTGAGCAAGAGCACTGATTCTCCACAGTTAAGGAATCTCTATTTTTCAGACATGTCATTTTCCACACGAAGAATGGGACCAAGGCCATTGCTGACTTGTTTCTATGTTGAAAAGCACATGATGTCTAACATCTGGTCATTGCTAGGATGTAATTGTTGTGATCTGCCATAATGTTGATTTTGACCTATAGCACCTTTATGAATGAGAGAGCTTCAAGAGCTTTGGTTTTGAACAGTCCAATTTGGATCTTGCAAATTTAGGGCTGCAGCTTACTTGTTCAAATAACACCCCACCCATACTGAGTTTCCTATTGTTTTCTGTTTTGCCACCCATTGTAATCCTTTCCATTGAATCACATTGCCTCTTGATGTGTCCAAAATACAATTCAGTTTGGTTCTTTTGATTTCTAGGGACAACTCATGTTGCATTTTCTCTAGGAGCCATTTGTTTGTCTTTTGAGCTGTCCATGGTATCTGTTGAAGTCTCCTTCAGCACCACATTTCACATGAGATTATTTTCTTCGGATCCACTCTCTTTACTGTCCAGCTTTTACAACCAGGCATAGAAATTGTAAATACTGTGACATGAATGATTCTGGCTTTAGTAAGGCAGGCAGACATGTAAGCAGAGAGAGAGAGAGAGAGAGAGAGAGAGAGAGAGAGAGAGAGAGAGAGAGAGAGAATCAGGCAGAGCGGGAATGAGACCTTACATATATTTTCATCACACATCATATCCTGTCTACATTCTCATTCCCTCTCTCTCTCTCTCTCTTCATCGCCCATTACATTATATCTTACCGGTCTTCCTATCTGAAAGCACAGTCTTTTTCTTCAATAGTGTTCAAAGCCCACAGGGTTTTGTGGATGCATTGTGGGCTTCATGTAACCTATTAACTGCTGTTCTTTTGAAACATTCAGAAAATTTTGAAATCTCTGAAGAATGCATATCTTTTCTGCTTTTTTTTTTTTTTTTTTACAAAACAAAATTAAAAGCTCTTCTTTTGATTCCTGGTTTAGGAATTGGCTGTGCTTCTCCCCATTATTTCCCTCCCCTAGTTTCTTCTTATCCTGTCCAGCTCCAAGGACATCGGTGTAGTATCTGATGTGCTGTTGTGAGTTTTTCAAATATAAAGGTCCATGACAATTTTGCTCCTTTGAATTTGGATTGGTGGATTTGGCTTTTCACTGCTCTAAGTAAGACTCTGATATTGTTGGAGGAATTGTGTGTGTGTGTGTGTGTGTGTGTGTGTGTGTGTGTGTGTATATATATAGCCTGTGAGTTTATCATGTTAACAATGACACTACTGCAGTGCCTTCAGAAGCTGCATAAAAGCACTTTAACACAGAGAAGCATTCCAGCAAAAGAGAGAGTCAAGGCAGATAACCAAACACACATCAAGAGATAGCATGGAGAATTAAAGCAACAGAGCACAAAAGGGGCTTCTGAATACTGCGGGACACAGCAGGCCCCAGGAGATTATCAGAGCTCCACTGCCTGTGATAATCATCTTACAGAATAATGTCCCAGAAAGTGGGTTTTTATTTTCTTTTTTTTAAAGCACAGAGGAATGGAAGAAGCTGCCTTGTTCCAAGGCAAACCATCCGTCCATTTTAGCATTGATACTGGCAGGCAGCAACTATGCAGGTGCTCAGGCAGACCTTTCTTTCTCTAGCCTTACTTGGAGAGACAAATTATTGGGATGTTTTGCATATAATGCAGGTGCTCTGCATTAAGTCACCACCTTAAAAAAAAAAGAATACAATAGGCCCTTGGTATCTTCAGGGTTTGGTTCCAGGGCTCCCCATAGATACCAAAATCCATGGATGGACATGTCCCATTATTTACAATGTTGTAGTAAAATGGCAGCTTTTATATATAATAGAAAAATCAAGGTGTGCATTTGGGGATTTAAAAAAACTATTTTCAAGCTACGAATGGTGGAATCTGTGAATGCAGAATCCATGGATATGGAGAGCTGACTGTACAGCAAAGAAAATAAAGATGAAGATGGAAGTGATAGCTTCATTCATACTAATTGATCAGTTTAAAATATGTGGAGCAAAAATCAGCTCCTGCAAGTACTTCTGCCATTCAACAGTCCTCAGCACAACTACAAGACTTATATAGAAGAACCAGTATGTCCATGGTATCTGTTGAAGCCTCCTTCAGCACCAGTATGTACCTGCCTAGACACATTTTTTTGGATCATGGTGCATTTACTTCATTGCCATTGAGTCCATATGAACTCCACCATAGTTTTGGAACACTACTGAATCTGTGATCCTCAAACCTGATTAGTAAGTAGCAGCATCCAAAGGCAAAATCCAGAACCATGGAGTAGCAGTCTCACTTGGATGTCTGCTACATGAAGCACATATTCACTATGCTGGTGCATAACACAGTTGCTTGATATAAAGAGCAAAATGGCAGCTTCATCCATTCCATGTATAAAAGATACCTGGACTGGATTACTAAAACTTTCTTCAGTACTGATGGTTGGACAGTGGCCTCCACCTTTTTTGGGGAAAAATGGGTTGAGTGTTCAAGGACAAAGCCACATAACATGCATAAGAAGGATGGCTTGCAAATGTATATGATTGATGCAGAAATCAATTTCTCTACTCACTGTTGTGAGTATTGCAAGTAAGAAATCTACAACTGACAGGAAAGCATGAGAGGTGTCATCCAAATTATCATTTCATCCCTGGCTAAGGAAAGAGTCCTGGTGTTTTGACCCTAAAAACCTAGATATCACTGCACCACTGTTAAGTATCCTGCTCATGTCCACTACTCAGTAAACTCATCCTTTCTACCCTGCATAAGTTATACACCAGCATTTCACAGATGCAAACTGGGACATATCTATCCAAGGAAAATCAGTTTAGTTAATATGGTAAAAGTTATTAATGAGTAACTAATTTAGCCTCTGGTGGCTCAGTGTGTTAAAGCACTGAGCTGCTGAATTTGCAGACTGAAAGGTCCCAGGTTCAAATCCGGGGAGCAGAGTGAACGCTCGCTGTTAGCCCCAGCTTCTGCCAACCTAGCAGTTCGAAAACATGCAAATGTAAGTAGATCAATAGGTACCATTCCGGCGGGAAGGTAACAGCATTCCATGCAGTCATGCCGACCACATGACCTTGGAGGTGTCTAAGGACAACGCCGGCTCTTCGGCTTAGAAATGGAGATGAGCACCAACCCCCAGAGTCAGACACGACTGGACTTAACGTCAGGGGAAACCTTTACCTTTACTTTTAATTGAGATGAGGATGCAGCAGTTTGCTTTTGCTAAACCTGTTGGGTAGTTGATCATTCCAGAATTATTCTCCTCTCTCCCCTGCTAAATTGAGTGCAAACTACTTTTGAGCTTTGAATTAATTTGGCAGCTACTGAAGCAAGCTGACAACAAAGAGAGAAATGGGGGAGAAGAAACAGAGACATTATAAATACAGATGTGATAACAGAGGGTTTAATCAGCATTAGTTCAGAACAGCTTGCCCCAAACAAGTGTCTTGAAGGTGTGTTGGAATGCAGCTCCAATATTCCCAATCAGCATGGCTGATGGTGCCACTGTTTCTTTTTGCCAGAACGTTCTTTATTTGAGAGTCCTTCTTGCATTGATGTAATGATGGAATGAATATTCAGAAATGTTCTCATTCTTGACAACACATTTCTTGATGCCCCCTCCCCTGACACCTTGCAGCCACCTCTCAGCATCTTCTGCCTAAGGTGGCCACTTCACTGTATGTTTGTCTGCCCAGCATTTGTACAAGCTAGCAAAATAACCTTTAAACCTGGTGCCTCTTTCCCTCAAGTGTTCTTGAAATTAGAGCAAATGACTTCATCTCTCTCTCTCTGTATGGCCCATGTTAAATGCAGGACAAATAATTGGATTGACACAGATAGGAGAGATAGAATGAGGCCATTTCTAAAGGCATTTGGCTGTCAAATACTGAAAAGGCAACAGGCTTGCTTCACTGGGACAGATATACTCAGAGACAGAGACATGCACAATGCACTGATCTTCTTCACTAAGGATCCTGTAGGAAATAGGCATTCATTATTATTGATGGATGGTCTCAGGAGAACCCTTGGAAGTTGCTTAATGGCTTGATCTAATATGCCATCCCTGGGAATTGAAATAGCAAGAGTGAAAGATGTTGTGAACCACAAAATGAATAGGGCCTTAGAGCTGTGGTTGGTCCTTTAATTACTCATGTGAGGAACAGAAGAACACACAAAGGCCAAGGTGGCTTCTTTTAGAGTATGGCTTCTTTTGACTTGTTACTGTGAGAGAAAGCCTGGTGGTCTCTATAATACAGGTGTTTCATTGCATGTTTCAATAATTTGATCTGCCTTGAAGTTTTCAAAAGTCTAAGATAAGCTAGGTTGATGGGTAGAGATGATGGAAGGTAGGCCAATAAATAGTTTTGTTTAGGGAATAAACAGGGGAATCAAAATCAGTCTGGAGAAAAGTAACCGAAATGTCTTCAGGCCAATTATATGTAACCACAATGTAATTTTATTAAATAATAAAGTAGGTTACCGTATATACTTGGATATAAGCTGAGTTTTTAGCCCTTTTTTAGGGCTGAAAAAGCCCCCTCGATTTATACTCGAGTGAGGGTCCAGGTTGGCTGATATCTGGGTCAGCTTATACTCAAGTATATAAGGTAATCAGAGTTGGACAGTCTTATCTTAAATTACAGTTTTATGTAAATATTCAAAAACATTTATCCTTCTGATGCTTAATTAATGTGATTTTATTGTTTTTTGTTTTATTTTTGAAATTTACCAGTAGCTGCTGCATTTCCCACCCTCATCTTATACTCGAGTCAATAAGTTTTCCCAGTTTTTTTGTTATAAAATTAGGTGACTTGGCTTATATTCAGGTTGGCTTATACTCGAGTATATAGGGTAAGTATCTGTGGAACTTCAAGGGAAATTGGAGTGCTACTTATCTGACTAAGGTGGAGATACAGGGAGCCATGCTTTCCCCCCATTGTCTACACAAGAAAGGAAAGATGGCCTCCTTCCAAGGAGAAGACTTTCAAGTATGAAAGAGGAAGTGACTTGAGTAACCCTAAAATGTCTGGAAGGGTGATCAGAATAGATCAGAACTATAAGAACCAGCTAGGAAGCCCAAGGGATGTCTCTATTTGCTTCCTCTTCCACACAAACAGTTTTTTTTCCCCAACACAAGCTGCATTGTGCCCTGTGACTTGCACTTCTGATAGATGTAAGCAAAATTTGGGAAACTGATGTAGAAACCAGATGGCATGAACAAGTACAGTAGAAAGCCAGATAGCTGTAGAAACCAAAGCAGACAAGAGCCATCCAGCCTCACATCCTGCACGTCATTACACACCTGGCCTGAAAGTTAATATTTCATGGCCAGAATGTTTTACTCATGTGTATGTTCCACTATGATTGGATTGGATATTTTTGTCCAATGAAGAATGGTTGTATTTGTTTTAACATTGTGGGTGCACATTGTTGTGAGGTATACATCACTGCAAATTATGCTTACATAGGTGCATATGGGTTTCATTCATATGGTTAAGCAATGACGCAATTCACTGGTATGATGCTGTACTACAACAATAACTGAACTTAATGAATGAATTGATGCAAGGAAAAAAAGAGATTACATACATATAAACTTTGGAAATAATTTCCTGATGTAAGAGGAGTTTGACAGTGAAATACAGTGCCTCAGAGGGTGATGAACTCTCGTTTGCAGGTCTTTCAACAGAGCTACAACTCTGTTGAATCCCTGCTTGGTCTTTAAAACCCACTGGAAGCAAGTCACACATTCTCAGCCTTAGAAAAACCCCCATAATAGGTTTACTTTAGTGTCTCCTTAACTTGGAAATGTCTTGAAAGCACACAACAACAACAAATACAGAGGCTGTATGGCCAGTGATGGACCAGCTTGCAGAGCTGAATATATTATACCTGGAGAAGAGAAGATAGAAGTGAAATAGCCATATTTAATACCAGGGCAAGTTTGCTTTTTCCTGCTCTAGAGACTGGAAAAAACCAATGGATTCAAATTACAGGAGATTCCACCTAAATATTAGGAAAATGGTTCCGGGAAGTCTTTGAGCAAGATTAGTTGGCTGTTCAACATGTTGACCTTGGTCTACACACTATCCACTCCTGGGTCCTATGATATTCTGAAGTACAAGTCTTTACCTATCTTTTCATTGATTATGTCGACCTTGCAGCCTGATTACTGTATTGGACTCCTTCATGTTGACAGGTACTGTAACTGTGTTCATTTTTGATTGAACTGTTTTTTACTGCTGTTTATGATATTGTTTTTATTATGTTTGTTCGTTCGTTCATGCTGTTGTATGTTGTTTTGACAACTGACTGTTTTGTACATGCTGGAAACCACCCTGAGTCCTCTCGAGGAGATGGAGCAGTATATAAATAAAGGTTTATTATTATTATTATAAGATGGTCATTTCTCAAGTGCTTAAGACACCTATACCTCTGTGGCAGAGGGTTGGACAAAGTGGCCCTTGCAGTCTCTTCTAACACGATGATGCCATTATTTTATTTATATTGTTTATCTCGCATTTTTCTTTCAGCATGAAATCTAGGCAGGATCCATAATGGCTCTCAGGTACATAAGTAATCAGGCATCTGCCAAATGTCTATATTTCTGTGCCCTAGGTGGTCTTTTTTTGTTGACATTTTGGGACAACTGTATGAACCAGCCTGCCATTTTACAAAAATGCCTTTTCCTTTGTGACTTGTCCCTTAAAAAACATATTCAGAAATGCCATATTTATATCTCCCACCTCGAAGGATTCACTATGTACATGAAGCCTAAGCAGGAAGAGTTTCATACTTCATGTGTAATGTAGGAGAAAGTAACACTTTCTATGCTAAAGGTCATTTTATTTTCACTTTGCAAAGTTAACACCTCGGTGTTGTGTATTTCGCTCCCTTCCTCCCTGCCTTTCTTTCACCCTCCTCTCCCCTCTCTCTAGCAAAATCTCCAAATGAAACTTGGATAAACATTGAAAGTGCTATTTCACACTTAGGCTCCATGCTGACAAAAAAAAAGAGAGGGAAATGCAACTGGGGGAAAAACCCAGGAAATTAAGAAGTGTTAAGCATTCACCCATGTTACTGAAGTCTTGTTGAAAGGAGCCCAAGGGGAATACTTAAGGAAGAACAAGGGGATAAGGCAGCAGTTCTATCGAACTCCAGCTCCAGCAGACAGGAGTTGAAGGATCTGTTTCAAAACACTGAACTTTCTCTGGGAAAGAGGCTATTGTGATCAAAGAAGCTAAACCAAACAAAGCTATGCACCTTTTACTACACTACCTGTATGGTGTAACTCCTAAGCACCTACCAACTGTCCTGATATGGAAGGGACAGACTATATTAATCCTCTTCCATCCCAGTTTTCAACTGCTTTTCAAATGTCCCAGTTTCTCTCCACTTCTTCCCACTTTCTCTCTTATTCCTCGGCTTATTTTATTTGTACATGCAATGCAAGCCGGATTTAGGGAGAACAACTACTATATACTCATACATAAGTTGACCTCATGCATAAGTTCAGGTTTTGGGGTCAAAAATATAGATTTTGATATGACCCATGGATAAGTCAAGGGGCATTTCATGGAGAGGGGAAAACATCATTGCTATCTTGGAGGGTCACCCACCCATTATTACAGCCTATTCCACTATTGAACAGAGTTAGTACTTATTTTAGGTTCTTCCAGGACGAACTAAGCTCTCCACCTTTTGTCACTCAGAGAAAGGGAAGGTTCCTTTTTTGATAAGAGCTGAGGTCCTGTATTTACAACGACCAGTGAACAACTTGACTCAGGTTTGGGGGACTGATAAATTGACTACAATTTCTAGGCTTTTACATGCGTATACAGGGTAGCTTGCACCCTAATAACCCAGCAGAGAGAAGAGGGATAAATCTTGCCTTTTCCACGAGACACAAGCAAAAGCAAATTGCTGCACTCTCCTCTAGCTTGTGTTCTCTTCCGTAATAATAACTTCTGTTTAAGCTTGATATTGTATTTGCAATTTGGGACTTGTTTATTAAAAATCATTTACTTTGATTAGATTTTTTTGCACAGCATATAGTATACTCTGTGTAAGACACACTATTTTCTGTGCAAGAGGTTGTTTTCTTCACCTAGTAAACACACTTTAGACAGCTCCAGATGGAATATTTCCATGTGCTTTTCATCATTTCAGAACCTTCTGCATTGTTTTAGACCAAAAATCGATCAAAAGTATGCCATTTTGAAATGGATGTCGAATGGCTTTGGGGAAAATGAAATGGGGCAGCCATGGGTTCACACTATGACCACTCCTGCTAGGAAGGGCTTTCCAGAAAGAAGACAACTAAAACTGAGCAACACCAATAAGCTCTCCTTTATCCTATGTGATTGTGCCATTCTGACTGGTGAACTCTAGAAGCTGTAAAAAAAAAAAAAAAAAGGAGAGTGGCTTTTTCTCAAACTTTCCAGACTGGATAAACAATTGGGATGCACTGACTGTGGGTTTCTTGGTGAAGCCAGTCCCACTTTGACAGCAGGCCACCTCTGTAGCTCAGCAATGCACCCAGGACAATAGCATGGAGACAAAAGGGAGCCATGCCTTGTCTTTGGTGGGCATCTCTGTCAAATTGAGTGCGCAGGACCCAATCCAGATGCTCCACCACCTGCCAACAAGCCTCCCTGACCTCCACATACCGATGAAACCTCCTCCCCAGCTGCCGAAAGCTGCTGGGGATAGACGAGCCAGCTGGCAAGCAAGAAAAGAGGAAAAAAACACTAAGCAGGAGTTGGAAGCTGGAACAGCTTGGGAGAAAAAATATTTCTGGCACAGGGCCTGGCATGTCTGTGCTGCCAGCCGTACAGATAACTGGGGAGGAAATGGCTGGAAAGGCTACACGCAGCATTCATTGCCACTGGAGCTTCTGTCAGCTTTTCAGAAAGCATCCACTTCCACCGCCTTGCCTTCTCTTTTAGCTTTGAATACTGCACCAAAAATGGAGGAGTAGGTTATTATATGGACAACAGAAAGCTGCCTTACATCGCAGATAGCATTTGTCTATCTAGCATAGTATTATCTCTTGTTGCCACCAGCTCTGCAGCCAATCATAAAGAGACCTTTCACACTTGCCATTGCCTGATGCTATAGCTGGAGATGCTCATGAATGAGCCTGGGTCCTTATATATCAGGGGTGGGCAACCACAGTAGTTTCACAAGCCATTTTGGAACCCTCCACAGACTGCAGAGAGTACTGAAAAATAAAGTAGGCAGACATCCACTTCAGGTATTTAAAATGATATTTTTATATTAAATACATTTATTGCTGAATGCCTTCAAGTCATATGCAGCCTATGGTGACTCTAAGGTGATCCTACATGGGATATTCTGGGGTTGAAAGTGGGTAACTCACCAAGGTCATCCAGTGAGTCTCCATGGCTGTGTGGCAAATCAAACCCTAATTTCCAGAATTGTATTCTCATTCTAAGATCCCTATAGCACATTGGTTCCACACCTTCCAACATTTCAGAAGTGAAAACCAAGCAACAACAGAGTGTGGTCAAGATGGCAAGAGTTATGAATGAAAAAAAGCAAGCAAGGAGAGGCTGCAGCATTTGCTTTTTGCCTGAGCCAACTGGGACTGACAAGATTCCATCTCCTCCTCTTCTCTATTGAGTTGAGTGTAAACTACTTTGCTATATTGAATTCAACTGGCAGCAACTGAAGTAAACTGAAGGAGCAACTAGAAGAAGGAGAGAGAGACAAGGGGAGAAAATGGAATGACCTGAATCAAGATTATGTTTGCCTTGACTGCACATACACTCTAGATTGAATTAAGTTTGATACCACTTTTAGTGCCATGGCACAATGTTATGGATAGGTGGGATTTGTAATTTGGTAAGGCTCCAATTCTCTTTGGCAGAAAAACCTAAAAATCTTGTAAAACTACAATTCCCATGATTCAATAATATTGAACCATGGAAGTTTAAACATCCTTGAATTGCATTAATTCTACCGTGTAGATGCATCCCTTGTGACCTATACAAAGTCAACTTTTTGCACTTAGATGAGGTTAGTGCACTCGTTTTTTGTGGCCAGAAAAAGGCCAGTCTGACATTCCTGAAGATATGGAGGGTCCTTGGCTGTATCCCCAGGGCTATATTTCCCCCACAAAAGATCTATATGTCAAGCCACTGAATTACTAGCCTGAATCCTATTGGTGAATCCTAACTAGAATAAACCCATAGAATCAATAGGTGAATGGTAAAGTCAACGCATAGGCAAACCCCACTGACTCCAACTGTTTAGTGTAGCTGACACTATCAATAGGATTTAGGCCATCATGTGTTATTATTCTTCTATTCTAGGCACATGAGAAGTCCTTTTCACAAATTCTTTCTAACAAACATTTTGACACTCTCAGGCTATTGCATGTCTAGAAATGCTTGACAGTTCTTTGATAGCCAACATCAGTATCTGACACCCGGAGATTTTGCCAAAGCAGTCAATATGTGATAGACTATCCTCATTGGATTAGAATTAATCAGCTGCATATTTGCCTCAAGGTTCAGGATTCAGACTTTTTCAATTTTAGTGTTGAATGCTGGGGGTGGATTCTTGGAAAGGCACATTTTACAGAATTGCCAAATGTGAAAAAATTTGAAATTAGCTCTCTTGGGATCTTTTTTTTAAAAAAATGTCAAGCTGGATATTCAATAAACCAAATCAAATACTCAATAAATCAAATAATAAATCAAGTCTTCTGAACTACAGCACGCTGTACTGATCCTTTAGTGTGTCTCGCCATTCCCTGATGACAGAGAAAGGGAATTGCTTTCCCTTTCTGCAAGACTTGCTTGCAGAAATCAGGCAGGAATGGTACCATTCTGGTCTCCCCAGGGAGGGAGTTCCAGAGTCTGAAAGCAGCCACCAAAAAGGCCCTCTCCCTTAGTGCCACCAAACATGTTTGAACGACTGGTGGGACAGAAAGAAGACCCTCTTCAGATGATCTTAGTGTACTAAGAGGGTCATAAAAAAAGGTACAGTCCTTCAAATAACCTGGACCCAAGCTGCATGGTGACCAGGCAGTCTCCTTTGGGTACTGTCATGTTCTTGGCCTGGTGGAATCCACTGTTGCAGCTATCTCTGGAAGTCACATCCACTAAGGCCTGGCCTGCTAAGCAGGAAGAAAAGCAGCCATGGCAGGAAGGCAGGAAGACCTACCATTCCATGTTGATGCATGGTAGGACTTCCATGTAAGCTGATGCATGGTAGGACTTCCATGTAAGCTGATTCATGGTAGGACTTCCATGTAAGCTGATGCATGGTAGGACTTCCATGTAAGCTGATGCATGGTAGGACTTCCATGTAAGCTGATGCATGGTAGGACTTCCATGTAAGCTGATGCATGGTAGGACTTCCATGTAAGCTGTTGCATGGTAGGACTTCCATGTAAGCTGATGCATGGTAGGACTTCCATGTAAGCTGATGCATGGTAGGACTTCCATGTAAGCTGATGCATGGTAGGACTTCCAAGTAAGCTGATTCATGGTAGGACTTCCATGTAAGCTGATGCATGGTAGGACTTCCAAGTAAGCTGATTCATGGTAGGACTTCCATGTAAGCTGATGCATGGTAGGACTTCAATGTAAGCTGATGCATGGTAGGACTTCCATGTAAGCTGATGCATGGTAGGACTTCCATGTAAGCTGTTGCATGGTAGGACTTCCATGTAAGCTGATGCATGGTAGGACTTCCATGTAAGCTGATGCATGGTAGGACTTCCATGTAAGCTGATGCATGGTAGGACTTCCATGTAAGCTGTTGCATGGTAGGACTTCCATGTAAGCTGTTGCATGGTAGGACTTCCATGTAAGCTGATGCATGGTAGGACTTCCATGTAAGCTGATGCATGGTAGGACTTCCATGTAAGCTGATGCATGGTAGGACTTCCATGTAAGCTGATGCATGGTAGTACTTCCATGTAAGCTGATGCATGGTAGGACTTCCAAGTAAGCTGATGCATGGTAGGACTTCCATGTAAGCTGATGCATGGTAGGACTTCCATGTAAGCTGTTGCATGGTAGGACTTCCATGTAAGCTGTTGCATGGTAGGACTTCCATGTAAGCTGATGCATGGTAGGACTTCCAAGTAAGCTGATGCATGGTACTACTTCCAAGTAAGCTGATGCATGGTAGGACTTCCAAGTAAGCTGATGCATGGTAGGACTTCCAAGTAAGCTGATTCATGGTAGGACTTCCATGTAAGCTGATGCATGGTAGGACTTCCATGTAAGCTGATGCATGGTAGGACTTCCATGTAAGCTGATGCATGGTAGGACTTCCATGTAAGCTGTTGCATGGTAGGACTTCCATGTAAGCTGATGCATGGTAGGACTTCCATGTAAGCTGATGCATGGTAGGACTTCCATGTAAGCTGATGCATGGTAGGACTTCCATGTAAGCTGTTGCATGGTAGGACTTCCATGTAAGCTGATGCATGGTAGGACTTCCATGTAAGTTGATGCATGGTAGGACTTCCATGTAAGCTGATGCATGGTAGTACTTCCATGTAAGCTGATGCATGGTAGGACTTCCAAGTAAGCTGATGCATGGTAGGACTTCCATGTAAGCTGACGCATGGTAGGACTTCCATGTAAGCTGTTGCATGGTAGGACTTCCATGTAAGCTGTTGCATGGTAGGACTTCCATGTAAGCTGATGCATGGTAGGACTTCCAAGTAAGCTGATGCATGGTAGGACTTCCAAGTAAGCTGTTGCATGGTAGGACTTCCATGTAAGCTGATGCATGGTAGGACTTCCAAGTAAGCTGATGCATGGTAGGACTTCCATGTAAGCTGACGCATGGTAGGACTTCCATGTAAGCTGTTGCATGGTAGGACTTCCATGTAAGCTGTTGCATGGTAGGACTTCCATGTAAGCTGATGCATGGTAGGACTTCCAAGTAAGCTGATGCATGGTAGGACTTCCAAGTAAGCTGATGCATGGTAGGACTTCCAAGTAAGCTGATGCATGGTAGGACTTTCATGTAAGCTGATGCATGGTAGGACTTCCTTTTAAACTGATGCATGGTAGGACTTCCATGTAAGCTGATGCATGGTAGGACTTCCATGTAAACTGATGCATGGTAGGACTTCCATGTAAGCTGATGCATGGTAGGACTTCCATGTAAGCTGATGCATGGTAGGACTTCCATGTAAGCTGATGCATGGTAGGACTTCCATGTAAGCTGATGCATGGTACGACTTCACTGCCTCTGCCCTTTCCCCACTGGACCTGTGAGTGCACTTAGCAGAAGTCTAACACATGTGTATCTTGCAGGGGTGAGGTGTTTACACATTCCCTCACCACACAGAAGGTGGGGAGAGTCATTTTCATGTCAGCCCTTTTGATGCTGTCACTAAGTGTAGTCCATGCTTACTGCACATACACCCAACTCACCAGACTAGGATTCAGATTCTACCTACACAACTCTGCTTCAATTCATATAGTTCCTGCTTGTCATCTGCTCTGCCAAATGTTGAACCTTGGTTTCTCATCTCCCCTTGCTTCCACGACCAAACCTAGCCTACAGTGTCTAGCAAGCATGGTACCCAATGGAGTGAATTTCATTTCAGTGAACTTCATTAGAAACAGATGAATGGCAAGAAAAGAACAAATCTTTAGTAACTGGCTTTAACTATTTGACTGCAACTATCTAGAGAGATGGTGTAATAGAATAAAATGTTATTAGAATAATTTTTCACCATTTATTAGAATTTTTCATCATGAATAATAAATTAATAGAGGTAATTGAGTGTCAGTGTATTAGGTCATGCTATCAAAATGCATCATATTCAGAGCTAGTTTCCAAATGAGTTTTTAAGTGAGATAAAAGAAAGACTGGTCTAAGGAACCTGTTAAACCCATATTCCCCACAGATGTTCTGCAACCAAATTCATTTATTACACTTGAACTGAAAAGGTAATAATAATGAGCTGGAAATGGTGGACCAATTTCAATTTAGATCATTCTTGCTGGGCTTTCCTGATCTCCCAATTCCTTCTGATCAGGTTGGCTTCAGTTCTTCCTTCCCTCCAGTGAGAAGGGGGCCCTGTGGAGCACCGATGCTCATACCAGCCACTTCACCCTCAACATTGGCTTGGGTAACTTTTGCAGATTTGATAATATGTTCTCTCTAGGGATCTCTAGGTCTTCCAACATGACCTATGGTCAATTAGAGAGAATTTTTCTCTAGCCATCCATAGGTCTTCCGGGATCTTCTATGTTCAATTTCCACCAGTTTTACTGCAAGTCTTTTGGTGCTAAATTCGTAAATACAGTAATTACTATATAGCATTACTGTGTATTGAACTACTTTTTTTCTGTCAAATTTGTTGTATAACATGATGTTTTGGTGCTTAATTTGTAAAATCATAACCTAATTTGATGTTTAATAGGCTTTTCTTTAATGCCTCCTTATTATCCAACATATTCGCTTATCCAACATTCTGCCAGCCCGTTTATGTTGGATAAGTGAGACTCTACCATAGTAGGTTTTTCCTGGGCACAATTCAAAATACTTGTCATGATCTATAAAATCATATATGGTTTAGACCTAGACTTTCTGAAAGCCTGTATCTTCCTGTAAAAACTTACTAGAGGTTTAAATCTTGCCTGATGAGGAGATGAAGGCGAGCCTTGTCAGTAGCTGCTCCCATCCTCAGAAATGCCCTTGCACGAAGACATTTCTATTCAAGCAAGCTTTTAATATGTAAGCAGGAGAAATTTTTAGAGTGATATTTTATTTCTTTTCAACTTGTTTGTTTTTTGAAACGTGTTTATACTTTTAATTCTTTTAATTTTTATTGAGAATTTAAAAATTCCTTTGGAAGCCACCTTAATTCCACTGGGTTTAAAAGCAATTTAAAAGCACCAAGGTCCATGTTTTAAAAGTGGGTTTAAAAATCACATGATCTGACAGCAGGTTTACGCACAGACCTGTCAGCCCAGGGATAAGGTCCCCTGCCATCCTCACAGTCTTCTTTTGAAGTGGATCGAGATTCAGGGTGGATGGAGGACATCTGACGGAAATCTTTTTTCAAACGATTCATTCCGTTATGTGTTAGACTATATATGCGAATATCTTAATATAAATATAAGCAGATTTGCATGTGTGCATATGAAGTCCAGCGCATAAAAGGGATTTAAAAAAAAAATCTTCAGTGAAATATCTCTCTTCTCTCAATTGTTAATTCAACCTCTGCTTAAGATTATAAAGTGTAAAATAAAGAGTTTCAGAGATCTCTAATTGAGCTCCATTAGTGCTTCACTTAAACCACCTGTGTGTCCGTTTGACAGCCCATCAGCTGATCAACTGTTTTGGGCTTTTAAAAAGTGCACATGCACTGGAGCAGTCCACACAGGATGGAGGGAGGAAAACATATGTTTGCATGACTGCAAGGATATTCAGTCATGCAAAAGTGCTCATTTTCCAACTGGAATCGGGTTATGAGTGCACCTTTTTAGCACGTACTTTTTACCTCTTAACCCGATCCCTACTACACTTTGGCTAAATGTTGTTTAGCCATGCCTCCTCCCTTTTAACCCAATTACTTCTTGATTTTACAGCATGTGTAGAAGGGCCCTGGGAGAAAGGTAGCATATATTAGAAGCATGCTTTACATATTTAAAGTTCGTTACTCTCAGATCATAAACTACATTTACAAATTGGATTTATTTTAAAAAAATGCTAAAAATAGATCTAAATGGTCCAAAAAGCCAAGAAACACCTGAATTATAAGAAACATCTTTCAGGTTTATTATCCCCCCCTTCTGCTTGCTACTCATAAACTAGCAAAAGCAAGCAATAAAAACACAGGAAACCATTGACATTAGTCAACAAAGAAAACTGTTTTGTCTCTCCTAATCCCCCATAGTGCCAACATAAAGCCCTCGTTCCCATGAAAAGACCTGAGACTTGGTAGCCATGACCGGAAACTGCAATGATGGGTGATATTATACAGTCTTATATATAAGTCTATCTACTGTGTAATTTTTAGAAGTAATGTGGGGATAGTAAAATATATACAGTAAACACTTTATGATATATTTTATTCACAATTCTAAAATTAATACTATATTTTACCAATTTTTATGAAGTAACAAAAAACTTCAGAAAACATTTTTGTTGTAGATTTTCCTGTTTTTCTACTCTGACTTTTCATCTTTCTTAGTTGAACTACAACTCCCAGCATACAAGCCAGGATGGCTGCAGTTTTGGCCATGAAAGTCCTGGCAGGTACCAGAGAGTAGGCCAATCAAACTCAATTAATTCAAATTGCAAGTGAAAAGATTTAAATAATAATTGGGGGATTGTTCTCTGGGTTTACTGGTCCTCCATTTGTGATACCTATCAATACCTTGAGGAGAATCCATTTGTGGGCTGTCCTGCCAGATACATAGATGCATTTAAGTCTTGAAAAAATGTTAGAATTTTGTATGTGCATGTATGTATACATATTTATGTGTATGTGTGTATTGGAGGCATTGGTTGGCATCTTCTTAGGTAGCCACAGCTTGAGTACACACATCCAAAAATTGTTGAATGGTGATTCAAGGTGTAGGTAGACTGTATGCTGCAGACCTAGGAATCCTATGTTGCGGTTGCTGTTGTTTGCTGTCAAGTCAACATTAACTTATGGCAACCTTATGATCACCATGAATCTCAGTCATTATTGCCCTCTTCAAGTATTGCAAACTTAGGGCAACTGTGGCTTCCATGACTGAACCAATCCACTTGTAGTGTGGTCTTCCTCTGTTTTGCCAAGCATTATAATCCATTTTAATCAGGCACATCATGTCATGATATATCCAAACTATGACAGTGTCAGTTTAGTCATTGTGGCATCTATGGAGAATTAGGCTTGATTTGCTCCAAGGCTCACTCATTTTTATTTATGGCAATGCACAGTATACATAAAGGTCATGTATCTACAAGGTCTGGGATTATTGGATTAATAGATGGAATTTTTTGCCTGAGAGTGCTATGGGAATACCTTGAACAGCAGCGCTAAGACTCCCAAACAGATAATTCTAAGCATCCTATAAACTTCACATTCTAGGATTCCATAGGTAAAATGGGATGGCAGGTAACATAGGATCCAACATCTATAACTTCAGAGTAGAAATAAACTCTTAAGGATTTGTTTTGTGCTTTTTGATCTGAGCACTTTTTTTGTGCTGATTTTACTTTGCAGCAATGTATTTATCTGCTTATTAAAAATCTTTACAGCCTGCCCTATATCAAAAGACCTCGAGGCAGGTAGAGGCTAAAAAGCATCATTAAAGAGTCTAAACCAATTTAAAGCAGCCTAAATCTTTTTTAATGGCCTTGAATAGTATACACAGTGAATGCTTTATGAGAGCTCCATGACTTAGCCAGGCCTTGATCTCTTAGCCCCTAAAATCGTGGAACGAAGACAGATTTGGGTTGGAACTGCAGTGCCATATCATGCAGTTTAGAACACCATGGAATTGCATTATATGGCTCTACACTAACTACATCATGCAGTTCCAAACTGTATTTATATGGCACTGTAGATCCAGCCTTTAGCTTGGTGTTGGCACCAAATGGCTGCCCAAAGAGAGGGCATTCCAAAACTCTGGTGCCATAGCAGTGAAGATCCTCTTTCCTCCTTCTTACCTGCTTTATCTTGGTGTCTTTCCTTTTTGCTACATGCTTTATCTTGGTTTTTATTCCATCTTGTCTTCAGTCATTGTTTTCTTGTTTGTATCTTATATTTGTTGAACGTGTTGTACACTACCCAGAGAACTCTGTTTATCTAAAAGTGCAACCAACCAAGCTTCTATTTAGTAGCTATCTCTCTATCTGTCTTCTATCAAATTTCAGTCTACAAGGAAGCCCCTGCTGTTGGCAGAGGTTATTTGACAGCTGGTTGCACAGACACATTTGAGTCCAAACATGGCTTCACATACAGAGTGGTACACAAAAAAATATTTATACAACAACTTTGCAGGAACAGCTTGAGCTGCTAAGGGAGAGGGGGCCATCACAACAGCAGCAGAAGTGTTAGGATCCCATTACGCATCTTCACTCTTCTTTTAAAGGGTGGTTTTGTGTAGGTGAGATAACATCAGTTGCATCCAGAAAAAAAAAATCCCATGCTTGACTGGCATTTGGGTGTTGCTTATAGATTTGGGAAGTGTTGCTAGTCAGCACTGCAGTGCTAAAAAGTATAAATGAAGTATGTGCATGATGGAAGCGAATATTCATGAAAGATGTGAACTGGCTGGAAACAATTCAGAAATGGGAGTTAACAATGGTGATAAATGGTCAAGAACAGGCATGGGATACAAGATAAAAGTTGAGCCTTAACTCCTATCATAATGGCCAATGGTCAGGTTTGAAGGGACTTGCAGTCCAACAACATCCAAAGAACACTTCATCATGACAAATGATTTTAATCACTTGACTTCAGATGCAACACATTAGAAAACACACCGAAATGTTTTAGAGTAGGTGAGAACATTGGTCTGCCTTTCTCAGTACCATGTACCACAGTCATCAAGAGTTTCCCAAGGATTATGCAGGAACTCCCCAAAGCTTAAAGAACATCCCATTGATGTCTTCTCTGTGTGTATATTCTTCTATGTACCTCTTTAACCAACTGACATTTTGGCTGGGCATTTTTGTCCAGTGTGCAATGTCTATATTTAGTGCAGGATTGTGTGTGTATGCCTTGTTAGCACTTGGATAGAAAACCTCCAATGAATACCAGGAACTGTAGGCTATATTTCAGAAAAAAGAACTGGTAAAGCCACCTCTGAATATTTCTTGCCTAAGAAAACCCTATGAATTTCATTGGGTCTCCCTATATCAACAGGCACATGCATTTGTTCATATTACCCTATTTGATAATTTCCCCATCTAGAAATGACATAAATGGGTTAGATTTTTGACATAGCTTTGTTGTTTATTCATTCAGTCGCTTCTGACTCTTTGTAACCTCATGGACCAGTCCACGCCAGAGCTCCCTGTCTGCCGTGGCCACCCCCAGCTCTTTCAGGGTCAAGTCAGTCACTTCAAGGGCACCATCCATCCATCTTCCTCAGCATCATTCTCTTCTCCAAGCTTTCCTGTCTTCTCATTATGTGGCCAAAGTATTTCATCTTTGCCTCTAATATCCTTCCCTCCAGTGAGCAGTCGGGCATTATTTCCTGGAGGATGGACTGGTTGGATCTTCTTGCGGTCCAAGGCACTCTCAGGATTCTCCTCCAACATCACATTTCAAAAGCGTCTCTCTTCCTTCGCTCAGTCTTCCTTATGGTCCAGCTCTCGTATCCATAGGTTACTATGGGGAATACCATTGCCAGTGTGATGTCTCTACTCTTCACTATTTTATTGAGATTGGTTTTTGCTCTCCACCCAAGAAGTAAACATCTTCTGGTTTCCTGGCTGCAGTCTGCATCTGCAGTAATCTTTGCACCTAGAAATACAAATATTTCCTCCACGTTTTCTCCCTCTATTTGCCAGTTATCAATCAGTGTGGTTGTCATAATCTTGGTTTTCTTCATGTTTAACTACAACCCAGATTTTTACACTTTCTTTTTTCACCTTGGTGATAAGGCTCCTCAGCTCCTCCTCGCTTTCAGCCATCAGAGTTGTATCATCTGCATACCTAAGGTTGTTCATGTTTCTTCCAGCAATTTTAACTCCAGCCTTGGATTAATCAAGCCCTGCATGTCGCATGATGTGTTTTGCATACAAGTTGAACAGGCCGGGAGAGAGTATACAGCCCTGCCATACCTCTTTCCCAATCTTGAACCAGTTTGTTCCATGGTCTGTTCTTACTGTTGCTACTTGGTCATTATACAGATTCCTCAGGAGACAAACAAGGTGACTTAGTATCCCCATACCACCAACTGTTCATAAAAGATAATACTGTTCAAATTTCTGTCAGCTAAGAAAACACCTAAGATTGCCAATAGTCAGCATATCAGTTTCATTTCATTTCTTTTCATGTCCCTAATGGAACCCCCAGATGGCGTAGTGGACTCAGTGACTTGAAGGTTGGGCTGCTGACCTGAAAGCTGCCAGGTTCGAATCCCACCCAGAGAGAGTGCGGATGAGCTCCCTCTATCAGCTCCAGCTCCATGCAGGGACATGAGAGAAGCCTCCCACAAGGATGGTAAAAACATCCGGGCGTCCCCTGGGCAATGTCCTTGTAGACAGCCAATTCTCTCACTCCAGAAGAGACTCAAGTTGCTCCTGACACGAAAAAAAAAATGTCCCTAATTCTTAAAATATGTCCAACAACGACCTTAATATCAGAATTTGGAGGGGAGGTCCAGAGGAGCACTGCAAAGTTATGTATCCTGCTTTCAGCTCATCAAAAGAAAGGCGAGCTCTAAATGTATCCCCTTCCAATCCCATTCTGGCAATTTTGCTAACTAATGAAATGACATCCTTCCCCCTTCCACAAGTTAAACAGAAAAGAGGCCATGATTTCTCCTGGAACAAAGTATAGCCTCAAATCTAACCGAATGACCAGCAGCCTCCTCCTTGTCATTCCACCCATCCATCCTGCCTAATCATAAATCAGAGCGGCTCCATCCAGTGGTGTTGGCCTCCCCACAATCCGAGGAGCGCCCTATCCACAGGGTGCTTGTTTGAATTTACGATTGTTTCTTTTTTTAAGCAAACCCGGCCCCCTCCCCAAACAAAAGAGAACCAGATGCCCGGGACCTATTTGCATATGCCAAGAGAAAGCAGGCATCTGAGAGTCTGTACCCAGCCTCAATGACTGCATTCGGCTCCATCTGGTGACACCCCAGCACAACAGCAGTGGGGACTCTGTACCGCCAGAGGCAGTGTCCTTTAACAGCTGAATGGTTGAACAGCTGGGAAATCAACCAAGGACACTTTGCATAGTCAAAGAGAGGTCTACCGTCTTCCTCCTTTGTCTGCAGGCTGCATGGCAAATGCAAAGGAGACCCCAGTGCACAGATTAGGAGAACCACAGTCATGTCAGGCAACAAAGAAGCAAATAAAGAATCACCAGAGCTCACACGAAACAGATCAGAACCACAACACTGTTATCTGGAAGAAGTTATCTTTATTTTTGGTAACAAAGGAGGAATGCCTTTATATTTCATAAGCAATGTAGCAGGTGGGAACACAGTTACTTAATCTGGGTACCAAGTCATGACCGTTTACTTTGAAATGCTACTTTTTTAAAGACAATTTTTTGCATGTGTTTTTCAGGGTCAAAGGTTCAAATCCCGGGAGCGGAGTGAGCGCTCGCTCTTGCTCCAGCTTCTGCCAACCTAGCAGTTCGAAAACATGCCAATGTGAGTAGATCAATAGGTACCACTCCGGCGGGAAGGTAACAACTCCATGCAATCATGCTGGCCACATGACCTTGGAGGTGTCTACGGACAATGCGGGCTCTTCGGCTTAGAAATGAAGATGAGCACCAACCCCCAAAGTCAGACATGACTGGACTTAACGTCTGGGAAAACCTTTACCTTTACTTACTTCAGGGTTTATCTCATTCTTGTATCAATCTTAGCAGCAACTGTTGGCTTCCATGACAGTGGGGTGCCAATTCCAGTCCAGATTTTATGTGAACTTCAAAGCACCTATCCAAGGAGAAAGATAAGATATACATTCAGTGATGTGTTGATTAAATAATAACTTGCATCTTCCAAGAATGGCTGCTTACTTTTGGAAGTTACTTTTTCAAAAATATGTTTTCTTAAACTTTTCAAGTTTATGCCATTTTTATATCAAACAGTTTTATATCGAACTGGTTTATGGCATCTATGTTAGGGGGGGAGATGGATGCAATCCCGGTTTCAGCCCACATTTTGAAGGAATTATCCATGGTGCTGATTCCTAAGATCCAAATAAGTTTAACAGTTTGGACAGTCCCTCTAAAATTTGGACAAAAGATAAGAGCAGAACAATTTATCAGGAACATCTGCTACTGATTAATCACACATTAAAACAATATTTAAAAAATACTAATACTAATATTAAAATAACAAAAAAGTAATGACAGATGAGAAATCACCAAATGAATTATTCTGTATGAATATTGACTATGAAATTTTCTGCTAGGAGTAATGAAACAATAATCAATCATCATGTAATCCATCAAGCTGAAAAAGACCAGAGGCTTTCTAATCCAGCTCCCTGTCATACAAGAATAAATTGACATTTCTGAAAAATGTCAATGTAGTCTACTTAAAGATTTCCAAAGAAGGAGAATCCATTACTTTCCAAGGCACATTATACCTTCTTTGAACAGCTCTTACAGTCAAAAAGTGCATCCTAATGTTTAGGCATTTCTTGTCATTTGGTTTGTGTTTTAGTCTAGGGAGCAGCAGGGAAAAAAAGCTCACTCCATCTTCTATGTGACATCCCTACAGGTATCTAAATACAGCTCTCCAAGATGAACATGCTCAGCTTTCTATGGTGCTCATCACAGTGCATGGTTTCTAGGTCTTTGCCTATCTTGGCCTCGGCACATTCAAGCTTTTCGGTATTCTTTTTTACTGTGCATCTTAGAACTAGACATAGGGTTCCAGGTGAGACTTGGCCAAAGAATAATATGGTGGCATTATAAAGTCTCTTGATCTAGACATTATACTCTCCTGAATGTAGTTTAAAACTGCATTGACTTTTTTGCTGCTACATCATGTTGGTGGCACATGTTTAGCTTGTAGTCTCCTATAGCCCATAGAGCCCTTTCACATGTATTATGTTCAAGCTGGTTATAAGATGGTTCAAAAGCCTGTTTTGAAGGCATGTTTCCACACAACTTTACTAATCCCATCTCCATGAACAGTTTATTCCATAGTATGAAGTAACACAAGAAAAAGTCTCCTCCCAGATACCTATTAAGCAAATCTACTCTGACAATAATGTTCTTATATGATCTTATTCTGATCTTAACACCCAGACAGATTCAAAGTGAGACACATGTTTATGTGCCAATGAAACCACAATTTGTCACAAAGCAGTATTCATCACTATTCATACCCACTTGGCAAGTTTGCCCCGGCCATTTTAGTATGCCAAGAAACAATTGTCAACCAAATGTATGCTGGACTCTTACTTCTAGAATAATTCTGTTCATATCATCAAGCAGTACAAACTGAAAAGTATCCATTATTACTGGACAAGCCTAAGTTAAATCCACTGTACTTGCATCAATTGTGGCAAGCAAGTCAGAATGGATCAAAACAGTCTAGTTCCAAAGTGTTTTACAAACTGATCACAGCAGATAATATAATGTTATAGAAGCAGGATAGAAATTAAAATTTAAAAATACAATTTCAATTACAAGGAAAGAGCTGCCATCAAAACATAAGGAAGAACTGATGCTAAAGGTTGATGGACATGATAATAAATCATAATAGGATTCCTCATGCCAGCTCACCTGTGGTCTTTTTGGCTGAAGAGTGGTATTTAAATCATCTAAATAAATAAAATCAGCTATTTCAGAAAGCAAGGAGGTCTTTAAACAGAGATTTGGTGGCAATTTTTAGGAATGCTTTGGCTGTTGCTTTCTTCATGATAGGAGGCTGGACTGTTCTATCCTTATATAGCATTTCTGGTATGTCTGATTTTATGTTGTAATGAAATGTATGATGTGTGTGTTGTGACTCACCGGAAAAGATGAAAATGCTCAGCATAATGGAGGGCAATTGGGAAAAAAGAGACAGTATTTTGATGTTGTTAACTGTTGTCAAGTGACTTCAATTGATGGTGACCATATGAATCAGGAGCCCATTTATTGGTTCCTCCAGCAAATTTGGGGCCAAATTTCCATCACTGAGGTAGTTTTGGACTAGAGGTGTGTTATTATGTGGGTGTGTATTTTTTACTAAATGGGAGAGAAAATGACAGAGAATGTAAAGCATTTATATTGGATAACATAGATTGTTTGTAGTTTGTAGTTGATGTTTTGGACGTAGTAGTATTACTCCAGAAAAAGTATTTTTAATATTTTTGTTGTTAATGATTTTTTTTGGGAGGGAGTTATATGTTTGCATGTAGATTTTTGTTTGAATTTGTCTAAATAAAAATGTAATTGAATTAAAATGAATAAGAGGCCTTTAACCCACCCTTTATGCAATAGCCATACTCAGTTCTTGCAGATTCAGGTCAGTGGCATCCTTGATTGAGTCCATCCTTATGGAATACAGTCTTCCTCTTTTCCTACTGTCTTAACAAGCATGGTTGTTGTTTTTTTACATCTTCTCATGATAGGGCCGACATACAACAGCTTCAGTTTAGACATCTTATCTTCCAGAGAAAGAGTTCAGATCCAGGCAGAGGCGGTCCAACCATAAGGCGAAATAGGCATTTGCCTGTGGCGCCATCGTCCCGGGGGCACCATCGTCCTGGGAGGAGGGCACCACTCTCCACCTCCTTCTCTTTCGGGCCTTCTGGCCAGCGCAGACCCACCTTCGCACCACGCAAGCCCACCTTTGGGGCCTTCAGAGATTGTGAGGTCTGTAGGAACTTGGAAGCTAGGTATGTGGGGTTTATATATCTGTAGAAGGTCCAGGGTGGGAGAAAGAACTTTTCTTTGAAGCAGGTGTGAATGTTGTAATTAATCACCTTGATTAGCATTTAATCGCCCTGTGGCTTCAAGGCCTGGCTTCTTCTTGCCTGGGATAATCTTTTTTTGGGAGGTGTTAGCTGTCCCTGATTGTTTACTGTCTGGATTTCTTCTGTTTTCAGAGTGTTGTTCTTTATTTATTGTCCTGATTTTAGAGGGTTTTTTTTAATACTGAGGGCTATCTGGGTTATCTAAGTCCACACTGCCCTATATCCCTGTTCAATGTTTAGTGCTAGATTTGCAAATATAGTAATTCCTACATAACATTACCATGTATTGAACTGCTTTTTCTATTGATTTGTTGTAAAACATGATGTTTTGGTGCTTAATTTTTAAAATCATAATGTAATTTGATGTTTTATAGGCTTTTCCTTTATACTTCCTTATTATCCAACATTTTCGCTTATCCATCGCTTTTATTTTTCAGTGATTGGTTTGGGGGGGCGCCAAAATTCTGTTCGCCTACACTTGAAAAATACCTAGGGCCGGCTCTGGATCCAGGGCCCATTTATTTGTCATTTAGGAAGTTCTCAGTATTTGCAGAACCCCTCTACAACGCCACGTTTTAATGAGTTGATTTCATTCCTGTCAGTCCTTTACACTGACTTAGTTTCACAATGATACATAGGAATGGGGAAGACCATTTCTAAAAACCCTAAAGGCACCAGATCCTTTCTGATTTTGGAAGCTAAACAAGATCATCCCTGGTTAGTACTTGGATGGAAGACCATTCGTGAATACCAGGTGCTGTAGGCTATATTTCAGAAGAAGGACCTGGCAAAGTCACTTCTGAGTATTCCTTTAAAAAAACCCTATGAAATCTATGGGGTCATCATAAACTGACAGATGCCTGGAAGACATACACACACACAAACACTCTACATGTGGATTGCTTCAGCTAAGGAAACCATAGTCTTGAGTCTGCAAGACTTGAGCAGTGCAACTGAAGAGTTCCCTTGGAGAGCTCTTATTCATACCATAAGTGAAAGTCTACTTGATAGAAATAACAACTTCCCACTGAATTTTTCCATTGACTCTTGTGTTTATTTACTATTCAAAAATGGACTCAGTGGGTCTACTCTACCTGGCATTACTCAACAGGATGCCCATCATTGATCCTATGTTTCTAAAACAGCCTCACTATGAGGACAGAGGCATCCCCCCTTCCGTGCCTCTTCCCTCCTGCACCCAGTCCCCAAATAATTCCATGATTCTTATTCAGCTGGTGCCTTTCTTAAAGACCAAAGAGCCTATATGATAAGCATATTTTACAAATTAGGTAGCAATTTATCCTGCTTTTGTTTTAATGATGGAAATGAATGATGTCGTGCCGCTTGCTGCCGCAGCCCCTTTCAGCGCCCGCTGTTTTTCTGAGCCAGAACTGCTGCTGCATTTGCATACTTAATGCCAGGAACTGGCAAGGCCTAAATTGCTCCTGTTCTTTTTCCTCTGTGTTTGTAGATTTAGTGCTGGACTTAATCAAAGACTTTTTTCAAAAAATAAAAAAAGAGCAGGCAGTGTGCCATTTCACAATGCCGAACTTGCTGGCGACAAAAGGCTCCTATTTATTACTTATCTGCTTTAGGGGAAAGACCACAGGCCGTTCTAATTAAAGGTATGAGGTGCTGGGGGAGGGCAGCTGTACCCAGCTGCTAAAAATTGCATTTGTCAGTTTACATTTCTAATCCCTAATGAAGTCACAGCAAGGATCTCTATTATATTCCCCCTTTCTTTAAAAAAATGTTTAAAATGTTTTACTGCAATATCCAGCAAAGAGATGGGACAAGCAACTCCCCTAGGGTTGCTGGATCTCAGAGTACTAGAAAATATTTTAGCAAAGTACTATTCTACTTCAGATTTCCCCACCTGGTGATCATCAGGAGGGACAACAAATCTTCGGTGTCATAGTAGTTTGTGTGTTGGATTATGACTCTGGAGACCAGAGTTAATCCTTGCTCAACCATGAAAATCCATTGTGTGACCTAGGCAAGCCATAGGTTCAGGAAACCCTATGAGAGGTTTGCTTTAGGATTTCCATAAGTTATAAATAACTTGAATGCAAACAACAACAAAGCAATACTGGAGGAGGAGACTTCCTGATTTTTATGTATAAAGAGACACAGATCAGAGTACAAGCATCCATCTCCACCATTTCCAGCTGGGGTCATTTCTCTTGGGATCAACGCAAATAAGTTGGCATGTGTGTTGCATTTGTGCAATGTTGGCGCATCCCAAATTGAAAAGAAAAGGGAGAAAATTAATGAGAGAACTGGCATTCTTATGGGTGGCACTGGCCACATGCATTGCACCCTTTGGAACAAGCCAGGAAGTGAAGGACCAACACTGCAACTCATGTCACAAATGAAAAACAGTGTCTCTCTGTCATCACCAAAACCCTGGGTTGCCAGATTATCTGGTTAGCCAAGTTTCATGCACATTCTGGGCCCCTTTACCCAGATACCCCTCCTGCTATTTCTAAAGTTGAGTGAGCCAGAAACATTTTTGTCCCATACTTTCCTTGCCTATAATAAGAGTTTCAGGGCTTGGTCCTAAAATGTCAAGGCAAGGAATGCTGTGAACTGGGCAACTTTTAGAATGTTGAGTCATCCTGAATTTACATCAAGGAGGTCTCGTTTGGATCCCTCAATCAATATTCAAGAATTCTAATGCTGCAGTCTTGTAAACTCCTTCCTTCCTTCCTTCCTTCCTTCCTTCCTTCCTTCCTTCCTTCCTTCCTTCCTTCCTTCCTTCCTTCCTTCTTTCCTTCTTTCCTTCCTTCCTTCCTTCCTTCCTTCCTTCCTTCCTTCCTTCCTTCCTTCCTTCCTTCCTTCCTTCCTCTGTACCTGTTTTAATTTTTGTAAGTCACCATGGCACACAGGATTGAGGAAACGACATAAAAATATTTGAATTGACTTTTTACTAAGATGTCGAGACTTATATTTAAGAAGAATATAGACTGGAGCAAATTCAAAGAATGGGAACAAAGATGATAAGAAGTATGGAAAACAAACTATATAAGGAAAGATTGAGGTAGTTGGCTGTGTTCAACCTGGTGAAGAAAAGGCTGACATGACTGCAATATTTAAATACTTCAAGAGCTTCCACAGAGGAGGGAGCAGGACCAAGTCTAATGTTTTTAAGGAACAGGAGAGTAGATTTCAATCGAAGATTATAAGGAACTTATTGATTGTAAGATTGATTTGGCAATTGAACCAATTGCCTACCGAGGTAGTCAGATCTCCTTCTCTGGGTGTCTTCATAAAGAGGCTGGACAGCTGTCTGCTAGAAATGTTCTATAGATCCTTAAAGTGGGACTTGATGGCCCATGAAACCCCTTCCAATTGTTTTACAATTTGATATGATGATGATACTGAATATTCTAATTTAGCCCTTCCTGCTTGCAAAACAGGGGAACCCACAACCTTTTGAGCCAGATTTGGTTTTCTAATTTCTCCTTCCTTCCTTCCTTCCTTCCTTCCTTCCTTCCTTCCTTCCTTCCTTCCTTCCTTCCTTCCTTCCTTCCTTCCTTCCTTCCACCCACCCAATTCCTTCCTTCCACCCAAAGTAGCTAGCAACTATTTTAACCAAAATACAACTTGAAAGGAGGGGGCACAAGTAATATTTATTTATTTTATATGCCGTTTTACTCCTATGTGAGACTCATACAAACCTTGAAAAAAACCATTAACCCAAAATTTTGTTTAAAACCATGCACATTAAAAACAGCCTTAAAGGCCTATTTAAAACATGATAAAGCACAGATGCAACAAACCCCATCAAAAGCTCCATCTGTTGCAACAAGTTAAAAACCAAACGCCTTTAAGGGATGCCTAAATACCCTAAAACACTAGATTATATCTACCCTTGAGCACTAAACAGGACCAGCCCTGGTTAGACCTTGGATGAGATACTACTAATGAATACCAGGTGCTGGAAGCTATATTTCAGAAGAAGTATTCCTTGCTGAAGGAAACACCATGAAATTCATGTGGTTGCCATAAGCAGACGGGCAACTTGAAGACACACACTTATTTGCACACCTAAATAAAAGGGTCTTTGATGGGATCACAAAGACCCTTTTTTAGTTCTGGAAAACATTAGATGCACATTGAGAGAGGGGCTTACAAGTTGGAGTCTGTGTTTTGCAAGGCCTTTGAGGTTTTTTTGTAGCTACACTTTGTTTGGAACTTTCTCAGCTTCTCGTTGAGACTATAACTGACTCACTTTCTCCACATCCGGACTGAAGCATTTCTCCTTGCTCTACTTTGTGAATGTTTGGACATGCAGAACACCTTCTTCTTTTTCTTTTACCCCCATCAATGCAACTTCCTCCATCACTAAATAGAAGAACACCTTTGTTGCTTTGTATCTGTTCCCACTGCCTTTGAGCTTTGTTCACATCTCAGCAGGTTTCTCCTTGTACTTTCTGCTCATAAATAGGCCAAGCTATACTGGTCTTCTCTTCCATTTCCATACATTCCTTTTTAAAAAATCATGGTCAGTTAGTACAAAAGGCTGTCCTCCAGAAAGCAAGGATGAATGAACCTTTACACCCATTTGAAGTTAGTATATATAGTCAACCTTGAAAAGTTTTGAAAAACAGAAGGAATCTTTTGATTCTAGCAGATCATTCTGATTGAGCAGCTACTAAGAGAGGTTTTATAACAGGTTAGACTCTTGATCCATGTAAAGCAATGTTCTCTAGCTTGACTGAATTTCAAGAGGTCTCTCATAGCACCTTTTCACTTGGAGATGTTGAGGACTGATCCTAGACCCCGACTCTATTGCTGTACAAAACATGTGATTTACCATGTAGCAGCCATGGCCTTTGCCTAACATTGGTACTTTCGCCTGACTTTCTTTTTAAAACGCAGAGGGATAATTCTGACTGGTCCAAATGATATCACAATTATCTCAAGGAATCATGGTCAATTTCACAAATGGTCAACTCCCCCTGTTTTGTAAATGTTTTCTCCAAAGCTGGACCCAAAGTGAAGAGTTGAGGCAGCGTTTCAAGAACAAATTGGGAAAACCTCATCTTTTTTGATAATTTTCAAAGGTAAGATCTAACTTAGAGCAACTCTTCACAATTATTGCAGTTGACCTGTCATTACCACATCCTATAGAATTAGGGGAGAAGTAGTTTGTTAGGCAAGTTAGATTTCAGCATCCAAAGTGGTTTGAGCATGTGGTTATGACTCTAAAGAATAGGGTTAAAATCTCCTCTCAGCCATGAAAATCCACTGGGTGACCCTGGGCAAACCACATGCCCTTCGTTTGTCAAATATAGCCAGTTACCAAGTGCCACTGCATGTTAATCTAATTTGATTGGAAGAAGCACAGTTAAGAATGTGGTAAGCAATCCAACACATTTAAACCAACAATTGGATTGTGTCAAACACAGGCCCTTGGTATCTGGGGTTTGGTTCTAGGATTCCCTGTGGATAGTACCCAAATCCATGGATGCTCAATGGCATAGTGAAATGGTGTCCCTCATATAAAAGGGCAAGATCAAGATTTTGGTTTTGGGTTTAAAGCTGTGGATAGTTGAATCAGTGGATGCAAAATCTGTAGATATGGAAGACTGACTACCCATTAAATACTCATGCAATAATCACAACCAATATAAGCCATGTGCTTTTATCTATCCAACTATTGCAGAGTTCAAAGCTACTAGTAATTTGGCCAATACTCTGAAAAGTTATGAAAGATTGTTCAGACTGACAATCCTTGGTATAATACAGAATTGAAATTCAATTAGAACACTCTAAAAAGTACACCCTAGTTAGTACATACTTGATTTTTAAATGATAAGCAGCCAACTGCGGGAAAGAGGGGAAGAATGAATCTAGAGCAATGTATGCAACCTCCCTTGACACTAATCAGTAAGCAAGATCATTAGCACAGCCAAGGATTTGCAAAGGACAAGAGAGGCTTGGAATGCATTTGATCAACTACAGTTGTGACTGACATCACACGTCATAATGGTTTTTATGGGTTTCATAAGGCTGCTGCAACTGTTGCTTCAGCAGTGGACATATAAAGACAAAATGGACACTGAGGTTTGACTGTTGCTTAAACAAAAGGCTGGTACAAAAATATATCCAACATAGAGTTGCCAACTATCAGAGCCTGGGCCTCCAATTTGTATGGGTCTTCCCTCAATGGGAGATAAGAGTGTAAATCCTCTAGTTTTGATAGTCTCAGGCCATCAACAGTAAAGTGCTGTGTTGAAATCTCAAGTAGCCAAATTACAGAGCCAAACCTACTACAGTTTCTAAGGATTCATAAATATGTTGCTGCATTCTTCCAGTGGGACTAAGTATCAATTCATGGTGCATATACACAGTAGAATTAATGCAATTTGATACCACTTTAACTGGCATGGCTCAGGACAATGGAATCATGGGAGCTGTTGTTTTAAAAGGTCTTTAGCCTTCACTGTCAAACAGTGTATCAAACTACAGATCCCAGGATTGCATAACATAGCAGTTAGTGGTTTCAAACTGGATTAATTGTACAGTGTAAATGCATTGCAGCCCACTTTCCTTCCCGGTTGTTGCAGCAGTAGAGCTCACCCTCCAGTCTGCATTATCTTTTAGCAGGAAGAAACTATGTTAGATTAAATGTTCTTTATCCTATCTCCCAAAGCAAGTAAGAAGGAATGATCTCCTAATTGCACCTTGGTCTTTAGGTAAGGTCTTTGTCTTAATATCCAAAGGAAAAAACAAATTGTGTGTGTGAGTGTGCTGGAATAATATTCAGAGAGCAACTGTGTTTGGTAATTGGTGCATAATGCATACTGCTTAATGATATCACCAAGCCACTCAGTAGGTCTTAGAAACCTGAGTGCCTGGAGTAGTCATGAACTGGAAATCTGTCCAACATGAATTTGGAATCACATTTCCTAAGCAAAAATAATCAACTGACACAATTAAACAGTCTTTACCATGTGTCCATTTGACCACCCCAAGACTGTTGTTGTGTCTCTTGACCCTTCCAAACATCCTAAAATACCTCTTTTGGATGAAGAAAGGGAGCAAATAGTCTCTCCCCGAAGCTTCCAAGAAGGCAGACTACAAAAATCTTCTGTCCTGGGTTATTTTTACCTTCTGTTTCAAGACATAATCCATTTTTCAAAACCAGAACAAATCTATATGGATTTATATTGGCTCTGATCAGGAAACATGGTTTCAAATACCAAACATGACAAGCTGTAAGTGTGAAGCTTTGCAGCTCAGAAATCCAGCATTTGAAAAAGTTGCTCTTTTGATTTCTGGAGATACAGTTCCTTCAACCGTTTCTAGTTCTCTGTAAATCAGTTTCACAAAACCCTCATCCCACCCAGCCACAGGGAAAAAAAAGTTCTCATTCTAAAGTTCTCAAAATGCACATTCGAAATGCCTGATTTGCCAGATCTGAAAGCGATGCCTGTCTTGGTTCTTTAAATCCAGCTAATTTAAATCCAGCAGAATTGACACTTATCTGGACAAGACTGTTGTGTCAGGCCATGATTCCCTCTGATGTGGATTAGCTTTTCCGTTTTAATTTTTTAATTTTTTTAAACCTCTGTGTTGCCAAGGGATTCTCCATGCAGGCTGCCATACCCATAAACCATTTTACAGCCCCAGATGTGCCCTATGTAGCTACGATGAGGACATCTCCTTCCCTCCCCTTTTCCTAAAGGCTCCTGCTTTTCCCCTTCCCTATCCATCTGCATCGGTATTAGAGGCATGCCCCCCAGCTTCCAATCTAAACCCCACAGTTTCTCTCTCTTGCCAGAAAAAGAAATAATCTCCTTTGGAGGGCACACGGTTGGCTGTCTATGTTGCGTTTGCTGGAATCAATAATGCCAAAGTTTGGTAGGATCAAAGCTGAGAAAACATGCTCTTAAGGCAAGTGGGCAGGACACATGTGTTTATGACAGAACCACTACTGTGCAGGCAGTATAACAGCTATAAAACCAGTTTGCTGGTGATTTAGCTATAAAATGTGGCAACAACTTCTCTGTTAAAAGAAAGAGCACAAAAAATCAGGGATCATATTGGACACATTGCGCTTAAAACAACAAAGGACATTTTTAAAACCTCCCATCAAAGCCCCTGGGGGTTGAAGGAGCTTCCCGGGTGGTGCAGCGTGTTAAAGCGCTGAGCTGCTGAACTTGTGGACCAAAAGGTTGCAGGTTTGAATCCGGGGAGCAGAGTGAGCACCCGCTGTTAGCTCCAGCCTCTGCCAACCTAGCAGTTTGAAAACATGTAAATGTGAGTAGATCAATAGGTACTGCTCCAGCAGGAAGGAAATGGCACTCCATGCAGTCATGCTGACCACATGACCTTGGAGGTGTCTACGGACAATGCCAGCTCTTTGGCTTAGAAATGGAGATGAGCACCAACCCCCAGAGTCAGACACGACTGGACTTAATGTCAGGAAAAATCTTTACCTTTACCTGCCCATCAAAGTATAAAGAAATGGGGTGAGGGGAACAGAGCAATATGATACAACCCCTGTTGGAATTCAACCCCACACTGCTCAAGTCTCAAGTCCTCAATGAGGAACAGTTTAGTTAGCTTAATATAGGATAAGGGTTTCTTTTCCCCCATATCTCCTGTATGACAATTGGGGATGTATCTATTTTCTCTCTCCTCTCTATTTCTGCTCTCATTCTGATTGGTTGTGTAGAGTGGATATTTTTCTACTGCAAGCCTTTTTTAATCTGACTTCTATTTCTTGCATCTTAGTATGGAAAGTATGTGCTGTGTAGAGATGTAGTGCTTGGATGATTTTTCCCTCTCTTGAAACCTTAGAAGAGATAGGTGTCAGAATAGCTCAGACCCAGTTCTTGGTTATTAAGAAATGCAGTTGTTTCTATTACTGTAAATAAACCTTTTGTGATTTTTAAGATGGGACTCTGCATCTTTGCCTGCCTAAAGCTCTGAATTCTTTACAGCCACATCACACGGCACCTCATGTTCTGCTGGCTAATGAGCTGAATGCTCAATTTTTGTATCTTGTTTATATTTTTGGATGCTCTGCTATATTTTAGGGTAGTTTTCCCTAACAACCCCCATATTCAAGGGGGATACATTCCTAAACCTATTGTCGATAATAGTGAACCTTACTGAAGTGAATAAATTCCACCAAAAATTACCATAAAGTCATGTTGGAGGACCTAGAGCATTCCAAGAGAGGGATCCTAAAAATTTACCAGAGTAACTCTATGGAGTTACTCTGGACTTAACGACTAGACTTAACGACAGGGGAAACCTTTACCTTTACCTCTTAACTCTATGGAAACTTCCAGCAGAAGCATTTTAGATCTGGAGGATCTAAAATATTCCTAGGGAGAACATATTTTGCCAGATACAGGTAGGTAAAACTGGGGGTCATACAGTAGTTAAAAAAAACTTGAGATGCAGCTTATAGTATTGTACTTCTAATGGCATAGTACCTCAATACTTGAAGAACCTTCCTTATATATTCCTGACCTGAGAACTGCCAAAGCACGTCCTCCAACTGCCCTGATATAGCCAGGGAAATCCCAATTAATTCTCTGCTGTCCTGCTTTTTAGCTCCTTTTGAAATGTCCCAATTTCCTTCTCTTGCTCCCACTTTTTTGTCATCTTATTTCAATTGCTATACACAAGCTGAGCATAAAAACAGAAATATTTTTCCACTCTGCGTGAGTGAATGTAGAGGGTTGCCTGTATTTTGGATTTTGGAATCCCAGGTAAAGTGTATACTTTAAATGAGGTATGTGTTTGTTTAAATAGGCTAAGCTATTTTACAAGTGGCTACAACCCCCATAAATAGATAGAGGGATAGAAAGATAGATATAATGATGATGATGATGATGATGATGATGATGATGATGATAATTTATTTACAGTATTTATATTCCGCCCTTCTCACCCCAAAGGAGACTCAGGGTGGATCACAATGCACATATATATGGCAAACATTCAGTGTCATTAGATATACAACATATATAGACAGACACAGAGGCAATTTAACATTCCAGCTTCCAGCTTAATGAGGATATGCTCGATTCCAGCCACAAGGGGAGCTGCCGCTTCACCACCCGCTTGTGGCACTGAGTCCTTGATGGAGTATTTCCTCATTCTTTGGATGCTGCTGGAAGGTTTTTATGGTGTTGTAAATTAGTTAAAGTATCCTCCCCGCATAAAGTGGTACCTAAATTTTCTACTTGACAGATGCAACTGTCATTTGGGCTGCAAAGATTAACAGCAAGCTAGACTATTTAATGGTCGAGAGCTTACTCCAACATGGGCTGGATTTGAACTCATGACCTCTCGGTCAGTAGTGATTTATTACAGCTGGCTACTAACCAGCTGCACCACAGCCTGGTCTTTATTTTTATATCCCGCCTCATCTCCCCGAAGGGACTCGGGATGGCTCACATGGGACTAAGCCCAGCAATACATAATAAAATACAATCACATAAATACATTTAAAACATATAAACATAAAATCATAAAACATATAATACATTAAAACATAATAAAAACCAATCGCTAATATATTCCACTGGGGGCAAGGCAAATGTTGTCTGTGTATAATTTCTTATAAACTTCTACTGAGGGTTCTATCTCTGATAGATCGAGATAGATAGATAAATAGGTAGAGTAACTGCTCTCTAGCTCTTTCTAACGAAACAGCCAGATGTTCCCAATCCCACATTGCCTTTGTTCTCCTTTCCAACATATCTTCAGTTAGCTACCTTCAAGAGAGGCAGACCCTAGGAATGGCAATGACTGTCTTTTCCTTCTGGAATGTGCTGATCAATAACTGACACTTTCGCTTCTGCGCTGCTGCTGCCTGTGTCCTTGGACCGGAGCCCGCTGTCCATCTTTCTTCCTCATATGGGAGAGCAGATGCCCATCTGGTGAACGCTGATGAGAGAGCTTCCATCTTATCCAGGTTGTCTTGCAGCTCATCCTGTTGAGCTGATTATTAATGGGAGCTGTGAAACACTGGGTGGTTTTATATACACCATATGGGCTAGAAAATAGAAACTGTGCATCGGGAGCCGATGGTGTGACATCCACGATTCTCGGCCCTTCTTTCTTTCCCTCCAGTCATCAGTTGTGTGTGCGCCTTGCCTTGCCTTGCCTTAATTTTACCAGGCAGGAACACAGCTTGCTGCTCTGTTAAAAATTTGGCAGCTCCAATGATATTTCAAAAACACATTCAGCTACTGAATAATTCTCAGCCATAATTGAAACAAAACCCTGAGCACCTGTAACTGCATTTCCAAATGTTCCTCCTGCATTTTCCCTTCCTTTTCTCCCTTTCTGTCTTTTACTACATTGTGGTCTTATTTGCCATCAAGGAGGCCTTGATTTGTGATGACCATACGAATGAGAGACCCTGGGTGCATCTACACTGTAGAATCAATGTAGTTTGACACCACATTAACTGCAATGGATCATGGGAGTTGATTCTAGTTTTAGAAGAGTTCTGGTTCCTCATCAAAATGCAAATCCTAGGATTTCATAACATTGAGCCATGGCAGTTAAAGTGATGTCAATCAAACTGTATCAATTCTGCAGTGTAGATGCACCCTTTATCATCAGCAGCCCGGGCTGTGGCGCAGGCGGGAGAGCAAGCCAGCTGCAATTAACTGCAATGAATCACTCTGACCAGGAGGTCATGAGTTCGAGGTCCCTAGGAGCCTATGTTTGTTTGTCTTTGTTCTATGTTAAAAGGCATTGAATGTTTGCCTATATGTGTAATGTGATCCGCCCTGAGTCCCCTTCAGGGTGAGAAGGGCGGAATATAAATGCTGTAAATAAATAAATAAACAAACTGCCCTGTTCAATACCACGGCTTCTTGGACTGAATCAATACATTTATGCTACAGTCTGCCATTTTTCCTTCTGCCTTTCACTGTATCAAGCATTTTATCCTTTTTTTTCAATCAATCCCATAATCTCATAATACAGTAGAGTCTCACTTATCCAACATCCGCTTATCCAACATTTTGGATTATCCAACACAGTTGCCTCCCACCCTGATCCACAGCTGTTTCTCTAGACAGCAAGGATTGAACTTTTTATGGATTTAATTTCCAACAATGTTGCTACTGTAAGTTCATTTTATGCTATTCTATCTTTATTTGTAGTCAATTTGTTAGTAGCCAATGTTTTTGTACTCAATGTTTTCAATGCATTGCGATGTTTTGGTGCTAAATTCATAAATACAGTAATTGCTACATAACGTTACCGTGTATTGAACTGCTTTTTCTGTTGATTTGTTGTAAAAACATGATATTTTTGCTGTTTAATTTGTAAAATCATAACGTAATTTGACGTTTAATTGGCTTTTCCTTATTATCCAACATTTTCGCTTATTCAACTTTCTGCCGGCCTGTTTATGTTGGATAAGTGAGACTCTACTGTATGTTCAAAGTAGAACAGACCCAGTTTAGGAAATTTACTATGCTTCCCCATCATTTTGAAATGTAATTTCAGAACTCTTCATAGTTGTCCTACTTTCTTATGTTATTCTATAACAGGAGTAAGTAATTGTGGTCTTTGAAATTTCTTTGGACTGTAACACTCGTATTTCCTTAGCACTGTTTATGCAGCTTTGACTGATGAGAATTGCAGGCCAATAATACCTGGAGAGACATTGTTCCACACAATTATAGTTATGGCATAATAATAAATAAAAGCATGAGCCATATTTATACCCGGGAAGGTACACTAAGGCCCCTTCTAGACTGCCATATAAAATCCAGATTATCTGCTTTGAACTGAATTACATGGCAGTGTCGACTCATATAATCCAGTTCAAAGCAAATAATGTGGATTATCTGATTTGTTAATCTGCTTTGATGTGTGGCAGTGTAGAAGGGGCCTTAGAGAGTTATCCTCTCTGCAAATTTGCTGTGCATGTCTTGGTAAAATTAACATATTGTCCACATTCTCCAAATTTAAATTCCTAATGACGTACATGGCAAAAATTACCATTTGTTTTCCTTCTAACAATTCCGAGTCTGCTTCAATCAAACCAAAAAAGAAATACTTGACAACTATGAATAAAATTAAAAGTAATCTGAATATCAAATCTGGTTAGATTTAAATAATTTGTTTTCTTTATCAGCATTTCCTCATTCCAAAATTTACGGTTTTTGGAATCTTATTCAGGAAAATATAAGTGACAGACCTTCAATCCTTCAAATAAGTGGGATCTCTTGAAATAAGCAGCATTTTCCAATCTTAACTGGACTTAACCCAGGAGGCCTCTACCATTGCCCTGCCCCACAAAACCAATTGGGCCATTTTGACCAAATTTTGCCCCAACTCCATCCCAAAGAAAAGTCTTGTTTAGAACATGAAATCACGTGAAAGTTAAAAGGGGACATGGTCGCAAAATGGCATTTAGGGCACAAATATGAGTCCTGAAAGTCCCTGAGAACTTCAAAATCAGCTGTGGGAGTCCCACCATGATGTTCCCACCATGATGGATAACATTCATCTATTGCCTCTGAGCCCAACAAAGCTTTGGAGGCAATATACAATGAGTGAAATATTTGAAATACTTCAGTGGCATCACTAGAATTGGTGTCACCAAATGCATTGACTCATGGTGTCAACTGAACTATATGGACTCCTTGGGAGGCTCTGGGATCTACAAAATCATCTGTAGGCATCTCACCATGACAGATAGCATTTGCCTACTGCCTCTGAGGCCAACAAAGCCTTGGAGGCAATGTGCAATGGATGAAAACACTTGAAATACTTCATATGCAATGGTGTCAGTAGAGTTGGTGTCACCCAGTGCAATAACTCCTGGTGTCACTTCCATGGACCTCCTCCCATACTGGACCACACATAATCCTTAGTCATGTTTTTGTATTAGAAATAGAAACCTTGGTGGATCAATTCACTAGCTGGGGTGGTAAAGGAAGAGTTCAAACCTCTTGCAGAACAAAATTTGGGATGCCTTGGTCTTTTTAATCAGTCTACATACACCACCATTAAAAGTCAAAAGGCCCTCTCTAGTTTTTAGCTTGGTAACTCTAAACGAGAAGGAAAGTGAAAGAGGAGGAGGAGGAGGAGAATGAGAAGAACTGAGATCAATTTTCCAGTGCCTCCCAATAATTATTGAAGTGGTAACTAAGGGTGCACCTACTCTGCAGAATAAATGCAATTTTATACCATGTTAACTACCATGGCTCAATGAGATTCCAAATCCTGGGATTTGTAGTTTGGTGTGGCACCAGCATTCCTTGAGGGAGAAGGCTAAAGATCTTGCAAAACTACAATTCCCAGTATTTCATGCCATTGAGCCATGGCAGTTAAAATGGTGTCAAACTGCAGTAATTACAGCCTAACAAACATAATTCTTAGTGTATTGGTGTTTATGTCTCTAAAGGTTATTTGGAGTGCTAATTAAGAAAATTGCATTGGCTAGATCCCATCAGCTCTACTTTCTTAGATATGGTTAATCATTCTTTTCTATGGGCGAACACATGGCAACTGGTATATGGCATATGTTCGGTATGTCAAAAACTAAAGAAGATAGGGGAAAACCGGTGTCGTTTTTGGAATCAGCAGGTCAAGTATACCCAGAAACAGGGCTAACATTTGAGGTATCAAAATGTGTATTGGCCAATGTTATATAGATGCTGCCTCCATCTCTCTTTAGCATTTTAATGAACATGAATCCTATAAGGAAGAAAAAAGATACAAAGAAAAAAGCGGGGGAAAAAACCCCACAAACCTCAATAGCAAAAAAATAATAAAAGTAAACCAAATCACCAAACCAAAAGGCTGTGAATTAAGTTCAGTTAAAAGAAGGATTCAGATGGATATCCATACAAAATTAACATCTGGATTCCATGTGTTTATATGCTGAAAACCGTGTAGTGTTCTCAAGCCATCGAATGATAAGAGGTAGATGTTTGCCTTTCCAGGCTAGTGCTTGACTTCTATTCAGCCACAATAGCACAATCTCTCAAAGAGTGATTTTGTATCGGGAGTGATTTTGTCCTTGCTGGAAGGTTATATGCGAGAGGAAGCAGAATCCTTAAACGCTTGAGTTTAGTTAAGGTTCACGGATCACAGGCCCCCCTGAGTTGCAACATATGAAGACTGCTCACCATGGACCAGCCCCAAAGCAAAGAAAGACGCTGACAGGTTTCCATACACACACAAATGTATTAACATGCAGAGTTGCTTGGCTTGACTTTGCAGACAATCGTAGAGCCCTTTGAGGGAGGGGATAATAAATTATATCCTTACTTCCCTTTTGTCGCAGGAAGCCTTGTGGGATTCCTTCAGCAGGCTGAGGCTCTTATCTACCTTTGGGCAACGACATTATCAAGCCTTCGTTTTGGCTCCTCAGCAGGATAGATGGCCTGCAACATATGATAACCTCTACTTATGAAACTTAGTACAGAAATTGCAGATAATAGCCCAGCTTAAAAGGGGAACGGCAAAGAGCAAAGTGCTCTGTTTTTACCTTCCGGTGAGGATTATAGCCACAGGCCCCTGCAGACATGCTGCACAAATAGTTTCAATTTGGTGCCTATTCTATGCAAATACGTATGAATAAAGAGAAATATGTCCACCCAAAGGCAGAAGGGCTTGAAAACTACATAAGAGAACCCATCTGTTCTGCAGAGCCATTCAGACATATAGAGTAGGCCCTTGATATTCGCTGGGGTTTAGTTTCAGGACCCCACATGGATACAAAAATCTGTTGATGTTCAGGTCTCACTATAGTAAAGGTAAAGGTTTCCCCCTGACGTTAAGTCCAGTCGTGTCCGACTCTGGGGGTTGGTGCTCATCTCCATTTCTAAGCGGAAGAGCCGGCGTTGTCTGTAGACACCTCCAAGGTCATGTGGCCAGCATGACTGCATGGATTGCTGTTGCCTTCCCGCTGGAGTGGTACCTATTGATCTACTCACATTTGCATGTTTTCGAACTGCTAGGTTGGCAGAAGCTGGAGCTAACAGTGGGCACTCACTCTGCTCCCTGGATTTGAACCTGGGACCCTGGATTTGAACCTGCATATTCAGCAGCTCAGTGCTTTAACACACTGAGCCACTGGAGGCTCCACTATATGGCATAGTAAAATGACGTTTATATATCTCAGACTGGGGACAAATTTCAATAGGGAGTACTGTAAGATATGTAACTGGCAAAGATATAACATGGTTGACACCTGGCTTAACAGCAGTACATGTGAAAGGGATCTAGGAATCTTAGTAGACCACAAGCTTAACATGAGTCAACAGCAGTTTAAAAAGCCAATGTGATTGAAAAGAGTAAAGTGTCAAGGCTGAGGGAAGTCATAGTCCCACTCTGTTCAGCTTTGGTGAGACTAAACCTGGAATCACACTGTGTCCTGTTCTGGGCACCACAATTCAAGAAGGGTATTGACAAGCCGGAAGGTGTCCAAAATGATCAAAAGTCTGGAAGCCAAAGAATAGTTCAGGGAGCTGGACATGTTTAGGTTGGAGAAGAGATTGTTAAGAGCGAACATGGGTTTCTGTATGGCAAAGGCATGGACTGGGTGGCCCTTGCGGTCTCTTCCATTTTAATGGTTCTATGATTCCAAAATTGCATCCCTCATATAAAATGGCAAAATCAAAGTTTGATTTTTGGAAATGAAAAACATCAAGGCATGACTGGTTGACATCAAGGATACAGAATCCATGGATATGAGACCCAACTGTAAAAGGTAATGATTGACCCATGCTCTGCTGATCAAATTGCCAGTTCAGGACTGTTCCAGCCCTGGGTTTTCAGAGCCAAAGTTGAGGCCTATGGATGGTCTGTGGCAATGGCATTGTTAGGCATTAAGTATCAACTCCAGTTGCTCATCTGCTTAGGAAGACATGATATGGATTGTATTTGCTTTCAGCCAGAAGGTGGATACAAAAGGGAGCAGAGGCCTCACAAAACAACAACAAGGAAGGAAGAAGAAAGTAACACAATAAATATGTATATTTATTTATATTTACAAGTTGCAGCAACAAATAAAGCAACATTTGCAAATTACAGTAACCTGCTCTTCTGCCAGCTGAGCTGGTGTCTCGCATAAAGCCCTTTGCCTTTGCCTGGAGCTAAGTCCACCAAAATAAGAATTGCTCCCTGATCTCCTGCCTGAAGATGACCTGTGAAAGCTGGAGACTAGGGGTCCAGACCTGAAATCTGGCAACCCTAATAGTAGCTAGCTACTGATGTCAAAATGCATTGTATACAGGCTAAGTTGAATATGTTTTCACTCCACTGCTGAGAGGGATCCAACTTTCATATGAGCTATTATTTAACTTTACTCCCACTGATTCTGAACTGAAGAGAAATTTCATTGGAGGAGCAGAATTCTTATTTGATGGGTAATACTCTCAATTCTCTCTCTCCCCCCCTCCCCCCACAATAGCTATACCTCTGCATTACAATCCTGATCCACACAAAAGTTTTCTGAACTTTTTTAAACTGCTGGGAGAAATCATTACAACCTACATTCTAAAAAAAAGTGGTCAATCGTTGTGATCCATTGCAGAGCATCTACTACATATCCTTAGGTTGAGAACTTTCAATATATCCAGGACAGGACCTGTATTGGTAGCTTCTTCCTTTTTTATATCCATTGACTATAATAGGAGGAAACTGTGCCATGTCCTGTACAGGTATAGTATCAGAACCTTCTGAAAAGCATGCAATTTAATACCCAACTTGATAAAAGAGAGTCTGAAGACAGTCCTGCATTAGAAATGCTGTTAGAGAACAACCATCTATTTCACAGGTTGTTTACAAGTCTAGTTTCAAGATAAAATGCTCAAATAAGACATTGAACAGGAGCCTTGAAATTACTTCTTTCTTATCAACAGTTGACAAACAGATGGCCCTTTCACACAACAGAGTTATAACACTATGGTCCAACTTTTAACTGCCTTGGAAACATCCTATGAAATAATGGGATTTGAAATATAAGGGCATTTAGAATTCTCAGCCAAAGATCTCCTTTAAAATCAGAGAGTTGGAAGAGACCTCATGGGCCATCCAGTCCAACCCCTTGCCAAGAAGCAGAAAAATTGCATTCAAAGCACCCCCAACAGATGGCCACCCAACCTCTGCTTAAAAGCCTCCAAAGAAGGAACCTCTACCACATTTGGTTCCAATGCCAAACAGCTTTCACAGTTTAATGCATTGTCAAATTAAAAAAACTAAGTTTCATAGGATGTAGTCATGGCAATTAAAGTGGAATCATAGTCCACCAGTTGTGAAAGGGCGCAAGGGCACAGTCTTTTTCTATAAAGTGTGGAAGTTTCCACATTGCAGAGTAACAGCCAGTCAACAGAATTTTGACTACATTCTATGTAATTCTGGGATGGCAATATTTCAGAGGAACGAACTGGCAAAACCACCTCAGAGTATTCCCTGCTTAAGAAAGCCTTATGAAAATTCATGTGGTGGTCATAAGTCAACAGATATCTTGAAGGCACACACAATTTGGTCAGGGACATAGAATTCTCTAATGCGCTCTCTTGAATTACAGTACTAGAGCTCTTTTACAGAGACTTCTAAGTTCCTCACCAAACTACAAAGTACCTCTTATGTGGGTGACATGATTAGGTCCGGTGATGACATTTCCCAAGTTAGACTTGAGAGTTGGCATCTGGGCTTCTGGCAAGGTCGTCAATATCCATGCTTTGCTCCCTTCTGTAGATAAGCATTTGTTTGAAATTTGGAGGCTGTTTATAGGCAAGTAAAAGTCCTGCTACCAAGAGCCTTTGAGAAGGCAGCATTACCGTCCAGAATAGATACTACAGTTCACTAATGATAGATCTGAGTGGCCTCAGATGGGAGTTGTATGTGACCACTAGTGGATTCTGCCATTTTTTTGTCTTCAATCTGTTCTGTAATAATTTAGTCCTGCTTGTTGATTTGTTTGTTTTACTTTATATGGTGTGTACCGCAGCTTGAAGAATACTTGTTCTGTAAATGAGATTGCTTCTTTCTATCTAATTTCTGTATCTTAAAATATGTAAATTTTATACAAATCTGTACCCTATTTTGTATCCCCCTCAGTGGCTCATTTCCCCTATACGTGTTAGGAGAAATTAGGTGTCTTTGAAGCTGAAGGATTCTTTCCTATCTATGATATATCCAGGTTTTCCCTATACTGTTGATGAAACCCTCTGAGTCTGGATCTATACTGCCCTATACCCCAAGTTCTGATCCCAGATTATTAACTTTGAAACTGGATTATATGCATCTACACTGCCAGATAATATGGGATAAGAAGATAATCTGGGATCAGATCCTGGGATATTGGGTAGTAAATATCCAGCCTGAGTAGAATGCCTATGCTGATGCAACTTTCTATTGGGATACAGCAGTATCATAGTGACATACCCGCCAACAGTCCTGATTTAGAAGGAACAGTCCAATTAGTTTTCTATCATTCCATTTTTGGCTACTTTTCAATTGGTAGTGGATTATTCCCTTCCACTCTCCACCTTTGTCCTCACTTTACTTCAACTGCTGTTAACTAAATTCAAAGTACAAAAGTGGTTTCCGATGAATTAACTCAGCAGGCAAGGAAAGAGAGGAGTGGGTAAAATCTTTCCCTTCCCAAGAGACTCAGGCAAAAGCAAACTGCTGCATCCTCTCTTAGCTTGTGTGATCTCTAAGAGCTTTTGCCATATTGAGCAATCTCTGATATGGCTTGGCCACATATGTCTAAATATTCATCTGTAAAATATTGGCGAGTATGCAATGACCAGGCTGGATTGGGGAGTTCTAGTTTTTTGTGTTTTTTTTTTTTTAAGTAGCTTCCCATGTTCTGTTTCCAACGATTGATAGCATCACAGCTTCCATTTCTGGAAAATATTGCAGCAATCCAGAAGTTACTCTATCACAAAAGCTACATCCAGTCCCAAAGCACTGATTGCTGTAGCATCACAAACACACAATCAAAAGCATATCTTAAAGCAGCAGGAGGTGTCCTCAAGAAACTAAAGACAGCTTGGATGCTATCAATGGCCTTTGGGAGCACATGTCACGAGAGATAGTCTGGTTTTCTTTTGACACAACCCAAATGTTCCTGATCCTAATCTTCCAGCCTACTTCTGGCTCTCCAACCTGCAGCATTCATTTTTCCGCCCCTTAATTACTCTTACAGGTCTAGTTATTTGCATTTCATCCACGCTCCCATCTTAAGTTGCAGACAGTTGGAAGGAGATAGAACTCACCCTCGTTCTCATCGCCGTGCTAAGGGTAGGTAATTATCTTTTGCATTCCTGGAGGAATGTTACAATAAATATGGCTGTCATTTTTCATTACCGCACCACGAACAAAGAAAGCGAAGAGAACAAAAGAGGGTGAGATTGTGCTAACTTGTGTATGGGTGCGTGTGTTGCTGGGGATTATGACAAGGAGGGCTTTCTTGCTATTATTTCTTTGGAATTCAAAGACCCGAGCAGCAGTTTTCAAAACACATTCTGAGACTATGATCTTTTAAAAAATATATATTTATAATAACTGTGATGGTGGTGGTGATGGATGGTTTGAAACAATATGGTGGCCACCCTAAATTCAAGGATGATAGATATGGAATAGTTGATCAGAAAGGTTAATTATTAAATAAAACTCAATGGCATCACTAGGGCTGGATCTACACTGCTAATGCAGCTTGAATCTGCATTATATGGTCAGTGTAGACCCAAATAAATGAGTTCAGTGCAGTTAGACTTCATTATATAGGTCTACACTGACTATATATTGCAGATTCAAACTGCATTGTATGACAGTGTAAGGTAAGGGAAAAGGTTTCCCCTGACGCTAAGTCCAGTCGTGACCGACTCTGGGGGTTGGTGCTCATCTCCATTTCCAAGCCAAAGAGCCGGCATTGTCTGTAGACACCTCCAAGGTCATGTGGCCAGCATGACTGCATGGAGCGCCGTTACCTTCCTGCCGGAGCAGTACCTATTGATCTACTCACATTTGCATGTTTTCGAACTGCTAGGTTGACAGAAGATGGGGCTAACAGCAGGCGCTCATTCTGCTCCCTGGATTTGAACCTGCGACCTTTTGGTCCACAAGTATAGCAGCTCAGCGCTTTAACACATTGAGCCACCGGAGGCCCCATGACAGTGTAGATCCAGCCATTATTAGTGTCAAGTAGTGCTGGCTGTGACACATAGTTTCATACCTGTGAACTTCTTCCCATACCACAGCAGACCGATACTGTGGCTAATAACACCAACAATATTGACAAAATCAGCAGCTATAAGAACGCCTAGCAGCAATGAAAGCAACAGCACTTGATGTTGACCAGATGATTTGAAGCATCATTGTAATTGGGAAATAATGAAATCTCCAACCAGAGCAATAATAAGCAAATTAGCACAGAGTTTTAGCCTTGAAGGTGAAACTCAATGCTAATATGATATTTGGGCTTATAAAAAGGTTTTTATGGTTACCTCTATCTAATCATAGTAGTCCCTTGTATCTGCTGGGGTTAGGTTCCAGAAACCTTTGTGGATACCCAAATCCATGAATGTTCAAGTCCTATTATCTACAATGGCATAATAAAAGGGTGTCCCTTATACAAAATGACAATATCAAGGTTTGTTTCTTGGACTTTTTATTTGAAAATTATCAAAGCTGTGGATGGCTGAATCTGTGGATATTCTATAGCAGTTCTCCAAAGCACAATTCATCCAAGGGGCTAAAGCAGAATGAAGGCTGGGGAGCATTTTTACAGGACAGTGCTCTTGCTCTCATATTTCTTCCTTCATCTTATGACTTTGAAAAGAGGGAACAGGCACTGCGGGTCAGGCCCTGAGGCCTAGATACCCCACCTAGTAAACCATTCATTACTCACTTCTGAACCTCAGCTAGGAGTGTCAGCTGCCAAAAAAAGACATCAATCTAGCCTGCATAAATGCCTTAAAAAGAAATGTAAACTCCAAAGAAGGGTTCCAAATGGATTTAAAAGGGAACTAAGTAAAGTCCTGTTTGCAGAACTCCTGCTCTAGGACCAGAAAAAAGATGGGAAGATTATTCACAATGATCCATTCCTAAATGGGAAAAAAATGGGTTTTCCAACAACTCATATAATAAAAATAGAAATAAACCAGCAAGAGTCACTATCAAGAAGATCCCCTCTTGTGTTGCCACTAAAGCCTCCCAGAAGATCTCAAAACATGGACAGATTAATGTGAGACTACAGTCCTCCTGATATTTGATGTCCCAAAATGTTGCATAAGAATTCTGCAGGAAAAGATGTGTTTTTCATACAAACAAAAAACTTTCTATGCATAAAAAAATAGTTTCTTGTGCAGTGTCTTTACTCACTGTGTCTTTATACGAAACCAGGATTGTTCCATACAATACAATACTTGTATAATTCTTGCATAATACTGTACTTTCAAATGATTGAATGCAAGGAGAAGGGTGTCTTGTGCCTTCAAGTTGTTACCAACATACAACCCTATGGTGAACCTATCACAGGGTTTCCTTGGCAAGATTTGTTCAGGAGAGATTTGCCATTGCTTTCCTTTGAGGCTGAGAGAGTGTGAGTTGCTAAGCTCACACAGTGGGCTTTCATGGTTGAGCAGTGAATCAAACCCAGTTCTCCCAGAATCCTAGCCATGTGATTATTTCCCTGGTTTCACACTTAACAATGCCACTGGTGGTGGAGAACAAGATTCGTAATCATTAAACTCTGATGCTGAGCCTTGGTACTTTGAGCTAAAAAAATAAAAAAATAAACTAAATGAACTGAACATGGTAAGCAGCAAATACCAACCCTCTGAAGACTTAATAGTCAAGGTGAAATATGTATCTTTGCCCTGAGAAACAGGAAGAAAAACCTTGACAGACAGCAGTGGGAAAACCTGTCACTTTAAACCATCCCCACCTGGATTCATAGGGAACTTGCCTGACATGTGCTATTTAGTTAGTTTACCTAGGTAGGATATTACTTTCTTATCTCGCTACATTAATTGATTCTACATCCCTTAATAGCTCAATAGCTTATCAGGCCATTCCACTCCGTACACTTGCCGAATGTCTGGAGACAATTAAGAGTGTCATTTTCAGTAATAACAAGTTTCCTTAAGAAGTTACTGATGAGCTATTTTATTGCTATGATTATAAACCCAAAGCCTGTCCTGTTGTAAATATAGATACAAATTGAAATGACCTCTCAAGAGCAGTGGAGTCTCTTGTTGGGGCCCTGAAAGCCAGTTTGAGTTTTTAGCCATGGCAGTCTCAATTTTTTTTTACAGCTGTCCCTTCTTTCAGTCCTTTACACACAACACAATTAGCATATCATCACATGATATATCACCAATTTTCAATTTTCTAAGCTGCATCAATCATCATAATCATTGGCAATCACTCATGGTCAAGTATGATTGCCTTCCAAGCGTAGGGTCTTGGCGGTGGGTCCGTAGATGACTGTAGAGACCTATTCTGGATCCAAATGTTTCACAGTGAGGACATTGTTTTCCAGATAGAAGGCAGTCCCAACAAGGGTTGGCTTGATACTCCTTCCTCTTGACACTTTTCTCCCTTTCACCCTCCATTCGTACCTGTTGTTGGTGACAGCTGTTGGTGACAGCTGACCTCCAGTTAGAACACTCGAGGGTGAGGGCTTCCCAGTTCTCGGTGTCTAGTGTCTAGAATAGATCAAGAGAAATAATGTTATCATTCTATTCTGCTTTGGTCAGACCTCACCTAGAATATCATATCCAGTTCTGGGCACTGCAATTCAGGAAGGATATTCATGAGTTGGAATGTGTACATAGAAGGCCAAAATGATCAACGGTTTGGAAACCAAGCTATTGTAGTAGAGCCTGTAAGTAACGTTACAAACAGTCGTATGGGTTACTCAGGAGCAGGAATCTGATGATGAGCAGCATTGAAAGAGGATTCGGGACATACTTACAGCACCTGCAGATGAGGAGTCATTTGAAGGAATCTCTGGGTCAATGAGTGAAGGAGCAGAAGGAGACACCATGGATTGGACTAAGATAAGAGAAGTGCAAACTATTTGTGAGGCGCCAACAACTAGTGATACCTTTATGGGGTTATCTGGGGGTGAAGACTGGCAATCAGGGGATCCAACTGAGTCTTGGGGGGATCTAAGTCTTGACAGGAGATGAAGGAATTGGAGGGAAAGGCAAGGGAATTCACGTGAAGAGCTGGGAGCAGCTGCAGGGGATAGTGATGGGGCGGTGGTCAGTTCATCTTCTGATGGTTTGAAGATAAAAGTGGATTCAGGGTTGAGGGGTCTTTGCAGAAGGCAAGGTGTTGATGTGCGTTTGTGTGCTGTATATTGGTAAATATTCTTGTAGACTTGCTGCTGCCTGCTTTGTGTTTGGCGTTGGATTTGGATCTGCAGTTTGAACCTGGACTGGTTTGGCTAAAGACGCTGCTTCTGCAGACATTGGAGCAACGCTGTTTCGGATTTCTCCCGCTTCGACCCTGGATTTCTGCTGATGATGCTTCTCTTCCTACGACTCCTTTTGTTAACCATTTGTGTACTGTGCCTTTTTGTTTTGCCTCAGAGCGCTTTGTTTGACTTGTTGCTCTTTGCATCCAGTTAATCTGGATTATCTTTCTGTTTACCTTTTGGACCAGGTCTGGTGTGGTTTTTTTTTAGTTTTGACCAGTGGAACTGCATTTTAGTTTCTCTGCGTCCCTTTTCTTTTGTTTTAATAAACTCTGTTTTGAAGCCACTTTTAAGTCTGGCCCTTTAAGGCGTTTGTGATTCCAACACAAGCCCTATGAGGAATGACTTAAAGAACTGGGTTTGTTCAGCCTGCAGAAAAAGAAGGCTGAGAGGGGACATGATAAAAAGATTCTTCCTGAATTTGACTGGAGGAAGTTCACTGGAGGAGTCACAGTGGAGAACTTAAAGATTCCTAGAGAGAATATTTTAAATAAAATCTGTGAATAATCAAATCAGCAAAAGTTAAATCTGAAAATGTAGAGTGATAACTTAACTGTACTTTGTGTTGTCATATGCTTTCATGGCTGGGATCACAGGGTTGTTGTATGTTTTCTGGGTTGTATGGCCATGTTCCAGAAGTATTCTCTCCTGACGTTTTGCCCACATCTATGGGAGGCATCCTCAGAGGTTGTGAGGTACCTCACAAGCTCTGAGGATGCCTACCACAGATGTGGGCGAAACGTCAGGAGAGAATACTTCTGGAACATGGCCATGCAGCCTGGAAAACATACAGCAACCCTTAACTGTACTTCATTAACTGAGGTATCTTTGTACAAGCCTGGAAATTTGGTGACAAAGTCCCTTTCAGTTCACTATTTACCATGTTCAATTGATTTAGTTGAGTTTTTGTCATTTTTAGGTCTGTGTACCAAAGCTCAGCACCAGAATTTAATGATGATGGCTCTTACTGTCCACCACCAATTGCATGGTTGTGTGAAACCAGGGAAATACGTACTCTGCCTTCAAATTCACATTTTCAGTTGACAAGCTGAGAACTAGCAGCTTTTGAAAAAACCGAATTCTAATTATTGACTCCCTGCACAATAGGTTTCATTCCCACAAGAGAAACCTGAAGCTTTCCTGCAACTGAGCATCGGTGTGGTATTTGGATCTGATAAAACTTCAGGAAGCATATAAGAGGATGGGGACGAGGCTTTTGGATGCTGAAATCTCATTATATACAATGGTGGACTCAAATGTATCCCTTTTGAATACTTTCAAGCTCTGAATGGCTGAATTTGTGAATGCAGAATTTATGAATACGGAGATCTGACTGTACTCCTAACAGGAGAAATAATGCTATAAACCAACATCTACCAGTTTACTTAAGTGTCTTGAAGTGGAAAATATACATTTCTCAGAAGGCTCGTTGAATTGTCTTTTGTATGGTGATGTGACACAATACAACCCAGCACACATTGCTGAACTTGTGGTGCATATCAGTTTAGTTTTCCAGACAGAGTCACACAAAAAATTAACAATAATAATAATCGCATTTCGTCCTTTTAAAAAACTCTTGTCCTATAATGAGGATCTGTTGCTGCCATTCATCAGTGCAAGACATGCTAAACCCGATGGAATAATCAGTCTCAAGTGTTTATCAGAAATAATAATGTTATTATTTTCTGTGCATGCATCCTGAAGTTACAAAGCCTCAGATGGGATTAATAGAAATTTTAATTAAGATATGGAAATAAGCTTCTTTCCCTTCACATGTACAAAAAAAGCTGCAAGTTAACAGCATGAGCGCCAATCTACTTAAATGGTTGGCACAATCATTTCTCAGTATGGTTGACATCTTAGGGCCAATTCGCATGACTGCTCAGGGCAGCCTGGGACATGTTTTCTGCCTTAGAGTTCTTTGTTTGTTGCTTTCTTTTGTTTGTTTGTAGATCTATTAAACCATAAAAACAAACAGGAGTTAAGTAATAAAACAAGATTGCTGATGCTTCTCTGACATTAGTTCCATAAGGGTCTTTGAACACAGGCTCCAGTTGTGCATGGATGGCATCTCATCCCCTGGGGAATTTCTGGTTCTAAAAGGGAAACAACATCCACATTTGCCTCCCAAATTTGCTTTTAGGTTAAAGCCAGTTGTGATTTCATTTTGGGCTGTGGCACCCCAATCACAACAAATGTCTGAATCAGTAGGGAGACCAAAAGGATCAAAGATTTGGAAGCCCTATAGGAAGTGCCTTAGGGATTTGGGTATGTTTCACTTGGAGAAGAGAAGGCTGAGAGGGGACACAAGAGCCATGTTTAAATATTTGAAAAGATGCCACACCGAATCCCCTGACAAGCTTGTTTTCTGCTGTTCTAGAGACCAGGACACTGAGCAATAGATTCAAATGGCAGGGAAAGAGATTCTACCAAATCGTTAGGAAGAATTTCCCAATTATAATAGCTGTTCAGCTGTGGAATATGCTGCCTGGGAGCATGGTGGAATCTCCTTCTCTGGAGAATTTTAAGCAGAGACTGATGGTCATCTATTGGAAGTGTTTTGATTGTATTTTCCTGCTTGGCAGAAGGCTGGACTGAATGGCCCTTGTGGTCTCTTACCATTCAATGATTTGTTGATTCCATAGGCAGAGCAAGATCAAGTTTGTTTCGATCACATCTGCCAAACTCAAGACCTTTAGACTGAATCTGGTCTTCCATATCATTTTATGTGGCCTTCCAGGTGCTGGGTGACAAATCTTGTATTCCTTATATTACATAATATTCCTACATAATAATAATAATAATAATAATAATAATAATAATAATAATAATAATAATACTTTATTTATATCCCGCCACCATCTCCCCAACGGGGACTCGGGGTGGCTTACATGGGGCCATGCCCAAAACAATACAATGTAAACAGCATATTTAAAAAAAAAAACAGCACAGCACAGTACAATAAGCAATACAGTAATAATATCCATTACAAAATAAAACAAGGAGACAATGAAAACAAGGGCAGACCACATGAACATTAAGTTAAAACTCAGGGTGAGAAAGACATAAAAAAATAAAAACCACAGCGAACAGGGTCATAAGGGAGTGGGGTATTCTGGAGGATAAATATTAGAGGGAGCAATAGAAAAGAAATATAAAATGGTTACTCTCCAAAAGCACAGCGAAAGAGCCATCATGACTAAAGCTGATGGGAGTTGTAGTACAGTAACATCTGGAAGGCTACAGTCTGTTCTGTTCAAACACGACAGTGGGGTTTGAATTTAGATCCAAGGCTTGCCAGTATGATGTCTGATTTCAAACTGTCCTTTAACCTTCCACCAACCTCAGAGCTACAAGTGCTGTTGGGCTGCAATTCCCATTATCTCCAGTCTGTATGGGAGTTGCTATTGAATAACACCTGGGGACCCATATTGGGTGAAAACGTAAGAGCACTGACTACTATGTAAAAATATTACAGTTAGTCCTCTTTATCCACAGATTCTCCATCCAAGGATTCATTGAAGGCAACCATAAGGCAACCTCAATGAAAATGAGTTTGACACCCCTCATTTAGATAGCTGGCCAATCAAGAAGACTATGGGATGGATGGATGGATGGATGGATGGATGGATGGATGGATGGATAGATAGGTAATGAAAGGAATACTCTTGGAACCTTTTACTGGGCTTGCCAATGGTCCCATAATCTGCTGTAACCTTAGGTTAAGAGGTTTCCTGATTGCTTTTCCTCTCTTGTCCCATAATTCTTCTAATCAAAGCATGGTGGTGGCCCAATCTTTACCTGATAGACCTTAAGGTCCTTTCAATTTGATCACCACCTTAGTCTTGCATCCTCAGCATGTCAGATTTGCTCTCCTCAGGAAACGCAAACGCAAGAAGTCCTTGTGCCAGCAGTTCATAAGGACTGGGTGATTAATTTGTCTTGCTTAGAGGAGCAGAAGCCAATACATCGTTTTCAATCAAGCCCCTTCCAAAATCTGGCCACTGAAAAACCTGACATTTACTGCAAGCACTGAACGCGGCAGATGATTACCGTTCCGGAGGCTTTTGTGCAGAGGAAAGGCAGCCTTGTGACAGAAAATCTGCAAAGCATTAGCAGGAATGATGTGGAAGGGATCTCAACCAAATTAAACTTTCAAAAGAAGCCCAGCAGGGTATAAGGGAGTGGAATTAAAGTTTGGATTTCTGCAGAAAAAATATATCTATGAAGTTCTCATTAAAAAAAATAGTCTGGAACAACATCCCTGTTTTATGCGAGTGTGTAATGGCATCAACGAAAGATAAGGCCCTTGCAATAAATTGTGCAGTTAAGTACCAATAGCTGACATTATCTCCATTGAAGCGGTAGGGATTATGATTGTTTAATAGCAATTTATTAGCACTTACACACACACACATTTCATTCCTTTTTTTACCAGCTGCCCTTTTGAATTTTATTTCAAAAACAATGTCTAATCACTTCATAATCTTTTAACAAGAAGTCAAGAACTAACTACATTCTAAAACAATTTTAATCAGTGTAGATTGTGGTCACACTGTTTGAGTTCAATTTAAGTCTTTAGCAAACACGGGACAGATAATATGGTGAGGTTTTTTATTATTATTATTCCTGCACCAAGGTGACTTTTAGTAGTTCTTTCACTTTGGAAATCCAAAGGAAATACTGTTTTTGTGTATGGTTCAGCAAATGTCCTAACAGCCCTTCTTTGGGCTACCAAGTCTCTTTAGTGTGTATCTGAACATTTCTTCTAATGTTCTTAAAATCTGCATGTAATTGTAATGTCTTCTAATGCCATTGATTTTACTGAGATATGTTTTAATCTGTGTTTGGTTTTAATCTTTATTGGATCAGGCTTGTCCCCATGTAAGCTTCCCCGAATCCTTTCGGGGATATGGAGGCAGGATATAAAAAATAAGATATTTTATTATTATTATTATTATTGACACAACAACATTGTATGACACAGCAAACAAGATAGATATGCTGGATTTTGTATCACAAAATCACAAGTCGAACACTTCCCAAGCGTTTAGGACTGTGTGATGTATTTTCGGATGATGTGCACAGATCCCAGTAGGGTGGCCTTTTGCAGTTGGCAGATCGTAATTTTGTCAATATCTATTGTTTCCAAATGCCGGCTGACATCTTTTGGCACGGCGCCCAATGTGCCAATCATCACCGGGACCACATGTACTGGTTTCTGCCAGAGTCTTTGAAGTTCAATCTTGAGGTCCTGATAGCGGCTGAGTTTTTCCTGTTGTTTTACTCAATGCGACTGTCACTTGGTATGGCGACATCAATAATCCAAACCTTTTTCTTTTCCACAACTGTGATGTCTGGTGTGTTGTGTTCCAGAACTTTGTCAGTCTGGATTTGGAAGTCCCACAGTATCTTTGCGTGTTCATTTTCTATTACCTTTGCAGGTTTGTGATCCCACCAGTTCTTTACTGCTGGGAGGTGGTACTTGAGGCATGAGTTCCAATGAATCATTTGGACCACATAGTTGTGCCTCTGTTTGTAGTCTGTCTGTGCGATTTTCTTACAGCAGCTGAGGACCAGGCCTTCTGTCTCCTTCTTCAGTGTCCCATTCGTGAGCCAGAGCCAGGTCTTCTCCTTATCAGCTTTTCCCTCAATTTTGTCAAGGAACTTTCTATGCAATGTTTTGTTGTGCCAGCTGTCAGCTCTAGTTTGTAGTGTGGTTTTCTTGTACTTTTTTTTGTCTGCTGTCCTTTGAGGAGTTTCTGATTTTGACTTCAATTGCTATGATTATAAACTACAACATACTCTACATGGGGTTGTCTTTAAAGACTGTGTTGTTGAAGGCATTCATGGCTGGAGTCACAGGGTTGTTGTGTGTTTTCCAGGCTTTATGGCCATGTTCCAGAAGTATTCTCTCCTGACATTACACCCACATCTATGGCAGGCATCCTGAGAGGTTGTGAGATATACCTCTGAGGATGCCTGCCATAGATGTGGGTGAAACATCAGGAGAGAATACTTCTGGAACATGGCCATACAGCCCGGAAAACTCACAACAACCCTGTGACTCCGGCCATGAATGCCTTCTGTTTGGAAGCTTCAAATGGTCCAATGGATGGCAGCCAGATTTCAAACCAGAGCGGAGTAGAGGGAGCACACAACTTTCATGTTATGTCAGCTCCACTGGCTGCCAGTCTACTACCGAGCACAATTCAAACTGCTGGCTTTAGCCAATAAAGTCCTAAACAGTTCCAGCCCAGCTTACCTGTCTGAACGTATCTCCCTCTATGAACCATCACAGAGGTTAAGATCTTCTGGGGAGGCCCTGCTCTCAGTCCCACCTCCTTTGCAAGGGCGATTTGTGGGGATGAGAGACAAGGCCTTCTCAGTGGTGGCTCCTCGGCTCTGGAACTATCTCCCCAGTGAGATTAGATCCCTCCCTCTTGGCCTTCAGAAAGAAGACAAAGACATGGTTATGGGACCAAGCTTTTGGCCAACAAAGTAATGCAGTGTAAGAAATAAATAGGGAATATGTACAATTAACAATTGGAATTGGCCCCGGACTACGATTTTGGATCATGTGATTTTAATGTTTATATTAGGTGTTTTAATTCTATGCCTTAATGTCTAAATGTTGTTTATATCTTATGTTTTAACGGTCTTATTGTTTTTAATGCATAGTTATGTGTTTATTGTTTAGGTATATGATTTGGTTTACATGGATGGTTGGCTATGAATTTTGCCGCCATTATGTTGTAAATTGCTTTGAGTCCCCCCAGGGGTGAGAAAAGTGGTACAGTAGAGTCTCACTTATCCAACATAAACAGGCCGGCAGAACGTTGGATAAGTGAATATGTTGGATAATAAGGAGAGATTAAGGAAAAGTCTATTAAACATCAAAATAGGTTATGATTTTACAAATTAAGCACCAAAACATCATGTTATACAATAAATTTGACAGAAAAAGTAGTTCATTACACATTAATGCTATGTAGTGATTACTGTATTTATGAATTTAGCACCAAAATATCACAATGCATTGAAAACATTGACTACAAAAATGAGTTGGATAATACAGAACGTTGGATAAGTGAGACTACTGTATATAAATACAATAAATAAATAAACAAACAAACAAACAATCTTTTTAGAAACACATACACCTGTTTTCTCAACATTTTCTGAAGCAGATCAGCCAGTCTTTTGTGGCTGATAGGCAACTGCAATATGATCTTCTTCCATTTACTCTATAGCCAGAAAGATAGCCTTAGGGAACAGTTTGCATAAACAACCATGCTGGAGAGTTTGTCTGTTCATAGCCATTTGATAAAACAAAGCCTTTCTTAGTTGATGAATGTGCCCTTGGGAACTGCTCCTTAGAAGACAGAGCTCTTTGAGGGCCCAGTGTCAAAGACAGCGGATACTCTATCAACAGGATTAACAGTTTTACATGACTCTGACAAGGCTAAGAGTCGTTTTCTATTTCTTGTGTGTAATTAGTAACCATATTGGACCATTTCCAAACATCTAGCCTTCATTTTGGATCATGTGAGGGGGTGACTAGAAAGGGGAAAGTGGGAAGCACTGGAATGGGTGCTTGCTTTAAGTGTTCCCCTCCAGATGCAGACATGGAGAGTTTCTCCCTTGCACTCCCCTTTCCCAGGACTTTCCTTCCAGCCATGATGAAATCTTATCCAGAGATGCTATATGAAAGTGAATAGATGGGTGGGAAGCTGATACTAGGAGAAAGCATCAGGTGAGGAACATGTTATAAACTTCTCCATGCCCACTACAAGACCATTCCTTCTACAGAATTGTGGTGGTTTGACACCACTTTAACCATCGAGTCTCCATTCTATGGAATCCAGAGATTTTTAATTTGTTGTGGCACCAGAGCTCTCTGACAGAGAAGGGTAAAATCTTACGAAAACTAAAAATCCCAGAATTACATACCATTGAGCCATGGCAATTATTATGCTGCCAAAGTGCTTTTAATATATGTTTGGATATAGCCTACAACTCCTTTCCAACGTGAAGCCTCACCTGGCTATTTTATGTACATTCAGGTGAATTTCTTCCACATTTTCCATTTGTTTCTGAATTCTATGACCATTTAGGAATTGCCTTCCAACTGTCTGGGCATCATCCCTCAAGGCAAAAGTTGGGGAAAGTGGAAAGAACCCACTCCCACATTTTCTGGCATGCCCAGCCATCCTACATCCTTATTGCGTCAATGACCATCTTTCCCCTGCTTTCTCCTGCTTTTCTCTGTTTGGAGTCAGGCAACACCCAACTCCTAAAGATGGGATTTAGGGCCCTATTTCCACGCTCGGCAGAAATGAAGTCCCACAGAGTCCCATTGAAAGTGCCCTTACACCACGGGATAGCCTTCGTGAGACTCCATTTCTGAAGCGCATGGAAATGAAGCCCTAAACCCATGGGATGAAGCCCCTAATTTGGCATGGACATTCCCAATTAATCCTCCTCTGTCATTCCCCATTTCCAGCTACAGTAGAGTCTTACTTATCCAACATAAACAAGCCAGCAGAATGTTGAATAAGTGAAAATGTTGGATAATAAGGAAGGATTAAGGAAAAGCCTATTAAACATCAAATTACATTATGATTTTACAAATTAAGCACCAAAACATGTTTTACCACAAATCGACAGAAAAAGCAGTTCAATACATAGTAATGTTATGTAGCAATTGCTGTATCTACAAATTTAGCACCGAAACATTGCAATTTATTGAAAACATTGACTACAAAAACATTGACTACTAAAAGGCAGACTGCATTGGATAATCCAGAAGGTTGGATAAGTGAGACTCTATTGTACTTTTAAAACGCTCCCGTTTCTCTCTCCTCCTTCCACTTCCCTCTCGGTCTTCAGTTCAAAGGGCAAAAGTAGTTCACATTCAATTAACAGCAGGCTGGAGAAAAGTGTCTTGCCCTTCCCAGTAAGCTCAGGCAAAATCAAACTGCTTCAACCTCTCTTAGCTTGACTTTTCCTCTTTATTAATAACCTTTGTCATCTTGATGCCTACACTCTGATGTTGTTTAGCCAATTTTTCCCAGTTTTCATCTATGTAATGCTAGCAGGTATCTTTTCAAGGAAGGAAGGAAGGAAGGAAGGAAGGGAGGAAGGAAGGAAGGAAGGAAGGAAGGAAGGAAGGAAGGAAGGAAGGAAGGAAGGAAGGGAGGGAGGGAGGGAGGGAGGGATTGGGTTGCTATGAGCTTTCTGGGTTGTATGCAGAGGCGGTTCAACCGCCAGCTGAACTAGGCACTTGCCTGTGGCGCAATTCTGTTCTGGGCGCAGTTGAGGCGCTCCCGGGTGCGCGCGTGTGTGTGCACGCGCACCTCAGCCTCCTCTCGGCAGGATCCTTCCCTCCATGCCTCCTTCCATGCCTCCCTCTCTGGCTTCCTGCCCCCTTTGGCTCTCCGCCCCGTCCCCGCCTCTCTCTCTCTGTGCACTCCTCCTCCTGAGTTTGGAAAGGGCTGCCTAGCTGAGCTGAAGTCCAGGCTGCTGGGGCTTGCCTCCTGGAGATGCTTTGGAGGGCGCTGGGGCAAAGGAGCCTCGCTGAAGCTCTGGGCGGGCGCCCTTTGGGACAAAGCAGTGCCTCTCTTCCCCCGTTTGGCACCAGATGAGAGCCAGGTTGGCCTCCTTGGACCTGCTTCGGCTTCCCTCCCCTTTGCCTTTACAGCCGGAGAGCCAGGGCTGCCTGCACATGCAAAATGGAAAGGCCGGGTGGATCTCTCCTACTTGCTCAGGATGGGCTCCCATTGGCTATTTGGCACTGTTTCAGCCGATACTGGCCAATGGGAGCTCTCCTTCCTTTTCTCCCTCCCTCCCTCGCCCGTGCCTGGAAGCCACGCCCCCTCCTGTTGCTTTCCTCCATTAGCAGCAGCCAGGCGAGCAACGCGCGCCCTGTGAGGTAGGCTAGAAATTTAGAGCAGGATTTAAAACTGCTTTTTATTTGTGGGTTGCTGTGAGTTTTCCAGGCTGTGTGGCCATGTCGGGAGGCATTGTCTCCTGGCGTTTCGCCCATGGGGCAGGCATCCTCGGGGATTGTGAGGTCTGTTGGAAACTAGGCAAGTGGGGTTTATATATCTATGGAAGGTCCAGGGTGAGAGACAGAACTCTTGTCTGCTTGAGGCAAGTGTGAATGTTGGAATTGGCCAGCTCGATGAGCATTGAATAGCCTTGCAGCTTCAAAGCCTGGCAGCTTCCTGCTTTTTATTAATTTATTTATATCCCTCTCCTGACGTTTTACCCACATCTATGACAGGAAGAGCCAGCTAATACCTCCCAACAAAGGATTCCCCTAGGCATGAAGCAGCCAGCCTTTGAAGCTGCAAGGCTGCAAAGCTGCAAAGCTATTCATTGCTAATCAATTTGGCCAATGGCAACATTCCCACTTGCCTCCAACAGTTCTTTCTTCTACCCTGGACATCATTCCACAGGTATATATACGCTCCACTTGCCCCCACCCTCCCTGATTGATTTTGCAGCTGCAAGGCCATTCAATGCTAATCAAGGTGGCCAGTTGCAACATTCACACATGCCTCCAACAGACAAGAGTTCTTTCTCCCACACTGGACATTATTCCATACTTATATAAACCATTGAAAATCAACAAAACCTGGCAACCACCATTAAAACACTTTAAAACCAGGACAGTGAATAAAGAGCAACACACAAAAAACAGAGGAATTGCAGACAGGCAACAATCAGGGCCAGCTAACACCACCCAACAAAGTATTACCCCAGGGAGGAATAAGCCAGGCTTTCAGGCTCCAAGGCCACTAAGTGCTAATCAGGGTGACCAATTGACTATGCCACAGCAACTGGCTAGTAGAATCATAAAATGTTAAAATTAGAAGGGACCTTAATGGCCATCACATTCAACCGCATTTACACACGTAAAGCATTCCTGAAAGATGACCATCTTTCCCCAAAGATGGAAAGTCCACAACAGTCCCATACAATCAATTCCACTATCACACAGAATACAAACATTATTCCTAATATTTAGGTGCTTCATTTCCTAGTTTTAGGTGAGATTAGGTCATTGTACATTCAAGCCATTCCTAACTTATGGCAATCCAATTGTTGTCGACCGCGTTTTAGGGGATCGGGCCCTTAAGGAGAGACCCGACCCGGTCCTGAGAGAACGGACCTTGGCGGAGCCAATAGGAAAATATGAACCGCAATACAACCTGAAGCCGAAATGAAGAAGGTCCGCCGAAGTTGAAGGAAAATTCCGCCAAGGAGTCTTTATTGAGCGATTCAGCTGAAAAGGACTCTAGTAGTGATCATTCAGTCTACTAGGGTACCACATAACCAAAACAAAGCCACATTTATACAAAGTTTCAGTCTGACAGCCCTTTGAATTTCCCGCCCCACTCCCCCGCCCATCTGATCGCTGGTAGGCTAGAAGGTTGAACGAGGCGGGCTTTCGTTTCCCGCCTTGCTCTGTTGGCCCAATAGGGAGCTGCTTTTTGTCCCCACTCGAGCCAATCAGGAAGGAGAAGGCGGGAGTTATTGAAACAATGAAGTGACTGAGCAGGAAAAATCGGATTAATTCCTGCCAGGCCGATTTCTAAAGGGATTAATGACAGCAATCAAGGATGTCCGAGTTTCTATCACGTATACAGATTTTAGATATGCCTTGGGGTGTCAGGGGTGGAAGTAGAGATGGGTGGTGATGGGCCATAATTGACAGGCTCTGCAGGGCACCTTCCTGAGGTGTCCTGGATTTTCTTTTGGAGGAGATATGACAATGTTTGCCTTGGGGGCGAATCACCTTTAGGTCAATACTCCGAATTCGGCGACTCAAGCCCTATATTGTCCATGCAATCTGAATTTGATTGGGTTAAGCGGTGGCGGATTATCCTTTTGTTTTTGGGAAGGGAAGCCTGGGTCATAGGAACTGGGATGGGTTCCGGGGTTCAGGTTGAGTTCAAAATATTTCCTATTTGATTTCATGACTTGACAATTATATGAAATAAAATGAAAAATAAAATAAAGTTGGAATATAAACCCTGCTGGGAAAAATACATATTTTCCAGGGATCCCAAAGAGTACAAATACATATAGGCAGATAGATAGATTTCAAGGAAATAAGGGAGAATCCATAAAGGTGGGTTACATTGCATAAAGGGGAATCATGAATGATATAAACAATTGAAAACATTTGATAAGAACGAAGTTCACAACATCTGGGGAACCCAATATGGAAATTCATAAAAGTGGAGTTTTAGCAGCATGATTTTACAATTCATGAAGTTAGCCCAACGATTAGAAATTCATACAACAGTGATTCATGAGGGTGTCCAGGTACATAGAATATGAAAATTCACGGATACATTGGGAAAAGAGTTCATCGGTGGTGGAAGGAATTCATAGAAATAGCATGGGGAAGAGGTACATGTGGGTTGCAGTCTTTGGAAATATAGGGTTTCATAAGTTCAGGGGTAGGTCTGGGGAAGAGTGTGCTTCTCATTCATAAAATTATGAAGGTGTGAATGAAACGTGGAGGGCGCCCGTCCAGGCACCCTCCTGGCAGCTGTAGAGAGGGTGAAGGTCCTTGGAGAACTATGTCTCCCCAGCGGGAGAGCGATCCCCCATCCACAGTTCACAGAAAGGGACCAGTGATCTCTTAAAAACCATCCCGCGGGTCGCGGGGAGAGGAAAGTCCGGGATAAGGCTGGAAGAGAGCAGTCTGGCTTGAAAAGAGCAGTCGGTTCCGTTTGACAGTCAGCTGATGAGGTGCCGAGAACTGGACCGATTTTGGTTCCGCTGGTGGTCCTTGGGTCAGGAGCCTTAGGAAGGGTTAGGACTAAAAGAGGAGCGTGCTAGGGGTAATTTTGATAAAGATATGAGCCAATTTGTATCGTCCGCCGTATTAACCTATGGCGGGGAAGCCTCCGCCAGGGTTTTAAAGGTCGGACGGGTTTGAGAGAGAGAGAGGGGGGGGGGGTGGCGTGCAAAAGAAGGAGTCAGGGAAAGACACAAAATAACCAGATAGAGAGTGTTACTGTTAAAAATGAATGCTACTTTTATTGGGGGGATTTGTTACATAGTTCAGGGAAGGGGAAAGTGAAGAAAAAAAAATCTTTTAATAATAGTCTGCTGCGGTCCCGCTCCGTTCCTTTGGTGATGGATCTGCGGAACTCTCCGCTGCGGGTTCAAATCAATTTGAAAGCTGGCGCCACGGTCATCACAATCACAGGGGTTGCTTGGCAAGACTTGTTCAAAGAGAGGATGCTGCTGCTTTCCTCAAAGGCTGAGAGAGAGTGACTTACCAAAGGTCACCTAATGGGCTTCCATAGCACAGCAAAGAATTTGAACCCAGGTCTCAAGAGCCATCGTTCAATGCTCAAACCACTACACTGCTGTTTTAGGCTTGATAATGGCCCCTTCTGCACTGCCATATAAAATCCAGATCATCTGCTTTGAACTGGATTATATGGCAGTGTGGACTCAGATAATCCAGTTCAAAGCAGATAATGTGGATTATCTGCTTTGATAATTTTATATGGGAGCAATTGGTGTGTGTGGGGAGGGGCAGCACCAAAATTCGGGGGGGGGGGGCAAAATTCTGTTTGCCTACTCTTGAAAATTATGTAGCACCGGCTCTGGTTGTATGGCCATATATTTCAGAAGCATTATATCCTGACGTTTCGCCCACATCTGTGGCAGGCATCCTCAGAGGTTGTGAGGTCTGCTGGAAACTAGGCAAGTGGGGTTTATATATCTGTGGAATGTCCAGAGTGATAGAAAGAACTCTTTGTTTGTTTGAGGCATGTGTGAATGTTTTTAATTAGCCACCTTGATAAGCACTGAATAGCCTTGCAGCTTCAAAGCCTGGCTGCTTATAAATAATGAATTTTGCTCACAACTCTCATATTTCTTTTTCTCCTAGCAGAGAGTGAAAGAAGAAACAGATATTAAATTAGTTTGTATTTCTAGAAATTTAAATGATGGGATAATATGCCTACATTGGTGTTGGCAATTCCTGTTAGGTTCTTTGTTAAGATTTTCAATGTTCATGGATGGATGAAGAGAAGGATAATATCAATAAAATGCAATGCAAATAGATGGGAAACATTTCCCTGGCAAGCAGGAGGAGAACACCATCAGGAGAAGCAGCTGCAACAATGGGAGGGGAGGATGGAGAAACAAAATGTCTCTTTTATTTAAAGAAAGATTGAGAGGGAGAGAGAAAGCAAAACAGATTTGGTAAAGAAATGAGTTTCTGAATGAAAAGGCAACAGTTAAATAAAAATGAGAATCTGGTTTACAGATATGAGTTGAAGACAATTTAACTTTCAACAACTACCCTTTATTCTTTTTTCATTTGTTTTTTCCCAAGTCCGTAATTTAAAACAGATTCGAAAAATCTCTCTAGAGACTTATGTACATTGTAAAGCTAGGTATCAATTGCATCTTTGAATTTTTTGGGGTTTTTTTGGGGGGGGGTGTAATACTGGCAAACATTCCTCACAGTTCTTAAATTACAATAAATAAAACTGTAAATATTATTTCAACAGCTCAACAGCTACTAAAGTGTGTGGCAATTTGCACAAATTGAATCCAGCATTATTTTGCAATTTCACTAGAAAATTGTCACCATACAACTATTGGTCTGTTTCCTTCAGCTTGGAAGCAGGTTGTCACTAAAGTAAAGACAGGGGAGCCAGGGAATGAAGTGCAGGAAATCTTTCATCATTGGCATTTGCATACATAATTTCATTCCCAGATTTTGAAAAAACTGATCCTTTGTGGATTTATTTGTTAGTGCAGTAGAGTCTCACTTATCCAACCTTCACTCATCCAACGTTCTGTATTATCCAACACAATCTGCCTTTTAGTAATCAATGTTTTTGTAGTCAATGTTTTCAATATATTGCGATGTTTTGGTGCTAAATTCATAAATGCATTAATCACTACATAATGTTACCATGTATTGAACTGCATTTTCTGACCATTTGTAGTAAAACATGATGTTTTGGTGCTTAATTTGTAAAATCATAATGTAATTTGAAGTTTAATAGGTTTTTTCTTAATCCCTCCTTATAATCCAACATTTTGCTTATCCAACATTCTGCTGGCCCATTTATGTTGGATAAAAAAGACTCTGTTCCTAATTTGATCTATACAGGAAATCCAAAAGATTTTCCCAAAAGAGGAGCTATAGGACTTTTTCAGAGGCAGCATAAAAGATTAATGTTGGCAACAGTACCTTGCTGGAAGTAATAGTTGTTTTGGGTGTTTCAGCTGGTGACTTTGCCCCTTGGACTTTGTATTTTGTACCATGGATATTGGTGAGCTGCTTGTGTGTTTGGCTTTGGACCGGACTTTTGGAATACTCCTTGTGCCTGCTACTTGATTTGAACTTGAATTAGAACTCTGAAAGTGCTATCTCTGGGCACTTCCATACAGCCATATAACCCAGTATATTAAGGCAGAAAATCCCACAATATTTGCTTTGACCTGGGTTATTGAGTCCAGACTGCCATATATTCCAGTTCAAAGCAGATGATGTGGGATTTTATTCAGCTGTGTGGAAGAGGCCGAAGTGTCAGCTGTGGACTGTCTTGACTACTCTTGCTAAACCCTGGTTGCAGCATCTTGACAGGGGCTTGCTGAGCACCTTCACATGATGCCTGCTTGGCCCTGCCCCATTGATCCCCAAAGTGGTGAGAAAACATTTCAAGATGTTTCCGGTGGGGACCTCACCTGTATGATGAGGTCATAAACAACACTATGTAACATGACTTTTGTTCCGGGGTTATAAATGTCATTTCCTACCTGGTTCAATCATAAAAACATGGGGAAAGTTTATTAAACTACAAACAATGGTATTTGTGGGACATCCTGCAGTACATTTTGCTACCGTTTTCCAGTGAATATCTCATAGAACCTCAACCAAGTCAACATAGTTCATGGCAACCACAAAAATGAAGTTTATTATTTATTTATTTATTTACAGCATTTATATTCCACCCTTCTCACCCCGAAGGGGACTCAGGGCAGATCACATTACACATATAGGCAAACATTCAATGCCTTTTAACATAGAACAAAGACAAGACAAACATAGGCTCCGAGCGGGCCTCGAACCCATGACCTCCTGGTCAGAGTGATTCATTGCAGTGATTCATTGCAGCTGCTCTCCAGCCTGCGCCACAGCCCGAGCCCAAGTTTCTGGAGTATAACAACTACTTTCAAAGTAAGTACCATACAATTAAACAGGAAATAGCACTTTCAAATCAGGAACAGAACATTTTTCAAATTTGGTTACAAAATCACTGGGTTGCTGTGAGTTTTTTGGGCTATATGTCCATGTTCCAGCAGCATTCTTTTCGTGCGAGAGAATGTTACTGGAACATGGCCATACAGTCCGAAAAACTCACAGAAAGCAACCCATTCCACATATTTATGGAAACTGAACTATAGGCAGAAATACTGGAGGAAATAACATTAAAATTATAAGCATATAAGCACTATTTAATCTTGAGAGCTAAGCCAGGTAATCCTTGACTAGTACTTGAATGGGAGGCCACCAAATCCTGTGGGCAATATTTCAGATGAAGGAATTGGCAAAACCACCCCAGAGGATTTCTTGGCCGCAAAGTCATGGTGTTACCATAAATCCACAAGTGACTAGGAGACACAAGCACATACATGCAACCCCTTAAAATAAAATAAAATTAGATGGAAATGATAGATAGACAGACAGAGAAATTAGCCAGTTCACAATATGAGGAATGTGGGCCACAGAATCCAATCCAGAGCATCAAAGCTGCTCCATTATTAAGTCTCTAATTGCCAATAATTAATTTGCTAATTGCATGCAACTAATCTGTGTCCTTTTTGTTTTATATCAATTAACAGAGTAATTAAAAAAGGGCAATCTTCTTGATAGTTCCTCACCGGCAGATGAAGCCCAGCAGAACTAATGAAACAGGGCAACCCTTTTAACTAACCTCATTAGGATCCCTTCTTTAGTTGAACATCTTGTAGGAAAGAGTTAATTTTGCTACTGGGTAAAGCCTTTGATGTTAAGAGTGCTAATGAGGGGCCAAAGAAGCACTGATGTGATGTTTATTTAGAAGGCTGCTTTGCTGGTTTTGTTGGAAAGGCTGTGCTCTGTCTCTATCCCTCCAATCTGAGTTCAGCTGGATCGAGACACTGATTCCATATTGTGGTCTGTGTAGGATAACTCTTTTGTTGACTGCTGTCAAGTCAACTTAGATTTATGGTGACTTCATGAATTTGAGACATCCAAGTCACGCTATCAACAACAGGTTTTGCAAACTCAGGCCCATGGCTTTCTGGATTGAGTCCATCCATCTGAAATGTGGTCTTCCTTGCTTCTTACTGCCTTCTACCTTATCAAGCATTATCATATTTTCTACTGTGTCCTGTCTTCTCATGATTTAGCCAAAGAACAACAGCTTCAATTTACTCAGCATCTACAGAGAGTTCAGACTTAATCTGACTAGGATACATTTATTTGTTTTTTAAGAAGTCCATCCTTCTCCCGAATCACAATTCAAATGAGTTGATTTTCTTCCTACCAGCTTTCTTCATTGTCCAGCTTTCACAACAATATACGAGGGCTAGCCAGAAAGTAGATTATGTTTTGGAATTAAAAATGAACAAAGTATAGGAGAAAACATTTACCATATGCAGTTGAAAGCCACACCCAAATACCACTTCTCAAAATAGTCGCCATTCAAATCTAGGCCCTTATCATAGCGATGAATGAGCTTGGCAACTCCTTCCCCACCAAACTCTGCTGCTTGCATCCTTAATCAGCCAGTCACCCCTTACTGCAGCTGCGCATCGTCGCCAAAACGCTGCATTGACAGCCACCCCACCCCCCACCCCCAATTGTTAGAAACAAGTGGTAGTCACTTGGTGCAAGGCCCGGACTGCACGGCGGATGAGGAAACAACTCACACCCAAAAGACTCCAGAACTTCACGTGTGCGATCCGCCGTGTGGGACCGGGCGTCCCCATGAAACATGAAAACTTTCCCCCATGCTCATCCTGGATCACTCTTCTAAGGTTTGCAGAGTTTGGCAATACCTGTGATGCCTCATGGGCCTTGTAGTCCTGTTCCTAGTGCCATCGTGACAGATGAAGACGAAAACATGGGGTTTTCGCCGGTTCAATAAGAGCTGGAATCCTTTCACCTGCCGGATGTTGATGTTTGTACCCAAGAACTCAGTAAAACAGACCTTGGGCATTCCTCGCCCCCGTTCCCTAGGAGACAGTCCTATTCTGCAGACAGAGGAGTGAGGGAACAGAATCGCAGGAGTTTACGGATTGCAGCCAAACAGCAGGCTGATTAGGCCTGCTTCCCTTGGGAAATTCTAAGGAGTCTTGCATCTGGACAAAGTTGGGTTTCGTTTCCCGTTCTCTAGGGAAAGAGGTTGTTGGCGGGAAAACGAGACCCCAATATAGGTGCCTGACACGGGAGAATCTTTGCGGAGTCAACAGAGCAGCTTCAGGAGTAAGATCGTGTTTGGACTTTGCAACCCCAGTTCCTTGCCTTCCGGATCAAGTATTCAAGATTTGCCTTGCCTTGTTTTTTAACCACGGACCTTGTTCAAGAATCACTGTTTGCCTTGTTCCTAGTCACGGACCTTGTTTAAAGAATCAAGATTGTATCCAGCCTTGTTGTCAAGCTGCCTAGGACTCCTAAGACTCTGGCATTTCCCCACACTATTGCTTGGCAATAGTGTGTGTTTCGGTTATTGGATTAAAACTTTGAACTCTAATATCATTTATTGGACAATACATTTTTGGACTATATTTGACCTCATTTGAAAGGTCTGCTTATGAACTATATTCTTCACTTGTTTTTATTACTTTTATATATTTACTTAATAAAGATATTAGATAGAAATTGGCCTCCGTGTATGGTTCTTGGTGCCCCGCTGCCTTGGGTCTGACAATACCTTTCTGAGTTTATTCTCGTGCCTCCTTCCAGGAAGTCCGCAAGAAGCACACCTTTCCTGTCCCAAAAAATGGCCACCATAACCTTCCTTGCCGACATCGTTTGCAAGCATTTGCAAAACTTTAGAAGAGCGATCCAGGACGAGTGTGGGGTTTTGTGGGGAAGGAGTTGCCAAGCTCATTCATTGCTACGATAAGTGCCTAGATTTGAATGGCGACTATGTTGAGAAGTGGTATTTGGGTGTGGCTTTCAACTGCATATGGTAAATGTTTTCTCCTATACTTTGTTCATTTTTAATTCCAAAACGTAATCTACTTTCTGAATAACCCTTGTATATACTTGGCCAAAACAGAGATGTTTTGGAGCCTTCCTAATGAACTATGAATGTCCATATCAGGGCAATGACAAGAGCATTCCGGTGCACATTGGGTTCTACCAATGTGCATCAGTTCTTCTTAGCTGATGTCCTGATGCATATCAAAAGTGTCTAATACACATCAGTCCCAAGATCATTTTGTTGACTGCCCTACATAGTAACTTCTTGGCAGACCTTGAGTAGCTCTTCAAATCTATTTTTCATTAAAGTTAACTTCCAACAGCAACTAATATAAGTTTCTTGTTTTTCCCCCCAGGATTGACTATTTGAAGCCTTACCAGACTGAATTCCAGTCGTGGTCTTTTTCTTCTTCTATGACATAGACCAGTGGTTCTCAACTTTGGCTTTCAACTCCCAGATATCCTAACAGCTGGTAAACTGGCAGGGATTTCTGGGAGTTGTAGGCCAAAATACCTGGGGATCCACAGGTTGAGAACCACTGACATAGACCATGATCCCTGATGTCAACCACATAAGATAAATGCTGAACATCTGATGTGACCACCAATTTTTATGACTGGACAAAAGGACTGGTTTAAGGTTTTATATGGTTTCAAGCAGCTTCGGCCCTATAATCGCCAGGGCAAAGCCTTTATCTCAGGGGAAAGATATCTGTGTCATACAGCTTTCCTTGTGCTATCTGAACTAGTTTGTTGACTTCAAGTATAGTAGGAAATACTTTCTTAGTGCTAGTTTTGAAGAAGTGGGTAAATGCTACCTGAGCTGGCTTGGTATGTGGAATGAGAGGAGATGCCATCTTCTTTGCCCCAGGCAGCAAAACCTCACAGGCCAGCCCTGACACCAAGAAAGGCCTATCAGTCCTGTCATGCCACACATGAGTACTTATGTTGACAGGTGAACATGTGGCAGACAGAGCGTTCAGCTCTGTTTATCTTTCCCCCCTGTAACCACCTCTGCTCTCTTACCTCTTCCATCTGGAATGATTCATGAAAGCTCCTTCAGGTGCCCTCTGGAAGTCCTCCAAAGCCACAGCCTGGGCACTGGAAGCAGCAGAAAGCATCATTATTTTGTGTCTTGTCGGGGTAATGTTACTTTCATGCAGTTAAATTGAGTACCCCTTATCCAAAATGCTGAGAAATTGAAGTATTTTGGACTTTTTTCAAATATTGGCATGCCTATATTTGTGTAAACATACATAATGAGATTTATTTAGGTTGTATAAACACCTTATACACATAGCTTATTGTTAATTTTATGCCATATTTAATATTTTTGTGCATGCAGCTAAGTTTGTGTACACTGAACCATTAAAAAAGCAAGGATGTCACTATTTGTTAGCTATCCATGTGAGAAATTTTGTTTCGTGGAGGATTTCAGATTTCAGAGTTCCAATAAGGAATGTTCAATCTATGTTATAAACTAAATTACAATTACAGCAATTTCATATTATTTTGCCATCTTGTATTCTGTTAGGGTAGAGGGCCCATGGGACTCAAAGTACTTCTGGATTCCAATTCTCATCATTCCCAACCAGTGTGGCTGAGGTGAGGGATGATGGGATTTGTAGTTCAGCACAAGATGGAGACCTCCAGCATGTCATGCCTCTTTTTTCTTCTGATTGTGACTGGAACACTCTGATTAAAAAGAAAGCAAGAATCAAAAGGGAATTTGGAAATATAAAGGATATGAATGTAGGCTATGCATATATGTTAATATATTTACTTACTTAGGTGATGCTTCATTGAGTATGATGGGCTTCCAAGTGTAGTGTCTTGGTTGTGGATACGTAGGTGACTATGGAGCCCTATTCTTGACCCACATGTTCTTCCATGGTGAGGACATTGGTTTCCAGGTGGAAAGTGGTCCTGGTCAGGGTTGGCTTGATGCACCTTCTTATTGGCATGTTTCTCCCTTTCACTCTCCATTCATGCCTTTTCAAATTCCACAGCACTGCTGGTCACAGCTGACCTCCAGCTAGAGCACTCAAGGGCCAGGGCTTCCCAGTTCTCAGTGTCTATGCCACAATTTTTAAGGTTAGCTTTAAGCCCATCTTTGAATCTCTTTTCCTGTCCACAAACATTCTGTTTTCCATTCTTACTTATTTATTTATTTACATCACTTTTACCCAGCCTTTCTCCCCGAGGGGACTCAAGGCTTACAATAAATAGGCAAAAATTCAATGCCTAAAAACAATGTACAAAACAACAATTCATATAAAAACAGATGCCATTACAAAATAAAATCACATTATATAAAATTTTAAGCATTTAATTTTATATAATTATATTTTATAAATTTTATAAAATTTTAAATTTTTCTTGAGTTGGGAGTATAGTAATTGCTTTGGGAGATCGGGCATTTGGATAACGTGACTAGTCCAGTGGAGTTGATGGCGTAGGAACATCACTTCAATATATAATATTATACAATATGTTAATATAATTTGATGATATTTCTATAAAATGCATGTTCATGAATATCTAAAGACCTTCGGATCACTGGACAATAGATGGAGAATGTTTATACTGTACATGCACACTAAGAGCAAATGTTTCTGGCAACAGCAGGAACATTCAGGAGACAACTCTATCAACAATTTGTTAAATCTCATGATTCAGAATACAGAAGCATAGAATCAGAAGGAACTGCAAGGTCTACCTAATCCAAACCCCAGGCTTTCTGGAATACACCATTAAAGCACTCTTGAAAAATGACCATCCAAACATTCACACACAACACAAATCCCAGATCCCAAGACTGACTGCTCCCTTGAGTCATTTCTCCCATGATCAATATTAAAGTTAAGTGCAGATGAAAACCACTGTTATAGGCTAGATCAGGCATGGGCAAACTTGGGCCCTCCAGGTGTTTTGGACTCCAACTCCCACCATTCCTAACAGCCTCAGGCCCTTTCCTTTTCCCCCTCCGCTGCTTAAGCGGCGGAGGGGGAAAAGGAAGGGGCCTGAGGCTGTTAGGAATGGTGGGAGTTGGAGTCCAAAACACCTGGAAGGCCAAAGTTTGCCCATGCTTGGGCTAGATAAAGAATTGGGAATTGTATGCCAGGATGAGAAGCTCATTGAAAAATAAGATGTGTGTGTAGTGAAGATACTTTCCTTTGTGTTCCTTTTATCCCTTTGTCAGCTAAGGTGAAGGAGGCTTTTCAAACAACACAAAACCCAGCAAACTGTACTTTTACGTGTGTGCACACTTTCAGCTTATGGCAACCCCATACATTTCATAGAGATTTTTAACGCAAGGAATACTCAGGAGGTTTTTGCCAGTTCCTTCTTCTGAAAATATAGCCAGTGGCAAAATAGTGTGTGCAAAGTTGTAGCACACTATAAATGTGGGTTCATCGTTCACAAATAAGAATTCGGCACCCTTCCATGACATTTTCAATTGGTGCCGCGATTTGTAGCATGACGGTAAGTTACATTGTCAGTTGAGAAATAACAAGCCAGATAGGGGCAAGGAAAGTGGCCAAGGGGATATGAAGGCAAGAAATAGAGGAGTGCAAAATGCTAAGGATGTTCAATGTCTCCTTCTCTGCCATGGTGGAAATTTGGGAACGGAAGGGAAATTTCGTTTTGGAAGCAGAATTCTCGTTGTCATTGCCTTCATTTTTGTCCCTCCTCCAAAGATCATACTCTTTTTTTGAATGAAATGTTTCCTCCATCATCTCTCAGGGAAGAATAAGAAAAAGAAAATCATTGATGGTTCTCCACAGTGCGCTTGAGAAGGGCAAGCAAGGGGAGGTGGAGAGGGAGGGCTCCATGCGCATGGATTTCCTTGGCAGCAGGTGCAACTGGACAAATCCCCACTCTTGCTCTCGGTTGGGGGTGCTTCTCTCCCCTCCTGCCAGGCAGCATGTCAAGGAGCAGCTGAGGCAAACAGCAAGGCCTCCCGCCCGCTCTCCTTGCCCGTTTGTTTCTTATGAATGTGTAATACATGCTAATGAATTCCTCACTTTGGGGGCATGTGGTTAAAACATATAGATGGAGCCTAATCTCAGGGTAGGGAGGGGAAGGAAAGAAGGGAGGGAGGCCTCTTTATTCTATATGCTGATGAAAGCGGGAAAGATAGTAGGCCTACTTAGTACACAAGCTCACTGAACACAGTTTCATTTAAACATGAAGAGCTTTGAAACCATAGGATGACTTTGGAGGACCTAGTGATGCCCAGAGAAGTGTTCTCTGTAAGTCCATGTCATGACTCTATGATAGATATGGACAAACGTCGACCCTCCAGGTGTTTTGTACTTCAGCTCCCACAATTCCTAACAGCTGGTAGGCTGGGTTGCTGTGAGTTTTCTGGGTTGTATGGCCATGTTCCAGAAGCAGTCTCTCCTGATGTTTCGCCCACATCTATGGCAGACATCCTCAGGGCCAGGCTGTGGCACAGCTGGCTAGTAACCAGCTGCAATAAATCACTACAGTGTTCCCTCACTTATTGCGGGAGTTAGGTTCCAGGAGCACCCGCAATAAGTGAAAATCCACGAAGTAGGGACACTACCGTGTTTCCCCGAAAATAAGACAGTGTCTTATATTAATTTTTGCTCCAAAAGATGTTCTAGGTCTTATTTTCAGGGGATGTCTTATTTTTCCATGAAAAAGAATTCACATTTATTGTTGAACAAAAAATGAACATTTATTATATACTGTACAGTAGCTGTCATCACAAACCAGCATAACCAGACAAACTGAATTTTATCAAGAATTTCTTGTTACTACCATTATTTCCATGTACAATGTATGGTACGTACATTTACCGATCCTGCATGCTCTGGTGTTCTGTTCAGCAGGCATGCTTCCAAACAAAACCTTTGCTAGGTCTTACTTTTGGGGGAGGTCTTATATTTAGCAATTCAGCAAAACTTCTACTAGGTCTTATTTTCTGGGGATGTCTTATTTTAGGGGAAACAGGGTATATCTATTTTAATATTTATACATTATTTTAGTTGTTATACACTCTTTTAAGTCTTTATCAACTAGTTGTGTGTTGATAAATCGTCTCCTCCTCCTCCTCCTGTTGCAGCTTGGGCTCCTTTTCTCTCCCTTTGGCTTCTCTTTCCTCCCTTCCTTAGGCTGTTAATTGTAATTTTTTATTATCTATAATCGTCTTTTAGAGTTTATTGAAAAACCGCAAAACAGCGAATCCGCGAAAAGTGAACCGCAAAGTAGTGAGGGAACACTGTACTGACCGAGAGGTCATGAGTTCGAAGCCTGGGTCAGGCTAAGCCCCTGACCATTAAATAGCCTGGCTTGCTTTTTACCTAAGCAGTCCAAAAGACAGTTGCATCTGTCAACTAGGAAACGCTTTATGTGGGGAGGCTAATTTAACTAATTTACAACACCATAAACCTGCCAGCAGCATGTGGAAGGAATGAGGAAGTACAGCACTCGGTGTTACTCATGGATGATGAAGCAACAGCTCCCCCTGTGGCTGGAATCGAGCATACCCTCATGAAGCTGGAAATGTTAAAATTGCCTCTGTGTGTTTCTATACTGTATGTTGTTTGTCTGATGGCATTGAATGTTTGCCATATATATGTGCATTGTAATCAGCCCTGAGTCCCCTTCGAGGTGAGAAGGATGGAATATAAATACTGAAAATAAATAAATGAAAGATTGTGAGGTATATTGGAAACTAGGCTAGTGAGGTTGGCTGTTAGGAATTGTGGGAGTTGGAGTCCAAAACACCTGTAGGGCCAAAGTTTGCCCATGTCTGTTTTTAGCCAAAGGAATAGCAAAAGCCAAATTGGAAGAATCTGTGTCCAATGACTATAGAATGAAGGCAAAACAAGATTGAAATAGAGACCATGAAAGAGTTCAAGAATGTAGAGGGACCCAACAAAAAACACAATTGGCCAGGGAGAATTCAAGATGGTGTTTTGAGGCCTCCCATGTTAAAATGCAGCATTACAAACCATTGGGAGTATTTGGAAGTGCATATTTGCTGTTGTTTTTGTATGCCTTCAAGCCGCTTCTGAATTATGGTGAGTGTGTCTTCTTACTGTCTCTGGGGCTTTAAAAAGGAAAAAAATGTTGTAGGCATTAAGAGAATGCTATGAGGAAACCTGTATTTTCTCTGTAATTCAGATAAAGCCTAGTGTCGGAGCCCTCTGTACCAGCTGTGGCAGGCTCTGTGGCTGGTACATCATAATGACATGAAAATGAGACTGAGTGACACTGTTATTAACCTTTGTTCCCTCAATAAATCATAGCAAACAGCAGCAATTACTCTAGTTTTCTGACAAATACTACTTACGCAGCAGATCCCTTCTCTTGTTCTCAGCTCCGGCACTCTCTGTCTTTTAACAACTGGAAGCAAAACCACGCAGCTGCACATATCAATTTGCTGAAAGCAATGGCAATAATTGAGTGCTCTTTCATAATGGGCCTATAACAGACTAGGGATGGCTCTTATTTGTACAGAGCTGAGGTGTGGGTGGGGACTGGTGATGGAATTCCTGAAATGCAGAGTGCTGGCACAAGGCTATGAAAGCCTCCCCTTCCCTAGGGCGTCCATTGAGGAAGGATGCTTTTTTGGAGATCGGATTTGGACAGGAGGCTTTGGAGCTGGTGGATCTGGCATTGAGAGAGTGAGTAGCAGTAAAACACAGAGTGGATTCACCTCCCCAATTATTATTTACAGCAGGAGTCCTCAAACTTTTAAAGCAGAGGGCCGGTCCACAATCCTTCAGACTGTGGAGGGGACGAATTATCATTTGAAGAAAAAAAAAACATAAACAAATTCCTATGCACACTGCACATGTCTTATTTGTAGTACAAAACAACAACAATGAAAGAACAATGCAATATTTTAAAATGAAAACAATTGTAACCAACATAAACCTATCAGGATTTCAATGGGAAGTGTGGGCCTGGTTCTGGTCAATGAGATAGTCAAGTGAATTAGGATTGTTATTGTTGTTATGTGCCTTCAAGTCATTTTAGACTTTGGGCGAGCCTAAGTCTAAAATTATTATTTATTACATTTATATGGCACCCTTCTCACCCCAAGGGGGACTCAGAGCAGCTGTCAAGGACAGAACGCCACAAGGTCAAAGATAACAGAGTTTATTGGAATTACAGAACTCAAAATGCCCGTAAAAGACAAGGGCTAGGCAAACACTGGCCTTAAAAGTAAAAAGAGGCAAGAAAAACATTCAAAAGATAAACCGGATTAAACCGGAGTTTAATCCGGGCAAAATCAAAACAGCTTGCTTCAGCCTGGGGATAAACAAAACAGAAGCTGGTGAACAAAGAGTTCAAAGGAATGCAACTAATTGGCAGCAGATACTTCTCTGCTGCCAAAAGCTATGTTTGAGTAACTTTAAAGGTTACTCCTCCACACAGCAGGCAGATTCCCGATACAAACTCAGCAGGCGAGGGCTTAAGCAGTCAGCGAGGTCCCAATCCGTTCCGAAGGTCGTAAGGTAGATGCAGACGTTTGTAGTTCACCAGGTCCAACACAGGTAGGAGAATCCGAGGCCGTAGTCAAGAAGTCCGTATGTCCAGTACAAGCAGATGGCGTCCGTCAAGAAGACGACGGAAGGTCAAAGCTATTAAGATTAAGCAGAGGTTGCACAAACAAACCCCACACAATTCCTCCCGCCGTCTGAGCCCAATGTCCAGGATAACTTACGTAGTCAGCAAACGAATCACACCCGTCTTCAGGAAACTTCCCACACAGATCCCAAGCGTTCGTCCAGATTACCTTGCCCAACGCAATTTGCTATTGCTCCCAAACCCCATTTTATGCCAGTTACAAGTCCTCATCACTATCAGCTGCCCTCCTTAGCCCGGGCGTTTCCTCATCACTTTCCTCATCAGAGCTGGAACACCTCTGACTACGCCCCACAGCATCCCCAGCTGTGGATCCCGTCCCATCCCTCCAGCCTGCCCATGGGTCTAATCCTGAAGGTCCCCAATCGCCTCCCATACTATCATTGCCAGTGGCACCCAAATCTTCCCTTACACGAGTCCATTCCATGTCATCCTCTTCCGAGCTAACCATCTCTTCCTCCATTCTCTCAGTAAACCCTTCAAAAGAATCGTCGTCAGATGGTTCTGCAAAGATATCTCGCAGCCGCTTTCTTTCTCGCTCCTCGAGAGTATCTGACTCTCGAGGAGTCTTACGCCCACGTCTCCCAGTAGCAGAGCCATGAGGCTCAATCATAACAGCAGCTGTATGTACATACAATATATTATATTATTAGCATAGCTAATTAGCATATACTATAGTATTAGTATTACTATATTGAACTATACCACTATACTGTAATATTATATGTAATATATAATTAATATTATTATATGGTATTATTATTAATATTATATTGTATAACATTATAATATTATCAATATTATATGTATATACAATATATTATATTATTTAAAATGTTATAAAATATTATTTATTTATTTATTTATTAGACTTGTATACTGCCACTCCCAGTTTGGCTCGGAGCAGTTTACAGAAATAGATTAAAACAATACAATTAGCTTTAAAATAACAATAAATTATATTATAAAACTGAGTCGGGGGCCAGGTAAATGACCTTGGAGGACCGCATCTGGCCCCCGGGCCTTAGTTTGGGGACCCCTGATTTACAGTATTTATATTCTGCCCTTCTCACCCCGAAGGGGACTCAAGGTGAATTATAATGCACACCTACATGGCAAGCATTCAAAGCTATTAGACATATAACATATAGACACACCCAGAGGCAATTTAACATTTTACAGCTTCCGGCTTCATGAGGGTATACTCGATTCCAGCCACAGGGGGAACTGCCACTTCACCGTCCACTTGTGACACTGAGTCCGTGATGTTATTACTTCCTCATTCCTTTCCGCATGCTGTTTGGCAATTTTATGGTGTTGTAAATTAGTTAAATTAGCCTCCCCACATAAAGTGGTACCTACATTTCCTACTTAAATTTGCAACTCTCTTTCAGACTGCTTGGGTCAACAGCGAGCTAGGCTATTAATGGTTGGTGGCTTAACCTGACCCAGGCTTTGATCTCATGATCTCTCAGTCAGTAGTGGTTTAATGCAGCTGGCTGTGCCACAGTCTGGCCCAATGTAAGAAGATCCACCTGTTATCCCTGGAGCCAGCACTATCATTAGCAAGCAATCTCAGGAAGCACAATGTAGCCACAATCCTGTAGGTAACACACACTTACATTTCAGCATCAAGCTATCTTGATGGACATTGAGCAAGGAGGTCTCCACTACCTCCTTGTGCAACATGCCCCTCCCAGGGTTAACAAAGCTAGGTAAAGCCCCATAACTAAGTAGTCGCTCAGAGTGAAATGATATATCTAGGCACCATCTGCCTGCAATTGGATAGCTCAAAAAAATGGAATATCTATCATCTCCCTGTCATCAAATTGACTTTGACTTATGCTGATCCGATAAATGAAAGACCTCCAAGCTCCCCTATCAACAGCTCGGCTTATGTCCTGCAGACTTGGGGATGTAATGTTTAAAGTATGACTCCCTCAGTTTAGTCATCTCTGTTTCTAAAGAGAATTCAGGGTTGATTTGTTCTAGAATCCATTCATTTGTCTTTTTTTTGCAGTCCGCAAAACCTCCAAAATAATGCATACAATGTAAAACATTGTTACTAGATACAAGACGGCAATGGCACTTTCTTTTCCCAGCTGACCAACTGCAACTGCCCTTCGGCCTGTGGTACAGATACCTGAAACAGATTCAAGATTTTCAAAATTTGTTGCATGCTATGCCAAACCTGAGATCCAAGATTATGCCAAAGAATGGTTTGGTCATTACAGCCAAGGTGACAACTATGGTTAGTTTCTGTGCTTCAGAGTAGAACCAGTAGCTTTATCAGAATCACACCTTTTGAAAATGTAAGAGGACTTAATGCCTGATCAGAATCAAGTCTTCATAATATATTTTCCACCTAGAACAGGGGTAGATCAAAGTATATATTGTGCTGGGAAAATCAGTTTCAGTCCCAATGATTGTAGGGGTGCATGTCAGATTCTGACATCATACCTCCTGAGCAAAATGTCTTGGCAGTCCAACCCTGTGGGTCCTGGTTGTACTACAACACTGTACTTTGATTTTCCTGGTATTGCATAGTCACGTACTGGGACCCATCTCATATAGTGAATTCTAGGGGAGTCCAGGCTTTTTAAAATTCATGTAAACAAATCCTCAGTCAACTAAATAAAATGGCAGAATCACAGCCTAGCATGCAGTTCTACTAAATTTCAAATTCGGGTAACAGAGAGCTCTATAATAATGTATTGATGCAGTCACTTCAGAGCTATAATTTTAGATGCATGAAATGCTCCAGTTGTTTCACGGTGAGAGGACTGCAATCTGCACATGCTCAAAACCCCTCAGTTTCCTCTCGCATTTGTCCTTGACAAAGCTCTGGCATTTCTGGCAATGATTCACAGACTCTTCATCCTCTTATTGCCCTGCTCCATGTATTGACTCAACAGTTTAAGAGTAATTGCTTCAAATTTTAAAATGTAAAATCAAAAGCCACTCAGAATCCCTTCAAATATTCAACATTTGTTTCTGAATTAAGTAACCGCTGGCATCAGTCATTAGGTTATTGATGGATCTAGGAAGAGGAACTGGTCTCTGTTGCAAGTCAGCTTGAATCTAATTTAGGAGAGGAAAGCTTTGTCATACTCATCTCCCTGTGACTTATATGTCCAGAGTTGACTTTATTTCCCCCCCAATCGTATTAAGAACCTATTACACAATGAACAAGGCTGCAGAGAATTTAAGGTTAGGGCAAAGCCAAGCTTTATTGCTGATGGAGGAGTGTATACAAAAGGCAGAAAAAGAGAGAGAAGAACCAAATGGACATAAATCACCCAGCATGTCAACAGCAAGAGTCCAAAACTCTCCAAGAGTTATTTATTATGTTGTCTTACTTCGACACAGCAGCCAAGCAAAAGAGCTGAGTACATAGAGTCCCAGAGTCGAAAGAGAAGCCAGAGGCTACCCAGGCCTAACCTTGCACAGAAATGTGTGTATGTGTGTATGTGTATATGCACTTAGAACAAAAGACTGTCTTTGTTATTAATTGCTATCAGGTCAATTTCTGGAGACCTTATGAATGAGAGACCTCCAAATCACCCTCTCATCAAGTCTTGAAAACCAGGGCTATGTCTTTCTTGTCAAGGCTGTGGCTTTCTATCTACTTGTAATGTGTTCTTTCTCTTTTTCTACTTGCCTTGTATTTAACAAGCATGATTCTTCTTTCTTTTCTAACAAGTCATGTCTTCTGATATGTCCAAAATAATGATAATCTCAATTTAGCCATGGCTTCTATGGAGAGTTCAGCCTTGATTGGCACTAACAAACATTTGTTTATTTTGGAGATAGTCCACAGCACTTTTTGTCCTATTAGCTTTTTTCACTGTCTAGCTTTCACAACTGTACCCAGAAGCACAGACAGTTCTGACTTTTATATGTCTTTAGACTTAAGGAACTTGTCAGCCTCCTTCATGGCTGTCCTTCCAAGTCTTAGTCATCTTTTGATTTCCTGATTGAAGTCTCCATTTTGACTGTGCATACCCAATACGTGCCTATAGGTGCATATGTGGATGCACACAAGGGACAGAAGACTTTACGATGGCATACTATTCAGAAGACCACAGTACCGATAATTCAGAGTGACTGAGATCAAACTGTGATTGTGCCGAAGAAGTCGCCAATGTCTGTTTAACATTGAAGAGAGGGCCTCAAATGCTCACATCTTTGCATCTCTCATTCCTCTCTTCTTTCTGATGACCACTCTTTCTGATGTTCCTCTTTCCACTCATTAATATCTCTTTAGACTCTTTAGACTACCTATGTATTATGCAATGGATCTGTTGCAGGAACCTTCACGTAATACAATTTTTGCATATATTCTGGAACCCTGTTTTTTATTTCCTGAAATGAGTGATGTTTTGACTCTCCAGCTGAAAGTCTCCCGGGCTGTGGTGCAGGCGGGAGAGCAAGCCAGTGCAATTAACTGCAATGAATCACTCTGACCAGGAGGTCATGAGTTCGAGCCCCGCTCAAAGCCTATGTTTGTTTGTCTTTGTTCTATGTTAAAAGGCATTGAATGTTTGCCTATATGTGTAATGTGATCCGCCCTGAGTCCCCTTCGGGGTGAGAAGGGCAGAATATAAATGCTGTAAATAAATAAATAAATAAATAAATAATAGGACTACTTCATCATTCGGTGGGTAACTTCCAGTGGAAAATCTAACAGAAGCTGACTATAGATCATGCTGGAGGCCTAGAGAGAACATTTATCTAGGCATCACTAGATCCTCCTGCACAATTCTATGATATTCAAAGCTCACTGCAAAGAATTGAAAGCATGTTAATTGAGCTTGTGTAGTACACAGGCTACTATATAGGTATCTCAGGACCGTTTGAAGTATATAAGTAAAGGTAAAGGTTTCCCTGACATTAAGTCCAGTCATGTCTGACTCTGGGGGTTGGTGCTCATCTCCATTTCTAAGCCGAAGAGCCGGCGTTGTCCATAGACACCTCCAAGTTCATGTGGCCGGCATGACTGCATGGAGCGCCGTTACCTTCCTGCCAGAGCGGTACCTATTGATCTACTCACATTTGCATGTTTTTGAAATGCTAGGTTGGCAGGAGCTGGAGCTAACAGTGGCCGCTCACGCCACCCCCTGGGATTTGAACTTGGGACCTTTCGGTCTCCAACTCAGTGCTTTAATACACTTGGCCACCGGGGCTCCAGAGTTATATATAATCCACATTACTGCACCCCAGGTCTCATTTCCCACTCTTATACCATCCCTGAATGGAATCAAGGTTTTCCCCTTTTTTACCTTTATGGGTGTCCAAGGCAAATGCTCCGATTTTATAGCCATAACCTCATAGCATTTGTGCACTGCACTTTGTTAGCATAAATGTGCTGCATTCTTATGCAAGCAAGGATTTGTGTGTTTGCTTCTGTTCCTCTGTAAGAAGCAGGTACACAGTTGACACTAAATAAACAATAGAGATACGGACCATATTTGCCGTTGTGGTCCCCACTCAACAAGATAGAAATGCAACCTGTTACAAGGTTAAACTCACCTTGGTTTCATGTTTATCATTCTACGAACAAAAAAAGGTGAAAATAACAGAGTTTTAATATGTGACATGACAATGGCTTTTCTTTGATGCTTTAAAAAATTATAATGGCTGATATCATGCTAACATTTTTGTCAAAAGTAGAAAGAGTGCCTTCCTGTCAATTACAAGGGGGACAGCTGGAGTCTTTCCTCTCACTGTCAGAATGTGGACATATTGCATGTCAGGGGGAAGGTAACAAATGCGGCAGGACAGTAACACCATCTGTCACCAACAGAGACGCTGCGGGAACAAAGGGCCAGACTTTTCTTAGGAGAAGATGCCTGATCCAGGCAAAGTCTGACTTACATGCGACATTTCAAAACATGATTCCCAGTCGGACTGTCCAAGGTATACGCTTCTCCTATATGAAACCAGAGGATAGCATGGTTGTGTAAATATTGGAAGATCAAGACAGGTAAATGCTCATTAAGCCCGCATGTGCACCATGATCTACCTTTCCATGATGGTGGGACGGCATACTCCTGTGAGGCAAGATTCTTTGTTGATATTGGCAGAATCTTCCACGTCAAACAGACTTTTGCTGAAGAGCCAGACTAAATATGCCAAACAGTTACAGTGCTGTGGGACTTTGTTTATGCTGTACTAAGGAGGCACACTAAACCCCACTTGAATGTATTTTACCATAGAAACCTCATGATGAGACAATCCAAACAGAAACAAGTGATAGTGCCAGAGGATAAGACACCTAGGTCAAAAGAAACTCAATCTTACAGGTGAGCAATAGAGTACAAAATCTGAAATAATGTTCAGCTGTTGACCTGCTAAGAGGTGAAAGGAAAGTCCAAAGCTGCACAGCACATATTATAGGAATGTTGAATGTTAAAAGCATACATCAGGGAATCTAGACACTGTTAAAACATGACATGGAATGTATAAACACAGCTCAGTATGAGCTCGCTAAAGTGAATGAGAATGTGACATTTTGAATCAATTAATTTATACAGGGATTTATTTAGGAAATGAATATGAGAAAAAAAACCAGGATGGCATTAACTGTGAAGAGAGACGTAACAAAAGCAGTCAAGGGATATAATGTAAACTCCACCTTAATAAAATCAAGAAGACACTAGGGAAAACCCATCAATTTAACAATAAAGTTGATGCTCCAACTACAGACAGAAGAAGAAGAAATTGAAAGATTATGTGCTGAAATCCAATAGGAAATTGAGCACACACCAAAATAGAGCATTCTGGTAATTACAGAAAATGGGAATGTAAAAGTAGTAAACAGAGCAGAATCAAAGATTGCAGGAGAATTTTACTTAGGATCAAGACGTGAAGCAGGAGAGTAACTGACTGAATTTTGTGGGGAGAAATGGTTAGCCTGTGCTACGCGGGGCTACACTCCCCCTGAAGACACAGGTTTGCACTTGGGAGTTCTCCTGGATTCATCGCTAAGCCTGAAACCCCAGGTTTTGGCAGTGGCCAAGGGAGCATTCACACAATTAGAACTTATGCACCAGCTGTGCCCATACCTTAAGAAGCCAGACTTGGCCACAGTGGTCCATGCTCTTGTTACATCTCAAATAAACTACTGCAATGTGCTGTATATGGGGCTGCCCCTGAAGACTGTCCAAAAGTTTCAAGTAGTCCAATGGGGGACAGCCAGATTCCTCACTGGAGCGGCGTACAGGGAACACGCAACCGTTATGTCAGCTCCACTGGCTGCCAGTCTGCTACCGAGCTCAATTCAAAGTGCTGGCTTTGGCCTATAAAGCCCCAAATGGTTCTGGCCCAACGTACCTGTCCAAACTTATCTCCCTCTATGAGCCAGTTAGAGTGTTAAGATCTGCTGTGGAAGCCCTGCTCTTGGTCCCACCCCTTTCGCAAGCACGACTGATGGGAATAATGTTATTGTTTATTGATGTATTGTACATTATTATTGTTTTGTATCTCATATTTCTGTGAGCCGCCCCGAGTCCCCTCCGTGGGAGATGGTGGCGGGATACAAATAAAATAATAATAATAATAATAATTATTATTATTATTATTATTATTATTATTATTATTAACAAGAGACAGAGCCTTCTCAGTGGTGGCCCCTCAACTGTGGCACTCCTGACCCAGTGATATCGGATTGGCCTGCTCCCTCCTGGGAGCAGGCTAAAAAGTTAAAGACCTGGCTCTACACACAAGTGTTTGGGGAGTAGTGGAAAGGGTAATATGAAATCCGACTTGAATATGGCAGCTGAATAACTATTGTGGGACAAGGCAGTATGTTTTTTATTGTATCTACAGTATATGTTTTAACTGTTTTATAATTGGAAGTCTTATATTTGTGTATTTGTATGTATAATTTTGCCAAAATCAGTAAGCCGCTCTGTGTCTCTTCAGGGTGAGAAGAGCGGGGTATAAATATAGTAAATGAATAAATAATTCCACATGAACACATTATTCAGGTGACAAAAGAGGTGACTTTATACATCAAATAGACTACAGAATTGGAAAGAGAAGATGGAGAAACTCCAGTCTTTCTACAAAAACAAAACCAGGAGAATATTGTGGCCCAGACCATGAACTGATAATATTAAAAAATAAAGCTATGGAAGAACAGTATGAAAATAGAACATGAAGAACATTCCCATAGAATTTAAAGATATTAGCATTTTAAGCCTGATTGATTGGAAACCAAAATAAATTTGGACTGAGGGCAAAGACATTTATGAGGGAGGAATGCAAAATGACAATACCTCTAGCCAAAACGAAAGAAAACCCCCACTGCATGACAAATGAAACCCTTCAAGTGGTTCAGGGCAGACAAGAAGCAAAAGTGAAAGATGAGAGGAATAGAGTTAGAGCCCTGAATGCAATAACTTGTCTGCACACCAATGCAGTGACACAGAGACTATTGTGATTTTCATCATAGTTGATCTGGGGCCAGTCCAGAGCATAATGTTTTGGATTAACTCCAGATTAAGCACCCAATGTAGACACATCTTGAATCTCAATCTACAAAGATTCCTTTCTACCCAGGCTTCTGAGGAAACCCAATTTTCATCTATTATGGAAATATTTTCACATATTAATTCCATGCCTAATATTTATGCCACTAATGAAAGCCAGGATTGACCATAAGGTGTCTACAGGGTTCCCAGGACAGACTTGCAAATTCAATAAGCATTTTTCCCTTCCAAAGACTGGCACATGTTTCTCCGCACCCTGCTTCAGTTTTCAATTACATCAGCTATCTCATGCTCATTAGAAAGACACAGTCCCATATCCATTAAATGCACAAACTAACTTTGCAGCAGAAAGTACTGGGTGAAAAGGCTAATGATTTAATTTTCTTCATTTCAGAGAATTATAACTCTTATCCTGGAGCAAAAATGCAACTTCAGACTCCATTTGCATCACTAATTTGACTGAAGCGTGAAAGGGGCTGGGTGAAATGAACCTGGACCTTTGAGGCTGCCATGTTGTTAATGTGTTTTCTGCTTCTTACCAAAGACATCATCCCTAACCTGGGTGTTTCATGGTGGAGAACATCTGACAAGAGATATATTGCTAGCAATTGTGTTCTCACACTACAAACAGATGCAGGGCCTTCATTTTGAGAGGGATGGGCATTGCTCTCTCTCAAATCAGTTATGATTATTGCTCAGAACAGGTTTATTGTTGAACTCAGAAGTTACTCCTTGATTTGTGCTGGAGGAACTCAAGATTTCTAGACAGTACATTTCTATAGGAAACTGTGGTCAATGTCTGGTGGAAATTGACTATAGAGTTGCATCAGAGGACCTAAGGATTCAAAGAAAGACAATATTAGCCAAATCTGAAAATGATAAAATCCAGGAAAGTGAAATCCACAAATGTGGAAGGCCAACTGTTAATGGACCAGAGCTTTCTCAGTAGCATCATACTGGTTGTTAAACTCCTTTTTATTCTTCTGGCAGGAAAGCAAAACAATACTGTTGTTCAATGTGTTTTAATGTTTTTAATTGTTCATCACCTTGGGATCCTTGTGGGATGGGAAGTAATACAGAAATATCTCAAAGAAATAGAATCAAAGATAGATAAATAGGCAGACAATATGAAATTGGAAAAATATGGTTGTTATTTCTGGTCCTGTGTTGATAATTTTCCTAGAGATGCTGACAGCATAAGAATTAGATAAATGGGTACTTTATATTCAGAAAATTAAACCAAAAATGAAAGAAGTTTAATTTGCTCTCTCTGTTATGATACATCAATTTGTGTAGTTGTATAAATAAAAATTACATCTACGTCTGTATGTTTTTGTGGTATAGTGATTAGAGTGTTGGGCAATGACTCCGGAGACCAGGGCTTGTTTGTTTCTTCACTCAGCCGTGGAAACCAAATGGGTGCCCTTGAACAAAGTGAGCTCTCACAAACTTAGATTAAGGCAAAGGCAACCTTCTAAACAAACTTGTCAAGAAAACCCCATAGTAGATTTGCCTTAAAGTCATGATAAGTTGAAAACACAGCAATGAAGTTGCTTTGGGAGTTCTTGAAATGAAAGACAGTTCAACAATATCTCCAATCCGCTGCTTAGTCATGGAAAGCTCACTGGTTGACTTTGGATGAGTAAGACACTCTCATCCACAGCTAAACCCTGAGTGGGTCACTTGAAGGCATACAAGAACAAAATGTACACAATATAAGATCTGGCTGAGTTCTAGTAGTTCTAAGCAGCCTGTTTCTTCAGGGTTTTACTTTACCCATGACTGCTGCACCCTATAGAGAAGGAAATTGAGGATGTGGGCATCCTTGTCTCCTTAAGAAGGGAATTCTAAAGTTTTCTCAGGCAAGGAGTATTCAGAGATGGTTTGCCAGTTTCTTCCTCCAAAATATAGCTCACATGACATGGTATTCTTTGGCAATCTTCCATCCAAATACTAACCAAGGCTGACCCTGCTTAACTTACAAGGTGGATGTCTGCAAAAAGAGGCTAGACAGCTATATATTGGGGATGTATTAGCTAGATTTCCAGCACTGAGCAGAGAGTTAGGCTCAATGGCTCATGAAGCCTATTCCAAGACTGTGGTTTTATTATTCTACCTGCGGCTGAGATTCTGTCACATAGGAATACATCTAAATACAGTATGACCTTTGTATCCACAGGGGATACATTCCCAGACTTGATATGCAAAATTACGGATAGTAACAAGCAAACACTATTGAAATGAATAGATTATGGCCAAAGAATATCACAGAGCCTTACTAGAGGATCTAGAAAATGGCCAGAGAGGCTATATTTTTCGGAAGTTGATACATGAAATTTAGCTACTGGTTGAATAGATATGAGGGTTGAACTGTAGTTAAATAAACAAATAAATAAGTCAAAAAGGTTAAGATAAAAGTTAAAAATCATCCCTCCCAACAAAAGCACATCCCAAAGTAGAGATACTTTTCAGTGAAAGCAAGCAGCAAAATTTATTTCCCTGGCTTAGTTTCCCATGTATACGTCATAACCTCTGAGGATGCCGGCCATAGATGTGGGCGAAACATCAGGAGAGAATGCTTCTGGAACATGGCCATACAGCCTGGAAAACTCACCCAGTGATTCCAGCCATGAAAGCCTTCAACAACACAAAATTTAGCTTGATCCTTAATATTTCCCGATCTTCACTTGCATCTACTGTTTCTCAAACTCTGGTCTTCAAGATGTTTTGAACACCTGATCATTGGGCAGCTGAGGCTTCTGGGAGTTGGAAGTCCAAAGGAATAAAGTTTGGAAATCATTGATCTAATGGCCTTTTCCCTTCCTCTGCTTGCTTTTTTGATGTGCTTCAATCAAACTTCTGCCTCTGTGTGTGATATGCACAAAAATGGCCCTAATATTATTAAGCCTAATAGAGGGAGGCTTTTCATTTGCAGGTGGGTAGGAACTTTTCACTTTTCTACATGCCACTTCAGATTAATCTGCATTTAAGGTGCTATGTCTTTTAATTTTCGTTCTCCTCCCCCTCCCCTTTTTTAATGGTTTGGGTAGATTCTGAGGAAAAATATTGACTGCAGGTCTTCACTGCCGCAGAGACGTTAGCATCTTATTAAATTGCTAATAAGGTTTCAAGAGGCTGTTTCTTAACTTTTCATCAGTGCAGAATAGAAGGAGTACTGCAGCCGGGTTGGCAAAAACGATGCTTGAGTGTTGATCTCTTTTTTTAATTGCATGTTTTGCTTTTCCCATTTATTTCCTAATCCCAAACCTTAATTCAGATCATATTTAATGACTTCAAAGGCCAGCCTTTTTACAGATCAAGTCTGGCATTCTGTTTGGTAGTTATGAGATCATAAGCTGGATTTACCTGCTGGAGAGTCATGTTTATAGTTGTTAAAGACTGAATGTGATCTCAAAATATCTACCTGTTTAGCCAAGCAGTGCCAAAACAGAAGGGTTTATAACCTCCTATCCACATTGCAGACTTATAAGAGTTTGACACCAACTACTATAGCTTTATCCTATGGAATCTGGGATTTGTAGTTTATTGTGGCACCAGAGTTCCCTGGCAGGGAGGAACAAGTATCTCACAAAACTAAAAATCACATTATTCCATAGCATTGAGCCATGGACAATTAATGTGGTGTTAAACTGCTATGATTCTGCAGTGTGAATGCAGCCTTAGGCACCATTGATTGTGGCACAGGTGCCCCATGAATAGGATTTTCTAGTGCTCTGGTCAACAGGGCTATGGAAAGCCTTGCATTTTGGCACAATCAAGCTGAAATGATAGGTTTGAGAGCACATTCCGTTGTCAATGACCATGAATGCCAAATCTCATCAGTTACAAGGTTATAAATCCAGTTTATGATCTTATAACTTGACTGAAATGCCAGCACTTTGAAATCTGCAACATATCAGAAAAAACCTATGGTTTGGCACTGCTGGGTGGAAAAAGTTTTTGGGAGGTGGCATTACCAGAGGTAAATACAACTGAGCTCCGTCATCATCGCTTTGTTAATAATGCAGCATCTTAACTATCAACTGATGGAAAAGAGGGATTATTTTTTTTATAAACCATTACTATTGACAGTAATTTATTTTTCAGGGATATTTAAGCATAATTTATTAGTTTTTAGTAAAGGTGGTACAAACTTGCCAAAATGGATTTGGTAGGTTATGATTCCACCCATAAGTGTTCAAAAATTGCAAGTTTCAAATTCTGATCATTATTTGGGACTTTTTGTGTTCAAAATCCATATGTGACTTTTTAGGCAGAAAGTACCATTTTCAGTGTAGGAAACATAATTTTCTGTGAGAAAAAAAATAACATTTTTGTTATTTCCTGCAGATCTCAGCACTCTATTAATAAATTCTACCTGGCTATGGGAAAATAGCAAGACACTTCTCCAGTCCTACCTGCTTGGGTCGGCTTCAGGGGTTTGTTAGTAAATGTCAGGGAGCTTTATGACCTGAAGTGGGAGGAAAGGAAGATTAACCCCTGCAGCACTTGAAAAGGCATCTACATGTATAAAGACATGTGTATATCTGTAACAGAATGCTGGCCATTGAAAGAGGAGGAGGTGCTACACTTCCATGTGGCAATATGTATCTCCTTCCCCTATCCATGCATTAGTGGGGGTAACTTGAAGTTGTTCTGAATCCTCTACAGAAGTGGTTTGTAACCTTTGGTCATTCCGGTGCTTTGGACTTCAGCTCCCATAATTTCTGACAACTAACCTAACTGACTGGGACTTCTGGAAGTTGAAGTCCCAAACTCTCAGATGGCCAAATGCTGTTCAATGGAGATCTTTGTCATTTTGAGGAACAATTCAGGAAGAACAGATTCCACAACATAAAGCTGATTTCCAGTTGTGCCATCTCTGAGAATTCCTTAGCTGGTTTCTTCTGAGAAATATGGCAACATCTCAGATGCTTCACTACCACCTGGGATGGGCTCAACAGAACTAATGAATTTCCAGAGCTCCTGTGACCTTGAAAAGATGTGTGCTCTTTCTTTGAAGGCCAAAAGGATGTATATCAGCCTTCTCAAATAGTGATAACTTATACTGAACTTCTATATTACATGATTCATCAAAGTGATTGAGGTCTAAGTATTTGCATTTTCATTATGAAGGTCACAATCCTTTCATGGATGGGAAAAAACCTCCTAATAAATTAAAGATCTGCAATCCCTATACATACACAATATAATAATAATAATAATAATAATAATAATAATAATAATAATAATAATAATACTTTATTTATACCCCGCCACCATCTCCCCAATGGGGACTCGGGGCGGCTTACATGGGGCCATGCCCAGGACAATACAATATAGCAAAATATAAAAACAACATATCATAATACAATTAAACAATACAATAAATAATCATGTACAGTACAACATAAAATCAAAAAAGCAATATAACAGGGCCGCATGAACACTCAATTAAAACTTGGGGTGAGAAAGAGATAAGAATAAAAACCACGGGGAACAGGGACTTAAGATAGAAAAACAGTCTAGAGGATAGATGTTAGGGGGAGTAACAAAAGAAGTGTATAACAGTTACTCTCCAAAAGCACACCGGAAGAGCCATGTTTTTAAATCTTTCCTGAAGGCTAAAAGAGTGGGGGCTTGCCTGATTTCGATGGGCAGTGAGTTCCACAAACGGGGGGCCACAGCAGAAAAGGCCCTCTCCCTTGTTCCCACCAGGCGGGTCTGGGATACAGGCAGTGGCGACAGGAGGGCCTCCCCTGATGATCGAAGAGATCTGGCAGGTTTATGGTAGGAGATACGGTCACGAATCTCCTACCATAAATGAACGGAAAATGAACAGCAGCCAGTGGAGCTCCTTAAACAGGGGAGTAGATCTCTCCCTGTAACTCGCCCCCGTTATTAATCTGGCAGCCGAGCGTTGGACCAGTTGTAATTTCCGAGCCGTCTTCAAGGGAAGCCCCATGTAGAGCATATTACAGTAGTCCAGTCTAGAGGTAACTAGGGCATGGACCACCGTGGTCAAGTCAGACTTCACGAGGTATGGTCGCAGTTGGCGCACAAGTTTGAGTTGTGCGAAAGCCCACCCGGCCACCACCGATACCTGACCCTCAAGCGTCAACGCTGAATCCAGGAGGACCCCCAAACTGCGGACCTGTGATTTCAGGGGGAGTGCAACCCCGTCCAGCACAGGTTGCCACCCGATACCCCGATCAGACGAGCGACTGACCAGGAGAGCCTCTTTCTTGTCAGGATTGATCCTCAGCTTGTTCCTCCTCATCCAGTCCACCACAGCGGCCAGGCAATGGTTCAGCATCCGAGGGGCTTCCTTGGATTCAGATGGGAACGAGTAGTGGATTTGCGTGTCATCCGCGTAGAGATGGCAACGCCCTCCAAAACTCCGGATGACCTCTCCCAGCGGTTTTATGTAGATGTTGAATAGCATGGGGGATAGCATAAACCCTTGCGGGACCCCACAGGTCAATGGCCAGGGGTCCGAGCAGGTGTCCCCCAGCTTCACCATCTGGGAACGGCCCTCCAGGAAGGACTGGAGCCACAGCAAAACCGTGCCACCGAGTCCCATCCCGGCGAGCCTCCCCAGAAGGATACCATGGTCGATGGTATCGAAAGCCGCTGAGATGTCCAAGAGAACCAGCAGGGTCACACTCCCCCTGTCCAGCTCTCTGCGGAGGTCATCCACCAAGGCGACCAAAGCCATCTCGGTGCTGTACCCAGGCCTGAAGCCAGACTGCGAGTGGTCCAGAAAATCAGTGTCATCGAGGAACTCCTGGAGCTGCGTGGCAACCACCCGCTCCAGAACCTTGCCCAAAAACGGGAGGTTGGAAATTGGTCTGTAGTTGTTACATACAGATGGGTCTAAGGAGGTCTTTTTTAGTAACAGTTTTACTACTGCCTGCTTAAAGCAGGATGGAACTGACCCCTGACCCAAGGAGGCATTTATAACAGCCACAAACCAATCCAACAACCCATCTTTGGCCAGCTTAACCAGCCAAGAAGGACAAGAATCCAGAGCGCAAGTGGTTGCCCTCACAGACCCAAGAATCCCCTCCACGTCATCAGGAAGGACAGGCCGGAAAGAATACCACAAGATCGGACAGACAGGTACCTCGGTTACTTCCGCTGGAACTACAGTTAAGCTGGAGTCCAACTCACGGCGTATCTGAGCAACTTTGCCTGCAAAATGGTGCGCGAAATCGCTGCACCGAGTTGCCAAGTCATCAGTGAGTTCTCTTCTTCTAGTCTTCCTTCCTTAGTTATACTCACCATTCAAAGTGGCTTCCTGATGTTAAGAGCAGATCAACAGTGAAATGTGCTGTCTCTGGATGTGGTGGAGTCACCTTCTTTGGAGAATTTTAAACAGAGAGTGAATGGCCATCTCTTGATTATGTATACCTGCATTGAAGGGAGTTGGACTGGATGGCCCTTGTGATCTCTTCCATCTCCATGATTCTATGCTCCCAGTACTCCAGATCATGAATTGAAGACCTTCAGGACTGTTCAGGGAGAACAAATTCATTCTAAACTTAAACAGAGCAATACAAAGTGCTGAACCCTTATGAGGATGAGTCTTCAGCACCCTGGATAGTTCTAAGACATAGCTCAACACAGTTGGCAGGAAATCAGTTTAGCTCTGCTAATTTAGATGGAAGTAAGCTCCACTAAATTTAATGGCACTTCTGAGGAGCCATGGTTAAAACTGCACTGTTAATATCTATGGAATTGAGAATTAAATTGCAAAAACATGACATGGTGTAGGGAGGGACTCATCCAACTGCAAATCAAATATTTCAATCCATGGTGCTATCCTTTAAAAAAACAAACCTGAATGGAATGCATGTGCCAAGGGAGCTTGTCTTGTCCCTTGCATCTTGAAGGGCTTCATGCTGCCTGACGCAGAGAGCTTTAGTAGCAGCGAAGGACATTCTGTGCTTTCCAGAAGCCCTTCGGCTCCCAGCAGCATAGGGCCCTTGAACTTCTCCCATCCTAAATTGGCTGGTGAGTGCCCTAGCAATTAAAATGTCATTCCTCATCTATTATGTGTAAAGAGTAAAGACCCCCTTTCCCCCACAAGAATTTCTTCTGAAAGGCACAAAGGATTGCTCTCTTGTGTATTCCACCCCCTCCAGATTTGCTGCCTTCTTTTATTTTGCACCCAGCGGAGGGGGGAGGGGGTTCTCTTATTGTCATTAACACATTCCAAAGTGGGAGGGGAAGAAGAGGGGGGATTATAACTGTTTCAGTGCATGACATCATAATAAGTTCCTGTCCCAGGAAACAAAAGTCTTTGGGAGACAGCTACGAGACAAGTCCTATTTATGATGTCACCAAGAAGACAGTAGGAGAAATAAAGAAAGGAAGGAGGAGGGGAGACGGAGGAGAGATAAGAATAAACATCTGTATATTAAGGATAACAATGACTTCTGTTCTGTCTTTTGTAATTGTCTGAACCCAAGTAATTTTTGTTCCTTGAATGGGAGAGAACAGCTTTGTGTGTGTGCGTGTGTGCATGTGTGTGTGTGCATGCATAAATGTGTGGAATCATCACCATAATCTTCATCATCATTAATAGTGGTGGTGCATAAAAATACAAAGTTTATAATGCCCCCCTTCCCATCAAAATAGCCTTTGTTACAATTCATGAGTGAGAATTTGAGGGTCTCTCTTTTCATTTCTTCAGCTAACTAGTGGCTTTGATATACAGTGGGAGGCCCAGATCCATGGGATCCAGATCTGTGAGTTTCAACAACTTTGTGTCGTCATGTCACACATTAATAAATGGTAATAATAATATAATGATGATCATTGATGATGCATTTATTACCCACCTCTCCCTGAAGTTTGAGGCAGGATACATAATAAAACAAGAGATAAAATACTATTAAAAGATACACAACAAAATACACAGTTAAAATATAAAATACAGCATGGCTGGAGGGCATGAGAGAAAGGGCCTTCTCTGTGGTCACTCTGGCTTTCTGAAATGCCTTTCCTATTGAAGGGAGAACAGCTTCTTCCTTCTCCTCCTTTAAAAAATATCTTAAAACCCATCTTTGCTCCATGGCCTATGGAGGAGCAAATGAATATTGGGAAAAAACCCACCCCCTCCTGATTGCTTTCTTACTAAGGGATAACACACTGTAAGGCCACTTCATACCTATGTTATATCACTAGATTCCATCTGAACAGTACTTGGTTATTGCACTTTAGGAGGCCCAAACGTCAGCTCTCCCCATAGAGCCTATTTTATATGTGCTTTTAATTATGATCTGTATTTTATTGTTTTATCGTGTTATGTTTTAAATGCATATTTGCTTCAGTTTTTATTGTACTGTATACAGTATTGAATATTTCCCTTTTGTATGTGTAAACTGCGCTGAGTCCCTTCAGGGAGAGAAGGCAGGTTAGAAATAAAAAATATTATTATTATTATTAATTACAAGTTACAACCCATTGATAAAGTGCACAGTAAAATTCATAACTTAAAATTGACCAAGTAACAATGTGAATGTTGTTACACTTAAATGTACACATCCAGGCTAATGTGTACACTGAAAAACCTGAGGTCATCTACATTGTAAAAATTAATTCAGTTTAACATTTCTTCAACTCTCATGGTTCAATGCTATGGTTGTATCCTTGCAGTTGAAGTTGCCCAAACGATATACACTTCCTTTAAATCTCTTAGTTAAATATGCACTCAGAGATAAAAACAAAGTCTTCTTTGAAAAATAACATATCTTGTATTAATTCACCATACAGGCACATTTCTTAATAAAGTTCAGTTACAGATAGGATGTAGCTTCTTCATCTCTCTGTGTCTTTAGTATAGCTGTCCATAAGCAAATATTGAAGTCTCTAAACTGACTTCTCTACTGAAGTCCAAACAGCAACTTGTATACATTCACCTCCTCTGAGGTCTGATTTAAGACTGCTCCCATTGAAGTCTAAACAGATACTTCTCCATTGAAATCCAAAAATCCAAACAGATACTGCATACAAAATGGAGTCTTGAGTCTGCACATGCCCAGTATAATCACATGTCTATAGCTCCTCTCACACCAAAGAGTCAAATAAACTGACAAATCAACATACACATAGAATACAGGATACCAAATATACACATTAACAAATAAATAGTGAGTGGCTTGGGAGGTTGCTATTTCCAACATAGTAGTTTTACAAAACCTTTAGCATTCTCTGCAAAAGACAGCTGGTGCCTCACCAAACTACAAATCCCAGTGTTTTATCACATTGCATGTGGAATACTCTGCCTCGGAGTGTGTTTGTGTGTGTGTGTGTGGGGGGGGGGGGGGTCTCCTTCTTTGAAGGTTTTTAAACAATGGTTGGATGATCATCTTTCAGGAATGATTGGATTATGTGTTCCTGACTGGAAAGGGGGTTGGATTGGATGGCCATTTCAACTCCATGATTGTATGAAAAAGTAAAAACCTATCTACTCTAAAGCAAGGCTTGCTTCTGAGATCTGCTACAAAGGAGAGTTATACATGTTGGATCAGTGGAAGCTGGTGGCTCTAATATCAGTATGGGCAGCGAATGTGTCCTGGGTTTTAGTCTGGACTTTAAAGGATCTTCCAAGGTACTGAACTTGTTGACATACTAAGATTCAGAACTTTCATTAAAGTTTAGACAAAAATCCAAGCAGGTGCCTTGTTAGGCAGCTGTTGCTGTCTAACAAGCAAGGTGTGTGTCTCTTGCAAAATATCTGCATGCTTACAGAAAAAAATATAAGTATTCGTCATTATTGTCTGGCTTTAATTTGGGTGAAACAGCAGAATGCATTAATATGGGCAAACAAGCACAAGGCATGCATTTCCCATCCCTGCTGAGTTGCTTTGAAAAGACAGGGTTAAAGACCCCGGTGCTCCAAAACCGGCTCCTTAGCATAAGGTAATTGGGTGTTTGCAAGAGTCTTTGAAACTGAAGGAAATGCACAGAAATACTAACTATTCTTCAACTAAACATCCTTCTTTTCTTGTAACATTAATTAGAACTGTTAGCCTTTCCAGAAGGACCATGTTGCCATATGCTATGCATCCAAAAAGCAAGGTTTTGCTGGGCCAATGTTCTGCCTTGGTAACATAGATTTCCAAAGATTTCTGTTCCCTCCCCTCTGAACTTTGTGAGGACAAATCACATGAAGCCTGCAAATCCAGGGCCAGGCCTGATTGGCTGATGGCTCCACGCCACCCTTATGCTATAGGGAGCCCATGCATCCCTGCAACCACAGGAAAGAGACAGGGAGCAACTGGAGTTTCCGACCATTTCGCAGCTGCAAAATGTAATCTCAGGGATAATAAACCAGAAGCTGTGCCATCCATTAAAAAAGAACCTCAGATGCTGCAAACTCGTGTTTGCTTTTCATTCCATTCTGGGCATTAGGCAACAGCTGAAAACATTCAAATGCTTGCTGCGATGGGATCTGGGATTGCTGCGAAATGGCAGCACACACTTGGCAGGAGTGTGGCTACAGGAAGGAAGAAAAATCAGAGCATTGCCCCACCCCATTCTTCCCATAAATGATATTTTCCTTGATCCCCAAATGACTATGAATGGTGTCACACGGAGATGGTGAATCTCCATTGCCAGTCCTGCAATTGTCCCAGGACTTATCTTATTAGTCTGGGTGTTTCTGTGGTGGAATTTGACCAACTCCCCTTGGTGTATAACAAATTTGTTTGTTTTTTTAAAAAAACCTGGCACTTTGTAATTGTGAAGTAATTTCAAAGTGACTATAATTTTAAACAAAAAAACAAGGAGGCAAAGTGGCATGGTAGAAGGGTGGAGTTACGCCATCCACTAGAAAGATGCTTATTCCTTGACCAACTTCAAGAAAGATTGTGATTTTTTTTTACAGCCACAATGGGGGAAATTTTCAACTACAGTAGAGTCTCACTTATTCAACATAAATGGGCCGGCAGAATGTAAGATAAGCGAATATGTTGGATAATAAGGAGGGATTAAGGAAAAGCCTATTAAACATCAAATTAGGTTATGATTTTACAAATTAAGCACCAAAACATCATGTTATACAACAAATTTTACAGAAAAAGTAGTTCAATGTAGTAATTACTGTATTTACGAATTTAGTACCAAAATATCATGAAGAGTGGTTTAGGAGATAGCATTTCAGGAAGCTTGGAAATCATTCACAGAACTCTTATATTTGTGGTGTTCACATCCCCTCAGTAACTTTGCTTGCTCCTTTTCTTTAGATGAAAAAGTAAGCTGAAATTCTAAATGTTTCAAACAAAACCTTAACTTACTGTAATTCTAGGATTTTAAGTACCAAAGGGGAAGAATCATTTTGGGGAGGGAATTTCTATCCCATTATCCCCTTAGTAACACTCCTGACTCATGGTGTTGTGATATCATCTGCAGGCCAATTTCCACCAGAGGTTTACCACAGAGTTCTTCTGGAGTACCTACAGATTCTTAAAGAGGCCATATCAAATCCACAAATGTTCAAATCTGCAAAAAGTTACATTCCCAATATAGACATTTTACTATATAATATTGTTTTGTCATCGTCATCATTAAATCATCAGTCAATTCAAACTGGGCAGTCACCTCCTTTTCCATGTTGCAGTCCCACTTCCCACCATCCATGGAGCAAAAAGCAGAAGAATTGATTCTGATCTGACATCAGCAGATTCAATCTGACAGCCAGGAGCTCACAGCAATCTCTGGATAGCAGAGAGGGATGGCAGCAACAACACAAGGATGAACCATTCCCTTTCCTTTGTGCTGATCAGTTAATGGAAAAGACAGTGCTAGTGGTATCCATCTGGACAGGGCATCAGTACCAAATGGGCCAAATCCAGCTCTCCAGACTGCCACAAATTCCCAGGATACTCTGAAGTTTCCTGCAAATCCCAGGCCCCTTCCACACAGCTGAATAAAATCCGACATTATCTGCTTTGAACTGGAATATATGGCAGTGTGGACTCAGGTAGCCCAGTTCAAAGCAAATATTGTGCAATTATATGCCTTGATATTCTGGGTTATATGGCTGTGTGGAAGGGTCCCCAGTGTATCCTTCAACTTTGTCTAAAGGAGGGCAAAGTTGGTTTAAAGATACTCATTGGAAGTGCCCAATCTTTTAAAAAAAACAGACAGTGGTAGATTTGAGGTGAGACCCATTCCACGCAGCTGAATAAAATACCAAATTTTCTGCTTTGAACTGGAATATGTGGTAGTGTGGACTATGGACTCAGATAACCCAGTTCAAAGCAGATATTGTGGGATTTTCTGGTTTGATATTCTGGGTTAAATGGCTATGTGGAAGGGCCCTAAGTCTGGGTTTTCTGGTTAGTGTACATAAGCTTTGAATCAACACAAATATAAACCCCATTGATTCAAAGCTCAAGAATAGAAATCTGGTCAAAATAGTTAAAGAGACTGTGTTGTCAAAGGCTTTCGTGGCCAGAATCACACTCAACAACCCAGTTAAAGAGACTTTTTTATCCAGTGGGCAAAATAGGTATAACCCTGATGTCCAAACCAATCAAAAGCTATGAACGAAACTTTATTGAGCCCCCCAAAATGGAACTTTTTATAGAGATTTATGATTTATTATAGAGATTTCTGAGATCGCTTTGTTCAGTGCTTTTGATTGGTTTGGGCACCAGGCTTACCCCTGGTTCGGTCACAGCAAAAACAATTCTAATTATTCAAATTAGTTCTAAACTAATTGAAGGTCCAAGAAGGTTCCATCTTCCAAAGTAAGCTGTAGGGACCCTTGCTCCAAGGCAAGCTATTGATGGACAAAGAGATTTCTGTAGTGTTTTGGCAGGCCCTGAACAATTTGCTACAGGTCACCGGGATGTGAAAGAAAGGTCTTTAGTACTCTATCTTACGTCTGAGTGTATTATCACTGCATTTTGTCATGGGTTTTTATCATTTGTAACAAGGTTTTGCTTTCTGAGATTCAAAAGGAGGAAGGGGGAAAGATTCCTGAGCTTTGACTCTTTTCTACCAATGGAAGACCTTCATTGCCAAGAAGGTGAAATTTCAGTGTGCTAGGCATTTTTATTAAAGGTCTTATTGCCTCTATTATCTAATATATACAACTTAATATTTCTTTATGCTTACCTGATGATAACAAATATTGCACTTACTGAACAGTTTGTATATATTACTACTAAAAGCTTCCTGGAGGTGAGGATCTCATAAGAGATAACACACGAGCAGAACTAAAACGCCCAGAAATCTTGATCATGCAGAATGGAGAAAGTAGCATGGATGGAGGACAGAATTAGCTAGGTATGTGCAAATTTCACATCCTGAAAACTAAATGTCTCTCTATATACCGTACAAGTTATTGTTCATTTCCAAAAAGGGGTCTGCAAATGCAAAGACCTGTATATTCATAAACCTGTAGAAATCTAATTCTAAAGAGATATGCATCCCATTCCCAAGGTGTCTTCTTTCACTTCCACATTGAGATTTGGTTGCATATCTTATGCCACTCAGGAGTATTCCTTCTTCCTTGTCATACCTCTCTTTTAAAGTATAGACTTTTATTAGGGGAGGCAAGGAGAAATTAGCTAAAATTTCTCAGTAGTAAGTGGAGAGCTTCACTTAGGGCCTTCAACACTGCCATATAAAATCCAGATTTGAACTGGATTATATGGCAGTGTAGATGTATATAATCCAGTTCGAAGCAGATAATGTGGATGATCTGATTTGATAATCTGGATTATATGGCAGTGTAGGAGGGGCCTCAATGCACTTCTCCAGGTGTTGATATGTAAGGCCACAGCCGATCATGAAGAATGGTGAGAGGTCAGCCCAAAAGTGCTGGAAGGCATCATTATGCTGACTCTGACCTTCAGATATATTTACACTGCACAATTACAACTGTTTGGTAGTATTTGCATGAATAATGCTTCATCCTGTGAAATTTAGAAATTCTCCAGGGTGGCAGATGTTAAACTTTGGTCCTCTAAATGTTTGGGACTTCTCATACTCTCTCTCTATTTTGCTTTCTTAGGTGAAGGTGAAGCACAAAACATCTGGAAGACCACAGGCTGAGAACCAACTGTTGGAAGAATCTCCTCTGAAACATGGCATTAGAGCTCATGAAACTACAAATCCCAGAATTCCACAGAATGGAGTCATGGCAGTTAAAGTGGTATCAAAAATGTTATAATATCCTAGAATCGGTTCTCTCATAATTTAGGATGTATGGAGAGGTAATGGCAAACCCAAGTGCTGAAAATGGAGTTAGTGTAACTTAGGCCCCATCTATACTGCTTTATAAAATCCAGATTATCTGCTTTAAACTGGATTATATGGCAAAAGCCCCTGGTGGCGCAGTGTGTTAAAGCACTGAGCTGCTGAACTTGCAGACAGAAAGGTCGCAGGTTCGAATCCGGGGAGCGGAATGAGCGCCTGCTGTTAGCCCCAGCTCCTGCCAACCTAGCAGTTCGAAAACATGCAAATGTGAGTAGATCAATAGGTACTGCTCCAGTGGGAAGGTAACAGTGCTCTGTGTAGTCATGCCGGCCACATGAGGTGTCTACAGACAACACCGGCTCTTCAGCTTAGAAATGGAGATAGTAATAATAATAATAATAATAATAATAATAATAATAATAATAATAATAATAATAATAATTTTATTTTTATACCCCACCCAATCTCCCCAAAGGGACTCGGGGCAGCTTATATGGGGCCAAGCCCAGGTCAAACAAGCAATACAAAACACAACAATAAAACAAATCAATCAACAATAAAACACATCATAAAACTAATGAGGTCACATAAAATAGACCTGCTTTGATAAAATCCTGGGTTGGTTTCTCAAAGGAACTGGGCCAAAGAGAGAGAGATGAGAACCAACCCCCAGAGTCAGACATTTAAACATTAGAATTAATGCATCATGACACTACTTTAGCTATCATGACTCAATGCTGTGGAATCATGGAAGCTGCCGTCCTTCAAGATATTTTTCCTTCTCTACCAAAGAGTGCTGTTGCTTCACCAAACTACGATTCCCAGGGTTCCATACTATTGAGCCATGGCAATCAAAGTAGTGCCAAACTCGATTCATTCTACAGTGTAGATGCATCCTTAGTTACTTCTATAGTATCACCCAGACACTATATAGCAGTTTATTCTTCCATAAATACACACAGATAATATTTTTTGACATGATATTTCCTCCTCAACACCTTTCCCCCCCTTTTTTAACATAATGCCAAATCATCACAAAACTGGCAAGGTTGACTTTCACATACACACACACACACACAATTCTGAGTTCCACATACATGAAGCCCTGACTTAAGCTTAACTTTTTTTGTCAGAAGAAGGGGGAATGAATGCTGGTAAATATGTTGTTACTGATTTAAAAATCTATTTGTTCAGTAATTTCGGCTGGAGCCGTCATTATCTTGCCAAGCCAGCTGTTGGAATATTAACTAGGCACAGCAGTAACAAGTGGAATATAATTAGCCCTCCTTGTTCCAGTGAATTTTTCAGTTATAACTGGGAACAATTTGCAATGAATCTCCACACGGTTGTAATTAACTTAACGAATGTGCCGCACATACAGTACAACACTGCCAAGTGCCACCGGAAATCACAAAGGTTTTCTGCTGATGGGGCAGAGCTATTTCTTAATTTTGACCTGATATTACACACCAGGGATATGATATCTTCCTCTTGTTTTTAGCAGAGGCCGGTTCCTGCCAAAGACGCGATAGGCAAGCTCTTAGGAAATCACAAAAGGCAACATTGGAAAGGTGGCCTTGCGTTGTGCGCTGACATTGGTCCAATTTCCCTCTCAAACAGTGCGGTTGCTCTTTTTCACCTTCTTCAGTGAATGGTCTTATTTTCTTTTTATCTTTGTCTTTCCAGAATGCAACAACCATAAAATATGTGTGACTTATATATAAGTGCAAAAGATTACTTCTGAGCCTAATACTGACAGGTGACTATAAATAAAAACACTTGGATCCTTTCTTGTGCTTTTAACAGCAGTTCGCTCCAGCAAGAAGCACCTGAATAAATTGGTTCAACTTACCCCAAAAAAGCGATTCTGACTAAATATAAGGAAAAACATCCTGACAGTAAGAGATATTTAACAGTAGAACAATAGATGCATCTACACTGTAAAATTAAATAAGTTTATCACCACTTTAACTTTCATGACTCATCGGATTTGTAGTTGGTGAGTCACCAACACTCTTTGGCAGAGAAGGTTAAAGACCTTGTAAAACTATAACTCCCATGATTCTAAAGATGTGTCAAACTACATTAGTTCTACAGTATGGATGTACCCAGTGAAGACCATTTGCCCTGTGCCACATGCAGTCAAATTAGGAGGCAAAGGTGGTGAATCAAAGCTCTCACTTTGTTAAAAGATATATATTTCACTAGATCTTGTTCCTCTTGGAAGCAAATCAATGTCATCCCTGGTTCATACCTGGATGTGAAACCACCAAGGAATACCATATAGCTGTAAGCCAGTGGTTCTCAACCTTTGGGTCCCCAGATGTTTTGGCCTTCAACTCCCAGAAATCCTAACAGATGGTAAACTGGCTGGGATTTCTGCGAGTTATAGGCCAAAACACCTGGGGAACCTCTGCTATAGGCTATATTTCAAAGGAAGGAACTAGTAAAACCATCTGTGAATATTCCTTGCCTGAGAAAATCCGATGAAATTCATGGAGTCACCATAAGTCAATAAGAGACCTGAAGGCACACACATACACATCTGTCTTTTATCCTGAAAGACCAGAATCGGAGAGAATGAGAGCCCTGAGATCATGCTCATACGCTGTAACATATCATTTTAAACATTGCACATGTGCTGGGGTAACTTTCCATCCAACTTAAAGTTTCTAGATGGATGTTTAGATTATCTTCAGATACTCCAGGTTTCAGAATTGGCTTTCTGCAGACTCCTTACATGTAAGCGTCCCACTCATCTTTCTTGGGTATCGGAAAACCATTAAACCTTGTCAGTGAGCTCGAGAAATTAGTTGTTGCTGCTAACTACCATCAAATTTACTTTCACTTATGATGACACTATGAATGAGTGACCTCCATGTCAACAACCCTAGTCAGGTTTTTGATTGAATCTATCCATTTGGGGTGTGATGTTCCTCTTTTCCTGCTGCCTTCCTGCATTCTTGTTTCTTCTAGTGAGTTGTCTTCTTATGATATGACAAAAGTATGACAGTCTCAGTTTAGTTATCTTGCCTTCAAGGGTCAGCTCAGGCTTCATTTGTTCTAAGACCCACTTATTTCTCTTTCTCTTTTGTATAGTCCACGGTAGCTGTAGAACTATTCTCCAGCACCTGAAGGACCCAGAAATTCCCAGAGAAAGAACATTTTAATCAAAGCTGTGAATCATAAAATCTGCAAAAGTCAAACCTTCAAATGTGAAGGGTCTTGGAGTCTCACATAGCTCCTCAAATCACACTTTCTCCATTCCATCTTTACAGGGTTGAGATGACTGCTTGGGTGGTTCTCCTTTGCAATTGTATTTCCTCACTTATCTCCTTACCCATCATTACTTATCACTCTGTTTTTGATTGCAGTTCCCAGCATTCCTAATCAGCATAGCTAGTAGCAAAGAATTATGAGAGCAGCAGCCCTTTGTCTAAAACAGACTGTTTCAGTCCCTTCTTCCCCTTAGTGTTAGATAACCATTCAATATAAAATTCTTGAAATAGTCAGATGATTCTGAATGAAGTTAATAGAACCTCATACCCTGCTGGGCCAGATGACAGAAGCTGATATGTTTTATCTGATAGGTGTGTCAACAAAGCCAAGCCTGACCTTGCAATGAAGGCAAGCTAAAAAGCAATTCACAAAGGAATCATCAGAGAAACAAGGAGAGCAGGTGCAATTGGTTGGCTAGAACAAAATGTTAACAGGGCAGGAATTGTTTTGCCTAAAATATACCTCCTATTCTCTGTCTTTGTGAGTCAGAGAGCTTGGGGTGGGAGTCTTAGGCAAGCAAGAAGAATAACAATTAAAAGGGGAAAGGGTGATAAACTGAGTGTCAGAGTACATGTTTTGCATGTAGGCTGGAAATGGCCATTGTTGAGCCCACAAGGCTTCCAGATTTCTCCTTTGTGGCCCCTAAAGTCCCTCAACCCTTCTCCCCAAATAGTGGGATTTTCAGGGATCTTTTGGGTGGAAATCATGCATAAATACCTCCAATATGTGAAAATATATGAAACTTTCCCTACCATCCCCACAGGCACCCAGAATACTGTAAGGTAAGTAAAGGTTTCCTCCTGACATTAAGTCTAGTTGTGTCCGACTCTGGGGGTTGGTGCTCATCTCCATTTCTAAGCCGAAGAGCCGTCATTGTCTGTAGACACCTCCAAGGTCATGTGGCTGGAATGACTGCATGGAGCACCATTACCTTCTCACCATAGCGGTACCTATTGATCTACTCACATTTGCATGTTTTCAAACTGCTTGGTTGGCAGAAGCTGGGGCTAACAGCAGGAGCTCACCCCACTCCCCAGATTTGAACTGCTGACATTTTAGTCAGCAAGTTCAGCAGATCAGCAGGTTAACCCACTGCACCACGCTGTATTATCCCCAAAATACTTCTGTTTGCCCCTGCAATTCCACTCAAAATGGCAACTGGAAATGACACCATGACATTTACCTGGGGCCTTTGGATACTATACAATTACAATATTTTGTTTCCACTTGAATTACTGTGGGATCCATCCCATGGATCTGCAGATTAGGGAGGGATACACAGGCCCCATTTACGTAGCCATATCATGCCGTTTCATAATGCAGTTTAACTGCATCGAACTGATTTATCTGGCAGTAAAGATAGGGCTTTAGGGTTCTCTGCTAGAGAATTTCAGTGCCTCACTGAACTCCATGTTTTAGGATTCCAAAAATGTACTTGAAGTCGACTCATAGTGCTATAATGGTGGAGTGTGAAAGGCCCTAATGTCCTCCTTGCAACTGCTTATTCCACGTTCCTCCCCTTTCATCAGCTGTGACAGCCCAACCCAGCCTTTCAATCTATTGTCCTCTTCCCAGTTTCATGACATTGGTGCAGCATTTGAGAAAGTGCAAAATCTATTCCAAGGCTCAACCACCTAGAGTTTTTCTCCAAAGAAGGGATGGTTGAATTCACAAAGAAAAAATAATCCTTAGCTTGCTTGATCTTTCTAGCCGTGCACTGTAGACTTGGGTTTTATCATTATTATATGACTCTTTAAAGAGCACGCCACTCTAGATGGAAAAGGATGACTGGTGTGCTTTTGGCATCAAAGGCAACACAAAGATTTCATGTACAAAAATATTTCTTCTTCTCGGGCCCACTTCTAATAGGGAGGAAAGGTCAGCAACACAAAGATCTAGCCCCGGTATGGTGGAGGATTCAGGGGAGGGAAATCTATTAATCATCCTCACTGGAACAAAGCTTTGCATCTTTCTCAGCTTGTAAAATTTCAATATGTAATAAAGCAATGATTTTAGCTCATAAACTCTCAATATGTAATAAATACAAGTAACACCAGCATTTCATTGCGCCGAGTCTTTATTGCCTACCATATATTCAGTCCCATTTTTACAAGGATATTCTAGTAATAGAATATAACAAAAGTAGAGAAAGCATTGACCTTCCTTTTGCCTACCTTTGAATATCACCTTTTTTTAAAAGTTCTTTTCAGAGATGACCCAATGGACAGGAATAGGATTCCATAACAACAAATCACGGTCACACCAGAACTCTGCATGAAGGACCAATATTTTTCTATCTTTCTCAAATATTGGCTAAGATCCCACATCAGCCCATTTGAAGGACCACATCTCCTCCTATCAGCCCACACAAGCCCTGAGATAATCAGGAGAAGCCCTTCTCTTGGTCCCACCACCATCACAAATACGGTTGGTGGGAACAAGAGAGAAGGCCTTTTTCAGTGGTGGCCCTGCAGCTCTGGAGCTTCTTCCCCAAAGAAGTGATTCGGCCCTCTCGCCTTTCCCTTTGGCCTTTCCCTCCCAGGTTAAGATCTTTTTTATGGAAGCAGGCCTTCCAGGAGGACCCCCAACCTGCGGACCTGGATCTTAAGGGGGAGTGCGACCCCGTCGAGCGCAGGTTGCCACCCTATGCCCCGATCGGCCGCACGACTGACCTGGAGGACCTCTGTCTTGTCAGGATTAAGTTTCAGCTTATTCACCCTCATCCAGTCCATCAGAGCGGCCAGGCACTGGTCAAGGATCTGAGGGGCTTCCTTGGAGTTTGGTGGAAAGGAGTAGTAGAGTTGAGTGTCATCTGCATAGAGATGGCACCCAACTCCAAAACTCAGGATGACTTCTCCCAGCGGTTTCATATAGATGTTAAAAAGCATGGGAGACAGAATAGAACCTTGCAGGTCCCCACAGGACAATGGCCAGGGGTCCGAGCAGGAGTCTCCCAGCTTCACCAACTGGGAACGACCCTCCAGGAAGGAGCGGAGCCATTGCAAAGCAACGCCCCCAATACCCATTCCGGAGGGCTGTCCAGAAGGATACCATCTCAGCGGCTTTCGATACCATCAACCATGGTATCCTTCTGGGACAGCCCTCCGGAATGGGTATTGGGGGCGTTGCTTTGCAATGGCTCCGCTCCTTCCTGGAGGGCCGTTCCCAGTTGGTGAAGCTGGGAGACTCCTGCTCGGACCCCTGGCCATTGTCCTGTGGGGTCCTGCAAGGTTCTATTCTGTCTTCCATGCTTTTTAACATCTACAAGAAAATCAACAGGGTCACACTCCCCCTGTCAAGTTCTCTGCGGAGGTCATCCACCAAGGTGACCAAAGCCGTCTCTGTACCATGACCGGGTCTGAAACCAGACTGTGATGGATCCAGATAATCGGTCTCTATCAGGAACCCCTGGAGCTGCGAAACAACCACCCGCTCCAGAACCTTGCCCAAAAAGGGAAGGTTCGAAATTGGCCGGTAGTTATTAAGAACCGACGGGTCGAGGGATGTCTTTTTCGGGATCGGTTTAACCAATGCCTGCTTTAAGGTAGATGGAAAAAGTCCCTGATCCAGTGAGGTGTTTATTATCCCCACGAACCAATTTGCCAACCCCCCACTGGCAAGTTTGATTAGCTAAGATGGGCAAGGGTCTGAAGCGCATGTGGTCGCTCTCATAGCTCCAAGGATCTCCTCGACGTCATCAGGGTGACCAATCTGAAATGAATCCATTAACACTAGACAAGCAGGTGCCTCGGTCACCTCCACAGATACTGCGTTAAGGCTGGTGTCTAAGTCAGAGCGTATCCGAGCGACGTTGTCTGCAAAGTGATGGGCGAACTCGCCACATCGAGTTGTCAGGTGGCAAGGGGCAGACCCCCTGTCACAAGGGTGGAGGAGCTCCCCCACCACCCGAAACAACTCAGCTGGTCTGTTTGTTGCAGACGCAATCCGGGCAGTCGAGAAAACTTTTTTGGTTGCGCACAATGCCACGGAGTAGGCCCTAAGAGAGGTTCTAGCCCATGCTCGGTCGGATACGTCCTGAGATCTGTGCCAGATGCATCTGTAGTGATTTCAGTCAGGACCGAGATTAAAGGGTCCATGCCAGGCAAGCGTACGCTAAACCAGATTAGCCAGCACAGAGAAACAGACTAACCAGGTTGAAGACAAGCCACAGAAGTTTAATATGATTTGGCCAAAAAGGTGCTTAATTTAGTGTGATGTGTGTTATTTAGCAACCTATGGGCCATAGCCCTTTTCATCATCCTGTCTCCTCCACTGTTCACCCCTGGAGGAAGTGTAACCATTTTTGGCTCCCATACTGGATGGAAGGTAGGGAAATAATTATTTAATTAATTAATTGCATAGGCGTCAATCTCAATTAATTACCTAGGCATCAATTGCAAGTAATTAATTGCATCCATTAATTAATTGACTTCATAAGCAATTAATTAAAATAGACAAGAAGACAAAGAAATAAGGCAGCAGTGTTATTGCATTGAGAGTATCCAGGCCTATGAATTTATGAAATTTAACTCTCTCCAAAATCAGTTCATTTAGCAATCTATATGCTGGATTTTAGTTGTGTCTTGTTGCCTTGTTGCCTTGTAGCTGTTCACTGGAAACAAACTTAGTATGGCTGCCCATATATTTATAGTTTGAAGTCTGGACAGAAAAAAAACAAAGTAAGAGAGAGTATAATGGCATGTGACCTAAAAAGCAGAGAATGTCTACTCAGTTGTTTTTTGCATCTTGCTTATTTCTGTGATGTGAAATATCACAGTGTCTTTTCACCCTCTAGCAGTTGTTTCTCTCCACTCCCCCACTCCACACCTTCAGCTTTAAATATAAAGCAACAGCGAGATCAAACTCACACTGTTGTTTGGGGCAGAATATTCAAATAAAAGGAACTAAGTAGGACCGTAGTGATTATTCTCATTTTAAAAAGGCCTTGGATACATTTCTGACATTGGAACAGAAAAGTGCCAGGGTGAGTTTTGTTCATGGTCATTAGTGTGCCTGTAGGTCTGCACCTGTATGATATAGTGTGTCTTTGTGATGTCGCGTGTCTGATATATGCTTAGATAAAAGAACCTGAAGCTAGGACTGAACTCCTGAAACCCTTTTGTTTGGGGCTCTTTGGTAGGTAGTTACTCATCTTTTTGTTGCATGAGAAAACCACCCCCAGGTCCTTGGGATGTCTAGTTTACCTGGGCCAAGTCCCCACTCACTGAAGTCTCCTTTGTTTCTTTTTTTCTTCCTCCTTCCCTTCCTTTCTTTCTCCTTTCCTCACTCTTTTCCTTCCTTTCCTTTTTCTTCCTTCCTCATTTTTTTCTTCCTTTCCTCCTTTTCTTCCACTTTGCCTGCCTTCCTTCCCCCTTTTCCTCTGAGAAGCCTAGCTTGTTAAAGGTACTTTGGAAAACTATGTCTCTCATGTATATAACTTTCTCTAAATGCTCCCTGTTTTTCCTATGTGTTCCTATTTTACCTCTATGTTGTGTTAACCTAATGTTTTATGCTCCTGAGATCCCCATTCCTTCCCTTTGTGGGAAACCTTATTCCTGAACCCAAAGATGTCTTGCATCCCACACAATTGCCTGGGAGAAAGAAACCAAGAAACCAAGCTGGGAATTTCCTTATCAATTTCCAACCTCACCCATATCTTGGACTTTACCTGGACATTGCAACACAATAGCTTACTCGGGCAGGGCAGTCACCTCTTCCTACCCGCTGGGGAAGAACCAATTTCACCATCTGTGTTTTTGATGAACGGGACCTCTCACATCGAAAGGAAAATCAATATGTCTACAACCAAACCCCAACCTCTGTCATTTTTGCATGATTGTATCAATATATGATGTTTTGTTTCTCTTGGGGCTGGAACCGCCAGCCCAGCCCTATTAAGAGGCCATGCCATGTTCATCTCATAAGACAATAGCATTCCTGGGTAGGGCCAGAGATGCCCTCAATCACTTTGTTATTTTTCCTGTTCAGCAAAAGGAACCCCATTCATCAACACTTAATCATCCTTTGTTCCCAGCCCATGCTGGCCAGTGGCTGTGACTGGTCAGAATTAGAGGCTTGGTTGAAGCCTCTGTATAAAAAGGGCTGTGAAACTGTATTCTGTATGCTATCTACTTTGTGAATGTATCACTAGCTATCATCTTATCTGCAGATAATAAAATCTTCCTTGGCTAAAAATCACCTTCTCTCCTTGCTTGCTGGCTAATTTCAATTGGGCAGCTCAGGTAAATCACTTGCCTGGGTTTCTGCCAACGGGCATCTTCCTGGTCTCACTGCCAGGGGTTGCCTCCTAAAATGGGGCCAACATTTTTAACTACAACTACCTAGTTCAGGGGACTGGGGGAATAGTGATCCTAACTTCTGCATGGATGGATCCACTCTGTACCAGCCTCTCCCACAAGCACAGCTAGGGGAAAGAAGCCACCAAAAACGAGAATTCAAGTCATAGGTTGCCCATGATTTATAAAAATGGAATATGGCAAGCCGATTTGGGGGGATTCCTCATCCTGCAACAGCTCTAGATCTGTGCCCTTTAGTCTTGTCCTGATGGCATCATTTATCATCAGAGCCAAAGATCTGTATAGCATCACAGGTGGGTCTAACCCTGGGCAATCCATTATTCTCTCCATGCCATCTTGTCTGTAATAAGGGGATATTATTCACATGGCTTACACCGTTGTTGTAAGTATTACAAAAAAGATAATCCACACGAAGTGTTGTGATTGCTTGGAAGTGCTGTATGGATGCCAAATATTCATGTCAGAAGCATGCAAGAATCATGCAAGAACTTATTTTGTTTCTCCCCTTTTCAGTTCCAGCATTTCTGCTGGTAGGTGGTCATGTTATGACGTCCAAAGCACAGGGCAGAGGACAAGGACATTATATGGCTATTCTGCTCCCCCCTGTTTTCAAGTGCAAAGAGCATGTCTTCGTATAATCACTCAGTAATTACCATCTGATCTGCAAGGCAGAAACAGAGCAGTCGTGGCAAGGCTTTTGCCACATGGCACCATTAGTGCCCTATTAGAATGGCAGGATGTCATTAGCATTTTGCACTTTGCCACAAGGCCATCTTTTGTGTTTGTCTTTTGTCTGGGAAGCTTTGACCACAGGAAACCTAATGGAGGAAGCAGAAGGCTTCTCCTTAAAGAGTTTATCCACTGACTTTCAGAGTATTCTTCTCATCCATAAGGGCTAAAAACTCAGTAGACGTTATTCATGCAATCATAGAATCACAAAACCATAAAGTTTCAAGAGAGTGCAAACCTATTCTGCTGTCCAACAGGTCTTACTGCCAGGAAGTTCCTCCTTGTGTTCAGGTGGAATCTCTTTTCCTGCAATTTGAACCCATTGTTCTGTGACCTACTCTTTGGAGTGGCGGATAATAAAATGTTCTTTTTCTATGAGAATCCTGAGGAAAATGGTGAAGGATTTTTACCAACATGCCTCACATAGCTAACCACCCACCATCTCCCAGAGAGATGGGAGATATTTCCTCACCTCAAGTGGACACACGAGGGCACACACACACACAGTTTTATTTATTTATTTGCAGTAATTATATTCCGCCCTTCTCACCCCAAAGGGGATTCAGGGCGGATCGCAATGTACACATACATGGCAAACATTCCATGCCATATGAACATAGAGACAGAGACAAAGACAGAGACACAGAGGCAATTTAACCTTCTCCAGCTTCCAGCTTCCTGAGGATATGCTCAATTCTGGCCACAGAGGGAGCAGCTGCTTCATCATCCACTGTCGAGTCCTTGGATACTTCCTCATTCCAAATGCTGCTGGATGATTTTTTTATGGTGTCATAAATTAGTTAAATTAGCCTCCCCACATAAGTGGTACCTAAATTTCCTACTTGATAGATGCAACTATCTTTTGGGTTGCTCAGGTCAGTAACAAGCAGGGCCATTTTTTTTTATTTTAATGGTCGGGTGCTCACTCCGACACAGGCTGGCCTCGAAGTCATGACCTCTTGGTCATAGTGATTTATCTCAGCTGGCTACTAACCAGCATGCGACACAGCCCGGCCCTAACCAGAATTGCTGTTGGGGGCTTCCCTTATTCATGGAAAGTAGGTGATGAGAAACAGCAAGAACTTTAGGCCACAGTTGAGAGCTGAGTGGTCATTTTCTTTGGAGACTCATTTTCACCAGACCTTCCAACTAGATGTTCCCCTGGATCTGTGTTGATGCTGTGTTGCAGATTCCAGTTACTAACAAATTTATGGCTTTATTTGCACCAACATCAGGCACTGTCTTTCCATGTAAGAAGGAATTAGAGGATCTCATGGTTTCATGTGGAATTTTTCCTCTCCCTGATCTGAAGCCCAGCCCCACTACAGAATTATAGCTCTATTATTCCAATTTTAGGGAAGGGCATTTACAATTCTCAGCCAGTACATTCCAATGCCACCACAAACTACAGTTAAAGTGGGATTGTAGCACTATAATTCTGTAATGTGAGGGGTCTCCAGATTCTCCACTCTCTTCCGCCCTGATGTTTGCTATTTAATAAAGCAAAACAAGCAGGGAATGTTTGTATGTAAAAGAAAAGCAGGGAACAAGAAATATTGAATCCAACACCTTTTTTCTGTACCAACTGTCAGAACAGAGACCAAGCCTTCACTGTATGGAAGAAAAACTAGATTTATAATAGGTCAAATTTCATCAGAATAATTTACCTAGCAAACCTACCCAACCTCTTCTTTTCTTTTTCCTGTTGGACCCCTGCTGCTCACTTCACAGTTATGATCAGAGCACTTAATCAATCATTCTCCGAGGACTGATATGCAGTAACCCCAATTAGAATAAGCCTGAGCATATTTTGCACAAGATGGGCCCAGGTCTGAAATGAAACAGCCTTAGCAGGGAGATTGTGTGAGGAAATACCTGCCTTATTCTCACTGGAGGCAAGGAAATACAAATTTGAGCTCACTAGGTAATTCTGGATATAATGGAACATGTATCAGCAAATACCCTTTGATGGCTGTGCTAGGGGTAATGGCTGGGTTTTTAAATGTGCTTTTGAAAAATATTAACATTAAAATCATTTGTCTGATGCACATAAAATTACACTTGAGGTTTGCTATGCAACTTGTCTTTTGAATAGCAGCATTGCACAAGTCAGCCAAGAAGCCAAATGTGCAACAAAATGCACCAACGTTCATTCAATGTGTGCTTTTTCATCTATGCACAATATGATCACATGTGCATGTCTGCCGTGGCAACTTAGAACTGAATGTGGATGAATAAAAGTATCTAGCCAGTTCTGGAGGATAACCTACACATGCGCAAGATGCCAAGAGAATTTTGACTTTTGTATTGTTTACGCTTCTTGGACATTTTCTTTTAAAGGGTGAGAAGCAGATGTGTCAGGATTAAATAACCTGGGTGTATTAGTAGAGCATAAGCTAAATAGGAGTTGACAGTATAATGCAGCAGCTAAAAAAGGCAATGTAAATCAATAGAAGCATAGTGTCAAGCTCAAGCGAAGTGATAATCCTGCTTTGGTCACACTGCATCCAGTTCTGGGCACCACAAATCAAGAAGGCTATTGACAATGTGGAACATACCCAGAGGAGAAGGATCGAGATGGTAAAATGGTGCCCTATGAGGAGCAGTTTAGAGAGCTGGATACCTTTACTTTGGAGAAGAGAAGGCCAAGAAGGTGACGTGATAACTATTTAAAAATATCTGCAGAAGACAGAGGAAGCTTTGTTGCTCCAAAAGTTAGAACATGAGTCAATGGATTCAAATTATAGTAGGGCTTCTTTGAATCTATGGATTCACTATCAGTGCTTTCACCATGCTTCAAAAAAGTGTTTGTGGCCCTGTCTAGGTCCCACAGTGTGGTTACTTCTTGCCCCAGTATAGTCAGCACATAGGGTTCACTATTCTCCATGGTTTCAGGTATACGTAATTTCAGGTACACATGTGTATGACTTGCAATATGTCCCTCACAGATACAGAGGTTGTGCTGAACAAGAAAAATGTTCATTTAAACATGAGAAAGAAGTTCTTGACTAGAACAGCTGTTCAAGAATAGTATTCTCTGCAGACTCTCCTTCTTTGGGGGGTCTTTACAAAGAGGTCAGATTAACACCTTTCATAAATGCTTTAGTTTTGTATTGCCATTGGTCAGTGGGTTGGACTAGCCCCTTGTAATCCTGTCCATGAACCAGTGATTCTGTGAAAATAACTTCAAAACCCATCAATGATGCTGTCAGGGTGGGATTTGGAGATAAATGTGCAGGGGCCCAGATACCAAAATATACAAAGGGTGACCTGAATGTACCAGAATTCACTCATTAAGCAAAAGTAGACAGCTCAGCTGATTCATACCAGTGATTCCTAGAATAGTCAATGAGACTGGAATTGCAGGAAATCTGTCAACCGGAGGATAGGCAGTTCAAAGTTGCAAGTTGTGGTGAGCTCTCAACTGTCAGCCCTAGCTTCTGCCAACCTAGCAGTTCGAAAGCATGCAATGCAAGTAGATCAATATGTACCACCTTGGTGGAAAGGTAAAAGGGCGCCCCGTGAAAATATGCAAAACATGCCAGCAACATGATCAGAGATGTCTACAATGACAGGCTCCTTGACATGGAAAAATGAAACAGGAGCACCTCCCCATGGCCGGAGTTGAGCATCGCCTCCAGATGCCGGGGATGAAAAAGGCGGCAGACCTTTACTGTGTCTGTGTATTATATGTCATTGTATAGAAGACATTTAATGTTTGCGTTATATGTGTTTTTGTAATCCACCCTGAGTCTCTCCGGGGACATAATGCGGAATATAAATAAAGTGTATTATAAATAAAGTGTATTATTATCCCTGGTCTAAGGCCTTTGTTCCCTAAGTCTGGTGAGCAATACTATGGACAGACATACTCAAGATACATGAAAATCAGTCCAAGGTGAGTAATTTGTGCCTTCATTCATCCATCCAATAGCCAGAATCCTTTAACACCACTGGAGTTAATACAGTTAATTTGCACATCTTCCGCCTTCTCTCACCCCAGCAGCAGCCAATCTTTTCCACTCATCTCATGCTATGTCCACCTTTGAAATCCTGACACCCAAGATCCAGCCAGACACCTTTGCCCTGGCCAGACAGTTTTACAATCTTGACACTCCAAAGGTTTTTGTTTTCAGAGAAATCATACCTGTGATTTCCTCAGAGATCAGGTAAGCATGGAGCTTCTTGCGGTGCCAGGACAAAATGGACTAATTGAACCAGTGTGAGGGCACTTTTGTCCCAGCAGCCGATGCCACTCCGAAACAGGAAACCAGTGGCTGGATGGCAACTTGGTTTGTAATTCCCACTGTGGCTGCTGCTCACACATTTTGCTTCATTCTTTCCAGCTACAAATGAAACGACTGTTCCTTCTGTGAAGCCGTCATCAGGGCTGGCAGCCAAGTGGCAGTCAAAATAAATCTCCAGCAAACCCAACCTCTGCTGAGCAAAACTATTGCTCAGACACAGAAGAAGTAGACCCAGAAGCAGGGGTGTCATTACAGGGAGGAAAGGGGAGATGAGGACATAGCCTCCAAATATAAATTCTGGTCCCTGTGTGAAAAGTTTCCTTTTGTCTTCAAATTTCTAGCAGTACAATAATTTAAAATATCAAATCAGCATTTCCAAATACAGTTTAGGCATCCAAAGAAGAGGGGCAGACAATTATATGAACACAGCAAATGGAAGATTTCTTGGAGTGATTTTCAGTGTTTCATTCATAATAGATATTTGGAGACTGGAAGTTCTCTAGGGAGTACATAGTTCTGATTTTGTGGAGCAGTGCCCTCATCTCTCCTACTCAGTTTATGATCAACAATAATATCAAGATCCTTTCCGTATCTATTACTCCTGTGTAAGGATGGGAAGGTCTTGGATTATTGGAAAAACTAAGCAAGGAAGGTTTATATCTCTGTGGAAGGTCCAGGGTGGAAGTGTTATAAATACTTTTAAAACAAAGGTTAAAATATCCTGCTCAGACTGAACAGAATATCCCACTTCTGACACCAAAAATATTATGAATAACATATCAATAACTTTGATTCATAGGTTCTTTTTATTGCAAGTTCAGACTGAGAGGTATAACAGAACTTTTACAGAACAACAAAGAACAACATTTAGATATACAGATATACAGATTCTATGCAACTACATTGGATTCACAAACAACCTACAGTTACATTGGCTAATAAACAAACAAAGGGGAGGGGTTTACATTTTCAGTCTGCATTCACACACATGTACATGCATCCATCTTCATGCACACAAATATTACCATATTCTCCCTCCCTCCTTGGAGAAGCACCTGCTTAGGCCAGACCCAGCTTCCACTGCTGCCTACCAACACATAGTTCCAAAATGGCAAAACGCCAAAACTTCAAAACTCCAAAAAGACCATGATTTCAAAATGCACTCCTTCCTCTTCCCATGAGAATAGGAGGCCCCAAAAAGTGAACAGAATCCTGCTTTCCCATAGCAGATCTGCCACTCCCTGAGCATGGCGGGTGAACAGCGTCGCTGTCTGTCACACTTTCTGGATTGTCATAAGGTCACTTATATAGCAATCTTTTGCTGATGTTGTCCCAAAGTTGTAAATGAATGATAGATGTCTTCCATCCTGGAATATCCTCAGTTTCCTGGACCAGATGTTGTTTCTGCTTGATTGGTGTTAGCAAACACAAACAGAAGACTTACTTCTTAACAGTGGTAAACATTTCTCTTATCAGTCACAGTTCTTATCACAGTTTGCCAAGCAGGTCAACTATTTCAGGTCTTATTAGCAGGTTTTAATTACAATTCCTGAGCAGGTAGTTAATGGTTTGCAGGCCTTAGTCTACAGACTGATGGCTTCAAAATGACTAGCTCTCTTTCATTCTTCCATTCATACTCACCTATAATAAATTTCATTTGATCTTGTTACAGAAGAAAGAACTCTTGTCTGTTGGAGGCCAATGTGAAAGTTGTAATTAACCACCTTGATTAGCATTAATGTTCTCAAATAATATACTGCGTCTGACCTCCAAAGACAAGAGTTCTTTCTCTCACCCTGGACCTTCCACAGATATATTAACCTTCCTTGCTTAGTTTTTCCAATATACCTCACAACCTCTCAGGATGCCTGCCATAGATGTGGGTGAAATGCCAGGAGAGAATGCTTCTGGAACATGGCCATACAACCCAGAAAACTCACAACAACCCACTCTCTTCTGTTCCTCTGAACTGGTACTCTTTGCAGAAACACGTGAAATATTTCATTCAACTACAAACCTGGTGGCGAAGTGTGTTAAAGTTGGAAAACATGCCAATGTGAGTAGATCAATAGGTACCAATCCGGCGGGAAGGTAACGGTGCTCCATGCAGTCATGCCGGCCACATAACCTTGGAGGTGTCTACCGACAACACCGGCTCTTCGGCTTAGAAATGGAGATGAGCACCAACCCCCAGAGTCAGACATGACTGGACTTAACGTCCGGGGAAAACTTTTACCTTTACTACAAACCCAAAGATTCAGTGCCGCAGTGGTATCAGCACTGTACTTGTGTGGTGTGGATGCTTTCTAAACATATCTCAGTTCTTGGATTTCTCACAAGCACTACCCACAATTAGAAAAAGTCGAGCTCTTTTACATACTGCTCTTAGAAAACACATAAGACTTGCAAATATGGAACAAGCCTGCTCTTATTTGAACCATCACTTCCTCTTCTCCATCTTCCCTCCCTCCCTTCTTCCTTCCTTCTTTTTCCTCCTTCGATTCTGCTCCTTGGGAGCTGTTGGCCATACTGTTCCAGTTCAGGGACTCCTGCAACAAAAAAGATCAGCTGTTGGAGGAACGCAAGAAAGGCCTTTGGGGAGTGCCATGGCCGCAAGGTAATCAGCAGGCGAAGTTATTATCATTATGCTGCTAATTAATTCCCAGCTCATTACATTTCCTGTGGCTAATTTGTACTCGCCACTGATTTGATTAAACTCATCTCTATGCTAATAAATGTGTTTTTCCATTTGTTTTCAGCGACTCTAGGAAGGAGAGCTTGGTATTTACATACTTTGACGTTTATCAAATAAAACACAGCGTCTGAATAAATCCTACTCTGATTTACAATTCTGGTTAATCAACAATTTAAAGGGGGGGGAGCTTTAAAAATTATTTTAATGGTCATTCTGTATTCATAGAAAGCATAGCTTGGTGTGAGTGTTTCTTCATGCATGCATGCATATTCACACATATACCCAAAAAATATCAGACAGTCTTTGACTCATGAGGACGACCAGACTTCAGCAAGCCACAATGGTCTGAAGAACCATGAAGGTGTAAATCCACCTTAAAGTAATCTCTTGCAAGACCACTGTCACACACCTAGGGCTATTGCATATGAGTAAAAATAGTAACAATGCATACAGACTCATTCATTTTGCTCCTCCATAGCCACTTTCTTTGTGCAGTCAAGTACCTGGCTCTCTGTTCACACAGGAAGATGCCCCACTTTCAAAATCTCCACTCATCCAGTAATGAACAAACTTCAACCAGAGTTTTGAGCATCAGATGATACATCTATTTCATACATAGCAATTTAGTTGATGATTACCCATTATTATATTTTTAAAAGATAATTTCTTTTTTGACCTGAATTTGATCGTTCAAAATAGCAATGGAGTATTAAAACACAAAGCAGTTATTACATTCTGCATTTGTTAAGGAACGACATGCATGTCTGAAGCAGATCAGAGGCTGTAAGACAGGGAGATCCTCCAAGTTATGAAAAAATAGGGAAGGGATTGTTGTCAGGGCATCATCAACAGCAACAAAGACATCAATATGGACAACCTCATGGTTGGATTGACCCTAGGAATCCAATACAGTTTACATTAGTCCCAATGGACTAATTGTGGTGGTGCAATGGGTTAAACTCTTATGCCAGCTGAACTGCTGACCTAAAGATCTGAAGGTTGGTGGTTTGAATCTGCGAGACAGGGTGAGCTTCCATCTGTCAGCCTCAGCTTCCCATGCAGGGACATTAGAGAAACTTACTACAGGATGGTAGCACATCCAGGCACCCACTGGACAAGGTCTCTGTAGATGGCCAATTCCCTTACACTAGAAGCAACTTGCAGTATATTCTCAATGTGCTTCTGACACAATAAAAAGGCCCCAAAAGAGTGGAAGTTATGTTCCCCAAAGAGGCAGAGTCTATGTAAAAGAGGTAGTCATAGTCAGACAATGCTGTCACATTAATTAATAGCACCATTGCACAGACAAGTGAGCATGCACAACCATAGGCAATCTGCATGTGCAACCGTGCTCAATACACATGGTCAATGACACTGCAAACACAACTCTGTTTACACAAACATGAACTCAATATGGCCATTATCTATTAGATAAAAAGGGGACACCCAAAAGATTTGGGACAAAACCAATTATCTTTATTTATTCCTACCTGACATAGGTGATTATTCAAACATTGGATGACACACTGATAATGCCACACAGACATTTGGTCACCTTATTCTGCTGAATGTGTAAATCCAGCCCAAGGTGTCTTTCAGACGTTCACAGGAGACAGATGTATCAGTGGCATTATTCAAGATAGATCTTTTGCTATTGGTTGTGCTGGCTAGGGATGCTGGGATTTTCAGTTCAACATCTGGAGTGGATGATTCTCATCCGTACTCACTATTTTCATTGAAACACAAGCTGAGGATCAACAGTAGAGTTCCTCTGATACTTTGACTGTGATGATAACATACTCCTTCCCAATTCCTTGCCCCCAGGCAAACTGAAAACAGCTTGATTGCTCAAGTGACAATTAGCACTCCTGTCTCTAGAGGTCTCGCTGATGTGACAATAATGTACTCCTATGGACCCAAACAGATTTTTCTTCCTTTTTTATAGATTAATGTTGACAGTTACACTGGATCCACGGAGTATAACAAGAACATGTTCAACTGGAATGTTTCCTGACCCAGTGCTCAACAGCAGGGTGTGGATTCACCCAGTCTTCCTTCCTTCCTCATATTAAGGGAATGTTAATTTATTCTGAAACACAACGACTTAAAAAAGTACAAGCAATCTTACTTGTACTGTAGTGTTCTTTAGTTATAGTTCGCTAATAGGGATATTCTGTATTTTGAAGTCTGCTGAGAATTCTCTGAGGGTCCTTTAACCTCTTTACAGTTTCCAGTGCTTGGAACCAGGGACATTCGCCACACGTGTTATTGCCTAAAATGAAGAACAAGATGGCACTTCTTCTAATTCCATGTACAAATCTGACCAGACTGATGGCAGATGCAAAGCCTGGAGGTTCATAGGCCTGGAAAATGCCCCATTGGCTTCTGAAATGTGTCTACTCTGGTTGAATGGCTTTAGGATAACGTGAAAGGTACCCAGATCTTTCCTCCAAAGTTTTACTGCCATCTCCAAACATCTAATGCCTGAAGCATTCATCTCCCTCTGCATAATGGCAGGCTCAGTGATTTCATCCAGTGCTATGAAATATCTTGGTTGGTGAGGCTGCCTGTTTTTTAAAGGGAATCGGGTTTAGGGGGCAATTATGATCATGGCAATGGTGCCACAGTTGTAAATGGGAATGCCACAATTTATGAGGTTGTGAGTCTGGCTTACAATATCATAAATACTGAGAAATACACCAGGCTATGTTTTAAAATAGCCTACAGACTGCATCCAGTTCACAAATCTTTAACAGATATTTACTTGGATCTTCATCAGATCTTTATCGCTGTCCTTGATACTTCATGATTTTGGATGAGATCATTGGAGAATCTACAATGTAGAATTAATGCGGCTTGACACTACTTTAATTGTTATAGCTCAATATTATGAAATCATGAAAGCTGGAAAGGAGCCCCCGGTGGCCAAGGGGATAAAAGCCTCGTAACTTGAAGGTTGGGTTGCTGACCTGAAAGCTGCCAGGTTCGAATCCCACCTGGGGAGAGTGCGGATGAGCTCCCTCTATCAGCTCCAGCTCCATGCGGGGACACGAGAGAAGCCTCCCACAAGGATGGTAAAACATCAAAACATCTGGGCGTCCCCTGGGCAACGTCCTTGTAGACGGCCAATTCTCTCACTCCAGAAGCAACTCCGGTTGCTCCTGACACAAAAAAAAAAAAAATGAAAGCTGGAGTTTGTTGAGGCACCAGCTCTTTTTGGCAGAGAAGACCTTGCAAAACTACAGCTTCCATGATTCCATAGCATTGAGCATAACATTTTTTTTTTTAACACACTTGTATCCCACCCTTCTCACCCCAAAGGGGACTCAGAGTGGCCTTACAAAGGCAACAATTCAATGCCACACATCTATACGTATTGGTAAATAAACAATACAAATTTTTTTGTGTCAGGAGTGACTTGAGAAACTGCAAGTCGCTTCTAGTGTGAGAGAATTGGCCGTCTGGAAAGACATTGCCCAGGGGATGCCCAGATTTTTTTTATGTTTTTACCATCCTTGTGGGAGGCTTCTCTCATGTCCCTGCATGGAGCTGGAGCTGATAGAGGGAGCTCATCCGCACTCTCCCTGGGTTGGATTCGAACCTAGCAGCCTTCAGGTCAGCAACCCAACCTTAAAGTCACAAGGCTTTAACCCACTACGCCACCTGGGGCTCCAACAATACATTAAAATACATTTTTTAACAATACATTAAAAACCAAATAATTAGAAGACATCAATATTAAAACATCAGTTAAAGTCACACAATCCAAACCATATTCCAGGGCCATTCCATTAGTCATTGTGTTATTTCGTACTTATTGCACTGTTCAAATTTACTGGCCAAAGGCTTGGTCCAAAGCCACATTTTTAACTTTTTCTTGAAGGTCAAGAGGGAGGAGGCTGATCTAATCTCGCTGTGCCACCATTGAGAAGTCCCTGTCCTCGTCCTCACCAATCACACCTGACAAGGAGGTGAGATTGAGAGCAGGGCCTCCCCCAATGTTCTTAGCCTCTAGGGTGAATTATAGAGGGAGATAAGTTCAGACAGGTAAACTGGGCCAGAACCGTTTTGTGCTGTATAGGCTAAAGCCAGCACTTTGAATTGTGTTCGGTAGCAGATTGGCAGCCAGTGGAACTGACATATCAGAGGAGTTGTGGGCTCCCTGTACACAATCTGGCTGCCACCCATTGGACCATTTGAAGCTTCCGGACAGTCTTCAAGGGCAATCCCACGTAGAGCACGTTGTAGTAGTCTATTCGGGGATGTAACAAGAGCGTGGACTGCCATGGCCAAGTGAGACTTTCCAAGGTACAGGGGCAACTGGCATATTAGTTTTAATTGTGCAAAAGCTGCCCTGGATGCCACCAAAACCTGAGGTTCCAGGCTCAGCAATGAATTCAGGAGAACTCCCAAGCTGCGAACCTGCACCTTCTGGGGAAGTGTAATCCTATCCAACACAAGCTGTAATGCTATACCTTTATACGACTGACCAGGAGCATCTCTGTCTTGTCTGGATTCAGTTTCAATTTGTTTGCCCTCATCCAGACCGTCACAGCTGCCAAACACCGGTTCAGGACCTGAACAGCCTCCTTAGTAGCAGGTGGAAAGGAGTGATAGAGGGTGTCAAGTGGTGTCAAACTGCATTAATATTATAGTGTAGATTCACCTTGTATAAGGGATGAAGAGAACTCTGATCTCTGCAATGGCCAGATAAAAGCCATACTTAAGTGTAAGATAGACTTCCACCTGTATATGTCACTAAGAAGACATTAGCTAACAGATTTCAATGTGTTGTCGAAGGCTTTCAATACCTTACAACCTCTGAGGATGCCTGCCATAGATGTGGGCGAAACGTCAGGAGAGAATACTTCTGGAAGATTGCCATACAGCCTGGAAAACATACAACAATCCTAACAGATTTCAACATTTACTAATTGGCTTGACTTAGTAGCAAGCAGGTTTGGTTGGTTCTCTGTATCCATGGGTTCTACATCCATGGATTCAACCATGTATTCAACCAAGCTCAAAAATATTTTTTTGGGTGGAGGGAAAGAGTCCATAAGCAAACCTTGATTTTATTGTATTTTGCCGACGTGTGGGCATCCCCTGCTGCAGTCCTGCCATTTCACAAGCTCTCTCCAGCACTCAATTGAATGATATACTATTTTTATATAAGGGACACCATTTTACTAAGCCATTGTATATAATTACACTTGAGCATCTACTCATTTTGACATCCATAGGCATCCTCAATCAAAATCCCAGCAGATATGGAAGGTCTACTGTGCATTACTTGTATAGTGCATAGCTTACTAGTGGTAGGGAGTCTGGCCATATCATGTTTCAGTGCCCTACTTGAACTAACAAGTGTCCACTAAATGGAATAATAACAATGTATTAAATATAATTAAACATTGTATTATACACAATAAACGAGTATAAATTTCAGATAAATGGTTACAAAAGCCAATCAAATTGTTGCATTCACAGTATGATGAATGGTAATCAACGTTCTTGGTTATTTTCTTCTTTCTTCTTCTAAGAAGAGTAGACCCCTGATCCACAACCGGTTTTGACTACTTATAGTCTTCATCTGGTGGTACGGTTTTTGTTATTTAGTTCCAACAATTCAAACATGTACTCAATAAACCATAGGTAAAGGTAAAGGTTTCCCCTGATGTTAAGTCCAGTCATGTCTGACTCTGGGGGTTGGTGCTCATCTCCATTTCTAAGCTGAAGAGTCGGCATTGTCCACAGACACCTCCAAGGTCATGTGGCCGGCATGACTGCATGGAGCGCCGTTACCTTCCCGCCGGAGCGGTACCTATTGATCTACTCACATTGGCATGTTTTCGAACTGCTAGGTTGGCAGAAGCTGGAGCAACAGCGGGCGCTCCCGGGGTTTGAACCTGGGACCTTTTGGTCTGCAAGTTCAGCAGCTCATCGCTTTAACACACTTCGCCACCGGGGCTCCTCAATAAACCATAGAGTCTTTCATAGATACCATGGAACAAAGCGTATTGTTTCAAATCAAAGATACTCTACATTCAGGTTTTATTCTACTACTTCTTATAGTCCTCAGTGCCCTACTTGCCATCACTATTAAACTCCTTCAGTTGAAAAAAATTGTCTGGCTTTTGTGGTGGGTTTTAAAGAGTTGGATCAGGAAATATATCGTAGTTATGCTATCTATGTAGCTATGTCTCCCATACTTTGAATGAGGACCCTTTTGAGTAGACATGTCCTGATCCCAATCATTTTGGCTTCAGCCTGTAAATCTAACCCTTGCTTGATACTTCTGTTAATCTTGCTATTGTGTTTAAGGGAGACATACAACCCACCTCCTGTAATATATACATGAGAAAGAAAGTGAAATTACCATATACACTATTCCCTCAGCCAGGATGCTCTTTGATTATGGTAGCTGGGTCCACAGAGAGAAGATGCAGTGAAGGAAGGAGGGGTGTTGATAAGGGGGTGGGGGGGGGGGGAGCCTTGAATCTGGGACTACAATAGCACATTGCACCAAAACACAGGAATTAACATCAAAGCAATGCGAAGCAAATGAGATTACAGCATGCATATTAATGACGGAGCTAAGCAGTGATCACTAAGGCTACCCCAGTGTGGAGAAAATAAAATCATGCTAACAAGATGCACTGTGAAGTCACTGGACCTGAGCTTCTTGATGCCCCAGTTAACAGCCTTGTTATTTCACCAGTCCATTTTAGTTATAATAGTTGTATTATAATATATAACATAATATTATATCATATACCACCTTTTCCCCCTCACAACTAGGAATTAAGGGATCTTGCAGAAAGTAAAATAGATGCAAGGTAAAAATGCATGAGAGCTATTGCTAAAACCTAATTAATCTATAGAAGATGTTCAATGTGTTGTCAAAGGCTTTTGTGGCCAGGATCACAACCTCTGAGGATGCCTGCCATATATATGGGCGAAACGTCAGGAGAGAATACTACTGGAACATGGCCATACAGCCCGAAAAACACACAACAACCCTGTAATCTATAGAAGAAAGCAAATATTTCAGACATGTTTTGTTGAAGGCTTTCATGGCTGGAATCATTGGGTTGCTGTGAGTTTTCTGGGCTGTATGGACATGTTCCAGAAGCATTCTCTCCTGAAATTTTGCTCACATCTATGGCAGGCATCCTCAGAGGTTGTGAAGTCTGTTAGAAACTAGGCAAGTGAGGTTTATATATCTGTGGAATCATGTCCAGGGTTGGAGAAAAAAACTCTTGTATGTTTGATGCAGGTGTGAATGTTTCAATTGGTCACCTTGATCAGCATTGAAAAGCCTTTCAGCTTCAATGTCTGGCTGCTTCCTGCCTGGGGAAATCCTTTGTTGAGAGGTGTTAGCTGGCCCTGATTATTTCTTGTCTGGAATTCCCCTGATTTCAGAGTGTTGTTCTTTATTTAGTGTCCTGATTTTAGAGTTTTTTAAATACCGGTAGCCACATTTTGTTCATTTTCATGGTTTCCTCCTTTCTATTGAAATTGTCCACATGCTTGTGGATTTCAGTGGCTTCTCTGCATAGTATGACATGGTGGTTGTGAGAGTGGTCCAGCATTTCTGTGTTCTCAAATAATACACTGTGTCTAGGTTGGTTCATCAAGTGCTCTGCTATGGCTGATTTCTCTGGTTGAGTTAGTCTGCAGTGCATAAGAGAGGCAGGTATTATTATTGTTGCTATTATTATTATTATTATTATTATTATTATTATTATTATTATTATTGAGATAGGGTGCATCTACAAGGTAGAAGAATACAGTTTGACACCACTTTTAACTGCCATGTATCAAAGCTATGGAATCATAAGATTTGTAGTTTTATAAGTGATTTAGCCTTCTTAGCCAAAGAGTGCTGGTACCTCCCCAAACTACAAATCCCAGAATTCCTTGGCATTGTGCCATACCAATTAAAGTGGTGTTGAACTTCATTAATTGAGCAATGTATATGCACCCCTAATCAAGATTATCTAGGAAGAAAGATCTGGAGGGTAAGTGGATTTACCAAGAACATCATCTTCAACATTTCAAACAGAGATAGCTGTGCAGGTGATGGGCCTCATCACAGAGCTTTTCCTGCAGATTTCATAAACTGTATCAGTTCATACAGGAGGAAACAAGCCTTAAATATAATGAGTTCCACCTGAACATTTGGAAGAACTTCCTCACTGTGAGAGCTGTTCAGCAGTGGAACTCTCTGCCTCGGAGTATGGTGGAGGCTCCTTCTTTGGAGGCTTTTAAACAGAGGCTGGATGGCCATCTGTTGGGGGTGCTTTGAATGTGATTTTCCTGTTTCTTGTCAGGGGGTTGGACTGGATGGCCCATAAGGTCCATTCCAACTCTAGGATTCTAGAATTCTATGTTTCTATGAATGGATTAATACTTTTCAATTGAGGCAATCGGCTGGCCCTGATGTTTATTCTTCTTTTGGTACAGCTTAAAATTTACACATATGAGATGGATAAAAAAATTTCCTCAACCATTTTTTTTTAAAAAAGAATATATCAAAGTCACGTTCTGCAAGAATATTAATGAAAGAGCATGTGTATCTTTTGGGCTTCAGTCATCAGGTTCAGTATTTCCCCTTCTTCCCACGCAACCTCAATTTTTGCATAAATAAATTTTCACAACCAAAAATCTTTGAAAAAGACACACAGAAACCTTAGTCTATTAGGGAAATGCTTTAAAAGCATTTTCATTAAGAAAGATGAATTTTGAAAGTGGGTACATTAGGAAAACTGCACACCAAAATATACATTTCCATGGAGGATTTCTTTCTTAAAAAAATTTTCAATTATGATCTAATAAAACATCAGGATGGGAAGAAAACTCAGGTAGGATTCAGAAAAAGACAAGGAAATTGAGATTTAGGGCTTTATCCAATTCTTTATCCAAACTTTAGTGGATCCAGGAGATCCATTTCTGAATGGTCCCCATTTGTGTAAATGCCCGTTATTCATTGTGCCTGTTGTTGCACCTAGCGATTGATTTAGTTCTTAGAAAGGTTCAAATTTGCAGTGGTCTGATGGTTGCACTGGATTTATAGGGGGCCATGGTGGCGCAATTTGTTAAACCCTTGTGCTGGCTGAACTGCTGACCTGAAGGTTGGCATTTCGAATCTGTGAGATAGGGTGAGCTCCCATCTGTCAGCCCTAGCTTCCCATGTGGGGACATGAAAGAAGCCTCCCAGAAGTATGGTAACACATCTGGGCATCCCCTAGGCAATGTCTTTGTAGATAACAGATTCTCTCACAGCAGAAGCGACTTGCCTCAATTTGCTTCTGACACAATAAAAAACTGAATTTATAGAGATCTATTCACAATTTATGCAATCATTTCAAGGTGTGGCATGACATTTCTTCTCCATCTTGGGGAGAACTCACTAAACCGACAAAATAATGGCCAGAGTGGCGAGAATAAACATCAGCCTTAAATAGTATATTACCAGCACAGTTGTTAGCTTCATTTGGAGAATAAAAGAAACAGTGACTTCAGCACCACAGACAGCTCCAAGGAAGCCAAAACATTGCCCTAGAGAGCAATAAAACAACAGAAGTATAGAGTGGCATGAGACAATCCAAATTTCCAAAACTATCCATGAAAAGTTATCTGGAAAAGGATAAACATGTGCTGTGCATTTGTGTGGATATATGCTCCACATTACTGGCTGTTCCTCATAAAGGTAGGATCCTGTCTTATACAGAATTCTCTCTGGAGATGATTGAGGAAAAGAAAGAAAGTAGGCACATAAATCCAGCGGTGATCTGCAACTAAAGTAGAGCCACTTATGAAAAGAGATTATCAATGCAAATTTAAAAGGAGGAAGGAAGGGTCAGGAAAAATGAAAAAGAAACGTACGCACACCTTTAAGACTGTTTTTCATTTTTGTATAAGCTTTTGCAGATATAATCCCACTTCTTTGGATGCAGTACAGAGTGGTAATAAATCCTCAGGCATAAAGCATATTTATGCAGTTGTGGAAATGGGGTGGAGTGTAATAGTTCCAAAAAGATGCAGCGAATCATGACCCGTGTCCTATTTTTTCAAACAGCAGTGATAGCAGTCTTCCAGAGCTTTACAGTGGTCAGTTATGCTTTAAAGAAACAATAAACCTGCTTGTGAAACATCAGTTTCATTTGTTCAAAACTCTCTTTGAAAAGAGTATTTTTGTTATATGTGGAGTAGCAAAGACCTTTTTATTCAGATACTGTATATACTCGAGTATAAGCCTAGTTTTTCAGCCCTCTTTTTAAGACGGAAAAAGCCCCCCTTGGCTGATACTCGGGTGAGGGTCCTGGTTGGCTTATATTTGGGTCAGCTTATACTCGAGAATATATGGTACATTTATTATTTTTCTCTATTATTATTGGTATTATTACATTTATTATTTTTCTCTATTATTGTTGCTACTATTACATTTATTTTACTCTATTTTTATTGTTATTAACTTTTATTATTATGTATTATTTATTAATATTATTATATTATTATTAATATTATTTATTATTATTTCACTCTGATCTTATTATTATTATTGCATTTATTATTTTACTCTATTTATTATTACATGTATTATTTTCCTGTATTTATTATTATTATTATTATTATTATTATTATTATTATTATTATTATTACATGCATTATTTTACTCTAGGAAATGATACATAAGCACATTTAGATTGAAGATGAGAATAATGGTTTGATCAGAGTTGGACAGTCTTATCTTAAATTTGAGCTTTATGTAAATATTCAAAAACATTTAACCTACTGATGCCTCAATTGATGTAATTTTATTGGTATCGATTTTTATTTCTGAAATTTACCACACCCGGCTTATACTGGAGTCAATGTTTTCCCAGTTTTTTTGTGGTAAAATTAGGTGCCTCGGCTTATATTCAGGTCGGCTTATACTCAAGTATATATGGTATGTGTTTGAATAAAACACCATGAGGCCATTGTCTTTATACTTCTGCTAATGGATTCAAATTCATGAATCTAGTTCTATTCAGCAGTTTCTCTTTCTAGTCTTCCTTTGTAATTTTCTTGTTCAAGAACCATGACATTTAATTCACTTGCTGTGTGTCCACAAAGGCTGAAATGTTCTGCTACTGGTTTCGGAGTATTGCCATTTCTAAAGTAGAGAGTGTTCACTTGTCCAATGGAGAGTGTAGAGGGGCATTAATGCCATAGGGTGGTATATATCACATTGAAGGAAGAGCAAGTAAATGTACCTCTGATGCTCTGAGTAATATCATTGCCTCCTGTAATACTGCTCCTGGAGTAGAAGTGGAGACAGAGTTGGCATCTGGATTAGCGGCAGGGTCTTCTCTCTCTTTTTGTATTTTGTTGTAAGTGAGTAGTGGATTAAGATTTGGAAGCTAAAGGCCTGACTTCCAGAGTTTGTGAGATTGCTGTGTTATTCTCCAGAGCTGGTTGGATTTATTTATTGTTTATTTATTTGCAATATTTATATACCACCCTTCACAACCCTGAAAGGGACTCAGGGCAGTTCACAGTGTTGGCAACAATTCAATGCCCTCAACAAAAAACAGTATGAAACATCAAAGTTGACCCTCCCCTAATAATAATAATAATAATAATAATAATAATAATAATAATAATAATAATAATAATAATAATTTTATTCTTGTATCCTGCCCCATCTCCCCGTAGGGACTCGGGGCGGCTCACATGGGGCCTTGCCCAACATCACAATATAAAAACAATTCAAAACACATAAATTTACAACAATAAATCAACAATATCAGTAAAACCATCATAAAAACAATATTGCAGGCAGGAAAAAGCATTAAAAACAGATATAAAACACAACTCTAGGCCAAAGGGCGAATGTGTCAAATCGGGGGGAGGTAGTTACGTAATTGACATAGTCATTAAAGTACTAGAAATGACAATAATGGCAATAAGAAGGTGAATCAGTGGGTCTATTATTATGTAGGCAGACAACTTGAACCAACAGAATTCACTCATCACTCAATAAAACATTAAACATTATTAAACACATCACATAAAATAACATCAAATATTACACAAAGACATAGCCATTGCCCGTAAAAAGTCAACAAGAGGAATCTTGTTGATTATGCGTTTGGGTGGTCTCAGTTGGGAATTGTAGGTGACCACTAATGGTGGTCTTTCATTGTATGGTTTCAAGTTGTCTTGTCTTTTAAACTTTGCTTTATCAAATTGTTTCTTCATCTCCTTTGGTGGGCAATGGGCATCCTAGTTTGAGAAATGCCTGTTGTAAATCCAAAAATCTTTAGTCTCTTTTTTGTGGGTCTAAGCAGCTGAGGCTGAATGGGAGGGCTTAGCTATAAACAATAGATTTGGTAGTATGTTCTGGGTGGAAACTGGGAGCATGTAAGTCTGTGATCAGTGGGTTTTTGATAAAGTGTGATGCTTGGACATCCACTATGCCATTGCAAAATTTAAGGAAATTGCCATGATTTGCATCCTTCTCAATCCATCCAGATTCCATCCCCCTTTCATAACTGTACAAATATGCCTCATACCTGAGTATTTGCAATCACACTGGACTGCATCTGAGGAAGTGGGTTTATATTCATGAAAGCTCATGCAAAAATAAAAAAATACCCCAATTTAATTTTCTGCCATGCAGAAATACTAAACTAAAGTACTTCTGTAAAATGGCCATGAAGCCCCAGATGGAGCAGTGGGTTAAACCGCTGAGCTGCTGAACTTGCTGACTGAAAGGTCAGCAGTTCGAATCTGAGGAGTGGAATGAGCGCCCACTGTTAGCCTCAGCTTCTGCCAGCCTAGTCGTTTGAAAACATGCAAATGTGAATAGATCCGTACCGCTCCGAAGGGAAGGTAATGGGGTTCCATGCAGTCATGCCAGCCACATGACGTTGGAGGTATCTATGGTCAATGCTGGCTCTTTGGCTTAGCAATGGAGATGAGCACCAACCCCCAGAGTCAGACATGACTTAATGTCAGGGGAAAACCTTTACCTTTAAAGTGGCCATCTCTATACACTGATTAATATTCCATTTTTCTTCCCAGTTTTTATTCTGAAGCAGACTAACCTGCCTCTCTCTTTGACATACAGTAGAGTCTGGCTTATCCAACTTTCTCTTATCCAACATTCTGCATTATCCAACGCAGTCTGCCTTTTAGTAGTCAATGTTTTTGTAGTCAATGTTTTCAATACATTGTGATGTTTTGGTGCTAAATTCATAAATACAGAAATTACTACATAAAGTTACTGTGTATTGTATTTTCTGTTAATTTGTTGTAAAACATGTTTTGGTGCTTAATTTGTAAAATCATAACATAATTTGACATTTAATAGGCTTTTCCTTAATCCCTCCTTATTATCCAACGTTGTCACTTATCCAACGTTCTTTCGGCCTGTTTATGTCGGTTAAGTGAAACTCTACTGTACTTAGATGGACAGTGAAGCCAACATGCTCCAACAGGGATTGTAATAGTTAACTGTCTCTATTTTTGCTTTTAATACCTTTTGTTGTGGTTTCATACAAGGAGCTATTCAGCTCTTTGTAATTTACCCACTTTTTCCTTTTTCTACTTGTGCATCACTTTGAAGTCTCATTCAACAGGGAGACAATCCAAAAATAACCACAATAAAAAAAGATATAATAAAATGTTTTCTGCAGCAAAGCCACAATCAACATCAGGTCTGGTTCTGTCTTCAACTTGAGTATGAAGTGATACAGATAGAGAGAAAACAAGGCTTGGGACTTTACACTGTAACCGTATTACACTTTTGGGGTAGGAACATAAAAGCTTCAGGTATTTTGTTCTCTCCTGCAAGAATGGATATTTTTGAGGTTTTCTCTTGCTGAACAAGAGGAAGAATGTGGGGTTTTTTGAATATTTTTTTACTTGTTCCTACCCCTACATCAGTCTCTCCCTCTCCATTTTTTCCTAGTCCATTCCCTTCTCTAAATAGTTTTCATGTTTTAGCTTTCAACATACCACTGTTTTCTAGACTTCTAGATTGTAATGTACAATGTTTTTATGAGACTGTACCCCACTCTCCATATGCTGGTCTATGACTGTAATAAAGATTTTTGTTTGTTTGTGATACTTTCATACTTCAGAATATTTTTGGTGAATATTTGTCAAGTCTATGTAGATGGACTTACATCTGTAGGAAACATAATTCAACAGCTTTGCAATGTCTGTATTCATCAAGTGACATTACTTGGCAGGGGGGCCAGCAAAGTGACATTCAAACATGAGTGAAATCCATTGGGCACTGACACATATCAAGCCCTCCCAAAGCGTGTTGGCGAGGGAGAGGCAATGGATATTGGTAGAACCCAATGTGCATTGTGATATGCTTTCCTATATCCTGATATACATCTTTGCAATTCAACAGGAGATTTCTGTAGTGTCTTTGCTATGTAGTATTTGTATCCATGAATTCTGTATCTATGAAGGCTTGAAAATATTCTCCTCAACCCAAAAAAAAATCTATTTATAATGTGACACAGAAACATCTCCTTGTCATGATCTTGCACTGTATGTTCACTAGAATTAATCAAAGGGGTAAACAGGTCAACGAGGTAGAAAGAAAGGGTAGATTTCTGTTTTCACATTTTGTAGTTGCTTTCTATCCATGAGATAGATAGATAGATAGATAGATAGATAGATAGATAGATAGATAGATAGATAGATAGATAGATTTCCTTCTTCTTCTGTTGAGTGGAGTTTGAGCTATGTTTATAAAATGCACAAAATATTTATCTTGAAAGAAAAGATCAAATGCATGCTGTAGGCCGTATTTCAGAGGAAGAAACTGGCCAAACCATCTCTGAGTATTCCTTACCAAAGAAAACCCTAAGACTTAAAGGACAACAAGGTGTGAATCCATGTTTTTTCTTAAAGGGGAGAAGTGGCATGAAGGAATCGAAACTTATACAATCCACTCTCTGTATCCACAGATTCAACCATCCCCAGATTAAAAAATATATACTATATTTAAAAAAAAAACACACACACACACACACAGAAAGCATACCTTGACTTTATGGTATACATAAGGGACACCATTTTACAAGGCCATTGTATATAGTGGAACTTCTGTTGGTAAACAAAGCTTCAAAGAAGCTTTTGAAAATTGAACATTTTCAAAGAAGGAGCTTTTGCGGGGGTGTTGTGCTAGTTTAACTGCACTTATGAAAACTTGTGTTTATCATTTTTAACCATGGGGTTTTAATTGCATTTAAACCCAATTGATAATGTTATTTTAGTTTCATTTTTTAACATTTATAACTGTATTTGTATTTTAATTTATACAGTAAGACCCTCATATCTACAGGAGATGCATTCCTGGCTGGTCTGTGAACCTTCAGGAACCAAACATCATTAAATTACCTGGCTTCTGGTCCATGTTTACCTGGAGGCCTAGAAATTTCTAGACAGGCATCTTCTCTAGGAATTTGCTAGATCCTCCAGGACAATTCTATGGTCGCTTCTGGGGGAAAAGCACCATAGAATCATATGGAGGCCCTGACAAATTCCTAGAGACGCCATTTTTCCCTCTAGGTGTAATTAGATGAAACTGCAGATATGGATTATGTGGTTTATGGGGGTTTTATTGTATACCACTTTTAATACTGGTTTTAAATAAATTGGTGTAGAAGGACAAAAAAGAAAAGAAGGCAGACCCTTGTGGATTTTGCTTCTATGATTGTTCCCAAAGCATTTTTCAAAGAAAAAATATATTTATTTGAAAAGCTTTTGGACAAGCAGAGATTTCTGGTGGAAGAAAAAGAAGAAATCCCCTGATGTGGCAGCAAACAGCTGCCTTGTTATATGTTCTGATTATTTTCCCCGGGCACCGCTGGACTTCATGGACTTGTCCAGCTCCTTTTGAATTAACTCGTGTTGCTGTGTCTACAGGGTGAAAGCAAACAGTGTGACACAGTAAAACCCAGAGGACTGCCTCTCATTCCCTTCACCCTGACCTCATCTGTGACTGACTCAGTAAACAGACCCATCACGCCAAGCAATGACCGACACACACACACATATATATATATCTGTGGGTATGCCTGTGTGTGTGCATGTGAGATAGAGAAAGAGAAAGGTTGAAAGGCAGCCGGGGAGGGAAGGAAAGAGGGAAAGAGTTCCAGGAGATATCAAATGCAACCGCAGGGGCTTCATTTTCGCTCTCCGGCAATTTCACAAAACACGTCAATAATGGTGACGAGGAGGTAACAATGCTGGCAGTTCTTTGTAAGCATGTAGAGTACTGATTTTAGATCACCGCTGTGTGTTCTGTTGGCAAGGGAAGGAAACAACATCACACCTATCCAAAATGGAATGGAAAGTACAGGAGGACACTGGGAGATGCGATTAATCCCCCACTCAAAACACCAGTGGGGTAACTGCCCCTTCAGTCGCTAGCTTCTGGAACAGAAATTATTATTTCCAAACAAATACCTGTATCCAAATATTTTTAAACCTCAAATTTCCAATTAAGTGATTGGGTTTCAAATTTTATTAGTAGTCTGAGTATTAGGCAGATGTTACTGACTATGGTATTGGACCATTCATGATTCAGATTTTGTCCAAGAATCTAGAAATTGGTGAAATATTACTAGATAACAGTACACATTCCAAGCAGGATTGTTTTTTCTAAATTTGTCACTATAATCCTATCTTTGGTGATTTCATTCACATATTTTGTAATTCCATTTTACCTTGCTCTCAGAGCACCTATTATTACTGAAACCACAGTACATACTTCTCAATATTTTCACTCTCTTTCTCTTTGGTTCTGCTATCCCCCAGGATTGTCCTATCAATAATCTACATTTACTTTTTCTTTGGCATTTTATTTTCTAATTGTTTGTCAGTTTGAATCTGTAGGATTTTAGATCATCATTTTCAACAACTTCAAGCTTCTACCAGTTCTAATTCATATTTTTAATATAAATTCCAGTATCTCATTGTAGTTACTTTATCATAGCAGTTCTTATGTTTGGGTTGCATAGCCTTGCTGCACGAATTGAAAAGTTGCTCAGCAGTTTCATCTTTTTGTTTACACGAAGGATATCTGCTACCTATGAGGGGCCAGGCTGTGGTGCAGGTTGGTAAGCAGCTGCTGCAATAAATCACTCTGACCATGAGGTCATGAGTTCGAGGCCAGCCCATGGTGAGCACCCGTCAATTAAAAATAAAATATAGCCCCTGCTCTTTCTGACCTAGCAACCCAGAAGATAGTTGCATCTATCAAGTAGGAAATAAGGTACCACTTATAAAAAGTGGGGAGGCAAGTTTAACTAATTTACAACGTTGGAATGAGGAAGTGAGGAAGTGCCATCAGAGTGGATGATGAAGCAGTTGCTCCCCCCTGTGGCCAGAATCAAACATCCCCTCAGGAGAAGGTTAAATTGCCTCTGCGTCTGTCTGTCTCTCTGTCTGTCTCTTTCTCGGTTCGATGTGTTTATGGGCATTGAATGTTTGCCCTATATGTATATAATGTGATCAGCCCTGAGTCCCCTTCGGGGTGAGAAGGGTGGGATATAAATACTGTAAATAAATAAATAAATACCTATAGTTATTATTTCAATATTTTCCTTGATGCAATTTGTTTGAAATGTTGGAGTATCTTGGATTTTGGAATTCCAGGTAAGAGATGCTCAACCTGTATAAAGATTAATAAGTGTGGTGAATAGTCATAGCTGAAGGATTTAGAGATTTGTATTCTTTTAAAAGATATTTTCCACATATATAAATCTGCTGTATGTTAATGACATTAGAAATTTACTGTCTGAGTTCGTCACCTCAGTTTGTCAATTGGTAGGGATGGCCATGTCACATGACAGGACTGAAACTATCCCAAACCACTGAAAGAGCAAAGCAAGATAGGGACTAATAAGGTTTGGTCAGGAAACATCAAGTACCAATCCTTCTTAAGATCTGACATAAAGAATGCAGAGCATAATGCTCTCCCTATGTAGTTCCATGTCCTCCTTTTTTCCCAGCAGCTTTCAGACCCTGGGAAAAAGCACTCTCCTGTTGCTGCTTACCAATGGGGAAGGAAGGGAGGAGGGAGATAATTCTAATGGTGAGGGAGCAGCAGATCTCATTGTAGTGGGGAAAGAAATTAGGCTGTGCTCACTGATGGAGAGCAAGCCTCCTCCTTGTCTTTCCCCTTAGGGCCCAGAGCACCTACATCTTTCTTATCTGAAGTGATTCCTCACTTCCTCCATACTAGTAAGCAGCAATCCCGTCCTGGGTCTTGATGGCCACCTAGAAGAAGGTTTTGATGGGCATAAAGGTCTAGAGAATAGCTGTGATGACTCATGGGCCTTGTAGTCCTGTTCCTAGTACTATTGTGGCAGACGAAGAGGAAAACATGGGATTTTCGCCGGTTCAGCCAGAGCCGGAGCCTCTCCACCTGGAGGATGTTTGCCCTCAAGAATTCAGCCAAACAGGCCTTGGGCAGAACTCCCCCCCATTTTCCCGGAGGGACAATTATACTAGAGATAGAGGAGTCAGAGAGGCTAATCGCCGGAGCCTGAGAATCGCTGCCAAACAACTAGCTGATTAGGTCTGCTTCCCTTGGGAAATTCTAAGGAGTCACGCATCTGGACAGAGTTGGGTTTCGCTTCTCGTTCTCTAGGGAAAGTGTTCTGTTGGCGGGAAAACGAGACCCAATATAGGTGTTTGTCGCAAGGGGAACTTTGCGGAGTCAATTGATCAGCTTGAGGAGAGAGATTGTGTGTGGACTTCGTAACCCCAGTTCCTTGCTTCCCGGATCAAGTTTCAAGCCTGCCTTGTTTCACGTTTTGCCACGGACCTTGTTTCATGCTTCATGTTTGCCTCGTTTCAAGTCTTTGATCTAGCCAAAAATCAAGTTTATTTTCCAGCCTTGTTGTCAAGCTACATTGGACTTTAAAGACTCTGTCATTTCCCCACACTATTGCTTGGCAAAGTGTGTGTTTCGGTCAAGTGGATTAAAACTTTGAACTCTAATATCTTATATTGGACAATACAATTCTGGACTATATTTTACCTCATCTGAAAGGTCTGCTTCTGAACTATATTCTTCACTTGTTTTATTGTTTTTATATATTTCTTTAATAAAAATATTAGATAGAGTCTGGCCTCTGCGCATGGTTATTGGTGTTCTGCAGCCTGGGTCCTGACAGTTTGACTCCGCCACCTTAAGCACCAATGTCTACAGGAACCGGGGCGGAAGCCCAACCACCCAGTTACACCATTTCCCAGGAAGAATTCAACAGGATCCGAGACACACTCTGTACGCAGGAGGGAGAAATATGGGGCTTGAAGGAACGCGGTGTCCGTCTCCCTGCCCTAGCGCTACCAACCAAGTTTTTTGGAGAAGCCTCCAAGGTTCATGTTTTCCATCGCCAGTGCCAGGCGTACTTAGAAGCCCGCCAAGCCGAGTTCCCCCAAGAAGATGTCAAAGTGGCATGGATCTACAGTCTCCTAGATGGACCAGCGGCCACTTGGGCGACGGCGCTATTTGATGCAGGTTCCACGCACCTAAGCTCCGCGCACAATTTCTTGAACCACCTTAGAAAGACCTGGGGGATCGAGGACAACGAGGAGGCGGCTGGCCATAAACTCCAGCGTCTCTTCCAAGGGGACAGGCCGTTGTCCCGGAACATAGCCGAGTTCCGGGTGCTGGCTCAGAACACCGGTTGGAACGATATAGCCCTCAGAGGACAGTTTTGCGAGGGCCTTAACTTCGAGATGCAGGAAGAAATCTCTAAGGTGGATCCCCCAGAGACTCTTGAGAGACTCATCAACCATTGTTTACGAGCCGAAGCCCTGCTTGCCAATAAAAAACAGTGGCTCCGAGGCCAGAGTGGAAGAGCCGGAGTGAAACCCCCCGCTTCCGCCAGTATTCAGCCACGTCCAGTATGGAGATCCCCACCGCCAGCCCCAAACCCCATGGGGTGCGAGGAGGAGCCGATGCAGTTGGGCAATGTGCGCCCCAGACTAGATGTTGCCGAAAAGGCCCGCCGCCAACGTTTGAATCTGTGTTGGTACTGCGGGAATGGGGGGCACTTCGCCAGAGAATGTCCAGCCAAAAGAAAGCCCGTTGCCCGCCTGGCGGCGGCGTCCTCCGCAGAGCCGGAGGCGGCCGTGGCGGCTGGAGCCAAGCCGGCGGGGGAAGCCAGCGACCGGGCGTAGAGAGGCTCGCCAACCCGGTCAAAAACCCCACTCAAGAGCCGCAAACCGGGGTCCTATTTCTTCTGGTGGTCACGCTGTGGTCAGTGAAAAAAGGACCCGTCATGATCCATGCCATGATAGACTCAGGGGCAACAAACAATTTCATCGATAGAGAGTATGCCGACTCTCTGGGATTACAATATCATGATTTCAAGAATGCCCGGGTGGTGCAGGCCATAGATGGCCGTCCCCTAAAGACAGGTCCAGTAAGCCAATGGACTGAACCCACCAGAATGTGGATAAGGGAACACATGGAAGAAATTTCCTTCTTCGTTACCGAGGTTCCCCACTTCCCTGTGATTTTGGGAATTCCATGGCTGACACTCCACGACCCAAACATCTCCTGGTCCAACAGAGAACTATAGTTTGCCTCAAGATATTGCCAAAACCATTGTCTAGTAGCCAAGGTCTGTCATGCCACAGACGCTGAGCCCATCATCACCTTGCCCAAGAAATATTCGGACTTTTGGGATGTTTTCAATGAAAAGGAAGCCGAGAAACTACCCCCACATAGACCCTACGACTGTGCCATTGACTTGGTGGAGGGGCCCCCAATTCTACACCTCTACTCCCTGACTGAACCGGAGCAAGAAGCTCTCAGGGAGTTCATAGAGTCAAACCTCTGCAAGGGGTTCATCAGACCCTCTCAATCCCCAGCAGCTTCCCCAGTGATGTTTGTGAAAAAGAAGTCAGGGGACCTACGCTTGGTTGTGGACTATAGAGCATTGAACAATATCACGAAGCGGAATCGCTACCCCCTGCCTTTGATCTCGGACCTATTAGACCAGCTCCGAGGGGCCAAGGTTTACACCAAGCTGGATCTCCGGGGGGCTTACAATCTAGTACGTATCAGAGAAGGGGACGAATGGAAAACTGCCTTTCAGACCAAATTCGAATTATTTGAGTCCCTAGTCATGAATTACGGATTATCCGGAGCTCCCGCAACGTTCCAGCATTTTGTCAACGATATCTTCCAGGATTATCTAGATCGGTTCTTGATCATATATTTGGACGTTTTTTTGGTGTTTTCTAGATCACAATCGGAACACGAGCAACACGTCAGAATGGTGCTACAACGACTGCGGGATCATGGACTATATGCCAAGTTAGAGAAATGCGCCTTTGATCTGCAAGAGGTAGACTTCCTGGGATACCGCGTCTCGCCACTAGGGCTCTCCATGGACCCGGCAAAGGTTTCAGCAGTATTGGAATGGTGGGCGCCAACCAACAAGAAGGAAGTACAGCGCTTCTTGGGGTTCGCAAACTACTACCGCAAATTCATCCCAGACTTCGCTCGCTGGTCTGACCCAATCACCAGCTGCATCCGTGGGAAACAGCCTTTCTGCTGGATGGAGCAAGCAGAGAAAGGGTTCCACCAGCTAAAGCAGTTATTCACGACCCAGCCAATTCTACAGCACCCTGATCCTAAAACCCCTTTTGTTGTGCAGGCTGACGCCTCTGATGTGGCAATTGGGGCTGTACTCATGCAGCCAGTGGGAGAACATCTTCATCCTTGCGCCTATTACTCCCATCAACTAACAGCCCCAGAGAGAAACTACACTATTTGGGAAAAAGAACTTTTGGCCATAAAGGCAGCTTTTGAAAATTGGAGACATTGGTTGGAAGGGGCCAAATTTCCTATTGAAGTTCATACTGATCATCGAAATTTAGAGCACCTAAGGACCGCACGAAAGTTAAATCAAAGGCAGCAGCGCTGGGCTTTGTTCTTTGAACGTTTTGACTTCCAGATCCATTATGTGACCCCGGCTCAGACCAAGCAAGCAGATGCTCTATCACGGAAACCAGAGTATGCTGCAGGACGCAGAGAGACCTCAGAATCTCGATTGCTGCAACCCGAAAACTTTGCCACGCTCACAGTGGGAAACACCAAATCCACTCCAATTGAACCAACTCCCTCTAACCCAGAATCCCTTTGCACTCAAGAAATTAGAGCCAGTCAACAGGCAGATGCCTGGGCTCAAGAACAGATTCGCCAAGGACTACGTTTCCCATTCTCACTTAAGGATGGGCTACTATGCTACAGGAATCATGTTTACATCCCTCCAGGTCCCGGCAGAGAAAAATCACTTCATCTGTGTCATGACAGCAAGCCAGCAGGACATTTTGGGCTATTTAAAACTATGCACTTGATCCTACGAGATTTCTGGTGGCCCAAGATCCGCAAGGATGTGGAGAAATATGTCAATACCTGTCCTGTGTGTCAGCGTTCCAAGACACGAAGGGAGAAGCCGTCAGGGCTACTACATCCCCTTCCCACTCCTTCTCGCCCATGGGAGATAATTTCCGCGGATTTTATCACTGACTTACCACCCTCCCTTGGATTCACTACGATTCTAGTAGTGGTGGACCTTTTTACCAAGTTGGCCCATTTCATCCCCTGCGATGGTCTTCCCACGGCCAAAGAGACCGCAGATTTATTCCTTCAACATATCTTCCGACTACATGGATTGCCCAAGAGTTTAGTCACTGACCGTGGAACTCAATTCACCTCTCGGTTCTGGAAAGCACTACAAAAACTATTGGGCATAGACTCTCGTTTATCTTCAGCTCACCATCCCCAAACGGATGGGCAAACTGAGCGCACCAATGCCACTTTGGAACAATACCTTCGCTGTTATGTAAACTACCAACAGGACAATTGGGCGACCCTATTACCTCTATCGGAATTTGCTTACAACAATGGTGTCCAGGCTTCAACTAAAGAAACCCCGTTCTTTGCAAACTACGGTTTCCATCCACGCTTCTTTCCTTCTATCATTGAAACCTCAGAAGTCCCTGCAGCGGAGGACTGGCTGCAGGAACTCACAGCGGTGCAACAACTCTTGCACCAGCAACTGGACCAAGCCAAGGAGGACTATAAACGCCACGCTGACGGTCATCGCCAGCCGGGTCCCGAGATCAAGGTAGGAGATCGGGTTCTATTGTCCACTCGCTTTTTGCCCTCCCACCGTCCCTGCCGGAAGTTAGATGCCCGTTTCATTGGTCCCTATCCAGTGGTGGCGCAACTTAACCCCGTGACTTTCAAACTCCAACTTCCGCGCTTCATGCGCATTCATCCGGTGTTTCATCGTTCCCTGCTCCTTCCGGCGGAAGGTGTACGCCCCGATGCGAGCCGGCCGGCCCCCGCCCCTATTTTGGTGGACGGGGAGGAGGAATTCGAGGTTCAGGACATTTTGGATTCTCGCTTTCATCACCGCCGCCTTCAATATCTCATTGACTGGGTGGGTTTTGGCCCCGAGGAACGCTCTTGGGAAGACGCTTCCACAGTCCATGCCCCCGACTTAGTCCGCCGCTTCCATCAGGCCTACCCTGCCAAGCCGCGGCCCCGCGACTCGAAGAGAGGGGCCATGGTTGAGGGGGGCCTTGAGGGCGGGGATAGTGTGATGACTCATGGGCCTTGTAGTCCTGTTCCTAGTACTATTGTGGCAGACGAAGAGGAAAACATGGGATTTTCGCCGGTTCAGCTAGAACCGGAGCCTCTCCACCTGGAGGATGTTTGCCCTCAAGAATTCAGCCAAACAGGCCTTGGGCAGAACTCCCCCCCGTTTTCCCGGAGGGACAATTATACTAGAGATAGAGGAGTCAGAGAGGCTAATCGCCGGAGCCTGAGAATCGCTGCCAAACAACTAGCTGATTAGGTCTGCTTCCCTTGGGAAATTCTAAGGAGTCACGCATCTGGACAGAGTTGGGTTTCGCTTCTCGTTCTCTAGGGAAAGTGTTCTGTTGGCGGGAAAACGAGACCCAATATAGGTGTTTGTCGCAAGGGGAACTTTGCGGAGTCAATTGATCAGCTTGAGGAGAGAGATCGTGTGTGGACTTCGTAACCCCAGTTCCTTGCTTCCCGGATCAAGTTTCAAGCCTGCCTTGTTTCACGTTTTGCCACGGACCTTGTTTCATGCTTCATGTTTGCCTCGTTTCAAGTCTTTGATCTAGCCAAAAATCAAGTTTATTTTCCAGCCTTGTTGTCAAGCTACATTGGACTTTAAAGACTCTGTCATTTCCCCACACTATTGCTTGGCAAAGTGTGTGTTTCGGTCAAGTGGATTAAAACTTTGAACTCTAATATCTTATATTGGACAATACAATTCTGGACTATATTTTACCTCATCTGAAAGGTCTGCTTCTGAACTATATTCTTCACTTGTTTTTATTGTTTTTATATATTTCTTTAATAAAGATATTAGATAGAGTCTGGCCTCTGCGCATGGTTATTGGTGTTCTGCAGCCTGGGTCCTGACAATAGCCCTCTAATCCTTTTCTTAAGACAGGAGCTCCATCTGCTGAAGGAAGATGGAGGGGTGACATGATTGTTGTTAGGGATTCCTCTTCTTCAGAAGAAGAAGGGGAGCAGGAAAGTGTTCATGAATCAGAGGGGCAGTTGGAATCTGAGGAGGAGATTTTGCAAGTACCCACATTCCAGGAGAGATGAAAGGAAACAGAGCAGAGATGTCGTTCAGCTAGAATAGCTGCCAGAAATGCAACTGAGTAATTCGGAACTGCCTTAGCAGCTGTGAGGAGACTTAGGGCTATAAAGCAGAAGCAGGTGCAGCCAACTCTTGCTGGTAACAAACTGACTTTTCTCTTCCCTTGTGCCTGCTTCAAGTCTGCATCTGGGAAACTGCTCCTAAGGATTATTTGCTGTTTCTTTGTCTGAAGTAAGACTGCTATTTGATTTGGGAATTCATCAGAGACAAAGAACTCTTCTTGCCCTAAGACATCCTTGCTTCATTTTGCATTATTCCACTGAGTGTGCTGTACTTTATATTTTGCTGAAGTAAAGCAGTTTTCATTTACTTACCACAGTGTTTTAAGGCTGTTCTTGAAAGACAAAGCAGGGCAATTGTACTCTTTAAATACTCCAAGGGCTGTCACTGCTGTTACAGAAAGTAGGACTAGGTCTAATGGTTTAACATTACAAGAGGCTAGATTTCAGTGGAACATAAGAAGGAACTTCTTGATAGGAAGAGTTATTCAACAATGGAACAAACAATGGATGAAAAGGGTCTCCTTTTCTGGAAAAAAGGTTGGATGGCTACCTGCTGGGAGGTTCTAGATCATTTATTCCCGGACTTTAGTACTCTAGATATTTTGGATTTCAGATTCAAGAAGCTTCAGTTACTAGAAGCTAAAGTCCAGAATGCTAAGAAGACCAGAGTTTGGGGGACACTGCTCTAGGTGAATTTCCTGTGTTGTGTGGAGGGTTGGACTTGATAGTTTATGGGATTTCTTTCAACTCTATGATTTTGTAAAAGAGGCATACATTTGTGGAAACAATGCTTAGACATGTGTGCATTGGGAGCAGAATGCTGACCATTGTCTTCTGGCTGAGGAATACCAAGGAATAAGGCATCTTAGCATCTCTGGGAAGGAAATTCCATAATTTAGGAATAGAAAAATCTTTCTTTGGTGTCATCACCAAGCATTCCTATGAGAATGATGAAATTCAGGGGGGAAATTTCCCATATTCTTATTGGGGTAGACAGTAGTGTTCAACCTATAATACTCCTGGCTCAAGCTCTGCATTGCTTACTTGCTTGACTGAAAGCTAAAAATTAGGTCAATGCTTAATATAATAGACCTTTTTACCTACTCCTTCTGTTTTCTTTACAATTTTAGTGGAATTCCCTACTGGCATTTTTTTTCTGTATAGATTCCTCTATGAATATAGATGCAGAAAGAAATTTCACCCCAAGGCTCCCCTTTTATTAGCATTATTGTTTCTGAAACCAAAACAGTTCTCCCCGCCAGCTAAACCATGTCCTGGCATATTTAACAATATATATTGAGGGTTTTCTGTTGCCCTGAACCCTCCTGTTTCTATTTGTAGACTGAATGTTAACAGGAGGACAATTTTGGGATTATTCCAATTTCTTTGGCATCCCAAAGGATTACATTTCTTGGTTCACATGCTCACACTTTAATTTTTGAAAATGATGGATGTGCTAGATGGCATGTTTACCACCATTAGTCACAAAGGAGGAAGAGATGTATTAGGTGTATTAGGTATAGTAGGTGCAGCAAACTATATGAACTGCAACATGGGCACTCTTGTCCTTGCAAAGATAAGCTATGCATTGGGTGATCTCAGGTCAATTTCAACCTGAACTACTGGAGAGTCATATGGAGGTGGGATACAATAAAATTTATTTATTTATTTATTTGCAGTATTTATATTTCGCCCTTCTCACCCCGAAGGGGACTCAGGGCGGATCACATTGCACACATATATATTGCTCAAAACAACCTCTAAGGCAGTGTCCTTCTTTTGTAAATCAAAGCTATAGTCAATGGGATGAATTTAGAATATCATAAAATATTGTAGTGCCAAGGTGACCTTTACATTCAAAGACACAGTTTGGTCCCAAGACACAGCATAAGCTATGCACTGGGACCAAGAGCAAGCTGAGGCTGGCACAACAATGAAGAATTAATGAAATCCGACACCACTTTAACTGCCCTGACTCAATGCTATGGAATCCTGGGATTTGAAGTTTAGTGAGAGACCAGCATGGTCTGGCAGAGAAAGCTAATACCTTGTTAAATTACATCTTCCATGATCCCATATCATTGAATTATGGGAACTATAATGGTGTCAAACTGCACTATTCTATGGTGTAAATGCACCAAAAACTGAAGAATAAGTGAGAACCAATGGCAGTTCTACAGTTTGGGCAAATGAAGCACTACTCAATGAATCACAGATCCTTCTTTTAACTAGCTAGAGACGCATGGTAACCTCCTACTGTCCCAATTCATGTCCCAGTCATGATCAATCCTTTGTTGTCTCACTTTTCCAGCTGCTTTTAAAATGGCCTAGTTTCATGTTCCAACTCCCACTCTTTGCTTTTCTTCCAGCTCATTTCAATTGCTGCAAACTGAGTTCAAAGCATAAAATATGCTTCTGGTCCCCCCCCCCCTTAAATAAATCTGAGCTATGGCTGTTGAGTTAAGTTAAGCTGATTAATCCTCAACTGTCCCACTTTTCTCCTTTTTTCCTTTAGTTTATGTCAATAGCTGCAAAGTCAGTCCAAAGCACAAAAGCAGTTTGCAGTCAATTAACTCAATGGTACAGAAAAGAGTAGGAGCCTACTCTTCTGTGTAGGCTCAGGCAACAGTAAACAGCTGCAGCTTCCCCTAGTTTGTGTGTCTTTACTCTTTTGTAACTTTTCAGTCTTAACTACAGTCTCAGATTGCCTGGTCAAACATGTCCCAGTATTTATTTATTTATTTATTTACTTACTTACTTACTTACAGTATTTATATCCCACCCTTCTCACCCCGAAGGGGACTCAGGGTGGATCACATTACACATATAAGGCAAACATTCAATGCCTTAACATAGAACAAAGACAGAGACAAACGCAGCTCCTAGCTGGCCTCAAACTCATGACCTCTTGGTCAGAGTGATTTGTTGCAGCTGGCTGCAGCTGACTGCTTATCAGCCTGCGCCACAGCCCGGGCTGTATTCCTCCAGAGGACAAACCGGGGGCAAAAGCAAAGAGCGGGTCATTGATCATCACCAAACCAAAAACTTGAAGGACGCAACAAAGCACAAGAAGACCTTCTGATGTGATCAAGGCTTAGCTAGGTAGAACAGAAGGCTTCTTTATAGCTCTTTCTGTCCAATAGTCTGGGCCTTAGGACACTAAAGTTCAGGATCTGAAAGAGCATCTCATCCAACATCATCTCACTAAGTGAATCTTCTTCATAGTCTTTTGGGAAGAGAAGTTACATTTCTGAAAAAGAGGGCCTTAGAATCATAGAATCATAGAATAGTAGAGTTGGAAGAGACCTCATGGGCCATCCTCTGTGGTAGCATCGCAACTGTGGAATGCTTTCTATTAAGAGACATTACTTAATACCAGAGCTGTTGTATTTGTTTGAAAAAAAATATTTCTCTAAACTCTCATGTCATATATATATATATATATATATATATATGACATGAGAGTTTAGATATATATATATATATATATATATATATATATATATATATATATGACATTATTTCTGTCATATAAAAATTATTTCTGTAAACGGTTATATATATATATATATATATATATATATATATATATATATATTTGCCAGTTTACAGAAATATTTTTATAAAGATAAATTTAAAGATAAATTTTGATATATATATCAAAATTTATCTACTTTGCAATTCAAAATGGAGTTTTTTTACAAAATAATTATCAAAAGCAATTCATGTGTCTTTGTTTCATTTTTGACTTTTTTATCAGTTTCACTTAATTTTGTTTCACTGCACCATTCCTAGGTTGTTTGGTGTATATTTTCTTATTTTGGAAATGTTTATAAATATGAAGGGAGGGAGAAATAATTTAAGAGGCTTGCGTAGGGAATGTTCAGACTCCCTGATGTTGTTAGACTGCAATTCCCATCAGCCCTAATTAGGACTGGATTAACCATTAAGCAAAAAAAGCACATGTTTGGGGCATCAAGGGAAGGAGGGTACCAAAGAAATTTCCCTTTGCCATGGAGTACATGGTACAAAAATGCAATGATGCCACAGAAAGGAACTCCCTCAATAAAAGACTTTGCAATAAGAAAAAATTAGGAGAAACCTTTTCAAATATATAGTAGAAGTATGCAAAAATAAACATACTTTTCCCTTTTACTGTAAGTTTTGTTTTAGTTTGAAAAAAAGTATTTTATGGTTGATTATGTATTTTATTTTAGTTTGAAAAAAAGTATTTTATGGTTGAACTTTATGGTTGATATATTTAATTAGACTTATATGGAGACACCAACATCTTTTAAGACCTCTAAAAGTCTTAATCATACCCTGACCCTAATAGGAATACAGGAGATTCTATTGTACTATTTCATTTCAGACTAAGATTTCATTTCTTTATCTATGGACATATGCCACCTCCAATTTATGTACTTTTTTTTAGAAAGATACCTTTAACTACAAGATGATGGCAACCAGACTGATTTATAACTGGCAAATAGAGAGAGAAAATGTGGAGGCAGTGACAGACTTTGTATTTCTAGGCACAAAGATTACTTCAGCTCCAGACTGCAGCCAGGAAATCAGAAGACGTTTCCTTCTTGGGAGGAGAGCAATGACCAATCTTGATAAAACAGTGAAGAGAGACATCACACTGGTAACGAAGGTCTGTATAATTAAAGCAATGGTATTCCCCATAGTAACCTATGAATGCAAGAGCCGGACGATAAGGAAGGCTGAGTGAAGGAAGATAGACGCTTTTGATAGACGCTGGAGGAAAATCCTGAGAGTGCCTTGGACCGCAAGAAGATCCAACCAGTCCATCCTCCAAGAAATAATTCCCGACTGCTCACTGGAGGGAAGGATATTAGAGGCAAAGATGAAGTATTTTGGCCACATAATGAGAAGACAGGAAAGCTTGGAGAAGATAATGATACTGGGAAAATGGAAGGGAAAAGGAAGAGGGGCCGACCAAGGCAAGATGGATAGATGATATCCTTGAAGTGACTGGCTTGACCTTGAAGGAGCTGGGATGAGGATGGCCAACAGGGAGCTCTGGTGTGGGCTGGTCCATGAGCTCATGAAGAGGCGGAAGTGACTGAATGAAGAAACAACAAAAGCATAAGTAAAGGTAAAGGTTTCCCCTGACATTAAGTCCAGTCGTGACCGACTCTGGGGGTTGGTGCTCATCTCCATTTCTAAGCTGAAGAGCTGGCATTGTCCATAGACATCTCCAGGTCATGTGGCCAGCATGACTGCATGGAGCGCCGTTACCTTCCCCCCGGAGCGGTACCTATTGATCTACTCACATTTGCATGTTTTCGAACTGCTAGGTTGGCAGGAGCTGGGGCTAACAGCGGGCGCTCATTCCGCTCCCAGGATTTGAACCTGGGACCTTTTGGTCCGCAAGTTCAGCAGCTCGGCGCTTTAACACACTGTGCAACCAAAAAACATAACTACATATTTAATTGAGCATAACCTTCCAAAATGCATACTTAAATACACGTTTTGATACTTCCCAAATTTGCCACAACCTTGCATTGTGATGTTCAAAGGGGCTCTGATATGTGAATTGCTAAATGTCATCCTGCATATTTGTCTGGGAGATATGGGTGAAGCCATTTCATAAAGGTATTTGCAAAGGCTGGGTTGTTCAAGCACCACCATGGACTGCAATGAAGCCACACGCTTAATCCCTGATGCCCAACATCCCTTCTCCAAGAAAAGATGAGCCGACCTTCCATTTGGAAATTGGAAGAGAAGGTACTATGATACATAGCGTTTAGCATACCATTGATTTAACTATATAAGACAGCTTCTGAAAAGAAGTGTTTTTACTTTTTAATTCCCTCCCACGCACTTCCTTTTTATTGTAATGCACCACACACAAATGAACAAACAAGGTCTTCCTAATCATAGATGTTGGTAAGAAGCCGGGGGGGGGGGGGAGTCCCAGCTTTTTCAACCCACAGCTAGATCGGGAGCATTGGAGATCTCCAACTTGAATACATCAGATAAATTGATCCCGCTTCCTCCAAAACAATTATGCAACTGACTGTCAACCCCATTTTGAGGTTTCTTGCAGAATGCCGTGGCTCTTGATTTTTAAAGCAGAAATCGACTGTATGAAAACGGACGTGTCCAAGGGAGGCTCGCTCGGCTTCGGCATATAAAAGGACAGAGATGGAAGATTACAACAGCACCGAGATGAGCTTCTGGCTCCCAGCCTTTTTCTTAGGAATCAGCCTTCTCTTTGCCTTGGGCTTTTGGTCTAGCAGTAGCTAATGTGAGATGACAGCCTAGGTTCCCTTAGGGGCTAACGTGGGCAATTTCAGTCCTGGCATTTCAATTTATCTTTAACCAGCAGTTTTCAAAAGGGTAGAGCTAAAAAAGAACTTGGCTTGGTCTCTCTCGCTCTCTCTCCCCATCTCTCCCCCTTCCTGTGCCCGCCTTCCGCCTCAACAACACAACAGAAGACATCAGTGACACAAGATGTTTTAAAAGGGATTAACTCCTTAAGGAGAAGTTTTAAAGGAAATGGACCACTATTTTCTTGATGTCAGGTCTGCTTTCTGCTTTCCCATTCCTTCCATTGTGTTTTCCTCATCAAAACAAACATCTTCTTTCATTGACTGTTATGACCGCTTGCACTGTGATTTGTAATCACGACTGGATGCATGGCCAAAAAGGTATCCAAAAAGCTGTTTTAGGCCTATCCACACATGGGCATTCCTGTTGGAATTTTTGGCTCCCCATTCCCTAGCCTTCATCTATAGATCCTTCCAGATTGCCATATCACATCATTGCATATAGCCCCCATGAAATTTCCATACTGGATTGGTGTGCAGGTATATTTATTTATTTATTTACAGTATTTATATCCCACCCTTCTCACCCTGAAGGGGACTCAGGGTGGATCACATTACACATATAAGGCAAACATTCAATACCCTTAACATAGAACAAAGACAAGACAAACATAGGCTCCGAGCTGGCCTCGAACTCATGACCTCTTGGTCAGAGTGATTTGTTGCAGCTGGCTGCTCACCAGCCTGCGCCACAGCCCGGGCCTATGGAGTTACTCTTAGAGAAACATCAGTCCAGACTTTAAAACAGACTAGAAAGATATTGAAATAGTTGAGACATGGCCACCACACATGTCATGATCCAACAATGGCCTGCCATTCCTTGGATCAATTGTTTATCAGAATGGAGATTACAGTAAAGAAGTCAGAAGAAGAGAAGAACTTGGAAAGACAACTATAAAAGAACTAGACAATGATCCAGAAGTGTGGAAAGATATAACTGATTAGTAAAGTTAGGATTGTCTACATCCATTTCCATTTCTATGTATGGTTGTGAAAAGTGAACAATCAGGAAAGTGGATAGGAAGAAAACTCATTTGAAATGTGATGTTGGAGACTTCTGTGGATATTGTGGACTGCTAAATAAATGAGTCCTAGTTCAAATCAAACCTAAACTCTCTCTAGAAGAAGGATGACTAAAGTTGAGGCGGTCATACTTTGGCAATATTATGAGAAGAAAGGACTTACTGGAAAAGACATTAATACTTGGTAAAGTAGAAAGCATAGGAAAAAGTAAAAGATTGCATTATAGATGGATGACTTCAATCAAGAAACCATAGACCAAGGTTTGTAAAACCTGAAACCAACTATTGATGATAGGTCTCTCATTGATAGAGTTGCCATAAGTTGAAGCTGACTTGGTGACAGCAACAACAACAACAAAGATGAACACAGGATCTGGTTCTGTTGGTAAGATTTATTTATTTAAACCAACCCCGGTGGCGAAGTGTGTTAAAGCACTGAGCTGCTGAACTTGCAGACCGAAAGGTCCCAGGTTCAAATCCTGGGAGTGGAGTGAGCGCCTGCTGTTGCTCCAGCTTCTACCAACCTAGCAGTTCAAAAACATACCAATGTGAGTAGATCAATAGGTACTGCTCCAGCAGGAAGGTAACGGCACTCCATGCAGTCATGCCGGCCACATGACCTTGGAGGTGTCTACGGACAACACCGGCTCTTCGGCTTAGAAATGGAGATGAGCACCAACCCCCAGAGTCAGACATGACTGGACTTAATGTCAGGGGAAACCTTTACCTTTACCTTACTCTGGGGTTGAGTGAGTGTGACTTTCCCAGAGTCACGCAGTGGGTTTTCATGGTCAAGCAAGAATTTGAATCCTGGCCTCTCAGAGTCAGATCACTATACCATGTTGACTCCATTGCTATGCTGAACCTGTTTTGAGGATAATTTTCAGAACCAATAGACAGATTCCTGAAAATGTAATATTAAATCTGGAGCTTATCCTATTCACATTAGAACTATCTCTGCCAATGCCTAGTAGGAGATTGTTGATAAACTTATTTGAAGCTTGGGATTTAATACCTTGGATAACTTCTCCAAAGTTCAGAGTTAAACGAAAGTGGATTCACAACCCAAATAGCATCAGAACCACCCACCACCACTACTTGGTGTTACTGATAAGGATAGAAGCAACTAAAATATATAACAAGGAGTAGTTTTTATGTAAGAGGTATAATCAAAAATAGCAATGGTAGAAAGAGTTTAGCCTGATTTCTAAAAAAAAAAGGTGAAACAAAAAAGGGACACACAATAGAGAACACAAGAAGCACTTAGGCTGCAGTCCTTAAGAGAGATGTATCTGTCTTACATTGTTTCTCTGACTGAATTGACTTCACATGGGAACATTGTTGGCATCATCAACCAGCACCCTCAGGCAGTTGATGGAGTGCCACAGCCCTCACAAGGCCACAAGTGATACACACTGCCTGGCTCCATCCTCTTTTCTTCCGTCCAGGACATTGAGCAGTAGCGGGTAGCTAAATCTAGCTTCAATCTCAGCCTCACAGCCTGGAGCAATGATGCTTGATGCCCATTGGTGGGTGATACTTAGAGGAGGAATGAAGGGTCACCAGAGATGAAACCAACTGCATCCAGTCTGCAATTGATACCTTAGAAACGGTGTTATGGGCTTGGAGGAGATGCCCACCTTCTCACACTATAGAGGCATCCCTGACTTGGAGATATTAATATTTTGGATGACCAGCACCAGATTCTGGTTATAGTTCAAAAGGTTACCAGTTCTGCATGTTGGAAGTTCCTCATTTGTGCAACCATTAAAAGTACAGCATCCATGTTCTGAATTCACTTGACAGCCTTGTTCTACAGAGTCAGGGATCCTTCTTGAGGCATCTAAAATTATCCAGTAGTACCTAGGTTCAGCAACAATAGAATCATGATTAATTGCTTGCCTTTTTCCAAGACAAAAATTAGATATATAATAAATACTGGTAAGCCCCTTTTCCATGGCCAAACAAAAGAAGTCGAAATTGAGAGCATTCAGCTTTTGAATCTACATCTCCTCTTGGTCTCATAAAATCTTTCAAAGTTTTCTAGTGGTCCCTTTAGCTCAGATAGATACATCTATGCATGCTTTAATGTTATCTACATTTTTCTACCATCTGGTTGCAAGATATTTTTAAAAACTTGTCTTTTTTCACATGTTTTCACTTGTCCAGTAAATGATTTATGAGTTCCTCATGCAGAAATTTCTGAGGTTTGCTTCTAAATAAGTATGTACAGATGACAAGCGATGTCCCAATGTAATAATGACTGCATGTAATATTGTGCATTCATGTGTGGTTCTTTTAGGATTTATGCAGCACTCTGAAGAAGACCTTAAGAGTCCATAGATGCTGAAACACATTGCTAATAGACCAACCAGTATTTTTAACATTTGAGATGTATCTCCAGTTTATTCTGGTTTTAGATAAAAGGTAAAGGTTTCCCCTGATGTTAAGTGCAGTCGTGTCCGACTCTGGAGGTTGGTGCTCATCTCCATTTCTAAGCCGAAGAGCTGGCATTGTCCGTAGACACCTCCAAGGTCATGTGGCCGGCATGACTGCATGGAGTGCTGTTACTTCCTGCCAGAGCGGTACCTATTGATCTACTCACATTTGCATGTTTTCGAACTGCTAGTTTGGCAGAAGCTGGAGCTAACAGCGGGTGCTCACTCTGCTCTCCGGATTTGAACCTGGGACCTTTTGGTCTGCAAGTTCAGCAGCTCAGCGCTTTAACACACTGCGCCACCGGAGGCTCCAAATCAAAATTGAGCACCAGCATGGCACAGTGATTTGAGTATTGAACTATGGAAACCAGGGTTCGATTCCAGTCTCCAAAGCTTGCCAACCCATTCAATGGTGACCTTGGGTGTGGTTCAACTTGGGTGAACCTTCTCAAACCCCACCAAAAGAAATGCATTAGTGTTGCCATAAGTAAGAAATGTCTTGAAGGTACACAATAATTACAGCAGCAAGAGTTCATCCTATTTGACTTTTTTCTTCTACACAATCATTCCTTGTTGCATCCTGTTCTTTGCAAATCTAGAAGGGAGAGATGGGCCCTACCATCCAATGGCCCTGGGATTGGGCAATGGGTCCCAGGTCCTAAAGGGTTAAAGTGCTCCTCTTTCCCCCAGCCTTCCCAATCCCATTTCCACAAAAGGATTTGTCTTTGCCTCCCTCCCACCGCCGACCCCCGCCCTCCCCTCTCCCACAGCAGCCTCCAGCGATCCAAGCGATTTCAGGCAGAATCCTAGCAGATGGTTTTGGTGATGTGAAGCGCAAGGGGGTCGCTCCCAGGAGCTGGTGAGTCAGTTAAGTTAAAAATGAACTGACGCGTACACAAATGTTGCATCTCTTCTTCTGGCCTACTTCGCAGGTTACCTTGTATAGTACACATTTGCCAGCCGGCAGCAACCTGAGCGCTGTTGTGTAAGCAGAAAACCAGAGGAACATTTGTCTGCTCCAGCCATTTATAACTTGCAAATGGCTTCCTTTTCTGTTGTTTTCTTTCCCCTTTTTTTCCTTCTTTGGGTGTCCTTCCACCCATAAAAAAATTCTCATCTTCCTTCCTTCTCTCTTAACTCTCTCTCCTTTTCTCCTTTCACCTGCCATTATTTGAGATTCCTAGATCAACATTGTTTAAGTCAAATCATCTCTAGCTCAATGTTGGGAAGAAAACACAATGTATGTGTTGTCGAAGGCTTTCATGGACAGACTCACTGGGTTGCTGTGAGTTTTCCAGGTTGTATGCCCATGTTCCAAAAGCATTCTCTCCTGACATTTCACCCACATCTATGGCAGGCATCCTCAGAGGTTGTGAGGTCTGTTGGGTCTTAGGCAGGTGGGGTTTATATGTATGTAAAAGGTCCAGGGTTGGAGAAAGAACTACTGTCTATTTAAGGCCCGTATGAATGTTGCAACTGGCCACCTTGATTAACACTGAATGGCCTTGCAGCTTCAAAGCCTGCTGTATCCTGCCTGGGTGAATCCTGTGTTGGGAGGTGTTAGCAGGCCCTGATCATTTCCTGTCTGGAATTCCCATTTTCTAAGTGTTATTTTGTATTTACTGTCCTGAATTTATTAATGTTTTCCTGTTGCAAAATAGCTGTTTTATTGAATCTAATTCGATGTACTCTGTCTTTACATGCACAAGTCCTATTTTCATGGATTATTTAAGTCAATTTATTATATGACCTGCAGGTTTTGGGGGCAAATCTGGAATCTCCTCCACAGAAAGAAAAGTTCCAAAAAATACAATGGTCCCTTGATATCCATTGGACTGAGTCCCCTTGGGGAGATAGGACAAAATACAAATAAAGTTGTTGTTGTTGTTGTTGTTAATTAAAAGTCCCATCATGGATGGCAAAATCTGTGGATGCTCAAGTCACATTATATACAATAGTGATGTAAAATGATAGCCATTATTTAAAATGTCAAAAGCAAGGATTGCTTTTTCAGGGTTTTTTTCCTAACACTTTCAAGCTGTGTATGATTGACTCTGTAGACACAGAACCCATGGATATAGAAGATGATCTGTATATGTTTACATTTCCTTATATCACTTTTCTCTACAAAGGGAAACCATGCATTCACAAATTGTTGTGTGCGCATGTGCCTTCAACCATTTATGGCAATCCCATGGTTTTCATAGGTTTTTTTTAAGGAAAGGAATACTCAGAGGTGGTTTCGCCAGTCTCTTCCTCTGAAATATAGCCTACAGCACCTGTTACAAATCCTTTAATCTTTTCTTTGGAGAGAAATATTTTGTGCAATTTCTGACCTCATTTTACAAAGCCAGCTCAGCCTCCATTCCACAGATGAAGAGGAGGGAAATAAATGTATGTATCATGGACAGCAAGCAAAAGTCTGCCCTCTTCCCCCTTGACCCATTTTTCCCCTTTTATTAATTCTAGTGAACATATAGTGCAAGAGCATGACTAGGAGATGGTTTGCAAGAGATGTTTCTGTGTCGTGATATAAATAGATTTTCCTCGCTCGTCCCATGCATCTCTCATTCAGCTACAGAGCACTAATATATTCCTTGGCTGCACTGCAATGGGCCATCTTTTGCTCATGGAGCAAGCAATCCAATGGAAGAAATCAAGAAAGGGCCATAAATTACAACTGTCTCCAGGATCAAAAACCACAAGGCACAACCCACTGACCTTCTGCTCAAAAGGGAAGCTCAAGTGTGTATTTCTCACCACGATCCAGCCATAGTCAGGGGGTGAAAAGGTTAGCTGCTGTTTTGAATGGTCCAGTGGACATCTGACTATATTCTATGTACTATGAAGCACAGCGAAAATGAATCTATACACACACATTAACAGATAGAGAGTAATATGCAGGTATGAAAATACTGGACCTAGTTCTTATTTGTGAATGGATTTTTATCTAAAAATATTACCTCTCTACCTAAAATCAATAATATGTTTCAATCTTGTACTTTCATTTCACTGCTCTTTTACTTTCAGGAACAGAATTGCACAATTCACATGTAAACAAACAACTACAACTACAACAATAGAATCTGCAACCCATCATTTTCAGTAGTAACTTGTTCTTAAATTAAATAAAATTGGCTACCTTCTCAAAATATCTTCCTTTCTTTCTTTGTGACCTGTTTCATCATCATTGCTTTGTCCAGCTTTAACAATAGCAACGAAAGGAACTGACATGTTCATTGTCTTTCATATCAAACATTCAAACGTCCACATCTTCCCCCAAAATATGAAATGGAAAATGAGTGTGTATGCTATAATAAGAAGGGATTAAGAGGATGCATGATTTCTCCACCAGCGTGAGATGTCATCAAGAGCCACCCCAAACGCGCAGTGACAACTCTCTGCCCCGTTAAAGGTTTATGGACAAACGTCACTAACAGGGACTGGCAATTCGGTGAACGCTCCCCATTCCATATAATATTTAAAGGGCTTTTATCTACAGATTGCAACTAATATAATGAATGGTGACATTTTAATGTCCGGCTTACCCAAAAAAAGGCACCCAATATAATTTCTTTTTCCTTTCTTTCTTTTTCTTCCCTCTCTCTTTTTAAAAATCTGCTATTATTACCAAGCACAATAGCTCAGCCATTGGAACAAAAGATACTGAACTAAACGATGGGCCCAAATCAGTCCCGGGTGTAACTCCAGGAAAGAATGGGAAAATTACACCGCGGAATTACATTGAGGCAGGAACGGACCCTTCTGACTCTGGCCAGCGATTGGCTGTGTTCTCTCAAGCAACCCTATAACCTCTTGACCCTTATAGTCAGCCATGAATACGGTTCCCTCCTAACAAAGCCTCTTCCCAACAAAGGTAAGATCACGGTTTTCCTTCCAGCCTCCCTTTTTTTCAACATGCATTCAGCAACACAGCTTGCACAACGGGTGCTAACTGTCCGGATTGCTAACACCCTCATCTAAAAAAGAAAAATCAAAGCATGATGCAAATAGGCTAAACTTAATAGGGCTAAATTAAAGCTCAGAATATTGGGTTATTAAAGCAGCCCGCTCTAGGTGATCTTTAAGTCTCCCTAGCAGTTGGGTTATCCTTTCCTTCCATTTTTACTGTTGGCCTATTTGCAAAGAAAAGGGAGACATCGGATAGTAAAACGCATTAGAGTTTACTCAAATACTGAACATCCTGCACATCCTTTTATATTGCTGTGCATAAACTAAGAGTAACGTGTTTCACATGACCCTGTTTCATATCGTCTGTGTAATACTGAGAGAATAGACTCCTCTGGTTTAATTATTTTTGGAGCACTGCTTTTAGAAGGTTAGTCTGTCCTCAATGCAAGAAAAATGCAACGTGACAGCAGTGTTTGTCCTTGTTTATTTCAAAACAGAAAGCATTCTTTAAAACATCGTGGCAAAAATCTATACTAATGTATGCAGATTAGAGTTTAGAAAAATTTTGGGACTGAACAATTCTATTGTGGGTCAGTATCATTACCCTTTCAGTCTTGTGATTTGTATGAATGCTTGCATTTAGATTGCACACATTTACCTCCTAAAATACACATTTTATGTTTGTATTTTCTCTCAGTATACCATTTTTTGTTATCAGCTGAGAACTGCCTCAGTGTGGTTTGCAGCCTGGAGTGAAATTGTATCTCAAGCTGAATATTGGTTCAGGAAGAGCACATTAGATGGGTTTACTGAAAAACGCATGCTGAACAAACGCAACAAAAATGTCCACCGTCACCACATTCTCCCCCTCAAATAATAAACAAGTAAACCAAATGCCATTCTTGTGAACTGTAGATAATGATGGTCTACCCCTACAGCAGTATTTCCATCACATGGGATTCTTTATTTTTTAAAAAAATAACAATTCAAAGGTGGGGAAATTGCATGGGATCCCTCCATTGCAATGAAGTATATTTGAATTAGGGCAGAGACTAACCCAAGGAACCTAGCAATAATTCAGTGTGTTTAAATAAGATGTAACCTTTGGCAAGGAAAGAAATCACATATCCAGCCCATTGCAAGCAAAAGCCTCATGCATTCTACATTCCAGGCTGTAAGAAGAGGGAGAAAATAAGGGGAAAAAACATTCTTTCAAGGATGGTAGAAGAATTTGATCGACAACTCTCTCTATTGCCAATCTTGTCTCAGTTTCACATGCATTCAGTCATTGGCCTGTGCTGAACAATTATTCCTACGTCATTCTTTTCCCCAAATGTGCACTTTTTCTATGTGATTCTCCCCAACATATTCCCCGTTTTTTTTAATGAAATGCATACTTTAGGGGAAATAATGATATAGGTTTTTTTTGTAACGATATAACTGCATAGTGGATTGCAACCCTGAAGGCCAGAGTTCGAATCCTTGCTTGGGCATGAAGCTTATTGGGTGACGTTGGGTAAATCATATTCTCTCAGCCTTGGCAATGGCAAAACCTCTTCTAAATAAATCTTTCCAAGAAAACCCTGTGATAGGTCCACCTTAGGGTTGTCATAAGTCAGAAACAACTTGAAGGCATACAACAACAACAACAACAACAACAACAACAACAACAACAGCTCCCTGTATGCGATTTTCTAGCCAAAGATAGCATTACAGAATGAGAGACTTGTACAATCCAGTGTATAACTATGTTAGTAGTAGCTTAGTATGGGAAATCGTAATTAAGTCATTTTACTTAAAAATGGAAGGGGCATAGTTCTCACCAATCGGTGGCTGACAGCACCAAATATCTATTGGTCGCAATCAGGACTCAAAATCTCAAAACAGTTCAATGGTGTTTATTCCTCTCCAAGAATCACCTATTGCCTCAATCTTGGATTTGCCCACTGGTAACAGTGTGCCATTGAGAAACTACACTACAGGAAAAGAGATTCAACTTAAATATTAGAAAGATATTTTTATGGTAAGAGCTGTTCAACAGTGGATACACCACAGAGTATGATGGAGACTCCTTCTCTGGAGATGTTTAAATCGAGGTTGTATGGCCATTTGTCAGGAATGCTTTGATTGGCAGAATGGAGTTGGACTGGATGGCCCTTGTGGTCTCTTAAAATAATTCAAACTCTATGGTTCTGTGTTCATATAATGCCCTGGACCAATACTGCAAACAATATGGATGCTACATTAAAGCAGTGCCTGAAACATGAGAGAGATCCTCATGCCACCAATGTTAACCTGAATGGATCAAGCTGGCTCTGTCAAGAGGAGGCACACTGGAGTGCAGATGGTCAACAAGTTGGAGGCTCACAACTTGCTCCTAGCCATGAATTTGTTGTTAAAGGCCCAAACCCTAGGTCATTGGTAGAAAACCTTTGCTCTTTCAGACTAAGGATGTTAGGAATATTCACAAACCATGGGAGCTGAAATTTGATGAGATACCAGCACTCATTAGTAGAAAGGCTGAAGGCCTTGTAAAGCAAAAAATCTGAAGATTCCCTAGCATAGAGCCATAACGATTAAAGTGCTGTCAAGCAGCATTGATTCTGCAGTGTAGATTCAGCCATGGTTTCTTTGCCAACAAGTTCTTCCCATTTTGGGTTCACAGATGCTTCTTTTTCATACCCATTTATGAGAGACTTCATTTTGGTGTTGGCATTTTTATGGACTATGTTATGGGGAAAGGCATGGTGCAAATTGGCTTTCTATTAAACACCCAGCTCCACATCACTATTATTGTGACATTATAGTTTCTAGATAGCAGAGTCACACTGTCACTGTTGAATCTTAACTGACTGGTATTTCTGTATGTTGATCAGTTTCACCACCAACTCTACAAGCCTATCGACCATCCATCCAGAAAGCTTAAGATGTGCATTTTGTGTCTGTTTTTACATGTGCATGACAGACATTCCAGCAAACGAACTCCTTTATTTTCTCTAGATACTTTTGACATAGTACCTAGAGTTAAGGAATCATAGGGTGCACCTACATACTATAGATTCAATGCACTGTGACACCACTTTAACTGCAAAGGCTCAATGCTGTGGAATCATGGAAGTTGTTTAGCCTTCTGTGCCAAATGAAGCTTGGTGCCTCACCAAACTACAATTCCCATGATTTTGTAGCATTGAGTTATGTCAGTTAAAATGTTGCCAAGCTGCATTACTTCTACAGTGAAAATGCACCCTTAGAAAGGGCTTTGCTTCCTTCACAATTTTAAGTGACATTACCCTGTTTTCCCAGGCTGTGAAGTTTACATGCAACTTTTTCCGCACTTCTGATTACTAGAACAATATTGTGGGTGCTTAGACTGCTGCATAAAGGCAGTAAGTATGTGTATAGCTCCGGGTCAAGGGTTGAAAATTAAATCAAATGGAGAAATTGAGGCTTGACAGGAATGAAAGGGATAATGCCTTTGCTTCCCTAATTATGTAGTTCAACATTTGGATAAATCATTCCAAAGTAAGCATTTAGCTTTCCTCCTCCTCTTTTTGGTAATAGCTGTTAATGAGCACAAAATGGGAGCTGAGGGCAGAGGGACAGAGTTTTGACAAGATAAATAGTGCATGGATGCTGTTGTCAGCCACAGATATATCTGACTACTTGTTTGAATCTCCAAGCGGGAGGGGAGTATGAACTAAGAATGCATCCTTATGAACAATTTGCATGCGGGATAACATTTAAATACTGGATGACACCACAGCTGCAGAAGTACTTCTGGCATAACACAAAGCATGAGCAAGAGCATCATGTGTTCATATTAGGACACATGTCCCAAAGACCTCATGCAAAAAAGAATGAAAGATGGGAAGCTTTGAACACAGTTGTTGGGGAGTAGTGAATAGCATAACATGTCCAGTTCATTGCCCAACTGGAATATGAGCCATCACACTCAGTTTTAATGGGGTGCAGTTGCTTTGAAGAATGGTGCATGATTTCCAGAGCAATAAAATGGTTTTTGGGGTTCATGCAGCCTATGGAGCACCCATTTTCTACTCATGTATGTAACTGAGTAGTCTTCAGTATTTCTGTTGGCTTTATCCTTGATTCAACTGTTGAGGGATGTCTGCACATCTTTCAAAGAAACCTAACTCATTGCAAAGGACAACTTCCAGAGTCAACTATCAATTTCTGTGAAGCAAGTCAAAGCAAGCCAAAGTGTCTTGGGACATGCTTTATATATTAGGCTTGCACCAAGTGCTCATGAAAGGGACGGAGGGCTTTACATATCTGAGAGTGTTTTGCACCTTCACTCTGAATTGTTCCCATGACCATTCTTCATAGCACCATTGGATGTAGTGTTACAAAGAGATGGTCAGAGCTCTGAGTAGTGCGTACATCATGAATCTGGGTTCAAAGATACACTGCAAGATCATTTCATCCTTCAGTTTAATTGTAAATGGTTTTTGGAACATTTGAAATTAACAGCTCTGTTTCAGACCCTGCATCAGTATCATCTCTGTTTCTCACAGTGCGCTGTCCCAGGTCCTGATGCTAGAAATGCTTGCTTCGTAAGATCTCCAACCCACCCATGACTGGTACTGCAGTGTTTTGTATATGATGCTAATTAATGGATTTGTTACAGATATTATTCATACACAAAATTGATAGAATTGTACATCATGCATCTCCTTACACCTGTCTTACTCCTGTATCTGCCTTTGCTCTTTAATGAAAACCAATGGGCTAGAATCACTTATATATTTGGAAATTGACCATTATCACAAATTTGAAGCTCCTGTGGCCTAGTGGATTAAAGCCTTGTGACTTGAAGGTTGGGTTGCTGACCTGAAAGCTGCCAGGCTCGAATCCCACCCGGGGAGAGCGTGGATGAGCTCCCTCTATCAGCTCTAGCTCCATGCGGGGACATGAGAGAAGCCTCCACAAGGATGGTAAAAACATCAAAACATCCGGGCATCCCCTGGGCAACGTCCTTGCAGATGGCCAATTCTCTCACTCCAGAAGCAACTCCTGACACGAAAAAAAAATCACAAATTTGATATGTCGGGTTTGAAATCTGCACTTACAAATAAAAGTATATTGCACCTACAAAAAAAAAAAAAGAACAATCAAGTGGTGACAATGAACCAATTATGATAGGATGCTATTTTCAAAAGCGATGGGTGAAAATTTCAATTTGAGTATTACTGAGTTCATTCGAATATTAACAAAATGTGTTTTAAAGAAATTGTCATTAGCATCAGATAATTAATAATAAATGTTTAACTAAGTAATGTTACCTGGTTTAACCCTCCAAAATCCTCTTACCAGCCACATTGAGAGAAGAAGGCCTTTTAAGTTGCCAAGGAGGAGGACATTTCCATTTCCCTTCCTGCCAGTGAAGAAGGCTGTGACAAGAAATTACAATAGTGTCCTTCTTCTGATAGTTGTGTCAGAAATCCCTAGTGGGAAGGGGCTCAGAGCATCCTCCCCTTTGTGCCCAATCAGCAATTGAACAGTCCTCCTTCACTCAAGGAAGCTGCCAGCAGTTAAGGACTGCTTGAGGGGAGCGTTTAATATTGTGGCAGTGAAACCCCCAAGATTGTGACTCTGTGATGTTACTGAATGTAGAGCAGTTAAGGATTCATAATTCTAGGTTATGAATCCATAACTGCAATACAGAATGGCAGCCAGACTTTTTTAATAACTAGAGATGTAAAACTGCATGATCTTAGTTCAAGCAGACAAAGCAAATAATTCCAGCAATATTTCCCCTGATGGATGAGAACACAAGGATTTATGGTTCTTATTAATATTCAGGAAGTATTTGTGTGTACACTTTTTGTGAAATACAGTAGAGTCTCACTTATCCAAGCCTCACTTATCCAAGCCTCTGGATAATCCAAGCAATTTTTGTAGTCAATGTTTTCAATATATCATGATATTTTGGTGCTAAATTCATAAATACAGTAATTACAACATAACATGACTGCGTATTGAACTACTTTTTCTGTCAAATTTGCTGTATAACATGATGTTTTGGTGCTTAATTTGTAAAATCATAACCTAATTTATGTTTAATAGGCTTTTCCTTAATCCCTCCTTATTATCCAAGTTATTCGCTTATCCAAGCTTCTGCTGGCCCATTTAGCTTGGATAAGTGAGACTACTGTACACATGATTTTTTTCAACGCTAAAAGTACATTTTCTATGCAGAAAATGAAAAGTCTTTCCATCTTTGAATGGGGAGATGTGGAACTAATGAATCTATTGATCCTGGCAAAAAACTCTCTTCTTTGGAACCAAGTCACTTTATTGGGTATAAGATATAACAGAAAAGAACAAAAGTTGTTTTTATACATTATGGACAATGTTAAGGGAGAAACCAGAAACATGCACTGCTGAAGATGGTAAGAGTCTCACTGAAGCTTTGTTTGTGTGGAGAGCTTTTAATTCTCTTTGTCACTTTCTCCCAGAGTGTGGTTGTCGAAGAAAAACCCAGCCATTCCAGACTTGGGTGCTCCCATCTTGGATTGGTCACATGATCACACAGTTCTTTGATGGATTTGACCTGCTCATCCAAGCTTCAATGAAGCCACATAAATGGGGTCATTTTTTCAGTTGCCAGCTTGTACAGTTCTAGAAGTGATTGGTTCACATTTTTTCCAAGTGCAAAGAGCATTCCATTGCCATCAGCCCACTTTCCTAATCATCACAATCTGGTTTCTTGATGTCCTGAAGGAAAATGCACCCATCCCTATTGTTCTGGAGCTTCATAAGTTTCTCCATATGCTCACTGGCAGAAAACTTTTGAGTGCTTAGTTCTCAAATATCTTTCTCCCCATCATGTTTTTATTTTATTGATATTGATGTTTTACTGGTATAATTGTTTTATAGTTGTGTTACTGATATTTGATTGTTTTACCAGGCTAGGCCCCATGTAAGCCACCCCAAGTCCCTTCGGGGAGAAGGGGCGGGGTATAAAAATAAAGTTGTTGTTGTTATTATTATTATTATTATTATTATTATTATTATTATTATTATTATGTTTGTTGAATAGTTGTCACCTCTTTTTTTCCTAATAGGCTCCTAGTCTAACAAATCCAATGCAACATAATCTCCTCACTGAACCAGTGATCACAGATAATTTTGTACCACTTATATTGAATAAGAACTTATTAGGATCCACAAATTTCACATCAATGGGATGCAAAGAATTTGAGATTTTGAGATTAAAAGTAAATAACAATACTGGGATAAAGCAAGAACAGACAGTCCATCTACACCTAGTTACAATTTATAAAATTATTGGAAGTGGTGGTTCCATCTCAAATCTTTCCATGTTGAGGAGACAATAGACAAATGGGACTCCCCAAAACTAATAAAAGATGCTGGCTTAAGTACCATCTCTTGCCCCTACTCCCCCCCTCCCTTGATCCTACTTTACTAGACAGAAATAAGTTTGAACACTGTGAAAGCCACCCACTGTAAGGCTATCAGCCTCCTCCCAGCAGACTTAAATCAAGGAAAAGTTTCATGAGAACCACCACTTTTCTAAATGTTCCTCCAGCAACAACAAGAATATTCTTATGGGCAGCAAAATCAAGTCGATCAAGACACAGAAGGCTGATGTATCAGGTGCAACGATCAGAATCAGGATCCCTGTCACAATTCCTCCTTGCACCAGAGCTCCCTGGTGAAAAGGGAGCAGAAATGACAGCCTACTGTATCCTGGTCAACAGAAGAACGGCTGAGAGGCTGCTATCAAATTAAGCATGAAAAGAGGACTTTTACAATAATGGCAATAGTGTCAAAATTGTGAATATCTTACCTTCATGAATATAAGAATATGATTAAGTTGAAAATTCATCATTTAAGGTGATAGTGAAGTCACTATAGGAATGCTGTTGTGATAGACAGCCATGGTGTACTGTCCCATTCCTTTTTCTGTTCCAATAAGAAACTTCAGTTGTGTGTGTGTGTGTGTGTGTGCATACATATTCTGCAAAAAACCAATTTAATCAAAGATAACAGTGGGACAAAAATAGTAAATATGAACACCAGGGTGCCTTTTTTTTGGACTCAAGGTGCATTTCTGTTGCTTGAAAAACACTGAGCGAAAAACGCCTCTTACCAATCAAACCTTAAGCCAGCATCCATTTTGTTAGCCTTTAAGGTATCCTTTGTTGTTCGTGAAAAATCAGTGAGGGTTCAACGGATAAACCCACATCATCATGTTCTGTTTGGCTAAAGCCCCTTATATAACCTCCACATTAAGCAACAAATAACCTAGGAAGCCACAGAAGAAGGGCTATTTTGATGTCTCATGCGACATTAACAGATTAAGTGCTTGGAGGGGAGAGAGAGAGACGCGAGGGGAGGGCGAGGAGATTATCTCAGTAAATCACTATAAAAGAGGGCATCAAATACAACAGCTGGCTGCTCTCCCCCCACCCAAAGTGAAAAACATTCTGATTGTGGCAAGCTTCAAAGCTGAGCGGGTGACTCAAGAAGGGGTGGATGTTTTGATCCTGCTGCTTGGTGAAGGCACAGGGCAATGTGAACAGTGCATGGGGAAGGGGGACGTTTTCCCAAAGAGAGCTGAGAAGCATCTCCAGACTGCTCCAGAACATATGGAAGAACTGAGATGAGTATCCCTTGTTGTACATGTAAATATTTATCTGGGGACAAAGGGGTGCTGGGAGCGGAGATCAAAAGAGCCATCCCCATTCCTATGGGGAGAAGGGGGTGCTTTGATGTCCCCAATTCCATCCTTCAATGTCTAATGAAGAGAAATTGTGACATGACAACACCCCAGAAGGCTTGGAAGCATCCCATGAGGTGACATATCTTTTAGTTTACCTTTTTCCTGCAAAAAAAAAAAAAAGACACACACAACTCTTCTTTGGTATAGGTGAGTTTGCAAAAGAATAAAATAATTTTTCCTAGGCAGTTGAAATGAGATGGGATAGAGACAGAGATCAGGCTATCAAACTTGAACAAGGCTAGTCATTTTATGTTCACTCATAGAAAGGTTGCTTGAACCATGCCTCCATAAAGATGATCAAATATCACCCTACAGCTGTGATTCCCAAACATTGTTCCATCAGACACTCTGAACTTCATGGAATTTCTTACTTTTGCCCATACTGACTGGGGGTTGAAGTCCAAATGTTCTGGAGAACTCACATTTGGGAACCACGTCTCTAGAGCAGTGGTTCTCTACCTGGGGTCCCCAGATATTTTTGGCCTACAACTCCCAGAAATCCCACCCAGTTTACCAGCTCTTAGGATTTCTGGGAGTTGAAAGCCAAAAACATCTGAGGACCCCAGCTTGAGAACTACTGCTCTAGAGAATCAGGCGCAATGGCCTACGTCCTTTTGTTAGTCCTAACTAGAGTCCAACACCCTATTTGAACAATGGCCAAAAACAAAGTCTCCAAAACCCATACATCTAGTGTTAGAGACACAAACCACTTCACAGAAATAATTCTGCAAACCAAGAGGGCATGACTCCACTCTCTACTTGGCATTCCCCAGCAAATGATATTGTGATGGATCCAGCTTCATATACTGGAGACAATATATAGCCATCATGATTAATTATGATTCTTCTCCTCTCCTTGCAAAGAGAACACCAAGCTGAGGGACACCTTTCTAAGAGATAGAAGCAGGACTATCTTTTATCCCAAGTAAAATAACCTTTTGCACTGGGTTTGGCTTCTACCATCAGACAGTTGTGTTTTACAGCCTCTATAATCATAATGAACAAATGCTAACATATCTCCAGTTGCATAGAGAGGGTTAATTTGTGTTTGGTAATCTGATTAATTTGTATGCTGAACATATCATACATAAAGCAGGATTAGATTTGTGGAAAGGAGGCGTGAAAATTGAAGCAAGGAACACCAACAAATTAAGATATGCAAATGACACCATACTACTGGCAGAAAATAGCAAAGACTTGGAATGATTACCGAAGACGGACAGGGAAAAAAGTACAAAGGCAGGTTTACCGATGAACATTAAGAAAACAAAAATAACAACCACAGATGATATGCATAACTTTAAAGTAGACAATGAAGACTCTGAAGCAGTTTTTCCATGCTTGCCTCAGTCATTAATCAGAATGGATAATGCAGTCAAGAAATCATAGGAAAACTAAGATGTAAAAGCATCTATGAGGAAACCAGGCAATACCCTTAAGGCTGAACATATACCATTGAATGAGTACTGCAGTCATGATTGTTCATGTCATTGTATTTCCCATTTCTATTTATTCTTGTGAAAGCCATACAATGATGAGAGCTGACTGGAAGAAAATCAATACACTTGAAATGTGGTTTGGAGATGAATTCTTTGGATACTGTAGGCTACTTTTTAAAAATCCATGTAGAGCAAATAAAGCCTGAACTCTCCATAGAAGCCAAGATGGTTAAACTGATGGTTAAATATGAAATGGGGGGAAATAAATCCACACACAAACCTTCTAACTAGCATTTCATAGCATTTACCCTAAGATTCTAGGTTTGTAAACAATATTGTCTATTGGTAGATCAATACCAACATCAGCATATTTCAGCCATGTTTTTATTGAAATCTAACATTATGTACATGTGAAATGAAATAGCCAGGTTAGGTTAAGCCTTGCATAAGTTGCCAAAAATAATTTTCTAAGACCACTTCAAGGCTTATTGCAAAAGCAAGGATGATCCTTGATTTCATCAGGCTGTAGTTCTATTTTGCTGGACACGTTTATAGATCTATGCTTCTTTAGCATGTTGGAACTAGCTGGTGAGGCCAGCTTAGTTGCTCTTCCCTTTTCCTATCTGTGTTGCTGTTCTCACACATGCTCAGAAGGGGGGCAGTCTGGGGGCAGGTGCAAGGTTGGTGGGACCAAGCGAAGAACCTTTCCTGAGGATCTCAAGCCCAGGACAGGCTAATATGGGAGAATATCATCTTTCAGACATCTCGAATCTGAGCTGCGTTGTGTGAAACTGAGGAGAAAGTCATCTTAAAGAATTCATTTTCTTTCTTTTTTTCTCTTTTGGTCTTTACTTCAAATGGATTTCAAATGTTTCTGGTTTCAGCAATGCTATTGTGGTTGTTGCTGTTCTTCTTCAAGTTGTTTCTATCTTATGGGTTTTCTGAGGCTAGGAATGAGTGACTTGCTCAAGTTCACCCAATGGGCTTTTATGGTGAATCTGGGATTCATATCCTTTCCTCTGGAGTTGTAGTCCAATGCTCAAAACACTACACAACATTGTCTACAGTTTCAATAATACCGAGCCCCTATTCACTGTATCATTTTTTAACATGGTATGGAGATGCTCATTTACTGAGACTTACCCATTCAAAGCACATTGATACCTTCTGGTACCTTTCACCTCACCCAGCAAAGTTCTTTCTGTGTTCTTTAAAATATCCCATCCCGAAGGCTGAACAGGTATTCAAGATAGCTTTAATTATCAAGCATTCAGATAAGAAATTAGAACTGGAGTTGTATAATGCACTGGGGATCAATCGACCAGCAGCAGAAAAAGAAGAAACCTTTCAAAGGAGGTGGATGGATCAAAGACACTGGCAGAGAGAAGATAAAAAGCAAGCATATAGGCATGGAAGGGACAGGAACCAACCATAAAAATAGAGATTAGCTGTTGTCCAAGAAAAATCCAACCTAAGACAGAAGTCATGATGAAACAGTGGAATGCCTGAGGAGTGGAGCCATAACAGAACCTGTGACAATGTTATCATGTCGTGTCCCCTCCCTTTGCAATCTTTCAGCAACTCACCACAAGAGCTCCAACACATATAAAAAAAGATCTTTCACTGAATCTGTCCTTGTCCCAGTAATATACACATCCAAGATCCAAAAAAAAGTGTTGTGTAGCATAAAGTTGTACTGGTATAGCTCTAGGTGCACTTTGATCAGCCCATCCTTATGTTTTATTGCTGCGTTTTAACTTTGTCTTATTAATGGTGTGATTTTAATCATATGTTTTAATTTTCATTCGTGTGTTTTCGGTATTTGATGTTTTATGTATGTATACTTGTTTTGCATTTGTAAGCCGCCCTGAGTCCCTGCGGGGAGATAGAGGCAAGGTACAAGAATAAAATAATAATAATTATTATTATAGGTGTGTGATACTGTCTTGATATTGGATTGCACCACTGCACAATCAATAACATCATTCATATCACACCAATTGCACAATAGTTGATAGATTCCCAGACAAAGTACACTAGGATATGTGTAATCATTTCCACAGTCACTGCTGGAATTCTGTTTGTGTAAACATAAGCCTTTGCACAGTGTCCTAGAAAATGCAACTATCGACCTAATGGAAATGTACTTATGTCACCAATAGGTTTCCAGCCATCAATTTCTCATGTCTGGGCATGATCACACAGGGTTCAACAGCATACCTAGTATTCTCAGTAGTGCTTTGTAAGCAAAATACTGCCATGTGGTACTACAAAGCTGTGGCAAACAACTGCTTGCTCAGGCAAAGGAAACACTCTTTGTTAAAGATGGGCATAATGATATGTCTGTGTCAAGCACTCTTCATCCAAGGAACATTTTTTCTGAGAGTTCCCTTTCATGTTCTCTAAGAAGAACTGCCTAAGGAGTACATTGTGCTAAGAATTGTTTCTCAGGCAATAAGAATCTGCAAATTTATGACCTGGAAATCTGAAACTGTTTTCTGTGAACGGAAGGCACAAATGTATGCTTTGAAGGAAGCTAATATTGGAAAATATTCCAGCATTTTACACCATCAGACGTGCCAAGGAGCAGCTTGTTCCTTCAGATTGCTCTCACTTTACATAATATAACGCAAGCATGCCATTTCTTTCAATCATGCTGCAGGTTACAAAACTCATTTCCAGAGTGCCAGGGACATTTCCCACCTTACAGCAAAGCATTTCTCTATGGCAAACCTCTGACAAGAACAAATGGAATATAAGGACAAGGCTCAACTTGAGGCCCTCGAAAGAAATGGTAGTGCTGGTGGTGTTCCAGCTCCCACAAATCCTGAATAAAACAGATTATCTTGATCCATTTCGAACTGGATTCGGGCCTGGTAATAGTCACCTTTGTGGATGACTTTTGCTGGAAGGGGACAAGGGGATCTCTCTTGGTTATGTTATACCTCCTGGTGGTTTTTGGTACCATTAACTATGGTATCCTTCTGTTTGCCTCACTGGAATGAAACCTGAAGACAGTGTTGGAAGATTCTTCTGGGATTTCCTGTTCAACTCCTTGGTAACTGAACTGTGGCATCTCCCAGTCTCCCATGATATTTAATATCTATGTGAAACTAGTTGGAGAGGTTGTCTGAGGTTGCTGATGACACCCAACTTTATTTTGGCTTTCCACCAAGCTCCGAGGAAGTTGTTTCCATTCTACAATAATATCTAGCTTTAGTACAAGGTTGGATGAGGGTGAGCTAATGGAAGCTTAATCCAGAAAAGACAAATGTGCTCCTGATCAATTGAAAGATAGAACAAGCACTGAAGGAGTGAGGGGCATAGTATAGTATACTCTTTGATTCATCCTTGAGCATTGAAATCCAGATTTCAGCAGTGCTTGGGCATGCTTTTGCAAACTTAGAGAGAATAAACCTACTGTGCCTGTTCTGGAGATCCCTTCTACAGCAACCATTAGACAAGTAAAGGTAAAGGTAAATGTTTCCCCTGACATTAAGTCCAGTCGTGACCGGCTCTGGGGGTTGGTGCTCATCTGCATTTCTAAGCTGAAGAACCAGCGTTGTCCTTAGACACCTCCAAGTTCATGTGGCTGGCATGACTGCATGGAGCGCCGTTCCCTTCCCGCTGTAGCGGTACCTATTGATCTACTCACATTTGCATGTTTTCAAACTGTTAGGTTGGCAGGAGCATGGGCTAACAGCGGGTGCTCATTCCGCTCTCGGGATTTGAACCTGGGACCTTTTGGTCCATAAGTTCAGCAGCTCAGCACTTTAACACACTGTGCCACCAACCATTAAACAAGCCCTAGTTATATCCTATTTGGTCTCCTATAATGTGGTCTACAGTGTCCAGAAGATCTAGAAACTTCCATAATAAGGTACATGTGCTGGCATTTTTTTATGGAACTCTGTATATAACCTGGCAGCCCTAAAAACAATTTTAAAAGGCACCAGTCCTAAAACAACAGAAAATTAATAATTAGACTTCAATTATGTGCATAGCTACCTGGAGATGAACCCTGTGAAAGCCATGGATATTAATTCCTAGAAAAATATGCCTAAGTTTGCAGTTAACACTGTAATCCTCTACATGTCTTTTCAGGGTGTAAGCAGAAGAATAAGAAGGAACAACTGACAATTTTCTGCTTTCCAATGGTGTGCCGGGGCAGCCATTTGCTGTAGTAAAGAGAGCACAGAGTGGAATGGAAAAAAATCCACAATCCCTTAGACACACAGTGAAGTGTCTTTAAAAATAGATATGGGGTGGGTATGATGCTAAGATTGATATCGTTCGCAAGAGACGTGTTCCAGTTTTATCTTAGTCATCATTTCTCCATCATCAAGAACTCCTTCCTGGTGCAATGTTAAAAGAATTTCCTTTTACTTAGTGCTGAGGGAACACTAAAAACAAGTCGGAGGAAAAACACCATCATTCCTCATTTATTTATAGAAAGGCCATCATATAATCCGCTTATGGCTGCCTTCACTTCTCGCTGATCACATTCTAAAGGAAATAAAATACAAGCTGAGGGCATTTCCTACAGCAAATCTCAAACCACCAGAAACAATAGCACTGTTTTAGGAAAGGCAAACATCATCACCCAATGATACTTTTTTTTGTTTCCAATGAAACCCAGTTTATAAGGCTCCAAATGCCAGTGCTAAACCCAGATCTTTCATATTCAGAAATGAGGCTTTTTGAAGGCTCTATAAGAAAAAAGACTCATGCCTTTTAAAAAAAAGAGGAATTCTGTACTTATGTCACCTGACGCAACTACCGATAGATGATGAAAGATGTGCCAAGAAAACATTATCCAACAATAATACAATACACACATACTTTTTCTTTACTGTTAAACCATAGATATTGTGAAATGCAATCTGGCTGAAATGCATTAGCACCAAATCATGGTCCTGCTGGAGAAATTGTCAATGGTTGGACTTCTTTTTTTCAGCAACAAGGTGACAAGAGCTCATTGCCCAGGTAAATAGTTTCAGAACTTTAGTCTGGGTATAGTTGTAGCAGTTGTTGTAGTAGTAGCAGCAGCAGCAGTAGTCAGAATTTTCTTGAGAACTCATATTTTCCAATGAGGACTTACAGTACATCGCCAAAATTTGGGACCTCATCTCCCCTATGAACCACCGAGAAGCTCTCCTCTTGCTCCCACCACCGTCACAAGCATGGTTGGTGGGGACAAGGGAGAGGGCCTTCTCAGTGATGGCTCCCTGACTTTGAATTACCTTTTCAAGGGAGATTAGGCAAGCCACCACACAGTCCTCCTTTCATAGGGATTTGAAAACCTGAATGTTTTAGCTACCATTTGAGAACACCTAGTCCCTGGTTATAAATGCCCTGGGTTCTCTGATAATATTTTGTTCTCTGCATTTCATCTAATACCCTGGTCCTATGGCATGCTGCTTGCACTATCCCACGCCCGGCCCTTTTATAGCCTAGTCATGCCCATTGTGCTACTGTTTATTGGTTTTGCTGGGCATGGTTTTTCTTGATTCCCAACACTGCTGTTTTATAGTGATATGTTTTATTTTAATTGTGTTTTATCTGTATTGTTATATTTTGCTATTTTCTTATTTTAATTGTGTTTTGCTTTAATTGATGTTTTGTATTTATGTCTTGTGGGCATTTTGTCCTGTACGTAAGCTGCCCCAAGTCTTTTTGGGGAGATGGTGGTGGGGTATAAGAATAAAATAATAATAATTATTATTATTATTATTATTATTGACCCAATGGCATCGTATGACACAGCAAACAAGATAGATATGCTGGATTTCGTTTCACAAATCACAAGTCGAACACTTCCCAAGTGTTGCAGTTGGCAGATCGTAATTTTGTCAATGTCTATTGTTTCCAAATGCCGGCTGAGATCTTTTGGCACGGCACCCAGTGTGCCCATCACCACCAGACCACCTGCACTGGTTTCTGCCAGAGTCTTTGAAGTTCAGTCTTGAGGTCCTGATAGCGGCTGAGTTTTTCCTGTTGTTTTTCGTCAATGCGACTGTCACCTGGGATGGCAACATCAATGATCCAAACCTTTTTCTTTTCCACAACTGTGATGTCTGGTGTGTTGTGTTCCAGAACTTTGTCAGTCTGGATTCGGAAGTCCCACAGTATCTTTGCGTGCTCATTTTCCAATACTTTTGCAGGTTTGTGATCCCAGTTCTTTACTGCTGGGAGGTGGTACTTGAAGCATAAGTTCCAATGAATCATTTGGGCCACAGAGTTGTGCCTCTGTTTGTAGTTATTATTATTATTATTATTATTATTATTATTATTATTATTATTGACATAACGATGTTGTATGACACAGCAAACAAGATAGACATGCTGGATTTCGTTTCACAAAACCACAAGTCGAACACTTCCCAAGTGTCTAGGACTGTGTGATGTATTTTCGGATGATGCGTGCAGATCCCAGCAGGGTGGCCTTTTGCAGTTGGCAGATCGTTATTATTATTATTATTATTATTATTATTATTATTATTATTATTATTATTATTAGATTTGGACAAGTTTCATGGCATTTGCATCCAATAAGGGGATGCTGTTTAGTTACTGCATAGGCAAGCAGGTAAAGTGATCACTGCATAACAGGACCAATGTATAACAAGATGAACTCACGAAAAGACTGATGCACAATGGCACAGAAGCACATCAATCCTATTTTGCATTGCTATACCAGCTAGGGCAGTGGTTTTCAGCCTGTGGGCCACAAGAATGAAAATCCGGTCTGCAAACCTCGTTCTGCTTTATTTATTTTATTTTATTTTATTTTATTTCAGCTCCTTTCTGCAGAGCTGACCATTGCATTGGATAGACCACATCCGCTCTAGATTATTAAATATGGTTTTATGTGGGCAAGCAGATGGCGACTACTGGGTGGCATATGTTCTGTATCAGAAACTAGAGCTAATGTGGTCTATCCAATGCAGTTTTCTGAATCAGCACCCCAAATAAAGTTGACCAAAAATTGAGTCGTAACCCTTTTGGTACTAATGTTGGCGAGTGGGCCCTGGTCAAAGTGGGCCCTGGTCAATAAAAAGTTGGGAACCACTGAGCTAAGGAGTACCAGGACACCCTCGCCAATGACCTCTTGTGAATCTTTGGTTTCTTACCACCTCTGCTACAACTCTGAAATGACAGAGGATATGTTCCTGGAATATGCAATACTACACTTTAGCAAACCATTTAAATGAAAGACTTCTACCTCAAGAATACCATAGAGTCATGCTAGAGTACCTAGAAAATTCCCAGAGAGGATGTATAACACGGGTACTGGTTCTGTGGATACAGAGTTTATTTATTTATTTATTTATTTATTTATTTAATTTATATACCGCTCTTTTCCCTCAGGGGGACCCAGAGCGGTCTTACATAATGGCAGAATGAAATGACACATATAATACAACATGTAGAAAAACCAAACATAAAACAAAAATAAAAGCCAATATCCAAATCAAATTAAAACAAATAAAACCATGTGACCATTACAAAAGGGGAAGTTTCAAGCCAAAGTCAGAGCCAGTCTGTGTTCAAATTAATATTAATCTATCAGGTCATATCAGCCCATATCTTAGGATGGGCCAAATGCTTGATCCACAACGAGGTCTTCAGCTGCTTCCTGAAAGACATGAGTGAGGGAGCTTCCCTAATCTCCCCTGGCAAGGAGTTCCACAGCCGCGGAGCCACCACAGAAAAAGCCCTGTCTCTCGTCCCCGCTAACTTCACCTGCGATGGCGGTGGGACTGAGAGCAGGGCTTCACTCGAAGATCTTAATCTGCGGGATGACCCGTAGGGGGAGATACGTTCTGAGAGGTAAGTTGGACCAGAGCCGTTTAAGGTTTTGTAGGCCAAAGCCAGGCTTTTGAATTGTGCCCAGAAGCTAACAGGCAGCCAGTGGAGCTGCTTCAAGAGAGGAATTGTATGCTCCCTGAATAGTGCTCCAGTTAGTAACCTGGCTGTGGAACGTTGGACTAGTTTGTACTATGTGCAGAGGCGGTTCAACCTTATACTGTTTATACTGTTTTAATTGTTTTTAATTTGCCTTTGTTTTATATTGTTATATTGTGTGTTGAGGCCTTGGCCTTTGTAAGCCACATCGAGTCCTTCGGGAGATGCTAGCGGGGTACAAATAAATTTTAATAATAATAATTAATAATAATAATAACCACCAGGCCAACTAGGCAGTTGCCTGTGGTGCCATCTAGTTGGGGACGCCATCGAGGCAACTCCTGTCTCCTGCGGCCTGCCTCCGCAAGATATTGAATTGCTTTTTCTGTTGATTTGTTGTAAAACATGATGTTTTAGTGCTTAATTTGTAAAATCTTTAAGTAATTTGATGTTTAATAGGCTTTTCCTTAATCCTCCTTATTATCAAACATTTTCGCTTATCCAACGCTTTTATTTTTCAGTGATTGGTTTGGGGGGGGGGGGGGGTGCCAAAATTCTGTTCGCCTGCACTTGAAAAATACCTAGGTCCGGCTCTGACTATATGCTTAAGTTATGGGTTTCAGCCATCACCACCACCATCACCATCATTCAAAAGTCACCCTATGTTGGCCTGGTAGGGAAGATAGCAATTCTACAAAGCTTATGACAAACGCAGCAGCTTGAAGAAAAGTGGCCGATGCAACCCTGTTGTTCCCGCCAGTTCCGTATCCCTTTTCTGCTTCTGTGTGGCATCCCTGCATCCAAGGTAGCACATAAATCCACGTTAGTCCATGAATAGTTCAGACCTTTACCTTCCAAGGCAAGTGTTTCTAATTTGGGTGATGCTTCTCGGCTTCTCCCAGCAGCCCTGAGGTGGAGCTGCCCCCTGCTGGCCTTGCAGAGCATTGCAGGCAGGATCAAGAAGAGGGAAGAAAGGAGGGAGGGAGGGAGGGAGGATGGGAAGGAAGTGTTGGGGAGATAGAGGGGGGGTTAAACTGGGACAGTGTCAGCTCCAGTGAGCATCACCATTCCTGTTGCCATGGAAACAGAGAAGGGGGATGCTGCTGCCAGGGAGGCTTGTGGGAAGCGATGTGACTGCAGAGGTGCAGCCTGAGGCCTCATTGCCTTGCAGGAAAGATGGGAGGGGGGCAGTGAGTGAGGAGGGGCTGCAAAGCACTCTCCTCCTTACCAAACATCCTCTAAGAGCGGCTCCTGAGGAATCTGAGGCATGTCAAAATGGGGAAAAGCCCCCCTATTGCAGGCTTTGCTCCTCCATCACCGGTCAAGAGATCTTCCTCCTCCTCCTCATCATCACCATCATCCTCCCAGTTCTGCCTCCTCAGTCCACTGGACTGGACAAGCCATCACATGTCTATCTAAAGCCCTGTTTATATTGCTGCCTCCTCAGCTTTCCAGGGATGGTAATTAGCCAGGCCATTAAATCCACCTAGGCTCAGGATTCCCTAATTAGTTAATTTCATATTCCTTTCGAGTCATATTTCTCCAATTAAGCATCTGTAGCGGTGCAACGCCACACACTTCATGCTAACCGGCTGGCTTGGCAGAATCATTAAGCACTCTCTTTGAACACGATTTGGACAATAACAAAGACGTCGAAGAAGAAGAAGAAGAAGAAGCGACAAGAACCACACATTGGACTGCCTGGCATAGTGTAGCAAAGCTATCCGGACACAATGCCTTTATCTTCATTGGCATCTCATGGTTGCCACAATAATGAAGTAGGGAAGGCCCTTCCACACAGCCATAAAACCCAGAATATCAAGGTAGAATATCTGCTTTGAACTGGAATCTATGGCAGTGTGGACTCAGATAACCCGGTTCAAAGCAGACATTGTGGGGTTTCCTGCCTTGATATTCTGGGTTATAGAGCTGTGTGGAAGGGCCTGGAGTCCATTCTGAGCTTTCGCCTGAACTTTAAAGGAGTTGTGCAAAGGGGTCAACCCCATCCCCAGAATTGATTGAGTAGGTTGGATAAAGTTATTTTTAAATTTGAAGCAAATTTAGTTGCAAGAGCCTTCACCACAGAATTAGAAACATAGGGCCCTTCCACACAGTCATATATATAACCCAGAATATCAAGGCAGATAATACACAATATCTGCTTTGAACTGGGTTATCTGAGTCCACAATATAATCCAGTTCAATATGGATTTTATACGGCTGCATGAAAGGGGCCATAGTCACTGAGTCCAAACAGCTTATTTTTGAAGACATCCAGAAGAGGAGATGCAACTAGATCTCTGGGTAATTGGTTCTTAGTTGGTTTGAGCTGCTCTTACTGTAAAAGATGCCCTTCTAAGGACTGCTATGAGTTTTCCGGGCTGTATGGCCATGGTCCAGAAGCATTCTTTCCTGACATTTCAATTGCAATTATGGCAGGTATCCTCAGAGGTTGTGAGGTCTATTGGAAACTAGTCAAGTAGGATTTATATATCTGTGGAAGGTCCAGGATGGGAGAAAGAACTCTTGTCTGTTTGAAGTAGGTATGAATGTTTCAATTGATCACAGATCATTGGATACTTGCCATAGATGCAGGTGAAACGTCATGAAAGAATGCTTCTCGAACATGGCCATATAGCCCAGAAAACTCACAGCAACCCAGTGATTCTGGCCATGGAAGCCTTCGACAACACAATGCACTTCTAATGTTCATTTGAAACCTGTCTTCCTGTAAGTTGTTATCTTCTATTTAATAGCCCTCTGTATCCATGGATCTGCATGGAACGGTTCAACCAAGCATGGATCAAAAGCATTTGAAGAAGAAAGCAGTGCAGGACATCTTATCTTTCCCACATCCCACCTGTTTCTTGGTGGCCTTGCTACATAGCTAAGGGCGAAGGAGTCATTTAGGGAAGAAAAACATTGAGAAGCAGGAAGAGAAGGAAGGATGAAGAGAAAGAACACTTGGAGTGAAATCCCAATCCATAGATTTATGGTAACATGAAGCTTGGCCTAAAAGAAACCAATCACCCATCGATACAGAGGGTTATCTGTATTTCATGCTATTTGATTATATTATTTACATATTTGTTTACATATATCCTGATAGAATCATAGAATCACAGAGTTGGAAGAGGCCTCGTGGGCCATGCAGTCAAACCCCCTGCCTAGAAGCAGGAAAATCGCATTCAAAACACCCCGACAGATGGCCATCCAGCCTCTATTTAAAACCCTCCAAAGAAGGAGCCTCCACCACACTTCAGGGCAGAGAGTTCCACTGCTGAACAGCTCTCACAGTGAGAAAGTTCTTCCTGATGTTCAGGTGGAATCTCCTTTCCTGTAGTTTGGAGCCATTGTTCCGTGTCCTAGTCTCCAGGGCAGCAGAAAACAAGCTTGCTCCCTCCTCCCTATGACTTCCCCTTACATATTTGTACATGGCTATCATGTCTCCTCTCAGCCTTCTCTTCTGCAGACTAAACATGCCCAGCTCTTTAAGCCACTCCTCATAGGGTTTGTTCTCCAGACCTTTGATCATTTTAGTCGCCCTCCTCTGGACACATTCCAGCTTGTCAACATCTCCATCAAATTGTGGTGCCCAGTACTGGACACAGTATTCCAGCTGTGGTCTGACCAAGGCAGAATCGAGGATAGCATGACTTCCCTGGATCTAGACGCTATACCTTATCACTTATCCAAGTCATCTGTACGCAGATGATGTCCAGCTCTGTCACTCCTTCCCACCTGTCACTAAGGAGGCTGTCCAGGTCCTGAACCGGTGTCTGGCCGCTGTGCCGGACTGGATGGGGGCCAATAAATTGAAATTGAATCCAGACAAGATGGAGGTCCTCCTGGTTAGTCGCAAGGCTGAACAGGGAATAGGGTTACAGCCTGTGTTGGACGGGGTCGCACTCCCCCAAAAGACACAGGTTCGCAGTCTGGGGGTGATCCTGGACTCATCGCTGAGCCTGGAGCCTCAGGTTTCAGCGGTGGCCGGGAGAGCCTTCACACAACTCCGCCTCGTGCGCCAGCTGCACCCGTTCCTTGGGAGGTCTGACTTGGCCACGGTGGTCCACGCTCTGGTCACATCCCGGCTGGATTACTGCAACGCACTCTACGTGGGGCTGCCTTTGAAGACGGCCCGGAAGCTCCAGCTGGTGCAGCAGGCGGCAGCCAGGTTAATAACGGGAGTGGCTTACAGGGAGCATACAACCCCCCTGCTAAGCCAGCTCCACTGGCTGCCGATATGCTACCGAGCCCAATTCAAAGTGCTGGTTTTGACCTACAAAGCCCTAAATGGTTCTGGTCCTGCCTATCTATCCGAACGTATCTCCTCCTATGAGCCCGTTAGAACCTTAAGATCTTCTGGGGAGGCCCTGCTCTCGATCCCACCTGCCTCACAGGTGCGGCTGGTGGGGACGAGGGACAGGCCTTCTCGGTGGTGGCTCCTCGGCTGTGGAACTCCCTCCCCAGCGATATGCGGCAAACCCCATCCCTCCTGGGATTTAGAAGAAAACTAAAAACTTGGCTCTGCGCCCAGGCATTCAGCGAATAAGCTCATTGGCTGATGTAATCGGGTCGCAAATCTGTAATTGTAGCAGTATTGAATGACTGAGGATGGTGCAACATCGCTGCCTTGCAGTGTTTTAATTTTTGTATATTTTTATCATGTTTTAATTGTTTTGTTTTATAGTATATTTGTTGATGGTCCTCGTGGCAGAATGTAAGCCGCTCTGAGTCCCCTCGGGGAGAAGGGCGGGGTATAAATGCATGTAATAAATAAATAATAAATAAATACCCCTATTTATGCAGGCCAAAATCCCATTGGCTTTTTTAGCTGCTGCATGACATTGTTGGCTCATGTTTAACTTGTTGTCTATGAAGACTCCCAAGACCTTTTTCTAGATGGCCATCCAGTTTCTGTTTTAAAACCTTCAGAGAAGGAGACTCTACCACACTTCCCAGACAGCAGCTGATTCCACTGTCAGACATCAAGACTTTCTACCTAATATTCAGGTGACATTCTCTTTTCCTTTAGTTTGCACACATTCCTTCATGTCCAAGTTTTTGGAGCAGCAGAAAACAAGCTTGTTCTATCTTCATATATTTAAACCTCCTCTTCTCCAAGCTTCACATAGCCAGTTCCCTAAACTGCTCCTCATAAATTCATAGTTTTTGGACCTTTTACCATTTTAGTCATCCTTATCTGGATACATTCCAGCTTGTCAATGTTCTTCTTGGATTGTGTTGACCAGAACAGGGCACGGTTTTCCAGATGACATCTGACCAAATAGAATGGAAAGCGACTCTTACTTTTCATGAACTAGGCATTGGATTCCTTATGATGATGACTCTCATATTGGGATAAAGGCAGGATATACATTCAGTATTGTTGTTGTTATATTTAAAAACTGCCTTTTCCCCAAAACACAAGATGGTATAACAAACATCTCATACCGGAGCAGCAAAATACAGGAATTTTTCTTAAAGCACCATGCTATCCTTTAACCCTAGCCTTACCGTTTGGGAATGGTTAAGCGCAGTTGCCATGGAAACAAATTTTGCTTATCAGGAAATATTCATTTCTATTTTGAGAAACTCTGTGATAATCAGCCTGATCTAGAAAGTAGTTCATAGCTAAAGTACTCTGGTTATAAATGGACTAAGCTTGCAGCTTTTTAGGTTAAGAAAAATGACTAAAAGGGGAACATGATCAAGCTTTACAAAATTAGGTACAGTGGAAAAAAATGGATTAGATCGGGAAGAACACATCTTCCTCCTCCAGAATTCTGGACGTTGAAGCCATCCAATCAAATTGATTGCTGGGAGAGCTGAAACAATCAAAAGGAAATGCCAAAAATACATAATTGATTTGCAGTGACACAAATTTAGATTTTGACTGTACTTGCTTAGCTTGAAAAGGAGATGAAGAGGCAATTTTGAGGGATATGTCTGTCAAAGGCTATTCATCAAATCGTGTAATGAAGCCTCAATGATCAAGAGCAGGATATCATTGGATACTGGTTTCTTAAGAGCCGACAATGAGAAAGATCTGTGTCCTTCATACCTCATCTACAGGCTTCCCAGAAGCATATAATTTGTGATCTGATCCAACTGAGTTCTCCTTGTGTTTTTATGGTCAAGGACCAAGCAGAGCTTAGAAAAGTTACTTATTTGGAGCACACTTCCTAGTGCTCCATTGCCAGAACATCACTGGGACCATGGTGAACATTACCATTGATCAAGGTGACCCAACCTCAGCTGGTATGGACATGATGGCACCAAAAAAGTATGAGATCCTTGAAAGGAAGAGGTAAATGTGCCATCTGTTGGGATGCTATGATTATGTTTTTTCCTGCATGGCAAGAGGTTAGATTGGATGTCCCATGTGGTCTCTTCCAACTCTGTGATTCAATGATTCAATGATTCTAGGTGGTCTGCATGGGCCTCCTAAATTAGTCCTGGAAGATGCTTTCCCATCACTACTGCTGAAATAAAATTCAAGCACTCGTGTGGATACTTTCTGCACATGGAAATGGAATTGTCTGATTTTTACCCCCTCAGGCGCAGCCCTACATGAGGGGAAAATCACACACATGTGGTTTCCAAGCTGTATGGCCATGTTCTAGTAGCATTTTCTCCTGACATTTCATCTGCATCTGTTGCTGGCATCTTCAGAGGAGATACACACAACACTCCAGTGATTCCAGACATGAAAGCCTTTGTCAATACAATCATGCACATTACTTGCACAATTATGGTTCCCAGGCAGGAAGCAGCCAAGCTTTGAAGCTACAAGGCTATTCAATGCTAATCAAGGTGATCAATTGCAACATTTGCACTTGCCTCAAACAGACAAGAGTTATTTTTCCCACCCTGGATATTATTCCACAGATATATAAACCCCACTTGTCTAGTTTCCAACAGATCTCACAACCTCCGAGGATGCCTGCCACAGATGTGAGTGAAACATCAGGAGAGAATGCTTCTGGAACATGGCCATACAGCCCAGAAAACTCACAGCAACCCATTTTAATGCCATTTGGTTTCAGATCTTCCATGAATGTCTATGAACGTGCCAGGAGACAATACAGGCAGAGGTTCAAAGGTTCTGTCTCAGGCATAGCTTTAATTACTTTTACAAGTGGTATGTTTTTAGAGTTACTGAGTTTGCATTTTTATGCTCAAAACAAGTGGAGTTATCAACATGTATTAAACCATCACCCCACTATTTATTTTGGCCAAGGTATTGGCCCTTTTACACAGAAACCCATTTAGCCTATGGACTAATATCAAATCTCATGATATACTTATTATTTATTATTTATTTATTTACAGTATTTATATTCCGCCCATCTCACCCCGAAGGGGACTCAGGGCGGATCACATTACACACATAACGCAAACATTTAATGCCTTAACATAGAACAAAGACAGAGACAAACGCAGGCTCCGAGCTGGCCTTGAACTCATGACCTCTTGGTCAGAGTGATTTGTTGCAGCTGGCTGCAACCGGCTGCTCACCAGCCTGCGCCACAGCCCAGGCCATTAAAACATATTAAATGTTAAATGGTTTACCCAGATTTTTCAAAGCTCCTAGAAATTTGCACCGGTATTAGAACGAGGTGGTCAATTACATGTTTGTATCTAAGAAGCATCTCCTGGCCCAACCTCTGCCGCAGCCCCTTCAACACACACAGTTCATCTTAAGAGCCAGTAGCCAGATTAGGTAAAGGAAATCTATTCAGTGACAAATCAGGATACAAAGAGAATGATATTTATATCATACAGCTAGCAACTAAGGTTGTGACAATTATTTGCTGCAGAATTTCCATGTCACTGGGTAGCAAATCTATTTTGGTTTTTAGTTTGAACCTTAAAGGAGCTATCCAATGTTCAGCATCTTAGATAGCTTCTTTAAGATTCATTCTATTGCCCAGAATGGATTGACTGCCTCACTGATGTGGAAGTCACTGGGAGAGCACCCACTAGCATATTCTACATCTGTCATCCTAAACATTACAGTATGTAGACTGAAATCTCCTATCATCAATGTGACTACAACATGGCACTACATTATTGGCATTATGTCTGCCAGTGTCACCAGCACAACCGCAAAACCTACTTTGCAGCCTGACAACACCCTGATGAAAGCATTTCCAAGGCACTGTAACTGACCTCTGCTCTCTCCCAGTCATGGAGGATATCAAGACTAGGCAGCTGGAGAGACACATTGGAGTCCTTTGCAGCTGCCTCTCCCATGCCCAAAAGTGCTTCAGACATAATTCCCCAATGCCCCAACTTTTAGGAGCTTAGAAATGCTTTTGTCAGAGTGATATAAAGGTAGATTTTGGGATCATTTTCAGTTGTTCATGAGCATAAACATGAATCCCTAACAGTTATTAGATCATATGTCCAGCTTATGATCTCATAACTGCTGAGCAGGATGAAATCATTTGTATTATAAAACATGAAGGCTGACACTCTGTTCAATATTTACAATGCCATAAACTGGACTTGCAACATCATAAATTTGGAAATCACATTTACAATCATTGCCCCATTACAGCAGATTTTGGAGGTCATATCAAGAAACATGACCATGATGACAGAACTCCATCATTGTAGCTACGTCATCTCCCAATGAAGGATCTCAGCCAATGTTTTATATAAAGTCCTCACTCTGTGAAGACTGTGTGTCAATCAGCTGTGCACCAACCTCCACACAGGCATCTTCCAAGAAAAATACTACACTTGGAAGGCCATCATACTTGGACAATGAGGGATCACTGAACTAACTAACTAACTAACTACAGTAGAGTCTCGCTTATCCAACGTAAATGGGCCGGCAGAGTGTTGGATAAGCGAATATGTTGGCTAATAAGGAGAGATTAAGGAAAAACCTATTAAACATCAAATTAGGTTATGATTTTACAAATTAAGCACCAAAACATCACGTTATACAACAAATTTTACATAAAAAGTAGTTCAATACATAGTAATGCTATTTAGTAATTACTGTATTTACTAATTTAGCACCAAAATATCATGATGTATTGAAACATTGACTACAAAAATGTGTTGGATAATCCAGAACATTGGATAAGCAAGTGTTGGATAAATGAGACTCTACTGTAAATATAAAGTCCCATCCTTCTCCAACTGGGCTTGACCTAAGGCTCTCCTAGTTATACCAATGTAGTGTTGTGTTGCCAGCTTCTACCAAGCTGGTGAAGTTTCCAGTAGAGCATAGGCAACCATTACAAGATCCATCTGCAGAAATATGGCCATGAAGACACCAAACCAATCAGAGATGTGACAAAGCACTCCTTGTTTCTCTTCTCTATGTGCTTAGAATTTTCAGGTTGTTATGTTGATTTTTCATTTCTGCTGTTTGTTCTTTTTTCTTGCTGGCTTTCATTTCCTTTCCTTTTTATTTTCTTTGCTTAATTTTTATTTTATTTTTGCACTTGTTGTTTGAGGGTTTCAAAGCTGTCTGGACAACTGGATGAGATCTATTCCAGATTTTAATTGAAGTGTTCTTGCTTTTCAAGAGCGTCGCATATAGAATCATAGAATCATAGAATCGTAGAGTTGGAAGAGACCTCATGGGCCATCCAGTCCAACCCCCTGCAAGAAGCAGGAAAATCTCATTCAAAGCCCTGACAGATGGCCATCCAGCCTCTGCTTAAAAGCCTCCAAAGAAGGAGCCTCCACCACACTCCGGGGCAGAGAGTTCCACTGCTGAACAGTTCTCACAGTGAGGAAGTTCTTCCTGATGTTCAGGTGGAATCTCCTTTCCTGTAGTTTGAAGCCATTGTTCCGCGTTCTAGTCTCCAGGGCAGCAGAAGACAAGCTTGCTCCCTCTTCCCTATGACTTCCCCTCACATATTTGTATATGGCTATCATGTCTCCTCATATCTGGTTTTGGACACCCAAAAAGGACACACAAAGAACCTTAGGAGATTTGAAATGGGTTTATGACTACCCAAATCTATTGGTTCTAAGCCTTTCTTTTAGTAAAATGGCTGCATAATTTAGTAAGGACATAAGAACTGGGAGGACTTGCCTCCCAGCTGATTTTCCCAAACCAAGGCAGATAAGATCTGGGAGGCAAAGAGGGGATGTGTTTCTCCCAAAATCTTGGAGCTGATAGATCCATCCCTTTTGCTGGTGTCAAAATAAGGTGGAGAAGTCATTCTAATCAGGCATCATTCTAACCAGCACATTTCAAAAGGAACCATTGTGCCTCCATAATGGAAGTCTCTATGATCATATGTGGTCCATTGTCATCACATCTAGTGCAATTCAATACATCTTTGCAGCATTGTGAACAGAGCTGTCTACTTTGTGAAGCGTGCCTCGGATCGCAGCCCTTGCCTGCGCGTCAGTGTGCCATGTGGCAAGGAAACTATCCCGAGGCCTGGCTAATTAGCATGCACACTGCGTCCAGATGGAGAAGGGACATACAAATCCCAGCATGCAACTGGACCAAAATCGCAGCCCTGTGCGTAGTGCAGCAGCCACAACCATCTGCTGCCGAAAACAATTGGCCAAACGGTTTAAGGCAAAAAGAATCATAATATGAACTGGAGGGGGAGGGAGGGATATGGCGGCAGAGACAGAGAAAAAGAAAGGAGGTAGAGGATGCTTTGTGTTACCATTCTGTGTTTGGGGCCTTTAAAGAGTTCCCCATGTGCAATATCCTTGATCCCAAAAGCATTAAGGTTACGATCCCCTTCTAGGTAACATGTCTCTGGAATATCTGACAGGAGGAGAGGAATCAGAAGAGAGAGAGAAGGGTTAAGCTGAGCAAGAATTCCCCCTCTAGCTGTTTAATTTTGCTTACACATGAGCGCATAAATGCACACATGCGTGCGCACGCATTCGTCTTCCGCCAGTTGCTTTCCATAAACAAGCCTGATGGTGCCTCCTACCCCAAATAAAGTTATTTGTCTCCACAAATTAATATATCACCCTCGCCACCGAAATATCAGGAGTTATTTGTCTCTGGAGAAATCATGTTAAAGACTGACGTGGGGGGGAGACCCCGCTTCATTTGCATATGCAGATCCATCTAATTATTCAGCTTGCAATTAAAAGGCTTACGTGTCAGCAAATGAGACTAATTAGATGCATTTATCTATGATAATCAGCTTTATTACAAACAAAATAGATTCCCCTTGACTTCACAAGGAAGAGGGCGCCTGTTGGCAGGGGTTAGCTGGTCAGGGGTAGGTTTTTGGGCAAGAGAGAAGGAAGCGGCAAATTGATGATTAAAGCTCTGTGGTTCATTCAAACAGGCTGGTGCTAACAAGAGAAGGCATGGCCTTTTTGGTAGGCTGGATTCATAGGAGGGCCAGGACAAATCCTTTGGCCTGCTTAATCTGACTGCTGAGTGGCCAAAGGGTAGGACAAGATAATTTGGGGCCAGGAGTTGGGAGGAAGTTCTCTTTCAATTAAAGCAAGGGGAATGCTACCAAACATCTGGCTGGTTAGTTCAAATAAATACATGGCTGCATTCAGCCATGGCTTTCTGGCCTCCACTGGCCCACCTGGCCTCCCTGGTCCACAAGAAAAACCTCTCTTGATGTATTTTGCTATTGACACAACTCATTCCCTCCTTCATGTGGCGAGAAATTTTTCCACCACTAATATTACACAAACCTGTCCATAGAACATGACATTGTGGTAACATGTTGTTCTGACATGTTGTTCTGACACTTCTGACATGATGCCCGTATTACAGGTTTTTTGGAGAAGAGGCCAGTTCCCTCAGAAGGGGATTGCCTTTGCCTTCATCAGAGGCAGAGAAAATTATTTGACCTAGACCATTGAGTGGATTTCCATGGCCAAGATGGGATTTGGACCCTGGCTCTCAGGTCCAACAACCCAAACTGTAATAGCACACCTTCAGTATCAAGATTGAGATGGTTAAGGCCAGAACCCGAGTGGTTGCACTCTTTCCAGGGTTATACCTCAGTGGTGAAGGAAAACAGATAGATTGGAAATTTTAAACAACCTTTTTCTAATTTGTATCTGTATCTTTTTTTTCTCCTGCAAAGAGTCAACAGATCTAATGCCTGGCCTAGAGACTCCAGTTTCCATGGGTCATCTCAATCTGGGAAGCAAGGGTGCACATTATCCAGTTTCCATAGGATCAACTTCAAGTAGAGGGGAGGACTGAATGCAAATTTATAACACAGACCATTTTTGTAGACCTTGAAACCCTTGACAGCATCCTTACCCCTCAAAAATACCCAATCTCCGAATTAAAAATCCTTGATTCTATTTGCAAGCAATTTTGCTCCCCAAAAAAGGAACAGTCCAGAATGCCTCCTCAACTGTGCAAGAAAGCACAAAACATCCCAACCTCTCCCTGCTGTACTTTATACTACCCATTCATCTTTATCAGAGTCCCTCTCAAAATGGTGATATGAAGTCATGTGACATCAGCTGATGGTTACCATTTTAGGAACTCTAAAGAAAAAATGAAAGTGCATTAGAGGTACAGCCCATAGGGGACATTTGATCTGTGACCCCCATGCAACTGCCCATTCCTGTTGTATTGGATCCCTTTAGCATAGGAATAGATAACATGCAGCCTTTTGGTTTAATTTATATCCCAATTTTCTCTCAAAATAGGGTTCAAAGCAGCTTACAATGTTAGTTACAGCTCAAATAGCATCTGATATAAAGATTTTAGTAAAGGTAAAGGTAAAGGTTTCCCCTGATGTTAAGTCCATTCATGTCCGACTCTGGGGGTTGGTGCTCATCTCCATTTCTAAGCTGGAGAGCCGGCCTTGTCCGTAGACACCTCCAAGGTCATGTGGCCGGCATGACTGCATGGAGTGCCATTACCTTCCCGCCGGAGCGGTACCTATTGATCTACTCACATTGGCATGATTTTGAACTGCTAGGTTGGCAGAAGCTGGAGCTAACAGCGGGCACTCACTCCGCTCCCCGGATTTGAACCTGGGACCTTTCAGTCTGCAAGTTCAGCAGCTCAGTGCTTTAACACACTAAGCTACCAGAGGTTTTAGAAAGCATAAAATCATCAACCCAATCAAAATGTTACTTTTAAGGCATTATTTTAAAACAATTACAAATACATTAGACATATATTACACAAGCAGCACACTCACTTCTCATCCTTCTATCCCTACTAGTGAAAAAGGTGAAAACCTCTTTACATAGAAAGTCCTTACCTGCTAGTAAATAGAAAACAGAGAGGGGGCCAAATAAGTCTTCTATAACTTAGGAGCAGCCATCAAGAAGGCTCTTCCCCATGTCTTCACCAGACAAACCTGAAGAGAAGTCACAGGTAGGATATGTCTAGTCTCTCTAGTTTCAAGCTTGGAGTCATTCACCAAGAAGGTGAGGTCCAACATTCCTACCAGATGTTGTGGACAGAAATAAAGTCCTCACTTGAAGGCCATAAAACCATATGGAGAGATAGGGGTTTTCAGTTAGTCTCAATCCAAGCCATAACTCATGTAGCCCTCAACCTCATATCAGAAGACCTCTGCAAATAATGAGATAGGACAGTGGCATGTCCCTTTCCCACCAACTAACCAGATGTGGAAGGGGAGAGAATCAAGTGGTAATCTCCTGTTTCCTGCTGTTTTTGGCTACCCAAACCACAAATATGGACTCCCACCAACACATCCCCAAGGGAATGTGGGTCCTAGTGTTAAAATAAGGCTGCTCACACCTATTCTGTCATGAGATGAGGAGGATGGCATTTGGGGGATTCTACATGCAAAGCATGCACTCTACCTACTGAGCCATTTTCCTCTTAACCTTTCAGTGGGATAAGAAATTCTACCTTGTGTCATATAATCCTGCCCTTTGCTTTGTCTAGAAGAAAATAATCCACCACGTTGAGCAAACAGGCCTTCTCTTTGCATGTTAACCATAACCCATCACAGAAAAAAAAATAACAACAGCAATGGCATTGTGATTTTTCATTAAATAAAGCATGAGAGCTTTTCCAGTCTCCTGCTGCCGTGTGAGAAATGGCTTGCAAAGCCCCACTCGCTCTGTTTCAATGAAGCTAATTTCAAAGCAATTAGCACTAAACTGTGGTGTCGGCTAACGAGGGACGTGACAGTTGCCTAATTCAGAACAGATCTATCCACAGAGCTGCACCAATTTGGAATATCTGGAGTCACTGATTATGCGGGTGTTTAGCAAACGCCTCACATACGCGTGCAATAGGAATAGGCTGAGGACTGTGGGAGGGGAGACGGAGGCATCAGATGAAAAGGTAGCAAATGTTCACATCACTTCGTCACCTAGGCCCATTATGTTCAGTGAGGTAGACTGCCAACGCAGGTGACTTCACATGCATGGACTCATTAGGCTTGCACCGCATTTTTGTGGGATTCATTTTTTCACTGAAAAGAGGGCCATTTCTAAAGGCAGTGGGGTTTTCTTCAAAAGAGCAGTACTCCCCAGAGGGTGGGGAATATCACCTATCCCTGTAAAGTCTGTCTTCTCCCCTTGGCAAATGCATTTCCCCTTCAAAGAGGGAAGACCATGCTGGGCATTGCGGTGTCACATACCACAATTAAAGAGACAGTTGCCACTTTTTAATAGGGTAGATGTCATAATAACAGAGGCTCCTTTTTCCCCTGGGAAAGAAGGAGAGCGAGAGAACCACTGAGTTTGGAGTTTGCAGGGGAAAGGACAGCCAACTTGTTTTTTAAAAGCTGCATCAGACAAATTCTTCTTTAAGCAAGGGACATAGGGATCAGCACCAGGGACAGCTCCCAGTAAGTACTAGTAATGGCAAGCATATTTGACTCTCTGTGGATTCTGCATCCAAGGATGCAATCATCCACAGCGTCAAAATATTTTTGAAGCCTTTATCTTGCAATTTTATCTGAGGCACAGCATTTTAGTTGTCATTGTTGATGTGCATCTTCAAGTTATGGTGATCTTAAGGTGGATCCTATAAAGCTTCATAATATCGGGGTTGTTGTGTGTTTTCTGGGCTGTACGGCCGTGTTCCTCCAGGCCTTCACTCCTGATTCTGTTCATCATTATATCCAAGTCTCTAGCCCCCTTAATGGTCCATTTCTTTGGAAAATATACAACTTCAGAAATTACTGTGTAAAAGGTATGTACAACCACTGAGATGTGTAAAGTAATGTCATCCATATATATATTTGAGAATTTAATTTTGTGTTGTTCCTGTTAAGGTATTAAATAGAATTATATTTGTATTTCTTAGTGTAGCCCCTGTTAGTGGCTGAAATGCCTTTAAATCTTTAAAACAAATGAAGCAAGTTTGCCTCAGGACATTGAAATGTCTCCTGATTTGTGTTCTCGAAGCTTTCATGGTCGGAATCAGTGGACTGCTGTGTGTTTTCCAGGCTGTATGGCCATGTTCCAGAAGCATTCTCTCCTGACGTTTCACCCACATATATGGCAGGCATCCTCAGAGGTTGTGAGGTATACCTGAAAAACACATATCAGCCCTGTGATTCCAGCCATGAAAGCTTTCAACAATACTTCCTAATATCCACAGAGATACTCGCAGGAACACCTCGGCAAGCAAGAATCCAAAAGTGGCAGGCTAAAACCTAGAACCTCAATCCTCGGCTGATACCGGATGAGAGGCTCCCCACTGGGTACACAGAAGACTGTGTGACTTGGAAGGCACTGAACAAACTGCAAACGGATTAGGTGCAGAGCCAATCTTCAGAAATGGGGATACAAAGTGGAGTCCATGACATCCAAGTGTGGAGAAGAGCAAACCACAGACCACTTACTACAATGCAGCCTGAGACCTGCCACATGCACAATGGAGGACCTTCTTACAGCAACACCAGAGGCATTCCAAATGGCCAGCTTCTGATCAAAGAAAATCTAGTATAATGCCACATTTTTAACTTTGTGTTTTTAAATACATTATAACTGTATCCTCAATTCACTTCTGCCACAACAAATAAATAAAGAAATAAATTTTAAATGACCCTATCATGGGGTTTTCTGAGTATGTGACTCACCCAAAATCACCCAGTGGATTTCCATGGCCAAGTGAAAAATCAAATTCTATAATTTTATGAAAACAGAATCATAGGGCTATGCTTCTACAGGACCCCTTAAAATTCTGATTTGAGTTGGAAGACTTAAGCTAGGATCATATTGGTATGTTATGTTGGCATGACTCTGGGTTACACTAACAGTAGTACATTTTACACATTCGTGCAAGGAGGTACACAGTTTTCTCTTCCATGACCAATCCATTGATTGATGGCATAACCAGTTGCCTCAAAGGTCAATCCTGTATCACACAGACCATCCTACTATTTAATAATGCAACTCTATGGACAGTTGGCAGGATATTGCCTTAAGATTTCATCTCCAAAACAGCAGATGAGGTGTTATAGCTACGTCTGGACTGTTCTACTACTACAGTGGTGATATCATAGGACAGAAGGTTTAGCCACTTTCCCACCACATATAATGTTTTAATGTCACTGCTTGCCAGTTTTCTATATATAAAAAGGCTGCTTTAAAAAATCATTTTGGTATGAAGATATCTCAGGGGCACAAGGTTGTACTTTCCAGAAACAGATCTGCCATTTCATTTGCTATTTGGGACACATAGGCCTAAAGCTAATCCTGCTTTTGAGTCAGATCAGTGTGGAGGGAATTATATATTCCAAATTCTGTGTCAAAACCTGTAGCTCCTCTTCTCTAAAACAGCAGCACATTTTTTTAAAAACACAAAGAATGGTTGGATTTTAAAAACACCACTAACAACAAGAGAAGGATAAAAGAAAGAGCAGCTATGGCTTTAAATGAAAATGTTGCATTCAGCAGCCCTTTGGGAGCTGATGGAAATCTAATTATTCAGGCAATCTGGCATCAAATGTCCTCATTTCCTAAATCCATGTGGGAATGAAGAATGTGCTTCTTCAGCCCAAAGTATACTAACCTCCTCTCTACTGTTCTTTTGTTAATCTTTACAGACCTGGGACAGGGACAAAGTAATTTTCAGAAACCTATTTCTCTCCCCCGCTTTCCCCATCTGCCTTTAATTAATTAGGTTCAGAAACTTAAAAGAGAGATAGGACGTAAAGACCTGAGGTCGTACCTATACAAACTGCCTCCAGCAGGGTTATGGGGACTACATTTCACTTGCCTTGGATTTAAAATGAAAATAATCAGCAGCAGGGAGTTTGTGCAACTTGCCAGATGTTGGACTACAATCCCCATGATCCCTCAATATTGACTCTGATGCACATGAGATGCAACCCAGCAATACCTGGAGGGCCATGTGCTTTGTATCAACCCATATGAAGACGCTTCATTCCAAGTAAAACCCATGGAGTATCTATTTTGGTGACAGAACCCAGGCTGTTATCCAGACATCTCTGAAAAAGACAACAATTAAAATGAGCATCTTTTGTATGCAGACCATGAGCTCTTTCCCTCCCCAAGATTTGGTAGATTGTGAAGGAAGCTACAACAAGATAGCTGCAGGGAAAGGCATAAGCAAATCGTCTCTGAACAAGCCTTGCTGTCGCACCTCAGGGTAGCTTCACCTTGCTATATACACCAAACTGCACACAGGTTGAAGTCTTTTTAGTTTATTAGAAAATAGAAGATAAAAGATTCTTTAAAAGCAAAGTTCCAAAAAATGATTACAAAACAAAGTCATAGAGAACAAATCCAGAAATCATGAGGAGTAACAAGGTCCCAATAGAACATGACAAAGTCCCAAGAACATGAACACAGAAGCTGCAAGGTAATCCAGGAAAAACGAGAGCTTGCTTCTTGGTTAAATGAAAGTTGCTTTGATAAAGGTTTGTCTCCAAACACATTGCTTTAATACTCTTTGCAAAGCATGAAAGCATTTCTCTGGCCTCTAACCTCCCTCTTGTTTGCAATTCTCACACTCTTCCAAACCCTGAATTCCAAATGGTCAGCTCGATCTAAGGAACCTGTTTCATCAAGGTCAGCCTGCTCCTTAGTTTGCTGAGCCTCATTATCAGACTGAGAACTGTCCTCCTTTCCCAAGTCCATTTGCACCTGGCTAGTTTCAGTATCAACAACATCATTCCTTGCTGTGGGAATATGAACTTGCACTCCCTGTTCCTCATTGTCTACAACAGAGACATTTTGAACCTGATTGTGAACCTGAATCCCATCATCCTCATCAGAGTCAATCTGAGGTTCCAGCTGAGTCACAACACTTGCCAAGAAAACACTAGGAAAGGTCTACCTTAGGATTTCTCTAACTCAAAAACAGCTTGAAGACATAGAACAAGCACTGAAAGAACTTTCTGAGAAAATGTTACCTTTCACCCATTGCAGAAATACAGTAAGACCCCCATATCTGTTGGAATACATTGTCAGCTGGACCACGGTTACATGAAATCATGGATATGACTAAATGCCATTGAATTACTTTTTGATCCCAGCATGTCATAGCCTTGCATTGGAGATGTCCTCTCTGGGGAATTTTTTAGGTCTCCAAAGTAACTTTATGGTGATTTATGGGGGAAGTATACTAAAGAATCACTTGGAGAAGATAATAAATTCATAACAAGACCATTTTCCCCTAGGACATGGGTACGTAAGACCATGGATATAGGCTTCTCAGTTACAATGGTCTTACTGTATATAGATCAGGAACTGGCAACTGCAAGGAAGGGCTTTCCCTCCTACAGAGCGAGGGAAGAAGGGAGGGAGAGAAAGCACTATTATCACATTATGTTAAATCTGAATTCATTTTTGACTGAGTTTTGGCTGATTTATAGGAGGATTGCATTTTCAAAGCATATGGGGGCTGAGGCTGTGAAGGCAAGCCTGCTCCAATGAGGAACCATAGGATAATGTGGCTCATTCTAGGCAGCAGCACTTTTATTGTAATTGTGCTGTTACATGATCCTATCTATGGCAATTTCATTTAGATGTTTTGTCAGTCCCTTTGGAATTGGTTCCTAGAGACCTATCACTAATAAAATCATAGCTGCTCTCTTTTCCCAGAGGCAGTGAATCTTGCAGCTTTCAATATTTCACCATCATTTCCTTCTCTTTCTCTTCAGTTCTGCTGTCTCCCAGCCTTCCTCTATTATTATTATTATTATTATTATTATTATTATTATTATTATTATTATTCCCTTTTTCCACACTCTGGAACATAAGACATTGTGAACTTTAAAGGAATAATCTAGGGCACTGAACTTATTTGGAAAAAAGAACACAACACTTTGAACAGCCTTTTAAAAATGTTTAGAGCAAAATCCAGAGCAGATTTAGTTCCCTGGTGATGTAACCAAACTAAACATGATCCAGATATGGGATCCTAAAATCAAAATCTGCATCTAAAATATTTCTTTTATCTTAATAGTCTCCTTTACTTGCACAGCTTGCAGAAATCCAGTTACTGAAACATGCCTCCACCACCTCAGCCTGAACCCCATTATTACGTTGTTGAAGACTTTCATAGCCAAAATCACAGGGTTGTTGTGGGTTTTCTGGACCATACAGCCCAGAAAACACACAACAACCCCATTAGTTCTCCTGACAAGAATAGATCCCTGTAGAAATGTTCAATGTGTTGTCGAAGGCTTTCATGGCCAGAATCAGTGGATTGCTGTGAGTTTTCCAAACTGTATGGCCTTGCTCCAGAAGCATTCTGTCCTGATGTTTCACCCACATCTATAGCAAGCATCCTCAGAACCTCTGAAGATGCCTGCCATAGATGTGGGTGAAACTTTAGGAGATAATGCTTCTGGAACATGGCCATACAGCCAAGAAAACTCACAGCAACCAAGAATAGATTCATTTAGTTGACTGTTTAACAATTCATTTAATCAATGTCTTCTAATTCCAGGTCACCTCTTCATGTGCAGAAAAAATGTCATTTTTCGCTTGCTTTGCACTCAAGCCACAAGAGCTCTTCCCAGTGGAAAGAATGGCAATTCTTTTTTTCAGGAAAAAGCCAAAACAGCTACCTCTGAAAAGATTTTCTGTAACAGAAATTTCAGAGCTAAATTTCAACTGTATTGTTGTTTGGGATTTCTTTATTTCTGACACTTAGGCCTGTAACACTCTTCACAGTTTAAACATTTGCGTCCATTAAATCAGCAACTTTGGAGAGTGACTTTCCAGTGGATTTTCTTCCAGCCCTTTTGTTCTGAGCCGATTTGTCTGATCATCTCTCTGAATCTCCTTCCTGGTTTGAGAACAGGGTTCATGGGCCATTTGGAGTTGCCTTTATAAATATTCATTTCCTATTGATGCAACGGTCAAAAATGCTTAAGAGCAACCTTCTGGCTCTTCATGCCAATAACTCATCAATTTTGCCTTTCTAGCTTCTCCAGCATGCTGCATCAACACAATGGCACCTAGAAGTGGCCTCTAAAGCCATTGTCCCAACAAGCCTGTGATTAAGAGACCCAAGAAGAAAACTTTGACATAACAGGTCAAAGCAGGGTCTGGTGCAGGGAGATAGATCGAAAGCTACCCCAAACTCATTGGGAGTTCAAGGGTGTTTAACAGTTTGCATATGTTTTGTGCCTCCTGGGATAAAGATGTCAACTGACTAGCTCTGACATTTTAGCAGCATTTTAATCTTCAGATATCAGGAGAAACAAAATAAGTCATTATGTGGTCATGTGGATAACTGTATGTCACCTCTCAACTTATGGTGACCCCATGCATTTCTCATGTAAGGTTAATACTTGGGTGAGAGATTGCCCATGAATAGTAGGTGCTGATAGCCTACAGCAGCTAATATTCATGGGCAATCCCTCATCCAAGTATTAACCAGGGCTGACCCTGCTTAGCTTCCAAGATAAGGTGGGATCTGGTGCTTTTATGGTATGAAACCATTGTCAGATGGAACAGAAAGAAAGTTCATTTCTGCTGTTTAAAAGGATAAAACCCAAGGAAGGAAACAATAACTGAACTTTAGATGTAGGTTTTCAAGGTCTCTAGCCTTTTCTGCCAAGTAATCCTGGAATCTCATCCAATTATTACTCCCATGATTCCATAGCATTAAGCCACAGCAGTCAAGGTAGTGTCAAACTGCATTAATTCTACTATGTAGATGCACTCCCGGTTTCAGGATGCATAGGATAAGCAGGATTTTTTTCTAGCCACCTGGGAATAGGAGTGTTATGTGCAGATAAATGGGGTAAATCATCATTCACCAGCATCACAATCTCTAGTGTCTCAGAAATGCTTTGGTTTGGGACACTTACAGGCTCTTGAAGGCAAGTTAAGGTGAAGGGCCATCATCAGTAATAATTATGATGATGGAGCTATGATGAAGATGGAGTTACTATAGCAACCCAAGATCTTGGTCCATGATCTTGTTCAAGCAATATGTAAGTGTGGGAGGCTCCGATGTGGATCAGGATGACCACATATATAGAGAGAAATTAAGTACTTCTTGCTCCCAGGATATCTTTCCCCAAATCCCATGTCCATCACATACTTGTGGGCCTAAAAGGGGGAGGTTTCCTTGGTCTTAGTGGGAGACTTTTCCTATCTCTTTTAGTACTTCCTTCAGAGAGCAAGTGACTGCAATGGGAAATGTAGATCAAGAATATCTATATGTGGCCCATCCATTTTTGTTACAATGTATGTCCTATTAGCCCTAGCCAACCTAGCCAGTGATGGGAGTTGCAGTTCAACCGCATTGCCTTTCAAGCTTGGCTTTGTAGCCACCTTAGCTGTCATTCTTTGACAGAAAAGAGGATATGAATCTAGTAAATAAATTCAGTGTGACACTTTAAGCACTATAAACCTGCTCTTTCTTTGAAAACAAAAAAATAGAACCAGTCTCTGGATTGAAGATGGTAATAATATTTCCAATTATTCATTCTCAGCTCAAAAGGTAGGTTCCAAGATGACTAGAAATGTACAATAGAAAGAACAATCAAGCAGTGAGAATTTGCTCTGGTATTTATATCCTGAAGGGCTATACAGGAATTATTATTGGGGGAGAACACATATTTTTGTGCCAGCCCTTCCCTTTCTTCTGCACAGAACCAGTTGTCTACAGAAGAAAATGCTTTTCTTTCCGTCTTGAGAGGCTAAGATCCAGTATGGCACAGTAGACCATAACATGCTGCATGCAAAACTACACTACAGACGGCCATCCAATGCCCACTAGACTTACTGTACCATTGTGACTAAGTCTCTGTCCTAAATACATTTTTATACTTCATGTTATATCCAATGCATATAATACGCCAACTACCTTCCAGGAAAGTCCTCTTTATTTACCAGCTGGCTTGGAATATTTATTATGCCATGGTGAATTTTTGTGATGCCCACTTTACATTAAAATGTTTAAAAAAAAAAAAAAGCATGATTCATCTTCTGCAGGCCTGAACTTCAATGGTGCTGCTTGAAATGTACTTACTTGACTGCACGAGGTTTACAATGCCCATCTGTGGAGTGGCTCTGAGTGCCCACTTTGACTGAAACAAGAAACAAACTGGCTGAGAGCTTTGCCATTTACTCCCAAGGCACTAGAATTTCAGCTTTGAGATCTTTAATGGGCAGATCACAAAAGCTTTAGAACTAGCAAGAGCGTCTACCCAAGAGAAGCAAAGAATACAATAATATATTCTTATTGCTGCTTAAGAAATCTTCATTTATTTCAGCAAAGTTCCAGAGGAGAAGTTTCCACTAGATTGTATTGTAATTGTGTAAGTGGTTCGTTACCAGCAAGTGTTCATTCTAATATGCAAATGTTTGTCAAAACACTGTACATTTAAGTGGGGGGGGGGGGGGGGAATGCCCATCCTCCTACAATACAAAATTGTCTATCTATGTCATCTAGTACTTATCTATCATCTATCTATTTTCCATATTTTTCCCAATATGGCACACCTATTGAAATCTAGTGGTGGCAGATGGATTCCATCCTAGTGGGTTGATGGATCCAATATAAGCTTTCATCTATATATATATAAATGTAATGTGACCCTTTATTATGGAGTAAACAGCAAAACCACTGAACCCAATCACACCAAATTTGGCCACAGAAGACATATTCATTCAAGCTATGTCTTTCAAACAAAAAAAACTAAAGATATAAAGCCCAAATTAGAGGAAGAGGAAGAACTGTTTTTCCCCTTGCTGCCAGTTAGAAGGGTAGGCTCTGCCCACTTTGTCTCCTAGCAACCCACTTAGCCCCAGTGGTGCCAGGGCCTCTTCACTCAGGCCACTGCCTATAAAATACAGATTATCTGATTTGAACTGGATTATATGGCAGTGGCTCTTCCACAAACCTATATAAGCCAGAATGCCAAGGCAGGATAATCCACAGTATCTGCTTTGAACTGGAATAACTTGAGTCCACTCTGCCATATAACCCAGTTCAGTGTGGATTTTATAAAGTTGTGTAGAACAGGCCCCATACAATCCAGTTCTAAACAGATGATATCAGATTATAAATATAATATATAATAATTACTGTGGTATAATAACACAGAACAATATAATCTCTAAAATCAGGACAGTAAATAAAGAGCAACACTCTGAAAACAGGGGAATTCCAGAAAGGAAACAATCAGGGCCAGCTAACACCTCCCAACAAAGGAATCTTCCAGGCAGGAACCAGCCAGGCTTTGAAGCTCAAGGCCATTACATGCTAATCAAGGTGACTAATTGCAGCATTCATACTTGATGCACTTAGACTATTCATTGCCATTCAACCTGGTTAATCAAGGATAGAAAGCGGCCAGGCTTGCAAGCAGCAAGGCTATTCAGTGCTGTTCAACCTGGCCAACCAAGATTTCCCCTAGATAGAAAACGCTCAGGTTTTGGAGCTACGAGGCTACTCCGTCCCATTCAACCTGCCCAAGGAAGGATGCCCTTATATAGAAAGCAGCCAGGCTTTGAAGCAGCCAGGCTATTCAGTACAATTCAAATTGGCCAAAAAACCATTTCCCCAGAACACAAGTACCCAGCCTTCCAAGCAGCAAGCCTATTCCTTAGTATTCCAGCTTACCAAACAAGGATTCGCATAAGAAAAAAAACAGCCAGGCTTTGAGGCTGCAAGGCTATTCACTGCTATTCCACCTGGTCAACAAAGGATTCCCATTAGCCACAGCAATGCGTGGCCAGGGCACAGCTAGTTGAACTTTTAAACAGGTATCCAAGCTGCTGAGCCTATCTGAAAGATTTGTTTCAGCACCTTGGATGCCTCCTTTGAAGTTCAGAGTGAAGCCCAGAATGGATTCCTCGCTAATATGCAAGCCATCAGATGCCATTGCTGATATCTCCATTTTATTTCTTAGGACCACACAAGGGGTAATATTTGTCATTGTTTTGCCTATATGAGCTTTGTCACTGGCAGAGAGGGAGAGCTTTAATATTTTGACTCTGCTCTGTTCCCAGTTGGGAATCACTGGCCACTGAGTATACTATTGACAAATGTAAGAAGTTTTCCCTGCATTTAAAATGCTGCCCCACAGAAACATCTCCTTGCAGGCAGAAAAATAACATCTCAAGGTTTGTTGCCCAATCCATTTCCCTGTTGAACTGGTTTTCTTTCTGCAAGATTTAGAAATGAAAGAATATTTATCTTAAAATCCAACAACCCATTTTCAATCCAGACTAGTGCAATTGATTCTTCCTGGTCATTCTGCCATGTGTATTGATGCATCTCAAGATTAGGAATTGAATTTCCCTTGTAGAAGCAGCATATAAACAGGGGTATATTCCTGATAGTTCATGGTACTGGATATATATAAAAATGTGCTGAAGAAAGTTCACATATTTCCACATTCCTGGTTCCACAGCATCCTCTCTTGCTTCTGAAACCTCCAAAATCAATGTGTCACACCTGTCAAATGAGACTTTTCGTATCCTCTTGTTCCTCCCACAAGTTTAAATTAATAGAGACATCTGAAGGAAACAGAGCACATTTCCTTCCAGAAGTCTTCCCAAACATAGTTAACATTTGCAATTGCAGGAGGCAGCTGTGTCAGGAGATAAGTTAAGCCACAGTGTTTGGGAACGCCTCGTTCCAAAGGCTGCATATTTCAGATGGGAACAGAACAGCGTTCCTCAAGTGTAAAATGACTCGTCCTGGTTTACATAAAGTTAATGGACGTGTCTACAAAAATAGCTGGGTCCCTCTGGACAGCGGATTGCTTTGTTTTCTTGGCACACACATCCACACAGCCAGACATCACCTGCTAAATGGGGAACATTGCAGGGTGCAATCACACAGCTGCCAATGGATGGCGACTATGAGAAAATAATCTCTTGCAGTGTCTCTAACTACAGCTTTGTATCACTGGCTACATAGTGAGCTCAAGAAAAAAAATATTTTTTTCTTTTATTTTAATTTTATTTTTTCTTCTTTTTCCTTTCTTTCTCCTTTCCCCCCCTCACAATTTTTTAATGTAATTCCCTAAATTTCTGGAAAATCAATAAAAACTATTCAACAACAAAGAAAGAACATTTGTGCTTCTCTGTTTTTTCCAAAGCTTTTCCCCCTTAAAAAAATTGCAACACAACACTTTCAAATTAGTGATTATACGAGAAAGACTATACGTGTGACCCATAGATTGCACGTTATTGGTGAACCCCATTTTGTAATACATTGCTAAAACTTGGGGAGTATTCATCACCTCACTGACATCAAACCCACCTGCTCTCATGGTTCTATTGTTAGAACAATAAATAACCACTTTTAGACTATGTGGGCATACCCATTGCACTGATGCCAAGGATTTCCTTCCCATGTCCTATGGTACAAGAAAATCTACACTCCAAAGACTTCCCATCACAATGCAGAAGATCTGTGGAGGAATCTTTCAAACAAACTAGGTCCTGTCCTGAGAAAAATGGGAAACTAGTAGTGCAGAGGAGGTGGTCAACTACAATGAGTCAATGAAGAAAATACCTCTCTGCCTGAGGGCACAAAGACAATATAAGAAAGGCCATGCTGAACGTAGTCAAAGGAATGTCTAATCCTGCATTCTGTTCACATCAGATGTAGGGTTTCCAAATGACCCGCTTTGTATGAAGGTCCCATATTTCAGAGGCATGAAGTCCAGTCCCCTAATTGAGCTGTACAGGATATCCCTTTGGTTCATTGAGAGCAGATGCAGCCACAATTCCAATTGACCAACCCCAACTATTTGATACAGAACAAATGCTGGAGATCCACCTTCTAGAATCACAACTGGTTTGATTCATGCCACATGTGCTACTCTTTCAGTCACCTGTACAACTGAGATCAGGAAACAACCAATTTTTTAAATAGTGTCAGAAACGACTTGAGAACATACTGCAAGTCACTTCTGGTGTAAGAGACTTGGCCATCTAGAGATACATTGCCCAGGGGACACCCAGATGTGTTACCATCCTGCTTAGAGGCTTCTCTAATGTTCCCGCAAGCTAGAGCTGACAGACAGGAGCTCACCCCTTCTCACAGATTCGAACCGGCAACCCTCAGGTCATCAGTCCAGCCAGCACAAGGGTTTAACCTATTGCACCACCACAACTCATGGTACCCTATCTTCGTCTATTTTGCTGCATTAAACATGTTTTGAGGTCGGTTTGTTGTGAATGCAGATAGTATCTGATATTCCCAAATATAGTTGCCAGTCAAGCACAAAACAAGCTGAGCCCAGCACACATGGGATGCAGTCAGATAGTCTCAGACAGAAAGTTTGGAGTCTGTCCATTGGGAACACTCTTCCTTCTCTCAGCTGAGAAAGTAGGGACCTTATCACATTAACCTATGGATTTGCCATGCATCATGGTGAATCCGCAGGGGCCAGGCAGGGGGCGTGGGGAAGCCGTTGCCCAATGCTCTACATCACCTGACTTACTCTTGGCCCCATCCCATGGGAAAGCATCCATTGTCCGGCTTCCCCCCATTGTTACAAATGCAACACAGGAAGTTTTCCATGTTGTCACAGCTGCGGCGTACATGGCTTCCTCTCCCCTTTTGCCTGTATAAGTGGATGTACATCATGGGATGGGCTCTGTGACAAAAGGGGAGAGGAACCGGCGCAGGATGGGCTAATTAGCCTGTATGATCTTGGACATGTGGGCACTCTGAATTCTTGGAAGAGGGGTACATCTTGTAAAAAATCAATACTCCAGTGAGATCTTAAATCTAGAATTCCTGCAAAAACTTGGGTGTTATCCGTATGCTGACATGATTTAATTTTAGGTTTGTGTGTTTAATTTGGTTTTAGATGTCTGGTTTATTTTGTGTTTATTATATTTGTATCTATGGTCTTACCAAGGCATTGAATGTTCGCCTTTTTTTACCCATTGGAATCCACCCTGAGTCCCCTCAGGTAGATAGGGGAGATTATAAATAAAATTGTATTGTTATATATTATGACACAGCAAACAAGATAGATATGCTGGATTATTATTATTATTATTATTATTATTATTATTATTATTATTAATATTATTATATGTTTTTCTCCATGTCTTCAAAATTGACCTCAGCTAAGGACAGTGTGTGTCATCTGAATGAATGCTTGTAGGAGGTAATGGGCTGGATTAAGAAAAACAAATTGAAATTGAATCCAGATAAAACAGAGGTGCTTGCCATCACCTAGGGATGGATGTGTGTCAACCACTCCTGGACAGGGTTACAGTCTCCCTGTGTTCACAGCTTGGGAGAGATCCTGGATGCATCTCACCAAATGCCAGCTCAGGGAAATGCTATTAGGAGAGATGGGAAACAAAGTACAGTAGAGTCTCACTTATCCAACACTCGCTTATCCAATGTTCTGGATTATCCAACGCATTTTTGTAGTCAATGTTTTCAATACATTGTGATATTTTGATGCTAAATTCGTAAATACAGTAATTACTACATAGCATTACTGCGTATTGAACTACCTTTTCTGCCAAATTTGTTGTCTAACATGATGTTTTGGTGCTTCATTTGTAAAATCATAACCTAATTTGATGTTTAATAGGCTTTTCCTTAATGCCTCCTTATTATCCAACATATTCACTTATCCAACATTCTGCCGGCCCGTTTATGTTGGATAAGTGAGACTCTACTGTAAATTATTATTACTACTACTACTACTACTACTACAGTACTACTACTACTACTACTACATAGGGCTGTCTCATAGATGCTGCCCAATCATCAGCTGAGCATTCACTAGAGGGAGTTGTCTCATATTGGTGCCTGAAGAACTCGGTGACTCTATACTTGGAGAAAGCCCATAAACAAAACAATTGTTGAATTGCACCCAGAAGGGTAGAAAAACTAAGGATACCCACTCAGAGCAATTTCACATAAAAAGCTATGGCACTGAATTCTACATCAGACAGCAATGTGTACATTTTCAGTATTGTTGCCAAGTTTAGATAAAAGCCATTCTTCATTATGAAGAATGGCCTTTATTTGAAATCTGGAAAGATTATCCCTTAGAGAGGTGGCAGGTGTCCTTTATTATAGCGGCCATCTTCTATTTGAGGGCTGGAAAGATTTTCCATTTATATAGGCTGAAGAAGCCTTGTATTTTTGGCATCTGAGCACTTCATAAAGACAGATGCATCATATAATTTATGAATGTGGACAATATGTTAATTTCCCAAACACATGGCCAAGTAAATGTAAATCAATACATTCATTTGGCATTGAGAAAGAATACAAAGTTATTCATCAGTTCTTTATTATTATAAACCCTGTATGTCCTTTACCGCAGTTTTGTAAATCTGGCAACACCACTTTTCAGGGTTTACACATTAACTGTACAATGCAGCTGCTGTACTAGTGGTAAAATGTATTTATTTATTTAAACTATTTGTATCCTACCATCTATTCAGAGATCTCAGGGCAGTGTGCAGCAAAACTGGCCCAACAAATTTTAAATTTATAGATATTAAAATTATTTAAAAGGCTAAACATATATTAAACAATTTAACAGTTTAAAGGACTGAGAAAAGGCCTTAAATAGCTTAAAACAAAAGTTACATATGCAAGAATTTTAGTCAAATCAGTTAAAACCCAAAGTATTTTTGGGGAACAACTATATTTTTATTTGTATCTTGAACACTATCAGTGTTGGCAGATTTTCCATAACAAAGTTTCACCAAATGCACAGCTAAATGAGTAGTGGCACTCACATGTATCCATGGGCATCTGCATGCTTCCATGCACATCTGCATGTAGAATGGCATGGCAAAATGGTTCCATGAATTGAATGTAGCCATTCTGAATCAGACAAAAACATCTAACTACTTCTATAAGGGAATGTAGACATGTATAATTCGCCAACAGGATTCCAGCCAGGAAGTTTACAGAAAAAGAAAGAAAGAGAAAACATCAGCCATGGTGGGAAATGGTGGACGATGCTACACTCCTCTGACTATAAGACACCACACCAGCTGAATATTATCAGCAAGCAGTTTATTGAAGAACATATATAAAAGACAAGCAATAAAAAGGATGAAAAGGTAAAGTCTAAAAAGGTTTCTTCAAAACATCAGCAATAGTCTACCACTTCCAAGGTACAGGAATAAAACACAAGATACAGGGTTGTAAAATCAAAAAAACACAAGGCAGCGTAAATCCCAAAAGACATGGCATGAACTTGGTAAACTAGAACCAGGAAAGAATACACTTGGATTCAAAGAGCAAAAACTTGGCATGACAGGAACCATGAAAAAAAATCCATATAGGAGACTTAGAGCATGAAATTGGCAAGACTGACTTGAAGCACCAATGTTGACCCCAATGAAGTAACAGGCTTTTTCCTTTCCCTTAATAAACCTCCTCCCCTGAGAAAAAAACACATTTTGTTTCAATTTCTCAGCAGATAATTTAGCTGCTCTTTTTTCTCCAAGACAAACTGACCGACGAAGGAGCTGGGAACTCTCTTTGTCCACAAAAGTCTCACCTCCTATCTGCCAGCTCATTAACCTCTCCAGCTGCATCTAAATCTGAGGGATTGTCCTCAGACAAGTGGCCCCTTTCAGGAATTTGGCCTTGAGGTTCTGGTCTCTGTTCTGCAGAAACCTCTGGCTCTAAGGCAAGCCTGTCAGGACAATCATTCCCATTGCAATCAGACACAGGCCCAAAATCAGAAACAGGCCCAGGCCCAGAAACCTCGTTGACATCAGGCACTAACACAGGCTGAACTACAACAGATGACTTCTAAAACTGCTCATGCCACAAACAGTCCATAGATTTCCACAAGATATTCACAGGTTCCTAGATTGAAAAAATGAAGCATTGCTGTTTTAATTTTTGTTGGAAAGTTTTTTTTAAGAGATGGAATTGAAGGGAGCAAAATAATGTCAGTCCCATTTGCTAAGAAGTTGAGGTTTCTAACAAAAGTGCAGTAGTGACAATAGATCCCATTTGTATCTCTTATATCAGCAGTCTATACCACTCTTTTCCAACCCAGTGTCCTCCTGCTGTGTTGGATTGCAATCCCAATGCTGGCTGTGCAGTTGGGACTTGCAGCTTAACACATCTGGAGAGTATTTGGTTGGGGAAGTCTGGTCTACACCCACTGGGAATGTTTGTTTACATTCATAAGAACTTTCAGAAAAAGACATATTGGAGCAATGCTCAAAAAGACAGCTGCCAAAGGAGGTGTGAAATTTACCTAGTGAGTTCCCAAAGGCTTGTTTTTAACACTTAAGGGTGATTAGCATCATATCCACGGAAACATTATTCACACCTCTCATTTGTATGCTAAAGTATGTTGCTCTGTATTGCTGAAATAATACAATCTTTGGAAAATTACACTAGTGGGCACAAAGATCTACCAATGAAGCCGATAGAAGCAAACATGGAGATAGAAACAATGGGCAGCAGTTTGCCTGGTAGTTTCCTTGTTACTCTAGAGGCTGTTTTGCAAATGTTCTAGTAGGTCTTTCCAGTCATAGATGGAAGGCAGAGCCATGGGCAATGAAGAGGGAATTAGTTTGTGCAAAGCGGTTTTGGTTAACTTATTATGTAATTGTCTAAATCAGTGGTTTTCAACCTGTAGGTTCCCAGATGTTTTGGCCTAACTCCTAGAAATCCTAACAGCTGGTAAACTGGCTGGGATTTCTGGGAGTTGTAGGCCAAAACACCTGGGGACCCACAGGTTGAGAACCACTGGTCTAAACAGTTCTCCAAAAGTTAAAGGTAAAGTTTTTCCCCTGATATTAAAACTAGTCATCTCCGACTTTGAGGGATGGTGATCATCTCCATTTCTAAGCCGAAGAGCTGGCATTGTCCTTAGACAATGCCAGCCTGAGTGCATGGAGTGCCATTACCTTCCCACCAGAGTGGTACCTATTGACATACTCACATTTGGATGTTTTTGAACTGCTAGGTTGGCAAAAGTTGGTGCTAACAACAGGAGCTCACCCTGCTCCCTGGATTCGAACTGCCAGCCTTTCAGTCAGCAAGTTCAGGAGCTCAGCGGTTGAATATGCTGTGTCACTGGGGGTTTCTTTAAAAGCCTTTCTGAATAGAAAGGTTTTAGTCTGCTGCCGGAAGGAAAGCAGGGAGAGGACCATTCTGGTTGTTAATGTGGGATTTGTGTATTGATAGTGTTTAAATGCAATTTGTGTCTTGGTTTGTATTGCATACTGATTGCATCATCTAGAGTGTACTATAGTCTGTAAAGAGTTAATTACTAAGAAGCTGTGTTGACCTTGATGCGTGGCTGGAACTGGGGAGTATCCAGACACAAGTGTGTATGCATTACTAATTGCATCAGTTCTGTTCTGTTCTGTTGTCCCTGGGCAGGGAGTTCCCCCTTTCTCACTGAAGATTGCAATATTTGCAAATATTCTTTCCATCCCTAATTCACTATAGTGCAATGAAAGAGTGAGGGGGAATTTCTATTTTGGTAACCCTCAGAAGGCAGGAGATAACAAGGTAGCTTCATGCAAAGCATGTGTTTACTTCTTCGGTAGCTGACTTTGCCAATTTCAACATCACACACCTGAGACAGCTGCATAGTCTGTAGCCACACCCCTGCATGGTACTCATTGAGGTTTCAACCCCTTCTTCTCTGTTCATTTTCTTCTCTTAACAAATCTATAAGGCAGATTATTTAAAATATATTTACCTATTTATTCATACAGCTCAACCATGTACCTACAGAACTGGTACTTATAAATTCAACTGACAATTTGTAGGAATTTTCTAGGTCCTTCAGGTAATTCTCTGGTATGCTTTTTTTCTAGGTCCCCCAGGACCCCTCTATAGTAACTTAAAACATCAAGTGTTTGTTTCAATAAGATTTGCTAATATCCACAGTTTTCTGTTTTAACAGTAAGTTCAGGAATGTATTTCCCATTAATGTGGGGGCTGCACGGTACATCTAATCTAACATGTAAAGAACTCATGGCAAAATGCATGGCTCTTTCCCTCCCCACTTTGTTTTCATAACATCCCTGGGAAGGAAGTCAGCCCAGGAAAGAATGATGACCAGTGGTACAGGAAGCGAGATCTTCCAAGTCACCGTTCTAACCACGATCCAATATTGATCCCATCTTTCAAGGATTGCAAGTAAGGTCAAGATATCCTCTTTGCTACCACCAGTAGGTCTGCTACCAAACCAATTCACTGATAGCCTGTATTTTTTGCTCTAACCATTCATTCCCACCTTATATCCCTACCCCCCTCCAAAGAAACCAGAAAGAAAATGACTGTTTGATGACATCGAAGTAACACACCACAGTTTGTAGCGGGAATAGAGACTGTCGGAGCCTTGCAGACAAGATGAAAGTGTAAAGTTTCAATCAAGTGTAGAGATAAAGGAGTAGGAGGAAGACATTAGCTACTGCAGGGCTTTTGTCAAGAAAAGCAGAATTCCTTCTAGGAGACTAGAGTTAAAAAGAGAGATGGAAGACAAAGGAGTAGAATTAAATGGCAGAAATCTAATGTAAAACTAAATACTGAGAGTCTTTCCTGATGATAGCCATCTTCTTTAACAACAAAGAATCCACTGGACACTTTAAAACCAAAAATATTTATTATGGTATAAGCTTTTATGGCCATCAGACACTCCATCAGATGCAGTGTCTGGTGCATCATTTTATAGTGTATCTACACTTTATACAATTATAGAAGTTTGATACCACATTAACAGTCACTTCTCATAGTTGTTTGCTATCAAATTAACATCAGCATATGGCCACCATGTGAATGAGAGACCTCAAGGGCCCTAGTTATCAGTTGTCGTACTCTGGTCTTGAAAATGGGGCTGCGGCTTCCTTTGTAGATTCAGTTCCACCGGTGCAGCTGCTTTTTCCCTTGCATGGCCTCCATGGTATTATAGAACCCTGGAATTTGCAGTTTAGTGAAGTCTTCCACATTTTTCCATTACAAAGCTTTAGTGTTTATTTATTTATTTATTTATTTACAGTATTTATATTCTGCCCTTCTCACCCCGAAGGGGACTAAGGGCAGATTACAATTAATATATATATGACAAACATTCAATGCCATCAGACAAACAACATACAGTATACACACACACAGAGGCAATTTTAACATTTCCAGCTTCATGAGGGTATGCTCGATTCTGGCCACAAGGGGAGCTGTTGCTTCATCATCCATGAGTGACATTGAGTGCTGTACTTCCTCGTTCCTTTCCAAGTGCTGCTGGCAGTTTTATGGTGTTGTAAATTAGTTAAATTAGCCTCCCACATAAAGCGTACCTAAATTTCTTAGTTGACAGTTGCAACTGTCTTTCAGGCTGCTTAGGTAAACAGCAAGCCAGGCTATTGGTCCTCATCTTGTGGAGGACCACAGTTTCTTAGATACCACTCAGTGGACCACCCTGGATCAATGCACAGGGGATAGCCCTGACGGGGACAGTGCATCACCACAGTCACACTTATGTAATCATGCAAATGCTCCATCCCCAATCATAGACCAGGAGCAACAGGAACATCCTTGGGAGAGTAATGGGCTCTCGGATGTATCTCAATGGATTGTCATTGATGAATGCACTGGGGATGTTGAGGAGGAGGACAACACTTTACACCTACATGATTCACTTCAACAGGAACACTCTTCAGGGGACATACACACTGTCTTGCACAAAAGGGACCCTGTCAATCCTCAAAGGAAACAGGTCTTGGTAGTAGGTGACTCCCTCCTTAGAGGAACGGAAGCCATCATTTCCAGACCGGATGGGATGGCTCGAGAAACATGCTGCCTCCCGGGGGCAAAAATACACCATATCACTCAGAGGCTCAGCAGGCTCCTAAATCCCCATCACCCTCCCCACCTTATGTTGATTCATGTAGGTACCAATGACACCGCTAGGCATACTTTTCAAAAGATCACAAATGATTTTCGAGCTCTGGGAACAAAGCTAAAACTGTATAATATACATGTGATCTTTTCATCCCTCCTCCCTGTTGTAAGACACGGCTCTACAAGGGCCGGAAAAATAGTACAGGTCAATAACTGGCTCAGAAAATGGTGTCAAGAGGAGCATTTTGGCTTCCTTGACCATGGTCTACTCTTCCAAGAGGATGGACTACTGGCAAGCGATGGGGTGCATCTCACACAAGTAGGAAAACATCTTTTTGCACACAGACTCACAAACCTCATCAGGCGCACTTTAAACTAGATCCACTGGGGGAGGGGAACAACAGCCTGGCGAACACTATATTACCCACGACCACAGGGAACCGCCGAAAGGCTAAACGGAGGGCTGCACAAACACAGCAAGGACCAAGTACAGAGAGCACAATAATCCCAAATAAACAGTTCGAGGGGAGGTCACAGGGGCTTACATGTCTTTACACTAATGCTCAGAGCATGGGAAATAAGCAAGACGAACTCCAACTCCTAGCACAGCACCACACATACGATGTCATAGGCATCACTGAAACCTGGTGGGATGACTCCCATCACTGGAATTTAACCATTGAGGGCTATAACATCTTTCACAGAAATAGAACAAAGGGGAGAGGAGGGGGAGTAGCTTTATATGTCAAAAACAGTTACGTTGCAGAAGAAATGCGAGACTGTAATCCGGGAAACCAGCTTGAAAGCATCTGGATAAGAATCAAGGGAACCGGGACTCAAAAAGATCTTGTCGTGGGTGTCTACTACAGACCTCCGAGTCAGGATGAAGGACTTGATGAAGCCTTCTGTCAACAGCTGACCAAACAGGCACAAAGAAGAGATATAGTAGTCATGGGCGATTTCAATTATCCCGATATCTGCTGGAAAACAAACTCAGCCAAGAGTACAAAGTCCAACAAATTCCTCACTTGCCTTGCAGATAATTTTATGGTCCAGAAGGTAGAAGAGGCAACAAGGGGATCAGCAACTCTTGATCTAATCTTAACAAATGTGGAAGACCTGATCAATACAGTTGAAGTGGTTGGATCCTTAGGGGCAAGTGACCATGTGCTCCTGCAGTTTGCAATACAAAGGAATGCTGAAACTAAGACAAGTCAAACACGCATTCTGGACTTTAAGAGAGCTGACTTCCAAAAAATGAAGGAATTACTGAGCGGCATTCCATGGACGCCGATATTAAAAAACAAAGGAGTTAAGGATGGATGGGTGTTTTTCAAAAGTGAAATACTCAAGGCGCAAATGCAAACAGTGCCAACAAAGAAGAAAAATAAGACAAGTGCAAAGAAGCCAGAATGGATGTCCAAAGAACTTCTAACTGAGCTAAAGCTCAAAAGTGACATGCACAAGAAGTGGAAAAGGGGAGAAATCACCAAAGAAGAATTCAAACGTATAGCCAACACCTGTAGGGAAAAGGTTCGCAAGGCTAAAGCGCAAAATGAGCTCAGGCTTGCCAGGGACATAAAAAACAACAAAAAAGGCTTTTTTGCTTACGTTGGTAGAAAAAGGAAGAAAAAGGAGGCGATAGGGCCATTGCAAGGAGAAAATGGGGTGATGGCGACAGGGGACAGGGAAAAGGCAGAACTACTTAATGCCTTCTTTGCCTCGGTCTTCTCAGAAAAAGAAAGCCATCTTCAACCTCAGCAACACGGAATGGACGAAGGATTGGGGGAAATCCAACCCCAAATAGGGAAACAAGTTGTCCAGGAACACTTGGCCTCTCTAAACGAATTCAAGTCCCCAGGGCCAGATCAGCTACACCCAAGAGTACTGAAGGAACTAGCGGAAGTTATTTCAGAACCACTGGCAATTATCTTCGAGAGTTCTTGGAGAACGGGAGAAGTCCCAGCAGATTGGAGGAGGGCGAATGTGGTCCCTATCTTCAAGAAGGGAAAAAAGAACGACCCAAACAATTACCGTCCGGTCAGCCTCACATCAATACCAGGCAAAATTCTGGAAAAGATCATTAAGGAAGTGGTCTGCGAACACTTAGAAACAAATGTGGTCATTGCTAATAGTCAACACGGATTTACCAAAAACAAGTCATGCCAGACTAATCTGATCTCTTTTTTCGATAGAGTTACGAGTTGGGTCGATACAGGGAATGCTGTGGATGTAGCGTACCTGGATTTCAGTAAGGCCTTCGACAAAGTCCCCCACGACCTTCTGGCAAACAAACTAGTAAAATGTGGGCTAGACAAAACTACGGTTAGGTGGATCTGTAATTGGCTAAGCGAACGAACCCAAAGGGTGCTCACCAATGCGTCGTCTTCATCATGGAAAGAAGTGACAAGTGGAGTGCCGCAGGGCTCCGTCCTGGGCCCGGTTCTGTTCAACATCTTTATTAACGACTTAGACGAAGGGTTAGAAGGCACGATCATCAAGTTTGCAGACGACACAAAACTGGGAGGGATAGCTAACACTCCAGAAGACAGGAGCAGAATTCAAAACGATCTTGACAGACTAGAGAGATGGGCCAAAACTAACAAAATGAAGTTCAACAGGGACAAATGCAAGATACTTCACTTTGGCAGAAAAAATGGAAATCAAAGATACAGAATGGGGGACGCCTGGCTTGACAGCAGTGTGTGCGAAAAAGACCTTGGAGTCCTCGTGGACAACAAGTTAAACATGAGCCAACAATGTGATGCGGCTGCTAAAAAAGCCAATGGGATTCTGGCCTGCATCAATAGGGGAATAGCGTCTAGATCCAGGGAAGTTATGCTCCCCCTCTATTCTGCCTTGGTCAGACCACACCTGGAATACTGTGTCCAATTTTGGGCACCACAGTTGAAGGGAGATGTTGACAAGCTGGAAAGCGTCCAGAGGAGGGCGACTAAAATGATTAAGGGTCTGGAGAACAAGCCCTATGAGGAGCGGCTTAAAGAGCTGGGCATGTTTAGCCTGCAGAAGAGAAGGCTGAGAGGAGACATGATAGCCATGTACAAATATGTGAAGGGAAGTCATAGGGAAGAGGGAGCAAGCTTGTTTTCTGCTGCCCTGCAGACTAGGACACGGAACAATGGCTTCAAACTACAGGAAAGGAGATTCCACCTGAACATCAGGAAGAACTTCCTCACTGTGAGAGCTGTTCGACAGTGGAACTCTCTCCCCGGGGCCGTGGTGGAGGCTCCTTCCTTGGAGGCTTTTAAGCAGAGGCTGGATGGCCATCTGTCGGGGGTGCTTTGAATGCGATTTCCTGCTTCTTAGCAGGGGGTTGGACTAGATGGCCCATGTGGTCTCTTCCAACTCTACTATTCTATGATTCTATGATTCTATGATTCTATTTAATGGTTGGGGGCTTAACCTGACCCGGGCTTCGAACTCATGACCTCTCAGTCAGTAGTAATTTATTGCAGCCACAGCCCAACACACACTGAACAACTTGATAAGGATTTTATATGATCTGTGGACATGGAAGGCTGAATTGAATAATCATGTGCAAGAGGCATTCTGCATGCCAATGCCAATAACCAAACAGACACACAACCTGGAGGGAAAAAAGCCACAACTTTATTTGATTACAGCTGTAGTCAAGGGTGGCCTCACATGAATCTGGATCCAGATATCAACCAACCCATTTGTTGTTCTACAAGTCCACAGGTGTTACCTGGACCACACACAGCCATGACCTCTCAGCCACCAGGAGATGTAGAAAGTTTCCACCCACCACTAGGCAAGACAGACTCCAAACCACACCACTTGAGTTCCCCGCTGTGGCCCTCGACCAGTGATACCCAACCTTTGGTCCTGGACTTCAGCTCCCAGAAATTCCAACCAGCTTATCTGCTTTTAGAAGTTGTAGGAGTTGAAGTCCAAAACACCTAGAGGACCAAAGGTTGAGAACCACTACTCCATACAAACCAGTGCCTGGAGTACACTGGAAGTCCCCAATCCTGGATCCAAGACACACGCTGACCAACCCACAAAGTTGTTGTAAATAGACCAACAAATGTCCCCGCATAAGAGAGAGAGGGAAGGAAGGACAACAGCTCACCCAACTGGACTAGAAACTCCATCTGGGCCACTGACTAGGAAAGGACACACAGCCCGGGGCTGTGGCGCAGACGGGAGAGCAAACCAGCTGCAATTGACTGCAATCAATCACTCTGACCAGGAGGTCATGAGTTCGAGGCCTGCTCGGAGCTATGTTGTTTGTCTTTGTCCTATGTTAAAAAGGCATTGAATGTTTGCCTATATGTATAATGTGATCCGCCCTGAGTCCCCTTCGGGGTGAGAAGGGCGGAATATAAATGCTGTAAATAAATAAATAAATAAACCTGGCTGCCCAGGTAAGTTAGACATTGTGCTTTCCATTGGAGGGGAATGGCAAGGGGAATAGAATGGCATGCTATGACTGGCATCCTGAACAGAAGCACTTAATGCTAGAACTATTTGATCACATGTCCCACTTTTGAAATGTGGAAATCTATTTGGAGTGCTAATGAGTCAAGATGTAAGCAAGGGGAGTAGAAAAATTGACTCAGAAATCATACACACAACTATATGGCTTCTTAGTAGGTAACCAGCTCGGATGAACATGGGATATGAATAAGAGCATGATGACCATATTTGTTTTTAATTTATGTGCTTCGTTTAACACCTCATATACTACCAGTCAGCCTGCAAGTGTTCCTAGGGTGATACTGAATGGATGAAAACAATTGCAACAATACAACGTGTTTAAAGCAAACAAAAACACTGCTGGGAAATAATTTAAAAACAAACATTTAAAGTACTGAACCTGCACAACGAAATAAAGAGGCCATACAACAAACCTACAGTATAAAGGGGGTATTATTGACCTATTTATTTATATATGTATGTATTTGTTGAACTTCTGTGGAAAAGGAGGGTTAAATCCACTTGATGGTTATAGTTAAGGGACAGATGTCATTTAAAGAACTAAAGGTCATGTTGGATAATGTCTGCTGGATATTTGGAAGAGATAGAGCCAACCTCACTTCCTTCAGCAGGGAGTTCCACAGTTGGAGTGCTGTTACAGAGACAGTCTTGTCAAATAGGTGGCATCTATAAAATAAATATTCAGACATCGCTAAAGCAATAGACTATATCTTCCCTATTTTTCTTCCCTATTTTGTTCTTCCCTATGTTTCTCAGCCTCAGAGGAACGCAATAACAACCCAGTGACTATGATCCAATCTTACCAACAAAAAAAAAACAACAACCCTAAGATAGGGTTACCATAAGTCAGCAAATCAATTTGAAGATTCATTACAACAAGAAGTTCCTACACAGTGATTGGATATTTGTATCTAAACATTGCCTCTATGTTAACAAAGCTATATCTGCAATATTATGTGCCCAGAGTCAACAACCAGAATTTAAGACATGCAATACCAAACCATAGAAACATCCCTGTCAACAAACAAGTTCTTCATATATATCACACTAGTCTCAGAAACTTCAGATAATTATTACCACATATGCATTAGATATAAAGAAATTATGCTCCAAGATACTTTGTCATTGTTTTTGTAACTCTGAATTTTTATAAAACACTGATGTTTGAAATAGACTTTATCCATCTCAATCGGTGCTGTAAACCCAGATGGATCCTTTAGCCAAAAATTACTGTTTATTGTCTGTTTGCCTTCCTGAATAACTACCATATCCTCCGGGATTTGGTAGGGCTGATATCTCAATCCTTCCCACCTTTCTAACTCGGTGGGAACATTCCCCATAAGAGAAAAATGTTGACCTGCTTTCTCCAGAAAACTTTCAGATGTGTAAAATACTAACAGAATATCAACCATTGACTTATTCCAGATGAACTTTCCAAAAACTTCCCACTTTCACTATTCATTTGTTCTTTCAGAACATAATTGTTTGTAACTGAGATTACTTTTGAATGTGTATCATTTTTTTTTAAAAAAAACCAACAAACACAGATATAAAACACCATCAGAATTCCAGACATTGATTTCTATGAGCTGAACTTTCCAAATGTTTTTCAAAAGTTTACCTTGAAAGCAGATGAGGTGTAGGATTTAACCATGAATAATGTTTGAAAAAGCCCACCTTCTCTAGTTATTCATGCCACAGATATACATAATAAATGGATATGCATTTGGGTTTTCTTTTTTCCCCCTCAGTGAATGTTTTCCAGCCAAATGAGCCCATTAGGAGAGGAAATCATTCCAATTAGAGTGGCCCAAATAAAACCAGCCCTTTTATTCTCCCGATTCCTTTCCAAATGCCTGCGGTAAAAGTACTGCTTTGCATCTCCTCTAGATTGGAAAGGCTTGCGCAAGAGCAAACGCATTGTTTGTAGTCCCCTCAAATAGGAACTTCCTCGCAGCCAGAACATCTTGCCTCCTTCGGAGCACAAAGGCCATTTCTGCAAATGGTCCAGATGCTGCTGCCCCATCATGTGCCCACCTCAACAAGCCGGCTTGGCATTTCTGGGCTGCAATGCAATGCCAGCAAGTGGGAAGGAACGAGAGGGTGCCAGTGCAGTAATGATGCCTTATTGCATGCTGCTAGTCTTGCTTTCTTACACCTCTTTTAATGTGGTGAAATTTCACTCCGCCTATTCAGCAATGCCATAATCCTTGCAGCAGGAGCAAAGGATCTGGCTTTCCTTTCAGCTAAAGGGGTGGATTTAAGGCTTGCAATTACTCCACTGGGCCATACTGAGTTCTTCCAAGCTCATTATAGTGTTATGAGATGTGGCTTTTCTGTTTCACATCGGGATGAGGTGTCCATCTCTCCTGGCAAGCATGCAACTCAATAGCAAAAGGCAATTTAACGGCATGGACAGGGAGTTGTTGTTTTTCCCAGATGCCTGGGATACAAGTCATACTTCCTCAACAGATTCTGCATATGGCAAGGAGGGCTGGGGAAAATACACCTAGTGGGGTTATTGTGTTGTCATCTGTCCAGAGGAAAACAGAGCTATGAGTTTTGCAACTGACAAGCCATTATAGCCTTCGGGAGCTGCAGAAGGCTAGCTATTTCTCCAGTGCTCTAATAATGTTGTGTCAGATTTCTCTTGATGGAAACAGCAGCTTCAAAAATGAACCTTCATCAGGCCCAATAAATAAAAGATTATTGTGGGATACTAGCAACTGCCATGCCATACACTCCAACTATCCCAATTTCACAGATACAGAGTCGGTTCTCCCATCTTTCCGTCTGCACTTAAAATTGCCCATTTTCTCTCTTCTCCCTCTATTTTTCTACTTTGTCTTTGGCTTATCTCAGGAGGTTCAAATAAAATTTAAAGTGCAAAAAGGGGAAAGAAAGAGAGATTCAGGCAGGATCTTACCCTTCCAATTAGATGCAAGGGAAAACACACTTCTGTAACCTCTCCCAGCTTGGGCAGCCTTCCTCATTCATGACGCTGCAGTCTTTACCACACTTTGAAGTTACTTGGCCTCCTATGCCTTGGTTTTCCTCTATGAAATGTTGGAAATTATAGATATGCATAAAGGGGTGGCATAAATATTATCCTTTTTATTATGTGATCAGACGGTAAAATGGGGGAAGATGGTGCTACCGTGTAACTAAACCACTCAGTTTGCAACAGTCACACTTGCCTCAAACAGACAAGAGTTCTTTCTCCCACCCTGGACATTATTCCACAAATATATAAACCCCACTTGCCTAGTTCCCAACAGACTTCACAACCTCTGAGGATGCTTGCCATAGATGTGGGCGAAATGTCAGGAAAGAATGCTTCTGGAGCATGGCCATACAGCCCGGAAAAGTCACAGGAACCCACACTACTTACACATGTTTAAAAGAACTTTGGTCCTGTGTACAGGAAGCAGTTTGCCTCTAACACATAGACAGAAATGTTTTTAAAGGAGATTTTATGACACACAGCAAGCTGAATTCCCTCTCATGCTGGAGGGGACGTGACGCTTACAAATTATTAGCATTTGTCAGAATTAATATTGCATCCCCCAATCACCTCAAGTGTCAAAACCAATGAACATCCTTACAATCGAAATGGGGATTGAGGGCTCTGGGTGTGTGTGTGTGGCTAGATGGTCTCTTTTTCCCTGTTTCTTTTTTCCATATAACACTAACTCCACATGTAGAGAGTTATGCTGGGCTAGCAAATTCCTCATGGCAAAAGCAAACCAGCAATGGAACAAATTACCTAACAAGATTGTGTGGTCTCCTTCTCCGGAGAGACTGGACAAGTGGACAGCTAACTACTTTCTGGATATTCTTTCTGGATAAGTTGTTTCAAAAAAGAAGGAAGGAAGGCAGAGGAGAAGGCAGTCAGGCATTATTGTGCCTTTCCCTAGCTGCCTTCCATTTATTGAACTACAACTCCCATCATTCCCAGCCAGTGCAGCCAATGCACTTTGCCCGCTCCTCTTGTGTAAGATAGCTTCCTGTGATTTTAGTAAGTACAGTAGAGTCTCACTTATCCAACGTAAATGGGCCGGCAGAATGTTGGATAATGTAACACCCCTAAGCAGCGCGAACACTGGAAACCAACTCAGAGGCCAATAAACAATCTAATATCTTTATTAAAGCAATAAAAGTTCTAAACAAAAATAAGCAGAGTATATAGTCCAGCAGTTGACCTTTTAGAGAAGATCAAATTAGTCCAATAAAATGAAGTTATATGTCCAGTATTAGAGTCCAAAGTCTATAATCCAAATAACCAAACACACTCAAACTCTTTGGAAGTTTGAGTGGGGAAAGAGCAAGGTTCCGCAGGAAGATTCTTGAAGTAAAGTCCAGAAAAAGGATTCAAGGCTAGGCAAGGTATTTCATGGTGGATCTGAAACGCAGTCCAGACTTGGCAAGGAATGGGATTCAACTCCCAGTCTACTCGTGAGTAAGCGCACCGGAGGGCCACTTGGAAGCTCAGGAACAAGAGACGATGTTCTTCAATCAATAGTCACGTTGACACTGCAATAGGGAAAACTCAGTGCAGAACTTTTATGGAAGTTCATGAGCTCCCCCCAAGCAGGTGTTTGACTCCCCAAATCTTCCCAGAGAAACGGAGCTGTTTCAACACCGCACCAGATGCTTGCCTCCCAGAAACTTCCCAAGGGAAACGGTTTAGCCATAATCGCCTCTCTCTGCTAATCTCGCACTTCTCCTTAAAATCTGCCTTTGGGAGTGATCTGTTTTGAGAAAAGCCCTTCTATCAAAGACCAAACTTTCCGGAGAACCAGGCTCAGTTTCAAGGGCGTCTCTAATTGGTTCTGGCATGAAAATGTCAACAGGAGACATCTGGAAAGGGACGGAATCTTGCTGAGATGGAAGAAAGCCCAAATCCTCTTCAGTTTGATCTATGATGGCTGTGGGGTCATGGGCCAAAGGTCCCTGAGACATCACAGATAAGCGAATATGTTGGATAATAAGGAGAGATTAAGGAAAAGCCGATTAAACATCAAATTAGGTTATGATTTTACAAATTAATCACAAAACATCATGCTATACAACAAATTTGACAGAAAAAGTAGTTCAATACGCAGTAATGCTATATAATAATTACTGTATTTATGAATTTAGCACCAAAATATCATGATGTATTGAAAACATTGACTACAAAAATGCATTGGATAATCCAGAACGTTGGATAAGCGAGTGTTGGATAAGTGAGACTCTACTGTAGTTAGGAGAAACTGTAGTAATACATACTGTAGATATAGTAGTCCAAGCTAAACCGAAAACCTACATTTTAAATATGAAATCCCCCAAATGCCATTGTTATGATCCACACTTAGTTAACAAATGTTTCCTCTAAACCTGCAGTTACATTACCAATTCTCAAAGGGTTGTTCAGTGCACAAGGAACCATATTTCTCTCTTTGTCTCCTCTTTTCTTTTGTAAACAAGGACTTCCAAGCTTTTTCTGATCTGCAATAACACTGGTTTTCTATCTTCCTGATACAAATGTGATTTTTTTTAAAAAAAAAAAGGAGAAAATTTAAAAATGACTTCTTTTCACTTTGCCCAACTGCATTTTAATGAGGGAATATCACCTTGCCTTCAGCAAACAGTCTTCCTTTTGCAACTCTGAAGTTGTTTGTAGTTGTCGCCTTACAACTTTGAGAACAATAACATTCAGGGATTTGTTTGAAGATGGTTCTCTATTTCTCCTGGATTTTTGCTTATTTGCTGCAGGCAGTCTCAAGAGGGACAAACCTCCAAAGTCCTGATGCAAGGCTAGAGAGAGGGTGAAGTAGAAAGCCACCGTTCTTTGCACTGTCCTTAAGTGGCCTTTCTATGTCTGTCTGCACATCCCTTTGGTTTGAGGAGAGAACAAAGATGCTTTGACTACTGATGATATCAGGTAATTTAATAGACTGACAGTGTAGAAGATCTAAATCCTACTGGTTGTTAAAGCCACAGGAGACCCATTGAACCAGTGGGATTTGTGTAGATGTTGATGAACCATTCAGAGGTGATTGAATGGGTTTATTCTGGCTGGGAGCACTAATAGATACAGGCCAGTAAAAATACATAAAGTGATAAAGTCGTGGCCGTGAATCTCTTGGTACTGGTGTCTTAAATAGCAGGAAAATGGCAGGGTTAAAATGGCCAGGAGGATGAGTGGAGAGTGATAGTGGAGACGCCATTAGAAGTGATCTCAATGAAGAAAGAAAACTTCATGTTCATCCAGTACAACCTCCTACCATGTAGGAATACACAATCTGAGTACTCCTGGCAGAGGACCATTCAGTCTCAACTTCCAAAGAAGACTTCCACACATTGAGAGGCAGAAGTGTATTCCACTGTCAAACAGCTTTTGCCACCAAGAAATTATTCTCAGCTTCCAAGTCGGAATCTCTTTTCTTGTAGTTTGAATCCATGGAACAAACTGGCTCCATCTTCAGTAAGACATTCTTGCAAACATGTAAACATGGCTATCATGCCTTCTCTTAACCTTCTCTTCTCTATGCTAAACAGACCCAGCTCCTTAAGCCTCCCTTTATAGGTTTCCAAGTCTTTCCCCATTTTGGTCACTCTCCTCTGGACATGTTCTTGATTCTCAATATCCTTCATGAATTTTGGAGCCCAGAAGTGGGCAAAGAATTCCCGATGTGGTTTGACCAAAGCAGAATAAAGTGGTATTATTACTTCCTTCACAGTAGAGACATCACATTGGCAATGAAGGTCTGCATAGTTAAAGCAATGGTATTCCCCATAGTAACCTATGGATGTGAGAGGGCAATGACCAACCTTGATAAAATAGTGAAGAGTAGAGACATCACACTGGTAACAAAGGTCTGCATAGTTAAAGCAATGGTATTCCCCATAGTAACCTATGGATGTGAGAGCTGGACCATAAGGAAGGCTGAGAGAAGGAAGATAGACGCTTTTGAACTCTGGTGATGGAGGAAAATCCTGAGAATGCCTTGGACCTTGGCAAGAAGATCCAACCAGTCCATCCTCCAGGAAATAATGCCCAGCTGCTCACTGGAGGGAAGGATATTAGAAGCAAAGATGAAGTATTTTGGCCACATCATGAGAAGTATTTTGGCCACATCATGAGAAGACAGGAAAGCTTGGAAAATATCATGATGCTGGGGAAATGGAAAGAAAAAGGAAGAGAGGCCGACCAAGGGCAAAATGGATGGATAGTATCCTTGAAGTGACTGGCTTGACCTTGAAGAAGTTGGGGTGTTCCCAGTCGACAGGGAGCTCTGGCGTGGGCTGGTCCATGAGGTCCTGAAGAGTCGGAAGCGACTGAACAAATAAACAACAACAAATTACTTTGTTCAATTTAAACATGTTATTCCTATTGATGCAGCCTAGAATCACATAGGTGGGCATTTTAGCTGCAACATCACCTCAGGCCCCTTCCACACAGCTGAATAAAATCCCACATTATCTGATTTGAACTGGAATATATGGCAGTGTGGACTCAGACAACCCAATTCAAAGCAGATATTGTAGGATTTTCTGCCTTGATATTCTGGGTTATATGGCGGTGTGGAAGGGTCCTCAGGTTCAATTTGTGATCTACCGAGGCTTCTATATCTCTTTCACCTGGTTTCAAACCCGGTGTCATCTGTCCTATATCTGTGCATTTAATTTTTTCCGGCCAAAAGTGTAAAACCTTAAATTTTGCCATTTTGCTCATTTTGGCCCAGGTCTGTTAAGGTAATTTGTCATTCTGATCCTGTCCTTTGGGATATGAGTTACCCATCCTAATTTGGTGTCATCTGGAAACCTGATGCTTATCCCAAGTTCCCAATGTGGCAGGAACTGTGCCGATTAAACATGTATCCCCCACAGTTGCTTTTAAAATGTACATTTTCCTTCTCTCCTTTCCACCTTCCCCCTTCATCGTGGCTTACTTTAATTGTTTTTGACAGAATTCAAAGTGCAAAAGTAGTTGGCACTCAACTAATTCACTAAGAGGGAGAGGAAACGAGGGAACAGTAAAAGCAAACTGACGCAGCTTTTCCAAGCTGATGTATTCTTTCTTGCTAGTAAATTTTGTGATCTTGTTCACACTCTGATGTTGCTTGGCCACATGTGTCTTGGATTTTAGTTGTGAAAGGTCCAAAGGTTTGTGGTTGTCAGCAGGACAGCTTTCTCTGGCAATAAATGCAGCTTTTTCTTCCATTCCCCCAGCTCGCAAGTGTCTTACATATTGAATCGCACTGTACTGTACTGTATTATATTCTTGCATTGTATTGTATTATATTGAAGCATTATGCCAGTACCGGTCACAAGAGGATTCCACTATGGTGTGCCACAAAGAAGGGGTAAACTCCATAGCAAATGCAGCAAATTGCAGAGCTTGGAGGACTTAACTGACATGTTGTAGGGATGTAATTCTTGGCCAGCTGTGTTATTGAAGGAAGCAGTAATTTTTGAGCAATTTTCTTCCCACTGTGAGAAAACCTTCAAAACTTGCCATTTTCAAGCAGTATTTGCAGTTCGGGACTTATTCTTCTCAATCCAAATTTGGTATTTTTGTGCAGAACACAGGATTTTCTGCAGGGGAAACCATCTCCTTTGTGAAGAAAATATGCATCATCAAAATCTCCAAAACTCAAGAAATAGATTTTTTCAAACTTCAAATATTTTGAATATTCTTTCCTGTCCTAATAAAGGGCTGCCATATTCCTCCAGGCCTTTACTCCTGATTCTGTTCATCATTGTATCCAGGGATGATAGTCTCTAGTTCCCTTAATGGTCCATTTCTTTGGAAAATACACGACTTCAGAAATTTCTGTATAAAGGTATGTACAGCCACTGAGATGTGTAAAATAATGCCATCCATATCCTGAGTCCCCTCAGGTGAGAAGGGCAGGGTAGAAATGTTGTAAATAAATAAATAAATGAGAATTTAATGTTCTGTTGTTCCTGTTAAGGTATTAAATAGAATTATATTTGTATTTCTTAGTATAGCCCCTGTTAGTGGCTGAAATGCCTTTGACTTTTTAAAACAAATGATGCAAGTTTTTTCTCAGGACACTGAAATGTCTCCTGATTTGTGTTCTTGAAGGCTTTCATGGTTGGAATCACTGAACTGCTGTGTGTTTTCCGGGCTATATGGCCATGTTCCTGAAGCATTCTCTCCTGACGTTTTGACAACATATATGGCAGGCATCCTCAGAGGATGTGAGGTCTGTTGGAAATTATGCAAGTGGGGTTTATGTATCTGTGGAATAATGTCCAGGGTGGGAGAAAGAACTCTTGTCTGTTTGAGGCAAGTGTGAATGTTGCAATTGGCCACCTTGATTAGCATTGAATAGCCTTGCAGTTTCAAACCTGGCTGCTTACTGCCTGAGGGAATCATTTGTTGGGAAGTGTTAGCTGGCCTTAATTGATTTGTGTCTGGAATTCCTCTGTTTTCAGAGTGTTGTTCTTTATTTAGTGCCCTGATTTTATTTGCTTATTTACTTGAATGATTATAAAGACCAAGGGCAGCCATCACATTTCAAGTGTAATAACATTGTAATTGTGTAAAAAAATGGACCCTCTGTCTCTATCTTAAAGGTGCATCTACACTGCAAAATTAATGCAGTTTGACACCACTTGAACTTCCATGGCTCAATGCTATCAAATTCTGGCAGTCGTAATTTGGTGAGGCACCAGCACTCTTTGCCAAAGAAGGCTAAGGACCTTGTAAAACTACAACTCTTATGAACCTTCCACCAGTCAAATGTAGTGAGTTAACTTGCTGCAGCATGGGTCATATTTGGCCTGGACTATTATGCTGGCTGGAGGATTTTAGGAGTTGAACTCCACTCCCAAAAGCAATGTTATCATGCTGTGCATACTCCACACATATAACCACATAAAAGACTCATAAGAAAGTCCTTTCCTGGCTGGTTTCAACATCTATGGCCATGTTATTACCTTTCTGAAGTACGGCCTGTGACACTATAATGCAAATCAGTCTAAGTGTGTTGTGATCAAAAACATCTTGGCTTTGGTAGAAAGTATCAGTATTACAAAGACATGGTGCTGAGGTTCGACGCATAACCCAAATGCGAGTCTGATTCAGCAAAACAAGCCCTCAGCTGAAAAGATTTATTATACTTTATCAGCAATATCCACAATCTTTCTATGATTAGAGCTCCATTGTGCATAATTATCTCATCGGAATTCAGCGCTTTGATGTGTGCTTTATCCACCATGCTGAAAATACAGTTCAATTTGAGTGGGTTTTCATGGTTGACTGGAATTTACATTAATTCCATTGGGCCTGCAGGGCTGGATTGGGCTGTCACTGGTGAGATCATCATAAATATTCATATGTACAGCATTTTTGTCAGGCCAGGAAGGAGGCCAGATCAGCACAAATAAGGAAATCAAAAAGTATCAATAACAGACTCTTCTGATGCCAGCCTAGAAGATGTTGACAGGTGCTTGGGCAGCACTTGTTTAATCCTGAGTTTGGAAAAGTTTGATTTCCTCACCCTCTTTTTGGAATACAGTTTGAGTTTTGCTTATCAGAAATGCTTGGGACCAGATATGTTCCTCATTTTGGATTTTGTCCTAGATTTTGAAATTGTTACATCTACACAATGAGATATTTTCAAGCTGGGGCCCAGATCTCAATATTAAATTCATTCATGTTTCATATATACATGATGCACATAGTTAGAAGGCAATTTTATACACAATATTTTTAATACTTTTGTGCTTAGTCTGAATCATCAGAAAGCAAAATTATCACTATCTCAGCACCAAAACATCATGTTATACAACAAATTTGTCAGGAAAAGGAGTTCAATACACAGTAATGTTATGTTGTAATTACTGTATTTACGAATTTAGCACCAAAATATCATGATATATTGAAATCATTGACTACAAAAATGGCTTGGATAATCCAGAAGCTTGGATAAGCGAGGCTTGGATAAGTGAGACTCTACTGTACTAACAATAGTAAATAAACCATTATATACTATACAGTGTAGACTTATATTGAGTGAAATACACATAGTACAAAATATATAGTTAGTGGTAATGCTCTGTATAACAAAGTAGTTCATAACTTAAACAATGTGTGTTCTAAGCATAAATTTCAGCTTGTACAAACAATATGTTGACCCAAAGAGCATGGAGAACACAACTGGTTTCAACTCTAGGTCTTCCTCAGGTGAATTAAAATTTTACATTCTCACGAAAGACACTTTGTATATCTTTCTAAAGATTGTATGCATGTATCCTTTCTCAATGGTAAGTTAGTGTCTGTAATTTCATATAGTTTTATGACACTCTGCTGCATCTATGTTTGTTCTGACTGCAAGTGGTTATAGTCAGGAACCCATTTACTTAGGACAGAATATTAACCAGGATTGTCCCTGAGGACAATTGGAAAGTATGCATTGGCTCTCTGCAGGCTTCTAGAACCAGCAATTCTCTCTTTTTTAGTAATTTGGTAGTGGTAAAAGCACCAGATACAGTCTGATCATAAAAGCGAAATAGGATGAGAGACTGCAAATGACTATCAGGTGCTGCAAGCTACATTTCAGAGGAAGGAACTGGCAAAACCATCTCTGAGTATTCCTTGCATAAGAAAATCCTTTTTTATTATTTATCGTGTCAGAAGCAAATTGAGAGTATAGTTATAATGTATATCAAAACCACAAGCAAAGTTAAAAATTTGGCATTATACTGAATTTCCTTTGACCAGTAGCTGGCCATTTGGAGTGCCTCTAGTGTTGCTGTAAGAAGGTCCACCATAGTGCATATGGCAGGGCTCAGGTTGCATTATAATAGGTGGTCTGTGGTTTGCTCTTCTCCACACTCGCATGTTGTGGACTCTATTTTGTAGCCCCATTTCTTAAGGTTGGCTCTGCATCTCGTGGTGCCAGAGTGTAGTCTGTTCAGCACCTTCCAAGTTGCCCAGTCTTCTGTGTGCCCAGGAGAGAAGTCCTCACCTGGTATTAGCCACAGATTGAGGTTCCAGGTTTTAACGTGCCACTTTTGGACTCTCGCTTGCTGAGGTGTTCCTGACAGTATCTCTGTAGATCTTAAGAAGCTATTTCTTCCCTGTGAAAACCCTATGAAATTCATAGTCACCCTAAGTTTGCTGCATCTACACAATGTGATGCTTTGAAGGCACACACTACAAGCAGAGGTATGACTTGAGGGCACACACAATGCCATGAAAAGATAGTATTTGGTTTCATCTGATTTCTGAAGACGTCATGTCAGGAAAGAGCATCAGAGCTGGTAAGTTGGCATCTCTATCCCATGAGGCCAAGAGGCAACATGAAGGCACACACACACATCCAGGGACTGATGGGTCCAGATGCCACACGATTCCCACCCCATCTATGTAAAGCACAAATGGTATTCATGTATGCATATGTGTTTGAGGAAAGAAAAGAGAAAAGAAAAATATCAGCCAGAGACATCTAGAAATTTCTGTACAGAACTCCAACTGAAATACCTTGAGTATGGACTGTGCCATGTCCATCCATGTTTAAAAAGAAACTCCTTAGTCTGGCTCTAAGTCCTGACAGAACTGAAACAAGTTAAGAACAGTACGCTTATTAGCTCTTCACGGTCAAAATAATCCACCATTTGAAAGCCAATATGAGGAAGATCAGACTCAGTATGCTGAGATGCAGATCAGCCTAATAGCCTCAGCGACTCTCTTAAAAGTGGCTGCCTTGCACAGATCAGGCGGCGGCGTATGCAGAGGGAAAGGCTTGGCTGAACAGGAGGCGAGGAAGAAATTGAAATTCTGTTGTCAAGTAGCACCACGCTTTAATTTCATGCCACATTACGACAATTGGCTCTGCGTTGCACTCAGTGCGTGAGACTCCCGAGCTGGTACATTACAGCTTGCGCCGTCGCGGCCAATTGGCAGGAGGGAGTTGCAGCCCGCTCCGCTGCCGATAAACCTGATTAAAGAGTGGAGTAGAAAAAGTTTGATTAATTCACTCGAGTTCAGGGTATGTACTTCTAGGCCTTGGTGAGAACATCCCACAACTCCTGCAACCATTAAAGCTACAGCACGCTTATTAAGAGGAATGCTTAAGCCTTAAAGGTCATCAGCAGAACCTTGAGTTCATGCAAGAAGCAAATTGGCAGCCAGTACAGCTTTTTAAGACTGCTACTGTGGTGTTTATTTGGCCCTCTGTACCATCATGTTGAAGAGACCTTCAAGGGTGCCTCTATCCTTGGATTAATGTAGTTTGACACCACTTTAACTGACATGGTTCAATACTATGGATTTATGAAATTTGTAGTTTGGTGGGGCACCAGCACTCTTTGGCAGAGAAGGCTAAACCATATACACATAGCCTGATAAAAATTGTATACAATATTTTAAATAATTTTTGTTCATGAAATAGAGTTTGCATACACTGAACCATCAGAAAGCAAAGCGTCACTCTCTCAACAATTTGTGTGGACAATTTTGGAGGATTTTAGATTTCGGAAATCTAGATTTGAAACGTGGAACAGGTTGAACATTTCTTCTCTGTTCAGCTTTCGTAACCTTATAGGAACATTGAGGACATTACAACATGGATGATTCTGACTTGGTATCTACATTTCTGAATATGTTTAATGCCATTCATTGAATTCAAATGTTATTTACTGTTTATTTGCAGATTACCCAATTCTCATGATACCTTCATCCATTTTCCCATGACCTCTCTCTGAGCACTTTCCAATCCACACATACAGTAATTTCAAGCCAGTCAGTGCTTCATTGTTCCTCTAAAATAATCATTGTTATACAGTCAAGGGAAGGTTTGCAGCTCTGGTTGCTAAGTAGCACATTTCTGCATGGTTTGGGGAGCTATTTCTCCCAATACCATCACAGAACCTTTGAAGAACCAGAGATGGAGCACAGCAACCTCCAAGGGCCAGGAAAGGGCACTGGGATGCTCTCATCTTCTCAAGGACTTCATGAGTTCCTACTGCCTTTGTTTATCTTTATTTATTAAAAAACAGTTTTGTTTACTATGTGTTTTCATTGTTTCTTATTGCCAACCACCAAAAAAGCCTTTTGATTGGCAAAAAAGCAATGTACACATCTTTCAGATAAGCCAGAAAATGACATCTAAGTGGAAACTCGTTCATCCAGCTCAAGTTGTCAGTAAAATAGCCACAGGGTGACATTCCCCTGTCATTCTGACTTGTATTCATCCTTATGAATGGACTGCTAGGCACTCAAAGCAAGTGCTGCCACATCAAATTCAGAGCCAGGTTAGAGACAAACAGCATTTGTAAAAGGAAGGAGCTAGAGTTTGGAAGACTGGCTGTTTTAGAGTACATTCCATTGTTAAACACAATTTCCTAATAGTAAGAGCTGTTTGACAGTAGAATATGTTGTCTTGGAGTGTGGTGGAGTCTCATTCTTTGGAAGTTTGTAAACAGAGTTTGATGGGAACATGTCAGGAGTGCTTTTATTGTGTATTCTTGCACCGTAGAATGGGGTAGACTGGATGGCCCATGTAGTCTCCTCCAGCTCCATGGTTCTGATCTTTTCTAGAAGTCCATAGCTAATTTAGTCAATGGCCATGGTGACCAAGGAGTTCTGGAAGCTATAATTATTGTCCTGAAAGGGTGGGATCTGGGTTGTGATGGAAGTTCCATACCTCATCTGACCTTTTTGGGCTACACTTCCCAGAATCACTTCCCATGGGGTGCTGCAAAATTTGTAGTGTACAAAAATAACTTTTCCAAGTTCTTCACCTTGCCACATCACCATTTCAAAGCTGCTGGTTTGTTTACAATGTCATAAATGTCAAATCTACCGCTAACAGACACATCTTCAGAAGGATTATCTTGTTCTCTTCTCAAAGGACGTACAGAGTGGTTGACATGCTGAACCCAGAAATGCTCATCAATGGTTGCTCCTCTTCCTGGAGAAAAGTGACTATGACAGAAAAATATAATTTTCAGATCAAATTATACAATCTCACTCTATTATTTTTCTAGACCTCTCCTGGAATACTGTGTCTAGTTATGGGAACAACAGTTCATGAAGGGCAAGCTGTGATGAGTTCAGAGAAACGGGACAAAGATTATCAAAGGTCTGAAAACCACACCTTATGGCTAGTCACATTTAACTAGCAGAACAGTAAAAGCAATAGCAATAGCAACATTGATAATAGTATCAATGAGTTGATAGAGGAAATACATTTGTCTTCTCCTCCTTCCATGATGAGGAAGATTCAGAACAAACCAGGTATGTTTCCAGATACATAGGAAGGATGGGGTGACACATGAAGTATGTTCCAATGACAGGAATCACTGGATAGGGGACTTTACTGCTTTTTTGCTCTTGATCCAAAAACCCCAAAACTCTGCTACTTTCATTCTCAAAAGAAAGTGAATACTTGTGGATGGCACTATTAAGTAAAAGGGAGAAATACTGGCCATGTTTCTACATTGAAAAGATGAGGTGTTATGTTTACCCTTCCTTTGACAGTTGGATGGTTTCTTGTTGTGTGCCTTCAAGTCATTTCTGATTTATAGCTCCTAAGGCAAATTTATTATGAGTTTTTCCAAGGCTGAATATGTGTGACTTGCCGAAGACCATCCTGTTGATTTTCATACCTGAGTGGAGATTTGAACCTAATCTCAAGAGTTGCAGCCCAATGCTCAAACCACTATGCAACACTGCCCTATACCACCTCGTTGCAGTGGTGAGCAATTTAATGTGCACTTTGCCTTGATGTGCATGCACTTGTAGATACCAATGTGCTATGTTCATCAGTTGCAACAGCATTGCATTTGAAATGTGAATTGTGCAATGGTACAACGGTTTGATCCGCAAGTGTAAGGTATTTATACCCTTCTAAGCCACCACCAGAATGCCAACCATTGTTACAATTTCCTTTGTTCTGATGCTATGCAGATTCTGTACTTTAACAGATAAGTTCTCGCATTGACTCAAAATTTATTCTTCAGAGGGACAAGCTGTTTGTATTTTTAAAAAAGAATAACTAACAACCAGAATGTGAGAGAAACAGAGAGCGCCTCTCTCCATACGTTGTTGCTAGGGAGGTGGGACGCAGCCTTTCTTCGAAAGCTATCATTTCCCCAAGTAGAAAAGAAAATGCTCTTTCCTATCCATTTGTGCAAGCCATAATTTCCTACTGTTCTCACTGCAAATTCATAATGGAAGCTGTAAGGAGAGAAATACATCTCAGAATTGCAAGGGAGATTGGAGGAAGCCCTATTGTGTATTTGGCACCAGGGAAGGAGCTAATGGGAGTAGTGGGTTGGAGGAGAGAGAGAGATGAGGCAACTTGGCTCCTGGAATACATCAAAAAGCCGACTGCTGTAGCTGCCATTGTCAAATCAGTTTCAATTTAGGAGGGTCATGGCATTATTTTTTTTCCTAATCTTACACAGAGACGAGCTTGTGGGTAGCTGCGAAGCTATGGACGGCAGAAGAGCCAAGTCAGCAGGAAGCCACTTTGCTGTTGGATTTTCTAGGCTGTTGTCAAGCTGCGACACTGATGAATACCAACAATAATTTAATATTGCTCAATGCTCGACTGTGTGTTAACAGCAATATTGCAAGTAACGTGATTAATAGAACCATGCATTGGGAAGTGTGTCGCTTTCAAATATTATTGGCCACAGCAAACTGGAGCTGGAAGCCAAGTGTTGGGGAACATGTCAGTACTACAAATTTAACTCACTTTTACACCCACTCCACTGTCATGGCTACCCACACAAACATGGACACATAGGCCCAAAGAATTCTGGGAATTGCCATTTTGTAAGGTATTCAAAATTGTTACAAGACAGGTCTTCCCATACAATTCACAATCTTCTGAGTTGTTATTAAGCTCTGGGAAAGTAGCTTTATCTTCAATCTCAGATTTCTAGGGTACATCCACACAACAGAGTGAATGCAGTTTGACACTGCTGCTGCGGCTCATTACTCTGGAATCATGGAAGTTGTAGTCGTACCAAGGTCTTTTACCTTCTCTACAAACTATGCTGGTACCTCACCAAACTAAGGCTCCCATAATTCCATAGAACTGAGTCATGCCAGTTAATGTGGCATCATATTACATTTCTACAGTGTAAATGCAGACCGAGTGGGAAGCAAACTCAAGGGCCTCCTAATTCATCATGGTAGAATCAACAGCTGATGCACCTCAGAGATATGGACACCTAACCTCTGTTCAAAAACCTGCCATGAAGAAGAGTCCACTATTGTGTTGAATAGCTTATTCTGCTGTTGATCAGTATTACCATCAGTAAGTTTTTCCAAATGTCTAGAGGGCCTCACTTGTTTAAATTTAATTTTAATGTGGAGCAAAAAAGCTTTCTCCACCTTCAGTATGACATTTGTCCAGATACCATCTTCCCTCCATATCCACAGATTCAATCATCCACAGTTTGAAAATATCCCCCCCCCCCCCCCAAATCCTTGATTTTGCCATTTCACTGTTTTTCTGTGCTATGGCATATGGTGGGACATAAGTATTCATGGATTTTTGAATTCAGGGGATGGTGGATAGGGTTGTGCATTTGGGGTAAACTCTGACCCGTTTCGTGTCCTGGCTTTTGGTGGGGGCCTCTATCCGTTTTTTGGGAGCCTCCCAAAATTGGGGGGGCAGGTATCTGGTTTTGCTCTCTGGTGCTGAAATATCCATTTTCTATCAGCCCATTTTGGATGGTGGGGAGGCTTCCCACCCAAGCTTCTCCATTTCAAATCCGTTTCATCCAGATATCCCTGGAATTGGAAGGCCAGTAGAAACTGTAGTAGAAATATTTTTCATGTAGAAACTAAGGATTTTCAAAGCATCTCCCTCCTTTCCATATTGTTGAAAGATTGATAGAAAAGAAAACATGTACATACATACTATCCTCCAAGTTTCATAACACAAATAAGAAAAGTGGGAATTCTCATTCCAGGCACCTCCGGGAGCGGTACTATTATATTCCCCTTCCCTCATTGGTTTACTACGATGGCCTTTATATCAATAGAAACCTGGTCTGCTTTGATGCAACATCATGTCCGGTACTGGACACAAAGTGGGACGTGTCCAGAGAAGAGTGACCAAAATGATCAAGGTTCTGGAAATCATGAATCAGCTTAGGGAGCTAGATATGTTTAGCCTGGGAAAGTGGAGGTGACAGATGAATTTCCCCCAATTTTTAGCAGTAAATGAAACATGGTGGAAAAGATCAGGGATGCATGCAGGTCCATGAGGGCTACGTGTGACTCACTTTCTCCATACCTGCTTTAGATGCCGAAGTTGCTCTAAGCTCATGTCAAGAGGAAGGACTATGAAGACTGGGATTTTCCTGTACAATAGTATTTTCTTTTCTTTGTCCTTCTGCTTTGAAAAGTCTATGCAACAAAAGCAGTTGCAAAAGTCTGTTGCAGCTTCACAAGAATGGTTGTGATGTCGGCATTAAAATATCTCATAAATGCCAAAAAAAAGCACCAAACACTTAATCTCTTACTCAATAGAGCACAAATATTCATTTTCCCACATACAAATGAGATGAACAAGGATTCACATTATTGTTTATATATGTATCTTCAAGCCACATGTCAACCTATAATGACTCCATGAATTCCATAGGGTTTTCATGGGCTGACATGAAATATAGGCTAATAGGACCTAGTAGTCATTGGTGGTCTCCCATCCCATCCAACTACTAACCAGAGGTGATACTGCTTAGCTTCCAAGATAAGATGGTATCTGGTACTTTTGGTGTATTCAGGTCTTTTTACATTACTACTTCATCCTTTTATCAATATTCCATTGCGGAATCCTGTATATGTCCCTCATAACATTATTTTAAGAATCTTAGTTTAAGATGAAATCCTACATCTGAGTTGCACACTTCAGTCTCTTCATGTACTGATTTTGCCATGCAACTGTTGCTTTAAATTGAGAAGTCTTTTATAATCTTGAACAGAATGTGAATGTTCTGCATTAGAGGAAAATATAAAATAGCTTCTCTTACTACTAGTGGAGAGAGAAGGGGGGGAGAGAGAGGCAATCCAGTAGATGAAGAAGCAGCTGGTCTTGGTTTGGAGAGGGAAAGAAATGAGGGACTATTCACAAATGGAGAGCACCATCCTTTTCCTTCCCATGAGAGATCAGAGCAGCCACATCTTCATCCTCTTAATTGTCTTCTCCATTCCCTCCTTTCTCCATTGGCAAATAGCTGCAATATTAGCCCTTCCAAGGTCTTCACTGCTGCCTGGTGATGAGGTTGTGTACATAGCACAAAGGGATGAAGGAAGGAAAAGAACCATAAATGTACATAATGCATACTTGCATGCACATAGATCCCTACCAAGATGCCACTCAGTGGGGCTTGCTTTCAAATAAACATTGAGAAATCCGGTACAAAATAGTTGTTTGGGAAAAGAGCAACTGCATTCATATTTGGCAGCAAAAATGAACACTGAAAGGGCCATGAGGACAAAATGGCTAAGCCAAGCCAAGCCAAGCTGCTCCCACCTTGCTATCAATAAGCCACATCAGAACTTCTTAATCACAGTGTTTAATTAAACAACAGAGGCAAAGGTCTATGCATTAATAATGAGGCCCAGCGCTTCGACATGTCAGGCTAAATACAGTTTTAAATTAATAATGGAGCACCGCGGCATTAGTGAGAAAATGAAATCGTATTAACAACTTAATAAAGTCCTTTATTTGCCGAAGTTCCAGCATCTGGGGAGTGAAAGTATGAAAAACTGCCTGCAGGTGAAAGCTGAAGTAGCCAATGAGGCACATAAGTCTTGTTTTCTTCACCTGGACTCCCTCTGGACTCTTGCTGTCCTGGAGGCAGAAAAAGAAAAGGTGAAGTGCTGATTAAAGAAAGCATATTGCTATGGAATTAACTGTCACAAGAAGGATTGATGGCTACTAACCAGAGTGACTTCCAAAGGAGATGAAGCAGATTAATGCAAGAGAAGACTATGGGTGCATCTACACCGTAGAGCAGTGGTTCCCAACCTTTTTTTGACCAGGATCCACTCTCTAACATTAGTAATGAAAGGGTTATGAAACAGTTAGGTTATTTGGGGTGCTGATTCAGAAAATTGCATTGGATAGAACACATCAGCTCTAGTTTCTGATACAAAACATATGCCATCCAGTAGTTGCCATCTGCTCACCCACATAAAACCATATTTAATCATCTAGAGCTGATATGGTAGTAGTAATCTTTTGTGGGTAGTCAGCCTCTCCCTCAGCAGTATAAGAAGATTTCACAAGACCAGTTGCTTTCCTTGCCGCATGGTTTTTAGGCAACGGTGTAGTAATGGTGAGGCCGTGGACCACATTTTCGTTCTTGTGGACCACTGAAGGTCCACAGGCCACAGGTTGGGAACCACTGCTGTAGAATGAATGCAGTTTGGCCCCATTTTAACTTCTATGGCTCAATTATATGGAATCATGGGGTCTGTAGTTTGCTGAGACACCAGCAATCCTTGGCAGACAAGGCTAAAGAACTTATAAAATTACAACTCCTTGGATTTCATATTATAGAGCCATGGCTCTCGCCTTATAACACCTGTATTTTGTTGTCTGTTAACATGTGTATCCTTGTTGTTGAAGCTCATTTTCTCAAAAGGTACCAGTATTTCTTCATGCATTTTCTTCCTTCACTGAAACACATCACAAGCCTTGGAAATGCACATTTTTGAGGACAAGATGCACTTCATCCTGCGGTTGAAATGAGACAAAGCCATTGCCATGAAAGACAGTTAATTGGTGTTTTATAGCAAAGAAAAGCCAGCTCTTTCACTGCTGAAGTGGAACCTGAAAGCACTAGTGGAGTGCTGTAAAAGCCACCACAACAGCCGTGTGTGTGTGTGTGTGTATGTGTGTGTGTGTGCCACATCTTTAAACAAGGTCAAAAATTTGGTGGCAAGGAAAGTCCTAATGTCAGCCCATGCCTTCCATATCAGGGATGTAACAAATTCATTTGCAGCAGTTTGCAGCTACATGGGCTCAATCCACCTCCATTTTTCTGTGTTGATGAGTGCAGGGAAAGAGTGATCACAGCAGTGGCACATCTACACTGACCACTTAAATCATAGAATCATAGAGTTGGAAGGGCTATCCAGTCCAACCTCCTGCCATGCAGAAATACACAATCAAATCACCCCTGACAGATGGCCATCCAAGCTCTGTTTCAAAGCTTCCAGAGAAGGAGACTCCACCATGGTCCAAGGCAACATATTCTACTGCCAAACACCTCTTAACATCAAGAAGTTCTTCTAATGTGTAGGAGGGATCTCTTCCTCTGAAATTTGAATCCATTGCTGTGTCCTAGGGCCCATCCAGATAGGCCCATATCTTGGAACCTATTGTGGTTACACCGGAGGTATCCACACAACTCCTCCGGTAAAACCAAATTAATTTGGAACAATAATTAAATACCTGGTAAGACCCGGATCTTAGGTAAGATCTGGGTCTTACCAGGTGTGAGCCCTGTATGGAATTGGACCCAGGGACCACATCACACGATCCCCATGCCCAATCCACTCAGCCATCTTGGTTTTTCTGGCTCCATGAGCTGGAAAACAGAGATGGCATCCACTCCCTTCCCCAAAACCCCAAAAGAGCCCTTTAAAACTTAAAAAAAACTTGCCCGGCTTCCATTATGGTCCTCCTTGGACCCTCCTGGCATGAGGAAATGATGAGCCAGGAGATAGATAGGGGGAAGGAGGGTCCAAGGAGGACCATAATGTTGGCCAGGTGCAGGTTTTTTTTAAGTTTTAAGGGTTGTTTGGTGAGGCTTCAGGTGGCTGCATGCCAATTGGTATCAGGATGGCAAGTAGCCACCCACCCCCTGGAAAGTCCAGGTTTTTGGGGTGGGAATGGCAACAGAAATGCATGCCAAAGGTGAGTTTTAAAAACCTGCTTTGGCATGCATTTCTCAGCTATCTGGAAGCGCCCCTAGTCTCTAGAGCAACAGAAAACAAGGTTGTACCCTCCTCAGTGTGGCATCCTTTCATTAAGCATGGCTATTATGTTCCCTTTCAGCTTTCTTTTCTCTAAGCTAAACATACCCAGCTCTTTAAGACACTTTCAAAGCTTTAACATTCTGGTCACCCTCCTCTGGACACTTTCTAGCTTGTCAATATCCTTCTTGAATTATGTTTCCTAGAACTGGACACAGGGTTATGCCAGGTGAGGTCTGACCAAAGCAGAATAGAGTGGGACTATGACTTCCCTCTATCTAGGCACTATACTCCTATTGATGCAGCCTAGAATCACATTGGGTTTTTGCTGCCACATCACACTCCTGACTCATGTTCAGCTTGTGGTCTACTTAGGCCCCTTCTATACTGCTATACAATCCAGATTGTCAAGACAGATAATCCACATTATCTGTTTTGAACTGGATTATATGAGTCTACATTGACATATACTCCAGTTCAAAGCAGATAATCTGAATTTTACATGGCAGTGTAGAAAAGGATTTAATGTGGGATAAAGGGGGTAGAGGCAGAAACAAAGCGAACATGAACCTGATCACAAGTAAAGTGCAGGGACCGGGTCAAGGCCTGGGTGATGCTTATCTGCACCAAAGAGTTGGGTTCAGACCCTGTTCAAGGATTTATTTCCCCAACTATACCATTCACATGTGCAGATTGCTAGAGCCATAAAATGTGGTTTACATTTATGATGCACATTATAGGTCATATTTTGGAGTATCCCTCAATTTAGTTTCTCCTGGTTTAAGACTTCCGATTCATGTTCCTGCAGATGTTCATGGCATGCATAATTTAAACACCATGTTTTCAAACTGCTTTCAATCCATATTAATTCATCAATACAGATGTGCCCATGGTCAGTGAACTGGTCCACATCAGATCCAGACATTCTGTCCACACTGTGCGAAACTCTGGGACCTAAGAAAGCTTTCTCCCATGTCAGGCCCATAGCCAGGATTTTGATTCGGAGGGGGGGGGGCTGAGTCTGAGTGAGAGAGGATCTACCCTAGCAAACCTTTGATATCGTTATCCCAATACCCCCAAGCACATGGGATATACTGAGCATGGTGATCAGATCATGATATGAATAAACATAACATTTTAAATAATAAATGTTATTTATTTATTTTCATTAACAAAATGTTTAGAATACTTTTTGACTTATTTTTTACTTTACAGCCACAGTCTCCTTTTCTTCTACCCGGCCATTTTGTCCATTACTTTTTCTGGTTTGATAGTGATGTCCCGATGGATGGAAATCATTGCTAGTCAACTAAGTCCCTGGTCTGTGTTGCACCCCAAGGCAGCGTGAACACTGGAAACTAGACAGAGGCCAATAATCATATAATATCTTTATTAAAGCAAATATAAATTTGGGAATGCATAAGCAGAAGGGATGAGTAGGAAATAGTTCTTTGTGGAAAGGTATGAATAAGTCCAAAAAGATGAAGGAAAATGTCCAATATTTTTGTCCAAAGTCGAAAACCGAAACACGCTCAAACTGTTGGGAAGTTTGAGTGGGGAACAACAAGGGAGCTAGGCTGAATAACAAGGTCCCCAGTCACTAGGACATCGTGGATATCAAAGCAGGAACAAGACGAAGTGAAGATCAAACTTGATCCAGGAACAAGGCTAGGAAGTGAATTTACTCTGGTTTAAATTGGGAGTCGCGGCTCGGCTTGGCCGCCAGGAACAGGAGGCTTGGCTTGGTGAAATCAGGGAACTGGAGTCGGCGAATGACACCGCAAATTGTCTGCAGCGCAAGGCACTTTTATGGAATGAAGATCAGATCCCAACGAAGGGAGACCAAACTCCCCAAAGGTTCCCAAGGGAATTTTCTTATCCACAATCCCCTCGAGATGCCAAGTGGTTACTCCTTCTAAGCCATTGTTTTTCTGATCTCTGGCGATGCAAAAACTCCTTTCGGTTGAAGGGCACATTCTCTGGGGAACTCTGGACATCTGGTTCAGCCAGGGGAGTAACATCTCCAGTATCTCTCCCAATTAAGGAAGCATCTGAACTATCAACAGCCGGCAGCTGTAACTGAAAGGAGTTGGGAGAACTGGGCAAAAGGTCAGAATAAGCTTCATCCTGGTCAAAGTTCATTTCTGGATCAGGTTCAGAAGCCAAAGGTGGCTGAGGTATAACAGTCTGTCATTAAACTTCTAGATACTTCCACTCTCTTCATGGTTGAAAACAATCTTTCCACACTGCATGTACCAGTAAGGCCTTCTTGTGGACCACCCTGAGAATTTGGGGGGGGGGGGGCTGCAGCCAGGGGAGTAAGCCCCTCAAGCCCCCCCCCCCCACACACACACACACACACTACATGCCTGTCCCATATACTCACAACAGTGGTGGTGGTGGGACCAAAAGAAAAACCATTGCTGAACTCAACCCCATCAAGTGGGGAGATATTTTTAGATAGACTGTGACCAAATTATGTAGGGTGCTATAAGCTGTATTTCAGAGGAAAAGATCAACAAATTCATAAAAGGTAAAGGTAAAGGTTTCCCCTGACATTAAGTCCAGTCATGTCTGACTCTGGGGTGTGGTGCTCATCTCCATTTCTAAGCCGAAGAGCCGGCGTTGTCCATAGACACCTCCAAGGTCATGTGGCCAGCATGACTACATGAAGCGCCGTTACCTTCCCGCCGGAGCGGTACCTATTGATCTACACACATTGGCATGTTTTCGAACTGCTAGGTTGGCAGAAGCTGGAGCTAACAGCGGCCGCTCACACCGCTCCTGGGGTTTGAACCTGAGACCTTTCGGTCTGCAAATTCATAGGTCTTCATAAATTGGCAGTTAATTTGAAGGCACATACATAAGATGTATTATCTAACTAGAGTGAGCCAGCAGGGCTTTGGTATTAGATTCCCTACAAACCCCCCAAATCCCTACAAAACTGGAATTGTTCTCTAACTTTGCAACACTTTATTTGGAAGCCCTACTGAACTCAATGAGAGTTCCTTCTGAGTCAGCACCTACCTCGTAAAAGATTGTCCAATTCAACAACTGATTATTAAACCATCTGCCTCTAAAAAGCCAGCAGTGGCACAACATCCCCATTTTCCAGCAGAGGGCACTGCAAGATGGTTGGATGTCTTTGCATCATTTCAATTCTGAACATGCATCAAATAAATTAATCCGAAGGAATGTTCCTAAGAAAGGTGACACTGCAATTCTTCCTTTCTTTTCTAGGAAGAAAAATATGTTGGAGGGAAAATTCCTTGATACTGAAGCAGTTGCTCCTGAGCTTCCTTGATGCAGAGGGAACAATTTGACAACAATGCCAAATACTATGAGGATTAAATATAGTAGCATTCAGTGATGTTCCTTTTCTTAGAACTGGGAAACAGCAGAGCATATGGTCATATGTGCAGTAATGCTGCCACCTCGTGGAAGAAAAGGAATGAGAAATAAATTTCAGATTAATACATCAGCATGGAGCCAGCATAGTTTAGTGGTTGGGAAGTTGGACTATGACTCTGGAGACAAGGACTTGATTCCCCCACTCATCCATGAAACCCATTGAGTGACCTTGTGAGTCACACATTTTCTGTCCAGAAAACCCTGTGATAGGCTTGCTTTAGGAGAGGCATCCTCAAACTCTGGCCCTACAGCTGTTTTGGCCTCCAATTCCCAGAAGTCCTAGCCAGCTTGTTCAATGGTTAGGAATTCTGGGAGTTGGAGGCCCAAACAGCTGGAGGACTGGAGTTGGAGGATGCCTGCTTTAGAGTAATCATAAGTTAGAAATGACTTGAAGGCATACAATAACAATCTATACAATTAGGTCTAATATAGTGTGCTATGCACATCAGCGAATAATGCACATTGGGCCCTTTGCTGACTATGCAATGCAACAGAAATCCTCTGCTGGATATGGACATTATGAAACTGACCAGTTCAAATTCATAGAATAATAGAACTGGAAGAGAGCACAAAGGCCATCCAGTACAATCTCCTGCCATGCAGGAATACGTCACCAAAGCACTTCCACCCAGCGTCAGTTTAAAATGATTCAATAAAAAAGACACAGCTGGAATTTAGTATTCCAATTAAGGATTTGTAATCCAGAGTTATGGATCCACAACTTCTAATGTATTCATGATTATGGCCACAACCATCCCAGTTTGTCAGACATCCGTTTGCTGCAAGTGCCAGATGGTTGTTCTCCTGTTGATATGTCCACCTCCCTCCTGCCAGTGATCTCCAAGGCAAGGGGGAATTACAAGAGGGATTGAGCTTCTGATTGTCACCCCAAATATGGCTGGTGGGAAGGCAGTGAAAATGTCAGTCTGCTGCTCCCTGAACAACAGATTTCAATTGCTCAGAGTAGCTGATGTCCAGTAAAGAAGTGGAGTGGGACAGAAGCACTAAATCCAAATGCACAAAGAAAGGCAAGATCAGAAACGTGAAGCCAAAATTCTTTGCTTGCTGATTTAATTCACTTTTTTACAGAAAATGATCAATATATTGTGTATTATCGCCTAAGGACAGGGTTTTCTTTGATTTCCGATTTCTTCTACAGATTCACCCTATCATCCATTTTTATTGGTAGGTTCTCCCTAGACTCACTTTTGCATGGTCAAGAGATACATTAGCATATAGTAATTTCCATCTTTCCCCTTGCTCATAGACAATTGTGATACTTATTCACTTACTTGTTGTGTTGGCATGCACTTACATTGGTGATTCTGATAGAACTCATCCCTAAATACAATCTCTCCCAGAACTGTAGGCTGAACCTACTCCAAGGCAAATTCTGAGAAGCTTTTTCAGATGTGTTAAAGCACTGAGCTGCTGAACTTGCAGACCGAAAGGTCTCAGGTTCAAACCCCGGGAATGGCGTGAGCGGCCACTGTTAGCTCCAGCTCCTGCCAACCTAGCAGTTCAAAAACATGCCAATGTGAGTAGATCAATAGGTACCACTCTGGCAGGAAGGTAACGACGCTCCATGCAGTCATGCCAGCCACATGACCTTGGAGGTGTCTATGGACAATGCCGGCTCTTCGGCTTAGAAATGGAGATGAGCACCAACCCCCAGAGTCAGACATGACTGGACTTAACGTCAGGGGAAACCTTTACCTTTACTAAAGGTGCTCCATGCAGTCATGCCAGCCACATGACCTTGGAGGTGTCTACGGATCACGCCAGCTCTTCAGCTTAGAAATGGAGATGAGCACCAACCTCCAGAGTCGGACACAACTGGATTTAACGTCAGGGGAAAACCTTTACCTTTATGAAAGGTGGGCAAAGGGCACTCCTCCAGATATTGTTGCACCACAAGTCTGGCCCTCCAGATATTCTTGGACCAGTTTTCCATACTATTTGCTACCCTGGAATGAAGGCTCAGTTCCTTTTGGAAATCCCATCAAGAGCAGAACCATTGAATCAACAAGATTCACTTCTAATTTGGTTTGGCAATGGATCCAACTGGTCTCTTTGAATTGGGGCTAATCAGATGGATCCCAGCTCCCATCTTCAGGTCAAGAAAAGCAAATGAGATTTACTATTTATTTGCTGATGGGACTCAATGGGTCTCTCTAGCTACAGATCCCATAATTTCCAAGGATTATGAAACATGAGTGTTCTTACCCTCTCTTTTTCCATAAGTGAAGGGCCATCGCCTTATGCTTACCAACTTGTATCTAGCTAAGGTTCCTTAGAGATAACCTTTTTGTTCCCATTTTGTTCCCATGATTTAGCACAAGGCACATAATCCTTGTGCTAAATCACAATGGTTATTGTGTGCCTTCAAGTCATTTCCAACTTATGGCAACCCTAACGGGGCCAGGCTGTGGTGCAGGCTGTTGAGCAACCAGCTGCAACAAATCACTCTGACCAAGAGGTCATGAGTTCGAGGCCAACTCGGAGCCCCGCGTTTGTCTTGTCTTTGTTCTATGTCAAGGCATTGAATGTTTGCCTTATATGTGTAATGTGATCCACCCTGAGTCCCCTTCAGGGTGAGAAGGGCGGAATATAAATACTGTAAATAAATAAATAAATAAATAAATAATGGCAGGATTTGCTCAAAGGGGAGTTGACCATGCCTTGCTCTGAGGTTGAGAGAGGGTAAGTTGTCCAAGCCCACCCAATGGATTTCCAGAGTCATAGTCCAACACTCAAACCAATACACCATGCTGGCTCTCACATCAAATCATGCAATGGCCAAGTTTGTATCATCAGATCTAACCAAGAGCTTCATCATCGTCGTCAAAAAGAACTCTACCTTTTCAGTCAAGCAGCACGCCAACCAAAGGCTATGGAGTGCTGCAAATTGGGGTGCTGTGAAATAACATCTGCAGCACTCATTAATAAAAGGCAGCTGGAGAGGCAGCAGTGTCCTACCACAACTTCCTCTCCAAAAGTGCCTCATGGTTGGGAGACTTTTGACAGATGGACTGAAAAATTCATTTAAAGGGAGAGTCTACAAGTAGTAAAAAATTATATTGTAAAGACTACTTTTTGGTTTCCTACTCTTTGTCTTTACAAGAAATTGCTAGAAGATCAAAAAAGGAAATTTATGTGGGTTATAATTCAAAACCAAAGATACCTGAACCCCCCCCCCCCTTTTTTTAAAAAATCATGCTGGAAATTCTACACAATTATAGCACTGGCATGGTTCCATCCTATGGAATCCTGGGGTTTGTAGTTTTGTGAGGTATTGAGAATTCTCTTCCACAGGGATCTAGTTTTCCTGTACAAGATTAAAACAGTCAAAACAACCAACAACAATGAGTTGTGCCAAAGGCATACATTCCCAAATATATACACACGCATAAGAAAGGAGGAATAACAATTGCAAAAACAAATCCTTTTGCAAAACAATTTCAAAACAAATCATTCAGATAAAATGCAAAAGCAAACAAACAATATAATAAAGCAAAGCAAACAATACATGTAATCAAAATGTACCAGACTACAAAATGACATCAAATTGAAGTTTCCAACTGAGATTTAGAAGCAGTGAGAGGAGGAGCAGTCTGGGAGGCAAAAGTATGGAGTAGTGAGTAAAAAGAACAATGCAGAGCCGAGAAAAAAACCTTGGTTACAGGAGAATCCTAGGATTCCTGGAACATAGACAATATCTAGCAGTAAGTAAAAAAGAAATTATGGATGAAAGATATGGTGGAGTTAGACTGTATTACTCATCACTATCTTCTTGAAGAATTAAAAGGTAAAGGTTTTCCCCTGACATTAATTATAATCGTGTCCAGCTCTGGGGGTTGGTGCCCATCTCAATTTCTAAGCCAAAGAGCCAGCATTGTCCATACACACCTCCAAGGTCATGTGGCCAGCATGACTGCATGGAGTGCCGTTACCTTCCCACCAGAGGGGTACCTATTAATCTACTCACATTTGCATGTTTTCGAACTGCTAGGTTGACAGAAGCTGGGGCTAACAGTGGGAGCTCACCCCACTCTCCGGATTTGAACTGCCAACCTTTCAGTCAGCAAGTTCAGCAGCTCAGTGGTTTAACCCGCTGAGCCATCAAGGGCTCATGAAGAATTGCATACCTATATTTTGAAAAATCTTAATAGGGCTACAATCCCTTTTAACTACAAGAGTTACCAAAAAATTGATGATTGTGAAAATGAGTGAAGTCATTCCGTGTTATATTCCAATCATAATGCCACTTGGTAATGCAAGGAAGAACTGAGCATGTATAACACATTGGGAAAAGGGTACAGTAGAGTCTCACTTATCCAACGTAAACGGGCCGGCAGAACGTTGGATAAGCGAATATGTTGGATAATAAGGAGAGATTAAGGAAAAGCCTATTAAATATCAAATTAGGTTATGATTTTACAAATTAAACACCAAAATATCATGTTAGACAACAAATTTGACAGAAAAAGTAGTTCAATACACAGTAATGCTATGTAGTAATTTCTGTATTTACGAATTTAGCATCAAAATATCACGATGTATTGAAAACATTGACTACAAAAATGCGTTGGATAATCCAGAATGTTGGATAAGCGAGTGTTGGATAAGTGAGACTCTACTGTATTTCCAAATTTTGCTTGTTTTTGCATCTTATATGAATTATTTGTTTTGCAAATGTATTATACAGCTTCCTTTTTAGTTATTCTTCCTTCCTTTTTCTTCCTTCCTTTACCACCAATCCTTGTTTCCACAACAAGCCAAATTTTCTAATATCACAGGGAAAGCTTATCCAAAGCTTATGTATATACACACACACATACATCCAGAACCTATCTTATTTGTAACTTGAGGATTGCCTGTAATACAAAACTAAATAATAAAACAACATTCTAACTTTTTTCAAAAAAGTGCCATATGCTACATTGTCAGTAGATGTCAGTATAGGTTGCGGTAATTGTGGCTTTGCTCTGGACACACCAGACAGCATGTTTCTCCCTTGTCAGTTTGAGAACACAACTTTCCCTAATGCTGGCTGAGCTAACTATTACCAAATGCAACATGCATGGAGCAGTACTCCAGGGTTACACAACAGTGGCCAAGGGAAGGCAGACAATATCTGCTAATTCTGAGCAGCTTACTTCTCCTGTGCCTCCCTTCTTCCACACTATCTGTTCTTCTCTATCTTTTCCACTACTTTCTTTTTCCTGCCTCCATCACCTACACAAGTGTACTTCCACCTGCAAAGCCTACCACAACAGGATTGTGACCACTCTATCATTGTTTGTTTGTTTGTCTAAGATTGGAAGTAAGGTCAAAAAAAGTAAGAGAAAATAAAAAACTGTCTAGGAAATTTGAGGTCTCTCTCTTTACCTCTTTTTGTTCCTCCTACCCATTCAAGCGCGGAGCCCCTTGGTGGCACAGTAAATTAAGCCCTTGTACTGGCAGGACTGATGACTTGAAGGTTGGGTTGCTGACCTGAAGGTTACCGATTCAAATCCAACCCGAGAAGAGCGTGGATGAGCTCCCTCTATCAGCTCCAGCTCCATGCAAGGACATGAGAGAAGTCTCCCACAGGGATGATAAAAAACATCAAAACATCTGGGCATCTCCTGAGTGATGACCTTGCAGTTGGCCAGTTCTCTCACACTAGAAGTGACAAAACCATTCAAGCACATGCATCTCAACTACGAGCTGAATTATGCCTCTGTCTTTTCAAACAGACTGGATAGTCACCTTTGTTCTGATTCATTAGTGTTCCCCAGTTTCATTTGTGAATGGGGGGGAGCTAAAAAACCATTGCAACCAACATTTTGCATCATTAATATCATTCCACACCTGGAGTGTGATTATTTGTTTTCTGTGATGATGCCACAATGGTAGTGTGAGGACATACGTAGGATAATAATAATAATAATAAAACTTTATTTATACCCCGCCACCATCTCCCCAATGGGGACTCGGGGCGGCTTACATGGGGCCATGCCCAAGACAATACAATAAACCATAACATAATACAATTAAATAATACATTACATAAAATAAACAGTACAACATAAGATCAAAACAGCAATATAACACGAGCGGGCCGCATGAATACTACATTTAAAAACTAGATTAAAAATTAAAACTCTGGGTGAGAAAGGGATCAGAATAAAACCTCGAGGGACGGGACATCAGATAGTGAACCAGTCTAGAGGATAAATATCGGGGGGAGTAGCATAGAACATTTACTCTCCGAAAGCACACCGGAAGAGCCATGTTTTTAAATCTTTCCTGAAGGCTAAAAGGGTGGGGGCTTGCCTGATTTCAATGGGCAATGAGTTCCACAAGCGAGGGGCCACCGCAGAAAAGGCCCTCTCCCTTGTTCCTACAAGGCGAGCCTGAGATATAGGTAGTGGCGACAGGAGGGCCTCCCCTGATGATCGGAGAGGTCGGGCAGGTTTATGGTAGGAGATACGGTCACGAAGGTAGGCGGGTCCCAAACCGTTTAGGGCTTTATAAATGATGGTCTGCACCTTGAATTGGGACCGGAAGATGAACGGCAGCCAGTGGAGCTCCTTAAACAGGGGAGTAGATCTCTCCCTGTAACTCGCCCCCGTTATTAGTCTGGCGGCCGAACGTTGGACCAGCTGTAACTTCCGGGCCGTCTTCAAGGGAAGCCCCACGTAGAGCGCATTACAGTAGTCCAGTCTAGAGGTAACTAAGGCATGCACCACCGTGGTCAAGTCAGACTTCACGAGGTATGGTCGCAGTTGGCGCACAAGTTTGAGTTGTGCAAAAGCCCTCCCGGCCACCGCCGACACCTGCGCTTCAAGCGTCAGCGCTGAATCCAGGAGGACCCCCAAACTGCGGACCTGTGATTTCAGGGGGAGTGCAACCACATAGGCCACATAGGCCACATAGGAGTTGTCCATGGAAGCCAGTGATGGTTCATGAGCCACTAGCTATAAGCTGCTGGCAAGTTTCCTTAAAAGAAAGAAACAATAAAAGTAAATGGCTGCAAAAATGCTGTTGATCCATAGCACATTGGGGGAAGAGAGAAAACAACCCTGCTATGCCCAAAACACACACAACCAGTCTGCATAACTGACTTCCCTATTGCTGCCGCATCCTGCTCCCTTTCAATATCTATTAAAGTGACTGTGCCATTCTGCCTAGGAATAGGGCTGACTCTATGAAAAGTGGTAGGAGAAATCTCACCCAATAAATTAATATTCACTGCAGTCCACAGTGATGAATTGGAAGCAAACATGATTTCAACAAAGCTCCTCCAGAGGCCTACAGAGATACCAAACCAAATTAACAGTGGCCTAAAGGGTATTTTCTCAGTGGTCTACTCCCTTCTTTGGATGTAGTAGAATGTCCCAACTTTGAACCTGGGAATTTGCAGAAAGAGCTAGAGAAGAATTCTGTTTCATATTCTCAACAGCTGCTGGCAATCTCTGTAGACAATATTGAGCTAGATCAGGGAGGAACCACAAGTGGCCCCAAAATATCCGGCAGAGACATTTTCACCACATTTGAAAGACCCTGTAACAAAATGTTCAAAGACATGTTTTGATCCCCAAATGAAGTAAATCTCCCCCCACGTTTTAGAAAAAGGGGTCTTGGGACAGTTTAAGCCTGGAAGACATTTTAAAAATAGCTAGGGAACAAGCTGTTACTGTTATTCATTGTTGTTGTTGTTGTTGTTGTTTGAAAAGGCTCTTCTGGGCCTAAAATGGTCTGTGAAATCCCATAAACATGGTAAGAATGTCCCATGTGAAGCTTAGAAGGAATTTGTGTCAGAGCAATCTTGGATTTGGATGGAAGCAGTTGGGAATTGTATCTCTCCATGAGCTCAGAGGGGCTAATATAACCCTTAACTTCCCATAGTTTTTTATCCTGAACAAAATATAACTCTAACTGGCTCAGTATAAAGCTAAAGAGGCAGCATGACATCATGTTTTGAGCATTGGATTTCAACCCTGGAGACCAGGATTTGATTCCCTGTTTGACAGTGGAAATCCACTGAGTGACCTTGGACAATGTGTTGTCGAAGGCTTTCATGGCCGGGATCACAGGGTTGTTGTATGTCTTTCAGGCTGTTTGGAAAGGTCACAAGCTCTCAGCCTCAGATAACCCCATGACAGGTTCACCTTAGGGTAGCCATAAGTCAGAAATAACTTGAAGGCACACAACAACAGAGATAAAGTAGTGTAGTGAAATGCAGAGACGAGGTGCAAAGGAAAAGGAATGTGTCTTTCCACATGTACATCTCTTCCCACCCCTAGGCCTGTAAAAGAGGGATGCTCATTACAAAGAATGTGATGATGATGACCTTCAAATTAAAACAACCTGGGAAAAATTATCAGCCCATCTCTTGAGCCATAGAAATATCCCTTCTGTGAGTGTGGTGCATGTACAGACATGTCATCCTTCATCTCAGCACTGCCATTTACGAGGCAAAGGACAAGGAAGAGAGACAAGCCAGTCATTTCATGTTAGCATGCTCAGGAAGAGGAGGTGATGGCAAAAGGACACACAAACAGAGAGGAAGGCACCCTTCCACCCAGGAAGGACCTTGCAAAAGCAACCAAGCCAGACTTCATGGAAGAAAATAAGCTTGGCTCTGAGCAAAATCATCCATTAATGCTCCTTTACACAGTTTGGAGACTGACTTTAGTTACAGTTACCATTAAAGTTGCAATTTGTGAAAGCAAGTCTTTCATTTCCTATATCTCAAAAGTAACCACAAGGTTACTTTTGAAATCCTAAAGCTGTGAGCCATTGATTTATGCAACAAATTCTGATATCCACCTTGTTACTTCAGAGCAAGAGTTCAATACAGCAGCTTGAGCCAGCACTTGACCTACATGGTATTCCTCCTCCATAATGAACCCACATTTTCTTTAACTACAAAATTAACTACAGCCAGCCCTCCATATCTACTGTAGTTAGGGGCATAGGATCCCCTTGAAAGTGAAAAGACACAAATAAAGAAAATCTTTTTTTTTCATGAAAGAACATCTCTCAAGGAAATACTAGGTCTTCCAACAGGAATCGGTGATCATCTTCCACTGGAAACTGGCCAAAGAATCACATGGGAAGACCCACAGATTCCTAGAGAAATGTTCTCTTCCAAAATCTCCAGGTCATCTAGTATGACTGAAGGAAGTTGTCCATAGAGTCGCACAGGAGAGATTCCTAAAGAGAACATTTTAAATCAAATCCTTGAATAATCAAATGTGCAAAACACAAAACTGCACATGTGGAGGGACAACTATAAAATCTTACTTTTTTCATCAAAAATGCCAAAACATTATATCCCATTATGTAACAACTGTAATGTACATTATACCTTACTTGTGGCAAAAAGGAATTAATCACAACCAATGAGGTATATTTATAGGTTACTTCTTTATACTATTATGCTTTTCAGTTAGTGCAAAAATATCAGTTGTGCATTTTCAGAGTTTGCAACAACAAATTAACTACTCTATTTAAAGGTATTCCCAGTCTTAAAATTACACTTCTCTAGAACACAATCTTGAAAGTTTATTCTGGAATTTATTTGGCACTATGGGAGGCAGCATCAACTGAAGTCTTCCTGTAACATAGTGTATGCCCAAAATTATTATTTATTTGTTATTTATTTACAATATTTATATTCCGCCCTTCTCACCCCGAAGGGGACTCAAGGTGGATCACATCACACATACAAGGCAAACATTCAATGCCTCAACATAGAACAAAGACAGAGACAAACGCAGCTCCGAGCCGGCCTCGAACTCATGACCTCCCGGTCAGAGTGATCTGTTGCAGCTGACTGCTTTATCAGCCTGTGCCACAGCCCAGCACCACAAAAATTACTTGCGGGGTCTGTCCCCAGAGTAATACGAATGCTTTAAAGTGTTTTTTTAATACATGTAATTATAGCCTACCCCTTCAAAATAGGCTTCATGTGGTGGAATGCAGAAATTCCAGTGTTGCTGCCACTCTTCATAGCAGTGGCTTCACTTGAAATATTGTTCAAAGTCCTTGTTGAAGCTGCCTGGATGTTTCCAAATGTCCCAAAGTGATGTCCCTTGTGGTGGGTTGTCCTTTTCTTCATTGAATAAATTCTTTGAAACCTTCAAACAGATTTTTCTCATATATAAAAATTCCATAATGATTTTGTGGACATCAGTTTCTGGTAGCCCTACTTACTCTGCAATTAACTGCACATTGAAATATCTAGAAGTTGAAGAATACCCTGTGCACTGTTCATCTTCACCACTCTCCCTTCCATACTTGAATGCCTTATACCACCTGAAAACCAGATTTTTCAAGTTTCATGCAAAATGCTGGTCCAGACTCCTCTACATTTTCACCTGTGGTCTCTTCCAATTCTATATTTTGCTAACATGCCAACTGCTGCAAAGATGTGGATTAAACTAGGGAAGGTCAAAGTGTATGTGTAGGTTGCCCTTCCACCTGACACAACCCCAACTTTCCTTTCCTATATATTATACAGAAAATTAATACTCATTACTTTCAGGACAGATACATTCCTCTGTGAATGGCTGAAACAATGGATAACAGTAAATCCTATATTTTGACTGTACCAGAAGTATACCCATAATCACACTGGAGGATGTAAACACCTCTGCATGGGAATACTTTTTGGGTGAAATCATGGCTACCGAGTCCATGGATAAGAGGATCCTGCTTCACATAAAATCTCCTGGCAAATCATCAGTTTCAGGTAGCAGTTAGTTGCATTACTAGTACAAAAAGAATAGAGCCAAAATCATTGATCTTCATATATTTGAATTTCCTACTATCCAGATTTTAGCATACATCCCAATGGCCTCATTAGATGCTCCCATACATACATTAAAATCACCAGCCAATATTGGAGGCATTGAGGGGAAGTTATCCATACACTCCCATAAGTACTTTTCTAACTTATTCCAAAAATCTGCATCATAATATGAAGAGTTCCTAGGGAGAAAATATAGATTTTAACAAAAAATATAAGAATACATTGTGTTCATAATGAGGAGGGCAATACAGGCATGGGACCGTCTCATTAAGTTATATAGAAATTGATATAAATAGAGTAAATCCTCCACTTTTGAAAAAGCAAGATGAAGGAAATTGATAGGTTTGTGCATCTAGGCAAAACAATTTCTTGAATTAATCAAGTTTTGCAAAATCATAGATTTGGAAGATACCACAAGGACATGTAGCACAACCGCATTGTGCCATGCAGGAACACGCAATAAATGCATTCCCAAAAGATGTTTTAAAACCTTCAGGGAAGAAGACTCTACCACACTCCAAAGCAGGATATTCCACTATGAAGCCTCTCTTAGGATCAGCTTTTAAAAGCCAATTCAATGCTAAGCACTATCAGTAAGAGGATAGTATCCAGAAGAAGGGCAGTAATAGTCTCTTTCTATTCTACTTTGGTCAGACCTCTTCTGGAAAAATATTGTGTCCACTTCTGGGCACCACAATTCAAGAAGGATAATGATGAACTTGAAGATATGTACACAAGGGCAACCAAAGTGGTCAAAAGTCTGGAAGCCAAGCCTTATGAGGAGTAGCTTAGGGTGTCAGAGTAATTTGCAGTGCAGCAGTAGTTGGATGGAGTCAGTGGAACGCAGAACGAAGACACATCAGAGCCGATGGTAAAACTATATACAAAGTTTTACTATAAGCAGTAATAATCAAGACAAACGGACTTGGAGACAATAGACGAACTCTAGGCAGACAGCACTCGACTCAACTCAGAAGTGAACGCAATCAGCAATGCACAAACACTTGTGTCTGGACACTCCCTGGTTCCAGCCACACATCAAGGTCAACACAGCTTCTTAGTAATTAACTCTTTCCAGACTATAGTACACTCTGGATGATGCAATCAGTATGCAATACAGGCAAGACACAAATTTCATTTAAACACCACCAATACACAAATCCCACATTAACATAGGGAACTGGGCATTTTCAGTCTGAAGAAGGGACGGTTAAAATGTAGAATGATAGCCATGTTTAAGTATTTGAATGGATGTCATACTGAAAATGGGGACAGCTTATTTTCTGCAGTTCTAGTGACTAGAATAGGGAGCCATGAAATCAAACTACAGGAAAAGAGATTCCACATATTCAGTGGGATAGTAGGAGTATGACATCACCTTGGAGTGTGGTGGTCTTCTCTGAAAGTCTATGAACAGAGGCTGGATGGTCATGTGTTGTTGGGAATGCCTTATGCATTTCTGCACAGCAGGAGGATGGACTGAATGGTTCTTGTGGTCCTTTCCAATTCTGTCAATGGTGAATGGTTTGGTATCAGTTTGCCTAATGGCAAATGAGCCCTCTTAAATATTAGCCAAGAATACTTCTGGAATATGGCCATACAGCCCGGAAAACATACAACAAACCTGTGATCCCGGCCATGAAAGCCTTCGACAACACATTAGCCAATGTGTTTAAAATGTTAATGACTTTTTAGTGTCTAGAAAAGATAACAGAAGTTCTAACAATATTATTGTATTCAACTAAAATGTACGTTGTATTGCCTTTTTAATAAGAAAAAATAATGAAATCATTTTTATGATACTTTATGTTTAAGAACATAATAATTAACTCTGAAATAAATAATTCCAATACGGGTTATGTGAGGCTGCCACATATGCTCCATAGGCTTGGATCTTTTTCAGGCAGGCCCTATTTGTCTACTAGCAACCATTATTTTTAGACTCAGTCCACCACTGATTTTAATGATTCTATATAAATTAAATATATAAATAAACACACAAAGAAACATTGCTGGACTAGGTAACCCTTTGGTCTGGCCCATCCCATTTCTTTTGTTCTTTTGGGAAACTTTGTTACTGCTACAACTGTCCCACTTTTCCAAATAAGGTAAGACTGTCAAATACATTGAGGGCACCAAAAGCCAACCAAGTCTGCAAAGGTCTGTTTCAATTTAGATCTCAATGAAAGCCAGGTCTCAACAAAAAGGCCTGAATTAAATGGAAACAGACAAGGCCATTGCTCCTGAAATTTCTCTCCAATAACCAACCAGCATCAGTCAGCTTCTGCTAAATCAAAATGATCTTGCCAGGTACCCACAACAATAGCCATGGCTAGAATTCCTTCTCTGCACACACACATACATATACACACACAGACACAACAAAGATTGGTTTGAAAGCCTTTTATTTAGAGGGCACACAATTTCCCCAACTCCCTCATTCCAATTTTCTTCCATTTAGAGCTCACTAAAATGGCAGGCTTTCAGTTTTCTTGATTTTCTGCAACATTTTTCAGTGTTGAATAGAATTTATAGAAGCTTCTGCTATCCACACACCATTCATATCATGATGGAGATGACCACTGGGTGTTGCTGGATCATCTAGCGCAGTGGTTCTCAACCTTCCTAATGTCGTGACCTCTTGATACAGTTCCTCGTGTTGTGGTGACCCCCAACTATACAATTATTTTTGTCGCTGCCTCATAACTGTAATTTTGCTACTGTTATGAATCATAATGTATATACCTGATATGCAGGATGTATTTTTATTCACTGGACCAAATTTGGCACAAACACCCAAAACACCCTAATTTCAATACTGGTGGGGTTGGGGGCGAGATTGGTTTTGTCATTTGGGAGTTGTAGTTTCTGGGATTTAGAGTTCACCTACAATCAAAGAGCATTCTGAACTCTACCAACGATAGAACTGAACCAAACTTGGTACACAGAACTCCCATGACCAACAGAAAATGCTGGAAGGATTTAGTGGGCATTGACCTTGAGTTTTGGAGTTGTAGTTCACATAAATCCAGAGAGCACTGTGGACTCAAACAATGATGGATCTAGACCAAACTTGGCATGAATACTCAATATGCCCAAAAATGAACACTGGTGGAGTTTGGGGAAAATAAACCTTGACATTAAGGAGTTGTAGTTTCTGGGATTTCAAAAAGGAAGAGAAGGACAGGTGAAGAGATATTCAGCCTTCTCTGTCAAAGAGGGCCATCAGAAATATGTGTTTTCTGATGGTCTTTAGTGACCCCTCTGACACCCTCTCCTGACCCTCCCCCCCCCCCCACCACCACTCATCTAGCAATTCCTAAAGAGTCTATATTAATCAAATCAGTGAATAATCAAATCTGCGAAAGTTAAAATGTGGAAGGCAGGTTGTAGTTTTAATCTAATTACTCTTTTGGACAATTCCCAACATTCCCTAAGTCACCACAGTCAGTGACCATATCAAGAGATTCCAGAAGCTGCCCATCAGAAGAGTAACTTTTAAAAACTCTGTCTCTAGGCTGTATTAGCCAGTGGTGAAGAACAATGAGTCACTACTGTGCGAGATGGACCAGTGAGTCCACTTCAATAAAAAAAAGTAGCCCGTGTAGTTGCAGGTCCAGCACAGTATCCAATTCAGGCTTAAACTCACCAAGGAAATGGGTATCTCTGCTCTGACTCCCTCTGGACCTCTCAGATCTCACTGCCTTCATCATTCAAGGCAGGGTTTGAGACGTAACACTTTCCTGACAGGTGATCAATTGGATTCATTGTTGTGCATTGATAACTTCCTTTCTTTTTGCCAAGGAACAACAATGGAAGGAGGGAGGTGCCATCATATCAGAATTCTCCAGACAGGGCTTCCTCTAAAGGCAATTTGGATGCTTTGGATGGAGCAAATTTCTGCTACCCAAAAGCTTGTCTTTGCAGTTTGGCTATGTAGTTGGCCCTCTATATTTGTGAATTTCACTTTTGCGGATTTATTATTCTCTCTTGGAATATGTTCTTTCTCCAGTGAACCTCTATGGGCAGCTTTCAAAAGAAGTTAATTCTGGAGTCATGCTGGTGGAGAGTTTTAGAGGGAACACTTTTCTGGGCATCTACCGGAACGATTTTACTGATAGTTAACCTGCTGAAGGACCTAGAGATTTCAAGAGAGGTGTTCTCTTGGCTTAAAATAATAGTGTATTTTTATTCAAGGTTTTCCACTTTCATTGTTTTTCCACTTTCCACCCTAGCTAATGTGGAGGAATGGCTGTATTAAACCCACAACCATTGCAATGGCTACCCTGAACTCTCTTTTTAAGTGCTGAAATTCATAACATCTTTTGCAGACCATAAGAGAAGCATTGTTGAAGGCTTTCATGGCCGGGATCACAGGGTTGTTGTATGTTTTCTGGGCTGTATGGCCATGTTCCAGAAGTATTAGTTCCTGACATTTCGCCCACATCTCTGGCAGGCATCCTCAGAGGTTGTGAGGTATAGAGAAACTAAGCAAGGAAGGTTTATATATATCTGTGAAAAGTCCAGGTGAGAGAAGAACTCTTGTCTTGTTCTTCTCTCACCCTAGACTTTCCACAAGAGTTCTTCTCTCACCCTGACTTCAACTCTCACAATTCCTAACAGCCTCATGCCTTTCATTTTCTCCCTGAGGCAACTGAGGGGGGGGGGGGGGGAAGAGGCCTGGGGCTGTTAGGAATTGTGGGAGTTGAAGTCCAAAACGCTTGGAGGGTAAGATTTTGTCCATGCCTGCATTAAGACAGGGCCTTTGCAGTGGTGGGCCCACAATTCCAGAATTCCTTTCTCAAAGCACTGATCTTCTTGCCAGTAGAGAACTGGTTGGTTCCTCCCAGCTTGTGGAAAAGATGCACCAAGGCAAACTGTAATTCTTCCTGTCACTACTTTGAGAGCTGGCTTTGCCCTCTCCCTCCTTTGATGGATGAGGAAAGTGAGGCAGAAATAACTAATCACAATTATCAATATCTTAAAGCCCAAAAGATTGCTCTTCATTTTTGGTTTCTCAGAAGTGACTGCACTTTGCAGAGAACCTGTGCCTGCCACCAAAAGCAGCAGCTCTCATCTTGTCCTCATAATACATAAGGTGTCTGTCTCCAGTCTGATGTATCAACTCTCAGAATCCTAGCTGGGTAAGGGAGGCCCACAGCTTCTCTGTCAGCAAAGCCATAAATCCATTCTAGTTCCCCCCTCTCTCTCTCAGTTGCATAGTCATTTCTGACTCTTCATGACCTCATGGACCAGTCCACGCCAGAGTTCCCTGTCGGCCGTCACCGCCCCCAGTTTCTTCAAGGTCAAGCCAGACACTTCAAGGATACCGTCCATCCATCTTGCCCTTGGTCGGCCTCTCTTCCTTTTTCCTTCCATTTCCCCCAGCATCGTGATCTTTTCCAAGCTTTCCTGTCTTCTCATGATGTGGCCAAAATACTTCAACTTTGCCTCTAATATCCTTCCCTCCAGTGAAGTGTCCCAGCCCACACTTTAAGGAGCTGTCCAAGGTTCTGGGCCTTATTCCCAAAAGAGCTTTAGCCCCAGTGACTAAGGAGCTACTAGCCCCCACGACCTGGATGCTTGGGAGTTGTAGTCTTAACATTAATACATCTGAAGAAGCTGGGGGAGGGGGGGTCATTACTTTGCGCAACAGATTACCTGTGATGTGTAATTTTTCCCTATTTTGTATCTTCAATTTGTTCCTAACGTATGTTGATCCTAAGAAGAGCCTATCCCAGCGCTTTCTTAGCAAACTTCGTTCAGGTTTTTCTTTTGTCTGCCTCTTAATAGGCTGAGAGAATGTAACTTGCCCAAAATCCCAGGGGGGGGGGGTTCCATGGCCAGGCAAAGACCTGAGCCCTGGTCTCCAAAGTTATAGCCCAAGGCTCAAACCAAGACGTCAACCTTTCTCTCTGGAAATCTCTGAAGACAGGAGCGAAGCCTGGATGGCCTTGGGAAGTGATAACACTATGTAAAAAAAATTGAAACGTTTTCTGTTCCTGGTTCAAAAGTGTTATTTCCTGATTAATTGTGCAGTATTTACTTTGAAAGTAGTTGTTTTACTCCAGAAACTTCATTTTTGTGGCTGCCACAAACTAGGTTGAATTGGTTGAGACTCTATGAGATATTCATTTAAAAACTAAAGCGAAATGTGCTGCAGGATGTCCCTCCCACAGAAACAAAGTTTTTGCAGTTTATTAAACTTTTTTCATGTTTTTATGATAGAACCAATTATGAAATCACATTTATAGCCCAGGAACAAAAAAATGTGTTACACAGTGAAATAATCAATGGCTAGCAAAATGTGGGATAACGTTGTTGAAGGCTTTAATGGCCGGAATAACTGGGTTACTTAGAGTTTTCCAGGCTGTTTCACCATGTTCCAGAAGCATTCTCTCCTAACGTTTCACCCACATCTATGGCAGGCATCCTCAGAGGTTGTGAGGTCTGTTGGAAACTAGGCAAGTGAGGTTAATATATCTGTAGATGTTCAAGGTGGGAGAAAGAACTCTTATCTGTTTGAGGCAAGTGTGAATGTTGCAATTGGCCTTGAATGGCCTTGCAGCTTCAAAGCCTGGCTGTTTTCTGCTTGGGGGAATCCTTTGTTGGGAGGTGTTAGCTATCAAATTGTTTTTAAAAGATACAAAGTTCAAAAGTTCATATATCTGTGGAATAATGTCCAGGGTGGGAGAAAGGATCCTTGTCTGTTGGAGGCAGGTGTGAATGTTTCAAGTGGCCACCTTGATTAGCATTGAATAGCCTTTCAACTTCAAGGTCTGGCTGCTTACTTCCTGGGGGAATCCTTTATTGGGAGGTATTGCTGCTCAGTCGTTTAGTCGTTTCCGACTCTTTGTGACCTCAGGGACCAGTCCACACCAGAGCTCCCTGTCAGCTGTCGCCGCCCCCAGTTCCTTTAAGGTCAACCCAGTCACTTCAAGGATACCGTCCATCCATCTTGCCCTTGGTTGGCCTCTCTTCCTTTTTCCTTCCATTTTCCCCAGCATCATCTTTTCCAAGCTTTCCTGTCTCCTCATGATGTGGCCAAAATACTTCAACTTTGTCTCTAATATCCTTCCCTCCAGTGAGCAGCCGGGCATTATTTCCTGGAGGATGGACTGGTTGGATCTTCTTGCGGTCCAGTACAGTAGGGAGGTACAGTAGAGTCTCACTTATCCAACGTTCTGGATTATCCAACGCATTTTTGTAGTCAATGTTTTCAAAACATCGTGATATTTTGGTGCTAAATTCGTAAATACAGTAATTATTACATAGCATTACTGCGTATTGAAATACTTTTTCTGTCAAATTTGTTGTATAACATGATGCTTTGGTGCTTAATTTGTAAAATCATAACCTAATATGATGTTTAATAGGCTTTTCCTTAATCCCTCCTTATTCTCCAACATATTCACTTATCCAACCTTTTGCCGGCCGGTTTATGTTGGATAAGTGAGACTCTATTGCATTAGCTGGCCTTGATTGTTTCCTGTCTGGAATTCCCCAGTTTTCTCTGTGTTCTTTATTTATTGTCCTGATTTTAGAGGTATTTTTTTAATTACTGATAACCAGATTTTGTTCATTTTCATGGTTTTATCCTTTCTGTTGAAATTGTCAAAAAAAAAAAACTCTAAAATCAGGACAGTAAATAAAGAACACCACTCAGAAAACAGGAATTCCAGGCATGAATCAGAGTTTTGGGGGGTTTTTTTAACACTCGGAGCCAGATTTGTTGTTTTTCAGATTCAAATACCAGGGAGGAAGGAGTCTAAATTCTAGAGGAAAAGAGCGAGCTTCTGGCTGGCAGCTTATATGAAAGTGTCAGGTGTTTAAAGGAATGGGAGAAGACAAGGAAGATCTCAACTTCAGCGCGCAGAAAATGCGTAGAGAAGCCAAGAGGGTGGCCTGTGCGCCTGGAGGGAACCCAGAGGTCACTATTCTGCGCATTCCCCTTCGGGTTAACATTCCTCCTCGGGAGAGACTCCACGGCCCTCGTGGGCTCCTCCCGCGCGGCCTGGATCCTTCTTTGCCCCCAAAGGCGCTTCAGGAAACGAGCGGCGCCTCTGATTGGGCGGCTGGGGCGTCCCAGGGGGCCCTTGGCGGACATATAATGGACGGAGCGGGCGGAGAGTGACAGCCGCCCCCGGACAGGAAGGAAGGAAGGAAGGAAGGAAGGAAGGAAGGAAGGAAGGAAGGAAGGAAGGAAGGAAGGAAGGAAGGAAGGAAGGAAGGAAGGAAGGAGCCTGCTCGGGACCCGCCCCCTCCTCCTCTTCCTCCTCCTCGCCGGGAGACCCCCGAAAGCAGCAGCAGCAGAAGAAGAAGAGGAGGGGGAGGAAGAAGAAGAAGGCAGATCCTGGCGGGGAAGGGAAGAGCAGACCCTCCCCCCACAACCACAACAACAACAAGAACCATTCGGATCGTCCAGGAAAGTCGGAGAAGCGCAACTGCGGCTCCGAGGAGGGAAGGAAGAAGGAAAGAAAGGGAGGAAGACGCCAAGACGCATCTCCGGAGAGACGAGAGAGCTTGGCGATCCCTGGACACAGAGATCCACAAAGACTGGAGAGGAAGAGGAGGAGGAGGAGGAGGAGGCGAAAGGGAGCTTCCAGAGCCCACAGAGCTGCGCTGAGATCTTTCCGGCTCACGTCTGATTATTATTATGATTGAGCCTTACGTCTGAAGTCTTCCTTGAGACATCTTTTCAACACATGGCTCCTCTCACCCTTCTCTTCTGCAGGCTACACATCTCCAGGTCTTCAACCCGCTTGTCCTAGGGCCCTTTTGGGACCCTTCTCTCCTCCATTTGGGACGCTTCTCTCTCCTTGGGACTACAAAGCCCACCATCCAAGTCTAGGCCACTTCTCTGTCTCTCTTTTGACACCACAGTGGAGCCGACAGAGCTACGCTGAGATCTTTCTGGCGCACGTCTGCTTGTTGAGCCGCGCGTCTGAGCTATTTCTTTTTTTCTCCCGCACGTCATTTTCCTGGTGCGAAGTGATTGTTTTTGGCACACGTCGAACTTAATTGTGAGCACGTCTATTTGTATTTTTTTAGGGGGAAAGGGAGGGGGGGTAGGTCTACTTTGGTATTATTATTATTATTATTATTATTATATTATTATTATTATTTTATGACACAGTAAACAAGATAGATATGCTGGATTTCGTATCACAAACTCACAAGTCGAACACTTCCCAAGTGTCTAGGACTGTGTGACTGTGTTGTTGTTGTTGTTCTTATTCTTCTTATTATTATTCTGAAGCGCACGTCTGATTATTGACACCCCAAGCGCGTGCCTAACTTTCTTTTGCGCTCGTCTGGACTTTCCTGCCAAAAGCGCTTCGGAGGCCGGCCTGATGAGTTTCCTCTGAGTCCTCCGGAGAGAGGACTCTCCGTCTTTCTCCTTCGGGGAGCCTCGGGTGAGCTTCGGAGGCGATGGCGGAGCTGAAGGCGCTGGGCGGGGAGTCCTACCTGGCCCTGGCGCAGAGCTACCACCCGGCGGCCTTCGCCTACTCGGCGCTGCGGGGCTCCTCCGTGGTGGGCGTGGGCGGCGGCGTGGCCCCGGAGGCGCTCCCCGCGCGGCTCTTCCCGCCCTTCCCGGGCCCCGCGACGGAGAGCAGCGGCGAGCAGAGCGGCGAGGAGGAGGAGGAGGCGGCCGCGGCGGGAGGAAGCAGCCCCGGGACGGGGTTCGAGCCCCGCGGCGGCGCCGGCAGAGACCGCGGCGGAGGCCGAGAGGAGGCGCGCCCGTCGGGGGCCAAGAAGCCCAAGGAGCCGCGCTCGCTGCGCCTGAGCATCAACGCGCGGGAGCGGCGGCGGATGCACGACCTGAACGACGCGCTGGACGGGCTCCGCTCCGTCATCCCCTACGCGCACAGCCCGTCCGTGAGGAAGCTCTCCAAGATCGCCACGCTGCTCCTGGCCAAGAACTACATCCTGATGCAGGCCCAGGCCCTGGAGGAGATGCGCCGCCTCGTGGCCTACCTCAACCAGGGGGGCCCGGCGCCCGCCCTCGCCGCCCCCTTCGCCCAGCCCGCCGCCCTCTACCCCTTCGCCCAGCCCCCCGCCCCCGGACCCCTGCCCCCCGCCGCCCCCGCCGCCCCCCACAAGTGCGCCTTCCCCGCCGCCCCCGCCCTCTGCAAACACTGCAGCCAGAAGCCCTGACCCCGGACCACATCGGACCACCCCGCCACGCCGACTGGCATCATCTGCACAAACGACTCTTCCGTTGCCTCCTCTTCTTTATTACCTCCTCGCGCACCCAGCCACCCAGTCAGGCTCATTCTACTTCTCTCCTCGCTGCACATCTTTGGCCGTCTCTGCACTGACCACTGCTTGCCTCTTCCTTGTTTATTTACCTCCTTCTCTTGCACCCACCCACTCATTCAGGTTCATTCTACTTCTCATTGCACATCTTTGTCCCCTTCCACAGTGACCTTTGATTGCCTCCTCTTCCTTGTTTGTTTACTTCCTTCTCGCGGACGTACCCACTCATTCAGATTCATTCCACTTCTCTCCTCGTTGCACATCTTTGTCCCCCTCTACACTGACCACTGCTTGCCTCCGCTTCTACCTCTCTTCTTCCTTGTTTGTTTACCTCCTTCTCTTGCACCCACCCACCCACACATTCAGGTTCATTCTACTTCTCATTGCACATCTTCGGCTCCCTCTACACTGACCTTTGATTGCCTCTTGTTTGTTTAACACCTTCTCTCGCACCCAGGAACTCATTCCAATTCACTCTACTTCTCTCCTCATTGCACATCTTTCCCCACCCCCCTCTACACTGACCATTGAATGCTGTTCGAAGCCAACTTCCAACTAGCAGTCAGGCAACAGGGGCTGGATCTATACTGCCATACAGCGCAGTTTGAATGACCAGGTATGGACCAACTTCGGCCTTCTCTCCAGGTGTTTTGGACTTCAACTCCCACAATTCCTAACAGCCTCAGGCCCCTTCCTTTTTCCCCTCAGCCACCTCGGAAAAGCTCCCCATATTGCCTGTAATCTCCAGAACCGACCCCCTGTTGCCTCCTCTTATTTATTTACCACCTTGCGCACCCACCCACTCATACAGATTCATTCTACTTCTCTACTCATTGCACATCTCTCGCCTCCTCTGCACTGACCATTGATTGCCTCTACCTTGTTTATTTATTTACCTCCTTCTCTTGAACCCAGCCACTCATTCAGGTTCATTCTACTTCTCGTTGCACATCTTCGGCCCCCTCTACACTGACCATTGATTCCTTCCTCTTCTTCGTTTGTTTACCTCCTTCTCTCACACCCACCCACCCATTCTGATTCATTCTACTTCTCTTCCCATTGTACATCTTTGGCTCCCTCTACACTGACCATTGAATGCTGTTCGAAACCAACTTCCAACTAGCTGTGGGACAACTGGGGCTGGATCTATACTACCATACAGTGCAGTTTGGACTGCACATATGGTCAGTGTAGACCAAGCATGTCGGGGCCCCTGGTGGCACAGTGCGTTAAAGCGCTGAGCTGCTGAACTTGCGGACCAAAAGGTGCCAGGTTCAAATCCCGGGAGCAGAATGAGTGCCTGCTGTTAGCCCCAGCTCCTGCCAACCTAGCAGTTCGAAAATATGCAAATGTGAGTAGATCAATAGGTACCACTCCAGCAGGAAGGTAACGGCGCTCCATGCAGTAATGCTGGCCACATGATTTTGGAGGTTTCTACGGACAACGCCAGCATTTCAGCTTAGAAATGGAGATGAGCACCAACCCCCAGAGTCAGTCACAACTGGACTTAAAGTCAGGGGAAAACCTTTACCTTTATCTTTAGACCAAGCATGGGCAAACTTCAGCCCTCTAGGTGTTTTGGGCTTCAGCAGCAGACGGGCAAAAGGAAAGGGCCTGAAGCTGTTAGGAATTGTGGAAATCCAAAATGCCTGGAGGTCCAAACCTGGCATAGACTCATACTATGGAGTGTTGCTGGGGTTTTTTTTTTTTTTTTGGGGGGGGGGGGGGCTTGAAGGCCATGTTCCCATAGCATTCTCTCCTGGTGTTTCACCTGCATCTGTGGCAGGTGGTTTATTTATTTATTTATTTGCCATGTGTGTGTCCCGCCTTTCTTAACCCCAAAGGGGACTCAAGGCGGCCTTACAAAGGCAACAATTCAGTGCTGCAGGTATACATCAATGAATAAACAAAAATATTAAAACCATTAAAAACATTAGAGGCTTGCTCAGAGATCATAAACCACAGAAGATGCCGGCCACAGGTACAGCAGGAGAGATGGTTACTGGAATGTAGCCTTACAGCCCCAAAAACTCACAGCAACCCAGTGATTCTGGCCATGAAAGCCTTCAACCATACAATGCAATTCGATGCAATTCAATAACTTCCAACTGTGACAGCTGGGCAACTGGGGCTGGATATATACTACCATATAGTGTATATAGTCTCCTTGTGGAGATAAAAAAGCATAATAATAATAAAGATGATGATGATGATGATGATGATGTCACTGTCAACCCATATAATGCTGTTCAAACTGCATCCAGTGGTGGTGTAGATCCAGCCAACTCCCACAAAAGCATGCTAAAGAAATCCATTAATGGGGTGTTATGTGGTTTCCAGGCTAAATACCCTTGTTCTAGTGACATTTTCTCCTAGATCTGAAGATGCCAGCCACAGATGCAGGCAAAACGTCAGCCATCTAGCCTGGAAATCACACAACACTCCAGTGATCCCGGCCATGAAAGCTTTCAACAATACTTAATGTGCACCTGTGGTTTGTGTCAACACCATCCAGGCCTCAAACTGGTCCCAGTATTTCCTGTATAATCATCTGCTTCAATACTAGTTTGAAATTGCATTACATGGTCAGTGTCGAGGGGGCCTAAGCTTCATGACACTTCTGTTCCCCCCCATCCCCTTCTGTATCCCCTCCTTGTCGATTTATTTATTCATTTATTTATTTAAATGAGCCAAATATAGTAGACTCTTAATTAACCAGAACTCAAGCTACTAGAACTCTCAAGCAACCAGCTGAAAATTGAAGGAACAATACTTTATTTTTTTAAAGCTGTTTTTTATGATACAGTAAAACTGTGTTACAATCCATTAAGTTTGTCTTGATTTGTCTCAAACTGCTTTTCATTGCTGTATTTCAATATTAATATCAAGTCTATACAGTGTTTATGCTATAGTATGGAGTATAGTATTGGGCCTATTTTAATGTTAAATCTCAAGCAACCAGAAACTATGTTTATCCAGCATCTCTATGGGTGCCGGTTAACTGAGTCTACTGTAATATGATTTTTCACGCTACTCATTGCCTCCTTTTCCCTCCCTATTGTGTCATGGATGAGTTTGGAGGTTTCTTTGGGTTTTTGTTTTGAAGCTGTTTTAAAGAAAATTCCATATGAATCGAGAGAGGAGTTCCTTGGAAAGAAATTGGGCTGAGAGTCCCTTTAGGAGGAAGGTGACTTGAGTACAAACTATGCAATGTTTACTGAATGCAAACTTCAAAATGAGAAACGGAAGAGCGTCCTGCAACCCGTCCAGGTCTTATTGGCAGTATCTGTTCCAGCAAAAAAAAGGCAAACATCACTGTTGCATTCTAATTTTAACATTTCTTTTGAGTGTCCTTTGTGAACACAGGAAAACTGCTCCATGGGTTGATCGAGCTCAGTATTATATATCTCTATTTTTAAGCTTTGATCCCATTCTTGGACTTGATTACAGTCTTTTGATTGTACCTTGTTGCCTGAATTGGTTTTTCCTCCCAATTTTTTGGGTTTGGTTTGATCATTTTCCAAATGTGATCATACATCTTGAGAGACAAGGAAATGAACATTCATTGAGCTGATTTATATGTATTTATAATATAAATAATAAAAAGGACATTATTTAACTTGGGTTCTGTCCTAAATCTCTCCCGAGGGCAGTTTGTCCATCCTAAGTAGAAATGCCCTTTTGGAAATGGTGGAATTGGACTAAACAAATCTTGCGTCCTAATCCCAAATAGTTTGGGAACTGTCCAGATTATGCACTTTTAAATCCCATTAATTTCCAATGGAGTTATTTTTACTGAAAATATTCAAGACATATATGCATTTCAGTAAACCATACATATTGGACTTTGTAAGGGCTTATGTCCAGATTGTATTCATGTTAAGCTTGCAATAAGATGCACAGAATTTGGAGAAAAGTGAAGTTTGTGTTTTAGAAAATGAGAAGTTAAGGGTCTACTTTTAAAGGGTTGTGACTTATTTCTAATCCCTGCCTTTAAAAAGCAGGAGAACTTGGATTTTAGTCAAAAGCCTAAATCCAATTGTTAATCTCAACTTGAGTACATCAACTGAATCAGTGGCAACTTGGTAATTTTACACTAATTATTCAATTAATTCTATGAGTTTATTCTAGCTGGGGTTTGCCCATTGTGTTTAACATTTGGAAATGTTTTGCTAAAATCCACAGAGTTTCATCCAATCCTAATTATTTGTGGAATTTAACTATCTGTACCCTGTGTATTGGTTATCTTTAAAGTAAACATCTACTCAAAAGTCAATGCTGATGCTCTTAGTGGGACTTACTCCCATTTTAATGAATGTTGGATAGCAACCATAAAATCCACACAGTCCTTCAATGAAAAATCCTGAATGTACGTACATTTACATTAATTTTATCTGTTGGAATTCAAAAGTGAACATGGGTCAGAGTTAGTCCCAGTTATTTCTGTGTGTGATTTTCAGTGCTATTTTACAATGAACAAAGAGGATCACCCAAGTTTGTTTGCTTGTGTATTGTTGTAACTTGTTGGATTTACACAGTTGGACTGAAAGAGGGGCTGCTTTCATAATGCTATAGGTTACGAAGCATGGAATTCAGAAGGTGCAAAGTAACCCAGCTTTCTTTAACCACAGATGGTGAGTATAGGCCTTTGGATCGACAAGGGCTCAGTTACAGGTACAAAACAGCTTTTCCTCCCTTGCATGGAACAATCTAGGTAGATTTTGTTGCAGAAATCTACTTTTGTTGCAGAAGCAGCGTTTGCTTTCCAGTTTCTTGCACTTGCAGTTTCTCCAGTCGAAAACCATGCTCGTGTGTGCAGCTTCCATGCACAGAGCTCAAGTTATGGTCCAGTCAAGAAGACAGAGCTTTGGTAAGCAGACTCAATGGACACTTTTTAAAACTTGGAATTAAATTCTAAATTTGGTGGGTCTTATTCCCAAGTGGGTAATCTAAATATTGCAGCCTTAGGCTTGATCATGTTTATGTAATTGTTTGAAGGCATTGATGTGATTTTTCATTTCTTTAGTTCTAGCTGTATCCTGTTGGTGCATGAGTTTTTAAGGCACAAATTATTAATGTAAGAAATCAGAAAAGAGTGATAGGAATAAGATTCTGATTTATTTCTGCACGAGCTTTTATGGATCATAATATTCTACTACAGCTATGGATATGAAAAATTAGTATCCATGAAAGTTCATGTTGAAATAAACCAATTGATCTCAAAGGCACTGCAAAATTCCTTCTTCCCACTACCTCCATTTTACATGTTAATACTGTGACAGACTAACATGCCTCATCTCTTTGTTAATTACTATAATTATGATGGTATTTTTTAATAAGTATTGTTAGACTGTTAACTTGATTTAACTGGAGGGTACGTTGGATTGCCTTGCAAGTTTAGGTTTTTGGACATCATCATTTTGTACATCACTGCATTAGCGTCACAGTAATATCGACCACATTGACATGTTATCAACTGATTTATTTGTATTTTATTTTTGTGTGTATGGCAACTAACTGTTGGGTTTAAAAATATTTTTTCCTGCTGTTTCCGATGCAGTAATGTTAGGGTTGCAGTCTGTGATTTGCGTTTAAAACGAGCGAAACCTCACTATTCAGTGTCAGCGTAACCCCGGCAAATTGGTACAATGGAGGCCTTAAGGGTTTGATCTGTCCAGGGCTATTTATGTTAAAGATGGGGAGGGGTGACTATTTAAGGTTATTAAACCAATTTCCAGGGCTGTCGCAAATGTTATGCTAATGTGAAAAGGACTTGCAGTGCCTCCAAACCTGCTTGTCTCTAGCGTTTAATTTTAATTAATACACTTTCCTCCTTCCAGGATCCCTTTTTTTTCCCTGCGTGTTTGCAAAAACAAGGGAAAAAAGGATGTGATTAACCCTCATACAGAAAGACATATGGTTTCAAATTAGTTTCTTCTCATTTCCATTTTAATTTCTTCATTTTGGGGGGATGGGGAGCTATCTCTGTATATCCCCCCTTTTCCAAAAGCCACACTCAAATAACAACAGAGAAACCTTGAACAATAGCAGAAATGCCGATATAACAAAAAGAACAAAACCCAATAATCATTTTCAATATTGCAGGGATCCTCGAAAGGCTTTTTCTCCCTTGTCCCCCATCCCAGTATAAATTAGATATTAATCATGATATACAGATAAACATTTATTAATTCTGCCTCAGAGCCCTAGAACTGGAATTAACTGGGATTATTTAAATGCAGAACACTTTAATTGTATAGCTCCAACTCTCCCTGAAAGCTGGAGAATTCCTTTTTTAAAATGAGCCCACTTTTTAAAAGAAACCAGATTTTTTTTTCTGAATCCAGTACTTCTGTTAATAACAATGGGATTTATAATTGCTTTCTTTTTAGATAATGATTGAAAAGCATGAATTTTCTTGCACCTGCCCGCTAATGAAAATCTCCAATATTGTTAAAAGAGGTAAGAAATGGCAACCTTCACAAAGGTAAAAGGGGTGGGAAGGGTTACTGTTGCATTGTTGCATCTAGAAATGTTTTGGGTCATGGATTATACTTACCTGGTGGAAAGCAGCTGGTTTCAATAGGAATCTGCATTTACTATTGTGTTGTCGAAGACTTTCATGGCCAGAATCACTGGGTTGCTGTGAGTTTTCTGGGCTGTATGGCCATATTCCAGAAGCATTTTCTCCTGATGTTTCACCCACATCTATGGCATGCATCCTTAGAGGTTGTGAGTTAACCTCTGAGGATGCCTGCCATAGATATGGGTGAAACATTAGGAGAGAATGCTTCTGGAACATGGCCATACAGCCTGGAAAACTCACAGCAACCCTACATTTACTATTAATTGAACATTGGGGTTTCTTTCATTCATAGAAGCAGCTACGGTCCATGGATTTACCAATATCCTGACCTATTTGTGGGTTTACTGCAATTAAGATGAACAAGATTCAAAGCATTTTTTTCCAGTATCCATTCAATGCACTCCCTTTATCTCTTTTAGTAGGCCAGAAGAAATAGCAAAAATGACCTCATTGCCTTCTTCCTTCATTTACTCCCCACCCAATGTATTCAGGGAGGTGTGCCTTGTACTTCTTTCCTTGAAATCAGTGAGATATATAGCACAGTTTTATGGTAGTCCTGTGAAGAGCCTTATTGAGTTCAGCCGTAGATAAAGGACTGCAGCTTTCAGTGGTCAGTTTTGTGGGCAGATTGTGTCCTGAACTTTCAGAAATTGACCAGTTGCCTGACTTGGATGCATCGCTTATTTCCACTGTGAAGAATATCTTGGGGTTTCAATTCAGTTTAGTAGCTGTCAAGAAACAATTGGTGGGAAGATTATGTGCATTAAGAGAGGTCTCTACTCAGTCATTCTTCTCTATATTTTGCCCTCCAAATACTCCTTTGCACCAAGCCTTGCCTTCCCATTTCCAGCCAGGTTTTGAAGTCAAAAGTACATCCATCTCAAGTCAAGTGGTAGAGATCTTTTGAGAAAGAATCAAAGGACCGAGAAACGAAGTGGGAACAATCTTTTTTCCCCAATCTCCACTGTGATTCCTTAGCCCACTTTAGGATCATCTGGGCAAGTTTAATTTTAAGGATATGCATGTGCCAAGGCTGACTATATTGTATTCCACTTTGCAGTTATTTCATTTTTGAATAGTAAAGCTCTGGAATAATCCCTCTAAGTTGTAATACTGTGCATTGCTGCTTAGAAGTAAGTAACCCTAGGAGTCATTGTGGCAAAATGGGTTAAATCCTTGTGCAGGTTGGACTGCTGACCTGAAGGTTGGGTTGCTGACCTGAAGGTTGCCAGTTTGAATCCGCAAGACGGGGTGAGCTCCTGTCTGTCAGATCTAGCTTGCGGGGACATGAGAGAAGCCTCCCAGCTAACACATCTGGGCAACATCTCTGTAGATGGCCAATTCTCTCACACCAGAAGCAACTTGCAATATGTTCTCAAGTCGCTTCTGACATAATAAAAACGTAAGTTACCCTTACTGAATTCAGAGAGACCTACTCTCAAGTAACTATGTGTAGGATTTGTCGCAGTCTGCATCCTCATTGAGGGTTTTCAAATGGAAACATGGAAGTCCCAAGTATAATAAAATTGTCAGAGGGTCACTATTTCTAAAAGAACTGCTGTTTTTTTTAAATGACATTTCAGAAATGTTGAATGTTTGGCCGTAGTAAGGATGTTTTAGAACCATACTTGTTTGCTTATATAAATAAAACAGACATTTAAATTGGAACATGGTTAGTGTATACAATGCTATTATTTAACATTAGAAAGATAAGGGTGCATTTGTATGTGTAATAACATGAACTTCAAGAATTTGGAGAAAATTGCAAAAATTTGTGCATGCTTCAAAAGTGTAGGTGTATTTTCCTAATTTTGAAACCATTGAAGGAAATGTCACCAGTAAACCCCAGTAATCGTATCTGGATGGCTGTCAGTACTTGCAGGTGCATCTGTTTTGGACATTCATGTCATTCATATATGTATATATATGTGTGTGTGTGTGTGTGTGTGTGTGTGTGTGTGAGAGAGAGAGAGAGAGAGAGAGAGAGAGAGAGAGAGAAAGACTCCTGAATATTGTTGAAGTTCGCCATATACTCAATTTTCATTCTGATAGGAATTACAAGGATAAACATGGCTGTATGGACATGGCTAGACTTACTTAGGAAAGGACTTGATATGGACCAAAATACTACCAACATCCCATTTTTGAGACATCCCTTTTTGAAAATAAAATTTGTAACCCTGTGGCCAGGAGAGTTGGCATCAGTGAGTAAGATTTCATTTTCCTATGGGATCAAGCTGTACAAACTTGTAGAGTTGTGAACTATGCTCATTTTCCCCCTTTGGAATCAGCATTTACATGGTTTCTGAATTTCTTTGAGTGACTCTTGAAGCACAGAATTTAGGTGAAGCTCTATTAGAACAGATGTAAAAGGATCCAAGTAATTGCAATATGCTCGCATTGACAATTGTATATTTAATACTGGGAGTTAGTGTGAGAAATGAGTCAGAAACTGAGACACAAAATCTTGTCAGGCCATAAAGCAACGCTTCCTAGACTCTGTTCCTCCAGATGACTTGGGCTTCAACTCCCAAAAGGTTCAACTATAATGGAAAAGGGTCCGAATTACTGGAGTCCCAGACATCTGGAGGTCCAGAATTTTAGAAGCATTGCTGTATTGCTTACTTTGAGGTTAGTTTTGTTTTTTGCAATTGGAATAGAGATATTTGGTATATAGGAACAACCTCCTCCTTCTGTTTTGTCGATTTAGCTTTATTGTTCTTTGGATCAGGGCAGGCAAAATACTGCTCTCCAGATGTGGTTGGACTGCAACCTTCATCATTCCATGCCAGAATAGCTTATTTTGAGGAATGATGGGAACTACAATCCAATCATATCCAGAGGAACATGCTTTACCCAGTCTTATTTTAGAGCTTGGTGATAAATTCTGGCTTGTTTTCTTATCACTGTATGTTAAGAAGGAATAAACATGCAACTGTGCTTATTCAGAAATATTTCCGGGAGGGTAGCAAGAATCCATTTGTGTCTGTCCTAGCTCCCATTCATTCTCAGCAGTCTTTTTAAATCATAAGTCTTCAGCATTGTAGAAGTTGAAATATGTGGCAAAATGTGCAAGTGGAAAGCTAGTCAGCAAAACAAAGCGCTCAACTGAAATGTATATCTTGTAGTAGTCACTCACCTCAAAATTCAAAATACAAATGGCAGTAGGGGATTTTGTAGCAAAAAGTACTGTATATTAAAATATCCTCACCGAGTGTAGTGGTCTTCACCTAGGCTAAGCCTGAGTGCATTTCCCTGTGAGTAAACAAAGGATCCAAAAACTGGGGTCCACGCTTCATATTTAGGGACTGAAATGCATTCAGCAAGGCAACTGATGCCCTCTTTGTAGCTGATGCTTTCCAACTTTTGACTTACATCCATATTCCCATTGACGTCCACAGAACTTGCTTCCAAGACAACATACTTAGGGTCATGTGGTTTTAAAGGTGATTATGCATACAAATCTGACCGTGGATGGGCTTCTTCAAAGGTTTGCTTCCCAAACAGCAGGGCTGAATGCACCAAAGTATTAATACTTATTTATTTATTTGAAATATGCCTTGCAACTGGCAAATGCCCTCAGGGTGGTTGACAACTGTAATGATGCACAGCAATCCGTAATCTAAACAAAAACAAATGTATCGGCCAAAACAGCATGAAAATGCTAATATTATCTCAGGGTTCTTGTTAAAAATTGACCAGCATTTGTAATGAATCCCATCTCAATACTCTTGTTTGATTTTCCATCAAGCCACGTGCTTAACACAAAACTAAGGGACTGAATTTGTGCAATTAGCCATGCTTTGAAATGTATTTAAAGCAATAGGAGAAAATCAACATGGAACAGGAGGCAGCCGGGGTGACTGTTTTTAACTCCATTCCAGTCTCCATCCAGCTTCCACTCTTGAAACTACTATTTGCATTAAAGGATTAGTATCCATTTGCACCAACTGATTTATTTTATTCCAATGCAAGTGATTGGTGTGTGGAGAGAGAGAGAGCCAGAATATGATCACAGTTAGGATACACACTGCAAAAGTAGGTTTGGTGGGGTCACATTTGATCATTAATTGCCTTAAATATGATTTTCCAGCCATTATAAGCTCAGAAGTCCTCACAATCGTGTAACTTCTTAATGGGATGCCAGTCATTATTGTTGTTTTTGCTTTTCCACAACCAGGATCTGGAATAAAATGGGATTTCTCATGTTGTTCTTTTCCTTGCTCACCCAGAATAATACAGTTCAATTTAACTTTGATCCTCCAATGGTTGATAACTCTTGTGTGGATACACTACTTACTAGGAAAGGAAAGATTAGAGCCAGCATGTGATTGGATGGTAGTGTTTCAACTGTATCCAGTTTAGAATTGTGTGTCAAGCCATTGCGCATTGAGGTCCTCATACCCATGTTGACTCATAAGCACATGGAGGCGTGCATTTAGTTGGACAAAGCCTCCAGTGGTGTAGTGGATTAAAGCCTTGTGATTTGAAGGTTGGGTTGCTGATCTGAAAGCTGCCAGGCTCAAATCCCACCCGGGAAGAGCGCGGATGAGCTCCCTCTATCAGCTCCAGCTCCATGCGGGGACATGAGAGAAGCCTCCCACAAGGATGATAAAAACATCAAAACATCCGGACAACGTCCTTGCAGACGGCCAATTCTCTCACACCAGAAGCGACTTGCAGTTTCTCAAATCGCTCCTGACACACACACACAAAAATTAGTTAGATAGTACTTCCATTCAACCCAAGTGTTACCTAGGAGGAGGAACTCCGCATATGGAAATTTACATTATACAACCCCAGTTCAAGACCTTGGCCAGAGCCTTGGATGCATTTCAAGGCCATGATTTTAAGAACTTTATATGAAATAGGTCGCTCATGTTGTGACTACATTACAGAGAACGGCAGGTGCATGAGATTCCCATTGTCTCTAAGGTCAGGATAAGCTCAGTGTGGATAATGACTTTTCCTCTTTAACCAATGTTGTTAAAAGTAAAGATAAAGGTTTCCCATGACGTTAAGTCCAGTTGTGTCTGACTCTGGGGGTTGATGCTCATCTCCATTTCTAAGCTGAAGAGCCAGTGTTGTCCATAGACACCTCCAAGGTCATGTGGCCGGCATGACTGCATGGAACACCAATACCTTCCCATATTGATCTACTCACATTTGCATGTTTTCGAACTGTTAGGTTGGCAGAAGCTGGAGCTAACAGCGGGCGCTCACCCCGCCCCGGGTTTGAACCTTGGACCTTTCGGTCTGCAAGTTCAGCAGCTCAGCACTTTAACACACTGAGCCACCGGAGGCTTGTTGTTGTGTGCTTTCAAATCATTTCCAACATATGGCAACCCTTAGGTGTACCTATCTGAGGTTGAGAGTATGTGACTCACCCAAGGTCAGCCATTGGGTTTTGTTGGATAAGCAGGGAATCGAAACCTTTTCTCCAGAGTCATAATCCTATAATCAGATAATTAATTCCCTCTATGCTGGCACTGAGGTAGTCAAAATCACCCCATTCTGTATGGAGAGAGACACGAAAAGGGCAACCAGAATGACAGGAGAATAAAACATCATAGTAGAGCAAGCGTGGGTGTTTCTTCTTAATGTTGAGCTTTGAGAGATTCAGTGAATCAATCACTAGTAGATTTCTGATAAACAAAACCCACTTCTTCATGCATTATATAATTTTGTGGCATTTATTGCTTGAAGGTGTGATGATTGAGGGATTTGAAAGGGAATTTGATAAATTCAGGAAGGGTTAGGTTGTCATACTATAGTGATCTGAGTGCTGAACAAGGCCTTCAGGAGAAACTCTCAGGGTAATCTTGGGCATGCCTCACTCTTTCATCATAATTTTTTAATCGTGTCAGAAATTACTTAAGAACATACTTCAAGTCGCTTCTGGTGTGATAGAATTGGCCATTTGCAGAGACATTGCCCAGGGGATGCCTGGATGTGTTACTGTCCTGCTGGGAGGCTTCTCTCGTGTCCCCGCAAGCTAGAGCTGACAGGTGGGAGCTCACCCTGTCTCGCAAATTCGAACTGGCAACCTTCAGGTCAGCAACCCAACCTTCCCATCATAATAGAAAGCCACTAATAAATCCTATCTGAACATATCTTGCTAAGCAAACCCATGGTAGTTTCACCCTAAGGTCACAGTAAGTTGGAAATGATTTGATGGCACAGAAGAAAAGCAAAAAGCTATTATTGGTTACTTGTCATGATGGCTGTATAGAATTTCCAGCTTCACTAAATACAAGTACAGTAGAGTCTCACTTATCCAAGCCTCACCTATCCAAGTTTCTGGGTTATCCAAGCCATTTTTGTAGTCAATGTTTTCAATATATCGTGATATTTTGGTGCTAAATTCATAAATACAGTAATTACAACATAACATTCCTGCATATTGAGCTACTTTTTCTTTCAAATTTGCTGTACAACATGATGTTTTGGTGCTAAAATCATAACCTAATTTGATGTTTAATAGGCTTTTCCTTAATCCCTCCTTATTATCCAAGATATTCGCTTATCCAAGCTTCTGTCGGCCCGTTTAGCTTGGATAAGTGAGACTCTACTGTAATTGGAAAGTAATAATGAGAGAAGGATATTGCTTTTACGTCCTGATTATGGGCTTCCCAGAGACGTCATGTTGAGAAAAGATGTTGGACAAGTCTTCTTACATTCTCAAGTCAATTATAGTTCACAATTTTTAAGATGATATTCTCAATTTGCGAAGGATGCATGTTTTCACAAATGATCTATCTAGGTTCTACAATCCACACCTGGAAAACATATTTGCAAAATAGTATTTGATCCATTGAGAATATTTACTTAGTACCTGTTTTCATTTTTCATGTGAAGCCATATGTATATCTGGCAAATACTGATTAACCGCAGATGTATAAGTGAAGTCTTTTTGTAAGCTAGATGACAAAAAGGTATAAGCGGCTTAAAATGGGTAAGTAGGCTGGGAAAAATTACTGTTACCACTCGCAATCATTTTTATAGGGGTTTTTTTTTGGTTTGCCATTATGTTGTCCAACACAATTGCAAACCAAAAGAATAATAAAAGCTAGCTTGGAAGACAGAGAAATGTTAAAAGGGAAGGTGAACAAAAAAGAATAGTCCTACCAGATTACCACTACAGTAGAGTCTCACTTATCTAACGTTCTGGATTATCCAACGCATTTTTGTAGTCAGTGTTTTCAATACATCATGATATTTTGGTGCTAAATTTGTAAATACAGTAATTACTACATAGCATTACTGCGTATTGAACTACTTTTTCTGTCAAATTTGTTGTATAACATGATGTTTTGGTGCTTAATTTGTAAAATCATAACCTAATGTGATGTTTAATAGGCTTTTCCTTAATCCCTCCTTATCATCCAACATATTAGCTTATCCAATGTTCTGCTGGCCCGTTTATGTTGGATAAGTGAGACTCTACTGTACTTTCATGTATTGTACACATGATGATGGGAATGTATATTCAGTAGAGAGATCAGCCTTATGCCCATTTGACAAAGACACCGGAGATTCTTCCCTATTGCTTGATAGTTGCTCTTTCTTTTTCATTGTCATTCACTTACCCTACCTAAACCATTCTGCCCTGAGAGCAGATTTGGCAGGCAGCCCTCTTTATAGCTAGGTTAACCAATTTAGATGATGATGATGATGATGATGATGATGATGATGATGATACCATGCCTTTTGACAAAAATCGTGGAGGTGCAGGCGGCACCATCAGAATTCTGTAGTTTGTTTGTTAACACTAGTCTTGACCTCAATGCAACCTTAAAAGGTTAATGCAAGTGCAGTTTAAAAAAATAATAATATGGACAAAATAACAATGCACTTAAGAGGAGAACCTTTAGAGAACTTTGTTAATGAATGGCAACCAATGATCCAACATTTCAATGTAAAATTAATCTACAAATTTACATAGAGGAAGTTAATAGACTGAAGGCAAGGAGGAACGGATAAAAATTTAGAACTTATAATATTTTATATGTACTATACAAATAGAAGCCTGTGACCCCTTATTGAAAATATATTGTCTGAGAAATGATTATGAAAGACTAATAGATGAAAATATTGCACTGTATGCAACAAACACTTGCAATGTATGTATATTTGAATGAATGAAAATAAATAAACATTATATATATACAGTAGAGTCTCGCTTATCCAACGTGAACGGGCCGTCAGAACGTTGGATAAGCGAATATGTTGGATAATAAGAAGAGATTAAGGAAAAGCCTATTAAACATCAAATTAGGTTATGATTTTACAAATTAAGCACCTGAACATCATGTTATACAACAAATTTTACGGAAAATGTAGTTCAATACACAGTAATACTATGTAGTAATTACTGTATTTACGAATTTAGCACCAAAATATCATGATATATTGAAAACATTGACTACAAAAATGTGTTGGATAATCTAGAACGTTGGATAAGCGAGTGTTGGATAAGTGCGCAGACGAGGCTGTGGCGCAGATGGGAGAGCAATGAATCACTGACCAGGAGGTCATAAGTTCGAGGCCCGCTCGGAGCTATGTTTGTTGTTTGTCTTTGTCCTATGTTAAAAAGGCATTGAATGTTTGCCTGATGTGTGTAATGTGATCCGCCCTGAGTCCCCTTCGGGGTGAGAAGGGCGGAATATAAATGCTGTAAATAAATAAATAAATAAATAAGTGAGACTCTACTGTGTGTGTGTGTGTGTGTGTGTGCATATATATATATATATATATATATAACATTAACAATAAGAAACAGTAAGTCCCTGAAAGTCTCCCTTTTCCCCTGAGAAAGCGGTCCTGGAAGATCTGCCAGAACAAGAAGGTCTTCATTTCACTAAACAACAATGCTGGAGGAGGTGAACAATGATTAAAAACAGATTGAAAACCAATTAAAACAGATATGGCCACAAGAGCATTAAAATCATTGTGTGAATCTACTAAAATTAAAATCAGCAGTAAAACAATTCTTTTTCCAAAAAAAAATGATACAGATCAGAATTTAGAAATATTACTCTCACCCAGCACTACATTTTGAATTATTCCCCTATCAGTCTTCTTCACTTTAAAGCTTTCACAGCCTGGATAATGGAGTTAATGTGCTTTGAAAATGTGGTCATAAGGTTGCTCAAACATTTATTTTTCCCTTTAGGAATACATCCATATAACACAGGCATGAGCTAACTTTGGCCCTCCAGGTGTTTTGGATGTCAACTCCCACAATTTCTAACAGTCGGTAGGCTGTTAGGAATTGTAGGAGTTGAAGTCCAAAACACTGGGAGGGCCAAAGTTTGCCCATGCCTGATATAGCAGAAGTTCATTTTTTGTTGTTGTTCGATGTTAATATGAAGTAGTAGATTTCCAAAATCTGCATGTTACAAGATGAAATCAAAAAGAACGGAATTGCACTCCTGGACCTCATTCCATGTTGTTTAAAAACAACAATGGAATCATCCAGAAAGTGCACCAAACCAGGAAATAATTATTTCTACGCATCCGCTCCCTCTAGTCTTAAACTAATTTTAGAAGAGTCAAAGAAATATATATATATATATATATACACACACACACACACACACACACACACACACACACACTCACATACACACATACACACACATACACACCACCACCACAACCACCCCTTTCTCCCAGAGTAGAATCCAGGGTGTCTCACAGATAAAATCAGTTAAAACAATATAAGTTTTTAAAACAATGAAAAACAGGATCAAATTGGGTTGCTGTGTGTTTTCTGGGCTGTATGGCCAGGTTCCAGGAGCATTTTTTCCTAACGTTTCACTTACATCTATGGCAGGCATCCTCAGAGTTTGTGAGGTATTAAAAACTAGGCATGTTGCAGTTATATATCTGTGGAATAATGTCCAGGGAGAAAGAGCTCTTGTCTGTTTGAGGCAAGTGAATGTTGCAAAAGGTCTTGAATGGCATTGCAGCTTCAAAGCCAGGCTGTTTCCTACCTAGAGGAATCCTTTGTTGGGAGGTGTTAGCTATCAAATTGTTTTTAAAAGATACAAAGTTAAAGTAACAGTTTAAAAATCAGAAATTCGTAGAATGGCAAAATTAATTGATTTTTTTGCTTCCCCCCTCTTTCTGTCATTTTAGGTAAAGACTTGATTTTTTGATATTGCTAATCCTCATTGCTTTTATATTAGAATGGTCTGAATAATGCAAGGGTATTTTATATCTGTTAGGTAAAATAAAACCCTTGACATTATCTTACATTTTTTTTCTAACTGTTCCACACATGACTGGGATTAAGAAAAGAAAAAAATTAAGTGCTTTTCAAATCTTGGTGCTTCAACATTGATTGGCTTGTGCTCTCAGTCTGTATTAAGTTGTCTATTAATGATTGCTCTCCCTTTCAGTTTAATTTTTCAAAAGATAGTACACCAAATTCCTCTCTCCAAATTGATGGCAATGCTTAGGAATCTCATCTTGAACACCTTCTAACTGCCATATTGAATAGCTTTAGGAAGATAAGCGATGGAATAGATGAAACCACTTAATAACTACAGCTGGTAAGATTTCAGAACAAAGAATATTTAGACATGGTCAGAGAAGGGGGAACTTTTAAAGGGAGCTTATTCAGCAAAAATGAAGGAAGAGCATTATATTTGATTGACAGACCTCTGTGATATTTAAATATTTATTTTTGTATGTTTTGAATATTAGTGATTTTTTTGTATTGTAAGCAGCTTTGAGTCCCAATCTTGGGAATAAAGCAGGACATATTCATCATCATCATCATCATCAACATCAACATTATCATTATCATCATTGTACCCAAAACAAATGGTCAGATCTTTTGATTTTGTTGTTTCTCCTCCATTCTCTATATTTTCTAACACTTGGGACTTAATCACGCTATATGGTTGTAGTGGTATTATTCTCCTTTACTTGCCTTTATTCTCCTTTACTTGCCTTCCAAGAAGGACCTTCACCATGTTCCTACCAGATGTGCCTGTCAGGATAGTGGAATAGATATACTGTAAGGATAAAACTGTAGTTTTTAAGACAGTGAGCTGCTTTGGGTCTCACTGGGAGAAAAGTAATAGCAATAATAATAATAATAATAATAATAATAATAATAATAATAATAATTATTATTATTATTATTATTATTATTATTTAAAAAAATCTGCCAACTGCAAAAGGCCACCCTACTGGGATCTGCATGCATCATCCGAAAATACATCACACAGTCTTAGACACTTGGGAAGTGTTCGACTTGTGATTTTGTGATACAAAATCCAGCATATCTATCTTGTTTGCTGTGTCATAATAAAATAATAATAATAATAATACAGTAGAGTCTCACTTATCCAACATTAATGGGCTGGCAGGACATTGGATAAGTGAAAATGTTGGATAATAAGGAGGGATTAAGGAAAAGCCTATTACACATCAAAAAACATTATGATTTTACAAATTAAGCACCAACACATCATCTTTTACAACAAATCGCCAGAAAAAGCAACTGCAATACACAGTAACGTTATGTAGTAATTACTGTATTTACGAATTTAGCACCAAAATATCGCAATGTATTGAAAACATTGACCACTTAAACATTGGCTACTAACAAATTGACTACAAATAAAGGTAGAATTTATTTATTTATTTATTTACAGTATTTATATTCCGCCCTTCTCACCCTGAAGGGGACTCAGGGCGGATCACATTATAACACACAAAGGGCAAACATTCAATGCCCATAAACACATCAAACAGAGACTGAGAGACACACGCAGAGGCAAGTTAACCTTCTTCTGAGGGGATGTTCGATTCTGGCCACAGGGGGGAGCAGCTGCTTCATCATCCACACTGACGGCACTTCCTCATTCCAGGTCGTAAATTAGTTAATCTTGCCTCCCCACTTTAGTGGTACCTTATCTCCTACTTGATAGATGCAACTATCTTTCGGGTTGCTAGGTCAGCAACGAGCAGGGGCTATTTTTTATTTTTAATTGACGGGTGCTCACCCCGCCACGGGCTGGCCTCGAACTCATGACCTCATGGTCAGAGTGATTTAAGGCAGCTGCTCAACAGCTGCGCCACAGCCTGGCCTAAAATGCATAAAATGAACTTACAGTAACAACATTGTTGGAAATTACATGCAGAAAAAGTTCAGTCTTTGCTGCTAAGAGAAACAGCTGTAGATCCAGGTGGGATAATCCAGAACGTTGGATAAGCAAATGTTGGATAAGCGAGACTCTACTGTAATAATAATACAATTCTCTGTCCACACACCAGGCAACATATCCCAGGATTCTTTGATGAAAATCTACATGTATTTAATTTTATAATGGCACGGTTGTTGTTGTTGTCATTGTTATTGTCATCATTGTGTGCCTTCTGACCAATGGTATCTTATGGCTTCAGAGGGTGAAGTTGAGCATCTGTCAGAGCTCTCAGGGCCCTTTCACATGGCCCTATATCCCAGAATATCAAGGCAGAAAATCCCACAATATCTGCTTTGAACGGGGTTATCTGAGTCCACAGTGTCAGATATTCCAGTTCAAAGCAGATAATGTGGGATTTATTCAGCTGTGTGGAAGAGACCCAAATTCAAAGCAGATATTGAGGGATTTTCTGTCTTGATATTCTGGGATATAGGGCTATGTGGAAGGGCCCTCTGAAGCATCCTATGATTTCTGTTACATTAGGTGAAAAGGGGAGTGGGATGTGTCCTTGTGCTTCATCATGGTGACAGTTTGAGGAGGAAGGTGGTGCCAGCTTCAGGTTGTTACAGTAGATTGTTCATGTCTGCCTTTAGAAGTGATTCCATAAATTCAACTTGTTCTGTAGTTTAACTCTTAGTATGGGCCAAATGCAGTGGACATATTACATTATTTTTCCTTCATATTCACCTCCCTCCAGCAAGTTCAAAATCAACAGACCTAAAAAAACCCCACAGTTTTGCATTCCTCAGAGAACCACCCAAGACACATCCAGAGTTTGAGGGGGATTGTTTTAATACAATTCCCAGGATCCTTAGGCCAGCATAACACTATCCATGCTGCTTGGGGGATTCTAGAAGATGTAGTCCAAACATTAATTCTACCATGGTCTGGAACTGGGAATACTTTTCTTTGGGCCACTGGAACGCTGTCAGATGGAGCCCACTTGATGGCCCAATAGGGACTTCCTAAACTTTCTCAGAGGCTACAGGGAATCCCCACTGACTAGCCATGGTGAACATAGTTCAGTGCCACTGAGCAGGGACCCTAAAGGGACTCATCCAGTACTGCAACTGGCAACAATCGCCATACTCCAACTATCTTTCTCATGGGGGAGCTCCACTCACTAAGGAGGCTGCACGAGGGAGGAAGATCATTCTCCCCTCTCCTTAGGGAGGGCCAACTTGGTAAGCAGCAGCCAAACTACCCCAGGTAAAGAAGGCTGGGTTGTCACAGCTATTTCCAACTGCAACATGCCTAAGTCTGGGGACCAAGACAGCTGCAATGGCTGTGGCGCAGGCTGTTGAGCAGCTGCAATAAATCACTCTGACCATGAGGTCATGAGTTCGAGGCCAGCCCGTGGCGGGGTGAGCACCCGTCAATTAAAAATAAAAAATAGCCCCTGCTCATTGCTGACCTAGAACCCGAAATATAGTTGCATCTATCAAGTAGGAAATAAGGTACCACTTATAAAAAAAAAGTGGGGAGGCAAGTTTAACTAATTTACGACCTGGAATGAGGAAGTGCCATCAGAGTGGATGATGAAGCAACTGCTCCCCCCTGTGGCCAGAATCGAACATCTCCTCAGGAGGTTAAATTGCCTCTGCGTCTGTCTGTCTCGGTCTCTGTTTGATGTGTTTATGGGCATTGAATGTTTGCCCTATGTGTGTATAATGTGATCCGCCCTGAGTCCCCTTCGGAGTGGGAAGGGCAGAATATAAATACTGTAAATAAATAAATAAATTTGCAGTATTTATATTTGTTGCACCTCAGGTTAGCTTCACCTTGCTAAAGACACCAGGCTGCACACAGAACATAGTCTTTTGTAGTTTATTAGGAAATAAGGAAAAGATAGATCATAAAAGGTAAAAGTTCAGTTCCAAAAGATAGTTACAAAAACAAGGCTGTAAGAAACAAATCCATAGAAACAGGCATGAAACAAGGTCCTTAAAACGAAGCCAAAGTCCCAGAAATGAGGATACATCCAGGCTACAAGATAACACAGGAGAGCAGACTTGGTTTTTGATTCAAGTGAGGAAATTGCTTTCATGAAGATTTGCCTCTCAGCAGACTGTTTTAATAGCATAACATGAAGGCATTTCTTTGCCCTTTGACCTCCCTCTTATTTGCTATTCTGAGACTTCTGCGCAACTCCTGAAATTCCAAACGACTAGCCCGATCTAGTTCAAGGCCACAGGGCTCGTTAGTGTTATTAGGCTGAGGCTGGGAGCTGCTCTCCCTTTCTGCTTCTTGCACCTGAAAACCATCATCAGTAACAACATCATTTCTTCCCATGGGAAAGCCTCCCTGCTCCTCATCTCCCACAGCAGGAACACTCTGCACCTGAATCCCATAATTCTCATCAGAGTCATCTTGAAACTCATCCTGAACCTGAATCCCATCATCTTGAAACTGCATCCCAGAATCCTCATCAGAGTCACACAAAGGCTGAATCGCAACAATATTCCACCCTTCTCACCCCGAAGGGGACTCAGGGTGGATCATTCAATGCCATATGAACACAGAAACAGAGACAGACACAGAGGCAATTTAATCTTCTCTAGCTTCCAGCTTCCTGAGGGTATGCTCAATTTTGGCCACAGGGGAGCAGCTGCTTCATCATCCACTGTGACGCTGAGTCCTTGGATACTTTCTCATTCTAAACACTGCTGGATGATTTTTTAAGGTGTCGTAAATTAGTTAAATTAGCCTCCCACATATAAGTGTTACCTAAATTTCCTACTTGATAGATGCAACTATCTTTCCGGTTGCTTAGGTCAACAACAAGCAGGGCTATTTTTTTTTAATGGTCAGGTGCTCACTCCACCACGGGCTGGCCTCGAACTCGTGACCTCTTGGTCATAGTGATTTATTGCAGCTGGCTATTAACCAGCCTGCAGCACAGCCCGGGAACTGACCCATGTGTCTTGACACTTGTTAACTTGCCCACCTTCCCCGTAGGGTAACTCTGATCAACCCTGTCTGGCATTTGGCCATGGTGGGGCTGACCAGTCATCACATTGGCTTAAATGGACACTGTAAATGAGCCCTTGATCTTTTAGTCCTCAGTTGTGCAGCTAGTAATGCCTTGTTCTTGGTTCCTTCTTCTGTAGAAAAGAAATCTATAGTATTCAAGGCAGATGCCTGTTCAGAATGATCTCCCATGCCCCTTCTACACTCTTTTATAAAATCCAGATTATCTGCTTTGAATCGGATTATATGACAGTGTAGAATATATATATATATATATATATATATATATATATATATATATATATATATATATATTCTTATTCTTCAGTTCAAAGTAGATAATCTGTTTTATCTGCTTGGATAATCTGGATTATATAGCAATGTAGAAGGGGTATTCTTAATGTGTATCTTTTTAAATTGCACCACCAGTCTTCCACTCTTGCAGGTTTGACTTTTACAGATTTGATTTTTCATGGTTAAGACTAAAATGCTCTCTAAGAATCTCTAGGCCCAGCAGTGCAACTCTATGGCCAGACATTTCCCATGGAGTCATACTGGAGGACATGGATATGTAGACTCTGATGTTAAAGCAAAGCATTTCTTCTTATTTTCAGCTTTCCACTTGTGCAGGGTTCCTGCGTCCCTGACCCCAGTGAATGCAAAGGGCTGACTATAGTGTTGTTTTCTTGATTTTGACCATATGGGTATGATGCACATCGTAGAAGCTACCCGTTGGTCAGTACTTACTTGACAATACATGCTGTTTAATTCATTAGCTGCACACAAGTGTGTATTAATTGATGGCTTGATTTGACTGGAAGGCATACAGGGCAGCAATTAGGAAAGGACTAAGCTCAATTAGCATTTATTTTTCAGGTGGCAGCCTGTAATCCATGCGGATCATTGGTAGTGGGGGGAGAATGACATATTCAGATGCGCCTTTAGGATTCAGCCATGTTGTTTGCATTAGTCTGCACCCAATTGCTCATCCAAGTAGGGCAGACCTATTGTATCTGTGGGAGTTGCACAAATGCTGCCAACAATCAGTAGTCGATTTGATATATCTACTCTAGCAGATACAAGCCATTAAATTTTAAACTGTTGTGTCCTAAAATAAACATTTTTGAAAGTATTTTCCCTAAAATATGCTTCGTGCTACATTATGGTAACCAAAGACTGTCACAAAATTAAGAAAATTTAAAATAAAAGGATAGCTCTTTTGCAATGCACATTAGCTTGTAATGATTATGTTCATACCTGATCAAGCATCACTATTTCCAGGTCAGTGCATGGCTCTGTCTTTTTAAATTGATTTTTGGCTTTGGCTCCTTAAATGGGAGTTCACTTTCTTCTCCGAGGCCTATTTGATCTGTAAAATGAAGCCAAAAGCATCCACTTAACTGTGCCATCAGTGGGCCAGGAATCATACAAACAAGCTATTTGTATGTCTCTTCTTATACTACTGCGTTTACATTTTTCCCCGAAGGCTTAAAAATGCTGTAGTCAAGTTGCATCTCTCCTGTTTCGGTTTTACCCAAATTAGTTTAAAAACATTTTTCCACGTGAAGTACCTTGAGTTGCATTACTAAGAGCAAGTAGCATTTAACCAAATGGGATTTTCTTTGTTTTGTTTAAAAAAAAAACTGGAAATCTTGTGATATAAAGCTCAGTGCCTTGTGCCAAAATACACCTAGAATGAATGGGTTCTAAATGTAGGGATGTGTTTCAGAGACCAGAAATGAGAAAACCTTGCAGTCTTTCCATACAAATCTCCATTCATCATTATCCTAAACATCTTCATATCAGTATGATCTGTTCTATTTTGTTTGGGTTTTTGTGGTGATAGGGTCATTTTGTGCTGCTTTGTAAAGTTTGTTGTTTTCAATGATCTAGTGGAAAATTACTCAAAAAGCTACCAAAAGTTCCAGTTTACTGATATGTCCAATCTCTCTAGAAATCCATAATGCATGTTGATTCCCCCTTTGTAACACTTGTTGTTTTTAAAAAGCAGAGAAAGTATAAACATTACTTCCCATCATTGATGTTTGCCATCCTATTGTGTGTAGAGGTCTTCATCTCTGTAATATATCTGCATGAAACTAAGTGGAAGCCTTTTATTTTCCTGCTTGGTGAAACAATATGTGAGTGTTGACTTCCATATGTTATACAGTTGTTTTTAAGGTCTTTCTTTGTCCAAAATTATTCTACTTTCAACCAGCTAATTCCTCAAGAAATCCCAGAAAAGAACATTCCTTGAATCCAGAGTAGTATTCGAAACTGGGTTTTTGGTATTTTACAGTATTTACACTTTCTAAGAAAAAGTGTGGTTGTGAAAATCTGTGACATGGTAGTCAAAGTGATGCATTGTGTAGCGTCAGTGGCAGCAGGTTGCTGTTATGTCAAGGAGACATGAATCCACTCTGCTTTTAATCCAAGTTTGAAAGGAGATGTCTAAGGTCTCTATGCATTTCGGAGTACAATACAGTTCAATACCTTGAATTGCTCCTGTAAATTTCAGATTTAAATGGAGAGGAGATTCACCACCCCAGTGACACAGAAATTATCACTGTAATGTGTGTTCAAACCAGTCTCATGAAGTTATCTTATCTTAATGCTTGAAGGTCTAGGGACTCAAATCTGGGTTCTTCTATATTCAGTTGCTGTTGTTAACTGTCTGGTTGACTTTACCTTCCAAAGCTGGTTTAACTAATCATAGTTAACACCCAGTTCTGGGACCATATAAAACAGTGGTTCTCAACCTGTGGGTCCCCAGGTGTTTTGACCTACAACTCCCAGAAATCCCAGCTACGTAGTTTACCAGCTGTTAGTATTTCTGGGAGTTGAAGGCCAAAACATCTGGGGACCCACAGCTTGAGAACCACTGCCTTATGGGAACCCCATGAATAAGAGTCCTCGTAAGTCCTCAGATCATCAACCACCTTGCTCCATTCTGGAACCATGGCCTCTTTAATTGACTCTATCCCTCTGGAATGTAGGCTTCCTCTTTTACTATTGCCTTTTACTTCACCAGACTCCATTGTCTTTTCTAGCAAATTATCCTTTCTTTTAATATGTCAAAAATGTGATAGCCTCAGTTTAGTTATCTTGGTTTCTAGAGAGAGTTCAGGCCTGATTTGCTTTAGAACTCAAGAGTGGGTTCTATAACATTGATTCAGAGAAGCTAGCACTGGGAGAAATCATCAGGAGTTTTGGGGTGAGATGTCATCTGTACGCAGATGAGGTCCAGCTCTGTCACTCCTTCCCACCTGTCACTAAGGAGGCTGTCCAGGTCCTGAACCGGTTCTTTGCCGCTGTGACGGTCTGGATGAGGGCCAACAAATTGAAATTGAATCCAGACAAGACAGAGGTCCTCCTGGTCAGTTGCAGGGCCAATCAGGGTATAGGGTTACAGCCTGTGCTGGATGGGGTCACACTCCCCCTGAAGACGCAGGTTCGCAGTCTGGGGGTGATCCTAGACTCATCGTTGAGCCTGGAGCCCCAGGTCTCAGCAGTGGCTAGGGGAGCCTTCGCACAGTTAAAACTTGTGCTCCAGCTGTGCCCGTACCTTGAGAAGACGGACTTGGCTATGGTGGTCCACGCTCTTGTTACATCCCGATTAGACTACTGCAACGCGCTCTACGTGGGGCTGCCTTTGAAAACTGTTCGGAAGCTCCAGTTAGTCCAACGGGAGGCTGCCAGGGTAATAACAGGAGCAGCGTTCAGGGAGTGTACTACTCCTCTATTATGCCAGCTCCACTGGCTGCTGATTAGCTACTGAGCACAATTCAAGGAGCTGGCATTAGCCTATAAAGCTCTAAACAGTTCCGGCCCAGCTGACTTATCCGAACGTGTCTCCCGCTATGACCCACCTCGACATTTAAGATCTTCAAGTGAGGCTCTGCTGGCGGTCCCACCAGCCTCACAGGTGTGGCTGGCGGGGACAAGAGACAGAGCCTTTTCAGTAGTGGCTATTGTGGATTATATGCCTTGATATTCTGAGTTATATGGCTGTGTTGAAGGGCCCTAAGTCTGAAAGAGTGTGTCTTGCCCAAGGTCATCCATTGGGTTTCTAGGTCCAAATGGGAATTCAGATCTGAGTCTCCCAGCTCCATTGTCCAACAGTCCATGCTGGCTTCCTGCCTAAATGACAAATGAATATCTGGCAAACCCTACGTTAGTCCGAAATAGAATATATTGTATTGTTGAAAGGTAAGGCAATGTGTAAGTAAACTCACCAAATTTTAGAGTTTATTTACACGTATAGAGATTTGGAGGAAACTGCCAGGGCCATCCTGCCTAATCCCCTTCTGTCATGCAGGAATGCACAATCAAAGCACTCCTGACAGTTGGGCATCTATCCTCCTTTTTAAAGCCTACAGAAAAAGGAAATTCCACCACACTGTGGAGGAGCAGTGTATCCCACTGTTGAACACATCGTACCACCAGGAAGTTCTTCCTAATGTTTAGGTGGAATCTCTTTTCCTTTAATCTGAATCCATTGCTCTATGTCCTAGTCTGTGAATGTCGCACCTCAGGTTAGCTTCACTTTGCTAAAGACACCAAGCCACACAGAGGAAGTAGTCTTTTGTAGTTTATTTAGAAAATAGGCATAGTTCATAAAAGGGTAAAAGATCCGTTACAAAAGATAGATACAAAACCAAGGCTATAAGCAATAAGTCCATAGGAACATAGAGCATAGAACAAGGTCCTTTTCATGGAAGCCAAAAGTCCCAGCAAACAGAATATATCTACGAGATATTACAGGAAGGCAAACTTGGCACAGGAAAACAGTCTTGCTTCTAGATCAAGCAATGGAGTTGCATTGACAAAGAGCTCTCTGTGAGCAGACTGTTTTAAAAGCATGACATAAAGGCGATCCGTTGCCCTTTGAACTCTCGTTTATTGGCTATGTGAAGGCTTCTCCGCAACCCTCTAAATTCTAGTCTCGTAGCCTGATCGAAATCTCCAGATTCAAGGCTCATTATTAGGCGGCAAAGCGTTATCCTCCCTTTCCACTCCCTACACCTGAAATTCCTCGTTAGAAACAACATCATGATTTATTCCCATGGGAACAACTCCCTGTTCTTCATTTCCCACATCTGGAACACTGCTATAATTCCCAGCATCAGAGTCATCCTCAAAATCATCCTGAAACCCACTATTATGCACATATAACCCAGAATCTTCATCAGAGTCATGCAAAGGCACATCAGGATCACACAAAGGCAAAGGCTGAGCCACAACAGTGAAGCAGCAAAAAACAAGCTTATTCCCCTTTCAATAAGACATTCTTTCAAATATTTAAACATGGCTCTCATGTCCTCTTTTAACCTTCTCTTCTCCAGGCTGTGTATATCCAGCTCCCTAAACTGTTCCTCATAGAGGATAGCTTCCAGACTCTTGACTGTTTTGATTTGACATTTTCCAAGTCAGTGTATCCAATGAGTGCGCTCTACTGAGGACTAATGATAGGATTCAGGCTAGTATGTATGGCTTGTGATCATGGCTCTGATTATAGGTTGCAGGAGGTTGTAGTTATGCCCCACCGATGGGCTTCTAAAAGGAAATTGAGTTGACCACAGTGTAGACACAAGGTATTCTAGTGTGGATTCTCATTTTGGGGGTGGGGACGTTTTGTGATGCTCCATCATTTTGGCATTATCATTGAAATAACCATGGAAACAGAGAAGTGCAATTAACCCACGCACCCCATAAATGGTTTTTGAGTGATTTCTATGAATTCTGGTTCTTGTTTTTAGTTCTAAATACATTAAAACATATTTGTACCTGTAAGAAATATAATTCCCTTTGTACGTAACGTATTCTTAAATCTGACAAAGCTTTCAAAATACATTTTGATGCATAGAGAAATAAATTTCTTCCTCCCATCCCTTCCCCCATATGTAGCTTTAAACACAAATAACAATTGTAATTACATAAATCTGTTTGTTGTTGTTCCAGAGTCTTTGCATAGCATATTATACAGCAGAGAAACTTTCTAAATCCCAGCTAATGCTGAAAAGACTCTGATTACAGTAATTTTCATAATGTAAAATTTATTTGTAATAGGTCTTTTGTTTTTAATCTCCTTTAGTGTTTTGTTGGGGGCGGGTTGGGAAATATCAAAGGATTTATTCTGCTTTAAATTGCTTAGTTCTCTCGTTTCCCTTTTTTTTTTTAAGGGGGAAATGCATACAAGGCCTTAGACTATCACAGACAAAAGCCTTACCTTAAGGAAGTAGAGCATAATTTGATGCTTATGGAGTGTGCACACAACACCTATTAGTGAATTGCAGTATTCTGCAATCATTGCACATGCACGTGTGCAAGCACATGGAAATCAATGTGTAGGCATGCCTCATGACAGTGTGTGCACATTGCTACTTCTACAGCCTGGAACACATTGAAGGCATTCCACATTGGAGAAAAATGTCCACTTGCAAAAAGGAACTTAAGGTTTACATAAGAAACCAATAGGATTCTGATCATAATCAAATCTTTCCCTTTGAAGTCAGAACAGAGCAGAGATTGTAGCGTTCATCTTCTCCTTTATGGTTATCACATGTGCTGCAATGTCTAAGCCATAACTGAAAATGGAAATCAATTTAAATACTTCATTGTCTTCATCCACCACCATTTCTCCTTGACCAAGTGTAGGCTCTTGAGCTTGAAGCCTGAGTAGCTTATTTATTTATTTACTTACCACACTTGCACTCTGCCTTTCTCACCCCAAAGGGGACTCGGGTTTGTTTTTTGTTTTTTACAAAGGCAACAATTCGATGCCTTTGTAATGCCACAAATGCATTAAAATCCAAATCAATTAAAACATAAACATTAAACATCAATTAAAATCACACAATCCAGGCCTATCCGAGTCATCATAATGTTATTTATAGTCTCTTGTTGCACTGCTCCCATTTACTGACCAAAAGCTTGGTCCCAAAGCTATGTTTTTAGTTTTTTCCTGAAGATCAGGTGGGAGGGGCCTATCTAATTTCATTGGGGAGGGACTTCCATAGATGAGGGGCTACCACTGAGAAGGCACTGTCTTTCATCCCCACCAGTTGCGTATGCGAGGGCGGTGGGACTGAGAGCAAGGCCTCCCCCAATGATCTTAACCTCTGAGGTGGATCATAGAAGGAGATACATTTGGACAGGCAAACTGGGCCGGAACCGTTTAGGGCTTTATAGGCTAAAGCCAGCACTTTGAATTGTGCTTGGTAGCAGACTGCAGGCAGTGGAGCTGATGCAATAGGGGGGTTGTATGCTCCCTGTACACCACTGCAGTGAGCAATCTGGCAACTGCCCATTGGACCACTTGAAGCTTCCGAACAGTCTTCAAAGGCAACCCCACATAGAATGCATTGCAGTAGTCTATTCAAGATGTAACCAGGACATGGACTGCCATGATCCTGTGAGCAAATATTCCTGGGGGTATATTCGGACTTATTCTCTCTAGGGATATACCCCCATTCTAGTAGTCATCTGGGCATTGTGGTGAGCCATTGGTTGGTGTTCATGGTGACCCTTTCAATAAAGAAGCTGGCCTAGATATGGTGTGCTCTTCCTTAATTGTAGTTTTGATGTTACTCGTTTTTTCATTATTTAATTTAATAAAATCAATTCGAAATTCAACACTGCTCACAAAAGATGCAAACTAATAACAAGAATAATCAAAATTATAGTCAATGAAGACACAATGGAGTTAACCAGGGCCTTGTATCGAGTTCCTTTGACCCTTTAGGCAGTCAAAGGACCTCTATACAACTCCCACCTCTGTTGAATAGGATAGCTTCCCTGTGGATTGTGACCGGCTGTTAGAAATTGTGGGAGTTGAAGCCCAAAACACCTGGAGGGTCCAAATTGGCTCATGCTTGGTTTACACTCACCCAGTCTCAAAGGGTTTCATAGAATCATAGAATCATAGAGTTAGACCTTGTGGGCCATCCAGTCCAACCCCATTCTGCCAAGAAGCAGGAATAATTATAATAATAACCAAGAGCATCCCCAATAGATGGCCTCTGCTTAAAAGCCTTCAAAGAAGGAGCTTCCACCACACTCTGGGGCAGAGAGTTCCACTGCTGAACAGCTCTCACAGTGAGGAATTTCTTCCTCATGTTCAGGTGGAATCTCCTTTCCTGTCGTTTGAAGCCATTGTTCCGTGTCCTAGTCTCCAGGGTTTTGGTTGAAGCAAATCTAAACTAGCTCTGTAGATCAGAGATCTTTTTTTCCTGTCATGGTCATAATTGCTTGCCTTGTTTGTTTGTTTGTTTGGTTTGGGATTTTTTTCTCAATTGAACTTGTATAGGAGAATTTCCAGTGTTCATAGAGCCTTTGTCGTATGTCAAAGAATTATACTGGGTAGATAAAATTTAAGAAAATGAATGTGGTGACATGTTTTCATACTTCAGTCTTTGCAGTAAATTCATCCTTTGACACAAGATTAAATTATGATTTTTTAAAAATATATATTCACTATCCCTCAGCAAGATATTTTGGTGGACTTAGAGAGAGTGGGTTTATCATTTTAATTGCATCTCCCATTTTCCACCTAAATGTGAATAGAATCAGCCCTCAGGTTAGGACGCTGCCGTCAATTTCCTTGGTTATTATTCTAATACCTTTTCTTCGAATTGTATTACGGTGTGAGGTAGGACCAAACACATATTAGAGCTTTTCTCTCAATTTTCATAACTCTTCCAAATGGGTTTATCACCTTCCCACATTTGCTATTTTTTCGTGTAATGTCCTGAAAAAAGGATGAGCCATTAAAATGTTCCCTTTAAAGATTAGAAACATCTGCATTCAATTAAATCCGGAGCCTTTATGAAAATATTTTTTAAGTAGCCAGGAAATTACCTACCTTTTGATTCACATTGGGGTTGGGGGAGGGAGATAGTATTGGAAAGATAATAGAGGGGGGAAAGCCATGCTGTGGTTCTACTAATGAGTACAATCTTTTTGCCTTAAGTATGTGAAAGAAACATGGCTGAAGAAAAAGCATCGCCACTGTGGGGTTTTTTTTTATTCCCCTTTCCTTTTTTTCCCCTCCAAGCCCACTTTTGTCGAAAGTAATGAGGCCATACTCAGTTGCTTCCCAAACGCGTTGTGATTTGGTGTGACGTACAGCGCGGCTCTGCAGATCCGTTTGGACTGCCTGTGCTCTTTTAATGAGCGGCGGGGAAAACAGGGGTTTCTGTGGCCGCAAACGGCAAAGATGCAAAGCACAGCGCGAAATGCTTCTTGATTGCCACAAGGCAACTGACATTATAGATTTTTATCGCTACCATTATGTGGCATAAAATTTGCCACATCCAGACTTATGCCTTCCCCGGCTCCCCGCCCCCTTCCTTGGCTGCTGAAAGTGACACCAAAGTTGCAAAAACCTAACAACAAAGCATATTTTAAACTCCTCTGCTTAACACGCAAGGACCTAAGAATTTCCTTGTTAATTCATTCATCAAAGGGAAAGAAAGAGCAGGAAGGGATAAGGAATCGAGAGAGTGTGTGAGAGAGAATCACACACAAGAAACGAAGCACCGTCACCCCAAAAGGTCACTGTCAGTTGGGCGACATCCCAGTGGAGACTGACCAACCTTTGCTTGATGCGGTACAAGAAATGACAATGAGGCAGGCATATCTCTGCAGAAACCCTAATCACAGTAATGGGGTTTTAAAAGACTTTACTCGGGGTTTGAACTTTGGCAGAGACGGTGGAAATATTTTCCGGTCCTTCGGTGGCAAACCAGCACCGCTCCCGTTTGTGACAAAGCAGGTGGCAAGTGCATCCATGGAAGGAAGAGAGAGAGAAAGATTTGGTACATGTAATCTGTACTTATTTGCAAATGTTGTACATGGTTATTACAGTAGAGTCTCACTTATCCAACATTCACTTATCCAACATTCTGGATTATCCCATGCATTTTTGTAGTCAATGTTTTCAATACATCGTGATATTTTGGTGCTAAATTCGTAAATACAGTAATTACTGCGTAGCATGTACTACTTTTTCTGTCAAATTTGTTGTCTAACATGATGTTTTGGTGCTTCATTTGTAAAATCACGACCTAATTTGATGTTTAATAGGTGTTTCCATAATCCCTCCTTATTATCCAACATATTCGCTTATACATCGTTCTGCCGGCCCATTTATGTTAGAGTGAGACTCTACTGTGTATGGTTAACATAAAGAGCTGCATGGTAAGCTTGAGACCAGATTTTCTTTCTTCAAGGCCTGTGACTAGCTGCTGCTGTTGCTGTGTGCCTTCAAGTCATTTCTGACTTATGGTGAACTGGTGACACAGTGTGTTAAAGCGCCGAGCTGCTGAACTTGCAGACCAAAAGGTCCCAGGTTCAAATCCCGGGAGCGGAATGAGCGTCCACTGTTAGCCCCAGCTCCTGCCAACCTAGCACTTCGAAAACCTGCAAATGTGAGTAGATCAATAGGTACCGCTCCGGCGGGAAAGTAACGGCGCTCCATGCAGTCATGCCAGCCACATGACCTGGAGATGTCTATGGACAATGCCAGCTCTTTGGCTTAGAAATGGAGATGAGCACCAACCCCCAGAGTCGGTCACAACTGGACTTAACGTCAGGGGAAACCTTTACCTTTACGTTAAAGAGAACCAACCTCTCACAAGGGTTTTCGTGGCAAGATTTGCTCATTTGAGGCAAAGGGGTTGTGCTTGTTTTCCTCTGAAACTTGCATAAGGTCACACACCAGGTTTTCATGGCTAATCAGGGATTTGAACCCTAGCCTCAAGAATAATTGTCCAATGCTCCAACCACTGAACCACACCGACTCCTAACTAAGAGACTTCCAGCCCGAAACTCTGAACATGCTCTATTTTTTTTCCCGTGTCAGGAGCGACTTGAGAAACTGCAAGTCGCTTCTGGTGTGAGAGAATTGGCCGTCTGTAAGGATGTTGCCCAGGGGACGCCCAGATGTTTTGATGTTTTTTCATCCTTGTGGGAGGCTTCTCTCATGTCCCCGCATGGAGCTGGAGCTGATAGAGGGAGCTCATCCATGCTCTCCCTGGGTTGGATTTGAACCTGGCAGCTTTCAGATCAGCAACCCAACCTTCAAGTCACAAAGCTTTAATCCACTATGCCACCGGGGGCTCCAACATGCTCTATGGTAAATGTGGAGGTTTTGGTTGGAGAGAGGGACCAGTTCCACAGATGATAATAATGATATTTATTTATTTATTTATTACAGTTATATCCCGCTCTTCTCACCCCGAAGGGGACGCAGAGCAACTTACAAATAATAGGTATATACAATGTATTATATTATTAGGATAGCACAATATTAGCATTATATATCACTATATTGTACTATACCACTATACTGTAATATTAATAGTAATATTACATGTAATATATGATATATAATTAATATTATTATACTGTATTATTAGTATTATATTGTATTACATTATAACATTATTATCAATATTATATGTATATACAATATATTATTAATTATTATTATATATTAATAAATATTATTGATAATAATAATAATAGTAATAAAACTTTATTTATAGGCAGCCCGATCTCCCCAAGGAGACTCAGGGCGGCTGTCTATTCCTGAGGACATGAAGTCACTCGATGCAAAAAGTCCTTGATTAAGAGGGAAATTAATAATGAAATATTATGAAATAATGAAGATGCCAGCCACAGATGTTGGTGAAACGTCAGTAGAGAATACTGCTGGAATATGGCCATACAACCCCCCAAAAAACCTTGCAGCAACCCAATAATGAAATACTTTGCCCAGAATGCTGCTGTTGCCTCACATTCGTATGGCCTCTTATACAAGCAGTTTGACTTTTGTCGCCATTGTGCAAGGAACACATTCAGTTCGTGGCTAAGTAGAGTTCCACAAATGTAACAATTTCAAATAGACCTAAATATGGGAAAGAGTCTTTTAGAATATGCCTGCAGTGTTTGCTATGTTGTTGTAATGGTCATAGCAGAGTCTAGATCAGCTACTTAGTTCAGTATAACTAAGCTCTTGCTAACTTCTGGGATTTTGCTCCAGGACTCTATACAACTATCAAAACCCATGGATGCTCAAGTGCCGTTACATACAGTGGCATAGTGAAATGGAAGCCCTTATATAAAATAGCAAAATCAAGGTCTGATGTATTTATTTATTTACAGTATTTATATTCCGCCCTTCTCACCCCGAAGGGGACTCAGGGCGGATCACATTACACATATAAGGCAAACATTCAATGCCATAACATAGAACAGAGACAGAGACAATCGCAGGCACGGGCTGGCCTCGAACTCATCACCTCTTGGTCAGAGTGATTTGTTGCAGCTGTCTACTAACCAGCATGCGCCACAGCCCGGTTTGATCTTCAGATTTGTGTGTGTTTATATATATATATATATATATATATATATATATATATATATATGAGTCATGGTTGGTTGAATGCATGGATGCAGAATCTGTGGATATGGAGGGTCGACTAAGCTTAACAAAATATTGTTTCTGGACAGCAACTACTGCAAGCAACGGAGGCTTGTTCTACTGATCAGAATGCACCAGAATGATGTATCTGTTCCCTCATGTGAGCAATGTCCATCATTGCAGTTAGAAGCAGGATCACTGTTGCAATGCCTCTTCACACCAGAGATTGCTTGTGGGAAAGGATGGAAATTTAAGTGCTGAATCCTGATCAACAGAAGAAGAGAACCACTGTTGCTTGAAGGGCATTATTATTATTATTATTAGTAGTAGTAGTAGTAGTAGTAGTAGTAGCAGCAGAAGCAGTAGTATCATCATCATCACCACCTCTATAGCACCATCACTGTACATGGCACTTTGCAAATAAAAGAATAGTATTGGAATTTGTTTTGTTTTTTACAATGCCTATTCCCTACCCTATTGAATACATAGGGGATGAATCAGTTATAAATGTATAACTCTAGGTTATGCATTTGTAACTGCGAATGTGAATTCCAGCCTATATTTTAACTTCTACTAATTCTATTCTTTGTGTAGCTATATTTTTAACATTTTTATGTCATCCGTTTTTTAAATGTATCTGATTTAACCTTTGTAATTTGCTTTGAATTCCACTATTAGGACAAGAAACTCAAGTTTACTGCCTGCTGGAGTAAATCCATTGATCATGTATGTTCACTGAAGCTCATGTGGATGCTTGCACACCAGTGGTTGTGAAAGTACTTTGCACACTGGTCTATACATGCATCTTGGGTAACACCATATCACAACTCACTAACAAGGCCCGGTTTCACACTCCATGAGCATACATTTGTGCTTTGTTTCCTTGATACCTGATCTCAGCCATACACACACACAGACATTCCAGATTATACTTTCAAAATACCATCTCTCCTAGCAATTTCAACATATACAGTGACTGCGGGCATATTTGAAGAACGAAGAAAGGAAGCTATCACATGGAAAAGAGGGTGGAAATCTCTCTCACCCAGGCTGCCGTGTTGAAGGCCTCTGGCTTATTGTGCCTGTCTAACAACAGTGCAAATATTCTGAACAAGAAGATGTTCTCCCTTGAGGAATCTGGTTTTGTTGTTTTGTTTTTGAGAATTTCTTTTTATCGCCGTCTTGCCTCAATCTGTTCCTAAAAGATTTGAGAAAGGAAAACAATTTTTCTTCCAGAAGCTCTGTTGCTCCTAAAATGTGATTTTATGATTCGGTTTGGCAGCGTGACGAATAATACAGCGCCAGGAGACTCGTTCGAGCAGGAGGCGCTTATTCCGACAACGTTCGGCATCGCAGCCTTGCAGAGAGAAGAGCCAGGTTTGCTTGCAGCTGTAGTTGGTATACTAATGTTGAGCTTCTGTTGGTTTGCTTTGTTTCCCAGGAGAGCATTTTGACTGAGAACATGCCTTTGTTTCACAGGGCCCGAAAGCTATATACAGTTTTAGGGGCTAATTCAGCTCATTCCGTTTATGATGAAGAAGGCATGGGACAGCTGCCTCTGTGCTCTTGTCCTCCTCAAAGGTAGTACATATGAATCCTGATTTAGAGAAAGAATTCGCATTTCCTAAACAATCATGGAATCATAGAACTGGAAAAGTCATGCTATTCAACACTCAGGCACACAGAAATACACTACTTAAGCACACCTGAAAGATGGCCATTCAACCTCTGCTGGGGCTTGGCCCCATGTTAGCCGCCCCAAGTCCCTTCGGGGAGATGGAGGCAGGGTACAAAAATAAAGTAGGAGTTGTTTTGCTGTTGTTATTGTTGTTGTTGTTATTGTATGACAAACAAGATAGATATGCTGGATTTCGTATCACAAAATCACAAGTTGAACACTTCCCAAGTGTCTAGGACTGTGTGATGTATTTTCGGATGATGCACGCAGATCCCAGTAATAATAATAATCATATTATTATTATTATTATTATTATTATTATTATTATTATTATTATTATTATTATTATTGTGTTGTCGAAGGCTTTCATGGCCAGAAGCTATTCAGTGCTAATTAGGGTGATTAACTACAACATTCACACTGGCCTCCAACTGACGGGAGTTCTTCTCTCACCCTGGACTTTCCACAGATATCTTCCTTGCTTAGTTTCTCCATACCTCACAACCTCTGAGGATGCCTGCCATAGATGTGGGTGAAACGTCAGGAGAGAATACTTCTGGAACATGGCCATACAGCCCGGAAAACATACAACATTATTATTATTATTATTATTATCTTCCAAAGAAAGAGAATCCATCTTTCTGAGGCAATGTATTCCAGTGTGAGCAGGTCTTATCATCCAGAATTTTTTCCTAATGGTTGGGTGGAATTACCTTTCTGACAGGTTGTATCATCATCACCATCACCATCATCATTTAGGGCTCTCGCTATGGATGACACTCTAGACACAAAAGGACTACAGAACAGTTCCTTGCCCTTAGATTTACAGTCTAATTAAGACATGGCACAAAAGGGAAAGGGAGATGGCAGTCTTGGAGAGGATTACGTCCAGCAAATACTGCCTGTTCTCTTGCTCTGAGGCAGTGGCAGTCGGGATGATCCTCCTTTCATCTGCTTCTGGGTCTAAGCATAATGGAGCTGTGCCTGCCTTTTCTTCTCTCTCCTCTAAGTCTAGGGCAGTGGCAGTTGGGAGGGAGAGCCTTTCATCTGCTTCACAGTCCAAGCATGATGGAGCTCTGCCTGCCTTTTCTTCTTTATCATTGCCACTTAACAGTTGGGAGGAAGGGCTTTTCATCTGTTTGGCATGATAAACCTATGATTTCTTCCTCTCTTCAGAAAACTTTCAGCAAAACCCTTTCTGAAACCTGACTAAAGCAGAGCTGAGAAACCTGTCCCTTTTGAGAAATGAATTACAAATCCACCCAACATTAACTAGAAAAGACAGAGCTGATAGAACATGCAGTCCAATAGATAGGGAGATCTGGCATGGGCTGGTCCATGGGATCTTGAAGAGTCAGAAGTGACTGAATGAATACACAACAACATCTAGAAGGTTCGAGTTATGGCTAATAAAGAGGTATCAAACTGCTATATTTCTGCACTGTAAAAACGAAGTAGATAGGTAGCATAAGCTTTTGTAGACTGACTACTTCCTCAGATGCAAATTCCCTCAGTTAATACAGATATAGGCATATCTCAGTGAATGAAATAGGGCATTACTGACTCACCCTACTCAAATATGTGGTGTAGTGATTTGGGCATTAGATAAGCACTCTGAAAATAAATAAATAAACTTAATAATAAACTTTATTTTTATATCCCGCCCCATCTCCCCGAAGGGACTTGGGGCGGCTTACAACAGGGACAAGCCCGAAAACAACAACACAAGACATTTGACCAAAAACATTCCAACGATTCTCAAAATAAATAATAAATACATTAAAATCCAAGCAATAAAATCAGAGAATTAAAAACAAACCAGCGGGGACAGGTTTCATAAAGTGCTGTGTCATGGAAATGAGTGATAAAGTGCCGTATGCCCTTAAAACAGAGAGAAGCATTCTAATGCCAGCTGTATTGGGCCTGTTCATTCAAACGCGCTCTGGAACATCCATGTTTTTAATTCCCGGCGGAAAATGGGCAGGGAAGGAGCTAACCTTATCTCCTTAGGGAGAAAGTTCCAGAGCCGGGGGGCCACAGCCGAGAAGGCCCTCTCCCTCGTCCCCACCAGCCGCATTTGAGACAAAGGCGGGAGTGAGAGGAGCGCCTCCCCGGATGATCTCAGGGCTCGCGTTGGTTTGTAGGAGAGGAGGCGATCACGGAGATAGGCAGGTCCTGAACCGTTGGTTCAAATCTTCACGCAGTCTTCAGAAGAAGAGAATTGCAGGCCTTTGCTGAATAAATCTTGGTAATTAAGGTCTAAAATAGGGTATCTAGATGAAAAGCCAGCATGATGTAGTCAACGAAGTGTTGAATTAGGACTTTTGAAGACCAGAAGCCTAGTGCGTAAATATTATACCCTCAACTTAAGAGGAAGGCAACAACAAACCTCTAAATAAAGCATGACACCATAACCTGCAGTCACAAAGCAACAAAAATGTGTTTGCTGTAGAGTCAAATGAACATAGGCTAAGTGTCATTCTTAGCCAACATTCTTTTGGAACAGGAATACCAAGATCCTATACTATGGCCCCATCTACTCTGTTTGAACTGAATTGTATGAATCTGCACTTCCATATAATCCAGTTTAATGCAGTTAATTTGAATTCTGAAACTGCATTATATGGCAGTGTAGATGGGGCCTAAGTTTGCATAGTTTACATTTTTACACAAATAAACACTGCACCGTCCTTTTGGATGTTCTGCAATAGATTGGGTGTAATGTTAGTGGGCTTAATATGCAACTGAGAATGAGCAAAGCTTGTTTCTGCAGTCCCAGTGAATCAAGTGACACATTGAAGGTACCAACAAGGACTCCTGCACTCTATGAAAATTCACTTTAACATGTGCAATAGTTACACTTGTAGAACTCCCTAAACAACAATTGTGAAATGGCCCCCTCAAAACATTCAACTGCCTGCTTAAGTAAAAAATGTATGCATTTGTGATGCCAATAGGTTCTGGCTGAAGTGTTCCCATCTGTGGGTGCTTTTCTCTGATAGTATAGAAGCCATGTATGCATGGGAAGTACTGCGTTTGACTTTGCAGTATATAAAAAAGGCACATTATGTGCTTTGCAGTTTACATCTACTAAATGGGGAAATGATTCAATGCTGTGTTCACCTTTTCCAGTTGATACAGTACAGCCTCTCTGAAAACATTTTTGCTGTAGTTTTGTTAATGGCTATTTTTTGTTTGTTTGTCCATATTGTCAAACTAACCCTTGCTTGTTCATAAATGCCTAGTTTGTATGTTCCTCTAACTTGCACATGATTTTTTCCGCCAATTACTTTTAGTTCCTAGGTAACCCAACAATAGTGCCACATGCATTCCACAATTACGAACACTTTTTCAAAAAATCAGATGATGCAAGTCATAATCTTGACAGGAGCATAACCACTCCAAGCTGACTTGGAAAGGGACCATGACTCAGGAGTAATGTTCCTCTATTTCACAATAAGGGTTTTCAGTTCAATCTCTAGCTATTTCAACTTAATGAATCTCTGTCATGGGGATGACTGGAGAGCAGCAATGAACTAGAGCATTATTATTTCATGGTGCTATACCATCAAAGTGATACATTCATCCTGCATTTGCCTCAGCCTTATTGCATGACATCATTCCTCTCCAGGCATTGTTGCATTGCAAAGTCATTGAAAATGTGCTTTTCACATTGGAAGTAATCTGTTAATGAGCCCCTTTTCTCAGAACTATTCAGTAACCAGTTCAGATGTGGATATCTCATATCGCTTTCTTCTGTGAACAATCCATTACTGGGTATGGTGTGGGTGTTGCCAGGTTATTCCTCCATCAAAGAAGCCCCAGACCACTTTTGATTCTGAAATGGACAATATTACTTTCCTAGTACAATGGGAGGGTCAGTCTTTGCTATTATATCAATATAGCACATCCTACCATCATGCTTTCGTAACACTATACAAAGTAGATGCATAAATCACATATGGAGGGATGGAGAATAGACATCAGTAATTACATCATTAATGCAGATTTTAAAAAACCCAGCCATGGTGCTCTTAAAGAACAAATACAGCATGTGTAAAATAGAGAGACTCAGCAATCAGCCATCCTCTCGAGAATGGCTGGAGCAAATTATTCAACTGCAGTAATATAGCAAAAAAGAGTGGTTTGATTAAGTAACATTAAGTGAAGGATCCCCAAACTAAGGCCCATGGGTTGAATGCGGACCTCCAAGGCCATTTACCAAGCCTTAAACTTTAGACTAGAGGTGCCCTAAGTCTAAAATGACTTGAAGGCACACAACAATAACAATCCTAATTAACTTGCCTATCTCATCAGCCAAAAGCAGGCCCACACTTTCCATTGAAATACGGGTAAGTTTATGTTGGTTAAAATGTTTCTTCATTTGAAATACTGTATTTTTCTTTCATGTTGTTTGTTTTAGTTTGGTTTTTTTTTTTTTTTGCAGTGTGCATAGGAATTTGTTCTGTGATTTTTTCAAACAATAGTCTGGGCCCCCAACATTTTGGGAGACTATGAACTGGCCCTTTGTTTAAAAAGTTTGAGGACTCTGCATTAAGCAATCTGAACTGGTAAAAAAACAGTATTATTGATTGGCAACCTTGCTTGTGCTTTAATTTCACAGCTATGATGTCCAGAGCTCAATTTTGCAGCCCCTGTGACATGCTCTAGAGGAGAATAACCACCTTTGGATGAAGCCAGAAGAAAAGCAGCACTTGAAGGAGACCCCGAGGCCCCAAACCATACTTGGGTCACATACCACAGGTTGGCTCTGTCTATCTTGGAATCATTCCCACAAAAGATGGAGTCTTTCAATTCTAGAAGGAACCAGGATTCTAGCCCTGATGGTTTCATAAAAAAGCTTGAAAGTTTGCAAACTTGGTCAGAAGGCTGGCTATTGGGGCACGCTTAGGGAGACAGTGTGAAGATTTGGGGATCCTATAGAATTATATCACCATGAATCCACTTTAATTGCCATGGCTACATCTTATGGCATCCAGGGGTTTGCAATATAGTGAGACAATGAGTATTCTAAATTCTAATCCCTAGATTACATAAGAAGAAACCACAGTTACTAAAGTGGAATCAACACTATGGCTGCATTCCAACCTCCCCTCAATATCACTTGCTTCATCAGCAATATGCAACTGTCATGCAAAATAACAATATTTCCTGCATCAGGTTTCAATAATTGGGTGTACCATGTGCAAATTGTACCATGCACCAATGCAGTGCACAACATTGTGTATGTACACGTCCACTTTCTCTTCTGTCAGCAGAATATGCCTGTTGAGCCATAAATAATTCATCCTATGTGTAATGGGACTTACACCTGCATATGTCTCTAATAGGATGCCAGCCTATATTAGTCTAGTGTGAAAGGGCACATCATGGCCCATCTGATCATCATATGGTAACATTTAGACCTGACCTTCTTGGGACCTATTTGCCCTGTATGGCACCTTGCCCTTTCTCATGATTACCCAAAGCAGCTTATCTTCTGCAAAGTAAGCAAACGCGTATAATATTTCAAGCAGAGCATGTCATTCTCTGTTTCTGTTGTTATTCTTCTGTTGCTTGCTGCTTTTTTTTTATTACAAAAGCATGCAATTTGAAATGAAAAACCAAAAAATATAGAACAAAAGCTTTTCGTGCCCCAAGCTTTGCAAAGATATATGACAATATTCCAGGTGAGGTGTGACCAAAGTGGAACAGACATGCCACAATATTCTCCTTTGGTCAGCTCTCACCTGGAATACTGTATGGCACAATTCAGCGTATTTCACTTGAGGCAGAGCACCAAGCAATATTTTGTAGGATGTCTAAAGAAAAACATTCCTAAATTACACTGGAAGATTTGATTAGAATGAGGATCCCAACTGTATTAGATTGAGCATAGAGATTCTGGAACCCACTTTTGTGGCCCCTAAGGCCTTCCCCATCTTCCCAGCATGATGATACTTGAGATAACATCTCTCTAGGAATCTCTTAAGTCTTCCATGTTGACCATACAATTGTGATAGATAACCTAAAGAGTCTTAGACTACATCAATCAAATCTCTATATAATCAAATTTACAAACTTAGAGGGGCTAGGCTGTGGTGCAGATAGTTAGTAGCCAGCTGCAATAAATCACTACTGACCAAGAGGTCATGAGTTCGAAGCCCGGGTCAGATTGAGTGACCAACCATTAAATAGTCCCAGCTCGTTGTTTACCTAAGCAACCCGAAAGACAGTTGCATTTGTCAAGTAAAAAAATTAGGGACCACTTATGCGAGGAGGCTAATTTAACTAATTTACATTACCATAAAAATGTTCAGCAGCCTGCATACCAGAAAATGAGGAAGTATTTCATAAAGGACTCGGCGTCACAGTGGATGATGAAGCAACAGCTCCTTCTGTTGCCAGAATCAATCATACCATCACGAAGCCAGAAGCTGGAATATGTTAAATAGCCTCTGTGTCTCTGTCTCTGTGTCTGTATGTCAATGGCGTTGAATGTTTGCCTGGTATATGTACATTGTGATCCGCCCTGAGTCCCCTTCGGGGTGAGAAGGGCGGAATATAAATACTGTAAGTAAATAAATGAACGTGCAAATGGGAAGGGCTTTCAATGGGAGTAATGACCTGCAGAGAGAATCTTAAAAGGGTAGATTTGATTACAGGTCAATATGTATTTGTGTGTGTGTTTGTGTGTGCATCCATCCAAACATATTGACTTAAATCCTATTGTTAGTCTGAATTACAGTCATCCCATTGAATCAGTTGGGTTTGCCTATATATTGACTCACCATTCAACAATTGATTGACTGGATCTACTCGAATCAGAATAACAGATTTCCAGCCACCATCAGATGACAGCAAAGATAGTCATCCAGACGATTAAATAACTTTAATCACAGCTCATTTTTCCAAAACCCAAGAGAATTTGGTTTTTTTTCCCTGTCTTACAACAAGGTCAATAGGCAGGTTGAAATCTGTCTAGACGCATAGAAATCCCCCAAATAGGGGAAATAGTATATTGGGGTGGGGAGCAAATGAAAGGTAAGATTAATAGCATTTATCATGGCAGAGAGACTAGCAGTTTGCTAATTAAAGATGTTAGAACATAGAAGCAGCCAAGGATCAGTGGCTTTTAATGAGGATGGTGTAGGGTGATTTAGGTCTAATTTTCTGCTTAATAAGGCTGGTTTAAAAAGTAATTTTGTTGGGATGTGACTCTCCTAAACCTGTTCATTATCAGTGCCAGGGCTTCACTTCGACACTTCAGGAAATGTTGTGTTTAATTAATATTGTGTCGGCAAGTGGACATGCTGACAGATGAGGAGGGAAAAATTGATGAAGAACTTTCAAGGACATTGACTTCATTAAGCGGCTTCATTATGGCCCTGAATCACTAGCTAAATATGTCGTTTGGAGAGAGATAACGTGCCACCTTTCAAGTACAAGAGGGCTGCACGTGTTGTTGACAAAGGATGTTGCGCCCATGATTGCAAGAGCAAGGTTCAGGTGCCAAGGGTTTTGGGGTTTTTTGGTGTAGTTTGTCTCTGAGCCACAGTTCATATAAAATAATGCAACACCATTGCAATAAATTAAGGATAAATGTTCTCTTCTGGAACTGGGCATACAGTCAGCTCTCCATGTCCACTGATTCTGTATCAAAAGATTTTTGCATTCCTGCATGTCACAATCAGGTTGGACTCGCTGGCCTCTTCCAATTCTTATGAATCTATGATTAAATTCCTAAAACTTTGGAAAACAAGAAAGGTGTGATGTTTATATTGGTTTTTAATTGCTTTATGTTATTGTTTCTGCATTTTTTTGTATTTTGTGTGTTTGCACTATTGACTATTTTGTGAGCCGCTCAAGTCGCTCTGAGAGATGATGGCGAGGTATACATAAAGTTTATTATAAAATACACAACAACCCACTTTACTAAGGTTTAATTGAGATTTTAAAATAATGAAGGAAGGAACTGTCTGGAAAACTTCAGGGAGACAATTCCAAGTGTATGGGGCAGCAAGTGAAAAAAGATGAGGCTGAGCCAAGGAAGAAGAAACCTTGGATGGCTAAGAAGGCAAGAGTTCCTAGAAGACAGATCTTGAGCAGGGTGATAAAAAGAAAGGTCTGAAAGATAGTGGACAGCTGGGTTGTGTAGGGTTTCGAACATTGCAACAAGAAGCTTGTACTTGAGGGCACACAACAAATCATTTTATGGGGACAGGACTATGAAACTAATGAAACTGATATCAGGAACTATCAAACTAATATCAGTAAAGCCTGAGTGGTCTTCAACAATCTGGTACAGGGATGGAGGAACCCCATAACACAGCAAAACAATCTGTTTGATGTATTTGTTATTAATTTACAAGGCTGAAAGATCAAGAGATGATGCTGGACAAATAGCTGCATAATCAGAGTACATTTTACTTCAAAACTGTATATGTGTCACAGGAATGGGAAAAACCGATACATAAGCCGCACGTGCTTTTGGGGCTCCATGACTTTTTGCAGCTCCATGACTCTCCTCTCAAATTTCCACATCACATACAAATTCCTGTCCACCTTGGGATTAAGAAAGCTGCACACAATGTATTTATTTACTTACTTACTTACTTACTTACTTACTGTGTTTATACCCCGCCCTTTTCACCCCAGAAGAGGGACTCAGTGCAGCTTACAAACTATGCCAATTATTAAATGCCAGATTCAGATAATAACAATATCAATAAAACACAATATTATAAAACTGTAAAAAAATACATATTTAAAATAGTCTTTCAAATGATTAAGACATATTAAAACATTAAATCATATCAAACATATGAAACTTACATTGCATTGAGGCGTGATTACAGGACAGGTCTTACAGACCAGTGGCTTAAATGGCCAAAATAGCAGCTCAACACCCTCAAATCATTGTCACACACAGCCCACCCCCACCAAAAATTAGTCCAACCCACCCCACACCCAATTGTCCTTAAGGAATGTCCAGTGGTCTAGAAATGTGGGTAGACCGATAACTATAGATGAATGGGAAAATATTTGGAACAAAAAAATTAAATATTGCTACTCCACAGACCTCAAAGAAAATTGGTTAAAGACCATACACAGATAGTACTTAACTCCAAAAAAACTTGGCTTAATGTATAAGAATAGAGATAATAAGTGTTGGCAGTGTAAGGACCAAGTTGGATCGTATTTCCACATGTGGTGGAACTGTAAAGAGATTAAAAACTATTGGAGGACTATACACACGGAATGTAAAAAAAAAAATCCTAAAAATTAATTTTGAATGTAAAACGGAATATTATCTATTAGGATTATATGATATACAAAATAACGATGAAGTAAAATCTCTGAAAGAAAAAGATAATAAAGAAAAAATCTTTACTTATATAGTAACAGCAGCAAGAATGATGATAGCTAGAAATTGGAAAGGCCCGCCTATACCAACTAAAACAATGTGGCTGGAAAAAATGATGGACATTAAAAACATAGATAAATTGACTTACCTGATTTTAAAAAATACAGGAAGAGCAATAAGAGAAACAGACTGGTCGAAGTTTGAAGAGTACATACAAGAAGAACTGAAATGAAGATTCTACATAAGATGTAAATGGAAGAGAGAAGAATGGAAGTTCATTCCCCCACCCCTGAATAGGGCATCCTTCCCTGGAGTCAGTTGGCAGACCCCTCCCCGCATCCCCTACCCACCCCAAACCCTCCCTACAACCCTACCCCTCCCCATTCTTAGTCCATATCCCCAACACTACCCTTTTATGTTTCCAATCCTGTAGGATCCTACCCTCCCCTTTTTCCCTTCCCACCCCGATTACCAACGGCTATCCTTATCCTTTCTTCCCCTTTAGTTATAAATATTGTAATCTTTGAAAACTTTTAATAAATATCATCATTTAAAAAAAGGAATGAGTGTGATGGTGATGGAGGCCCCAAGACTGCCTGTCTGGTTTGAATGCTGCAGCGGTGATGCCAGAGGGGACAACGATGGAAAAGGCACAACATTAGAGGGTAAAATGCAGCCACTCACTGGAGGCTCCTCTCTCACATGTTTTTACCAGTCTGGGCTCCAAGGTTTTAAAGTGGCCAGCAGCGCTGAAGAGAGTTGTAGAAGCTTCTCTCTCAGCTGTTCTTACCAGTCTGGGCTGCAAGGTATTTAAGTGGTTTCAAACCATTTTAAATCTAAAATGATTTGAAAATATCCCCAAAAAAATGTAAAGGGAAAAACAACCAAAACTGAAAACCAGAACTTGCTTTTGGTTTCAATTTTGGCCTTAATAATAATAATAATAGTAATAATAATAGGTAAAGGTAAAGGTTTTCCCCTGACGTTAAGTCTAGTCATGTCTAACTCTGGGGGTTGGTGCTCATCTCCATTTCTAAGCCAAAGAGCCGGCATTGTCCATAGACACCTCCAAGATCATGTGGCCGGCATGACTGATAATAATAATTACTTTATTTTTGTATGTCGCCTCCATCTCCCCAACAGGGATTACTAGGGGACCAAGCCCTAGTAATCACATTTAAAACATCATAAAATAATCAGTTAAACAACAACCATCATAATAAAAACAATTTGAAAGCATAAAATTAAATCAATATCATTAAAGCACAAAATAGTAAAAAATCATAGTATGCCAGTAAAAGTCCAACATAGGACATGAATGGGCAGCAAACAAAAACTGATAAAAAGTGACTAAATTGAAATAGAACATACATAAAAACATACAGAAAGGGAAGGTGATACTGAGGTGGAAATCAGCTATAAATAATCAGGCTGATGGGCATGGTTCAGATGTCTATAAAGGAACCAAACTGCCCCATGTGCATCCCATGCATCAGGAACAAAGGTAACCCACAATGTAAATGTAAATACTGGGTTTTTTTCCTCCCTGAATAAATCTCCCAGTAGGGATTCTTCTAAACCACGACTCTGTATATTATTAAAAATCATATTTTATGTTACCCACCAGACATAAAGATAATCAGAAAGCTATCTCCATAAACAGAGGGTTATTCATAATCCCTTGCATGGCATTTCAATTATCAGCCGATGACGATGTGACATTACGGATGGGGTTGTGATTAAATTTTCTTGTGTAATGACCCTAAGTAAATCTTTGCAATTTTCATTTTGTGGAGATTTAATATAGATCAGTGGCCTGTTGTTCGGGAGGGGGAGGGGGGGCTCACTTAATCCGAAATCACTCATTAAATTGGGCCCAGCAAACCTCCGATTGTATTTCATGGGCCTGAGCTATGAACTTAACATATTAAATCTGCATTCCAGATGGATGTAAACATCTGTTCTCATTATGGTTATTGGTGTTAATCTCAAACCCTGACCCGCTTCTCCCAACATTATGCATATTAAATTTGATACACAGTGGGGAAAAATCAAAAGCCAGGTCAATATGTCAAGACTCCGAAATAGTTAACATACCTTTGCAGCAATATCACCTGACATAGAAGGCGGAAGTGAAAAACCCTTTGGACTCCAAGAACTATTCAAATTTTTCTGAAATGTGACTAATTCTGCTGTGACTACTTCACTTCTGCATGTTAACAAAGGATTAGGGAAGCTAATTCTGTTGTCAAATGGCTAATAAATTGCAAGTAAAGAGCTAAGTATAAATATTTTAACTACAACTCCCAGAATCCCCAAGAGATCCTGAGGATTATAGGGAATGCCTTTTTTTTCCCAAGACTGGATCACCATCTGGGAGACTTCTCATCTCATGAAAAGTTTGGGAAGTTATTATGGACTCAAATGCCCAGACAGTGAGGGGCATTCTAGGAACTATAGTCTCCAAAAGGTAACTTCCCAAGCTCTAATTAGGAGCCATGTCAATTATTTGGAACCATGACATATAACATATCTGTATGTTTTAGTTATCTATAGGTCTTAATACCAAGCAAAACAAGAGCAATGGGCTACCTGCATCTTCTTAAAAGGTGGAGTTATATTGATCAAGTTTCAGACTTGTCCTCCTAGTCAGGGTATTGTTGAACTACAGTTCCCACCAGCTTAACCAACGGTGAAGTATGGCATGAACATTTGGAAGGCTACAGATTCCTCATTTCTGAGATAGGCTCTTCAGTTTAAAATAAATCAGTGTCCTCAGCTAAATCAGAAACATCTTGTTAGGTGGAGCTGATGATCTTCTTGACAAGAAGATTGTGAAGGACCAGTGTTTTGCCAGACTATATCTGTCATATGCCCCTTATATAAACTCAAGCTAAGGTCCATGGGCCAGCTATAGTCCTCCAGGGTCATTTACCCACCCTCTGCCCTAAACTTCTGACTTAGGGTCACCCTAAGTCTGAAATAACTTGAACACACTATAACAACAACAATCATAATTAGCTTGACTATCTCATCAGCCATCATCATCTTCCCATTGAATTATTGGTAAGTTTGTGTTGGTAAAAATTGTTATTTATTTTAAATATTGTATTGTTATTTCAATTTTTTTGCACTACAAATAAGATATGTGCAGTGTGCATAGAAATTCATTCATGACTTTTTTTTCAAACTATAGTCCTGTCCCCCCCGAACAGTCTGAAGGACCGTGAACTGGCCCTCTGTTTAAAATGTTTGAGGACCCTTGATATAAATGAACATGTATTATTGGACACTGCCACTTATTAGCCAAACTGATGATAGTCCATCCACTGATAATTTCTGTTATCCAAGCTCCATTATACCATCTTGAACACACCCAATCTTTGCCGCTTTTAGACACTAAAGCAGTGGTTCCCAAGAACTAAAATATGGTCCGTGACCTCACCGTTGCTACTACAGATAGTAACACAGCCCAACCAAAGAACATTTTTCTTGGTGTCTTTGTTTTTAGGCTCGTTCCTGGGGTTATTTGGGGTGCTGATTCAGAAAACTGCATTGGACAGACCACATCAGCTCTAGATTATTAAATATGGTTTTCTGTTGGCAGGCAGATGGTGACTACTGGATGGTATACGTTCTTCTCTCAGAAATTAGAGCTGATGTGGTCTTTCCAATGCAGTTTTCTGAAATGGCACTCCAAATAGCCGAACTGAATCTAAAGTTGGCCAAAAACTGATTTGTAACCCTTTTGGTACTAATGTTGGAGACTGGTCCTTGCTCAAAGAGGTCCCTGGTCAAAAAAAGGTTCGGAGCCACTGCACTAAAGCATTATTGGGTCCAATTCACAATTGGATGGAACCAAGAATCTGCAGGAAGGTCTTTCCTCTGAAACCCTGGAAAGAGACTGACACCCAGAGTTAACAATATATGGCTAGATGGACCAGGGGTCTGACTCAATATAAAGCATCCCCATTGACACCAATAAAGAGGCCCACATTCATTTCAGTGAGTCTTACATGGATCAGTTGGACTGATTTCATCTCTGCTCTGTGTCCGACAAAGAAGAAGAATGCTAAGAAGTTATTATTTTTCTCCATAGTAGCTTCGTTATTCAGGATGTGCAAATCCAGTTTACCCAATGTGAAGTCTGCTGAACTGAGTATTTTCAGCATTGTAAGAAAAGGAGGACACTCTAGCTGTCACTTGTAATAAATGTGGTGTCATTCAAATGAGACCTCCCACATATAATGCAGTGGAACTAATTATCACCCATGAGCCACAGTATTATTTTTCTTTTAAAAAATGCTCATCTCACACATAGATCCAGATCAGCTCAATTTGCCACAGAGCAGCTGGATTGGTTCGTGCTTGAGATGAACTTGTGAGACTCCAGCTTCTTGTACTGAGACATGTGCTGGAAACAGTCAGTGCTATCAACACATCAGCTACGGCTATTTTTGATGTACTGTACACAGGAGATAAAAATGAAAGCAGGTGTAGAGAGAGAAATGTACTGCAGTCAGTACACAAAGTAGAGCTGCATATTATTATGCACTGGTCTGTTTGAATGGACAAGAGATTTATAATAGAAGAATGAGATAAATGGAAGTTGTTCCAATACTGGCTGAGATCTTGAACCATGGCCTAAATGTTATTTATGAATTCATATACTTACATGACAGAAATGCAACAAAATCCTGTTAGAGAATTGCAATGATGCATGTCCTGGAAAGAGTGATTCCATGCACATTGAGTATTTCTGATATGCATCAGGCATACATTACACTTTCTATCTGGTGGTGGATATTCTAGTGTGCTCCTGGTGAGCATTGTTCTCCATTACATATCTACTCCAGTGGATACCATTTTATGATAAACACTCATAGATTGTAACATTAGGGGAATATGGATATTGTGAAACTACTCAGTTTAGTTGTTGTTGTTAACGGTCATCAAGCTGACTTTCACTTCTGTCAGTCCTATGAAGCAGAGACTTTAAATCTTCTTTAGCTTTATTGTACTTTTGGACATTAGCAATTCACGGTCTACGCCTCATCTGATCCTAGTCCTATTTTTGCAAAGAAATTTACTTTATCTTCTGCTGCCAATTATGCAATCCATTTCATTTATATCTTGGCTATCTGGTGCTATCCATGCCTACAATCACTTCTTTGGTTGCTTGAATAATATCTTTGCAACCTCACAAAATTCAGTCAGTTGCTGTCTTATTTCATTTCTTGATTCTAAGCCAGATTTTCTTCAATTTTTTTATCCTGTCCAGTTTCTGATTTTTGCATTCAAATCACCTATGATTACCAACAAAGCCATGAGCCGTGGTGGCGCAATGTGTTAAACCCTTGTGCTGACTGGACTGCTGACCTGAAGGTTGGGTTGTTGATCTGAAGGTTACTGGTTCGAATCCGCAAAATGGAGTGAGCTCTCATCTTTCAGCCTTGCCTTAAGTCACTTCTGACACAACTTTAAAAAACCAACAAAGCCCTATTTGAGTGTGTAATCAATTTTCCCCTGGACTCCAGCATAGAATCTTTCAATTTCTTTTCTCTTTGCCTTTATAGCTGGAGCATAAACCTGGATTATGGTTATATAGATGGGCTTTCCCTGAAGTCTTATTGATATTATTTGATCTGGCATTATATCCTTTTCATTATACAGTAGAGTCTCACTTATCCAACATAAACAGGCCGGCAGAACGTTGGATAAGCGAATATGTTGGATAATAAGTAGAGATTAAGGAGAAGCCTCTTAAACATCAAATTAGGTTATGATTTTACAAATTGAACACCAAAACATCATGTTATTCAACAAATTTGACAGAAAAAGTAGTTCAATATGAAGTAATGCTACATATTAATTACTGTATTTACAAATTTAGCACCAAAATATCACAATGTATTGAAAAAATTGACTACAAAAATGCGTTGGATAATCCAGAACATTGGATAAGCGAATGTTGGATAAGTGAGACTCTACTGTATATGCTTTTGTTACATCTCTCTCCACTATTAATGTCACCCTATCCCTTCTTAGATGTTCATTTTTGAGTAAAACTTATGCAGTTATTTGACTCCAAATGTCCCATTCCTATCTACTTTAGCCTGGTGACTCCAAGTCTTGCAATGTTGATACGCTCCAATTTTTGTTGTTGAGCTTCCCCGATTTATGTTTCTCACAATTTACACTCCTATAATATGTTTTTGCAGCTTTGGACTTTCTTTTTACCTTTGAGTATGCCAACAGAGGACTGTCTTTTTGGTTTGAGTCCAGTTTTGTTATCAGCCAATAGCCATAGTGCTACTCTTGGCTGTCCTCTCTTGTACCCATGTAAGCTTGTTGAATGCCTTCCACCCTGGAAGTCTCATCTTCTGGCACTATCTTTTGTTTCATTTTAGATTTTCTCATCATAGGATTTTCTTGGTAAAAGACATTTAAAAGAACTCTTTCTGTGCCATACTAACAAGGGTTGGCTGTGGTGCCCCTGCCATGGTCTCGAAGAGATGTACCGCCAAAGTCAGCCCCACTGCTCCTACTGCTGCCAATAGCTATTTGGCACACTTAGTCTGGCTCAGTAAAATCCTGTCTGACATGGGAGACCTTACCAGCAGCACTACAAGCATCAGCATAGCCTCTTGCCTCATAGGAGCATGCAATCCCACCCCCACAGAAAAGTAGTGCCATGGAAGGCATTTGCACACGTATAAGTCCATTTTGTGAAGATGTAAATACTAAGCAGAATGCCAGCCACTATTTATTGATATTATTTAATGTATATCCTGCCACGTAGGAGCTCAGAACAACTATAAATTTACACATTAATAAATTACAAATTATGCAGAGCTACAATTACAAATATCAAAAATCCCAAATTAATACATGTTTTAGAATTCAATACAAGCAGCAGCAGGAATTATCATGTGTCTATGCAGAACTAATCCCTTCTGTGTTCAGTGTTGGTTACTCATAAGTAGACGGTTGAAGACCTTCAGCCTTTAAGTTTAGCTGCATCTCCAGGTAGACTTTGTTTATTCAATGCTACATTTATCTGTCAGACTCCCTTAAAAGCTTGGAATGATTTAAGTAGAACCTAGTTATAATATATAACATTCAGAATCCTAGCAATTTTATATGCTGTTATGTCATCACTTATTTCTATGTAGCCTATTCAGCTGAGATGGCTCATAAAGGTTAAAAATAGAACCGTAGAATTCATATTAGGCAATATAAAATTACTTACCTCGAATTAATTTCAAACAGCAATATGTCGAAAACACCTCTTTAGACCAGACATAGAAAGTGCCCAAGTTGAAAAACAGTCTTTTCAACAGTCATGAAAATGCTTGTAAAAAAGATTGGGATTTACCATAGCACTACTAACTGGCCCCTAAATTACATGTCAAGAACTCTAAAAAATACACGCTTGCAGAGGTTTATAGAGATAGAATGGAGTACTGTACTTAGTGAACTGTGCTTAGTGAACAAAATAGCTTTTCTCCCATAAAGGAATGAAAGGAATTGGGTGAAATATCTATTGATCTACGTTAATTGTCCCATCAGAGGCGTGGTTGCGTAATATCCTGTGATATCCTGTCAAATACTTAAATATCTCTTTACCTTCTCTTCTCCAGGCTGAACATACTCAGCTCCTTAAACCACTCCTGATAGGGCTTGGCTTCCAGATCAATGAGATGAGACAAGAAATACCTTTGTAATGGTTGAGAAGGAAGATCTGTGTATTGAGGAATTTAAGGAATTTCATTTACTGTTGTCAATATCTGGACAACATCTTCTTGACCCTTTTTCCAAGTTCCATTCCCAGCAGTTTCGGTCTTTTCCCATACATTAGCAATCTTGCTATTAAAACTGACAATCTTTCTCCTTTTCCTACTCATATCTTTTGCAAACCCCTACTATTGCTATATAGTATTGCTGTTATGTACCTTCGGGTCATTTCTGACTTAAGACAAGTGTGATGTCTCATGGGCCATGTAGTCCCGTTCCTAGTACTGTTGTGGCAGATGAAGAGGAAAATTTGGGTTTCCCACCGTTTCTGCCAGATTTAGAGCCCTTGCAGCTGCAGGATGTTTGCCCACAAGAAGACAGCCAAACAAGCCTTGAGCCGAAATCTCCCCCATTTTGTCGCCGCCTTTATTATAATCAAGATAGACACGCTAGGGAGGCGACTCGCCGAAGCGCCAGGATCGCTGCCAGACAATTAGATGATTACGTCTGTTTCCCTTGGGAAAGTTTAAGGAGTCCTGCATCTGGACACAGAATAGGTTTCGTTTCTTGTTCCCCAGAGAAAGTGTTCTCTGGCGGGAAAACAAGATCCTATATAGGTGTTTGACCACAAGGATTCCTTGCGGAGTCAATTCGTCAACTTCGGGAGTAGATTGTGTGTGGACTACGCTACTCCAGTTTCCAGGACCTTGCTCTCGTCCCAGCCCTGCCTTGTTCCCCGGACCTCGCCACGGATTCGCCACGGAACCTGTTCTTGTTCCTCGTTTCTTGCTGCCTTGAATCAAGCCTTATTTGCCAAGAACCTGGTTTGCTCTCCAGCCTTGCATCAAGTTCCATGGACTAAAGGACCTTGTTATTTCCCCTCACTTTGCTTGGCAAAGTGTGTGTTTCGGTTATTGGATTACAACTTTGGACTTTAATATCTCATATTGGACATTGTTTTCCTGGACTATATTTGACCTTTCCTGAAAGGTCCACTTCTGAACTATATCCTACACTTGTTTTTATTGACTTTATATATTTCTTTAATAAAGATATTAGATAGATTCTGGCCTCTGCGTATGGTTATTGGTGCTCTGCAGCCTGAGTCCTGACAGTTTGACTCCGCCCCCTTAAGCACCAATTAACCTAAGCCAGAATGTCTACTGGAACCGGGGCGGAAGCCCAACCACTCAGCTACACCATCTCCAAGAATGAAGTGGACAGAATCCGAGATATGCTCCATACGCAGGAGGGAGAAATACGGGGCTTGAAGGAACGCGGAACCCGTCTCCCTGCCCTGGCGTTGCCAACCAAGTTTTCTGGAGAAGCTTCCAAGGTTCATGTTTTCCGTCGCCAATGCCAGGCATACCTAGAAGCCCGTAATGCCGAGTTTCCCCAAGAAGACATCAAGGTGGCGTGGATTTACAGTCTCCTAGACGGGCCAGTGGCCAATTGGGCGACGGCGCTGTTCGATGAAGCCTCCCCGCACCTAAGTTCCGCGCAAAACTTCCTGAATATAATACAATATAAATATTGTAATAATAATAATAATAATAATAATAATAATAATAATAATAATATGCAAATCAGATGCACCTGGTCAGATTAGAGTCAGCTTCCAAGGTGGCCATGGTCCAAAACAGATTGCCCAGTTCTCCTTGACAGCATACAACAGAGAGTGATTGTGTAACAACAACAGAATCCGCTAACAAACAACCCTCAGAAAGATTTGCAGGCCGTTTCCTAGAATTGGTTGCCTGGGAGATTCTTTCCATTGCAACCTTTCTGCAGGTTGGAAATGAACATCGCTGTGTCTTGAAGGGCAGCGAGTGGATTATTCTTTGTCTGCAAAATGATAGAGAGGGGTGTTACAATTAAGTGTTAGTCCAAAGAAGCTTTCGTACCTTCCAGCAAAATGAATGGAAATGGGCTTTAATTGGTTGTTAACTACTATTGTGGCTCCAGAGTTAGAAATGCTGGAGCTGTCAGGTGTGAATCAAATGTATCAGCCTGATAAATCTCTCCTTTAAATGACAGCTCAGGAAGCAACACTAAATTAAAACGGTCGCTGCATACTCTACTTGATGGCAAACTGAAACGTCACCATCATTCCAACCAAAACGCTTGGCATTCCATTAATGTCTATCATTATAATGATGGATAGTGTCTTCGCTATCATATTTTGCAGTTGCTGGCACCCTTAGAGCTTAGCTAAATTGTCATTCCTTTGAAATGGCATCTGTAATCAGAAGAACGCAGTGCTTAAGAACTGGGGAAGACAACACCAAGTTTGACATTAATGAAGATGCCCAGTAAGTATCAGGTGGGGATCTGGGGGCAGAATTCCTTAAGGCTGATTTGTAGAGAAGGGTGGCCTTTCCACATTACAAAAACAGAGGAAAGGGTACCAGTACACAACCATGCACAAACCAGTGAAATTTGGACAGAATTACAGTAAGACCCCATAACTTACATCCACAGTTTAACTTACCCGCACTCAAGAGAAAATGATCTCTCTAGAAATTTGCTATGTTATTCATCCTCTGTAAGTTATCATAGGGTCACTGGAAGACTTAGAAAATTCCTAGAGAGGATATCTCTGTGGCTTCCTTGATTGAATTAATTGACCTGCAGTGCAGCCTTGATTTGCTATAAGATCCATTAATTTATCTTTTTAATAACCCATGATATCTAGCAGTATATTTCAAATGAGTTGATTTTATTTATCCACCGTCCAGCTTTCATTACTGTACATAGAAAATGAAAAATATAGTGTGGACAATCCTGACTTTGGTATTTAATTAGATCTTTACACTGTATCTTGCATAGGGAGAAAAACAGGATAACAAATATCCTGCTTTGAATGTGATTTTCCTGCTTCTTGGTAGGTGGTTGGATTGGATGGACCACGAGGCCTCTTCCAACTCTATGATTCTATCTATATATATAAAAGAGTGATGGCATCAGGGCAGCGGACAAAACAACAAAACTACAGGCCCCCCAACCTCGAAATTTGACAACACAACCCATCATTCACGGCTCTAGGTTGATACAACAAAAAGAAAATAAAATAAAGTCCTAATTACAGGGAGAGGAATAATAGTTTTTATCCAATTGCTGCCAGTTTGAAGGCTAATCTCCGCCCACTTGGTCTCCTAGCAACCTACTCAGCCCAGGGAACAGGCACAGTTAGGCCTCTTCCACAGATTATCAGATTTTAACTGGATTATATGGCAGTGTAGACTCAAGGCCCTTCCACATAGCTATATAACCCATTTATAATATTATATTATCTGTTTTGCACTGGATTATCTTGACTCCACACTGTCATATAATCCACTTCAGTGTGCATACTAAACATAAAGACAACCATACAACAGACATTCAATACCACCACTACCTCAACAATTTCTCACCAACACCACCAGACAACACCACAGCAACGCATGGCCGGGCACAGCTAGTGATTCTATAAATACGCTTGAGGATGTAGCAGCCTGAGTGTAGATTTAAACTATATAAAGCTAGTGTAGTATCTTGGCCACTGAATTAAGAGATCATGGTAGTCCCAGCTACAGAAGACTCATTGGATTAAGGGATTTATCCACTTGTTGGTTCATATTTTCCCAATGATTCAGCCAGTCTACTCTAGATACTAGATGGAATTCAAGCCATTGTTTTTACATGAAACTTGGACTAGATAGGCTTTCAAATAAGAGGGCTGTCATTTGTCCACCCTTTTCAAATAGTAGACCTCCCTCTAAAATGGGATATTGCAATAGCATGGTCAGGTACCAATTCATGCTGCACAATTATAGTGCTGCATCCTACTTTAACTGCCATGGCAATTGTCCATGGGATCCTGGGATTGGCAGTTTAGGGAAGGGCATTAGAAATCTCAGCCAAATAACTTGATTGCCACACTAGATTACAAAACCCCAGGATTCCACAGTGTCATGGGGCCAATTCCCAGAGCTGAGTCTGCAAGCTCTGGAATTGGAGCCATAACAACAAGCACTCCCCGATAGCTCATGCAGACACCTGGCACCGGAGCATGGGAACTTTTGGAGTGAGAATCAAAACAGCTTTAATGAATAGTTGGTGTTGTAGTGGTAGTAATGTGATATGTGGGGTGGGGTTTGGTGATGATATTTACGTGTGGTGTGACGTTGTAGCAAAGGTGATAAAAATGATTGTGTGTAAACATTATGTCATTCTCGACTTTTCCAAAGTCGTGTGTTCTTCAATAAAGATTGGTTTTGATAACAGCTACCTTGGTCTGTGTTCATGCTGGTCGTTTGAAGTAAGCGTGACATTAAGTCAAGAATCCCATTCTCACCCTCCTGCGGAGTCGCAGTGAAGTGATAATGAGTGGAGGGGGCGATCGGAGCCCGAAGGGGGCAGAGGGGCCCTTGCCAGATGTTCGGCCGCTGGGAGAGGAAACGCTACAGGCCATCGCTTCCTCTACCGGCTACCCCAGACCAAATGGGGTGACTCAGAGGATCCCCAGAGGAGGGAGAGGCGTCTCAGCGGCTGCAGAGACCAGTTGGGGGTCCGGAGGGAGCATGCCGGAGACCGTGGCTCTACGGTTATCCATCCTGGAGACCAACCTGTCCCGGCTGTCGGAAACCGTGGGAAGGTTGGTGCCGTTGTTGGAGGAGAATCTCCAGAGGGAGCCCACCCAATACGGGGCCGAAAAGGAGCCATGCGAGGAAGAAGCTTGGGGCCAAAGGGGCCAGCGTGCATCAACGCGGCAGCAGGCGGAGACGGAGACGAGGAGTACTGCCAGGAACTGGAGTTCCGAGAAAGGATGGGGCGCGGGGTGGATCGCCAGCGAGCCTTGGGGACTCTGAGACCGCCAACTCCAGCAGGACTCCCCACCCCCCGAATTGGTGCCGGGGTCGAAATACCGATAGGACCAGGGATCGGATCCAGTGGGTTGGTGGAGGAAGGTGGAGAGGAGCCGGAGACCCATGGAGATGGGGAGGATGCACCGCCCGATGAGGGAAGACAAAGCGCGGGGCCTACATTTAGATGGCTGGAAGGGCCGATGGCAGCAGCGGAGGTCCGGGGGCCGCAGGGGACAACCGCTGGGCTGGGGCGTGGCGTGGTTAAAGGGACGGCTCAGGGGAACCTGATGCAACCCCTCCCCAGGCCGCCCATGCAGAGGCAACGAGCCACAGAATGGATGCCTAGGAGAGAGGAGCTTAAGCTGGAATACGGAGGGGAATCGTCAGAGCTGAACTTTTTCCTCATTGGCATCAAAGGATACATGGAGGACAATGCGCACACATTCCCCTCCGAAGGAAGCATGATTCGGGCCATTGGGAATACCCTCAAAAGAGGGGCGGCCAGCTGGTATGTGCAATTACATGCCAGGCGTGACCCGTACTTGAGATCAGTACCCCAATTTCTAGCTGCACTGGAGAACCGATTTAGAGACCTGCTGGAGCAATTAAGAGCTCGCGACCAATTAAAAGGCATAAAGCAAAGGGACACGATGGTACCCGAGTACGCGGAAGAATTCCTCCATCTTGCAGAAAGGGTACCGGAGTGGTCCGAAGTGACCAAAGTGGAATTATTCAAAGAGGGATTGCGCCCCGAGGTATTCAGCTGGGCAGCGCACAGAGATGACCCGGAGTCGTTACAGGGATGGATCCAGCTAGCAGGGCGCGTCGAATCCACCCTGTCCCAAGTAAGGCGCTTTTGGAGCGGCGGCGCCCAGCAGCGACCGGCAGCGAGGGGTCGGGGAGAAACGCGGAAGCAGGAGCGCCCCGGAGGGCGACCCGGGATCCCCTCCAAAGGAGACGACAACAGACCCAAACCAGGATGCTTTGTGTGTGGGAAGACGGGCCATCGGGCGGCGGAATGTTGGGCCCGGAAGGGGGAACCGCCCAAAGCTACAAAACCCACGCCAGCAGCCGGGAGACGAGCGGAGGAGGAGGTGCAAGCCCCAGAATCTCCAGAACAGCTGGTGAGTCAGGACAAACGCATGATGGTAGTGCCAATCTGCTTATCGGGGCTAGAGAATCGAGCCACTTGTAGAGCATTCGTGGATTGCGGTTGCTCTAGGAACATTATAACTCCAGGATTAGCGGAGGCGCTAAAATGCCAGCAAACTGCACTTAAAGTTCCAATTGCGTTCTCGCAATTGGACGGATCCGTTGCTGCTGGGGAAGTGTCCACGAGAGAAATACAGGGAATTCCATGTAAAATAGGTAAATGGGAAGGAAGAATACCCTTTGTAATAGCTCCTATTGCCACGTATAATGTCATACTAGGGATCCCATGGCTGGAGCAGGCAAACCCCGAGGTAGATTGGAGGGGAAAGAGCATGTCTTTTAAAGAACAACAAACAGAAGGGGAGATAGGCAAGATAGCAGAGGAAGAGAGTGAGGGGGATGAGTCGGAAGAATTAAGCCCAGAACTGTTGCCCCCAGAATACAGGGACTTTGTGGATGTATTCAATCAAAAGGAAGCAAGCAAATTACCTCCCAAAAGGAATATAGAGGTAGAAATCGAAATAACCCCAGGGGCAAACTTACCAAAACCGAAAGTTTATCCCATGTCTGTTCAGGAAAAGGAGGAATTGAGGAAATATATTGACAAAAATCTGGCGCGGGGTTTCATTAAACCCTCCAGCTTCCCTTTGGGAGCCCCAGTGTTATTTAGGAGAAAGAAAGACAATTCTTTAAGACTGTGCATTGATTATCGAAATCTGAACGCGATTACGAAGGATAATAAATACCCTATGCCCTTAGTAAAGGACCTGATTACTGTGTTGAAGAAAGGGAGCATATTTACCAAACTTGATTTGATCGAAGCGTATCATAAGTTAAGAATCAAACCTGAGGACACTTGGAAAACTGCATTTTCCTGCGCGTTCGGACTTTTTGAATATTTAGTTTTGCCTTTTGGGTTAAAAAACGGCGGCTCGTGCTTCATGCAGCTCATAAACGAAATCTTACGCCCACTTTTATATCGAGGAGTATTTATATTTTTAGATGATATCCTTATCGTGAGCGAGGACAGAAAGCAGCACGTTGAATTGGTTCGGGAAGTTTAGCAAAAGCTAAGGGAAGCAAAACTGTATGCAAAATTTTCCAAATGTGAATTCAGCAAGACCCAAATTGACTTTTTGGGGTATCGGATATCTCCGGAGGGATTAGCTATGGACCCATCTAAAGTATCGGACGTAAGGGAATGGGGAGTCCCTCAAACAAGGAGACAATTGCAATCGTTCCTAGGATTCGCAAACTTCTATCGATCATTCATAAAGGGCTTTGCCCAACTGGCCGCACCCCTTACAGAACTTTTGAAAACGAAGGGGAAAGGAGAGACGGCAAAAGTGAAAGCCCCTGGCGCCAAGCTGAATTGGACGCCAGAATGCCAAAAAGCTTTTGAGGCTTTAAAAGAACGCTTTACAGAAGAACCCGTCCTAAAGCACCCAGACATGCAGAGTCCTTTCATAATACATTGTGATGCTTCGGACTGTGCATATGGGGCAGTACTATTGCAAAAGGATCAAAATGGAAATTTGAAACCATGTGGATATTTATCAAGGAAGTTTAGCGAGACTGAAAAATGTTGGCCCATATGGGAAAAAGAAGCATTAGCTATACTGAAGGCATTGGAATGCTGGCGGCACTTCCTTGAAGGAAGCAAAATCCCATTTGAAGTCTGGTCTGATCATAGAAATCTCCAGTACTTAAAGTCCCCACGAAAATTATCCCCCAAACAAATTAGATGGGCACAGTACTTCAGCAGGTTCAATTTCCAATTGAAGTTTTTCCAAGGGAAACAGAACATTCTGGCCGATGCCCTTTCACGCATGCCTCAGCACGAGGATATAGCCGCAGCAAAGGAAGGGACTGTATTTTCCGAAAAACAATGGGGGTTAGCAGTCAGCACGAGGGCACAGACAGAAAGAGAGAACTCAGCAGGGGTCAGAATTATCGAAGGGGGCATTTGGGAGAAGGAACTGGCGCAATCATACGAAGGGGACCAATGGATTTTATCCAACGCAGAAAAAGGGGAACAAAAGGGGGGACTATGGTTTGTAAAAAGGAAATTGTACGTTCCTGCGATTTTGAGGGCTAAAATTTTGCATCGTTTCCATGATAACCAGAGCGCAGGCCACATGGGAATTACAAAAATGACGAAAGCCATAGCAAGACATTGTTGGTGGCCAGGGATGAGAAAGGACATAAAAAATTATGTTACCCAATGTGACGATTGTGCCATGAATAAATCAAAGGGGGGGAGGCCTATGGGACTATTGCAGCCTGTGGCAGAACCTACCAGACCTTGGGAATGTGTGGCTATGGACTTTGTGGGGGAATTACCTGTCAGCAAGGGGCATCGTTATATATGGACTGTATTAGATTTGTTTTCCAAACAAGCTCACTTTATAGCGCTGGCAAAGTTACCATCAGCAGAGAAACTGGCTGACTTGTACATAAATCATATTTATAAGCTGCACGGATGTCCTAGCAGGGTGGTCAGTGACAGGGGTGTCCAATTCACGGCGAAATTTTGGGGAAAATTCTTGGAAATATTAGGGGCAGAGAGGAGCATGAGTTCCGCTTTCCACCCTATGACAAACGGTGCAGTAGAACGTATCCAACAGACACTGGGGCAATTCCTTCGCATCTACTCTAATAAGAGACAAAACGATTGGTCTAGGTGGCTAGCCTTTGCTGAGCTAGCATTTAATTCTACAATTCATTCCGCAACAAATAAAACTCCATTTGAAATAGTTTATGGGCAGGAGGTCCAGCCGTTACCCCAATTGCCAAGGTGGCCAGAGAATGAAGAAACAGGGTTGGGGAAATGGAAAACTCAGATGCAAATTTGTTGGAGCCAAGTGACTGCATCCTTAAAGGAAGCACACAAAAAGTATAAAACCTTCGCAGATCGAAAAAGAATGGAGGGCGATAAGTTGGAGAAGGGGGACTTAGTATGGCTAAGTACAAAAAACATAAAACTAGGTCTGCCCTCGAAAAAGTTAAGCCCCAAATTCATTGGACCCTTCAGGATACAGGAGATCATAAACGAAGTGACTTTCCAGTTACTTTTGCCAAAAAGTCTGGGGAAAATACATCCTGTATTCCATCGCAGCTTGTTAAAAAAGTATATGGGGACTTTGGATAAAGTGGATATATAGTATTCATGTTTGGTTTGTTTCAGAGTCGTGTCGGGCGAAGCACAGAAGAAGAGGTCGGCGACAGGGGGGGCGCCATGTCATGGGGCCAATTCCCAGAGCTGAGTCTGCAAGCTCTGGAATTGGAGCCATAACAACAAGCACTCCCCGATAGCTCATGCAGACACCTGGCACCGGAGCATGGGAACTTTTGGAGTGAGAATCAAAACAGCTTTAATGAATAGTTGGTGTTGTAGTGGTAGTAATGTGATATGTGGGGTGGGGTTTGGTGATGATATTTACGTGTGGTGTGACGTTGTAGCAAAGGTGATAAAAATGATTGAGTGTAAACATTATGTCATTCTCGACTTTTCCAAAGTCGTGTGTTCTTCAATAAAGATTGGTTTTGATAACAGCTACCTTGGTCTGTGTTCATGCTGGTCGTTTGAAGTAAGCGTGACACCACAGGATGGAACCTTACTGGAATAATAGTGTTATAATTGCATAATGTGAAAGGACCTCAGATAGCCACCTGTGATGATTACAGGAACATCCAGGAGTGAGTATATTCCACCTAAACTGAAGTCACTCCACTGACTGCCAATTAGTTCCTGGGCAAAGTACAAAGTGTTGGTTTTGCCCTTTAAAGCCCTACATAGTTTGGGTCCAGGTTACCTATAGGATCGCCTTCTCCCATACAATCTGCCCTGAACACAGGTCTTTTGAGGAGCATCTACTCCAACTAGCCAGAACCCGACTGGCAACCGTCCCCCAGAAGATCTTTTCATTGGCTGACCCATGATTGTGGAACAACTTGCGGCTAATTGAGCTGTGGGGATTTAAAACACATTTGAAGACCTATCTCTTCCGTCAGGCCTAACAAGGAGTTTTAATCATAAACTTTAAACCCGCGTCTCATGTTTCAATCTTTATTCTGTGTATTTTAATATGTATTTTTGAAATATGTTTTAAAATATGTATTTATAGAATGTTTACAGTGTTTATGTGTTTTTAGCTATGTTGTAACCTGCCTCAAGCCACAAGGTGAGGAGGGTAAGAAATAAAATGATGATGAGGATGACAATGATGATAATTTTTGAAGTCAAAAATCAGAAACTCCTCAAAGCACAGCAGATAAAGAATCAGTACAAGAAGACTGCACTACAAACTAGAGCTGACAGCTGACAAAATTGAAGGAAAAGCTGATAAGTGGAAAACCTGGCTATGGCTCACGAATGGGACACTGAAGGAGGAGACAGAAGGCCTGATTCTTGCAGCCCAAGAGCAAGCCATCAGAACAAATGCAATTAAGGCCAAGATCGAAAAATCAGCTAGTGACCCAAAATGCAGACTGTGCAAGGAAGCTGACGAAACTATTGATCATATCCTCAGCTGCTGTAAGAAAATCACACAGACGGACTACAAACAGAGGCACAACTATGTGGCCCAAATGATTCATTTGAATTTATGTCACAAGTACCACCTGCCAGCAGTAAAGAACTGGTGGGATCACGGACCTTCAAAGGTAGTGGAAAATGAACAAACAAAGATACTGTGGGACAGACAGACATTATCAAGTGTTGCACTACTGCTTTGTGGTTAGATAAGGGGATATACATTTGTAGGCTGGTCAAAGAGAGTTGGCACTTGTCATCCAGCATACTTGGAGAATCCAGTTGAGAAAGATTTTATTTATTTATTTATTTACGACATTTATATCCCAGCAATCTCTCCCAGAAGAGGACTCAGAGCGGCTTACAAGTTATATGTACATACAATATATTATATTATTAGCATAGCACAATATTAGTATCATATATCACTATTCTATACCACTATACTGCAATATTATTAGTAATATTACATGTAATATATAATATATAATTATTATATTGTATTATTATTAGTATTATATTGTATTACAATATTATGATCAATATTAAATGGCCATACAATATATTATATTATTAGCATAGCACAATATTAGCATTGTATATTACTATATTGTACTAGACCACTATATGGCAATATTACTAGTAATATAAAATATAATTATTGTATTGTAGTAGTAGTATTAGTAGTATTATATTGTATTATATTATAATATTATATGTATATACAATATATTATATTATTAGCATAGCACAATATTAGTATTAGGTTGGCACGCAGAGTCCAAAAAAGCTCAGCCTGCCTCTTTTCTTTTCATGCAACAATAATTGTTAACTGGGAAAATGCAGAAGACACACACATTGTGGAAGGAAGACACTCCGTTTTTTTCATGCTTGTTTCCAAATTATTTATTTTACATAGAAAATGACTGGGCAACTTTGTCAGGGTGGTTAAGGAAGTGTATTTGGATTATTAACTTCTTTCCTCTGTAGAGCAGTCTTTCCACACTTTTGTCAAAGTTCCTTGGCTTGTCAAAACCTTCTGAATGTTTCAGGAATGGCCTTGCCTTTCAAGGTTCCCCTTGACCTGCCTTTAGCTCTGGCTGCGGTTAACAGGTCGTATTACCTGGTCCCGCTCTCCACTCAAGAAACCTCCCTTTGCAGACCTCGTAGGAGTATGAATACAGATACAGATATATTGATTCTATAAATCCCCTGTTATTATCTTTTATCGGCAGTAATAAATGTCCATATTAATTAACTTAATGGTTTTAACTGCAGTAATGACTTTGTATTAAACTAGTGCACATTTCATGTTCTCTATAAAAGCTGTAATAATAAAAATTTGTCTGCAGTATTTTTTTAAAAAAAGCTTCCATTGTGCTGAAACAAAGCAAATCACCTGCTAGAATATTCCAAACTCTTAGATGAGGAGATTAATTGGGTTGGAACAAGAGCTTCTTTCATTTGGATATTTTTTAACAAAATGAATCCAGTTTCAGAAAGTTTCCGGGCACCTTGCTAAAGGGCAGAGCCTATCACCACTGTGAGCCATTTAAGCCAAAATAATTGAAACGAAGGCTGATCCAGTTTTGTTGAATTGAAGGGGAATGAACTGGTTCATGTTCAAATGCATTGGTTTAACTGGCTTGTGAATTCAAAGGAGAAGAAATCTAATTACACATTATCTTTATTCTTTAGTTCCTGGGATCATAGGCAGTAAGTAATGTGGCAAGTTTGGGGATTTTTCAATTTCATCATTCATTCACATATTTTCCTTTAAAAATGACAATATGTTATTATTATTTTAAATTTTATTTAATATTATTTTACATGGGACCTAAAATGGAAGTGGCCTTGAGCAAATACAGTAGAGTTTCACTTATCCAAGCCTCCCTTATCCAAGCTTCTGGATTATCCAAGCCATTTTTGCAGTCAATGTTTTCAATATATCGTGATATTTTGGTGCTGAATTCATAAATACAGTAATTACAACATAACATCACTGCGTATTGAACTACTTTTTCTGTCAAATTTGTTGTATAACATGGTTTTGTGCTTGATTTGTAAAATCATAACTTAATTTGATGTTTAATAGGCTTTTCCTTAATCCCTCCTTATTATCCAAGATATTCGCTTATCCAAGCTTCTGTCGGCCCATTTAGCTTGGATAAGTGAGATTCTACTGTATAAGAAAATCTTTGGGCTTTATCACACGAACCTGCTATTCCACTACAGTCACATTATCATGGATAGTAGATACATGCCAGGCTGAGTACCTTTAATATCACACCTTCCTTCAGCAGTGCAATTGCATCTATTTGCCAAGTACTGTATGGCAATGCATAAGGTCATCTTGTAATGCCTTCTTTGCATTTAAAAACATCTGCTTGCAAGAGAGGGGGAAAAATCAGAGAAAATGTGTTGTTAAAGGCTTTCATGGCCAGAATCACGGGGTTGTTGTGTGTTTTCCAGGTTGTATGGCCATGTTCCTGAAATATTCTCTCCTGATGTTTCTCCCACATCTATGGCAGGCATCCTCAGAGATTGTGAGGTACATTGAGGTATACATACCTCACAACCTCTGAGGATGCCTGCCATAGATGTGGGCGAAATGTCAGGAGAGAATACTTCTGGAACATGGCCATACAGCCCGGTAAACACACAACAACCCAAATCAGAGAAAAATATCAGGGTAGTTTTGTTTGAGCAATGATGCTTGGAATGCATGTAGGAGTGCATCTAGCCATTCTTGATTCCACTGAGATGTTCCCAGTCACTCCTCAGTTCTGACTCTATATATATTTTTAAGATACATTATTCCCTTTTCCTTCCCTCTCTTTTTCAAATATTTCAGAAGTTGTCCTTTCCTGGCTACAAGAGGAAAACTATAGAGTTTTTCTTCCAGGGATGAGATTGATACTTTAGGCAGCCTAAAGTATCACAGATGGCCATTTGACCAGCCCATTGGAAAACCAGTCAAGTAAGCTATTAAATCAAATCAGATTGCAGTGTCAGGATCTCAGAAAGCTCCAACATGTTCGAACAAGAGCTCTTGATATGTTCATAATAGGGTCATTCTGAACATCTGAGTAGGGGAAGCACACTAGCCCATGACCCTTGCTGTTGTAGTCACAAGATCATGCAGTTGGGGTAGACTCCAAGGGTCATCTGTCACAAGCCCCTGACAGCCTGGAATCCCACTACTGACATCCCTGATGGATGGATGGATGGATGGATGGATGGATGGTCATCCATCCTCCAACAAAGGACAGTACACCACTTTTCCACTGTTGAATAGCGCTTACTTTCAGAAGTTTCTTTCTGGAAATTCAGTCAGAACGGCTTTCAGTTTCGATCCATTCGTTCAGGAGTGAACAGGAAACAACCTGTTCAACAACACAGCAATACTTGAGAACACTATCAAGAGGGCAGTAGATTCTGCTTGTTTTTCATTTATTTGATTTGACAAGATTGTAACCAATCTAGAGACTACAACAGTTTTATATTAAGGCTTATGTGAAGGGTTGTCTTTTTGTACATATGCATGTTAAGAACTGTTTATTTACCTCGATTCAACGCTGCAACAGCAATTTTGATTGTTATTAAGTCAACAATGAGACGTTATCTGGTTTTGATTTCTATTTGACAGAACTGACACTTAAACTATAAATAGGAATAGTTTTTCCATAATACCTTTGTAAGTGTTGCTGAGTGTATTCCTTTATGTTAAGAACTATACTAATGTAGTTAAAGTGAATACAGGTAGTGGATACCTAAAGTAAAGTATTCATTGCAATATATACTATTAGTAAACGTAAGAGATTCTAGAGGGCTATGATCTACCACTGTTTCTAGTCAAATCCAATTTAGATTGATGTTAATACGACACCATAATCCCCCTCTTTGGCAGCTTGTATAACAAGTGCCACTAAAAGTTGTTTATATAGAAGATAATATTACATTACTAACGTAGTACTCACACATTACATACCATACTTTCCTTTTTACGTTTCACAGGAAACAACCTTTCCCTGCTGTCTACATGGCAACCTAGTCTGAAAAGGGATATTGTATTAGAGATCGTCTCTTCTCATGTGGAGGTTCTCCAAGCACTTAGGAGCATTGCTTTTTCAGGGTTCTAGATTGCATGAAAAGCCTACTTTGGTAATGGAGTTTCTCTTATTCAGACTATTGCTGCTCACTTTCTTCAAGGAGACAGATAATGGTCTGATATATTATGTCATTTGTGAGTGCATGAAGTTCTTTGGCCTGCCTAAACTTTGATAGCATCCTAACCTGTCTCCATCTCTGAAGATCTGCTCCCTCTGGACAGTGCTTTTGGCACTGCTTTTGGCTGGTGGTTTGACCTCTCTTGCCACAACCATGTCTAGCTGAGTCCTGTGACCACACAAATCTCAGATCTTCTCAGTCATAGTCAAACCTACTGTCTAGCTCAGAGGCGAGAAACCTCCACGAAAAGCATCTATGAGGCCCCCATTCGAAATATATGCTTCTCTGGCTGGGGGATGTTGTAATTGTAGTCCATAAGAAGAACTTATCCATGCTTTAGCACAGAAGTCCCCAAACTAAGGCCCGGGGGCTGGATGCAGCCCTCCAAGGTCATTTACCTGGCCCCCACCCTCAGTTTTAATAATATAATATATTGTATATACATATAATATTGATAATAATATTATGTTATTATATTAATTAATTATATGTTATATATTGCATATAATATTACAGAACAGTGGTATAGTTCAATATAGTAATATATAATGCTTATATTGTGCTATGCTAATAATATAATACATTGTATGTACATACAGGTGCTCTGAGTCCCCTTCGGGGTGAGAAGGGTGGGATATAAATGTAGTAAATAAATAATTAATTTTAGACTTAGGCTCAGCCAAAGTCTGAAATGATTTGAAGGCACACAACAACAAACCTAATTAACTTGACTATCTCATTGACCAGAAGCAGGCCCACACTTTCAATTGAAATCCTGATAGGTTTATGTTGGTTAAAATTGTTTTTGTTTTAAGATATTGTATGGTTCTTTCATTGTTGTTGTTGCTGTTTGGCACTACAAAAAATAAGACATGTACAGTGTGCATAGGAATTTGTTCGTATTTTTTTTCAAATGATAATTCGGCCCCTCAACAGTCTGAAGGATTGTGGACTGGCCCTCTGCTTCAAAAGTTTGAGGACCTCTGCTTTAGCATATTCTCCTCATAAGTAAAAGTGTGCAAGAGACGTGCACTTAAAAATCCAAATTGCAGTTTGGCCTTTTAAAACCTTAAAGAGAGAGTTTTATTTTGATAGCTGCAAGCCAGGTAGTTACCCCAGCAGATTTATGTAAATATTTTTAAATGGTACATCTGCCTGAATTATAGCAATGCACTCCTGGATTGCTAATTGCAGGTTTTAATTTGGCTCTAATGATCAGTTTGTGTAAATTAAATGGTTGCTGTTAAGCAAGCCCCGAAGAGTTGGATGTAAAGTAACAGCAATTGGGGGGCGGAGGGGGGAAGTAGACAGACACTACTGAATCCAACCCTGGAGGCGGCTCAGGAAACTCATTCCTCCAGTGACTAAACTCTTTTGTTGAGTGCCATGGCCACACAATGAATTCCACCGAAAAGTATACTCATTTATTCAAGTTTTATCCTGCCTGTGGTTGCCACCTGTCAATTCATATTGCAATGGTTTTTTCTTAATTTTGAAGCAATTGCACCCTGTTTGTCTATTTCAAAGGTAACAACTCCATAGCCCTCTTGTTACTCCAACCATTGGATCAATGAGACTTATGCAAAACCTATTGATTCCAATGGTCAAACCTAACTGGGACTAACTGTATATGATTCAATCCAAAACGGTATTGGACTTTGTCATGTAAGCTTGTTTTTATCCCAAACTAGATCTCAAAATGTGAAAAGGTTACTAAACACAATGCAAATACAAAAAGCATTGAGATCTAAAAGTTCCAGAAATTGGGCCTCTGTGATCTCCAGGAAACACAGAGTGGCATTTGAAGATAGAGAGATCTCTCTTTCTCAGGGCACGCAGACCCCCAAGACAGAGTTATTATATTCCATTTCATGTTTAGGCATATATTTTACATATTCCTATATAATTTGCATAACACTTCATGCAAATGTTTTTCCTTCCACTATGTTTCAACCTTCATCTCATTTTTTTATATTTAGGGCTTTATCACACAATTACAGCAGAATAATAGTGTCTTGGGCTGGGGCTCATCACATGATGTCGTGTGTTTTTGGGTTTTGCATATAATTTCCATGATCACATCTTTTCATTGATGGGAAAAACCTGTTAATGGCTCCAATATCACTACTGTCCAACTATTGTTTCTAATGCAATTATTTCATATTGCTGCAGTCCAAGCATTCCTCCTAGGTGAGTGGCCATGGTTTACTTTTCTCCCCCTCCTTATCCCCAAACAGAATGGAGTCACTCCATTTCCAATATCCACACAAAGTGGATATCAAGTGTACAGAAATAGCATTGTTTTTATATGTCCCCAGGTTTTATTTTATTTTTAAAAAGTTGTATTTCTGTAATAGCACAATTAGGGATTGCAGTTACATTATTGAAACAATGTCCTCCATTTGCAACAAGCATCAAAATTCTACAATTAAAACATAAGAAAAATTAAAACAAAATAATCAGGATGCATGCACTGCATAGGGTAGACATGGGTAGGAAGGCAGGGTCAAGCAAAGCAGTGCAAAAGATTGATAGTGGGAACATGCATCACCAAAGTGGCATCATAACTCTATTAGAGATAAGGTGTGATAGTGATTATTTCCATACAGTTCCATACAGGCCCGGGCTGTGGTGCAGGCTGGTGAGCAGCCAGCTGCAGCCAGCTGCAACGAATCGCTCCGACCAAGAGGTCATGAGTTCAAGGCCAGCTTGGAGCCTGCGTTTGTCTTTGTCTTTGTTCTATGTTAAGGCATTGAATGTTTGCCTTATATGTGTAATGTGATCTGCCCTGAGTCCCCTTCGGGGTGAGAAGGGCGGAATATAAATATTGTAAATAAATAAATAAATAAATAAATGTTTCATTTGCTTAAATGACAACAGGCTGGTGAGATGCAGTCCTTAGAGTTGCTCTGAGAGAACCAATGCACAGCAATGTTGTAGATTCAAACTCAAACCTCTACCATTTGATTTGGTACCATCTTTACCACTCATCAAACCTATCTTTCAGGCCTTCCTTTGTTTCTTGCACTCTGCCACTTTCCCTCTTCTTACTTTCTTGTCTCACCCCACACCTTCCCAATATGTTTCATTTCCCTTGAAAAAAATTTATGGATACTTTGAGAAACAAGAACACCAACAATGCATTAATTTGTGGTTTAAGTATTAGCAATCCTGGTGGATTATTTTGTTGGATCTGCAATGACAGAATCATATTTATCTCACTTTCAGATTTTTTGAAATCACAGAATCATAGAATCACAGAGATGGAAAATACCATGAGGGCAGAAATTAACTATACAATCATGATAGAGGATCTGGAAATTCCAAGACAGTATTAACCACATCCATGAATAATCACATCCACAAGAGTTAAACTCTCAAATGTGAAGGGCCACCTGTAATTTCTCCTACCTTACATAGCTGAACCATGAAATTTCCTGCTCAAGACATGGTGAGAGCCACTTCCTTGGATTATTATATTGGGTGGACCAATACAAGATGTAGTCTAATTTGTTTAGAGAGCACAAGCTGGCCTTAGACCAGGGATAAAGTACTGTCAGTAGCTGGGAGCTGCTTTGGTCCCTTTGGTGAACTGAAAGTGGAGTTGTTAAACCTACATTTGGGCTTTATTCAGATTCTAGACATGCCCCATAGTTCCCACTTAGGCCATATTGCAGCATTGTTTAAAAATGATTGGCAAGCAAGAACATAGAATCATAGAGTGGGAAGTGGCCTTATGGACCATTACGTCAAAATCCCTTCTCAATGCAGGATCTCCACCTAGAACTGTTCAGCTGCTTTTTGGCATTTTGGTTCCTCTGCCAAACCACTCTAATTGTCAAGATGTTCTTTCTAATGTTCAACTGAAATGCACCCTCCCTTAATCTATGCATTATAGCCCTTCTTCGTTAAATGCAAAAACAGTTACCCAGAATGTTAACTATATAGATACATTGAGGGACCACAGTGGTGCCATGGGTTAAACCCTTGTGCTGATAAACTGCTGACCTGAAGGTTGGCAGTTCGAATCTGTGGTACAGGGTGAGATCCTGCTGTTAGCCCTAGTTCCTGCCACCCTAGCAGTTTGAAAACATGCAAATGTGAGTAGATAAATAGGTAGTACTTTGGCAGGAAAAGGCAAAAAGATGCTCCAAGCAATCTTGCCGGCCACACAACCAGGAGGTGACAACAGAGGCTCCTCGGCTTGGAAATGGAGAACAGTGCCTCCCCCAGAGCCAGAGATGAGCACCGCCTCCAGAAGCTGGAAATGAAAGGAGAAGCCTTTGCCTTTGCCTGTGTTTGTGTGTCTCAATATATGAGATTATAACAAGGCATTGAATATTTGCCTGTATCTGCTTTATATGTTGTAATCTGCTCTGAGTCCCCTCGGGGAGAAGGGTGGAATATAAATAAAGTGTTATTACTAAGTTATTATCTTTTAAAACAGAGAGAGAATATGAGGTTCCTTATCAAAAAAGAGTGGTCTGGGTGTCTGGAAGGCTCAAGGGTTGCAAAAACAGTCTTAATGGGGGAAGAAAGTGGCTCATGAAGTGTGGATCAGCCCATGCAAAACTTGAGATCCTCAATAGGAGTGCTATTTGCACATCCCAACATCCTAGAAAGCCCAGTTTGGTGGACACATAAGACAGGGCTTTCTCAGTGGTGGCATCTCAATGGTGGAATTCTCTCCCAAGGAAGTCAGGCTAACTTTATCCCATTGGAGTTTCAACCAGATAGTGCTGTGTTATATGCCCAGATCTGGCTTTTGTCTGCACTATGTTTCTGTTTTCAAAAATGTTTAATTGTTTTGATTTGTTTTGACAAGTGTTTTTATGGTGTTTAGTCTTTTTTATGGATTGCCTCGGCAGCCCTGGTGAGTTGAGAGATAATTAACAAACATTGCAGTGGAGAAATAAAATCAGATATCCCTCTCACATTGCCTAGATTTCCCACCCAAAATCGAAGATTCAGTATCCATTTCTTCCCCTGGCAGGCCCTTCCTAACCAATCTTCCCAATGATCAGGTTGTAGCTCCCTAATTGTAACTCTCTTGTTATCCTCATAAATATTAAATTCCCCTTCTGAGTAAGACAGCGGCCTCTCTTTTAAGACAAAGCATGGATTTCCCAGCTGAAGCTATTATATTCTAGCATTGGTGCCCACTGCAAAAAGCAACTGGGGTTCAAAATATTTATCAACACTTTGTAGAATCGGGAGAATGCTCAGTGACAGATGGACATCCTCTTTCAAACCTCTGCGTATGCAAATCTCCATACAAAAGAGCCCAGGATGTTTTTAATTTTGCACTCTTGCCTCGGGACATGTTTTGAAAATCCCTATTTACCAAGGTCCTGGGCTTTTTATCAGTCAAACGCCTTAAGCATTGTGTCAATGTGGACATCTGGCCGTGTGCTAAGGGTGCAGGCAGGGGGAAAAGGCTTTATTTGCTAAAATATTTAGTGATGTGACAGGGGTTTTCACTGGGGATGAGAGTGCCGATGGCATATGTTTCAACCCAAACAATGGCATGATCAATATCTAAATACAGTCTGTGGTTTATTAAGTTAAAGTATCATAAGATCAGAAATCAATCACGGGGAAAGCATCTCCCTGTTCTCAATATGTGAGTACAGGAAGCCCCCAAATTATGAACAAAATAAGTTCTGTAGGTTTATTTATAAGTAGGAACAGGTACGTTTGGTTGGTGCTCATCTCCATTTCTAAGCCGAAGAGCCAGCATTGTCTATAGACACCTCCAAGGTCATGTGGCTGGCATGACTGCATGGAACGCCGTTATCTTCCTGCCAGAGCAGTACCTATTGATCTACTCACATTTGCATGTTTTCTAACTACTAGGTTGGCAGAAGCTGGGGCTAACAGTGGGCACTCATTCCACTCCCCGGATTCAAACCTGTGACCTTTTAGTCCACAAGTTCAGCAGCTCAGCGCTTTAACACACTGTGCCACCGGAGGCTCATATATATATATATATATATATATAGAGAGAGAGAGAGAGAGAGAGAGAGAGAGAGAGAGAGTGAGAGAGTGAGTGAGTGAGTTTTGGATACCATAGGGAAGGGTCAATACCCTGTGGTGTTTGTTTTGCTGTCTGTTCCCCAGTTCAAAAGAGTCCACCTCACTTTCTGTCCCTGTGATAATGGATTCTGAAAAAAATGGCTTGTTGTGGAAGCAAGGATTGGTGATAAAACTTCAATTGAGACACCTTTTCCCCACGATAACTCTTTCAGGAGTGAATTTCATTTCGGAAAGGGGAGTTTTCTCTCACTTTCCGTTGTCTCACTCCCATTCTTAACCATCAGTGTTTGAAACTTTGGGACTGCCTGTATAAGATTAAGCCTTAAAAGGTTTATTTTTAGAGCATGTAGGAATAAAATGACTAATGTTCACTAAAGAAAATCTACAGTTCATGCTTTGGAAGCAGAACCTTCCAAATAGAGTCCAAAGCAAGTCCAGATAGAGTTGGGAAAGAGGTCTGTCTGAATTCCCAGAAAGTTACTGCCAATCCATTGGGATGGTGCAAAGCTAGATGGGCCAGTCATCAAACCCAAGACATGAAAACCTCAATGGTAACTATGACTGGAATCCTGTTAATGCCTTTTGTTCACAACTTCCTCTGTGAGTTGAACATTGAGGCTGAATGCACCGCCTGCATTCAGTTCAAGGTTATGGAAGTAGAGTTGTGTGTGTGCATAAGAGCAGAGCATGTAGATATGATGTACATCAAATTCACATGTATAACACATCCAGGTGCACATCCCCATTTCCGAGTTGCCATCATTGGTAAGGAGTGTGGGGAAAGGCAGGCCACATAGTTTTCACCCTTAAAGTAAACCAAAATACAACAGATCTCAGTATGGTTGGACAACTGTGACCAAATCAGTTGTGTGTCTGCTATCTGATAGCTAAAGGCTATTTGGTAATTGACATCCCTTCTCATGGTTTCTTATTGTTATGCTGGCTTTATGCTGGCCTCTTCAATGGATGGCTCTTCAACGAAAGATTTTTTTTTTTTCAAATACAGGATTGGCACTCTGGTCTTGTCATCAATTATCTATTCTGTACTGCTATTTTCTTGCGGTGCATTTTCAGGTTCCATTTTAGGTGTCCACCAATGGCCTGATTGAATGGTCAACCAAACCAATATTTAGTAGAAACATCAAGGCTGAACAGGCATGGCAGCTGGTGAGAAACACTAATCCAAAAGATAGACTGAGGGATTATAAAATGAAGTTAGTGGAGCATTAAATGTTCTCTTAAGCAGTAGCATGAAGAATTGGGATTGAATGCTCCCAAAGGAGCAGTCCCTTTTTAGTTCTTGTGTCAATGTCTGTATGCAAAACAAGTCAGTCATCACCATCACCCCACTCCTCACAAAGAAAACTGTGTTTCTCCAGGGATATACCAAAGCAAAGGATCATTGAGAGAAGCATCCTCCCTGGAGGAAAAGTGTGTTTGTTTATCTCTCTTTTTTGGATGATAATGTATAGTACTTCATTTACTTCAAATTATAATAAGTCAACTCTGCTACTCATTTCACTAAGGCTTTAGACCACTTTCCCAAATGCCCTTCTGATCACACCAATGGTCAACCTATGTTGTACATTGCCCATCTCAAGTACAAAGAGTACTTCTGCTCAAAAGCTATTGTCTGTTTCTGTCTTGTTCTCTACACCAGTATGATAGGACCATAGAATAATCGAGTTGTAAGAGGCCATGCAGCCATCTAGTCCAACCCCCTGACATGTAGGAAAAGCACAAAGTAGGGTTGTTGGATGTCTTTTGGACTGTGTGGCCATGTTCCTCTGAGGATGCCTGCCATAGATGTGGGCAAAACGTCAGGAGAGAGTACTTCTGGAACATGGCCACACAGCCCGAAAGACATACAACAATCCTGTGATCCCAGCCATTAAAGCCTTTGACAACACCAGCACAAAGTACCTCTGACAGTTGGCTATCCAGCCTTGGTTTAAAAGCCTCCAAAGAAGAAGCCTCCTTCACACTCCAGGGCAGTGAGTTCCACTGCCAAACAGCTCTTATGATCAGGAAGTTCTTCCTAGTGTTCCGGTGGAATCTCGTTTCCTGTAATTTGAACCCACTGCTCCACGTTCTAGTCTCCAGGACAGCAGAGATCAAGTCTGCTCCCTCTTCCTTATGACATCCTATCAGATATTTAAACATGGCTATCATGTCTCCTCTCAATCTTCTCTTCTGCAGGCTAAACATGCCCATCCATCTAAGCTTCTCCTCAGAGGGATTCATGGTTACCAGACCTTGGATCATTTTAGTTGCCCTCCTCTGGACACATTTCAGCTTGTAAATATCTTTCCTGAATTGTGGTGCCCAGAACTGGACATAGTATTCCAGGTGAGACCTGACCAAAGCAGAATAGAGGGGCAGCATGACTTCCTTAGATCTGGACCGATTCTGGAGGTGTTTTGGACTTCAACTCCCACAAATCCTGAATTGCGGGAGTTGAAATCGAAAACACCTGGATAGCTGAAGATTGCCCATGCCTAATCTATATATTATACCCCTGTCAATACATTGGCTTTTTTAGCTCCTGAATTATACTGTTGACTCATGTTCAACTTGTTGTTCACATAGACGCCAAGATTTCTTTTGTATGTTCTGTTGTTGAGCCAGGTGCCATCCATCCTGTATGCATTTCATTTTCTGCCTTCATCTAGTATCCTACATCACATCAAGGAGTTTTGAAGACTGGTACAAAGTTACTCATATAAGTTACTCATATTATATTGCTGGTTGTTGTTATGTGCCTTTAAGTTGACTCTGACTTATGGCAATCCTGTTGTGGGGTTATCTTGGCAAGATTCACTTGGAGGATGTTTGCTGTTGCCTAAAGCTGGGTCAGTGTAGCTTACCCAGAGACATCTAGTGGGTTTCATGGCTGAGCATGGATTCAAACTCTGGTCTCCAGAGTCACAGTCCAATACTCAAACCACTACATCATATTGGCTCTTGTAATTCATATCTACACTGGCATACATAAGAAAACATCAAAAGAACTACTGATGGAGTATACATTTTCATTAGTGTACTTACTAGAGGTTGCAAAAAGTGACACCTGGTGAATAGCTGAAAGTGGATGATATCTTCTCATAATGTGGAACTGCAACTCAATGTTGCCTGGAAACTCCTACCCTCTCTTCCTTTTATCACTAACTTTATGACTTTTTCAACACCAAGGAACACTCTCCGGTGCTGAAAAGGGCCTAGCATTTGAGGTAGAAGGAGCCCTGCTATTGGACTGTCAGACTTTTACATGATATAGGATCTTGATCTTCAAGAAGAGAACTAAAATGCCAAGTAAAATGCAAATACACAAATTAAAAATCTGGGAAATAGAACCTGATATAAAACCGTGATTATGGATACACATGGAACTATTGCTCTTCACTGAGACTAAGAAGAAGCTAATTTAGGTACTGAAGAACTTCTGTGGGGCTTAGTTTTTTTAATCGTTTTTTTATCATCAGAAGCTACTTGGCAAGTCGCTTCTGGTGTGAGAAAATTGACCATCTACAGAGACGTTGCCCAGGGGACGCACCAATGTGTTACCACCCTGTTGGAGTCTTCTCTCATGTCCCTGCAAGCTAGAGCTGACAGACAGGAGCTCACCCCATCTCACAGATTCGAACCAGCAACCTTCAGGTCAGCAACCCAACCTTCAGGTCAGCAGTCCAGCCAGCACAAGAGTTTGACCCATTGCGCCACCATGGCTCCATTGTGGGAGTGAGTGAAGAGTATAGTTTCAGACAAAACTTGAGCCCCTTTTGTGCCTGTGATTAACAAACAGAGCCTGATTCATAGTTCTGCAATGATGAGGACTAGAAACATAATTTCCTTTAAATGTTAGTTGAGATGCCCAAGGTTGTGTAACAACTAGCAGATCCCACCACATTTGCCTAAAGAACCAAGTTGGCACCTCTAATGTGAATTGACAGACTTAGCTAATACCTCAACTTCCTTTATTTCTCTCTTTTTCCTTAATCAAAACCAGTTTATTTTTCACTTTTTCCTGATACTTTATGTGTCATGTTAATTTCTCTACTTTGTTTCTCCAGAGGACAGCTGGTCACTCTATTTTTATAAAGTATTAATATGCTACCAGTGATATTTATGTACTCAAATCATTTTTTTCTATTTTACCTTTAGATGTTCAACAGCATGAATACTCTTATTTTTTATTTAAAACTAATTTGGAGTTCTCGCTCTCCAAGGGGGCTTCTAATCACCAAAAAGAGCCTGAGGCTAAAAATGATTGACAGGAAAATGTAGCAGCTTCTGAAAAGTAAATTGGCTATTGACAGAGCGGTATACAAAGGAAAATGCTAAACGATTATTATTTATGAGCTATTAGGGGAAATGTTATTAGCATCTGTTTCCCACATGGGCAAAAACACCTGTCAGACATCAGGAAACTATAAAACGATGCACAGTTAATAGTTACTTTGTTTTTAAAAAGCCATTAAAATTGAATGTCAGCGAAAACTTAGGAAAACATTTGTCTTCAAACAACTTTTAATCTTGAACTTCAAAACAAAACCAGCCTACCACATTTTTAATTTTAGAGGCACAGAGGAGTAAAGATGTTCCATGGCACATTCTAGTACACAATAAACAGCCAATTAAAGGGAAACAATCGTGTCCCTCCCCAGAATTTATGCCAGAAGAAAACAAAGCAAGGTCAGACATAGGCTGTTCAGTTGTGACTACCAAGAACTTGTGAAAAGATATAAAGGGCCCTTACATATCTCTATGTCTCACACCATACTGATGCCACCCTAGAATCCTAGAGTTGGAAGGAACCAGAAGGATCAACTAGTCCAAACCTGAACCATGCAGAAATGCACAACTAAAGTAAACCCATGAAAGGCAAACAATTCAGGCAGTCTACCCCAATGTAAAACAATTCCTATAGTTAGAAGCGTTGTTCCTAATGTTTAGGCAAAAACTATTTTCTTGTTATTTGATTGAATTGGTCCATACTCCAGCCTCCAGAGAAATAAATTAACAAGCTTGATCCATCTTCTCTATGACATCCCTTCAGATGCTCCAAGATAAATTTCCAACAATACAATGTCATTTTTTAAGATCTAGCAACAAGTTTGCAGAGCATGGTCAAGTGGTAGATTTTTACTAAGGCATGATAAAGCAGCTTTTCAGTCCCTTTTCTAATGATCCCAGACATGGAACCTGCCTGTTTCGTTGCAGACAAACATTGAGTATGGTAGATGTTTCCTTAAGATGTCCACCCGAACTCTGGTTAGTCATGCCCAACTTACTCCTCACATATGTGATGTTGGGAACAGAAAGTTGCCCCATGGGTCTTCCTTTGCAGATACTGTAGAGTCTCACTTATCCAATCCTCGCTTATCCAAGTTTCTGGATTATCCAAGCCATTTTTGTAGTCAATGTTTTCAATATATCGTGATATTTTGGTGCTAAATTCGTAAATACAGGAATTACAACATAACATTACTGTGGATTGAACTGCCTTTTCTGTCAAATTTGTTGTAAAACATGATGTTTTGGTGCTTAATTTGTAAAATCATAACCTAATTTGATGTTTAATAGGCTTTTCCTTAATCCCTCCTTATTATCCAAGATATTCGCTTATCCTTTGCTTCTGCTGGCCCGTTTAGCTTGGATAAGTGAGACTCTACTGTATTTACAATGAACAGTACTTACAATTTTAAAGTCAATCACTCAGTTTTGAATCAACCTGGACACAGCATATTATTTAAGAACACATAAATGCTGGACCACTCTAACAACCACCATGTCAGATTACACAGAGAAGCCACTGAAATCCACAAGCACGTGGACAATTTCAACAGAAAAGGAGGAAACAATGAAAACGAACAAAATCTGGCTACTAGTAATAAAAAAACTCTAAAATCAGGGCAATAAATAAAGAACAACACTGAAAACAGGGGAAATCCAGACATGAAACAATCAGGGCTGGCTAACACCTCCCAACAAAGGCAGGAATGAGCCAAGTCTTGAGCTGCAGAACCATTAAATTCTAATCAAGCTGGCCAACTGCAACATTCACACTTGCCTCAAGTTGACAAGAGGTTTTTTTTCCCACCATGGACATTCCACAGATATATAAACCCCACTTGCCTAGTTTCCAACAGACCTCACCACCTCCGAGGATGCCTGCCATAGATGTGGGAGAAACATCAGGAGAGAATGCTTCTGGAACATGGCCATACAGCGTGGAAAACTCACAGCAATCCTTGCGTTTGTTTTACCAGAGCTTGGAAAGTTATGTTTGTGTGCCTTTGAGTCACCTGTTGACTTATGGAGACCCCATGAATTTTGTAGAGGTGGAATTACTAGTCCCTTACTCTGAAATATAGCCCAGAGCACCTAATACTTGGATGGCTGTCTTTTATCCAAGTACTAAGGAAGGGTGACTCTACTTAGCTTGCAAGATCAGATGGGTATTTAGGGTATTCCAGCCCATTAACCCCACTTGTATGTTTCTTGTTTTCTGCACATAATTATTTCATTTATATTCTGTTTTTTCCCCCTCTGCAGAGCTTAAGGCAACATCTCTAGGGTTCCCAGGAGGTCTTCCATTCTGGTAACAAGTAGATCCAGATTTATATCACTTCAGCTAGTATCTCCGTAACTTGCCTGTGGAAATTAATAGGACTTTTAATTTTTATGTTTCCTTTGTAATAAATACTACCGGTAGCATACAGAATATTTTAAATGCAAGGACAAACTCACCACAACCCCAGTAAAAATACCAATGGCATATACCACAAAATATTACCTGTCAATTTAAATTATTTAGTGTTCTCAACATTAATAACTAGACATAGATAATGTGACTGATCTGTATTTTCATTCATTTAGCAGCCTCTACATCTAATTTGGGAGCTCCGGCGGCGAAGTGCATTAAAGCACTGAGCTGGAGACTGAAAGGTCCCTGGTTCAAATCCCGGGAGCAGCTGCTGTTAGCTCCAGCTCCTGCCAACCTAGCAGTTCGAAAACATGCAAATGTGAGTAGATCAATAGATACCGCTCCGGTGGGAAGGTAACGGCGCTCCATGCAGCCATGCCGGCCACATGACCGTGGAGGAGTCTACGGACAACGCCGGCTCTTCAGCTTAGAAATTGAGATGAACACCAACCCCCAGCGTCAGACATGACTGGACTTAACGTCCGGGGAAACCTTTACCTTTACCTTTTTACATCTAATTTAAAAGAAATGATTTTCTATAATTTTTGCTCTTATTTTAAAGGGAGAATAGCAATCAAAAACGAAATAAGCTTCCACTTTTAATCCTTCCTTTTTACATGTTGCTTATATCCCATTTTTTCATGATGCAGGAGCTAAAGCAGCTATAAAATACAAACAAAGTAGTAAAAAAGGTTTAAAGGTTTTAAAGGATCATATTAACATACCCTCCAACATTTCATACATGAAATCTGGGAAATGTATGTCCTAGTATAATCAAAGTTTAGTCAGGATGTGGAAAGACACATATGGATATGCTGCAGCAGTTTGCTTTTGCTTACACCTGTTGGGAAAGGGCAAGATTCCACTCTCTTCTCTCCTCCCCACCCAAAATCAATTGGGTGAAAATCACTTTTGTATGAGGGTTATCCAGAAAGTAGATTACATTTTGGAATTAAAAATGAGCAAAGTATAGGAGAAAACATTTACCATATGCAGTTGAAAGCCACATCCAAATACCACTTCTCAACATAGTCGCCATTCAAATCTAGGCACTTATCATAGCGATGAATGAGCTTGGCAATTCCTTCCCCACAAAACTCCGAGAAGTTGAGAAGTGATATTTGGGTGTGGCTTTTAACTACATATGGTAAATGTTTTCTCCTATACTTTGTTCATTTTAAATTCCAAAATGTAATCTACTTTCTGGATAACCCTCGTAGTTTGCATTCAGTCTGCAGCAAGCTGAGGACAGAAAGGGAAAGTGGGAGAAGGAAAAAGAAACTGGGGCATTTTAGAAACAGATGAAAAACTGAGAAAAGAGAGAATTAATTGGGACTAGCTCTACACAATCAGGACAGTAAGAGGGTATGTATTTTAAAAGCATTGATTCAAAACAGTTTTTAAAACTCAGTTTATAATACAATGAGGACAAAAATTAATATACAGATATAGCACACCCCAAATGATTGCCCTTATTCAATAGATTTTTAACACTCACAGACCATCACCTGCTGATGGAAAGACAGCTAAGGGGATTCAAGCCCTGGACTTACAAAATCTTAGTCTAATACTCCAACCCACTGGATTCAACCTTCCATTTTAATTTCCAAAAATGTGTTGTGCTCAGAATATGGACTGTTGATGCCATCATTCCCTTGACCTCCTTTTCCCCAACTCTTTGCTTTAGTTGATCCACTCAAGAGTATTTCTAGACTGAGAGCTGAATTCTTTGATGAATGCCCATGTAGACTTTACTCCAAGATTAGTTCAGTTCCCATTTTTCCCCAAACTTAACAATTTTAGATATTTTACAATAGCATTGCCTTTGGAAATGGGACATAATTCAGTGCTACCCTACACACTTTGCACTCAAGAGGTCACAGATTAAAAGGGGAAGTAGCAGATTTACTGCTTAATTTCTTGGAGTGTAAACCAGCATTGGAGAACATGTAGTCCTCCAGATATTATTGCACTGTGACTCCCAAGATCCTTCCTTGTGGACTGTGATGGCTAAGGCTAATGGAAGTTGCAGTCCACTCATATCTGGAGGCACTATTTGGTTGCTGTGAGTTTTCCAGGCTGCATGGCCATGTTCCAGAAGCATTATCTCCTGACATTTTGCCCACATTTGTGGTGGGCATCCTCAGAGGTTGAGAGGTTTGTTGGAAACTAAACAAGTGAGGTTTATATATCTGTGGAATGTCCCGGGTGGGAGAAAGAACTCTTGTCTGATTGAGGAGGGTGTGATTCCAGCCATGGAAGCCTTCGATAACACATTCCCCACTACTTGATTAACCAATTTTAAGGAAGAAGAAAGGAACCTCTGACTTGGTATCAAGCACTTTTGCTACTTTCAGCCACTGGCTCCAGCTTCTCCAAAGACAGATTCCTCCTGGAGAGAGATTTCAGTTTGTCACACTAGTCTTGCCCTTGATCTGCGGTTTCCCTTTGAGATGAAGCACTTCATTCATTGAGCCCTATTCCCATTTGTAATCTGCTTCCTTTTCATGCCTTTCCCTTCAAGGACATCGGGGAGTAAACCATAAAATCAAAATAGAAAGAGGGAACGGGGAGCTTGAAGTAGTTTGTTTTAGCAAATAAACAAGTTCTCTTTTTTGTTTAAAAAGCAGGGCTTTTAAAGAATTAATATGCTGATAGTTTCTGCGTGTCTTTTTTTTCTGGGCTTTTCAATTGATCTGATAAATTGGTGTGCTGCTTTGTATGCTTTCTGATGAAAAGCTGGGAAAAAGAAAAACAGTGTGGTTTTAGGGTTGTTGTGTGTTTTCCGGGCTGTATGGTCATGTTCCAGAAACATTCTCTCTTGATGTTTCACCTACATCTATGGCAGGCATCCTCAGAGGTTGTGAAATATATACCTCACAACCTCTGAGGATGCCTGTCATAGATGTGGGCGAAACATCAGGAGAGATGCTTCTGGAACATGGTCATACAGCCTGGAAAACACACAACAACCCTGTGATTCCAGCCATGAAAGCCTTCGACAACACAGTGTGGTTTTAATCAGAAATATAAGCCAGCATAGTGTAATGGTTTCCCTTCTTGTACTGCGCATGCCATGTGGAAGAACTCCTCCCCAGTGATAATAATGACTTATGGTACCTGTTTCCATCAGGATGGAATAAGTGGAAACAGAGATTATGGCAAAGGTGAGCCTCTTGAGAAGCAAAATGAAGAAGTTACTTCATGAGGCAAATGCAGGATGGTAACAGCAAGAAGAGGGATGCCAGGGTGGTAAAAGATCTAGAAAACAAGTTGTATGAGGAATGGCTTAGAGAACTGAGTGAGTATGTTTAACTCAGAGAAGAGATGATTCAGAGGCATCTTTAAATACAGTGTAGGTACATCTACATGAGCCACAAAAGGCAATACTGATCAGAAGTGCAGGACTCTGGAACAGTGTTGCCATGGTCCACAAGGATAACAACCGTATTGCAAGGCCCCAAATTGGTTAAGTGTCTGGATGGCATCAACACAGCATAATGGCACCAGAACCAGTTTGGCACCATTGGACTGCCATTCTTACCTTGTGCTTGTTGTTAAGGGCTTTGCAGTACCCACTAGGCATAAAAATGTAATGTTCATTGCCCAGTGCAGAGTGATAAAGCAACATGAGAACAAGGAAAAGGAATAATTGCTCCCTCTTTTTGCCCCTCCATTCTCTAATCATGGCTATTATTATTGCAGGTGCCAAGCATGGAATCATAGAATAGTAGAGTTGGAAGAGACCTCATGGGCCATCCAGTCCAACCCCCTGCAAGAAACAGGAAAATCTCATTCAAAGCACCCCCGACAGATGGCCATCCAGCCTCTGCTTAAAAGCCTCCAAAGAAGGAGCCTCCACCACAGTCTGGGGCAGAGAGTTCCACTGCCGAACAGCCCTCACAGTGAGGAAGTTCTTCCTGATGTTCAGGTGGAATCTCCTTTCCTGTAGTTTGAAGCCATTGTTCCGCGTCCTAGTCTCCTGGACAGCAGAAAATGAACACTGCCATTTTCTGTGCCCAGTGGGCATCACAAAGCTCAGAAAGATAGGGCAAGGCAAGAGCTATTCCCAGTCTCTGGGCTCTGCAGACCCAAGAAAAGCAAGATGGCGGTGTAAACAGTCACATTCAAAAATAGGAAACAGCACAACTGACTCAAAATTTGAATAAGCTCTGGAGTTTTTGGGAAGCTCCAAAGAATATATAATGTTTTATCATGAAGTCTGTATTTTAAACTACCATCTCTGTGTCTGTTTCTCAAGCTGACACACTGATTAACTTTTTTTTCCCTTTTCCCTTTTTTACCACTTTGGTAAATGTGGTCCAAGGTTGCATTAACTGGCGCTGGCTTGCTTTAATGCAAATCAGCCCCATCCATCATGGAGCGGATTGCTCTCCCATCCTTCGGGATAAAGGATGTGTGTAGATGAGCTCTACAATCCCCAAATCCATATGCTCATGTCCCATAAAGATCCGAAAACACAAATAATAGCAAATGTTCTATTTTGACTTGGGCTGGAACCATACCACAGAAGTGCCAGCACATCTCCCAACTTTACCTAATGTGGGACAAAACTCCAGTTAGTAACTTTGCTCCTCATTGAGGGCAAGAACGTCCTGTGCATCATGTAAAAGCCACTGAGCAACTTTTTGTCCACTTCTGGATATGTGGCCTGTGTCTACGGGCCCCCAGTCTTCAGAAGAGAAGATTAAGAGGAGACATGATCACCGTGTTTAAATATCTGGAAGGATGCCATAAGGAAGAGGGAGCAGGCTTTGTTTTCTGCTGTCCTGCATACTAGGATTGGAGCAATGGGTTCAAATTACAGAAAATGGGAATTCCAGCTGAACATTAGGAAGAACTTCCTGACTGTGAGAGCTGTTCAGCAGTGGAACTCCCTGCCTGTGAATGTGGAGGGGGCTCTTTCTTTGGAGGTTTTTAAACAGAGGCTGGATGCTTTGTGCTTTTCCTGCATGGCAGAGGGTTGGACTAGATGGCCCATGTGGTCTCTTCCAACTCTATTGTTATGTGATTCTATGATCCTGCCTCGGCTAGCAAGCTGTCATAGTCTGGGCCAGTGAGCACAGCTGGTCTCCTTTCACTTTGAAACCCTTCCCATTCTCTCCAGCTCTCTTTTTGTACAGCTGACCCCTTCCTCCTCTCCATCCCTCCTCTCCTCCCTCCTCCTGTCTTCCTTCGCTTCTCCAGAAGTTAGAAACATCTTTTGTATTCCAAAAGGCCAAAGGGCCAAAGTTTGCCTTTTAATTAAAATGCATATTCTGTAATTAAAGGCCCCATAACACATGAAGGGCATTCATTGAAATACGATGGGTGACATAGTCATTACCCCGCTGTTAATTACTAATTAATGAAGCTATTTCAATTAATAGCTTCCCCACTGTCACTCTCACTTTGACAGGGCTCCGTGAGGCGAAGCTGCAGCAGAATCACAGACAATCATAACTCCTGGAACATCACCAAAAGGCCTCTCCTGAATATTCATGTCAGAGGACTTTAACACTTTTCAATTAAACATAATAAAGTAAAATCTTCGTCAAAAGAGTATATCAAACATGTGTCAGCTTTTTCTCCCCGCCTCCCACCTCCTCTTCCTTCAGCCCACCCGCCTGCCTTGTCTTTCTCTGCCTTTTCACGGCTTCTCAAAAAGAAGAAAAACTGGGAAAAGATGTGTTTTCCATTCTTCCTTCGACCGCTTTGGCATCCCCAGCACAGCCAGAAACATATACTGTTACTTCGGAAAGAGTTTGGGGCCAAAGTTTGAAGTCTGAGAGACAATTCAAATCCACATGCTTGTTGTTGCTGCTTCTGCTGCTGTTGTGTGCCTTCATTTATTTACAGTATTTATTTACAGTATTTATATTGCGCCCTTCTCACCCCGAAGGGGACTCAGGGCGGATCACATTACACATATAAGGCAAACATTCAATGCCTTAACATAGAACAAAGACAGAGACAAACATAGGCTCCGAGCTGGCCTCGAACTCATGACCTCTTGGTCAGAGTGATTTGTTGCAGCTGGCTGCTCACCAGCCTGCGCCACAGCATTGTGTTGTGTTGTTTATGATTACCCTAAGGAAGGTTTTTCTAGGCCAGAGATGGTGTGACTTCCCCAGAGTTATCCAGTGGATTTCCATAGCCAAACTGGTCTCCAGAGTTGTAGTTCAACACTCAAATCACTACAAAATGCTGGCTCTTTTATTCCCCATTGTATCTTCAGTGTGCAAGTTGAACATCTCCAAGTTCATTCTATGATTTTGTTTGTTCAAATCTTGTGCTAAATTGACAAAATAGCCATTGCTTGCTTGCTTTATCAAGCTTTTAGTCACTTCCTTCCTTGCCCTTCTCTCCATTCCATCATCCAAAAACAATTTTTTGTTTCATGTCAGGAGTGACTTGAGAAACTGCAAGTTGCTTCTGGTGTGAGAGAATTGGCCGTCTGCAAGGACGTTGCCAAGGGGATGCCCGAATGTTTGATGTTTTTACTATTCTTGTTGGGAATCTTCTCTCATGTCCCCGCATGGGAAGCTGGAACTGACAGAGGGAGCTCATCGTGCTCTCCCAGGATTCAAACCAGCAACCTTCAGGTCAGTGACCCAACCTTCAAGTCAGCAGTCCTGCTGGCACAAGGGTATAACCCATTGCACCACTGGGGGCTCCATATCCACAGATATGGAGCCCCCTGGTTACAGGAGAGTTGTACAAATATCATGGACTGTTAAAAAGTCAAATGAATGGGTCTTAAGGCTTCTCTGCACTGGCCCCAAACCCAGTACTCACTATAAATGGATGGCTGCCTGTCTTCATGATGCACATAAACTTCTAGTAAGTATTGCAGGTTTGTTTCTATACTTCAACTTTTCCCCCACTTTAAAGTGAGGAAGTATTCCAGAGTTTTTGTATGTTTCTGGGCTATATAGCCATGTCCCAGAAGTATTCTCTCCTGACGTTTCACCCACATCTATGGCAGGCATCCTCAGAGGTTGTGAGGTTTGGAGAAACTAAACAAGGAAAGTTTATATATCTGTGGAAGTTTCTGGGTGAGGGGAAGAACTCTTGTCTGTTGGAGGCCAGTGTGAATGTTGTAATTAATCACCTTAAATGGCCTTCCCAGCCTCTCATCCTGGCCTGGGGGAATCCTTTGTTCAGAGTTGTTAGCTGCCCCTGATTAATTCCTGTCTGGAACTCTTCTGTTTTCAGAGTGCTGCTCCTTATTTACTGTTCTGTTTTTGGAGGGTTTTTTTAATACTGGAAGCAAGATTTTGTTCATTTTCATGGTTTCCTCCTTTCTGTTGAAAAACAAGAAGAGATTGCCACCCTCCTTCTTGCTGGTTTTATGGGTGCCCTATTCTGACATCAGCAGAATAACCTTGGTGGCAATTATTATTATTATTATTATTATTATTATTATTATTATTATTATTATTATTTCATTTCTATCCCACGTTTCTCCCATGGGTGGGATTCAGTAGCTCCAATGGAGCTCCATGTGACTGCAGTGACACACAGCAGGAGCAGCCCGGAGGACGGATGCAACTCCAGGCCATCTGAACAATGGCTCCAGAATCAGCACTTAAGTCTGGGGCTGCTCCAAGGGCAGATTTACACATCAGTCCTTTCCTCTTACTAAAACATTTTGTTGTTCTTTGCTGTCAATTCAACTTCAACTTAGGAAAAGCTGAATTGTTGGGGGACGCACACATCCCTCAAGCCCATGTAATCAACTACCCTGCAATCCCATGTCCTCTATGACTGAATCAATTTTCCTTTTCCCATACTGCCTTCAAGTTTTCCCAGCATTTTTGCTATTCCCACTGAATCATGTTGTGCCATGAGATTTCCCAAATACAATACAGTGGAGCCTCTACTTAAGAGCGTCCCAACTTAAGAGCATTTTGAGTTAAGAGCTGTTGCTCAGCCTAAGTTTCACTTTGATATAAGAGCAGCATTTTGAGTTAAGAGCTAGTACCAGAAGGAGCGCCAGCACAAGAGTACAAGGCTTTAGGGCTTCAAGGGAGCAGCCTCTGTGTCTGGTGCCTCATTGCCTCATGCTCTTATTTGGGAGATTGTTATCTGCTTTGCTCTTGTCTGCTTTAAGGAACTTTTGGTTAGTTGATTTTGTGTGGGTTTTATTCCTGGTATGTTTGGCTTCATGAAGAGAAAGAGGGAGGGAGACCGAAATGACTAGTGTCGCACCTCAGGTTAGCTTCACCTTGCTAAAGACACCAGGCTGCACACAGAACGTAGTCTTTTGTAGTTTATTAGGAAATAGACAGTAAAATAGTTCATAAAAGGTAAAAGTTCAGTTCCAAAATATAGTTACAAAACAAGGCTGTAATCATCAAATCCATAGAAGCATAGACAAGAAACAAGGTCCTTTCAGAGGAAACCAAAGTCCCAGCAATGAGAATATATCCAGGCTACAAGGTAATACAGGAACGCAGACTTGATACAGGAAAGCAGACTTGGTTCTTGACTCTAGCTAAGAAGTTGCTTTTGATAAAGATCTCTCTTTCAGCAGACTGTTTTAATAGCATAACATGAAGGCATTTCTTTGCCCTTTGACCTCCCTCTTATTTGCTATTCAGAGGCTTCTACGCAACCCCCAAAATTCCAGCCAACTAGTGCGATGGAGCTCAGCAGCCTCATTGTCAAGGCCATCAAGGCCACTGAGCTCGTTAGTGTTATCAGAGCTACTCTCCCCTTCTGCCTCTCACACTTGAAAACTATCATCAGAAACAACCTCATTTCTTCCCATGGGAAAAACTCCCTGCTCTTCATCTCCCACAGCAGGAACACTCTGCACCTGAATCCCATAATTCCCATCAGAGTCATCTTGAAACTCTTCTTGAATCAGAATCCCATCATTATGCACTTGCATCCCAGAATCCTCATCAGAGTCACACAAAGGCAAAGGCTGAGTCACAACATACAGTATAGTGTGAAGAAAATGACGCTTCTGCCTCTTTGCTTTGTGCTTCCTTGCCACAACTTTGTGCATCTACCATTTTAAAGTTGATCTTTCTTTTTATTGTTCCATGTGAATGTGCATTTATACATTATTTGTTATTTATAAGGCACACTTTCCTATTTAGAAGCACGTAACAAAAAATGGGAAGTTCGGGGAACAGGAACGGATTAGTAGCATTTTAATGGGAATATTCACTTTGAAATAAGAGCAATTTGAGTTAAATGCTTAATTAAAGAAAGAATTGAACCCTTAGTCCAATGTACCACTGTATCACTTGAAAAGGGGAAACAGTCATTTGCATTCCAGTTGCTGTTTTTACACACTTTCAAGTCATGACCAAGATATGGTGACCCTAAGACAACTCCATCATGGGGTTTTCTTGGCAAGATTAGTTTGGGGTGAGGTGTTGCTTTGCCTTCCTCTGAGGCAGAGACAGTGTGACTTGCCTAAAGTCACCTAGTGAGTTTCCTTGATTGAGCAGAGGTTCAAACCTTGTTCTTCAGAGTCACTCAAACTTCCACCCAACAGAAATCCTCAAAGACTTGGTGACGAGCCATGCTAGATGAAGGATGCTGGGATTTGTGGTCCCAAAAACCTTCCCTTCTCCAAGCTCTGCTCTCTCCACCACTATCCATGCCCAAATCCACACCTACGCGCCAAGCTGCCTTCTGCTGACAGCAAACGGCAAAGTATCCATGTGAATAAGTTTTCAAAGGGAAAATTGCAAATGTGCATTGTTTGTTTGGAAACCGTCCCCCCAAGAGGAGTCACAAAAGGGACATCAGAAAGACCTCGGGATCTTTTCCCTGACAGTGTTCTCCCTCCTTCCCCCCAACATCACAGCCACAGAACAGGAGAGATGATAAATTAATGTTTTTATAGGAGACATTGAGGGGAAGAAGGGGGAGAAATGACATGAAAAGGAAGCTAACAGCTGCAATGAGCCTAAAAGGCAACAATGGAAAATCCCCTGTCAATGGCTGCCTGTTTTCTATTAATGAGGATTCAGGACAGGTTTCTGGTAAGCTTTATCAGCCTTTGCATGGAAAGTCATAACGCAGATAATTGCGACACGTGTTCCTTATTGCCGTCTCCTGTGAATTTGGTTCTCCTCCCCAGCACACACTGCCTTCCAACAGACCTGGAATTAAACACCATTTGTTGGCATCAATGGCAAAGCCTTAGTACGCTATAACGGATCTTGAACTGGCTGTGCAATTCCTGGTAAATTGGTATTAACGTGATTGCTTATAATCTTATTGTTATTTGTCAGCATACACAATGTTTTGCATCACCTTGCTCTGAATTGATTAGGCTGTGGTTCACAAACCGTTACGTCACAAGTACTACCTGTGTAGTACTAGGGTGCTGTATTGTTTTAGACTGAACTGGTTTAATAGTTTTAATAACTTGTTACTTTTACATGGGATATGACCTTTTACAAGTATAATGTTAAATCAATGTAATATGATTATTAATATTTGAATATACACTTTTTCATGTTTTTACCTACATACATTTTAAAGTTTTGCCTTCCTCTGTAAACTATTTTGAGACCCAATACTGAGAGAAAGGCACATTTCAGATAAATATAGAAACAACAATAATATAGTCACTTCTTTCATACATTTTCCCTTTACAGTAGAGTCTCACTTATCCAACACTCGCTTATCCAACGTTCTGGATTATCCAACGCATTTTTGTAGTCAATGTTTTCAATATATCGTGATATTTTGGTGCTAAATTCATAAATACAGTAATTACTACATAGCATTACTGCGTATTGAACTACTTTTTCTGCCAAATTTGTTGTCTAACATGATGTTTTGGTGCTTCATTTGTAAAATCATAAACTAATTTGATGTTTAATAGGCTTTTCCTTAATGCCTCCTTATTATCCAACATATTCACTTATCCAACATTCTGCCAGCCCGTTTATGTTGGATAAGTGAGACTCGACTGTACTGTGTTTTTAAATTGCATGCCATTTTGAGTCCTAGTTTTGGGAGAAAGGCTGGATTCAAATAAATATAGTAACAACAACAACCACACATTCACTTTTTATATGGTTTTTACCTGCATTGCATTTTCAATTGTTAATTGCCTTGAGTTTCAGTTTGGGGAGAAATAAATATAATAACAACAATATGAGATACAAATAAATATATAGCATCAACAACAACATATTCAGGGGTAGCTGTGTGAGCCATACAGCAAAATACAGCAAAACTGAAAATCCACAATGCTGTGAGACCTTTGTGTTGTCGAAGGCTTTCATGGCCAGAATCACTGGGTTGCTGTGAGTTTTCTGGGCTGTGTGGCCATGTTCCAGAAGCATTCTCTCCTGATGTTTCACTCACATCCATGGCAGGCATTCTCAGAGTTTGTGAGGTCTGTTGGAAACTAGGCAAGTGAAGTTTATATATCTGTCTGCCTTGTCTGAAAGAACCCTTCTCTGCCTGAGGCAAGTGTGAATGTTTCACTTGGGCAGCTTGATTAGCATTGTTTCTCCCACCCTGGACATTATTCCACAGATATGTAAACCTCACTTGCCTAGTTTCCAACATACCTCACAACCTCTGAGGATGCCTGTCATAGATGTGGGTGAAACATCAGGAGAGAATGCTTCTGGAACATGGCCACACAGCCCAGAATACCCAGAGCAACCCTGTGAGACCTTTATTGGCTAAACAAAAAGCATAAAATACATCATGCCAACTTTTGAAACTTCAGTGACTGGTTCATAACTTCAGTGACTTATTTAACAATTTTGCCTAAGGAAGAAGCCAGTGACGCTTCAAAAACTTGTAACAGCAACAACGACAGCAGCAGCTATAAATATACTTCCTGTATATACAAATATGTCTGAAGTTATTATTCAGAATTAAGATTACGGTCAAAAAATCAAAAGGAGATAAGTAATTGGAGGGTCACCTAGGAAGGAACTGGACAAGATCCTGAAGTATCCTGTTGTTGTTGTTGTTGTTGTTATTTCTTACATATTTCTCCTTGTGGCTTGAGACAGGTTACAACATAATTGAAACACATAATCATTGTAAACATTCAATAAAATACAAATATTAATATGTATCTCTATAAAATACACACATTAAAATGTATTTCTATAAAATCCATGTTAAAATACACAGAACAAAGATAAATCATTAAACACTAAACTTGGGATCATCCATGCGATTGCATTTCCCATTTCCTTATATGATTGTGAAAGCAGGACAGAGACAAAAGTTGAGCAGAAGAAAATCAACTGATTTGAAATGTGGGGCTGGAAAAGACTTCAGCAGACACCACAAACTGCTAAAAAGATAAGTAAATAGATCCCAGACCAAATTCACCAGAACTATCTATAGAACACAAGATAACTAAACTGAGACTACTGTACTTTGGCCACATCATCAGAAGATATGACTTCCTAGAAAAGAGAAATAATGCTTGGTAAGGCAAAAGGCAGTAGGAAAAGAAAATAGACTACATTCCAGATTTAATCAAAGAAGGCACAGCTTGAGTTTTCAAGAACTGAGCAACTCATTTGATGATAAGGTGACTTGGATGTTTCTCATTCATAAGGTCACCATAAGTCAACCTGACAGCAGTTACCAATACAACCTTAAACCCATAAAAAATAATGATGAATGTGTTAATCTGCAGCAGAAACAAGATCAAGGATGGAGCATGGTAAGAGGCAATGGTGGAACATCAGCAAAGGCATATAAAAATGTGATGCAGACAGACTCAACTTGCTTGTATTTCTCTCTGATACTTCTTTTCAGAACCTTTTGGAATAGAGTCAACAGGCGCCTTCCGATCTAGACTTGGACTGACATAGATCTTGCAGCTCCCTCTGTTGGAAATCTGTGTGTATAGTAGGCCTGAGCATTCTGTATACCACTGGTTCTGTTTTTTAAGAAGTGACATCTACATCCTTTATGTGCCAGGAAATTCTGACAATGAGAATTCTAAATAGTGTTTTGTAAATGGGAAACCAAGAGTGTGTACATTGAAATGACCAGAAAGCGAAGGTGTCACTTATCTCAGCCACCTATGTGGACAAATCCATATTTTGGAGTATTTTGAATTTTTGAATTCCAGATAAGGAAGCTTCACTCTGTGTGGCTTTATGCATGTTTTCTCCATGAGAATCTTGTGAATGGAAAGAAAATGTTATTCTATTCTTTGTAAGAAAATGCTTCTTTCTGAACTGAAGCTAAGATGACTAAACTATGAAATGATGTGACTCACTGGAAATTGGATAATGTTTGGTAAAGTGGGAGGTGCTGGGAAAAGAGGGAGGCTGTGTATTTGCAAGACCTTGTGGGGATTTCTAAAAGGCACCATGATGTACAGTGTTCCTCACTTATTGCAGGGGTTCGGTAAATGAAAATCCATGAAGTAGGAGCGCTATATTTATTTTAATATTTATACATTATTTTAGTAGTTATACACTATTTTAAGTCTTTATCAACCAATTGTGTGTTGATAAATCGCCGCCTCCTCCTCCTGTTGCCACTTGGGCTCCTTTTCTCTCCCTTTGGCTTCTCCTTCCTCCCTTCTTTAGGTTGTAAATTGCAATTTTTATTATTTATAATAGTCTTTAAGAGTTTATAGAAAAACCGCGAAACAGCGAATCCACAAAAAGTAGTGAGGGAACAGTACTGTAATGGGTTGACTGGAAAGACATGTGTCAGCAGCTGATTGGCTAAGCGTGCCAGGAGCCAGCGTTCTGATTGGCTACTGTCTCTGCCTTGCTGCTGAGAAAAATGGTTTGAGTGGGCATTTTACCTCAGAGAGCAAAGAGGTAACAGCTAGGGAATTAATAGCTGCCAACTCTCTGAAGCCTGGTCATTTATAAGGCAATGAGGCATATTTAAATACTGTTTTAAAAGGACTGTTTATTCCCTCTGTTCTCTGCAAGAAGACAGAGAGACTACTGTATATATTGTAGCTCTGTTTGAGCTATTGAACTGAAGTAAAGTTACTGTTACTTATTTCACAGACCTGAATGGCATGTTATTACACTGCAGGATAAACATTGGTTCAGATGCTATGGTAAAGCTTCTATTTATTTACATCTACAACATTCAGAAAACCTGAGCAGAGCAGTTGATGGCAAGGTTCTTGGAAGTCTCTCATTCATAGGGCCACCACAAGATGAAGTTGATTTGATAACAAATAACAATGACAACACACTTGCTAGGTTTTGTACCCACAACTCTCTATTCCAGAGCAACACACAACTGACAAAGCTACTAGATAGTGTATTAATAAAATATCAAGGACATAAAATCATGCAATAATGAACCACTATAATTCTATATTTGAGTGAAATCACACAAACCCAGAAGAGAACTCTGCTTTATTTCATATGAACAAAACAAAATTAAATTTATTTAAATAAGGGAATAAGTTGCTAGATTTGAATGCTTTCATTTTGGCTGACAAGGTTCCACATGGATCTTGATGGCCTTGGTCTTCTCTTTTCAACCAGACATGTGCCAAAATCTTAAAAGAGCTATCAGAAAAGGTGCCAGATACTGGAAAACTAAATATCCAAACAATACATAGATAACACAGATGCAAAATTGCATTAACAACATGTAAACGAGTAAGGGCATTTGCTGACTCAACAAATAGAAGACAACATTTAGATAGTTCAACAACAGGATTCACTTTAGGTCAAGACTGGAAAAGATGAGGCCTATGGGCTACAACTTGCTCCCGGAGCATTTCTATGGGCCCCAAGTCCTACTGTTTCCTCCTACTTTGAAATTTGGACAACAAAGATCAATTTCTATCCATAGAATCTCCAAGGAGTGATGTGTTTTCCTCAAAATGAAGAATTTGAGTCTGTTGCATGTTCTTTCTCCCCTTAAACCTCCACAAATGAGTTTTAGAAAACAGGAAATAAGGCCATTTCTGTTTTAGATTTTCTTCTGTATATGCATATTATCGGGACAGGTACAGCCTGTGGTGAGTCCTGGGAGGAGAAAATTAGCTCCCAGACACAACCAGTTTGCCACTCTTGCTCCAGAAGGCATTTGGGGGCAATTCCAATTTTGTAACTCACAAAAATGGCCTAGGGACCATATGTTCTTGCTAGGTTGTACTTTGCCCACCACTGCTTTAGGATAACTCAGATGTCACAATAAAGAAATAGCTACTGCTGCTGCTCCTCCTCCTCCTAACATCAACTACAGGTATGTGTCAAGCTGATGATGCCTGGCATTTCTCCACTCCCACTCCACTGCTGTGAGCAACTAGGAAGACATGTGGTGCCATGATATCAGGGCACAAGTAAGTTATATGACAGTGGTTCTCAACCTGTGGGTCCCCAGATGTTTTGGCCAACAACTCCCAGAAATCCCAGCCATTCCTTCAGATTATTCCCTGTATGTAATGGAGGCTTCTGTGTCAGTGTAGCATTAAATCGACCAAAGGTTTTAGCATGTATTCAAGTGGAGCTATCCAAGGTACTGAACTCTATCCACAACATAGTTTCTGTGCCTTGGAAAACTCCTTTAATTTTTAGATTAAAACACAGAGTGGAGTCTCCAGCCCACTGACATGGAAGCTGCCACTTCCACCACCTATGACTTTTATTTAATACAGCAATTGTTAAGGCACAAGTGAATAGATTAAGAACTAGCTTGCAAATTTAAAAAAAAAATCAATTTCTGTTCAACACTGTCAGAAGATAAAGACGAACAATAGAATTTTAGGAAATGGCAGGGGGTGGAGTGTTTTATTAAGTTATAGTTCTAAAAAAGTAAGGCACTCATTTCTTGCTGCCCCATATTTCCCCCAAACATTCATCCGAAAATATGTAATCCAGGATCAATGTTATCTCTCTCTTTTTTATACAGAGGTACATGCTTTAGTAAATGTCAGGAATGCTGTAGATGAAGAAAAAAAAATATTTCAATAAGGCTTTTTGACAAGCTTTCTTGAAAGCAAGCTAGTAAACTGTGAGCTATGCATTGCCAACATTTTGGGGTAATTTTTTTTAAAAATGGAAGATGAACCTATCACAAAGACTGCTCACCAGGAGTTTCTCTTCATCCTGATTGTACTGACCTGTAGGGTGTCTAGGGGTTTTGTCCTGCACCTGGTGTGTTTACAGGATTTTCTAAATGACTTGGAGGATAGAGCAGAAGTCACGCTTCTCAATGTTGAAGGAGATCAAAACTTAGGATAGAGTAGCTAATATCCCAAGAGGACAGAATCAAGACTGAAACTGAATTTAACAAGCTAACGAAGTGAATTTCAATAGGGAAAATAGAATGTACTACATCTCAGAAGGAAATGCACAGAAATATGACAGAGGATTCCCTGGTGTGACAACAGTATTTGTGAAAAAGATCTATGGTTCTTAGAGTCATCCATGGATCAACAGCAAGATGCTGTTGTCAAAAAAAAAAGCTAATTCTGGGCTGCATCAATAGCAGCACAGTATCTGTATCAAGGGAACTCATAATGCCATTTCTATTCTAGTTTGATCAGATATCACATGAAATATTATGTCCTTGTCTCGGCATCATAGTTCAAGAAGGAAACTGACAAGTGAAAACACAAGTGCCATCTTGAGTGACCATGTAGGCCTGTGACCCTATGATCATCAGCATTTTTTCCGATATGATTTTTAACATCTCTCAGGAGTGCTTTGTGGATTCCTGCATGGCAAGCAATTGTACTAAAAGATCCTTGAGGTTCCCTCCAACCCTACCTTTCTGTGAGCCATAAACAAAAGGGCAAACGTTCCTGTTACTAGTATAGACTATAATGAGTTCACCCTTTTTCATGTTGATTTCATTTGGTAAGAATGCTCCTGTCTGTTACATGCTCCTCTTGGTCACATTTTGGGGACTTATTCTGTACCATAATCCTGCAGCTATATTTCCCCATACAGGTGCATTTGAATCACAGCCATCTGTGCCCTTGCCCTTTATGTAAAGGATTAGGTCAGGTCAGACATTCTGTGTGCTTGCATTACAGCAAGGGAACACTGACTCTCAAGAGTAATAAAATAAAACATAACTTAATTATTTAAATTAATAGTTACAACTCAGTCACTTAAATATATACCACGCAGAATATTAAGGTGTATATAGACACATACTCACACATCATTAACAGTGTGCAGAATGAGATGGTTATGCGGTATGCAGAGCAAAAGTTGCTCATTTCAAGTCATATTACTGACATGAAGCTATTCCACATAATACTCTGGGCTTTCAATACCTGCTTGAGTTTGGTACCAAGATACCCAAAAAGGCAGTTTGGCTTATATAACTTTGACCTATACCTATTCCAAATCTTCAGCATTGCCTTTGTTATAAAATGATTGTTAAAATCAGAATTTACTTTGTTCTTTTCATACCACATATACCCATGACTACCAAATCTTAAAGCAAAGTACTCCAACTGTAACAATGCTTTGTTATCTAGATTTTAATTTCCTTTCAATCCTACTAAACAGAAATCAGCATAGTAAAGTTGAAAATCCAGTAAACAAAAACCTTCACGTTTCTTCTCCTGTTGTAATTATTTAAATCTCATTCCTTGTTGTTGTTTTCCCCCTTTGCCAGAGGAAGTGCGTTTTATCTCTTTGCTATTGTCTAAATAACACATAGTTTGTCAGTCTGATTCTGGAGGACCCTTGAAAGAGAACCTGCCATTTTCTAATTCTTTGGCTGAAATCTGCAGGACCACCATGCCAGTTACAGAAAGAGACTTGTCTATTTTATCATCCCTCTTCATTGAGATAATTTGGTCCTCAGTGTTGCTCCCACTGCCTTTTGGAAATTATCTGTTACAACCGTGGTGGCCTTTTCTGTGTTTGCTTGAAATTTAAACATTGTTCCACTGGAATTGAAGGCGAGCCCTAATATAACCATCTTGCAGGTCAGCAGCAAAATTGCTTAAACACACACGAAAGAAACAGGAGTTGAAAAGGGCATGAATTAACCCCACTGAATCAATAAGTTAGCATATGGCTTCTCTTCACGGCACAAAGTTGTTTTTGGTATTCTGCTGAAGCTCTGTAATGTCAGTCCAAAATTTTCCTGGATTTTGCCCAGGAGGAAGCTTATAGATCTACATAGACATTGTCTGTGTCCACTCTGTGAGCTTTTCCAAAGATGAGAAAAGTGCAGAGTCCAACGGCATTCACTGTTGCCACAAGATTGAAAACAGACACCCAGGAGCCAGTGCTCTCAATCAAGTGTCCAGCCAAGTATACACAAACCACACCTGCATGAAGACAGAAAGGAAATGAGTTGGCAATTTTTTTAAGTCAGTATAAAACCAGCCCCTTCATTCTCTTCTGTTAAAACCAAACATCATTTACTTTCAATGTATCTGCATTATAATTTTATATCGTATTCACTGATTTATTTGAGGTGTATCCTATCTTCCTCCTAGAGTTTTTTTAATACTGGTAGCCAGATTTTGTTCATTTTCATGGTTTTTTCCTTTCTGTTGAAGTTGTCCACTCTAAAATCAAAACAGTAGAAGGGAACCAACACTCTGAGGGCAGAGGACAGTTAATGACTGAACAAAGGATGCCCCCAGGCAAGAGGCAAAAACCTTTCCAATGCTAATTAGGGTGATTAACTGAAACATTAATGCTGGCTTCCCAGTGACAAAGGACTCTTGCCATACCCTGGACTCTCCACAGATATATATTCTTTCCTTTCCTTACTTAGTTTATCCATACCTCACAAACTCTGAGGATGCCTACCATAGATGTGGGCGAAACGTCAGGAGAGAATACTTCTGGAACATGGCCACACAGCCCAAAAGACATACAACAACCCTGTGGTCCCAGCCATGAAAGCCTTCGACAACACATAAGGTGAACCGATCACAGGGTTTTCTCGGCAGGAATTTTTCAGAAGAGGCTTACCACCACCTTCCACTGAGGTTAAAGTTGTTAATGTGGGATTTGTGTATAGATAGTGTTTAAATGAAATTTGTGTCTAGCATGTATTGCATCATCCAGGAAATGCTATAGTGTGTAAAGAGTTAATTTGGTAAGAAGCTGTATTGACCTTGGATATGTGTCTGGAGCCAGATAGGAGTGTCCAGACTACAAGTGTGTTTGTATATAGCTGATTGCATCAGATGAGATCTGCCTGCTGAGAAGATCTGTGCTGTTTGCCTAGAGTGAGAGTCCTGTGTCTATTGTCTGCAAGTCTGTTTGTTTTGTTCAGTAAAACTTTGTAAATACTTTTTAACTTCGTCTCTGACATTCCTTCGTTCTGCGCTTCAACTGACATCATACATCTGCTGCTACGTTGCGCGCATTACTCTGACAAAAGTCACCAGGTGAGCTCCATGTCTGAGGAGTACAAATTACATTTCCAGAGCTGTATCACTACATTTCTGTCAAAGGGAGTGTCATCTCATTATAGCTTTCTCATAGATGTCACATGGATCACTACAAAAAATAGTCTTCCCTTCCCTCTCTCAGAGACAACTACTTCAATTTTTCACATGACCATAAGAATCAGAATTCCTTTGGTGGGGGAATACATGAGGAACCCATTCTGACATAAAACAGGGCAATAACTTACCCAATAAAGCTCCACCGGTATTAGCCACACCTGGCAAGAGACAGAAGAGAAATCAAGACATGACAATAAATAATGGTTGTTGTATGCCTTCAGGTCATTTCTGACTTCTAGCACCCACAAGGCAAACGTACCACAGGGATTTCTTAGAATCATAGAATCATAAAGTTGGAAGAGACCCTGTAGGCCATCCAGTCCAAACCCCTGCAAGAAGCAGGAAAATTGCATTCAAAGATCCCCCAACAGATGGTCACCCAGCCTCTGTTTAAAAGCCTCCAAAGAAGAAGCCTCCACCACAGTCAAGGGCAGAGAGTTCCACTGCTGAACAGCTCTCACAGTTAGGAAGTGCTTCTTAATTAATGTTCAGGTGGAACATCCATTCCTATAGTTTGAAGCCATTGTTCCATGGCTGAGTGGGGATTCAAAACGTGGTCTACAAAGTTTTCAGTCAATACTCAAACCCCTATAGCACACTAGGAATTTAATCCCATGCATCTTCTGTTTCCTACTGCTGTTGCTTCATATATGTTCATGAGCCCCCGGTGGTGCAGTGGGTTAAAGCCTCGTGACTTGAAGGTTGGGTAGAAGACCTGAAGGCTGCCAGGTTCGAATCCAACCCGGGGAGAGCACGGATGAGCTCCCTCTATCAGCTCCAGCTTCATGCAGAGACAGGAGAGAAGCCTCCCACAAGGATGGTAAAACATCAAAACATCCGGGCGTCCCTTGGGCAGCAGGTCAGCACTTTAACACACTGAGCCACCGGAGGTTCCATGTGTGTGTGTGTGTGTGTGTGTGTGTGTTCATTTCCCCCTCGATGGATTGTCACCTTGCCGTGGTGAGGGGGCTTGCGTGTTCCGATGAACCTGTGGGCACAACCACTGGAGTGATGCACTCCCAGGAGTGGCCGCAGGGGAGGTTCCAGACCAAGCACAATCCGAAGACCCAAAGACCTCAACGGCGGAGCAGGCGGAGGATAACATGGTACATGTTACAACGGCTGTGAAGGCGGAAGAAGGCTGCAACAGACTGAGAAGCCACTGTCGTTGTGTTAACCACACCACTGCTGGAACCTCACTCTGTGAAGACTGTGTGTTGACCGGCCGTGCACCGACCTCCACACATTAAAAAAAATCACGCACAGGCGTCTTCCAACAAAAATAAAAACAAACCTACAAAAGTCCCATGGCGATCACCGAGTGGCGACAGGGGCAGGACTGTGAAATCTGGAAGCCCCTAGTCACAGACTGGCACATGGGCGGTGGATATGGACTCAGTCGTTCTACCTCAAGGACCGAGGCAGTTGAGTAGTCCGGCAGCTGTATCCATGACTGAGCAGCCCTTTTTAGGATCCGCTCTGCTCACCCCACACGGGGAAGGGGCTAGAAAAGGTGCCCTAAACATAATCTGCCTCTCCTACCCTGACTGGACTGCCGCGTCCAGAGGGGTCACCACTCTGCGGCCAAAAAAGAAAAATGAACTTTGGAACATGGAACGTACGGACATTGTTAGATAACACTGACAGCGAGCGCCCCGAACGCAGGACTGGTCTCATTGCAAGGGAGCTGGGACGCTTTAAGATCAACATAGCAGCCCTTCAGGAGACCCGGAGAGCAGGAGAGGGACAGCTGAAGGAAGAAAAGGGAGGCTACACCTTCTTCTGGAAGGGACTGCCTGAAGAAGAGCGAAGAATACACGGAGTTGGCTTTGCGATCAGAAACGACCTGGTGAAGCACCTGACTGAAGCACCCACTGGCATCAACGAACGACTTTCAACCCTCCGAATTAACCTTGCCAAAAACCAACAGGCAACCATCATATGCGCCTATGCACCAACTCTAGATGCTGACGAAGACATCAAGGAAAATTTTTACTGTCAGCTGGATACCATCCTATCGGAGATACCTAAGGAGGACAAAATCATCCTCCTGGGGGACTTTAATGCAAGAGTCGGAAGGGACTCTGACCTGTGGCCAGGGATCATAGGAAAAGACGGGGTCGGAAACAGCAACTCGAATGACATCTTGCTTCTCACCAAATGCGGAGAGCACAACCTTGTCATCACCAATACGCTCTTCCGCCAGAAAAACAAGCTCAAGACATCATGGAAGCACCCTCGGTCAAAGCATTGGCACCTCCTGGACTATGTTATCACACGTGCCAGAGACCGCCACGATGTGCTTCTCACAAGAGCCATGACAGGTACTGATGACTGCTGGACAGACCACAGGCTAATCCGATCCACGATGGCTATCAAGATCGTCCCCAAACGCAGACTCCAAGAAAGAAAAACAAGGCGCAAAATGAACACCCAAGCCCTTCAGGAGCCCTCCAAACGAGCCCTTCTCCAAACAACACTCAAAGATCATCTACCCACAGAACACCCTGAAAATGTTGAGGAACATTGGAACAAACTGAAGACCTCCATCATCACAGTCTGCGAAGAAAGCATTGGATACCTAACTAAGAAACATCAAGACTGGTTTGATGATAACGACAAAGAGATCCAACAGCTGATTGATAACAAAAGGAAAGCCTTCCAAACATGGCAGAGAGACACCAACTGTGCTGCCAAGAAAAAGATCTATGCCAGTGCAAAAGCTGAGGTCCAAAGAAGGACCAGAGAACTCAAGAACATCTGGTGGACAAAGAAGGCTGAAGAAATCCAACACCTTGCAGATACCCATGACGCTCAGGGATTTTTCAAAGCCACAAAGATCATTTACGGACCAAGAAACCATGGCATACAGCCCCTACGCTCATCAGATGGAACCAAAATTCTGAAGGACAAAACATCAATTGCACTACGTTGGAAAGAGCACTACCAGAACCTGCTGAATCGCAGCTCCAATGTGGCCGAAGAGACCCTCTCACAAATCCCGCAACAACAAACCAGGGATGAGCTTGCAGCACTGCCTAGTTTGGAAGAAGTCAGCAATGCCATCAGCCAACAAAAAAACAACAAAGCCAGCGGACCTGATGGGATTCCTGCTGAAATCTTCAAAGAGGGTGGACCTGAGCTGATACAACAACTCCACCAGCTCATTAAAAAGGTGTGGATGACCAAGAAAATCCCAGCTGACTTCAAGGATGCCACCATCATCACCCTTTTCAAGAAAGGGGACAGAACAGACTGCGGGAACTATCGTGGTATCTCCCTTCTAACCTCGGCCGGGAAAATCCTTGCAAGAATCCTTGCAAACCGCCTTCTCCCTGTCTCAGAAGACACCCTCCCAGAATCCCAGAATGGCTTCCGTCCCTCCAGAGGAACAGTGGACATGATCTTCACTGCTCGACAGCTCCAAGAAAATGCAGGGAACAAAACCAACCTCTGTACATGGCATTCATTGACCTTGCAAAGGCATTCGACACAGTGAATCGCAGCGCTCTCTGGACCATCCTCCAAAAAATCGGGTGCCTTGACAAATTTGTGAACTTCCTGTGGCTCCTCCATGATGACATGATGGCAACAGTCTTGGACAGCAACGGCTCCCAAAGTGACCCATTTAAGGTGGAATCAGGCGTCAAGCAGGGATGTGTTATTGCCCCCACCTTATTTTCCGGCTTCATCGCTATGATACTTCACCTTGTTGATGGGAAGCTTCCCATCAGAGTGGAAATTATCTATCGGACAGATGGCAAGCTATTTAACCTCAGCAGACTGAGAGCCAAAACCAAGGTCACCACAAAATCTGTTATAGAACTCCAATATGCTGATGACAACGTAGTCTGTGCGCATTCAGAAGAAGACCTACAAGCCACTCTAAACACCTTCGCAGAAGCATACGAGAAGCTCGGCCTCTCACTGAACATCGAGAAAACCAAAGTGCTCTTCCAACAGGCACCAGCTAATCCCTCTGCAAAGGCAGGAATACAGCTTAACGGTGTAACATTAGAAAACGTTGACCATTTCCGCTACCTTGGTAGCCACCTCTCCACAAAAGTCAACATCGACACTGAAATACAACACCGCCTGAGCTCTGCGAGTGCAGCATTTTTCCGTATGAAGCAGAGAGTGTTTGATGACCGGGACATCCGTAGAGAGACCAAGGTGCTTGTTTATAAAGCCATTGTCCTCCCAACCCTGCTCTACGCCTGCAAAACGTGGACTGTGTACAGACGTCACACCAAACTCCTGGAGCGTTTCCATCAGCATTGCCTCAGGAAAATCCTGCAAATCTCTTGGGAAGACAGGCGGACAAATCTCAGCATGCTTGAGGAAGCAAAGACCACCAGCATTGAAGCGATGCTCTTACGCCATCAACTCCGCTGGACTGGCCACGTTGTCCGAATGCCCGATCACCGTCTCCCAAAGCAGCTCCTCTACTCCGAACTCAAGAATGGGAAACGGAATGTTGGTGGGCAGGAAAAGAGATTTAAAGATGGGCTCAAAGCCAACCTTAAAAACTGTGGCATAGACACTGAGAACTGGGAAGCCCTGGCCCTTGAGCGCTCTAATTGGAGGTCAGCTGTGACCAGCAGTGCTGCGGAGTTCGAAGAGGCACGAATGGAGGGCTTAAGGGAGAAACGTGCCAAGAGGAAGGAGCGTCAAGCTAACCTCGACCGGGACCGCCTTCCACCTGGAAACCGATGTCCTAACTGCGGGAGAATATGCGGGTCAAGAATCGGTCTCTTCAGTCACCTAAGAACACACGCCCAAGATACCAAGGTTGGAAGACTATCGTCCTCGAACGACGAGGGATCGCCTAAGTAAGTAAGTAAGTAAGTGTGTTCATTTACTACCTTTCTTTCTCCCCCTCTGTGTATTAACCTATGTGTTATGTCTTTTCAAACAGTCATTTTCTAGCAAAGTTTTCGCTACACTATATAGTTTCTCTTTATCTCAGAGCTGCAAATTATGTGGTCCTTCAAGAGTTCTTTTGTGGCAAATCCCAACATTTCTCACCTTTCATTAAATTGGGTAGAATTGATGGGACTTGCAGTACAATTATATCTAGAAAAGTTGACTTCATGTAACAGGATGCAATGCTCAGTATTCCTTACTGCATCCACAACCACTAAATACAAAAGTTGGAAATAGCTAATCCTCACCAAACAATAGGCCAGCACATGAAGGAGCCAGATCCTGTATATTGACTGAGATGCCACTGTTCGGGGTAAAAAGAAAAAAAGGTTCATGAATTAATCCAAGCATGGGTAAAGTATATGATGGATCATATAGATTAATCAGATTTGAGCAGATCTGCAAGACCTGAAGTCATTCCCTTGACCCAAGCACATCCACCCAAACACACCAATTCATCTGTGTCCCACCTGAGATCTCAGCATTACCTGTGATTGAAGGTCTGAAATCCAATGCAAGCGGATGCAAACACCACTGCTTGGCAAAAACTGGATGTGTAACCAATACCCAAGGCAAATATACTGGATATTCCTAACCCGACAATCTCAAAAAAAGAAAAAGAAAACCAAAATATTAGATATGTAGACAGCAAGTATAGTGGTAGTAGCCTCATTTATCTTTATAGATCTTCTCAATGGACCTGTGAAATCATTAGTTTTATATCTTGAAGGAGAGTAAAAGCTCACTAAACCAATCCCATGAATGTTCACTTGGGAAAGTGCTACCATGTTCAGTAGACTTACTGCCAAGTGAAATGTTCACAGAATCAAAGGAAGATTGTCAGAACAGCATACAAAGTTGTCTACCCTGCAAGGTAGATTGCAAACAGAAATCAAAGGCAAATCTTAGGTCAGGCAGTAGATTTTGCATTTGAGTGGAGATTTCAACTCTTGTCCACCAGATTCATTGTCTCCTAAACTACCTTGACTCTCACACAAATGAATATAATTTTGTAAGTTCCTCTCACTGTCACTAGCTGGAATGCTGCAGTTTTTTTCTTACCTGCATAAACTTGCGAATGGTGATTGGTTTATATCCTGAAAGAGAAAAGAGAGAAAGAAAAAAGAGAAAATAAATTGACACCCAAGGAGCCTGAATACCCTAAAGGCATCAGATCATGTCTGATCATGAAAGCTAAGCAGGGTGAGACCTGGTTGATACTTGGATGGGAGACCACCAATGAAAATACGGTGCTGTAGGCTACTTTTCAGAGGAAGGAACTGGTAAACCCTCCTCTGAATATTCCTTGAATAAACCCTTTGAAATTCATGAGGTCACCATAAGTCAACAGGCAACTTGAAGGCTTTTGCCAGTTCCTTTCTCCGAAATATAGTCTAAAGCATCAGGTATTTGTTAGAAGTCTCTCATTTAAATATGTATTAATAACTAGGGCTGATCCTGCTTGACTTTCAAGATCAGATAGGATCTAGTGCCTTTGGGGTATTTAGGTCCTAACCTGGCACACTAGAAAACCATAAGTGTCAGTCTCCTACAACTGATGGCCTTAGAAGCATTAGCTTGGAGCCCCTGATATTCCTTGGTAATCCCCCATCCAAATGCTAACAAAGAGCCTAAAGAATGAAAGGAGATCTTACCTTGATTGATACACTGGTCAGAAAGAAATCCACTGAACAAGCTTGTTGGAATTGCCACAAGCCATGGAACGACATTAAATATCCAGCCCTGAAAGAAGTCAAGAACAATGTAAATGGCAAATAGTTACAGCACTAACAAAGGCCCAGGCATCATGGGGTGAAGTATATGGCTCAGCACAACACAACTTCAAATGCAGTGGTAAATGGTGGGCTCCATATCATAGGGCTGCTTAATTCTCCTAAAGCTTTAATTCTATTCAAGGTGCTCAATCTATTTTGGACAACTCTGATAAAAATTTAAGTGGCTGTGCCACTCCACGGACCCAGAAGTTAAAAGCTGCAGGTTGAGTTTCCCTTATCCAAAATGTTTTGAACAAAAAGTGTTTTGGATATTGGGCTTTTTCAGAGTTTGGAATATTTGTATACATATCATGAGATACAATCCAAGTCTAAACATGAAATTCATTTATGTTTCACATACAACATATACAGGCAGTCCATGAGTTACAAATGTCAACATCTCAGCCCCGCATGTGGACAATTTTGGATTTCAGAGGAATATATTGCAGGGGAACGCCCACGGATAGGATAGAAACAGTTTCATTTGCAATGTGCAAGCTTGGTCGGTAGGTGGTGCAGTTTTATCATGTTTAGTGTTCTTTCCAAGGATTTAAAATCACAACCCCTATATTCCTGCTTTCTTTATCTTAATCATGCAGCTGTCTCATACAAAGTTTCCCCATAAGAATATTAGGCACTTCTTTTTCCTAGATTTTGACTCTTACGCATACGCTCAGTGACACTCCTGGCACGAGACACCAGGACCAGTGCTTGCATGGTTTTACATCAGCAGCACCAAGACTAATGCAACTATGAGCACACAATGTCAGGTAAAGGTAAAGGTTTCCCCTGATGTTAAGTCCAGTCATGTCCGATTCTGGGGGTTGGTGCTCATCTCCATTTCTAAGCCAAAGAGCTGGCGTTGTCCGTAGACACCTCCAAGGTCATGTGGCCAGCATGACTGCATGGAGCGCCGTTACCTTCCCGCCGGAACGGTACCTATTGATCTACTCACATTTGCATGTTTTCGAACTCCTAGGTTGGCAGAAGCTGGAGCTAACAGTGGGTGCTCACTCCACTCCCCGGATTTGAACCCGGGACCTTTCGGTCTGCAAGTTCAGCAGCTCAACACTTTAACACACTGAGCCACTGGAGGCTCTGACACAATGTCAACAATGCATTAAAAATCCTGTTGTAGTAAAATAATCTAAAAACAAAAAAGATGATAAACACCTCTGCTTATGTCCAATAGGAATAAGCAGAAGGAAACCTATCAATTATATTATTTGGGATTTAGATTGTAGGACTCACAAAAAAGTGGGGAAAATGCAAATGAAAACTCTATTTTTTCTAAAACCTCTTTAGAAATATCTAGGGCTTCCAGGGCAATCTAGAGATTCCTAAAGAGGTGTTTTCCCTAGGAATCTCTGGGCCCTCAACTTCCAGCAACTTCAAAGATAGGAGGCTGGATGAGTGCAGTACTGGAACAATAGAGTGAGACCTGCAAGAGAGTGCCACAAACTCTTCGAAGGTATAGGCTGGATATTCAGGGGCCTTTTGGCAATCCACCCAAAAACAGGAAACCTATACCTATACTTTGCAGCCTAGTCACAAAAAAACCCTGTGATGGTCTTAAGCTTCTCTTCTTGGACACAATTCTATCTTACTTTTGAGTCAGGAAAGGTTTCTGTGAAGAACGTGGGAAGCCAGGAGAGGAGGGTGAAGAAGGTGCTAGCCGCACACAGCTGGGCCACAATCACTGCCCTGCAGGGAGACATGGAAGGAAAGACCACATGAGAGCCTAAGGATTCTTTAATGGACAGTTGCCTGGGTTGAAAAGGAAGCAAAATAAACAATTTACACGTGAATGGGATGAAAACAGGTGCACAGACACTCTCCAAGTTACAAACATATGACTTGCATCCGATTTCTAGTTACAAACAGGAGTGAGACAACAGAAAATGCGAGGAGATCTACCCCTAGGAAGGGAAATTCACCCCTGTAAGAGCTATCATGGGGAAAAGGTGTCTCCACTGAAGATTCATCACCAATCCTTGTTCCCATGACAACCCAAAATTTTCAAAATTCAAGAGTCACAGGGAAAGAAAGTGAGCTGAAATCTTCTGAACAGAGGCACAGACAGCAAAACAAACACAACAAGGGTGTTGTTAACCCTTCCCCATGCTATACAAAACTATATATCTATCATAGAGTTGGAAGAGACCTCACAGGCCATCCAATCCAACCTCCTGCCAAAAAGCAGGAAAATCACATTCAAAGCACACCTGACAGATGGCCAGCCAGACTCTGCATAAAAGCCTACAAAGAAGGAGCCTCCACCATACTCTATCTATCTATCTATCTATCTATCTATCTATCTATCTATCTATCTATCTATTTAGCTGGAGTTACATTTAAACAATGTACCTGTTCTGACTTACAAATTTAACTTCAGAACAAACCTCCAGAACTTATTTTGTCCGTAACCTGGAGACTGCTTGTACTCTAATAAGGATGGAAATAATATTAGTTAATTTTATGTCAGTGAGAAAGAGTGTCTCAAAAAACAAAGACACCCTGTCCCACCCAAAATGAGGTCTTTGTTTAGTCCTACACAAAAACAATAAAATCAATAGCAAAAAATTGCAATTTGCTCCTAAAATTTCATTTTGCAATATTGATTGAATATGCCTTAACCAAAATGTTTCAGACCAACCATATTTTGGATTTTGAATTGTTTTCAAATTTTGGAACTTCTTTATTTGCATACCCACACACACACACACAGAGAGAGAGAGAGAGAGAGAGAGAGATCCTGAAAATGAGACTTAAGTACAAACACAAAATCCATTTCATAAACATTTTATACAGATTGCTTGAAGGTTGTTTTATACACAATAATGTTATGTATGAAACAAAGTGTATATATAGAAGCATCAGAATACAAAGGTGTCACTATCTCAGCTATCTATGGGGACAATTTCAGATTTGGGAGTATTTTGATAAAGGATACTCAACGTTTAGTTTTATTTTGTGTAGAAAAAGAATTGTATTTTCATCCAAACCATGCTTTTAGCATATGAGAAAACCTTGGCAATTTTTGTTACAGATGTACCAAATTCAAAAAGAAATGTGCAAAAATTCTCATAAATTTATCCATTGGGAATTTTGAGATTGTTCCTTCTCAGGAAATGGAATATGGAATAAACAAAATACAAGCCCTGCCCTGTTCGTATATTTTCCTGAACACATGGGTTCCCTCCAGGAGCAAAGTGGGAGGAAACAACCTGCTCGACATTCATCCTTATGTTACTAAGGTCCGTAGAGCAAGGGAACTATACTCATACAATTGTGTGCACATGGGTTCTTCTGATGCCTGGTGAGTAAATAGGAGTAACTTACCATACTGGGGCCTTTTTAAATATTTGTTTCCAAGGCACTTTGGTCTGTTTGGATAAGGAGAGGCCTTTCACTAGGTCTTCCAAAGGGATGATGATTTCTACACAAGAGAAATAACACAGATCTAAATTCATGATTACATGTGTATTGTGTACATACAGTTGCTGGGTGTATTTTTGACATTTATGATCCAAATATCCTTTCAAGATCAGTTCAAAATGCTAATATTGAACATGGGTCAGAGTATCTGACAGACTGTCTCTTCCCATAGGAGGCTGCCAGAAATTGGAGATCTTCAGAGGAGGTTTTGCTGTGTGTCCTAAAATCTCATCATCATCATCATCATCATCATCATCATCATCATCATCATCATCATTTTATTTCTTATACACCTCTCCTCATGGCTCAAAATTACATATAACAGGCCTTTTTCTGTAGCAGCTCCTTGACTGGGGAACTTCTTATCCAAGAAAGTTAACTGGACCCATCTCTTTTAACATGCCAATGGGCAGCCCTAACAGTGATGTTTCGCATGCCCTTCAATGCTTGAAATTGCTCTATTTCAACTGTTGTTAGACTGCAGTTTAGGACTGTTTTAGATAGTTTTAAGAAAGTTTTAAACCAGCATTTTAATGGGCTTTTAAAATGTTCCTTTCTTGGTACTTTTTAATTTCATTTTAATTTTCTATAAGTAAAGGTAAAGGTTTTCCCCTGACGTTAAGTCCAGTCGTGACCGACTCTGGGGATTGGTGCTCATCTCCATTTCTAGGCCGAAGAGCCGGCGTTGTCCATAGACATCTCCAAGATCATGTGGCCGGCATGACTGCATGGAACTCCGTTACCTTCCCGCCGGAGCGGTACCTATTGATCTACTCATATTTGCATGTTTTCGAACTGCTAGATTGGCAGGAGCTGGGGCTAACAGCAGGCGCTCATTCCGCTCCCGGGATTTGAACCTGGGACCTTTTGGTCCGCAAGTTCAGCAGCTCAGCGCTTTAACACACTGTGCCACCAGGGGCCTCTCATTTTCTATACACATACTAAAATCCTTTGAAAATCAACACACATTCATACATTAAAATAATCTTCTAAATTCTACAAAAAAAATCACACGATGCATACCTATAAAACACAAATGTGTATTACACCTAATATAATGTAACATTCAATATATAATTACTCTGACATGACATGACATTAATGTTAAACTAAACATATTGGATTTCCAGTTTTCTCCTCACTGGCATCTATTGATTATTTGATTTGGCTTCCTGCTATTCTGATACACAATTTACTTCAACACATGGTTTAAATACACACAGACGCACACACACAATTAGTCCCCTTGATATTGCTTTAATTCTTTTTATGTATTCATTATTTTAGGAGCCCTTGTGGGCTGGGAGGTGACAGAAAAATATAGGTTGAATATCTCAATGGGAAGAAAATTGGTAAAATTACTCATTCAAGCCTTTAGAGGGGAAAATCTTAATGAAAAAATTTGTCATTATTCCTTTATGGGGAGGTACAGACTTCCATGTTTTCTTGAGGGCTAGTATAGCATCCTAACCTTTAAAAGTTGCCCATCCATGCTATATATGGAACTAGATGTTTTGTTTAGGCCCATTCCTTTCTCTAAACTGCTTTGCTGATTTCAACACAACACAATACTTAGTCTTTTAAAGAAATGTATGCAAAGTTTATGCAATATGCTCTAGTTATGATTTTACACTTACATATGATGGACAAAAAAATCCACATTTCTGGTTACTGGCCAATGCCAACCAGAGCAAGCAAATGTTAGAAGGGTGAGGCTGCAGTTATAAGAAAGACATGTTTACCTTTCTCATTCAGCAGATACTTGCACATGCAGTATACCCAGAGCAAGGTTAGCAATCCTGAAAAGTAGAAGACCGTTTCCCATCCATACCAGTCGAGAAGGAGGGACCCTGCAGCACCCATCACCAGAGTCCTGAAAGGGGAAGGAGGGTTAAAATGATGCCTTTGCTTCCCATTCTCTTATCTATCAAAGAACTTGAAAGAGAGGAGGTAATTAAACTGGGCGGACCACTCAATGTTATTTCATATCTGATTACCAGCATCACAAAAAATAACAGAATTATTGAATCTTAGAGTTGAAAGGAATCACAAGAGCAATCTAGTCCAGTGCCCGCCATGGACAACTAAAGCACTCTGAAAGATGCCCATCCAACCTCTGTTTAAAGAAGGAGAGTCTACCACCTTGTGAAACAGTCTATTGCACTGCTGGGCAACTCTGACAATAATATTTAGAAGGAATTTTTTTTCTTGAAATTGGCTTGTGCTTTTGGAGTAGCAGGAAAACATTGGCCTTATCTCCTCCCTGGTATTCCTTTAGATAGCTACCATGTCAACTCTCAGACTTTTCATTTCCAAAATAAACATATCCAGCTTCGTAAGTCATTCCTTGTAAGGCTTGGTTTCCAAACCTTTGATCATCTTGGTCATCCTCCTTTGGACACCTGAGCAATTAAAGTGTACTGATCTCTTATCATTTTGGTGGCCCTGCTCTGAACACCTTCCAGCCTGTCCACACCCTTTTTTAATAGTGGTGCCAAGACTGCATGCAGTATTCCAGGCAAGGTCTGGCCAAAGTAAAATAGAGTGGAACTAATTCTTCCTTTGATTATGACCCTATGTTCCTGTTGATGCTGCCCAGAACTGCACTGGTTTTTTCATCTACCGTATTACACAGTTGACTCATGTTCAACTTGTAGTCTACTCAGACCCCTAGTTCCTTTTCACATGTACTATTTTCAAGTCAAGTGTCAGTCAACCTATATTTGTGCACTTTGTTTTTCCTTCCTTAGTTGAGGCAGGAAAAACATTTATCATTTTCTTAGTTGAGAAAGTTCATTTTCTTAGTTTAGAATGGTGTTAGCTTCCTTGCTTGTTTAATGTAAATTGAGAGTGACCACACATTGCAGACCCTTCCAACCACCCATGATGGATTGCCAAACTGTGCTGCACAATGCTATTTCAGTCTCAAAAAAGTGCTTTGCTATAGATATTGGGAAAGCTGCAGTTACAGCTATCTAGTAGCCTTCAAGTCACCAGGTTGGCCTGAACTTTAAGGGAGCTCTCCAAGGTGCTGAACTTATTTTGGAGATTGGACAGCACATTTGTGCAGGTTTTGCTCTGATGTTCAAAGGAGTTATTGCATGCAATGAACCCCAGTTTCAAAATTAGTTCAGGCCTTCTGCAAGGTTCTTTCAGCTTCAGAGGAAAAACTAAGAGCTGATTCACCAACATACTGACCACCATAGGAAAGAGCCCACTGAATTTGTCTTCTTCATATTCCTGGCCCCACCATCCATTTGAAAATACTTACCCAAACTGTGATCCTGTTCCAACAGTGCTATATGTAAATGATCTTTCATTTTCCCGCACCTTTCGAGAAAACAGGCTAGCCAAGGCAGGAAAGTGAACCCCTAGTAAGTTAGAAGACATTTCCATTATAATAGGTTGGGGAGGAGGGCTAGGACATAGCTATAGGAACAAAAGGCAGTAAATTGCAGACAATAAAGTGTAAAATCCATTTTAGAAGCAGTGCAACTTTCACTGAAATTGTCGAAGCTTTCATGGCTGTTCCGTCCCCCAGGACGATGGTTTGCCTTACCTATTGGTCGTTTGTTTGTTTTCCCTCCTTTGCATTTTGTTTGAGCCTCTGGCTGCAAAAGCCTAGGAAAAGTGGCTTGGAATCTGCAATAGCTGGCTGCAGTTTTCTTTGCAGTGATTGGTCAAAGAGTGCAACATCTTAGGACCGCCCTTTTTACCAGGGTCTAGTCTCCATTTTGGAGCTTCATTCTGGCTATTGTCTTCCAACGTGCTGGAGCTGTGCAAGGCTAACTGGGACAAATCATCCTCAAAACCAGGCCAATCTAAGCCTATCCAAATTAGATAAGTATTGAATTATATTGATCTGGAATAGGAAATCTAGTTAGAGGAGCAAAGTTATTCCATCGCTTCTAGAACTAATCTTTGCTGTAAAGATAGGGAAGGAAAGAGTTTCTCCTTCTAATATAGGCAGCGTGATTAGGGTATAGTGGTTTTATAATCACTTTTGCCTTCTGGAACCAGGGATAATTCTGTGACTAAAACCTATAGAAATTTGTTTCATCTTCTGCAACTTTAAGATCTGTGCCAGGTTTACAACCTTGTATGAATAAACATCCTTTTTTGAAGTTATCCAGACTCAGTCGTTCAATATCTATAGGACAGCTTATAGGGATTTGCAGTTCGCCCGGATAAAGGACAGCACGTTTCAGTTTTATAGTTTTTTATTGTCCGGCGGACGGCACAGTTTTGAGGTCGATCAGCGGTTTTTCCGCTTCAGCTAGCTTGCACGGCTTTATAGTTTTTTATAGTTTAGGAAGTTTTAGTATAGGCTGCGGCTTTTCCGCCTGAGCTCAGTCTGCATACCTAAAGACTATACCAGCGTCTGAGGCAGTGGAGCCCGCTCTCAGACCTGAAGGAGTCAAATAGTGGGGCTCTATTTCCTTGCTATTTGGCTCGCGTGTGCGCACGTTGCCCAGTGGCTTTCTGGGTTTGCACAGGCTGTGCAGTTCCCAGCAACGTCCAGGGCTCCCTCGGCGGTAGACCTCGAGCCGCGGAGCACCAGCGACAGTTCTTTGGCTGGCTCTGAGGCGTGGAGCCCACCAGAACCAGGCTAGAACCTGGACAGGCCTGGCAACGCTGCTGTGAGTTCGGCCGGAGCACTCAACCGGCTTTGACAGCCTCTTCATCAGGAGTTCAGCCGGAGCACTCGGCCGGCTTTGACCTGCCTCATGGTCCGGCGGTGGTGACCTGCCTCATCGTCCTGCGGTGGTGACCTGCCTCATTGACCTGCGGCGGTGACCTGCCTCATCGTCCTGCGGTGGTGACCTGCCTCATCGTCCTGCGGTGGTGACCTGCCTCATCGTCCTGCGGTGGTGACCTGCCTCATCGTCCTGCGGTGGTGACCTGCCTCATCGTCCTGCGGTGGTGACCTGCCTCATCGTCCTGCGGTGGTGACCTGCTTCATCGACCTGCGGTGGTGACCTCCCTTCACAGCGGGGAGGAGGCGTCTCTTCTCTCCTCCTTTCCAAAGCCAGCCTCGGTGCTCCTTCGGCGGCAGGCCTCGAGCCGCAGAGCACGAGGTGCTTGAAAATTTGGCGAAGTCGCCATTTTGGCAGTTTACGTCACTCGGGCAAGGGAGGTATCAAGTGGCAAGTTGCTGTCAGTTGGCATTTTGCAGCTTGCCCACTAAAATCTGGCGCCAAAGGTCACAATCTTTGTAAAGTATAGTTACTTAGTGATATATATTGCTATGGTTAAGTGCTGTGAATTGTATTATATATTGAATTTGCTTTTATTGTAAATTTACTTGCAGGTATATTGCATTTGCCTTTGTTGTAAATTTACTTGCTATTAAGAATACATAATGTCTATGCAATTTCAAGATGATACAGATGGTATACCTCCTTCTGAGGCTGAAAGTAGGAATGAAAGGCCCCAAAGGATAAAGCACCCTTCAGCCAAGATGCTAGCCCATCTAATAGATGAAAAGGAGCTCCTCCATGTGAGGTTAGGTTCGGCATGGGAGCGAATTGTAACATTAATGGACAGAATAGAGAGCTTGGGTATCACAAGGGTGCCAGCCATATTACAGACAGACCTCGAAGAAGCCTTCGGTCTTTGGAGGGGTTTAGTGTCTAAGATAGTCCAGGTCCTCGAGCGCATTAACGCCAAGGATTCAGAGTTAGAAATAGGGAGTGTTTTAGCTGACACTAATGAGAAAGAAAATAGGGTGAGGGCAATCCTAGCTTCCTTATGCAGCCATGAGACCAATCTTTTGAAATCACCTGCTGTGGCACTTAGTCTTAAGTCCAACCGCTCTAGCCAGGTATCTAAACTAAGGGAGCGTGCATCGTCTAAACACAGCCACTCTAGCAAGTCTTCTGCTGCTGGGAGTGCCATCTCTTCCCTAGCTGCCTTGCACATTAAGGAGGCTGCACGTCTAGAGCTAAAGAGCAAGGTAGCGGGGGCGGAGGCTGATGCTAAGGCAGCTGATCTAACCCTTCCCTTTAAAGAAGAAGAGCAACGACTGCAAATAGAACAGGCCCGTAGACAAAGCGAAATGCAAATAGAACAGGCCCGTAGACAAAGCGAAATGCAAATAGAACAGGCTCGTATAGAGATGCTTAGAATAAAGATGGATGCCGCAGCCAAAAGGGTAAGGGCTGAGACTTTGGCCAAGGCCCTAATTGAGCCACTCACAGAAGAAAATGTAAGCCAGTTACCAATACAGGACCCTTCTGCCAAAGTGTTTGCGCACCTTGGCAGCATGTACAGCCAGTTTTCGGATGAGGAACAGGGAGACTTCTCTCCTTACCCAGAGCAGGGCCCCAAAGTCACTTTTGAGTTTCCTGCAGAGCAGAGCGTCATAGCGGGGAGCTCACCCTTGCTCGAGCTACCTGTGCCTCCTGCTAAAACCCTAGGTCAGTCAATCAGGGCCTCAAGGCCGAGCGCTAGTTGGCCCCTACAGACAGCTGCACAGGGAACCATCGATTCGTCAGTGGTCGATGTCATCCCTCCAAGAGGCCAAAGGTTGACGCAAGGTACACGGTGGGAGTCCACTCCACAACAGCAAACTCCTCAATTGTTCCCTTCGACGCCAGAGTCCCAGCTTGTCTCCATCATCAGAAGCCCCAGAAGAGATCTTAAGGACAAGGGTGTCGAAAAGTTTTCGGACAAGCCTGAGGAATTTCTTCTCTGGAAGGCCACCTTCCAGAGAGCAATCAGAGACTTAAAGTTATTGCCTGAGGAAGAACTGACTCTTCTGGCTGCATGGTTGGGCCCAGCCTCATCCTCACAAGTTAAGAAGATCTACGCAGCCCACGTAGCCGATCCCGACAAAGCCCTGGAAAAGGCCTGGGCCAGGTTGCAGCAGAGGTATGGGGCCAGCACAGAGATTGAAGCATCTCTTATGGACAAGCTCCAAAGTTTCCCAGCTTTAAAACTCAAAGACTTCAAACTCTTGTGGGACCTCAGCGATCTCCTTACGGAATTAGAGTCGGCCAAGGAGAATCCAGAACTGCCCGGTTTGAAGTGCCTCGATCAGCACCTGTCCCAGAGGCAGATCTTGACCAAGCTGCCCTTCACTTTGCAAGAACGCTGGGGACAGGAGGTCTTCAACTACAAGGAGGCCCACTCCCAGGCATACCCTCCATTTTCTCATTTGGTCCAGTTCATCACCAGGGCGGCCAGAGAAAGGAATGATCCGCAGACGGGCCTCCCCACCTTATACCAAGGGACCCAGCCAGAGAAGGCACCTAAAGTGGAGAAAAAACCATCCAGAGAGGCCAAAAGACCGGTTAGTGTTAAGGCTGTTGAAACTCAGCACAGGGCCAACGAATCCAAGTCAGAGGTGAAGGAGGTGCTCTGCCCCATTCACCAAAAGCCTCACAGTTTGGCCAACTGCCGGGAATTTGGCAAGAAGCCTTATAAAGAAAGACAACAGATTGTACAGAAGCTGGGCATATGTTTTAGGTGCTGTGGAGCAACTCTTCACTTTGCATCCAACTGCAAAGAGGACGTCAAATGCGCAAGGTGTAACAGCCTTAAGCATTGCACCGCGATGCACAACTCTGACGCTGTCTCCCGCGCCAAAGGGGACACGTCTTCCAAAGAAGGGTCATCTACTGATGCCACCAACATGCAGGCCGCGTCACGGATGCAGGAGGATGCTCCATCGGTCGCCTGTACTGAACTATGCTCTGACGTGCACCAGTACAGAGTTTGTCATCCTATCTGCCTAGCGGATGTATATCCAGCCAAGAGCCCTTGGCTTAGAAAGAGACTCTATGTGGCCCTGGATTCACAGAGCGACGCCTCCCTAGCTACTCCAGAGTTCTTCCGCATGTTTGACCTTAAAACCAAGATGGTCAATTACACCATGACTACATGTGCAGGAAAAAAGAAGTTGCAGGGTCGCATAGCATCTGGCTTCGTTGTCTCCTCTTGCGACCAGAAGAGACAGTTCAAGTTGCCAGACCTGATTGAGTGTTCCTCTATTCCCCGGAACAAAAGGCAGATTGTCACCAGAGAAGTTGTGGAGGCTCATCCACATTTGCGACGGTTAAAGAATGCTATACCAGCCTTTCGGCCAGATGTGGACATTGCCCTTTTGCTTGGCTCGGACTGCCCGAGCTTGTTCTGTGTGAACGACCAAGTTAAAGGACCTCCAGGTGCACCTATCGCACAACAATTGCCATTAGGCTGGACAGTCATAGGCCCAGTGTGCATAAACAAGATGCACCCACCATCGTCGTTGGACTCCAATCAAGCACAGGTGCTTAAAGGTGGACGTCCTACACTTGTGCGCAGTTGCCTAAGTCATATCTCGGTCTACTGCCAAGCAATAACTCCAGAGTATTCCTCCATCTTCAAAGTCTCTGAGAGAGACGAAGCCACAGCGCTCTCGAAAGATGAGCAAAGGTTTTCGGACATTATGAATGCTCAAGTCTCACGAAGTGCAGAGGTGAAAGCCTGCAAATCAACCACAGAAATCAAGATGGGCCAAAGATCTTGCCTGGAACCACACCGTTTTGAATGTTTTTCGGAGTGGCACAGTCTTCTTAGAGCAGTAGCTAGGCTTATACATCGCTTAGTCTGCAAAGATAGTCAGCCTTTGCAAGTTCAGGACATGCTGAAGGCTAAGGGAGTAATACTCAGGTCAGTTCAGAGGCATGAGTTTAGTCAAGAAACAGCCAGGTTAGAACAAGGGCTTGACACCCCCAGCCGGAGTTTCTTGCGTGAGTTAAACCCATTTCTAGACAAGGAGGGCATTTTAAGAGTGGGAGGGAGGTTAGCTAAGGCTAAACTCAAAGTGTGTATAAAGAACCCCATCATTGTACCCCCCAATAGCCATATTGCTTTGTTGTTGGTTCGTCACTACCATGAGAAGATCCATCATCAGGGTAGAACTCTAACTGAGGCAGCCCTTAGAAATGAAGGTCTGTGGGTAGTTAATGCCAAAAGGTTGGTCAACAGTTGTATTTTCAAATGTGTCAAATGTCGGCGACTCAGACGAAACTGTCAAAGTCAGTTGATGGCAGAACTACCTCAGGATAGGACTTTGACAGACCCACCCTTTTCCCATGTGGGAATCGATGTGTTTGGTCCTTGGGAGGTTGTCACTAGGAAAACCAGGGGTGGTGTTGTAAATAACAAAAGATGGGCGGGTTTGTTTACTTGTTTGTCAAAACGAACTGTCTATATAGAGGTTGCAGAGGGAATGGACACTTCATCATTCATAAACGCATTGAAAAGGTTCATAGCCCTCAGAGGGCCAATTAAGTCAATTTGGTCGGACTGTGGCACCAATTTTGCATGTGCAGACCTTAGCCAACCACTTCTGGAAGAGGTGGAAGGCCGAATACTTAAGCCAGCTTCCAACCAGAAGACTCTGGCAAACCCCAAAGGACAATGCCAAGGTGGGAAACCTTGTGTTGCCAAAGGACAAAGACTTGCCCCGCTATGCCTGGCCTATGGGCATTATACTAAAGACCTTTCCTTGCCCTGACGGTAAGGTTAGAAAAGTTCAAGTAAAGACTCATAGTAAGGACAAAATGTCTGTCCTGGACAGACCAATTAGTGACCTCGTGTTGCTTATTGGAGATGTTTAAAGTTTTATACTGTTGTATTGTTGTGTATACAAAGGTGTTTGTATGTTTTTGATTGGTAAATTCCCACATCCTGGGAATTTAGCGGGGAGTGTTCCGTCCCCCAGGACGATGGTTTGCCTTACCTATTGGTCGTTTGTTTGTTTTCCCTCCTTTGCATTTTGTTTGAGCCTCTGGCTGCAAAAGCCTAGGAAAAGTGGCTTGGAATCTGCAATAGCTGGCTGCAGTTTTCTTTGCAGTGATTGGTCAAAGAGTGCAACATCTTAGGACCGCCCTTTTTACCAGGGTCTAGTCTCCATTTTGGAGCTTCATTCTGGCTATTGTCTTCCAACGTGCTGGAGCTGTGCAAGGCTAACTGGGACAAATCATCCTCAAAACCAGGCCAATCTAAGCCTATCCAAATTAGATAAGTATTGAATTATATTGATCTGGAATAGGAAATCTAGTTAGAGGAGCAAAGTTATTCCATCGCTTCTAGAACTAATCTTTGCTGTAAAGATAGGGAAGGAAAGAGTTTCTCCTTCTAATATAGGCAGCGTGATTAGGGTATAGTGGTTTTATAATCACTTTTGCCTTCTGGAACCAGGGATAATTCTGTGACTAAAACCTATAGAAATTTGTTTCATCTTCTGCAACTTTAAGATCTGTGCCAGGTTTACAACCTTGTATGAATAAACATCCTTTTTTGAAGTTATCCAGACTCAGTCGTTCAATATCTATAGGACAGCTTATAGGGATTTGCAGTTCGCCCGGATAAAGGACAGCACGTTTCAGTTTTATAGTTTTTTATTGTCCGGCGGACGGCACAATGGCTGTAATCACAGGGTTGTTGTGTGTTTTCCAGGCTGTATGGCCATGTCCCAGAAGTATTCTTTCCTGACGTTTCGCCCACAACCTCTGAGGATGCCTGCCATAGATTTGGACAAAACGTCAGGAGAGAATATTTCTGGAACATGGCCATACTGTCCGGAAAACACACAACAACCCTTCACTGAAATTCAGGTGAACTCTGCCCTGTATGGGGCTGACTTTCCCTGTCTTAGGCAGAGATCATTGAATTCTCCAAGAAGTCTCTATACTGCTACACCTGTTGATGCTGAATAAGCAAAACTTTTCAACTGCAGTCCAAACAAAATGTTTTTACCTTTGTTACAGCTACATTAGATTTTCTTGGTGACTCCACATTTACAATATAATAAAATAAATAAGAACCCTTTAATTAAAAATGAAAAGCCTTCATAACCATGAACTACTTAGCACTTCTTCACACTCCGGTCCCAATATCTGGATAAACAAAACTTTGACAAGCAGGTCACCTTACCTTGAAACAGCCCCATGAAGAACCGGGAGAAGGTCATAAGGACCAGGTGAGCAGAGCCAACATAGATGAAAAGAGGGGTGATGGCAGTAATGCACCCCCAAGCTGTCGCAGAAAGGAGGAGAACTTTCTCTCCTCCTATCCTAGAAGATAGAAAGGAATCAGGCGACAAGTTGTTCCCTATGCTTCTAGGTCTATGATTCAATGCAGGAATCAATTCTGTCCCCCATTTGAAAAGTCGTGGGATGTGGCCAATAAGTTGTGCAAGCCACAATTATACACCACCACATACCTTCTTCTACGAAAGAAAAAACGAATTCTTTTTCAGACTTCCATTCTAATTGTGGCCAATGTAAGGAATACAATGGTAGGACCAAAAATGCCAGCACATTTTAAATTTCAGTGCTTGACACCAAGAACCAAGCATAAGGAGATGCATTTCTATATTTAAGAAAGTGGGTAGAATTCCATTCTCCCTATAGTATCATGGGGGAGGATGTAAGGAATGCCAGATTATATTTTAACAATTTTGTGTATGGAAAAAGGTTTGTGTACACTGAACTATCAAAGAGTATTGGTGTCACTGTTTCAACCACCCATCTGGACAATTTTGGAGCATTTTAGATTTCAGAATTCTATTCCCAGCATGGTCACAATGTAGTTAACTACAGAATGGCCCATACCTATCACTTAGGTGGCCTCCAATGATCTGAGTCACACAGTAGCCCCAGAAGAAGCTGCTCAGGACAACGCCAGACTGTTTCTTGTCCCAGCCAAAGTGGGCACTCATGGCCACTACGCAGATGGGCATCGTGACCCGTGTGCAGTAGAGCAAGCAGGTTCCAAGCAGAAGTGTCAAGGTCCATATTCGAGATTCGGGCCTGCAGAAGATGATAGACAATGGCATTTGTTTTCAACATTTTAATAGAAAGGAGGTATAACAAGAATGCATTAGAGCATAACAAGTATTCTGAGCAAGACAGTTAAATAAATTGTGCTTTCCCAGCAAGTATTTTCCATAGCACATGCACAGGAATTGACATGGATGCAAATGAATGAAATGAGAGAATTTCAACCTTTTCTATATTCTTTGTAATGGAAATCAAGTTCCTAGCCTTTGTGATGGTTAGTACCCATGAGGAGCTGAAAGAAGGATTACTTCTCCCAGCCTCCAAATTTGGCTTTCATTGAGAGAAAAAACAGGTGCAGCCAGAGACCAAAGAGGTCATGAAGTGGCGGGCTGTGGCGCAGCTGGCTAGTAACCAGCTGCAATAAATTACTATTGACCGAGAGGTCATGAGTTTGAAGCCCAGGTCAGGTTAAGCCCCCGACCATTAAATAGCCTGGCTTGCTGTTTACCTAAGCAGCCTGAAAGACAGTTGCATCTATCAAGTAGGAAACTTAGGTACGCTTCATGTGGGAGGTTAATTTAACTAATTTACAACACCATAAAACTGCCAGAAAGGAATGAGGAAGTACAGCACTCGGTGTCACTCATGGATGATGAAGCAACAGCTCCCCCGTGGCCGGAATCGAGCATACCCTCATGAAGCTGGAAGTGTTAAAATTGCCTCTGTGTGTGTCTATACTATATGTTGTTTGTCTGATGGCATTGAATGTTTGCCATATATATGTTCATTGTAATCCACCCTGACTCCCCTTCAGGGTGAGAAGGGCGGATTATAAATACTGTAAATAAAATAAATAAATAAATAAATGTCTTCAGACAGAAACAACCACAACCCCAAGTGGACAAGTTACCACTCCTCTGGGCTCACAGCAAGAGCAGGATTAAGACCTTGTGTTCCGAGACCAGGGGTTAAGTATTCCAGACCAGCTACAATTAAGGACAGATGGGATTCAAGTGCGGAGATCAAGTCATTTGTCTGCAAAGAGGACCAGCAGGTGGGATCACTTGAGAGACCTGCATAAATAGCTGAAGTCTGGAATACTTAGTTGTGAATAGCAATGTCAATTTTTGGAGCTACAGCTTTTAGCATCATGTCTTGTGCCTTAAAAGATGGACTGTGCCTTGGATGTTGGATTGTGAAGTATCCTTAGAACTGTGTTGGTGAAATAACATGGCTTTGGAATATTGGAATGGACATATGTCTTACCCTCTTGTCTCCTCCTTGCTTGGCTGATTGATTACTGTGTTGACCTCTGACTGCCCCTAGACCACGTTTGCGTGCTCAGCTTTTTTACAGAGATGAGCCGGCAGGATTCTGACAACCCTTAAGATTCCACATCACAGTTATTTACTTCAGGGCTGGAAACCGTGGTGGGGGAAAGAGCTATTTTTCATTCACACTCAGAGTGGGTTTCTCCAGCATACATGACACAAAGGCAAATCATAAAAGCATAGAGTTGGAATAGACCCCAAGAGCCATCCAGTTGAACCTCATAACCACACTACACAGTTTTAGCAGTTTAATAGCACTTTAACTTTTATGATTCTATTTTATGGAATCCTGGGATGGGTAGTTTGATGAGAGTAGGTTAAAATTATCTGCTTAAGAACCACAACATTGCAATTCCTGGGAATACTTCAGAGCTGACCATCAGAATATCCTAAATATTGACCTAAATCCTATTGTTTTCTGCAACTACAATAGATCACCAACATTTGCAGGTTAGAGGTGCAGGACCTGCACGAAAGTGAGTAAAATGTGAATATCGCTGTCTCCCAAAATGGTATTTAACATTTAAAAAAAACACAGCCAGGCCTAAAGCCTCTCCCAGTTAGACTTCATCCCAGTGACACCAATACAGTAGAGCTTCACTTATCCAAGCTAGAAAGGGCTGGCAGAAGCTTGGATAAGTGAATATCTTGGATAATAAGGAGGAATTAAGGAAAAGCCTATTAAACATCAAATTAGGTTATGATTTTACAAATTAAGCGCCAAAACATCATGTTATACAACAAATTTGACAGAAAAAGTAGTTCAATACGCAGTAATGTTATGTTGTAATTACTGTAATTACAGAATTACGAATTTAGCACCAAAATATCATGATATATTGAAAACATTGACTACAAAAATGGCTTGGATAATCCAGAAGCTTGGATAAGCAAGGGTTGGTTAAGTGAGACTCTACTGTATTACCAAAGTCTTTGTTAAAAATGCCATTTGGACAACAGTAGATGCAGCAGCAAATATAGCAACCCACAAATAATCAAATCTATTAGTATTTAACCTGCAAAGTAGAAGTATTGATTGTATAGTAGAACCATTCAGTCAACTAGAATTACGTACATGTTGACTTACCATTCCACAATTGACGGAATGGATCTGCTCAAATTGGAACTGATAAGATTCTAGCCATTGTCATCAAACTCTAGACCCTGTGGCACACAGCAATGGCAGTTAAAGTGGTATTAAACTTACATAATTGTGATGTATAGACACGGACACACATCCCACAATGATTTCATGGCAGTGGCAAGATATGAACCAGAAACTTTGTAGGTTACAGCTCGGTTTCTTGGCCACTGCTCTATGTCAGCACTTACAACTGTTCTTAAGCTGAGCGGCTGTCATCTTTAGCCAATTCCTTCATGCTGGTTGAGTGCCATCCAATTCAGATCTCTTAATGCAAGCAATTCAGGTTTCTTCAGGGCCTCAGCAGGTCCAACAAGCCTTCCTCATTCTGCCATTGTTGCTCACATTGTCACAGGCTCTCCAGTGATCTGCCACTCATCTGTCACACTGAACTGTGCTGGCATGAATGGGCACACAAGCGGAAGATTTAGCACCCGTGACAATCGTTTGGCTCAGGTCCTTTCATGAAACCAAGGAAGAAAGCTCCCTTGCTCTCCCACAAACACAGTTTTTGGCAAGAAAAACACTCTTAATTTTTTTAAAAAACAAGAAACGGGGGTCAGGGGTGGCAGAATTCTCTGCCAACGAGTAGACAGAAACGATTTTCAACTACAACATCTATCAAGGTTGATTTATTTTCCTTAGAAGATACACATTTCTCTAAAAGCTTGTGTCCCTTTGTTGACTGAAGTGTCAAACCTAGATAAAAGCCTCCTGACAATCTCTGTTTCATTGCTGTATTGTTGCTTACATTTAATGTGTTTTAACTGTATAGCATTTTAAGTATATTGAATATTTTAATATGCAAGACCTATATGCTATTTAGTTTATGTAGTACCTTTTTACTGTTATGCTTCTATATTATATTATATTATATTATATTATATTATATTATATTATATTATATTATATTATAATATATTATATTAATGCAAATTGCCCATGATTTAAGCATCAACAATATTACATTACTACAAGTTGTGTATTCCTTATTTGGAGTTCCAAAATCAAAAATATTCTAAAAATCCAAAACTGTCCAAACGGGTGGCTTAGAAAAGGATACCTCTGCTTTCTAATGGTTTGAAGCATACAACCACAATAACAAAAATGTTCTAAAATGATTAAGCTATGTGTATATGACACATATATGAACATCTTGTTTTGACTTGAGTCCTATTTCTAATATATCTCATTATAAATGTGCATGCAAATATAGGTATTCCAAAATAAAAAAAAATCCAAACTCTTCTAATCGTAACTATTTCAGATGAGGAATACTCAACTTGTACTACTGTTTCTCAATTATTTCACTAGGGTTGCTCCAACGTTCTAAACTTATGCAGAAAATGTTAAAGAAATAAAGATAGGGTGATTCTCTTTTAGATTTCTTCCTTTCCTTCATCTCATGTTCTCACACAATGTGATCTTCCCTTGTCTCCTGTACCTTGCTCTTTCTCACCTTTTTCATGCCCAAAATTCCCAGGTAGACTTGATTTTTGCAGAATCATGTGACAGAAGAGCGCTTCCACATTTCCTTCCAAATCTCTGCTTCTACAAGGACTAGAGCCTAACTTGATGATAATAATAATAATATTATAATAGTTTATTCTTGTACCCCGCCCCATCTCCCCGAAGGGACTCGGGGCGGCTCACATGGGGCCTTGCCCAACATCACAATGTAAAATCAAAACAAAAACACAAATTTACAACAATAAATCAGCAATATCGGTAAAACAATCGAAAAGGACAATCTTACAAGATAAAATGTTAAAACAGGTATATCAAACACAAGTCTGGGCCGAAAGGTGAATGTGTCAAATCGGGAGGAGATAGTTACATAATTGACATAGTCAATGAAGTACTATAAATGACAATAGTGACAATAAAAGGGCAGATCAGTGGGTCTATTATTACATAGGCAGGCATCTTAAACCAACAAAAGTCACTCATCAAAGGCTTTCTGGAAAAGCCAGGTTTTCAGATTCTTCTGGAAGGAGAGGAGGGTGGGGGCCAGCCTAATCTCCCTAGGGAGCAGGTTCCAAAGCTGGGGGGCCACGACAGAGAAGGCCCTCTCTCTTGTCCCCACCAACCGCACCTGCGAGGGTGGTGGGAGCGAGAGGAGGGCCTCCCCCGACGAGCGAAGAGATTGTGCGGGTTCATAGGGGGAAATGCGGTCTCTAAGGTAGGCGGGTCCCAAACCGTTTAGGGCTTTGTAGGTAAGAACCTGCACCTTGAATTGGGCTCGGAAAGTAAGCGGCAGCCAGTGGAGCTCCTTAAACAGAGGCGTTGAATATGCCCTGTCAAACAATGGCTTTCAACCTGTGAGTCCCCTAGTGTTTTGGCCTACAATGCCCGGAAATCCCAGCCAGTTTACCAGCTGTTAGGATTTCTGAGAGTTGAAGGCCAAAACATCTGGGGACCCACAGGTTGAGAACCACTGCTCTAAAACAATGGTCTAAACCAGTGTGGTCCAACACGTGGCCCACGGGCCGCATGCGGCCCAGCAATTCATTTTTGTTGGCCCCTTTCCTTCTCACTGGAAAAATATTTTAATTTGACATTTGGAAAAATCATTTACACTTCTTACTGCTTTAAGATTTTAAGAAACAGCCATATAACGGCCATGTCTCTGGCCTTCACATTCCTATACTAAAGTTTGATTGGCCCTCGGGTAACTCAAGGTTGGACCACACTGGTCTAAACTAAATCTGGAATACAAGACAAGGTGACAAGTGTACTGTTGTGACCTTGGCCCACTTGTGGGTCTGTCAGAGTTACGTTGTTGTTATTGTTAATTCAGAGAAAATGTTGTTTATCCCACAAAAGTTTCTATATCCCATTTGTTCTTACAGCAGATATCTAAATGCATTCTTTCCTGTTTGAGCATCATCTGCCTCCACCAGCACAAACATAAGTTAAACATTAACTCACCACACACAGGAGAAACACAGTTTTGGAGTATTATTAACCAAAGTTGGGCAAATACTCAAATACAGTCACAATGTGCATTATCCTCATAGTGTTTGCTTCCTCATCCTGCTGTGAACTGTAACTCTGGAGTACTGGAGGGAAATCACAATCCTTCCCATTGATTTTCCTTCATTCCTCACATTTCCAGCATGGCAAAGAGTAAAATATTGTAACATTCATACCTAGAACTCTTCTGTTTCTTGTATGTCAAATTATCATGGGAATTTTGCCTGCCTTTTTTCTTTGAATGCCCAAACTTTATTTCTAAATGCTCTACTTGAGGTTTCCCAGCCCTGTAATGCTAGAAATTTGGGATCTGCAAGAACATTTCCAGAGGGGAGGGAGGGGGGAGAGAGGTCTTATTTAGGAAGAAAATGTTTTCTTTTTGCCTATCACTACAAATGTAACTTGCCCAAAAGTCAGAAACGAGAAGTTAAACAATGATTTCATAAATGTAATATCTTGCAACAATGCAAATTTTTAGTAGGACTGCATCAGAGATGCTTCCCAACACGTTCTCGCTCCCATTTGAAAAGGAAAAACACATCCAGTCACAAAGAAGAAGGTGCCATCACTCTTTGGCAGAGGAGGCTAAAGACCTCGTAAAACTAAAACTCCCATGGTTCCATAGCATTGAGCTATAGCGGTTAATGTGGTGTCAAACTGCATCAATTATACACTGTAGATGCACCCTCAGTTAGCTTTCCAAAATATGGCCAAAGATAGGTCAGTGGGAGAGAGTTCATCATTGCAAATAGAGATGACTGACTACTCCCATTCCTTCTGCTGTCCATATTTCTGTCATGTCTTTAATCTAATCTAATCTAATCTAAATCTAATCTAAATCCATAATAAAAGTGAAAACCCGTATGTGTGCTCACACAGACAGCCTCCAGCCTCCACAAACAGGCTACACTTCCCAGTGCGACAAGCAAGCAAGTCAATCATTTCCACTGACATTCTGGTTACAGCGAGAGCCATGAACATACAGTCCAGCCCCTGCCAATGTCCTTCCCAAACACTACGGCCCACCACCCAAGGAATGCTTTCGTTTGGGGACCATTTCATCCTAGATTTTGCATTTTCTCCACCACAGGCAGGCATCCCAGGGTTCTCCATTGCTGTGAAATTTGCATGGCCCCGCCCACTGCCCTTTCCTTTCCAATCTCTCTGCATAACAAACAGAGCAGAACTGAGCTGCAACTAAACTTACTGGAAGAGTTTAGGGATTGACTCCACATGGTGGAAGTTGTAGTTCTCCCTGCATCAAGTCAGAGCACTGTCACTCCTACTGGGGAATATAGAGGAGTTGTAGTTCACCTACACCCAGAACGCTATGAACCCAAATAATGATGGCTCTCGGCCAAACTAGCCATGCAGACCCGATATGCCCAGATTTGACTACTGGTGGGTTTGGAGGGGAACTGGATTCGAAGTTGAGGAGTAATAGGTACTGGGAGTTATAGTTCACCTGAAATGAATGAGCATCACACTTGGCACACAGAGCCCCCATAACCAATACAACATTATTGGACAACTTTGGGAAAAAGGGAGTTATAGTTCACCTGCAGCCAGATAAACACTGACCCCACCGACAATGCACTAAGAGCACACTTCACACAGAGAAGCCTCATGACCTACCGAACATACTGCAGGTATTTGTGGGAAGGGGCCTTGATTTTGGGAGTTGTAGTTCACCTCCATCCAAAGACCACTGAACCCAGCCAATGACGAATCTAGACCAAACTTGGCACACAGACTGAATATTGCCTCCTGTGGATACTGATAGATATTTCAGGGCAATTGCCCCGGGAATCTGGAAGTTGCAGTAGTTCACCCCCATCCAGAGAGTACTGCACCATACCTGGTACACACACCCAAAATGGCCAACATAGAATACTGGCAGGGTTTCGGGAGGATTCACCCACGATTCTGGGAATTATAGTTCACCCACTCCAAACAGAATACATAACATTAAAAGAGAAATCATACCATTCTCAAATGACCCGGGCATCGCCGGGTCCCCAAGCTAGTTTTACATAAACCTCAAAAGCACATGGGATGATAGTACCTATTGAGGAACATGACGCAGAACCTCAGAAGCACTCAAAACCTTAAAAATAGGTTCTTTTTTGTCCAAAAATGTAGGACAAGCACAACACACCCCAAATCAGTCCAAAATGAAGCCTGAAGTGACATAACATCATTTGCATTTCTGTTTGGAAAAAATGTGTCCCTCCAACCCTACACATCAGTGGAAGTAGATAAACTGGTCCAAGCGATTCAAATTATATTCATTTTGTGTCCAGAAAATAACCTGTATTCTTAGCACAGAATTTAGAAGCCCACGGGAATCTAGTAAATGCTGGTTTAGGAGAAGGGCTACAGCATATTGGCAGTATGCATGCTTGTCATTCAAAACACAGCTTCTTGAACTTCCCACTCACAATTCCTTTTGGCTGAGAAATTTTTATATGGCTCTATAGATATATTAAAATAGATATAAAAATCAAACATTTACTGGTAACAAATCAGCATTGCAAGGCTTGCTAAACAGTCTGGTTTTCGTTTTTATGAAGAACAGCTGAAGCATCTTTAGCAGAGTTCACTGTAAACACTGCACATCAGATCCATGTAAATATATACAACAGCCACCAGGAATGTTTTCCCACCAGCACTATAGAATAGAGGCTATCATCTGCCAATTGTCCGGGTTGCTCCTGCAGAATTCTGGGAAATGTAGTTCAAGACGCAGACTTTGGAATTTTCAGGTAGAGAGGTCCTTGGCTTCCTTAAACTACATTTCCCAGAATTCTGCAGGCGCAGATGGAACAATTGGCCTCTGTTCTATAATGCTGGTGGGAAAACAGCCTATGTGATGTTCAGAAAACTTCTACCCATTTTTTCAGGACCCCAACATTGAGCAAAGAGGACCCCATTTGGAGCCAGAGTCACAGTTTGAGAAGCAGTAAAGTAGAAGGTTCAAATGTTGTTCTGAGCAATAAAAGACAAGTTAAATGCAAGAGAATCAGGGACTTGTACTCCAAAAAATTACCATTCTCAATTCAAATAGACCATACCAGCTAAAAGGATTAACGGTGTCTCTTACTCAGGAAACGAGAAGCTTACACAGTATCAACTTATCTGTACACAATTTGAAGGTCAGATCGACTCTTTCCCACCCACTCTTTTGGGCAGTGTGAAGAATCAAGCTTCAGCAAGGAGGGTGAGATATTATAATTGAGAAATCCAAAGACATCACTGTGTAAAAGAGGATGTCCTAGACATTGTGGCCCAAGCAGCAACTGATGAGTCACTGTTTTACCTTGTTGGAAAAACAGGAGGAGAAAAAGGCTATGAAGGATTCAGAGGAAAGAAATCAAAATTAAGGGCTACCAAGCACAGCTAACTTCCTGGAAAAATAAAATATGGGAATATGTTGTGTTGGTACTGAGAGCAGTACGTAGCCTCCAAAATCATAGAATCATGGAAGAGATCATAAGGGCCATCCAGTCCAACCCCATTCTTCCATGCAGGAACACACAATCAAAGCCGCCCCAACAGATTGCCATCCAGCATCTGATTAAAAGCCTCCAGAGAAGACTCCACAACGCTCCAAGGCAGCAAATTCCACAGTCAAACAGCTCTAAGCATTAATATGGTCTTCCAAATGTTTCAGTGGAATCTCTTTTCCTGCAGTCCTAGTCTTGAGCAGCAGAAAACAAGCCTGCTCCCTCCTCAATGTGACACCCTTTCAAATAATTAAACATGGTTCTCATGTTCCCTCTCAACCTTCTCTTCTCCAAGCTAAACAGACCCTGCTCCTTAAGCTATTCCTCATAGGGCTCAGCTTCCAAACCTTTCATCATTTTGGTCGCCTTCTTCTGGACATATTCTAGCTTGTTCAGATAGGAAATCTACAGCATTACTTAAAAGAACACTTATTTTCCCAGATTTCAATACTCTTCCATTATCTGGGTGGAGGACACTAGGGGGCACTAGAGAGAGAAGGATAGTCCATTTTACAGCAGGGGAGTCGAAGGAGGAAAACCATTTTCCCTGTTTTCACTGGTTATTCCCCTTCACCACTTCCCATAACATAAACTAGAGTTGTTTTCACGACAGGGACATGGGTGGGAGGAATAACAGGAAAGCAGGCGGAAATGGTTTGAGTTCTTCAATCCACCCTCCATCCACATAAAATTGACTATCTTTCTCTCTCTAGCGCCGCTTAGTGGTGTCTGCCCGGATAATGGAACAGTACCCAGATCCCTAAATATCTCATTTTTCTCTACTGTTCTTCTTGAAATAGTGACAGGAAGTAACAACATGACAAGTGTCGCATCCTTGCCAAAAATGTTGTTAATGGAGTGTGAGGGACTTTATATGGCAGTTTTTATTTAATTACTACATTATCGCTCAAAATGATGTTGTATTTTGTTTAAAAATTTTTGTTGATGATGCTTGTTTGTTTTGTATGTATTTTATCCTGTTTTTATTGTGGTTTTCTGGGCTTGGTCCCATGTTAGCCGCCCTGAGTCTCTGCAGGTAGATGGAGGCGGGATACAAAAATAAAGTTGTTGTTGTTGTTGTTATTATTATTATTATTATTATTATTATTATTATTATTATTATTATTATTAATGGGGAGTCCATGGGGTCCATGTCATTCACAGGCTGCACTTTGTTCACCTCGGTCCAGGTATTTCAATATATTGTCGAAGGCTTTCATGGCCGGGATCACAGGGTTGTTGTATGTCTTTCGGGCTGTGTGGCCATGTTCCAGAAGTATTCTCTCCTGATGTTTCGCCCACATCTATGGCAGGCATCCTCAGAGGTTGTGAGGACACGTGGGCGAAACGTCAGAAGAGAATACTTCTGGAACATGGCCACACAGCCCGAAAGACATACAACAACCCTATTTCAATATACTTTCTGTCATACAAAGAAAGATCCAAGGTTTTCAATATGTCTTCAGATATACAGAGAAAGCGCCAGAGTCAGGCAGTTCTGAGTTACACCCACTAGACATACGAGCCATGCGCCAAAATTTCAGCACTTTCTCAAATTATGCTGGGACCTTTAACATTCTTTTGCCAACCCACTTGCCAAAACAAACCCAGGGTTATGGAAAGGGTCCAAATCAAATGGAGGTGAATAAACTGCTTTGAAAAGATGGAAGTTTGCATGAGGACAACAAACCAAAACTCATGACGTATTCAGCCTACTGGTTTTTTCCCCTCCTCTACTGAATTACAACTCATTTTTTATTATTTTTGATGAGACTTTCATTTGCATTTTTCTTTTCAAAAATGCACACAGCAAAAATCCTGAAAACTCAACCCTAACGTATACTTGCAAACAAAATGACAATAATAAATGTTGTCAGATGAGGGGGCTGAACCCATTTTTACCCAATGGCCTTATGTTACTAACTCATATTCTGTTGCTGCCAATAATGATCTTTTTATATGCCTTGGGCATTAGGCCTACTAACAGCCCCTTAATTGAAAACAGTTATTCTGTGGTAACAACTGGCCACATAATAGGCACACAAACACAGTGTAAGAACATGAGCAAACTCGGCCAAAGGATCTAAGGCTCCTTCCACACAGCTGTATAAAATTCACATTGAACTGGATTATATGGCAGTGTGAATTCAGACGATCCAGTTCAAAGCAAATATTGTACAAATATTTACAAATATTATAAATGGTCCGATTGAATAATAATAATAATAATAATTTTATTCTTGTATCCCGCCTCATCTCCCCGTAGGGACTCGGGGCGGCTCACATGGGGCCTTGCCCAAAATCACAATATAAAAACAAATCAAAACACATAAATTTACAACAATAAATCAACAATATCAGTAAAACCATCATAAAAACAATATTGCAGGAAAAAGCGTTAAAAACAGATATAAAACACAAGTCTAGGCCAAAGGGCGAATGTGTCAAATCGGGGGGAGGTAGTTACGTAATTGACATAGTCATTAAAGTACTAGGAATGACAATAATGACAATAAGAAGGCGAATCAGTGGGTCTATTATTATGTAGGCAGACAACTTGAACCAACAGAATTCACTCATCAAAGGCTTTCCGGAAAAGCCAGGTTTTCAGGTTCTTCCGGAAGGAAGGGAGGGTGGGGGCCAGCCTAATCTCCCTAGGGAGCAAGTTCCAAAGCTGGGGGGCCACGACAGAGAAGGCCCTCTCTCTCGTCCCCACCAACCGGGCCTGCGAGGGTGGTGGGAGCGAGAGAAGGGCCTCCCCCGACGAGCGAAGAGATCGTGTGGGTTCGTAGGGGGAAATGCGGTCTCTAAGGTAGGCGGGTCCCAAACCGTTTAGGGCTTTGTAGGTAAGAACCTGCACCTTGAATTGGGCTCGGAAGGTAAATGGCAGCCAGTGGAGCTCCTTAAACAGAGGTGTTGAACGTGCCCTGTAATTTGCTCCAGTTAGAAACGTGGCTGCCGAGCGTTGTACTAGTTGCAATTTCTGAGCCGTCTTCAAAGGCAGCCCCACGTAGAGCGCATTGCAATAATCCAGTCTAGAGGTAACTAAGGCATGGACCACCATGATTAGATCAGACTTCTCGAGGTATGGTCGCAGCTGGTGCACAAGTTTTAATTGTGCAAAGGCCCTCCCGGCCACAGCCGACACCTGAGCCTCAAAAGTCAGCCCCGAATCCAGGAGGACCCCCAAGCTACGGACCTGCGCCTTCAGGGGGAGTCAAGCACAGATTGCCACCCAATACCCCGATCAGACTTGCGACTGACCTGGAGGACCTCTGTCTTATCAGGATTAAGTCTCAGCTTGTTCGCCCTCATCCAGGCCAATACAGCGGCCAGACACTGATCCAGTATCCGAGGGGCTTCCTTGGATTTTGGTGGAAAAGAGTAGTAGAGTTGGGTGTCATCCACGTAGAGATGGCACCGAACTCCAAAACCCTGGATGACCTCGCCCAGCGGTTTCATGTAGATATTGAAAAGCATGGGGGACAGAATAGAACCTTGCGGGACCCCACAGGTCAATGGCCAGGGGTCCGAGCAGGTGTCCCCCAGCTTCACCATCTGGGAACGCCCCTCCAGGAAGGACTGAAGCCACTGCAAAACAGCACCCCCAAGGCCCATCCCAGAGAGACGTCCCAGAAGGATACCATGGTCGATGGTATCGAAAGCCGCTGAGATGTCCAAGAGAACCAGCAGGGTCACACTCCCCCTGTCCAGTTCCCTGCGGAGGTCATCCACCAAGGCGACCAAAGCCGTCTCGGTACTGAAACCAGGCCTGAAGCCAGACTGCGATTGGTCCAGAAAATCCGTATCATCCAAGAATCCCTGGAGCTGAGAGGCAACTACCCACTCCAAGACCTTGCCCAAAAATGGAAGGTTGGAGATTGGTCTGTAGTTACACAAGTTGATTGAAGACTGAAGCATGAGGTTTTTAGACAAATGGATCTAATTTACATATGTTTTGATTGTTATAATGTATTTTAATGATGTATTTTTATAGTTTTAATTGATGATATGTACTGTTTTTGTTTTATTATTATGTTCTTGGCATTAAATGTTGCCAACTGTTGTAAGCCGCCCTGAGTCCCCCCGGGTGAGAAGGGCAGGGTATAAATGCTGGAAATAAAATAATAAATAAATAAATAATCTTGAAATCCTGGGTTATGGCTCTGTGGAAGGGCCCTGAGAATATGCTTCCACACAGCTGTATAACCCAAAATATCAAGGCAAATAATCCACAATATCTGCTTTGAATGGGGTTATCTGAGTCCATACTGCCATATAATCCAGTTCAAGGTGGATTTTATACAGCCATGTGGAAGGGGTCTATGCAGACTAAACCTGACACATAATGTTCATGACATTTATACTCTGTTATAATGTGGTTGTTTTATTCTGTTTAATGATATTGTTTTATGTATTTCAGTGTGTTATTTTAAGTATGTTAATTGGGCTCATTCCCATGTAAGCCGCACCAAGTCCCTTCGGGGAGATGGAGGCGGGGTACAAAAATAAAGTTATTGTTATTATTATTATTATTATTCATATTCATGTCTTTGGGCTTTAATCAGTTTCAAAAATCTTGTCTTTTACCCTGAGGTTTTACAGAAAATTGAGACTAAGTGTCTGGTAATCCCTCCAGGCAGTGCTACCAGGAAGTGGTTCTCTCAGGGACTGAATTTTTATTCTTTTAGAGGAAAATCTGTATGTGCATATATTTGCATATCAGTATATCAGTATTTACTCATCTCTAGAATATATATATATATATATATATATATATATATATATATATATATAGAGAGAGAGAGAGAGAGAGAGAGAGAGAGAGAGAGAGAGAGAGAGAGAGGCAGGCATAGATTTTGCCCATGATTACGTGGCTGAAAATAATGCAAAGGATTGGAAAGCGAACCACCCACTAACAGTGAGGAGAAAAATGTGTGGCCAGTTATGGTGATGTCAATATGATGTATGGGACACTAACAGGGTGATTGCAGGGTCAATGTAGACCAGAAAAATGTGGTGCTGAACAGAATATTTTTCATCAGTGTGGAATGGAGGAGGAAAAGAAATGAAACAAATCCAACCTGAAATCTAGCAACATTCAGACACTTCCACGAAAATATGCCTCACAGGACATCGTACTGACAATCTTAAAATCGCTTGCCTAGTTTCCAATATACCTCACAACCTCTGAGGATGCCTGCCATAGATGTGGGTGAAACATCAGGAGAAAATACTTCTGGAACATGCCCATACAGTCCGAAAAAGTCACAGCAACCAATCCTAAAATCACTACTTTTCAGTAATGACTTGAAAGCAAAACTTCCTTAGTACGAAATTGCTGAATTAGATTTTATCAGCAGGTTTGATTTATTAGCATTCATTGATGAGAAGGACTTATCTGCTCCTAGTACAGCTGGTTAAACAAGCAGAGCAGTGCAAAGAAGATAAGTGGTGTCACCCAAAGCTACTCCAACATATGACTGCTGTTTTCATCTTGCGTGCACTTGAGCTTTGAACAGAAGTGCACATGGGCTACAGTTCTTGCATTTGACGGCCTTTCCATCCCTGTATTTGCCAACCAAAGCACATGTGGTGTGGTGCTTTCAGTGTTGGGCTAGGACTCTAGGAGACCAGGGATTGAATCTTACTCAGAGATGGAATCTCGTGAGAACATACTGGGCAAGGCATTCCCTCCTCTCAGCCTAGTAGGATGGTTCTAAATGGAAAGTTCATAACAACAATACATCTGCCATCTCAAATGGACACTTCTTGTATCTAAGGAAGCTGAAGGGTGAGTAGAATTCTTGCCTCTAGGGCTGGCATGGGCAAACGTGGGACCTCCAGCTGTTTGAGACTTCAACTCCCACCGGCTGTTAAGAATTGTGGGAGTTGAAGTCCAAAACACCTGGAAGGCTCAAGTTTGCTCATGCCTGCTCTAGAATCTACTGTTTATTTAAAAAAGAAAAAAGCAGGAATCCTGTTGGAGATGCCTGTGGGAAACAGAATTGGGCAATTCTATAATGTCCATATCCAGTAAAGGATTACTGTAATTTTACTTTGTAGAAGCACCACCAAAATGACTGATGTACAATGAGTCTCACTTATCCAACATTCTGGATTATCCAATGCATTTTTGTAGTCAATGTTTTCAATACATCATGATATTTTGGTGCTAAACTCGTAAATACAGTAATTACTATGTAGCATTACTGCATATTGAACTACCTTTTCTGTCAAATTTGTTGTATAACATGATGTTTTGGTGCTTGATTTGTAAAATCATAACCTAATTTCATGTGTAATAGGCTTTTCTTTAATCCCTCCTTATTATCCAACATATTTGCTTATCCAACGTTCTGCTGGCCCGTTTATGTTGGATAAGTGAAACTCTATTGTATTTTGGCCTAAGATGCCGAGGCTGCGCTCAATGGAACTTAACTTCACATGAATCACAACAGCAAGTGATTGGCAAGTGATAATAACATTTTGTCACATAACACAAGATAAACAGGGGAAATAAGAACAGATGGCACAGCTTTCATCAGACTTGGAATCTAATCCATAAGAAAGATAGGAGCAGAGCGGGGAGAAGGAAGACCAAAATCTGCCTTTGAATCCTTGAATTCAAGGAGTGCAGTTACCAGGTACAAAGGGATCTTTGAGACTGAAAGAAGTTTTCAGTATAAGCTTTCATAAACTCTGTCTACTTTGATGGGAGTTTATGAAAGTTTATGCTTCAAATGTCTCTCAAAGATGCTGTAACAGGCATGGGCAAACTTGGGCCCTCCGGGTGTTTTGGACTTCAACTCCCATCATTCCTAACAGCCTACCGGCTGTTAGGAATGATGGGAGTTGAAGTCCAAAATACCCGGAGGGCCAAAGTTTGCCCATGCCTGTGTGACAAGATCCCCTTGAGTATTGAGACAGCCTAACAGCGCTGTCTCTGAATTCAGATTTGAAAGTTTTCCTTTGGAAACTGCACTTAATCTCACCTGGACCAAAAAGTGTCTTGGATTCCATCCTTTTTCGTGCTGTCCTCATGATGGGGATGATGGCCACACCGAGCGGGCTGCAGCTGCTGATACTTGTGATGGTGGAGAGAAAGCAGGTCATCGCTATACACCTGTGTTCCATTCTTGCTGACGCCCAAGGCCATTCAAAAAAAATATATGAAGAAATGCAAGAGCCAAAAGTTTTTGCTGCCCTACCTGAATCTATTAGTAAAACTAGACTGCGTCCAAGATCCAAAAGTTCTTGCTGCCCTACCTGAATCTATCAACAAAACTAGACTTGAGTCCAAACAGAAAGAAAAGGGGAAGGATTGCAAAAAGAAATGGGTTGAAATTTCCCTGCATCCACCAAATGCTTTGCTGGCTTTTTAAAAAAGTAAAGATGGGATGCTGTTTTGATTTATTTTAAAAAGGGGGCATAAGAGACCCCAGACCAAAGCATCCCTTCTTCTCTGGTCAAGTTTTCAATGAAGTCGGGTCCGCGCCAGGAGTTGACAGCTCCAGGCAATCTCTCCAACCTGCGCAGCGGGACAGAAATTGCAGATTCCTCCTCTCTGCAAGAAACCCCAAGTCCACGTGTCACTTTTTCAGCCTCTCTTCCTGTTCGGGTCCTTTTCCAGGAAGTCTGGCAGCTTGCAAGCAGAGGCAGGCAGCAAGGCGCAGGGGACTTCAAAGATAGTTTGAGGCGGGATTTTGGGGGGAGAATGCAAAAAAGGGAGAGGGTCTGGACACAAGCTTCAAACTCTGCCTTAAAGAGCCCGGCATAGCCACCCTCGCCCGCCAAGAGGAGAGATCTATCTAGAGCGCTAGTTGCATCTTTCCAAACAAAGCGCTATTTGGGGAAGGAAAGCGGCTCTCCTTGCCTTGTTTCCACCTCCCTCTCTGTCTCTTGAATCCTCAATCTGAATTGAAATTGTCTACACACCCCTCCACGCTTCCCCCGTTCCACGTAGAGGAGGAAGTGCTGTGATCCATTTAGATCAGAGGGAGAGAGATTGGTTTCGAAGAAGTCAAAAGTCTTGCTGGACCAATTCCAATCCAGGCAGCTTATTTGCTCTGCAGAGGCAGACACGCAGGCAGCCAGACAGAAACACACAGACATAGACACAGACAAATACAGAGCGAGACCCAGACAAATGTAGGCTGGATCTACACTATCATATAATCCAGATTATCAGAGCAGATAATCTACATTATCTGCTTTGAACCGGATTATATGAGTCTACACTGCATATAGCAGAATATAATCTGTTCTGACCCTGGACCAGTGCCTGTCATCAGTGATGGACTGGATGAGGGCAAACAAGCTGAAACTTAATCCAGACAAGACAGAGGTACTCCTGTTCAGTCGAAAGGCAGAACCGGGTATTGGGTTACAAACTATGCTGGATGGGGTTTCACTCCCTCTGAAGGCACAGGTTCACAGTCTGGAAGTGGTCCTGGACTCAGCCCTGACTCTGGATCCCCAGGTGTCAGCAGTAGCCAGGAGCTCCTTTGGACCGTTAAAACTCATCCGCCAGCTGCACCCGTACCTTGAGACGCCTGACTTGACCATCCATGGCAGTCCGCATCTCAGTCACATCCCACTTGGACTACTGCAACACTCTCTATGTGGGGCTACCTTTGAAGCTACAGCTAGTCCAGAGATCGGCAGCCAGGTCACTAACTGGGGCACCATACGTGGAGAACCATTCCCATGTTACGGCAGCACCACTGGCTGCTGGTCCGTTTCCGAACTAAATACAAAGTGCTGGTTGTTACCTATATAACCCTACGCGATTCAAATCCTGGCTATCTGTCTAACCACATCTCTCAATATAGACCACCCCACAGACTGCACCCCACACACTGCAATCAGCAGAGGAGGCCCTGCTCTCAGTCCCACCCCAACAAGCCTGGTTGGTGGGGATGAGAAAGGAGGCCTTCTCTGTGATTGCTCCATGCCTGTGGAACTCCCTTCCAAAAGAAATAAAAATAGCCCCCACCATCCTCTCCTTCCTCTCCTTTAGAAAACACACCTCTGTACCTTAGCATGGGGGGGGGGGAGGGGGGAAGGATTAGCACAATCCGCACTTTACAGTTGCTATGATCTAATCTGAATTACAATTGATGCTTAGAACCTTTTGCAGTCTTGTTGTTTTAACTGTTCAGGATAAATAATCTTATGCTATTATGTTTTATTGGTGTAAATGAGTGTATTTAAGTATTTGTATTTCTTATTATTTCTATTTTAATCATATTTGCAATAAGCCTGTTAATGTGTAATTCCCATTTTTATAATGTGTTTTCAATTATGGCACTGAATGTTTGCCTTTTGTGAACTGCCCTGCGTCCCTCTGGGGATTGGGGACGGTCTAGAAATGAAGTTCTTGTTGTTGTTGTTGTTGTTGTTGTTGTATGGCAGTGTAGATGGGGCCATAGACAAACCATAGACACACCTACACAGTGGAGCCCCCGGTGGCATAGTGCGTTAAAGCCTTGTGACTTGAAGGTTGAGTTGCTGACCTGAAGGCTGCCAGGTTCGAATCCAACCTGGGGAGAGCATGGATGAGCTCCCTCTATCAGCTCCAGCTCCATGCGGGGACATGAGAAAAGTCTCCCACAAGGATGGTGAAAACATCAAAACATCCGGGCATCCCCCTGGGCAACATCCTTGCAGACTGCCAATTCTCTCACACCAGAAGTAACTTGCAGTTTCTCAAGTCGCTCCTGACACGAAAAAAAAGCCTACACAGACATACATACAGAGGGGGATACAGAGAGAGACATACAGGCAAGCAGGCACACACACATAGAGATTTAGACAGACAGACCCACATATACATAGACATACAGACACAGGGAATCTTTAGAGTAATTTCTTTCAACATCATATGACATCGGATTAGTATGAAAGCTCCTTTGTTGTTGTTTTTGTAGTGGCTATACCTGACACTGTTGCAGTTATTGTCGTTTGATAAAAAGTTGAGCATCCCATATCTGGAATTCTGCAATGCTCTAAAATTCAAAACTGAGTGGCCAAGATGGTGACACCTTTGCTTTCTGATGATTCCATGTACACCAATTATTGTTTTTCATGCACAAAATGATCCAAAATATTGCATACAATTACCTTCAGTGTATGAAGTGCACATGAAGCATCAATGAATTTTATATTCAGATTTGGTTGCCATCTGCACGGGATCTCATTATGTACATATCTGCAAATGCAGGCAACCCAAATTCCAAAAAAATCTGAAATGCTAAACAATTCTAGTATCAAGCATTTTGTATAAGGGATACTCAACCTATCCTCAATTTTACAAAGTAGAATTAAGTCTATGAAAGCACATGCTACCAACTTCTTTCTCTCAGTCTTTAAGGTGCTAAAGGAATACCTTTGCATGTCAATATCCCAGACTAACACTTTGAAATTTTGGGATTTATGGCTTGATTAAAACTGCAGTTCTTAAAGTGTGAAGTGCCTGTCCTCATTACAGAATTACACTGATGTAATCCTCAGTCCCTCTCTTTTGGTATTACCTTGGAATACCTTCATCCTATGGATTTCATAGGATGTAATCATGGCGATTAAAGTGGTATCAAAATGCCATAATTTTGCAGGACAGATACACCTTTCTGAATAGACAGCAATTCTTTTAAAAGAGTCAGTACTAAAAAAAAGAGTGGACTTGTTTAGCTGCATTCTCTATGAAAAGTCAGAGATAAGACAAGATGCGGTATTTTTTATATGTACTTTAGATACACATATAAACATCAGACTGATTTACAACACTGAATCGTACAATGGCCAGTATTGACACAGTAACTTGTTTTATTTTCCAATTCCTCATCTAGAAATTAAATGGGAACTGTGCCTCTGTATTTGGTGCAGTAAAACTATTGACTCGCAACTCATTTCAAATGGTGATGTATTAGACTGGCCATAAATTTATTGCAGGTGAACCTGGATGCAGATCAGTTCAGTTGTCCTACATTTGTGGCATTGGCTTTTGTGGATTTGATTAAAAATGCTCTGATTTTCTAGGTCCTCCAATGTGATTGTAAGGTCAGCTTCCAATGTTCTGGAAAGCCTCAAAATTCCTAGAGAGGTGCTCTAGACTTTCACTTTGGATGACCGGAATCACAGGGTTGTTGTGTGTTTTTTGGGCTGTATGGCTATGTTCCAGGAGCATTCTCTCCTAACGTTTCACCCACATCTATGGCAGGCATCCTCAGAGCTTGTGAGGATGCCGGCCATAGATGTGGGCAAAACATCAGGAGAAAATACTTCTGGAACATGGCCATACAGCCCGAAAAACACACAACAACCCTATTTTAATTGTTTGTATGTCTGTATCAATTTTAATACAATTTTATTTCATGTTTATGTTTTTATGCCCAAGGCAATGCACTAGTGCCGCTGTAAGCCGCCTTGAGTCCCCCTTGGGATAGAGAAAGGCAGGATATAAATACATATTTATTTATGTATTTATTTATTTTACCATATTTATAAATACAGCCCCCCTCCCTATGCAAGTAAAAACCAGGCTTGACCATGCTTTGCTTCCAAAATCAGATGTAATCTAGCATTGGCAGGTAAGCCATACTAATGCAGTGGTTGCAACCATGCACACCAGTGCAGAAAAAACGGAAACTACGGTTTAACCAAGGAAACAGAATTGGGGATTGGATCTCTTCGCTTACTGATTTAGGGAGCCAGGATGAGGAACATTGACTCTAGCCTACCTGCTTTCAACAAGAAAGTGGATGCAGGGGAGAATGGAGAAGCCGTGGTATGGTAATAAGTGAGGGAAACAGGAAACTAATTAAATACAGACTCCCAGGAGTCTTTCTAAATTGTTGAAGTGTGCCTTTGAGTCATTTCTGACCCATGACGACTCTAGCACAGGACTTTCTTAGACTTATAGAATCATAGTTGGAAGAGACCCCAAGGGCCATCCAGTCCAACCCCCTGCCATGCAGGAAAGCGCAATCAAAGCACTCCCAACAGATGGCCATCCAGCATGTTTAACAGCCTCCAAAGGAGCTTCCGCCAGACTCCGAGGTAGAGCATTCATTGCTGAACAATTCTCTTGGCAAGTTTTGTTCAGAAAAGATTTGTCATTGGTGTTTTTTGAAGCTGTGTGTGGTAATTTTCTTCTCTGGAGGCTTTAAAGCAGAGGCTGGATTTCCTTCTTCAAGAATTAGTTTGAGCATGGGAATAGTTGGGACAAAGGAAGAATATCATTTAAATGACCAATTGTGCCCCCCAGAGGTTTCAGGGGGCATCACTTGTTATTTTTATGAAGGGAAGCAGATGGAGACACTGGAAAGTCCATAGGCTGTATTCTACATGTATACAGGGAAGCCACATTTATACAGGCCACCGTATGAACTCTGCTGGAGTCTGACCATAAACCTACTTAAGTCACAAGTTCAACACAGTAGTGCGACTTGGCTTTACGCTACATGGGACATATGCGATTGCTATTCATACATGCAGAACAGAAAACAAAATGAACAGAAGGATCTCCCAATTTACTTCTTTAATCTCCTTTGATAATGCTTCTGAGAGTCAGCATGTATACTGGTCAGAGCATTGGATTACAACTCTGGAGACCAAGGTTCAAATCCCTATTCAGCGGTTAAAACCAAATGGATGATTTAGACAAGTCACCGTCTAGATGTCAAAGGAAGGCAAAAGCAACTCTCCTGTGAATGTATCTCACCAAGAAAACCTGGATTTGCATTAGGTCATTAATGGCTTGAAGTCACATAATAATAACAAAATCACTATCTTTACATATGTGAACTTAAGGAAGTTTGGAATAATCAGGAATTGTTTTTTGCTTGTTCCTTCTATTCGTATACGAGCATGACTAGATTTAGCCCAGTTTCTAAAGGCTCTGTACCTCAGTGGCAGTTTTTTCTAAAAAGAGGCTTTCCTTTCCCTTGAATAAAAGAGAGAATACCTCTTAAGATGATACTGTTCTTCTGCAACACAGTGCACATCTATTTCAGTTAAGGAAATATGTTCCTAGGCATTGCATCTTCAACAAAATATTTGGAAGAAGAAATAACATGGGAAAAGGGTGGAGAATAGGTCCTTATACCACACACAAAGCAGCTCAACGTTTCACAAACTTTTTATCCAAAACTAGTAATACGCAAATATGAAAGAACTAGGTCAAGTAATTTGTTTAGGTTTTTAGAAAAGAAGCTTGACAGAGCTTGAAAACTTTTTCCAAAATGCATTGAGATGATTTTTAATTTATTTAATCAGTCTCACTGTTTCCGAGCCAATATTGCTTACATTTTCCAGTAGACAAAGAACCATCTACATTCTTTCCAAAGAACGTAGAGGGGGCTGTGCAGATGTACTAAAACTTCATAAAAAGTAGCCTTTGTCAAAGGTGCTGTTAACCTGCATCTAATGCCTAGTCCTCCAACTAGAGGAGATCCATTAAACTAGTTAATTCACATTAATTGTTAATTTATCAATTAAGGTTGGGACAAACAACTGGATTTGCAATTTATTCTTAAACGTCTGATTTAACTTGTATCTTTTTTAGATTCATATTAAAAAATTGAACACTGTCCAAATCAATACTAATTTCAATGTTTATAACATACTAGTTTTGCCTGGCCACGAGTTGCTGTGGCTTATGGGAATGTTGTTGGTCAGGTGGAATAGCAGTGAATAGCCTTGCAGCCTCAAAGCCTGGCTATTTTCTAGAGTAGTACCCTTAATCAAAGAGCCGCTTTGAAACCTGGCTACTTTCTTTGTAGGGGAATCATTTGTTTGGCCAGATTGAATTGCACTGAATAGTCTTGCAGATTAAAAGCCTGGCTGCTTACTACATAGGGCATCCTTGCTAGGCCAGGTTGAATGGGACGGAGTAGCCTCGTGGTTTCAAAGCCTGGGGATTTTTCACCTAGGGGAAATCTTGGTTGGCCAGGTTGAAAAGCACTGAATAGCCTTGCTGCTTGCAAGCCTGGCCACTTTCTACTTTGCGGAATCCTTGGTTAGCCAGTTTGAATAGCAATTAATAGTCTCGGTGTGGTAGGTATGAATGCTGCAATTAGGCACCTTGATTAGCATTTAATGGCCTTGCAGCTTCAAAGCCTGGCTGCTTCCTGCCTGGGGGAATCCTTTTGCTGGGAAGTGTTAGCTGGCCCTGATTGTTTCCTTTTTGGAATTCCCAATTTCCCTGCTTTCAGAGTGTTGCTCTTTATTTACTGTCCTGGTTGTAGAGATTATATTGTTCTGTGTTATATCACAGTAATTATTTCATATTACATTTATAATCTTATATTATCTGCTTAGAAGTGGATTATACGAGGCCCCTTCTACACAGCTGTATTAAATCCACAATGAGGTGGATTATATGGCAGTGTGTACTCAAGATAATCCAGTTCAAAGCAGATAAAATAAGACTATAAATGGGTAATATAGATGCGTGGAAGGGCCTTGGGTCTACACTGCCATATAATCCAGTTCAAAACAGATAATCTGTATTTTATAGGCAGTGTGGATCAAGTCTAAGCGCACTCTGACTGTGCCCTGGGCCCCATTTTGGCTGAGAGTTGCTAGTATATGAAGGGGGCAGGGCCTAAAAGCAGCAGAGCCTACCTTTCTAACTGGCAGTTAGGGGGAGAAAGGCTCTTCCTCATCCTCTGTAATTTGGACTATTTTTCTAGGTTTTTTTGATTGAAAGACATATTTTGGATGACTATGTCTTTTGTGGCCAAATTTGGTGTGATTGGTTTCAATGGTTCTGCTGTTTACTCCATAGTAAAACAAACATTACATTTTTATATATACAGATAGAAGGATTTAGGGAGATTTTGCAGAGGCATGAGTGAGACAGATAAAATCCTATTTATTATTTCTGCTAAGAGGATTTTTTTTTAGGGAAAAAACCAAACAAGTATAAAACATATTGATCAAAGTGGTATTTAATGCTAAGCAGTTAAGAGTGGCAATCTAACATTATGGAGCTAACAAAATTGCAACCATTCATCCATAGCCACCAATAAGACATTTCTCATGCATATAACAAATTTACTTATGTCGTGAGGGCTGTACTTCTGTGTACAATATTTTCATAAGTTATGTTTCACAGCCTCCCCCCCTCTCTGAGAATAATTCATACTGATTATATTATATTTTGTATATGCAAACTATTTTATATACATGTGAATATAAAGATCCCTAAAAGTACCACTGGGACTACACCCTTGAGCTTTCTGTAAAATGCATAGCTTTCTTTCATACCCTTTTAAATATTTTCTCTCAAGTCACCCAAAAAACTTTACAGATTAAAGCTGCTTCAGTGTGTGTGATGTTTTAACAAACCCAAATGAAGTAAATCTAAAGGTTTATATTGAAATCACACATTTGGCTCTTAAATTAATGAGTTAAGCAAGCTAAAAAAAGTTCCAGTCATCTATGAATTCATGGAATAAGCAGTGCTTCAAACACTTAGTAAACTTGTTAAACAGGGCTGCAGTGCAGTATTTTTGGTGCAGAAAAAAAAACATTGGTTACACAAATGACCAACTTCACTTTGAAAGCTGAAGAAGAAAGACTTTTTCAAGTTTCAGACCGCATTCAGCAGTCAAGAATGGGAAGAAAAGCTGGTCATATCTGAAAAAAGGCTTAGACCCATTTCAATTTCACTGCTTCACTTTGCCTTTAAAACAAAAAAATGCATCACCAAATTCCAATAGAGAGGGGAACAATAATTTTTAGTCTGTTAAATATGGCTGAATTGTTTGGAAATAGGAACTAAAAGCTAACCCATGACACTAAAATAGTGATCAACCTCATGTGTTCACTTTTGCATCAATTCAAACCATGTTGGGTCAGAGCTTCTATCTGAAAACAGACTGTAAAAGTGTGAATATTTAGCCCTTCAGGCAGCTATCAAATGAGAATATATCTTATACCACCTGACTCATTCAGAAAATCAAGCTACATACAAGCAGTCACTATTCACAGTAGTCATTGATGGCTATGGGCACAGTCATTAGGAACTGCTCCCAAGTAGCTTCTGCTTGTTTTATGAGGCTGACCTGGAAGACATTACTGCTGAACTGTGCCCAAAGTTAATTACTCCAACTATCAATCAAAGAGGCAAGAGCAAACCTTGCCAGAAGTCAAACAATGGTCAACTGCTCAGCAATCTTGGTTTGTCAATAAAGTGTCCAAGTGGTCATTCTATTGACTCTCCAAATCAGCAGAGCAGTACTTTAATGTAAGATTTGCAAGGGAGATACCCATTTGCATCCACAGCTGCCAGGCAACTATTATATTATATATAGCTTTGCTACTGTCTGTTGCCTCAGTCACTCTGCAGACATTTGAACTGAATGAGTGTTTAGCATGACAATCTTGAAATTAGCATGGGCAGTGTTTAATACTATCAAGTGGACAAGTGAATCTTGCTGTTAAAACAGTCACACACGCTATGGACCATCCCATACTCTTGGAGGAGGCAGCAAGGCAGCAATTTAACAGGCATGACCTCATGGAAAGACAGGGCTTTTAACTCAGGTAGAAATAAACCCTAACACATCACGGTAATTACAACACCCCATGATTGATATGGAGATTCAACACGGAAGATTTATAAAACCACAGTCCTATTTATCCAAGGTAAGAAACGGCCAACATGTCCCCATCGTAAATTATAGGCCCAGAGTGTTTTCTTCTATGAGAGATATCCCTAACCTGCAACAACACTGTTTATGTCTTTTGTATCACCCACCAACAGAGTATTGGGGTTAAGGCTGTAGCTGTCACTTCAAACAGTGCATTTACTGCAACTGGCATTCAAAAACGGGACAAGAATAAAACCCAGATAAAAGAGAACCTAACTACAAAGTGATTTAATAATGTCTTGTTTCAACTATTTTGGTCACTCTGGAAAATTAGAAAAGGAAATGCCTTTATTGTCAGCAATATCTGTGAGAGAACTAGACCCATCATAAATATAACATTCAGCCCCATATAAATAAGATACCAAGGTGTGAAAAGCAGGGGAAAATATCTTCAATTACAGCTTACAAGCTTTCTATGCTATATACTATGCAGAAAAACAACATTGCCATGAGGTTTACAAAATGATCACTTTAACCAATTGCTAGTTTATAAATAGGGAATGCATGTTTGGCTATAAATTAACACAGAAAATCGTCAATGTTCAAGTGAGAAACAGGTTAAGTTTAACTGGAGAGTTGCCAAGAGCATCAACATTACTTCACTGACCACCAAACTGTGTTTCGGCAGCCAGACATTATTAACCTGCAGCACAGTATTTTAAAAAAAGTTTGTTTTTGCTAAAATGTATGACAGTGCATAGCCTAAGTCAGATGGTCAAAGTGATATAATGCTTTACAATGCTAATTTGCTGCATTTAAAAAGGGACACACCTCCCTTTAAGTATGCTTGCCAAGGAAAAAAGAAAAAAGAACACAACCAAATTGCAAAGTCCTGAACTGTAGTAAAAATATTTCAGTCACAGACTGATTAAAATTGTGTACAACTGTGCAGTTCTGAGGTCTAGTGTCCACCTGCACATTTTACTTGGGTTCCTCAATTGTCCCCTTGCTGAGGTCTGTCATTTTTGGGTATTTTACTTTCTTCTGGTCTAGCTCATTCTGAGCCCACAGTAGTAATTTCAGTAATTTAGCCAGCTTGGGCGTCGACTCGCGGTTTTCATAGTCTAAAACAGCTTGATTAACTTCACTCCATACCTAAAGAAAGAGAGAAGTAAACAATTAATTCAGAGAGACAAAACCACACAAGGAATGATACGTTTTGATCAAAAGAACAAAATTCCCCTCAATCATGATCCTGAGTCACTGAATCTTGCTTTGTCAAAATAGAATCAAAAATATTGTTGCAAAGCTATTGAATGCTGCAATGCATTTTGTAACAAATGAATAAGTAGCCTTTGGTCATGCAGGAGCACTAAATGGTCATTTCCAAGACTCCAGCCTTCTTTCTCCTAAGACAGGAGTGGGAAATGTAGGGTATTCCATGTGTTAAAAAATGCAATTCCTAGTGTTCCTCTGATAGTATAACAACAAAAATAAATTATTGCCTGTCTCTCCTTGCAGCCTGAGGTGGGGTACACTGCTTAGCGGGCTTGTATACCAACATCTGGAGGGACAGCAATCCCCGCCTACAATTTTTAAAATCTCATACATTAGTTTCTTTTGAATAAGATGAAGCTTCGAATCAAGCATGCATTTCGTGACTAAAGATGGACACTTCTTTCATAGCTGTATTTTAAGGTGACACTGCCTGGACAGATAAGGTTTGTAAATTGATTAAAATGAGTAAATGTCTAATATGAATGTCAGTATCATCACAACTTTAATATATGTACCTTTTTAAGATGACAAAAAGTGACAAATAACATATACGTTCTAGAATAGCAAAAAAGCAGTAAGGAATATTTTCCACATCAGTCATCAAACCAAACATTCAAAAGGAAAACTAAAACTAAATTTAGTATGGAATGTATTAAAAAGACTAAATTTACAAGAAGAAAATTAAGTTCTTTTCTTTAAAATACTGCAAAGACAAATCCCATGGTGTCTTTGTAAGAACCATGCCATATAACTCTAAGGCCCCTTCTTCACTGCCAGTTTCTGACCCCAAGATGATCTGCTTTGAACTGGATTATATAGCTGTGTAGATCCAGCCTAACCCACAACAAATAAGACTATTACTTTCTGTCTCTGCATCATGTTGAGCAGATCGCCAAAAGGTGATTCCTCAGGGTTATCAAAAGCAAGGAGTGCAAGAGTGCGCTCCATTTCCGTCAGGCATTCCCGGCTTTCCTCTCCTTGTTCTGCCAGCTGTGTCTGAGCAAATTCCAGTGCAGCTTCTGTTTCACGCTGCCGAATCAATTCAATTAAATGTTGTTGCTGCACAGGGGAAACACAATCATGTAAATAAACAATTAGACAACAGCAAGCAATATTGCACAGTGCAAAGTTTCTGTCACACATTTTAAGTTCATGCTGTTTTAAAACCTCCAAAAATCCCCTATTAAACTCATCAGAGTTCCAGGATGCAAAATCAAACAAAACTGTTTCATTGATTTTGGAGCCAGAAACCTTCAAAAAAGGTTTGGGCAAGTAACCTGAGATCACCAATTCTATGAATATGTCATTTTAAGCAGGGGTCCCCAAACTTTTTTAACGGGGGGCCAGTTCACAATCCTTCGGACCATTGGAGGGCCGGACTATAGTTGGCCACCGAGCAATAAATAATAATAATAATAAAGAGGATTGGCAGAGACCCTTTGGGCCATTGAGTCCAATCCCTTTCTGCCTTTGTGCACCGAAAGCACAAGCACAGCACCTCTAACAGATGGCCACCCAGCTTCATTGTTAATAATAATAATAATAATAATAATAATAATAATAATAATAATAATAATAAAAAACAGGGTTTTGGAACACAATACTCCTGACCTCACAATCGTGTTAAAAAACAAAGTATGGATTGTCGATGTTGCAATCCCAGGTGGCGGCAGGATTGAGGAAAAACAACTGGAAAAGCTGACACGATATGAGGATTTAAAGATCGAATTACAAAGACTCTGGCACAAGCCAGTCAAGGTTGTCCCAGTGGTGATCGGCACACTGGGTGCAGTGCCTAAAGACCTTGGCCTGCACTTAAACACAATCGGCGCTGACAAAATCACCACCTGCCAGCTGCAGAAGGCCACCTTACTGGGACCTGTGCACATTATTCGCTGATACCTCACACAGTCCTAGACACTTAGGAAGTGTCTGACGTGTGATCCAATACAACAGCCAGCAGAGTGTCTGCTGTGGACTCATCTTATTGTATTTCTAATAATAATAATAATAATAATAATAATAATAATAATAATAATAATAATAATAATGGTTGTAAGAGAAGAAGAGATCCCTTGGGTCATTTAGTGTAACCCCCTTCTGCCCTTGTGCCATGGGGGCCGGATAAATGGCTTCGATGGGCCACATCCGGACCCCTGATTTTAAGGCTCACTCATTATTCCTATTCTAGAAAGCAAATTTTAAAAACTGGAATACTCAAGTAAATAGTTGGAGAAACACCTACAACTACATTTAGTATTCATTGCTTTCAAAATACCTAAAGGTTTCATGTAGGAACAGGATGAGAACTTTTTTGCAAAAAAATGAAATAGTAAAATTTACTCTAATGTCTAAATGTAATGCCAGCAAGAAAAGGGACACACTGTTAGTTAAGTCAATATGAGGCCAAGCAGTATTACAAGTATACTGAGTGACAAAAAAGTAATGCCTTCTAATACAAATATATTATAAATTCTAATTTGTTCCAAAAGCAATCACTGCTTATTTAAATACAAATCTTACCTGTAAATGGAAGTAAAGATACCGGTTTGTGTCCAACAATTCTGGGTGAAGACTATTGATTAACGCAATAGCTTCCTGAATCTGGCCTTTGAGAATCATCTCTCGGATTTTTATTCTTTCATCCAAGGTTTCTAAATCAACGCTGGGCTCGATTCCAGATTCCATTCGAAACTTCTCTGCTGCTTCTTTAAAACCTTCTGAAATTCCAGATGGGAAAAAACAAAATTGAATATATCAAGACATTTTAACGTGTACACTGCCCCTCCCTGATACAATATATTTTGGGCAAAAATGTGGTTTTTTTTTAATGGAGGGACAGGTGTGGCCCCTTGAGGGCCTTGGGTCTGGAAAAATGTGTACCCACACATTTTTCTCTAGAGCCGCTGCTATAACTGCAGTTCTTTAAAGAATCCGTTCTGACCCAGATGCAGCAGTCTGAGGGAGGCAGCACATCTTTAGCTGGGCAAAAACAACTTATAGCTCCTGGCCATGGGGAAGGGCTTCTGAAGTATCTACTTACCATCCTCCAGACAACTGTGGGAAACTGTGTGAAGCTGAGGGCAAATCCTAAATCCTCCAAGTGTAGCAAAAATACCTTGTTTTACCACAAATTCAAAAAAAGTCCATATCATTTTTTCTCACCAGTTTGAAGGTGAAACAGAGGTAAAACAAGGTATTTAAGAGAGAGATTGTGGAGAGGTGCTTTGTGTGTGTGTGTGTGTATATACACATGCTTTTTAAATATATGCATATATTTGAGAAGGCTTTGGGTGTAATTTTTGGCTAAAAATCACACCAACACTTAAAACTCCAGGGGACTTTGGGGGACTGGTGGAGCACTTCAAGGTCTACAAAGGGGTCCAGAAACTGCATGTCATGCAGGCTATATTTTGCCCAGGTCCTGCCTTAGATGGTCCTGCTACTCAAGTTTTTCAACTGAAAATAGTTCAAGGAGAAAATCACCAAATTAATCAAGTAAGTACATTTAATGTTTTGTCAATCCAAGTATCCTGATGATTAACATGGTGGTAATTAAATTACCTTTGTTACCATCTTACTATAGTAAATGTTATTATTATTAACATACTTTTGCTATGTACAGAACTAAAACAGAGGTATTAAGAGGTGAAGGTTTGGTGTGCTGACGTCAGATCACTGATTGTAGTGATAAATTATTTTAATTCATGGCTGATTACCTGTAACAAGATAGTTCATGATCAAGCGATTCATGTCAGCTCTCTGGATGTGTAAATTATTGAGTTTTTCCATCCACTCGTCTTTTGTGATTTCATCGGGTTTTTCCGCATAACTCATTCTTGTCCCTCACTAGTAAGGAAAAAAAGGACACACTTAGAAACGACTTTTTTGGAATAACCAGTTAAAAATACTGTATTACTATTTCTGATAGTTTTTTTTATCATTTAGTAAAAACACCAAGGACAGTGAACAGATGGACTTGCATTCTTCCCAATATGACTGAGGAAATATTAACTAAGATTCAAAGTTGACACGCAACATTTCTCAAGCTATTAGCAAGGACTTTTAGCATATTTGTGCCCTAGTATTATCATCTTCACACACTGTCTTAGAAAGTAGTATTCTTGTAGCATACACAATTTTACTACCATGCTCGTACTATATTCTCATGGCTCTGAAAATGTTTAAACTACAAAACTGATAAAACCTAAAAGCCATCTGATACAGGCCTTTGACAATGGTTGATGTAACATCTAAAATTTGAGGACCCTGATGCTGATATTTTAATCCGATCTATAGTTTATTGTTTGTGTTTTATTGCTTATTTTATTTTGAGTTGAGGTGTTTTATGTTAATCTCCATATGTTGTTCATTCCTATTTCACCTGGTGTTTATTTTTTATTGATTTAGGCTAATTTCTGTTGTATACTCTATAGTGTTTCATTTTGCACTGTTGTTGTCTTGTAGGTCACCCTAAGTCCCTCCAGGGAGATGGGGCAGGATAAAAAATAAAGTTTGTTTATTTATTTATTTAGAAAAGTTAGATGGCTATCAGTTAAATGCATTTCAGATATAGAATAATCTGCTTTACAACAGGAGACAGAGCAATCCAAAGCATGCCATTTAAATATTATCCTTCTGTAGATAGGTTTAAAAAATGTGCCAGGAAATAAGTGCCAGGCTCATAAATAGAAGGTCCAACTGAAATTCCACTTGCATTTCAATTACTGCCATTCCACTTTCAACTTACATTTATTTTGTACAATTCATTCACCTTCCAGATACTACTGCACAACCTACTAACTGCCCATCCTGAACAAGAACACATTAATGTCACAGGCTTTAACCTGGTAGGTCTACAATGCTTTACTTATACTGCACTACAACCTAAAAGATGTAGCTAGCAGCTACTGATCATGGAACTGAGAAACAGGTACTATGGCAGTCCAAGAGGAAAGCATTGTGCCCAGTCTCATTCTGACACCAGCATTACAGGTCCAAATAATGTCATCAATTTCAGTGTGTTGGAGGAAGCATAAATGCCCTTTTTTAGGAGGGGAACCCTCCCTCAAACCAGTAACCATCTGCTCACATCCACTTTTGTGCAAAGGCTCCTACAAACCTAGGACAGGGCAAAAACAAACAAAATGGCCAACCACACCTCCCAAGAGGAAATAATTGAGCCTTTCTAAGGACACTTATTGAGACTATGGCAAAAGGTAAGATCTGCCTTTCTGGTTCACGCCTCATTCTCTACCTATTGGTACACACTAATTAAGCAAATTACTATGAATACATCCGGAATCTTCTTGCACATCTAGGTTCTTGATATTTTGTCTTCAGAAGATTTAACCTGTGATCATATAAAGTCAAATTGTTGATTTTTTTAAAAAAAAAGTGGTTAGAAAAATGGGAATTGTGGGAATGGATGTTTTACTATGAAAGGTGAAAATACAAAAAACCTTTATGAAAGTGAACATGGGTTATGGAATATAACACAGGTTCTCCAGTGACTTTAACTGGTGGTAGATCAGAAACCTCATAATGCATAATAAACCTGGGAAGTCCACTCTCACAGTATGTGGTGTCAACCACATTACAAATAACTGAAGGACAGGACTATGTAACAGGAGATAAACCTACAATGTCCCTAACTTAACAGTTAGAATTGGAAAAGATGACAAGGGTCATTGAGACCAACCCCATTCTGCCATGCAAAAATACATAATCAAAGAACTCCCAGTGGATGACCATCTAGCCCAGGCATCCTCAAACTCCAGCCCTCCAGCTGTTTTGGCCTCCAATTCCCAGAAGCCGTAGCCAGCTTGTTCGATCGTTAGGAATCCTGGGAGTTGGAGGCCCAAAACAGCCGATATAGCCTGTTTAAAAACCTCAGAATATGAGCAAACTTGGCATGAACGTTTTCGATGAAATGAAATATTTCTCGGAATTAAAAGGATGAATAGATACAACCGCCAACGAAATTCAGCAAACAAAATTATTCATGTCAGGCTCCCACATTAAGTTTCAGTTAACTCAATGGAACTTAACTAACACAAATGTAAATACGCATTAGGTCCACTGGCCATAACACAGCCTGAGATAAACCTTGTCTTCCCCATGATAATCAATAATAATAAATAATACTGATCCTGTAGCTTTCTTGGAAATAACTTTTTCTTTCTGAGCCTTTCTTGAGGAACCCAGCCACATTTCTTAAACATATCATGTTAAGTTAGATATCCATCCCCTTACACACTCCTGACATTATACTTGTTATTAACATGCTTCCATGCAAATTTTGCTTGACCTCAAAAGCCAATGAAGGCTACATGCCTGAACAGAAAAAGTAAACCAACAGGAACTGTCCTGCAGAAATTACCTCTTGCAGTAGTTAACAATTATGAACTCATCAGGAATTCTTCATATCAAAACAATCTGCAGCTAAAAGAAATTGTTCTGAAGACTGTTGCTATTCCTTTCTTCTACTACTTGGTAACTAGACAACATAAAGAGCATTAAGAACTCTTTGGATATAAAGCTGTATTAAGTCTATATGTGTTCGTATTTAAACAACTTAAAAGATTTCAAACACAGAGAACATTCGGGATTCATTGAAATAAAAAGTGGTACAGTAGAGTCTCACTTATCCAACACTCACTTATTCAACATTCTGGATTATCTAACGCATTTTTATAGTCAATGTTTTCAATATATCGTGATATTTTGGTGATAAATTCATAAACACAGTAATTACTACATAGTATTACTGCATATTGAACTACTTTTTCTGTCAAATTTGTTGTTTAACATGATGTTTTGGTGCTTAATTTGTAAAATCATAACTTAATTTGGTGTTTAATAGGCTTCTCCTTAATCTCTGCTTGTTATCCAACATATTCGCTTATCCAACGTTCTGCTGGCCCGTTTATGTTAGATAAGTGAGACTCTACTGTACTGAGTATGCACTATTTAACCTTTTCATGGAATGGATTTCTAATATATAATTTTTAAAAACTAAGTGATGGATTAAATTCTGCTTGCAGTTAGTCCGATACATTAAAGGGGCAGGGCAGAAGCAAACAAACCTGCAAAGTCCAAGCAGCCCAAACTAAGGTTTTATTGCCCTGTGTAGGGCACACAAGGAAGTAGGGTGAGGCACAGATTCTGAGGCTCCTATGGCAAAAAAGGTGTGAAAGTCAGTTCAGCTCTGTTGCTAGAGGTACAGGTGGAACATCCCTTATCTGGAACTCCAAACTGCTCCAAAATCATCCACAGACGTGGCTGAGGTAGTAATACCTTTGCTTTCTGTGGGTTCACTGTGTATCAATTCTGTGTTCCTATTTGGTCCACACCTCCAAGATTATATATTTAATATATGCACATATTACAAAATTTAAAACATTCACAATCCCAAACAATTCTGATCTCAAGCATTTCAAATAAGGGATATTCAGTCTGTAGGTAGGCAGCCATGGGTCAGTCTCTCTCAGCCTAACCAACCTAAAAGGGCATTGTGAAAATAAAGTTATTTTGTATTATTTATTTAAGAAATTTATATTGCGCCTTTCCCCACTTAAGGACCCAAGGTGGCTCACAGCCGATAAAAACATGCATAACAAAAGCTAAAACATTTAAAACCAAGTATTAGTAGTTGCTGTCACATGTCCTAAAACATACGTTCAACTATAATAAAACATTAAAACTTTAAAACCACCCATAAATACATCATACAGTCCAGGTTCTTCCTCAACTTTGTAAGTCCTGAGTTCAGTCAAAGGCTTCCTTAAAAATATAGGTTTTATTATTAGGTTTGTTGTCTTGATCTCATCAGGAGAAATATAAATCTAACTAAAGAAGGGATGGATAACACTGGGTGATACAGGTTTAGTTGTGTAGCAAATGCTTGGGACCATAAGTGTATGGGATTTCTGGAATACATGTACAGTAGAGTCTCACTTATCCAACACTCACTTATCCAACGTTCTGGATTATCCAACACATTTTTGTAGTCAATGTTTTCAATATATCATAATATTTTGGTGTTAAATTCGTAAATACAGTAATTACTACATAGCATTAATGTGTAATGAACTACTTTTCCTGTCAAATTTGTTGTATAACATGATGTTTTGGTACTTAATTTGTAAAATCATAACCTATTTTGATGTTTAATAGGCTTTTTCTTAATCTCTCCTAATTATCCAACATATTCACTTATCCAACATTCTGCCGGCCCGTTTATGTTGGATAAGTGAGACTCTACTGTATTATTGTTACTGCTATATTTAGTTATTCCCTACTTTACTCTCAGCTCTGAGACCCAGAGTGACTAGCTGTACTTGCATGTATGTACACCATGACATATTTTGGAGATCAAAAAGCAACTTTAAACATACAATGTTTCATCTATATATTCTAAAATAAACTATTTTGTGCATGAAACAACACTCTGTGTACATTGGAACCCTAAAAAGGCCACCCATACAATTTTGTATTTTGGACTATTACATGATTACAGATAAGGGATATCCAACTGTTATTTTGAACTAGTACAGTGGTTCCCAAACTTATTTGGCCTGCCGCCCTTTCCAGAAAAAATATGACTCAGCGCCCTCTGGAAAGGGGGTGTGGCTTAGAGGGCTGGGCGTGGCTCCTGCTCAAGAGAGCGGGGCTGAGCCTCTCCCCTAGTCCAAGATGCAGGGCTGCGAGGGGAGGTGTGCGGGGCCACAAATGTGCGGCCAGGACTTGGATGGGCGGAGTTATGAGCTCCGCGGCAGGGTTGAGCTTCTATCCCTGTTCTGAGACACCTGCCAGGACACAGGAGGCAGGGCTAGAGGAGGGGGTCTCTTCCCAAGTGCCTGACGGGGCTGAACCTACCCCGCCCCCGTGTTCTAACAAGCGCCTCAGGGGAGGTATACAGAGGCTCAGCCCTGTCTTGTGCTCTTCGGAAGAGGCCCCGCCCCTAGCTCCGCCCTCTGTGTCCCAACAAGCGCCTAAGGAGAGGTATAGATTCTCAGCCCCGTCTCGAGCTCTTGGGAAGAGGCCACGCCCACTCCTCTAGCTCCGCCCCGTGTGTCCTAACAGGCGCCTCAGGTGCTCAGCCCTGTCTCTGGCATTTGGAGAGAGGCCCCGCCCCCGTGTCCTAATAGGTGCCATCATGGCCCCCCTGGACCGCTCCAGCGCCCACTTTGGGAATCACTGAACTAGTATATCGAATGAGCTATCATGGTATAATAGTTTGAGTGCTGGACTAGCACTCTGGAAGTTGAATGTTCATCCATGGAAAACTATTAGGTAGATGATGTATAGGTGGTACCTGATGCCAGACATGCTTTCTAGAATATATAAAAGTAGGTCTAGTAAACGTTGGAAGTGAGAAAAACACTGGGACATTTTATCATATGCAATGGTTTTCCAAAAAGGCCCAGAAATTCATACTCAAATACACACAATGTTAGAACAAAGTGTTAAGGTTAATATTACAATGAAAACAGAGTTTTACTTGTTGAGGATGGACAGATCACTAGAAAGAAAACATTACTACTACAAGCAGTCCCCCAGTTACAATCATCCAACTAAGAAGCTGTGCATAGTTCATAACAGGGGTAAGACAACCGGAACTGTGAGAAATCTACTCTTGGAAAGGAAATTTACTCCTGAAAGAATTATCATGGGGAAAAGGCGTTTCCACTGAAGCTTTATCAACAATCCTTGTTTTCTCTAGCCAAATTTTTCAAAATCTAATTATCACAGAGACACAGACGGCAAAACAAGCACCACAGGGGTGTTAGCCCTTCCCAATACTATCATACATATATATATTAGGGGGAGGGAGGAATGGAGTTCCACTTAAAGATGTTCCTGTTCTGACTTGCATACAAATTCAACTTAAGAACAAACCTACAGAACCTATCTTGTTCATAACTTGGAAACTGCTTGTATATGATTACTGCAGCAAGAAACATCTCTACCAGGCAACAGAAAGAACCACCTATCTCAACAAAAGAAGACTTGTGAATTAGCTGAGATGGACAGATAGATGATGATGATCAAGGAAAAATCCTTAACTAACTTTTAGAAATACTGGGCCTTTTTTAAAGCAAAGATTGGAACAAACTTCAACTATTTGTTTTCTGGAGGTATGGAATGAGCTGACGGAAGAAATCAGATCAGCTCCCTCCCTGATGCCCTTTAGAGAAGGAGTGAAGACTTTCCTGTTTGCAGAAGATTGATTTTATTGAGTCCTGCATTTTATGGATATATGGGAGTTTTAGAGGCATTTCAACTTAATTGAATTTTAATTACCTAAGAGACGAATGATGCTACGGAGCACCCTTGTAACTTTTTATAGTACTATGTTTGCTTTAATGGATAATTTGTGTTTCATTGCTTATTTTCATGGCTTTGTGAGCACCTTAGCTCTGTATGGAGAAAGGCAGCATAGAAATTCCTGTAATAAATAAGCAAACATGGTGAAAATTCTATAAATACACATATGAAAATGTATTTCTTTTAAGTTGGATAATGAATGGAATGTCTGCCAAATCTGGCCCATGTCTGGCAAACTTCGGCCCTCTAGGCCGGGCTGTGGTGCAGGCTGGTTAGCACCCAGCTGCAACAAATCACTCTGACCAAGAGGTCATGAGTTCGAGGCCAACCCGTGCCTGCGTCTTGTCTCTGTTCTATATTATGGCACTGAATGTTTGCCTTTATGTGTGCAAAGTGATTCGCCCTGAGTCCCCTTCGGGGTGAGAAGGGCGGAATATAAATGCTGTAAATAAATAAAATTTTGGACAACTCCCACCATTCCTAACAGCCTGTTAGGAATAGTGGGAGTTGTAGTCCAAAGCACCTGGAAGCAAGTCCGTAGCCAAAGGGGTCCGTTTAGAGGTTTAAACCAACCCAGAAATTTTTCAGTTAAATAAGAAACAACCTGCTGTTAGGAATGGTGGGAGTTGTAGTCCAAAACACCTGGAGGGAAGGCCCAGATTGGCCCATGCGCAGTCGACATGACGGAGTACAAGAACCAGAAGTGTTATGGACAGAATTCAATACGAGCCAGTATGAAGGCCCAAGGAGCATCAAAGCCTAGGCTTTCGCTTCTCGTCAGCCGCGCTAGGCCCGCCCCTCGAAGCCAGGCCAAGCAGGCCTCACGCGGCATCCAAGATGGCGCCTCCCCGTCCGCCTCCCGCCCACTCGCGGCCGCCTCCTTCGGCTGCTGCTCGGCTCGGCTGAGGGAAAGCTGCTGCCGCCACAGCCCCCTCCGCCTCCTTCCCGCCCGCCAAGGACGTTTCCCCTTCCTCTCGGGCGCCGCCATGGACTCACCCACCCAAAGTCACCGTCTCCGCCGTCGTTCCGCCGCCGCTGCCGGGACCTCGACGCCACGCCCCCTCCTCCCGCGGCCCTCTTCTCGCGAGAACTCGGCCTCGGGCCCCTCTGCCAATCCATGGAAGCGGAAGTTTGCGCGCACCATAGAGGCGACGGCGAAGAGGTCCAGGAAGTCTTCCAGGGCCTTGGACTGCAATGGGAGGCGAGGGGCCCGATTGTCCTTCAGGTTGGCTGTTAGACATGGCAAAGCGGGGCCCAAGGTAAAGGCCCCGTAGAATCGGCAACCCTCCTTTCTACTTGGAGAAAGCCTCGTGGAATTCAACAGGAATTATTATTGCAATTTGCATTGGGTATGCAATTAATGTTTTATATTTCCTTTTTGCAACCCACCCATGTTCTGATTTTAGTTCTGCTCCTCAAACTTTTCGAGAGTGCAAAACTACGTGTGCTAGAACTGAAAAAAGGAATCACAAAGTCCTGGTTGCTGTGAGTTTTCCAGGCTGAATGGCCATGTTCCAGAAGCATTCTCCCCTGAAGTTTCGTCCACATCCATAGCAGGCATCCTCAGAGGTTGTGAGGTTTCTTGGAAACTAAGCAAGAGGGGTTTATATATTTGTGGTCTGTCCAGAGTGGGAGAAAGAACTCATGTCTGCTTGAGACAAGTGTGAATGTTTCAATTGGTCAGCTTGATTAGCATTGAATGGCCTGGCAGCTTCAATGCCTGGCTGTTTCTTGCCTGGGGGAATCCTTTGTTGGGAGGTGCTAAGAGCCCCTGGTGGCACAATGGGCTAAACCCTTGTGCTGGCAGGACTGATGACTTGAAGGTTGAGTTGCTGACCTGAAGGTTGCTGGTTCAAATCCAACCCGGGGAAAGCACAGATGGGCTCCCTCTATCAGCTCCATACGGGGACACGAGAGAAGCTTCCTACAAGGATGGTAAAAACATCAAAACATTTGGGCATCCCCTGGGCAATGTCCCTGCAGTCGGCCAATTCTCTCACACCAGAAGCAACTTGCAGTTTCTCAAGTTGCTCCTGACATGAAAAAAAGCTGGCCCTGATTGTTTCCTGTGTGGAATTCCACTGTCTTCTGACTGTTGTTCTTTATTTACTGTCCTGAGTTTGAAGGTTTTTTAATACTACACAGAGAAGCCATTGAAATCCACAAGCATATGGACCATTTCAACAGAAAGGAGGAAAACCATGAAAATGAACAAAATCTGGCTAGTAGTATTTAAAAAAAACCTCTAAAATCAGGACAGGAAATAAAGAACAACTCTCTGAAAACGGGAATTCAAGATGTGAAACAATTAGGACCAACAAAAGACCAGGAATCAGCCAGGCTTTGAATGTACAAGGCTTTTCAATGCTAATCAAGGCGATTAACTACAACATTCACATTTGCCTTCAGTAGATAAGAGTTCTTTCTCCCACTCTTGACCTTCCACAGATATACTATTAACCTCACTCGCCTAGTTTCCAATATGCCTCACAACCTCTGAGGATGCATGTCATAGATGTGGGTGAAACATCAGGAGAGAATGCTTCTGGAACATGGCCATAGAGCCCAGAAAACTCATAGCAACCCAGTGATTCCAACCATGAAAGCCTTTGACAAACAATGTGCTTTTAGTTGCCTAAAAACACCTACTCTCCCTTAAAATATATTTGCCTTTAAATCATGTGCCCAAGAGACAAAAATAAGCAGACTTCTTTCAAAGTAACCTAGTTGGTTTACTCGCAAATTTCATGTATGCAGCATACAGGTTCTTTTTCTAATGTATCCAGTTACAGAAAGGATTTGAAATAGTTTCTCTGTGTAGCTAACACAGGGCTTCTTTCTCATAATCAACCGTCCATAATCTAAAGTAGCTATCTGTTCTGAGAGTCTAATAGAGCCTCTAGTCTGTTTCAACTAACTTCTAAACTGTACTGTTTCTACCGAAGTCTCTAAGCATACATCTTCTATAGTCTTCCAAACTGCACTGTTTCTAAAATTGGAGTCTGAGTCCTGAATAAGAATATGTTTCTATAAATATCTTAGGCATGCATGATTTAAAGCTTATCCTCAAAACGGTATAGTCAAGAGAAGTCCCACTCTCTTCTGCTTTGGTCAGACCTCACATGGAGGAATATTGTGTCTAGTTCTGGATTCCAGAATTCAAGAAGGACATGGACAAGATGGCAAGTGTCCCGAGAAGGGTGACCTAAAGGATCAAAGGTTTGGAAACCAATCAGTATAAGGAATGGCTTAAGTAGCTGAATATATTTAGCCTGGAGAAGAGAAGGCTGAGAGGAGACATGATAGCCATGTGTAAATATTTGATAGGAAGTCACATTGAGCGGGCAAGCTTGTTTTCTGCTGCTCTGGAGATGACACAATGGAGCAATGGACTCAAACTGCAGGGGGAAAAAAGATTCCACCTAAATATTAGGAATAATCTCCTGATGGCAAGAGCTGTTGAGAAGTGAAATATGCTGCCTCAAAGTGTGGTGGAGTCTCCTTTTCTAGGGGTGTTTAAGTAGAGGCTGGATGGCCATCTGTGCAGGGGTGTTCCTGCATGATAGAATGGGGTTGGACTGGATGGCCCTTGAAGTCTCTTCCAACTCTATGATAATATGATTTTTTTGTGTCAGGAATGACTTGAGAAACTGCAAGATCCTTCTAGTGTGAGAGAATTGGTTGTCTGCAAGGATGCTGTCCAGGGGACGCCTGCATGTTTTACCATTCTGTGGGAGGCTTCTCTCATTTCCCTTGCATGGGAAGCTGGAGCTGACAGACGGAGTTCACCCAGCTCCCCAGATTCGAACCACTGACCTTTCGGTCATCAGTCCTGCCAGCACAAGGGTTTAACTCATTGCACCACCAGGGGCTCTGATAATATATTGTTATGTGAATTCAGCTCACATAAATCAAGAGGTTCGGAAGCAGACAAAAGGGTCGAAAGAAGCTCAAACAAGTTTGAAGGCGAGGCAAGGTCTTTATTCTCAATGGCCAAAAAGGATATCAGCAGAGCTAGTGCTCAAAGTATTGACATAACCTCAACTGTGAACAAATGGGTTTTTTATAGCAGTACAGAATAATTGAAAATTGCCGTGATGGCTTTCCATTGGTCTCAGAGGGTTCTGGTTAAGACTCGCAGCCTCATTGAGTCGGCTTGGTTTCTGCTTATATTGGATTCAGTATCAAGCCTGGAAGTTTCAGAGATGTGTTGCTTGGCAGTGCACATCCTCTCATAAACAAACTAAAGTATGTATTAAAATGAAATGCCTTTGCCTTAGGACGCATCCACACTGTAGAATTAGTGCAGTTTGACTCCACTAGGGGTCTTTCCAGACAGGCTCTATATCCCAGGTTTTTTATTTATTCCACATTATCCAGCAGTAAGGACTCATATAATCCAGTTTAAAGCAGAAAGCCTGGGATCGGATCCTGGGATATAGGGCCTGTCTGGAACGGCCCTTGGTTCAATGCTTCTGAATGCTGGAATTTGTAGTTTGCGGAGGCACCAGCCATGGCAGCTAAAGTTCAGTCAAACTGCCTTAATTCTGCCATGTAGACGAGACATGGGCAGCTTTGGTAGCCTTGGTAGATGACCTACGAAGACAGCTAGGTAGGGGGAGTGTGTCCCTTTTGGTTCTTCTGGATCTCTCAGTGGCTTTCGATACCATTGACCATAGTATTCTTTTGAATCGTCTCGCTGGGATGGGATTGGGAGGCACCATTTTACAGTGACTCTGTTTCTTTCTGGAGGACCATATCCTGAAGGTGGTGCTGGGGGGCTCCTGTTTGAACCCCCAGCTTTTGACCTATGGGGTTTCTCAGAGTTCCATTTTGTCCCCCATGCTGTTTAACATATACATGAAAACGCTGTGTGAGGTCATCGGGAGTTTTGGAGTACAGTGTCACCTATATGCAGATGACACCCAACTCTACTACTCCTTTTCTCCTAAAGCCAAGGAAGCTGTCCTGACCCTAAACCTATGTCTATCATGAGTAATAGACTGGATGAGGGCAAACAAACTGAAGTTTAATCCAGGTGAGACAGAGGTGCTCCTGGTCATTCGGAAGGCAGGTGAGAGAGATTAGGGATCCAGCCTGTGCTGGATGGGGTTGCATTCCCTCTGAAGATATAGGTCTGCAGTTTGGGGACTCGGCACTGAACCTGGAGGCCAAGGTATCTGCAGTGGCCAGGAGGGCCTTTGCACAATTGTAACTTGTGTGCCAACTGTGCCCATTCCTTGAGAAGCCAGATCTGGCCAAGGTGGTACATGCTTTAGTTACATCCCATCTGGATTACTCTGACGCGCTCAAATTGGGGCTGTCTCTGAAGAGCGCTGAGAAACTTCAGCTGGTCCAAAGAGCTGCAGCCAGGTTGCTCACTGGTGTTGGCTGCAGGGAGTGGACAATCCCGCTGTTGCAGCAGCTCCACTGGCTGCCAGTCTCTTTCTGGGCACAGTTCAAAGTGCTGGTAATGACCTAGACAGTTCAGGTCCAGGCTATTTGGCTGACCGCATCCCCTTGTACAAACCTGCCTTCCAGGCCCTGAGATCCCCTTCAGGAGAGGCTCATCATTCCCTCGGTTCCACCTCCATATCAGGCTTGATTTGTTGGAACAAGAGAGCAGGCCTTTCTTCACGGTGGCTGTTCGTCAACTATTGAACTCCCTTCTTTCCAGGGAAACCAGAATGGCCCCTTTCCTGTTGTGCTTGTGGCAGGCTAAAACGTTTTTATTCAAGCAGGCTTTTAAAGAAGAAGGGGTTTAAGAGCCCCCGGTGATGCAGTGGGTTAAACCGCTGAGCTGCTGAACTTGCTGACCAAAAGGTTAGTGGTTTGAATCCCGGGAATGGAGTGTCAGCCCCAGTTTGTGTCAACCTAGCAGTTCGAAAACATGCAAATGTGAGTAGATTAATAGGTACCGCTCCAGCGGGAAGGTAATGGCACTCCATTCATTCATGCCGGCCACATGACCTTGGAGGCGTCTACGGACAACCTGACTCTTCAGCTTAGAAATGGAGATCAGTACCAACCCCCAGGGTTGGACATGACCCTACTACAACCTTTACCTTACTAAGGGGGTGCTGTGGTTTTTAACTTTGAATGTGTTTTAATGGTTTTTAATGGAATTTAAAAAATACTGGTTATATTTAATCCTTTTTAATGTTCATATATTTTCATGTGTTGTCGAAGGCTTTCATGGCCAGAATCACTGGGTTGCTGTGTTTTTTCCGGACTGTGTGGCCATGTTCCAGAAGTATGAATGTTTCAATTGGCCAGCTTGATAAGCATTAAATGGCCCATCAGCTTCAAAGCCTGGCTGTTTCTTGCATGGGGAAATCATTAATTGAGAGATGTTAACTGGCCCTGATTGTTTAAGAAACCATGAAAATGAACAATATTTGGCTACCAGTATTTAAAAAAACCCCTCTAAAATCAGGACAGTAAATAAAGAACAACACTCAAAAGACAAGGGAATTCCAGACAAGAAACAACTTTAAACAGAGGCTGTATGGCAATCTGTCAGGGGTGCTTGAATGCGATTTTCCTGCTTCTTGGCAGGGGGTTGGACTGGATGGCCAACCCCCTGATTCTAGGGCCAGCTAACACCTCTCAACAAAGTATTCCCCCAGGTAGGAAGCAGCCAGGCTTTGAAGCTGCTGGGCTATTAAATGCTAATCAAGGTGACCAGTTGTAACATTCACACTTGCTTCAAACAATGAAGAGTTCTTTCTCCCACCCTGGACATTTCAGATACAGTAGAGTCTCACTTATCCAACATAAATGGCCCAGCAGAACATTGGATAAGCAAATATGTTGGATAATAAGGAGGGATTAAGGAAAAGCCTATTAAACATCAAATTAGATTATGATTTTACAAATTAAGCACCAAAACATCATTTTATACAACAAATTTGACAGTGATGTTGTGTAGTAATTACTGTATTTACGAATTTAGCACCAAAATATCACAATGTATTGAAAACATTAACTACAAAAATGTGTTGGATAATCCAGAACGTTGGATAAGCGAGACTCTACTGTATATAAACCCCACTTGTCTATATTCCAACACCTCACAGCCTCTGAAGATGTCTGCCATAGATGTGGGCAAAACGCCAGAAGAGAATGCCTCTGGAATATGTCCATACAGCTCGGAAGACTCACAGCAACCCACTGTATATTTTCACATTGTTGTGCTGATGCTTTTATGTTATTGAGTCCCGTTCGGAGAAGATAAAGCGGGGCATAAATATAATAATAATGAACTTGGGCCCTCCAGGTGTTTTGGACTTCAACTCCCACAATTCGGCTGTTAGGAATTGTGGGAGTTGAAGTCCAAAACACCTGGAGGGCCCAAGCTTGCCCATGGCTGGTGTAGTTGTATCCTGACTTGTAGATGTTGTAAAACTATAACACCCAAGGCCGTGGAGTCTGCAGGGTGTGCAGCCAAAACAAAGGATCATGTGTTTATTTGACAAACGGCATGCCCTATTTCTAGCTGTTACAGGAATAAATGGAAGAATGTCAGTGAGAATGAGTTTCTCTCCCTGGCCCCGCCCCCTACCTAGGCCCCGCCCCTTCCGCAGTCTCGCGGTGTTTCCTCGGGCGGCCATTTTGGCGACGGGTTCTACAGGCGGAGCAACAGGCCTTCTACTTCCTCCGCCCAGAAAGCGAAGCCAAGCCGTGTGAAGGAGAGAAGGAGGAAATGGCGGCCGTCGTCGTCGACGCCTTCGCCGCTTGCCGGGGCTGAGCAGCGAAGCTAAGGGATTGGGAGAGATCCGCTTCCTTCCCTCTCCGAGCCCCGCTTTGCAGCCTCTCTGTCGGTGAGTGAGTGGGTGAGGGAAGGGTTGAGGCCTAGCGGGTGGAGCATAAGGTAGGCCTCGCCGTTGAGCCATAGGCCCATCCATCTCACCCAGTCATCTTGTCAGTAAAAGGAAGTAAAGACACAATCAGATGGACGTCTAAAGGCGGCCTTACCCTTGGTCACAATTCCGCTTACATCGCGCGGTAAAACGGTGGTGAAGAAGCCTTTTGTTTGGGAGGCGTATTGAGTCGCTGTATTAACCGTGGTCTTTTTTTGGCAACAGGTTTTGAACAGGTTAAGTGCCTCTTCTCCGTAATGTTTGGGATCAGACACGTTTTGCCAATGTTAATATTCGTTGTTTATTTCCTATTTATCACAATTTATCTCCTGGTGAAGGGACCCAAAGCGTTTAACGGCAAACAACACAGTACAATGAATACAGGGCAAGGGCGTTAAAATACGAATATAAAATAATATTTTGTGGCACAAGAAAAAAAAAAGCATTTCCAACTCGATTTAAAAATTGCATGGTGTTCCCCGGATCCCACTTAGCCCATCCCCAGTATCTTAATCAAGAATTGAAAGACGTAAATGAGGCCATTTCCACAGAGCTGTATAAAATCCACATGGAACTGGATTATATGTCAGTGTGGACTCGTAATCCATTAAAAAGCAGATATTGTGGATTATCTACCATGATATCCTGGGTCATAGCTGTGTGGAAGCCCTTAGGCCCCTTCCACACATATGAATAAAATCCAACATTATCTGCTATAATAATAGCAGGGGCTTGGGCAGTCTTACAAAACACTCAAGGTGCAACATACAAAAAGTGCTTAAAAATAACATAAAACAATAATCAGCCAACATAAACATCACAACTTCACATCGCCTCCTGATTAAAACAGTAAAATACAGCAATTGCTGCAGGTAAGAGCAACACTAATCGATCTCAGTCTTGTAAAGTGCTTGATAAAGAATCTGAAGGTCCTCATATATATTAGTAAAGAATCTAAATATAGTAAAAGGCATGTTGGAAAAGCCATGTCGTCAATTTTGTACGGAAGGCTTGGAGTGTGGGGGCTAGCCTGATCTCCCTTGAGGGGGCATTCCAAAGCTGGGGGTCTTTGAATTGGGATATATGGTAGTGTGGAGTCAGGGCTCTTCCCGATAGCCATATAACCCAGAATATTAAGGCAGGAAATCTCACAATATCTGCTTTGGACTGGGTCCCCTTCCACACAGCTGAATAAAATCCTACATTTTTTGCTTTGACGTGAAATATGTGTACTCATAACCCAGTTCAAAGCAGATATTGTGGGATTTTCTGCCTTGATATTCTGAGTTATATTACTGTGTGAGAGGACCCTGGGTTATCTGAGTCCACACTGCCATATATTCCCTTGAAAGCAGATAATGTTGGGATTTTATTCAGCTGTGTGGAAGGGGCCTCAGATAACCCAGTTCAAATAAGATATTGTGGACTATTCTGCCTTGATATGTGGTTGTGTGGAAGAGCCCTTAAACTTAAGGAATAAAACAGCGTTTTTGTTGACTTCCTGTCATTCAGTTGGTGGCCATAATCACACCTTTTCTTTTGTGCTATTTTCCATGTGTTTCTACAATAAAGGGGGTTTTGGTTTTCTAATCACCTGTTTATCTGCTCCTTTAATATTATGTCAACTGCCTACATCTCAAACTGATTAATCTCCTGATAATTCAAAAGTAGTATTACTGCATTTTAGTTTTTTTTAAGTCAATTGGTGATTCTTTAGAATCACAGAGATGGATGAGGCCACAAAGGTCCTTTACCATGCGTCAAAATACCATTAAAACATTCCTGACAGCAGCCTCTTCTTAAAAACCTCAAAAAAAAAAAGAAAGAAAGAAAAGAAAAGGAGACTACAGGAAGTTCTTCCTAATGTTTAGGTAGAATTCCCTTTCCACCCAAACATTAGGTGCAATTTGAATCAATTGCTCTGTGTCCCTCCTCAATATGACATGCTTTCAAATATTTAAACATGGCTATCATGTCTCCTTTCAGCCGTCTTTCCTCAAATCTAAACACGTGCACTATTTTCTATATTCTTCTTTTTCATGTGAAGATCAGTTTTTCTGATCTGTTTATTTTCCCTTTTAATATTGTGTCAATCTTCTCCACATACAACTGATTAATATTCTAATATTCAGATATATTGTCAGTGCAGTTTTATTCTTTTTTGAAATTCACTAGTGATCCTTTAATCAGTCTGGATAATTTTTTGGAATACCTGTGTTTATACACACACACACACAACATGCAGTGCCCTAGGCTAAACATGAAATTGTTTCATATTCATCTTAGTCAAAAACACTGAAGATAGTTTTATACAGTACTGTATTTGTAAAATAATTGTTGTTTGAAACAAGGTTTGTGTACATTGAAGCGTCAGAAATCAAAACGTATCACTTTCTCAGCCATCCATGTAGACATTTTCAGAATTTGCAGTGTTTTGGAATTCTAGATAAGGGATGTTCAACCTATATTTGGTATTTGAGGATGGAATTGCTTTCCACACTTACTGAACGGAGCCTAAGGAATTTCAGGAATTCTCATTTACCCAACAAGATTTGATCCTTTCATCATTTTACTGCCAAATTAAAGTACTTGCTCTTCCTACCCACCAATATGTCTTTATGTTTTCCAGTGGTTGTATAAGTTTTTTAATCTTTCCTTTTCTGTACATCATTCAATTTGTGTAGTTTGGGTGATCATGGGTACACTACAAATAACTTATGTGCTATTTCATATTCTATTGAAGTTTGATATATTTGGTTTGGTCTTATATAAGTAAATAATTCTGTCTGAATTCCTTTAAAATATAAGATTCCAGTTTTATTATGAGTAATATGCTTTTATTGTACTATAATAGATTTAAAAGGGAAATATTAACAGATTTTGCACCTTGTTATTTTTGTAAAACCAAATAGCTATATAAATAAATGCATTTACTTAGCAGACCATGGTAGGACAAAAGAAATATAAATTTTGCTCTCTGGGTTGTTACAGAACTGAACAAAGTGAGTTTGTGGCAGATTGGTCCAATATTGGGCTTTCTTTTCTAAAAAAACAACAACACAGTTTTCTCTTGTTTTGTAGAGGGATATTCCATATCTCATGGCTCTTGGAATACTATTCCAAGGGCTAGAACATTGTTTCAGAAGTTTACAATACCATACTTCTTAGTGTAGTAAACCTTCACACGTTTTTTTTCTGCAAAAATGATTTGTGAAAAATAATAAGTGAAGTACCCGGTGGCACAGTATGCTAAAGTGCTGAGCTGCTAAACTTGTAGACCAAAAGGTTGCAGGTTCAAATCCGGGGAACGGAATGAGTGCCCGCTGTTCGCCCCAGCTTCTGCCAACCTAGCAGTTCGAAAACATGCAAATGTGAGTAGATCAATAGGTACCACTCTGGTGGGAAGGTAACGGCGCTCCATGCAGTCATGCCAGCCACATGACCTTGGAGGTGTCTACTGACAACGCCAGCTCTTCAGTTTAGAAATGTAGATGAGCACCAACCCCCAGAGTTGGACACGACTGGACTTAACGTCAGGGGAAACTTACCTTACCTTTACTTACCATTTTATTTCAAGGAGATAATCAAGAGGTCTTGGATATGTTGGACTGGACAGACTAGCAATTCTAGTCAGGTTATCCAATCCCAAGATTTGCCAAGAGTTGCTGTCAGTTAAAGGGTGGTGGTCATGAATTCTATTTTTGAATGTCTTTGAATTTTATAAGCTTAACCCAAACCTGTGCTTCCCTGGCATTATAATTTGTACATTACAAAATATGTAAGTCATTTCATGTATGTGTTTGTTTATAAAAATATCTGACACTCATGCTCTCCATCTTTAAAGACAGTCCCCAAGGTAAAACAAAGTCCACAAAAGAGCAGTACATTGATTGGCTAACCAGAATGCACATACACTACGAAAAAGCTTTTGATACTACACTGGCTTCTTCGTTAAACCAAAATAAGTTAACAAAAGACAGGAGAAGGAAATATTCCCAAGATCATTGATAGAACTTTTTATGAAGAAATGTGGTAAATCAGAATATGTAAAAGCTGTCTGATTACTGTCAGGATATAAATTACTCATCATTCTACTAAATGGGCTGGTGGAATACCAGAAATGAAGGAGGCAAATTTGCCTCTGTTAGGAGAACATTTCACAGATGTTGTGGCTCATTGAACAGGCCATCTCCTGAATAATTCTTGGGAAATGTTTAAGGTAATTGCCCCATTTTGTAATTAAGTGTTGTTATTTTCTGAGAAATTCAGCACTTATAACAACATAAATTTCCCTTAGCAAACTAACATTTGGATAACAATTCTAACTAATCCTCTCGAGCTGAGTGTTGTGTATAGATATATATCAGAGACATTTGATCCAGCTTTTGATTTGCGTATTTCTTGCCTAGAAATTGCATTAGGCGTGGAGATATTTGTAAAGTAATAAGAGTGACCATTATATTTACAATCTCATTAGATGTAGTATTTGATGTGGTTACATTTTTGGCTTTGTTGATCATGAAGATGAGAGTTGTTGGCCTTGAAGATGAGAGAGCAATGCTGTGTGTCTGGGAGGCTCTTGGGAGAGTATATATCTGAAGGCTGTGAGTGAAATAACTACATAGAGATCCCAAAGACTGCGAAATAAATCTTTGACACTGCTTTATCTATAGTATTCTGTAGTTGGTGCAAACCTAAATGGAGCTCCTGAGCTATGTGAGTGGAGGTCACAAATTGGTCTAGGTTTTGGCTCTGTAGAAAAAATAGAATGATTTGCAAGACTGTGGATGACATCGGTTTTCATAAGCGGATTCAGTAATGCTGGCTTTTTTTGTTTTAGTAACAAGAAGGAACAATTAGGTATCATAATCTCAGTTGCTTTTAAATGCTTTGATATTGTATTTAATTGGGAAATTTCTGTTACTTTTAATACATGAAGACAATGAACTCAATGTTCTCTAAAAAAAATAGCAACCTAGATTGCAACTATGAATGTACATTTTTTAGTCTTGATTTGACTTCATTTTTCTCCTTGAATTTTTCATCGGCACACATTTTATAGCAAGTTGTAAATCTTTGTGTTTTTCCCCTTTGGTGAAAAATTTGAGCATGTTTAATGTAGCATATGTCACGTGCACATTTTTAAAGCACTTTTATTAGCTTGCACATTGTTCCCATGGTTTTTGCCACTCCTCCATCTCACAGTGTGTATTTTAGCCAGTTGCATTTTATAATGTGTAATTCATTTCTTATTGTATCAAGTCTACTTTCATTGTGATAATTGAATTAAATAAAATTATTTTCCATCCCTTGATGCTTTGTTGAAATATCACTTATTGTAATGTTTATGATTAGTCATTCAGTTATAAGCCATAATTTGATTTATTGCTGCCTTACCAGGTTTAAAAAAAAACCAAAAAAAACCCTGGATTCATAATGATACCTGAATCTACAGATGCCATGTTCCCCTAGTTTGTTAAGTGGGTTGATAAAGAGGACAGTAGAAAAGCAAAATGGGAATGTGGCCAAGCCATTCATCTGGCATTGTCAGGACCCAGGCTGCGGAGCACCAATAACCATGCGCAGAGACCAGAATCTATCTAATATCTTTATTATAGAAATATATAAAGTCAATAAAAACAAGTGAAGAATATAGTTCAGAAGCAGACCTTTCAGATGAGGTCAAATTTAGTCCAGAAATGTATTGTCCAATATAAGATATTAGAGTTCAAAGTTTTAATCCACTTGACCGAAACACACTTTGCCAAGCAAAGTGTGGGGAAATGACAGAGTCTTTAAAGTTCAAGGTAGCTTGACAACAAGGCTGGAAAATAAACTTGATTCTTGGCTAGATCAAAGACTTGAACGAGGCAAACACGAAGCATGAATAAAGTCCAAGGAAGTCCGTGAAACAAGGCAAGGCTGGAAACTTGATCCGGGAAACAAGGAACTGGGTTTACGAAGTCCACACACGATCTCTCTCCTCAAGCTGAACAATTGACTCCGCAAGGTTCCCCTTGCGGCAAAACCCCTATATAGGGTCTTGTTTTCTCGCCAACAGAACACTTTCCCTGGAGAACAAGGAGCGAAACTCAACTCTGTCCAGATGCATGACTCCTTAGAATTTCTCAAGGGAAGCAGACCTAATCAGCTAGTTGTTTGGCAGCGATTCTGAGACTCCGGCGATTAGCCTCCCTGACTCCTCTATCTCTATTATAATTGTCCTTTCGGGAAAACGGGGGAGAATTCTGCCCAAGGCTTGTTTGGTTAACTTCCTGAGGACAAACATCCTCCAGGTGGAGAGACTCCGATTCAAGCTGAAACGGTGGAAAACCCATGTTTTCCTCCTCGTCTGTCACAATAGTACTAGGAACGGGACTACAAGGCCCATGAGACATCACAGGCATACAATTTGTAGTCTAAACAACAAAATGTGAGATACAAACCATTACTGTACTTCCCTTCATTTAAAAAATGCTAAAGCTCTTAGTCATGCTTACTAATCTTTATGATAAGTAGAAACCTTTATTTGCCCTTGTTCCTTTGGAATGTATCTAAACTTGAACCCAGTTATAAGATGACTTATTATAAATAACTTTGATTTCATTAACACAAGTCTTTTTGTTACTTTGAAATGATACGTTATCACCAGAAATGTAAATTAGGAAGGATAATGTTCTTAAGGTAGTCAGATGTCTAATAATACAACAACTGCTTTCTTAAGATGGTCCACTTGTTTAGGCTGCTCTTACCTTATCAAAGCAGAGCAGCTTGGGAATCAGCCAGAGAGTTATTAAAAAAATAGTCCACATCAGTATTCTGCATCAAGTACCGAGACAAGGAAGTAAAAGAACAGAGGAAAGACTAAGATGGGAAAACAAATTATGGGGTTCCAGTAGACAGGTTCAGCATGGCCACTAAACATCAGAAAATACAAAAAACATGCTCGCATAATATGGTAAAATCATAGGAATCCTGATTCACTGTGGATTGGCAATATACTGTATTGGACCATTCTGATTGAAAACTCCTACGTGGAATGAAAGCAACTGTAATAAACCATGAAGAGTTCTTAAATAAACAATGACAATGGACTCTATTGTGTTGTGCCAAATGGGGCACAACTGCTGCAAACAAGAGTTCACAAACAAGTGTAATATAAACTGGATTTAGTATTTGATTTGTCCAGTCACAGAGATTTAGGTCATAGAATTATAGAATCAGAGTTGAAAGAGACCTCATGGGCCATCTAGTCCAACCCCCTGCTGAGAAGCAGGAAATCGCATTCAAAGCACCCCAACAGATGGACATCCAGCTTCTGCTTAAAAGCCTCCAAAGAAGGAGTCTCCACCACAGGTGATCAGAGTTTACAAAACAAAACACAAAAGTTGCTGTACACAAGCTTGAGTGCCCTCTGATGCCTGCAAAACTAATTGGAGCTTATTCCTACAGATCCCCGGCATTTTTGTATGATATTAATACCCTACATGTAAGATAACCTCATTAGATGCCTTCCTTTCAGCACATTGTAAGGATAATTGATGGCTAATTCAGTAACATCATGAGAATAGGGCCACACTGTCTGGAAATGGTCTTGGGTATGCTGTTTATGACTAAAATTTCAGGTGCAGCTTACATGTAACAGGTTACAGAAAACTTTGCAAAACAGTGAGGAAATAGCTATTCTACTGTATTTTCATAGTTCACAAGGGAAAATGATTCCCTCAATTAAATTTGTGATGGTGTATGAATTAAATCCAGCTGCCATTTAAATTGACATTATTTTAAGATAATCCATATGATGAATGGACGAATTAAAATATGAAGAAAAATTTACCATAGCATGAAGGTTAAATATAAGTAGAAATTATATCTAAAACTAGCTTTGTCCGGCCACGCGTTGCTGTGGCGAAATGTGGTATGGGAAATAAAGTATTGAGGAATTGGTGGTAGTTAAGGTAAAGGGTAAAGGTTTTCCCCTGACATTAAGTCCATTATAAATGGGTTATATAGCTGTGTGGAAGGGCCTTTAGTTTACACTGCCATATAATCCAGTCAAAATCAGATAATCTGTATTTTATAGGCAGTGTGGAAGAGGTCTAAGTGAGGCCTAACTCTGCCTGTCCCCTGGGCTGAGTGGGTTGCTAGGAGACCAAGTGGGCGGAGCTTAGCCTTCTAACTGGCAGCAATTGGATAAAAACAATTATTCCTTTCCCTCTAATTAGGACTTTATTTTTCTTTTCTCTTTGTTGTATGAACGTAGAGGCATGGATGAGGGGTTGTGCTGCCAAGTTTAAGTGTTTCTGGAATGTGTAGTTTTGTTGTTTTGTCCTAGGCCGAAATTTCATTACCCTTTTATATATATAGATTGTTTTTGACAGAGGAAGAGTCAATAACCTGTTTTTCTTTTATGGCTCCTACGTCCTAAACATGCTTGTAATCAAGATTGTATTATACGATGGGTACATGGCGCTTCACCCTCACATTTTCAGTTTCTACTAGATATAAAATACAAAGACAGACAGATTATTAATGTGGCTTGCTGTAGATCGTTCTAAACTCTTGGGGGAGTTTAGAAACTAAAGCCAATATTACATTTTCTTTTTGTAGTTGCTGGAAACTGGAAAGAGTTTCCCAAAGTTTTCTGTAGTATTTGACTTTTACTATAAACTACAATATTTCATAGATGGATGCAGTACTTTTTACTTCTTTGCCCAAAACTCTGCAAACACTTTGATGCACAATTTTGGCTCCTAGCAACTGCTGGCAACCGTCCCCATCATTGTGCCTTCTCTCTCTCAGTAGCATCCTCTAACTGTCCTCTAGTCCTGCTCCATGTTGAATACGGAAAGAGCTCAGTCTATACATAGCCAGGTCCCAATGAGGAAGTCAGAGTTCTGGTTTTAACACCAAGACCAACTGAGAGTTAAGATATAGTTATTTGTTAAACATTTATGCTATTTATTTAAAGCTATTGTGTCTAATGATTTGTACATTGCCAGCTTTTAGATTGTATTAATGCTTTTACATTTTAGACTGCTTAAGCTGTACTTTACATTTTAGACTGCTTAAGCTGTTCTGGACTTTAAATTGTCATTGCTTGAGATCCTATTATGTGAAGTGGTATATACAGTATACATTTTAAAATGTTGGTGTTGGGCACCTGGTATTTGGAATTCTTTTTGTGGGTAGTGAAAGGGAGCAGATTACATTACTCCTTCTTGCTAAACACAAAATCTATACTTCAGTTTGACATAGGTGTCTACATGTAGTTGTCAGAGGCACAAATATTACAGGTGATATAGTTGTGTAAAAAACCTAAGATAAATTCCTCAAGAGTCTGATGTAGCATTATTGACTGCCATGATAACTTAATGTGAAATCTTCTTTAAAAATTGCATTTCAGAGCAGTATGTGTAATCTACTAATTCAATATGATGTTTTAGCCTAGCAGTTCATTTCTTTGTTATACTGACAATGTTTATGTTGATTAATTAATGTCTATAATTTCCAAGCAGGTGCCATTTTTCTGATCAAAGATACATTACTTCTGGGTAAGCAATGAGAAGTAAATATCTTTCTTCACTTGATGTCTTTCATTTTTTTCCAGTTTATCTCACTATCAGTTCCCCTTTCTGTTTTTCTTGGTAGGTTTTTCATTCCATGTGTATCAGGTCTTAGTACCATGCAACATTCTTAGCCTTACTACCTGAACAAATAGTGTTTTCTGAGAATTTCACAAATCACATTTACTGAAATTTTCATTTGTGGAGTTCACCTGATAACATTTGATAGCTTTTCTGATTAGAGAAACTTTGAAATGTTTGCTGATCTCTAGGTTATAAAATTGGTGCTTTACAAGGGTAAGGCCTTTGAATTGAGAGACCAACCCTGGCCAAATACAGAGGTTTTTAATTTTAATGTTATTGTACGTGGAAATGTATAGCTTATGGTTTTGGCATTTCTTTCTTTTTCCTTTCTTTCATCATAGCTATTAAATGTATTAGAACATTTCATAGAAATTATAAGTTTGAAAACCTCCTTCTTTAATCCTTCTCTATGTGATCCTTAAAGGTACAAACTGGTTATAGTGGTAGTACAAGCTGCTTAGCTTTGACAAGTGCATACATACGCTTTCAAAAATAATTTTGAAGTGAAAACCGGATTCCAGAAAGTTCTAATTCAATCAGCCATTTCCCCAAACTGTTGATGCCTGTTTTTCTTTTTAGTACAGTGAAACACAGTTAAAATAGAGGTCTTTGTGGTTCTTTTGCTTGGAGACTTTGTATAGAAAACGAATATTAATATCTTTGCTTGTGTTGGAATTTATTTTACAATGTAGCCTATTGTATTCATGTCCAGGATGAAAGTAAAGGTGGGAATTACAAATAGAAAGCTAATATCAATTATTTGGTCTTTCATAGTATTTGTAGATCATTATTACTCTAAGGGTTTTTATTATTATTATTTCTTGCCATCTGCATTAGATGGGTTGAACTAATAAAATCCTGATTTCATGTAGTGCATTTGGGTCAGAATACCAAATTCCATATTTTGCTATACAGAAGTCTTTTATAATCTAAATGTTAGTTTTGAGTAGGCTATGTCTTCCATACAATCAAACAAGCAGTGTGTGACTCTCAGAAGATTTATACAGATCAGCTACAATAAAAAGGTGCCTTCTGCTTCAAATGCATAATCAAGCACATGCTTCCATAATTCTTGGAAAGCTGGCTGGTAAGGTAATAAATAAGCTGTAGTGATTATCGTAGTGGAAAAAAGAAATAAAACAATATTTCAGACTGATTAAAATGTTTCTGGTATTGACTTAGATAAATTAAAGTGTACTTGTGATGTAGTTGAAGTGTTAAGCATAGATCATGTTTAGGTTTCTATAAGCTTGCATGGTGTTGGAAAGAGCCTGGGGTTTGGCATTTTAATGTAGTAATTCTGTATGAAAATTGAGTTATTTAGGAATTGGAGGTTTGTGCATTTTTGTTCTACATACTGAGAACACTGCTGGTGTTAGGGTGTCTGCATCCATCAGATTAAAATGCCTTTGCTACTTATATACAGATGGATATGGTTAGTGTACCTTATAGTCTTGTTTTCATACAAGCTAGCACCCACAAACTAATGTTTTCCAGTCACAAAAAGGTTAATTGCCTCTCCTAGATGCCTCTAAACCCCATTTTAAATAGCCCACCTTCCCAAGCATTGTTTTCCTTCAGAAGCAGAATGGAGCTCCTGCCATTTCATGATTTTTGTTTATTTCTGTATTTTTGGGACTTTTGGTAGCACATGTTGCCTCCCTTTGGTGTCATAGGACAATTGCCCCACTACATTAAAGCTAGAATGTGCAGTATGTTACTCTCCAGATACTAGTGACTGTGATTTGTGTTAAGGCTAACCAGCATAGCAAGTGCTGAAGTTTGATAGGTGTTACAGTTGAACACAAATAAGATTTATTTAGAAACAGGCACAAGGATCAAACAAGGAAAGGGTATATTCTGCTTGTATCACCATGTCACTTTTATATTCATATTTCCATGGAGATGCTACTGTTAAAGATTTTGACCACATACCTTTTTAAGTTACAGAAGGGTTTAAAGTTTTAGAAACAATTTCAGCATTTAGAGGGTTACCAGGTTTTTTGTTATACACAGTGGAGTTTCACTTATCCAACATAAACGGGCTAGCAGAACGTTGGATAAGCAAAAATGTTGAATAATGGGGGATTAAGGAAAAGCTTATTAAACATCAAATTGTTATGAATTTATAAATTAAGCACCAAAACATCATGTTTTACAACAAATTGGCAGAAAAAGCAGTTCAATACACAGTAATGTTATGTAGCAATTATTGTATTTACGAATTTAACACAAAAACATCACAAATGTATTGAAAACATTGACTACAAAAACATCGGCTATGAACAAATTGACAACAAATAAAGATAGAATAGCATAAAATGAACTTACAGTAACAACATTATCAGAAGTGAAATCCGTAAAAAGTTCAGCCCTTGCTGCCTAGAGAAGCAGCTGTAGATCCGAGCGGGAGGCAGACTGCGTTGGATAATCCAGAATATTGGATAAGCAAATGTTGGATAAGTGAGAATCTACTATACTAAAATAAATAAAACTTTGTTTATAAGCTTTGTGTGGTGCCTTTTGAAATATAAAAAAGCAATATATATACAGTATAGTCCTTTGCTGTAGTCTTTGATCAAAATTTTACCCTTATTGCTAATAATTATTTTGCACTATACTTTGGGGTTGAGATTATTTATTTGGGAGTAAAGTACTGTAGAGAACGTGTGGTCTAAAGGTTTAGGCACTGAAATACAACTCTAGAGACCAGGCTTTAAATTCCCCGTCACAGAAAGCCATTGAGTGACCTTGTACAAGTTACATTCTCAGCATTAGAGAATTGCTGGGGGGGGGGGGGGCTTTTTGAACAAATCTTGCCAAGAAAAGCCTACGATAGGTTCACTTTTGGAACCAATAAATCAGAAGCACCTTGACTCACAACTACATCCCCATGGAAAACTGAAGGCATTCTGGTTGTTGTGGTAACTTTAAAATTGAGCACACTGTCTTGTTCTTTGCAATATGTTGCTTAATGAACAGAAACATCTACATCTTCTGCTCCCTCCAGTGCTTTTTGTGTGCTTTTTTTTGCTCTTGCTTTGATGGGCCAGATTGTGAAAAGGGGGGTTGTTCTGGTTAATGTATAACATGTACCATCTTGTTCTTGGGTAGAGTAAAATGCGCCTGCCTTTCAGTGCAGTGGACAATTTCTAGTGAAGAAACTAAATTGTGGAAAAACGTGTATGCACCCTAGATAAATGGTCTGAATTTCTCTAGCTGTGTAGCTGATGGTACATGATTGTGTTTTAATATCTTATGTGTAGAAAGATGAAAATCTTAATTCAGGATTTTCATTCTTAGATATAAAAAGGATATTTTAAAATAATTGGATATGATTAGCTATTTTTCCCTCTTCCTTCTGGCAGATCTTTTAAAATTGCATGATGTGTGATGAGTTGGAGATTCTTGACAGGGAGATTGAGAAATTATTACAAAGCAGCATCATGGAAGAAACCTCCTTAAACTCAGAATCCCTTCAGCCATCAAGCTCTGATTCCTGGGATGTAGCTTCTGCTTCAGGCAGTAAAGCACGAGGCAGTTTAGTGAAGGTATCCAGTACCTTAGAGCTACAGGATTCATAAGACTCCACTGTCTTTTCATTATTAGTTTTTTTCTGTATAATGTTTAGAAATCTTTCCAGGAGCAATCAAATGAAATGCTTAATTGTAATTTTGCTATCGTATGTGACTCAAAGAAAATTATTTTGACCATCTTAATACAATTTCCTCTGAAGTCGCTGAAGAATGAATCCAGTTTTAATATACAGTTAGGCCAATTTTAAATAACAATAAGCTTTTTATACTTTGGTAAATGTTTGTGGATAAACAGTAAATGAGATACAGATGTCATAGTTGGATTTTTATGTAGGTGGTTAAACTGTTTATTTCATTTATTGTAATTTCATAACTTTTGTAGTAATTTTGGCAGTTCCTACCTCAGACATTAATGTGCTGGTATTTTTTGTATAACAAATGTAATTAATGGGATATTTGAAGTGTTGCCCCTTTAAATGTAACAGACAGAATCTTCAGAAAGTGGTGGTTGGGATTTTTCCGTTAAGAACACAGGTTAGTTGAGAGGAGAATACTCAGGAGACTGAAGCAGAAGTAAGGCATCCAACCAATTTAAAATGAGATAATATTATTCTCCATATTAAAGATGTTTTAAAAAGTTTTAATAATATATAATGTAATCTTATAATTACCAACTAAATAGGAACATCTTGTTTTTATAGTAGGAGGAATTCATGTGTTAGTGTTCATGTAGGATGTCTTTGTTTTGTAAATATTTATTCTGTGCCTTATATAAGAATCACTTAGGAAATTGAAGCTAAGGGCAAAGGGCTGAAAACCAATAAATTATCTTGAGATGTTTTTGTTGTAAAGAAATATGTATGCAATTTCTTCACATCCTGCAAAATATCATTAAAGAGACAAAACCTGAAAGTTCCTAGGCTTAACATGTCTAATGAGCCCTGCATTATATATAAAGTAATTGTATGCCTTAAATGTTTAAAAAGTAATTGTATGCCTTAAATGTTTAAAAATGTGATGGGACTCTTAGTAATTTAGTTTATTGGTTTGAAGAGAGCCTCTTGGCTTACTTAGCTAGTTAAGATATGCTCTAAAAGAACAAAGATATAAATACATTTTCTTGTAACAGGCAGCCACATCAAGTGGAGTATTGCTGGTTTCTGAGTCTTCGAGAGGCCATCACCATGAATGTTGTGCTTCTGGCTTCAGCACAACAACCTATGCTGTAGGGATTTTGCTGAGTGATTCTGATTTACTTCATCCCTTCAATGATTCTTCTTTTGGTTTAAAACCGCTGTCAGAAAAAATCCTGACAACCTCTAACCCCATGTCAGGTAAAAGCACTTAAAGTATGTTGGAGGTTCTTCGGTGTCTTTTGCCTTAAAAAAAACCTGGGATTCACATTTTGTACTCTTAAAACATTTTTCACCTTGTAGAGATAAACAGTTACATCAAGCTGATATTTGAATGTTGTGTTGGAATCCCCCTTTAATCTGAAATTTTATTGTAATATTAGTTTTTTAAATCACAGAGAGAAGCTAAATCAGTAGAAAACCCAGAGAGTTTCAAGATCAGTAATAGGGCCACTAGAAAGGGACCTGCAAACTTATCTGTAGTCTCTACTTTGCAACAAGCTCATATGGGAAGAGACAAACTTTCAAATATCTTGACCCCGAGTCATTTACGCATTCTGGGCCAGCACTAGCATCTTTATTTAACTTTGGAAACAAGTTGGAAGCTAGTGTTGTTCTTGCAGAACTAGTGTCTACAATGCACACCAATTTGACTTTTCAGAGACAGCCCCTCATAGAAAGCATTGCCGTAGAGCACCCCCTGGCTGTGAATCTAATTTTCAAAGACCCCACTCGGGTCCACACAAAGAGCCCACAAGCTGTGATCCCAATCCTTGATTTGTGTTCCTGCTGACCAAAAACACTTCAACCTTTTCTGAATTAACTCATTCTATCTCCCACCTCCCCACAAACACACATCCAGTTCCTCGCTGCATCCCAATAATGTTTCAGTGCTGTCACAGTCTTCTTGGCATCAGTTGTAAAGGAGAGATGTCATAATATGATAACATTCCAACCCCAAAACTCTAGATGACTCCCAGCAGTTTCATGGATATATTGAAAGGTATAAGGGAAAGTATTGATTTTCACAGGCTAATGCCCCAAAGGCTAAACAACAGTCCCCTAGCAACAACTTAATGGAAAGTTATCCAAGAAAGATCATAATCAGTAAGGCCTCTAACTCTCATAGCATCCTGACAACATAGAAGTATGCAATGGTTGATAGTATCAAACGTTGCTTAAAGGTCCAGGAGGATCAATAGGGATTGATTCCTTGTATCTATCTCCCAGTATAGGTAATTTATCAAGGCTGTTTCTGTCCCATAACCAGGCCTGAACCAGAATGGAATAGATGCATATTATCCATTACATCCACGAAAGCCTAAAGCTCTATTACTACCATTTGCTCGAGGACCCTACTTAGAAAGGGGAGTTTATAGATAGGCCACAGTTACATAGATTTTCAACAAATATCTTAGAATTGATTCTTTTGAAAAGGCTGGAACATAGCCCTCTATGAAAGAAGCATGTACACCCTCCACCATCCAATTGGCCAGTTTTCTCCTGGCAGTGTTAATTTACAGAAAAATAATTGCCCCCCCCCCCTTCATGTTAAGCAACCTGAAATTTATCCATCAAAACTGAATAAGATTCTGCTTTAATATGAAGTCCAAGCCAGAATGAATCTGAGCAGTTATTTTTTCCAGGTATTCAGCAAATTAAAACACTGCTTTTTTGAAGGCTCCTCCTCAGTAAAATCTATCATGCAATAGCCCTTTTGTTACTCGCAACAGCTGTGTTGAATGAGAGTGAGCTAATGTGACAGGCAGCAAACAATACTTTCTTTATATATGTACGTATTCAAAAACATGTCAGCAGTTTTCTGTTCAAAGAACAGGCTGAAATGTAGCAGAATGCATTTACTATGGTGTAAAAATTACAGACATATGGTGTTAGGGATTCATTTTATGTAGTTTTTGATCCTGGTGTTTCAGACTCCAGTATGAAAGCTCATAGATATGAGACTAATGGTGAAAACAGTGTCAACAATTGTAATGGAATGTGAAAGAGTTAGTTAAGCGGTTTGGGCTTGATTTTAACCCATCTAGAGAAGGTCTAGACCAGTGGTTCACAAATTTATTTGGCCTACCGCCCCCTTTCCAGAAAAAATATTACTCAGTGCCCCCTGGAAAGGGGATGTGGCTTAGAGGGGTGGGTGTGGCTCCTCAAGAGGGTGGGGCTGAGCCTCTCCCCAAGTCCAAGATGCAGGGCTGGGAGGGGGAGGTGGGCGGAGCCACAAACGGGCGGCCAGGACTGGGATGGGTGGAGTTACGAGCTCTGAGGCAGGACTGAGCTTTTATCCCTGTCCTGCAGTGCCTGCTAGGACACAGGGGGCGGGGCTAGAGGAGGGGGTGGGGCCTCTTCCCAGATGACTGACAGGGCTGAACCTCTATACCTTGGCCCGTGTTCTAACAAGCGCCTCAGGCTCAGCCCTGTCTTGCGCTCTTGGGAAGAGGCCCTGCCTCTGCCCCTAGTCCTGCCCTTGTCCTAAAAGGCCTCTCAGGAGAGGTATACAGGCTCAGCCCTGTCTTGGGCTCTTGGAAGGAGGCCCCGCCTTCTTTCCTAGCCCCACCCTCTGTCCCAACAAGTGCCTCAGGAGAGGTATAGATTCTCAGCCCTGTCTCAGGCTCTTGGGAAGAAGCCACGCACACTCCTCTAGCTCTGCCCCCTGTGTCCTAACAGGCACCTCAGGGGCTCAGCCCTGTCTCCAGCACATAGGAAGAGGCCCCGCCCCTCCCCTGGCCCTGCCCCCAAATGCACCTGTGGCCCCCCTGGATCGCTGCAGCGCCCACTTTGGGAATCACTGGTCTAGACTACTGGCTTTCCAGCTTGTGTTGGTTTGCAGTCACAGCCAGTTGTGAGTTTGAAAATGGTTGCATTCCAGCCACATGTGGATATCCAGAGGCTGCCCGCCTGGCCCAGGAAAAGATAATACTGTGCAATTGCATTCGCTCTTATCTAGGCATCATTCTTGTATTGCAGTGATTCTTAATCTGTGGGTCCCCATATGTTTTGGACTTCAACATCCAGAAATCCTAACACCTGGTAAACTGGCTGGGATTTCTGGGAGTTGTAGGCCAAAACACCTGGGGACCCACAGGTTGAGAACCACCGTTGTATTGAAATCGTTACTAGATGTGACACACCAGTGCTAATGAAGAATGTACAAAATGACAAGTTAATTCTTGGGGAACAACAGAACTGCAGGCACAGGTAGATAGATATTCTAGGTTCTTACTTTTCCCCTGTTAGATCAGTGTGAATGAAGTCAAAGCCTGCGTGGGAAGGAGTACTAAACTGTGATAAGTTGAAGCCTACATAGTATTTTTCATCATGTTCTTGAATATACTTTATCCTCCATTTGTTCTATAACAAAGTGTGAGATGTGTGATTATTTATTTTATAGTCTGTTTATAAATATATCTGGAAACTCAAAAGTGGCATTTGTGGCAGTCCTCTACTAGATTTTATCCTTGTGACAATTTATTAGGCAAGTCAAGCTGAGAGAGGGTTCATTTAGCCATCACTCCATGAATTTCATTGTCCTGCCGAAAATAAAATCAGGATCCCAGTTCCCAGTTTATTAATCCCACAATATGAACTAAATAAGTAGAGGAAAACTGTAGCTTGTTGCTGGCAAATAATTTTTTGCTGATAGTTAATAAAAAATCAGTCAAATCTGCATTTTAATATCATTTTTATTCATTATTTTCAGAGGTGACATTTGGGAACAGTAGCATCAGTAGTATGGAAGAAGAGAATTTGGAATCTGTGGCACTGGAGTCTGAATCTAATATGGAAAGCCCATCTCGTGGTAAATTATTTTGATTAGGGATGTGAATAACTGAATAAAATGGTCATTCTCTTAGTTGACAGTATTTAGGCTATTGGTCCTGTTGCCTAAGTAGTAAACACTGCATAACTCAAACCAAACAGAGAAGATGCTAGCTGACTTTGATTGACCTTCTGATTGATTGAAGTTCTGATTATTCAAGAAACCATTAATAGCTGCAAAACCTCATTAACTACATGTCTAGTTAAACCTGAGCATACTCAATGGATATGGTATGCTGATTGTGATGGGAATAAGAAAAAAGTTGGTGATGATAGAACGGATGGTCAGTATCCTGAAAAATTCCATATACTGCAGTCACGCTGGTAACTAACGCTGTGAGCTTAACTGCATGGCTTTTAAGAATCTGAAAATCATATGTTAATGTTACAGAGGACATGTCCATTGTGTATCATGTATTTTAAGGACAAGTCCTAATCTAATGTCAAGAATGGTCATATTGCCATGCTTCTATTTGAGGTGCACTTCCCATCACCCTACACTGTTACTTCTGCTGGCTGAGGCTAATGGGAATTGTAGTCCATCAACATCTGGGTGTTATAAGTTGCCATTCTCTAGTCTACACTATAGGTTACACTTCTGTGTCATAGGCCTCAAACAAACTTCTGCTTCATATGATTTTGCTTTACAGTCTTTTGCCCCTGCTCATCTGCTTGTTGTAATGCTATACAGCTGTCATAATAGTATGGTGTTGTAGTTATCACAGGACTAATGTAGTTGCACTTTTATTTCCTCTGCTCTGTGATCTTAATTTTGAAACAGTGCAAGAGACAGGTAGTTTAACTTTACAAAACCCACATTTCAAGGAAAAAGTCATAATCAGTACCATATACTCCAATTGAAGGGAGAAGGCTGCAGTGTATCTCTCCGCCGCCCCCCCCCCCCCCCCCCGCCGCCCCCAAATGTAACTTAATGTTTGGACTTGTAGGAATTTCCAGAGGTTTGTAGCTTTGCTATACAAAGTCTTTAACACACTCTTTTGTTTCTTCAACATCAGCTTTGAATGACAAAGGTGAGCAAAGCAATGAGGATGAACAAAAAACCCTTAAACCCACTAGTAAGGAGTTCAGGAAAACGTGGGGATTTCGGAGGACTACAATTGCGAAGCGTGAAGGCTTAGGGGATCCTGAGATGGATATTACTGAGCAGTCTTCTTCGCAGCAGCAAAACATGGCTCTTAGGCGTAGTGGGCGACAGCCAAAACGCACTGAACGGGTGGAAGAGTTTCTTACAACAGTAAGACGCAGAGGAAGAAGAAATCTTCCTTCAGGCCTCGATGACTTGAATGACCCAGCATCTTGCCATGTTACTGACATTGAAACTGCTTCTGAAGGCAGTGTAGAAAGCATATCAGATGTTAGAACTGGAACTCAGAAGGGCCGCTCTAAGGACAATAAAAGCCAGTCGTCTTATAAACTTAGAACCACTAAAGACCATGGAGATGGAGAGGGGGAGGAGGAAGATACGTCTGACAGTGATAGTGATGGATTAACACTAAAAGAATTGCAGAACCGACTAAGGAAGAAACGTGTTGAGGAGAAACCAAAAGAGGTAACACTGAGAGACTTACAAAATCGGCTCAGGAAAAAACAGCAAGAACAAAATCCTACTGAGATAGATGATGACCAAGGAGGCAACCAGATTAAGCATGAAGTAGATATAAAGCAAGAGCCAGAAGATACAGATAACACTGAGGCTAAAATAGGTGTTCCCAAGGAAAATACAGAAACAGTTCAGGTTAAGAAGGAAAGAAAATCTCCTGTGCATACCAGTGATGAACCAGCAGAACTCAGAAAGATCAAATCGGAGTCCGACATTTATGATCCCAATACTCTCTACTGCATCTGTCAGCAGCCCCACAACAACAGGTATCTTTTATATGCAGTATTCTCAAAATATTTCCTAAAATAACTGTATAGTTTTCCCTCCATATTTGCCATTTTGACTTTTGCAAATTGATGATTATTCATAGATTTGATCAAAATGTTCTCTCTGGAAATTTCTGAGTCTTCCAGCATTATTCTGTGGTCAGCTTCCAGTGAAAGTCAACCTTAGAGCCATACTGAAAGATCTAGAAATTCCTAGAACGGTGTTCTCCCAGATAACAGATGCTCTCTTTCATGGAGGTCCTGTGCCACTTACTTCAGCGAATGTGGAGACCGACTATATGTTAAAATCTCTCATTAGGGAGCCTGGATCTCACAAAACATACATGTGTAAAATTACATTGATTCATTAACTATGTATGAAAAATGGGAATTGTACTTGCATCTTCAGCACATAACAAATTTCGCAAATGTTGGAAATTGTATAATGTTGAAGAATTCTAATTATAATTAAAAGTCATGTTTATAGAACTGTCCTAGGAAACCTTTTGTTGGTTTCATATTTGCACAGAAGTAACACACAATTTTAGATGCTGTCCTGCTGACATGGCAGAACAGCAGATTTATGGCACTGCTGCTTCTGTTCTGTTTCAGTTAATTTGTGATTAACTGTTAATTAGTTTAAGAATTTAGAGTAGGCCTCACAATGACAGGAAAATAGCTGCATCTTTCTGAAGTGAAAAGTCAGTCATGCAGCGGTTTGCTCCATGTGAGATATAGAATACAGATATAGCAAAGAGAGACAGTGAGATATTAATAATACTATTAATAAGAATAATATTAATAATAGTTAAATGGGAGCAGTCCGTGCATCAGCAACAATCCTGGGGAAGGGCCAAGATATTATGAAATCATATTTACTTAAGGTGCCTCCAAAAAAAGGAGTTATAAAGTAGCTAATTATAGTTTATTTCATGTATAGCCTTCTACTATGTAATAGTGAAATGGGATCTAATTATTATAAGCTTTAGATTGCCATTACATGCTGTAAGTACTAGACTTGTTTTCATATACATTACTGACATAGTTTCGCTTACACTTCTCCTAGGTTTATGATCTGTTGTGATAGATGTGAAGAATGGTTTCATGGGAACTGTGTAGGGATTTCAGAGGCTCGTGGGCGACTGTTGGAAAGGAATGGAGAGGACTATATATGCCCAAATTGCACCATTCTACTGGTGCAGGATGAAGCGATTACAGAAACAGGGCATCAGGAAACTGCTCTAGGACATCTAGCAAATGATGGCACAGAGCTTACAAGCATCGGAACTGTTGAACAAAAGTCCATTGAGGACCAAGGAATCAAGGGCCGAATTGAAAAGGCTGCAAATCCAAGTGGAAAGAAAAAACTCAAAATATTTCAACCAGTGAGTATACAAACTATTCAGAGTGAATTTTATCTCTTGTGTTTCAGAAGAGTCTGGTACACGATCTAATTTCTCTGGGGTATGGCATGTTCTTATTTGCATTTTTGGTGTATTAGATCTACCTATTTGAAGATACATTAATTAAATACTGGTAATCCATTATACTGTGAACCAGGAAATGATGCACACTCGTTTGAGGTTTCAGAATAAATGTTGAATGGCTCTCAGTTTAAGAAAGTTTTATTATTGATTCCTGCGTTAGAAATGGGTGGGGGTTGGTGCCAAGTCCACCATTCTATGCTATTCTCTTCTGAAAGGTTTAAACATTTCAGAAAATGAAATAAAAGAAGTTTTAAATTCGTTCTTCGCACAATTAATTGTATTTGCATCTGTGCCTGTCATTCTGTCTTCATTCTTTTCTAGGTGTATTTGCTGGAGCTTTATTTTGATACTCCTTTCTGTATAGTATTAAAGTGTTACTACCTTTTCTTAAGTTTAATATTTATCTTTCATATTCCCTGTCTCCCCAATATCTTCTGAAAATGATTCTTCACAAATTGTCATATGAGCCTTTTAATTAGGGATTAATTAAATATATCTAAAAGATTAAATTGATTAATATTTTAAAAAATTCTTAAAACAGTTTTTTTAAATACTCAAATATATAATCATGAATATTTAAGTGATGAGTCTAGCTGCATCTTGTCTCCCCCTATCCTCTGTTTTTTCCCCAGTCTTTCTTAGTGTCGCTTTTTTCTGATTGCAGATAAAAAGTAGGGCAATAAATACAGAATTTGGAGATATGTTCCCAAAATTCTCTTTCCCATTTTTTTTCAAACTGTTATTTTAATCATGGTGTAAATGTTTTATGGCTTAAATTAAAAGGACTGTCATTAGCTGTAGATTTTACATGTTAACTTGGTTAAAATTGCCTATTTTTAATAAACTATGTGTAAAAAGTGAAATATTTAGACATCAAAATACATGGGCATGCTTTATTGGTGCTTGTTGTTAATTCTGGTTTAAAACGCTTGCTGGGTGAGATTTTCGCATATCATGTCAAAGATATGAATGGGCCAAATGATGAAGTTAGCACCCTATTTTAATGAATTGAAAATTAATCTGAAAACAATTTAGAATTATTGCTTCTCTTTCAATATTTTCAAAAAAGCACTGGGAAACAAGCAGTTCTGAGAGAAGTTTAGATTTCATTTGTTGTGGGGGAGTTATTTCTTAATTAGCCTAGTTTACATTAAGAGGTAAACATTGCACATGTATTTGTGCAGTTCAAAATGCAGTTGTATATTTCCACATCCAATGCTGTTGTCGCTTCAGCCCACTACCACCATCACTACCCAAAAGCTTCTTCAGCTTCCCAGCTCTCTGAGAAGAAATTTACATTATAAATGGAAAGGAAAGAGGCCTTCAAGAGATTTGAGTAATTCCAGTTCTGAAAGAAGTCATGGGATGTAGGAGATGCACATAGTTGCTTAATAGCCATAAGTGCTAGAATCTAGATCCAAATACTACATCCTTCCAGCTGAATATAGACAAAGCTGCGAGAATCGCTTTATTAAAAGTTGTAACATTAAATTTGAAGTATAGTCAATTAATTAAGAGGGAGGAAGAAGGAAGATACAAAAGGCAACATTAAGGGCATAGCAGAAATATTGGAAAGAAAATACTTCTGTTTACTCCTAAAACCACATTCTCAAATTTAAGTTGATATGCACATTAAAAACATGAAATAATGCAAAACATGAAATAATAAAATGTGTAGCGAGTAAACTAAAAAGCTACTTCATGGGTGAAGTATTTCATAAGTAACTTTCAAAGGAGTGAGTGCTTAAAAGCTAGCAGCATGATAAGAAAAACAAAATTGGATCTGTTTTAATAGATGTCTGTCAGGCTGCCAGGTGAGAAATTATTACAGCATTGAAACATTTGTGCTGTTACAAAATGTAAGCATTTTCCCATTTGTTGCACTATTTTCCAGGTACCTGAAGAACCTGAAGCCTCCAGTTGTATTGGCCCAGGGTGCTCAAGGGTGGCTCAATCAGGTTCTGTGTACTGCAGTCATGAATGTATTCTGAAACATGCTGCAGCTACTATGAAATTTCTTAGTGAAGGCAAAGAACAAAAACCAAAAGAGAAGACCAAACTAAAAACAATTGCCGTAAAACCTCAGCCTCTGGTAAGTCAGAGTTCGATTTTAAATAGCCTTTTTCATGGACAAGTGTTTCCCACTAGGTTTAGAGGTGGTTGTCTATTTTTTGGACTGAAATAGAAAAGGCTATTTTCATGGTCAAATATATTATACATCAAATTGTTCTGCAGGATACCGCATAGATTCATTGACTTTACCTAAGTTTATGGCTTGATGTAATGATAGCCACCTTCAAACAGTAAGGATCCAAAAGCTCCAGATAAAGAATCAAAGCTTTATCTTATAATATTAAGAAAATATAACCAGTGCATCACAGTCACATACAAGTCCATTGTTGGAGATGAGCGAGCCACATCAAGCTTACATAATTTTTATAATGTGCCTTTAAAATACAAAGTAGATACTTATGCCATTCCTATGATCAAGAGAGAATGCAGGTAATCAAATAATACCTATAACAGTGGAGTCCCCGGTGGTGCAATGGGTTAAATGTTTGTGCCAGTAGGACTGCTGATTGAAAAGTCAAGAGTTTCGAATCCGGGGAGCAGGGTGAGCTCTTGTCTGTCAGCTCCAGCTCCCCATGTGGGGAAATGAGAGAAGCCTATCACAGGATGATAAAACATCCGGGCACCCCCTGGGCAACGTCCTTACAGACGGTCAATTCTCTCACACCAGGAGTGACTTGTTTCTCAAGTTGCTCCTGACACACACACAAAAAAAAACTATAACAGTATCTGCGAAGAACTGGTGGCACAGTGTGTTAAAGCGCTGAGCTGCTGGACTTGCAGACCAAAAAGTCCCAGATTCAAATCCCGGGAGCGGAATGAGTGCCCGCTGTTAGCCCCAGCTCCTGCCAACCTAGCAGTTTGAAAACATGCAAATGTGAGTAGATCAATAGGTACTGCTCCGGCAGGAACGGCGCTCCATGCAGTCATGCCAGCCACATGACCTTGGAGGTGTCTATGGACAACGCCGGCTCTTCGGCTTAGAAATGGAGATGAGCACCAAACCCCAGAGTCGGTCACTACTGGACTTAACGTCGGGGAAACCTATGCTTTGCAAGCTGTTAGTTGAACTGAGGATTTCACTAGATTCCGTTACAGCAGTAGAATAAAAATGGAATGAAAATGGAATAGACTATTTTCGTGCCTCTGAACACTTCTTTTTTTTTTAACTAATGACAATCTTGTGTTGTAGGAATACTTAATACCAATATAGATTGTTTAATTCCTAGTTAAATAGAAATAATAAAAAATAAAATCAGATCAAGATCTTGCATAGTCTTGTAATATCTTACCAACAGTGATCAGCTCTGAGAAGTTCATAAGCAGACTATAAAATTGGCAGTCCTGTCTTGTTATGTGCTCTCCACCAACTGGTTTTCACAGGCATATTATATATATACTCATGTATAAGTCCAGAAATTTTAGTCAAAGAATCAACCCAAAAAACTGGGAGACATCCACAGGTAAATAAAAATACTGTACCTTACACTTATAAAGAAAAAGGAAGTATTATCTTGAGTAGAGTGGCAAAAAGCAAGAGCTTAGTCTATACTAATAGAACATATAAGAAGCCCTGACCCCTCTTCTCTTCCTACCGTGGCAACACTTCTGGCCTTTTTTGAATGCCCAGGCAAGGACATAGTAGCGGTGGTAGGGATGGTTGTTTGACATTTCCTTTCAAAGGAGCACTAAGAGAACAAAGAGTACAGTGCTTTGAGTTTCTTTCGGGCCAGGCTAAGCTCCTGCTTTTTGCTACTCTACTCATAGAAAGGGGATGCTGTCAAGAGATAATACTGTATCCTAATTTCTATTGAAAAAGGGACCACCAGTTTCTCTTAGGAGAGTGGCATAAGGCTTTTTTTGAATGCTTGGGGGGGGGGGGGGGGATGGAAGAGATGCTGGCATTTCCCTCCCCCCTCTGATTGGAATGACCCTTGCTTAACAAGAGTATATATGCTTTGTATTTCAGGCTTTGTGTGAAAATCATTGTTGCTAGTATCTGCTTACAGGCCTGTTCTCCAAGAATATGAGAGCAGACATAATTGTATTAATTCTAACGGCAAGCATTTTGAGATAGGCCAGTACTATTCCTATATCTAAATAGATTTCATCAGAGAACAGGTGCCTCTAGTGTAAAGTTTAAACATTTGTCAAGTTCACTTTTATTATACTAAGGCTGGCCTGCACAACTTGGCAGTAGTAAGGGACCGAAATTAAAACAGACTTAACCTCTTCAGGCTGCAGAAAGGTTTTTAGCACCTCACTTTGGGTTTCCGAGAGGGTGCCTTTCACTCGGAGCAAGCAGCAAAGTGGATTAGCTAAAATATGTGATTTCCACTCATTTTCCCATAGTGTGCTACTGTTTTGCTTCGGAATCTTGATAATCTTGTTGACTGTATAGTGTAGAATGTAGCTACTCCACTGCACAGATATGGTGATCTGACGTAACATTTACAGAAATATATGTTATGACATGTTTTATTGTATAAGGAGATTATTGCAGTTTTCAGATAAAGCACAATAAACTGTTTTTCCCTCTAATCCTGTTCTATGATAACTATATCATTATAATATTTAGTGATTACAGTTCTGCTGGTTACACAGGCAGGCACCAAGCCCCTTTCCATGCAGAAGAGACCAGCTCCCGAGAAGAGAGAGAGTGCCATGAAGAAAACGGTGATGACAGCTGTTAAGACTGAAGCAAATAGTCAGGCAGTAGTTAAAGAGTCACCCCCAGAGATCACCACACCGTCTTGGGCAAGCGATCATAATTATAATGCAGTAAAGCCAGAAAAGACTCCTGCCATTTCATCATCACTGTTGTTCAAATGTATGTATTTCACAGGGATATTCTTCTGCAGTCAGTTATATTTTATTTGAATATCTACATTTGTCACTCTGTAAAATTAGGGATTTTAAGGGCTTCTTTCCTCCATCTTCAAAGATTTGCACACATACTTGCCAGGGAAACCTTCCGGGCTCATACACAGTATTAACAACCTGGGATTTATCCTGAGTTTGTGTAAGAATAGTTTTCATCCTAAAAGTTTAAACTGGTTTAATGATTTAACTTAAATTCTTGCATTTTTCATAGAGAATCTCTTTTTTAAAAACCAGAAGGTAGGTAGTGATATATATTTATTATACACTGAATAATAGAGTAATTATTGTGTTCATTTTGATTTTTGCCCTTTCATTTTGAATTAAGAATATCAGTTCTAGATTTATTAATCATTTCAACAAATAATTTATGCTTTTACATACATTAGTATTAATTTTGAAGATAAATACTCCTTCCAAGAAAGTAAGTTTATATAGTCATGTCAAAAACAAGTTTAATTTTGGGTGCTTGTTTTAAAAAAAAAAAAATCAGTAAAAGCCATGTGCCAAGTTAGCTTTCATAAAGGGAGAACAATTATCACCTTGTATATTCAAGTTTCACAGTATTTGAGGAAAAGATAAGGTGGTCTTTAGCTTGTAAAAGGTAAGTAGAATAATACTATGTAATCTATGGTAATAATGTGACAGTATAGGGTTTTGCGTTTTTCAGCCATGTTTGTTGTATTACTAATGTTATGAGACTCGGGACCAGCAACGTCTGAAAAGGACCAGTCTCATGACAGTGACTTACATACTTTCTGATCTCTAAACCCTTGACTGTTGTATCTTAGATTACTACTGGAAGATACGTTTAGTAAACCACTGAAGGGATGAAGCTCCAGAGCTTCATGAAAATTCAACAAGTACCTTTTTCCACCCGCCTTCATTTTTAGGCTTTGCCCCACAGTGCAATTGCCGATGTCTCTCAATAGTAAGTGGGTGGGAAGCAGACTTTGAAACAAAGGCAAGCTAAACACTTCATGTTACCTTATCAAAGAAGTCGAAAATATTTTTTCTGCTCCAATTGTCCACCTCTGCCATGTTATTCATGACATTCACTCTTGAAAGAAAGAATCAGTTACTTTGCCAGATTACAAATGCTTTTCTACCTACTCATCTCAAAAGTTACTTGCAAGACAAGGGATTATCGAGAATCCCAAAACCTGCAGTTCATTTTCTATTTTTTTATATAAATTATGAATTAACTGGTTCTGTAGCAAAGCGCAAAGCATTTTTCCCTCAAGTCCTGTAATGGAAGAATTTATATAAGTTTGGAATATTTTGCTTTTGTTTTTGCTAATGTGCTTTTGAAAGGGCATTGAATTCCGTTTACATTTAGTGAAGATCTTTCATCATCTCCAGAAGACGACCCAGCTCCCTATTAAGGTAAGTTTTGTGGGTGTCTTGGAAGTTCTCTGTATCGCTGTTAAACCATCAAATACAAATTCTTACCTTGAAACGACTCCTTTCTCCTTCAGTAGTAGAGATCACCCAGGTATGGGTTATTCCTCTGACTTGCTTTGGAGGTGATGTGTTGCAAGGTTTGTTTTAAAAGAAAAAACAGGCTTAGTGGCTGTTCTGTCTGGGTTGGATATATACAGAAGTCCAAACGATTCTTCACCACCTGATGAAGTAAGACTGGCTCTCATGTTGATATATGGAACTCTTATATTCACATTGTTTCTAATCTCTGAAAAAGCCATTGATATGGTGGAGAGGAGTAAATCTCTGCAGCATTTGGCATAGGCAATATTATCACCATATTAAATTCCAACTGCTTTTGCCACTCTTACTCTTCACAAGTGTCTAAAATAACATCACCTCTCTCTGCTCTGTCCTTAGGGTGAGTACTGATGACCTCATGTCCTTGCGATGGTCTTTTTGCTGCAGTGCCTGAGCATCAGTGTTCATTTCCCTTAAAAACACACAAATGCTAGGTATAGAGTATACTTCAACTAGACTAGCTATCTTGCTAGATATTTTTCTTCTTATTCATATAAGACATCATACAGTTTGATTTATTCTGGAGTTCTGCTTAATGATAGCAACAGATGATTAGTGGGATACACTTCATTTCAAGCCAAACCAAAGTATTTGTGTTCTAGGAGAAATTGAAATGGGAAGAATGAGGGACAATCTTGATGGCACTATGCACTTTGTGCTGGGAAAATCAATATGAGAACGAAGGCTTCTCAGTCCAAACTACTATACGGAAGGCAGTAGTGGGCATTAAAAGAAAGAGGCTGTAGTTTCCGTTTGTATTCTGTTAAGATAACCAATTATATTAATCCTAGTACCAAACTAAATTGCTAGGAAGAACAATTTGAAAATTATCAGAGCTGCATTTTCCTAAACTCGTGAATTGTCAACTCTGTCAGGAAGAACTATGAAAGTAACTGAATTTTTGCACCCTACACTTCTGCGCATTTATCTTTCAAAGATCTTGAGTACTATATTTACTCAGGTCTAGTGCACCATTGAATGTAATGTGTATCCTAAATTTCAATACCCTGAAACTAAAAAAGATTTGCTGGAGAATGTAATGCAGCATCAAATATAATTTGGTTTGTACAGAACATACAAGCCAGAGAAAGTGACATGCTCCCTTTGCCATAGTAAGAGCTGGGGACGAGTTGAAAGAAAGTGGGTCTGATAACAGCAAGAGAATGGATGACCCCAGTGATTCAGGCAATGTTGCATTGGGCAATATGTGAAGGTCTCACAGTAGGCCATGGTTTCCCTTGCCTGGGGCCATTCCACTGCCTTCCTACCTGGCGACAGTCCCAGCAGTGCAAACAGGGTCACATCAAGGAGGCAGGCTGACAAGGGGAAGCCACACTCTGTCTGTTTGCCTGCCTGCATGGCCTTTCACACTCTGGGGCCTGCTCACCTCCCTCCTTCGACCTCCTTTCCCTCTTCTTCCCTCTTCTTCCTGGGCTTAGGCGCAGGTGACCCCGGCTCTGATTCCAAGATCCTAGTGCACCTGAAGGCAGACCAACCAGCCGGCTTCCTCGAGAAGGAGAAGCAGCGTGTGCTTGCCCTTTGTTCACCCAGCCTGGGATCCTGCCGTCATGGTAGTCACACCTGAAACAGCTAAAGGGGTGGTGATTCTCCGGCAGCATTACTGGGACATTGAATGTAATGCATACTCTAATTTTGGAGATATAACTTAGCCAAGAAAGATGAGCATTAGATTCAAGTAAATGTACTTTTTTATATTTGTCCCAGTTCATCATCACAGCAGCAAGGCAGATCAAGATCTTCCTTTCAAACAGTTCTTTTTCATTCCTACTTAATTGGAGCTCTGGGACAGAAAATACTATTTCAAAATACTTAACATATGCTGTTTTAACACCAAAACAAAGATAATAAACATCGGGTTCTGTAGGTTTGTTCTTAAATTGAATTTGTTTGTAAGTCAGAACAGGTACATTTTTGTGTAACTCCAGCCAAAATAAACATCATAGCTTTGGATAGCATAGGGACGGGTTAACACCACTGTGGTGTTTCTTTTGCTATTTGTGCCCCTGTTCAGAAGATTTCACCTCACTTTCTGTGATAATAGGATTTTGAAAAATTTGGCTTGTGGAAACAAAGGTTGGTGATAAAGCTTCAGTGGGGACACCTTTTCCCCCATGATAATTTCTCTTTTCAGGAGTGGATTTCCCTTCCTTCCGAGGGGTAGATTTCTCTCACATCCTGTTGTCTCACCCCCATTCTTAACTGTGAGTGGTTTGTAAGTCAGATGCGTGTAACTCGGTGACTGCCTGTATTAGAAAACATTAGGAAGTGAAATAATAACTGCAAGAACCTTAAATTGAAAACCAGTGAAAAAGGCTTGAGCCACCTACTGGACAAGAGGATCTCTTCATTTATTTTGTCTTCATAGCCTTTAGTCTGACCCCTTACAACTGTGGTTCTTAACCTGGGGTCCCCAGATGTTTTTGGCCTACAACTCTCAGAAATCATAACCAGTTTACCAGCTGTTAGGATTTCTGGGAGTTGGAAGGCCAAAAACATCTGGGGACCCCAGGTTGAGAACCACTGCCTTACAATCAAAATATCAATTTTACTAATACAACTTAGTTGTTACTTTTCTTACACATCTAGGGAAAAAGCATTGGTAGGTGACAGACTGGAGCAAAAACTTTGACTTCTTTTTTGTCTTATATTCCATTTCATAAAACTAGAAATATATGAAAACATTAGTTTGAAAATTATTTTATCATGACTGCAATCAATAAGTCAAACTAAGAGTAAGAAATTTAGAAACCCTTCACAGAAAAAAGGAGGATGGCAAGTTACTCTTTCACCAAAAAAAAAACCACATTATTTCACTAATCCAGCATGGATCTACCTTTATTTCTATTTTAAGTGAGAACAGTTTTTTAAAATAAGAGACAGAGACACAGTAGGGCAAATCATGTGGCCCTCCAGACTTTAGGATGCAGCTCCATGGATTCCTTTATTGTTGGGCATGCTGGCTTAGACTGTTGGGACTTGCATGAAATAAATTCTGTAATCTACATGATTGATGTTCCTGAGGTACAGGAGAGAACAATATAACCTATATTTCACTGATTATTAGGTGCACTTTTCTCTGTTTTAAGGGCTCCAAAATTGGGTGTGCCAGCTTAGATAAGCGCAACTTCCGCTGTCTCCTCAATGGACTTACAGACTTGGTGAAAAAGACTCATGCAGACATGACTTCTGAGTGTGAAGAAATCTGGAAGTTATGATATCTGCATGGGTCTTTTTCATTAAGCCTGGGCTTATTGGGGAGGCAGCATAAGCAGGAAGTGGTGATTAGCCCAGCTAGACTGCCTGAGGATAAAATAGTGGGAGCTGGCAGAGCTGTTCCTCTTCTGGCAGATCCTCCTCACCTGGAGGTAAGACTGCCGGAGAAGCGGGAAATTTTCTAAAATTAATGTTTCAAAGGTGGGGGTATCCCTTACATTTGATGGTGCCTTAAATTCAGTTTTAAAAAACCCAGCCCTTGCCACTTCCTAGTTAAGGACCATTCTTAGATTGCCTCCCTGAAAAATAAAACAAATGTGCTGTTAGAAATGACTTTGTCACAGTGGACATCCTGCTGGCTTTCTTTGGGAAAGTGTAGGGTAACACAGTGTTACTTTAACTTATGCTTATTTTTGTGTTAGTTTTCTGTAAAATAGCCTTGTTCAAATGCCTTGCTTTTCAGCAGGAATGGGAAATCCTGCAACTCTCAATATAATGTTGTACTCCGTCTTTAATCTGTCCAAGCCTAAACATATAGATATAGGGATAATAGACTTAGTGGTGAAGCATAAATCTGGAGTAGGAGTTGACCTCTGGGGTGGGGTTTTTGTTTGTTTGTTTGTTTATGGAGCATGGGAGAGCAATTTGGTGGCTAAAAACATGATTTCGGACCATGCTGTCAGAAATGTCATGGGGAAATACGAAGGGTTACACAAAAGATTTCTAGAGGCAACACATGACCCACAAATCACATTCCTTGCTCCTGGTCTAGAGGGTTACAAGTTCCTCAACTCTCCCTAATGTTTCAGTGGGTCTAAATTCAAGGGAACCTGTTGATTGCATACCGGTTTACATAACCAGGATAGAAAATACCCACCTATAGACACATGCACAGAATCTAGGTGTTCCAGCCTTGCTCCACTGATCACTACTTCCAGTAATATCATAGGCCACCTTTGTAAGAACCAAAAGTAAAGAAGGCACTTTACTTGGAATTATACATGGAGAAAAGCATGAGACCAACCATGTTCTCAGAATTTAGCCTGACTATGATGCATGTCCTGAGAAATTATTGCTGCCTCTATCAGTACAAAAAGAGTGAACATATACATTTCATTTCTTCAGAAATCAAAGAGTTTCAAGTTCAAGCATGGCATATCAGTTTTCTAATCACACAGGTCTTTAGATGAGTTTCTAAGACAATAAGTAGTAATAATGGAAAAGGAAGGCTTTGTCCCAGGAATTGTGTAATAACCTTTGTTGTTTTCATTCTGTGTTTTAGACTGCATGTGGAATTATACTATGGGGCAGGCACATGAAACTGTAGACAGTCAGATACATCAAGGTGTAGTTTGTAGTTAGATACATGGTTATTAAAAGGTCCACTGGGGAAATTAACGGGCAAGTTGTCATCTGAACAAGACCTCTATCAAAATGGAGGCAGTGGAGTGATGCCACCATGTGCCTCACTTTCTAAGTTTTCACTGGAATTAAGGATAATTAACTGATATTCTTCTATGTGATGCTGTTTGGTGTTTTAAGCCATCACTTTCTTCAGATGAATGATTAATCAGAACTCTTCCTCCCCCTCCTCCAAATGAAAGGAATTTTCTATGCTGGTGTCTTCCATGTTTCCAGTACTAGATGCAAAGGAACAGATCTAGACTACTGTGGTGGCATCTGGCTGTGCCTGAAAGCAGTGGATGGGAACTGAAGATGCCCTCTGCAGAGCTACACCTTCAAGTCGTATCCCAAGAAGACTTAAGTGGTGGGCTGCACCACACACTTCAGAGGCAGCTTATAAGCTTGTTTGTGTTGGGAGGGAAGTGTGTAGATTGTTTTTCCCACACATCAAATGTTGAAATTCTGAATGCCCAAGGAAGACATACTAATAGTTCTGCAGCAATAAGGGCATTGCAGTTTGATGTCCCATTCCACTTGATGTCACCTTGGATGATTCAGAGGAAAAAAAAAACCAACTGGAGAAGTGGGTATTCTCCTCTGCTTCTTGTAACTCGCTGATTACATATTTGTGGTAAAAACAAATCACACAACATTTTATGTTCCTTCAGATGCATTGAAAACTGAGGGGAAAACTCCAGAAACATTTTAAGTGAGCTCTAGCAACACTCACAGAAATCTGTGGCTTCTATCTGCTTTTATGCACAGCTATATAGAGACCATTTATCTCCATACTTGTTTACTCCTTGAAAAGGTGAAAAAACTACCGCTTCCCTAATCATGGTACGAAAACGTAGAGAAGCCACCTTTGTGTTGGTTTGTGTTATGCTAGTGTATGTTATATGAGGGTAGATGCAAATGAAGTTATTTGGAACTTAGAAGTGGTCACAACTTGCATTAGGCATGCATTCCTATTTGTCATACTCACTTTAGCCTTAGGAAATTCAGACACGTAGATGGCTAGTTCTTGACCCTGATTAGAATCAAGGTTTAAAGCAAGCCATGCTTTGATTGATGGCTAGTTTAAAAAGTGGGTAAGGTATTCAGTTACATTTTGGGAGGAGAGTGTCCCAAAGATGATAAGTAGTCCAATTCATGCATGCAAATAGGAGTGAGTTGTTAGTAATGTAGATTTAAAAGCATAGCAAGATCTTTCTTTTCCCCTACTGCTGACAGATGAGCTGAGTGACACATCTAAAGCAAATGCTCAGGGCACAAGCTGCTGCTAGAATGCTTTTCAAGCATACTTCTTTAGAAGTGCTGAGGCTCTGCAGTGTTGCATGCATCTTCCAGCCATAAGACCATGCAGAGGCAACACTTGAATAGCTACAGGTTGTGGTAAGTAATCTTGTAGATATCTACAGTATCTTTCTACCTTTCTTTCAGCTGTATAAAATTGTTTGGAAGGACAAAGTTTTGTGGGTTTAAAATACCCATCCTACTATGAAACCAAGCCCATCTTATGTATTATGGAGAGATGTTTTGAAACTTATCCATAATGGGTTTTAAAGTGGCGGTAGTGTGGTGACAGTTGTTCCTGCAGGGATGTCTGCATTCCATCTGCAAAAGTTAACTTTTCATTGACCTTCTTTATCCATCAAAATAATCTGTTCCACAATGGCATATCAATGCTGTCACTGCAAAATAAAGTTTTTATGAGATACAGCTGGTGCCCGTATTTAATTAGGCACATACCAAATCTGGCAGTAGATGTTTTTCAACTTTGACCCAGAAATAACCAGATAAAGTACTGTTACCAAATTCTTCTGCACTTTTAGCTTCTAAAGATCTGTCTTCTCTTATGAACAGTTATAGAAACTTCTCTGTACGAGAGGTTGCAAAGTAGAGTAAAATTGGTGAACATGCCTGTGTTTTCAAAATAGAATTGGGGATGCGATCAGTTATTGGCATTGGCATTTTCTAGTCTCATTTTTGAGATAAAATGAAGTTGAAATAAGACATCTGTTCACTAAAGCTGTCCTTAGAGGCTGAACACATTTTCTCTTATCTGTCTCCCTTGACTTCACCCACCCTTGTCTAATTCCAAGAGCATGAAAAGAGATCATATGACTTTCGTGACCCATTTCCAAAGAAAGGGGAGTTTGTGCCCTTCTACATTCAGCTAATTTGCAATATGCACTTCTGCCTTAATATAAGTGCAAAATGCAGGATTGTGTGCTTCTCTAAACGTATTGCAAGGAAACCTAATTCCTGCCAGGGGAGTACTCTTGAGTGACTCTCGGAGTCATACTAGAGGGCCTGGAGATTCCTAGGGAAAACATTAATCAGTAGTTACAAGTGTTGAAATCTGACATGCAAGTTGGATTGTCCTGTATAATATGGCATTTGTAGCAAAAGCCTCCAAGGCTGTCAAAGAACTGATCACCTAAAGAGATAATCTCTCAAATGAAAATAAAGAAAACAATAATAGTAAAATTTGACATTTTAACATAGTATGCCTTGGTTTATGCATGGTGTCTTGTTAAAATATATTCAGTATCCTATGTTATGACATTAATGAGGCCAGCTTAAATAATAGAAACATCTCTATAAAACAACCTAATAAATCCCCTGTATGCTTATTAGTAGACAAACCTGTCTATGTTTTCATGTTCTTGCATGAAATACTTTTTTAAATGAGTTATTTGTTCCATATAAACAGCCCTTACTGAGTTTAGTTTGTTGGTACATTATTTGGCTGCAGTTTCTACAAAATTAGTGGGGTAGGTGCAACAAGCAGGAATACAATACTGTTCTGTTTTTATTTGACACCTCAGCAAACTAGTTGTTCCTATAATAAAAAAGTTAAAATCCTTTGTGCTGTGCACCATCCCTATGTGAGTGGTCGGTAATGCCTTGATCTGACGAAAGCGCTGTACTGCGAACAAGAAGTGCCACTGTAGCTGGGTATTTTGTAGGCATGGGCTGCCATCATACAGCATTCTTACCACAGTGTGGGTTCTGTTGGCAAAACAGAAACATTTTCCTGCCTAATGGCCACAAGCTTCTTACATTCAAAACTAGGCACAGCTGATGATGTAATACTCCCTACAGACTAAAAAACCATTTCATAAAAGGAACTTCATTGCTTTTACAATTGCAAAGGTGTGGCTTTCAATTTTAGATTAAATAAAATCCTGCCTTAAGTAACAGGATAAATCTAGTGGGCACTTCCCCTCAACCTTAATAGATGTCAGTACTATTGTGATAATTTACCTGTATAACTGATTGCCATGAATTCTCATTAATACATGTTGTGTGCAGAAGCCACACTAAATTATGGTTTAGCACAAATCTGCACAACTTGTCAGTAGTAAGGGGCCAATATTAAAGTTAGGTGAAGCCTCTTCTGGTGGCAGATCGGATTTTGCACCTTGCCATCCCTGGGAACAGTACGAGTCTGGCAAAGGGTCTAATTGTCCTTTCCTCTCCTTGCCTTCCATAGACTGCTGGGAAACCCTTTGCAGGCCACATCAAGTCTCTGGGCCTTAAGTTGTGTAGGCCTGGTTTAGCAAGACACTAACAGTCTTGGCCCTACACACTTTCTAAACTTTGCATGCTCATTCTCCCCCTTATGCAGCTTCTACTTCAGATTAATCATGCCTTCCTTTATATTAGTGGTTCTAAACCTGTGGGTCCCCAGATGTTTTGCCTTCAACTCCCAGAAATCCTATCAGCTGGCAAACTGGCTGAGATTTCTGGGAGTTGTAGGCCAAGACACCTGGGGCCCCACAGGTTGAGAACCACTGCTTTATATGGTCCCAGAACTGGGTGTTAACAGTGATTAGTTAAACCAGCTTTGGAGAGTGAAACTGACTAAATAAAAACAGTACTAAAAATGCAAACTTAGATCACATAAGTGGGGGAATGGAAGATTGGGTAAATCCCATTGGCTAGATTTCTTCACTTGTTAAGAAGTTTACTAAAATATATTTAAGTGTGACCTATGTGTCCACAGGACTGGTGCCCATAGTTTCATGTATCTACTTCTGACAAAATATATCCCCTCTAGTCTTTCAGCAGGATTCTTGGATTGAAAGTCCTTCGTTTCAATAGAATTCACTATTACCCAAGGTTTCATGTGTTCATGCAATGTCCAGAATTGTATCCCCATAGTTGCAAGAGTTGTATTGTATGCTACCTGTCACTGCCACAAAAATGTCATTGTTGTAACCTATTTATGTACTAACTTTATTTTTATCCCACCTTCTGAAATAGGGACTTAAGACAGCACATATGACACAACACATATTTAAAACAAAGCAAATGCATGCAAATAGAAATATAAAATTAAATCTTTGTGTCTTGAAGCATAATAATTAAAATTACAGTGAAAAATTAAATAGTCACTCTAAATCTTATTCGCACCATATCCAGCAACCTACCCCCATTCCCTAAAGTCCCGATAGCAAAGATATATTTCACCTGCCGCCAAAAGGCAAGTAGGGAGGGAGGTCCAGAGCCTGGGAGCACCTACCAGAAAGGCCCTTTTCCCTGTTCCCAACAAATGCACTTGAGAGGGTGGTGAGACAGAGTGAAGGTCCAATTCTAGGCTCATACAGAGAGAGATGGTTATTCAAATAACCTTGTTCCCAGCCATATAGGGCTTTATAAGTCAAAAGCAGCACTTTGTGCCCAGAAAACAGGTTGGCAGCAAGTGGAGCTGTTGCAGCTGGGGAATTTAATGCTAATGCCAGCAAACTCAAGAAGCATGTAGAAAATACCAAAGAGCTGGTGGGCTTTTTAAAGACAGTATAAGGAAACATTTGGGTGCAGTTCTTAGTGTGGATGTTCTTGAACGCAAATTCATATCTTTTTGCAATTATATAGATGCTCTTGTTCCTTGCCAACATTCTTCCCTGTATTGTTGGTTTGACTTGGATAGGGATCAGGAATGACATCTAAAACTGCCTGGATTTGTGTAAATCCAGTGCAATGTCCCCAATGGTGGTGGTGGGCCCGGAAGTCAATTCTGGGTTTACGGCAATCCTAAATCTACCCGTAATGGGGTTTTCTTAGCATCATTTGTTCCAAGAGGCTTTTTTAAACCTCTGAGATTGAGAGTATGATTAGGCCAAGATCACCCAAGGGATCTCCATGGTCATAGTTCAGAGCTCATTCCACTTACTATACCATGTGGGTTATCTAGCAAAATGTTAGCTGTGTTTCAGTTTGTACCCAAAACTTTACAATTAGACTTCATTGGGTACATTACTAAGTCACCATTTGCTATATTTCACCGATCAAAATTGATGGCGGGCATTCAGCTATAATGTCACATATACCATAAGTAACAAACATTTAGGCATCTCTTCCTGAAGAACCTCAAGAGACTGCTATGCAAAAGCCCAAGACAGCGCTCCTTTCTCTCTTTCCGCTATGCTGTGGTCAACATTCCATCTCTGAACATTGCAGACAAAAATGTGTTCTGTACTGTCAACTACAAGTTTATTGTAATATGTACTGGAAAGACTTTCAGAGTTTCAGCTGGAACTGTAGCACATTTGACAAATAGTTGGGGATCTCTAAATGCTTCATACAGACAAAAAAGGCCTATCTCTTGGAAGAAGCATAGAGTAATTCCTTACCCAAAGAATATGCTCTGCTCTGGTTTTATTATAAAACATTTTCTAGAAGTCAATGTGTTTACAGAAAATGTTTTACGATTTCTAAGTTATTACTTGTGATGAGTACTAGTTTTTAGGACTTTCTCATATTCTAGTGAGTGTTCAGCAAGAAAACCCTTATGGGTTTTTAAAAAAAGTTTAGCTGATTTATTTCCATTCAAGATATCTAGGTTAGTCTGTGAATAGGGAAACAAATTTGATAATACTGCTTCTCTATATTTTGGTACTACTTAGGAATACTAACCCTTTTGAGATTTACCTAATGGGCCATTGACTGCTATCCAGGAAGCCATTGGCAGCATTGTTAACACTTATTAGAAATAAGCATGGGCTATTCAGTTCCTTCTATATATTATATACTTCAGTCATTTATTCTTTTGTGAATACTAGTCTCAGTCCATCAGTGTTGCAAGCAAATTCTTAAAAGCCCCCTTCCCATTTTAGAGAAAAAGGAGATGAAAGTTAACTGCTATCCAGGAAGCCATTGGCAGCATTGTAACACTTATTACAAATAAGCATGGGCTATTCAGTTCCTTGTATATATTATATACTTCAGCCATTTATTCTTTTGTGAATACAAGTCGCAGTTCATCAGTGTTGCAAGCAAATTCTTAAAAGCCCCCTCCCCATTTTAGAGAAAAAGGAGATGAAAGTAGAAATCCTCTTTTAGGATGAGTCATTCCTCCCAATCTACTTCTTGGGACACATTTACATGCTGAGCCTATGGAAGAGACAGGCAGTGGTGAGCTTGGCTTGGCAAGTGGTTATGCAATTGAATATTGGAGCTTCCTTCTCCCCTACAAACCTCAAAGCTTTCTGCCTACAAAGCTTTCTGCATCTGCTGTTTGTACTGTCTGCTGTGGGCTGTTGGTCTGCTATTGTGGCTGTTTCCCGAAGCCCCCACCCCACCCCCCTTTCTGAAAGGAGAACAACATGCATAGAGGTAATGTGAGACCTCATCTGTTCTGATTTTTAAAGACTCGTATTTGGCGCCAAAAGGTAGTGCCTGCTTTTCTTTCTGCTCTGCTTTTGTCCTCTATGTGTGTTTGCTGGGAATGAGGGATGATGTTTGCGTCCCAGCAACACTGTTGATGAGGATTCACTCTTGCTTTGCAAGGCACAAGTACGGGAGCAGGAGTGCAGGAAAGCGAACACAAGAATCTACTACCCCCTGTTAGGGAAAAACATTTCCCGTTGGAATTTAATTCACTGGAATCGTATCTGGTCAAGTCTCACTTCTCCCATGTTTGGCTTCGCACTTCTAGGTTTTTATAAAACTGTATTACCTAAATCGGGCTGCTGATGTTTCCAGAAATTTTACGAAAGAGCATTTCCTGCCATAGGCTTTTAGTAGTCTCACACCCACGGGACTAGATAGGTCAAAGGTTCACCCAGTTTAATTTCATGCAGCTTTATGTTAGGCAATTATAAACTGCTTGAAACAAAACACCCTTCTGAAAAAGTAACACGATTGAATTTCCAAGGCATGCTGAAGAGAAAAAGATCTTACAGATCTATTGAGATTGAGAATCCTTTATCTAGAATACTGAAATCTGAAAATGTCCACATGAGTGGCAGAGATGATGACAACTTTGCCTTCTTTGGTTCAACATATACAAGCTTTGTCTTATGTACAAAAATATTGAATATAGAATTATCTTCAGACTATGTGTGTAAGGTGTATATGAAAAATGGAGTTTGTGTTTAAACTTGAGTTCTATCTCCACGATACCACTCAATGTTCATATATGCAAATATAGATATTCAAATATCCAAAACACTAATGGCCCCAAGGATTTTGGATAAGGTAAACTCAAACTGTATAATGTAAAAGAAAACTGTCAACATTGTTAACTTGGGAGGCCTGCTTTTATTTAATTGAGGGGAATTTCTTTGTCATACTGTGCCTCTTCTGAATTGTTCATTTGCCACATCTAAAATGAATCTTTTTCACATGATCAGTTGACTGGTTAGAAACTACAATAATCAGTTGTTTCTACTCTCATTTTCATTATGTACAGTAATAGTTTCAGGCATTGTCTATCTTATTTCTCCAGCTGCTTAAATGGAAAAGCAATGCAAAGCTTAATCCTGTTGATGTTCAGGTTGAAAAGGAATCACTTTTTCCAAAGGGAAGTTTAGCTTGCAAAAATACCATGCCATGTGAATTTGGTGTCTTATTTCTGAAACAGCTGAGAGGCCCTTGGAAGCCTTTAACTATTGAGAACGTCAGAAGGGAAAGTGTGTGTAAAAAGCAAAGAAAAAAGATTTCTGAGTCATCCGTTCCTCCTGTGTATGCTATATAGAACATATCCTGGAGCAGTGCATATAATTCACAGAACTGAATGTTGTTTTCAGTGGGATTATGTACAAAACCCCTACCACCTACACACACAGTGGAGTGGCCATGTTGACTTTAGAATAAATGATAAAACCTATGATATGATAGTTATGAGGTCAATTGAAAAAGCACAAAATCTGCACACTTTAAAGTAATTCCTTTAAAAGAACAAAGTGTTCTAAAAATACAACAAACATGTTCTGTCTTGTCTGTTTTTTTTTAACATATTTGCCTGAGGCTGAGATGTATTACTACAATATGGAATGTGGATGTCCCTAGAAAATTTGTCAACTGTTCATTCTCCACACAAATTTAGATCTATTCTTTTCACAAGAAGGAATGGAAAGTTGATTTTTTTAAAATCCAAATTGTCTTTTCAAAATATTTAAATTTATATCCACTGTTTGCTAAATACATCACATTATAATGCATCTCTCTCATGGTACATGTCATGCCTACATCCCGGTTGGACTACTGCAATGCGCTCTATGTAAGGCTGCCTTTGAAAAGTGCTCAGAAGCTTCGGTTGGTCCAAAGAGCAGCAGCCAGACTGTTAATTGGGGCTGGCTACAGGGGGCATATAACTTCTGTTGTAACAGTTCTACAGGCTGCCAACATGTTTCTGGGCACAATTCAGAGTGCTGGTCTTGACCTACAAAGCCCTATATGGTTCCAGTCCAGGTTATCTGAAGTACCACATCTCTTTCCATGGCTCTGGTAGACACCTACGATCTACTGGGGAGGGCCTTCTCTCTGTCCCACCACCCACTCAAGCATGTATGGTGGGACCATAGGAAAAGAGGGCCTTTTTGGTGGCTGCTCACAGATTGGAACTCCGTCCCAAGAGAGACCAGGATGGCCCAATCTGTGCTGGCTTTCTGAAAGCAGGTTAAGATCTTCTGCCAGCAGGCATTTGAGGAAATGGCAGGCTTTGGGGAGGTTGTAGGTGGGAGTGAGGAGGGAAAAGGGGATCTGTGAATTTCAAAGGCTATTTTAAATATATTTATTATATTTTAATGTGTTTTGCCACACTGTACTATTTGATTGGGTTTTTTTCAACTTTTGAATTGTTCTTTTTAAATTTGACAAAAGTGTGAGGTTGTTAGCCACCTGGAGTCGCTATAGGGAGAAAAGCAGGATGTAAATTAAGTTAATAGTAAGAATAATAATCTCTTAGGGAAGGGAACTTTCTATCTAAAAGAAGCAGTAGTTAGATCACTGGTGTTGAGGCCCTCCCTGGATCTCCTGGACCTTAATAATTACAGACCATTGTCTAATTCTCCATTTTTGGGAAAGGTAATCGAGAAGGATTTTGGGAGATCCAAGCTGCATCTAGGAGCCCCCAGTGGCGTAGTGGGTTAAACCACTGAGCTGCTGAACTTGCTGACCAAAAGGTCAGCAGTTTGAGTCTGGGGAGCAGAGTGAGCTCCTGCTGTTAGCCCCAGCTTCTGCCAGCCTAGCAGTTCGAAAACATGCAAATGGGAGTAGAAGATGACCTGTCTTGCTTTTTCCCTGAGGCGTCCAAACGGTGTCTCAGGTAAATGTGAATTAATTCAGAGTAAACTGAGAAAAGATGTCATTTCTCACGTCCAGTATGTTTGTTTGTTTGTTTTTTTTTGGGGGGGGGGGGGACAGGCGCTGGAGAGGAGCCACCTATCATAGGAAAGCCCAGGATTTGAGTTGGGGGCTGGAACCCGAGAGAAAGCGGGTTATTTTAACCTGCTTCCACTCGGGTTTTAGGTTAGTATAGAAGAGCCCTTGGATGACACACTTCCTTGAGCCATTTCAGACCAATTTCAGAACAGGATACAGAGTTGAGACTTCTATGGTCGCCTTAGTGGATGATTTTCATCTTAACATTGACAAAGGGTGGGTGTCCCTGTTGGTGCTTCTAGACCTCTCAGCAGCTTTTGATACCATCAACAATGATATCCTTCTGGGACGCCTGGGATATTTGGGAATCTGAGGCACTCTACTGCAGTGTTTTGCTCATGCCTCTCAGGCAGATTCCAGATGGTGATGCTTGGGGATACCTGCTCCCCAAAAAAACCTGTTATGTAGCATCCCACAAGGGGCTATTCTATCCCCAATGCTTTTTAATATTTGCAAGAAACCCTTGGGAGAGATCAGGAAATCATCAGGAGGCATGGGGCGGAGTGCTATCAGTATGCTAATGACACCCAAATATGTTTCTCCATGCATTCAAAAACAGCTTTTGCTAAGAATACTGTATGTCTCTGAATGAATCCCTTGAGGAAGTAATGGACTGGATGAAGAAAAACAAATTGACTGAATCCAGACACGACAGAAATACTTGCCATTAAGGGGCCTAATCGGGGGATGAAGGAGTGCCAGCCAGTTCTGGGTGGGATTACATTTTCCCTGAATGACTGCAGTTTGGGAGTGTTCCTGAATCTGTCTTTCCAAATGGCAGCCCAGGTAGATATGACAGGAGTGCTTACTACCAGCTTCGGCTGATGTGCCAGTTGTGCCTGTTTCTAGAATTGGAGGACCTAAAGATGGTATTGCATTATCTGATAGCCTCAAGGTTGGACTTCTGCAATGGACCAACTCTCTACCAAGTTTGAAAATGCTAGCTAGATCAAAACATGGTTGAGTTCATGTGTGTAACAAATAATAATAATGATGATGATTATTATTATTACTATAATTATTATTTCTTCCTGTATTTACTTTAAACTATTACCAAATCAATTTATTCCAAAATGAGCAATGATTATAATCTGGTGGGATAGCTACATTTCTCGAAAGGCATAGTAAGAACCTGGAGGTGGGGAAGCCAAAGGAATTGAGAAAATGGCCAATGCTTTGATTAGATTTTTTTTAAAAAACAACAACTTCTAACAATTCCAGCAGGGAGAGTAATGGTTAGATTGTTAACAGCGGAAGAGAGATGAGAAAAGAATTAAGTACCGGTACCAAAAGGCATGTTGTCACTCTGTACTGAGCAGATTTGCTAAACATGTTGGGGAATAATGTGCAGAGGGCTGAGAAGTGATTAGTTATGAATTAGCTAATAATCTAAGCTTTAGAGATATAATGATGTGTAATATAACCATGGCAATACATTGCTGTATTACAATAGTGTGCTGAATCTCATTGTTAATCCCATCTAAAGTTGACTTATTGAATGAGTATTGCCTTACCAAGTTACCAGAACCTCCATATGAAACCCAAGAATATAGTGATTGTTAAGAGTGTTTTGACTGTATTCCTGTATGACGTGGTTGAACTGGATGGTCCTTGTGGTCTCTTCCAACTCTGATTCAATAATTCTATAAATAAGCAGATATGTGACATTTGAGACAATATTTGAATCGAGAAATCAAAACTGGATTTCTAGTAACTTTATATTAGTGAATAGTATATGGGTCTTTGAGCCCATAAGCAATAACCAATATGCCAAATCAGCATCAAAGGTTTGGTCAGATATTGTGCCTTTTGTTGTTTAGCACATTCAAGTCATTTCCAATTTATCCTGAACCTCAGCCAAAACTATCATAGGATCTTCTTGGCAAGAATTGTTCTAAGGGTTTTTTCCCCCTTTGCCTCCTTCTGGAGCTGAGTTTGACTTACCCAAGACCATACAGTAGATTTCCATGGTGGAGTAGGGGTTTAAACCCTGGCCTTCCAGAGTCATAGTCTAGCGCGTAAATCACTATACCACACTAGCTTTCTCACTGACCTTAGAAACATTCCAGCAGTGGGAACAATATCAAGTATCAGTAACACTGAATGACCACATATTGTTGCCAAGGAAGCATGACCCAGAGTGCAGTGGCAATGAGGTTCAATGGCTATTGAAGTGGGGAGCAATCTTAATAGACCATCACTGGCAGTGACCATGAACTAATTATGTCTGGCATCTTAAGATATATCAGTTGTGTCCAGGATGTAAGGGAGCTATAGCCATGGTTTCTAATGTAATCTCAGTGCTAGCCATGCACTATTGTTAGTATGGCTAAATATTGGGCAGGAATTTCTATAATAAAAGCATTTTACCATATAGATGCTACTACTCAGTTTATGCCAACACAAAAGAAAACTCAACAAAATGTATTTCGCACAAATTTGTTGGGGGAGAAGGGAACAAATCAATATTTCTGTATAATGTTTTAACACTCTTATTTAAGAACCATCCCAAAAATACTGTATGTGGTACAATGTGAAGGTTTGATTTTTTTCCTGTAGTTCACTTGTATTCTGGTAGTGTCCTGGGGAATATGTGCAAATTCACATTTTCTCTTAAAAAAATTTAGATTTCCAAATTTGCCTGAAACTTTTAATCACACCAGGCTTAATTATACATTAACAACTAATATAAAACCAAATCCCTGATGTATCAAACTCTGTAAAGTCTCATAGGTGTATGACATGTTGACGTTTGTTGTTTATTCGTTCAGCCTATGCCGAGCTTACTGTTGGCCTTCGCCACCCCCAGCTCCTTCAAGGTCAAGCCAGTTGACATGTTGATAGTAAACTGAAAAATATAAAAAATAATATTAAGTGGTAGAGAAATCAAATTATAGAAATCACATGCACTTTTCTCTATGTCCACTGCAACCTTTTGCATGTTTGCTTGAAATGGAATCCGAGTACTGGGGCTTACTGCCCAGTAAGTGTGCCTAGATGCAGCCTTCACTTCAACTAACTCTACTTGGATTCCGTAATGTGTAGCTACATTATCAAGGGGCCGTAATATGTAAAAAAAAAAAAAGTGTTTCACAGTGGACAATTGTGTTTTGTGACTGCTTAATAAATTTAACCTTTTGCTTTACAGTTGTACAAGCAGTCACAGTTCATTTGATATTAAGGTGATATTATTAGCGTTTGACAATTTTCTGCAATTCATTAAAACTAGTTTTCACTGAGATAATTTTTCTTCTATTTGTACTACTGCAGACTGCAGGTTTACATTTGCTTTAACGTGGCTGTCACCAAAATTACATAAAATTTAGCAAGTCTATAGGGTGCTTTTTTATATGGAGGTGCATGCATTCATGCAATCTGTCACCTTCATTCTAGAATGGTGCAATGCTCTATCTTCCCTCATTTTTGTTTACAAAACTGAGCTATTACAGTATATGTTAATGGAAGCAGTTTGATTAACACGGTTGAAAATAATTGTTTCATCATAGCAGATCATGACTAAATATCTTTCCTTTTTTGTTGCCTAATTTCCTGTGATGGTTTTCTAATATTTTGGAAGGCTGGATAACAAATTCTACTCTAGTTTAGGAGCAGAAGCAACATTGAATAAGAACAATATCGAATGAAAGCAATCTCAATGATGGCTGTTATATAAACACAAGCAGAACATCTGTCCTGTGTACAATACCAGTCTGAATGTGGCTCTAGACGGCAAACAGATCTACAGCCATTTTTATGATTGCTGAAGCAAACAAACAAAATGCCAGAACAGAAATGCTTGCAAGATGACCATGCCCTGGATCCTTTTGCACCTAATGTAGATAGCAGAAATGAAAACATGACCAGTTCAGGTGCAGATCTCTTTATTTGAGGCATGCACAGATTTGCTTATAACAAATTCTTCAGCTGATATGTTGATACAGTGCCATTGCATTCTTGATATATAGACCTTTACAGAAAAGCAAACTGGTAGAAGAATTATTTTGAGATAACGCAAAATAGTTCTTTATAGCATTTGAAATTAAGATAGTAAATTTGAAACACTTCAATATCTGCACAATTACAAAAAGGAGAATTGGAATCAATTCCCTTTTCTGTTACTGTTTCAAAATTGCAAAAGAGAAGGTGAGCTGGCATTTTTTCCTCCTGCAGTTGGTTACTTCATTATGCAAAACAAATACATAAACAGCTCACAATAAAATATCAGTAAAGCTCATGTTCCTGTATTAGAATACCATCTAGAAAGCTATAACTCATTATTACAGATTTAAGTATAATGTGGAGTTACTAGATGAGGTGGTTGTGCAGATGAGATAATGTAAGTTTTGCTTGCATGGAAAGCAGTACCTTCTGAAATCCCCTCTTCTATACAACTATTTTACCTGGCAATACAATAGTATCTTGATTTTTCATTTAACAGTCTAGCGCAGTGTTAATTCAAGACTCATACTTGCATATCTGTGATAACTTAAGTTTCAGATGTGTTCTTAGAAATTCCTTGTAAGTAGTATGTTATGTATTAACATCCTTTTTGGAAATGCCATCTGAAATCATTAATGCACCAGCAAAGAGAAAAACATTTCATATTATGTCTTCTGATTCATTATGGGAAGTGATGTTTTGCATAAAATCCTGAAACGGTCTACAGAATAATAAAACACAACAAAAGCCTATAGCAATATCTTTCATGTCATGCATTTAACCTATAGCAATATCTTTCATGTCATGCGTGGTTCTATCCCTGCTCATTTGTTAATGGAATTTTCCCTCTCTGGCAAAGCAGTGGGATTCGACATATGCATATCGGTCATCTTTCTTTTTAAGCAGAATGAACTCAGTCAAGTTCATGATCATCATTCAAGATTTTTCCTATTTCTAGAAGAAATATTTTTGAATATGGTAACATAATTCCTGCTGGTTTCATGCCAGAGCAGCTAGTGTGGACATGGTGGGCTTTTGATGGTACAATAGAGTCTCACTAATCCAAGCTAAACGGGCCGGCAGAAGCTTGGATAAGCGAATATCTTGGATTATAAGGACTGATCAAGGAAAAGCCTATTAAACATCAAATTAGGTTATGATTTTACAAATTAAGCACCAAAACTTCATGTTAGACAACAAATTTGACAGAAAAAGTAGTTCAGTACGCAGTAATGTTATGTTGTAATTACTGTATTTACGAATTTAGCACCAAAATATCACGATATATTGGAAACATTGACTACAAAAATGGCTTGGATTATCCAGAACGTTGGATAAGCGAGGCTTGGATTAGTGAGACTCTACTGTAGCTTCAGGTTTTCAGAATTTGTTTAGGGAGCAGAAATGGATGATGTTGTGAAAAATGATTCATGAGTTGTTTCCTGGCCCATGTTAGGACACTGATTGTTCATCATATTTAATTTAATACAGGTAGAAAAAATATTGGGAACATTTTAATAATTTCAATTGTGTGTTCTCACTTTTCCTTTCACTCCCACAAATCTTATATGTTGGAGCAATAACAACTATGGACTATAAAATTTGTGCAATGTTTGTGTGTTTTCACTGTGCCCACCTTGAACTATGTGGAGAGGCGGGTAAGAAATAAAATTATTATTATTACTGGATAGTTTTGTATATACCAGAACTTTGGAAGAGGGAGTTATCATAATGCACTGGATTTTAGTTATCCATTTCTTTCTTTATACTTACTGTTGTGTGGCTCTTATTATAAAATTTCCTTATGTGTGCAATCTTTGAAGATGGATCTACCTTTACTTTGAAAACTAAATGATATATAGATGAAATAATTATGTTATTGCTATGTACCTGTTCTTACTGTAAAATGATTCCCTTTTCTATGAATAAATAATTGGCATGATACATTTGCATCACATGCACACACACAGTCTCAGTATACTGAGTCAATCTTTTTTTTTCTAGGCAAGGAAAAAATGAAATAATAAGCTTGAATGTGCCTTAGCTGTCCCTCTGCAGGTCTTACAAGTCATCCATGTCCAATAAATGTAAATAAGACCCATTTTAAAACAAAACTTGTGCAATCAGTGCCACTCCAGAAATCCAGTTATGTCCCAATGTTTGTAGTTCACCAGTATTAATATATTATATAATATAAAATTTAATAGAAGTATTATTGGTTGGCAAAAAACCTGGGATTTCTGGAGTTTCATTGTACAATCCAAAGTTGATCTGTTTAAATCTTACTGATTTCATTCAAAGATTTAAACAAATATTCAAAACTTGCAAAATCAGTGAGTAAATCATGTGCATGTAGTCTTGAGACACATTTGGGGACTTGTAATATGTTGCCAGAATATTATAACTTAAATCACATTTTGTGCTTTTTTTTATTAGCACAAAAAGAAGAGCGGAAGAATGAAGAGAAATCAGTGGAATCTTCTACAGCCTCAAAGAAAATTGTTGTATCAACTTCCACAGTTGAGAGACAGATATCGTCCCAAAGTAGAAATCTCCCTCAAAAGAAACCCTCTGCATTTCCTAGTACTTCAGTAACTAAGCACACAGTTACTAATACGTCAGTAACTAAGCACACAGTTACTAATACGTCAGTAACTAAGCACACAGTTACTAATATGTCAATAACTAAGCACCCAGTTGCCAGCACATCAGTAACTAAACACCCAGTTGCCAGTACTTCACTAACTAAGCACCCAGTTAAGCATTCTGCTGCAGGTTTTAAGGGGGTAATTCCTAAAAAATCATCAGTTTCAACTGGTATACCTACATCTAGTAACATTTCAACACCAAAGCCTTCACCTCTATCCTATGGTCCATCTTCTGCTTCTAAAAGGCCAGTTGCCTCTTCTAACGTGGTTGGTGCACCTAGGAAACCCGTGGTGTCTTCTACTTCTTCCTTCACAACATCTTCAACTTCACAAGCCAAATCATCTGTGAATGCCAGTCAGTCACAGCCAAATTCCCAAATTCGTCAAAATATACGAAGATCCCTTAAAGAAATTTTATGGAAAAGGTAAGAACTAACTTAAGATACAATGTTTACAAAAATGTGTTGGCTGTTTTGCTTTTTAAGCGAGGAGCAAACATTCAGATTTTAAATGTCGAAAGAAGCTCTTGCAAGCAATCACAACTGCCTTCCTACAAGTGGTTTAGGGTTTTTCAAAGGCAGCATAGTATTGTAATATAGGAAACCTGTACCTGTTGGACTTCTGGAGTACTAGGATTTAAACTTGTTTATAGACATGGTCAGATGTTACAGAAGATATCACATACCTGCCAATATTTTACAGATGAAAACCAGGGCACATGTAGCTGAGCAGTATCAGAATGTGGCAAACATTATTAAAGAGGAAGAACATGGAAACTATAGGAGGAAGCAACAGTTGGCTTTTGCCTGCGTCTACTGGGAAGGGCAAAATTACACCCCTTCCTCCTCACAGAATTAATGGAGGCCAAATTACTTTTGCAATATGAGCACTTTGTAGCAACTGAAACAAACTGAGGACAAAGGGGAGAAATGAGAGGAAAAGAAAAAAAACATTTTAAAAGCAACTGAAAAAGTTAAGATAAACAGGAACAGTTGGAGGATAGCAATCAAGTTTAGAGGATCCCTCCTGGAGCTCAGCATTTCTGTTATGAAACTTTGTTGCAGACTTCTTGCCCCATAACTGTTTTAGGTAGATTGGGCTATTAGTGAGTTATCTTGAGTAATTTTTGTTCTTATTTTGACAGAGTAAATGACAGTGACGATCTGGTCATGACAGAAAGTGAAGTGGGGAAGATTGCACTGAATATTGAAAAGGAGATGTTTAATTTATTTCATGCTACAGATAATCGTTACAAGAGTAAATATCGCAGTATTATGTTCAATCTCAAAGACCCCAAAAATCAGGTTTGTATTTAGAAAAATGAGGGAATAACTTCTTCATAACCATTTCTATTTAGTTGAATAACCTATGATATGACTCTGTCCCTAATGTAGATTATGACTATTGCTTAGAAAGTGTGAAAGCTTAGCTCAAAAGTTAGAGTCTTCTTAATTTTTAAAGAACAGGTGTGTGTTTTCAAGACAAATAAATAGAATGTACCTTTTTCTTAGCTTGCATTCTTCATTTTAAATATTATCCACCACAAGCTGTGTTTAGCATTAGTATATATGACTTTTAAAATGAGATTAGAGTAATGCTATTCAAGCTATTAATGCCACAGAATTCAAGCCATTAATGCCACGTTTGATTATTAGCTAGTAGTAATGATAACTATGTGGAATTCAATATGAAAATACTTCCAATGTCCCCTTTTACACTTGGACAGAGAATCCTTCATGCCACTGGAGCAGATTTTCCCAAGCTGGGAAAGGATCAAGGAGCTGAGACACAATGCATGCAGATCATTAGTCTTTTTATTATATATAGTATCAATACATTGCTCAAATATGCAAAATATTTGTGTATATTAAAGTTAATTTTATTAGCTTATAGCTTTTAGGAAAAAAATCGTAACCTTGATAACATCATTTACTTACTTAATAGACATTTCTTTGGTTGCTTACAAAGTAGGCACTCTTCACTCTGCTAAACAAACCAGTCTTGTTCTTTTAGGGACTTTTCCATCGTGTTCTTCGAGAAGACCTCCCTTTGTCAAGGCTAGTAAGAATGAAGCCAGAAGAACTTTTATCCAAAGAACTTTCTGTGTGGAGAGAAAAACCAGCCAAAGCAGTAAGTAATATATTTCTGTCGTGTACAGTAAAGATAGTTGATAAGACCTGTTAGTTACCTGGTACTTAGAAATAACTAATTACTATGCAATTACCTACTTAGACTTATTTGTAAATATCTCTGGAGAATTTAAGTTTATGGATTTGTTGATTTTCTACATAGAATTACTGACAGCTGGTTGATGACGGGCTACAGAACAATATTAAACTTTGATAGATTGTATATATTTGTGTGTACAAATAATTGTTTGGGCTTTTTTTTAAAAAAACAGATAATGGCACCTAGACGTAAAACTTTTGAAAATAAAAAAATAGTTGTAAAACAAGAACCCATCCCAGATGTTAACATGGAGGATTCTCCACCAGTATCTGATTCTGATGTAAGTATAAATCACTTGGGGTACCCATTTACAGCTAGTTATCTATGCATGGTTTGCTGAAACAACTTGTTTTTTTCAGAACACGTTTCTATATAAAATAGCGTTTTGTTTTTAACCACAGGCAAAGCCAGTAGATTATTTTATTGAGTGTATAGATGAAATCAGTGCAAGATCAACATATCCTCAATATCTGGGTTCTATGCATTTCTTTTTAGGAGCAGCAAGAATCAGAACGAACAGCCCCAGAGAAGAACAGTACTCCTGTTCTGGATGTTTTCAGCAGCATGTTACAGGACACAACAAGTCAGCATCGAGCCCACCTTTTTGACCTGAATTGCAAAATATGTACAGGTATGACATAGTATTATAATACCACCCAAAGACCAAGGGCTAGAATGGAAATAGTGTTAATGTTGCTGCTCAATACAATCCCATTTTTGACTAGTGCAACATCATCAGTGGGTGAATTTTTGTACTTGCTGCATTTTCAGCAATAGTTCACATTTTGAATTGAATAGTATTTGACCAGTAATATAGTAATTTCCTTTTTGTTAGTTGACTTTTACAAAAGCAAGATATTTTATTTTTTTGCAATGAATCTTGATTTCTGAATTGTAGTGTGTAAAACATTTTGGTTTTCTGCCCAGTGTTATTTGGTACATAATTATCAACATTCACACAGAATGTCTCAAAAGAATTTTCTGTATTGTTTGTTTTGCAGGTCAGGTTTCTGCATCTGATGATGAAACAGCTGCAAAGAAACCCAAATTATCTTCTGCTAAAAAAGCAGAACCAAAGACAGAGATAAAGCCAAAGTCTGAAAGCTCAATATCAACAGTTGATATGGAGGCTACAAAGGAAGAAGAATTAGAGAATACCCTAGAACCTGAAGTTGTATCTGCAACTGAAACATTTTTTCAGCCAAGCATGGAAAAAGCTTACATTCCTTTAACTCAAGGACAAACTCACTTAGAAACTTCTCTGTCTAATGAAGGTCCAGTGTATCCCATGTCTTATGCTGTTAATGTTACCACTACTGTGACAGTCTCTGGCAAGGATCCAAGAACTGCCATGAGTGCTTCATCAGCAACTGTTTCTTCTGAGACCTCTGTATTACCTACCATCTCTACACCTGACAAACCTTCTGTAGGAGAAAGTAAACCAGAAACATCAAAATCTGTTTTACCAACTCCAAAGTCAATATTAACAAAGCCATCATCTGACCCAAGATATTTGGCAGGTCCACCATCATTGAATGTTAGGTATGTATCATACTGAAGGAAGTTCAGTGACCTTGTATCATCCTATATTTAAAAGCTTGTTTTCAGTTGATCCAGCCATACTGCTTTCTTATGCCATGTACTTCTAATATTCAAAGACTGGGAAAAGTAAAGGCATGCATTCTCTGCATCAAGGATAGAGTCATGACTTCATACCTTCTTATCTTTCCCAAAGGACAGTCTTTTGTATAATAGAAAGGCAATAGCAGGTTTGCCACTCTGCTTCTAATGTTAATAGGAATTGCATAAGGTGATCGGGAAATTAATCGTGCATAATTAGTGACCAATAACATTAAAAGTGAATATACCTAGATGAATCTAAAATTGTAATTAACTGCTTGATCTGTTTACTTTACAAATATATACATCTAGCAACACTGAAGCCTAGCCTAATAGCATCAGAGATGTAATTTATGGGGTTTTTTTTAGTTGAAATTGTTTATGATGACTGTGGGAAAGGTAAAGAAGATTCCCTTCTTGAGCCAGTGTGTTCATTTTCTGTTTTACAGTGTGCCAGAGATGCGGTCCCCTCCAGAAGGAGACACTTCCCTTTTTCTTTCTCGTCTCAACACCATTTGGAAGGGGTTCATCAACATGCAGAGTGTGGCCAAGTTTGTCACCAAGGCATATCCTGTCTCTGGATCCTTTGACTACCTTAGTGAGGTGGGACTTCGGAGGGCTTGTGATTTGTGGGGTGTGCCTTATCTGAAGTTATATTCTATGTTTAACATGCTTTAGAAACTGCAAGCCTCAAAACACTTCAATTATATTTCCAGTTTACTGAAGTACATATCAGCCTGAAGGCTAAACAGATCAACCGAATAAGATTTTTGTAACTTATAGGAGTTTTAATAAATCACTACTTAGAAAAAGATGTGGAAGCTAAGTAAAGTCAACTCCAACTAAATTAATATAAAAGATTCATAACATATTTCACACTTTGATGAGGAAGAGGCTCCATGTTGTACTTTGTGTGTATATATAACAGTGTTTTTTTTTTTGCAGTAGAGTTTTTCTGCTATAATGTACCCAAATAGTAGTTATTTACATAAAACCTTTCTCAAAGTTTAAAAAAACACGTTTTTTGAGCCTAGTATCAGAGGGAGTGAGCTTTGGGCCTTTAACCACCTATAACGGATCTTCCAGACCAATTTCCACTTACAGAAAGTAATCACCAAATGGTACTTTCTGTGTGTCACAAAATAATATCTCACTCAGCTAGATATAACCAAGGAAGTAGACTGAAAGCTTGTGCTGCTCAACTTCTCTCCGTCTCAAAGGTGCTACAAGATTCTTTTGCATACTAGTCTAATACTGTGAATGTTTGTTTCCCAGCTCCCATGTATAGACAGTCCCTTAGTTACATATATACAATTTACATACAACTTATAGTTGAGAATGGGAGTGAGACAACAGGAAGTGAGAGAAATCTGCCCCTAGGAAGTCTAATACTCTCCTGCAATTTATGGGGGAAAACAAACTTTCACAAATCATTGTTTCCAAAACAAGTCAGATTTTTCAAACTCCAATTATCACTGGGACAGAAAGCAAAGAAAATCTTTTGAACAGACAGCATAACAAATGTCACCGGAGTGTTCACCATTCCCTATACTATCCATAACACATACATACATTGGCTGGAGTTGCATTAAAATGTACCTGTTCTGACTTACATAGAAATTCAATTTAAGAACAAACCTAACTATAACTTTGGGGCTGCTGAAAGCTATAATTTGTAAGGTTAGACATTGCTCCTTTTTCTAGTCAGAAAGTACAGTATTGATTTGAAAGTTTAAGGGGCTCTCTTATACAAGGCTCAGAAGGAAAGTAATATTTGTTCCAGTTCCAGATTTTGAGCATCCATTGTCTGTGGGATTAATTTGGTTTCAGTTAGATGTTTATATATCCATTCTAGATACAGTACAATAACAATATACCTAATCTGATGTTATCTATCTGTTGGAAGAAGCAGTAAGGACAGCACACTTTATCCTAAAGTCATGCCTCACACCATGTAAATGCTTCTCATTTAGGATCTACCAGATACAATTCATATTGGAGGAAGGATCTCACCGAAGACAGTGTGGGATTATATTGGCAAACTTAAGTCTTCAGTGACAAAGGTATTTATTTAATAATCAAGACTAGTAATGAAGGAATTTAGAATGTACTTGAAATGCCATTAATCAGTGGAATCCAGTGACCATACAACTGTTTCTGCTGCCTAAGGGAGAAGCGGAGATTGACTTTTTCTTGTATATTATTGCCTAATCATAAGGATATGCGATAATGCTTTGCACTTTAAGTCTTTTAAAATAGTGGGAGGACTTTTCTAATATGGGATACCAGTCTACTATTTCAAGTAAAAAGTAAAATTCTTTCCCAATTATTTCTTCTTCCTCATACTCACTAGCTCTCTAGATCCCGGCTAATAATAATAATAATAATAATAATAATAATAATAATAATAATAATAATAATAACAACAACTTTATTTTTATACCCCGCCCCATCTCCCCGAAGGGACTCGGGGCGGCTTACATGGGGCCTAGCCCGATAAAACAATCAATATCAGTAACACAACTATAAAACAATTATACCAGTAAAACATCAATAGCAATAAAACAATCGTTAAAATCGGCAAGAAGCATACGAAAAACATACAATATTAAAACAGGAGACTAATTCATAAAATCCAGAACAGAATGTGCCGGTAGTAATGGACAATAAAGTGCAAAATAGCATTGGCAGCATCTCAAAATGGGGGCTATTATAAAATGGGCAGATGGATCAGTCCAACATCAAATTAGGTATCAAAGGCCTTTTGGAAGAGCCAGGTTTTTAAGCTCCTACGAAAGGAGAGGAGGGTAGGGGCCTGCCTGATCTCTCTAGGAAGAGAGTTCCAAAGCCGGGGGGCCACGACGGAGGAGGCCCTCTTTCTCGTCCCCACCAACCGCGACTGCGAGGCTAAGAATCCTTCTGAGCAAAATAATATAAACTGCTCAATCATAACACCTGCCTTCTATACATGCTTTTCCTTTCCCTCTCTTGTGATAATATGACTTCTATTGTATTTGAAACTTCGCAGATAGATTATCTAAATTTTGAAAAAATCCTGGAAACATGATGAAGTAAAATATTGATGAGAGGATGTAATTTTATGCTGCTTTGAATTGTTTGGTAAGGTGGTAGGGGAAAAAGTTAACTGAAATAATGATGTTGTGTCTTTTTAAAACACAACTTTTGCGATCACCATATAATTCTGAAATCACTCATTTGTGTTATCCTTCCCGTAATTGCTTTTTTTATTAATTAACAAAAGGTCATTGCTTTTTCTTTTTATTATGTATTGTAGGAATTATGTCTAATTCGTTTCCATCCTGCAACAGAAGAAGAGGAAGTTGCCTACATTTCCCTATACTCCTATTTTAGCAGTCGTGGCCGATTTGGTGTGGTAGCTAATAACAACAGGCATGTCAAGGACCTCTATTTGATACCTCTCAGTGCTAAGGATCCTATTCCATCCAAACTTTTGCCCTTTGAGGGACCAGGTAAGCAATCAATTGTAGGGAATCCAAAATACCTTTGTCCTCCTGAGTTATAATTGCTTAACACATTTTCAGTTGGGTAAATACAGAGAAGAAAGCATGATAGAGAAAGAATGGTCTTTTAAGTTGAGGAAGCTCAACCATTTTCATATAAGATGTGACAATCTTTGTACAAGCACACTGTTACTTCATAGGACTGAAAATCATTTTTCAGAAGTCATAGGTTTTTAGTCATATTTTGAAATAAACAAGAACAACATAGGGGCAAACACAAAAGTTCACAAATGTCATTCAGATTGAAAGATGTGTGCCAGTTTTCAAACATGGCTGTGCAAAAATGGTATCCCCAAATTCAGAAAACAACCAGGTTTGGGCATTAAGTGATGAAAGTCCAAAGAAACTGATTAGACCAGAAGTGTCAAATTTGTGGCTGACCAGGTGTTTTGGCCTCCAACTCCCAGAAGTCTTAGCCAGCTTGTACATTGGCCAGGAATTCTAGGAGCCAAAGTCGAAAACACTTGCAGAGCCATAAGTTTGATACCACTGGGTTAGACACACATGAAGTTGCTAACCTAGCGTGATGATTAATCATGAACCCTTATATTGTTGCATTCCTTATTTCTTCAAAAAAAACCCTGTTTTCTACTTAAGAGCACATTTTAGTAGAGAAGTCATGCTGACGCAAGATACAGTTGAAAATAATTTGTTTTCCATGCTTGTGTTTCCAAACTTCTGCACTCAGTCACATAACACTACGGTACTGTTAACAAGAACCTCCAAACCAGGGTAAATTCTGAATCCACTAAAGAGCACTGAGGGTGAAGAATTTGATTTTAAAATGCCAACTCCTTAAAGACTCCACTGGACTTCATATGAAGGTTGAGGTTTAATATTAGGGGTTGGTGCTCATCTCCATTTCTAAGCTGAAGAGCTGGCATTGTCCATAGACACCTCCAAGGTCATGTGGCTGGCATGACTGCCTGGAGCACCGTTACCTTCCCACCGGAGCGGTACCTATTGATCTACTCACATTTGCATGTTTTCAAACTGCTAGGTTGGCAGAAACTGGGGCTAACAGTGGGAGCTCACCTCGCTCCCAGGATTCGAACCACCAACCTTTCAGTCATCAAGTTCAGCAGCTCAGCAGTTTAACCCCTTGTGCCTCCGGGGGCTGTCAAGTATATGTTATAGCCCCATTATAACATATGACATGCCCTCCTTATACTGTAATCCTATGTAAATTCATTTAACCTCAGTGGGACATCACATAGGTAAGTACACATAGGAATATAACCTGTCACTTTGAACTGATAGAAGTGATATTAATTTTAGTGATTCCACCCCATATTTTACAAATTAAAAAAAATGCAAACTACAGTATATATGCATTGTTTAGAAAAAACAATCCTCTTGTCCTACTGAGAAATGCTACAATGTATCCCTACACTACTATTTTTTAAAATCTAAACTTGAGTTGGTTAAGGAGAGTGTCAATAAAGTGACTACTCTTGTAAAATACGTTAGCTATTATTGGTTAGCGTGTGAAATTCAAGCACAGAAGAAGCAAATCCCCCTGAAATGTAGTTCCTGCTGCAGGAGGACAAAAAATTGCACTTTCTTGAAGCAGATGTAAATCAAGGACCAAACCAAATTGTAGACTTCTGAATCTACAACTTAGACACACCACATTTTGAAGTCTGTGGTTTTGGATATAGAGATGTCCCAGTGCTGTGGTTTATGTATACATGGAGAAGTATAAATACACAATCGGTATTTTTTTAAATCAAGGTAAATGAAATGTATTGTTTTCACCATATAATTTCAATAAAATGATTTTATCCAAAGTGGTCATTGTCTCTTTTAATTTAAGTATTCTTGCAAGGTTTATCTTTCCGTTTTGTGAAATAAGTCTCCAATTTAAATAGAAAGAGGAGTGCTGGAAAAAATACACACACATGCATGTATGTATCACAAGTATAGTGACTATACATACATTGTATATCACAACATTCTTTCTGCATTTTAGACACAATGTACCTAGTGCCGAGACAAAATATTTTTACAAACAAAGCAATAATTAATTACTCTTGAGGCACCTCAAATTTGTTCCATATCACTTTAAGATTGAGATTGCAAAGTCAACAGTACAATCATCTGCATCTCTATTTAGAGGCAAGTCCCATTTAGTTCAGTGGGATTTACTTACACATATGCCCTAGATGTTTTCATTTTTAAGAAGAAAAGTTATGGATGAAATGGTCCCAGTTTACTTTACCTAATCCCTCCTCTCTGAGCCATGAGGCAATTTTCCTACATGACACTTTTTACAGGAGTTCACTTCAGATGGAATCAAAATGAAAACAATAGAAAACGTCATTTCTCACTAAAGGGGAGAAAGGTATTGTGATGATTGAACATTCAGCTTTGATTTTTCAATGATAGCAGTCACTTCCCTCTTCTTCTGATCAATAGCGTAACAATTTCACGAAGGAGTGATGTGATGTGTATTCTGTTCCTGCATAAATGAATCCTACTGGCATGATTCACACAACTGAGAACCCTGCATAACAAATTGGCCTGGAATCACATGCTTTAACTTTGGACATTTCTCCTCACAGCCTGCATCCATGCCAGACAGGGGAGGAAGGATAAACTGTGTAGATCCTCCAGTTATACAAACATCTACCAGTTATGGCTGCTACATACATGCCTTCTGTTCACAGAAAAGCCCTTCCCAGCACTTACAAACGACCTAGAATTTCTCCAATTGCTCGGCTTCAGTGTCCTGCCCTCCCCACATAGTATTTTGTCTCCAGGAATTTGACACCTGCAAAATCATTCTCACATTTTTCTTGATACATTTCTAACAGCAGCGGCTTTTAGACAACTGCTGTTCTCTTTGTGGCCATTTTCATTGTGGCCATTTAGTAACTAACTTGTAAATATTAGTGAAAAACGCATTTGTAGCTGCATTGGCTGCATTTATAATTCATTTATGTAAGAGGTAGAGAGGCCATATTTGTTGCAAAGCACACCCAACAGGCTCAGTTCTGCTGTTCATTCAGAGCTGCTCGCTCATTCCTGCAAAAACAAGCACAGTCAATCTCTGGTTCCTGCTAAATGCAACTACTGCCAATGCCTGCTGTGACCAAGGGATGCACTTTACACTGAAGTAAATGGCCAGAATGTATAAGCAAAATTACTTAGAGTCCTGTAGCCTCTCAATGAATTGTGATGATCTCAAACCTCAAGAGATCTTTCAGAATATTAAACATAATTTAAACTCATATCTACATTCTTTGCATGGGCAGAATATTTTACAAAGCTTAATGGGAGATGAAACAAGTAGGTCACATAGTTCCTGTTCAGAAAAGTGGGATATTCTTGAATATAGCAACAACTTACTGTGTAGTTGTTGCTATATTCTTACTGCCATTTCCTCCCAAATGATTAGACAAATAACTGGAAAATAAAATTTATATTGTTTACTTGTACAGAGGATGTTAGAAGTAACTATTCCCAAATCATTTTGGCTTTTAGTAGGTGTTTACATGCATTCCCCATTCTTGGATTTAAATTAGATTGGCCACATAGAAATTAATAAAATGCTATCCTAGAACAATGCAATAACATTTATTGAGCCTGTCAGCATATCACTTAGACCCTGCAGGCAACACAACAAAACCAATGACTGAGTGGAACAACCTTGATGGAAGAAGAAGGACTTGATAAGGAAGTGATTAAATTAGAGGGTTGGGTGGTATGTGAAGCTCGTTCAAAGCACAAGAAATAACATTGGATCACCTGTTAACAAAGATGGGCAAAGTATCCCTAAACTGTCATTAAGACACATAATTAGCAATAGTTTTATCCTAAACAAAGCTACTGAAAACAGCTCCATTGAGCAGTGGCATTCCCAGGTATGCGTGTATAGGATTGCTTTAAGACCTGGAGAAATAATATTACCAGATAAATCACATGTAGCTAGTGAATCAACAGTTCAGTTGATTTAATGGCTCTATTTTAATCAGAACTACCAATAGAATTTAACCTCTGTTAACTAGCAAATAATAACTTTTATAGTTCTCGTCAACTTCATGTAACTCATTCAGCAATTGGTTGCTGATCTTCATTCACTAGACTGAACACATTCCAGATGACTCGTGATGAGCATCCACTCAAAAAAGGGAGAAATATGCAGAACTCAAATCTGTTTTAAATCCAGACTTAACATTGCCTTCTCCATCTTTGGTTTTCAACCAAAGTAGAAGATAGCTGTTCACATAGCACGTTAGACTGTTCTTGTTGAGAGTTTGTGCTGGAGACATGCTTTTCCTGCTCAATTTTGGCCTTAGGGCAAATTAGGTACAACATACCTCACACAGAACTCTCAGTTTTCAAAGAAGATGGAAAACAAATGTTATAGTGTTTAAGTTGATACCTCATGTTATGTTGTTGTGTATCTTCAAGCAGTTTCTGACTTGGGGCAACCCTATAACAAACCTATTGCTGTTTAAGAAGAGGTTTGTCCTTAAAGATAAACATTATGACATGAGATGGGATTTAAAGACCAAATTATATTGCTAGAATATTTCACAAATTTGGAAGTTTGTCAAAGTCTGCATTTGCTATGATCTTTGCCCAAAATGATTTATTTTATATTAATTAGAAGTGTTTTCAACAATAAACTGTTTTGATCCTCTAAATATGAAACATTGTAAAAAATTTATTTGGAATTCTTATGCCAAAAAATAAATAAGATATTTTATTGAAGCCTATTAGGAGTTGAAAGCATAATGATGTATCAATACTTATGTGTATATTTAAACATCTCTAGTATTTACATTTTTTGTTGACCTCACTTCACCAAAAGGCTAAACTATTGTCCAAGAAAAGAAAAGATGCAGATTTCTGGCTATCAACCATATGATTTTTAGGGCTGCAATGCTTATGGTGTGCAATGATGTAAACCCTAAAAATAATTCCATGAAACACAATCACTGATAAGAACTGGAGTATCATCATGGACATTTCATTATATCCAACATTTTCCTCACTATTGAGAATCAAGGTGGTCTACAAACTTAAAATAAACCCAGTATCATGCTGTTGCCTTTTATTGAATGCTGCTTTGATACATCAGTGTAGTAATTCTTAAAAGTAGCTTTTCAATGTCTGCATGCTGAAGATTATATTTTGTATATATGCATACCTGATTGATGATGAAATATGCATAGGAGTCATGCTCATACACAGTAAACCAATTCTTCCATCTAAAAGCTGGTAAAATTCAGGGTAATAACTAAGAAATACAGAGAGTAGCACAGTTATAAGTTCTCCACTGAGTTACATGTATTACATTACTTACTCTTAAACTAGAATATAGGTATTATTTTGCATAAATTAGCCTTTTAAAGTTAAATTGGAATATTTGCACTTGTTATTTTTGACTATGAACCTGGGATAATAAATAACTGAAGTAATCAATTATAAACATTAATGCGACCAATAAATAAGGCACTCGGTATCCTTCAAATATAGACTGACCCATATAAGAAGGAGAAAAATACTTGCCATTATTAGAAGTTGTACTACTAATTAGTGCTCAGACAATGGAATAGTAAAATGTCTTAAGTTCTTTTACACTTAAAATAATTTAAATGTTAATATCTTACACAGGATCTTCTTTTGTCTTACAGGCCTTGAATCAACTCGTCCAAATTTAATTCTTGGATTAGTAATTTGCCAAAAAGTTAAGCGTCCTGCAACTGTACTGGAATCTGAAAAGACTGAAGAAAAAAGGAGCAGAATTCAGATACAGGAAGAAGTTGAAATTTCGGGTTACTCAAAAGGTGGTGTTCTTTCCCAGCAAGAGAAAAAACCTCCAAAGTTCTCACTGTATTCTGGAGAAACGGTTGGTAGTACCACACCGCCAGGATCCCCACCACCTCCACCCCCAAATCCACCTTCAGAGCCTTCCTCCTCCATGATGCCTTCAGTGTTAAAGATATTATCATCGGTAAAAGCAGGAAACACAAGTACTGTTGCGCCATCAAATACTGCAGCATCAGGAACTGATACAACTATGGCATCTTCTACTTCATCTTCAAAATCATCTACGCCACTTGATCACATTCTGCAAACTCTTTTTGGTAAGAAGAAGGCTTTTGACTCTGTTAACAAGGAATCTGAAGGTGCTTGTACTTCAAAGCCTGATGCACAAACTGTTGTTGATGAAAAATTACCAGCCCCTCCCTTGCTAGATCCCATTGTGCAGCAGTTTGGGCAGATGTCAAAAGATAAAGTGATAGAAGAGGAGGAAGACGATAGACCTTATGACCCTGAGGAAGAATATATTCCAGAAAGATCATATGAGATGCAGAGCAATGAAAGTAGATTTGGAAAGCAATGTGAAACTTCAGAGCAAGAAGATGAGGCCTATGATCCAGAGGATGAAACAATCTTAGAAGAAGCCAAAGTTACTATTGATGATTTGCCTAATAAAATGTATTCAGAATCTAAAAGCAACTCTTTGACAACCTCAGCTCCATTTGTGCCTGATGTGTCTTCACAACCATCCTTGGTTGAGCAACAGAAAATGTTGGAAGAATTGAACAAACAAATAGAAGAACAGAAAAGACAACTTGAAGAACAAGAAGAAGCCCTCAGGCAACAAAGAGCAGCTGTTGGAGTATCAATGGCTCATTTTTCAGTATCTGAAGCTTTAATGTCACCCCCTCCAAAAGCATCCATAGCAAAAATATTCCAACATGAAAATCAACCTTCTGACAAATCTGAGTTGTCCACATCTTCAAGTCAGAGTCAAATGTTTCATCAGGGCAATGATCCTAGACAAAGTAGAGACCCACGACAAGCTAGAAGGATTCTAACTGAACCTAATGAAAGTTCTGACTCTACTGTAAAACAGCATGTCTTATCAGGAGAATCTTCTGTAGGTCAAATCCCACCACCCTATTCAGGTCCATTGCAAGCTTCATTTGATAAAGAAGATAAAACACCGGCCCCTCCTGCTTCATCTACTCATACTGATACATGGATTCCTAGTGGAAACATTTCTGATCTCCCTAAACAAGCTGCATCTATTACATATGAAAATGCCCCACAACTTCACCAGGAAGCTATTCACGTGCCACCTTCCATTGAAATGACCACAACTGCACCTATTCGTAAAGTATTGCTACCCACACCACCACTGAATTCATGTTTTATGCCTACTTTCCCTGCACCTGACAATGCTCAGAGTGTATCTTGGTCAAATAAGCCTCAAGACAATAATACTACTAGTATAGTAATAGATTCTTTCTCAAATCCAATGTTCCCGTCTCAGGAGAACACTCCTGTTCCCTTTGAAGCAGAAAGTGGTCCCGCACATTATGAAGACCAAAGAAATCCTCAGCCTTGTCATTTTTATGAACAAATGAAAACTTCCACAATTCAAAGTGAGGAAGTGAGAGGTGGACCCCCTTTTTCTTCTGTTGGATATACAGGTGGCCCTCCATTAATGCCTGGTGCTCCTGACTTCCAATTTATTGAGGGACATAATCCTCCACCAACTAACGATGGGCAAATGGGGCCTCCACCAAACATGTTTGGAGCCCCAGGACCACCTATTCCTTTATTTTCTGCACAGCATGGCCCACCTCCTCATTTTATTGATAACAGGGGACCTCCACCATCATTTCCTGGTAATCCAAGAGAACAAGCACCTGTTCAATTTGAAGATCATAGGGAACCTGAAGTGGAGGATATGGAATTTGCAGATTCTCAGTATCATGAAATGAGTGGTCCTGGACAATATGAGGAATCTGAGCCTCCCCAGTTCATGGGAAATAGACCACCCTTTCCTTTCAAGGGTCAAAGAAGGCCTTCCCAAAATAAATTTAAAGGTCAGAGAGGGGGTCCGTCTTCTCAGTTTGGAGGCCCAAGAGGTCCACCACCGAATCATTTTGGAGGGCCAAGAGGTCCACCTCCAAATCAGTTTGAAGGACAAAGAGGGCCTGCCCCAAGTCACATGCCAGGACCAAGGGGACTTTTACCAGCACCATTTGAAGAACGGAGAGGGAGCCCACCTCCCAGATTTCCAAATCAAAGAGGTCCAGCCCCACCACACCAGTATGGAGGACCAAGGGGACCTGTGCCTGGCCAGTTTCTAGAACAAAATGAACCTTCTCTTAATAGACATAATTTTCCTAAGCAATCCCAGCAAGGTATGAAACCAGCCCCCAGACCTCTTTTGGATCTTCCAAGTCCTCAATCACAGCATCGGAAAGAGAACTGGGATGAAACTGGACCTCATTCTGATCTTGCAGAGCAAGATGCTGAATCAGAAGCACAGTGGTCAGGATCTGATTTTCGAGAGAGCCGAAGTAATGATTATAGAAATCAGCCTTTTGAAGGAAGACAGAGAGAGAGATATGAGGGGGGTAATAAGGAAAAAACACCAGAGCATCCTGATCACTCGGATAATCGATCAAATAGGGGAACTGATGATAGACGGAGAGATCGTGATCATACCTGGGCATGGGAAAAGGACCGTGGCAGAAATTGGAATAGGGGTAGGGAAAGGGAATGGGAGAGACATAAGGAAAAAGACTGGGATAAAAATAGAGAGAGGGGCTATAACAGAGAAAGAGAAAGAGATTCTGAGCGAGGTAAAGATTGGGAAAGAACCAGAGAGAGGGGTAGAAATAGAGATGGGGATAATTACCGAAGACGAGATAGATCAAGAAGCAGAGACCGTGATTATGATAGATACCGAGATCGAGATCGAGCTCGAAGTAGGGAGAGAGAAAAAGATAGAGAAAGGGATAGGGACCGTGACAAAGATAGAGGGAGAGATCGCAAGGACCGAAGCAAAAGTAAAGAATGTGATAAAGACTCAAAGACAGAGACACAAACAGGTGGTCAAAAACCATCACATCAAGAAGCTGCTCCTTCTAATAAGCAAACATAAAAATTAATAATACTAGGTTGCTCAGATGGAGGGAAGATATAAGTATTGATTGTGTACTATTTGTACATACTGTATATTGGTTTTGTTAGAAAATACTTTGGTAAAATGTATTTCACAAAAAGATAAATTTTGAATTGTAAATACATATATTCAGATATTAAGCAGGTACATATTGGGCTTGCTACATGTTTTCATACTGTTTTCTTACAAAATACATATAGCACAATTCTTCCCTGTATAGGAACAGTACCTGTGCACAGACAGATTCCAATAGGACTTAAGAGACACTTGTCCCCTCCCTTTCCTTGGACCACTGCACTGCCTGCTAAGGTGAAGATTTGTGGACAGGGATGTGCCGAGTCCATGTACAAGGTACTGCACCCACACAAGCAGACATTGTGACAATTGTGTTATAGTTGTAAAGCGTTCTGATGTTTCCTTTTTCCTTTTTCTTGAAATTTCCATCTGAAGACATTAAAATGGGAATTGTTTTCAAATAGCACATTGCTTTTTTAACATATAAAGTTATGTTTTCCAGTAACTTGAATTGTAATTTAATGGAAACGTAAGAAAGAACTTAGAAGCCATACCTTTACATCTCAAATATATAGTATTTTAGTGTTTCAGGTAGTTTCCTACATACAATAGAGCCCAATATTTCTATCCCGAACAAATCTGGTTATGAGCTGATTTTTGGTATTTAAGAAATGTTGGCTCAGGAGCAGTGTTATCACTTGCTTGTAAGTTGCAGAGTCCTTCGATAAAAACACTAAGCTTCTAAGCTCACCATTTTCCTTTTTACATGTAGACATTTTGAGTTTTAGACTTCCCCTGGTAACAATTTAGACAAAAAATGAGTATATCTAAATAATTCTTTACTTTAAACATTTTTCAATTTTGAATTTTTAGAAATGACATATTTGATGGAAAATAGTAACCTCTATAGAAAATACAGCCAAGTTTTTAAAACATACTTATTGGAAAATACTTTATACATTTTGCTTTGGCAGGCAGAATAGCTACCTGAAAGTCATGAAAAGATGAAGATTTCAGACTTTGAGCAGTTTGGCTTTTCTGTAATTTTCATTAAAAAGATTTGTAACACTTTTCAGATATTTCTTTTAATGAGAGATTTAAACATGTAGTTCTGCTGTTGTCATAACAGACATTTAAAAGCCCTTTCTAACCAGAATACGTCCCCACTACTTTTCTTGTCAAACCTGTGGTTATCTTGCTAACATGGAAGTAAATATTTGTGTACAGATTGGTCTAGACAAACTGATACCAACAATTCTTTGCTTTAAAAAAGGGAGAGCTTTTCACTGTGAATGCAGTATACTATTTCCTTATTCTGAACAGTGCACAGGATAAGTCAGCAGTTTATCTGGATTTATATGTACAGCTGAGCAATTACTTTGATATTTTTATAAATATTTGCAAATGTAAAATTAGATTCATAACATTACATTTTGGAAATTGCATTAGAAGTAGTTCTAGTCCATAAATAGTTCACTACAAATTTCCACTTTATATTCTTTCATCTTTGTCTTTAAACGTCAAGATTGCATTGATTTAAACACAACCTATATGCAAAACCTTTTTGCAAAATATTAAAAAGGTGGTGTAGAATGCAAATGCCTACTATGATGTAATTTTTATTCAAGACGTTTCTAACTTAAAGACATATGTAAGTATGCTAAATTAAGTGTTTGTTTAGGTTTACTTGACAGGTTTCTGTAAATTGTATTTTATATTTCAGAATATATCATTGTAAATTAAATGTGGAACTTCATAGGTTTTTGTTACTGTAAGTCAAATAAAAAAATTACAGAAAATATGTGCAATTGTTTTCATTACATAATCAACACTGTTGTATTGCTACATTGTTCGGTGCCTTCAAGTCTTTACTGACGGCAACCCCAAGGCAAACTGACCGTATATACTTGTATAGAAATTGACCTAATGTATAAATTGAGGGCAGGTTTGGAGCCAAAATTAAGGATTTTCATATGACCTGTGGATAGGTTGAGCATCATTCTGCAGAAATGGGGAACACCAACATTGCCTCGAGGCCAGCTGCCCCTTGTTGCCATCATTTTCCTTCTCTGACATTCAAAAAGGCCAGAATGCCGGAGCAGAAAAATTTTGTCCTGAGGGGGTTTGCCATTGCTTTCCTCTAAGATTTGCATTTCCTAGGGCATTTTCATGGCTGCGGATTTGATCCCTCATCTTCTCAAATCTTAGTCCAATGCTCTAGCCACTATAACACACCGGCTCTTGTATTGCTATACAGTATAGGATATACCATGGTTATTTTCTTTGAAATCTTTGATAGGTCACCTTGCAAAAAAAAGTGCAGTAACTTTAGCACTTTATCTAAAAGGTAGAAAGTTCTTGTTTTACAAGCCTTCTCTGTCCAAGAGTGCTGATGTATAATGTACAATGGGTCTTTCGTATTTGTTGGAGACACCCCCCCCCCCCCAAAAAAAAAGAAAACAATTGGACAATCAAATCCTAGTACTGTATATGCAATGGTGTTGTAAAATGGCAAAATCAAAGTTTGCTTTCTGGATTTTTTACAAATATATATACTCAAGCTGGGGTCACAGGGCCAACTACTTAGCTGTGTAGCAAAGGTGCTGTAGGTGATTTGCAAAGATGCTCAATGGGGCATTGTTATGGCTGTCCTGCTGTGCATTGCTCCAACTTCATTGGCTCCTCTGCATAATAGTAATGGCACAGCAATCCCTTGCCTAATGTGGAGGTTGTGAAACAGCTCAGTTGTTTCCTGGAGATGTACTCGTGTATAAGTGGATCTCTTGTAGAGGTAAAGGACAGATTTGGAGGCCAAAATTGTCAATTTTGACATGACCTAAGGGCCAATTTGCAGAGAGGAGAAGGCACCAATACCAATTTGGGAGCCACCGCTGCCACCATTCCCCATCCAGGCATTCAAAAAGGCCAGAAATATCACCAAGGCAGAGAGAGTAGAATTGGTGCTTCCTTTTGGCACTCTGAGAAGGGCATGGTTCCTTTTATATATGAGGTACAGTACTCATATTGACCTGTGGATACGCTGGCCCAGATTTTTATATATAGGGTATATAGGATAAGCGCACTTACAAAACTAGGTTTCTTAAAATTTTGAGTCTTAAAATCTTATAGTAGGTTATGTGTATAGTGTACTTCAGAAACAAAATTCTTGCACAGTATCATCAGTGCCTGTTAGAAAACAAATGTGTGTTTACTGTGTTTGCATACACCTGACTCAAATTACAATAAGTATGGACCTGTATCTACAGTTATGAAATTTAGCACAAATGACACCTTTCTTCAAGATACAACAAATGCATAGTGAAGAAAATGGGACCGTGCCACTGTCTTTACCGTCTTCATCTGCAAATGAGTACCATACTTGCTTTCAGGTGTTCTTTGCCACACAATACACAGAAAATACATGAGTATCTCAGTTCAACTCTTCCAATATCCTCTCAACATTTCACACATGAAAACTTGCGCCTGTGGGTCCAGGCAACATCAAAGTATCGTCAAAATGGCAAATGTCATTAATGAGGAAGGACACAATGCTAGGAGAGACTGATGCAGTTTGCTTTTGCCTGAATCTACTGAGAAGGTGGTACAGCGGGTTAAACCGCTGAGCTGCTGAACTTGTTAACTGAAAAGTCGACGATTTGAATCCGGGGAGCAGGGTGAGCTCCTGCTGTTAGCCCCAGCTTCTGCCAACCTAGCAGTTTAAAAGCATGCAAATGTGAGTAGATCAATAAGTACTGCTCCGACTGGAAGGCAAAGGTGCTCCATGCAATCATGCCGGCTGCATGACCTTGAAGGTGCCTATGGACAATGCCGGCTTTTCAGCTTAGCAATGGAGATGAGCACCAACCCCCAGAGCGGGACACGACTAGACTTAATGTCATGGGAAAACCTTTACTGCTGTTGGGTTAATTGGATGCTATCTACTTTTGAATTTTAACACAGTTTGCATCGACTGAATCTGAAGAAAGTGGGAGAGGGAGAGAAATGGGGACACTTAAAGCTAAAAGAGGACAGTATTAATTATCACTGTCAAAATAGGTCAATTACCAAGACCGAAGTTTATAATATGTAACCTATATGTTTAGCCCAGAGAAATTGTAGTGTAAATCATGTGGAAGTTATGCGTCTCAATCAAAGATCTCAATCAGATCTTGTCAGGGTGCCAGCTATAGTATCCCTAGCCAGTATAACCAACTGGATAATGGAGACTAAATGCTCCAAAAACATCTGTCCGTCATACTAAATGTAAATTTGGATATTGGTGGTTTCTACATACTTGAGAAGCTGAGTCAGGAATGGACAAACTTGGGCCCTCCATGCATTTTTGGACTTCAACTCCCACAATTCCTGACAGCCTCAGGCCCCTTCCTTTTCCCCCTCAGCTGCTTAAGTTTGCCCATGCCTGGGCTAAGTCCTTAAAACTGAGTGAATTGGAAGAATTAGAAGAACAATAATAATCTATAAATAAAAATTTATAAATCTGTAAAACATAAAATACTGAGATCCCTGAGCCTCAACAAGTGTGTAAATGTGAACATGGAGAATGTGGAAAGAAGGGATCTGTTTTGCTTAAGACTGAGGACAATCAGGAGAATGTTCAAATTGGATTGCTGTGCATTTTCCGGGCTGTTTGGCCATGTTCCAGAAGCATTCTCTCCTGACGTTTTGCCCACATCTATGGCAGGCATCCTGAGAGGTTGTGAGGTATATTGGAAAACTAAGCAAGGAAGGTTTATATATCTGTGGAAGGTCCCGGGTGGGAGAAAGAACTTGTCTGTTGGAGGCCAAGGTGAATGTTGTGAATAATCACCTTGATTAGCATTAATGGCCTTGCAAACTTCATTCCTGCCTGGGGGAATCCTTTGTTGGGAGGTGTTAGCTGGCCCTGATTGATTCATGTATAGAATTCCTTTTTTTTCAGAATGTTGTTCTGGAGATTGGAGATGAGAGTAGTACATTAATATTATATGTTATTATTATGGTGACACGAGATTTTATCATTTTAGAGACAAAACAGTGACAAAATGTTATCATCTGGAGACAACTTTGTGTGTGAGGAGGATGTACAGTAGGAGGATGTACTTATCCAACGTTCTGGATTATCCAATGCATTTTTGTAGTCAATCTTTTCAATACATTGTGATATTTTGGTGCTAAATTCATAAATACAGTAATTACTACATAGCATTACTGTGTATTGAACTACTTTTTCTGTCAAATTTGTTGTCTAACATGATGTTTTGGTACTTAATTTGTAAAATCATAACCTAATTTGATGTTTAATAGGCTTTTCCTTAATCCCTCCTAATTATCCAACATATTTGCTTATCCAACGTTCTGCCGGCCCGTTTATGTTGGCTGAGTGAGACTCTACTGTATTATTATTATATGTTATTATTATGGTGACACGAGATTTTATCAGAGACCAAAAAGTGACAAAATTGTATCATCTGGAGACAACTTGGTGTGTGAGGAGGATGTATTGTGAGGGAACTGGGCAACATTTTAGAGACAAAACAGTGACAAAATTGTATCATGTAGAGACAACTTTATGTGTGAGGAGAATATATGTGAGGGAACTGGGCAGCATTTCCTCTCATGCTTCAACTACTGAGGGAGAAAGTGAGAAGCAAGGCACACTCGACGTCGCCTCAGAACAGACTGAAAACTAGCTACTAGTTTCGACCGTTGAGGCCCCGCCCCCTGTGGGCGTGGTTTCGCGCGAGGACAGGCGCAGGTATGAGCCTATGCGGAGCTCGCTGGTGGCGCCGCCCCGCCGCGGTTAATGACCGTTAGGGGGGTTAAAAGGGGCGTGGCCTAGAGGAAAGAGGCGGGGCCTTGGCCGTTTGGGAAAACAGTGGGCGTGGCCTCCCTTCCCAAGCCTGCCTCCTTCTGGTTGCTAAGGGGCCCTTGGTTACCAACGTGGAGGATGCTGAGGGGCCTTCCCTGAATGTTGGGGGTCCAAGAGGTTTCCTCGCCCCCTTAAAAGTGGGGCTGACAAAGGGCCTGGAGCTCATGCTCCACTGGAAGGGTGTCACTCCCCATTTCTTCCTGAAAATGATACAAGGAAACATTTGACTTCTCAGGAAGGGGGGGGGGGAGCTAAAGCCATCACCCCTTTTGCTGTAGCCTCAAAGAGGGGCCATTGCATTGTCCGTATTATTATTATTTCTAGAAGGATGTGTTTAGTTTTTGTAAGTCGGTTACGTTTCTGTTTTCGCACCTAGGATTCTTAGTCCCCATTTTTGCTTATTTTTTTATTTAGTATCTTTTATTTAGTGTATTTTTCCCTTTTAAAAATAGCATTTTAAAAAACAACATGCTACTGAACTAAAGGCATATCACCCCCTTTTTCTGTTGCCTCGAATATTATTATTTAAAGGTTGTGTTTAGCTTTTTAAAAATTAGTTAAATCTATCTCTTTTTTTTAAAGGTTAGGTTCAATATTAATGTTTTGTATCTTTCATTTTTAAAATACTATATAATTCCATTACAAAACTATTGAGCTGCCAATCCACTTTGAATGGCATTTTTCCCCAAGAGAAAAAAGGCTTGGTGAAAATAATAGAAAATAATACTATAATAAAAATAATATAATAATAAATAATAATAATATAATAGAAGGAAAAGGAATTCAACTGACTCCCTGATAGCATTTCATCACTGCCTTTTTCTGTTGGCTCCAAGAGTGGCCATTGCATTTATTATTATTGTTATTTAAAGGTTGTTTAGTTTTTGCAAATCAGTTAAGTTTATGGGTTTGGTTTTTTTTGCATCTACGATTCTTCATCTCTCTCTTTTAAAGGTTAGATTGTCCCAACCCCGTTAATTTTCTTTTTATTTTGTATCTTTTCGCTTTTTAAATACTTACAAAAACAAATTTTTGTTGCAAAAATATTGAGCTCCTGATTTACTCTGAAAGGCATTTTTCCCAAGCAATAATGGTGCTGCCTGGTTTTAAAAGCCTCGGTGAAAACAGTGAGATATAATAGAGGTAAAAGGCAATTCGACTTCTATCTCCCATAGAAAAAAAACCCCAACACCTTTGATAGCTCTTGACTGCAGCCATTGCCCAGTTTGGGTGTGTCACTTGCTCTTTGTACATTTAGCTGTGACCCTTCAGCATCATGTCAGGCCCAAATGCCAAGGAGTCTGAAAGGGGTGCTCCGAGTCTTCGGACTATGACTTCAGACCCGTCGTCGTCGTCTTCTGCTCCTGCTGGCGAAGGTCCAGCAGAGTCTTCTTTTGGGGAGCACAACCTTAGCTTTACCACCACAGACCTCAGTGTTGTGGAAATGACAGAAATCGAATACACCCAGCTTCAGCACATACTCTATTCCCACATGGAGGCGCAAGCGAATGAGAACGAAGCAGAAAACAGGCTAAATTCCAATTGCTTCTCATCCAACAGCAGTGCAAGTCAAGCACAATATCTGTCGTCATGCAATAGCAGCCAAGGAGGCATTTCATCCAACAGCTCTGGAAGCCAGTCGCTCTACCCCATTATTTGCCAGTCTGGTTTGGCTTCCGATAACAGTTTTGTGGGTCCTCCTAATCAGTGTCTCGGACATATCGACTTCCAGGAGCTCAGGATGATGTTGCTTAGTGAGTCTAGCCTCCCTCCAAACCAAGCCGAGAAAACACCCAATGGTAGCTCTGCAGATACGCCCGGGCAGAGTCTAGTAAAAGTTAAGCACAGCGACAACTTGTGCGGGATGAATAAAGAAAATGTTCCTTTGGAAAATTCAGCACTTCTTCCTGAGCCGAGAGCAAAATCCGCAGTCCGTGTGCGGCTGGAAGACAGATTTAACAGTATCCAGACTGAACTCCCCAGAGGACAAGAAGCCCAAGAACCTGGAGTAGCCATTAACAAGTGTGTTGCATTTATGTTTCCTTTAAAGCATATACATTTGTCTCTTCTATTAACCATTGTTGAATGAACAGCAGAAATGCTAAGATGTAATAATATCAATTGTTTTTGTCTTAAGAAATAATAGCAATCCCTTAGTTCCATATTCAGAGGAATAATTAAAATGCCTTGTATTCACCTTTTTGCATAAATGTAGTAGGGAGCAACTCTCTAGTTCCATTTTCCAGCATCCTTTCTGTGCTTATAAAGTGGATAAGTTAGGTTAAGAATGAATGCATCAGTGGTTATTTCCAATTTACATTTTAACTCTTACCCACATTAATTAAAAGTTTTGTCTAGTCAAAAATGATTGTCCTAATTTGCTTCTTTTATTTACCTGTAAAAGTAGACAAGAGAAGCAAATTAGTGGAATCTTTTTATGTACCTGTAGGCACCTAAATACTCTAAAATCCTTAGATTTCATCCAGCATTGGAAAGTAAGCAGAGTCAGCCCTGGTGAGTACCTTCGATGGGAGATTGCAAGTGAATACCAGGTGCCGTGGGAAGGAGCTGGCAAGACCTCAGATACCCCTATGAAATCCATGGAGATGACATGAGTCAATAAGCAACCTGAAAACAAATACATTTTCTTGTAACTGTTGCTATTTGAATGAACTTGACGTTAGACCTCAACTGGTGGTTGATATTGCACTCTCAATCCCAAGTGCTCCTATTGCGTGAGAAAAGGCCACTGTGTTGATTTTTGAATTTCAACATCATCCCATCATTGTAAAGTTACATATGGCAACTCACGTTGCTGCATCTCATCCAAGATATGTTACTCTGCCCCCAGGATATAAAGTATCAGCAAAGTCAAATTTGTATACACTTGTACACAAGAGGTGCTGCAGCTCTAAGGAGAGGGTATTTGTTTCACACACCCTCCCAAAACATGAATGTCTCAGGAGCAACTAGAGCACTGAAGCCCCTTCCACACAGCTGAATAGCAACGTGGACTCAGATAACCCAGGACCGATCCACGCCTTCCACCCAGAATATCAAGGCAGAAAATCCCACAATATCTGCTTTGAACTGGGTTTTCTGAGTCCACATTGACATATATTCCAGTTCAAAGCGGATATTGTGGGATTTTCTGCCTTGATATTCTGGGATATAGGGCTATGTGGAAGGGCCCTGAGAATCTATTGTTTTATGTAAGAGGAATTTTTAGATTCTGTAGGAGGATTCCTAGCTGATGTACTGCATGTAAACATGCTACATTTAGGCAATATTTCTAAGTACTTTTTAGTAACTCGGCACATTTTAATTTTGTTGCCTTAGGGCTCTTCCACAACTGTGTGGAAGGGACCCCAGTCTAATGTTATGGATTGTCTGATATAGGTTGCGATATTACTTTTGGGTGCTAGTGATAGATCACCATCCAGTCGATTTCTTAGATGGTATATTAATCTGTAATTTCCTTCCTTTGATTTGCTTTCTGAGCTTTGTAGTATATAAAATGTGGATGTGAAAATATAAAAGAAAGCAGTGTATAACAGAATTCAGTACAGTATGTAGAACAGAGTTCAGTAGGATTCAAACAGTATTTCACTTGTGCATGTTTGCATTGTGGTTACTTTCTGTGTAAATATACACAAAATTGAGATGTACTTGGTTGGAAAATGCCAGAATTCGTAAGACTTTTATTTAATCTTACTTAATGTGCTTTGGTCCCACTTACTGCTAGGCTCTGCTCCTGTGTGGTTAAAAATTGCTCACAGCTAGAAAATCCTACAATTCCAAATTGGTATTCACCCTCTAGATCCTGAAAGGGGCCAAATGGTCAAGATCCTGAAACAGATGTTCATGTCTGACATAGCTACTATGCCAATACCGACCCCCTACTCTGCCTAGTAAACTGCATAGCTGCTCCACACCCAACACAACTATATTTATGTTAGTGAATGAGGTGATGTCCAGGCATCTTTGGGACATCATTGCAGGGGACATCAAATTGCAGATGTGTTCAGCTAAAAGTAAATACTGTAGCTGGATGGGTTGTAGCTGATCCTTCCTTTTGTTCAATAATCCAGAATTAGCCATGTTGTGATGTCTACATGACTTACAACATGGGTTTGGAGGGGGTGCTTTTGGTCATTGTGAATGTCAGAACAAAATTCCTACCGATAAAATGACCAACAAAGTAAGTTGCTGCTACGGTGTAAGTGAAACGTACTTCATTGTAACTTTCTAACAGGATGTCAGCCACATTTGTCCCCCCTGCTCGGTGGATAAGTACTACCAGTTGTTCCATGTGCACATTTTTATAAATTTTGTTTATAGCTTTTTACAGCTTTTGCAGTCATTCATTTTGAAGAGAACAAAATAAATGGCTCCCTCGTAGACTTTATGTGTATTAAACTAAAATTCTGAACTATTATTAGAATGGCTATTAACAGAAGAGAGTATGAAACTTATACATTTCAAATATGTATTATTTCTTTCATAGCTTAGTAACCCTCATTCGCCATCCTTCAGATGTAATGGGTGTTCCTTTCCATCAGCAACAAAATAAATGTACAACACTAGTGAAAAATAAGACTGCTGCTACAACTACAACTGCATTACAGTTTACATGCCCGTTATTTAACCCAAACACTGCCTCTTCTGCAACTGGAAATGCAAACACATCACAAACACAGGTTAGTTTTTTAAAAAATATTCTTGTTTTAAGTCTGTTTTAATAGTAAACCTTCTGAAGAGGCTATAATAAAGAGAGTTTTAAAATATGTGTTTTGAGGTTAAGATATTGAGCACTAATTTGATATTTGGTGGAATATATTAATTAGTTTTGGACATGATCTAAAGAACAATGAGCCCAAGAGTCTTTAGACAGATTTCATGCATCCAATTCAAGTTTCACTTTGATGTAACATTTCTTTATTCTTTATTTTCTTCTGTGGCCTATCTTTATATTCCTTCTTACCATAAAAGTATGCAAGATAGCTTGCTTGTATATTTTATTTTATTTATTTATTTATTAGACTTGTATACCACTACTCCCAGTTTGGCTCGGAGCGGTTTACAGAAATAGATTAAAACAATACACTTAGCTTTAAAGTAACAATAAAAATAATAAAAACAACAATAAAAACAACAATAAAAACAGACATAGCCCCGAGTTTTTCACCCATCGAAAGCTTGTCGGAAGAGCAAGGTTTTGCAGGCTTTCTGAAAGGCAAGTAGGTCTCGGATAGTTCGAGTTTCAACTGGCAAGGCATTCCATAAATGAGGGGCTACAATCGAGAAGGCTCTTTGCCTAGTAGAAGACAAATGATATACAAAAGATAACTTAAATGTGAAAACAAGAAAAGCATTAAAATAGTTAGAAAACCAGTCTGATGTAGCAGTTTGAATTTTGAAGATGGCATTGCCTGAAGGAATCCTCCACCTTGTGTGACTGTGGAGCAGAACAAACAACTCTGCATATGTATGCTTGCCCACAATGTCCTGCCTCATGTATGGAGGAAGAGTTGTTTAAAGCTATGGACAGTGCGGTTGCTGCTGCCCGCTTTTGGTCAAAAACTATTTAGCTACTTGTGATTCTTTTATTTTATCACTTTAAAACTTGTTTATTATGCAATCCTTTTGACATGAAATAAATAAATAAATAAATAATGTTTGAATTACGATTTCGGAGACCACCGTTTGAATCCCCGCCCAGCCAAGGAAGCTATTAAGTGATCATAAGTCAGATATGACTTGAACGTACAAAGTTAGAACATCAAAAATGGTTAATATTTTTCTAAAAGGCAATTACAAGTAAAACAATTTCCTTCCAAAACTCTCTGCTTAGTAAACAGCATGAGCAAAGCCTGTTATCTGAGAGATAGCCCATAAATGGGAACTACATGGTCTTCTAGATATCGGACCATAATTTCCACCAGGACTAGAAAGCTGAACTGTTGTGAAGCATGCTGAGAATTGTATTCCAACAGTAGTTGGAGGGCTGCTGGATAATGGAAGGCAGTGTTTTTCACAGCATGGATGCCACCATGGAAAAGGCATTTCCCAATAACCATCACAATCAGGGTCTTGATATGGGAGCATTCAGCAAGGGGACTCAGGTGGCTGCCATTTAGATTCACATGATATAAGGCCACACCATTGTGACAGATGAAGAGCAGAAATACAGTTTACCCAAGACAATATTATCTAATTCTGAAATAAGAGCCTAACTATGCATTACATAGAAGATCTATGATTAGATAACCTTGCATAGTATTCATTTGCAATAGTTTCTGGGGTAGAGGTTGCATCTGGATGTTGTAATTTCAAAGTACTGTAAATTACTTTTCCGGAAAATGGTATTAGTTGCAAAGGAGAAACATATATGCATTTCAGCTAATAGCAGCTTGGCAGAGGGATTTTAATTGGAACTACTGCATGATTTGTAAAAGATTTGACCTCCCTTCCCCAATGCCAGAGCTTTGATACAAACTGGAGGCCCTTGTGGTCTGATCAGAAATGAATGATTCAGGGGAGCCGAAGTAATGCATACTTTGGCTTGTAGTCTTCAGTAGTTTTTCTTCCAAAAGGAAACTGTTTACTTGTTGCTTGAACTTCTCATGGTTAAATAATATTAAATTATTAAATTAGAAGTCAAGAAAAGCAACATTATATACAAACTTAGTTTTACTTAGTTATAATTTCTCCCTTTCTTTTAGAACTCTGGAGCCTCTGTTTTAGAAGCAGGCAAACATCAAGATATTGGATTGCCCCGAACTTTTTCTATCTGTTACCAGCAAGAAATTGAAGCAACCAAGCAGACAGTTGGTCCTAGAAATAAGGCTGTACCTGAACATTTTTGGATTAAGCTGGGAGGTAAATTGCAAACATTTGGATTATATTGTTATTAGTGGCTGTCAGTTTCAGTTAATGCTAATTTCTTTTTTAGAGGAGGCTAAATTCATATGTCAAAGTTTATTTTGATGTTTTTCTCAAAATATCATCTCTAAACCGTTTTAAGGCAGCTTATTTCCTTTGTAAGCAGTGAAGAAAATGGCAATGGCTCTAGCGTGGTTATTTTCCTCAGTCTCAAAATGATCTAATTACTTACTTTTTGCAGGGAGTAATTCTAAAGTTGGTTATGTTTTTTAAAAACATTTTGCTAGCATTTGGTGTAAGCAATAGAAAAGACCCCGCAGAGAGATGCCAGCAATGCAAAAAACACAGATAACAGATTAGATTAAATTTTAATGTCTGCTCCAGGCACTGAACAGTTGTTTCTGAACCGGGGAGCATAGGGGTAGCTCATGAGCTTTTTATGGCACTTTCACATAGATGTATTGTTAGTGCTGTGAGACTGCAGTCCTACGTCTATTTAATCAAGGAGTAAACCCCACTGAACAGAGTTATCTGTGGGGATACATGTATAGGACTGTGTTGTAATAAGGAACTAGGACTGCAGGATTTAACCTGGTGTATTCTATTAATCAATTGAAAATACAGAGTGGTTTGTTAGTATTTCTGTTATTATAAACTGACTTAAAGGTAAAGGTTTTCCCCTGGCATTAAGTCTAGTTGGGTCCGACTCTGGGTTTTCCCCTGACAGTCATCTCCATTTCTAAACTGAAGAACCATCGTTGCCCTTACACACGTCCAAAGGCATGTGGCCAACATGACTGCATGGAGCGCCATTACCTTCCAACCTATTGATCTACTCACATTTACATGTTTTCGAACTGCAGAAGTTGGGCTAACAGCGGGAGCTCACCCTGCTCCCTGGATTCAAACTGCTGACCTTTCAGTCAGCAAGTTCAGCAGCTCAGTGCTCATATTTTCAAGAGGGAAGCAGAACTGTTTCAACATCTCTGTGCAGGTTTACCACTTATTCCACCGCTTTTCCATTAGATATGAAGTTCTGTATGAATTTCCTCTGCAACCAAATGTGAAGACTTCATCAAATCTCACAGCTGTTACCAAGGGTGAGGGGTTTCCTGTATTTTCACCTTTGCCACCAATGTCAGGACTTTTTGCTGTGGCCACCAACTCTGCCCCCCTGGTTACTGTGTGAGATATACAGCTTCTGTCCCCATCAGATACCACCTCTCTTTGTTCATTGTTGCTACCACAGAGACTGTGTCTCAACTCAAGCTCCTCAATATATAGAATTCTAGAAGGCCAAACCGTAGAAATGTTAACACAGCCCTTTATTAAGAGAGGTTGAACATAACAAAACAGGTTAACTATTTAATACATTTAAAAACATGAGAGAATGCTTCTGGAACATGGCCATACAGCCCAGAAACACACCACAACCCTGTGATTCCAGCCATGAAAGCCTTTGACAACACATGTCTTACACACTCTTTCAAAATCCCCTCCTAGTCAACCCAAGCCCCACTTATTAATTTCTTAAACTTTATTGATTCATTGTTTCAATCCTAATTTACACTCACTCATTTCCTCTCTAGCTTTTGAAAACTAACTTTATTGAGGTCATCTCATTCATTCCAAACATTTCACTCTTTCACCCACTCCTGATAGCTCCTATCCTTATTACCTCTAATGCAGTACATAGTGCATTCAAGCAAACTATCCTAATATCTAATGCACAAAAAAACATTTTCCATCAAAAATATATACCATCACTTTCTCCTGGATCATTGTACAAATGGAGTCAGTAGGGTGGCCATTGCATAATGGTCTAAATGCACAGCATGTCTCCATGAGTAACATAGTGGGACCTATTGCTTACTGGGACACATAACTCTATCATGTAAATTTTACACCTCATAGCCTCTGATTCAGAATCTAAGTCAAAACATCTTGACCAGAATAGTCAGGAACATTCAACGGTAGTTTTGCCAATTCCTTTTTCTGAAATACAGCCTAGAGTACCTGATATTTGTTGGCAGTCTTCCATCTAAATGCTAAGTTGAGTCTCCAGAACCAGGCAGATCTGATTCCTTTAGGACATTTAAGAATTTAACAAGGGAAAATATAGTACATTATAATTTGTAGAAAGGCTAAAGATATAAACCCATTTGTTTAAAGTTATTTTGGTTCTGATGACATGTTAATGAAGGTAGAATTTATTTTTTTAAATAATTAGAATTGCAAATTTATATTTTCTTTAGGATCTCAATACTTAACATTGTGCTCTTGTTAAGATACAAATAGTTTCAAATGTTATAACACTTAATTGTTCAGATTTTTAAAAAGCAAATGAAAAGTCCATTCTTGAAGTAGTGAACAGCTTTAAAATTTATAAAGTTATGGAGTACAATTACATTTCAATATAATTTTTATGTATAATACAAAATTACAATGTACTGCTTTTTACTCTTATTTGTAAAGGTGAGGCTTTATGTAAGCAAACCATAAACAAAAGAAGTCGTAACCGGCTCCACCCCTTGGAAAGCAATGTACAACGTAAACCACTCGGTGATATACAAAATGTGTGTGAAATCCAAAGTGCTGGCCCATCACAAGGCGCATGGCAAGCAGGACAGTCAACCCAAAATACACAAAGTGGAAACCAAGGTGGTGTCTCACAGCGTCGAGAGAGGCATAACCGAATGGAAAGAGACAGGAGGTAATTGGAAAGGAACACCTATTCCTTTTGATTCTTCCATAAACAAATCTTTGGAGAAGCATGCATGCCATTGTGTTACTGTGCATTCATTTCAGATTTCCACCAGCCACAAAAATGAGATAAGAGAATGCTATTTTACCATCTATGCTATGTAACTTTTCATGTAATGTAACTTTTCATGCACTTAGCAACATAGCAAAGATGCTAAGAAGTCCTGTTAGTTAATTGTGAAGATTTGTAACAGGACATCAAGAGTGACCAATGCACACTGGCACTGATGCAATGCACATCCCTGTGTGCATCACTCCTGCTGCAGACTGGTCCCATTGTACACACTTGGCAACATAAGAGTAACCCTTTTCTGGTTATGGAGGTTAAGGAACTTTCCAATTCTAAATCTAATTTCCATAGACATTAGCCTACTGATGAAGATGGAACTTTCCAACAGGAATCTGGATAATGTAAGGTTGTGGAGGAGGTGGTGGTAACTAGTAACTACCCCTTATCTGGAAATAAATTATAAATAACACAATGTTAATTGGTTATAGCTTTCCATCCGGCATAGCCCTGAACTAAAGATTTAATCACTGGACTGCTTGGCTGTTGGCCAATGAATTTCTACAATTCATGTGTTGGTACCATTGCTGAAAGTGGTATAAATCTCAGTCCCACATGGCATGAACTTATATTCTGGGCCCTCCATATGATCTGGGTGCATAGCAGTGTGACAGATCCTGAGCTGGCTGAAGCCTTGTAAACCTATCCCAATATGTACTTGGGGAGTGCAGGATCACCAATCTCTACGTGAACAAAGGTTAGGGGGGGTCTGCTTTGCTCACAACCTTAGTGGATACCAGTGTAACCAATCAGAAAATCTTGATGAAAATGACTTATCAAAAGAACATTGTCACCTCAGGGAGTTGGACCTATCAAACTGAAAGTCTGAAAGTTTCAAGGAAATGTACTGCACCAGATGCCCCCTTCCCAAATGAGTTACAAAGTGATGTGTGGCTTAGTTTACTTTCTTCCTGTCTTTGTTGGCCCATATGGGATCTGTGGATCATCTCTACACTTGTGCAACAAATGTAAAAGGACATCCATACACATATGTTCCCATTTATGGTTCAAACCATAATAAAATATTGCTTACTACAAATCAAGAAATGTTTTGAAAAGATAGGCTTCTGAAGTTCTAGAACTGACTGTGCTGTATGTAATTCTAGGCGCAGGATCAGGATTTGTTGTGATGAGCTGAATCTTCTTGTTCCATTCTGCACTTCAGATACTGATAAGGCAACAACTTTACAATGGACAACAGCCTTTCTAAAATATATTCAGGAGCGGCATGGGGATTCCCTGAAGAAGGTGAATGGGTTCTACACAGATATAAAAAAACTAGTGCTAGACTGTGGCAATTAAAGCAAAAAAAAAAAAAAAAAGACCCAATTTTGTTCATTTTTTGTTTACCCTTTCTTTTATGGAAACATGCTGGCCTGAATCCTATTGCTATTTCCAATTAAAGTAGACACATTAAATCAATAGGATTTCACTACATATTGACTACTGTTCAACAGTCAACGCAGGGCTGAAACCTTTTTTCTTTGGATGGCATTGAAGAGCAGTCCTCTCACTCAGAGTTTATTCATGAGTTATTCCCTTGTCTGCCAGCTAAGATTGGAGCTCCACAGCTACAAGGGTATCATCAGTGCTTGAATCTGTACTTATAATTCTATAAGCCACTTCTTAACCCAGAGCCAAGAGCAATTGGATGACGATTTGCTACTGAGATTCTTTGGTAGTACAACACAGCAGGAGATCTATGGCTTTTGTAGTTATGTAATGACTATGCTTTCACTGTGGAATTATAAAAAAATTAAAAAGTTTTGTAGTGATTTCAGAGAGAAAAATCAATGCTAAAATAATTATCAGTAGCAGTAATAGTAATTGTTCTTTTTCTTGAATTTATACCTCATTTTTCTAGAAAAAATACACAATATTGCTTAAACAAAATCAATCCTGTACAAAAACCAAACTATGATGCAGCCTTAAAAAGCCAAACAAACCGATAAAATCCCAAGTTGTTAAAAATAAGCACCAAATTTAGAAGTACCAGGTGTGATATTGTGCATAGCTTCTCTTTGATTACATTTTTTCATGCCAATTCATCCAAGATTCCCTCTTAATCAAATGTTTAAACTAGTGTTTGAGAGTGTCCATGCCAAAGAATTTACCCTATTAATACTAATTACAACATCAGTCTTAATGTTGCATATGGCTGCAGTTAAGGCTGGTAGAATTGTACAGATGAAAGAAAGGGACTTTCTTACTCATATAATCATCATTTCTAGGATGACAACACTGTATTGTACCTATAACTTAATTTTAAGAATATGAGATGGCCCTCTTCAAGTCAAGAGCTAAAATTTAGAATGCCTAAATATATCAATTTGAAAAAGTGACAGAAAGCCTGAGCTACAATCTCTGCTTGCTTCAACCATGAATTTGATAGTTCATGAAATTAATGTGACAAGATTTATGTAAATTACTTTGAATGTGCTTTGAATGTAATTTTCCTGCTTCTTGACAGGGGGTTGGACTGGATGGCCCATGAGGTCTCTTCCAACTGTATGATTCTAGGATTCTATGATTATCTTAAGCAAAGTATAATCAATATTAATCACCAGCACCAGCAAACCTCCCTCCATTTTGGGATTAATAACACTCTGTCTCAGGACTGTTGTAATTATTTCTGAAATTATGAGCCATACTCAATGGTGTATTCCAGCAGTCAAATAACAGGTTCCTGTGGAACAGAAAAGTAGTCCCTTGTGTACCACCAAACCAGTTATGGAAGGCTAGAAAAACCCCTGGAACCAATCTCCAATGCAATTGAAGTGGTGGATAAGAGAATCCTGATGTGTTGCCAGCAAAATATAGAATTTAATCAGTGGTATGCACCTTGCATGCATTTTAATGTGTTAATGTTCTCAGTGTATTGGCCTTGCTGCTATGTAATAAGCACAACTTTCTCTTCCATACTATCACTCCACTTTAGGCAAAGGCTGTCCCATTCACATTCTCCATTCATACACTGGACCCCTTGAAATTAATTTACACATGTTGGAGCTCTGTGTGTTCTTTTTTGAAATAAAATTTAATTTATGGAACTAGGCATAATACCTCGAGGCTGTTTAAAATTTGCTTTAAGGATAACTTTGGCTGAGGGTTATCTTAAGATATGATTCCTTCACGGGCAAAATTCAGTCTGTTAATTATTATTCTGTTTGTTTGATTTTTAGGAATTTGAAACGGTATTCTGTGGTAAAACAGGCAGGAGACTAAAATTAACAAGATCCGATTCATGTCCAGCACAAGAGAATGGTACATCAATGGAGACAAAATAATTTGACATCTAATTCAAGGGTTGATGGAAAGTGAACACAGGATGTCTGTTCACTTCTTTTCCCAGATTCAGCTGTTCAGATTCTCTTGTAACTTAATATAGCTTAAAAAGCACATAAACATTAAAGAAACAACGTATTTTATTTAAAACAAAGGGGGAGAATGTCACCAATGCCATTTATTTAGCAATACTGCCACAAGAAAGAGATTGCACCAAAGGGAAAGAAACATTATCACAAGCTAGGAAATGGTACCCCTGATCCATTATCCCAATTTTCAGGTTTTTGCTTTGTTTTCCAAATAGACAATAATTCAAATTTGTTATAGAACAGTGGCATGTTCTTTTCAGTCTTGAACACACTGATATAAATTATTTGCAATTCATGACAACTGGTTTGCTACTGGAAGATGAAGAAAAGATATTTAAATTTATAAATTATATAAAGATGCTAACTTGTATATAGTAATGCAGATTTGCTTTTAATTTCCAGTTTTTTCAGCCCTGTGAAACTAAAAAATATATAGAAAAAGCTGTTGACAGTGTATTGCAAATACAGTACTATTTCCAATATATTTTGCACTTTCTCTGCAACAAATTCAAGTACAAAATATTGTCAGTGGGGTATATCTTGCACATAGATCCTTTGAAATGCTTGGGAGAAGTACAGCTGTGTAGTGTTGTACAAATCCCATTCAATTCAGTGGCACTTTCACAGGAAGAAATGGCAGCTGATTATATCCTCTCAGTGTAAAAGTGGCATTTTGTAAACAGTACATGATTTTTAAGTGCACATAATTTCTTCCTTTTAAAAAAGAAACTAGTAGAAGCCATATGTGTTAGGAGATCTGAAGTATTTAAGGAATAATACGTATATTGAATTAAAAGTGGCTTTATTGATCTGTCAAAATAGATGATGCCAGTAGCTATTTCTTGTGCAGAATTCATCCCAAAATAAATACTGTTTAAATCACTGATAATCACATTTGTGTAGCACCTTTATTTCCAATCAGCAGGGGCAAAATAATAGAATTGGCAAAAAAAAACAAAACCCTTATTATCAAACAGGCAGGTACAATGTTACAAAAATATTTTTTACAATAATGCACATGTTAATGTTTTTTGGGGGGAGGGAGGAATGATAACCTATAATGTAAGGTTTGCACAAATAGTGTGCAGAGGGTATCGGATGTCAGTACAGTTTTCCCCATGGGGTAATATGGAAAAAATATCCCTTGTAAAATAGATAGAGATACATAGTCATCCTTATGTGGAGTCGGTTTGGAAAACGTTCATTTCTAGTTGTAGAGACCTAGGAAATGAGACCATGTGACAGCTTCTGTTCCTGGAGCCCCTATTTTATAATTCCCTTTGCTTTTGAGACAAGTCCCACACACAAACAGACTCAGGTAAAGCTCTGGCATGACTCCTGAAACCGCATAAAGAATCTTGACATAACAAACTGGGAAAATTTCATTGTGTACACCTAAAATTGGTTGTGGTATTAGGTACAATCAAACAAATATTCAATATAGTCTAGGATTCTGCTTGTATGAACTCTGTTTTACTTAGCTCACTCTTTCTATGCTTATTTTCCCCAATTCAGCTAGAGGTATGTGTGTTCAGGTTCCTAAACTGGAAAGAGATAGATTGTGTACATGCAGTTGCATCCATGACCAGCTGATGGGGCTATGAGTTCACAATCGCTACATAACAAATACTGTATCGCTATTATCTGTCCAAGATGGTTATCTGTTCCGTGCATGAAGCCTTCACAACTACACTTCTGTATATGGTTAGATAAGAGTCCCGAAAGACAATGGGATTTTATGTTCACACAAACTAACACAGGTAGCTGTTAGAAAATTAGTCCAGTTGTGTGTAAAAAGGGGCATGTTAAATAGGAAGTACTTCAGATTTCAGGAGTAAAGGGGTATCTCGTCCGTAGGGCAAGCAACAAATAATACTGTAAATGAAAATGTGAAACAAATTGTAGGGGATATACTACTTTGTGTAACTTTCCATCTGCTGATTTCCTGTTCCGTTGAACTAAAATATACTGTCAAAGTCCATTTAAATCATTTTTACAGGAGAACTGCCTCTCCATTTTTTTTTTACAAAAAAGAAGAGTGTTTTTGTCTTCATGTATAAACAATTCACTTAAATAGTCAGTTCCCTTTTCCAACTCCTTTTCAATGCGGTTTTATGACTTTTTGGATTTTCCTCCCAGAGCAGCTCCCATGCAGGCTGATGTATCACAGACTCCCGGAGTTCCTTGAACCCCAATGGCACCTGGTCTTCCAGGATCTCCTGGCAAACCGGGCTCACCGGGAGCACCATCCCGACCATCTTTACTAATTCCATCAACACCTGGTGGTCCTAGAGATGGAGAATAAAAACATAAGGATTCAGCACAATACTTTGCCATCTTCCCCAGATTTTTGTGCCCTTTGGGTTGGCTTAAAAATGATATGACAATGTAGATATTGCAGTCTGTTTTATGGTCAACACTGAATTTTGAATAAAATAGTTGCTCACAAAATTCACAGCACTCCTCCCATCCCACATTACTAGTAAGTGTGTTAGGTTCTGCTATTGGTACTTCTCGAGGATTATGCTAGATTTTTCCTAAGTACTGCAGTGTCTCTGGGTCACTTATATGTCAAATAGTGCATTCATCATCCTGTAGTTCTCCCGTAATTTATTTCTTCATGTTCTTGACATTTTCCAGAACTGTGATACAGCCCAACCAAAAAAATCCTTGGTGTCTTGGTTTTTAGGCCTGTTCCTGTGGTTATTTGAGGCTCTGATTCAGAAAATTGCATTGGGTAGACTGCATCAGCTCTAGTTCTTAGATATGATTTTCTATCGGCGAGTCAATGAAGACTGGTCCACAGCATATGTTCTATATCTCAAAAACTACAGCTGATACGGTAAAACTAGTGCCATTTGTGGAATTTGCGGGTCAAACATACCCAGAATCAGGTCAAAAATGTGTGTTGGCAAGTGTAATCAGTATGAATAATAGTAGTTTCATTTTAGAAAAGTGGTATGAAAAGTCTCTCCTTGACTATTCAGTTTTGATTTTGGGTGAAACAGTGAAGAATTGGAAGGAAATGGTAACCAGATTTCTGTCTGGCTTTATTATTATGGTACTTATATTTCTTTGATTCTACTTCAAAGTTCATCACTACATAGTCTGTGTACATCTACATTTTTACAATTAAATGATCTTCAGAAATGATTGCAAAAGTGAATGCAACTGTAAGGTCACCTGATGAAATAAGTGGCAGTTTTTGTACCTTTCATAGTTGTGTTCAAGTGGAAATTCCTGCTGAATTCCATCTCCTACAGAACTACAGTCAGCCCTACTACATTTTCTAACTCTCAAAAAATGGAAAAACCTTAAATAATAAAACTGTTATTTTTTTATCTCAGAGAACACTGCTTTAGGAATCTCTAGGTTCTTCAGCATGATTCTATGTCAGGTTGTTCTGGAAGTTGACAATAGAATCATAGTGGAGGACTTAGAGGTTCCCAAGGAGAACATTTTTAGTCAAATCCACAAATGTGGGTGACCAACTCCATTAAAGGTACAGAATCCATGTTCCTTGTTTCACTGGATATTTCTATGCAACTTTGCACAACAAACTACTGTGTTACAGAAACTGGAGGGGAAAACTTCAAGAAAGAAAAACAGAGTGTAGCAGTAGCAGCTTAACCTTTTAGGCAACCTATGAGATATCACAGAAGGGCTGAAAACAGCCCTTGGTGGGAACTGGAGATGAAATCACAGCATTACATGATCAACTTACCTTGAGGTCCTTGGTCCCCATCAGGTCCATCAACACCTTTGCCAATGGCACCTTTGTCTCCCCTTTCACCAAGGTCTCCTACAGAGCCACAATAAAGGCATAAACTTCACATGAGACTATGGAAAAATACTCTATTGATAATTAACAGAATGACATTTCTTTACAGAGCAAGCCTATACAGCAGCCATGGGCAAACTTTGGCCCTCCAGGTCAACTCCCACAATTCCTAACAGCTGGAGGGCCAAAGTTTGCCCATGTCTGCTATACAGAGATGAGAAAGATTTCAAGACAGAAGAGCCATGCAACTTAGGGTGCATCTCCACTGAGCATAATTACATACTTCATTATGAATATTTATTCTATTTTTGTGGCTATTAGCAAGCAGGATGCCCTGAAAGGTGGTGTTAAAAGTCTTTTTAAAATGTGCATTCAGCAGAAAAGCAATTTATAAGTATAAATATGTAGAAATAAAATATTCACAGTGTGGCCTTGCCACAACAATGGGTGGGTGATTTCTACAAATTTGAACATTTCCATCAACTTTCCACAGAGAGTTGTCATTTACAAACAATGACACACCAGAAAGATCTATGATTGTTTTAAAAGCATGTAGATCAGGCATGGGCAAACTTCAGCCCTTCAGGTGTTTTGGACTTCAACTCCCACCATTCCTAACAGCCTACCGGCTGTTAGGAATTCCTACCGGCTGTTAGGAATGGTGGGAGTTGAAGTCCAAACCACCTGAAGGGCTGAAGTTTGCCCATGCCTGATGTAGATTTCAGACAACACTAGTGAAACATTCAGTGTGATTCAGTCTTCTAATGAAATCCAGATTTAGCTAGACCTTGGAAACATCATTTTTCTCCAAAAATCCCCCAGCTAATGCTGGGAGGCTGGTAAGAGCAATAGCCTCCTAAAGTATTTTATCCAAGCTCTGAACACAGGTCTGTTGTAATGCTTACTTACCTCTAGGACCAGGATCTCCCAAGTCCCCAGGGGGTCCTTTGTAACCCGGGGGCCCACGAGCCCCAGGATGCCCCACGCTCCCAGTTGCCCCAGGGGGACCAGGGGGACCAGCAGGCCCCGGGCGCCCCATGAGCCCAGGAGCCAAGGGCTTCCTCAGGTTAGCAGCTAACTGGGCAATTTGCTCTGAAATTAAAAACACAAGACTGTATTATAGATTCTATCACATGAATTTACCTGGACATCAAAGAAATTCCATGCATTCCCCCTCGAGGTCTACCTAATGTCTGCTATGTCATGAAGAGTGTTCTGATGAGATGAAGACTTTTGCTATTTCCTCAAAGTTTTAAGATACATAATTTCGGAGATTTTCAGGGAGATACCAATATGTTGTACTGATTTTATTTCTTTTGGTAATTCATCCTTGAACTACAACTTAAGGTTGTTGTGTGTTTTCCAGGCAGTGTGGCCATGTTCCAGAAGATTTCTCTCTTGACGTTTCGACCACATCTATGGCAGGCATCCTCAGAGGTTGTGAGATATGGGTTAGGGTACATACCTCACAACCTCTGAGGATACCTGCCATAGATGTGGGTGAAACATCAGGAGAGAATACTTCTGGAACACGGCCATACAGCCCGGAAAACACACAACAACCCTGCAATCCCAGCCATGAAAGCCTTCAACAACTTAAGGTTGTTTTTGAAGGGATTCAAATAGAGGAATAACAGAGTAGTACAGTAGATGGCAGCAAATGCAGGCAAGCCAATGAAAATTCACTTGGATGGAGTTCCAACCATCTCTCTCTCAATTTGTGTGTGTCTGGGAAAAGGGGAGATGTCAATGGGTATACTTAAAAATTTACACTAAAGCCTATAGTGCAGGCATGGGCAAATGTCCACCTCCAGATGTTTTGGACTTCAACTCCCAGAAATTACAGCCAGCTCACAGAGAGCCTTGGAGGTTTCTTGTTCATAGTGTCACCATCAGCAATGACAACAAAAACAACACACTGTTCAGGTTTGACCAGTTATTGCTATCCAAAGTACTGGTGGAACTATCCTGGGTGCTGAACCTGTTTGTGAGATAGTATTCAGTGCATTTGCCAGTCCCGGCTAGAGTACACCCATCAAACGAAATCCTCCATAGTTGATCAGAATTTATCTTAATCCCACTGATTCAGTGGGTTTCTTTCTAACCAGAAACTTCCTGCTTTAAAATTGAATCATGAATCTAGTCCTCAAGGCAGTGGAAGAGAACTATGGAGAGTGCCTTCTCAGAGGCTGCTCCCAGATTCTGGAGTTGTCTTCTCAGAGAAGTTACACTGGCACCTTCCCCCACTTTCATTTTGCAGGCATGTAAAGACTTTTCTGTTCTGATAGGCATTTGATGATAGATTTAATGATAGACTGTATATAGCCCATTCCTATGACCGTGTAAGGCCCGTCTCATCTAAAAATGTGTTAGATTTTGTTAATTGTTGTGCTGATGTAGCTGTGGATGTGGATGTGTGTGTATTGAATGGTGCATATTTACATTTTTGATTGTTTAATTCCATGTTAGTTATTATATCTTGAGAATTTTGAACAATGTGTTTTTTTAAATTTCTTGGAAGGCACTTCGATTCCTAAACTGAGAAAAATCCAACAAACAAACAAACATAATGAATTAAATAAATCTAATAAATCTAATGAATTAAACGAGTCTACTGTAATCACTTCATCTCCCTAAAGTTGCTTGTCAAAATACAGTAGAGTCTCACTTATCCAACACTCACTTATCCAATGTTCTGGATTATCCAATGCATTTTTGGAGTCAATGCTTTCAATACATCGTGGTATTTTGGTGCAAATTTGTAAATACAGTAATTACTACATAGCAGTAATGTGTAATGAACTATTTTTCTGTCAAATTTGTTGTATAACATGATGTTTTGGTGTTTAATTTGTAAAATCATAATCTATTTTGATGTTTAATAGGCTTTTTCTTAATCTATCCTTATTATCCAACATATTTGCTTATCCAACGTTCTACCAGCCCATTTATGTTGGATAAGTGAGACTCTACTGTATGGATATTAACATAACATTGGTATCTTCTTGCAGATTTCTGTCTGCACTCACCACTGATCAATCCACCACAGAGTTCTCTTATATGTTGTTCACTGGATTCTTTCCCCTGAAATCAAACAAAAATGTATTGATATATTGACACCAACTGTTGTAGCAGAGTCTCATTGGCTTTTTGTGTGTGTATCAGGAGTGACTTGAAAAACTGCAAGTTGCTTCTGGTGTGAGAGAATTGGCCATCTGCAAGGACATTGCCCAGGGGATGCCCAGATGTTTTACCATCCTTACAGGAGGTTTCTCTCATGTCCCCACATGGGGAGCTGGAGCTGACAGAGGGAGCTCACTCGCTCTCCCCAGATTCGAACTGCTGACCTGTCGATCAGCTGTCTTGCCGGCAAAAGGGTTAAACCCATTGTGCCACCGGGGACTCTGTCTCATTGGCTAATAACAGGTTAAATCTCTTTTTAATTGTTTTCGGAGAAGGTAGATTCCCCCTACACACATACTTGAGCACCAATGTAAAATGCAACAAATGCTCCCAAACTCATCCCACCTCCCGGCCCTAATTCAGCCCAAACCAAAACCAGAAGTAATGTAACATCAGCATCACTTTTAGTTGGATCATGTTCTCCAGTGTGGCCCACTAGGAGATATGGGGGACAAAACTAACCATCTAGCTCCCCACCCACATAGTCATTGCTTGCCCAACTTAGCTACATGCAGAATCACCTTCCACGCTGCTGTCCATTACATGGTTTTGGGCTGCTTACATTGTGACATGTCCCTTCTACACTAGTGGATGATGCTTCATCATTAGACCCTGGCTGTATGTAAGTGTTCACAACAGAATTAACCAAAAGTGTGAGCCAAGGGATCAGGCCTGTGTAGTCAATCTCTTTATGTTCTGTAGAACTTCTCCATGAAGCCAGGGGTCTAGATAAAATGTGTCAAGATGATGCAGAGGTAAAGAAAACTCTTGTCTTTGGAAGAAGTGGGGAAGAAGGCAGGCTTAAAGTACCTGATTTCCTCTCATGCCCAGTTAAACCTATTGCCTAAATAGGGATTATCTCTCCTTTTTTTCCGTGCCACAAATCTGGCAGATCCTTGAGCAGGCACAGACTTCAGAAGATACACGTTGATTTATCTTTCTATACCCGCCACAAATGTAAATTGTTTGATCTTTGATAGACAGAAACAACTACCTAATGGTAGTTGATAATAGAATCTCTGCAGCATACCAACGATGGAAGCTGGTAATAGAATCCTATAGTTGGAAGAGACCACACGGGCCATCCAGTCCAATCCCATTCTGCCATGCAGGAAGATACAAAAGCTGTGTGTGTGTGTGGTGGTGGTGGTGGTGGTGGGGGGGGGGGGGGTTGGAGTCTAACAATTTGAGAATTGCCAGGCCATAGCCCATTTCTTCATCTATCTTTATATGGCAGAGTCCCAAAAACCTCTAGGAAACCCACGTTGGCCATGTTGGCTAAGGAATTCTGCAAGTTTGGATCCAGAAAAGTGACTTTTATCTGGAAACACTACAGATAATCAGAATCAAAATATTTCTTGTTGCTTGGACAGCTTTCACACAAATACTCCAGGCTTGATGCTAAAGAGACCCACGTTCCCACTATGGAAGGAAAAGAGCTCAGTGTTAAGAATGGAGAAGAAATAAATGGCATCATGGAGATACACAAAAGCCTGAAGCAAACTGGCAGGATTCTGTATGAGGTGATGGCTGAAATGTAGGCCTTCAGTAAATGATAAGGCAGGATTGCTTTGTAAGATATCTTTATCTGGACAATACTGTTACACAAAAAGCCTGGAGCAAAGGAAAAAGCTGCTGCTTGCATGGAAAAACTGGGGGAGAACATAGAAAGGTGGAACTGCAAAAGAGACATAGAGGTTATACTAACTGGAGGGCCATGTTTCCCAGTGATCCCAGGGACTCCTTGTTCTCCTTGCAAACCCATTTTGCCTGGATGACCTGGGATTCCTGGCACGCCAGCTGTTCCATTGGGCCCCTGGACTCCTTTAGGGCCCACCTCACCTCGTATTCCTGCCTAGAGAAAGAGAAAGTGGGGAGATGTTGAGTCAGAAGCATGGGTTTGAAGACTATAGTAACCCTACGTAACCTAAGCTGTTCTCAATCTTCTCCCTACCTGTATAATAATCCATCAAGGAGCCTTCTTTGGGTTTGGGATGAAAGATGGCTTATCAACAGAACAATCAATCACACATTTCTAGTGATGGCTGCTATTGTTATCCACATTTTGTTCGATAATAGGCTTGCAAGGATGGCAACCGGCACCTCCCCATATGCAAATAGCAGTTTTGGGGTTGTATGTGCATTTTTTTTTAGAACAAGAGCAAAGGGAATGATTGCAATTTAAAACTCCCACAAGTTCCTTCTATTCCACAATGTCTGTCAAAGGGGGAGGGAATCTGTCATGAGTAAAGGGAAATGGGAAATACATCTGCTATATATATATAAAAGTGTTTTAAACCTTGAAGCTTTTTTATATCACTAATAGATGCCTATACAAATCCTGAGTTCCCTTCTGACCATTCTGTTGAAAATCTGAATGCAAATTTCAAAATATAATAATAATAATAATAATAATAATAATAAAAAATCAGAAACTCCTCAAAGCACAGCAGACAAAAAACCAGTACAAGAAAACCGCACTACAAACTAGAGCTGACAGCTGGCACAACAAAACATTGCATAGAAAGTTCCTTGACAAAATTGAAGGAAAAGCTGATAAGGAGAAGACCTGGCTCTGGCTCTGGCTCACAAATGGGATCCTGAAGAAGGAGACAGAAGGCCTGATCCTTGCAGCCCAGGAGCAAGCCATCAGAACAAATGCAATTAAGGCCAAGATCGAAAAATCAGCTGATGACCCAAAATGCAGACTGTACAAGGAAACTGACGAAACCATTGATCATATCCTCAGCTGCTGTAAGAAAATCGCACAGACTACAAACAGAGGCACAACTACGTGGCCCAAATGATTCATTGGAACTTATGCCTCAAGTACCACCTCCCAGCAGCAAAGAACTGGTGGGATCACAAATCTGCAAAGGTCATGGAAAATGAACACGCAAAGATACTGTGGGACTTCTGAATCCAGACTGACAAAGTTCTGGAACACAATACACCAGACATCACAGTTGTAGAAAAGAAAAAGGTTTGGATCATTGATGTCGCCATCCCAGGTGACAGTCGCATTGACGAAAAACAACAGGAAAAACTCAGCCACTATCAGGACCTCAAGATTGAACTTTAAAGACTCTGGCAGAAACCAGTGCAGGTGGTCCCGGTGGTGATGGGCACACTGGGTGCCGTGCCAAAAGATCTCAGCCGGCATTTGGAAACAATAGACATTGACAAAATTACAATCTGTCAACTGCAAAAGGCCACCCTACTGGGATCTGCGCGCATCATCTGAAAATACATCACACAGTCCTAGACACTTGGGAAGTGTTCAACTTGTGATTTTGTGATATGAAATCCAGCATGTCTATCTTGTTTGCTGTGTCATACAATAAAATGATAATAATGATGATGATGTATTTCTTCAATTGTAAGATGCACCCGAATTACAGTATCAACACCACTACCAAAAATACATAAGCTACAACTGTGATTCTAAGGTGCACCCTATTTTTAGAATGGTTTATATAAAAAAGTGTGTCTTAGAATTGAGAAATACAATAACAATAACACTAAGAATATAGGACAAAATATGGACAATCTTTGTATGCACACAAGGCTTTATTCTACCTTCTGTCTGCAGCTTCCTACTTAATTTCCAGAGTTATTTCTAGTTTTATAGGGAGGAGGGAACCTGCTTCAGACAATCAGTTTATGAAACTTACCTCTCCCTTTTGCCCAGGAGGGCCAGGAGGACCCTAGGGAGAAAACAACAGAGAAAGAAACAGAAAGAGGAAATTACATGTCTAAAGAACAAGTGAAATCTACAATATAAACATAATGACTGATTGATTGAAATATAATAATAATAATAATAATAATAATAATAATAATAATAATAATAATGTGTCCGACATGTGATCCAATACAACAGCCAGCATAGTAATCTTGTTGGCTGTTTACTAATGTTGTTGTGTATCAAATAATTAATAATAATAATAATAATAATAATAATAATAATAATAATAATAATAATAAATCTTTATTTATATCATATTTTTCTCCCTCATGGGCCCCAAAGCAGCTTACAACATATTAAAATCATACAAATAGAAATCAAAATACATCAATAAAAAATATAAGGGAAGTCAAGAAAATCCCTTAACTATCCTTCCCTTTTCCCCTTTTTCCTTTCCCTATCCTTCCTTCCTTCTCCAAATACCTACCCTACCCATTCTACCCATACCTTTTTATATACTGGTTAAAAAACTTTTAATAAAGATAATTAATAATAATAATAAATATAAACATCATTAAAAAAGCAAAATTGAGAAACAACTACAGAAGTCTCACTTATCCAACCTTCGCTTATCAAATGTTCTGTATTATCCAATGCAGTCTGCCTCCCAACCGGATCCACAGCTGTTTCTCTAGGCAGCAACGCGAACAACACAAGTGCAGCCACACTCCCAAACAAGTGGCAGACTTATAAAACATCATGTTTTGGTGCTTAATATGTAAACTCTTAAAGAGCAGGCCGGTTGGTATGAGGAGATGCAGTCAGATAAGTAAGTTGGACCTGAACAGTTTAGGGCTTTAAAGGTCAAAACCAATACCTTGAATTGAGCTCGGAAACAAATTGGCAGCCAATGCAGGTGCCATATCAGAGGAATTGTGCACTCCCTGGGTCTAGCAACTATAAGTAGTCTGGCTACAACTCTCTGGACTAATTGAAGTTTCCAGGCACTCTTTAGAAGCAGCCCCATGTAGAGCCCATTACACTAGTCTAGATGGGATGTATTATGGCCAAGTCCGGCTTCTCCCACCTTTCTCCCAGGCAGGTCACAACCAATGAGATAAAATAGCTAAAAATCTATCTGTCTATCTATCTATCTATCTATCTATCTATCTATCTATCTATCTATCTATCTATCTATCTATCTATCTATCTATCTATCTATCTCTATGCCTACATCTACGTCTACGTCTACATCTATGTATATGTATATATAACCGTTTTTTTTCGTGTCAGGAGCAACTTGAGTTGCTTCTGGAGTGAGAGAATTGGTCGTCTGCAAGGATGCTGCCCAGGGGACGCCCGGATGTTTTAATGTTTTTACCATCCTTATGGGAGGCTTCTCTCATGTCCCTGCATGGAGCTGGAGCTGATAGAGGGAGCTCATCCGCACTCTCCCCGGGTGGAATTCGAACCTGGCAGCTTTCAGGTCAGCAACCCAACCTTCAAGTCACTTAGTCCACTACGCCATCGGGGGCTCTTTATATAACCATTAAAAACATACAAAAGTTGTAATTATGTTACCCATCCAGAATCAGGTTTGTGGAGACCAATTAGCCTACTTTAACAAGAAGGTACAGCAAGAACCCATGTAACTACAGAACCTATATTCTATGGCCAACCCAGCCTTCTATGGAAAAAATTCCAGAAAGTAAGCACAAGTTATGATGGTGAGATTGAGGGGAAACCCTTCCCCTGAGGATGATAAGGCTCCAGTAGGTTACAAGAAGGCTACAGTATGAGATTACCCTGTCCATTCACCTAATCAGCAAGACATGGACTTTTCTGGGATACTCCACTATTCAGTCCACTTCTTCCCTTATTGCATTATGGAGCTCCTAGATGTCACATCACCTACCAGCTCTCCTTTATCACCCGGCAGGCCGTCTGCTCCTGCAATGCCCTGGAAATGGAAAAGGAAAATGAGTTTTGCTACCATAAAAGAAATCATAAAGTACATTGCTTTCTTTCACCTTGTGCTTTCAGACCGAACTTCATGAGATGTCTACTGGGATTGGCAGAAATCTTGTGCACCATTAGAAATCTCTTTGTAGAGTCACCAAATGTGTGGTACTCTCTCCCCACAGAATTCACCAGCTGGCTAACTAAACATAATACAAAATATACAGAGAAATGTGTAGCAATTGCTACAGGCTGGGCATCCCCTTATCTGGAATTCCAAAATACACCCAAATTCGAAATTATCCACATGGGTGGCTGAGATAGTGGTTCCTTCACTTTCTCATGCTTTAGTGTACACACATTTTGATTCATGCACAAAACGATTAAGATTATTGAGTGTAAAATTACCCCCAGGCTATGTGTATGAGGTACATATGAAACATACATGAATTTCATGCTTAGGCTTGGATCCCATCTCTACAATATCTCATTATGTATATATATGCAAATGCAAACATTTAAAAATCAAGGAAAATCCAAAAATACTTCTAGTTTCAAGCATTTTGGATAAGGGGTGCTCAATTAGTACTCTATGATTAGTTCAGTATTCCGTAATTTGGCTTCAAAGGTGGGACTTCCTTGAAGAGAGTTCTTCCCTTTGTGTTCACTAATCCATAGTGATATCTCTTTGACACCACACAATTATAGCACTGGAATTTATAGTTTTGTGAGTGCTACAGCTCTCTGGTAAAGAATTCTAAGTACCTTACCAAACTACAGACCCTGGGATTACATAGGATGGATACATGGCAGTCAAACTAGTATCGAATTCCAGGATTCTTTTAGAATGGACCCATGCCAAGCAAACTTTTTTTATTATCATGTCAGAAGCAAATTAAGGCAAGTTGCTTCTGGTGTGAGAGAATCAGCCATCTTCAGAGACTTTGCCCAGGGAATGCCTAGATGTGTTACCATCCTGCGGGGAGCTTTTCTCATGTCCCTGCATGGTAAGCTAGGGCTGACAGATGGGAGCTCACCCCGTCTTGCAGATTCAAACTGCCAACCTTTAGGTCAGCAGTTCAGCCGGCACAAGGGTTTAACCCATTTTACCACCGCGGCTCCTGACAACTAAACTGATATAACTATGTAGTATGAAATAAATCTCTCACACACAATGATCCATTCCTGACTTTTTAAGTATGTGGCTTCTTGTTTTAAGGACAGAGAGTGTTTGCTTTGCAAGCATATGTAAAATTGTGCACAGAGAGTTCAGGCTATTGGATAGTTGCACTAAACTCAGAGATGTGTGGCATCAGTGACATAGATAATTCCAATTTTTAGCTTACCTGGTTACCTTTGGGTCCAGAGACTCCAGTAGGGCCCTGGAAATAAGGAAAGAACAAATAGATAAATTACTCTGGGCAAAGATTTAAAGTATTTGCTTTTTTTCCAGATAGGAAAGACATGACTTAAGAAAGACTTCACAACAACTGTAGTCTTCTCCAACTCCCACCATCATCCTGCAAGCACTGTTAAGTAAAGGTAAAGGTTTCTCCTGACGTTAAGTCCAGTCGTGTCTGACTGTGTGGGTTGGTGCTCATCTCCATTTCTAAGCTGAAGAGCCGGCATTGTCCGTAGACGCCTCCACGGTCATGTGGGTGGCATGACTGCATGAAGCACCGTTACCTTCCCGCCGGAGTGATACCTATTGATCTACTCATATTTGCACGCTTTCGAACTGTTAAGTTGGCAGGAGCTGGGGCTAACAGAGGGCGCTCATTCCGCTCCCCGGATTCGAACCTGGGACCTTTTGGTCCACAAGTTCAGCAGCTCAGCGCTTTAACACACTGTGCCACCAAAGGCCCCAAGCACCGTTAACGTATGCTATCAACTTCGTTCAGTTAATCTCTGAGGCTGGATCTACACTGCCATATGAAATTCAGATTATCTGCTTTGAACTGGGTTATATAGCAGTGTACACTCATATAATTCAGTTCAAAGCAGATGTGGATTATTTGCTTTGATAATCTGGATTATATGATAGTGTAGATCCATCCTGAGATGCTCCAAAATCCCTTTGCATACTGATATACCAGACTAATACAGCTATGTCTTTGAATTCTGTAAGAAGGTCATATTGCCATGAATGGATGTGGGAGCAGAGTTTTAACTAAGCCTGTCCTTCATGATACAATAGGTCTCACCATTTTAAAAGAGGTGGCCTTCAACTTCTATCATCACATAGAGAAGAATATATATATTTTAAGTACCTTAATTTTTTGTCCAGGGCAAAATGTAAATAACTCTGTTAACTAATAAACCAACAGCAACTTTGACTCAATTAATTAAATCAAATAAATCCTACAGATGAATTGTAGAATAGTCATGTTATTTGAAGTCAACCAAATAGCTTTACCAAAAATATCTTCTGCTTACCCTCTCACCAGAGACGCCACGGAGCCCCGTGGGACCCGGTCGGCCAGGCTCTCCACTTGCACCTTTACGACCCTGGAAAATCAAAAGGGAAACCATTACAGAATAGTGTGGTCTTGCCAATTTGGCCCCCGATGCCTGTCCTCCAAATCTCCCTGAATCCCACTTTTTATTTTACAAATCAATGTGATTTTCTGGCAACTTTTACCCCCTAACGTGAAAACACACAGATTTACCCTACTCTCCCCATAAGCCCCCAAGAACCCTCACTACCTCCAAAAGCCCATTTTCTTCTGAAGCCTTTCTCAAAATGGTATCAAGTAGTCATATGGTATCATTTCCTGTTGCAATGTTGAGAAGCACAAATGAGGTAATTAGGAGGCATTTGGGCTTGCTTTGGAGGAAGTAAGGCCTGTGGGGTAAATTGCTGCCTGGTTCCTATGCAGCTGCCCACCTCTCCATTAAAGCTTGAAAGTTAATTAAACTCCACAGCCAGCATGCATTTCTTCCAAACAGAAGGATGCCTAAGGGACTAGGGTAGCAGTGCTTTCCAAGCTATTTGCTGTGACAGAACAGACATCTACCCCTTATTTACTTGGAAACTGTACTCTATTCTGTCTAAGTATTATTGCTTCCATATAATTCCCTGGAAACTTTCTGTGGGTTGATGGTTTGCAGATCACCACTGGTTGGATAGTCATCAGGGTTGGGCTGGGCTAGAACTTGTTACTTAGTTAAGAATGAATAAATAAAACACTTGGTAAAGATATTAATTATACTTAACTACGTCACATATTGTTTAGTTATATAGGCCCCTTCCACACTGCCACATTATCCTAGGATCTGATCCCAGGTTGTTTTCTTATCCCAGGTTATCTAGCAGTAGAAACTCATATAATCCAGTTCAAAGCAGATCATCTGGGTTCGGATTCTGGAATATAGGGCAGTGTAGAAGGGGCTTAAGATATTTCAAAGACACGTCACATTTGCAATTTTTGTCTCTTAATACATCTCTTCAATTCACTTTGGCAGTGTGTTGAGGAAAATGAAGTCAGGATTCTCCCATCTTTTCAAAACCACTGGACACCTATTCTTTGGAGTCAATGTGTGGATAATTACAGGATGTTGTTGTGTGATAAGAACTTCCGCTTGTGGTTGGAGAAGCTGGAATTTATGTTATGAGGTGATTCGATAATCTCCTAAGTGGTTGGTTTATAACAGGCATGGGCAAACTTTGGCCTTCCGGGTGTTTTGGACTTCAACTTCCAGAAATTCCCACCAGTTCACTGGCTGTTAGGAATTGTGGGAGCTGAAGTCCAAAACACCTGGAGGGCCAAAGTTTGCCCATGCCTGGGGTATAATATTGGCCACTATCTTTGGGATGCACCATACCAGATCATAAGGACTGGTCAGAATTGTTTGCGTGCCAAACTTCTGCCAGCAGAAAACCAAAACAGCATCAACTTTTGAATAGATATCTTCTAGATGCAACTGAGTCCTGATAACTTCCCTGCTTTCTAGCAGAAAGTTATCCAACTATGGTCCAAGTGTGAAGACCTGAGCTGGGCCAGAAAAGGAGCTGTACTGAATATATGTTTCTTGGTGGGCTATTTTGTGAGGTCTAGTTCTCATCAAAGGAGTTCCCAAAATGTGCCATGCTTAACATCTGGTAATCACAACATGGGAAATTCATTTAACCCTGTTCAAATGTATTGGGGTTGCTCCTTGACTGACCTGGTAGCCTCTTACACCCGTCACTCCCATGGGGCCTTGCAGACCCATTGCTCCCTGTGGAAATAAAAGAAAAAAAAATAAAGAGACAGGAGTGAAAGAATACTCATATCAACAACTCAGTCTCTCTTTTCCTCCTGACCACTTAGTTATGTCGAACAGGAAGACTCCGTCAGCATGATGTATTGGTTTGAGTGCTAGACTATGACTCTGGAAATCAGGGTTCAAATCCCCAATCAGTTATAAGAACCCACTAGATGACATAGGACAAGTCATATATTCTTGGCTTCAGAGAAATGCAATGACAAAACCCCACGGAATATATTTTGTCAAGAATTTTTGCCAAGAAAACCTTGACAGAGCCATTTTAGGGACACTAAATTGGGAACAACGTGAAGGCACATTTAAGTTGTTCTCAATTTATAGTGGCCCTAAGGCAAAGATGTTCTCAACTGTTGGTGACCTTAAGCAAATGGGAATGGGACCTGGCAGTTGTAAGATATTGTTGGCTCTAGGTCTGTGTCCTTTAATGCAGTCTGTCTTGTTTTATTTCTTATGTCTGTATTAAATGAAAAGCATCTGGCTTGTAGACTCCAAGTAGCAACCTAAGGGTTACAATATTAAAGTTCTCTTGCTCAGTTCTCAACATCTGACAGCCAAATTTATCATCCACAATGTCTTTTTGCAGACACTGGATAGAGCAGACAAAACTTTTGATGTAAGGATATCACAATGAAGCTCATAATTAAGTTCAAAATGAGAAACTGCACTGAACTTACTATGATCCTGCAATTATCCCAGAAATAATGATATTAATAACAATACTAGAAGCTTGTCTTTGCATGTCTTCAAGTCATTTCAGACTTACAATGAATCATAAAATCATAGAGTTGGAAGAGAACTTGTGGACCATCCAGTCCAACTCCCTGTCAAGAAGCAGGAAAATCGCATTCAAAGATGGCCATCCAGCCTCTGTTTAAAAGCCTCCAAAGAAGAAGCCTACACCACATTCCGGAGCAGAGAGTTCCACCGCTGAACATCTCTCACAGTGAGGAAGTTCTTCCTAATGTTCAGGTGGAATCTCCTTTCCTGTAGTTTGGAGCCATTGTTCCGCATCCTAAGTCTCCAGGGCAGCAGAAAACAAGCTTGCTCCCTCCTCCCTATGACTTCCTCTCACATCTTGATACAAGGCCATCATGTCTCTTCTCAGCCTTCTCTTGTGCAGGCTAAACATGCTCAGCTCTTTAAGCCACTCCTCATAGGGCTTGTTCTCCAGACCCTTGATCATTTTAGTTGTCCTCCTCTGGACACATTCCAGCTTGTCAACATCTCCTTTAAATTGCAGTGCCCAGAATTGAACACAGTATTCCAGGTGTGGTCTAACCAAGGCAGATTACAGGAGGAGCATGACTTCCCTGGATCTAGACAATAGACTCCTAGTAATGCAGGCCAAAATCCCATTGGCTTTTTTAGTCTATGACATGACCTTGTTGGCTCATGTTTAACTTGTTGTCTACGAGGATTCCGGGATTTTTTTCACACGAACTGCTATCGAGCCAGGCACCCCCCTGCCCCCATTCTGTATCTTTGCATTTCACTTTTTCTGTCTAAAGTGGAGTATCTTGCACTTGTCCCTATTGAACTTCAATTGTTAGCTTTGGCCCATCTCTTTAAACAGTCAAGATCGTTTTGAATTCTGCTCCTGCTTCTGAAGTATTAACTATCCCTCCCAATTTGGTGTCGTCTGCAAACTTGATGATCGTGCCTTCTAACCCTTCATCCATGTCATTAATAAAGATGTTGAACACAACCCTGGATGGAACCCTGCTGATGGCGCTCCACTCATGACTTCTTTCCAGGATGAAGAAGATGCATTGGGGAGAATCACCCTTTGGGTTCATTCACGTAGCCAATTACAGATCCACCTAACCGTAGTTTTGACTAGCCCAAACTTGACTAGTTTGTTTGCCATGGGGGTGATTCTAAGGCAAAGTTAATATGACTCTAAAGCAAAGCTAATGTGGGGTTTTCTTGGCATGATTTCTTCAAAGTGGGTTTACCATTGCCTTCCTCGGATGTTGGAAGATCATGAGGAGCAAAGGAAAAGAAAAATTAATACAACAAATCAATGCTTTCTGATTTTGCTTCCCAATAAAAAAGCACAACATATTTAATACATAACAGTCACAACACCATACTGTTTTGACTTATTTACTTGTCTTTCACCAATTAGCCTTTGTTTTCCCTCTTCCCGGATTTGTTATAAAGAATGAAAATGCAAAATCTCTCTGTGAGTTTGAAAGGCCTATTTCCTTTCCCTTGGAAACTAAGCAAATTAGTCATGCGAGATGTCTCATTCTGCTACTTGATGACTAGCCTGGGGCAATTCTGAGAAATCAGATTCGATGTGCTATACGGTTCTTTTTTATTATTATGTAAGAACGAAAAAACAGAAATAAGATTTAAAAACAAAGCAAAGCCCACGCCACATGCTGTGATTCAACTGCTAATGTTCATTTGACATCATATGAAAGTTAGCATTCATCTTGTGTTTAAAGTCTCTGATTTATAGCAGCTTCTTAATCTCATGATGATTGATACCCATCATTTAAAAAATCCAAGAATTGAAAAATGAACAATGCTTTAACCTCATCTACAGTGACACAAATGTTGGTGGCAGCTGTCTCAATACCCTAAATGCACCATATCCAATCTGATGTGGGAAGCTAAGCAGGACCAGCCCTGGTCAGGACTTGGATGGGAGACTGCCAACGAATCCCAGGTGCTGTGGCCTACATTTCAGAGAAAGAAACTGGCCAAACCACCTCAAAGTATTATCTGTCTATGAAAACATTATGAAATACATGGTGCTGTGGTATGTTGATGGGTGACTTGAAGGCATATACAATAAGAACTCCTCGACTAAGAAAAACTTATGAAATTTATGGGGCTGCCATAAATTGATAGGCAACTTGAAAGCACATATTTGTATGCACACACACAAAAGCAGTAACATAACTAATTAAAATAAAAAGACAAGTGTGCACTGGAAAAAGAGGGAAGCAGCTGTGGAAGTCCACTGTTACATCTTCCTTCAGAAATGTGGGGTCTGATAATCATATCGGTAGCAAAATGATGTAGATTCCTTGGTGAAGACGGCTCCTCTCTTGAAGTCTTAAATGCACTTTTCAGGCCAGTCTGGTGAAGTGCTTTAGAGCAGGGGTCCCCAAACTAAGGCCTGTGGGCCGGATGCAGCCCTCAAGGTCATTTACCTGGCCCCTGTCCTAAACTTTAGACTTAGGGTTGATCTAAGTCTACCTGGTCTTTGGAGGTCTCTTTGCTTACCTATGGTCTTATGAGATCATTTAGATGGTCTTTGAAGGTCTCTTTGCTTAACTATGGCCTTATGAGACCATCTAGATGGCTTTTGGAGGTCACTTTCCTTACCTGTGGTCATATGAGACCATCTAGATGGCCTTTGAGGGTCCCTTTCCTTACCGATGGTCTTATGAGGCCATCTAGATGGTCTTTGGAGGTCTATTTGCTTACCTATGGTCTTGAGATCATCTAGATCAGGGGTCCCCAAACTAAGGCCCATGGGCTGGATGCGGCCCTCCAAGGCCATTTATCTGGCCTCTATCCTAAACTTTAGACTTAGGGTTGACCTAAGTCTGAAACAACTTGAAGGCACACAACAACAACAACCCTAATTTTGGACTGTTTCATCATAGCCCCCCCCCCAACAGCCTGAGGGACTGTGAATTGGCTCTCTACTTAAAAGGTTTGAGGCCCCCTGCTTTAGAGAGTGCAGGATCAGGAGAATTGGATTAAGATCTCCATGGAACCAAGAAGCTCATTTAGTTGGCCTTAAGCCAGACACTCTTCCTCTCCTTTCAGATGAACCTACCTTACAGTGTTCTTGTGATGATACAACTGGGATTACCATGTACACCACCTTGAACTTGAGGGCATCATGGCATATAAATGCACTGAACAAATGTAGCCTCAGCTCTCCACATTTGCAGGTTTAACTTTTGTGGATTTGATTCACATGGTCTCTTTAGAACTCTCTGGGTCCTCCAGAATAATTCTATAGTCAAGTTCTGATGGAAGTTGACTATACAGCCACACTGGGGAACTGAGAGATTCCTAGAGAAGTGGTTTCTCAATAACAGCAGAAAGTGTTTTTTCCACTTTCACAGAAGTCCTGCAACTCATCATCCCTGAAGGTAGAGATCCTATTGTGTAAATAAACATCACTAACAATATGGAATGCTCGCTCAGATTATTGGGTTTTGCCCAATATTTTCCTTATATATTTGGGATGATACTTACAGAAGATCCTCTTGGACCAGGTTCACCTCGCTCACCGGAGATGCCACGCTCTCCCTGAGAAGAACAAAAGAGAGTCGCTTGACTTTTGGCAAATAAACAAACCTTGCCATACAGTTCACTTATAGACACACTGTCTTATACATGTGTGTGTAGAGCAGGCATGGGCAAACTTCAGCCCTCCAGGTGTTTTGGACTTCAACTCCCACAATTCCTAACAGCCGGTAGGGCCAAAGTTTGCCCATGCCTGGGACAAAGAGTTGTTCCAGATCTTAGAATTTACCAATTACTTTTAATTAATCAATTAATTAATCAATTAATTTTATATTTTCTGATAATTTAATGTATAGCCAAGTTACAGCACAATAACAATGCAATGAGTGATCATTTCCCTTCTTTTGTGATATCTTAATTCTTTATAGAGTGATAAGGGACAGCCTCACTACTTAGCTTTGTATTCTACAGCAGGTCGATGTCTTGTAGCATTTTAAAAGATAAGTTAACTAAAAAGCAATTATTTCTGCCATTTCTGAATACCAGGACATCAGAGTCCTATTCCAAGGGGGAAAACCCCTGTGGCTATAACAGTGATTAACTTATTTTCAATTGCCTTGGAACTGAAACTCAAACTATTTTTAAAGTAATTTTCAAAGTTTTTGGATAGGCAGTAATGGGCATGAGGTCATCATCAATAGCAACAAAGAAAAATACAGTATAGCCCATGAGGATACATCCAAGAAGATACATTCCCAGACTTTGCATAGATATGTGAAATTGGATAATAGCTAGCAAACCCTATTATTTTCATGGGACAAAGTGCCAAAATGAAGGTATCTCTACCTGTATAAAAGGTCCTTATTTATTTACTTATTTTTTATCCTGGCTTTCTCCCAATATAGGGAATCAGGGCACATCTACACCAAACACTTAGTGCAGTTTCATGATAGTTTGAAAACATAATAATAATAATAATAATAATAATAATAATAATAATAATAATAATAATAATAATAATAAAAGGTTTGGATCATTGATGTCGCCATCCCAGGTGACAGTCGCATTGACGAAAAACAACAGGAAAAACTCAGCTGCTATCAGGACCTCAAGATTGAACTTCAAAGACTCTGGCAGAAACCAGTGCAGGTGGTCCCGGTGGTGATGGGTGCCGTGCCAAAAGATCTCAGCCGGCATTTGGAAACAATAGGCATTGACAAAATCACAATCTGCCAACTGTAAAAGGCCACCCGACTGGGATCTGCACGCATCATCCGAAAATACATCACACAGTCCTAGACACTTGGGAAGAGTTCGACTTGTGATTTTGTGATATGAAATCCAGCATATCTATCTTGTTTGCTGTGTCATAATAAAATAATAATAATAATAATAATAATAATAATAATAATAATAATAATAAACAACTTTATTTATAATCTGCTCTATCTCCCCAAGGGGACTCGGAAAGGATTACAGGGTACATATATAGAAAACATTCAATGCCATTATACAATTGACAACAAAGACAGACAGTACAGAAACTGAGGCAAGGTTTCCCTCTTTTTAAATCTCTGGCACCTGGAGGCTGTGCTCAACTTGGCCATGGGGAGGTGCTTTTGTTTCATTTTTCCACATCAAGGAGCCTGTTGTCCATGGATGCTTTTCTGATCAAATTGCTGGCATGTTTTCAGGGGTGCTTATTACCTCCCCGCTAAAACGGTATCTATTTATCTTCTCACACTGCTGTTTTCGAACTGTTAGGTAAACAGAAGCTAGGGCTGACGGAGAGCTAACCCTGACCCATGGCTTGAACCACCAACCTTCCGGTCGGCAAGATCTTCTGTAGCTAATGGTTTAACCCACTGTGTCATTGCAAACACATAGTGTTTAAATTATGCATGTCATAAATCACGCACTGCTACAGGCATTAAAGGCTTTAAACTGGGATAAGCAAAGTTGATGGACACCCTTGATGTGCATCACCAAATTTTAATGAAAACTATGGATAAGTGATACCGCATATATCGGCACCTTGGATATGGGGATTGTCCTATAGAAAACAGGAAAGGGCTATCAGCAGACACAATCCATGCATGGATGAGATACGTACAGGTATACCTGGCTCTCCTGAAGGACCGGCGTGTCCCATTTCTCCAGAACTACCCTGTAAGGAGGAATACAAGTAAGTGGGTCAGGCATTTCTGCCATTTGCTTTTTTGAAGAATAGGTCACACCGTCAAACGAAAACCAGCCTGTTCCTTCCCTTGCACGTCCAAAACACATGATTATGAAAAAGAAGTCTATTTATTGTACTACCAGCAGGTGGCTACCTAGGATAGTGCCTGAGAGCATGCAGCAACCTCTCTAGGGACAGCAGAAGCATGCATGCAAAGAATTGTAGCGCTGAAAGGGACCCCAAGGGTCATCTAGTCCAACCCTCCTTCCAGTGCAGAAAGTAGCCCTGGCAAGCAGCCAGCCAACTTCTGTATATAACTGTTGCACCTCAGGCTAGTTTCACCTTTGCTATATACACCAGGCTGCACACAAGGTTGAAGTCTTTTGTAGTTTATTAGGAAATAGAGAATAAAATAGTTCTTTAAAAGCAAAAGTAAAGTTCCAAAAGATTGTTACAAAACAAGGTTTCAAAGGATAATCCAAGAAATCATAAGGAATATACAAGGTCCTAAGAGAGCATGACAAGGTCCCATGAACATGAATACACCAAGGAAATAGGAGCCTGCTTCTTGACTTGAGTGAGAAGTTGCTTTGACAAAGGTTTGTCTCCCAACACACTTTTAATACCCTTTGCATAGCGTGAAAGCATTTCTTTGGCCTCTGACCTCCTTCTTGTTTGCTATTCTTACACTTGTTCTAACCCTGAATTCCAAACGGCCAGCTGGATCTACAGATTCCATTTCATCATGGCCAGCCAGCATGTTAGCGTCTGTCTGCAAACTGTCAGGCTGAGAACTGTTCTCCTTTTCTGAATCAATTCGCACCTGGCTAGTTTCAGTATCATCAACACCATTCCCTGCTGTGGGAAAAACTCCCTGTTCCTCATCTTCTACAACAGGGACACTTTGAATCTGAATTCCATAATTCCCATCAGAGTCATTTGGAACCTGAATCCCATAATCCCCATCAGAGTCACTCTGAGGTTCTAGCTGAGTCACAACACTAACTTCCAACAAAGAAGAGTCCATTTCTGGGTGCATCCACACTAGAATTAGTTGTCATGGTGAAAGACCAAAGAGTGTAAAATTACAACACCAATGATTTCATAGCACTGAGCCATGGCAGTTAAAGTGGTGTCAAACTGAATGAATTCTACAGTGTGGATGCACCCCCAGACTGAGTCAGTCCATTCCAGTGCTTGTCATCAGGACGTTCTTCCTAATGTATTTAGGTTGCATTGATCCTCCCTCTTTTTTAATGGACTTTACAAAATACAGAAATATATTTGTGGAAAGAACTTGAGATTTGTTTTAAAAATTAATGAGGACGAAATGAGAACTGGCTGTCATCTCTTGGTGATATCCCTTCCATGGAAGACTTTTCCTTAGTGTCAAGGCTTTCACTTAATTCAGTTCCAGCCTAGAAATGGAAAAATAGAAGCATTTACTTACCGGCTGCCCCTTTTCACCTTTCATTCCTGGATTTCCAGGCAATCCCTGATTGGTAACGGAAAATAAAAAAACGCAAAAGAAATTAAACTGTCTTTAGTATTCCACAAAACAAGACTGGGCTAAAACATGTGCAAAGCCAATGAGAAATTAAACTGAAAATATAACTTGTAAAAAATAAAGAAACTCAGTCTTACAGAATATTACATTGTCTTTTTGTTCCCTGAGCCAAGAAAACAATATTGTATCTAGCAATATAATGCCAAGGAAGATGTTATCGACTGGGGCTGGATCAGATTTATGGATGACTAAATTGAGACTAATCATGGATACAAGTGGATGCCCCTGATATAGTATATCAGAAAAAAGCAGAAAAGCACTCAGGTCTCTCATCTAATAGGAAACCAGCACTTCACATGGCAAATTTGGGCCCCTAAGTACTATCAGACCCAAATCACAGACCATTTCTTTGCACATTTATATATAATCCAAAATCAAAACATGACCAAGAACCAAACACTTCCATCATGAAATTCTAATAACTGTTATTGAACTAGCAATAAAGGAGACTGATCATTAATTTCCCTCATCCGTCACGGATGGAACAAAGATGGAACATATAGATACGTATGATGTTTTTTCATAGCAAAGCGAGTGATTTCATACTCTTATCTCAATTGCAAGTTTTAACTAGAGGAGAACTGCTGAATAATTGGGAAATTTGGTAAGGTAATTCTCTTATAAATGTCAATACTTTGATAGGGCTACTTTAATTCAAGAACAGCAATCCGATCTAGGTTCTTGTATGATAAGCAGGATTTTTTTTCATATCAAGAGCAACTTGAGAAACTGCAAGTCACTTCTGGTGTGAGAAAATTGGCCATCTGCAAGGACGTTGTCCAGGGGACGCTTGGATGTTTTGATGTTTTTACCACCCTTGTGGGAGGCTTCTCTCATGTTCCTGCATGTTCAGCAGGATCAGTCCTGGTTAGTGCTTGGATGAGAGACTACTAACAAATACCAGGTAGTTCAGGCTATATTTGAGAAGAAGGAACTGGCAAAGCCACCTGAGTATGCAATGCCTTCTTTCATTTTTTATGTAATGGCTATGCCCAATAAGCAAGATTTTTGTTCTGATTTTTATGCAGACAGACATACTTACAGGAAGTCCATTTGGTCCCTTTTCTCCAGGAACACCAAAGCGAGCTGCTTCCCCCTGTGAAGACCAAGACAGGATGACTGGCATGCTCTGAAGAGATCATTAATTGTTTGTATCTACTCACACAGTTGTAGAGAATTAATCCTGGTAGCAGTATAATCATATTGCCAAATTATTCATTTGTCAGAAAATAAAACTAGGAATTCAGAAGAATTTCAGGTTCACAACCTCTGAGGATGCCTGCCATAGATGTGGGTAAAACGTCAGGAGACAATACTTCTGGAACATAGCCATACAGCCCGGAAAACATACAACAACCCTGTGATCCCGGCCATGAAAGCCTTCAACAACACAAATTCAGGTTCACAGTAGTATTTTTTCAGTATGGTACAATGTATGTTACAAAGCACCATATAAGTACCTCATGCAACATATTTGCCAAAACAAATCGGAAACAACCAAGTCTTAACAGTAGGAGATCAAAAATCACAACTGAAATCCACAATAGCCAGGAAATGTCCAAACCATGTTCTCCATAGTCTGATCTTTTTAACAATATTGCATTTCTGAACTGTTCATGAAGATATGATGCAAGTGAGGCCATCAATAAATGCATAATGGTGTCCCTAACATAAAATAGCAAATTGAGGCTTGCTGTTTGGATTTTAAGAAACATTTTCAAGTTATTGATGGTTGAATGCATGGATACAGAATCCCTTCTTATGAAGAGCCACTTGTATGTCACATTTGCACCACTGCAATTATTTCAACCAAAGGAGGGGCTGGGTGGAAGAATTAGCCAAGCAATAAGGCATGTCTAAATTTCTCTTCTTTGGGAAACAACTTGGAAATGTGACATTTCTGGGCTGAAATCCTTTGTCAGCTTGTTCAAAAAGTAATTTTTCTAAGCACTGGTTGTGGGGGGCATAGCTGATGGTTGAGAGAGCTAAGATATTCTTTCTCCTGGACCACTGTCATGCCCAAACCATGGATCTGCTTTGCAACTCTCTGAAGCTGGATCTCTAAGAAGATATGTGCGTGAAGATCTTCATAGACACCTACAGACCAGGTAGGGTATCTCCATTGGGCCCAAGGGCTACAAGATCCACTTGCCACCTTTATGAACACAGATCTATCATCCCAAAATAGAGTCACACAACCCAATGTGTGTCTGATTTGTGGTCCAGGACACAGGAGAGCGGATGGGGCAGCCATCTGCAGGAAGGTCCACATGGCACTTTCCCAAGATTTTGGGCACCTCCATTTTGGCACTGAAGATAATGGCAGGAAGACACAAGCAATGGGTTCAAACTTCTTCATTTAAATTTACTGAGTGGGTAGGTAGATGTCACTTTGATTAGTTAGAGGGCTTTTTATCTAACTGCTTGAGAGCCAGCTCAGCAGTTGTTCTTTGGAGACACACCATTTATTGTAGTTGTCTTGTGCAGTTATAATTCTATGTGTCATTTTTATCACAACTGTGGGCAGTTGGCATGGGTCCTGGATGAAGGATAGGGATGATCAAGTTCTGGATGGCATTAGTAATAGATGGGGTTTCCCTAATGGAGACTTGGGTGGTGTATCTTCTTCTTCTTCATTCACGCAGTACTTTCAGACTCTTCATGACCTCATGGACCAGTCCACGCCAGAGCTTCCTGTCGGCCATCGCTGCCCCCCGTTCCTTCCAGTTCAAGCCAGTCACTTCAAGGATACCATCCATCCATCTCGCCCTTGGTCGGCCTCTCTTCCTTTTTCCTTCCATTTTCCCCAACATCATGATCTTTTCCAAGCTTTCCTGTCTTCTCATGATGTGGCCAAAATACTTCATCTTTGCTTCTAATATCCTTCCCTCCAATGTAGGTAGAGTGGAGTCCTGCCCATCTCAGGGTGGACCTTTTGCCATCCCTTGAGGGAACAAAGGGGATCATGTCAGGGGCAGTGGCTCATGGATTTTGCTTGTGGGTTCTGGCATCAGATGGGAATTTTGGCTCATCTTTTAATAAATGCTTTGTTTGATACCTGGATCCAAGCCTCATACATGTGGGCTAACTCATCGACTGTAACCAACAATAACCGTGATCTATTTCTTTACAACGGTTTGTGTACATGATGTTTAATTGTTAGTGCCATTGAACACACAATAAGAAAACAAATATTGGTGGCTTGCTTCTTATTGCATATTTGTCTGGCTGAGTGGGTATGATGACAAAGAAGCAGAATCCACCTTGATCAAATCCTTTGAAACAAACAGGTCACCTCCACAGCAGCCACCAGGAACATCAAGAGCATGGTTGATAATACACCAACTGCACCAACTGTTGTTCTAATTCACAACAGTGGTTCTAAACACCACTTTTGGATCAGGTTTTAAACAGGAGTACAAACCTTCTCACCATCGAGTCCATGGGTCCCATCTCTACCATCTTTTCCAGGCATGCCCTGAAATCAACACAGAACAACATATTGAACAGGTTAGAGGAAGGAAGGACTTCAGTGACACAGATGAATCTGCTCCATATTATCTGAAGATATTTTCTACAACAAGTACATGGAAAAACTAGTTTTGGACAACTATTCCCTGAATCTCTCAACCAACAGGGCCATAAGCTGGTAAAGATAGATGAATGGATAAAAGGATAACCAGTTATATTTTTGCTTCTGGAAATCCAGGTTACCAAGCTCTTTTAGAGGGGGGAAAAGTGAACAGAGACTCGTTCTTGCCCCATGATGTGAAGAGCTAATTGCCGGGGTGGGGGGAAAATAACAATTATGCTCCCTATGACATTTCCCTTTTATTTTTAAAAAATATTGCTTCATATTTTCTCTTCCTCTCTTCAAGAATGACTTACAGGTTCTCCTATGGGCCCAGTAGTCCCTGGTGGTCCTTTTGGTCCAGACCTACCCTAGAAACAAAAAAGTAATACATTCTTCAGTATTTATGGCTGGTGACATAGCATGAGAGAAAACAAAGAAGGTCTTGTTCAGGGCAAATACTAGAGAGCAAGAGGGGGAGGGGGAATCGAATTCAAAATTCTTCATAATAATAATAATAATAATAATAATAATAATAATAATAATAATAATAATGAAAGCTATAGAAGGAAGTTGCACACAATGGGGAATGAGTGACCCTCCAAATGCTGTTGTACTGAGACTCCCAGCATTCTTCACCTTTTGCTATGTTGGCTTGGACTCCAGGGAGTTGGACTCAATGAGACTTATACTCAAATTATACTTACAGTATCTCCTTTTGGCCCTCGGAAACCCTGAGGTCCTCTATCACCACGAGGTCCCTGAAATCATAAAAAGGAAGGCATTCATCATCATCATCATCATCATCATCATCATCCTCATCCTCCTCCCCACTTCTCTGTGTACCACGGTTTGATTTGCACATTTCATTTGTTTAGGTGCAAACCTTAGTCTGTTGAGGATATGGCAACTTGGAGGTTTCTCATCCATAGGATCACCATACATCAAAGTTGACATGAAGGTAGTTCACAACAAAGATGTAAACCTAATGTTCACTTGGTGTGAACCCAACCCTTCATTAGAAGACTGTCACACTTAGGCCATATTATGAAAAGAGATGGTTCACGAGCAAAGACAATATTTTGTAAGGAAGAAGGAAAAGAGGAAGATCACATTAGATGACATTTATAGATTCACAGAGTTGAAAGGGGCCTCATGTAGTATAGAAGAGGGACATACCGCTTTTCCTGGAGGCCCTGGGATTCCTGTTGGCCCTCGGAAACCTATGTCTCCCTGAAAACAAGAAAAGAGCATTATACAAAATGTGTCTGGAAGACATAGCAATAGATAACCTATTGCTAAAAGACAAATATTGTATATACTCGAGTATAAGCCTAGTTTTTCAGCCCTTTCTTTAAGACTGAAAAGGCCCCCCTTGGCTTATACTCGGGTGAGGGTCCTGGTTGGCTTATATTTGGGTCAGCTTAAGTAGAAGACAGAACCAGCTTGTTTTCTGCTGCATCAGAGACTAGAATACAATGAAATCAAATTACAAGAAAGAAGATTCCATCTAAATATATGTAGGAAATCCTAACTATAAGGACTTTTCAACAGTGGGATGGACTACCTCAGAGAGTGGTGGCCTCTCCTTCTTTGCAGATCTTTAAACAGAAGTTGGATGGGCATCTTTTAAGAGTACTTTAGTTATGTATCCTCCCTTGCAGGGGTTAGACTCGATGACCCTGAGAATCATAGAATCAAACAGTTCAAAGTGACCACAATGGCCATTGAATCCAAATCCATTCTGCATGCAGGAATACACAATAAAAACACTCTCAACATATGGCCTCTGCTTAAATAATTCCAGAGGAGACTCTTCTTCATAATGTTTGGGTGGAATCTCCTTTCTTGTAGTTTGAACCCATTGCTCCATGTCCTAGTCTCTGGAGCAGCAGAAAACAAACCTGCTCCATTGTCAATATGTCATCCTTTCAAATATTAAAAGGTTGCTCTCATGTCTCTTCTTAACCTCATCTTCAGGCTAAACATACCCAGCTCTGTCTCCTCTAAGCTGCTCCTCATTGTTGGTGCCACGTTCTAAATGGTGACTCACATTTGACCATCTAGTAAGTTTTTGTCCAAGGTGATACCTGACCATAGGAATCTTCTGCACTTACTCTAAGCCAAATGTTATGTGGAATTGTTCGCAGAAACACTGGACAGACTGCCTTAGGCCTTTACTATGCCCAACACGGAAGAAAACATGGAGAAATGGTGATAAACATACCCGTTCTCCAGGAGGTCCAAGTGGTCCAGTGAGGCCTCTTAACCCACGTGGTCCCTGAGGAAAGAAAGTCAAGTCAAAGCATCATTGGATTGAAAAAGATTATTTGAGCCAGGCTTAGATGATAAACCTGATCATAAGAGTTCAGGAAGTTGCATGGTTTTTCTGTTTTACCTGTAAGCCAACAGGTCCTGGGGATCCTGCCGGACCTGGAGGACCAGGTGGACCCTGGAAAAAGAGAATAACAAATGGGTTAATGTGGACAGTATCGAAAAACATCTTATAGAATTACTGAATCATAGATCTGGAAGAGACTCTTTAGGTCACCCAGTCCTATCCCATTTTTCCAGGCAGGAATACACAATCGAAACACTCCTGACAGATGGCCACCCGGCCTCTGTTTTAAAACCTTCAGAGAATGAGACTACCACACACCCTAAGGCAGTGGCTGAGGATCAAGGGTGCCATTTAATGACATCACTAGAACCAACCACCTCTAACATCACAAGTTATTCCTAGGGTCCCAGGTTTGGGCCCTGAAATAACTCCAACCTAGAAGCCCTGGTTGTGGGGCAGAGGAAAGAGGAGATACAACTAGTGTTCACATACCCTTCAATATTTTCACAGCTAAAAACTGGGACATTGGTGGCCAAGGAACATGAGCAGTTGATAAAGATGGCAAAAGTTGTTAATGAGGAGGAACATGCAGGCTAGGAGAAGCTGCAATAGTTTGCTTTTGCCTGAACCTCCTGGGAAGGGCAAGATTTTTCCCCTTCTCCCTTCTCCTTGTTGAAATGATTGGGAGCAAACTACTTTTGCATTCTGAACTCTGGGTATATCTATGCTATAGAATTAATGCAGTTTGGCACCACTAACTGCCATGCCTCAGTGGAATCACAGGAGTTGTAGTGTTATGAGGACTTTAGGCTCCTCTGCATTAAATCTTCAGTGTAGTTGCACCCTAATAGGAAGGCAAAGTATCAGGAGTGTGGGAGCAAGTTTTCCAAGTCTCGACTTGTTTCAACAAACATTCCCTGTGGGTATGGGATGGGGAGGGTACCCTTACTGTATATGAATTTTCTGCACAAGCCTTAAGTTTCAAAACAGGCACCAAATACCTTTTGCATTTGAAATGCACTTCTGCTCACTATCTGGTGGAAGGAGCAGCATCAAATTCTCTTGCAACTCTAGAGGGTCTTAACCAGTAAAACAAATTTTATACCCCCACCAAAATTTCTCCTCACATTCTCTTGATACCACTGTTTAACATACAATTCTTTTGGCAATTTCCCCAGAAACAAAAATTATATTACCTTCTCACCATCTTTGCCTACTTCACCAGGATCTCCTTTATGACCAGTGTGCCCCTAAAAATAAAATCAAAAGAGGGTTGAGGGAGATCACAAAGTCATTTACTGCAGGTCTCACAACTCCTTTGAACAAAAAAGATGCAACAGTTTTTAGAAGGGAAACAGAATTCAACGTATCTTGCAAATAGGTGGCTTTTGACCAGAACTGCCAGATTCAAAGAGGTAAATAAACACCTTTTCCAATGCTGTATTGCATGTAGTCATGCAGACTGGAAAAATAACTATATTATGGTTTAGCTCTGTCCACTATTTTGTTTGACTACAACTCCCATTGGTACAAATATCAGAGAGAATGGGATGGAGTAAAGTCCACTCATATTTCTTTCTCTTTCTTTCCCCAGAACAGCCATTTGAAGAGGCCAAAAATAGTTTGCTCCAGAGCAAACTACAGGTAGTCCTCACGTTACAAATGTTCAACTTACATCTAACTGCTAATTACAAATGGGAGTGAGAAAACAGGAAGTCACCGAAAGGAAATTCACCCCCCAAAAGTGTTATCATGGGAAGAACATATCTGCACTGAAGTTTTCTCGTCAATCCTTGTTTCCACGACAACCCAATTTTTTCAAAATCCAATTGTCACAGGGACAGAAAGTGAGGTGAACAGGGGCCCAGACAGCAGAACAAACATTACCGGGGTGTTAACCCTTCCCTATGTTATCCAAAGCTTTAAAAATTGGCTGGAGTTACACTTTTAAAATGTGCCTGTTACAACTTAAATTCATTTTAAGAACAAACCTACAAGCAGGTCCACCCACAGGAAAACTTCACCTATTTTAAATCACCATTTTGTACCTTGAATCCCGGTATTCCTGGTGGGCCTGGCGGTCCAGGGGGACAGAGAGCTGGGCACTGTAACAGAGAAAGACAGAATAAATAGACACATTTTATACACATGCATATAATCAAGTATAATCTCTACACAAAAATTCCTGAGACTGAAAGTCATTTATAGGAAGAAAGAAGGCAGAAAGAGTTGCTGTTGTGGTGTGCATTCAGTTTATTTCATACTTATGGCGACTCTAAGGCAAAACCTATCATGGAATTTTATAAGGCTCAGAAAGTGTGACTTGCTCAAGGTCACCCAGTAGGTTTCCATGGTTGAGAAAATCAGACCCTAATCTTTAGGTTCATGGTTAGTCATTGTTGTTGAAACCAGTCGCCATGCTGGCTTTAATAACCAACAATTAATAACCTCCAAATCATAGAATCATAGAATATTAGAGTTGGAAGATACCACATAGGCCATCTAGTCCAACCTCCTGCCATGCAGGAAAAGCATAACGTACCACCTCCAGCCTCTGCTTAAAAGCGTCCAAAGAAGGAGTCTCCACCACACTCCGGAGCAGAGAGTTCCACTATTGAACAGCTCTCACAGTTAGGAAGTTCTTCCTAATGTTCAGGTGGAATCTCCTTTCCTGTAGTTTGAACCCATTGCTCCTAGTCCTAGTTTCAAGGGCAGCAGAAAACAAACTTGCTCCCTCTTTCTAATGACACTATTTCACATACTTATACATGGCTATCATGTCTCCTCTCAACCTCCTGTTCTGGCTAAGCATACCCAGTTCTTTAAGATGCTCCTCATAGGGATTCATTGTCTCCAGACCCTTGATCATTGTAGTTGCCCTCCTCTGGACACCTTCCAGCTTTGTCAATATCTCTTTTGAACTGTGGTGCCCAGAATTGGACATAGTATTCCAGGTGAGGTCTAACTAAAGCAGAATACAAAGGCACCATGACTTCCCTCAATCTAGACACTTGTTAAAGCACTGAGCTGGAGACCGAAAGGTCCCAAGTCCAAACCCCAGGAGCGGCGTGAATGGCTGCTGTTAGTTCCAGCTCCTGCCAACCTGGCAGTCATGCCGGCCACATGACCTTGGAGGTGTCTACGGACAACGCCGGCTCTTCAGTTTAGAAATGGAGATGAGCACCAACCCCCAGAGTCAGACATGACTGGACTTAATGTGAGGGGAAACCTTTACCTTTACAGACTTTTAAAGCAGAGGGACAGTACACAATCCTTTAGACTGTTGATGGGCAGAATTATCATTTAAAAATAAATACAAATTCCTACGCACACTGCACATGTCTTATTTGTAGTGCAAAAATAACAACAACAACAACAATGAAAAAACAAGACATTATTTAAAAATAAGAACAATTTTAACCAACATAAATCTATCAGGATTTCAATGGGAAATGTGGGCTAGCTTCTGGCCAATGAGATAGTCAAATCAATTAGGATTGTTGTTGTTGTATGCTTTCAAGTCATTTCAGACTTTGGGCAAGCCAAGTCTAAAACTGAGGGCAGGGGCCAGATAAATGATCTTGGAGAACCGCATTCAGCCTACGGGCCTTAGTTTGAGGACCCCTGAACTATATACTAAATGACAAGGAAATATGAATGACATATTGAAACTTGGAACACTTGAAGACCAGACCTAAGAGAACCATTACAAAACTGGGGAAAAAGTCCCTCAATAATAATAATTAAAAAGTTCTCCCAGTAATTTTACCACCGGTCTATAATTATAGGACTGGTTTTGTTCAGGTACTACTAGGTGGCATTTAAGGTGGGGGACTTTCTAATAATTACGCCTCAAATCAAGTTATTTTCCACAGTGTTTTCCTCTCCAAAATCCATAATTTAATGCCTAGGGTATAATTTCCTATTAACGTTTATAGGGCATACGCTTTTTAAAAGAAAAAGAACACAATATAAATTGTGCAGTCATTTTCTGTCCAACTGCTACAAGATTTTTCAGCAGGGCAGTATACAAGGAGGAAATTATCAGCTTCGCCTGGAGCACCCCCAATTAGGAGACTAAGAAAGATGTCACAACAACAGATGTGGCATCTTGAAATGTTACTAGCCAGCTCTCATTAATGTCATGTTTATTTCATTCCAAAAGATCAAGACATTTCGGCTTCAAACGCAAAGAACGAACACCCCTTTGCCCATGGGAACAAGGTGTTTGTCATCTGCAGAAATAAACAGCAACGGAAATGTGTCCTTTCCTCTTGCAAAGGTGAACCTGATGGTTTTGTAAAACAAGGAGAAGAAAATACAATAACATTGCCAGTGGAGGCACCCGTCTTTATAAAGATTCTGGCATCAAAAACACACACTGAGATGTGAACTGAAATATTCATATTGATATTTATTGTTGTGATTTGGATTTATGGTGACCCTATGAATGAAAGCATATGGATATGGAAGGCAGTTGTAGTTTCCTTTGTTGAATCTATCCATCAAGGGGTCTTACTCTTTCCCTTCTGCTTTTTACTTTGTTGTCGCTGTTAATATTTATCTCACTTCAAGTCATTTCTGACTTATAGTGACTTTAAGGCAGACCTATTATGGGTCTTTTGGGGGGCGGAAAGTGTGTAAATCAGCCAAGGTCTAATGGGTTTTCATGGCTGAAGGTTGCCACTCTCTTGATTAAATCAGCCACTTTGTCCCATGGGCTTTCTCTTTCTCTAATGTCTTTGTCAGCTTGGCTGACTTTTCAAATCAATCATCTCCTCTCACGAAACATACAAAGTATGACAGCCCCTTGGAGATCAGGATTCAAATCCCTGCTCAGACATGGAAATCCATTGGGTGACCTTGGGCAAGTTATACTCTTGATAGTGTGGTATTTACACCACACGTTTTAAATCAGGATAAGCAGAGTCAGAGGATACTCTGAAATAATGTGCATTAGAATGCCTAAGTGCAAAGCACATCACAGCCAAATGCAATTAAGGAATAGGCGTTGCAGATACTGTGAATCCTGGAACCAGTTTGAGGCCATCCTCTAAACCAGTGGTTCCCAATCTTTGGTCCTCAAGGTGTTTTGGACTTCAGCTCCTAGCATTCCTGACAGTTGGCCAAGTTGAGTGGAGCTTCTGGGAATTGAAGTCCTAAACATAACTTGGACAGACAAAGGTTGAGAATTGTTGCTCTAAACATACCTGACTTATTTGTATCCAGCCATGCAATCTGTGACCTAGCCATGCCCCACCAATTAATAAAGATAAACAGTCACAGTTGGTGGCTTCCAGTGTCAGTGGGTTGATACATCCACTCCACGTGTTCATCAGGAGGTTAAAGGAGCTATCCAAGGTGTCAAATCCATGGGGGATCAAAACATTTAAAATTTGGATTTAAATCTGAAGCTGTCCGCAGTGGAGGTAAAATTCCTGGAGAGACAGAGAACTGCCTTGCTAAACTGGCTCGGGAAATGGCCTTGACTCAGATTGAAAAATGGGAACAATAGTGAAGGGCATAATGAGAAGTCTCAAAGCAGAGGTTGTGAATGGGAAGCAAAGCCACAATACACTTGTATTGGTTGTAAAAAAAAACATCCTTTGAGTGGGTTGCTGTGAGTCTTTTGGGCTGTATGGCCATGTTCCAGACTCACAGCAATTCAATGATTCTGGCCATACAGCCCGAAAGACTCACAGCAACCCAGTGATTCCAGCCATGAAAGCCTTTGACAATAAACCCTTTGAATGTGTGAGTCTAGGAGTAGGGCTAGGACATTGGGAGACCAGAGTTTGAATATCTGCTTTGCTATATAAACTCACTGGGAAAGCCTGGGCACTTTGCACTCTCTCAGCCTCAGTAGAAGGCAAAAGTAAATTCATTTTGAACAAATTCTGCCAAGAAAACTCCATGAGAAAATTAGCATTAGGATTGCCATAAGTCTGAAATGACTTGAAAAAACACAACCAAAAATTTTGAAATCTTGGGCTGACAAAGAAGTGCAAAATAACCTGAGATAAGTATCTAATTTCATTTAATTGATTTATTCATTGAATGGGATCAATCTATAGAATCATCCCATACAACAGTCAGATATTAAACATTTGTGTAACTTGTAATGACATGAAGGGGGAGAAACAAAATGTGTTTCATAAAGCTGATTTTATGGCTCATGCCATAGGTTCATCATCACTGATTTAGAATAATGATTTTCTCCTAAAATGGGGTGCAATTCAAATTTTAAAATAGAAAATAGACTAAATGTATACATGTCTTGACATGTCTGCATTTTATTTTATAAATTTAGAAGCATTTTGAAACCTGGTAAAAACCTGTAGTGGGTCACTGGAAATTGCTGACTCTTAAGATACAAAGGTAAAAACAGGTAGAAAGAAAGCAGAAGATGTTACCTGAATGTCACCATTTCCATCAGGAAGAACTCCAGGAACACCCTGCAAACAGGAGAAATTAGGTTTTCACTAGGAAAGCTAGAAGCATATCATCCAAGGGTCACCTGAGCAGTTTAAATACGGACAGGTTGCTTACCTGTAACCGTGTTTCTTCGAGTGTACTCTGTGAATTCACACTAATGGAGAAGGCTGCGCCTGCGCAGGCTCCAACGGATACTCTTCCAAGCTAAAGTTTGAAATTTGGCGGTAACCCCGCCCCTCTCCCCAGAGGGTATAAAGGGCGCCCTCCGCGCTCGCTCTCCAGTTCCTACGCCGCAAAGGCAGCGAGAAAGGGAGAGGTTTGCATGTGGGGAAGGAAGGGCGGGATTGTGTGAATTCACAGAGTACACTCGAAGAAACACGGTTACAGGTAAGCAACCTGTCCTTTTTCTTCGTGTACTCTGTGAATGCACACTAATGGAGACTAGCAAGCTGAGGTGTAGGTAGGTGGGATAGCAAACCTGATAACAAGTTTAGTGTCCAAACAACACATTTATTGAGCACAAGGTGCAAAAAAACAAGTGCAATAGTCAAAGAAAACGATGCAACAGCATATAGTGCAAAGAAACCGATCCTTGTTATTAGGACCCAGAACACAATCACAACATTGTATGTGAGCGATAGTCTGTAAGAAATTACAGAGGTAAGTATAGACCGATTCCTTGAAACAGAGGTAGAGGTATTCATGAAATACATTTCAGTGCAGTGGGTAAGTATAGTACACAAGCACTACGTTAATGAACCCATGAACACATCGTGTAAATAAAGGCTGAATGACAGCGGTCAACTTGTAAGAAAGGATAACCAAAAACAACTGGTTTTGAGTAAGGCAAATAACGTTAGGCAAGGCAGGAGGAAAGGATAGACCTGGCAAAGGCCGAGTCCTTGAGGTTCTTTGAGTCCATCCTGTAGTGTGAAACAAAGGTGGATGGAGTGGACCAGATAGCCGCTCGACAGATGGAGTCGAGAGGGACGCCCCTCAGGAAGGCAGTAGAGGTGGAAAGGCCCCTCGTTGATCTAGGGCGGATCGAAGAGGGGGGTTGGCGTTTAGCCAGCTGGTAAGCGAGTTCGATAGTCTGAGCAATCCAGTGTGAGAGTCTTTGAGAAGAAAGTGGTTCGCCCAGCTTATGGGTAGCATAAGCCACAAACAGTCTAGGTGACTTACGTATGTCCTTAGTCCTGTCCTTGTAGAAAAGGAGGGCTCTCCTGACATCCAGGAGATGAAGTCTCCGCTCCAAAGAAGAAGAAGGATTAGGAAAGAAAGCAGGGAGTATTATGTCCTGGTTAAGGTGAAAAGCAGAGACCACCTTAGGTAGGAAGGTGATGTCCGGGCGAAGAACAGCCCTGTCGTGGTGGAAACGGAGGTAGGGTTCGTCCACCCGAAGAGCAGCCAGTTCCGAAGGCCTGCGCGCAGAGGTGATAGCGATTAGGAAGGCAGTCTTGCAAGAGAGAAGGTGAAGGTCTGCAGAGGCCATAGGTTCAAAGGGAGCTGAAGCTAGTTGAGAAAGGACGAGTTCGAGGCTCCATCCGGGAGTCGGAGGTTGAACTGGAGGGTGCAGGTTGTTGTAAGAAAGGTCTTAATGAGGTTGTTAGAAAAGAGAGAGGGTTGTCCCTGACGTTGGAAATGCCAGGAGAGAGCAGCGAGATAGGATTTTATCGAGGCCAGAGAGAGTTGACGATCCGCAAGAGAAAGTAGGAAGTCCAGGACCAGCGGGATCGAAGTAGAGGCGGGATCGACGTGTCGGTCCCGAAGGAAAGTTTGGAATTTTGCAAGCTTGTAAACATAGGCCTTTGACGTGGCCGGTTTATGGGCGGCACGAAGGATCGTCTGCAGGTCTGGGTGGAGAGAAT